>NC_067147.1:54371635-56771635 GCF_903995435.1 Acomys russatus
CTGGGCTCCGTGAACAAGAACACATCAGCTGAGTGGCGTCCCTGCACAGCATCTCTACAAAGTGTTGCTGTCCTTATCTTTCTGTGTTAGGTTGCCGGTGGGAAGCAGGGCAGACAAGCTTTACCCAAACTGCAACTGGACTGCCTGTGCCGGTCTTGGGGCTACGAAGGCTGAGCACACATCCTCTTTCCTAAGCTGTAGCTCTGTTCCTTCGGGCACATCCTAGTGTCCTCTCATGTTGCTGTGGCAAAATGCCTTTGGTCCTCAGTTCCAGGCCCGACATTGTGGGGACGTCAAGGCAGCATGCTCTTTCTTGAGAGTTCTCTTCTCTCAAAGAAAAGTTTCCTTGTTGGTGGCTGCCTGGTATTTCTAGGAAAAATGTAAAAGTATTTAGTTTTACATAAGGACTCTGTGGTGCAGGCTGGCCTCCAAACTGGTGATCTTCCTGCCTCCAACCCAAGTGCTAGTTAGGACCACTGGTGTGCGCCACCATATTGGAAGCAGCAGGGTGTCCTTCACAGCAAAGGACCCTGGGAGTCCATCCTTACACAGAGTCCCTCAGCGCCAACCTTCTCCTCTGGCTGTTTGGTAGATGGTCCATATGTGTGTGTGTGTGTGTGTGTGTGTGTGTGTGTGTGTGTGTATGTGTATATATATATATAGTCTATTAGAAATATGTACATATGGGCTGGAGAGATGGCTCAAAAGTTAAGAGCACTAGCTGTTCTTCCAGAGGTCCTAAGTTCAATTCCCAGCAACCACATGGTGGCTCATAACCATCTATACTGGCGCCCTCTTCTGGTAGGCAGGCACACATGCAGGCGGCAGGCAGAACATTGCATGCATAGTAAATAAATAAACCTTTTTAAAAAGTGCCTTCAATTGAGCCTCGCCTCCTTGTTCCCTTTTCTTTCTCTGACTCCTGTCAGGTGAACACATACATTGATCCGCAGAGCTTCACCGTGCTTGTGTTCTTTCCTCTGTGATCCCTTGAAGTCCCTCAGCCACGGCCCTCCTACTATTGATTTTCCAGTTCTTTGTCTTCTCTGGAGGGTGCTCTTTGCCCTCAGCTGTTTCCTTGGAGGGGTGTGGCCAGGTATGTTGCAATCTCAGCATATCATGGGGTATCTGAATCTGCTGTATCAAGGCAGGCTGGGATGCCCCATGCCAGGCAAGCCACTATTCTCAGGTAAACAAAGTCATGCTAAGGCCTGTCCATGCCCAAGGGGCCTCCTTAGGCCAATGTTTTAAATCTGTGTGTGGATAGGCATGTTTGACTGCAATGCCTATGGGGGCCAGAAGAGGGAGCCAGATATCCTGGAGCTGGGGTTACAGATACTCAGGGTTACAGGCTGCCTAACATGGGTGCTGAGATCCAAACTCAGGTCCTTTGGGAAAACAATGTGCTCTGTTAACTGCTGAGGAACCTCTCCACTTCCCCAGTGGGTCTTTATATCTTGATAGCTTGAGAAGGGGCTTTGAACTTCCTGTAATCGGCTGCCCACTTTTCATAATGGTAGATTTTTCAGTGTGTATAAAAATAATGTTTTTATTACCCGTTCTAGCTCCCAAATAATGACACAGAGACCTATTAGACTTATGAATAAGCTTTAAAGCACCACAGCTGGGCAGATGTTGATCTATACCGGCCTGGCTACTTCCCAGGCATGTGCCCCATGTTACTTGCCATCTTAGCCTCACCTTGGCTGTTTCTGCTCCATCTTTGTCCTCATGGCAACTTTCTTCATGGTAACCTCCTCTTTTCTTTTTTTCTTCTTTTTTTTTTTTTTTTTTTTTTTTTAGTTTTTCGAGACAGGGTTTCTCTGTGTTGCTTTGGCTGTCCTGGACTCACTTTGTAGACCAGGCTGGCCTTGAACTCACAGTGATCCGCCTGCCTCTGCCTCCCGAGTGATGGGATTAAAGGCATGTGCCACCATGCCCGGCTAACCACCTCTTTTCTTACCTTCTTCTGGAACCTACCTGAGACCCCCCCTGGGCTGGGAACGAAAGTCCCTCCTCCTGTCCTCTCTTGCCCAGCTACAGGCTGATGAGTGTCTTTATTAATGCATTGGGATAACAAGTACACTTTGTACACAACATCGAGACAGGAGATTCTTCACAGAAATGACAACGCCCATGTCTGGACTGCAGCCAGACCTCAGCATCTGAGTACACAGTGCACTAGACCATCCCCCCCCCCCCCAACAAGTGTGTGAACAGATCCCAGTGCGCGGCTGCTTCATGCTGTAGCCCACTTAGGTGCTGATGTCAACCATCCCGAGGTGCACATGTTATACTCTGAAACCTTGGCAACAGAGGCCCTCAGCTGCAGACCATCACCACAGTTCAATTCTTGTATCCTGCAAACTGTAACGCGACACTACGTAATGCATGGCCTCTTGGAGCTGATGGCACACTGTGGTCTGAACACTGCCTATCCAGAGTCACTTATAGCCATCAACGGAGGGAAGGTGTGTTCTGATCAGCAGGGCTGGTTTCTGGAGTTCCTAGCTCCCAGATACACAGTCCGAGCTGTATTTGATTGAGGAGCCGGTTGTCCTGAGGGATGAGTTCCGAATGGGTCTTTATGGAAATACCTTGACACACTTCCTGAGAAAGGCCATGTATAAAGGGGAAAGGGGCTGAAAAGGTTGGTCTCACAGACACCTGGCTTAGTGGTTTTGCAGTGTTACCAGGAAACGGGGATGCTTGTCTGCTGCCCCTTCCTTGGAACAGAAACATACTCCTGTCAAATCCAGACAGCTCTCTGGAGGCTGCTGCGTGGTTCTGGAGCATGGCCACCAACACTGTCTAGGCATTACTGTGGGTGACTGTGTTGGTCCTGACTGGTCTGTTTTGAGGGTGTTAGCATATAAACACAGAGGGCAGGTGGACTGCATTCTAAAAAGCCACAGTGAGATGCAAGAAAGGACTCCTGGCCCCCCTCCCCCCACGCTGGTGCTTCTTGACTGTTCTACCATGCTCAAGCTGTCTGCTGGTGCTCAACCTCCCCTTGGCTTGCTTACCAAGTTGACTCGTTGGAGTATTAAACTTCTAGGTATTTTTGTGTCCTCCTGTGTAAAATGAGTTATTTTTTTTAAATCGTATTTTTTTATTATGTGTACAGTGTTCTGCCTGCAGGTACAACTGCAGGCCAGAAGAGGGCACCAGATCTCATTCTAGATGGTTGTGAGCCACCATGTGGTTGCTGGGAATTGAACTCTTAACCTCTGAGCCATCTCTCCAGCCCCTTTAAAATGAGTTATATTAGTGTCCATAACAGCATTCCAGAAACTGGGCAAATGGTAGGTCAAAAGGGATGGCTCTGGTGCCTGCCACTGTCCCCTACCCCGGCCACCTGGTGGCTACTTTGCGACTATGTAAGGTGGGAGAAGGGTAGATACAGAGAAGGAAGGGGAATTGTCCCGTGCCTCCTGGAGCCATCTTGGGGCCCTGATGGCTCCCTTCTGAAGGGTGGTCCTCCCCACCTGGAAAGTCAGATGGGAAAAGATGAAGCAGGAGTATGTGCTGGCTTTATGGGACAACAGAAGCCATCTTTGTGTCCTCAAAGGATGCCTTTTCCAGACACCAGCCTCCCTGTCACATTCAAATGCAAGGCCACAGGCCTGTTCCAGGAGCCCGGAAAGCATGCCTGGTAACCCTCTTACTGGTCTTCCTGGACCACCTGAAAGGGTTAGCCTGATGGCCCCGAGTTTTTTCACCCTCTTTTCCCCAAATGCAGCTTGCAGACAAGAAAAGTAGCCAGACGTGGGTGGCAAAGTGGTTGCCTGAAGACGACACAGGGTGGCTTGGGCCAAGGTGTTCCTCTGGCTCCTGCCCTGGCACACACGACGCCCAGTCTTCTCAGGCTTCCCAGTCCTCTTGGCCTGCACGCTGAGTGTCCCCGCAGTCCTGGACTTATCCGGTGGTCTATGTGCCCAGGACCTTGAGTCGCGCGTCCCCGGGATCTGCGCGCGCCCGGGTGCCTGACCCGCCCCGTGACGCATTCACAACCATCCGGAATCGCGGCCGGCCAGCGCGCACCCGAGGCACAGGGCACGCGCCTCGTGCACGCGCGTCACCACGTGACTTCGGGCGGCCAACGGGCGCTCTAGGATTTAGGGATAAAGCGCGGCCCCGAGATTGTTGCGGCGGGAGAGCGGCGGGGCAGAGAGCGTGACTCGCCCGCTCCAGTGCCATCGGTTCCCTCTGCGCTTGCCGCCGTCGCCGCCGCCGCGCAACCATGTCGGAAGAGAAGCCCAAGGTAAGCCCGGTACACAAGCCGAAGAAGATTCCGCCAGGAAGCAGGCTGGGCCGCGCGCAAACGAGGCCCGCGGGACCGCGCCCGGGCCTCCGCGCCCCTCCCCCACCTTGGCCCGCGCCCCTCCCCCACCGGCGTCGTACCCCGCCCGGAGCTTCACCCTAGCCCCGCCCCACCCCTTAGACCCACCCCCCGCAGCCGTGCCTCCCGCCACGCCAGGGCCCCGCCCCCAGAGTAGCCCCGCCTCTGGTATAGTCCCGCCCCGACTCTAGCCACGCTCCACGGCTCAAGAACCCGGAACTTCGACGTTCCGCGCGTGCTGGTACTCGTTTAGCTGGTCTCTTGTTTCCGTCTTCACTCGCCGACGTGGCCATCCTTCTTGTTTCGTGTACATCGGTCCACGCGTGGGTGCTTCGCGCGAGGCTCGCGGGCGCTCTGAGAGCTGCACCGGCGCAGGAGCGAGGCTGGCCGCTCCGAGCTTACACTGTTCGCCCGGCCGGGTACTTGCCGACTCCATCGCAGTAGTCTGTGCAGTTAGTGCGTGGAAAGGGCAAGGCTGGCTGTCCCCCTCCATTTATTTATTTAGGTTTTCGAGACAAAGTTTCTCTGTGTAATAGGCCCTGGCTTTCCTCGACTCACTTTGTATACCCGGCTGGCCTTGAACTAACAGGAGATCCGCCCGCCTCTGCCTTCTGAATGCTGGGGTTAAAGAAGTGTGCCACGAAGCCTGGCCAACCTTTGTTTTGTTTTGTTTTGATACAGGGTTTCCCTGTGTACCTCAAGTTGGCCTTGACCTAACCCCAGGCATGCTGGGACTACAGGTGTTTAGAGTTGCTGAGCTAAGACCTCATCCCTCTTAATTTCTGAGTTTACTTGCTAATTGGAGAGCTTCTGGTCTGAGCTGGCCATCCTGCCGTAGGAGAGGAGCGTGCCTTAGGCTTTTCACCGCTGCTGGCATTTCTGTTTATTTGCTGTTTTGGTTCCTGCCCTGTTTTTGAACACACCCATCCATTTTGGGGGGGGTAGGGGTAGAAGTCAGTGCATGGTGGTGTTATATTTCTCACCTGTCTTGTTCATTTTTTCTCTTGTTGGAGAGTCCACACACCAAGCTCCCTGAGCAGTGCTGCTGTCCTGTGAGCGGGTGGTGGGAAGCCTCACACAGGAAGGAATGGGGGAATGATGCCCCAAGGTGTCCCTTCAGGAGCCCCTCACCTGGAAACCATTTCCCAGGTTAGAAAGAGCCATGCTCCTACCCAACGCCCTTAGGACCCAGTGTAAGGGCAGGTCCTGCACCCTGCATCCAAGTTTCCTGACACTCTTGTACCCTTTTCTCCAGGAATAAAGTCGCAGGGGACATCCAAGGGAAGTCGGGTGCTTTTATGGTTGAACTGTAAAAAAAAAAAAAAAAGCTGCTGTGAGGAGGGGGAAGGGGACGGACTTGCAAGTAGAGTAAGGAATCTGTTTCCTTAACAAACAAGTGGTTGGGGGTGGGGGGGCTAAAGAGATGGCTCAGCAGTGACTGCTCCTCCAGAGGACTTGGTCGAATTCCCAGCACCCACATGGTAGCTCACAACTGTCTGTAACTCAGGATCTGACACCTTCATGCTGACACACATGCAGGCAAAATACCAATGCACATTAAATAAGTAAATAAACAAACAAACAAATAGGTAAGTAGATGGTCCTCAAGGCTGGAGAGACAGCTGGGCTGTTGAGAGCATTGACTGCTCTTTCAGAGGACCTGGTTCAATTCCTAGCCAGATCCAGTCCTAGAGGACATGGCACCCTCTTCTGGCCTCCATGGGCACTACCTACATGTGGTACGCAGACTTACATGCAGATAAAATACTCATACATGTTAAAACATAAGAAAGGTTAGAGAGTTCCCGTGGACTTCTTTATCCCATTGTGGCTGAAATGATAACATCCTGTGAGCCGAGCATGCTCCAAACAACAAACAGTAGTTTCTTTTCAGACTGAGCAGCCCTAAACGTGGCTCTGTGGCCTATAATATAAACTGTTTATCATGTGTTTCCAGGCAACAAGAAGAACTCATTTTTCCTTTATTGAGCAGCTTATGTGTGTGTCATGATTATATAAAAACTACTGCTGTTCAGCTGGGTGTGGTGGCGCACACCTTTAATCCCAGCACTCGGGAGGCAGAGGTAGGTGGATCACTGTGAGTTCGAGGCCAGCCTGGTCTACAAAATGAGTTCAGGACAGCCAAGGCTACACAGAGAAACCCTGTCTCAACAACAACAACAACAAACAAACAAACAATAGGAGTTTTTTCTCTAGTGTGGGGCATAGAACCCAGGACCTTGTGCTGGCTGAGCACACAGTATTCTCTAGAGCCACACTCAGAAGAAAGAGCACAGTCTGAGACCAGAGTGCCCAGGGGACCACAGCCTTTACCCTGCCGACTCCAGAGTGCCCAGGGAACCACAGCCTTTACCCCGCCGACTCCAGAGTGCCCAGGGGACCACAGCCTTTACCCTGCTGACTGCACTGGACCCCTTAGAGTCCCCCAGTAAAGTCCTTCTGGTCCTCCATTCTTGGCTTTATGTTGGTTTGTTTTAAAACCAAGATGGGTTTTCTTTGACTTTCTAGACACAATAAGCAGATTTTTGTCTTTGATCAGTAGTCTGTGAGGACACTGGCTTTGCATTGCAGTTTCTATCACTGTGCTTAACAAATGTAGGTTAAAAATAAATTCTGTGTAAAAATAAGGCAGTCACAAGAGCAACTCTGAGCTGATGGGGGAATTTTAAGAATTAGGTTGGTTTTAATGACTTAAGACAACAGCTATTAACTAAGGACTTACGCTTTAAACCCTGTTGATTCTGAGCTGGCTTTTGAGACCCATTTTCTGTGTCTTGCAGGAGGGAGTGAAGACGGAGAACGACCACATCAACCTGAAAGTGGCGGGGCAGGATGGGTCAGTGGTGCAGTTCAAGATCAAGAGGCACACCCCACTGAGCAAGCTGATGAAGGCCTACTGTGAGAGGCAGGTGTGTGCTGGCCATGCGGGGTTGGGCCTCCCTCCCTGAAGGAGTCCCGCAGGGGGTTGCTCGAAGTGCAGGCTTGCCTTCAGTACCTTGGATCTTGATCCCTGGTGTCCCTCAGAGTGCCTGTCTCCCTGGGTTCCTGCAAATGGATAGGTGGACCTTAGGCCTTGAGCAGACTGCAGTGGCAATTTGCTTCCTGACAGACACCATCATAGTGGCAGTACACTCCTGTCAGCCAGCGCATGGGTCTGGTGGTGTGCCCACTTGTGGGATTGGCGCTGGCTCTCTGGTATCCACCCAATTATGCTTGTGTATGCTGCTCTCACTGGCGATTTGATTTTTTAAAATTTTATTTAGGAAAGTGAGGAAACACTTGATCCTGTCCCATTTCAAAATAGCAAGCTGACTGAACTTCGTCCCCAACAGTGAGCAGCTGCGTTGGTCATTTCTGCTGTTGTCAGAGTCATTGGGAACCCATGGCTCCCACACACATTCTGTTTGGGTCTGTCAATCTAGTTCATTGTTTTGTTTTGTTTTGGAGACAGGGTTTCGCTGTGTAGCCTCAACTGTCTTGGAACTCATTTTGTAGACAAGGCTGGCCTCGAACTCACAAAGATCCACCTGCCTCTCCCTTTTGTATGGGCAGTGGCATCTCAGTATGGCAGTACAAGGTTGCTCTAAGTGCTTGTAAACACAGCTATTTGCTGTCCTTTTTTGACTGCCCTGATTTACATATTCCTGCCTTTGGGCTTTGTTGTAAATACTCTGCAAGGCAGTGTGCCGTACTTTTTCCCTTCCCCTCCCACCTCTCAAGTCCTGCAGATAGTGGACTTGTCCTCCTGTCTTCTAGGTTTTGACCTTAGACTCTTCTCACCTGTGAAAGGTGAGACAGAGCTTTGCGATGACACTGTGTCCCCTTGTGCCCTCCCAGCTGAGTCAGCTGCACTCGGACTGACCGTGTGTGTGGCTCCTCCATTCCTGGGCTCATTTGGCTTGCATTGTGATGCTCTCCAATCTTCTGTATGTGCCTGCGCAGTGGGGTGGCATGGGTGGGGTGGGGTGGGGTAGGGTGGGGTGGGGTGGGGTGGGGGAGTGCATACTAGGTCTGCTACCTCCATGTTTTGGGACCTCCCGCTAGCCCACCTGATCCATTGCCTTGGAAGCGAAGCTGTTTGCACATCTGCCATCCCACAGTCATGTGAGAGCCATTCTGGAGACTTCCTTTGTCTCCCTTCTGCATCTTTTTTGTGTTAATTCCCCCTTTTCTGTGGAGCTTCATCTCCCACATCTGACAGGGACTTACTTGCATGCCTGGGTGCGTGTAGTACTGCTCTAGGCTGAGGTGGGCTACTGCGGGAGGTGCCGTAACCCGCTGTGGTTTGGGACACTAGTGACATTCCGATTCTCTGATTCTCCGATGTGAGATCTCAGCAGGGGCTCAGGAGGCCACTCTTCTCCCTTTGGCAGGGTGCTTTCGGGGTCCCTTCTCGTCTGTAGACTTGACTCTAACTGTCCTTGCTACTGTGTAGACAGACACAGTCTTTGCTGCTTCCTGTTGGGAGGACTGAGTCTCCTGCACTCAACTGTTCTCCATGCGTGCCTCTGCCATTTCCTGCTCTGCGTTGGGTTTTACTGTTGCTCTTCCTTTTGAGTTTTCCCTTCATCTTACCACTTTATAGCCCATTTATTTATTTAGTATACAATGTTCTGCCTGCACATGCCCCTGCCTGCCAGAAGAGGGCACCATTCTTGCTTGTTATGATTTTTAGTTTCCAGAAGTTTTTTTGTCCTTTCCTGTTTTGTGGGTTTTGTTTTTTTTTTTTCGCCAGTATATACTTTATATTGTTTGCTTGATATGTTTGTGTGGGTGTGTGTATATGTGCTTTTGTGTTTTTTTTTTTAATTTATTTATTATGTATATAGTGTTTTTGCAGTATGTACGCCTGCACTGCAGAAGACGGCACCAGATCTCATTATAGATGTTGTGAGCCACCGTGTGGTTGCTGGGAATTGAACTCAGGACCTTTGGAAGGGCAGCCTGTGCTCTTAACCTCTGAGCCATCTCTCCAGCCCATACGTACACATGTTTTATTTTATTTTATTTTTATTTTTGGTTTTTCGAGACAGGCTCTCTCTGTGTAGCCTTGGCTGTCCTGGACTCGCTTTGTAGACCAGGCTGGCCTCAAACTCACAGCGATCTGCCTGCCTCTGCTTTCCTAATGCTGGAATTAAAGGCGTGCGCCACCACTGCCCGGCTCGTGCACGCGTTTTAACTGCTCTGTCTCATGATGTTGAAGAAACTCGAAATAGTAGAACTGATGTAATAAAGGGTTTACTAATAGATTCGCTTAGGAGATGTGAAGCCGAACAAAGCAGAACGCTGCTGTAGGAGCGCTGTCTCCAAATCAGCCCGAGATCAGCAGGCTGTTAACCAGGCCTGGTAGTGAGAAGGGAAATTTAAGATACTGAGGGGTGAATGTTTATTCACAAGGAACTGACCAGTAGGCTCTGTTCTCACAACGAAGGAGACAACCCTGACTTACAACCAGCTGTCAGGCCCATCACCATGGCAAACAACATGCTTCTAGTAAGCTCAGCACAAGGGGGCAGAGCCGGGTCACACCCAGTGTTAGCCCTGGCCTGCAGTGGAGCCCCCAGTTCTCTTACTGAGAGTATGCATGATGCTGTTAGGTGGGCAAGATTACCCCAGGCAACAGCAATGGGAAAGAGAGCAGTATTGGTGCACTTAAAATAATTCTGGCAGTATCTTTGCTGTATAAATCTCCCATCCGTCCACATGGCCAGACCTGCAGTTGCCTATTTCTGTGTAAATTGTTCCAAGTGTGACCTGGGGCCGGAACCTGAAAGAGATTTAAGGATGACATTGTGTGTGGAATCCATAAGCTTAAGGTGTGTATAATTCAGCAACGTCTTCTATTCGAGGCCTCCTCTTCTTTGGGCATTAGTCAGAGTTGGACACATGCTATTTTTTCCCCCCAAAACAGGGTTTCTCTGTGTAGCCTTTGGCTGTCCTGGACTCGCTTTGTAGACCAGGCTAGCCTCGAACTCACAGTGATCCATCTGCCTCTGCCTCCCGAGTGTTGGGATTAAAGGCGACCACACTGGGTCGGACACCTGCTCTTTTATTGAAGAGCTTTTCCCTTATATCTAAGTGTGTGGAGTAATCTCTCACTGGGAAGACTCATGCCATGTCTGTAACACACATGGCGCTTTCTTCTTCCCCTGGTCTGTTCTCACATATTTGAGTCTTTTTGTTTGTTTGCTTGCTTGGTTTTTGTTTCTTAAGATTTATGTATTTTATGTATATAAGTGTTCTGCTTGCATGTTCACCTGCATGCCAGAAGAGGGCATCAGATCCCAGTATAGAAGGTTGTGAGCCACCATGTCGCTGCTGGGAATTGAACTCAGGACCTCTGGAAGAGCAGCCAGTGCTCTTAGCTACAGAGCCATCTCTCCAGCCCCTTGAGTCTTTCTTTAAATACCTACCCCCCCCCCCCCAGTTTCTGCTTGTATTTAAGAATGAAGCACTGGGGAGCTAGAGAGATGGCTCAGAGGTTAAGAGCACTGGCTGTTCTCTCAAAGGTCCTGAGTTCAATTCCTAACAACCACATGGTGGCCCATAACCATCTATAATGAGATCTGGTGCCTTCTGCTGGTGTGGAGGCACACGTGCAAGCATAATACTATATACATAATAAATAAATCTTTAAAAATAAAAATAAAACATAAAAGAATGAAGCACTGACGGGGGTTGGTATGTTAGAACTGGGGGCTCTGGAGGGCCTCAGATGCTTATCTGAGAGCACTGTTTTCTGGGGGAACAATGCATCTGGGGTGCAGCTGAGGGGTCTCTGAGGCACTTTGGGGAGGCTGGGTTTTACTAGCCTCCCTGGACACCCACTTGCTATACGTGTCTTAACAGAGCTCCAAGTCCACATCTCTAAAAAGTCCTGCTTGTTGCGGTGGGAGGAACACTTGCTTGGCCTCTGAGGGTTGTGGAGGACTTTGAACCCTTGCATGGAGATTTGCGTGTGAACTTTTTATTTATTTATTTATTTTTTAATATGTATGGGTGTTTTTGCCTACATGGATATCTATGCACCATATGCATATCTGGTGTTGACAAAGGCCAAAAGAAGACATCGGATCCCCTGGAACTGGAGTTACAGGTGGTTGTAAGCTGCCGTGTGGATGCTGGGGGTTGATCCTGGTCCTCTGCAAGAACAAGTGTTCTTAGCCTCTGCGCCGTCTCTTCAGCTCCTACATGTGAACTCTGAAAGAGTTCGCTAGCTTCCTTAGCCTAGCGGTTGCTGTCTGACCATCCCCGAGACTCTGAGATTTTGGCTCCAGCACACATGAGAACTCCAATGTCCTTAGGCTTGTGGCTTCAGACTCCATCCAGCAAAGCCAAGCCTCTCCTGGCTCCTTCCCCAAGGCCTTGCCTTTTCACTCATGTCTTCTCAGGGAGACTTCAGGATCCAGCAAACAGTCACAGTTTATCACATCTGTCCGGGTTCAGGGGCAGCAGAGCTGCCAAGTTAGCGAGCGTTTCTGCCTGGGGCGTTCACTTGCTCCCTCTAGCCAGGCTGAGGCAGATGGCCCTCCTTCCAGGATGGAAAATACCTTTCTGTTTTGCTGTGTTCTTCACAGCCTTCTTGATTATGGCCCTTGTGGTCACCTGACCTGTCCCTCTCTGGGAACTTTCCAGAGGAAGAAATGGTACAGCAGTACAGAAGGTCTGGGAGGAGCCTGGGAGGAAGTGAGGGGCAGAATTAGGGCAGGCCCGTGTTGGAATGCGATGGAGACTTCTGAGTGTGTTAGCTTGGGGCATGGCAGCGCATGCTGTAGACTGTGGGCCACCAGGGCTCTTTCTGTGCCACTGGTAATGTGTGGGTATGCTGACTGCTAATGTTGCTGCTGGTTCCCAGTATCTTCAGGTTAAGCCGTGTTGTCTGGGAACATCTAATGCTTTTCCATCCTTTCCCCAGGGCTTGTCAATGAGGCAGATTCGATTCCGGTTTGATGGACAGCCAATTAACGAAACAGACACTCCAGCCCAGGTATGAAGCTCGGAACACTGATATTTGAGAGTAGCTGATCGGTGCGAACAGAATGACTTGTTTCCACAATGATTTTATTGATTAGTCTTCAGGCTGTGATGTTTTGAGATTAAGCTTCTCAAATGAATAGTAGGCAGAGCTATCTTTGCTGTTTGGGGAAGAGAGTCCAAGTGTAGGGCCCACACTCTCAGGGGTTGGGGCTATCACTGATGTTTGTCCCTGAATCCAGATGTGCGCCTGCTAGAGAGCACACAGCTCCTCTGATGTTAAGGGCTTAGTGCCACCATTTGCTCTTTATTGGACTTTGAACAGAAATCAGACCTTAGATATTTTCTTTTTTTTTCTTTTTCTTTTTCTGAGACAAGGTCTCTCTGTGTAGCCTTGACTATCCTGGGTTCACTTTGTTTGTTTGTTTTTTTTTAAGATTGATTTATTATGTATACAATGTTCTACCTGCATGTGTGTCTGCCTATGAGAAGAGATCTCATTACAGATGGTTGTGAGCCACCATGTGGGTTGCTGGGAATTGAACTCGGGACCTTTAGAAGAACAGCCAGTGCTCTTAACCTCTCAGCCATCTCTCCAGCCCCCTATTTGTCGTATTTAAAAAATGTTTAAATTAAAATTTTTCTGGCCAGGCTTGGTGGTGCACACCTGTAATCCCAGCACTTGGGGACGCAGAGGCTTGAACTCTGTGAGTTCAAGGCCAGCTGGTCTACAAAGCAAGTCCAGGATAGCCAAGGCTCCACAGAGAAACCCTGTATTAACAAACAAGCCGGGCTTGGTGGTGCATGCCTTTAATCCCAGCACTCGAGAGGCAGAAGCAGGCAGATCATTGTGAGTTCAAGACCAGCCTGGTCTACAAATCGAGTCTAGGACACCCAATACTAACACAGAGAGACCCTGTCTCAAAACAAAAACAAAAAACAAAAAAAGCTGGAAAATATTTTTGTGTGGGCTGGAGAGTTGGCTTAGTGGTTAAGAGCACTTATTATTCTTGCAAAGGACCTGGCTTCAATTCCCAGTACCCACATGGCAGTTTACAGCTGTTAAGTGACTGTAGTCCTGGGGAATCTGATGCCCTCCTCTGGCCTCTGGGCATCAGGCACAGGTGCGATGCACAGATGCATGTGCACATAAAAATAAACAAATTAAAAAGTTTTGTTTTTGGCTAGGTGGTCATGGCACACATATTGTTTTTAAAATTTATCTGTATTTACCTGTACGCCCGGCTAGCAATCAATCAAGACACAGACACTTGTTGTATTTTAAAATAGCCTTAGTTAACCTAGGGCAGGGCAGGTCTCAATCCTTTAAACTACCTCCCATAGTGGGGGCAGGCATGGGATCCCTGCCTCAATCCCATGTTATCTGTTTCTAATAACTTCTATCAAGCTACCTCCCATCCATAATCCCAAATACTTGCTCATGTTCTTCATCTGGGCTGGATTCTCCATCCACGCTGCCGGCCATGTGCTTCTCCTCCAGCTAACCCATGGCGGCCTTCCTCTCTTCACTTCAGGTCTCTCTCCTTCTCCTGGTGGAGATCCTTCTTCCCAGAATTCCTCTCTCTCCTAGCCCCAGGTGGGATGGCTTTTTATTAAGCAAAAGGTAAATCACAGAGACAGTAAGCAGTAATTAGCATCAAAATACATCAAACCACCCCCCCCCCCCACCAACACACACACACACACACACACACCTTTAATCCCAGCACTCAGGAATCAGAGTCGGACAGATCTCTGAGTTCAGGGCTAGCCTGGCTTACTGAGCAAGTTCTAGGACAGAGAAATCCTGAGTTCTAGGACAGAGAAATCCCGTCGGGGGCGGGGGGGGGGGGCGCTCCTTTTTTTCATATGGGGTTGGAGAGATAGCTTAGGGGTTAAGAGTACTGGCTGTTCTTCCAGAGGACCTGGGTTCAGTTCCCAGCAACCACATGGCAGCTCACAGCTATTTGTAACTCCAGTGCCAGGGGATCCTATGTGCTCTTCTGCTCTGCATGTGAGGCACATAAGCTTACACAACTGCGGGCGCGCGCGCGCGCGCACACGCGCACACACACCAAAAAATAAGATAATAGGTGTGTGTGTGTTTGTGTGTGTGTGTAAAATGTTTATCTAAAAATGCTGAGACTGGCCAGCTAGCTTAGTGAATGAGATGCTTGTCACCAAACAAGACGACCTGAGTTCATGTGAGTACCCCCTCATTAAAATATGTTTAAAATTCTTTTAAAGTGCTGATGCCGCAGTACATAAAGTAGACATTATAAGTGCACATAGAGTTCTGTGGCTGATGAGTCTGGTTTTAAGGACTCCATCTTTCTCAGTTGTTAGCTGTGATTATTCTATGAGTCTTGTCAGAACTCAGGAGGATAAGTAGTCCCTGGACTGCACAGTGACCTCTTTTCCCTCACGTGCTGCACTTCAGCTAAGGAGCCTGGGCTGGGTCTCATGTAGAGTATGGTATCATGGTGTGCTCACTTCTGACCTTTCCTGTCTCCTCTCCCTGGGCCCGCCTTGGCAACGTGGACAGCTGGAGATGGAGGACGAGGACACCATTGACGTATTCCAGCAGCAGACAGGAGGAGCAGCTTCCCCAGGGACCGCCCCCACCCCAACCACTGTCCTGACATTTGCTATTGAATGGTGAACGCAGCCGCGCCAATCACAGAAGAGTCAACAGAAGCCGGATTGTCCTTTTCCAATGTGCTTGGCGTGAACTACAGCCCTTGCTGCAGGGACGAGAGGCCTACGTAACTTGGCCAGCGAGAGTGTTTGGTTTAGGGGAAATGACATATGAGGTTTTGGGGTTTGTTTTTGTTTTCATTTCTGTTTTCTCCCATCCCTAAAATATTTTTTCCCCAAAAACTTAGGGCTGGATGTAAACTGCCAGCCTGTGGCCCTACTCTAGCCCTGAGAACTGTGGTCACCTCTGGTGACTTGTCCTAATCCAGTAGAGCGCTTGTGGTCACATTAGCCTATGTGATGTGGAGAGGAGGAGAGGGGCATAGGATATTAAAATGTGAAATACTGTAAATTTGAGCTTCGTCAAGCATATGGTAAAGTTAAAGGGAAGTGACAAATGCTTCTTAGAGATGTGAGGAGTCCTGCGCCACTGTGTCCCAAGTGCTCCTGCGCATGCCCTCTCCCCACCCCACTTGGTATCTGGTGATGGGTACATGGGTACGGTTGGTAGAGCGAAACCCACCCTCTTCCCTTTTTATAATGAAGAAGAAAGTAATTGTCATGTCTCATCTGGAAATTGGATGTGGCCTCAGATTTCCTCTAGTTACTTGATTATGGTTTTTATATAAGGTGGTAATTGGTTAAGTATCAAGTTTACAATGATGTTATGTAAGAGACCTGCTTTAAAGTGTGGCTGCAAAAGAGCCAGGGAAAGGTGACCTCATTCTCATGGAGTATTCTCTGCCGCTTTCCAAACGTGTATTAAAATGACGCATCAGTGGGTGACTTCAGTTCTGCATTGTGGGGTCTATACCAGTGAAATGTTCACAGTTCCTGCCTGTCATCCTCCTGTAAGGACCCATTGCTGCTTGATGCCATCTCTGCCTTTTATAGTCACCTGGCACTGACCTACAATCTCTCGCTTGCTTAAAATCCTGAGGACTGTGTCCCTGTTTCCTGTTTCGCTGCGTGGGCTTGGGTGGGATGTCTGTTGGCTCTGTTGCGTTTATTCACCAGTTTGTACATTGTTTGTTGCCCTTTACTACTGTAAACAGTAAATATAGTTTGGTATTCTGTCTCTTGGCTTCTGTTAAACACTGTATTCCGAGACTAGTCCTATGTCACAATTCATTATTGACAGCCTGTCGTCCAGTGAGGCCACTTGGACATGGAGAGAGAAGCCAGTTGCTGACAATGTTTAGCCAGCACTCTGCAGCATGTGCCCAAGCTGGTCCATGTTGCCTGCCTGCTGGTCTGGATCTGCATATAGGACACCTGGCTCTCCTCCCCTAGGTGTGTGAGGACAAGATAGCCTTTGGAGGCAGGGTGCTAGTGTGGGGTATCTCAGGCTTTTTTGCTGTTTGAATAGACTCTTCTTTTGTGAAGTAGATGACCCACTACTCTGCTTTGAAACGAATTGCTGCTGACTTTGCTGTGAGGGATTTCTGTACTTAAGTGAGGCAAAACTGGGGTTATCATTGCTCGAGCTGTTTTAGGGGTGTCAGCCGAGCAGAAACAACAGGCACTTACTTCATCCTGCAGCAGGAGCCTGTAGATTAAAGCACAGGACAGAGCCAGAGCCGGTTCCTAGGTCCCTAGGATGGCGTGGGGGGGTGGGGGTGGTTCAAATGCAGAAGGTGAATTTCTAAGAGAAGGGACACATCTCAGGTGCCATACTAATCACTTTCTCAGTAATGTCACAGGTACTTAGCAAGAAGTTACCTAAAAGAGGACGGCTTATTCTGGCTTACAGCTTTCAGGGTGCTCTGTCATGGCAGGGGAGACACAGGTGACTGGAGCACGGCATACTGAGAGGTGAAAGTGATTAATGCTCTAGTTATTTCGACTAGGTAAGTATTTGACAAGGTAAGTATTACAAATCCACTCCTTGTCAGCTAGATACCCAAATACATCACTTTATAATCTACGTGGCTCTTATACTCATGTTTACCTCATGATACAAAACACATTTAGTCCATCTCTGAATGGCCACCCCACCCCCTCCCTCCCATCTGAATTCCCACACTGTTTAAATGCTAAGTTGGAAGGCTAAGCTGGACGCAAGACAGCTCTTGAATGGCGAGGCCCTTGTACAGTAAGTTACTTCTAACAACAGCACAGAGTAAACATGCTTATTTCAAAGGGGAGGAGGGGGCGCACAGCAAAGGAGGATTATGCCAAAGCAAGATTAGTGAAACCCAAGAGGACAGAAACCAAATCCGGCTGCTCCATGTCTGGCCTCAGCTGGGCTCCTGTGGCCTTGGGTGGTCCCACCCCCAGTTCTGTTGCCTGTGGTACTTGTGGTTCTACGTTGATGCCTGCAGCATCCCTCAATGAACATATTCTATGTTGCTGGCGTCTCTAACACCCAGGGATCCGTTACACTGTAACCTCAACCGTCTCAATTTCTCCAAGTGGCTCCTCAGACTCTCCATACGAGAAATCAAATGCTGCCAGTCTTTGCCTTGTTTCAGAGGCTCTCTGGAATCTTGGCACAAGTGTCTATTATTTCTTCCCTCTTAGAGCTTGCAAATGTGGATGCCAGGTGAAGCCTGGCACCCTTAGACTACAGCTGCAGCTACCTCGGTGTGTTCCTGTGGCTAGGAAAACATCTCCCTGCGTGCTGCTTTTCAGCAGGGAACCGCGCAAGGGTCTCTTCAGGCACTCTCCTTCCAGTTTGCCTTTTTATACCCTGGAGTTTTCTTTTTCTTTCTTTCTTTTTTTTTTTTTTTCTTTTGTTTTTTTGACACAGGGTTTCTCTGTGTAGCCTTGGCTGTCCTGGACTCAGTTTGCAGACCAGGCTGGCCTCGAACTCACAGCGATCCGCCTGCCTCTGCCTCCCGAGTGCTGGGATTAAAGGCGTGCGCCGCCACACCCGGCTACACAAGTTGTTTTTAAAGACCAAAACAACAAAAACCAGTTTGGGTAATCTCAGCAGTGACAGGGGAATGTTTTGTGCAAGCAAGAGCCTTTGTTTTCTTGCTGCTGTGATCAATACCTAACAAGAAGCAACTTAAGGGAAGTTTATTTTGTCTCAGGGTTTGAGGGGACACAGTCTATCATGGGGAGGGGGGACATGGTGACAGGTGGCTCCAAAGCAGCAGCAGAAGCAGTGTGTGTGTGTGTGTGTGTGTGTGTGTGTGTGTGTGTGAGACAGCTGCTTGCTCACACCTGAGCTGAATAGGAAACAGAGAGAAACAAAACAATTCTAAATCTCAAGATCCACCCCCACCCCTAAATGACCCACTTGCTCCGCTAGGCTTCATCTGTTAAAGGTTCCATGGACTTCCAAACCTGTGACCAGTGTTCAAACATGGGCTGGTTACGGCACATCAAACTGTCCCAGGGAATTATGGCTGCCATGTCATTTGGATGTGTTAGAATAGCTTGCCCGGAGCCGGGCGTGGTGGCGCACGCCTTTAATCCCAGCACTCAGGAGGCAGAGGCAGGTGGATCGCTGTGAGTTCGAGGCCAGCCTGGTCTACAAAGTGAGTCCAGGATGGCCAAGGCTACACAGAGAAACCCTGTCTCGAAAAACCAAAAAAAAAAAAAAAAAAAAAAGAATAGCTTGCCCGTCTCCCACATCCCGCTGCAGGAGGCACAGTGTGTCCTGGAGGCTGGCTTGTTTTGCAAGGGGGTTATGCTTGTGTAATTGTTTCTGCTATGTGGACTACCAATCCTTCATTATTTTAAAATGTTAACGGACACGAGCCCACTGCCTCAAATCTTGAGTTCACTGGATGGGTGAAGAGATACAGCTACTTACCTATCTTGTACTCTGGGTCCCCCAGGAACTTTCTCTTTGTCCCCAAGTGTCTAGTCCTGGGAAGCCCCTTTGTCCCGGCTTTCCGCCATATCGTGAGCTGTACCCCACTCATGTCCACTCAGGAGAAAGCAGCTGTGCAACCAAGATGATGAGCATCTATCTATCTGGTAAGGAAAACCAGCAGGAAGTCTGACTGGTTTTTGGCCACTCAGAGGGCGTGATGTGGCCCGGGATGAGGACATCAGGACTTTATCTATCCTGACTTTGTGAAACCGAGGTTCTCTTTCTTTTGCTAAAAGTGTCACCTTCTCAAGTCACGGTGGTCTCAAAAACTGGATGTAGAGGCACAGGCTTTTAATCCCAGCACTTGGGAGGCGGAGGAAGGCCTCTGAGTTCGAGGTCAGCCTGGTCTACAGAGTGAGTTTTAGGGCAGCCAGAGCTACATAATGGGGGAGAAAAGAAAAGAAAGAAAAAGGAGAGAAAGGAAGAAAGCAAAAGATCGTGGTGGCCTCAAGTTTCACAACCTGTACAGCCACGTATGGGGGGGGGCAGGCCGAGTGCAAGATACTGAGTCTTTCCGGGCAGTGGTGGCGCACGCCTTTAATTGCAGCACTCGGGAGGCAAAGACAGGTGGATCGCTGTGAGTTCGAGGCCAGCCTGGTCTACAATGCGAGTCCAGGACAGCCAAGGCTACACAGAGAAACCCTGTCTCGAAAACCAAACAAACAAAAGACACTGAGTCTCATTTCGGGAACAATTCGTGGGGCGCGTCCTAGCCCTTGCAGAATTTTTCAAGGCTAAACAAAGACCACAGAACGAGCTGCAAGCCTTTGAGCGCAGCCTCACTGCATAGGAAGGCTCCAAGGACCAGCCCAGGCTGCGGCGCGGAGGGTTGGGGCCAGTAATGAAGCTTCTGGAACCCGAGCTCCGTCAGCCCGGGTCCTGAAACCGCGAGCGGCAGGAAAACCTCATCCGGCTTCTGCCTGCACACGTCGGCACGCCACGTCACTCGCGCGCGCCCCGGACGCACTTCTGGCCCGAGGCGGCGACCCGGAAGCAGCCGTGGGCGTCGGAGCAGGCGGGCGGGACCGATGCGGATGTGGCGAGGCTGCTGAACGCAGGTTCCGCGGTATGGCGGGGACGGCGTTGAAGAGGCTGATGGCCGAGTATAAGCGTGAGTCAGGCGGCGTCCGCGGTCCCGTCCTCTTCCCCGTGGCTACCCGCGGCGTCCCCTGGCCCGGGACAGCCTGGCGCGATGCGGTGCGGTGCGGTGCGGGCGTGCGGGGCCGGGCTGGGCTCACCGCGTGCGGAAGGCCAGGCTGTTGCTGTCCGCTGGGCTCCCTGGCCGGCTGCAGCGGGGCAGGCCCTGGGCGCAGACGCGGGATCGGTCAACACGGCCATGGCTCTGCCTGGTCCCTGAGCCCCTGTGGGTCGCGCATCTGCCCACCCGACAGTTGATGCTGTGGGGCGGTGCTCACTGTAAGGTGGTCGTGAGGTAGGGGAGAGTTTGGGGACAAAGTTGAAAGTAAGCAAAACAACGACTTAAACCTCCGGCCGCGCTGCAGATGGGAGTTGCTGGAGCAAGCCAAAGTTTCTCAGACACAGGCTCGGGGAGGTGCGAGGACCATTTCCTTTCATCCGGATCTGTGTTTCTCTCTGTTTTACTTTTTCAGCCTGGTTTCTAGATTGAGAAACATCTCTTTTACCTACCCCCCGCCCCCCCCCCAAAAGGGAACAGCAGTTAAGCTCTGGAACAGGGTTTTTAAAGTTCTACCCCGCTTTGCTTGTTGAACTTAATTTATTTCCCAAGGGAATTCACATTAGAGAAAATTTTATTCCCTATCTACTGCCCTCACAAAAAGCCTCAACCATTATTTCAAACATGGTGTCACTTAGTTTGCACTTAGGTCATGGCTCATCCAAGTTTGAGAGAGGGAAAGAACTTGCCTAAAAGAGTGGACCCTGAAAGGAGAGGGCTGCCGAGGAGGTCTGGGGGTTGGGTCACAGAAGAGAGGGCTCCACCTGCTGTGGCTGTTTGCAAGAGGAAAAAAGGGCCCAGAGCTAAGGTTGGCCTCAGGCTGACAGCCAGTGCTTACGAAGCCGTATGGAACCGAGTTGTGCCAGCAACTTGAATGGACTTGGGTTGCAGTCCTGAAACAGCACAGCTGTCCAGGCTGGGCCCCGGGCCCACTGACACATGGAAACTATGAGGTCATCAATGGATATTGTTTTAAGACTGTGGCAACAGTGACAGAAAATTACCAACCATGAAGAGTGAGGACGGTTTTTTCCATGTCATTACAATTCGATAAAGTCCCATTGAGCGGCCCTTTTGTGGCATAGCGTCTGGTTTGTGCTCTCTGTGTTTAACAGACTCAGCCTGTGCCTCAGACTCAGCAGCAACACCGTTCATGGTGGGACTAGTGAGTGGGTAGATTTGGGGTGTTGTTTGGTACATACCTGATTGTAGTGTAGATTTAGAGGTGTTACGACCCTGGGTGTGGTTCATTGTTTAAACGTTTACATTTTATTACTTCATGTGTTTGAGTGTTTTGATTGTATGTTGGTAAGTGTGCCACATGTGTGCCTGGTGCCAGCGGATGTCAGAAGGTGACATCAGATCCCCTGGGACTAGAGTTAACAGCTGGTTGTGAGCCTCTGTGCTGGTGCTGGTCCAGAACCTGGATCATAGGCCACAGCAACAATCTGAGTCATCTCTTTAGCCCTGTGGTAGTTTAGCCTCCCTGATTTTACAGGCAGTTGAGTCACTGACACAAAGCCATTTGCCTGGGCTCAAGCAAAGAACTTTGACTGCTCTCGCGCTCACTCTTGCCCAAGTCCCTTTCCTGAGCATGCAGAGGAGGACAGTGGATGCCCTGCTTTGTCACCTCTCACCCTCTTCCCTTGAGACAGGGTCTGTCATTGACACCAGAGCTCATCAATTCAACTAGGATGGCTGTCCACTTAGCCCCACTAGGATGGCTGTCCACTTAACCCCACTAGGATGGCTGTCCACTTAGCCCCAGGAAGCTTCCTGTTTCCACCCTTGCCTCCCACTCCGGGGCTATGGGCACACGTGGTAAATAAAGCCTGTCTCTCTTTCTTTCTTCTTCTCCTCCTCCTCCTTCCTTTTTTTTTTCCAAGAAAGGGTTTTTCTATATAGCTCTGGCTGTCCTGGAACTCACTCTGTAGACCAGGCTGGCCTCAAACTCATAGAGATCTGCCTGCCTCTCCCTCCCAAGTGCTGGGAGTAAAGGTGTGTGCCCTGTTAAGCCTGCCTTTTTTTTTCCCCCCCATATGAGTGCTGGAAATCAAACTTGGTTCCCCTGCTAAAGCAGTATGTGCTCTCATGGTCTTACCCTATATTCTCGCAGCTTTTCTTCTGACTGTGACAGACCCAGGGAGCTGTGGCCCAGGGCTGCTGTAACATTGTCACCACCTGAATAGCTTATATAACAGAAACCTTCTCACAGTGTGGATAGAGTTACAAATCCACCTGTGGCCTGGGCTGTGGTCCTTGGCAGGGTGGGCTCTTGGGGAAGGTCCTTCCTGCTCCTCAGCTTCCAGAGTGCTGGTTGCTGCCTTGGGTTCCTTAGACGTGTTAGTGTAACTCCTGCTTCTCCTGCACCTTCCCGTGGCCATCTTATCCTGTGTGTGTTGGTATTCAGATTTTCTGCTTGAAAACTCAGCAGTCACTGGTTTAGGGCTCAGCTTAGTATGTTCTCTGTTTAACCCTGGCACGTCTACTGAGACCCCATTTCCAGACAGTGTCACACTTTCCAATTCAGCGTAGATTTGAGATTGTTTTACAATTGCAGTTATGCGTGTGTGGTTACGCATGGGGGCTGGCGAATGCCACTGTGCATGTGCAGAAGTGAGGACAGCCAGCAGGAGTCGCTTTCCCTTCTACAGTGTGGAACCTGGGAATCGCGAACTCAGGGTGGCAGACGTGGCAGCAAGTGTCTCCACCACTGAGTCATCCTTGGGCTTGAGTGGGATGCGGTGCATGAAGCAGAGCAAAGCTGTTTCCCCAGACGACGGACGGACACACACACACACACACACACACACACACACACACACACACACACACACGAGAGGACTGCAGGTCCCTCTATTCCCCTCTGTTTCCTGGCCATGCCTGGTCCTCCTTGCTATGATGTGCTGCCTTATCATACGCATTCAGACATACACTGGAATTCCCAAAACTTTCCTCTCTGTAAGGTGACTATCTTAGGGGTTTGGTACAGTAATGGCCAGCTGAGTAGTGTGCTGTCCATGATCACTTGCTTACAAAATAGAGCATGACGGTGACTTAGATTCTTCATCTGCTGCCCAGCACCACCAGGACCGACCAGCACCCCAAGTTAGCATTCTTGTCCTTTTCTTTATTGTCACTTTGTCGCCACACAGTGTATGGTGTTCTGTTGTCTGTCGGTGAACTTAATAGAAATTATTATTGTTGTTATTTTGGTTTTTCAAGGCAGCGTTTCACTGTGTAGCCCTGGCTTTCCTGAAACTCACCCTCTAGACTAGGCTGGCCTCAAACTCAAAGACTCACCTGCCTCTGCCCCCTGAGCGCTGGGATTAAAGGCGCGTGCCACCCGGATGCAGTATGTGTTTTTTGTTTTTTGCGTTTGCTCTGGAACCTCTTGCCCAGCATTGTGTGCCTTTCCTTTCTTTTGAAGCTTGTGACCACAGCTTACTCTCCTTGCTGAGTGGATTTCTTTTTATGAATGAACTAGAATCCATCTGACCTGCTACTGTAGACACTGAAGTTATTTGCAGTTTGATTTTTTGCAAGTACTGTGGCTGTGCGCATTGTTGACAATCTCCTGGTGGACATGTGCAGGTTTGCCTTTGGACCATAATTCAGACCCATGGAGCAGGTGAAGGAGCAGCCAGCTGGACCAGACAGGCTACTGTTTTTCATTGGGGTTTTCTCACTATGTGTCATGGCCCGCCATAGCTAAGGGACCTGCTGCTTAGGCTTTTCACTTAGACGTTAGCTTTTTTTCTTCATCTTGTGTGGTAGGTATTAGACGCTGTCCTGTGGGTGTATCAATGCTTGTGAGTGAGGTGACAGCACCCTGTCATGTTCACAGGCCATCTCTGCCTTTTTTTGTGAAGTGTCTGTCTCCAGCAGGCTTTATACGGGGTTGACTTTTTTCTTCCTTGACTGTAGGATTCTCAATGTTCGAGTGTGTCACATCCAAGTTGTGAATACTAGCATCCTCAGAGTTCCCTGCCCCGGCATCCATCTGTCTCTCTCCTTTCTCGCTGCCCCCTCCCAGGCAGTACTGGTCTGCTGGCACTCGCTGTGGTCTTGGTACTTCTGCATCAGGCTCCTCTGCACTCAGCATCGCTATGTGGAGATTTGTCCTTGATGCTGCTGGCATTGGTCACTGTCCCCTTACCTTTACAGCATTGAGTGATGAAGTAGAACAGGTCCTTACAACTGTTGTCTGAAAGTCCTGGCTGGGCTGGGCAGATTGGAGTGAGACTACACTCTAGTTCTCTGAATAGCCATTTAAAATGGATGGATTGTTTATTTCTGGGAATTTCCACTGGTATTTTGATATTTTCAGACCTCTGTAGACACTGAATATCCACAGATAAGGGAGCAGTGACACCGCCTCTTTTTTAAAGGTTTTGTTTTTATTGTATATATATTTTAAAAGATTTATTTATTTATTATGTATACAATGCACATCAGATCACATTATAGATGGTTGTGAGCCACCATGTGGTTGCTGGGAATTGAACTCATGACCTCTGGAAGAGCAGTCAGTGCTCTTAACCACTGAGCCATCTCTCCAGCCCCTATTATATTTTATTATATATATTTATTTTATTTATTTATTGGTTTTTTGAGACAGGGTTTCTCTGTGTAGCCTTGGCTGTCCTGGACTCACTTTGTAGACTAGGCTGGCCTCAAACTCACACTGATCCGCCTGCCTCTGCCTCCAGAGCACTGGGATTAAAGGTGTACGCCACCACGCCTGGCATAAAGGTTTTATTATGATTCTGTGTGTATGGTCTTTGCCTGTGTGTATGTCTGTATACCATGTGCGTGCTTGGTGTCTGCAGAAGCCAGAAGAGGGAGTTGGGTCTCCTGGAGCTGGAGTTACAGTTGTTAGCTGCCATGTGAGTGTTGGGAACTGAACATAGGTCCTCTCTTTTAACTGCTGCGTCATCCCTCCAGCCCAGCCGTGTTCCTTTTTACTGTGGAGTGAAAGCCCATTGCACGGCCAGGCTGCGCAGTTTAAACATTTGCTTCCTGTCGACCTTTGGGAAGTTGCCAACTTCTGGCTGTGACAACAGGATCTGCTGTGAACATCGTGTACTTGTCTTTCTGTGGAAATGTGCCCTTGTTTCTCTTGCATAAATGCTGTTTAGTTTTTAAAGGAACCACCCGGTTGTTTGGTGATGTCACTGTCTATTCTCGCTGGCACAGTGCTCTGCTGCTCTGCTGTTTGTAACTTTTCCTCTGTCCTGTCCAGCTTGTGTTGCGTCTCCCCATGCCTTAACTTGGAGCTCTCTCATGACTGCCAGCGTTGAGTCATGTTGAACTTACTTACCATCTGTCTATTTCGGTGAAACATATAGAGAGTTTATTTTTAAAATGTGTTGTTTATTTCCTTAGGTTGTAAAGCACTGCCCTCCCCACTTTGTTTTTGTTTTTCAAAACATGGTTTCTCTCTGTAGCCCTGACTTACCTGAGCTCTCTCTGTAGACCAAGTGTGGCGCAGCCCTGTTTCCCTGAGGCCTCGGTTAGGACACAGGCAGGCTGGCTCAGGACCTGGCCCAGTGGCCTCACGTGGACTGTAGTTGCTTCTCCGCCTGGTTGTCCCCATTCAGCGTGTCCTGGAGCTTCCTGTGTGTGGGACATGCCAGTGTGACCCCTGCTCTCCCATTGTAGACCTTGTGCTGTTTGCATTTCCTCAGTTTCTTGAAGAAGTAACCTGCAACCACCTTTTCTTGCTTTTACAGTGCTTCAGTGTGATAGGTTTCTATAAATGTATTCACCAAATTTAAGAACAAATTTGTATTTTGTTTGTGCAGTGGCTATTTCTTAAGCTGCTTTTAAGAAAAATAGTTTTTTTTTTTAACAAGTTACCATTTTCAAGAAATGGATTTTGGAAATTTCTGATATGGTTGGTAGTTGCTTCTCTTCTGTAATTTGTGTTTATTAATGTGGAACTGTGTGGTTTTGTATGTGGGTTACCTATACACACTGTTTCGAAGCCTGTCTGCCGTTGCCTGCAGTTCACCACTGACCAGCAGGTGGCACTGCTGGATAGCGAAGTGGCTGGGCTAGCGCTGGCTTCGCAGAGCTTAGGTCTCTAGCGTTGTTGGTCTCCAGATCTAGGCTTGGCCTCCTTTAAGGGAAAAGTGTCACAAGACGTTCCAGAGGCGACTCCTACACAGAATACAGCTCTCCTACATTTTGATCTAGGTACCCTTTGTTTCACAACATTGCCTCTTCCTCACCCCCACGTCTTAGCAGCTCAAAATCGGCCTCCCTCCTCTGTCTAGATTTCAGATGGCTGAGTGTAGAAAGGCTCGGCAAGCTGGTTCTGTCATTTATCCCAGTCTATTCCTGGGAAGAGCTGCAGAGGGAGACGGTGGAGGTGTGTTGCCACGGTGTGCTCCCAGCCTTCCTGGTCCTTCAGGTTGGCCCCCGCCCCTCCTGGAGTATGTCTGTCTGTCTGTCCAGCACTCGTGCTCCTTCTCCTTGCCTGGCGTTCTCCATATCGCCTTCTCTTTCGTAGACTTAAAAAAATCTTGTTACTTTATGTTTATGAGTGTTTGCCCACATGTATTAAAAAGTGTACCATGTGAACACAGTGCCCACAGAGGCTAGAAGATGGTGTTGAATGCCCTGAAAGACAGTTGTTAGCTGTTGGGAACCAAACTTGGGTTCCTGTGAGAGCAGTAAATTCTCCTTAATCACTGAGCCATCTCTCTAGCCCCTCACTCACCTTCCCCCACCAGTATTTTTTTTTTTTTTTTTTTTTTTTGGAGACAGGGGTTCTCTGTGTAGCCCTGGCTGTCCTAGACTCGCTTTGTAGACCAGTCTGTCCTCGAACTCACAGTGACCCCCACTGTCTGCCTCCCGAGTGCTGAGATTAAAGGTGTGTGCCACCACGCCCGGCCTCTACCAGTATTTTGAATTATGTTTACTTACTGTGTGTGTTGGGTGTGGATGTACACATACCATGACATTCATGTGGAGGTCAGAGGACAACTTGTGGATTTAGTTCTCTCTTTCCAGCACGCGTGTCCTGGGCATCACACTCAGGGCCTCAGGCTTGGCACCTAGAGCTGTCACCTGATGGCCCTTTCCTTAGGGGTGCCCTCTGTTGAATGTCTTTCAACTTATCCTTCTTTTCCTTTTCTGGGGCGATAGCTAGAGGCCCCCAAGATGGTCTGGCATTGAGTTTTACCTTTGCAGATTTTCCTACAGTAGAGCGAGTGTCTGGGAAACAAGGCATCCCAACCCTTGGAAATGGTGTGCTTGCCTTCATGTGAACAAAATTGAGGACATACCAAAGTCCACATGGACTGAGCGATTCATGCTGTGGGATCTGAGTCCCCTTTGGGAGTGTGTAAAACCCCAACAAAGAAAGTTTGGCAGGCTCAGCTATGGTTCCCTGTGTGCTGAATGTGTCCATGACAGGATGTGCTTGCGAAACTGGACATTCCTCCCTCCCCCTCCTCCCTCCTCCCTCCTCCCTCCCCCTCCCCTTCTGTTCCTTCCACTTCCACTTTCCACGCCTTATTAGGTCCAATATACTGCAAGGGGCAGAGGGTACACAGTAAGAAGTGCTCCCTGGGGCTGGAGGGATGGCTCAGAGGTTAAGAGCACTGCTTACTCTTCCAGAACAACTGTCCACAGCTCCTGTTCCAGGGACTCTGACTCTCTCACACAGGCAGCACATGAATAAACTAAAGGGGGAGGTGCGCCCTGCCCTGAAGCCTTTCAAAGTAAAGTTAAGGTTTGTTTTTATGAAAACAAAGACAACCTCACTCATCTAGCTGTGCTCTTGTTAGAGCGTCCATGGCTGTGTCGTGTTTTCCTCTTCAGAGTTTCCCCTGTGCAAGACTCACATTCCTAACTGCGCATGTGTGGAAACTAGTTCCCATATGGATGTTGACCTCATAGCCACTTGGACCAGTTCCCACTTCCTATGACTCCTTGGATGACCTGCTTCTTTGTGTCTGGCCCTGCCCGTTTGCCTTCCTCTTACTTGGCAGAGTTTATTAACTTGTTTTTTCAGAGACCACCATTTGGCTCTGCGGATCTTTCATGTACTTGCTGTCTGGCTTCTTGATTCCCCTGGCTCATGGCAGAGTGCTTTCTGTTCTGTTTTCTTTCTTTCTTTCTTTCTTTTTTTTTTTTTTAATATTTATTTATTTATTTATTTATTATGTATACATTGCTCTGCCTGCTTGTACCCCTGCAGGCCAGAAGAGGGCATCAGATCACATTATAGATGGTTGTGAGCCACCATGTGGTTGCTGGGAATTGAACTCAGGACCTCTGGAAGAGCAGACAGTGCTCTTAACCTCTGAGCCATCTCTCCAGCCCCCTGTTTTCTTTCTTACTGTGTTGTGGCTTGTCCTACTGTGGGTGCTGCCTTCTTTCTTTCGCCATTTTCCCAAATGTGTCCACAGGTTTGACCTTTCCTCCCACATGTTGTATTCATCCATTGGTCATTACCTCAGCTACATCCAGTGTGAGGGACTTTATTAAGTGTTCACTTGGACACAGCGGTGCACACATAAATCTCTCACTTGTGAGGCAGCAGCCAGAAAGTAGCTGCAGGTTCGAAGCCAGCCTGGACATAGTGAGTTCCAGGCCCTTCCAGGTTTTATACAGTGGCACTCTGCCTTTAAAATTCGTTTTAGTTTTTGTTTTTTAGCTCACATTTTTGGATTTTAAAGTATACGATCAGGGCCTGTGGGAGGGTGACAGGTGCCTCACATTGTGGAGTCACCGTGCACATTGTACATGAGGCTGTGGTCACACCTGAAGCAGGAAGCCAGAGAGCAGCTAGCTGCTTCTGTAACAGCCGCTCTGGTGTCATACACCCAGTGTCACACACTACCTCATGTCCCCACCCCAGTACTGCTACCCTGCTTTCAACCCTTGACTCTCAGCGACAGACCCTAGACCAGAACATGACACACATAAAAATCACGATGCCAAGAGTTGACATGTCAGCTGGTAGCAGCGCTGGACACGTGGTCTTCAGCAGCTTCTGGCCATAGTAGCTTGACTCCATAGTGGGCTCACCTGCCATTGTTGTCCTCAGCGTGGGTGGGCGGCTGAGCTTCGGCAGGGTGGTGGCACAATCAGAAGCTGACCTAGAGAGTGGTAGACTTGGTTGTCGGTCTTCCTGCAACATGAGCTTGGCCTCAACTTTCTGCTCTGTCACTTTCAGAAAGGTCTGTGCCAACTCTTAAAATGTTAGCAAATGCGTTTAATTAGAAAACATCCCATTTTGGATTTGTGAGCATTTGTCAAAGGAACTGGTGGGAGCATTTTGGGGAGGAGTCCACCCGCTTTGGTTTCATGTTTTACTGATATGAAGAGCAGACAGAGTCATATTGCTTTTAGGCCTGGGTGCTCACTTGCAGACCGAGAGCCACCTTTAGGAAGACGTATACTCGGTCTTCTAGAGTTGGTGTGGTTCACGGAAATGCTTTGCTAAGTGACAATGTAATATACATTCTGTTTGGTAATGGCCCTGTTCTTTAACTTTATAGAATTAACCCTGAACCCTCCAGAAGGAATCGTGGCAGGTAAGGGGCTTGGGGGCTTCACTATGACTTTCTTTCAATTGCCAAAGCTGCCTTCTAATTAAGATGTGCTATTTTTTCTTTCCCTGTAGGCCCCATGAATGAAGAGAATTTTTTTGAATGGGAGGCATTGATCATGTAAGTTATTTGTGTGAATTACTCTTTTTTTTTTTTCATGCTGTATTGGAAACTAGACCTAAGAGTCTCAACTCTGAAATGTTGACTGGACCAAAGCGGGCCATGTAGCTTTCAGCTGTTCTCTGGGCAGAAGCCAGATGAACATGGACCTGAAGGCGATGCTAGTGTTCCTTTAGAACCAATAAAGGATTTAGTGTGAATATTAGCTCTGGGTAGTTTTAAGATTGTGAGATTTCTTTTCTTTTTAACTTTTTAAATTTTTTTTTTTTTTTAAGATTTATTTATTTATTATATATACAGTGTTCTTTCTGTAAGTATGCCTGAATGCCAAAGGAGGGCACCAAATCTCATTATAGATGGTTGTGAGCTGCCATGTGGTTGCTGAGAATTGACCTTTGGAAAAGCAGCCAGTGTTCTTAACCTTTGAGCCATCTCTACAGTCCATTGTTTTTGTTTTGTTTTGTTTTGTTTTTTCTTCCCCAAGACAGGCTTTCTCTGGGTATCCCTGGCTGTTCTGGAACTCACTCTGTAGACCAGGCTGGCCTTGAACTCAGATCCACCTGCCCCTGTCTCCCAAGTGCTGGGATTAAAGGCGTGGGCCACCACCGCCCAGCCAGGATGGTGGCTTTTAATGCACGATGCCCTTAAGAAGAAACAGTACCTTACTTACCTCTTGGCTTTCACACCATAGACAACACAGAAAGCTTGTATGTCCCCGAGCTGTGGGGTTTCTCTCCACCAGAGCAGCTTTGGTGTGCTTTGTCTACCTGGAGAGGGGCGGGTCCCGCAGGCTGAGGTTTCGGTCCCCAGGACACCTCTCTTCAGGCCTAGTCTTAAGTCTGGGGGTCTGGAACTCCTCACTACCCGGAAGTTGGAGTTCATTATAGCTCCGTTAGTGAAGCAGTTCCCTGAAACAGTTCACTCACGTCTACAGTCTCTAGAGAGTGCTGCATGTGTATCCACGTACCATGTGTGCCTGGTGCCTGGGAAGGGTAGCAGATTCTCTGGAGCTGGAGTTTTAGACGGTTGGGGGCTGCCTGATGTGGGTGCTGGGAACTGAACCTGGGTCCTCTACAAGAGCAGCGAGTGCTCTTAGCCATCTCTCCAGCCCCTTATAAAGGGCTTTTTGAAGCATACAAACATCAGTCAGTGAAGAGAGCCTGGCAGGGTCTGCAAGGCTCCCTGTGGTACCCTGGGGCACGTGCTGAGTTCTTGTTGATCCTCCCGCGAGCTGCCCCCGGGGGCCCAGCCCTGCCCTCGGTGCCACCGCCTCCTTTCCTGATGCCCATTCACCGCGTATGTGACTCTCACAGCCGGCGTGGAAGCCCAGCTGGCCTGTCTGGTCAACTCTCTTGGCCTCTCTTTGTACATTACTTCTTCAAGGTCATGAGCGCAGATCCCTCTGGAAGGAGCAGGCTCTTGGCACCTGTCATGGGGAAAGTTAAGTCAGAACGTTTCTTTATGGCCCGGCTTGGGCCATCTGTGTAAAGACTGAAGGGCTAACCCAGAGGAAGGGGCTAGAAACCGGGAACTATGCTCAGAATCTAAACAAAACAGTATATGTGTGTAATAATATGGTATAGGTGGCTTTTCTAGTAGGAGAAGGGTCCTCAGAGCAGTAGGTGACGGAGCCGCATTAGACTTGAAAAGCCAGGCCTTCTGGCTTCCCCTCTCCTCCCCACTCCACCGCTGGGTTTCGTTTCTCCGGTTGCAGGCCTTCCGTTGCTCTCGGTCCTGAGTGCAGTGGGGCTTACTCCAAAGCAAGCATGTGCCTCCTATCCCCAGTCTAGATTCATGATAGTTAACTTACAGCCATGTGGCTCGGAAAGAGAAACAGTGGGACCCTGAGTCTAGAGTGTCTCTGGTCCAGACTCAGCCTGTTTAACTTTCTTCTTTCTACCTTAGATGTACTAGAAAGTGAAGTCAGGTTAAAGTGAGGAAACTGCACTCTGTAATCAGTTTCTCATTAGTGAGTGAAAATTTCAGTTAGATTCAGTTGGATTTTGTTGCTTGAGAAGTTCTCTGGAGGAACAGGGTAGGGAAAGAGGTTTGGCTGGTGAGCCAGGTATGAGCGCTGAGTAAGGCAGAATTTGTGTATATGTCTGCTTACAGCACATTGGTGCTGTCCCACCCCTGCCCCTGCATCTCCAGAGTCGTGTGCGTGCTATCAGAACACTGACTGCATCACTTATGCCCAAGCCTTTTTTATTTTTAATTTTGAGACAGGTTTTGCTAAGTTCACCAGCCTGGTCTTGAACTCACTCTTGGGGCCCAGAAAGGCTTTGAAGTTTATCCTTATTTCCTTGGGGTGCTGGTATTACAGACTTGGCATTTTAGTTCCTAAAGATTACAGGTTGGCCTAGGAAAAATACTGGTAATTTTTCCCTGTGAAGGTTAGACAATGCATGAAAGCGAGGAGTTTTGTTTTAAATCATCTGTCCACTCCCTAGAGAAAGCACAGCAGGCCTAATGTTTGTCAGACCTTAAGTTTTTATTTTTTGTTTTTTTGTTGTTGTTGTTCGAGACAGGGTTTTTCTGTGTAGCCTTGGCTGTCCTGGACTAACTTTGTAGACCAGGCTGGCCTTGAACTCACAGCAATCCGCCTACCTCTGCCTCCCAAGTGCTGGGATTAAAGATGTGCGCCACCACTGCCCAGCAGACCTTAATTTCTTGAGTTGTGTCATGTTTTTTCTAAGTTTTCTGGAGTCTGTGTGTAGTGTGGTACAGTTGTGCCTTGTGTCCTTGAGGGATCTGTTCCAAGTTTCTGCTGGATGCTGGAAACATTGGGCTGTAACAGTAATAACAAGAGCTAGTAAAATAGAAAATTGGATGAGTGTAGGCCTGTAATCTCAGCAATCAGGAGGCAGAGGCAGGCGGATCTCTGAGTTTGAGGCCAGCCTGGACTACAAAGTGGGTTCCAGGGCAGTCAGGCCTATATGAGAGACCCCGTCTCAAACAAACAACAAAATACCCAGAAACGACAGTATTGTATAATGTGAGTTACTTCAACGTAGGCATCATTTCTGGACTTGCTGGTTACTAGATTGGACGTTGGTGAAGCCAGACAAGAGGGATGGTTCTGTTGCTTTCCTGTGGGATGATGCGGGACTGTGGCCAGCGCTGCCCCAGGCCGGTCACTGCTGCGGGCCTGTCAGGTGGAGCTCTGTTTACTTCTCTTTCACTTGCCTTACAGTGCTGGGATCAGACTTTGGGCTTCTAGCCATACCCCCAGGCCTTGTTTGCTTTTAAAGAAGCGGGTGATCATGTGTGTGAACTGATGTGTGACCTGTTTGTTTCATCTGCCATGTCCTGTGTCAACACAGACACACCTGCACTTGCTCACATGCCATCACAGCAGCACGCGTGCTGTAGGAGGCCTGCAGAGGTCAGGGCACCCACGAGCTATAATACTTGGAAGGTGTTGGCTGATGTGTCCAGAGAAGATGGACTTAGAAGCTCATTAAAGAACAGTTGAGCTCTCTGGTATGGGTTTTTTAAAGTACATTGTGAAAAGTTTGTTAACTATTACTAATTTTATATAAACAGTATAAATTTAAACAAATATTTTGAAAACTTGTCTTAAAAAGTAATTAGAACTGATTTTTGGGAGAGCACGTTTGTGTTTGAATAAGGGTTTTGCATGAGTATGGAATTCCCCTGCTTCAAAATGTAGTGACTTTGTGGGTTTTGGTCCTGTTCCAGACCCTTCACAAACAAGAGGCCGTTTACAGATGTTCTTAAAACATTACCAGGGAATTAACTGTCCTCCTGCGGCTTTGTCTCACCCTGCAGCTTGGTAGAGGTGACTGGGCTTTTCTTCCTCGGTGACTGGGGGGGCCTCTCCACCCTCAGATTCTTGCTGCTTTCCAGGCCTCCTCTGTCCCTGGTAGTTTTGGACACTGTGGAAGCCTGGTACTGCTGGCTTTGCCATCATCACTCTGCCTGCATGGCTTGTCACTCTATATCTGTGCGTGGTTCAAGCACTGGGGGCTTGGATACCTGAGCCCTTGTGAGTACATGTAAATATGCCATTGGTTGTGTTGTCAGTTTTTTGTCATGGTGACAAAATACTAGAGAAAAACAATGTCTGAGGAAAGATTTATCTTAGCTCGTGGTTCCAGAGGCTTCAGTTTGTGAGAGCCTCTGCAAGAGGAAGCTGTTTCCTCCTGGTGGCCAGGAAGCAGGAAGGGAGGAGAGGGCCAGTCAGGGACAAGACACACCCTTCATAGTACACCCCGTTTCCTCCAGCCCTTTAACACCCTGTTTAGCCATGAGCTCACACTCAAGTCACCCAGTGATGACTTAGAACCCTGGTAACCTGATTGCTTCTTTGTACCACCAGCTGAGGACCATATTTTCAATACAGGAGCTCTAGGGGGACACTTCAGGTTCCCTGGAGCTGGTGTTAGAGGTGACTGTGAGCTGCCCAACGTGGGTTCCTGGAACTGAACTCAGTCTTCTTCAAGAACAGCAAGTGCTTAAATCATGGAGCCACCTGCCCGCTGCTTTCACGGTGGTTGACTGTACCTTAGTGTCAGATATACCCAAAGGTTAGGTGCTTTCTTTCCTCTTTTCTTTCATAGGTTTGATATCTGTATTAGTTACTTTTCCATTGCTATAAAATATCCTGATAAAAGCAACTTAAAAGAGAAAGGTTTGCCAGGAGGTGGTTGTACACCCTTTAATTCCAGTACTCGGGAGGCAGAGGCCAGCCTGGTCTACAGAGCAAGTTCCAGGACAGTGGAGAGGGTGAGACGGCTTATTTTTGGCTCATAGTTTGAGGGTATAGTCTCTGTGGTGGCAAGTCATGGCAGCAGGAGTGTGAGGCAGCTGTCACATCACCTCCATAGTCCGGAAACAGAGTGATAAGTGCTCCTGTTCCACCTCCTTCTCCCTTTAAAGCTTTATTTTTATGTATGAGTGTTTTGCCTGCATGTATGTATATGTACCACATGTGATACAGTGGAGGCCAGGGGAATTGGTTCTCTGGGACTGGAATTAGGAAGGTGAGCCACCGTGTGGGTGCTAGGGACTGAACCTGGGTCCTGGAAGTGTAACAAGGGCTCTAAACTGCTGAGCCATCTCTCCAGCCCTTAATTTCCCTTTTCCTTTCTTTCTTTCTTTTTTTTTTTTTTTTTCTTGAGACAGGGTTTCTCTGTTTAGCCTTGGCGTGTAGACCAGGCTGGCCTTGAACTCACAGCAGTCCACCTGCCTCTGCCTCCCAAGTGCTGGGATTAAAGGCGTGCGCTACCACGCCCAGCCCCTTAACTTTCTTTTATCTGTGTGGCAGTTAGGGTAGATCTCCTCATCTCAGGTAACCTGACCCAGATCAACCCTCACAGGCAGACCCAGGCTGACCTTCCAGGGAGTTAGGTTTTGTCTGGGTGACAGGAGTGCTTGGAGCCCTTCTCATTCCGTCTGACCCTGCCCAGTTAGTGTTACGTGTGGAATGAAGGGTAGATGCAGCCTTCTCTCTGCCTGTGGCTGTCCACTTGCCTCAGACGCTTTCGTTGAATCTCCCCATTGAGTAATCCTGGCATCTTTGTCAAAAATTAGTACAGTCCATGATGCACTTGTAGACTTCCTAGTTCACTGATCTGTGCTCATGCCTGTGCCAAGCATCTGGCTGTTGTAGCTTTAGTTTCACAGTTGGCAACTGTGAGCCCTGCAGCCTTGTTCTTTCTGTTAGACTGCAGGCTGTTCCAGGTGCCGCGAGTCTCCATACACATGTCGTTTCCTGCAGTGCTCCTGCGGGGGCTTTGTTGAATCATCAGCCAGTTTGTAGAATGTTGCCGCCTGAATAACATTGTGCTCGGGTCTGTAAGTGTGGGTGTTTGTTTATTCAGGCTTTTCAGACTCTCAGCCTTGAAAGCTTCATTCTATCACTCCTATACCGCGGTACAATTTTAACTCTGAAGCAACCCACTTCTGTCGTTAGGGTCTGTGCACTTGCACACAGGAGCGATGCAGAGCCACACTGCTCACTCTTCTCAGGGAATGACCCAGGATGAAGGAGGTGCTTGCTTTTTTGCTGTCTGGTTTTGTACCTTTTCCAATATGAGTAAGCCTGTCATTGATGTTAGGCAGGTGATCCTCTGTTAGAATTCATTATGAAGTTCTTATAATTGGCGGGCTTGCTTAGTGCCTTTTTTGGTTTGTTTTTCGAGGCAGGGTTTCTCTGTGTAGCCTTGCCTGTCCTGGACTCACTTTGTAGACCAGACTGGCCTCGAATTCACAGAGATCCACCTGCCTCTGCCTCCCCAAGTCCTGGGATTACAGGAGTGCACCACCATGCCCGGCCTCGGTGCCTTTCAGTAGAGTGCGAGTGTGTTTAAGTTTTTTAGCAATGTCTCTATTGCAAAGACATTAGGATGTGGCTATGACGCCTTTGATGGAGTTGACCTGAAATTGTAATAGGGAACAAACTCTGTTTGTTACCACCCTGGTTCTGGCAGTGGAAGAATCTTAGACGCTATGGAAGGATCAGGGTGTCCCTGTCTGTCCAAGTTGCTAGGACAGCAGAGGTGCATGTGGCCCCTTTTCCTAGTCACAGCCTCCTACTGTGGTGTCCTGTTGTTAACAAGGTGTTAAATTATGGGAGCAGACAAGTTTCTGATGATCCCTGCTGCCCTGCCAGCCACTCCCATCAGCCCAGTGTGTGGCCAGGTGTGTGGTGGGTGCAGCCCCTTCAGCACATGTTCTGGGCCCCAGTGAGGTAGAAGCAGCTGGGAGAAGCCTTTGTTGAACTGTGGAGTGGAACGCACGGTGCTGGGGTTTGCTTAGGGACACCCAGGCTGTAGGGGAGGGTGTTTGCATTTGCCTACTTTTTATATGTTGTGTATCCAGCCAGCCTTACTGTGCAGATTAGGACTTTTTAGTAATTTGGTTCTGTTTCTGAGTTCCAAAAAGAGGGCCCTCACCAGCTATGGTGGCGTTGGACAATCTGCTGTCTGTTGTGACTCTTCATGACAAGAACAGCAAAGCAGTGTCTCTGACGTTTCCAACAGCATCAGGAGGCCGCGCTGGCCCTCTGCCTTCTCGGCGCAGACTTCACCTTGCAGCATGAAAAAATGAAAGGCGTGCTCTGGCTGCACTTCCGTGTTTACTGGTGTGTTGCTGATGTGGTCTGAGGTAGCTCTGGAGAGCAGGCTGGGGCTGGAATGACTGTCACTGGTCATCGCCTTCCACATCTGTTTCTCTCACAGACAAAGAAGCAGTGAAGCCGTTAGGGAGGCATCCCAAGGGCAGCAGGTTATAACACAATTCTCTAATGGTGTGCTGGGAAGTATAAGCTAGGCCATGTTTGCAGTCAGTAGGTGGAAGCTGTTTGTAGATACCAGAGTTGCTGCATGCTTTGGGGGGGGGTTCATTTTCTTTCTTGCTCTTTGGAGTGAAATCTTTGCCTCCAGAAGCATGGAGTGACACTTGTCCAAAAGCTCTGTTGGTTCTGTTCCTCCGTCCTGCAGCGGGAAGCTTCTCTGTGGCATTTCCCACCCTCGGCAGGCATGTCTCTGCACCCGGTCTGCCACCTGCATACCTGTTCAAGTGGCAGTCCTGCTGGAAAAGAGAAGGAAACCCCAGTTTAAACCAGTAGTAAGCCTGAGTATTCACAAACAGCTTTGCTATTTAAGATGTGGGCGCACTTGAGGAAATGTTGGGTCATGCTTCTGACGCTATGAACAATCCAGTAGACTTTTTTTTTTTTTTTTAAAGAAAGCCCTATTATGAGAAACAAAGACCTGTTATCAGAGCATTGAGCAAATGCCATGTAGTCATTCCAAGGACACTACCCATTTTTTTCTCACTCTAGACTCAGAGGTGCCAGGCATAGTGATGCCCTGCAGGCTGTCTTTGTCTTAGTCAGACCGTGTCTGCGTCTGTCTCGCTCTCTCCTTTTGAGACAGGGTTTCTCTGTTATGTACTCCTGGTTGGCTTGGAACTCTACATATAGACCAGGCTGGACTCAAACTCACAGAGGTCTACCTGCCTCTGCTTCTCTGTCTCTCTGCCTCTGCCTCTCTCTCTGCCTCTGTGCCTCTCTGCCTCCCTACCTCCCTGCCTCCCTGCCTCCCTGCCTCTCTGCCTCTGCCTCTGCCTAAGTGCTGGGACTAATAATGTGCAGCACCGTGCCTGGCTAGCAGGGTTACTTCCACGATGGTGTCTTTGTTTATTCAACCTTCTGATGGTAGTTTTAGGGACTACCTTGTGCACCCCTCCCCCCCAAAGCTTTGCCCCATAGTAAAATAGCAGCAATCCTCTTGACCGCCTTAGTTCAGAAGGCTGGGGAGCTCTGATAGGTGGCAGCTACCCAGCCTTAGTGCTAGATGGATCTGATTTAAGAGGGAAAGCTCAGGGTTCATCCAGGCCTCTGCAGCATGACAGAGGAATACTCAGCTGGGCCACACCCTGTGAAGGAGGCTATGCTGCTGTTTCCCAGGGCATCCTCTGCCCTGGCCTTCTGCCAGGACCCCAGGGGACTGTCAGGCAGCGTGTCATCCCTCCAAGCACAAGAGCGATTCACTGTTGTTTTTGAAGTAGCACAGGATCGCTTTCCAGAGTCAGGGCTTGTCACTGAAAAAATTTGGCTTAACAAGACACTGCATTGTTCTTTCGAAGCTCTGGGTGTGACTGCAAATGAAATTAAAGCTTTTTTTTTTCTTTTCTTTTTTTTTTTTTTTTTTTGTCTTGCTCTCTTAATTGTAGAGTTAAATAGTGCAGGTAGTAGTTTACAGATCTATGTATCACTAATCTAAAATACACTTTATAAAAACTTTAAACACATTTGTACTGCCATTTTTTGTGGAGGTGTTTCATTTGCGTGTGAAGTGTGTATGTATACATGTATGTACACACATATATGTGTGCAGATGCAGATCTGTGCTGCATGCATGGGGAGGCCAGGGATCAATTTCAGGCGTCATCAGGACAGCTGTCTAGCTTGTTGTTTTGGGGCAAGGTCTCTCATTGGCCGATTGGGTGAGGCTGACGGGCCAGGGAGCAGAGGAGGTCCCCTGGCTCCATCTCCCCAGTTCCTGGCTCAAAAGCCTGTACCACCACCCTGGCCTGTTCACATGACATCTGGAGCTTGTGTCTTGCATCTTATGCTGCATAACAAGCACTTTGTTTTGTTTTGTTTTTTTATATATATATATAACAAGCACTTTGTAGACTGAGCTATTTACCTCAGCCCATGTTTGCTTCCCCAGATTTATTTTTTAATATTTTTAAGTGTATGTGTGTGTTTGTCCACATCATATGTACAAGGGCCCACAGAAGCCAGAGGAGTTGGACCCTCCTGTAACTGGAGTTACAGGTGATTGCAAGTTGCCCAATGCGTGGTGCTGAGAATCAAACTCTGATTCTCTGTGAGTTCTCTGTGAGAGCAGTGTGTGTTCTTAGCAGCTGACACCTCCTCTCCACCCCGCCCTGTTTTGGTTATTGTTGTTTTGTTTTATTTTGAGACAAGATCTTGTGTAGACCAGGTTGCCCTAGACATTAGACACCAGTACACCCAGATAAGTTGTACTTTGAGAAAATCTTTTCTGGTAAGTAAAGATGGCTTTTGAATCAATCTCTTCTCATTTTTCCTGTGCAGTATCTTGGACTCTCTGTGGAACTGTAGGATCTACCATGGTTCCTGCCTGTGGGAACCTAGACCCTTTTTCCTGTGGGGGGGTGTTCTTTGTGCCTGAGGCCTGCTGTCACAGGGAGGCAGGGCTGTTTGTTTTTTTTTTTTTTTTTTTTTTTTTTGGTTTTTTCGAGACAGGGTTTCTCTGTGTAGCCTTGGCCATCCTGGACTCACTTTGTAGACCAGGCTGGCCTCGAACTCACAGCGATCCGCCTGCCTCTGCCTCCCGAGTGCTGGGATTAAAGGCGTGCGCCACCACGCCCGGCTTGTTTGTTTTCTTAAACATGTATTTTAACTTGTAATTATCTTTTCTATGCTGTTCAGGCTGCTTTCCAACTTTAAATCCTCCTGCCTGTGCCTAGAAAGTGGATGGAGTGTGGGATGACAAGTGTGTGCCACCACGCCTGCTTTAGTGTGTACAGGGCCTGATTCCTTTAGACAATCTTGGACTTACTTCGTAGACCAGGCTGGCCTCTAGCTCACAACAATCCTTCTGCCTCTGCCTCCCGAGTGCTGGGATTAAAGGCGTGCAGCACTACGCCAGGCACTGATCATGTCCATTTGAACTGCTTGTGTGCATCATGTTAGTAAGATATGGAAGGGAGGAGTTGGTCTCTGGCTGGGTCCTTATCTTACTTCCCTCCTTCAGGCCGCAGTCGGCACCAAGGCTCTAGGATTTGAGCAGGACTCTCTGTAACGGCTTGCTCTGCTTCTGCTGTGTACGTGCTAGAAGACGGCTAGTGTAGGTTGCAGTCTTAGGGCCAGGTGGAGTTGCTGTGGCCTTGGCTGCTTTTCCACATAGCATGAATTAAGGATCACATGTGCCCTATCTGTTTGAAGGTTATAAAAGCCACATCTTGAGCTAGGCGTGGTAGCACACGCCTTTAATCCCAGCACTCAGGAGGTAGAAGCAGAAGGATCACTGTGAGTTCAAGGCCAGCCAGGTCTACAAAGTGAGTCCAGGGTAGCCAAGGCTACACAGAAAGACCCTGTCTCTAAAAAACTTAAAAAAAAAGAAAAGAAAAGAAAAAACAAAAACAAAAGCCACATCTTTGACATACTTGAAATTTCAAAATATCATTTGAAATATAGTCCTTAGCTCCTCATCTCTGCATACAGAGACTTAGGATTCTTGTCTGCCAAAATTCACACCGTGATCCTCATAGGAGCTGGACCTCATGGACCCGCAACATGCTTGAGTTTTTCTAAGGTGCTGCCTGTGCTTGTCTGTACCTCAGGTGTAAGGTGACTGAGAGGGACGGGCGGCCTCTGCAGTGAGAGAGAAGCAGCGCTTCGTTTAGGTCTCCCATGTGCATTTTAAGCAGGGATCGAATCCTTCTCCCACTTCTGCATGGTGACTGGCATTGCGAATGTTTATATTTCCTAATTTGCAGGGGCCCTGAAGACACTTGCTTTGAGTTTGGTGTTTTTCCTGCCATCCTGAGTTTCCCACTTGACTACCCCTTGAGTCCTCCGAAGATGAGGTTCACCTGCGAGATGTTCCATCCCAACAGTAAGTGCGTGTGCATGCGGCTGACAGGCAACAGTGCTGCTCGTGAAGAAGGAGCAGGGCAGTCCTGCAGATGCCTGCAGCATGCCATACTCTGCCACATTCCTACAGTGGCTGTTAGCTTTCAACGTGGCAAATGATTTATGCTGTGAGCACCAGGATTTCCATTTGAAAGGTCAGCTTAATGTAGACAGAGTAGGGGCAATGTCTGAATGGCCATCCTGTGTTAATGGGCTTGCTAGAACTTTCAGGCCCTGATGCTTTGTGTCCTACATTGGTCTTTGTCACGGTATCATTTTCAACGGTGGAAAATTGGAATTGAGCTAGAGAGATGGTTTAGTGGGTCAAAGCACTTGGTTGCTCACAACCAAGGCTCCAGGGAATCTGAAACCTTCTGTTGGCCTCTTTAGAACCAGGCTCTCATGTGGTGCACAGACAAACATACAGCAAAGCACTCGTGTGCACTAAAAAGCTGGAGCTGGGCATGGTGGCGCACGCCTTTAATCCCAGCACTTGGGAAGCAGAGGCTGGCAGATCTGTGAGTTTGAGGCCAGCCTGGTCTATAGAGTGAGTCCACAACAGCCAAGGCTACATAGAGAAACCGGTATCGAAAAAGCAAGAAAAAAAAAAGAAAAGAAGTTAAGGGAATGCTGTAGTTAGACTCGATGTAGACACTGCAGACACGTTAAGAGTCCATAGGTGTGGGTCTGGAGAAATGGCTTAGTGGTTAAGAGCGCTGCCTGCTCTTCCAAAGGTCCTGAGTTCAATTCCCAACAACCGCATGGTGGTTCACAACCATCTATAATGTGATCTGATGCCCTCTTCTGGCCTACATGTGCACATGGAGGCAGAACACTGTATACATAATAATAAATAAATAAATCTTAAAAGAAAAAAAAAAAAGAATCCGTAGGGGTGGCATGGTCGTGGGGTATGTGATGGGGTATTTGTGCTGTGTTGACTGGGAAGTAGGCCAGCACTCAGTAGTGCTCTGAGTTTAATCTTTGGGGAACAGTTTGTGCGTGTGTCTGGAAGGTGGCACGATAATACTGTCAGTGACTAGTCCCTCATTGGGATGATGATGATGATGATGATTTTTCCTTCTTTTTACAAGTGGGCATTATACCCAAGAGAAAATTGAGTGATAAAGTGCTTGATAAAGGGTTCATATTATCCAGGATGTCCTTGAACTTCTGATTTTCCTGTCTCTATCTCCCAAGTGCTAGAGTCTGTGCATGTATGCCCATGCTCAACATAAGAGAAATGGGGCAGTGTGTTGTATTTTGAATGATGGCATTTAGGACAGTGTTCCTTCTTGTAAGCTATTTTTATTGACACTGGTAATCCTGATCTTATGCCCGTGGAGCAAAAATTCAAGTAGGATATTTATTTTGTAAAAATAAAACATTTACTTATTTAAAAATTTGTTTCAATTATATTGTATGTGTACAGGTGTTTTGCTGGCATGTGGTTTTGTGCAACATGTTCATGGTGCCCACAGAGGCCAGAAGACTGAGTCAGACCCCCTGGAATAGGATAAAGGCTGGTTCTGAGTCATCATGTGGGTGCTGGGAATTGAACTTTGGTCCTCTGGAAGAACACTTAATCACTGAGCCACCTCTCCAGCCCAAATGGATGTCTTTTTATTTTGTGAAAATAAATTTGAACTGCGTTTGCTACTATATGCCCCCCTTTTCTCTGCACTTAAGTAGTTCAGTAGCCTTGCCTCTGCTCTGGCCATATGGACGTGGATCTTGGTTGTGGGGATGGCCTTGCCAACTGACGTAGGGGTGGCCCTGCCAACTGACGTAGGAATGGCTAAAACCTGTTCTGCAGAGCCCTCTGAAGGCTCTTCATCATCTTGTCAGTGGCTACAGGACCTGATCAGTCCCTGTCAGGTTTGGCCTGCTGCTGGCCAGCCTCTGGGATCTGTGCTAACAGGAATTGTCCACACAGTTGGGCCTCTGACTAGAGCTTCCCCAGCACAGTGACACCGTCTCTGGGCTGACATGGTCACCTCCATTTTTTGCAGTCTATCCTGACGGCAGAGTCTGCATCTCCATCCTGCATGCCCCAGGTGATGATCCCATGGGCTACGAGAGCAGTGCTGAGCGGTGGAGCCCTGTGCAGAGCGTAGAGAAGATCCTACTTTCGGTGGTGAGCATGCTGGCAGGTGAGCCCATGCGTTCTGTTTTCTGTTGTGTCGGGTCTGTACTTTTTCCATGGGTGAGCATACTTCCATGATTACACAGCACAGAAGAGATGCCAGTACAGCCAGGAGGTTGTTGTCTACCGTCTGCTATTCTCTGATCTGTTGATTTGTTGGGGCCCCACTGAGTGTCACAGTACAGGCTATAATTTCAATGCAACAGACACTCCAGTGTGAGGTCTTCATACCTTCAAGGAACTTGCAAACCCAGCAGCAATTACTGGTCAGTGTGGTGAACCCGACCTGCAGAAACAGTGTTCTTGGCTGCTTTGGAATGATTTGGGACACTGGAGTTGACAAGGGAGGGGGGCGGGAAAGGCATTTGGGGCTAAGGGTCAGCTGGACAGGGGTGGGGACCTGGCACTGGGCCTAGTGGGCAGCCCTGGGCGGCACATTGATGCCACATCCTGCAGTTGTGCTTTAGGAAAGATCATTATGTGGAGCTGGTGGGTACTGGGATTGGGATAGGAGCAGAGCATATGAGTGCTCAGCCTGGCACTCCAACACTTGGATGTTCCCGGCCACAAGAGTTTGGAGGGGCTGGAGGATGCAGGTCCTTAGACTCCCTCAGCTGGTGTGTGAGGACTTGTATTGCTGACCTGAGCACAGGGTGCAGTGTCTGGGGAGGTACAGAGAGAGCAGGATTCAGGCAAGAGAAGTTTGGGGTATGGGAGAAAAGGGGATTCCTCTCCCCTAAGAGAGGTGCCCCAGGTTGCTGGTGGGGAGGAGCTACTGACTTGAGGGTTCAGTGCTCTATTTGTGCCCGTCTCCAGCCTCCCTCAGACAGAAGGCCCTGGTTTGTTGGAAGTCCACTTTGCAACCCAGAATGACCCTTGAAAGGGCCGTGGTACTCTGGAGGTGGAGTGGAGCTGCTTCCCCTTTTATTCACAGTTCCATTTCTTTTCAGAGCCCAATGATGAGAGTGGAGCAAATGTAGATGCTTCCAAGATGTGGCGGGATGACCGTGAGCAGTTCTACAAGATAGCCAAGCAGATCGTACAGAAGTCACTAGGGCTCTGAGGCTACACACGTGTGCTCACTGAGCAGCAGCCCAGCGCTGACCTCCAAACACTTGGCAACAGTGCTGCCATGCCGACACAACACCGGCAACTGCAGAGCACGGCACCTATTGCTCCTTTCTTTCCACCCCAGACAGGCAGCTCCTCTGAAATCATGACTGGAATATTGACAGCTGCTGCGCTGCGAAAGACTCCTCCTGTCGCGCCTCAGGGAGGGGTCCAGGCTGTCCTCACTACCTCTCCTAGCCATGGGGTCCTTAGCTCTGCTCCTTCCGGCAGTGCTAGGGGCCTGCCTCTGTCATCTGCCAGGGACGGCAGGTACCAATGCTGCTCCTTCTGAAGGCATGCGGCCTTGGAAAAAGCAACGTGGGCCTGCTGTCCCTGTCTCTCAGTTCCCAGGTGTCACAGGAAGCTTTCCAAGCTTCTTTTGACACTTTGCACTTACAAGCCTAGGTTGCCTTTGGCATGGTGACAGAGGCTTGCTGTGTGCATCACAGATGTCACCGTAGCCCCCTCCAGGGGTTCAAATGGGTTTATGAGAAGAGAGGACGTGGGTCACCAAGACTGCTGCTTTTCCTGGTGGCACCAGTGACTTGGGAGCTTTAGTGTGGGTCTGACCTGGGGCTTGTGTAGATACGTTGTGGTTGCACCAGGCTTAGCTGCAGGGTCACAGTGTTCTTCGCTGTCAGGGTTGGAAGGGAATCTGCCACCAGGTGCTCAGCAGAGGTGTGCCTTCTGACCTGGACGGCTGGAAAGCGCCTGTGGTGCTGGCCAGGGTGGAGGGCCTATCACAGCGGGAACTGCTGAGCGACAGTGCCCGAGCAGACCCCACAAGCAATAACAGATCTCCAGTGGAAGTGGATGCTTGGCCTTTTCTAAACAGGTTACACTTAAACATGAGTTTCTATTTTTAAAAGCCGTCATCCGTGGGGTGTGCAGCCCATCTCACTGCACAGTATCTGCTTTTCCCCTTGCCCCCATGTCAGTGGCCAGCGCTGTGCATGCTTCATGGTGTTAACAGTTCCCAGCTCTGGGGCTCCAGTTGGGCACCTGGAGGGGCCTTTCTGCTTTCCTTCTCTGAGGGTTGTCTGTTTCTATTTGAAATGCAGCAGAGTCTGGTGTTGGGAGGTGCGGGGGAAGGGAATTGTACCAAAATAGTATTTGTAGGCCACTGAGATGAAGCCCTCTCTGTAGAGGAGTGGTCTGTGCTGGGAGATGGCCACTCGGTGTCCACAGGGCACGCTGCCACCTTCAGCCTCCCTGGCAAGTGGGGGAGGAAGAGAGGCAGTTTCTTTACAAAACAAAGTATTTTTATTCATTTGTATTTATTAAACGGAAAAAAAAAGTCTCTGTCCCTCTTCTGTGGTGGACTTTAATTGCTGTTAAATAAAATTGTATATCTCATCCTCACAGAGTTCTCCTGTGTTCTCTCATCTTTGGGAACCTGAGCCTGGGTCACCTTCCAGAGCTGGCGTGGAGGATGCCAAGTGCTCTCTTCAGGCTCATGTTGAAGGAAACGTATGTCCAGGACTGGACGTTCTTCCTGGCCTGTGGCAGGACTAGGGAGCCGGCAAACTCGGATGAGAAGCATTTGTTGTGTTTGCTCACCTCTTAACTGTGTGGAACAGTTTTGTGAGCCAGGGGTCCAAGGTAGTCCCCAGCAGGCATCAGAAGGTACTTTGCTTCAAATTCACATAGCTTCTTCTTGCTCTCACTATGTAGACCAGGCTGGACTTGAACCCTGGCTGCCTCTGCCTCTTGAACTTGGGGGTTGAAGACGGCTTATTCTTGAAGCGCTACTGCAGAGGTGCAGTCGCCACTGAAACTGCCTCAGAATCGAACTACTAATGAGCCCTGGCTCTCCGTTAGACACTGTTGACGGTCAGCCTGTGGCTTCTCTGTCGCTCTGGTTCCTGGGACAGCGCTGCTGTGGGTAGAGGCTGGCACCTGTTCTACCTGGGGTATGTAGCTACCAGCCACTGATTGAGCCTGGCTTTGGCTCCAGGTGGTGCTCCTGTTCCTGCCCTAGGTGTTTGGGGTATCCCTAGTCCCTTCTCCCCTTCCCACCCCCCAACTCCCAATGGTTTCAGTTATTTCTGTTCAGCTCCCCAGGAAGGGGCACCACCAGCAGCCACGCCTTATTCCAGATTAATAACTGTGGAGCTGTGATTGCCCATTGGTGACTTGGTTAGAACCTGTCACAGCACAGCCTCCTTGCAGTACATAGCTGGTCTGTAGGTGCCCACACCCACACAGCCGAGGCCTTGCAGGCTGTCTAGAAGGGCTGAGATAGTGCGGTTTTGGAAAGCCTGACCTGTAGGGGGAGTGGGGTGGGGCTAGGGACCATGGATTAGCATGCTTGGGCTGAGCCCGTCTGGTAGCCTGGACACTTTCTTAGAAGGTCAGCCCTCTGTGCTGGCAGCATGGCAGCCCCCTGTTCGATGGTGTGGTAATAAGCGTGGTTCTGGCTGAGTGGGGCCGGAGGCACCTGCAAACTTGTGTTCCACACTGGGCAGGGTTCACACAGTGTGGGCCTCCTTACAGAGAAAGGCAGGAACCTAGGCAGTCACATCTCTTACCCTCCCACCTGGACCCCTGCACCCTTTATTGTCCTGTGCCTGCTAACTGGTGGTGTCTGGAGGGGCCAGAAACCCTACAAGCTCAAGCCATTTGAGAAAAACCACAGCCTCTGGCTCTGTATTGAGCACCAAGGAAATGTGCCCCCTTTTGAAGGCCGTCTGTCTTGCTTCTTTCCTCACTCCCCATAGGCTTAATACCTGGGCCGCTGCCCAGAGGGATGCATACCTTTCCGCGTGTGCTTGTGTTTGCTCTCCTCCACACTGCATGATCCTTCCCTTGTTCTCCACACAGGGCAGCCCCTACCGGCCCTGCTAGGCCCCTCACCCCAGCCTTGGCACCTTAGGTCACCAGCTGCTATTGGCAAAGGCTGGCCTCCTATGTGTCTGGGATGAGGGTCATTGTCTAGCCTCGTTACCTTCCTTCTGTATCTGCGAGTCTGAGGCTGCTTAGCTCCCTTCTAGCAGTTCAGGGAACAGTAGTACTCTGGAGCCATCCGCCCTGTCTTCCCAGCTAGCTCAGTCACCAAATAGAAAAGAGGGGTCTGCTCACATGTTCTATCCCACTCCTGTCTCTTCATCCTGGTGTCTAGGTGGCGATGGTGTCTTCTGTTGTGGACCACCAGGATTCTCACCTGTGAGCTGTGGGGATAAGAGCTTGTGGATGGCAGTAGCTGTTAAAAGTTACTTTGTTAGCCAGATGTGGTGGCGCAGGCCTTTAATCCCAGCACATGGGAGGCAGAGGCAGGTGGATCCCTGTGAGTTTGAGGCCAGCCTAGTCTACAAAGTGAGTCCAGGACAACCAAGGCTACACAGAGAGACCTTGTCTCAGGATTGGGGGGGGGGGAGTTACTTTGTTTTCTGGGACACGGTTTTTCTATGTATCTAGGCTTCAGTTCTCAGCAATCCTCCTGTTTCTGCCTTGATTGCTAGGATCACAGGCTGGCTCCCCTCCACCTGAGGAAGAGCTTGGACATACACAAGGGCTCAGAACCTTCTGGGACCATTCTGGGCCTGAGCCTTCCATTCTCTTATTCTCTGAACACCTTGGGTGGCAGTAGGCCTGTGCATGTCCCCAAGGGAGTAAGGGAACGTCATAGCAATCCATCCTCAGGCCACCAGAGGCTTGTTGGTAGCAGTCAGTGATGAGGTTCCTGTGTACCCCCTTCAGGCTCCATGGGTGGGGCTGATGGAGCTTCTGGCCTCAACAACTTGGACAACCCACAGCGGGCACAACCCAGCTGTGCTTAGGGGTAAGATGGCGTTTTCTGTGGCTCCAGGACTCCTCTCTTGCTTGGGGCTGGTGGCGAAGCTGTGTAGTGGCAGCTCCTTTTAAGTCGTGCGTGTGCGTGCTCCCTTAGCTTTCTGGCACAGGACCTGACACTAGAGCTGGCTCGGGGAGGCAGAGACGTGCAGGGCTGTCTTTTGCTGGTGCACCTTTGAAATCCTGGATCGCACTGGCGAGTTGGAACCACATGAAACGGCTGCAGCTCTGACAGCCAACTTGGGGTTCTCATGGGTTCTCCCTCTTGGCCTGGGTCCCAGATGGTAGAGCAGCTAGCTAGCTGGCAGCAACAAAGCTGCATGATCCCAGATGCCCCACTGGCCCTTCCTGCCCTAGCCAAGGCTCTCCTCGCCATGCATCAACGTGGGTCCTCTGAGCCTGGGTTGTTATCCAAGTGTGGCGTGTGAGTGCATGTGTGAGCAAACGTATGTGAACGTGTGCTGTGGGGATGTTGGTGGAATGTCCCAGGGAAGAGCCTGTTTTGTGCAGCTTGCACTGTCTCTTAGGTCTTCACCTCCGTGGACCCAGCTGCATGTCCTGACCACTATGCAGGTAGAATCCAGAGCAAGCAGTGGGGTCATCCTCACTCAGTCTGAGGCCCCTGGGTCTGGCCCACAAGTGTAGACGGCAGAGATCTGGCTGAGCAGGGCCTACAGGTGCACCCACCCCTTACCCTGACCCCCATGGCACATGCAGAGCCCACTGTGGGAATATGTGGCTCCTTCTTTCCGCAAGGGCTTCTGGGATGTGAGTGTGACATGGCCCCAACCATTGTAAACAATAGGGATTGGGCCGAGACAGATATGGCCTTCGTAGGTCGGTCCTGAACTTGCCTACAGTCCCCTACCCCCACCCAGCTAGGGCCTTGTCCCTTCTAGGCTTTGGAGCTAGGTCCCCAGTGTTTGACGGAATGGGATGGTGTTTAGAGGTTCTGTCTCCGCAGCTGTAGGTGTTCTTCCCCTGCCCCTGCCCACTGTGTGGCCTCTCTGTGACTGTATAAGTGGACTTTTGCTAAGGTCTTCTGAGGAGCTTGGCAAAAGATCCTGAATAAGCAAGTGGTACTTGGTACCTGAAAGGGGCTGTTGAGGTCTGGTTAAGGTTGATAGCGCCCTGTGGCAGGAGGCTGGAATTTAATCAGAAGCCTGGAGTCAGCTCTGCCCATCCCTTTCTTAGCGTTCCGGCCCTTGGTTCTGTATGTATCTTCACTGTCCTGCCCCCAAGGCTGCCCTGCCCCATGCTGGGTAGTGTCTGTTGCCACAGGGAGGGGTGGGTGCTCCTGGATTTAGTGCACAGGCCAGGTACAGCCTAGTCATCTTTAGGGCACAGAACCTCCATACCAGGCCACATCTGTGCTAGTCCAGGGTCACCTGTTACGTTGCTCCTGTAAGAGCCAGACTCAGGCGCTTTGAAGACAGTGAGGCCACGAGGGGTCCAGGAGCCCCAGTGATGTGGTTCTATCCCCTCACTTTTCTAGGCTAGCTGGGTTTCCACACTTGCAAATGGACACATTCTACACCATAACATACTTCACACAATTGCATGTCCACACACCAGCCCAAACACACATGCGTGCTCCACATACCTGCATGTGGTCACATCCCTCCACCCCCAACCAAATGGTTGCCCGTGTATTCCACATGTTCAAACTCATAGTCCATAATGTGATGTACACACCGAGCCCACATGCACACTGCCACACATTTGCACACTTGTACATTCCTTCACACAGATATATACACACCTGCACACACTTGCACACCTGTGCAGACCTGGCTGTACATCTGGCACTGGGCTGCAGAATGCCATTCACTGCTCTATGCAGAGAGCTTGGCAGGCAGGCAGTAGGCAGGCAGGCAGGCAGTAGGCAGGCAGGCAGGCAGGCAGCAGGCAGGCAGGCAGGCAGGCAGGCATGGCAGGCAGGCAGTAGGCAGGCAGGCAGGCAGGCAGGCAGTAGGCCGGCAGGCAGGCAGGCAGGCAGGCAGGCAGTAGGCAGGCAGGCAGGCAGGCAGTAGGCAGGCAGTCAGGCAGGCAGGCATGGCAGGCAGGCAGTAGGCAGGCAGGCAGGCAGACAGGCAAGCAGGCAGGCAGACAGGGAGGCATAGTGCTGGAGCAGTAGCTTACATCCTGATCTGGGCCTGGTATGGGCTTTTGAAATCTCAAAGCCCACCCCCAGTGACACACTTCCAACAAGGCCATGCCTCCTAATCCTTCTCACACAGTTCCCACCAACTGGGAACTAAGCATTCCATATATGAGCCTCTGGGGGCCATTCTTGTTCAAACAACCACAGCAGATGTGAGTACGTTTGCTTTAAGCAAATAGCCAGCTCTTAAGTAAAGGCTGAAGAAACCTACCTCACTTCCTCCCTCCTCCCACAATTCACCACTTCCATCTGGGACCTGGAGGGACCCTCAGCCTGTCTTAAAGAGCAGAGGGACTCTCAGCATCCCCTCACCTACAAATAATGCCTTTACCTTCATATCTGATCACCTTCATGTTTGGAATATCTTCCTCAGACCACAGGGTTCTTGATAGTTGTTTCTTTTTTGTTTGTTTTTTGTTCATTTGTTTGTTTTTTGCTTTTTCGAGACAGGGTCTCTCTGTGTGGCCTTGGCTGTCCTGGACTTGCTTTATAGACCAGGCTGGCCTCGAACTCACAGCAATCTGCCTGCCTCTGCCTCTCGAGTGCTGGGATTAAAGGCGTGTGCCGCCATGCCTGGCTTTGTTTTGTTTTTTAAGTAGATGCTGATGTCTTATCCTGTGTTCCAGTGTCTGTCTCTTTGCACAGAGTCCGTCTAGCTCTGTTTGCTTTTAGGAGTTATTTGCTTGTATTTATCACAGGGCTGCCAAGGTTTGGGTGTGAAGCCTTTTTTTTAAAATTTATTTCTATTTATTATTATGTATACAGCCCTTGTAGCTGGAGGTTCCATCCTGATCGCTCTTGTCAGGACCTGACTGGGGCTTGGCCAGATGGATCCAGCCAGACTCCTCCTAAGGGGCTATGCACTTCTTTCATCTGCATTCTCAGCTGGTACCTGTAGGAGTCACCACACTGGCTTAGCAGGAACCCCATTTCCGTGTATATGTGTGTGTGTGTGTGTGTGTGTGTGTATCCACGGCAGCTTCTTACCATGATTTCTCACATACTCAAATGGGGCGAGTGCAGACAGCCCTAACCTGGGACATGGAAGCAGCTGAGACTGCCCTGTGCAGGGCCTTCAGCTGCCTGGCTCTGGTCTCTGACCCTAGGAATAGGACCCTGCTCACCTTTCCTGCCAGGAGGCCAGCTGTGGGAATCTTACTGAGCAGGGAGCTATAGTCCTTGGGACATCCTTTTGTCATGTCTTCCAGCTGTGATGGTCTTCATCACATCCCTTGGCTGCCTGCAGACACAAGCCTGTGTATATCCAGATGTTGAGTTCCAGAACTGGTATAGCCCAGGAGTAGCTGACATTTGCGGTTTGCATGGAAACCAACACGTGCCGTGTTTTATACATCTGAAAACAGCCAAAGTCAGACCCTGGTCTTTGTAGATACGAAACAGACCTTCCTTGGGGGTATTGAGCTGATGTTCCTCATTCAGCCTGTTGGGTGGGAAACTTTCTTCCTGCCTGGACCCTTGTGATGGCAAAATGGAGCTGTGGGAAGGGGATGTGGGACAAATCCTGTCCCATTTGGCTTCCAGTTTTCACCTTTGCACACTGTAGTGCCCAGTCCAGCTGTGCTTTGCTCTAGGTCTTTGTAGTGGGAGACACACTGTGTGTGGGAGTGGGGTGGAGCCTTATTTGCATATATAGACTCAGTCCTTAAAGGGACAGGAGAACAGGAGCCTCTGTGCCTGATCTGAAGCTGAGGGTGGCTACTGGATATGCAATGTCCCTGGGGACAAGCCCACTCGGAAACCACAGTCAGTTAGAGTATGGTGGGGGTTTTCAGGGAACACTAACTACTGTGGTGCGCAAGGAGAGACAAGGGTCCCAGGGCAGGAGGACTGACATGGCATCAGGAACATTCAGAAGGGATAGGTATGCCTGCCTTAGCCAGGTGTCCTGTCTATTAGAGGACCTGACACCAATTTGGTGACCAAATGAATAGGGTGTCCTAGAGGGGGTACCAACCTAGATAGGACAGAGAAGTCTGAATCTTAGCAAAGGAGCAGATGGGCTTCTGGGATATGAAGCAGAGACTTCTGGAAAGAACAGCATTCCAAGGGTAGGGCTAGGGAGGCCCCTGCCACTAAGAGTTCCAATTTTACCTTCTGGAAAGTTCATTGGACTGTTATGGAGGAAAAGAACAGGGCATGCAGGGAGATTAAAAAGGCACTACCACAGGGCCCAGCCTGAGTGGCCAACTCAGGACAGCAGGCCATACAACAAGGTTGGCCCTCAGCTTGCAGACCGCAGACCTGTGACCGCTGGGTCCCTACAGCAAGCTCACACCCTCCAGACCCTGAGCCGCCCTTCCCCAAGCCTCTCCCAAGCAGGGTTGGCAGCTGGTCGATCAGATAGCGTTTCGCTTATCCAGCAGCTCCACATTCGTGGGCTAGCTTCAAGTATTTTCATGTACCCTCGAGACAATGATTAAAAAGTAATTAACCTAAATTTAGCCTGATTGTCATAAATAAATTAGGAGCATGAATCACCTGTGATCTGCCAGCCTACACATGTTCGGCTACCAGGCGAAAGTCTCCCCGAGGAGAGCTATGGGGTCCTTGTGCTGCGTATCAGGTGACAGTGTCATCCTCATGGGCTTTGCATGGTCCCGCACATGATATGGGAGGTCAGTCTGCCAGCCAGCTGTCTTGGGGTCTGAAGCCATCGTCAGCACACTTGAAGCTGCAAACCAGACAGAGAGTGGGGTCCAGTTGTCTGTTCTGCCAACCCTGATGGCTGAATACATGGTGTGTGGTTGGTTCCATCAACCCATATCAACCACCTAGGGGCTGCCTGAGGCCACGGTGTTTCAGTTAGCTACCTGCACATAGTGCTTAGAGGACCTGACAGCGGTGGGTTGTTGTTGCTTGGTGACACAGAGGGTTTTCAGGTTTTGTCCAGCCCTTACCAGCTCTGCTCCCCATTCAGAGGCCTGTGACCCCACTACAGACTTAATCTCTTCTGTGGTTTTGTTGTGTCTTCCTTGGGCGCCTGTCTTAGCTGCCTCTTTAGGTGTGAACCTTTAGGACTCTTTTTTTTGTTTGTTTTGTTTGGTTTGGTTTGGTTTTTGAGACAGGGTTTTTCTGTGTAGCCTTGGCTGTCCTAGACTCGGTTTGCAGACCTCACTGGCCTCAAATTCACAGAGATCTGCCTGCCTATGCCTCCCGAGTGCTGGGATTAAAGGTGTGAGTCACCATGCCCGGCTAGGACTCTGTTTTGATGCCCCTCTCTCAGCCTTAATCTTGCTCATGGCTTTCTCCAGGGCATCTGCCCACCACCCTCTCTGCCCCCACATCCTGTTCAAGACCTGTGGGCTCAGCTGTTATGGACAGACCTCTAACCCCTTATGCTGGTAATCCAGACACGCCATAAGATCTGGGGTACCCATGCTATCTATAGGTCAGCTCCTGAGCACATGTCCCCATGTTCCACTGAGTTCCACTGTGCCCCCAGCTCAGTTTGCTCCCACCTGGACCATATCAGTGGCCACTAAGAAGAAAAAAAAAAGTAACTTATTCAAACAGTGCAAATATCAGTTTGTGGTTGCACTGGCTGGTTTTGTGTGTTAACTTGACACAAACTAGAGGCGTCAGAGAGGAAGGAGCCTCAGTTCAGGAAATGCCTCCATGAGATCCAGCTGTAGGGAATTTTCTTAATTAGTGATCAATGGGGTAAGGCCCAGCCCATTGTGGGCGGGGCCATCCCTAGGCTGATGGTCCCGGGTTCTATAAGAAAGCAGGCTGAGCAAGCCAGGGGAAGCAAGCCAGTAAGCAGCACCCCTCCATGGCCTCTTTATCAGCTCCTGCCTCCAGGTTCCTGTCCTGCTTGAGTTCCTGTCCTGACTTCCTTTGGTGATGAACAGAGACGTGGAAGTGTAAGCCAAATAAACCCTTTCCTCCCCAGCTTGGTTTTGTTCGTTTGTTTTTGTTTTTTTGTCATGGTGTTTCCTTGCAGCCATAGAGACACTGGTCATTTCAGAAAAACAAGGAAGGATCAAGATTAGGAGCTTGGGAGATGGCTCCATGCATAAGCATGAGGGCCTGAGTTCAAATCCCCAGTACCCATGTAAAAAAAAGCTGGCTGTGGCTGCACACACTGTAACACCAGCGCTGTGTGGGGAAGAGGATCTCTGGACCTTGCTGGCCACCAACCATCCTTGCTCCAGGCTCAGTGGGAGCCTCTGACTCAAGGGAACACTGTAAAGTGTGATAGAACCGGGCACCTGACTGCCTCCTCTAGCTATGGCGTAAGAGTGTATTGACTTACAGACACATGGCACCACACGCATAACACGGAAACAACACATACATGAATAATAGAAGGAAGGAAAGATCCAGATTCGAGTGTTCTTGTCATTGGTCTTCCAGAACCTTCTCACGCTCCCTAGCCTTTGTAGGCATGCCCCTTTCTCTGCCACTTCTTCAGTATGTTGAAAAACGTCAACATAATTTGAATTTTGATTGAGGGGGGGTGGTCTTCCAGGTTTCTCAGCACCCTCCTCAGGGGTCCTCATGCACTGGTCATCTCTTCAAATACTCGATGGCTTATACTCCCTTGTCTCTTTCAGGCCTCTCCAAGGATGCCTTTGGGATACTGACTGTTCAACCTCCTGTCTTGAACACGCAAGGTAAACTGCTCCCATCTGAGCCAGACATCTGCTCCTGAACCAGACCCTCCTCAAGCACACGGCCACCCTTTTCCTTCTGTCTTTCTGCCCACCGCTCACTCTGTGAAGAGCAGATTCAACCCATGCAGAGTGGCCCAGGTTGGATGACTGTAAGGGTACACGGGGTCTTCTGGTGTGAGATGCAAGGGTCCCTATGTCCTCACCCATGAAGGACACCCAAGGGCATGTACGGTGGGCACTGGGGTTGGCAGATCTTTTGCTGTTTCCCAGCTGTAATGTCCTCCCTTCGCTGAGGTTCTGTGGTTCCCCAACGCTATGTTACTGTTGAACGACTCAGTGTGTCTTTGCTGCCCTTGAACCTGCCTTAAACAGTCTGAGGAAAGGCTCAGGAGGTAAGGTCTCTGTCCCTCTCCCTCCAGGACTCCCTCGCTGGGTCCTCTGGGGGGTCCTCTCTCTTTCTCCTGTATTTCCCATTCCTTTGTCACCCCTGAGCATTTCTGTATCTCTCTGTTCCGGTCTCGTCTTTTCTCCAGGGTACCACTTCTTTTTATCGGTACCATCCAGCCACGGCGATTAGACAGAAGGCAGGAAGAACAGTGGCCTCCGACGATGTCCACATCCTGATCTGGATTCTGTGATCAGGGCTGTGCCGTGTGGCAATTGCCGGTGTGATCAGAACTGGGATGGAGAAGCTTGCCGTTGTTAGGAGAGTCAGGCGTGCAGGGGACCAAGGAGCACCAGCAGCAGGAGGGAGCCAGTCAGGCATGGGTTCTTCCTCAAGACCCGTAATGAAGCTGGGCATCTGGCCTGGAGGCTGTAGAGCAGAAATTCTCAACCTGTGGTTGCATATCTGATATCCTGCCAGGCAGCATAGCAGCAAAAATCATTTTATGCTTGAGCGTGGGTGGGTTTCACAACACGAGGAACTGTATTAAGGGGTCACAGCGTTAGGAAGGTTGAGACCCGTTGCTGTGGAGGACTACATGGCCTCATGTCTCTGAGTCTGCTGCTGTGTCAGTAGTACATAGCAAATGGTACTGGCGTGGTTTTATCTGAAGGGTGTAAATTTCACATTTCACGGTTTTTAAAACCTTGCCCTGGAGTTTTGCACTGCCATCCAGGCACTCCACCACCAAATCTTAGATGCTCTTCTTCCTGTGCTGGCTCGGCTTCTCTTCAGTCGGTTTTGTGTCCTTGTGTTCTTGGTGGCCTTTGAATGCCAAATACTTTGTCTGAAAAAAATTACTCATAAAAATAACAACGCTTGGGGCTGGAGAGATGGCTCAGAGGTTAAGAGCACTGACTGCTCTTCCAGAGGTCCTGAGTTCAATTCCCAGCAACCACATGGTTGTTCATAGCTGTCTATAATGGGATCTGGTGCCCTCTTCGGATCTGCAGGCATATGTGCAGGCAGCACATTGTATACACAAATAAATAAATCTTTTAAAAACAAAACAAAACAAAACAAACAAACAAACAAACGCTTAGCGGAGGTTATTTCTCCCAGATGGGAGTTTAAAAATTGCTTCTAGCTTTATGTGAGAGACTGAGGCAGGAGGACTGGTGCCGTATTGAGGCCAGCCTGGACTACAGAGTGATTCAGCAAAGTGTTTGTAGGCACTAGCATTTGGAGCTATCTCCTGGTCTTGTTAACTCCCAGGCTGCCTGGCTCCTGGACTGCAGGCTGCACAGGACTTGCTGGCTCTTCCCGCCATGCCCCTAGAGCTCATTCTGCCCGAGTCTCATGTCAAGCAGAGGTCCTGTCCAGGATGTCCACAGCTGTGGAGTACACCCTAGCTCCTGCCAGCCAGGTCTGGGGAGACTCAGCTCAGCTACTGTGCTCCCCTTCCAGGCTGGCAGGCACCCCCCACATCCACCAAGCATAGGCAGCTTCAAATGCTGCCTGGGCCCTTTCATTCCCTTCTATCTTCTGCCATACTTGCAGTTCGCTTTGATGAGGCTAATGAATTTTAAGAGTGTGTTTCCCAATCTGTGGGCGGTGGAAAAACTGGCCCTTCTCCGACCAAGCAGTATATTTGTTCATGATGCCTCTGTTGTGTGCAGAGGCTGTGTCTTTCTACCAGGGTCGCAGGCACTCAGTGTCCATGTGCATTCATTCCCCAAGAGACCACTGCAAAAGTGACAATGGTAGCCGGGCGTGATGGCGCACACCTTTAATCCCAGCACTTGGGAGGCAGAAGCAGGTGGATCGCTGTGAGTTCAAGGCCAGCCTGGTCTACAAAGTGAGTCCAGGACAGCCAAGGCTACACAGAGAGACCCTGTCTTGAAAAAACAAACAAACAAACAAACAAAAAACAACAAAACAAAACAAAAAAAGTGACAATGGTAAAGTGTACCCTTGCTTGGCACAGTCATCCTACGGCCAGCATTCCTCATCCTGGCAGGGGTAGCTGGGAGGCTTGCTAAACACTTGGGGCTTGGGGTCAGGTAATCGTGGCTACGATCCGGAATCTGACACATGGATTATATGACACAGGGAAGTCACGTAGCAGCACACTCTGCTTTCCTAGGTCCTGCAGGAGGCCCCGAGGTCGGCGTGCATGAGCGTCTTCCCAGATGATGGGTACTGACAGCACTCGGGCCTGGCCTCAGATGCAGCACGCAGGGATGCCGGGCACAGGGTGCAATGCCTCGCAGCATCTCTGCTTTCATCTTTTATGGGCAGAGATGCAGGTTGAGACTGGTCGCCAGCTGCCTCATTAGCAACCACAGCACTGGCGTCACCTAGGTGTTGCACACTTGAAAACCCAGGAGTCACATTCGGAACCTGTCCAGCTTCCTCCCCTTCAGCCACCTGGAGATGCAATCGCTGACTGATCTGGCAAGATTCTATCTATCTTCCCGTTTTTGGGGGGCTCCCTGAATTAATTACCTGTGGGGAGGTGACTCATGGGGCCTGGGGTTTAATGAGGCCAATGCCCTGCTGCTTAAACAGCCCACATGTTTGTACACACATGCAGGCATACACACCCCACACTCATGTATGTATGGGCGTGTGTAAGCACACATGCCACACATGTGTAGGCATGTATACATATGCATGTGCACAGTCACATTTAGATATGCACATAAGTATACACACCCCACACATCTATGTATATATTATACATTCATACACACATAGACACGTGCACAGACCCCGCATACATGCAGCCATGAACACACGTACATACATACTGTTACACACACAGGCACACATGTACATGTATACAGACAGACAGCACATGCATGTACCACACACATGTAGTCATGTGCATACACACACGCGACAATACTCTTGCGCACATAGACATGTGCACACACATACCACATATAAATATACCCCTGCACCTGCACTCACATTCACAATACCCCCACACATAAAGGCCTGTACACATACATGCACACTCATACATGTATGTACCTCATGCATGCCCATTTACAGACATACAGGCACACGGCCACACGTACAGACATGCACATACCAAGCACAGTCATGCACTTACATATATGTGCATGCACACACCATACATACATGTAGATGTACACACTCATCCACATGTACATGTGCACACGCATGTTCCAGGCCCTGTGTGGCAGTGCCATGTGGGAAGGCAGGCAGCTGTTATGACTAATAAGCCTTGTGAATGCTCATGTCCTTGCTGCGGGCAAGAGCTCTTCCCACCTGCATGCCACGGTTAACCGGGGAGGGCTGAAGACTCTTCGTTCTCTTGTTTTTTTTTAGCCCAACAGCCACCAGGTGCCAGGCACTGTGCTTGGTGCAGGGCCCACAAGAGTGACAAACACTCTTGGGCTTGGGAGAGGCCATAAACAAGGCGAAGGTGAAGGAAGCATCGGAGGAAAGCCTGAGGGGTCCCAGGCTGAGGGTAGAAGGGCTCTCTGGGGAGCAGTGTTGGAGCCAGAGGGATAAGCAGGGCTTGAGGATAAGGGGATCCCAAAGCAGATGGGGGCAAGGGCCTCCAGCAGGGGGGCTCCCCATAAAAACTGCAGAGCAGGGCTAGGCGAGTGTCCTACGGGGTCACGGGGATCGTTTGGATGTCACTCCTGGGGCAGCAGACACTCTCATTTGGACTTGCTGCCGGGTGGATGCGGTGGGTGGAGGTCAGAGGTTGGTGGCTGGGCTGGCAGATGGGGGTACTGGAATGGGTGAAGGTGGGGACTGGAGTGCATCAGCCGCTGGCTGGGGCCTGTAGAGATGGGTAGGGTCTGGAGGAGGTGATCCTGTTGCCTGTGAGATGCTCGCTTGTTTGGGTCCCAACACCTATCTCTCCTGATATTGGTAATGCCTCCTGATTTCCTCATGGTGTACAGCTGGGTGGGACAGGGGACGTCTGAGCCATGGCTTAGCCACTAGTGTTCTACCCTCAGGGATGTGGCCCTGAGCCTACAGCCCAGGTGTTTGCCACTAGTGGGAAGCCTTGGTGGGTGTGATGGAATCTTCACCCTGTGGCATCGTCTAGTGGACCTGGTGGGCCGTCCTGTAACTGTGGACAGGATCACCACAGGCAGGATCTGTTCTCTCTAGCTGAAGGCCTGAGCACTCGTGTCACTCCAAGAGCATAGCACGTGTGTTAGGAGCCTGAGGGCGACCTCAGGGTGCGGGGCAAATACCAGGGAGTACGTTAGAGTGGGTGAGTTTGCCCCCACAGAAGGCCTGGCACACGTGGGGACATTCCTGGGTTTGATGCTTGCTGTAATTGGCACCTAAAGTTTCCGGTGAATTCCAGGTAGGCTTCCTGCCAGGCTCTACCCCCGTGTGGTGTGTTCTGTGCCAGGGCCAGTGTGAGGCAGAAAGAACAGCATGGGTTGGTCCGACTCCAGCAATTTGGTTATCTCTGCTGGTCTCCACGGTCCTGTCACTCTGTGCCCCTCGCAACATCTGGCCCACGTGTGCTTCGCTCAGCTGTCTGCACACACACCTGGAGTTTAAGTCCACTGTTTCCAAAACCCACCCAACCACAGCAGATGGAGGAATGAATTTGCTTTAGAGGCATGCTCCGGGACTGGGACAAGAAGTCAGATAGCTGTGCGTGCCACTTTACGAACAATAGTGTGTGTGTGTGTGTGTGTGTGTGTGTGTGTGTGTGTGTGTGTAGATGTAGGTGAAACGTGCAGTGTGAGCCTAAGCCAATGCCAAGCTGTCTCAGTTGCATTCCCAGGTTGGAAACAACTAGGCATGTAACAGGCTGGGGGCTGGCACTCGTAGCTGGCCTGGCTCATTTCTCATGGGCTGTATGGTGGTTGAGAAGCCTGACTTCTTTTTGTTTGTTTGTTTTTTCAAGACAGGGGTTCTCTGTGTAGCCTTGGCCATCCTGGACTCACTTTGTAGACCAGGCTGGCCTCGAACTCACAGCGATCCACCTGCCTCTGCCTCCCGAGTGCTGGGATTAAAGGCATGTGCCACCACCGCCTGGTGAGAAGTCTGACTTCTTAAAGCTAGGTCCCCTCTGAACAAGTAAAACTGGGGTTTATCCCCTGGACCCCAGCAAGGATCTTGGGATTGCAGGGACTCAGCAAGGCTGCTGTGAGGCCTTTGGAGGGGGGCCAAGGAGGTCCCACCCGCCCTGGCATCTATAGCTTCTCCTCAGCAAAGGGGACATTCATTCGTTTGTTCACCTTAAATGTTCACCCTGCTCAGCCTCCCTTAGGGGTCAAACTGAGACCCAGACACATGACTTGGGAAAGGTTTACTAAAATTCTTCTGACCACAGGCAGAAAAGAGCTGTTTCCCTTCCTCGGGGTACAGCCTTTGAGGACTCAGCTGCCAGCCAGAGGGTAGTTTCATGCCTAGGTGATCCCTACGGTCTCAGGAAGCTGTGGGAACATTCCCTCGGGCTGTGGAGGCTGCTCACACTGGCTGGTGGGCAGGGGTGCAGATATCAGGGTGGGGCTGGCACAGTGCTGGCTTCAGACTGTGAGGTCAGGGCCATTGTCTGTTGTTTAGATAAAATGGGGGTGGGGGGGGAGACAATGCCTGGCAAGAGAATCAGGGACATCTAGCCATCCTTCCTGGGCTACCGTGCCCCAAATTTAGCTGTTACCTGAGCCAGCTGAGTGAGAGTGGCTAGAGAGAAGGTCTGGGCCTCCATCCAGGTCTAGAATCTCAGGGCTGCAGGGCTCAGCAGTGGGGCCCCACCCCGAGATCTTCGTTCATCCATCTCCATACAAAGGAATGGGCTGCCAGCAAGCCTTTTCCTAGCCCTCAACACACAGAAGAGAGAGACTCATGACTTCTCCGTCATTAAGCAACCTGGTCAACAGGACCGTGAGAGGCTGCTGGGTCAAAATGGGGCTCCATGAGCCGCCTCTGTGAGAAATCGCCATGCGAGTTTCACTGAGATCAGGCTGTGTGTGTGTATGTGTGCTCAAGAGACTCCATGGTATGCAAAACAAGCAGCTTTTGACTATTTTGGGGTGGAGGATGAGCGTGCACGTGCACCTGGGTACACGTGTGAATGGCAGCATCCACCCAACATCAGCCAGGAGGCACAAACAACTCACAAATGATCTATTCCTAAAAGTGAAGAGTGGTGACACGGTATATATTTGCCAAAGAAAAGCGGAACTACCGGAACACATGGGTACACTAAAATCACACCAGGAAAACCAGGCCCAAGGAATGATTAAACACATCAGACTAAAGGGTGTCCTGTGTACACAGGAGGACACCTAACATGTGTCTGTCCATTTAGACCTAGTCTTACTTGCCACCTCTGCAGTCTCAATTGACCTGCACCCTTTTCCTGAAGCTCAGTTCTGCTTGCAGCAGGCCTTCAGAAGCACTGGGTGTCTGACAGCCAAAGCGATTTTTCTCTATTCTATCAGCTTTCCATTTTACCCCTGTTTAGGCCATCTTCAAACTTCTTGGATTCTGCCATGGTCTCTTTCTTTTATATAGTCATGTCTGCCTATAGCTGACATGATATAGTTATAGAACAGGCAGACAGGGCGGCTGGAGAGATGGCTCAGCGGTTAAGAGCACTGGCTGCTCTTCCAAAGGTCCTGAGTTCAATTCCCAGCAATCACATGGTGGCTCACAACCATCTATAATGAGATCTGGTGCCCTCTTCTGGCCTGCAGGTGTACAAGCAGGCAGAATACTGTATACATAATAAATAAATAAATCTTAAAAAATAAAAAAAGAATAGGCAGTCAGGGACAGAGATATAGAGAGATATTGTTCTGGATAGTTTAGCTTTCAACTTGACAAAGCCTTACTACATCACTAAGAAGGGAATCTCAACGGAGGGGCTGTCCAAAACCATATTTTTTTGCCTTTAAGTTCTTGCCTTGGCTTCTCTCAGTGATAGACTCTGACCTGGAAATGGAAATGTAAGCGAAATAAACCCTTTCCGTCCCTAAAGTTGGTTTTGGTCAGAGATTCCCCCCCACCCCCCCCCCAGACAGACACGGTTTCTTTGTATAGCCTTGTCTGTCCAAGACTTGCTTTGTAGACCAGGCTGGCCTCGAACTCAGAGAGATCCACCTGCCTCTGCCTCCCAAGTGCTGGGATTAAGGTGTGTGCCACCATGCCTGGCTTGGTCAGAGTTTTTTGTTTGTTTGTTTGTTTTTAAAGATGTATTTATTTATTATTATGTATACAGTGCTCTGCTTGCGTGTACTCCTGCAAGCCAGAAGAGGGCGCCCTATCACATTATAGATGGTTACGAGCCACCATGTGGTTGCTGGGACCTTTGGAAGAGCAGGCGGTGCTCTTAACCACTGAGCCATCTCTCCAGCCCTGTTTGTTTGTTTTTGAGACAGGACTTCTCTGTGTAGCATTGAGAATCCTGCAACTCTCTTTGTAGACAGGCTGGCCTTGAAAACAGATGTGGCTGGCTCTGCCAGATTAAAAAAAAATTATTTACTATTAGTGTGTGTGTGTGTGTGTGTGTGTATCTTTGTGTGCACATGCCATTGTGTAGCAGAGGTCATAGGACAGGTTGGTGGAATCTGTTCTGTCCCTCCACATTTTCATGGGTTCTGGGGTCAAACTGAGGTTGCTAGGGTAACGCAGCGGGCACCTCTACCCAATGAGCCACTCCTCCAGCCTGTTAGAATATTTTATTACTGTATGAGCCGAGGGCTAATACTAATAATTAAGATTGAAATCAAAGAACCTGTGTTTGCCTACTTGTTGTGACTACTTGGTGCCAAGGAAACCTCCGTACCTTGTAGTTTATCATTGTTAATGCATTCTGACGTCTCGGAAAGGCACACGTGTGCTGCTCATCTGTGATTCTGACATAGCAGGCCTATGACACGCTTGCTCCAGAGCAACGGTCCCGAACTCTGACTTCAGGCTACCGCTCCCATTTCCCGTGGGGTCTGCCCTTCCTCTGGTCTCCCTAGCTCACGGCACCTTGGGTTAGTCGCCTTCTGCTGCTGTGGTAAAAATCCCTGAGAAAGCGAACTTAGGTCACGGACAGTCCTAGCTTTGCATGGACATTCAGTGCCTCCCTTTAGGACACTTGGAGACAGAGCACAGGGTTTTTGAAGTGGTCCCTGAATCTCCACTGGATTTCACAGTACTTTTCCTGCACTGTGGTCAGGATGCTGGGTGGGCCCTGGGGCGAACCTCAGGAATCCAGGTGCAGTGTCGGGGGAACCTTGGGTTGGGGAAGGGGTCCTTGTCAGGAACACCTGGCTTTTAGCAGGTCTGTGACTGCTGGCCTTCACTTCAAAGTAGCATTGAAGACTAAAGTTCATTTTCTTTCTGTGGCCGTTCTGACTTTCTCAGCAGTGTCCCCCTTATTCATAGCTCCTAATGTCTCCATCTCTGCAGGACCCACCTCTTCAAGCCCCAGCCCTGGCATGGCTCCCCCAGCTGGGTGCATCAGCTGGCTCATCACAGCAAAGATACTAGGCCTCCCCAGTACCAGGGCTGGGTGGGGCCTAGGTACCTGCATTTCTAATGAGCTCCCAGGTGCTGCCCCTGGGGCTGTCCCAAAGCCTTGGGAGGCTCTGCCTCAGCAGAGTTTCCAGCCTTGGCACCAGGCAGAAGCACCTGCTGGCACTTAGGAAAGACACTGCCTAGGGCTAGAGTCTGACTCAGGTGTGGCTGGCTTGCCTGAGACCAGCCAGCTCCCATTATACCTGATGTCTGTGTTTCTGCTGCCTGGGACATTCTTAGGGCTAGAACCCTTAGGGCTCTATAGTGCCTGAGTTTTACTCTGGAAATTATTATTTTTTTATATAAAATAATTAATTAACTTAAAAGTGTATATGAATGTTTTGTCTTTATGTATGTATGTGTACTACATGCTTGCCTGATGCCCAGAGAAGCCAGAAAGTGGCGTTGGATTCCCTGAGACTGGGGTTATAGATGGTTGTGTACCACCATGTGGGTGCTGGGAATTGAACTCGGGTCCTCTGCAAGAAGAGCAAGTGCTCTTAACCACAGCACTGGAGAGTTTTGTCTCTTGTCATAATCTCTACAACTAAGGTAGAGATATGAATTAAAATTAGAGTTTAATAGCTGGAGAGATGGCTTAGGGGTTAACAGCACTGCTGCTCTGCTAGAAGACTGCAATTCCCAGCATCCACCTGGCAGCTCACCGGTGTCTGTAATTCTAGACTTGGGCTGTGACGCCCTCTTGGGACCTCCCCAGGTACTGCACGCATATAAAATAATCAGTGGATACATATGGGCTCTCTCTGAGTTAAGTGTGTGTGTGTGTTGGCCAGGTATTGCTTGGAGGCTCTGTCCATCTTTTTATTTTATATATATATATATATTTTTTTTTTCTTTTTTCTTTTTTTTTTTTGAGACAAGGTCTGTCACTGGCCTGGGGCTTGATGATGAATCAAGGCAAATTCATAACAGTAGAAAAATTATAGTCATGAAGTAGTAAAGAAAATAAGTTTATGGCTGGGAGTCCTTTTAACATCACCTTCCCCCCACCACCCAATTCATACACTGCAAGTTTTGGGAAGAAGATAGCTATGGCCCTGTATGGCCCTGCCCTGGAATCTGCCCCTGGCCTTGGTCCTGCCTAGAGGGGGAGCATGCAGGGCTGCCTGCCTTATTATACCCTCATATCCTCAGCGCTGTCTGCCTGGAAAATATGTCTTCAGGGAGGCTGGAGCGATGGCTCAGAGATTACGAGCACTGTTCTTCCAAAGAACCTCAGTTCAATTCCCAGCAACCACATCGTGGCTCACAACCATCTATAATGTGATCTGGTGCCCTCTTCTGGCATGCAGACAGACACACATGAGGGCAGAATAGTGTACAAATAATAAATAAATCTTTATTTTTATAAAATTCCTCTGGGCTGGGCTGGAGAGATGGCTCCGTGGTTAAGAGCGCTGCCTGCTCTTCCAGAGGTCCTGAGTTCAATTCCCAGCAACCACGTGGTGGTTCATAACCAATCATCTGTAATGTGATCTGATGCTCTCTTCTGGCTTATAGGTGTACATGTAGGCAGAGCACTGTATACATAATAATGAATAAATAAATATTTTTATTTTTTAAAAAAGCCTCTTTAGTGTCTAGTCCTCCTACGGGCTCTTGCATCTGCCTTTGTTCTGGTCTGCTTTCCCTAGAGCTCAGCTGACACTACCCTGATCCAGCATCCCTGCCTCCTGCTGTTCCCAAGAAAGACGCAAAGACTTCCCTTCCCTGGCACATCCTCCCATCTTCCTTCTCCTGCACTCAGAGGTCTGGCTGTCCCCCTGTAGTCACAGTGCCAGGGGACTGGGCTCTGACCCTATGTTTCCTGTGCTGATCCCAGGCACGAGTCACAGCTGAGCTGCTTGTCATCTACCCAGACAGTGCACGCCCACATGCATGGGACTGGAAAGCTGGTAGTTCTGGAGACACAATTCCACTGTCTTATGGTAGACCTGAAGAACTGTGTCCGCTCAGGGGAAATTGGAGCCTGCAGGATGCCCCACGTCTAGCTGCCCAGTGTTTTTGCGCGCGCGCGCACACACACACACACACACACACACACACACACACCCGCAGCTATCACAGCCTCAGCTCAGCTCCCAAGTCCTGCCCGGGTCCCCTTGCTGCTGCTGTTGGTGGTTGTCACATCCTTGCCACCTCTTTCTATGATATCTGACAGCATGTGGCCTGAGGTCCCACACTGGCTTTCCCCAGGCTGATGGTGGCAGGGATGATGGGATGGGAGTGTCTGGCTTGTGTCTGTTCTACCTGTTTTGGGATCTCAGACATGCCTGATTCCACAGCCTGGGGGAAGTGCACTGGGACTCTCATCCACATCCTTTTTTTTTTTTTTTTTTTTTAGGTGAGGTGTTGAACTTTAGAGCCGATGCTGGACGTTGGGTTCGGAATGCGTTTCGAAGCTGAGGACACGGAGTTTTAGGGACTAATGTTGTAGACTGACTGTGTGAACGTGGTTGCAAGTTAATCCCTAATGTGAGTGAGACTTTTGGAGGCAAGGAGTTGGTAAGGGTGGGGCCCCAGAAGTGGTATTAGTGCCCTACTAAGAGACCCCAGAGAGTCTGTGCCTGTATTCTCTGCCCTCTGTCCCATGGGGGTATCCAGAGAACACAGGTCTCTGGAACACAAGAGATACCGCCCCAGAGACAGATGCTGCTGCAGCTAGCCTTAGACTTTGAGACTATGAGCCATGTGCCTGGTGTTCGAGTCCCTGGTGAGGGGTGCTTTGTCACAGTCATTGTAACCAAGTTGAAGTCACCAGGAGGCCAATGTGTATGTAAGCCAATGGTTGCTTAGCATTCAGGAAATTGGCCAGACAGGTTTGACGTGACAAATGATAGAATCAGCCAGGTAGGTGCCTATAGTGCTACAGCGGTACCGAAGGACTTAGTCTCTGTGGACACAACGTGATTCCTTAGTTGTCTGTCCCCCTTTTGTCCCCTGGCTACCATGCTGTTTGGCCAAGCCCCTTGCTCTGTCCAGAAAGCTCAGCTCTCTTCCTTGCTGCTCTCCATATGGCTCCTGCCCTGCATGCAGCTGGGATTGGCCAGGGTGCTGTCTTGGAAGGGTGTCTCCAGATGCCTGTGGGCTCTCCTGATGCAGGTGTAGGCTTGGGTGGCAGGGGGTGGGGGTGGGGGAAAGCAGGTAAGCAGGGTGGAACCCAGACTAGGCCTGGTAGAGATGGTGCCTGCCTGTGCCTGCTGTCTTGGTAACCTGCGCACATTCAATGGGGCAGGGCAGGGAGCATCTGTGGGGCACTCTGACCTCAGTGAGGAGGCAGAACAAGAGACAGCAGGGTCTGGGATTAGCCAGTTCTGGTAAACCAGCATTTCTCAACCCATGGGTCTCGACCAGGGGTTGCCTCAGACTGTTGGAAAACATAGATATTTATATTATGATTTATAACAGTAGCAAAATTACAGTTATGAAATAGCAACAAGAAAAATTTTATGTTTGGGGGTCACCACAACACGACGAACTGTATTTCAGGGTTGCAGCATTAGGAAGGGTTAGAACCCTGAGTTCAGTGGAAAGGGGTGGGGCAGGGGGAGGGCAGGGGTAGGGCAGGAGTGGAGAGGGGCAGGGTTGGGCAGCTTGTCCAGTGCAAGATCCAGAGAAAGTGCTACTTGGTGCTTGCATTGTCAGTTCTGTTGGTGGCTAGCAAGATGCCACAGGGGCAGGTGTCTACCCCCATGTTATGCATAGAATCACCCCCCTGTTTAATGGTGTGTGTGTGTGTGTGTGTGTGTGTGTGTGTGTGTGTGCACATTTTTGCCGCAGCATACCAGGACACTAAACAGTGACCTCTGAAGGAGCTTAGGTTAATTTTCATTTCCTTCTTTTTTGTCATCAGTGTGAGATGAGGTTTCAACAATGGGCCTGTTGTTGTGTAATACAAAAAATAAGGTTATGTTTAAAAGGCAGTGTTTGCCCAAGTGAGGTAATGCGTTTGCTGAGTATGACAGCTGGGAACTACCACAGACCACTGGGAAAGCTTTGTGGCTGACAGTGCGCCTCCAATCTGTCAACGCCATGGGATGCAAGCACTCAGTGGCCTGTCATGTCACTTTAACAAGCCGCACGAGTCACACAGGAACTCACTGCCGACCGGCAACACGGACATGAATCCTGGCTGCAGTTTCACAGCTCCACCTAAGAGGAGAGCACACACTGAAATGACAGTGTGAGCGGCATCACGTGTTTGCGGGTGATTGGCATCCCTAGATGTGATGAGATGTGGTCAACCCAGGGCACCCATCCTTACTGACTTGTCTCCCTGCTACAGCAGCAACCTGAGACTGATGCTGCTCTCACCCACCTGATAAACCTTCTGAAAGCAATGATATGGACGAATGCAAGACAGACAAACAAACAAACAAACAAACAAACAAACAAATGCAGGTTTATTGGAAGCAGTTCTCAGGCTGCCGTGCAGAGGACGGGGAGGGGGAGAGAGGCACAGAAAGAAAAAGCGGGCTGGGCGTGGTGGCACACACCTTTAATCCCACCACTCAGGAGGCAGAGGCAGGCGGATCGCTGTGAGTTCGAGGCCAGCCTGGTCTAAAAGTGAGTCTAGGACAGCCAAGGCTACACAGAGAGACCATGTCTCGAAAAACCAAAAGAGGGAGAGAGAGAGAGAGAGAGAGAGAGAGAGAGAGAGAGAGAGAGAGAAACCAAAATGTCTGGATTATAGCGTGAAGAGGGGGAGGGGAAGCCTTTGCCCCTGGGCTGGAAAGTTCAGGGTAGAGGATGGGATATGCCAGCCACACCCTGCAGCAGGTAGGGACCAAGGCATGCTGGGAGAACCCAGGAGGCCAGGTCCACTTTGGTACCATCTGAAACCCAACACCACCTACTGCTATCCTGAATAGCTTCTTTGTATCTCTCTGCTATGGTTATGGTTTTAAATGGGCTGCACCATATCCTCCAAAATCCGTAAGTGGAAGTGGTGAATCCATAGGCCTCCTGGACGTGATCATACTAGACCCAGGGTCTTTACAGGGGTGATGATGGGGTCAGCACAGGCTCATCGCCGTCGCCCTGCTCCACCATGACTAGTATTTTTGGGTTTTTGTTATTGTTGTTGTTTTGTGGGTTTGTTTGTTTGCTGTGACAGACAACTTGCAATTTAAAGAAGGAGAGGTTTATTTTGGCTACAGTTTAGAATATATGGCCATGCTGGCAGGAGCATGAGGCAGCAGGTCACACACCTTGGCAGTCAGGAAGCAGCGTGTGATGAACTCTGGGCTCTCTCTCTCTCTCTCTCTCTCTCTCTCTCTCTCTCTCTCTGTGTGTGTGTGTGTGTGTGTGTGTGTGTCTCTCTGTCTGTCTGTCTGTCTGTCTCTTTCTTTTGTTTTTTTGAGACAGGGTTTCTCATTGTGACCTTGTCTGTCCTAGAACTCATTCTGTAGACCAGGCTGGCCTTGAACTCACAGAGATCCACCTGCCTCTGCCTCCTGAGTGCTGGGATGAAGGACGTGCACCACCATACCTGGCTGCTTTCTCCTTTTTATGTAGTGCAGGACCGCAGCTCACAGACTAGGCACGTCTCATACCCTCATAGACTTGCCCTGAGATCTGTCCGACCAGGTTACAATAAATGGTGACCCCACAGTAGAGAAGCATTTAACAAAATAGTAGAGAAAACAATGAACAACTAAAGGCTGGATCCCCATCCACCACAGAAGTGTGCCCATCCTCCCTGGACCTTCTGGGAATCCATCCCTTCGAGAACACGCCACAGACACACTTACCCTCTGCCCTTGGGCACTGGGATACATCCACAGTGTCCTGAGCTGAGGGCAGCACCAGGCCCCTTCCTGCTCTTGGCTAGGTCCTTTTGGAAGCTTTGAACAAGTGGTCCAGCTCTCCATCTCCATCCTTTCCTCTGCCAGCTAAGACAACCTCTTTCTTCCATCCTCTTCCTGGGCAGCTGTCTGGTCGCTTAGCCTGATCTCAGCGACCCCAAGCCACGGTGAGTATGCTTGGATCTGGCAGGAACCTTCCCCAGTCCCGGCAACTCTTCTCGGCAGGACGCTGACCCTAGAGTGAGGGCAGGGGCGCATGGGCTTGCAGGATGAGCCTGGCAGAATCGCTCCGGGGCCCCGGGCCTCTCTTCGCAGGGGTGACTCAGGCAACCGTGGCCCTTTGTTGGGGTGCAGGCCGGGGCCGCCGCCCGCGGTGCCGCTAATTACAACCCGCCCGAGCCTTTGAAGTGCTGCGCCCGCGCCCTAATTGCGCTTCCCGCCAGCTGTGCCTCCCTCCGCGGCCGCCTGCCGGGGAAAGCACCGCGAGCCGCCAGGAGCTTTTATGGGGCTCACAAGTAATGCGGGTTAATCTGCAAAGAATTTTAAGAACATGCTTCATGCAGCGGGCTTTGCTGGAGGGGACCTGGGAGCCTCGCAAGCCGGAAATGAACGTGGGACCCCGGGCAGGACACAGCCTGGTGGCCGTTGGCACTGGCCTCGTGTTGACATCTGTCTTCCCCACTGTAGATGTGTGGGCCGATGTGGCTCTGTTTTCCCAGCCCCAAAGTCTTGCCACGTGGCGGCTTCAGCGTCTGTCAGTTGAGCAGTTAGTAGGCTCCTACTTTCAGGGACAGAGGCAGATTTGAGTATAAGACCTACACTAAAGCAGAGGCTTCAGGAACCGGAGTTGGTCTCTCCACTTTACCTTTGGATGCTGTCCCAGAAAGCAAGCGTCCCAGCTTTTGAGCCATGGTGACTCCAACAGGCAGCCAACTTCTAGAAATTATCCCTGGGCTTAGGACAGGGTTCTCATAGAACAGCCCTGGCGACGACGGCGAGGAACCGCGCCCCTCACTGGGTTTTCGCACAGACCCTGTGGGCGGGGCCTATCCTCAGACCACAGCACATCTGTTTCCCATAGTACCCCCACACTGGGAGCAGTCTAGAGACCAAAGGAAACTGCTGACTGCTCTTTAAACTGCCAGTTCGACTTTTCTGAGCCCTAGGAAGGGTAGGTTTTATATTGAAGACCTCACAGACATTGATGAGGTGTTACAGAACTAAATGCTGTGCGACAGAAGTACTTCATGCCAGTCACCCCTACGTAGAGAGCAGAGGGATCCCCCCCAGGGCCTTTCCCTCAGAGTCCCCAGAATTGCTCCTTTAAAAAAAAAGAAAAAAAAATATATACATACACACACACATATGTATATATGTATGTATATATATATATGTATATATATATATATTTGTTTGTTTGTTTGTTTTGTTTTTTGAGACAGGTTTTTTTTTGTGTAGCCTTGACTGTCCTGGACTCACTTTGTAGACCAGGCTGGCCTCGAAATCACAGCGATCTGCCTGCCTCTGCCTCCCGAGTGCTGAGATTAAAGGTGTGCACCACCACTGCCCAGCTGCTCCTTTCTTTTTATGAGGCCAAGTTGGAAAAAAGAGTGTTCCATAGATTTAAGCGTGGCTATTAAGAGAGGGAGAGTGAGGTGGGATAGCTCAGTCCAAAGAGCATCTTATTAGCCAGGTGGTGTTGGCTCAGGCCTTTAATCACAGCACTCAGGGGGGAGGCAGGGGCAGGTGGATCTCTGTGAGTTTGAGGCCAGCCTGGTCTACAAAGGGAGACCCAGGGGGAGAGACATCCTGCATCGGGTGTAGGCTTGCCAGGAGTTACTCAGGACAGCAGCTCCAGGCATCAAACACTCAGCCAAGGAAAGTCCTCTTCCCTGATAGTAAGTACCACAACGAAGCTCCAGCTTAGAAGGAAATCAGAGGGTTGGTTTGGCCTCCTCCCCCACACCCATGCTCCTCTCTGCATCCTGCGGTGTCCCTTGGACTAGAGTCAAGAAGGCCCTCTCTTCCAGGCTGTGATCATCAGGGCCTCTCTAGACAAGTAGAGCTGACAGATGTGTGTGTCAGTGGGCAGTTGCAGACAGACAAACAGACAGACAGACACACGCACGCACGCACATATGTGGACAGGTGCTTCTCTAGACAGGAGGGGTGTTTATTTTAGGAATTGACTCATGTGACTGATGGTAGGGTGGCAAGTCCAGACTGCTCCTGGAGACAAGGAGGATGAGTGTGGGAAGAGGGGAGAGGTGGTGGTACAGCTAGAGTCTGGAGGCCAGCTTCTGGAAGATGTCCCTCTTCTTGGGGAACTCAATATTTGTCGTGTTATCTTGAGTGGGTTGGGTGGGGCCCCACCCGCATAGCCATGAAGTGCCTTCACTGCAGTGTCTGGGCAGCTTGGACCAAGAATCTGGGTGCTATGGCAACACCCTCTAATGCAAAATTCACCACCATAGTAGCAAACTATCAGTATCAGATGCTTCCTGGATCCACTAGCTTCCTCCTTGGGTATCTCTCATGGGCTCTTAGGCAGGGTCCTGGACCATGAAAGTCTGGAGTCCCCTCCCAAGAGTATGGGGCTTCCCTTTCCTTCTACTGGGTTGGGAACCAGGAATGATATTGCATGGTACATCCCTTTCTGATCTAGCGATAAAGAGGCAAGAGGTGGTGGTGAGTTTAGGGTAAGAAATTGGGGTGCATTCTTGTGTTCAGGGTGCACTGCAGCCCTGTTCCATATATAGTTCACTGTTGAGCCTTCAGAGTCTCGTGATGGGTGTATGCACCATATTGGACCATTTAAGGGCTGTGTCAAACGTCTTCTAACTTTCTAAACCAGAGCCCCTGTGTCAGCTTTTGTGGTATTGCTGTGAGGTGGAAATCTGCATGTTGGTGTTTTGTATATGAACCCCAGACAAATGGCAGGAACATCAGATGCCCGGGAGAGAGAGGCCTAGGCAGAACTGATTGCCTGGCAGAGCTTCTTTGAGAAAGAGGGATGGGGAATGCAACGGATTCCAAGGAAAGCAGGGTTCGGAGTATGCAATGATCAAAAACACATATGCACCTAACAACGTAGCATCAAAAAACATATGGCCAGAGTTCTGAGGAGAACAATGAAAGTCAGAGCTCAAACACACAACAGTAGAGCAGATTGTTGTGTAGGCAGTGTTGGTAAAAATGTGTACTCTGTAGAGGAAGAAATAAAGCAAGACTGAGCCTGTACACTTGAAATATGCATAAATGTACTAATCAAAACCTGAAAAGGGAAAGCTATAAAACAGCAAATTGTCCATTCCAGGGAGAAAACACTCTGTAAACACTCTGTAAAACCTTATTTGTATAAGACATTTTAATATACATTTAGGGGGAAACTCAGATATTAAAAAAAAAAAAAAAAATACCACAATAAATTTGATATCATGACATACTGAAATAGTATGGCCAGAAAACAAGAACATGAACCATCAAATATGAGCAAAGATAAAATTTCATGTGCCAAGTGCGTATGAACACATGCAATTATATATAGACATATTAAACACATGCACCATACACACCACACATACATACAAATCATATACACATATACATATGCTGTGCATACACACACACACACACACACACACAGACACACACCTTACACATACATAGTGCACACATGCACACAAAAAATTACGTTCACAACAATGATTACATTATCCCTGAATGAGTTCACTTATTGGCAAACTAGCTGGCCACACGCTCCCAGAATTCTTCTGTCTCCATGTCCCCAGGGCTAGGACCACAGGCGTGCACTGACACATGTCGATACTAAGGATCTAGACGCAGAAGCTCGTGCTTGCACAGCAAGAACGTTATCTGCTGCGCCATCTCCCCAGCCCAGCTCTTGTAATACTTCGCTTACTATTTAACATTGGTTTGGAAGTTTTAAATGGGACTTTTAACTTTTACTTTATTTTTATTTTGTGACAGAGTCTGGCCATGTTGTTTGTGCTGCCCTTCCTTGAACTGCTGGGCTCAAGTGAGCTTTCTGCCTCAGCTTCCCCAAGTAGCTATATGACAGCTGTGTGCTATTACACCTAGCTGTGGGAACAAGCGAGGTTTTTTTTTGTTTTTTTGTTTTTTTGTTTTTTGTTTTGTTAAGTTTGTGTGAAGAACTATCTAGGTGAGAGCTGCTAACACTTGCTTTATTTTTGAGCCAGAGTCTCGCTGTATCTCAGGCTGGCCTCGAACTTAGAACTTAGAATTCTCCTGCCTTAACTTCCTGCATGCCGGGATTACATACATGCACCATCTCACCAGCTGCTGATATATTTGTGCGTATATGCATGTGTTTGTGTGGGTGTAGGTGCATGTGTGTGTGTGTGTGTGTCCACGGGGAAGACAACTTCGAATGCTATTCCTTGGGCACTGTCTGCCTTTTTCTCCTTGAAACCGGGTCGTTAACTGGTCTGGAACTTGGAAGTAAGCAAAGCTGCCTGGCCAGTGGGGCCCAAGGATCTATCTGCCTACCTCTGTCTCTCCAGAGCGGTGATTACAACCCTGTGCTGCTACAGCCAGCTTTTTTCTTCTGGCCTCTCAGGATCAACTCTAGTTCTTCTGCTTGTGAGGCAGGAAAATTGTGGACCGAGCCATCTCCTCAGCCCCTGTAGATACATTTTTGAAAAGGAAAGCTAGTACATGTATATTTTATCAAGGAGTACCAACATGTTGCTTGCAAAGGAGTTAGTGACATTATCAAACAGGGGATGATGGAGCAGACAGGAGGATAACATAGCACAGGTGACATTTGGGAAGAGATTGGGGAGCAGTAACAAAGGGTCACACGTTGGACTCCGTACTTCAGGGGATGAGTGAGCTGAGCAGACCCACATGACAACTGTGAAGATGCCTGAAGGTTGCATCTCAAGACCTGTAGGTCTTTTTGTTTGTTTGCTTGTTTGATATTTTTAAATGTTTTTATCTGTGCTTATTTTAATTTTGATTGCTTTTATTTTATGTGCATTGATGTTTTGCCTGCACATATGTCTGTGTGAGTGTCAGATCTTGAAGTTACAGACAGTTGTGAGCGGCCATTTGGGTGCTGGGAATTGAACCCTGGTCCTCTAGAAGATCAGTCAGTGCTCTTAATTGCTGAGCCATCTCTCCGACCCCAGTTGGTTGGTATTTTGAGACAGGGTTTCTCTGTGTAGTCCTGGAGCTCACTCTGTAGTTCCACCTGCTCACAGAGATCCACCTGCCTGTGCCTCCTGAGTGCTGGGATTAAAGGCATGTGCCACCATACCAGGCAACCTGTAGGTCTTAAGGGAAATGTTACTGGTGGAGAGGCCATGCTTGCTTTTCCTGAAGAGGCCAGGGTTCTCTGACACAGTGGGGACAGAGTACAGGACAAGGCCTGGTTTCTGGGAGAGAGAGAAAGACAGTTAGAGGGTTTGTGATCTAACCAATACCCCCTCCCTCCCTCCCTTCCTCCCTTCCTCCCTCCCTCCCTCCCTTCCTCCCTCCTTTCCTCCCTTTATACCCCTTCCTCTCTCTATCCATCTCTCCATCTCTCTCGTCTTCTTTCCCTCTCTCCCTACTTTTCTCTTTCCCTCCCTTCTTTCCTTCCTTCCTGACCAACCAGGTCTCAAGTAGTCCAGGCCAGCTTCAAATGTGTTGGGTAGCTAGCCTAGGAAGACCTTAAACTTCTGATCCCTCACCTTTTTGAGTCCCTGGATTACAGGTGCTGGGAATTGAACCCAGGTCCTTTGGAAGAACAGCCAATGCTCTTAACAACTGAACCATTTCTCTATCCCCTGCTCCACTCTATCTGGATCACAGAAGTGCTCCACTTCATCTGGATTACAGGAGTGCTCCACTCCATCTGGATTACAGGAGTGCTCCACCACATCTGGATTACAGGAGTGCTCCACCACATCTGGATTACAGGAGTGCTCTACTCCATCTGGTTTATGGGATGCTGGGGATTGAACTGGAGGGCTAGCTGATCACTCAATCAGCTGAGCAATATCTCCACTCTTGGGAAGTTTGTCTTTCTTTTCTAAAAAATATTTTATTTATTCCTACTTCACATGCATTGTTGCCCTGCCTGCAAGGATGTCTGTAGGAGGGTATCAGATTTTGGAGTTATAGACAGTTGTGAGTTGCCATGTAGGAATTGAACCTAGGTCTTTTGGAAGAGCAGTCAGTGTTCTTAACTGCTGAGCTCTTTCTCCAAGTGAGGTTTTCTTTTTCTATTGGATGAGGCTGGGCTGTTTCTGACTGTAGATCTGTTACCAGGCAGGGAGCTCAGGTGTGGGTGAACCATGTGAGGTTCAGGCCAAGCACAAATCTCCCCAATGTGCACCCCTCACATTGCTGCTTTTGGCCCGTGTTGGAGCCTTTCCTGCATGTAATGCGGGAGAAATGATTTATGTTGCAAAATCAACTTGGAAAAAAATTGGGTAAGAAACATGAACTTTTTTTTTCTTCTTCTTCTTCTTCTTGCCAGCGTCTCCAACTGTGCACAGGAAGAGGTCTGGGCTCTCTTCTGTCACTGAGGGCTTAGGAGCTGGCATGCCTGAGACCTGCTGCTTTACCCAGGCCACATCTGTGGTCTGATGTACCTACCCTTATGTGCTGGCCACACAATTTACAGATGTGGAGTTTCAGAGATTCCTGCGGTGTGTTGGATTCTCAGTCAGGCCAGGCCCCGTACATTGAACTATCTGTTGTGGGGTTTTGAATGACAGTTCCAATAACCACATCTTGCCTGCTGCTGGAAACATGGGTGAACGGCCACCAAATAGAACAAGGAAGAATTTCCCCAAGGTAGCGTAAATTTTAATTCCCTAAACCAGGCCATTTAAAAAAATGACATGTTTCATTTAATGAGTAGTAAAGGAGTCAGAGGACAGGTGGCTACCTAGAGCTCAGTGGTCATGCAGCCCTATCTCTGGGCCTATGACCCTGCACAGGTGCCAGCTGCCCATCCTGCAGAAGTCACCTCTGTACCCTACCCAGGGTGTGGCTCTGGAGGTTACCACCACTACATGCAGCTGGCTGGGAGGGGCCCTAGTCCAGAACAAAGTGTTTCTTAGCTTGAAAAGAAACTGCATGACAGTTGCCTCCCCCCTCAGACCAGGCTGTGGTCCCCACTACCCTGCCTCCCCCCTCAGACCAGGCTGTGGTCCCCTGGGCACCATACATCTTCCCTTTGATGGTTAGCGTCATGGTGACCCGGGTTGCACATGAACTGTCATGGCTGCTCAGAAGGGAGATCCTCAGGAACCTCTGTCGCAGCTCAGCTCCGTGTGTCGCACGTTGAGCCCAGCGGGAAGGAATTTACCCCAAAGGGTCCCCTGGGCCAGGCAAAGGTAGTCATGTATAACAAATGCCTCTTCAAGGACATCTTATAGATACCCTCGTCACCACAAGCCACAAGCCTCGTTCATTGGGACATAAACTGCAGATCAGGGTCTTTATAAGGGATACTGGAAGGACAGGCTGCATGTCCCCTACACAGGGACTCTCCAGACTCTGCAGGACATCCCTTTCCTCTTTTTCTGTCCCTCCCTGTCTTACCCCTCCCATCCCTCTCTCCTCCCCCCACCCCACCCCAGCTATATCTATTCCTGTCTGTTCTCTGTTCTGTGGTCTCTTGTCTCTCTCTGTCTCTCTAATCACAGGGTCTTGAGCTTGGAAACACCCACTGAGTCAGACACTGCCAGAGCCCTGAGCTGGGGCTTTCCCTACTTCTTTTTCTCTTTTCCATCCATCTTTGTGCACCCCCCTCCCACTTGCTACACACACACACACACACACACACACACACACACACACACACACGGAGTCTGCCATTTGCAAACAACCACAGTGTCAGGCTCTGCCTGGGTTCTGAGCTGGGACATTTGTTCTGAAGCTGGGGAAACTCGGGTGTGTCTTAGGGGCTTATGAAAGGGGGTCCCGCTGAGCCAGGAGCCTCCCTCAGGGAACTGAGCACACAGGCAACACACCCTCTGCAGGGCCACGCTAACCCCTTTCCTCTGGAACAGCTCTCTTTAAGGATGGCTCCCCCCACAGGGGGAATTCCTGAAGCCAACAGTTGACAAACCCACACACCCTCTGAGGGCTGGGCACTAGATAAAAAGCCCTCCTCAAAGCCGGCCCTCCTGGGGACGGTGTGTGGGACCCAGCGGGGCAGGAGACCCGCAGCTGTCACCACCTTTTCTAAGACCGGATTCTGATCCCATCGCAGAACAGAGGATCTGAGCTCCTGCAAGACGTAAGGCTGACCCTTGCTGAAAGCTGGGGCTTCTGGGGACACCCAAGCCAGCTGAGAACAGGGACCTTTGTGAGAATCACCCAAGAGAGCCTGAAGTGGACTGGCAGAGCACCTGCCCCTGTCGCTAGCTGCAGGTCTGCCAAGGTCACCTGCTCCGAGTCCTGCGCGGCAGCACACCGTCATCTGCACCCAAGGAAAACTGGTTTTCTAAGTTTTTCTGGTTTGTTTTCAGCGCTCCGCTGAAGGATCTATTTCTGTCTCTCCTGCAGAAGGGTGAGCTTTGCCAATGACTAATCCCAGTCCTGAAGACTGATACCGTTGTCACCTGCACATGGGACGTAGGCCCAGGAGGGAAGTGGAGAGATAAGCCTTTGCCTGCAGCTGAAGCCCCAGCCTGCCAGGGCCACCCGCCTTTTGCTGCGGCAGAACAGCTAGGGGCTGTCATTGCTGCCAGGGCCACCTCTGTCCTGCTGCAGATACTAACATGGGCTCATCACAGTGACCACCTGGGGCCCAGACTGCCCGTCGAAAAGAATTTAGGAGAGTGGCTGGCTGCCTCTCTGCGGGCGAGTGGAACCCCTGGATGGATCTTGGGACCCAAGCCCCTCATGTCTGCCCTGCTGACTCTGTGTGTGGCGCTCTTGCTTCTGGGTAACCCCAGCGGGGGTGCCCGGCACTGGGAGCCCTGTACAGGTAAGGTCATGGGGACCAAGGTAGGACACATTTTGTGGAGTTGGAGGGAAATGCAATTGGAGACATGCCACTTCCTAAAGCCAGGTCACTTGCTTGTGATAGGATGCTGGCCTGCTAGAGAGCTGGACGGTTATGGGGGGCAGGGGAGGATACCGTAGAGGGGGCTGCACAGGCAGTCACAATAAAAGGTCTCTCTAGGCTGCCAGAGGTGGGAGGGGTTTCAAGTTTCAAAGAGCTAACAGCAGCCAACGAGGCTTCGCATGTATTTACCTGCTTGGCTGCCGGGGAAGGCCCAGCACCTGCTTCAAGAATGAAGTCCCCGGCCCTCGGGCTCCTTGCATGGAGATGCGCTACCCAACCTGCACTTAGCAAAGCCCTGGGCCGCCACGGACCTGGCTCTGTCCCCAGTTGAAGGAGAAACACAGGCCCAGCCCCAAACACACCCACAACCCACACCTGGGTTCAGCCTAGAGCTCCCCCAGAAGGCTCACCGCAGGCCCCCTAGAGGGGACCCCTAGGATCGCTAGTGACCAGGACATGTTCCCCTACGGCTCCTAGCAAGAGATTCTATTTACCACGTCACAATCAGAGGAGTAAAAAACAGGACAGTTAGATCTCATAGCTGGACCTGCCGGGGAATTGCAAGTTGGTTTTGGGGACCCCAGGGACGGGTGGCTACGGTCTTGTGTGCATACTTTCTCCTTGGTTGCCAGGAAGTGTGGGTCTCCTTCATGCGCTGGGATGTTGCTTTCTGTGATAGGGTAGGAGGTGACCCTGTGATCGAGGTTTGGAGAACTGACCCTCGTGAATGGTACAATTTATAACCATCTAGAAGTGACTGGCTGAAAATTACAACAACCGTGAGATGTGGGGGGAGAAGGCCCTGGGGCTTGGTACAGTACCACCTGTGGGGCCTGAGGCAGAAAAGAGGCCCCCGGCCCACCCATGCCCCGCTCTCCGACAGCAACACCTGACTTTGAATGTGTAGCTAAGTCAATTGTCACCACACAAATCCCCTGGGTCCCAGTGATGGCAGCAGGGCGCCAGCCTTTCCCCCCCTCGTATGCAGGGCCAACCCATGCAAGTGATCATGCAAGTGAACCTCAGGAGGACCCCTGTGCAGGCCTGGCTGGGAGTCGTGAGCACAGCCATGTTTCCGGGGCTGGGGTGAGTCACAGACATGTGCTTTCCTGTTCCTTGAGCCTGGGGAATACAGCCAACCTGCACAGTGATAATAAAGGTTATTTATAAAGCCCGTCCCCCTCTCCCCTGAAGGTACGTTTCTAATAGTTAAAAGATGACCCAGTTATAAATATGGTGAACTAGGGAGGAGGCATACAAGACAGGCTGATACTAGAGAACTGTGTAAGAGGCTTGGGAGGTTAGTAAGGGTTCACCCAGTTTAAAGACCCTCTGGTTCTGCTCCGTGTTGGACATTGAGCAGTTGGACATGAGGGCTACAGGTGTGTACTCCATTCTGCCTTCCCCTGGCCTGCATTGCTGTGCCCAGCAGGTGGAAAGCCAGAGCGTCTGAACTGCCTGGACCCGCATCTGTGATAGACCTAAGGGCAAACACTATGGATCCAGAACTGGTGGCCAGTGTGCAGGTCACAGCAGGCGGAGTTGAGGAAGTTTCCGTGAGCATTCACACCGGTCACACTTGGCTTTTGAAGTGACCTGAGGAGGTCCCTCTTTGCTCCTGTGATGCGCTTCGTGGTGCTTAACTGTCAAATCTGGTGTCTGGTAGAAAATATCTCCGTCATTATCCATGTGGCTGTCCCTGTGGTGCCTAGCATTCGATGTTCTGGGGACTTTCTGGGAAGGGCCCATGGCTTTACTATCCAGCAGGTGGCCAGAAGTGTGGAGCTTGGGGACCCCAGGTCTTAGACACTGTAGAGTGTAGGCTGGGACAGAGGTTCAGCCATAGAGAGGGAACATTCCAGATGCCAGGTGAGTGAACGCCTACGAGTGTCCTGGCTCTTAGTGGGAACTGATTCTCCACCCTCTCATTAATAGGAGGGTCCCCAAGAGAGTAGGAGGGTGGGGGCAGGGTGCCACCTGTCTTCACAGCCTCGGAAGGCAGGAAGGCTTGGTGTGTGGGCAGGGACAGAGTTCCCAAGGAGCCTTCTCTCTACTTGGCATGGTCTAAGCCTGTCAAGGGTTAGAGACAGGCTCCTAGGGTGTTAGGTTTCTCAGCTGTCTGGGTTTACAGCCTGCTCACTTCCACCCTATTGTCTCCTGCATGGGCAGAGTAGGGCTCAGAGCTCAGAGGATGCTGGTGTGAGGATGGAGAGGGACATCAGGCCAGAATGTGTCTATGGCCAAGAGGACATGGTATGCTTGGGGCTCTGGAAATATGGGGGACTTCCAGATTGGCCCAGGGGGAGAAGGGGGACCCAGTAGAGCAGGTACAAGCCCCAGACCCTAGAAGGTAGATTAAGAAGTCTCTGCCCTGTGGTTTCTTTCTCCTTGCTACCCTCACCCCACATCCAGGCTGTATTCTTCATGGGAACACAGATCTCCAGGTTGGGACATTTGAATAAAGCAGAACATGGCCTGCTTGGGAGGCACCGGGCTTTGTCTGTGACACACTCCTGCTGACCCTCCTGTCCCTGAGCATTCACAGTCGAGCAGGGATGGTGAGACTTGAGGAGGCAGGGCTCTCTTGCCAGGGACCAATCCAGCTGCCAGCCACCTGCCACAATTTCCTGGCAACTCCAGGCAAAGGTGAGACAGTTCAAGTCCTGGGCTCACCTGGAAATGCTTCTATGACATCCTTGACCCTTACATAAGGCAGGAGGAGGGACACTCAAAGGCCAGGAATAGAGGTTTATTAATGTCAGGGAAAGACATGCATTGGGAAAAAGCAGAGGCATGTTGGGGTGGTGGGAGTGCTGTAAGGCCTTTATGGAGAGCTGCAGGTGGGGAGCGGGCGCCGGCTGTTGGGGTGTGGCATTGTGGAGCTGTGCCAAAGCTGATACTTCCCTACAGGTCACTGTGAGTCAAGGAAGGAGATAAGCTGTGGCCCCTTCCCCATTTGCAGGATAGACCCATCAGCAGCTGGACTTCTGGCCTGAGGAGAGGCCACAGGAGGCCTGGCGGGAGCAGGCAGGGTGGCAGAGCAGGGACACACAGGAGGAGGTTGAGCGGCAGCAGCTGGGCTGGCAGGAGGAGGCACAGCAGGAGGAGGTGGGCACACAGCAGGCAGGTCTGCACACAGGGCGACAGAACAGGGACATGCTGGAGCAGGGCTTGCAGCAGACAGGCTTGCAGCAGACAGGTGCACAGCAGGGTGGCTGGCAGCATGAGGAGGATCCAGAGCAGACGGGTGTGCAGCAGACAGGCTTGCAGCAGACAGGTGTGCAACAGACAGGCGTGCAGCAGACAGGCTTGCAGCAGACAGCCGCACAGGAGGATGGCTGGCAGCAAGAGGACTGGCAGCTAGACTGCTGGCAGCATGAGGAGGATCCACAGCAGACAGGCGTGCAGCAGACAGGCTTGCAGCAAAGAGTCACACCGCAGGACTGCTGGCAGGGGGAGCAGGTGCAGCACGCTGGCTGGCAGCATGAAGATTGGCAGCATGAAGGTGTGCAGCAGCCAGATTGGCAGCAGGGGCTGGACACACAGCTCACTGGGGAACAGATGAGGGTCATACAGGAGGCGGGGCCACAGCAGGTGGGGGCACAGCAGCTGGGCTGGCAGCAGCTGGGGGCACAGCAGCTAGACTGGCAGCAACTGGGGGCACAGCAGCTCTCTGGGCAGTCATCCACCTGCCAGGAGGAGTCAATACAAGAATCACAGGAACCAGGCAGGCAGACCCGGCTGTCGTAGCTCAGGTCACTGGAGCAGATGGACATGGTGGAGGTGGCCATGGTGGGGAGGTCTGGTAGGAGCTGTAAGTGTGTGAGTGTGAGTGTGAGTGTGTGAGTGTGAGAAGCTGGCTGCCAACTTTTATACTCTACTCACAGTGTGTTGTTGGCACCAGCGGCTCTTCACAGCAACTCCTTCCTTGTTAGTGTTTGGAACTTGTTCCTGGAGAGCAATTGTCAGCCGGAAGATGCCACTCTGCTTGTAAATGTACTGGCTGCGTGTTGTGCTGAGCCTGGCAGCTTGGCCAGCTCTACCGATGGGGACAGGATCCATGTGGGGAGACAGCAGTGGTCAGGGGGTTGGCCTGGGCTCCTTGGGTAGGTAGTGGGATCTGTGCTTCTGAAATGTCCAACTGTTATAGTGCCCTGAACTAGCCACGTCTGTCCCCTTTCTAAGTTTGCCATCGAGTCCTTGTTGGTGAGGGTGGAGCTGATGCCAGTGACTGTGGTGGGCTTTCCTTCTCTCATCTTGGCCTGGATGGAGGTACTCACGCTGGGGACTCAGTGGCTTGTGGCTATCCCTCTGCCCATTGCTGCTCTTGCCTTGGTGGTCAAGGGTGAAGAAAGCCTGGGGTGGGCCTGTGCCTAAGAAGGAGCTATCTCACCAGGGGACGTCTCTTCTGTCACTAACTGCTGTCAACATGCCTGACTCTAGCTGTGAGGTGCCATGGTTATGCTGAAGTTTTTTTTTCCTTTTTTTTTTTTGTTTTTTTTTTGTTGTTGTTGTCTTTGTTTTTTGAGACAGGGTCTCTCCGTGTAGCCTTGACTGCCCTGGACTCCCTTTGTAGACCAGGCTGGCCTCGAACTCACAGCGATCCACCTGCCTCTGTCTCCCAAGTGCTGAGATTAAAGGCGTGCGCCACCACCGGCCAGCAATGCTATAAAGGTGAGGCAAGAGAGCAGTGCCCGGCTGCCCTTGAACTTGTGGCGCCCCCTGTGTCTCTCCTCATCCTTGAGAACTCCTTGTAACCCACTGCATGGTCCCCCAGAGTTCTGTCCAGTGCCCCACTCTCAGCCTCCCCCAGAGAACTACGGGTGGAACTGATCTCAATGGCCACAGTCGCTAATGGAAGGGAGAGTTCAGGTGTTCTCTGAGGGCCCTCCTCTACAGGGGTCTTGGAATCCTAGGCCTGCAGCAGGGACGGCAAGTCACCGGGGACCACGTGATCTGCCATGCATTGTACATTGGGGAGGTTGAGGAAACCAGCTAACCAGGGTAAAACCAGGTTGGAAAGGGAAACCCCTGGGCTGATGGCTTTAACACAGGTGTTCTGTGTGAGGTATGTGTATCTTCGCATGAGCTGTGGTCCTGCCAGGGTTCTGTCATTAGACGCATGTGTGGAACCGGTCCTCATGACGGCTGTGTTTTCAATATGAAGCATCCCTCCAAAGAGGCGTGGTTCCCAGCAGATGGTGCTGGCGGAGGGTGTCTGCTGTGGGGTCCAAGCGGACCAATGAAAGGTGCGTTGCTTCTCATCTCTCTTTCCTTCCAACTCTCCCCTCCCCACTCCTGGCAACTATGAGGTGAGATGCCATTCGCCACTGTCAGCGTGTGTGGGACCAGGGTTCTCACCTCAGGACTAGAAACAGAGCTGGCCAGAGACTGAGTCTAGGAACTTGTGATGCCTCTGAGACCTTGGGGCCAGCTCAGCCACCAGCTGCTGACTCGTTGCCTTCCATTTTAGAGACTTCCAGTTGAGTAAAGCCTGATTCTCCACACCAGCACAAAAAAAGCAGCTCAGGATGAGCCAGAGTAAAGTGTTGATGCATCATTTAGGCAGAGGCGTTGGGCATTGTGAGCGTCCCCAGAGAGTTCCTGCAGGTGTCCACATAATGGCTGTATATATGATCCTGTGGCTTTCTTTGTGTATACATGCCTGTGCATGCCTCTGTGTGTGTGCATGTAAGCTTGTGTGTGAGCATCTGTGTGAGCGTATGTGTGTGTGAGCATATGTGTGTGTAAGCTTGTGTGTGAACATGTGTGAGTGTGTGTGAGCATGTGTGTGTATAAGCTTGTGTGTGTGTAAGCTTGTGTGTGTGAGAGCATGTATGTGTGTGAGCATGTGTGTGTAAGTGTGTGAGCATGTGTGTGAGCATTGTGAATGTAAGCTTGTGTGTGAGCATGTGTGAGTGTGTGAAAGCTTGTGTGTGAGCATGTGTGAGTGTGTGAAAGCTTGTGTGTGTGAGTGTGTGTGAACATGTATGTGTGTAAGCATATGTGTGTGTAAGCTTGTGTGTGAACACATGTGTGAGTGCGTGTGAGCATGTGTGTAAGCTTGTGTGTGAGTGCATATGTGAGCGTGTGTGTGTGTGTGTGTGTGTGTGTGTGTGTGTGTGTGTGAGACCACCCTAGGTGTGGCTCCTCATGTGACATCCACTGTATTTTGTTTTGTTTTTGTTTTGAATACAAGGTCTCTCTCTTTGGCCTGCGGCTCACTGAATTAGGTTGACTGGTTGGGGAGCTCTAAGGATCTGCCTGGTGTTACCTTCCCAGTGTCAGGATTTTATAAACGCAGGTTATGGGGATTGAACCCAGGTCCTCATGTTTAAGCAGCAATCACCTCATCCAGAGGGCTGCTCTCCAACCCTCAGTCCCGAAACTTTATTACTTGCCTGTAGTGTACAGGGTTTAAAGACCGAGCAAACCATAACATTTAAGCAAACTTTAAAAATTAGGTACGATACACAACCTGGCTTCTTTTCTCTTCCCGTCCATCTGTAAATGAGATTTTGGGGTGGCTTATGAGATGCACTGCTGAGATTTAGGGACAAACAGGAAGCCTAATACAGTGAAACTGGCTGTCACAAGTGTTCTGCCCTCTAGTAAACATGGCCCATTTCTTCTTTACAGCATCTGTGTCTGACCTGTCTGTAGAGGAACACACATTATCTCTCTAGGCAATTTGGATTTATTAGTTGTTTTGAAGTTGTGTGTGCATGTGCGTGCGTGTGTGTGTGTGTGTGTGTGTGTGTGTGCGCGTGCATTTCACATGTGTGTTGCATGTGGGTTCTGGGAGTGAAACTCATTCATACTCACAAGGGAAGCACTTGACCAATGAGCTGCCTTCCCAGGCCATTCAGAAGTACCCTGCCCCACAAGTTATTCCCACACAAGAGTCATCTCAGCAATTAAGTCCAACTAAAGCAGCAACTGCAGGCCTTATGTGTTTGTTTATGGCTGGGGATTGACAGGGTGACTGTAGCCTATTGTGACAACTCCTCATGGTTTACTCAGACTGACTGGACCCCAGAGGAGGAGAGGGGAAAGTCACACCCCGAAGTCAGGTCTACACTGGGGCAGTGAGCTCCTCCCTAGGTCAATGAGCTTCTCCCTGGGGCAGTAAGGTCCTCCCTAGGGAACTTAAAGTCCTCCCTGGGGCAGTTTCCTCTGGTGTAGGCAGCCTAGCTCTAATGGTGGTGTTGGCATCACAGGAGGGCATATGGGCACAACAGCCACTGTCAACTCAGATGTGGGAAGTAGGACAGCCCTGATGAGGAGCCAGGACTGCTGTGGGCCTTGAAATGTGAGAGCAGGTCTTCCGGTCGCCAGAGCCCTCTGCCTCATGGGGAGAGTGGGGCTTATATCCTTTTGTTGCTGAGTGTTATCTCAAATAGCTTTTAACAGCTGGGAGGGATGAAGATAACGTCCTGGAAAGCTGCCCATGGTTGGTTGTGTGTATGAGCATCTCATGAACCCTGACATATGGTGGAACAGAAAGCAAGTGTGCTCCCAGCCTCCAGCAATCCCTGTGAGGCTAGTGGCCCCTTAGCTGATAGGGTCACGTGGCACTGCACTCCACACGTGGCTGCCTACCACATGTGGCTGTGCTCCGGGTCACTCTGCCTGCCTCTTTCCTGGTTAGGTGTTCGTGGTTCAGGTGCCTGTGTTGCTTTCTTTTAATGTGAGAGCTTGCTATCTTCCTTCCCAGAACCAGTGTGTGGACAAGTGGGCCCCCCCCCCCCCGATCTCAGGATTCTTACAGCACTTTTGAGGTACCCTGCAACATCCCTTTCTCCCCTGAGGCCATATTCTCTAGTTCCAGAGGTCAGTTGGCACATGGACCTCTTCAGAATTAGTCTGATTGCTTTCTGTCCCCAGGCTTTCATCTCTCGTGTCTGCCTGTACAGTTGTGTCCTAATTCTGCTTGGCAGACCTCTGCTTCTTCTTCTAAGGGATGGGTCACTCTGTATGCCCCTGTTGGTGTTGTCTGAGGATCGTGTGGATAAGACATGCCAAGTGCTTCTCAGGGTGTGCCAGGCCCACTACTGTCCCTGTGGTCACATGACAGTCACGGATCAACTCGACTCTGAAGTGTGCCTCAGGCTCAGGGTTTGAAGTCTTTGCTCCCAGCTGGTGCTGTTTTGGGATGCTCTGGAGACTTTGGAAGGAAGTGCATAGATGACAGAAGTAGGCCATTTGAGGCCATTGGCTGTTGCTGGCCTGACCTTCCTGTCTTTCTGTTTCCTGGTCCATGATGTGGAAAGCTAATTCCACATGCCACATACTCCTAGTCTGTGAAATGAGCTGCCTGCTTGCCTTCCCTGCCCTGGACTGAGCTCTTAGAGCAAGCCCTTTCTCCCTTCACTTGTCTCTGTCAGGCATTTCAGTCATAGTGACAGCAAGGTGAATTCTGAATGTCTTAATCATAATGTTAATTACCAGACTACACATTACACAATTCACAGTAACACACACACACTCACAAGTGCATGCACGCACACACATTCAAGCACACGTGCGTGCACGCGCACACACGTGTAGGTTACAGGATGGCTCCATAGAGTTGAAGATACTTCAGCAGAGTCTGAGAACTTCACACCGGCCTCACAGGAGGCCGTGGCAGAGCAGCTGAGGCAGTTAACTATGACATCAACAACCTGGCGAGAGATGCTGGAGGCGTGCTGAGCTGCAGAGGGGAGGTGAAAACCCTGCAGGTGAGATCCAGGAACAGGGCCAGGCAGATAAATGGATGGGTGGACAGACAGCAATTTGTGGGTCACATCAGCAGTGGTGACTAAGGGAGCGGAAGCCTCGGGGACAGCTGGGCATTCTCCGGTTGTCCCTTGACACACGTCACATGGTTTGATGAGAAGCCAGTGGGTGAGTACCAGGGGTTTGCGTCTCCAAGGCATGAGTTGAAGGCGCACCTCGGTCTGGGGTGTTTGACGAGCTCTCGGGCCAGGTGTTTCTGATGTGATTTTAATAGGCCTATGCGCTCATGTGTTCCCAACCCACTCTGACAAGTTCACGGGGACCTGTTTCTGTGGTGGTTTGATTAGGAATGCTCCTCCCCCCCTCCTCCCCCACCACCAAGACTCAGGTGCTTGGAATACTCGGCCCAATGGGAGTGGTGCTATTAGGAGGTGTGGCCTTGTTAAAGGAAGTGTGTCACTGTGGGGGCAGGGTTTGAGGTCTCCTATGCTCAAGCTATGCCCAATGCGGTACACAGTCTCCTTCAGCTGCCTGGGGCTTAAGATGGAGCACGTTTGCTCCTTCAGCACCATGTCTGCCTGCACGACGCCATGTTTCCCGCCATGATGATAATGGACTGAACCTCTGAGACTGTGAGCTAGCCCCAGTGAAATGTTTTCCTTTTATAAGAGTTGCCATGGCCATGGTGTCTCTTCACAGCAATAAAACCCTAACTAAGACACAGGAGTAAGTCATCGGTCGGTGACAGCTCTTGGTGTTAATGTGTGCAACAAGTTGCAGAATCCTCCTGTCTTGGAGTTGGCTCTCACTATGGGGCCAAAAGCTGCTGGTGAAGTGCCAGGGACCCAGGGACCCGTCCAGCCCGTGCACCGCTGCTACACAGCCTGGAGTCAGTCAGAATAGCACAATCTGACCGCCATTGCTCCATCTGCATTTCCCACTCTGATCTTGGAAATGGAAGGTAGGACATCTGGCTTGGCCTCCAGGCCCTCACTCTGGAGGGGGAGTGTGGCTTAGCCCTGAAGAGGAGCTGCAAGAAGGAGAGTGCAGAGTTGGCAGGCCACAGCAACCAGGATGAAGGCTGTGTGGGAAATGCAAGCGACGGAGCAGGAGAGGCAGGTAGGCTGTGTGCCCTGGAGGCCTTTTGCTCCGAGTTCCTCTAGCAGGGACAAGTCAACAGACAGGAGGGGGAGTGAGGGTACAGTAGGTGGGAGGTTCAGGGAAGGATGGAGGTGTGGGGGCGCAGGCATGGCAACAGGGAGAGGAATGTAAGGAAAGCAGCTGCTGGGCCTAGAGAAAGCAGCCAGCTCTGCTTATATTGAAAGCCTGCGGGTTGTTTGCAGTCTCAGCCGAAGAGGTAGCTAGCCTTCTGGAATATGGCGAGATGAGAGGGCCTGTATTGGGCCCTGGGCTCTGACTTCTCCTAGCACAGACTGGGCTGCCTGCTTTCTCTTGTGTGGGACGGAACTTGCTTTCTCCTCTGGGGAACCAGGTTCTTAGCAGCTGTACCCAATGGTCCAATCAGGGAATTCCTAGCTGGTAGCAGACATTTAATATCAGACACACCGTCACCCACCCTGAGGGTCTGCCGCTTGTCCTTGTCAAATGGCTCCTGGGAAAGAGGCTGGCCTGGAAGGGTGAGCAGGGGCTGCCTATATCTGAGACCCTCTATCACAAGTGTGTGACTGGTGGCCCCGGGCAAGCTGGAGAGGGTAAACATCACAGGAGGCACTGCTTCCTGCCCTCTCATCAGAACCTGATGCTGGTTCTACTAGAACTCAGAGAGGAAGAGGAAGGCATGGCTGAGGTCAAAGTGTTTATTTTTAGAGTTCTGAGGAGGCTTCCAGTTGGAGGGCACCTGGCAGTTTCCCATCGAGAAGCCCACTGATGACAGGAATGTGCAGAAAGGTTTCCAGACTTGTGACCAGGACCTCAGGTTGGGTAGTGGCTGAGAACAAGCCACTGTTGGTTGATGGAAGACACTCAAGCTAAGGCAAGGCCTTCACGTGAGGCAGTGTAGAGACTAGGGGGAGAGGTGAGGGACCCCCAGGTGATGGATCCATCATCAGCAGGACTTCTGGCCTGAGGAGAGGCCACAGCAGGCCTGGCGGGAGCAGGCAGGGCGGCACAGCAGGGACACACAGGAGGAGGCTGGGCGGCAGCAGCTGGGCTGGCAGGAGGAGGCACAGCAGGAGGAGGTGGGCACACAGCAGGCGGGTCTGCACACAGGGCGGCAGAGCAGGGACATGCTGGAACAGGGCTTGCAGCAGATAGGCTTGCAGCAGACAGGTGCACAGCAGGATGGCTGGCAGCAAGAGGAGGATCCAGAGCAGACAGGCGTGCAGCAGACAGGCTTGCAGCAGACAGGTGTGCAGCAGAGAGGAACACAGCAGGAGGATTGACAGCATGAGGGTTGGCAGCAAGCAGACTGGCAGCTAGACTGCTGGCAGCATGAGGAGGATCCACAGCAGACAGGTGTGCAGCAGACAGGCTTGCAGCAAAGAGTCACACCGCAGGACTGCTGGCAGGGGGAGCAGGTGCAGCATGCTGGCTGGCAGCATGAAGATTGGCAGCATGAGGGTGTGCAGCAGCCAGACTGGCAGCAGGGGCTCACTGGGGAGCAGAGGAGGGTCAGACAGGGGGCTGGGGCACAACAGCTGGGGCCACAGCAGCTGGGAGCACAGGTGGGGACACAGCAGCTGGGCTGGCAGCAGCTGGGGGCACAGCAGCTAGGCTCACAGCAGCTCTCTGGGCAGTCCTCTATCTGCCAGGACGACTCAGTGCAGGGTTCAGAGCAGACAGACATGGTGGAGGTGGCCATGGGTGACTGGAGGGCAGCAGGCGAGATGAGAGGGTGTGAGTGAGTGAGTGAGGTGCTGGGTGCCACTTATATATCTCTCAAGGGTGTGTGTGTGTGTTTGTGTTGCCCCAGCTACAGTTCCTTGTTGGTGTTTAGGTAGTTCTAAGGATGCCTATCAATTAAGTGGGCGTGACCTGTAGCTCCGCCCACAGACCTCTGAGTGGCTGGAGCTGAAAAGGTCTGGTAGAGCTGCTTGGACAAGGCAGGGGCCTGTGTTATTTCTTCTCCAGGGAGGGCCAGCTTCCTGTTGTCTGCGCCTGTCTCTCGAGACTCAGCTTCAGTCCTCGATTGAGTCAGCATATTTTAACCTTATTTTATGTCCTCTTTGTTTAGGGATGACACTCAGAGAGCTGTGTTTGTTTTCCTTATCAGCAGTACTAGTAATAATAGGTCTTGCTTTGGCCTAGGAATTATTCTAAGGTAGTCTATAAATATTAACTCAACTACTCCCTGTGTCCTTGGGAGGGGGATGTTTTCATCGTTCCCAGATGGGGAAACTGAGACGCAAACAAAAGCTTACAGCAGGGCCTGTATCAGGCAGCTCAGGCACCTGGGTGTGGTTACTCATGTCCTGTGTTCCTATCTGTCATTCTGCTCCGAAGATAAAACAGACTAGAAATGCAGCTTGACTCTATTGGTCCCCTAGTGGAGTGTGGGTGGGGCCAGGACACCCATCACTCAAGCGCTCATGACCTATAGCCCCTCCCATAGAACTCGGGGCAGCTCAGCTGGAGGTGAAAGGTTTGGTAGAGCTGCTTGGGGTAGGGTGGGTGAGGGAGAGTTGTTACTTGTCCTCCCAGGACTGAGTACTTGGGGGGTGGGGCTAGATGTAGGAGATGAAGCAAGCAGGGACTTTGCTCTGGAGAAAGTCGTTGGGAAGGGATGTTGGAGCTTGGCTGCGTTCTCAGATGCAGAAGGATTCCTGCTGGGAGTTGAGCTGTGTTTAAGATGTCTTACCGCCTTTTAGTTGTGCTTCTGGGGCTTTGGGTGATCATGCTAGGAGGGGTCTGAGCTCTGCCTGAGAACTTGGAGGAGATCCAGTGGTATGGCCTGAATACGAAATGTTCCCCACAGGCTCATGGTTTGAACTCTCGGTCCTCATGTGGGGGTGCTGCATTGTGCTTAATTTAGAAGTAGGGCCTAATAAATATTTATTATTAGGCTAATTATTATTATGGAAGTATTTTACAAAAAGATTTATTTATTTACTATGCTCGGCCTGCATGTACACCTGCAGGCCAGAAGAGGGCATCAGACCACATTATAGATGGTTGTGAGCTACCATGTGGTTGCTGGAAATTGAACTCAGGACCTCCAGAAGAGCAGTCAGTATGCTTAACCTCTGAGCCATCTCTCCAGCCATGGCAATATTTTCTAACCCACTAGCAATCAATGAAAACACAGACACCTGGTGTATTTTAGCATAATCCTTTATCTGGGGGAAGGCAGATATTACCTCCAATAACTCCCAGTCTCCATCCCATTCCGTCTACTTTTAATGATTTCTATCTGGGCTACCTCCCATCCATAATCTTAAATACTCACTAATATTCTCCATCTCTTTCTATGTGGAACTTTAGAGTTCTTCCTTTGGGCTCATGTGGCCCTATTCCTATCTCAGGGCAATTCTCCTCCTCCTCCTTCCTTCTTCCCTTCTCTTCCTTCTCCCAAGATTCTCTCTGTCTTCAAAAGCCCACCAACCTTAGCCGTGACTATCCCATTTGCCTGCCCAGGCATATCAGATTTTTATTGGTCAAATATATATATATATGTGTGTGTGTGTGTGTCAAGGTTACACAGCGATATTTGGAGTACATTAAAAGACAGAAAGAGGTAATTAGCATCAAAATACATCAGGCCAACCTCCAACAATGCTGTATTTTGAAAGGTTGTAGAACATTTTGAACATGAAGCTGACTTAAGACTGCAGGAAAACAGCATGAGGGTTTCAGCCTTGATCTGGTTACAGCTGAGGTCTTCTCCCCGATGTGCCACGATACAGCAAGCTGTGCCATTTCATCCTCACCACAGATGGTCCCCAGGTATTACACCTTCCCAGTGCCATCCTGGTCCAGTATAAGTACCCTTCTTTTGCTGTGATTCCTCCCCCACTCCCAGAAACTCCCTTCCTGCTGCCAAGTTGATTCTCAAGGAGTTTTTAACAGCAACAGAACGTGTAAGAGAAAACTGGTACCAGGAGTGGGGCAATTGCTGTGAGAAACCTGACCACATGGCTGGAGAAAGGAATGTAGAAGAGTTTGGAGCTATGGACTAGAGAAGTTCCAGAGTGTTCTAAGCAGAGCTCAGAGGGCTGTTCTGTTGGGAGTTTGGAAGACCGAGGCATTGAGAGATGTCCTGCAGTGAAGACCGTGCCTAGGAGGCTTTGGACAGGAGCAAGAACTAGAGACCTTTCATGTTGCTTTCTGGCAAAGAATCTGGCTCTGTTTTGCTTGTGTCCTGAAAATGCGAGAGAAGCAGAATTTAAGCGCATTTGACTAATTGTTTAGCAGAGGTAATTTTAAGACATGTAACTTCCAGGCTGTGGCATGGCTGTTGCTGGCTACCTTTAGCCAGACTTTTTTTTTTTTTTTTTTGAGACATTGTAAAAATGTGACATTTGGACAGGAAGGAGTATAGGTGAAATTAAAGTTTTAGATAGGGTGGAAATGGAAGGCATAAGCAAATCAGCTTTAACTGTCAAAGAGATTAGCACCATAAAAGAAAAGCCAACTCCTTTTTACTGGGATAGTGAGAAAGGGGCCTCAAAGGCATGGCCTCAATCAATGAAGTCACCAAAGGTATAATAATGCATACTTGGCCTGGAGAGATGGCTCAGTGGTTAAGAGCACTGGCTGCTCTTACAGAGGACCTGGGTTCGATTCCCAGCACACACACGGCAGTTCGCAACCATCTGTAACTCTACTCCCAGGTTATTTAACACTTCTTCTAAGCCTCTACGGGCACCAGGAAGGCATGTAGTATACAGACATACATGCAGGCAAAACACCCACAAACATAAGAATAAATAAAGTACATTAAAAAGTGCAAGCTCATTTGAAAAGCTTTCATCTAAAAAGAGAGTGCTTGTATAAACAGTCTGGTTTTGAAGGGATACAAGATGCAAGGTACACCAACGTTCTAGAGAAAAGCCTGTGAGACCAGGCAATGTGTAGCAGGGTTGGGCTAAGCATTCTGTGCATGAAAGTGCAAAGGTGAGGCCTTGGTTATAGTGGAGACCCCAGGATGATAGCAAGAGGAGAGCTGCAGGCACAGGGTGGGGCGGACTTGAGAGACAGGCTGTGTGTGCTGCAGGCATCAGAGCTATGGGGCAGGGTTGCCGAGCTTGTTGACACCCAGATGAAGTTATTGTGAGCCCAAGATGCCAGACATGGAGCTGTAGCGTTCAATGTGTGCTCTGATGGTTTTCAGTCGTACTTTGGTGTGATCTTTCCTTGTCACCCCCCCCCCCTTTTGTGATGTGAATGCTTGTGTCTGTGCACACTAGAAGCATGTGACTTCTTATTTATTTATTCATTATGTATTTTATTTTAAAATATTTGTCTATCTATCTATCTATCTATCTATCTATCTATCTATCTATCTACCTATCTATGTGTTTTTCCTGCATGTATGCCTGCATGTCAGAAGAGGGCACCAGATTATAGATGGTTGTGAGCCACCATGTGGCTACTAGGAATTGAACTCAGGACCTTTGGAAGAGCAGCCAGTGTTCTTAACCTCTGAGCCATTTCTCCAGTCCCTTCATTATTTATTTATTCATTATTTATTTTTATTGAGCTCACATCTAACAGCTACCTTGAGTCTCAGAGGAGACCTAAATTATGCCTCTGAATAATGTTAGAACTGTTCATATTATGGAGACCCTTAGAGATGGACTGAATGCATTGTATATAAGATGGCCATGAGTATATGAGTAGAGTGTTTAAATGGATGGATGCGGGTGTGGGTCAAATATCTTTCTAAAAGGAGGGCTGTAGGACCAGGGCCAGATGGCACCTCCAAAGATGAAGGCAGACCCTGATTCTGTACTAGGGAAAATAGCAAGACCTTTAAAAACACTTTAGGATGTCTTTCACTTTCCAGTGTCTGTTATCAGTGGAGACTGGACGATGATGTCAGATCCACTGCTATTGGAATTTTAAATGGTTCTGAGATGCTATGTGGGTGTTGGGAGTTGAACCCAGGTCCTCTGGAAGAGCAGCAAATGCTCTTAACTGCTGAGCTATCTCTCCAGCCCCTTCCTGTACTGCTACCCCCATGCCACAAGCCTTTCCCATGCATGGGTAAGGGTGGGGTGGCCTTGGCAACCAGGGCTTGTCTTTTCCAGTATGTAACGTCTGTGTCCATTAAAGCTGAAAAGAAATTGACTGGGACCTTGGGGTTGAGGTGGAGATCTGTCCACACTGGTCAGCTTCACTCTGAAGGCAGCTAGGATAGGGCTGAGCCTGGGTGCTCCTGCTCCCCCTGGAGCCTCAGTGCTGCCTCAAATGCTAGCTTTCCCTGATTAGGGGCGAGTGTGGGGTGCCACATACTTAGTCTCTAGCCAGGTGTGGTAGCCCTTCCTTTGCTGAGCATCCTTTTGCAAAGCCTTTATCCTGACTAGCTCACCGGCTGCTGCCGTGGGAGAAGAGGTGTCAACTCTTCCACTATCATGGTGCCCTTCTGGACCACTTGCTTCCTCACAGCCACCTGCTGTTCTTTGGAAAGACTCATGGTAAAACACCACGGCAAAAAGCAACGCGCGGAAGAAAGTGTTAACTGAACTCAGCACTTCTCATGTCACACTCCATCACCAAGGGAAGTCAGGACAAGAACTCAAGGCAGGAACTGAAGCAGAGGCCACATAGGAATACTGTTTTTGGCCTGCGACTCATGGCTTGCTCAGTCTAGTTTCTTATACAACTCAGGACCACCAGCCTACAGATGGCAACATCCACAGTGCCCTGGGCCCTCCCATGTCAACCATCCATCAAGAGAATGTATCACAGGCTATCCCACAGGCCAGTCTGGTGGGAGCATTTTCTCAGTAGAGAGTCCCCCCTCCCAAATGACTCTAGCTTGTGTTGAGTTGACATAAAACTAGCCTGCACAGTTTTTATTTTTTAAAAATCTTTAAAAAAATGATTTATTTTTACTTTTGTTTCCGTGTGAGTGTATTTGCTTGTGAGTATAATGTCCACAGAGGCCAGAAGAGGATGTTGGGTCCCCTGGGACTGGAGTACTGGTAATATAAATTGTTCAACACAGGTGTTGGGCAGTGAACTCTGGTCTGCTGAAAGCACTCTTAATCATGGAACCCTATCTCCAGCCCAAAATTTAAAAAAATGTGTACATATATAAACACACTTATACATACATATACATATACACACTATATGTATTTGTGTGTGTGTAAGTGAGAGGACAACTTGTCACAGTCTATCCTCTCCACTGTGTCAGCTCTGAATTGAACTCAGGTTGTCAGGGTTGGGCACATGTACCTTTACTCACTGAGTCATCTCTCCAGCACTTAAATTAAATTATTATTATTATTATTTAGCGTATCTTTTTCTTTTTCTTTTTCGATATAGGGTGTCTCTGTGTAGCCTTGACTATCCTGGACTCACTGTGTAGACCAGGCTGGTCTAGAACTCACAGTAATCTGCCTGCCTCTGCCTCCTAAGTGCTGGGATTAAAGGCATGTGATACCACCGAGTGGCAGCTTATCTGTTTCTGATGGAATGATTTCTTTTGGTGTTTTGGATCCACCCCTTTTTTTTTTTTTTTTTTTTTTTTAATTCTTGCATCTGCTCTGAGGCTTGCCCAGTATTTAAATTTCAGCTATTGTATATTTCCATTTTAGAATTCCCTTTTGTTTGATTAGCTCCATTTCTCTCCTGGGAATCTCTACCTATCCACTCATGAGGATAATATTCTCCTTTGATCGTTGGACATACAACAGCTGCTTGTGGTCACCGACCGCCCAGCTCTGTAATGAGATCATCCCCGATTCTTTCTGCTGGTTGCTTTTGCCTGTCTTTTGTGCCTGGTTATTTTGATGGTGTGAAACAACATTTGGAGGCTCTGAGTTCTCTTATCTTCTATGACTGTGGGTTTTTGTTTAAGCAGACAGGCAACTGTTCGCCAGCTCTTTTGAGCTTCTGTAGGTCTGGCTTTACCCTCTGTGGGGGGTACAAATGTGGAAAATCCACCCCACCTCTACTCAAGATCCCATCCACATCCCTAGCATCTTCATGTGGGCCAGGTCAGGGGTGTTTGCAGTGAGCCTTCCTCTAGGCTCAAGCACAGTGGTCTTGGGTTCCAGTTGGATACAGGGGGAGTCTACTCAGTCCTGGGATGGTTGGTTTCTTTTTTGTGGTCTGGCTTTCACTAGGCATAGCCTGGCCTAGGCTCCTGGTTGGAACACAAATTTGTGGGCAGATAGGCATCTGATCCCCCTCCCTCCCCCTGCCAAGTTATCTCTGGGGTACATCTTGCCTATGTTCTAGATGCTTCCATGCCCACCTTGGATGCCCTCTTACCCACTGGCCATACTTCATTGGGAAATTGGGTCAGCAGAGATGGACAAAAGTGTGGTTCAGTTGACTCAGGAGCCACATATGCCCATCTGCCTAGCACTGTCTGAATGTGGACATCTCCTAACTGTGGATCAGCCATGTAGTTAAGAGAGGGCCTTTGGGCTTCAGGTTTGCTACACTCTACACCTTCCATTCTCTGTTCCCAAAGGTTGGTCCTGAATCATGCAGCAGAGGTTATGGTTTGAGCACGATTTTGAGGACCCCTCTCTTTAGCTTCTTTAGGAAGCTCCTAAAGGGAAGTTAACAGTGTGACAGACATCTGGTCTACCTCCTTATTAGTACTAAGAGCTTGGAGCATGTGGTCAGACTGTGCAGTACCTAAAACTCAGTGAGTCTGTCTTTCCTGCCTACATTAGGCTATCCTAGAAGCCCATAGCCTTGCTGCATGGATTCAGGTAGTCTTCTGGGATGGTCTGGCCTTGTGGGCCACTTTCTGCTTCTTTCCAGTGTGATATTTTCTCCACTTCTGGAGGAAGGAGGAGAGGGGCAAGCAGAGGCTGTAATGATGGTCAGGCATTGCTCACAGTTGAACTGGTTATTAGGCTGCTAGGAACACAGCCAGGAAGCATGTTGCTAATCCTGGCCTGCGTCTTCCAGCATAGCATAGCGTCTTCTTGTCTCAAAGCTTCATTCCTGTCAAGGATAGAGTTGAAGCAGAAACAAAGAGACATGGAACCTTTCCTGCAAGTGGCTTTAGACTCTTTCAGATGTGCTCTCTGTGATGACAGCAGGAGCTGGGAGGGCAGAAGAATATACCAGATGCCTATATTCTGTGGTACTGTGGCTATAGAAGGGCAGGAGGAAAAGTCAGCCTCACATGCACATCTGTGTGTCCTCATCTTGCTCAGAGAGGCATCCAAGGACCCTGGGCTGACTCAGACACCTGTTCCCCAATTCTGAGTGACCAATATGGATACTTACAGATACCACTATAGTTCTGTCTTTTGTGATGGCACTTCTGGCTTACTGCTGGACACACCAAAAGGGGGGCTGAGTCTGGAGCCTTGGTCTCTGCGCAGGTTCCAGCTGTGGCCCCTATGAATATGCACTGGCTTCATCTGCATTCCAAGGATGTGGCTGGTCCAATGTGTCTTCCCCCAAGACTCTGATGGATGAGGACATTCACTGCTTCAGCCTCCTATGTATTGTAGAGCCTTCCAGACCACAGGAAAAAATAATCTCTGTGGTTATAAAAGGACTGTCATCTCACAGAGAAGGCATCTGTACTCCTGGACTCCTCTGAGCTCATGCAAGGAAATCAAGAATTCATGGGGCATGGAAGAATCCAGATGACATCAGGAGAGGATAGCTTGGGAGCCTAGATGTAGCAGCAGCTGGAGAGCCACATTAGTCATGGAACTGGGCAAACAAAACAGGAACATGGATAACAGCAAAACTAGCCTGGGAAGACAGAGGAAGCAAACAAGGAAGATCAGCAGCATTTTGGGTAATTGGAACACTGAGCTGGGTATAAAAGCCACCCCAGAAAGGAACTCCAGACATCCTTACCCTCCTCCAGACCAGCAAGACTCTGCCATGTGTCACACCACCTGCTCTTCAGGCTGCCAGCCAGCCTGCTGTGTGTCTAGCCCCTGCCAGGCATCCTGCTGTGTATCTAGCAGCTGCCAGCCAGCCTGCTGTGTGTCCAGTCCTTGCCAGCCATCTTGCTGTGTGTCCAGCCCCTGCCAGGCATCCTGCTGCCTGTCTAGCCCCTGCCAGTCAGCCTGCTGCAGGCCTGCTATATGCATTCCTGTTAGATACCAGGTCACCTGCTGTGTGCCTGTGAGCTGCAGGCCCACTGTGTGCATGGCCCCCTCATGCCAGTCTTCTGTATGTGCACCTGTGAGCTGCCGGCCTGTCTGTATGACCTCTTCCTGCCAGTCATCTGGATGCTGGCAGCCCTCCTGCTCCACCCTGGTCTGTAGACCTGTCACCTGTAGCACCCCCACCTGCTGCTAAGCAGTGTCTTTAAACCAAATGGGACACATCCATCTACCCCTCTGTGGTGGTGGTTCTGCTCCTGAAACAGGTAGGAAACACACCTGGCTCACCCTGGAACTTGCGAGAGAACACAGAAGAATGATACAGATACCTCTCCCTCTGCCCTTCTCTAAGGATGTCCTGGCTCTAGAGTCCTTCCTTACCCCGTGTGCCAAATAAAGTGGCTTCTTTAGTCAGCTGTGCATTTCTGTCCTGGTTCCTGTCTGTATTTCTTGGCTGCTTTGGCATCAGGAAGGATGTAAGGCCAATGGTTTCTATGACCCACTATGGTTCCTTGGGAGGCAGCATGCAGGGCAAAGGGCATGGCTTGATGAATGACCGTGTTTATGTCCTTGGCATCCCTGTGGCCCCTGTGATGGGCTCACTGTATTTCACTGCAGTATCTGCTCCTGCTCGCCTTTCCCATGGTGCCTGTAGCAGACACTCATACATGATGAATCCTAGAGTGTTTATAAAAGGTTTTCTGTTTCCTCTGGGGATGTCCTGTGTCCCAGTCACAGTGACATGCTTCTTAGTGGGCAGCTTTGGGAAGGTTTGAATTTCAGTCATACAGATTAACATTAACATGCTCCGAATCACTGTTTTAGTATTGTGGGGGAGTGATTTGTGACCAATTTCTTACTGTTGATCAATTACAATATGACAGACATACATCTAGTCACTTCCCTATAAAGCAGCTAGAACACACATGTCCCCCTAACTTTTTGGGGTGGCCCCTGCTGAAGCCACATCCGCACTGTTTCTGTATCCTCTCACTGCGTGGTGTGCGTCATTTCTGTGTGTTCTTCAAACATGTGCTTTCTATTTGAGATCGTTTTCAATGATCATGATTGTTTCTCTGACCTTCTTGCTTGGACAAAAACATCTAATGAAAGGAACCTGAAGGAAGGGTTTATTTTGGCTCACGGTTCGAGGGTACAGCCCTTCATGATGGGCATGGTGGCAAGAGAGTGAGGTGGCTGATGACATTGCATCTGCAGTCAGGAAGAGAGAGAGAGCGAGAGATGCATGTTGGTGCTCAAGTCTCATTTCCAGCCCATGGGACAGTGCTTGTGCTGCCTGCATGTGGGATGAGTCCAACCTTTCTGAAAATACAATCATCAGCAAAACCAGAAGCGCATGTCCATGGTGACCTTAAATCCCATTCGCAATGGAGGTGGACCTTTACAACTGTATCTAGCTTTGGGAAAGGTTTTCCTCTGGGAAGTGTCGGTGATAATCTGTTTCCCTCAGCTGGCTCTGTCCCATCTCTGCAGTCTGTTGTGACTGGTCCCTGTGATGTTCCTGAAACAGACAGGCATGGCCGTCTCACCCTCTGCTGTACCCCATGACATCACCCAGGATCTGTTGCTTTAGAGTTTTCACTCTTGGCTGCCTTGAGCTCCACACTTTTCCTTCATCCCCCGCAGGTTGGCCATGAGGCATGAGTTACAAAAGTTGTTTTATCCCTTAGCAGCCAAGATGGTCAGGGTTCCACTGTGCTGTTTAAATAAAGACTTTTCCTAAAACGGACTAACTGCCCTTGACATGCAGCATACTCCATGCACCTATGGTGTATTTGTACCCAGGTTACACACACACACATGCACGCACACATGCACACAGGCACACACACTGACACACACACAGGCACACACATATACTCTTGTATTCACACCCTCATGTGCATAAAGGGACACATATGAAAAAAAACCCTCACATGCACATGTGTGTATGCTCACACATACCCGTATACTCAGGTGGTCATACTTACACACTCCCCCCCGCCCCCACATTCATTCACACTTCCTCACATGCTTCTGCAGACACATGGCTATGCTTATCTCTGCACACTCACTCACCTTTCACTCAAGCACTCCCTCTGCTCGAGGCCCAGGCAGAGGCCCTGACCATCCTCCCGCTTTAGTTTTTCTCATCAGTGTGACACAACGAAGCACAAAACACTTAAAGGGACAGGATTTATCTTGGCTCGTGTTCTCATTCTGAAGCCTTTGATGGGTGGTAGGGTCTGGCTAATTTTCTACTGTCCCAGGGTGAAGCGGTTGGCTTCTCTTTAATGGCGTTAACCTCTTTAGCGGCCACACCCTCCTCAGCCATCAGTTTCTGATTGCTTCCCTTTCTGGCTAGGCTACATGGTTTTCAAATCTCTCTGCTCTGATGTGTGGTTCCTGATTCTCACTGTAAACCTGTCTAAAAGCCTCCAGCAATGAGCAGACCACTGTGTGAGTTCTTTGCCATCTTGAAATTTATTCTGCATGGTTAATTTACCCACCACTATAAACTCAGCGTCACATGGCACTTCTGGACACAGAGGAAATTCTCTTGCGGAACATCACCCGGATGGCCCCTGGTCCAGTTCCCAACATCATCCTGAGACTTGATGAACACATCTTTCTGTTGGCATTATGGTCTTCTGAGTTCTCACCTGGATGTCTCATTAGCTCTTGTTGGACCTTAGAGTCCAATTAGGGAAGGGGGTCGCCGCGAGAGACCACTCAAGTCACACAGGCTGGAGGTATAGGTAAAACTTAGGACTGACACATCAGAAGTCCCAATTGTCGATGTGTCAGGGTCCCTCAGCACTCGGGAGGTGAAGGACCCCGAGCAGCTGGTATGGGCTAGTTTTAAAGGCAAAAACCGCAAAGCAGGTGGGGTTGCTTATCAAGTTAGACCATATGGACATTAGGACATCTGGCATTGGGAAACCTCTTGTGGGGACTTGGGTGTGGGTCCCTAGAGCGGTTACTGGAAACCATATGGGGACATCTGATATTTGGAAACTTACATGTAACTATTCTGGGAGCTAGGGAAGAACTCTTGAGGTTAGCAGTTCTGAGAACTGGGAGAAACCTCTGGGGTCAGAAGTTTAGGTTCTAGGCAAGCAAGGTTGGGCAAGCAAACAAGCATCTTATATTTTATAATTTTAGTTTCTCACTCTTTGTATAGCACTTGAGGGTCATAAAGCCCGTGTGTCAAAACTCTTACACAGTGTACCCAGACACCAGTCCAAGGCCTAAGAAACATATAGTCAGGGCTAGTCACAGCATTGTCCTGATTTCTCTGACCAGTGTTCTATACTAGTCACTTCTGCATAGCTATGCTGAATTACCCAGTAAAGCAACTCAGATGCGTGAAAGAGGTTTTGAGCTCTTGGATTCAGAGTTCACTTCGTTTTAGGGGTGCACTTTGTTTTGGGGGAGCAGAACAGTCGCAATGGGCCACAAAAGAGAGGGATAAGATACTTGTAACTGATTAGTTTTCTTCTTGTCCACTTTAACCCTGGCCCAAAGGAGAGAGCCATTCATTCAAAGATAGGCTAGACTCTCAGTTTACCCTCCCTGGAAATATTTAAACATGCTATGGATCGCCTCTGTTTCCTAGTGATTCTAAATCCATTCAAGGCGATGATAAAGATGAATCTTTTTCCCCCCAAAGATTTATTTATTATATATACAGTGCTCTGTTTGCATGTACACCCGCAGGCCAGAAGAGGGCACCAGATCACATTCTAGATGGTTGTAGGCCACCATATGGTTGCTGGGAATTGAACTCAGGACCTCTGGAAAGAGCAGTCAGTGCTCTTAACCCCTGAGCCGTCTCTCCAGCCCTCGGGCCTCTCCTATCCTCTAGCTGGTTGCTGGGATCTCACTGGAATCGGGCAGGGAACCTTCCAGGGAGAAGGTTTAGAATAAGAAAAAAGTAGAAAAAAGATGAGAGCCTGAGACTTTGATCAGGAGGAGGTCTAATTTTCTCTAAAGCTGTGAGAGAAGACAAGAAGAGGAAACTGGAGGTGTGGAGGTGCCCCAATACCACAGGGTGAGATCTGAGGAACTGAGGCCCTTCCTGAATCAGCACAGTCAGGACGGAGTGTTGGCCAGAGTTACAGTTCTCACTCAGGCAAGTCCTGCGTGTGAGGGCCTGGAGAGGAGGAGTAGCAGCAGTCAGAGGAGCCACAGGGAAGAGTGGGAAGGCTGGCAGCAAGCTAGGGAGTAGCAGCTTACAGGCTCGCCACAGGCCAGCTGGCAGGAGGCTGACACAGGACACAGGGTCCATCTCAACAGAGCTACATGGGGGGGGGTGTCTGTGGCAGCAGCATCAGGTCTCACAGCCTTAGCAGGCCAGCAGGCAGCGATGAGGCAACACAGAGGCTTAGGACAAGCAGGATGGCCCGAAGAATAGTTCAGGTGTCAAGGGGACAGGGACTGGGTAAGGCTTGGGTGCAAAACAAGAACAGGCCTTTAGTGGTATATGGATATACAGTCGTGGACAAGCATGTATGGTTATGTACACGTTTACACTCAGAGATACACATGCATACACTCTGAACCCCATGTGCACATATAGCATTCACACATGCGCACACACACACACACACACACACACACACACACACACACACACACAGCTGTCCTCCATGCCCTTGCTTGTCTTATCTGACTCCAGCTGTGGCTCATGAGCAGACACTCCCTGTGTCCAGCCTCCCATGTTCTGCAAATCCTTCTAACCCTGTGACAAGTGTGATCTTTGTGGGTGTGTAAGGACTGTCACCCGTCAGGGAAAACTTCTGGACTCATGGATTTTTGAGATTTCATGTGAGGAAATCAGGAAGTGATGGAGCTTGGCAGAATCCAGAAGGCCCCAGGGAGGATGCGTGGGAGCCCCGCTTAGCAGCAGCTGAAGGACATGTGATTAGCCATGAGGCTGAGAGCAACCAAAACAGGAACACAGGCTACAGCAGAACCAACCTGGGAGGTCAGAGGATGCAAACTAGGAAGCCCAGCTGCATTCTGGGAGGTTAGGGCACTGGGCTGAGTATAAAAGCCACCCTGGGAAGGAGCTCCAGTCATTCTCAACTTACTCCAGACCAGCCATCCTCCAGCATGTGTCACACCAGCTGCTCCTCAGGCTGCCAGCCGTCCTGCTGTGTGTCCAGCCCCTGCCAGGCATCCTGCTGCATGTCCAGTCCCTGCCAGGCATCCTGCTGTGTGTCTAGCCCCTGCCAGCCATCCTGCTGTGTGTCCAGCCCCTGCCAGTCAGCCTGCTGCAGGCCTGCTACATGCATTCCTGTTAGATACCAAGTGGCCTACTGTGTGCCTGTGAGCTGCAGGCCCACTGTGTGCACGGCCCCCTCCTGCCAGTCCTCTGTGTGTATGCCCGTGAGCTGCAGGCCTGTCTGTGTGACCTCTTCCTGCCAGTCATCCGGGTGCTGCCAGCCCTCCTGTCCCACCCTGGTCTGCAGACCTGTCACATGTGGCACCTCTTCCTGCTGCTGACCAGTGTCTCCAACCCAGCTGTTGTCACCATAGACAGGACACATCTATCCCGCGCCCCCATCTCCTTCCTCTGTGACTATTGGTTTGCAAGTGTGCTCAGCCCACCCTGGACCTGGGAAGAGAATTCAGAAGAATGACCCAGGTTCCCCTGCCCTACCCCTCTCTAAGGACGTCCTGCCTCCAGCGTCTTTCTCTTACCCCATGTGCCAAATAAAATGGCTTCTCGAGTCAGCTCTGTATGTCTGTCCTGGCTCCTGTCTGTTTTCTCAGTTGCTCTAGCATCAGCATCAGAAAGCCTCTCATATCAGTGCTCTCTGTGATCCAGCCTCGCTGTGGTTCTTCATTGGGTGGGATGCCAGGCAGAGGACAGGGCCTGATGAGGCAGATGTGGTCATGTCTCTGCCCTGTCTGTCTGTGCTCAAGCCTGTGGCCCCTGCCACAGACTCTGTCCCTTATGAGTCTCCATCCTGCCTCACCTGGCTCTCCTCCCCCAATGTTCCTACAGCAGTGGCTGCATCGATAGCAGGGAGGTAGATTGGCTAGACTGTCCAGGGCTGTGTTTCCCTCTTCTCTTGGGATATGCCGTGAGTCATGTAACTTTGTTCCTGCCCAGCGGCTTTTGCAAGCTGGATCTTAGGTCTGTAATCTGTAATCTGTGACACCTGCCACCCCTGGGGCATGCCTGCCCGTTTTTTGTTCTTGAATGATGAGGAGATGTCATAGTCACTTCATGTCACTTCCAGTGTGGACACTAGGCATGTGGTCCAAGTTTCGCTCATGTCTTGGTGTAGCCACTTCTAGAGTGAGGGGTGCCCTATTCTGTGTTTTCAGTGAATCAAGTCAGCTGGGTCCTGTGCCTCAGACTGGCGCCTTTGCATTGCTCATCCTCATGGTGCCAATATACTGGGCTTGGTAACTCTTTCCTTGTGTAATATTGGCTGGGTTGCCTCTCTCCAGTGAAAAGCTTTCTCCCCAGTCTCCTACAGTTGTGCCCATCCCTCATAGAAGATCAGGAATACCGTTCTCAGGCTCTGCGGAAGCCTGGCACACAGTCCCACACTGTCCCTCTGTGGAGTTCTCACTGCTGGCCACCTTGCAAACATGTGTTGTAAAAGTCATTTTATAACCCAGACGCCCAGGGAGTCAAGAACACACTGTGTTGGTTAAATGAGAGATCTGTATGAAACTAAATCAGAAATAGACTCAGTCGTCATGGGCTAATAATCCTGAACATACACACCTCGTTTCTTATGTGCACATGAGTCAGTGTACACATAATCACACACATATTCAATCTTATACCTGTTCCCTCATACACGCAGAACCACACAGTTGAATGCAGTTGTATACAGAGAAGCCTGCTTATGCATATATATTCAGGCATGTGTGTGTGCACAAACACACACACACACACGACACTCATGCTCCCTCATACATATCCACATTTTTTTTGAAACATCTATGTGTGCCCACATACTCTGGTGTGCTCTCTACTCGCACGTGCATGGATTCTGGTGTCTCTTTGGAAGGTGAATCAGATTCAGAGCCTGAGAAACAGAGAGATTCTCAGACAGTTCATTGCCTGTCAACTTGGCTGGATCGATATCTATAGAGACAACTCTGGGCACGCTTGTGAGCAATTATCTAGATTAGGTTCACAGAAGTGGGAAGACCCACCCTAAATGTCGGTGATGCAACCGGGTGGTCTTGGGTCCTGGAGTGAATAAAAAGGAGAAAGAGAGGTGAGCGCAAACATTCCTCTTTGCCTGCTGGACTGCGGATGCAATGTGACCAGCTGCCATGACTCCCTCACCACGACAGACTTTATCCCCTTGAGCCATAAATGAGGCCTTCCTCCCTTAAAATGTTAAAAAAAACTTAAAAAAAAAAAATAGTCAGGGTTTTTCTGCGTAATACCCCTGACTGTCCTGGAACTCGCTCTGTCACCAGTGTGGCCTCGAACTCACAGAGATCCGCTTGTCTCTGCCTCCCAGGTGCTGGGATTAAAGGCGCTTCTTGTCGGACATCTTGACACGGCAACAAGACAGTGACTGAAAAAAATCTGGAGTATTTTGCTGCCGACACTAGGTCCACATGTCTGGCTAGCCCTGTGGGTTTACTTTTCTACCACAGTGAAAGCAAAGAGCAACTTGGCTCTTGTTCTCAGCCTGAGCCTTTGAAGGGTGGGGTCTGGCTGATTTATTGCTGTCCCAGTGCCAAGCGGCTTCCTTTTAATGGTCTTAATCTCTTTAACTACCACAGTCTTCTCAGCCACAGCATTCTAACTGACCCTGTTCCGGCCAGGCTGTGTAATGACCACCTTCTGCATTATGTATATGTGTTTATGTATATGTGTCTAAAGGCAGCCAGCAAAAAGCCACCATCTTTGGTGTCTTTAAATTTTTCCCCATTAAATTGATTTGTTCATCTCTTGAAACTTATGCTCTGACAAGACAAAACATACACGAAGCCTTTCCAAGAATGGCACATAAATGGCCTCTGGTCCCAGTAGCATCCTTCTTCTATTTGAAACCTTCTTATAAGCACACCATCCCGCCCGACTTTCTGTTGACACTCTGGTCTTCTGAGTCTCACCGGGACGTCTCATTGGTTTTGTGTATGGCACACTAGGATTTACAAAGCTAAAACAAATCAAAGGCCCGAGAACCACACAGTCAGTGTTAGTCACAGCAGTGTCCTCTCTTCTCTGATAACTCCTCTTCATGACGTTTGCATTGCTGTAATAAGTGGCCCGACACAGCCACTCAAAGGGATGAAGGGGTTATTTTGGCTCTTTGTTTCAGACACCTCAGTCCGTCATGGTTGGCAGAGCAGTTCATGGTCCATGAGGTGGTGGATTAGGAATGGTGTTGCTACCTTGGCTTCCTTCATTCCCACATTTGGTCCGTCTGGTCCCTCAGCCCATGGGGTGGTGGTGCTGCTGCCATAGTCACAGAGGTCTGTACTCTCTGCCAATCCTCCACGAAAATACACAGACAGGCCTTGGGATGCCTCTGTCTCCTAGGAGATTCTAAACGCGTCAAGTTGATGGTGAAGGTGAGCGATCACTCCTATCCTCCCTGGCATGGCTCCCAGGCTTCTCCCAGACTCTTTGTATGATAAATGTCCCCCAAAGGGTAGGTCCTAAGAGGCAGGTTCAGAACCTGAGAAATTAGAAATAGGATGAGGGGTTGGATACATTTGTTCATTTGGGCAGAGGTCTGATTTTGTTCAATGCCAGGAGCAAAGAATGACAATTAGAATAGGAAAGAGGAGTGTGGGTGTGTGCTTCTGCCGCAGCAGGAAGGAAGTTAGGGGACAACTGAGTCCCCCTTCTGGCTCTACCAGATCATTCATGATAGACAGTTTTCACCTAGACTTTTGTTTTGATAACAATCCTAGTATTTGAGAGACTATCAAAGAAAGGTCAGCAGCAGGTGGAGGTGCTGTAGGGGAGGAGGCATGGCAGCAGCACACAGAGGACTAGGAATTCAGAGCCGTAGCAGGCCAGCTTGCAGGAGGCCTCAACAGCGCCTGAAGATCTCCAGGAAGCAGCAGTTCTCACAACCTTGGCATGGGTAGTGGCCAGTAGGGGAGAAGCAGAGAAACAGCCAGGGGAGCCGTTCATGTGGTGGTGGTGGTGGTGGGGGCTGGGGCTGGGTAGAGAAAGGAACAGGTCTATAGGCATAGAAAGATTATTAATATTTAATGTTGATTCATATTATTAGTAACCAGCTATTTACCCAAATAACCACACAGAGAGACTAGCATTTATTTAATTAGCCTAGAGCACAATACTGAGCAATAATTACTCCATCCTAAACCTCCAAGCTAGCATAGCTTCCTCCCATTCAGATTTCCCACATTATATTTGGTTTTTAATCATCTCCTAGGTCCAGTTCATTTTTTCTGATGCCTCCTGGTCCTCCCTCATGGCTCCAAGTCCTCTTCCTCTCCTCTTTCTCCTCCCCTCGCTGGGCCTGGAAGTCCCACCCTGTTCTCTGCATCGCTCAGTATTGGCTAGTTGGCATTTTATTGGCAGTACAGAGAACAAATGGTGTGTGTGTCTACACAAAATCGAGACAGGAGATACTTAAAATATATATCACAAAGTCACGTTCAGTGGCAACATTTGAAAGAACAAGGGCAAACTTTGCACAGTCCACAAAAACATTATGTCAACATAAGGGAGCTTTTCTGGGTAGTGAGTGGTCACATATGGAAATACAGTCCTGCATACACATGTGTGGCTGTATACATTTACACACAGGTACACACTCATGCACAAACACTGAACTTCATGTGTCATGTTCACAATTCCTCTCTCTCTCTCTCTGTCTCTCTCTCTGTGTCTCTCTCTCTCTCTCTGTGTCTCTCTCTCTGTGTCTCTCTCTCTGTCTCTGTCTCTCTCTCTCTCTCTCTCTCTCTCTCTCTCACCCACACACACACACACACACACACACACACACACAGATTCACAGCTGTTCTCCATGCCTTTCCTGTCACTACTGTCTGACCTCGTCTCTGAGCTAAGCATGTTCTGTCAGGAAGAGCTCCCTGTACTCAGACTTGCACATTGTGCATACCCTCACCAACCACAGGAGAAGTCTCTGGTTATGTGAGGATCATTTTGCCATAGGGAGGGACATCTGGTCCCCTGGATCTTTGGGGGTATCCCAAAAAGAACTTTGGAAGGGCAACAGAGCAAATCTGAATCAGGATGATGCTGGGAAAGCCCAGGTGAAGAGCTTGGAGAACGTGTAATTAGCCAGGAAGCCAAGGGCAAAACAAAAACAGAAACACAGACACAGCAAAGCCAGCCTGGGAGGACAGAGGAGGCAAACAAGGAAGCCCAGCTGCATTCTGGGTAGTTAGGACACTGAGCTGGGGGTATAAAGGCTGCCCTAGGAAGGAGCTCAAGTCATTCTCAGCGTACTCCAGACCAGCCAGCCTCCAGCATGTGTCACACCAGCTGCTCCTCAGGCTGCCGGCCAGCCTGCTATGTGTCCAGCCCGTGCCAGCCAGCCTGCTGTGTGTCCAGCCCCTGTCAGGGATCCTGTGTGTCCAGCCCCTGCCAGCCATCCTGCTGCATGTCCAGCCCATGCCAGCCAGCCTCCTGCAGGCCTGCTATATGCATTCCTGTTAGATTCCAGGTGGCCTGCTGTGTGCCTGTGAGCTGCAGGCCCACTGTGTGCACGGCCCCCTCCGGCCAGTCCTCCGTGTGTATGCCCGTGAGCTGCAGGCCTGTCTGTGTGACCTCTTCCTGCCAGTCATCCGGGTGCTGCCAGCCCTCCTGCCCGACCCTGGTCTGCAGACCTGTCACCTGTGGCAACTCCTGTTGCTGACCAGCGTCTCCAAACCAGCTGTCCCAGTGTAGATGGGACACACCTGTCCCCTCCAAGCTCCTGTCCTCTGTCTGGCTGCTGGTTCAGCATATGAGGCAGAGAGGAAGCCCATCTGCCCACCCTGAGATTTTGTGGGGAGAATATGAAGTTACCTGGATTCCTCTCTTCTTGCCCATTAGAAGGGTGCCCTGGCTGCAGGGCTGTCTCTAACCGTTAGTGCCAAATAAACCAGTTTCTCCAGTTCAACTCTGCATGTCTGTCCTGTTTCATGTCTGTCTTTCTTGGCTGCTCTCACACCAGAAAAGATGTAAGGTCAATGCTTCTTATGGTCTGGTGTCACCATGATTCCTCGAAGTGTGGGACACATAAGAAGGGTATGGCCAGGTCATTGTGTAGGCCATGGAGCACGTCCCTGCCATGGACTCATCCTCACGCATGGCTCCCTCCCTCCTTCCCTTCTGAACACTTCAGAACCCCGAGATCTTCCTGCATGGAGAATGCTCATGGTCCTCAGCCGGATTTTCCTGTATGGTGATGTTTTGTATTGTGGGTCACAGCGACTTTTCTCACCACATGGAACTTTGCCAGAATCTGAGATGTGGATTTGACTGTCACTCTTCTACCTTACCATAGGTTCCCAGGTATTCATTTTCTTGTGACTGTTGATCTGTTATATGTAATAAACACACAGTCAGCACAGACTGAGCACATCATCCTGTGACCCCAACGCTCAGGGCAGCTCTTGTGTAGTGTGTGCACATAGTCTGTGCTTTGAGCGAACAATGAACATATTTCTTTGTCCCTCGGGTGTGAGCGTTCAAGGTTAACTCCTTTTTAGCTATCTTGTTGTGCCCATGGTAACTTCCCCCTGCACAGTGTTGGGGACTGTCCTTACATCTCTATGGGTTGCCTCATCCCCTGAGACCCTCAGGCCTGCCCACCCCAGGTCTCAAGTTTTGCTTTGGTGTTGGGCCTTGTCTTTGTAGAGTTTTTGCTGCTGGCTGCCACATGCTCCAGGCTTTTCCTTGATACCTGTAGGCTGGTGATGAGATGAGAGTTGCAAAGTGATTTTATACCCTAATAGCCAAGGTGGCCTTTGACTTGCTGTGGACTTAAAATAAGGGGGCTATGGATGGCTCTGAGCCAGAAAGGAACCAGTCAGTCTGAACTGTCTTAAATATGCAGTCTCCTGCATGCATCCTCTAGCACACACAGGCTTACACTCTCACATGTACACACACACACACGCACACACACACACACACATATGTAGCTGGACTTTTGCTTGTTTGTGAGTTCTTTTTCCTTCCATCTTTCTCCACCCTTATTTTATCCTTTTCAGCCCACTAACACTAGGTAGCCGAGAAAAAGGGATAGAGGGGGAAGGTGACATCATCATTAGATGACTTCCTCCTGATTAGGGGCGTCAAGCTCCTTGGGGCAAGTTTGATCTTCGCCATCAGGATATCTAATTTCTTCTGGTTGTTTCTTCTTTGTGTATGACTACTTAACAAACCGCCACCACCAACTCACTCACCAACTCTCAGGGCCTTAGCATTTATATACCTTCTGAAGAATCTCGAGAATTCGATTTGTCACACACTCACAGAAACTATCTGCAGCTGGCAAAACCATGGCCCTTATAGAGCATGAGGCAGATCACACTCAGGGCTGTGGACAATCTGAAGCAGCCCCATATCCCACACCTGGGATTAAAATGAAATCTTATTCCCATATTTCTGTGTTTTTAAAAGGAACCAAAAATTCGTTCTACACACACATCCTTGTAGTCCACGTGTACTCATGAGCTCTGCACACTCATGCACACTCATATACATCTGTGATGGCTTAGGTAGGAGGTGAAACTGGATTCAGAGGCAGAGGTGGGGAGAGTTTGTATGTTTCTGCCCCTTGCACTGGAAGACATGGGGCACAGACCTGAAGCCTCTTTGCCCCTTTGGTGTTAGTTACTTTTTACACTGATAAAATCCCCAAACAAAACAACTTAAGAGAGGAAGGAGCTATTTTGGCTCACAGTTTGGAGAGCTCACATCATTGTGACCGAGGGCAGAGTGGAGACGTTCATATCATGGTGGGTCAGGAATCAGAGAGGGGATGGTGCCGGTGATCTGCTGTCTTCTCTTTCCTGCCTTTGTTCACTTCAGCCCCCAAGCCTATGGGATGGCATCGCCTACTTCCAGGGAGCCTCCCCCCTGACCCTGCAGCTATTACTGTCTAGAAAAGCCTTTACAGACATGCCCAATGGCTTGCCTCAGTCTCCTACAAGAGTGTAAATTCATTCAAATTTCAGTGAAAGGCTAACATTCGGGTGCCAACCAAAGTCAACCTGACGTCCAAGCACCTCACTTTACATCAGAGCATTGCACCCCTGCCTCCCTCAAAGTTTATGTCTATGATGGGAAAAAAAAGTCACCCATTCTGTATTGTGGTTCCCAATAGTCTTAACAGTTTTTAACACAACACAAATATTGTTTCTTTAGTGGTTCAAGGGAAACTATCTTTTAAAAATAATTTCTATGTATTTGTTGACTGTGTTGTATATGCATTTTGCTCATTTTACCCCTTCTCCCCTCTCTTGTTCCCTCCCACTCTCTCTGCCCCATTCTCCCTAACATGTCTCCCTCCTACTCTTTTTAATAACCCACTGCGTTTAATTAGAGGCTTGCAGGAGCATGTGCAGGCATGTGGCGCTATTTACTGACTTGGGAACTTACCTAAGTGGCCACCCTTCCATAGAAAATGGCTCCTACTCCCCCAAGCAGCCAGTAACAGCCAATAACTCCTCAGCCAAGGGTGGGGCCTCCCATATTCCTCCCAACCATGCTGGAATATCGACAGGTTTGGTCTTGTCCAGGCAACCCCTCAGTGGCTGTGAGGTCATGAGTGTAGCCGCCATGGCATGTCCAGAAAGCAGCGTTTCACAGATACTTCTCCATCTCCGGCTCTTACATTCTTTTTTTTCCCCCCTTCATCTTGTCTGTTATGTTGCTCCCTGAGCCTTTGAGAAGAGACAATATAGATGTTCTGGCTAAGGCTGAACAACCAGCACTCTGACCAGTTACTGATCTCTGTACTCACCACTTGCCACTGCAAAAAGGAGCTTCTAGAAAGGCTGAGAGTAGCGTCCTTCTTTGAGTATAAGCATAACCGTTTGGAAGGCACTCTGACAGCATGTCCATTTACAAAAGCAACGCTGGTAGGTGTCCTTGAAGTGAGCTCTTAGCTGTGAATTCCTTTAATATCTAAGTCAAGTCATGTGCTTACAACGCTCAATGCCGGAATACATAGCCCGGTGCCAGAAGGGATGCAAGGGGCATAGGAAAGAGAAAGGCAGCAGAGCTCAGCAGGGCTGGTGTCAGAACTACAGCACGATGGTGGCCATCCGAGGTAAGCTGTGTCCTGATATGACTTCACATGGCCTTGGGATGCTCCATCCACATGTCCCAGCTGGTTGGAGCCTCTACTGACTCTCCATTGAGGTGGCCCTGCCCCTTTTTATGTAGATAAGTGCTCTCTCTGCATATACGCCTGCATGCCAGAAGAGGGCATCAGATCCCATTGTAGATGGTTGTGAGCCACCATGTGGTTGCTGAGAATTGAACTTAGGACCTCTGGGACATAGCCTGTGCTCTTACCTCTGAGCCATCTCTTCAGTCCTTGGTTTTCGATCTCCCTTTCTTCCTCCTTCCCTTCCCTCTCTCTGGTTTTTTGTTTTTTGTTTTTTTTTTTTTTTTGTTTTTAAAGACAGAATTTCTCTTTGTAGCCCTGGCTGTCCTAGAACTCATTCTGTAGACCAGGCTGGCCTCAAACTCAGAGTTCTGCTTGCCTCTACCTCTCAAGTGCTGGGATTAAAGGCATGAACCACCACTGCCCACCCAGATGACTCCCTCTTTTGTCTGTGGCTTTCCTTGGCAGATGTCCTGTCTACTTGATTCCTCGAATGCTGTTGGGTTTCCACTGTAGCCTAGGATTCACCCCCGCAACACCACACAGCCTTCTCCCAGGGACTCCTCACAGATATTCTAAACTTTACTATACAGCTTTTCTCTCTCTTTTTCTTTTTTCTTTTGTTTTCTTTTTAAAGACTTAGTTATTTATTATGTATACAGTGTTCTGCTCTCATGTATGCCTGCAGACCAGAAGAGGGCATCAGATCACATTACAGATGGTTATGAGCCACCATGTGTTTGCTGGAAATTGAACTCGGGACCTCTGGAAGAGCAGCCAGTGCTCTTAACCTCTGAGCCATCTCTCCAGCTCTCCAGGCTTTTCTTTAAAATGTAGGTGCAGGTGTCCATGACCAGAGAGCTCGGGCATACTGCATGCCTGCAAAACCATCACCACACGGATGACACTGGGGTGTGATGCCAGGTTGAAGAGTAGCCAGGCCCCCGTAAATCATGGCTGCAGCGGCATATGAGGGCTTAATCAAAGAAAAACACTTTCATGACATCTGAATGCGGATAGGGAATCCCTGAGGCTCCCTCTTTTCAATGGGAAGTCTTCCAAATGAGCTCTCAGATTTTGACCCTGGTGCCTGTGATGGGAGAGAATGCCAGTTAGTCATCGCCTTGGTGTACGAGGTTATCATTTTCTCCCCATTTAGAGAGGCAGGTTTTATTGTGGGTGCTTGAAAGCATGGCCATACCAGGATGGTGGGGCAGTGAGTGCAGAGCACTGCTTGCCTGAACCCATGGGAAGCTCCTCAGAGCTGCAAAGGAATCGTGGGAACAGGCAGGATATCTCTTTCAAGCAGCTAAGTGCTTTCTTGTGGTCCTGATGGCCGTCATCTGAGTCAAGACCACTGGGAGAAAGAGGGCTACTGGGAGGCACTGCATCACAATTGCAAAGCCAACCCAGGATCCCACCAGTCATTCGCAGGACCATGTGGGTGAAGATGCTAGCAGGCAGATGAGAAAGATGGCCAGTGGTACCCTAACCCGAAGAGGTCCATAGGGGTATGGGGCATGTTGCATAACAGGTCATCCCTGCAGCGAAGCCTCAGAAGTAGGCACAGTTCTTGAAGATGCTTTGCAAGAGCATGGTTCTGTGAGAGAAGTAGGGCATGAAAAGCATCTCAAATAGGCACCTATTATAGTGGAATGAGTGACCGATGGAGGTGGGTGCACCTCCATGTGTTCCCTGGATGCGAAGTCTTATTGTGGCCTTAGATGGTGGCTTCCCAGAAGTACAGAAGCAAGTTGGTGACAGTAGCTTTTCTTTTGATAGTGCTAGTCTCCTTACCAACCACATTCTGCGCGTCCACATGTACAGCTTGCTCTCTTTCTGGCTAGACTACACGTGTTCCAGATCTTTCTGCTCTACGCGTTGTTTCTGATACTCACTGGTTAAAACTGGCCAGCAATAACCATGCATCTGCATGAGTGCTTTGCAGTCATGAATTTTCTTCACCAAATTTCTTTAAACTCACACAATGCTTCCAGACACAGAAAACAATAACACCACCACCACCACCACCACAAACCATGTGTAACCCTTTGTCAGAATATAATATGAAGAGCCTATAATCCTGTTTCCACTATGGCCCCCCTTCCCTTAGGAAGCCTTGTGAGCACAGACTTTACTGTGTTTCTATTGGCATTCTTGTCTGAGTTCTGAGAGGACTGGACGAAGGAGGGTGTATTGTTCAGGTTATGTGCTGCTTACAGCATTTTAGGCTTTCCATGGTCCATAGCTACACACCCTGACAAATTCCTTCCACACATCAGTTCCAAATGATCAGAGTTATTCATGGCAATGTCCTGATTTTGCCAGCACCAGCTTTTTTTTTTTTTTTAAAAGATTTATTTTATTATTATGTATACAGTGTTGTCTGCTTGTTTACCTGCAGGCCAGAAGAGGGCGCCAGGTTGCATCATAGATGGTTGTGAGCCACCATGTGGTTGCTGGGAATTGAACTCAGGACCTTTGGAAGAGCAGGTGGTGTTCTTAACTACTGAGCCATCTCTCCAGCCCCCAGCTTTTTTTCTTTTTTCTTTTCTTTTTTTTTGTATTAGGTGTTTTTGCATTGCTGTGACTAGTTATTTCTGAAATGAACTTGAGAGAGGAGGGAAGGTTCATGTTGGAGCGCAGTTTCAGAATTCAGGACACAATGGTGGAACGGAACACACCACACCATGATGGACCAGGAAGAAGAGAATCAGGAATTCTGGCACTTGCCCGGCTTTCTCCTTTTCCCACATTCACTCTATCCCGACCCTTACGCAATGGGACGATGCCACACACTTAAGGAAAAGCCTACCCTCTTTGATCCTTCCTGGACCTCTCTAACAGACACAGCCTGCGATGTGCCCAGGTGGTTCTGTGCTGTTAGGCTGACCTTCCCTCACCAGCATGGGCCTCATGCCTCCCTATTCTCTTTCTGCTCTTCCAGTGTTCTCAAAGGGGGCGAGACAGGTTCAGAGTGTGATGAACAGTCAGGGGAGATAGCTCTACAGAGTCATGCTGGAGTGACTTCTAGAAGGGAGAGTTCTCACCTGGGCTCATGACCATAGCAGCAAAATCAGTGTTTGAGGGGCTAAAGAGGAGAGGTCAGCAGGGGGCAGAGGAGCAATAGGGAGGGAACAACAAGAATGGACAGAGCAGGAGGGCTGGTAGCACCTTGGGCATTGGCAGCTCAAAGGCTCACCACAGGTCAGTTGGCAGGGGCAGACAGAGGGCACAGGGCTCATCTCAACAGAACCATATGGGGGCCTGAGGTAGCAGCAGCAGCAGCAGCAGCAGTTCTCACTGCCTTGGGAGGGCAGCAGGCAGTGATGAGGCAACACAGAGGCATAGCGCAAGCAAGGGGCACAAGTGGCTGGGACTGAGGAAGGCTTGGGTGAGAACAGGCCTTATGGTCACAGGATGTGTCACAGTTTTGGACACACATGTATAGTTATGCACACATTTACACCCACACACATGTGTATACACTCTGAACCCCATGTACACATATGCACATTCATGTACACACACACACATACATTCTCTCTCTCTCTCTCTCTCTCTCTCTCTCTCTCTCTCTCTCTCTCTCAATAGTCGTCAATCTCTCTCTCTCTCTCTCTCTCTCTCTCTCTCTCTCTCTCTCTCTCTCTCTGTCTCTCTCTCTCTATGCCCTTGCTCGTCTTATCTGACTCCAGCTGTGGCTCATGAGCAGACACTCCTTGTGTCCGGCCTCCAACATTTGGCAAACCTTTCCTAAACCCGTGGCAAGTGTGCTCTTTGTGAGTGTGTAAGGACTGTCACCCGGCAGGGAGAACTCTGGACACATGGATCTTTGAGATTTCATGTGAGGGAAATCAGGAAGTGATGGAGCTTGGCAGAATCCAGAAGGCCCCAGGGAGGATGCGTGGGAGCCCAGCTTAGCAGCAGCTGGAGGAGGTGTGATTAGCCATGAGGCTGAGGGCAACCAAAACAGGAACATGGACTACAGCAGAACCAACCTGGGAGGTCAGAGGAAGCATTCTGGGAGGTTAGGGCACTGGGCTGGGTATAAAAGCCACCCTGGGAAGGAGCTCCAGTCATTCTCAACTTACTCCAGACCAGCCAGCCTCCAGCATGTGTCACACCAGCTGTTCCTCAGGCTGCCAGCCGTCCTGCTGTGTGTCCAGCCCCTGCCAGGCATCCTGCTGTGTGTCCGGCCCCTGCCAGCCATCCTGCTGTGTGTCCAGCCCCTGCCAGGGATCCTGCTGCATGTCCAGTCCCTGCCAGCCAGCCTGCTGCAGGCCTGCTACATGCATTCCTGTTAGATACCAGGTGGCCCCTACTGTGTGCCTGTGAGCTGCAGGCCCACTATGTGCACGGCCCCCTCCTGCCAGTCCTCTGTGTGTATGCCCGTGAGCTGCAGGCCTGTCTGTGTGACCTCTTCCTGCCAGTCATCCGGCTGTTGCCAGCCCTCCTGTCCCACCCTGGTCTGCAGACCTGTCACCTGTGGCAGCTCCTCCTGCTGCTGACCAGCGTCTTCAAACCCACTGCTGCCAGATGGGACATGCCTGTAGTCTCACAACCTGTTCCACTTGACCTCAGCTTTAGCGCTCACAGCAGGTGGGAGTCATACCCGTCCCACTCTGAAACCTGGAGAAGAACAGAGTCCAGAAGCAGGATGTGCCTCCCCCCCGCCCCCCGCCCCCGACCTCCTGTGGATGTCTGGGCTGCAGGGGCCTGCTCTAACCCTGTGTGCCAAATAAACCAGTGTTCGAGTTCAGCTGCACATGTCTGTCCTCTTTCATGACTACCTTCCTACCTTCACTTGTATCCGGAAGGATGTAAGGTCAATCAGTGTTCTCTAGATTCTTGGGAGACGAGATGGGGTGGGGTACGTGGCCTGATTAGGAGGATGTCTTCAGGTGCCTGGCACTCCTGCGCCTAGGAGCATGCAGCTCTGTCCTGGATTCACTCTTCCATTGCTGCATCCTATCCAGTCTCTCAGCGACTCTTTCTCAGGGCCATCTGTAGCAATGGCCATAAGAACTGCAGGCATTCTGTTCTTCGCTGGTTAGTTTTTCTCTCTGGCGTATGTTGGGCCCCTGGTGACTTTTTCCTGCAGGGCGCTTTTCAAGTGTTTGAATCTTATACAACACGATTGACCCTGTAAACCTTCCCTTCAGTGGCTCACACATGCCTGTCTTTAATTGTCGGGTGAGCGATTCTGACAACAAACACCTGCATCACTTTCAACTTAGGAACTAGAAGGCATTGTTGGGGTTTTGCTGACTTCCTGCGGTGACGGCGGATGCCGCCGCCGTTCACGTGGCCACTGCTCATCCATCAACGAGTGGGGTTGAATCTGCCCTGCGTATGCCTCAGACATCCTTGTCAGTGATATGTAACCTGGGGGTTAGTTCCTCTGTGCAGCACTAGTGATGGCCTCCTACTTCCAGTGTGCTTGTCGCCCCTGGTCTCCTGCAGGCTGTCATAGGTAGTTCCTGTGGAGGCTCCCAGGGAGGGACAAGGAACGGGGTGCCTGCTGTGCCTGAGGCTCCTTTCTTCCTTGTCCCTCCCAGAGCTCTCACCGCTGCCTGCCTTGGGCTACAACAGTTTTCTCTGTGCTGCAGGCTTGTGATGATAAGCAAACAGGGGGGGAAAAGAGTTTAGGAATCAGCAGCCAAGATGGTCTGTGACCAGCATGTGGTATAAATATGAGCTTTGCATGAAACCGGGTCAGACATGGGACCAGCCCCATTGTTCTCCATATCACTAAGGTTGTAGACACAGAAAAAGTGTGCAGTATTCTCTCTCTCACAAGATCTGTACATATGACCTCCAGTCTCATTCCCAGAAAAGTCCCTATTCCCATCTGAGGCCTCGTGGGCTCAGACTTCCTGGATTTCCACTGGTGTTTTTGTCTTCAGAGAACCCACTGGGGTTCCCCTTATAGCCTTGTTCACAGCTGTCTACAGTTTCTCTGAACTCTGCAAGTTTCTGTCCACAAACCTGTGACAAAGGCCTAAAGAGCCCACAGACAGGATGAGCTACAGCAGCGTCTCACCTTCTCCTATAGTTTATGAATGAGTTAGTTTTGCTTTGGTTGGCTCGCAGTTTGAGGGTGTTTAGTTCACCATAGCGGAGCAGAGCGGCTCGCATTATGGTGGGCAACGGAGCAGAACGAAGAATGCTAAGACTTGGCTGACGGTTTCCTTTTTCTACGTTCATTCTCCCAGGCCCTCAGCCTGGGGTGGGTGCTGTCTTCCTTCTTAGTTCATCCTCCATGAAACACCCTCACGGATGTGCCTTGAGAAATGCCCCAGACTCTGTCAGGTTGACAGTGAAGATGCGCCTTCATATCTTTCCTCCCCGACATGGGCCTTTAGGCTTGTCCTAGGCTACTCCTATGGTTTCCATGTACCCCAGTGAATAAAACCTAGTAAGCAAGTTCAGAATGTGAAAGAACAGGAATAGGGGTGGCAGTTGGACATGTTAGGGGAGAGGACCAATTCTCTGTAAAGCTACAAGGGAGGGAGGATTAAAAAATCCAGAAAGCAACCTCTGACATCATCACTTGACCACCACTAGATGTGAGACAGGGGCCCAGGATAGAAGGAAAAGCCTGCCATCCATTGCTCTCTTGCTTAGTCTCTTATTCTGCCTGCCTGCCTGTCTTTTTCTCCCTCCTCTCTCTCTCTCTCTCTCTCTCTCTCTCTCTCTCTCTCTCTCTCTCTCTCTCTCCCTCTCTCCCTCTCTGCCTGTCTCTCTGTCTGCCCCCTGGGGCATCCCTCCCTCCCCACTTCCTTCTCTCTCGCGACTCTATAATAAAACTCTCCACATTCATATCTGTTGCGCACCATCTCATTTTTAATCCTAGCCAGGGAGAGATGAGACTTTTCATAATTCAACAGGATCATGATGGCCGGGAGGTTCTCACCGGGGCTTTGGAGGTAATGGGAGAAACAGGTCCAGTATTCAAAGTATTCGGTCGGAGGGAGTAGTAGAAAGCAGTGATTCCACAGGGAGGGACGTAATAATCCGGATGGGACAAGGGGGCTGGCAGTGCCTGGAACAGGGCAACTCGCTGGCCTGGAGAACACAGACATGCAGGAAGCCCGCTTACGGATGGCAGCCACACAGGGGCTGTCCCATCTGAGGTCCGCATGGGTGTCAGTGGCAGCGGGAGGTCTCATTGCCCTGCTTTGGGTAGAAAGCAACGGAGGCATCGCACAGAGAAGCAAGGCAGGCTGGCAAACTGTCCATTCAGATCAGCGTGCTGGTACCTGATGGCTGGGACTCAGTGGGGCTGAGGTGAAAGAAAAGGCACAATTTCTGAGTGGCATGTGGCCATATGTGCACTATAGTCATGTATAGACACATCACACTCAGACATACATAAAAACCCCAAAGTCTTTGTACACATTGTACTGGTTACTCTTCATTGCCACCTCTACTACACTTAGAACCTTCTAAGAGACACATCCCCGAGCATGTCTGTGGGGGTATCCAAAGAAGTTTAATTGAGTAGGGAAGAAAGATGCACTCTATTTATTACCTTTCTGTTGTTGTGACAAGAAAACCTATTGAGAGGTGAGGTTGTTTTTTTTTTTTTTTTTACTTTTCTTTTTTGGTTTATGGTTCGAGGCAGGAAAACATGGCAGCAGGCAGGCATAAGTAACAGGAGAAGGAAGCCAAGAGTTCATATCTTCAAATGCAAGCATGAAGCAGAGAGATAGAAAGCTGGAAGTGGCACAAGGCTTTAAACTCACAAAGCCTGCCCCGAGGATGCACCAAGTAGGACCTCCCCATAATCTCTCCAAACAGCGCCACCAACTGGAGGCCAAGGGTTAAATGCCTGAGCCTATGGGGGAGCTTTTCTCATTCAAACCACACATCCACCCTGAATGTGGGTGGCATCTCATGCAGTGGGGTCATAGACTTAATAGAAGAAAAAAACGAGGGAGCACACCATGCAATAAACCCAGTCACCTCACTCCTGCCACCATGTGTTCCCTGCTGTCTAGATTGTATCCCTTCAAACTGTGAGCCAAGTCAACCCCTTCCTTCTTAAGCTGTTTTCATCAGGCATTTTGTCACAGCAACCTGAAAACACAAAGACAGAAAATGAATATGCAAAGAGGGCCAGCTGTGTCTGGGTGGGTGGGACACTGGGCCACGAATAAAGGCCTTCCTGGGAAGGCACTCCAGGTGTCCCCATCCTCCTCCAGCAAAACCAGTCAAATCCCACCATGGCTCACAGTCTCACATATGGTTTAGAGCTGGCCAGCAGCAGGAATGAAGGAGGAGTTGGAGTTGTGAGCTAGAACAGCCCTTGATTGCTGTGTGCAGAGTTGACTGGGCCTTGCCAGGAGTCTGTAAGAACAGAGTTCCAATGAAAAGGCAGACAGTAAAGACTGCTCATGTGGCTTCAGAGCAGAACATGGATTCATCAGGAACAAACCGTTTGTGGTAGTGTTTGGTTTAAAAAAAAAAAAAAATCCAACTACTTCCCGTCTGTGTCCAAAAGCCTCTAGGAAAGTGGAATTCAAAGTCATGACTGATGCATTCCATAGAGGAGTTCTCAAGTTGGCTCAGCATTTGGGCTGTGGTGAGTTGCCCACTTACTGCTCTTAAATGGTCTCCAGTGAGAAGAGCAGCTAATGTGAGCATGTGCATTGGGGTGGGGACAGGATCTTGGGCTAGCTTAAAGTTGTAGACAAGGTGAGTGTGGAGAAAGCAGCTGTGACTGCAGAGGTGATTAGCACCATTAAAGAAAACCTCTCATTCTGTGCTGGAAAAATAACCAAGGACCCCCGAGGGAAAGACTCCACTCTTCAAAGGGTCCCACTGCGTGAAAATGCAAAGAGAAAACCTGGACTGGAAATGTGCTGAATGGCTTCCCTGCTCTGAAACAACCGCCTGGGGAATTTACCCCCAGGATCTCTGGCTAAGACACACTGAGGCCTTGGCAGCTGTGGCGGAAGAGGGCTACACTGTGTCTTATGCAGAAAAGAACATAGCAACATTGTGACATCGGTTTCTAGGATTGCAAGATCCAAGGCTTGCGGGGTTGATGAAGGCCTGCCACAAGGTTCCAGAAAGCCTCTAAGGTGCATTTAAGAGTTGGGTCCCCCAGGTCTAATGAAAAATTATTCTGTGAAATTGTGAAGTGAAGCAAGTTTCAAAAGAGACTCCAGGATGTTGGAGACGGAACAGCTCTGGGATATCTACCAATGAGAGCTCCAGGCACAGAGTGGAACCTGCTCAAAGAGAGAAGCTCCATGCAGTGGGAAAAGCAGAGGTTGACCCTGGTGGGGAGCAAGGACGGCACTACCCAAAGTTGTTGGAGCCCAGATGTGTCCATCATGAGTCCCAGATGCCTGATATGGAGCTTTAGGATTTGGTGTTTTCCCTGTTTGCCCTAATGCCTTCTCCAGGAACTTGGAAGAGATGTAATTAGCCATGGAGCGGGAAGCAAACAAAACCAGAAACATATACAACAGCAAAGCCAGCACTGGGGACAGGACAGGAAGCAAACAGGAAGGACCCGCTGCATCCTGGGTGGCTGAGTCACTGTGCCAGGTATAAAGGCTGCCTCAGAAAGGAGATCCATACATCCCCAGCCTTCTGTAGGCTCCATTCTCCAGCAATGTGTCACACCAGCTGTTCCTCAGGCTGCCAGCCAGCCTGCTGCGTGTCCAGCCCCTGCCAGCCAGCCTGCTGCGTGTCCAGCCCCTGCCAGCCAGCCTGCTGTGGGCCTGCTCTGTGTATTCCTGTGAGGTACCAGGTGGCCTACTGTGTGCCTGTGAGCTGCAGGCCCACTGTGTGCATGGCCCCCTCCTGCCAGTCCTCTGTGTGTATGCCCATGAGCTGCCGGCCTGTCTGTGTGACCACCTCCTGTCAGTCATCTGGATGCTGTCAGCCCTCCTGCCCTACCCTGGTCTGCAGACCTGTCACCTGTGGTAGCTCCTCCTGCTGCTGACCAGCGTCTTCAAACCAGCTGCTGCCAGTTAAAATGGATACTTGGTCCTATCCAATCCTGTTCTTGACCATGGATTCAACACCTCCCGCTCTGTCCTTTGAGGGGTGTCCTGGATGCAGGGTGACAAATAAAGCAGCTTTTCTACTCAACTGCCCCTGCCTGTCCTGCTTCCCGACTGTCTTGGTGACCTGGAAGGACTTCAGGCCACTGCTTGCTCTGACCCAGCCTCACGTGGCTCAGGAGATGGATATGGGTAGAGGACGTGGACTGATGAAATAGACAGCTCCCTGATGCAGCCCAGGAAAATGTGGCCTCTGCCGTAGTCTCAGTGTCTCTCGTGGTCCTCTCCTCTGTTCTCCCTGTCCAGTCTGCAGTAGCGACTGTGTGGCACTGGGTGCTCAGATTATCCCTGCTTGGTTTTTTTCTGTCTGGTACCATCTAGGATGCTTGGGCGCTGTGACTATAGTTATCTGCAGGGCACTTCTCAAATGCTTGAATCTTAGTTATACAATGTGACTGATCCCCTAAAACCTTCCCTTCAGTGACTCACGCATGCCCATCTTTAGTTGACTGGTGATCAGCTGTACCACAACAAACACACACCACTTTCAACTTAGAAGCCAGGAGGAATCATTACGTTCTGATGACTTATGGTGACAGTGGCTGGCGATCCCGGAGGGGGGAGGTGGGCACCCCTCATCTAGCAGTGAATAGAGTTGAATCTGTGCTCCATGGACCTCATATGTGTGCTTTCATGCTCCAGTCTTTGTCGATGATGTCTAAACTGGGGTTTACCTCCTCTGGGTGGCACTGGTGACAACCTCCCACTTCCCATGCACATCCTCATCCGTTGTCTCACGTAGACTGTGGTGAGCAGTTCATGTGGAGGCTCCCAGGGATGGCCTGCCTTTGGGTCACTGGATCTGCTGTGCCTATGGCTCTGCAGCCCTACCCCGTAACTCCCAGAGCTCTCATTGCTGGCTGCCCTGGTTATCACTCTAACTTTACCCATCTGTTGCCAATGTTTCTTTGGGCCCCTGAAATCTTCCTGAGTGTTGTTGTCTCCACACGTCAACAGACGTCTGTTGCATTTTCTTCAGTGTATCTGCCACTGGCAGATTTCTCTCTCTGCTTAGCAGAGCACAGTCTGTGCTCTGGCGGCTGGACATCACTTAAGGAGTTCTACCCACTGCCTCCTCCGGCTGCTGCCAGTCCTGTCATGTCCTCTTTGGACAAGCGTGCCTTGGGACTGCATTGAGCACTCTCCTCTCCAGAGTGTTGTCAACTTCCGCTGAGCACTTTCTGCAGCCCTCTCATGTGGCTCCCACTTTTCCTCCTCGTATCGTTTCTGATGGTGTGTGTCTACTGACAACCTCTACTACTTCACTTTTGACGGACGCCTTCAGTTACACAGGGTGGGCTGGCTTCTCCTTCAACAGCCGGAGGTCCTGTTTCTCTTCAGATGCCTGATGTATCCCTTGCCTTCTGTGTTTGTAGCATGCGGCTTAATTCTGTATGTTCACAGCTTCCTTGTTACTTTTGGTTTTTGACAGTCACCTGTTGAGCAAGGTGTATCTAGCCATGGTTTTGTTTGTTTTGTTGTTTTTGTTTTTTGGTTTGAGGAATGCAGCCTATTTGGGGTGTTGTGGTGTGTTGTCCTCTATGGGGGACAGAGCAGCTGCCATTTTGGAGCCAGAGCAGCTGTGATCACCTGCCTGAGACTCTAAGAAGATTGGGTCTGTTAACATTGCCCTCGGAACAGTGGAGGACTCACGGGATGTCGCACGAGACTCCTCCTGTCTCTGAGGCTGTGTAAGCAGCTAGCTATTGCTAAGAGGGGACTCTGCAGTAGTGTAGCTGTCTATGCTCCTGCAGGTAACCTCAGTAAATGTGCTGCTTCACCAAACTGGACTGGGAAAAATAATCTCTTTGGTTTGTCATCAGGGTCCAGCCTAAGGACAGGTGACATTCATATCTCCCAGGAAAAGTCACACAAGAAGGGATCTCTTATTTTTGTGGAACTTTTCTTAGATGCTACTTCTTTGTTTCTTCTGTCTAGTTCCTCCTCCCCTCTTTGGTCCTCTCTGATGGTTCTGCTCTGCCCTCCCCCCTGCCCCTGTCTCCTCCTCCCTCCCCCTCTTCGCCTCCCCCTCCCTCTCACTTTCTGTCTTCTTTCCCCTCCTGTCTTTCTGCTCCTCCCCTCCGGTGCCCCATTCCCCATCTCCACCATCTCTTCACCTCTTCTCCCTCCCCCTTCCCTCCCCCTTCCCTCCCCCTTTCCTTTCCTCCCCCTTTCCTCCCCTTCCCCTCCTGTTCTTTTACTCCCCTCCCTTCCGGTGCCCCTCCCCTCCCCCTTCCCTCCATTCTTCTCCTCTCCTCTCCTGTTCTCTTCCTCTCTGTGACATTATCAGGGCTATCTGTGTGTAATCAGGGTTATTAAAGGTCAGAGCCTGGTGCTGGTAGTCCCAATAATTCAGATGTGGTTGCCTATCCTTGATGAGCCAATGAAACAAACAAGTAATAGTAAAAAAAATCTTTAAAAAAAAAAAAAAAGGTTGATTTGGTGTGGCCACATTGGGTAGAAATACAGGGAGATTCCATGACCCCAGCCCTTAAGTCCATCCTCTGCGTCCTGACATGAGGGTAAGGTTTAGAAGACAAGAGGTATAAATTAAGCAGTCCTGGTCCAAGTGTGGACCATTGTGACACACCATCATTATCTCAGCTTCAGCCTGTCTGAGATGATGATGTGATAGGCTGTCTGCATGAGCTCTCTTCCAGAGAGACAAGCTCCCATCTGGCTGGCCCCAGGCTTCAGCCTTTTCTTTCCTAGAGAGAGACTCCCAGGAAACTCCAGTTCCCTCTGGCATTTTGTTTCCACAGGCCAGACAGCCAGGGTGAGACATGGACATCTCGTAGAATGTTCTTGTTCCTTCCAGGCATGCTAATTACACACTTTCATCCACAGATGATGATTCAGCATCCCAGAGTGCCTTGGTGTTTTGTTTCTGGCTCCTCCTGTCCTGACCATCTTTCTCTTTGTATTTACATTTTGATGACGACGACTACCACTACCTCCTCTTCTTCTGCTTCTCCTCCTCCTCCTTCTCCTCCTTCTCCTTCTCCTCCTTCTCCTTCTCCTTCTTCTTCTTCTTCTTCTTCTTCTTCTTCTTCTTCTTCTTCTTCTCCTCCTCCTCCTTCTCCTCCTCCTCCTCCTTCTTCTTCTCCTCCTCCTCCTCCTTCTTCTTCTCCTCCTCCTTCTTCTTCTTCTCCTTCTCCTCCTCCTCCTCCTTCTTCTTCTTCTTCTTCTCCTTCTCCTCCTCCTCCTCCTCATCCTACTCCTCCTCCTCCTCCTCCTTCTTCTTCTTCTCTTTTTGGTTTTTTGAGACAAGGTTTCTCTGTGTAGCTTTGGCTGTCCTGGACTCATTTTGTAGACCAGGCTGGCCTCGAACTCACAGCGATCCGCCTGCCTCTGCCTCCCCAGTGCTGGGATTAAAGGCGTGCGCCACCACGCCCAGCCCATTTTCGCTACTTCTGTTTGAACTGTCTTCCCATCCAGTGACCCTACTTTTGGCTACATCAAATATATCCTTGAGCATATGAAGGAACTAGTCTTTCATGGTGTATTTTGGCTTTGGCTGTGTCCACTTGGTTTTTAGTTTTAAATTCTCATCTGTTCACACAAAAATCACATTTTAACACATGAATGAGAGATAGTGTGTCCCAGCTCCACACCTGCGCCACTCTTGAACCTGATTTTCTGGTTTACTCTGCATTTTGACAATGAATTTGTATTGGGGTTTTCATTATTATTATCATCATTGTTATGCCCATTTATTGAGTACCCCAAAAATCTCCAGGAGGCAAAACCAATACAGTAGCACAAAGGATCTTTATTACGACTTGAGTCCGGCCACGACCGTCACCAGCACAGTGGTATCGGGAGGCAACCCTGTGCTCTGGTTGTGGGGTTACTTAAAGGTCCTTTTCCCTCCCAGCATTCCCAAAGCAGGGAGGTGGGAAAGTACTTATTGGTTAAGATATATAAGGGAGTTTTGTGTTTTAAAATGATAGGTTACGAAAAAGGTGTCAAGGGTGCCCATGGCTCCAACTTTCTTTGATCTTTTTTTTTCACTTCCTTGCTGAGGGGAGTGCCTGGTTCAGGTTTCAGCTGAATGTCCCGTCCTGTGCTAATTGGCTGTTGCTAGGGGAGCGAAGAAGCAATAGTATGGCAGAGCTGAGGTCCTTTGATCTGGTTTTCTAGTGACCATATCTCCGGTGGGCAGGGAGGGAATGTGGCAAAGTTGGCCATCCCTGCAGGTGTTCCTGGGCCTGTAAGCCTATTTCTTGAAACCTTGCCTCAGTGACCCTGAGATATGGACTTTAATTCTTTTTGGTCTATCCTCCTCCTCCTCCTCTTCCTCCTCCTCAGCATCAGCAGCAGCAGCAGCAGCAGCAGCAGCATCACCTGCCTCACACTCTATGATTGGATGGATTGAACAGCAAAAACAACACAGAGAATTTCATCTCCCATAGCAATTTTAGCTCAGCAGCTTTTCTCAGTCATCACTGTGTGAGTGGGAATCTGACAAGGGCCTTTGGGTGGGTGTTAAAGTGTTTACCTTCTTTGTAACACAAATTGAGATTCCTGTGGTGGGACCCTGGTGGCTTGGGCTTGGGCTCTGGGGAGTTGAGTGGTGTTGCCCACACTAGTTTTCAGGTGTCCTGTAGCAGATGGCTGGTGACTGACTCTGTTCCTAATCCCCGTCTCCCCGGGGAGGCTAACTTGCTCACTGGGATTCTGGGGAGGCCTCTGGGTTTCACACCAATGCACCTTTCACACTTTCTCTTCATGCTGGGCCAGCAGAGTCTCTGGATATTTGGTGCTCTTGTGAGGTAGAAAGTCCCCCCCCACCCCACCCCCCGCCTGCTGTGACAGTACTTTAAGGCGGTTCATGGGGTTTGAGGTCCAGGTCTGTTTTTCCACCCCAACCCACAGGATGACTGGTTTGTTTGTTTCTTCCTTTCTGTTTTCCCATTGCAAGTCTCTGCAAGGGGACCCGGGGACAGCTGCTTCAGCTCACTTCTCATACCAGGGACACACCTTCTCAGTTCAGCAGAAGGGCTCTCCAAGGAGTGGCTGCTGTCCCAAAATACTGTGATTCTTCAAGGAAAGAACTTCAAAAGCATATGGAGGGACTAGAGAGATGGCTCAAGAGTTAAGGGAAATAGTTGCTCTCTCAGAGGACCCAGACTCAATTCCCAGTACCCACACAGTGGCTTACAATCTTCTGGAACTCTGGTTCCAGGGAATCAGACACCCTCCTCTGGCCTCTATGTTCATGTGGCAATGCGTTCATGTGGTATACAGACACATATGTAAGCAAAATACTCATACACATGAAATAAAAGTAATTCTTTTGGGCTGGAGAGATGGCTCAGTGGTTAAGAGCACTGACTGCTCTTCCAGAGGCCCTGAGTTCAATTCCCAGCACCCACATGGTGGCTCACAACTGTCTGTAACTCCAAGATCTGACACCTTCACACAGACATACATGCAAGCAAAACACCAATGAACATTAAAAAAAAAAAAAAAAAGTAATTCTTTTATTTAAAAAAAAAAAAGTATATAGCCACTCAGGAGGTAAAGACAGGCAAATGTTTGTGAGTTCAATGCCAGCCCAGTGTACATAGGGAGCTCTAGTCCAGCCAAGGCTGCATAGTGAGAACCTGTCTCAATCCCCCACCCTGAAAAGTACATGCGGAGGAAAGAGAGCACAAGGTATATGGAAAGCAAGTTATTTGGTTCAAAGAATAAAGAGAGACACTAGGAGTCAGAATATCCCTGGGGGTTGGACAGGAGCAGGGAGAGACTGGATTATTCTTTCTACACTGGCTCTCCACATTTTTAGAGTGGGTTGGACACTTTCCACCCGCCTCACAGAAAACAAGTATTAGGAGGAGACACTGTGTCCCATCTGGAACCAGCTAGCTTGAATACACTGGTCAGCAGCAGGAAGGGGTGCTACAGGTGGCCAGTCTGCAGACCAGGGTGGGAGAAGAGGGTTGGCAGCACCCGGACGACTGGCAGGAGGAGGTCACACAGACAGGCCTGCAGCTCACAGGCATACACACAGAGGACTGGCAGGAGGGGGCCATGCACACAGTGGGCCTGCAGCTCACAGGCACACAGCAAGTCACTTGGCATCTTACAGGAACACATATTGCAGGCCTGCAGCTCACAGGCACACAGGCTGGCTGACAGGGGCTGGACACACAACAGACTGGCTGGCAACCTGAGGGACAACTGGTGTGGCACATGGTGGCAGATGTTGGCTGGTCTGGAGGAAGGGATGGCTAGCATTCCTTTCTGGGGTGGCTTTTATACCCAGCTCTATGTCCCAGCTTCCCAGAATGCATCTGGTTTTCCGTGTAGTGTTTTCATCACTTATTCCTCAGTGATTTGTTATTCTGGGGTACATCTTCCCGAGTAATGCTCTCTGTAAACAACTTTGGCTTGAGACCAACTTCTCTTTCCATAAACAGGATGTTCTGGTTTGACTTACATGCATTTTCATACTGCTGTTTCTCTCATTGAGTCCATAGCGATACCGGTTGGATAGAGTGTAGGGTCCTCTTCTTTCTCATCTCTTTCTATCAGTGACAGCCTTGAGATAATACTGTGTTTCATCATCATTATTTATTTTAATTTTCCATTGTAAAATGCAAGACTTAACACAGAAGCTGGGAACCTAGGACGTATGGGTTAAATTTGACATACTTCTTGACCTTGTAAATAAAGTTTTATTGACAGCGACATGCCTGTGTGCATATGTGTTGCCAGCTGTTGTGTTCAGACCATGCTGGCGGGGCCTGAGTGGTTACAAAAAAGTTAAAAACATCTGCCATCACCCCTTGACACAAAACTAGCTAACTGTTTTTAGTTTCTCTTCTACTGTTGTGATAGAACACTTTATAGAAGCAACTTAAGGGAGAAAGGATTTATTTTGATTTGTAGTTCAAATCTATCATGGCAAGGAAGTCAAGTGAGCAGGAGCTTGAAGCGACTGGTCTGGGAAAGCAGAGAGGATAAAAGCTGCCACCACCCAGATACTTTCTCCACCCTACACAGCCTAGGGAATGGCACCTCCTGCTGTGGAAGGGCCTTTTCACACCTCACTTAATGTAAGTGAGATGATCCCTTGCAGGCATGCCAGGAGGCTCATCATAATCCAGCTTCTGTCTGCTGGACTGTACTAACCACTACACTAACTCTATTGTGTAGTGGCTGGTGTCGGGCTTCATGTGTTCCTCCAGCGAATACAGCTGTATGATGGGAGAAAGCCTGGAGAACTTTCCAGCAGTGTGAATGGTGTGTGTGTGTGTGGGGGGGGGGGGAACGGGTGACTTCCTGCTCTGTTTCCTTTTGCTGTATCCCCCACAACTGTTGCCAAGCCCAGGGCTGCAGAAGCCATTGCTGCCTCCTAGGCTCTGTGTGGCCCTGCTATGCAGGCTTTATATGCAGCGTGTTCCCTTCTGCAAGACCTTCTGGGCGCCTAGCCCCTGGGTGGTGGCTGATCTTAGGTCAATTTGACATACAAACTAGAGTCATCTGAACCTCCATAAGGCCTGGCTGTTAGCATTTTCTTAAATAGTGATTGATGGGGGAGGGCTCAGTCCATTGTGGGTAGTGCCATCCCTGGCCTAGTGGCCCTGGGTTCTATAAGAAAGCAGGCTGGGCGAATGTGGTGGCACACGCCTTTAATCCCAGCATGTGGGAGGCAGAGGCAGGCAGATCTCTGTGAGTTCGAGGCCAGCCTGGTCTACAAAGCAAGTCTAGGACAGCTAAGGCTACACAGAGAAACCCTGTCTTAAAAAAAAAAAAAAGAAAGAAAGAAAGAAAGAAAGCAAGAAAGCAGGCTGAACAAGTCAATAAGAAGCATCCTTCCCTGGCCACTGCATCAGCTCCTGTCTCCCAGATGCTGCCCTGTTCGAGTTCCTGTTTTGACTTCCTTCTGTGATGAGCAGCAACATGGAGGTATAAGCCATAAACCCTTTCCTCCCCATCTTGCTTTTTGTCATGGGGTCTTGTTGCAGCAGTAGAAACCTTACCTAAGACACCCTGTCCGACAGCCTGCTGTATGCCTGTGAGCTGCAGGCCCATTGTCTGTTCCTGTGGCCTGCCATACCTTAGGTGCTGCCAGCCTGCCCGCCCATTCTGCTCTGCAGATTCCGCACTGTCTACCACTAGTGCAGAAAGAGTCAACTTCATTGGTTGCAAAGGTTTTGGTTTATGTTCCTTGGCTCAGCTGATTCGGGACACTTCCTCTCCCCAGTGACCTATTTCCTAGTGGTGGGGAGAATATCATGGTGGTAGGAGTGTGCAGAGGGTGAGGCCAGTTACCTTCAGACAGACCGAATCAGAGAGCAAGGTGGGGCGGAGTGGGGGGGGGGGGTGAGGGACCAGGGATGGCATGCAAGCTGTTTTGTTCTGTTTTTCAAGACAGTGCTTCTCTGTGTAGCCCTGCCTATCCTGGAGCTCGCTCTGTAGGACCAGGGTGCTCTCAGACTCACAGAGATGGGCCTGCCTCTGCCTCCACCACCACCAGGAAATGGCACAGAAGCTTTAAAGCTATATTTCCTCACCCCAGTGACCTATTTCCTCCAGCTAGCCCCTAGCCCCTGCAGTTTCCAACATCCTCCCAATTAGCACCACTGGCTGGGGACTAAGCCATAGAGCTTGAGGGTGATATTTCACCCTTATTCCAGAACATTCTGCACCCCCCGCCCCCGCCTCGGCTTCTCATGACTCAAATGCGTTCAAATCCCCACAGCTTCAGAGTTCCAGCACTGTCCAAAAGCCTCCGTGACACCAGACTAAGGCAACGTTGATTGGTCCTGTAAAAACAGAAACTGAGCTGTATGCTTCTGATAACACGAAGGCCTGGAGCCAACATTCCTCTTCCAAAGGGATGAATGAGGAGCTGGCAAGAAAAGTTAGACCAAAGCAAGACTTGACACCCAGCAGAGCAACACTGACTCCCGTAGCCCTGTCAAGTATCTAGGTTGTGCCATGACGTCAGCTCCAAGGGCTTGGGTGGCCTTGCTGTTTGTAGCCCACATGGCTTGTGCCTTGTCCTTGGCAGGAATTTCATATTCCTGGCATCTCCTATGACCCAGGGTCCTCCTTGCCCCTTCGGTTTAATGCTCACAGCTTTGCCCATGACCTTCTCAGGGGCTGTCTGGAGGGCTCCTGATCGCAGCACATTCTCTGGTCCCTGGAGCTTTCCTTTGGAATCTGGGGCGGAAGCTTCCATAACACAAAGACAGTGTAGCTGTTTGTGTCTACACTGGTTGCATAGCCCTAGCTGGCCCCAAACTCACCACCTGCCTCTGCCTGCTGCATGCTGGGGTAAAAGGTGTGACCATTGTGCCTTTTGTATTCTGAACACCTGCAAAACCAAAGCTGCTGGCAGCTGGACTGGCTGCCTGGCCCCTGGGACCACAGCTCTGTGGCCTGGCGGAAGCACCTTGGAAATGGCTTCACTGGGGAGGTACGTGAGTTCCCACAGGATCTTTCACAGAACTCAAACTGCGGGACCAGGGGTCACCTTCAGAGATGCCCCAGCCTCCCAGCTAGTTCCCATCTACTAAATGGGGTCCTCTGGCTAGGTTCCATTTACAGTCTCCCCAAATAGCACTGTCAGTGTGGGGAGGAGGCACTCAACAGGAGTCAGTGCTGGGGGAGGGGATGTTGGGTCATAAGTGGGAGGCTCTCTTATCTTTTTCACCTGGTCCCTTAAAGAGACCCTATGACACTTTGGACTGGAATGTCCCCAAAGACTGTGTGCCGAAGGCAGGGGCCCCAGCCTGTGGTGCCACCGGGAGCGTGTACAATCTTTAGAAATGGAGCTCGTAGGGAAACGCAGGGTCACTGGGCATGTGTTTTGAAGAGGCCTGTGGACCATGGCTTTTCACTCTCTCACTTGCTTTACAATTCTCATGTGCCTTGCCATATTTTCCCCCAAAGCAAGGAAAGATCATAGAGGAATCAGTGAGCGCAAGCCAAACCTTCCTTTCTCCACAGGTTTCCTCAGGGGGTTTGTCATGTAGCAGAAAGCTGAGCAGGGCACGGGGTAGGGGGTGGGGGCGCCTTTACCCCTGTACCCAATGGATTGCTATTCTCCTCAGAATATTTCAATAACCAAGTGATGGGTGCAGGGCACGGATTAACCCAGCAAGCAGGATCAGTACAACTTCAAATCTGGCCCCACCGTGTTCAGAGGCTCCCCTCTTGGGGTTCTGCTCAAGTCTTCCCATGGGGAGTTCAGCTGGGGGTAGGAGGGACCTTGTCTGTCCCAGGAAGGTGTGTCTGCTCCTGTCCATGTGTCATGTTCTGCAGGCTTCTGGCTCCACCTCATCCAGTCAGTTCTCAGCACGGGGCTGATGAGAACACTGTCTAATGATTAAAAAAAAAAAAGAAATAAGATGCCAGACAACAGATATTAGATGGACAGGTTTTATTGTATGAGCATGGGGAGGCAAGGAATGGGGGGAGGGGTACCCCAGAAAAAGACAAAGACAGAGGAAAAGAGAGAGAGAGAGAGAGAGAGAGAGAGAGAGAGAGAGATGAGAGAGAAAGGGGGCAAGAGAGTAAGAGAGAGAGAGCCACCAGGAGGATTTGGCCCTTTATAATCATGGGCAGGGCCACGCCCCCATGGCAGGTAGGCAATGGCATGACAAGTGGGCAGACTGAGGCAGAATGCCAACACACTGGCTTTCCCGGCTGGTCTGATGGCACACACTTGACTCTAGTGTTAGTTGGTCCACTGGGAACCCAGTCTTGTCCTCTGTGCCTGGGGGTCTGTTTCCAACATGGCTTTCCCCCTTGCCCCTCCTCAGGCAGGCCTTACAATCTGATGGGACCAGTTTTGTAACGGTAGGGGCTGAGGTGGGGGATGGGGCACAGAAGGCCCCACCCCAGCATGTGTTCTCAGGGTTTTCAGTCTGTAGCCATGTAGGAGACTGTCAGACAGACATGCCTGCTTTAGGCTTTGTCCCCAGGGTTCTGACTTAGCATCGGAGAATCTTTCTGTGTTTGGCTTTACCAGGCGACGCACCCAGGGCCATGGCGGACTAGGCATGATGACCCAGGGCACTTTAGAAAATGCGCACAGCTCATAGCTCCTGACGTGAATACTTTATTGAACGTAGCAGTGGATCTGTCACATCTGGTGTGAATGCACGGTCATGAGGAGGGGCTTCTGGGGCTACAATCTGTGTCACAGAGAAATTTGTAGGGGGGAGGAGCTGGTTGGCACCTTCAGACCCCATGAGGCAGCAGCTCTGTAGCCCCTAATCCATAGTGAGACAACTCTGGTGGCCCTAGGCAGCTTCTAATGGCTCCTGAGAGTGGAGAATCTTAGGAGCAGGCTTAGGAACAAAGCCTGAGCCTGCAAAGACTGAGAGAGCCAGCTTATCAGCAGCAGGACTTCTGGCCTGAGGAGAGGCCACAGCAGGCCTGGCGGGAGCAGGCAGGGCGGCACAGCAGGGACACACAGGAGGAGGCTGGGCGGCAGCAGCTGGGCTGGCAGGAGGAGGCACAGCAGGAGGAGGTGGGCACACAGCAGGCAGGTCTGCACACAGGGCGGCAGAGCAGGGACATGCTGGAGCAGGGCTTGCAGCAGACAGGCTTGCAGCAGACAGGTGCACAGCAGGGTGGCTGACAGCATGAGGAGGATCCAGAGCAGATGGGTGTGCAGCAGACAGGTGTGCAGCAGACAGGCCTGCAGCAGACAGGTGTGCAGCAGACAGGCTTGCAGCAGACAGGTGCACAGCAGGATGGCTGGCAGCAAGAGGACTGGCAGCTAGACTGCTGGCAGCATGAGGAGGAGCCACAGCAGACAGGTGTGCAGCAGACAGGCTTGCAGCAAAGAGTCACACCGCAGGACTGCTGGCAGGGGGAGCAGGTGCAGCACGCTGGCTGGCAGCATGAAGATTGGCAGCAGGGGCTGGACCCACAGCACACTGGGGAGCAGATGAGGGTCAGACAGGAGGCTGGGCCACAGCAGGTGGGGGCACAGCAGCTGGGCTGGCAGCAGCTGGGGGCACAGCAGCTGGGCTCACAGCAGCTCTCTGGGCAGTCATCCACCTGCCAGGAGGAGTCAGTACAAGAATCACAGGAACCAGGCAGGCAGACCCGGCTGTCGTAGCTCAGGTCACTGGAGCAGACAGACATGGTGGAGGTGGCCATGGCGGGGAGGTCTGGTAGGAACTGTAAGTGTGTGAGTGTGAGTGTGTGAGTGTGAAAGGCTGGCTGTTGGCTTTTATACCGTCCTGGGCTGGTGTTGTCCTAGTGAGAAACTTTCCTTCCTGCTTGCTGGCTGCAGGAGCCCCCTCATTAGCGCCCGTCATCAGCAGTGTGCACGCCTTACCTGTTTGTTTTTGTTTTGACTGTGCTGAAATCCTGGAAAACATTTGAGGCCACATCCCCCGTGGGATTTTGGAGGTGAGCAGGGCTCCATGGCAACGGGTTCTTGGTTGTCATCCTGTGCCTGAGTGACTGGAACCTATTATTATTGTTGTTGTTGCTTTAAACATTTCAAAACATAAGCAAAGTGAAAAATAGGTCTTAAAAAATACGACTCACTAAAAGGCTTATAGACAGGGTACCCTGTCCCTCTCTGAATGTTAGCAACACGCGGGTCCTACACAGCACAGTTTACTCAGAGGCTTGTTGGTAGGAGACTGTATTCTCCCCACATCGCCTGTGCCTTGTCAGGGAGACTGTGCTCGGGTAAGGTTTGGCATCTTTCTCTGCTGTGCCCCGTCCCCCTGAGACTCTTGGCACTTCCAGTGAGACTCTGAGCTTTCTCCATTTTCTTTTTGCTGTGGTTCTGATGCCAGAGACTCCACATGCTGCAGTTACCACACTTCAGAGGCTTCTGGTCTGCTTGCCGCTCCCCACCCCCAATCTAGGATAGTCTGACTGGGTATAGAATTCTGGGTTTGGAACCTGGAAATGGTGGTGCATGCCCTTAATCTCAGGACTCAAAGACAAAGGCAGGCAGACTTCTTGAGTTTGAGGGCAGCTTGGTCTACAGAGAGAGTTCTGGGTTTGAACCAGTGTCCCTCAAAGCACAAGTGATGTGGGGCTCATGTCACTGAGTGGAGACAACCAGTGTTTCTCCAGTTTGCTTCTTTCTTTCAACTTCAATCTCTTGTTTTCTTCCTTCAATTTTAGAATGCCCTTTTCCAGGCTGTGTAATTGAGACTTTCAGTGTGACCTCTCATCTCAGGATTATCTTAAAACCCACTTCTTCCTTGGCTTTTCCTTACAAGACTCTAGACATTGCTCCTTCGGGTGTGAGCCTTCAGTGTGTCTCAGTCCTCCCATTCCCTCACCTTCATCCTTCACCCTCCTCTTTGCGAGGTTGTTCTGGTTTTATTTCCAGACACATTCTGTCCCTACAGAGTCATTTGAACTCTCTATGAAATTAAAAATCATACAGACAGAGGCCCTAACTCACCAGTCATGGTATGGCCTCAGTGAGCCATGTCTGCCATCTCTTGTCCAGCTCAACCTCTGAAGCCACCATGGCAGATCTGTGCATCCCATAGCTGTATGTAGATGGCTGCCTCCACCTCTTTGTGGGGTGACTGGGGACAGCAGAGGTATACCTGCAACCCTTTCTCTTCCTCTTCCCTTTTCTTTCTGAAACGGTAGCACCTGTAGCCCAGGCTGGCCTCACTACGTAGCCAAGGTTTGCCCTGAGCTCTTGACCTTCTTGTCTCTACATTCCAGAAGTGTGTCACCATCTTGGGCTGTGACTAGACTGATCTTCTGGTGACCTCTTTCTAGAACCTTGTACCATTTCTATGGCCAGGCCCTGTCTTCCCTGCCAAATTTCCAGCACCATGATGGTTTCCTCAGCTTGGTCTTGTGTGCCCCTTCAGTTTCTCACCTTACAGTCTGAGTGCTCCTGTCTGTCCCTGGTGTTGCATCCTCCCCGGCTCCTGATGCCAGCTCCTGCTCTCCTGATCTACATCTCAGCCTCCCTGCACCCACCCCCTCCTTCAGCTGCTCCACACACTCCGTCCACCATGCAGCCTGCTAACAAGTACCCTCACCCGCAGGCTCTGGCTTTAGTCTCCAGGGACTCTGGTGTCTCCCTCCCTACCTCCCTCTCTCCCTCCCTCCCTCCCTACCTCCCTCTCTCCCTCCCTCCCTCCCTCTCTCCCTCCTTCTCTCTCTCCCTCCTGTCCTCATTCTTGTCCTCCTCTTAGTTCACAAACTCCTGGCTCTACCAATTTCACTTTCTAGAAGTTTGAAAACTACAAAAGGAAAAAAAATTACAGAAATAAGCAATGCAGGATTTTAAAATTATTATTATTATTTTTTTTTTATTATGGCACATTGTTGTAACTGGTCCAGCTGGTTCAGAGTTCACCATCTGAGTCTAGCTTCCTTGGAGGTGCCTAGGGGCTGGAGGAATCCTCAGTCTGGTGCTCAGCCTTGCCCAAGGCTTCAGGCACCTGGCAGTATCTTGAGATGCTGTCCCGGCTCCTATATTTTTTTGGGTTGCATGCTGTCATCTGCTCACTTGCACTTCTTCCTGCTCTGGCTTTGGCCAAGTCCTTTGACGACAGCCAGGTTTGTGGCAAGGGTCCCAGTCAGTTGGTCACATTATTAAATGACCCCAGCACAAGAGACTCTGTGAGAGGTGACTTGCTTTTCCATTGCTGGGCTAGAGGTGACATCCATCATGGTCACCTGGAGCAGGCCGGTGGTTCTCCTTAGGGGTTGAAGATCCCAAGCACCCACAGCCATCCTCCATGCCCTAGGTTGGGACATGGCTTTGTTATCCTATTTCCATCAGCTTCAACTTCAGAGTCAACCTTTTGCCTTAAGGGTCTGTGGCCGTGGGGTCTGTGCTCTTGAACAGTGCCTTGGTTAAGGTGAAGAGACAGGGCTGTAAGCCACAGAAATGCAACAATGGCCTGTGGCTCCTACTGGGTAGTTTTCCTGAGAAGTGGTTGGTGAGCCATGGAGCCATCTCTTGAAGGGTGTGGCCAAGGGTATCAGAACATTCTCGAAGCAGCACATGGCTGTCATCAGCTCATCCCAGGCTCCTTGCCCCTGAGTCATCTTTCTATCCTCCCCTGGTCCACCTCAGACACCTATTGTCATAGTTTGGGTATAGAATGTCCCCACAAGCTCATTTGTTGAATGCCTGGTCTCCAGTTGATGATGCTATTTAGGGACCTGGATGAAACATTACATCATTGGCCTTCATGGAGGAAGTAGGCCACTGGGGGCGGGCCTTTTGACACTCTTCCTGTCCCTCCTCCTTTCTGCTTCCTGTCTGCCATGAGGGAGAGCAGCCTTGGTTCCATGCTCAGGTTGTGTGGTATTCTGTTTTGTCACAGGCTCAGAATGAATAGCGTGAGAGCTGGACCTTTGAATCTGTGAGGAGACTCACCCCAACTCTCACCACCATTTCTAGCTCTCTTACTGTCTGACTGGCCTGGGCACCTGCTGTCCATTTCCAGAAGCCCCTGTTCTGTTTACCACACATGTGGGCTCATGTCATCTCATCAAGCATAGTGTTTCCAAGGTGAATCCACCTGGCTGGCTCCTCTACAGTTGTGTGATGTTCCCTGGGTGGACAGCCCACACACTCTCCTGCCAGATGGACATTTGGATAATGTCCTGTTGTCTGTTGTCAGTGGTGTGGACCTGAGTGGACACTGCTCTATATGAACGCATGCTCCCATTTCCCCTAAGATGAAGCCTAGAGCTGGCCTGGCAGAGTTCCAGAGTCCCCTGTAATTACAAGCCTTGGAAACTGTCTTCCAATGTGGCCACAACAGGAAAGAGGCTCATAGAAGACAGGGGACATACTTCCTGGGTGCTGGAGGGCATCCCTCTGGCAAACCAAGGGTCACCAGGAAGATGAGGCCTTGTGTTTTGGATGTCAGCATGCAGAGGTGAGCGTGTCAGACACAGGTCACTGTTTCTGTTCTAACCCATGGCCATCAGGACACCAGAGAGGGTCAGACATATGTTAGGGGTGACCACCAATGATGTTGAGCCTTACCTGTTGGCCACTTAACACCCACAGCAGGATGTGGCCATCATGGTCCTTTGAGGCCTCTTATCTATGGGGACATAGGTTTGGCCTCCAAAAACAAAACAAAGCTGTGCCATATGGTCTCTGGTGCTGCGATGCCTCAGTGGTTATTTTGGGTAGTTTCCTGAGTGGAAGAAGGGAGGTGGCCCCCTAATCACAGGAGCCCTGGGTGTGAGGGCCTGGGACTGGTGGCACGGTTGGTGTTGCCTCGTGAGTTAGTCACTCGTCTTGTTGCTGTAACAAAACACCTGACAGAAAGCAACTTAAGAGAAGAAAAGGTTTATTCTGACTCACAGTTCACAGTCCAACATAGTGGGATGATGCGTGGTAGGAGTGTGAGGCAGCCGGTCAGTTACATCGTGTAGTCAAAAAGCAGAGAGAGAGGGGAGAGTTGCGGGGGTGGGGAGGGCGATGCCAGTGCTCAGCTTACTTTCTTCTTTTCATCTAGTCCAGGACTGCATGGTCCATGGGATGGTGACACCCACATTTAGGGTGGGCCTTCCCATCTCAGTCAACCTAATCTAGACACTGCCTCACAGATCTGTTGTCTTAGCTACTGTTCTATGCTGCGAAGACACACCAAGACAGTGTATAGAAGAAAGTTTTTTTTTTTTTAATTTGTTTATTGTGTATATAGTGTTTGTACCTGCCTATTCCCCTGCATGCCAGAAGAGGGCACCAGATCTCGTTCTAGATGGTTGTGAGCCATTATGCGGTTGCTGGGAACTGAACTCAGGACTTCTGGAAGAGCAGACAGTGCTCTTAACCTCTGAGCCTATCTCCCCTGCCCCAGAAGAAAGCATTTTATTGGAGGCTTGCTTACAGCTTCAGAGGGTGAGCATTTGGTCATCACGGCAGGGAGCATGACAACAGCCAGGCAGGCATGGTGCTGGAACAGTTAGCAGCCAAGAGCTCATACCTCAATCCACACAGAAAGAGCAAGATTAAGTCTGACTTGGACTTTTGAAACCTCAAAGCCCACCCCCAGTGACACACCTCCTACAACATGGCCACACCCCCTAATCCTTCCCAAAGAGTTCCACCACCTAGGAACCAAGCATTTAAATATATGGGCCTATGGAGGCCTAAAGTTAGTCCTCTGTGATCAAGGCTGGAGGGGTGGGAACGGCTAGAGCAGTGGAGAAGGAGCCTGTGGGATCAGTAGTTGGACTTCTGGACTGAGCAGAGGACATCACATATGCTGGCAATTTGTTTCCAAGGAGATTCTTGACCCTGTTAAATTGACAGCGTTAGCCATCATATTCCACTCAGCATCCAGTCATGTGGTCCCCGTGCTCCGGCAGGGTAGGGATGTTGGGTCTGGAATGCCAGGCAGCGAGGCGGGACAGACATCAATTCCACACTGTGTGGGGCAGCTGCTTGGAAGGGCTGAGGGCCACTGGGGCTGCACAAAGGCTGTTGGAATCCAGGAGGGCTGGATTGGCAGAAGGCACCCAGAAGCCCGTATGAGGCTGGCATCCTCAGAGCCTTGGAGCCCTGGTTGAGATGTGGACCCGGAGGAAGGTAGAGGTGCAGGGAGAGAGCTGGAGGCAGAGTAGGGGAGACTGGAGATGTAGCTTCTGGGTAGGACTGTCAAGCTCAAGTGGACCCCAGCCCTCAATAGCAGCTGTGGGGCTGAGGACAGGTATGGCACAGGGGTTCCCACAATCCCTGTGGCTATCCGCTAGTCACGTTTCCCCACATTCCTAACCTCAGATGCTAAGCAGTGGCTTTGAGAAGAGTCAGGCTGTACCCTTGAGCTCAGTCCCATTTGCTGCACGAAACCTGGCCCCTCCATGCCCATATACCTCTTGACACACACAAGACACAGAATATTAGGAGATAGAGGGTATTTTTTTTTTTAATTAAAAAAAAATTGGTGAGTGTGTGTGTGTGCGTGTGTGTGTGTGCGCGCACACGCGCACGCACGCATGCGCGTGAGCACAAATGAGTACAAGTGCCAGCAGAGGCCAGAGGGTATCAGCAAATCCCCTGGAGAAAAAATTACAACATACAGCAGTCACTCTCTGTGCACTGGGAACAGGACTCAGGTCCTTTGCATGAGTGTATGTGCTCTTAACCACTGAACCATCCCTCCAGCCCCCAGAGGCAGGCTTATCATTGTCATCTGCAGCGACAGGCCAGGTGAGGCTAGGACTGCTGGACTTGGGACTAGTCTTATGACTTGGGGCCTAAGAAGGCAGGGGGCTCTGCTCAGGCAGCCTCAGGGAAGGAGCCAAGCATCCTGTGGCTGGCCATAGCTGATCTTCTGTGGTCAAGGCTGGAGGGTGGGAGTAAGTAGAGAGCTGAGAAGCAGCCTGTGTGGATTGTAGCCCAGATGAGGACTAAGGATCAGCAACAGGACTTCTGGCCTGAGGAGAGGCCACAGCAGGCCTGGCGGGAGCAGGCAGGGCGGCACAGCAGGGACACACAGGAGGAGGCTGGGCGGCAGCAGCTGGGCTGGCAGGAGGAGGCACAGCAGGAGGAGGTGGGCACACAGCAGGTAGGTCTGCACACAGGGCGGCAGAGCAGGGACATGCTGGAGCAGGGCTTGCAGCAGACAGGCTTGCAGCAGACAGGTGCACAGCAGGATGGCTGGCAGCATGAGGAGGATCCAGAGCAGACAGGCTTGCAGCAGACAGGTGTGCAGCAAACAGGTGTGCAGCAGACAGGTGTGCAGCAGACAGGTTCACAACACAAAGGCTCACAGCATATAGGTTCACAGCAGGGCTGCTGGCAGGGGGAGCAGGTGCCGCAGGCTGGCTGGCAGCACAAGGGTGTGCAGCAGCTGCTGCAGCCAGATTGGTAGCAGAGGCTGGACACACAGCTCACTGGGGTGCAGACAAGGGTCAGACAGGGGGCTGAGGCACAGCAGCTGGACTGGCAGCAGCTGGGGACACAGCAGCTAGACTGGCAGCAGCTGGGGGCACAGCAGCTGGGCTCACAGCAGCTCTCTGGGCAGTCGTCCACCTGCCAGGAGGAGTGAGTGCAAGCATCAGAGCAGACAGACATGGTGGAGGCGGCCATGGCCACGTTGGCTGGGAGCTGGCAGGTGTGAGTGTGTTGAGGGACTGTGTGAGTGCTGGTGGAGTGTGTGTGTGTGTGGTGCTCTGGGTTCGGGGCTTTTATCCTCCAGGCGTGTTTTGCTGTGGGAGGCTCTGAGCCTTTCCCCTTCCTTGTTGTTCAGTCTGGAGGGTGCTCTGTGAGACTCAGTCACAAACTCCTGTTGGGCTGGTTGCCCTAAGAATGGGCATATCCGGAGGGAAAGCACAGCCTTCCTGGGTTGACCGTGTGCCCTCTGCCTTTTGGCCACCTGCCAGGGACCTGGTAATGTTGTTGACAACCAACACTATTGTGTCCTCCAGCTGTGCCCTCAGAGTGATGGTCCAACCTGCCTGTGCAGGGAGAGAGGTGATGGGCTCCTCTCAGAGTTGTCTCTCCTGAATCGGACCAGTGCTGTGGCCATAGCACTGTACTCACAGCCTCTGCCAGTGTCCTCGGCATTGTCAGATGCCTGGGTCAGTGGGTTCTTGCTTGGAGTCCTAGGTTCATGTGTCCCAGAAAGCAGTAGATGGCGGTCTGTGCATTGCTACAGGGAGCAACACTCAGTAGTTCAAAGGCCTGGCTGTGCTGAGTGGGCCTTCTATGCCACACAGCGTGGGCTTCTTGCCTCACATACATGGTACAGCGTCTCACTCAAGTTCTGTCCCATTGACTTCTACACACGTCACGCGTGACAGGTCCCATCAGCATCCGGGCCCAGAAGTGTGCTATGGGATCGTGATAGCTGCAGCTCACTGGCCCCTCCGAACCTCTGCCAGTGAGCGGCCGTTTCACCTGGACTCAGCTGATGACTTCCAGCCTCCCCTTTGACTTAGTTTCAAAAGGCTTTACCCAGGCCTTTCAGAACCCAGGCTCTACTCAATTCCTCTGCCTCACCCTCCCCTCAGCCTTTCTCTGCAGGCCAGAGGTCAGATACTGTCCCTTAGACAGGAAGCCAAAGAATACTGCGGTGGAGGACAGGGCCAGAAATATATTTTTATAAAACCAGACCCATCAGGCTTCAAAGCCTGGCTGCAGGGAACCTGTGGAGAAGCGTCCCAGCCAGCATGTAGCTTGAAGTTGAGTCTTTGGACAGGAGATTGGCTTTTAAGCTTTCTTCTAAGACTTCATAACCTTTGGCTCATGCATTTGGGTTTCTGGTCCGTTTTGACTTAATATGTGACGCAGCGTAAGTATGTAGTACAACTCTCAGCATTTGGCCACTTGACTGTCCCAGCACCATTTGGGGAAGAGACCGCACTTCCATCACTGTGTGTCCTGGTGCCATTGTTAGAAATCAGGTGACTCGGTGTGGTCCATTGATGTACATGCCCACCATTGGGCCAACAGCACAGTTCTGACCCCCAAGGGCTTTACTGTTGGTAACTGTAGTTTCTCTTGCCTAGTGGCTTTGGCTATAGCCTCCAGGACAGTGTTGACTGGAAGTGGTTGGAGTGGACACACTTGCATTGCCCCTGGCCTTAGAAAGGGTTTGGGGGTAAACCACATGGCTGCCCTGCATTGCACTGAGGACTTTCTGTGAGGCTTGTTAAGTGTCTTTACTATAAAAGGGCGTTGGATCTTCCTCAGCATCCTTTGTGGCATGATTGAGATGCTGTGAGGTTCCCTTAGTCCCTTTGTGATATGCTACACGTGTTAATCTCCCCTGTTGAGTCAGTTTGCACTCCAGCTGTGCTGCACGATCCTTCTCTATGCTGCTGGCGAGGATCTGATTGTGTTTTGTGGGCGGGGCATGGTAGTGGCATGGTAATTCTTTCTAAGCATTTCTGGCCATCTCTGAAGACATGGCCCCCCAGCTCTCCATTGGTGGATGGTTTTTAGTTAGGGTTGAACTTCCTTGACATCTCAGGTCAGTTCCTTTGGCCTGGGTCAGTTCACACACTTCAGACCTGAGACACAGATGGATGAAAATGAGAGGATGGGGGAAGAGACACCTGCAGACAGTAACCACTGAGATCTGGGCAGCAACATAAGACTGGATAGCATGCCGCCGAGTCGGAATTGGTCAGGAAACAGCGAATAACACTAATTATCAATACAGAGATCAATCTACCAAGACCACATAGAGACCCCAAGATATACCAAGCTGAACTGGAAAGAACTCAACAGCTCTGGCACACTGACTGCAGCTGGCAATGTCGGCAAGCCATTGTTAGTGTAGTGTTGTAAAAAGAAGAAATAGAAGGAAAGTCAGGTAAAAGAAGAGTCGTAGTACTGAAGGCTCGGAAAGCGCCGCCCACAGCCGCACAGGACACAGGAAGCAGCCACATGGCTCAGGCCAGACGAGTCTCTGTGAATTTGAAATAGTTGAGATCATGTGAGACAACGTCTCTGACCATGATGAAAGAGATAGAAATCGAAACAGAAAGAAAACTGTAGAATCCAGCAACCTGTAGGAACACAACACATACACTTAAATAGCCAGGGAGTCATGGGGGAAGCTGGAAGACACAAGAGTCAGATGAAAATGAAAACACAAGACACCCAAGCTGGGATGCGGCCAACACAGCACAAGAGGGAAACTCATAGTCATAAAGGAAGAGCCCAGACCAGTCATCTAAACTCACACTTCAAGGAACCAGGAAAAGGAAGTGCTCATGGAACCCAGAGGCAGAAGTGTGCAGAAAGTACGGATTAGAGCCTGGACATAGAGACCTGGAAAAGCAGCAGTGGGAACAGGGCCATCGAAAAAGAACAATGCTGACCAGTGTTTAGCCCGGCTAAAGGAGAAGGGAATTTAAATAACTAAAGTCACGGCCAGGCATGGTTGCGTACGCTTTTAATCCCAGTGCTGGGAGAGGCGGGTGGAGCGCTGGGAGAGGCGGGTGGATCGCTGTGAGTTTGAGGCTAGCCTGGTCTACAAAGCAAGCCCAGGCCAGACAAGGCTACACAGAGAAACCCTGTCTCAAAAACCAAAACAAACCAAACCAAACTAAAACAAAACAAAACAAAAACCTAGAGTCACACATGGAAACAGGGTCTGGTGACAAATAAGGGAACTCAGGTGTTAGGGGCAGCAGACTCCATGCAGTCTGGAGGCCAGATGTTGTAGCCGGACCTCTTCTCTTCCGGTGGCTTCAATTGCTATTCTAAGTCCTTTCTGTCCCAAATAAAAACATCTACTATAGAGCAGGGCCATGAGCCACAGACTATCTCAACTATGCAGACATATCTTAATTTCTCCTCCCCCCCTTTTTGTGTGTAAATGAGGGTTGAGCCTAGGCTCCTGCATGTGCCACCAAAACATTCCACGTTGGAGCAGTTATAGGGCCTCAGCCGTTTTATGCATTTCCTCTGATTTTCAGACAAGGTTGACTTTGAACTTGTGACCCTCCTGCCTCAGCTTTCAAAGCAGTAGGTAAGAGCCGCCATGTGCAGTTCTCCTTTGCATTGGAAGGACAACTGGCTGAGCGTCGACTTCTGAGTAGACCGGTTACTTCCTGTCCTTTGAGCACACCACACCGCTGCCTCCTCCCCTCGGGCTCGGGAGAGAAATGCGCCTCCGGCTCCCACGGTTGTCTTGTAGTAATTGCATTCTTGTGTCGCCTTGGTGACCGTTGCGTTTTGTTTTTGGTTTTGTTTTTTTCTTTTTCTTTTTTCTCCCTGCAGTTCATTGCGCTTCATGGACATGAAGTTCCAGGAGTCCTGGCATATTTGGGGAGGTTTTTAATGATTTCTGGAAATGTTCTAGCTGTTTTCTATCAGGGTAGAGTACCACCTGAACTCTACCGTCTTAATCGTAAATAACAGATTTCAAGGGAATCGCACACATTCAGTGTGCAGCCCTCCTGACCAGCCAGCCACACAGTCCCTTCAACATGTAAAAAACAAAACAAACAACAACAGCAACAATAACAACAACAGCAACAACACCCTATCCCTATCCAGTGTTAACTTACTGTTTCTCTACAGCCTGGGCAACTTTAGTCCTGCTCTCAATTGCTCTAATTTTTCTTCTTGTTTGTCCCACTCCTTCTTGCTCTCCTCTCTCCTGCTGGAGGTCCTATGAAGCAAGGGTTATGTATGTCCCATGTATCCTGTAGACCGTGAGGCTGGGCACATCTCACGGCCTTCATCCTGCATGTCCCGTGTATCCTGTAGACTGAGGCTGGGTACATCTCACGGCCTTCATCCTGACACTGTGCCAGGGTCTCGGCAGCCTTTTCAGGCAGTAGAGTGACAAGGCACAGGAGGCAGCTTGGCACAACATGACTCAGTAGCCAGTGTTGGTTCAGACTTCGGGAGTTGGACCCCAAGTTGTTTAGTGTAGGTGTATTTAAACACAACACAATCTGGTGCTAACTATTCTTGTGATGATGAACTTAATCCCAAGTTCACAGCAAATCATAGAGAAATCTCTTTGAGGAAAAAAGGAAACTAAATACCGATCAAACATGGCTGCATGAAAGCTCTTTGTAAAGTGCATGTGACACCTTCCCTAAAGATAGGTTCTGTAGACTGAGAACAATAAGTTTATAAGAAGAATCTGGAGAAGAGTCTGGTGCCCAAAAGTCTCCAGCCACACAGCACAAAGGTCACTGGTGAAAGCAGGCCTGCTCCGGTCTTCTGTGTGGAGAACAGGTTGTGCATTCCTTCCTCTGCATTAGTGAGCAGTATTTCAGCTCTCCCTAGTGCACGTCTGTGGGCACAAAGACCACCGCACCGCCTGCACCTGCGATTTCTTATATTTAGTTCCTTTTGATTCATGTTCCCTGTCCTCGTCTCCTCATTTGCTATTGTAGATAAGGCTTGCCGTTTGGTGCTATGGCCTCACAGGCTCTTTGCCTTGCGCTGCAGACTTAACCTCACTCCTTCTGCCCCGATTTGTATATTCTTTCCTCTGACCATTTCAGGATATGGCTCACTCTTGCTCTTGTGGGACCTTGGGGTGCATCATTAGGTTGTTTGTTTTCCCAACAGGAATGCCGCTTGGTGCTGCTTTTGTTCTATCCCAGGGCTTCAGGGTGCTGTGTCTGTACTATCACCTACTCCCCCACCCCCCCATCCCCCAACTCCTGCAGATTTTCAAGTTCCGTTTGCCTAAAAAGTCACTTTCGGGCCGGGGCGTGGTGGTACACACCTTTAATTCCAGCACTCAGGAGGCAGAGGCAGAGGCAGGTGGATCATTGTGAGTTTGAGGCCACCCTGGTCTACAGAGCGAGTCCAGGACAGTCAAGGCTACATAGAGAAATTAACTCACAAATTAAGACTGTTCACATCCTGAGTTATTGACGAAGGTGCGGACTCATGCCTGCCATTTTGTCACATGTCTTCTAGTTGTTTTGTGTTCTTTGTGTCTTTTTTTTTTTTTTCTCTCTCTTTCTCTCTTATTCGTCTTTGCAGTTTGACGGTTTATAGAATCTATAGTGTTTAATTCTTTTTCTACTTTCTCTCTGGTATTCTTATGCTTTGATATGCAACCCCTGTGGTAGCTCTCTCTCTCTCTCTCTCTCTCTCTCTCTCTCTCTCTCTCTCTCTCTCTCTCTCTCTCTCTCTCTCTCTCTCTCTCTCTCTCTCTCTCTCTCTCTCTCTGCCATTTCTGGGTCTAAGACTCTCTTTGTCTCTTTTTGTAAGGTTGGTATGAGTTGCCATGAAATTGCTTAATTTTTGCTTATTGAGGAAGGTCTGTGTTTCTTCTTTGATTCTGAAGCCTTGCTGGACTTAGTAATCTTGGTTGACAGTTATTTTATTCCAAGACCTCAACACACCATTCCATAGTCCTTGGCCTGCAGACTTTTGCCCAGGAGTCTGCAGTTTATCCACGGGGTTGCTGTCAAGGGGGACTTGGTGCTTTTCTCTTGCAGATAATATGCAGTGGTGTGGTTTTGGGTTTTCAGGTTTTTTTTTTTTTTTTCTGTTGTGTCCTTAGAAGATTCTTTACACCTTCTACCCTTCCCTGGTGTTAATATCTTTCCTGAGGGATTTTCTTGTGTATCATTGCATAGATTTTCTGTGCTCTGAATTTTTCATTTTTTCCCTTCAGACATTCCAGTGATGCTGACACTGATGACTGATGGTGTCCCAAAGATCTCCCATATTCTCTCCGTTTTTCCCCTTTATTTTTGACTGTATATGATATTCTGAAAGACCTGTCTTCAAGCTCTGATATACATTGTCCTATTTGACCTAGCCTGCTGCTGAGGCTTTCAGGTGAACTCTTTATCTGGGTTACAGCTCCCCTCCCTTTTCAAGATATCTGGTTTGTTCTTTCTATTAAAAAACAAACAAACAAACAAACAAACAAACAAACAAACAAACAAACCCCTTTCCTGAGTCTCTCAGCCACAGCCCACACAGTTTTCCTAATTTTGCTTAGCAGTTTTTCTACATTCCCTTAGGTCTCAGCTCACGGAGTGTCTTAACAACTGTCTTTTGAATTTTTTACTAGTATTTCACTCACTTCAAGGCCATTGGCACCTGCTACTAGAAAGCCACTGCTATAGACGTCACATTGCCTGTGCTCTTTGAATCCCTTGTTTCTGGGTTGAGGTTTGTACGTCTGATGAAATGGACATTTCCTACATTGTTGTGGATGGTCTTACCGGTAGTGAGGATTTTGGCTTTAGAAATACACAGAAATATTATAGGGATATGTTTTCATTTTAACCCCAGGTGTGAGGGTACGGGGCTGCTTCACAGCAGGTGACTATGATTTGCCTCGGGCTCATACAGGGGTGTCGTTCTGCCAGCTGCAGATAGTTTCTGCCGTTGTGTGCCATGTGGAATTCTGGGAAAAATTTCAGGGGTATGTAAATGCTAGAGCCCCATTGAGAGAGTTGCTGGTTGGTAAGTTGGGTGCTGTTGGTTGTGGCTTGTTAAGTAGTTGTGTGTGAAACAGGAACAAGGAGAAATTAGATATCCTGACTGCAAAGATCAAACATGCCCCCAGGAACTTGACATCCCGAATCATCAAGAAGTCTAATGACTAATGATGCCTCCTTTTCCTCTGTATCACTGTATTCTCTCCTATCTAGTGTTAGGAGCTTCAGAGAGTATGAAAGTGTGGAGAAGGATGGAAGGAAAAAAAAAAAAAAAAAAAAAAAAAAAAAAAAAAGCCCACAAAGCCGCCAATGCCGGCTACACTTAGCAGCTTACCCAAAGGACATTTCTGTCTGGGGACATTGACTTGATCTCTAGCTACCTGTCTAGAGCATCTTTGGGACTGGTGACTTTGGGAATGGTGTGTCTGTATTAGGATCAGACAGAGCATTGAATCTTCATGTTACACAAGAAGAGGTCACTCTAGCATTTCGGACAGGCGTGTCACAGACTGCAGGGCTGCGCCCTGGGTAACTTCCATGTCTCAACAGTGTCCTCCAGCTGGTGATGGGATTTCCCCAGGCATCATAAACCTGACCTACTGTTTATAAATACCCCTGGTACTGGCCTGAAGCCCTTGGCCTCTGGTTAGACACTGGTCAGGTCCAAACACTTTACGGGAACAAGGGGAGGGTCAGGATTCAGCCGCCCCTCTGAGGCTCATAGCTGGTGTTGTCTGCCATGTGTGTATTTGAACAAGGCAGGTGGGGGAGGGGACAGCTTGCCAAAAAGAATGAGACAGGACTGGTGGAAGTCAAAGTTGTCATTCTGTACCACTGCTGGGAGGGTGTCACCCTAGAGGGACTACGTACCACTCAGGAAGGGACCCTGTGCTTCCTAGAAATGGGATCCTGTGTCCCTGAACTGGGGGCTATGGCTAGAGCACATGATTTCCTTTAAGCTGTACTGAAGCTGCTAGAATGTTCCTCGGCTGTGCACCTTGCAGAGGGCTATGGTCAGCCCATGGGCATGATCAAGAACCTCAAGGCCCCACCCATACCTTCTTGGTGACAAGAACTGTGCTGGCACATAGATGAGGTGGTGGGATCCACACAGCATCTCTCCTCAGTCCTGGAATTTTTTTTTTCTTTTTTCAAGACACGGTTTCTTTGTGTAGCCTTGGCTGTCCTGGACTTGCTTTGTAGACCAGGCTGGCCTCGAACTCACAGAGATCCACCTGCCTCTGCCTCCCGAGTGCTGGGATTAAAGGCATGCCCCACCATGCCCAGCAGTCCTGGAATTCTTGTAAATCCACAGTAGTGACTTTCTGCCCATGGTCTCAGGACAAGGACATACCCTCCCCTCCCCTCCATAGCCCACCTCTCCTTCACAGTGAAACCCTTTCAGTGGATTTATCAGAGGCCCAGACTCCAGGGAGGTAGAACCTGGAATCCAGTGCCAGAGCATGGAGCAGGTGACCGGAGATGTGGGTCTGTGTAATGACTCCAAGCCTCACACCTGGGGAAACAGAAATAGTGGAAGAGATGCAGGCCCCAGGATGACAGTCACTATAGAGACAGAGTGGGTCGGAGGAGGTTTTATTGAGTTGTAGAGGTGTGGTAGTGCAGCTGAGCACATGAGCAGGGTTATCCAGACAGGGAGGGGTGGGAAGGGAATAGCCAGCACCCCTGGGACCTGGTGGAGGAGGAACACGCTGGGCCTTCTAATGGTTGAGCTATGCTCTGGTTTCTCTTCAGGTGGTATAAATCTTTCTTCTGGGCTGTGCCTTCACAGGCTGATGGGGATGTAGTCCTGTGCCCTGCTGCTCCAGTGGGTCCTGGCACTTAGCAGCTGGACTTCTGGCCTGAGGAGAGGCCACAGCAGGCCTGGCGGGAGCAGGCAGGGCGGCACAGCAGGGACACACAGGAGGAGGCTGGGCGGCAGCAGCTGGGCTGGCAGGAAGAGGCACAGCAGGAGGAGGTGGGCACACAGCAGGCGGGTCTGCACACAGGGCGGCAGAGCAGGGACATGCTGGAGCAGGGCTTGCAGCAGACAGGCTTGCAGCAGACAGGGGCATAGCAGGGTGGCTGGCAGCATGAGGAAGAGCCAGAGCAGATGGGTGTGCAGCAGACAGGTGTGCAGCAGACAGGCTTGCAGCAGACAGGCACACAGCAGGATGGCTGGCAGCAAGAGGACTGGCAGCTAGACTGCTGGCAGCATGAGGAGGATCCACAGCAGACAGGTGTGCAGCAGACAGGCTTGCAGCAAAGAGTCACACCACAGGACTGCTGGCAGGGGGAGCAGGTGCAGCATGCTGGCTGGCAGATAGACTGCTGGTAGCATGAGGGTGTGCACGAAGATTGGCAGCAGGAACTGGACACACAGCTCACTGGGCTGCAGATGAGGGTTAGACAGGGAGCTGGGGCACAGCAGCTAGACTGGCAGCAGCTGGGCTGGCAGCAGCTAGATTGGCAGCAGCTAGGCTGGCAGCAGGTGGGGGCACAGCAGCTGGGGGCACAGCAGCTGGGCTCACAGCAGCTCTCTGGGCAGTCGTCCACCTGCCAGGAGGAGTGGGTGTAAGCGTCAGAGCAGACAGACATGGTGGAGGCGGCCATGGCAGAGCTGGCTTGGAGTGGAGTGAGTGAGTCGTGAATGTGTGTGTGTGTGTGAGGTGCTGGGCTGTTGGCTTTTTATCCTCCTCCTGCTCCTGTTTTTCCAGAGGGAGAAGCACCTCTCTTCCTGTTGTGTAGCAGGTGCCTTGTGGGAAGTTCCTCTTCCCTGAACACAGCCTTAGACCTATGTGGTTAGGGACCAAGGCTTGCTGGCAGCTCTGGAGTGAGGGAGAGACTGAGCACTGCGAATGGCAAGGTCTCAGCAGGCTTGCTGGCAGCTTCTGTCCATGTGGAGATTGCAGGAATCAAGAGGCCTGGTTTCTGGGAGAAAGAGAAAGAGAGAGAGAAAGAGAGAGACAGACAGACAGACAGAAAGACAGACAGACAGACAGAGACACAGAGAGAGACAGAGAAACAGAGACAGACAGAGATAGAGAGAAACAGGTAGAAAACTGGGTAGTTTGAAGATCCATCTCTGCCAGTGTGCAAGATGCCAGCCACTGGTGGCACCTGGTGGCCATGCACTCCAGGACAGGCTAGAGGCACCATCTTTTGCCAATGGCTATTAGGGAGACAGAAGAGGAAGAGACAAAGAGAATCATTGTAAAATCTCATCAGACGTCAGTGTGGTGTGAGCTCCAAAGAGGCCGAGGCCAAGGCAGGTCTCAAGGTCGAGGCCAGTCTGGGCTACCCAATGAGACCTTGTCTCAAAAAACCTTAAAACAAAATCTCTGTAAAGACCAGCGAGTCTCCAAGGAGCCAATCCCCATCCCACCCCTACCCCCACTAGTGTTGATTTCCTGGTGTCAGGTGACCCAGCTGAGTGTCTGTGTAGAGCACACATCTGTCACAGGGCCATGTTGGCTAGCACACTGCCTGTCTCTCTCTGCTGACACCTGGCAGGTTTCTATGATGACAGGGGACTTTGCACACTGAGGTCATGGCTCTGGGCATGTGAGTCTCTGGCAGCACGCTCTGAGGGGGAGGCTCTGTCCATGATGGCCTGGCCTGAGATGATCACCCTGTGTCACAAAGATTTTTGCTGCCTGGGCTGCAGAAGACTTTGCAGGTTTAAGTTCGGTTGGGAACAGGACCATGGCTACAATTGGTCAAATTCTGTTTCTGGGAGGGAGACTTCCTGGGCAGTTGGAATGCAACTCTGTTGTTCAGTGACATTGTCATTTTGTGGCATCAGAGTCCTTGCGTGACAGGAAGTCCAGAGCACACATGGAGGAATGAGATCTCCAAAACCACAGCACTGAGTTCTAGGTGGTTCCACGCACTAGAATGAGAGGGGGCTAGGCAGGTGGGTCACAGCCAGAAGTCTGTTGAGAGTAGGTGGCTGCCTCTTGCCAGCTGTCCTCAGCTTTTCTGAGACAGAAGCTATGCTGGGGAAGCAGTGTGGGGGCTTTAAAACTTTCTGTGGAACTTATGAATTCCAATAAGCTGGGCTGCGGGGGGAGGGGGTCATTAATTCTACAAAGGAGCTTAGGAAAAGTCCCCAAGCATTTCTCTGGGAAATACATGAAGAGGTGACATTATCCGTGCCTTCACAAATTACTAATGTGCATGCCCTCAGACAAGACACAGGGTTTCGCACTCCCGTCTCCATTTCAGGAGTATGAGCATTCATTTCTGGGTTCTGTCTGTAGGACACATGCTGTGCGGCTCCAATGGTGACATAGGCTATGAGTGTCTTGATGTTGCGTCCTATATGATCTCTTTCCCACAAAACAGATTTTTTTTCTGAAGTCACTGATTGTGGGAAAATGGACTCTGAGGTGACAAAGCAGGCATGTGTCCCAAAGACATGACCCTCAGACTGGATCATCCAAGCCATGCTTCCTGTACTTCATAGTGAGCCCATGCTCTAGGGCTTGGCCTTATCAGGAGTTTAATTCTGGCCTATACAATGGGCTTGGCGGGGGCTGGAGAGATGGCTCAGAGGTTAAGAGCACTGTCTGTTCTTCTAAAGGTCCTGAGTTCAATTCCCAGCAACCACATGGTGGTTCACAACCATCTGTAATGAGATCTGGTGTTCTCTTCTGGCCTGCAGGCACACATGGGGGCAGAGTACTGTATAAATAATAAATAAATAAATAAAATCTTTAAAAAAACAACAACAAACAAACAAAAAAACCAATGGGCTTGGCAATTTTGCGATTTTCTCAGCTTGCCCTCCTTGCCCAGTGAATGATGCTTAGGCCCTTCACCCATCTCCAGATGCCCACGGGGCCACAGGGAGAGAGCTGCCCAGACCTGTTCTGCCAGATTTGACAGCTTTCTATGTCTCTGGGCTCTTAGCCAAGCCACTCGCAGCTGGTCCAGAGCCCCGCAGCCCTGACAATCCAGGCTGTGCCACGGGCCTTGATGTACCAGTTACATAGGAATCGGTGAACATCAAAGAGAGATTTTTTTTTTCCAGTACAGCCATATGGGGAAGAGGAAGACAGATGCACCGAAAGTGCTACCCTTGAGTCTGTCTTCAGAGTCCGGACACCAGAGTAAAGTTTAAATAGGCAAGAAGTGTGTACAATTAACAGTCCTGGCCTAGGTGTGATCTTGCCCATCATCAGCTGGCTTCCAGTGGCTCCATCCACATCTGGATGGGAGCAGGCTCAGCGTTTTTCCTTCTCCCAGCGTGAAGGTCCTGAGAAAAATCCAATTCCTTGGGGGGTACACTGTCTCAAAACTCTGCAGGGTACAAGTGACTCACCTTAGGACCTTTGGCTTCCTGAACTCCTGCCAAGTAGCCACATGCTTGTCCATCTTCTCATGAGCGTCACCTGTGTCACCTGTGTCACAGCGCGGCCACATCCCACTGTTCCTGGCCACAGCCATGTCACTCACTGCTCCAAGTTTGTGAGTTCAATTGACCATGAACAGGCCAGAGGGCACCCTGAGACCCTACAGAATGAACCTGACAGGAGCTGAGGCCAGGGCTGGGGTATGGCCGCTGGGAAGTGAGTCTGGAGCTCTGACTGACACTTGGTTGCATCTCCCAGTTCAGGAGGGTCATCCCTGCCCATGTCCTGTCCCTTCTGTCCAGCACTGGCCTCCTAGGGCTGTCCTGGCACAGAAGCACAATGCAGAGTCAGGGGAGACATCCCTGTGCAGAGGAGAGCTGGCAGCCAGGGTGGGCAGGGACACCGGGTGGAGTATCAGTGATGTGTTCACCAGACTGTGCCGCTGGCAATACCTGACAAAAACAACCTAAGGAGGAAGCATTAGCTTTGCGCATGGCTACAGAGGGTTTAGTCTGCCATGGCAGGCAGGGTGAAGCGAAGCCAAGCCACTCGCACCATGGAGGACAGTAAGCAAAGAGCACCTGGCCTAGCTGGCTTTCTCCTCTCCCTCTCTTCCATCTTGTCTCCAGCCTCACCAGGAGTGTCTTTTCCCCTCAGTGAAATCTCTCACACCCATGCTCAGAACTTTCTCTCAGCATTTTCTGGCTACCTGTCAGCACAGTCAAGGTGACACCAGGAGCAACTCTGACAGGTGTTGTAGCTCCTGACACTGTCATCCTGATGATGGGGCTACTGGACAAGGTGCCCCCCCAAGAGTGGGACCAGATGGGAGTCAGGGTGCCCTTCCTGAGCCTGTACATCCTATTCCACCCTTGCCATGATGGAGACCTGCTCCAAGGATCAGGGAAGCAGGCTTGTCACAGCAGGAACTTGATGACAAGGATACCCTAGACAGGTAGCAGTAGCCAGAGAGAGGACCTGTGGGTTCCGAAGGCTGCAACAGCTCTCTTCTCTTGCTAGCATCTGCAGGCAGCCTTGCCCAGACCAGTTTTCCCAGACAAACAGCATAGGATGGCTGCAGACCAGGCCACATCTGCCAGGGGAGTCCTGGGCATGCAGATTATTGGTTGAACCTGTCTGGGAAGAGGTCCTGAGCTTCAAGAGAGGACACAGGCCCTTCTGACCACTGAGCAGGGTCACTCAGTTCCAGCTAGGTCTGTGATTAAGGGAGAGTGTAGTCCACGGAGGTCACATGCCCCCTCAGCATGAGGGAGGTGATGGCTGTTCCCCTGCAGCCTACCTGACTAGGAGATGGGGGGGGGGGTAAGCTCTGGGTGCATCTGAGAGGATGTTCTGAGAGCAGGTTCTCTGAGGCGGGCCGTGTCTGAATGGGGGGCAGTGCCACCCCATGGGATGGAGCAGGGAGGACAAAGGGGGAAAGGAGGGAATGAGACATGAGCTTCTCGCTCTGCTACCTGGACAGTACCAAGAGATCGTTTCATCCCCTTTACCTTGGAACGATGAGCTGATGCCCTGAGTAAGGCCATTTGTTTGCCCCTCATGTCTATGGTAGATATTTCATCACAGACATGAAAAATAACAACACAGAAGCATGTTGAGTGGTCATGAATTTATTAGTGATGTGAGCTGCTGATATCAAGGGAAGTGTCCCAGAACAACAGAGGCACAGGGAAGAACAGTGACCCAGTGACTCCTGGAAGGTAGGAGGAGAGGCCTGGTCAGTGCAGGGGACACATGGTGTTCCTCTTTTGGGGAGACTGTCTAGCTCAGGTTAGGTGCAGACTGGAGAAGGCGAGAGTGTCCACAGGGAGGGACCTGACCAGCTGGCACCAGGATCAGGCCCATCAACAACAGCTGGACTTCTGGCCTGAGGAGAGGCCACAGCAGGCCTGGGCGGGAGCAGGCAGGGGCGGCACAGCAGGGACACACAGGAGCAGCTGGGCTGGCAGGAGGAGGCACAGCAGGAGGAGGTGGGCACACAGCAGACAGGTCTGCACACAGGGCGGCAGAGCAGGGACATGCTGGAGCAGGGCTTGCAGCAGACAGGCTTGCAGCAGACAGGTGCACAGCAGGATGGCTGGCAACATGAGGAGGATCCAGAGCAGATGGGTGTGCAGCAGACAGGTGTGCAGCACACAGGCTTGCAGCACACAGGTGCACAGCAGGATGGCTGGCAGCATGAAGACTGGCAGCTAGACTGCTGACAGCATGAGGGCATGCAGGCACTGGTGCAGAAAGATGGGCAGCAAGGACTAGATGCACAGCTCACTGGGGTGCATAGGAGGGAAGGAATTGGGGCACAGCAGCTAGGGGCACAGCATGGGGGCTCACAGTAGCTCTCTTGGCAATTGTCCACCTGCCAGGAGGCACCGGTGCAGGTGCTGGGCGAGCAGATCCGGTTGCTGCAGCCCAGATTACTAGAGCATACAGATGTGGTGGACGCAGCAATCACACAGGTCCTTGTACAGCAGGTGTCAGCCATGGTGGGGGTTGGACCAGGAGAGAGGGGGGCGTACCTGTGTGAGTGTGAGTAGAGTGAGTGTGTGTGTGTGTGTGTGTGTGTGTGTGCGTGTGCGAGGTGCCTGGCCCTGGGGTTTTTATGCGTCTCCTGAGTACACTGTCTCGTGAGTGCAGCCACCTTTCCTTTCCTTGTTGTTCATCTTGTTTCCGGACAACACAGCCAGTTTATGACTGAGAGCGTGGGTCATAGCAGGGCCAAGGTACATCCTTATCCTGAAAGTGACCACTTGACACTGTGGCTGGGTGGAGCTGGCACCTGCAAACTCCCCCTGCTGTCTCCCACATTGTCCTCAGCAACAGGAGCCCCATCAGGCATGGCTCCCTCTGGCCCAGTGCCTTGCCTTCTCCATGTTGCAGGCCCTGTTTGCTACTTGGTGGGTTTCTGTTTCTTCCACTCTTCTCCACCCTTTTTCTTTTTCCCTGTCAACCCTCTAACACTGGATATTAGAGAAAAAAAGGAAAGGGGACAAAGTTATCACTAAACTACTTCCTGCTGATTTGGGGCGTCAAGTTCCTTGGGGCAGGTTTCATCTTCGCCATCAGGATTGTATGTAATTTCTTCTTTGCATACAAGACTACTAGCAAACTGCAACCAACAACTAACAACCCAACAACTCACCGTGCCTCTCGGGGGCCCTAGCATTTATATCCCCTCTGAAAAGTCTCTACAATTCCTAACACCACACTCTTTTGGAGAAACTATCTGCCTCTGACAAAACCACGCCTCTGCTAGAGCACGAGGCAAATCATACTCAGCTGCTGTGAAGCAGCCCCATATCCCCACATTGGGGATTAAAATGAAAACATATTCTTGTATTCTGTCTTTTAAAAGAAGCCCAAATTCTCACCGCATGGGCCCCTCTGTTCCTACAGATGGTCGCCACCCTCTCCATCGCAGACTCAGCAGGTTCCTCTCCCTATACCCTCTCCTCCATCGCAGACTCAGCAGGTTCCTCTCCCTATACCCCTCCTCCATCCCAGACTCAGCAGGCTCCTCTCCCAACAGTATCCTTGTTGCACAGCTACTTTTTAAAATAACACACTTATTCTGTGGGTTTGTTGTTGTTATTGTTGTTTGAGTTTTTGTCTTTAAATATGACCCAATTTTCTACTGTGGAGGACAGCATTGTCCTCTCTCACCTCCTGAGAGCCCCTCCTTCCATTGTGAAGGCAGAACTGCCTCAACGTGCTCTTTTTAAAAAATATTTATCTATAATTATGTACACAGTGCTCTGCCTGCATATACACCTGCAGGCCAGAAGAGAGCATCAGATTACATTACAGATGGTTGTGAGCCACCACGTGGTTGCTGGGAATTGAACTCAGGACCCCTGGAGGAGCAGACAGTGCTCCTAACCACTAAGCCATCTCTCCAGCCCTCAACGTGCTCTTAAATCAGGGCACCAACCATTTATTACTTAATGTTGTTTTATTTCACATCTCAGTATCATCTTCATTGAGTGTTTCTGTGTAGGTTAGTCTCCGTATTCATACGCATTTCTGTTTTGTTTTCCCCTCTTGAACTTGATCGCTTCTGTTTGTTTGTTTGCTTGTTTGCTTGGTGTTTTTCCCTATGTTCCAGTCATTACATCTTCCCAGACTGTCCCCTAAGTGCCCCCAAGCTCTGAAGACACACACACACACACACACACACACACACACACACACGTGCGCGCGCGCGCGCACGCACACATGCACACATACACACACCTCCCTTAACAGGTGTGTTATTCCTTGTGAACATTACATCTAGTACTCTGCACTCACAGGCCAGTCTGAGCTGGCCATCCCTCAGCTCTGGTATCTCTCAGGCCTTGCCTCCCACCCCTGCCTTAGCACTGGGTGCCCCCTCAGCTTTCGCCCACCCCCCTGCACTGGTGTTCTGCTGCTCCCGGGTCTCCCTCGCTATTCTTTTGTCTTTTCCTTGAGTTTTCTGCAGCGGTGGCTCCTTGTGATCTCCTTCTGGGCTGATACCCTCATTTTGGTAGAGCACATCTTTGGAGGCTTTTTGGGAATGGACACAGCGGGTTTTATTCTCGTCATCCATGGCATGTGCCACAGTCCACTTTCCCTAGCACATTTGTTTGACAAGTCCAGAGATATTTTGGCACAGTGTTTAGTTGCGGGGGAAGGGGGTCTAGAGGTCAACATTGAGTGCCTTCCTCCATCACTCTCCATCTTATTTATTTGTTTGTTTATTTGTTTATTGAGATAGGGTCTCTCACTGAACCCGAATCTCACCAATTCGCCTGGACTGGCTAGCTGGTGAGCACCAGGGATCCTCCTGTCTCTACGTCCCCAGTGCTGAGGATGAAGACGCTTGCTTCTGTGCCTGGCTTTCACTGGTGCTGGGAATCTACTTGGGTCATCCCGCGTGTGCAGAAGCACCTTCACCCACTGAGCCATCTCTTCAGCCCGTTCACACCTCTTTTTTGGTCATAACTGGGTTTTCTGTTTCACTAGTCTACACATCTTTGCTGGCACTACGCCACTTTTGGTCCTTACACCTGTTTTACAGTTTGAGACAAGGCAGTGTGACACCTCCAGCATTCATCTTTGTGTTCAGGATTGCCTTAAAAATTCAGGCTCTCTCTAGGTGGGCTGTGGTGGCAGACACCTTTAATCCCAACACTTGGGAGGCAGAGGCAGGTGGATCTGTGCATTCGAAACCAGCTTGGTTTACAGAATTCCAATTTAGCCAAGGCTACACAGAGAAATCCTATCTTATAAAAAAATAAATGGATAGATAGACAGACAGACAGGCAGGCAGACCGACAGACAGACAGACAGATAGAAGATAGATAGATAGATAGATAGATAGATAGATAGATAGATAGATAGATGATAAGTGTCTTTTTGCTTCCTTGTGAATTTTAGGATTTATTTTCCTATTTCTCTAGAGAATGCTGCTGGAAGTTTGATGAGCAGAGCATTGTCTTTGTAGGTTGGTTTTGTAGACCTGGCCATTTTCATGTCATTGATTCTCAGCTCTATGACCTGGGAAGTCCTCCCTTCCACTGGAGTTCTTCCTTCTTTTCTTTCTTTCTTTCTTTTTTCTTTCACTTCTTTGTTTGTTTACGTGTGTTCTGTTTTTGGAGACAACTGTAAACGGGTTCTGATCATTCTTGCTTTTTTTTTCTCTCAGTCTGTCCATTGAGTACAGAGAAGACACTGAGTTTTATATGGTGATTTTACATCCTGCTATCCCACTAGAAGTGGTTGTTGTTGTAGTTGTTTATCAGATTTAAGCTTTTCTGATGGAGTCGTTGGCGGCTTTTACATAAGAATACTGTCTGAAAGTAAGGACATTTTGATTTTTTTTGTATCCCCCATATTTCTTTCCCTTGTCTTATTGCTATGGCTACAAACTCAGGCAATGTATATGTATGTGAGGGGGTGCAGTAAATAAACCACTGAAATGGTTGCTCTGTTATTAGGAAGATTGTTATTGAGAGAGAGAGAGAGAGAGAGAGAGAGAGAGAGAGAATAGCCAGGGGCACCTAGAAAAGTCCAGAGCAGAGAGAAAAAGATGCAGACTGTACACAGCCAGCAGAGTAGACATGGCGTGGCCAGGACTATCTGTGAGAGAGGGGAGAACAGCAAGAGAGAATAATGGAGGGCTGGAGAGATGGCTCAGAGGTTAAGAGCACTGTTTGCTCTTCCAAAGGTCCTGAGTTCAATTCCCAGCAACCACATGGCGGCTCACAACCATCTACTGTGATATCTGGTGCCCTCTTCTGGTGTACAGGTGTACATGCAGGCCAGATCACTGTATACATAGTAATAAATAAATAAATATTTAAAAAGAAAACAGAGAGAGAGAGAGAGAGAGAGAGAGAGAGAGAGAGAGAGAGAGAGAGAGAGAGAGAGAGGAGAGAGAAGTATGATGGAGATAGTTGGGGGCAGGGGTAAAAACCTTGCCATTATAGAGAGAGCAACCAGGTAACTGGGAGGAGGGAAGCCTAGAGAAGTAAGAAGGGCAGGGTGCTAGTGTGGGGGCTTTGAAATGTATAATGCATACTTGTGAATAGGTGCTATAGAAGCCTGGAGGCCAGCAGGGGCTTTGATATGCCACAGATTGCAATGGGGAGCCATGTGCCCCTTCTGTCAGAGGCAAGGGAAATGGCTCCTTTTGACATAAGGTGATCCCATTTCTTGAGTTCTTGAGCAATGCTGGCTTTATCTCACTGCTAGAAATCCCTTTATAGTCCTGCTTGAGGTGGGCCAGAACTGTCATTTCTCTGTATATGAACTGCCTGAGACCTAACAGTATACACTTGCTGCATTCTTGTTTTTAGATCTCTCTCCCCTATTAAGTATGGTGCATACTGCGGGCTGGTTGTATATAGCATTTTGTATTGAGCTAGGTCTTCCTATTCCTGTTTTTATTATAGCATTTTTATTGAGGTAGGTCTTCCTATTCCTGTTTTCATTTGTCAGGGCTTTTGAACATGAAGGGATGTTGGACTTTTGCCAAGGGCATCCACTCAGATGGTCATGTGATTTGGGCTCTGTGTGTATTTATATGCTGTATCACATTTATTGATCTGTGTGTGTCAAGCCATATTTGCGTCCCTAGAATGAAACTCACTCAGTCATGCTATATATGATCTTTTAATGTGCTGTGGAATTCTGTTTGAAATGTGTTGCCGACAACTCTTGTGTCCATGTTACCAGCCTGTGTGTGTGTGTGTGTGTGTGTGTGTGTGTGTGTGTGTGTGTGTGTTTCTGGCTGTGTCCTTATCAGGCTTTGGTACTAGGGTGATGCTGGCTTAGGCAGCATCAGGTAGGAGGTTCCCCTGCCCTTGTTCCTTGACAGACTGGGATGTCTGGGCGCCAGCTCTTCGTGGAGGATTTGGTAAAACGCAGGCGTGAGACTGACTGGTCTTGAGCTTTTCTTTGCTGAGGCGATCACTGGTTCAAACCCACTGACCAGTGTAGAACTGTCCAGGTTATGTATGTCCTTTTGACCTAATTTTGACAGGCCATTATGTGTTCAGGAACTTATCCATGCTTAAAGTGAGTCACTTGAAGAGATGCTCGCCCAGCATGGCCTGGAGGCTACTAGCCTGCAGAAATCGGCCAGTGTGCTCATGTACCTTGATAGCCTTTGCCTTCTCATTTGGAAGCCACAGCAGGAAGAGCTGAAAAGGCATGGTCCAGGTTCTTCCCCAGGCCGTAGCGGCCTTTCTAGCATCCCAGGATTTATCCAACCTAACAGTGAGGGCTGTCACGTGTTCTGAAAGATGTGGCCACCACATTGATTTTGTAACTGGAGGACATACTCAGAGTGTTTTCCCTTCCTGTTGGCAGTTTGTGGAAGAAGGGGCCTGTACCTTGCAGAGCCAAGACACCTAGTGAGAGTAGTGCATGCAGGAGGGGCTTATGTAAATTGATCTGGTAGCTGCCGGCAGCTTCGATCTTTTTATTTTTTTAAAGATTTATTTATGTATATGAGCATGCTATCTTCATGCACGCCAGAAGAGGGCATCAGATCCCAGTATAGATGGTTGTGAGCTACCATGTCATTGCTGGGAATTGAACTCAGGACCTCTGGAACAGCAGACAGTGCTCTTAAACCACCCCGCCCCCCTCCTCCCCGAGCCATCTCTCCAGCCCAGCAGCTTTGATCTTAGTGGAATAATACTGATTCATTTGGGAGTTTCTGGATGGTGGGCAATAGTGCGACAACTGCAAAATATAGTCCCTAGATCAGCCCCACCTAAGACCATCCAAGAATCAAGACAGTGATCCATAGGATTTCTGGGTACACTTCTCTCTGATTTTCTTGTAGGTTTATTTATTTTCTTTGTGTATGTGTGTTTTGCCTGCATGTGCTTGAGTATCATGTGCATGCCTGGTGCCAGAGGAGCTCAGAAGAGTGTGTCCCCTGGAACTGGAGTTATAGGCTGTTGTGAACTGCTTTGTGGGTGTTAGGGATTTAACTCAGGTCCTCTGCAAGGGCACCAAGTGCTCTGAAATGCTGGTCTATCTCTCTAAACCCCTCCCCCTTTGGAGTTTTAATGTAAGCATCCATAACTGTACACTTGCCTTTTAGAATCACCTTTGCTGTATCCCGGGAGTTCTGATAAATTGTATTTTCACTTTTATTTGATTATAGGGATTTTTAAGTTTCCTTTCTGGTGTCTTTAGTGATCCATTGGTTTTTCTGGGTGTTAGTTTCTACTTTTATTGCATTATGACCTGCAAGAAAGTATTTTGGAATTTGTTAAGTCTTGGTTTGTGACCTAAAATGTGATCTGTTTTTGAGAAAGTCCTCTGCTGGGCAGAATGTGCATTACATGGCTGTCAGGTAGAGTTTTCTGCAGGCTTCCATTGAGGCCATTTGCTCTGTGGTGTATTTTAACTGTGAGTTTTCTTTGTTCATAATTTGGATCCATCTATTGGGGAGAATTGAACAATGAGAACATGCAGATATCCACGCTTGTCTCACTCTCCATGTGCAGTAACACTTTTTTTTTATAACTGAGTTATACTTGTTAGTTTTAAGTATTTTTTTATTAATTTATTCATATTACATCTAGATTGTTAGCCCTTCCCCTGTTTCCTCCCATTCTTCCCTCCTTCCCATTTCTCCCCTTCTCCCCTCCCCTATGTCCGTGACTGAGGGAGACCTCCTCCCCCTATATATGCTCTCAGAATATCAAGTCTCTTCTTGGTAACTAGCTATCCTTCCTCTGAGTGCCGCCAGGTCTCCCCATCCAGGGGACATGGTCAAGTATTAACATGACACGACATAGGATCCCCAGGGAAGAGACTCTTAGGAGTTACCTCAGTCAGGCTGGCCTGTGGGCATGTCTGTGAGGATTGTACTGGTCCTCAGTCAGGCTGCCCTGTGAGCATGTCTGTGAGGATTGTACTGGTCCTCAGTCAGGCTGGCCTGTGAGCATGTCTGTGAGGACTGTACTGGTCCTCAGTCAGGCTGGCCTGTGGGCATGTCTGTGAGGATTGTACTGGTCCTCAGTCAGGCTGCCCTGTGAGCATGTCTGTGAGGATTGTACTGGTCCTCAGTCGGGCTGGCCTGTGAGCATGTCTGTGAGGACTGTACTGGTCCTCAGTCGGGCTGGCCTGTGAGCATGTCTGTGAGGACTGTACTGGTCCTCAGTCAGGCTGGCCTGTGAGCATGTCTGTGAGGATTGTACTGGTCCTCAGTCAGGCTGGCCTGTGAGCATGTCTGTGAGGACTGTACTGGTCCTCAGTGGCTGTGGGCATGTCTGTGGACTGTACTGGTCCTCAGTCAGGCTGGCCTGTGAGCATGTCTGTGAGGACTGTACTGGTCCTCAGTCAGGCTGGCCTGGGCATGTCTGTGAGGACTGTACTGGTCCTCAGTCAGGCTGGCCTGTGGGCATGTCTGTGAGGTTGTACTGGTCCTCAGTCAGGCTGGCCTGTGGGCATGTCTGTGAGGACTGTACTGGTCCTCAGTCAGGCTGGCCGTGGGCATGTCTGTGAGGATTGTACTGGTCCTCAGTCAGGCTGGCCTGGTGGGCATGGCTGTGTGAGGACTGTACTGGTCCTCAGTCAGGCTGGCGCTGTGGCATGTCTGTGAGGACTGTACTGGTCCTCAGGTCAGGCTGGCCTGTGGGCATGTCTGTGAGGACTGTACTGGTCCTCAGTCAGGCTGGGCCTGTGGGCATGTCTGTGAGGACTGTACTGGTCCTCAGTCAGGCTGGCCTGTGGGCATGTCTGTGAGGACTGTACTGGTCCTCAGTCAGGCTGGCCTGTGGGCATGTCTGTGAGGACTGTACTGGTCCTCAGTCAGGCTGGCCTGTGGGCATGTCTGTGAGGACTGTACTGGTCCTCAGTCAGGCTGGCCTGTGGGCATGTCTGTGAGGACTGTACTGGTCCTCAGTCAGGCTGGCCTGTGGGCATGTCTGTGAGGATTGTACTGGTTGTTCATTGATGTATGAAGGGCCAGTCCATTATGGGTAGCATCATTCCTTAGGCGTGGGGGCGGGGCAGGTCTTGAACTGCATAGAAGAGGAGAACTCGAGCAAGGATTCGTGTGTTTATATCCTCTTTTCTTCTTCTTCTTCTTCTTCTTCTTCTTCTTCTTCTTCTTCTTCTTCTTCTTCTTCTTCTTCTTTTCTCTCTCTCTCTCTCTCTCTCTCTCTCTCTCTCTCTCTCTCTGTGAGAGAGAGAACAATTTGCAGAAGTTGGTTCTCTTCTTCCACCATGTGAGTCCCAAACATTAAAAAAAAAAAAAAAAAAAAAATCAGGTCGTCAGACATAGTGGCAAGGCTCTTTACCCACTGAGCCATTTCATTTTGGCCCAAAAGATATTTCTGGATGACAACAAACAACTCAAGTGTCTAATCCAATCGGCTTCTCTGAGTCTTTAACTGGAGACATTTACGTTCAGGGTCTGTCCCTGGTGAGTGGAATTTTCTGAGTCCTGTAATTTTGTTAGGTGTTCCCTATCTGGCTTAAATACTGTTTGGGGTTTTACTTCTCCCTCTTTGTAGGAGGGGTTTGCTGGTCACTGAGTGGGACATTTGACTTTTCCTTTTATTCTCACTCGTTTGTCTATTCCTGTCACTCACTGTCACGTGGAGGGCAGTGCCTAACCCACCATCTAACCCTGGAAGTTCGTATAATGTAATATCATTAAAACATTTACATTGGGGCCAGGCATGGTGGTGCACGCCTTTAATCCCAGCACTTGGGAGGCAGAGGCTGGTGGATCACTGTGAGTTTGAGGCCAACGTGGTCTACACATTGAGTCTAGGACAGCCAAGGCTACACAGAGAGACCCTGTCTCAAAAAACAAAACAAAAAACAAAAAACCATTTACATTAAATTCTTTTATTGTTTATTTTATCATAATTAACCTTTATTGTCATTCTTCTCTTCTGGATTTGCTGGTATTTTAATTAGTATTGTTTTTTTTAATAAACAGCTGATCAGTTTTATTTATAGCTTCAATCCCTTCTGTAATGATCATGTTTGTTTATTTTGTGTGTGCGTGTAGAGGCCGGAGCTTGATATGGCATTTGCCTTCTTCATTCTGCACTTTGCTTTTTTTTTGAGATAGGCTCTTCCTCTAAGTCCTGAGCTCAGTGATTCAGCCAGACTAGCTGGCCAGGGAGCCCCAGGGACGCTCCTGCCTCTGTCTCCCCAACACAGGGACTGCAGTGCATGCTGCCACGCCCAGCTATGTTAAAAATACAGATTCCTAGGGGACAAGCTCAGGACCTCAGGCCTGCGAGGCCAATACTTGTATAATTTCTGCATCTCCCCAATTGTCTTCTAAAATTTGAAATTTCCCTTGGGGGAAAAAAACTCATTTTGGAAGCTCTTGTGGTTTTGTGGGTTGAACTCTTAGTTACTCTCAGTCTTTCTATCACCTAAGGAGTTGTATGTTACCCGAATCCTGCCTCTCCCACATCATGATGTGTGTCCACACACGCTGTTGGGTCCCTGACACATTTTTAACTTTTGAAGCCACTGGGAGAGAATGCCTTTAGATTCCCCGAGGGTGACTTACTTTTTACGGTTATGAGTTTGTGATATTAACCGTGGTTCGGGATAGCGGTTTTTAGACACCTCTTTTCTTACTGTTTTATTATAAATCGCTCGCAGCAGACAATAAGAAGATGATGTACCGAGCACACACACGAGCCCAGCACCCCGGCATCTCAGTTCTTGCTGGCCTGCCCAGCTTCCTAGGAGCCGCTGTATTTGTACTCCGGAGGGAACCTCTGTGTGGGACAGTGCTCTTAGACACACTGCAATGACCACTCGCTTCTCTGAGTGTTTCAGTGCAGTCTTCCTATCAGTCTGAATGCTTTGGCCACATGGTGGCCGCTGTGGCTATGATGACAGCTGGCTGCTTGCCATCCTGAGGGTGCCACCTGTCTCTTCTTGTCATGGGTGGGAATGACCAACTGATACGACCTTTGGCCACAGGCTCACTGCCACCTCTTTTGCTCATTCATTTTTGTTTTGCTGTATTTACAAATTTGGATCCCTTTGTCAGTTACATACTATGGCAGGTTGAGTAGGTGTGGCCCCATAGATACATGTGTTTGAATGCTTGGCCCATAGGGAGTGGCACTAATAGGAGGAGGTGCTTTGTTGGAGTGGGTGTGGCCTTGTTGGAGGAGGTGTGGCCTTGTTGGAGGAGGTGTGGCCTTGTTGGAGGAGGTGTGGCCTTGTTGGAGGAGGTGTGGCCTTGTTGGAGGAAGTGTGTCACTGTGGGGGCGGGCTTTGAGGTCTCCTAAGACCAAGCTCCACCCAATGTGAAATCCAATCCAGTCTCCCTGCCTCAAGATGTAGAATTCTCTGGTTCTCCAGCGTCATGTCGGCCTGCATGCCGCCACATTTTCTGCCATGATGATAATGGACTAAACCTCTGAAACTGTAAGCCAGCCCTAATTAAATGTGCTCTTTATAATAGTTGCCGTGGTCATGGTGTCTCTTCACAGCAATAGAAACCCTAACGTAGACGCATATTATTAGTGAAGGTAACTATTACCTGCAGGACCTGGAGCAGTGTCTCAGGGGCTTGAGAACGGGAGGTCCTGTCTACTCCCAGAATCCCTTTCTGGGGCATGCCCTCCACCTCCACACCTGTGGCTCCAGCATGGTACAGGAAAGAACAGAAGGGCTCTGAGGAGCTGTGGCCTAGAGGTGGCACATTGTTGTGATCAATTTAGTTTTCAGATACTACTGTGTGCAACAGGCTGGACCAGGCCGTGGGTCCAAGCCAGAGAGAGATGGTGGCCCCAGCCAAGAAAAGGAGCCAAGTCCTGGGCAGCAGAAAACTGGGGCTCAGCAGGGGGTGTGCCCCCCCCCCCCAGCAAGGGTAGATGGTCCATGCAAGATGTCATCTATCAGGGTGTGCTGTTAGACTTGTGACCAGGGTTTCTATGGACTGGTCATCAAACCCCCTTGCACCAAAGCCCCACAATTCCTCAGGAGAGCTGGCATCTATCCATATTTTTATATAAAGAACAGAGTTCAGGGAGGCACTTATGGTAGAAGCCTCAAGGTACAAGTTCTGCACTGAGAACTTCTCCCTGCATCTCACTCACTAGGGTGGGGGAGTTTAAGGCAAATCAGGATGGCCAAAGCCATGCCCAGAGTAAGTGCCACTGTCAGAACCACACCCCTGTGTCCCTGGACACAAGTTTATCCCTTCGATATACTTATGGACAAGGGATGCTGGCTTCTGACATCATGAAAGGACGCCATGCCCTATGAGAAACCAGGGGTGGGAACTCAAGCATTCATGTGAGCACTAAGACAAGATTGGTAGGGTTTGGCAAACAGTTTATTGAACTATGACTGGTGCAGCTGAAGCGGGTGGGTGGGGGGTAGCCTAAGAACCCAGGAGAGGAGCCAAGGTTGGCCTATGCACACAAGAGCCCAGGAAGGCAGCTAACAATGCAGCTCCAGAACAGCTTCTGCTTTGTGACACACAGGGCTGGACAGTAGAGGGGCATGCTCCCCACTGGGGTAGGACCCGTAGGATCCCTGACTAAGAAATTCATGAGGTAAAAACTGGGGGCTTCTTCCAAAGCGTGGGAGGGGTGAACAAATGTCAGCCAGCCCCTAAAGACCTTATAGAGCCAATATAGACACTTGCTGGCCACCAGCAGAGAAGCCAGGGTGAGATGGTGCACTAAAGCGTTGGGGTGACAACAGAGCCTACTCAACAGCTAGATTCTTACACAAAGAGAAGCCTCAGCAAGTAGGGCAGGGGCAGGCAGGGCGGCAGAGCAGGGACACACAGGAGGAGGCTGGGCGGCAGCAGCTGGGCTGGCAGGAGGAGGCACAGCAGGAGGAGGTGGGCACACAGCAGGCGGGTCTGCACACAGGGCGGCAGAGCAGGGACATGCTGGAGCAGGGCTTGCAGCAGACAGGCTTGCAGCAGACAGGTGCACAGCAGGGTGGCTGGCAGCATGAGGAGGATCCAGAGCAGACGGGTGTGCAGCAGACAGGTGTGCAGCAGACAGCCGCACAGCAGGATGGTTGGCAGCAAGAGGACTGGCAGCTAGACTGCTGGCAGCATGAGGAAGATCCACAGCAGACAGGTGTGCAGCAGACAGGCTTGCAGCAAAGAGTCACACCACAGGACTGCTGGCAGGGGGAGCAGGAGCAGCACACTGGCTGGCAGCATGAAGATTGGCAGCAGGGACTGGACCCACAACACACTGGGGTGCAGACAAGGGTTAGACAGGGACCTGAGGCACAGCAGCTGGACTGGCAGCAGCTGGGCTTGCAGCAGCTGGGGACACAGCAGCTAGACTGGCAGCAGCTGGGCTGGCAGCAGCTGGGCTCACAGCAGCTCTCTGGGCAGTCGTCCACCTGCCAGGAGGAGTGGGTGCAGGCATCAGAGCAGACAGACATGGTGGAGGCAGCCATGGCAGAGCTGGCTTGGGGTAGAGTGAGTGAGTGGTGAGTGGGAGTGTGAGTGTGTGTGAGGTGCTGGGCCGTCGCCTTTTATCCTCCTGTGCTGTTGTCTGGCTTGGCCTCCCTTCCTTGTTGGTGTGGCTCCTGGCCATCATTAGGGTGTTTGTTTGTCTGGGATGTTGTTGTCGGGCCTGTCAGTCTCCTGCCTGCTTGTGGTGCTGGGAGGAGTTGTGGGACAGAGATGTTACATGAACAGGGAGATTGGGATTTCATTGGTGGGACTTGCCCAGCCAACCTATGTCTGCAGGGATGTCAACCTGCCATGGTCAGATGCCAGGACCCTTGCTCCCTCTGGTAGAATTAGTACCAGCGGTGCGATGCCCTCAGTCCACTACCCTTCCCAGAGTGCAGCTTTGGATGAGGACAGCTGCTGTTGTCACTGACAACTGACAGTGTTCAGTGATCCATCCACAGCCATGGAGTTGAGGATACAATAACTTTCCTAATATTATTACCCCAGTAGTGTCTTATCAGCTCCTGAACCTCTCTATATTGTCTTATGACACTGTCCACCCTGCTCTGTGCCTGTGTCCACGCTGCCTGCTGTGCACCATGTCTTGGGGCTGCAGGGTGAGCTCCCTGCTCTAGAAGGCTAGCAGTTCTAGGCTGAGCTCTCAAGTTCTATCCTCAAGGAGCAGAATGTGCTTGATCTGTTGAAACCACAGATGCACCGCATTCCCAGGAGCCCACGGAGCTCTCGGTCTCACTGCTCAGTGCTCTCTGGGCATCCTTTGTCCACTCCACCCTCCTCCAATGCTACTGACATCCCTCGCCAGCTCTTCTGCCCACAAGTCCCCCAGCCCTGTCTCTAGCACTAGGATGGGTGTGCATAGCCACTGCTTTAAAGTTTAATCACATATGTACACACAGCTCAGTATAGAAAATGTCTCTGGAATGTGGGCTGTGGGTCATCTGAAGCCAGTACAGGCCAGTGTCCTCCATTTCTATCTCCCTGTCAAGCTCCACACATGCACACACATGTGCACATGCACACACATGTGCACATGCACACACATGTGCACATGCACATATACAGAGGCCATTCTCCTCATTCTAACGGTGTGTTATGGAAGTCACTAGCACTAGTGTAGCTGACCAGTTGCTTGCTGGGGTTCACACAGGCTCAGTTTCCCATGAGCCTCTCGGGTCACCACATGTGCCACCCAGGAGCTAGTCTAATGTGCTTCTCACAAAGTTCCTTGAGCCATCCACATGGTGGATTTATTACCACTGTCCTCACACCAGCTGCAGAGCTAGGCCTGACCTTGTGGACTGTCTGTGAGGTGCCCTGCAGGACTAGTGTCATAGCACAGGGCACTTCAGCACCATCTGGGGCATTCCCTGGCAAGATGACAGCAGGAGCCCAGAAAATGAGCACCATGGAGACCATGGTGAGGCTCATTTTCAGGATTAGTCAAAACAGGAAGGTAGAGCTTTATAATTACCTCATCTCATCCAGCTGGGAGCATGTGGCTTAAAGCTTCCTGCTCTGTACATGTTCATGGATGGCCACAGAAAGATTAGGAGTATTTTTGGCAACACAGATAAATGTTAGAAAGTAAAAATTAAACAGAATCCTCAAATGGTTAGGATTGACTTTTTGCCCATCATCCATCCATCCATCCACCCATCCATCCATCCATCCATCCACCCATCCACCCATCCATCCATCCATCCATCCATCCACTCACTCATACATTCATGTCTTTCTACCCATTCAGCCACTCACTCACCCATCCATCAACCCACCCAGCTACGTATATATCCATCTCCCCACTCATCCCTCCATCCACTAACACACCCATCTACCCACCTGCCTACTCACCCACTCAGTCACCCATTTATATATCAGTTGACAGGCAGGTGTCTAGAAATGTCTCGAGTTTTCAGGTTACTCGTCTGTCAACTTTATTTCAAATTTGGAAAACTGTTTTGGTAGAGGATGGTTTTGTGCACTGTGTATCCAAATGCTGATTTCTGTACCCAGAGATCTGGTTCCAGTCAGAAGTGGGTGTTGTAATTATTGTTGAAACATCTCCTGCTTTATTATGGGTAAAAATCATTCTCCATCATGTCAGATTGGTGAATAAAGAAGTGAGCAGTCAGTAGTTGGGCAGGACTATTGTTGAGGTGAGACTTCCAATGCCACGTGGAGCAGAGAGAGAGAGGAGAATGTTGAGGAGAAGGTTGCCGTGAGAAGGTCTCCATGAGGACACAGATACAGGAGCAATAGATGGGGCGAGACTAGGTGGAAGGTAAGAGGGCACATGGCTGGGAAGTAGGCCAGGGCAGTTTTGTTGGATTGGGTAGATGAGTATCTGTCCAGCTGTGGTGCTTGAAGCTTATGAATAAATGTCTTAGGTCTCTGTGTCATTATTTGGGTGTGAGACTGTTACCTTGTTCTTACACTGTTTGGCATTTTCTCTTTACTGGCCTTTCTGCCCCTGCCTTTCCCCCTCATACTCTGGTTTTACATGTATCAGACTTGAGACTCTGATTTTCCTGTGAATCCAGCTCTGCCTTTGCCTCTGGCTCTGCTGTGCCCACAACTCTGTCTCTGCAAACCTCTTTAGATGTTCCTCTCAGTCCCTCTCTTTGGGGAATTTCATCTTCAGGTTCTTTTCATCCTTGCTGTCTCATTTCCTGTCATTTTGGGTTTCCCTGGCTGCTCTCCTGCTCTTTGGCTCTTGCTGTCTGTCTTGTTCTTTGCATCCCCTCCTTCTGCTCCCGCTAGGTCTGCTCCTCACACACCATTAGTGCCATGACTTTATCCTCTGTCTGCTAATTCCACTGGTTCCGCCATTCTGGACGTCTTTCTATCCATTGCTTCCATCCTGGACTGCGCTGGCCTGGTGTGTGAATGACTTCCCACGGCGGTGTGAGCATCCCGCTATTCAATAGGTCTTGCTTTGTGTCCCACTTAAGGGTGTTGATTCCTTCCTGCAGGGACATCCCTGTCAGCCAGCTCCATCTTCTCCTGGATCCCTCCTGGTGACATGCTGATGGAGTTGCACACAGAGTTTGTGCATGAAGGCAAGGTCAGCACCTTAACCAGGACAAGCTGCTCCTCGGTGACTGAGTGCTTCTATGTCTGAGGGAGGTCCTCTGCTTATGGCCTAGCTTCAGGACACAGGGTACCTTACAGTGGTACCACTGCACTTTGCAGTTCCACATCCTACATATCCACCCCTCTTGAGCTCCAGTCTCCCCTTCTCCAGCTTAAGGAAGTCCCCTGATCTGGGAGTCAGCCTTCCCTGCTGCACAGGCCTGCCCTGTCCAGAAAGCATCACCTTAGAAGGAAACATGATTTTGGTGTTATCGTTCCATAGTGGGCTAGCTGGTTGGTTCTGGCCTCTGTCAATAGACTTGCCATGACAACAGAATGAAGTAGGGGAGGCCAGTAATGTCATGTTTGGAAAGAGATGGAGCCACCACCATCCTGCCACACCCTCTCAGAGAGCTTGGATGGCTGCACATCCCTCGATCCAAGCCTTCTCAACAGATTCTGTCATGTCCCAGAGTGTAGACACAGCACAGGCATCTGGGGACCCATATCCACGCCAGGCACTGTCCCGTGGCTGACACTGACTGCCTGGGAATCTAGACAGTAGCCCCCAGTGAACGAAGCACTGAAGAGAAAGCTTCACTCAGTGTGAGGCTGTCTCCATGCTCTCAGGCCTCAGGCCTCAGGCAGCCCACCAGTGGCGGCATGAGGATGGGACATCAGGGTGCAACAGTGCCCCTCGTGTCTACACCAATTTCTTCCTACTTGTGTGGACTTCAACAAATGTATTAGCACGTGGAATCTTTTGTTCACCATCAGGGGAGGCAGGAGCATTTCTCATAGCACAGGTTCTGTTGGGACTCTGGTCCCAGGGGCTGTGAGCCTCACAGGGAGCCTGAAGCTGGTGCCAGGCACACGGATACGTGTGCCAAAATACATGGCTGTACCAGAAATATAACTTCAACATGGGGCCATCACTCTCCATCCTTACCCTCTGCGAACTGCGTCTACCTGATAAGTACTAGAGAAGAGTCAGGACCATCCCGGCTCATCAGCCCAATCTCATCCACAGTTAATTCCTAGATTTGTGAAGAGAATACTGACTACATAGTGTGCCTGGCCTGTGTGCTCCATCACAGTGTACTCTCAGTGTGTCTGGCCTGCGTAGTCTGTCACAGAGTGCTTGCTCTCCAATCACAATCTGTGCCCTGTATACATTGATGGTCTCTGCATTTTGCCCTAATGAAGGTAGGGCCTGTCTGCTCACACAAGGCCCATGGCCTAGACCTGACTCCAGTGGCTAGCATATACTTGTACCACGTAACAAGGAACAGTGGCCCACCACAGGAGCTGAGACAGCACCTGGCAGGCATCCAAGGAGCTGTCACTCAAGCTGCTCTGGGCCATGGAAGTGTCTACTCTGGTTGCTTCGCATCCTATAGAGAAGGGATGGTTCAAAGCAAGGGGACACAGGGAACTAAACTACACAGATAGGTCTCAAAGGGCAGCAGATCGCCAGCTGCAAAGGAGAAATTATAGGATAGCAATGAGAACCAACGGAGTCTACACAGGTTCAGTCAAAGTCTTTATTGCTCAGAGGCTCAAGTGTGTTCAGAGGAGACACAGTCACAATGAGGTGAGGTTGCTTGACCTAGAGAGGGCAGGGGCAGAGAGAGGAGGGCACAGCCATGGCCTGGGTAGAGTTTAGAGCACAAAGTGTGGACATATAGTTGGGAGACTGGTCATCATCAGCAGGACTTCTGGCCTGAGGAGAGGCCACAGCAGGCCTGGAGGGAGCAGGCAGGGCGGCACAGCAGGGACACACAGGAGGAGGCTGGGCGGCAACAGCTGGGCTGGCAGGAGGAGGCACAGCAGGAGGAGGTGGGCACACAGCAGGCAGGTCTGCACACAGGGCGGCAGAGCAGGGACATGCTGGAGCAGGGCTTGCAGCAGACAGGCTTGCAGCAGACAGGTGCACAGCAGGATGGCTGGCAGCATGAGGAGGATCCAGAGCAGATGGGTGTGCAGCAGACAGGTGTGCAGCAGACAGGCTTGCAGCAGACAGGAGCACAGCAGGAGGATTGACAGCAGGATGGCTGGCAGCAAGAGGACTGGCAGCTAGACTGCTGGCAGCATGAGGAGGATCCACAGCAGACAGGTGTGCAGCAGACAGGCTTGCAGCAAAGAGTCACACCGCAGGACTGCTGGCAGGGGGAGCAGGTGCAGCATGCTGGCTGGCAGCATGAAGATTGGCAGCAGGGGCTGGACCCACAACACACTGGTGTGCAGACAAGGGTTAGACAGGGACCTGGGGCACAGCAACTGGGGGCACAGCAGCTGGACTGGCAGCAGCTGGGCTGGCAGCAGCTGGGGACACAGCAGCTAGGCTGGCAGCAGCTGGGCTGGCAGCAGCTGGGCTCACAGCAGCTCTCTGGGCAGTCGTCCACCTGCCAGGAGGAGTGGGTGCAGGCATCAGAGCAGACAGACATGGTGGAGGCGGCCATGGCAGAGCTGGCTTGGGGTAGAGTGAGCGAGTGGTGAGTGGGAGTGTGAGTGTGTGTGAGGTGCTGGGCCGTCGCCTTTTATCCTCCTGTGCTGTTGTCTGGCTTGGCCTCCCTTCCTTGTTGGTGTGGCTCCTGGCCATCATTAGGGTGTTTGTTTGTCTGGGATGTTGTTATCAGGCCTGTCTGTCTCCTGCCTGTGGGTGATGCTGGGAGGAATGGTGAGGCAGAGGTGTTACATGAGCAGGGAGTTTGTGTTGTCTATGGTGGGATTTGCCCAGCCATCCTATTGCTGCAGGGATGTCATCTTGCCATAGTCAGATGGCAGGACCCTTGCTCCCTCTGCAAGAATTAATGCCAGAGGAGTGATGCCCTCAGTCCAGTACCCCTCCCAGAGCCCAGCTTTGGATGAGGAAAGCTGCCTCTTTGTGACAGTGTTCAGACAGCAGAGGTGTTCAGTGACCCATGCACCGCCATTGAGTTGGTACAATAAGTTGCCTATAACTATCACCTCCATAGTGTTTCTTCAGCTCCTGAACCTCTCTATATTGCCTTATGACACTGTCCACCCTGATCTGTGCCTGTGTCCTCCCTGCCATCTGTCCCCCATGACTTGGGGCTGCAGGGTGAGCTCCCTGCTCTAGAAGGCTAGCAGTTCTAGGCTGAGCTCTCAAGTTCTATCCTCAAGCAGCATAATGTGCATGATCTGTTGAAACCACAGACGCACCATATTGGGCAGGAGTCCACGGAGCTCTCAGTCTCACTGCTCAGTGCTCTCTGGGCATCCTTCGTCTACTCCACCCTTCTCCAATGCTACTGACCTTCTCACCAACTCTTTCACCCACAAGTCACCCAGCCCTGTCTGTAGCGCTAGGATGCTTTAAAGTTAAGTCACATTTGTACACAGAGCCCTGTGCAGAAAGGAGCCTGTGTGTCATCTGAAGCCAATGCTGGCCAGTGTCCTCCATTTCTCTCTCTGTCAATCTACACACATGCACACACATGTGCACATGCACATAAGCAGAAGCCATTCTCCTCATTCTAATGGTGTGGTCTGCAACTCACTAGCCTAACTTAGCTGACTATTTGCTTACTGGGCTTCACACAGGCTAAGTTTCCCATGAGCCTCCCTGGTTACCACATGTGTCTCACAGGAACTTGTCTAATGTGCTTCTCACAAATGTCCTTGAGCCATCCACATGGTTGAATTAGTACCAGTGCCCTCCACGAGCTACAGAGCTAGGCCTGACTTTGTGGACTGTCTGTGAGGAGCCCTGCAGGACTAGTGCCATGGCACAGGGCACTTCAGCACCATTTGGGGCATTCCCTGGCAAGATGACAGCAGGAGCCCAGAAAATGAGCACCAGGGAGATCTAGGTGAGGTTCACCTCAGGATTTGTCACAGTGTCCAGAAGGCAGAGCTTTATAATTACCTCATGTCACCCTGTTGGGGGCACGTGCTTTAAGGCTTCCTGCTCTGTACCTGTCCATAGATGGCCACAGAAAGATTAGGAGTGTTGATTTGTGGACACAGATAAATGTTAGAAAGTAAAAATTAAACAGAATCCACAAATGGTGAGGATTGACTTTTTGCCTATCATCCACCCATCCATCCATCCACCCACCCATCCATCCATCCATGCATCCATTCACCCATCCGTCCATCCGTCCATCCATCCATCCATCCATCCATCCATCCATCCACCCACCCATCCATCCATCCACCCACCCATCCATCCATCCATCCACTCAGTCATACATTCATGTCTTTCTACCCATTCAGCCACTCACTCATCCATCCGTCAACCCACCCAGCTACGTATTTGTCCATCTCCCCACTCATCCCTCCATCTACTAACACACCCATCTACCCACCTGCCTACTCACCCACTCAGTCACCCATTTATGTATCAGTTGACAGGCCGGTGTCTAGAAATGTCTCGAGTTTTTCGGTGTACTCGTCAACTTTAATTCAAATTTGGAAAACTGTTTTGTTAGAGGATGGTTTTGTGCACTGTGTACCCAAAGGCTGATTTCTGTACCCAGACATCTGGTTCCAGTCAAAAGTTGGTGTTGTAATTATTGTTGAACGATCTCCTGCTTTATTCTGTGTAAAAATCATTCTCCATCATGTCAGATTGGTTAATAAAGAACTGAACAGTCAGTAATTGGGCAGGACTATTGTTGAGGGGAGACTTCCAATCCTAGGTAGAGCACAGAAGGAGAGGAGAAGGTTGGGGAGAAGGTTGCCGTGAGAAGGTCTCCATGAGGACACAGATGGAGGAGCAATAGATGGGGCGAGACTAGGTGGAAGGTAAGAGGGAGCATGGCTGGGAAGCAGGCCAGGGCAGTTTTGTTGGATTGGATAGATGAGATTCTGTCCTGTTATGGTGCTTGAAGCTTATGAATAAATGTCTTAGGTCTCTGTGTCATTATTTGGGGGCTAGGGTGTTACCTTATTCTTACACTGTTTGTCATTTTCTCTTTACTGGTCTTTCTGCCCGGCCTTTCCCCCTCATACTCTGGTTTTACATGTGCCCCACTGGAGACTCTGTTTTGGCTATGAATCCAGCTCTGCCTTTGCCTCTGGCTCTGCCCCTGGCTCTGCTGTGCCCACAACTCTGTCTCTGCAAACCTCTTTAGATGTTCCTCACAGTCCTCTCTTTGGGGAACATCTTCCTCAGGTTCTTTTCATCCTTGTCGACTCATTTCAGGTCATTTTGGGTTTCCATTCTTCGGCTCTTGGTGTCTGTCTTGTTCTTTGCATCCCCTCCTTCTGCTCCCGCTAGGTCTGCTCCTCACACACCATTAATGCCATGACTTTATCCTCTGTCTGCTAATTCCACTGGTTCCGCCATTCTGGACGTCTTTCTATCCACTGCCTCCATCCTGGACTGCGCTGGCCTGGTGTGTGAATGACTTCCCACTGTGGTATGAGGATAACGTTCTGTGCCATGGGTCTTATTGTGTTTCCCTCTGAATGGTGTTGACCCCTTCCTGCAGGGACATCCCTGTCAGCCAGCTCCATCTTCCCATGGATCCCTCCTGGTGACATGCTGATAGGGTTGCACACAGAGTTTGTGCATGAGGACAAGGTCAGCACCTTAACCAGGACAAGCTGCTCCATGGTGACTGCGTGCCTCTAACTCTGAAGGAGGTCCTCTGCTCTGGTTGTCTCCAGTGCCCAGGTGCTCACAGCCTAGCTTCAGGTTTTGGCGTACCTCCCTGTGGTACTACTACCTTCTCCAGCCCCACATCCTGTATATCCACCCCTCCTGACATCTGGTGTCCCCCTCTCCAGCTGGAGGAAATCCCATGTTCTGGTAGTCAGCCCCATCCTATGATTTGGAGCCAAGGCTGTGCACAAATCATGTGGGCTGACTCAGCATTCCCTTCCTGTGGGCTCATGACCTCCTGGCAGGCTGTGCAGTGGGCATAGTGCACACCCCTCCATCTTTCTAGTTTCCAGGAAGAGAGAACATACAAGGCCACAGGCTACAGTTAGTCCATTGCTTGTGCTTAACAACTGAACATCTTTCAGTCTGGACCATGCCACTTTCTCTGACGCCTCAGGATCTTTCTTTTATTCAGTACAACCTACACTCCTGCTCAGGCCTGTCCTGTACAGAAAGCACTGCCCCAGAAGGAAACATGATTTTGGATTTATCAGTCCGTAGTGGGCTAGCCAGTTGCTTTGGGCCTGTTTGGAAGACTTGACCTGACAAGAAAATAAAGTAGGGGGAGGCCAGTAGCATCATGTTTAGAAAGAGATGGAGCTGCACCCATCTGCCACACCCAGTCAAAAACTGTGGATGGCTGCACATTTCTCTCCCCAAGCCATGTCCACAGATTCTGTCATGTCCCAGAGTGTAGACAGAGCACAGGCCTCTGGGGACCCATACTCATGCCAAGCACTGTCCCGAGTGCTGACGCAGACTGCCTGGGGATCTAGACAGTAGCCCCCAGTGAACAAAGCCCTGAAGAGAACGCTTCACTCAGTGTGAGGCTGTCTCCATGCTCTCAGGCCTCAGGCCTCACGCTGCCCACCAGTGACAGCATGAGGATGTGACATGTCAGGGCGGGGCAGTATCCCTCATGTCTAGACCAATTTCTTCCTACTTATGTGGACTTCAACAATTGTATTAGCACGTGGACCACAGTCAAGTCTTCTGTTCACCATCAGCAGAGGCAGGAGCATTTTCCATAGAACAGGTTCTGTTGGTTCTCGGGTACTAGGGGCTGTGAGCCTCACAGGGAGCCTGTAGCTGGTCCCAGGCACACGGATACATGCTGACAAGATGCTTGGCTGTGCCAAACAGTGTGGGGGCATCAGTGCCCATCCTTACCCTCTGTGGGCTGCGTCTACTTGATGAGTACTAGAGTGGAGTCAGGACCATCCCGGCTCGCCAGCACATTCTCATCCACAATTAGATTCTAGATTTGTGAAGATATCACTGACTACATAGTATGCTTGGCCTGGGTGCTCCATCACAGTATGTTCTCAGTGTACTTGGCCTGTATGGTCCATCACAGTGTGCTTGCTCTCCAATCACAATCTGTGCCCTCTATACGTTGATGGTCTCTGCATTTAGCTCTAATGAAGTCCAAAGGTAGGGGCCTGTCTGCTCACACAAGGCCCATGACTCAGACCTAATTCCAGTTGCAAGAACATACTTGTACCATTTAACAAGGGACCGTGGAGGACCACAGGAGAGCTGAGACAGCACTTGGCAGTTACCCAGGAACTGTCCCATGAGCTGCTCTGACAAGCACGGGGCATAGAAGTGTCTATTCAGGTTCATTGGCATCCTATAGAGAAGGCTCGGTCCAAAGCAAGGGGACACGGGGAATTAAACTAGCACTGATGGGTCTCAAAGGGCGGCAGATCGCCAGCTCCAAAGGAGAAATTATAGGACACCAATGAGAACCAAAAGAGTCTACACAGGTTTAGTCAAGGTCTTTATTGCTCAGAAGGCTTAAGTGTGTTCAGAGGAGACACAGTCACAATGAGGTGATGTTGCTTGACCTAGAGAGGGCAGGGACAGAGAGAGGAGGGCACTGCCATGGCCTGGGTAGAGTTTAGAGCACAAAGTGTGGGCATATAGTTCTGTGAGGTCAGGCTCTCCAGCACTCACTGGAGATACAGGAAATTCTGTCACTGGGAGACTGGTCATCAGCAGCAGGACTTCTGGCCTGAGGAGAGGCCACAGCAGGCCTGGCGGGAGCAAGCAGGGCGGCACAGCAGGGACACACAGGAGGAGGCTGGGCGGCAGCAGCTGGGCTGGCAGGAGGAGGCACAGCAGGAGGAGGTGGGCACACAGCAGGCGGGCCGGCACACAGGGCGGCAGAGCAGGGACATGCTGGAGCAGGGCTTGCAGCAGACAGGCTTGCAGCAGACAGGTGCACAGCAGGGTGGCTGGCAGCATGAGGAGGATCCAGAGCAGATGGGTGTGCAGCAGACAGGCTTGCAGCAGACAGGTGTGCAGCAGACAGCCGCACAGGAGGATGGCTGGCAGCAAGAGGACTGAGAGCTAGACTGCTGGCAGCATGAGGAGGATCCACCGCAGACAGGTGTGTAGCAGACAGGCTTGCAGCAAAGAGTCACACCGCAGGACTGCTGGCAGGGGGAGCAGGAGCAGCACGCTGGTTGGCAGCATGAAGATTGGCAGCAGGGACTGGACCCACAGCACACTGGGGTGCAGACAAGGGTTAGACAGGGACCTGAGGCACAGCAACTGGGGGCGCAGCAGCTGGGCTGGCAGCAACTGGGGACACAGCAGCTAGACTGGCAGCAGCTGGGGGCACAGCAGCTGGGCTCACAGCAGCTCTCTGGGCAGTCGTCCACCTGCCAGGAGGAGTGGGTGCAAGCATCAGAGCAGACAGACATGGTGGAGGCTGCCATGGCAGAGCTGGCTTGGGGTAGAGTGAGTGAGTGGTGAGTGAGAGTGTGAGTGTGTGTGAGGTGCTGGGCCATCGCCTTTTATCCTCCTGTGCTGTTGTCTGGCTTGGCCTCCCTTCCTTGTTGGTGTGGTTCCTGGCCATCATTAGAGTGTTTGTTTGTCTGGGATGTTGTTGTCAGGCCTGTCTGTATCCTGCCTGTGGGTGGTGCTGGGAGGAATGGTGGGGCAGAAGTGTTACATGAACAGGGAAGGTGGGATTTCATTGGTGGGACTTGCCCAGCCAACCTATGGCTGCAGGGATGTCATCCTGCCATAGTCAGATGCCAGGACCCTTGCTCCCTCTGCAAGAATTAGTGTCAGGGGACTGATGCCCTCAGTCCAGTATCCCTTCCAGAATCCAGGTTTGGATGAGGAAAGCTGCCTCTTTGTGACAGTGTTCAGACAGAGGAGGTGTTCAGTGACCCATGCACCGCCACTGAGTTGGTACAATAAGTTGTCTGTAACTACCACCTTCATAGTGTCTCTTTGGCTCCTGAACATTCCTATATTGCCTCATGACACTGTCCACCCTGCTCTGTGCCTGTGTCAACCCTGCCATCTATCCCCCATGTCTTGGTGGTGCAGGGTGAGCTCCCTGCTCTAAAAGGCTAACAGTTCTAGGCAGAGCTCTCAAGTTCTATCCTCAAGGAGCAGAATGCCCATGATCTGTTGGCCACAGATGGAGTTCCCTGTCTCACTGCTCAGTGCTCTCTGGGCATCCTTTGTCCACTCCACCCTCCGCCAATGCTACTGGCATCTCTCATCAGCTGTTTCACCCACAAGCCACCCCAGCCCTGTGTCTAGCCACTGCTTTAATGTTAAGACACAAATGTACACAGAGCCCAGTTTCCTCTCTTTGGGGAACTTCTTCCTCAGGTTCTTTTCGTTCTTGTCGTCTCATATTCGGTCATTTTGAGTTTTCGTGGCTGCTCTCCTGCTCTTTGGCTCTTGCTGTCTGTCTTGTTCTTTGCATGCCCTCCTTCTGCTCCCGCTAGGTCTGCTCCTCACACACCATTAGTGCCATGACTTTATCTTCTGTCTTCTAATTCCACTGGTTCCGCCATTCTGGACGTCTTTCTATCCATTGCTTCCATCCTGGACTTCGCTGTCCTGTTGTGTGAATGACTTCCCACCGCGGTATGAGCATACCGCTCTGTTCCATGGGTCTTGTTTTGTTTCCCACTGAAGGGTGTTGATTCCTTCCTGCAGGGACATCCCTGTCAGCCAGCTCCATCTTCCCCTGGATCCCTCCTGGGGACATGCTGATGGGGTTGGATAAGGAGTTGTGCTTGAGGGAAGGTCAACACCTTAACCGGACAAGCTGCTCCGTAGTGACTGAGTGGCTCCAGCTCTGAGGGAGGTCCTATGATCTGGATATCTCTAGTGCCCATATGCTCACTGCCTAGTCCTACAGAGCTTCAAGCTCCTACTCTCCTGCACCCCATCCTACATATCCACCATTCTTGAGCTCTGGTATCCACTTTCCAGCGTTGGAAGCCCCTTGTCTAGGAGTCGGCCCCATCCTGTGATCTGGAACCAAGGCTATGCTCAGATGATGTGGGCTGACTCAGCGTTCCCTACCTGTGGGGTCATGACCTCCTGGCACACTGTGCAGTGGGTGGGCATAGTGCACACCCCTCCATCTTTCTAGTTTCCAGGAAGAGAGAACATACAAGGCCACAGGCTACAGTTAGTCCATTGCTTGTGCTTGATAACTCGGCATCTTTCGGTCCCAACCAGGCCTCCTTCTCTGACCCCTCAGGATCTTTCTTTTACCCAGTACAACCTACACTGCTGCTCAGGCCTGTCCTGTCCAGAAAGCACCGCCCTAGAAGGAAATGTGATTTTGGAGTTATCAGTCCATAGTGGGCTAGGCAGTTGTTTCGGGTCTGGAGTAGGGGTGGCCGGTAGCATCATATTTGGAAAGAGATGGAGCTGCAGCCATCCTGCCACACCCAGTCGAAAACCTTGGATGGCTGCACATCCTTCTACCCAAGCCATGTCCACAGACTCGGTCATGTCCCAGAGTGAGACAGAGCACAGGTATCTCGGGACCCACACCCACACCAGGCACTGTCCCGAGTGCTGACGCTGACTGCCTGGGAATCTAGACAGTAGCCCCCAGTGAATGAAGCACTGAAGACAAAGCTTCACTCAGTGTGACCTGTCTCTATGCACTCAAGCCCCAGACTTCAGGCTGCCCACCAGTGACAGCATGAGGAAGTGACATGTCAGGTGGTGGGGGCAGTATCCTTCATGCCTACGTCAATTTCTTCCTGCTTATGTGGACTTCAACAAATGTTTTAGCACGTGGACCACAGTCAAGTCTTCTGTTCACTATCATGGGAGGCAGGAACATTTCCCATAGAACTGGTTCTGTTTGGACTCAGATCCCAAGTGCTGTGAGCCTCACAGGGAGGCTGTAGCTGGTGCCAGGCACATGGATACATGCTGCCAAGATGCCTGGCTATGACAGAACTAGAACTTCAATGTGGGGGCATCAGTGCCCATCCTTACCCTCTGCGGGCTGCGTCCACCTGATGAGTACTAGAGTAGAGTGAGGACCATCCCAACTCGCCAGCACATTCTCATCCACAATTAGATTCTAGATTTCTGAAGATATCACTGACTACTTAGTGTGCCTGGCCAGCGTGCTATATCACAGTGTGCTTGCTCTCCAATCACAATCTGTGCCCTCCTACATATTAATGGTCTCTGCATTTAGCTCTAATGAAATCCAGAGGTGGGGCCTGTCTGCTCACACAAGGCCCATGGCCCAGTTGTCATTATTGTTTCTACAGCATATTTGTACCACTTAACAAGGGACCATGGTCGACCACAGGAGAGCTGAGACGACACTTGGCAGGTACCTGAGGAGCTGTCACCTGAGCTGCTCTGGGAAGTGTGGGGCATGGAAGTGTCTACTCAGGTTTGGTTTGCATCCTAGAGAAGGCTCGGTTCAAAGCAAGGGGACACAGGGAACTAAACTACACAGATAGGTCTCAAACGGCAGCAGGTTCCCAGCTGCAAAGGAGAAATTATAGGACAGCAATGATGACCAATGGAATCTACACAGGTTCAGTCAAGGTCTTTATTGCTCAGAAGGCTCAAGTGTGTTCAAAGGAGACACAGTCACAATGAGGTGACCTTGCATGACCTAGACAGGCAAGGGGCAGAGGGGAGGGCATTGCCATGGCCTGGGTAGAGTTTAGAGCACAGAGTGTGGACATATATTTCTGTGAGGTCTGGCTCCCCATCACTCACTGGAGATACAGGAAATTCTGTCATTGGGAGACTGGTCATCAGCAGCAGGACTTCTGGCCTGAGGAGAGGCCACAGCAGGCCTGGCGGGAGCAAGCAGGGCGGCACAGCAGGGACACACAGGAGGAGGCTGGGCGGCAACAGCTGGGCTGGCAGGAGGAGGCACAGCAGGAGGAGGTGGGCACACAGCAGGCGGGTCTGCACACAGGGCGGCAGAGCAGGGACATGCTGGAGCAGGGCTTGCAGCAGACAGGCTTGCAGCAGACAGGTGCACAGCAGGATGGCTGGCAGCATGAGGAGGATCCAGAGCAGATGGGTGTGCAGCAGACAGGTGTGCAGCAGACAGGCGTGCAGCAGACAGGCTTGCAGCAGACAGGCGCACAGCAGGATGGCTGGCAGCAAGAGGACTGGCAGCTAGACTGCTGGCAGCATGAGGAGGATCCACAGCAGACAGGTGTGCAGCAGACAGGCTTGCAGCAAAGAGTCACACTGCAGGACTGCTGGCAGGGGGAGCAGGTGCAGCACGCTGGCTGGCAGCATGAAGATTGGCAGCAGGGGCTGGACCCACAGCACACTGGGGTGCACAAAAGGGTTAGGCAGGGGGCTGGGGCACAGCAACTGGGCCCACAGCAGGTAGACTGGCAGGAACTGGGGACACAGCAACTAGACTGGCAGCAACTGGGGACACAGCAAGTAGACTGGCAGCAGCTGGGCTGGCAGCAGCTGGGCTCACAGCAGCTCTCTGGGCAGTCGTCCACCTGCCAGGAGGAGTGGGTGCAGGCATCAGAGCAGACAGACATGGTGGAGGCGGCCATGGCAGAGCTGGCTTGGGGTAGAGTGAGTGAGTGGTGAGTGAGAGTGTGAGTGTGTGTGAGATGCTGGGCCGTCGCCTTTTATCCTCCTGTGCTGTTGTCTGGCTTGGCCTCCCTTCCTTGTTGGTGTGGCTCCTGGCCATCATTAGGGTGTTTGTTTGTCTGGGATGTTGTTGTCAGGGCTGCCTGTCTCCTGCCTGTGGGTGGTGCTGGGAGGAGTTGTGGGGCAAAGGTGTTACATGAACAGGGAGTTTGGGGTGTCATTGGTGGGACTTGCCCAGCCATCTTATTGCTGCAGGGATGTCATCCTGTCATAGTCAGATGCCTGGATCCTTGCTCCCTCTGCTAGAATTAGTGTCAGGGGACTGATGCCCTCAGTCCATTATCCTTTCCAGAGCCCAGGTTTGGATTAGGAAAGCTGCCTCTTTGTGACAGTGTTCAGACAGAGGAGGTGTTCAGTGACCCATGCACCGCCACTGAGTTGGTACAATAAGTTGTCTGCAACTACCACCTCCATAGTGTCTCTTCAGCTCCTGAACCTCTCTATATTGCCTCATGACACTGTCCACCCTGCTCTCTGCCTGTGTCTATCCTGCCTTCTGTCCCCCATGTCCTTTAGGTTGCAGGCTGCGCTAGACGGCTAGTAGTTCTAGGCTGAGCTCTCAAGTTCTATCCTCAAGGAGCATAATGTGCATGATCTGTTGAAACCACAGATGCACCGCATTGGCCAGGAGTCCATGGAGCTCTTAGTCTCACTGCTCAGTGCTCTCTGGGCATCCTTTGTCCACTCCACCCTCCTCCTCCAGTGCTATTGACATCCTTCGCCAGTTCTTCTGCCCACAAGTCCCCCAGCCCTGTCTCTAGCACTAGGATGGTTGTCTATAGCCACTGCTTTAAAATTAAGTCACATATGTACACAGAGCCCAATGCAGAAATGCATCTGGGAGGTAGGCTGTGTGCCATCTGATGCCAGTGCTGCCCCATGTCCTCCATTTCTATCTCTCTGTCGAGCTACACGTATGCACACACATGTGCACCTGACCATAAGCAGAGGACATTTTCCTCATTCTAATGGTGTGTTCTGGAAGTCACTAGCACTAACGTAGCTGACCAGGTGCTTGCTGGGTTTCACCCAGGCTCAGTTTCCCATGAGCCTCTCTGGTCCTCACATGTGCCACACAGGAGCTTGTCTAATGTGCTTCTCACAAAGGTCTATGAGCCATCCACAGGGTGGTATTAGTACCACTGCCCTCCACCAGCTGCAGAGCTAGGCCTGACCTTTTGGAGTGTCTATGAGGTGCCCAGCAGGACTAGTGTCATCGCACAGGGCACTTCAGCACCATCTGTGGCATTCCCTGGCAAGGTGACAGCAGGAGCCCAGAAATTGAGCACCAGGGAGACCCTGGTGAGGCTCGTTTTCAGGATCTGTCAAAACAAGAAGGCAGAGCTTTAGTATTATCTCATCTCATCTAGCTGGGAGCACGTGCCTTAAGGCTTCCTGCTCTGTGTGTGCCCATGGATGGCCACAGAAAGATTAGGAGGAGATTTGGGGACATAGATACTTGTTAGAAAGTAAAAATTCAACAGAATCCACAAATGGTTAGGATTCACTTTTAGCCTATCATCCATCCATCCATCCGTCTGTCCGTCCATCCATCCATCCATCCATCCATCCATCCGTCCATCCATCCCCTTACTCATGTCTTTCTACCCAGTCAGGCACTACTCATTCATCCATGCATCATCCGTCTTTGCATTCGTCCCTGCATCTAACAACACACTCAGGCACCCACCCATCTAGCCACCTGCCTCCTCACCCACCCACCTACGCCTTTGTGTATCCATCTATCAACCTATCCCTGCATCCACTCACACACTCACCATCAAGCCATTCACCTAACTCCATTCACTCACCCGCCATCCATCCATCCGGTTACCCATCCATTATCCTATCCATCCATCTAGTTCCTCATTCATCTACTGACTCATGGACCCACCTATTTTTACATGTACCCAATTGCCCATCCATCCACCTATGCATGTAGCTACCAACCCATTTATTCACCCAGCCATCCACTCATGAAACCAGTCATCCACCCACCCACGCATCCATCCATCTGCTTATCCTCATCCACCCATACACACATCCACTCACTGATGTACTACCACATCCACCCATCTACTTGCTAATTCATCTACCCATTCACTCATCTGTCCATTTGATTTTCCATCAGCCCATCCATCCATCTATCATCTATCTATCTATCTATCTATCTATCCATCCATCCATACATACATACATACACCCATCTATCTATCCATCCATCCGTTCATCATTTACATCAATTCTCTATGTATGCGTATAATATGTAGGTATATGCATAAATATGTCTCTATGCTTATAGACGTGTTTCTATCCAATGCCTCCATCCTGGACTGCGCTAGCCTGTTGCATGAATGACTTCCCACGACAATACGAGCATACCTCTCAGTGCCATGGGTCTTGTTATGTTTCCCACTGAAGGGTGTTGACTCCTTCCTGTAGGAACAGCCTTGTCAGCCAGCTCCATCTTCCCCTGGATCCCTCCTGGGGACATGCTGATGGGGTTGGATAAGGAGTTGTGCTTGAGGGAAGATCAACACCTTAACCAGGACAAGCTGCTCCGTAGTGACTGAGTGGCTCCAGCTCTGAGGGAGGTACTCCGCTCTGGATGACTCTAGTGCCCATGTGCTCATTGCCCAGCCCCACAGAGCTTCAAGCTCCTACTCTTCTGCACCCCACCCTACATATCCACCACTCTTGAGCTCTGGTATCCACTTTCCAGCTTTGGAAGCCCCTTGCCTAGGAGTCAGCCCTACCCTGTGATCTGGAGCCAAGGCTGTGCTCAGATGATATGGGCTGACTCAGCATTCCCTTCCTGTGGGGTCATGACCTCCTGGCAGGCTGTGCAGTGGGCGTAGTGCACACTCCTTCATCTTTCTAGTTTCCGGGAAGAGAGAACATACAAGGCCACAGGCTAGTTAGTCCATTGCTTGTGCTTGATAACTAGGCATCTTTCGGTCCCGACCACGCCTCCTTCTCTGATTCCTCAGGATCTTTCTTTTACCCAGTACAACCTACACTGCTGCTCAGGCCTGTCCTGTCCGGAAAGCACCGCCCTAGAAGGAAACATGATTTTGGAGTTATCAGTCCATAGTGGGCTAGCCAGTTGCTTTGGGCCTGTTTGGAAGACTGACCTGACAAGAAAATGAAGTGGGGGAGGGCGATAGCATCATGTTTGGAAAGAGATGGAGCTGCAGCCATCCTGCCACACCCAGTCAAAAACCTTGGATGGCTGCACATCCTTCTACCCAAGCCATGTCCACAGACTCTGCCATGTCCCAGAGTGTAGACAGAGCACAGGTATCTCGGGACACACACCCACACCAGGCACTGTCCCGAGTGCTGACGCTGACTGCCTGGGAATCTAGACAGTAGCCCCCAGTGAATGAAGCACTGAAAAGAAAGCTTCACTCAGTGTGAGGCTGTCTCCACACTCTCAGGCCTCAGGCCTCAGGCAGCCCACCAGTTCTGGCATGAGGATGGGACATGTCAGGGTGGGGTAGTATCCTTCCTGCCTGCACCAATTTCTTCCTGCTTATGTGGACTTCAGCAAATGTATTAGCACGTGGACCAGGGTAAAGTCTTCTGTTCACCATCAGGGAAGGCAAGAGCATTTCCCTAAGACAGGTTCTGTTGGGACTCGGGTCCCAGGGGCTGTGAGCCTCACAGGGAGCCTGTTGTTGGTGCCAGGCACACGGATACATGCTGACAAAATACTTGGCTATGCTAGAACTAAATTTTCAATGGTGGGGGGCCATCACTCCCCATCCTTATTCTCTGTGGGCTGCCTCCACCTGATGAGTACTAGAGTAGTCAGGACCATCCCAGCAGCCAGCACATTCTCATCCACAATTAGATTCTAGATTTGTGAAGATATCACTGACTCCTTAGCGTGCCAGGTCAATGTGCTCCATCACAGTGTGGTTGCTCTCCAATCACAGTCTGTGCCCTCCCACATATTAATGGTCTCTGCATTTAGCCCTAATAAAATCCGGAGGAAGGGGCCTGTCTGCTCACACAAGGCCCATGGCCCAGAGCTCATTCCAGTTGCTAGAAAATATTTGTACCCCTTAACAAGGGACCGTGGCAGACCACAGGAGAGCTGAGACTGCACTTGGCCGTCCCCGAGGAGCTGTCCCCTGAACTGCTCTGGGTAGCATGGGGCATGAAAGTGCTTACTCAGGTTTGGTTGGCATCCTATAGAGAAGGCTTGGTTCAAAGCAAGGGGACACGGGGAACTAAACTAGCACAGATAGGTCTCAAATGGCAGCAGATCGCCAACTGCAAAGGAGAAATTATAGGATACCAATGAGGACCAATGGAGTCTGCACAGGTTCAGTCAAGGTCTTTATTGCCCAGAAGGCTCAAGTGTGTTCTGAGGAGACACAGTCACAATGAGGTGATGTTGCTTGACCTAGAGAGGGCAGGGCCAGAGAGAGGAGGGCACTGCCATGGCCTGGGTAGAGTTTAGAGCACAAAGTGTAAGCATATAGTTCTGTGAGGTCTGGCTCTCCATCACTCACTGGAGAAAGAGGAAATTCTTTCATTGGGAGACTGGTTATCATCAGCAGGACTTCTGGCCTGAGGAGAGGCCACAGCGGGCCTGGCGGGAGCAGGCAGGGCGGCACAGCAGGGACACACAGGAGGAGGCTGGGCGGCAGCAGCTGGGCTGGCAGGAGGAGGCACAGCAGGAGGAGGTGGGCACACAGCAGGCTGGTCTGCACACAGGGCGGCAGAGCAGGGACATGCTGGAGCAGGGCTTGCAGCAGACAGGCTTGCAGCAGACAGGTTCACAGCAGGGTGGCTGGCAGCATGAGGAGGATCCAGAGCAGACAGGTGTGCAGCAGACAGGTGTGCAGCAGACAGGTGTGCAGCAGACAGGCTTGCAGCAGACAGGTGTGCAGCAGACAGGTGCACAGCAGGATGGCTGGCAGCAAGAGGACTGGCAGCTAGACTGCTGGCAGCATGAGGAGGATCCACAGCAGACAGGTGTGCAGCAGACAGGCTTGCAGCAAAGAGTCACACCGCAGGACTGCTGGCAGGGGGAGCAGGTGCAGCACGCTGGCTGGCAGCATGAAGATTGGCAGCAGGGGCTGGACCCACAACACACTGGTGTGCAGACAAGGGTTAGACAGGGACCTGAGGCACAGCAACTGGGGGCACAGCAGCTGGACTGGGAGCAGCTGGGCTGGCAGCAACTGGGGACACAGCAGCTGGGCTCACAGCAGCTCTCTGGGCAGTCGTCCACCTGCCAGGAGGAGTGGGTGCAAGCATCAGAGCAGACAGACATGGTGGAGGCGGCCATGGCAGAGCTGGCTTGGGGTAGAGTGAGTGAGTGGTGAGTGAGAGTGTGAGTGTGTGTGAGGTGCTGGGCCGTCGCCTTTTATCCTCCTGTGCTGTTGTCTGGCTTGGCCTCCCTTCCTTGTTGGTGTGGCTCCTGGCCATCATTAGGGTGTTTGTTTGTCTGGGATGTTGTTATCAGGCCTGTCTCCTGCCTCTTTGTGGTGCTGGGAGGAGTTGTGGGGCAGAGGTGTTACATGAACAGGGAGATTGGGGTGTCATTATTCGGACTTGCCCAGCCATCCTATGGCTGCAGGGATGTCATCCTGTCATAGTCAGATGCCTGGACCCTTGCTCCCTCTGCTAGAATTAGTGTCAGGGGACTGATGCCCTCAGTCCAGTACTCCTCCCAGAGCCCAGCTTTGGATGAGGAAAGCTGCCTCTTTGTGACAGTGTTCAGACAGCAGAGGTGTTCAGTGACCCATGCACCGCCACTGAGTTGGTACAATAAGTTGCCTGTAACTATCACCTCCATAGTGTCTCTTCAGCTCCTGAACCTTTCTATATTGCCTCATGACACTGTCCACCCTGCTCTGTGCCTGTGTCAACCCTGCCTGCTCTCCCCCATGACTTGGTGCTGCAGCGTGAGCTCCCTGCGCTAAAAGGCTAGTAGTTCTAGGCTGATCTCTCAAGTTCTATCCTCAAGGAGCAGAATGTGCATGATCTGTTGAAACCACAGACGCACCGCATTGGCCAGGAGTCCACGGAGCTCTCAGTCTCACTGCTCAGTGCTCTCTGGGCATCCTTTGTCCACTCCACCCTCCTCCAATGCTACTGACATCCTTCGCCAGCTCTTCTGCCCACAAGTCCCCCAGCCCTGTCTCTAGCACTAGGATGGGTGTGCATAGCCACTGCTTTAAAGTTTAGTCACATATGGACACAGAGCTCAGTTCCCTCCATTGGGGAACTTCATCTTCAGGTTCTTCTTGTCCTTGTCGTCTCATATTCAGTCATTTTGGGTTTCCCTGGCTGCTCTCCTGCTCTTTGGCTCTTGCTGTCTGTCTTGTTCTTTGCATCCCCTCCTTCTGCTCCCGCTAGGTCTGCTCCTCACACACCATTAGTGCCATGACTTTATCCTCTGTCTGCTAATTCCACTGGTTCCGCCATTCTGGACGTCTTTCTATCCATTGCCTCCATCCTGGACTGTGCTGGCCTGGTGTGTGAATGACTTCCCACTGTGGTATGAGGATAACGTTCTGTGCCATGGGTCTTGTTGTGTTTCCCTCTGAAGGGTGTTGACCCCTTCCTGCAGGGACATCCCTGTCAGCCAGCTCCATCTTCCCATGGATCCCTCCTGGTGACATGCTGATAGGGTTGCACACAGAGTTTGTGCATGAGGGCAAGGTCAGCACCTTAACCAGGACAAGCGGCTCCATGGTGACTGCGTGCCTCTAACTCTGAAGGAGGTCCTCTGCTCTGGTTGTCTCCTGTGTCCAGGTGCTCACAGCCTAGCTTCAGGATACGGGGTACCTCCCTGTGGTACTACTACCTTCTCCAGCCCCACATCCTGTATATCCACCCCTCCTGACATCCGGTGTCCCCATCTCCAGTAGGAGAGAGTCCCCTGCTCTGGTAGTCAGCCTCATCCTGTGATCTGGAGCCAAGGCTGTGCACAGATGATGTGGGCTGCCTCAGCATTCCCTTCCTGTGGGGTAATGACCTCACGGCAGGCTTTGCAGTGGGCGTAGCGCACACCCCTCCATCTTTCTAGGTTCCAGGAAGAGAGAACATACAAGGCCACAGGCTACAGTTAGTTCATTGCTTGTGCTTGACAAGTGGACATCTTTCAGGCTGGACCACGCCACTTTCTGTGACTCCTCAGGATCTTTCTTTTATCCAGTACAACCTACAATGCTGCTCAGGCCTGTCCTGTGTAGAAAGCACCGCCCTAGAAGGAAACATGATTTTGGAGTTATCAGTACATAGTGGGCTAGCCAGTTGCTTTGGGCCTGTTTGGAAGACTTGACCTGATAAGAAAATGAAGTGGGGGAGGCCGGTAGCATCATGTTTAGAAAGAGATGGAGCTGTAGCCATCTGCCACACCCAGTCAAAAACCTTGGATGGCTCCACAGACTCTGCCATGTCCCAGAGTGTAGACAGAGCACAGGCCTCGGGGGACCCATACTCACGCCAAGCACTGTCCCGAGTGCTGACGCTGAATGCCTGGGAATCTAGACAGTAGCCCCCAGTGAATGAAGCACTGAAGAGAAAGCTTAACTCAGTGTGAGGCTGTCTCCATGCTCTCAAGCCTCAGGCCTCACGCTGCCCACCAGTGACAGCATGAGGGTGTGACATGTCAGGGTAGGGCAGTATCCCTCATGTCTAGACCAATTTCTTCCTACTTATGTGGACTTCAACAATTGTATTAGCACGTGGACCAGAGTCAAGTCTTCTGTTCACCATCAGGGGAGGCAGGAGCATTTCCCATAGAAGAGATTCTGTTGGGACTTGGGTCCCAGGGGCTGTGAGCCTCATGGGAGCCTGTAGCTGGTGCCAGGCACACGAATATATGCGGACAAGATACTTGGCTATGCCAGAACCATTTGGGGGCATCAGTGTCCATCCTTACTCTCTGTGGGCTGCATCCATCTGATGAGTACTAGAGTAGTGGCAAGACAATCCCGGCAGCCAGCACATTCTCATCCACAATTAAATTCTAGATTTCTGAAGATATCACTGACTTCTTAGTGTGTTTGACCAACATGCTCCATCACAGTGTACTCTCAGTGTGCTTGGCCTGGGTGCTCCATCACAGTGTGGTTGCTCTCTATTCACAATCTGTGCCCTCCCACACATTAATGGTCTCTGCATTTAGCCCTAATGAATGCCGGAGGTAGGGTCTGTCGGCTCACACAAGGCCCATGGCCCAGAAGTCATTCCAGTTGCTAGAACATATTTGTACCACTTAGCAAGGGACAGTGGCAGACCACAGCACTTTGCAGGCACCTGAGGGACTGTCGCCTGAGCTGCTCTGGGAAGTGTGGGGCATGGAAATGTCTACTCAGGTTGGTTGTCATCCTATAGAGAAAGCATGGTTCAAAGCAAGGGGACATGGGGAACTAAACTACATAGATAGGTCACAAAAGGCAGCAGATCGCCAGCTGCAAAGGAGAAATTATAGGATACTAATGAGGACCAATGGAGTCTACACAGGTTCAGTCAAGGTCTTTATTGCTTAGAAGGCTCAAGTGTGTTCAGAGGAGACACAGTCACAACGAGGTGAGGTTGCTAGACCTAGAGAGGGCAGGGGCAGAGAGAAGAGGGCACTGCCATGGCCTGGGTAATGTGTAGAGCACAGAGTGTAGACATATACTTCTGTGAGGTCTGGCTCCCAAGCACTCACTTGAGCAACAGGAAATTCTCTTATTGGCAGACAGGTCATCAGCACCTGGACTTCTGGCCTGAGGAGAGGCCACAGCGGGCCTGGTGGGAGCAGGCAGGGCGGCACAGCAGGGACACACAGGAGGAGACTGGGTGGCAGCAGCTTGGCTGGCAGGTGGAGGCACAGCAGGAGAAGGTAGGCACACAGCAGGTGGGTCTGCACACAGGGCGGCAGAGTAGGGACATGCTGGAGCAGGGCTTGCAGCAGACAGGCTTGCAGCAGACAGGCTTGCAGCACACAGGCTTGCAGCAGACAGGTTCACAGCAGGGTGGCTGGCAGCATGAGGAGGATCCAGAGCAGATGGGTGTGCAGCAGACAGGCTTGCAGCAGACAGGTGCACAGCAGGATGGCTGGCAGCAAGAGGACTGGCAGCTAGACTGCTGGCAGCATGAGGAGGATCCACAGCAGACAGGTGTGCAGCAGACAGGCTTGCAGCAGACAGGCTTGCAGCAAAGAGTCACACCGCAGGACGGCTGGCAGGGGGAGCAGGTGCAGCACGCTGGCTGGCAGCATGAAGATTGGCAGCAGGGGCTGGACCCACAACACACTGGGGTGCAAACAAGGGTTAGACAAGGGGCAGAGGCACAGCAACTGGGGGCGCAGCAGCTGGACTGGCAGCAGCTTGGGACACAGCAGCTAGACTGGCAGCAGCTGGGGGCACAGCAGCTGGGCTCACAGCAGCTCTCTGGGCAGTCGTCCACCTGCCAGGAGGAGTGGGTACAAGCATCAGAGCAGATAGACATGGTGGAGGCAGCCATGGCAGAGCTGGCTTGGGGTAGAGTGAGTGAGAGTGTGAGTGTGTGTGAGGTGCTGGGCCGTCGCCTTTTATCCTCCTGTGCTGTTGTCTAGCTTGGCCTTCTTCCTTGTTGGTGTGGCTCCTGGCCATCGTTAGAGTGTTTGTTTGTCTGGGATGTTGTTGTCAGGCCTGTCTGTATCCTGCCTGTGGGTGGTGCTGGGAGGAATGGTGGGGCAGAGGTGTTACATGAACAGGGAGATTGGGGTGTCATTGTTGGGACTTGCCCAGCCAACCTATGGCTGCAGGGATGTCATCCTGCCATAGTCAGATGCCAGGACCCCTGCTCCCTCTGCTAGAATTAGTGTCAGGGGACTGATGCCCTCAGTCCAGTATCCCTTCCAGAGCCCAGGTGTGGATGAGGAAAGCTGCCTCTTTGTGACAGGGTTCAGACAGCAGAGGTGTTCAGGGACCCATGGCCACTGAGTTGGTACAATAAGTTGCCTGTAACAACCACTTCCATAGTGTCTCTTCAGCTCCTGAACATCCCTATATTGCCTCATGACACTGTCCACCCTGCTCTCTGCCTGTGTCCACCCTGCCATTTAACCCGCATGTCTTGCGGCTGCAGCGTGAGCTCCCTGCTCTAGAAGGCTAGCACTTCTAGGCTGAGCTCTCAAGTTCTATCCTCAAGGAGCATAATGTGCATGATCTGTTGAAACCACAGACGCACCACATTGGCCAGGAGTCCACGGAGCTCTCTGTCTCACTCGTCAGTGCTCTCTGGGCATCCTTTGTCCACTCCACCCTCCTCCAACGCTACTGGCATCTCTCACCAGCTCTTCCACCCACAAGTCCCCCAGCCCTGTGTCTAGCCACTGCTTTAACGTTAAGTCACAAATATATACAGAGCCCAGTTTTCTCTCTTTGGGGAATTTCTTCCTCAGGTTCTTTTCGTCCTTGTCGTCTCATATTCAGTCATTTTGGGTTTCCCTGGCTGCTCTCCTGCTCTTTGGCTCTTGCTGTCTGTCTTGTTCTTTGCATCCCCTCCTTCTGCTCCCGCTAGGTCTGCTCCTCACACACCATTAGTGCCATGACTTTATCCTCTGTCTGCTAATTCCACTGGTTCTGCCATTCTGGACGTCTTTCTATCCATTGCTTCCATCCTGGACTGCGCTGTCCTGTTGTGTGATTGACTTCCCACCGCAGAGGAGCATACCGCTCTGTTCCATGGGTCTTGTTGTGTTTCCCACTGAAGGGTGTTGACCCCCTCCTGCAGGGACATCCCTGTCAGCCAGCTTTGGCTTCCCATGGATCCCTCCTGGCGACATGCTGATGGGGTTGCATACAAAGTTTGTGCTTGAGGGAAGGTCAACACCTTTACCCGGGCAAGCTGCGTCTTGGTGACTGAGTGCCTATATTTCTGAGGGAGGTCCGCTGCTCTGGTTGTCTCCAGAGCCCAGGTGCTCACGGCCTAGCTTCAGGATATGGCGTACCTCCCTGTGGTACTACTGAACTCTCCAGCCCCACATCCTGGATATCCACCCCTCCTGAGGTCCGGTGTCCCCCCTCTCCAGCTGGAGGAAATCCCATGCTCTGGTAGTCAGCCCCATCCTATGATTTGGAGCCAAGGCTGTGCACAGATGATGTGGGCTGAGTCAGCATTCCCTTCCTGTGGGGTCATGACCTCCCGGCAGGCTGTGCAGTGGGCATAGTGCACACTCCTCCATCTTTCTAGGTTCCAGGAAGAGAGAACATACAAAGCCACAGGCTACAGTTGGTCCATTGCTTGTGCTTGACAACTGTGCGTCTTTCGGTCCCGACCATGCGTCCTTCTCCGACTCCTCAGGATCTTTCTTTTACCCAGTACAACCTACACTACACTGCTGCTCAGGCCTGTCCTGTCCAGAAAGCACCACCCTAGAGGAAATATGATTTTGAGTTATCAGTCCATAATGGTCTGCACGGTTGGTTCAGGCCTGTTTGGAAGACTTGACCTGACAAGAAATGAAGTGGGGGAGGCCGGTAGCATCATGTTTAAAAAGAGATGAAGCACAGCCACCTGCCACACCCTCTCAGAATCCTTGGATGGCTACACATCCTTCGACCCAAGCCTTGTTTACAGAGTCAGCCATGTCTCAGACTGTACACAGAGCACAGGCATCTGGGGACCCACATGCATGCCAGGCATTGTCCCGAGTGCTGACAGTGACTGCCTGGGAATCTAGACTTTAGCCCCCATTAAATGAAGCACTGAAGACAAAGCTTCACTCAGTGTGACCTGTCTCCATGCTCTCAGGCCCCAGGCCTCAGGCTGCCCACCAGTGGCGGCATGAGGCAGTGACATGTCAGGGTGGGACAGAATCCTTGCTGTCTGTACCAATTTCTTCCTACTATGTGGACTTCAACAAATGTATTAGCATGTGGACCAGAGTCAAGTCTTCTGTTCACCATCAGGAAGGCAGGAACATTTCCCATAGAACAGGTTTTGTTGGGACTAGAGTCCCAGGGGCTGTGAGCCTCACAGGGAGCCTGTAGCTGGTGCCAGGCACATGGATACATGCTGCCAAGATGCCTGGCTATGACAGAACTAGAACTTCAATGTGGGGGCATCAGTGCCCATCCTTACCCTCTGCGGGCTGTGTCCACCTGATGAGTACTAGAGTAGAGTCAGGACCATCCCGGCAGTCAGCACATTCTCATCCACAACTAGATTCTAGATTTCTGAAGATATCACTGACTCCTTAGCGTGCCAGGCCAGCGTGCTCCATCACAGTGTGTTTGCTCTCCAACCACAATCTGTGCCCTCCCACACATTGATGGTCTCTGCATTTAGCCCTAATAAAGTCCAGAGGTAGGGCCTGTCTGCTCACACAAGGCACATAGCCCAGACCTGACACCAGTTGCTAGAACATATTTGTGCCAATTAACAAGAGACAGTGGCAGACCACAGGAGCTGAGACAGCACGGGGCAGTCACCCAAGGAGCTGTCGCCTGAGCGGCTCTGGGTAGCATGGGCCATGGAAGTGTCTACTGAAGTTGATTGGCGTCCTATAGAGAAGTCTCGGTTCAAAGCAAGGGGACATGGGAAACTAAACTAGCACAGATAGGTCTCAAAGGGCGGCAGATCGCCAGCTGCAAGGGAGAAATTATAGGATACCAATGAGGACTAATGTGGTCTACACAGGTTCAGTCAAGGTCTTTATTGCTCAGAAGGCTCAAGTGTGTTCAGAAGAGACACAGTCACAGTGAGGTGAGGTTGCTTGACCTGGAGAGGCCAGGGCCAGAGAGAGGAGGGCACTGCCATGGCCTGGGTAGAGTTTAGGCACAGAGGGTGTACATATACTCTGTGAGGTTTGGCTTTCCAGCACTCACAGGAGATACAGGTAATTCTCTCAGTGGCAGAGAGGTCATCAGCAGCTGGACTTCTGGCCTGAGGAGAGGCCACAGCAGGCCTGGCGGGAGCAGGCAGGGCGGCACAGCAGGGACACACAGGAGGAGGCTGGACGGCAGCAGCTGGGCTGGCAGGAAGAGGCACAGCAGGAGGAGGTGGGCACACAGCAGGCAGGTCTGCACACAGGGCGGCAGAGCAGGGACATGCTGGAGCAGGGCTTGCAGCAGACAGGCTTGCAGCAGACAGGTGCACAGCAGGGTGGCTGGCAGCATGAGGAGGATCCAGAGCAGATGGGTGTGCAGCAGACAGGTGTGCAGCAGACAGGCTTGCAGCAGACAGGTGTGCAGGAGACAGGAGTGCAGCACACAGGCTTGCAGCAGGCAGGTGTGCAGCAGACAGGCGCACAGCAGGATGGCTGGCAGCAAGAGGACTGGCAGCTAGGCTGCTGGCAGCATGAGGAGGAGCCACAGCAGACAGGTGTGCAGCAAACAGGCTTGCAGCAAAGAGTCACACCGCAGGACTGCTGGCAGGGGGAGCAGGTGCAGCACGCTGGCTGGCAACATGAAGATTGGCAGCAGGGGCTGGACCCACAACACACTGGTGTGCAGACAAGGGTTAGACAGGGACCTGAGGCACAGCAACTGGGGGCGCAGCAGCTGGACTGGCAGCAGCTGGGCTGGCAGCAACTGGGGACACAGCAGCTAGACTGGCAGCAGCTGGGGGCACAGCAGCTGGGCTCACAGCAGCTCTCTGGGCAGTCGTCCACCCGCCAGGAGGAGTGGGTGCAGGCATCAGAGCAGACAGACATGGTAGAGGCGGCCATGGCAGAGCTGGCTTGGGGTAGAGTGAGTGAGTGGTGAGTGAGAGTGTGAGTGTGTGTGAGGTGCTGGGCCGTCGCCTTTTATCCTCCTGTACTGTTGTCTGGCTTGGCCTCCCTTCCTTGTTGGTGTGGCTCCTGGCCATCATTAGGGTGTTTGTTTGCCTGGGATGTTGTTGTCAGGCCTGTCTGCCTCCTGCCTCTTTGTGGTGCTGGGAGGAGTTGTGGGGCAGAGGTGTTACATGAACAGGGAGATTGGGGTGTCATTGTTGGGACGTGCCCAGCCATCCTATGGCTGCAGGGATGTCATCCTGTCATAGTCAGATGCCTGGACCCTTGCTCCTTCTGCTAGAATTAGTGTCAGGGGACTGATGCCCTCAGTCCAGTATCCCTCCCAGAGCCCAGGTTTGGATGAGGAAAGCTGCCTCTTTGTGACAGTGTTCAGACAGCAGAGGTGTTCAGGGACCCATGGCCACTGAGTTGGTACAATAAGTTGCCCGTAACAACCACCTCCATAGTGTCTCTTCAGCTCCTGAACCTCTCTATATTGCCTCATGACACTGTCCACCCTGCTCTCTGCCTGTGTCCACCCTGCCATTTAACCCGCATGTCTTGCGGCTGCAGCGTGAGCTCCCTGCTCTAGAAGGCTAGCACTTCTAGGCTGAGCTCTCAAGTTCTATCCTCAAGGAGCATAATGTGCATGATCTGTTGAAACCACAGACGCACCACATTGGCCAGGAGTCCACAGAGCGCTCTGTCTCCTCGTCAGTGCTCTCTGGGCTTCCTTTGTCCACTCCACCCTCCTCCAACGCTACTGGCATCTCTCACCAGCTCTTCCACCCACAAGTCCCCAGCCCTGTGTCTAGGCACTGCTTTAACGTTAAGTCACAAATATATACAGAGCCCAGTTTTCTCTCTTTGGGGAATTTCTTCCTCAGGTTCTTTTCGTCCTTGTCGTCTCATATTCAGTCATTTTGGGTTTCCCTGGCTGCTCTCCTGCTCTTTGGCTCTTGCTGTCTGTCTTGTTCTTTGCATCCCCTCCTTCTGCTCCCGCTAGGTCTGCTCCTCACACACCATTAGTGCTATGACTTTATCCTCTGTCTGCTAATTCCACTGGTTCTGCCATTCTGGACGTCTTTCTATCCATTGCTTCCATCCTGGACTGCGCTGTCCTGTTGTGTGATTGACTTCCCACCACAGAGGAGCATACCGCTCTGTTCCATGGGTCTTGTTGTGTTTCCCACTGAAGGGTGTTGACCCCCTCCTGCAGGGACATCCCTGTCTGCCAGCTTTGGCTTCCCATGGATCCCTCCTGGCGACATGCTGATGGGGTTGCATACAAAGTTTGTGCTTGAGGGAAGGTCAACACCTTTACCCGGGCAAGCTGCGTCTTGGTGACTGAGTGCCTATATTTCTGAGGGAGGTCCGCTGCTCTGGTTGTCTCCAGAGCCCAGGTGCTCACGGCCTAGCTTCAGGATATGGCGTACCTCCCTGTGGTACTACTGAACTCTCCAGCCCCACATCCTGTATATCCACCCCTCCTGAGGTCCGGTGTCCCCCTCGCCAGCGGGAGGAAATCCCATGCTCTGGTAGTCAGCCCCATCCTATGATTTGGAGCCAAGGCTGTGCACAGATGATGTGGGCTGAGTCAGCATTCCCTTCCTGTGGGGTCATGACCTCCCGGCAGGCTGTGCAGTGGGCATAGTGCACACTCCTCCATCTTTCTAGGTTCCAGGAAGAGAGAACATACAAAGCCACAGGCTACAGTTAGTCCATTGCTTGTGCTTGACAACTGTGTGTCTTTCGGTCCCGACCATGCGTCCTTCTCCGACTCCTCAGGATCTTTCTTTTACCCAGTACAACCTACACTACACTGCTGCTCAGGCCTGGCCTGTCCAGAAAGCACCACCCTAGAAGGAAATATGATTTTTGAGTTATCAGTCCATAATGGTCTGCACGGTTGGTTCAGGCCTGTTTGGAAGACTTGACCTGACAAGAAAATGAAGTGGGGGAGGCCGGTAGCATCATGTTTAAAAAGAGATGAAGCACAGCCACCTGCCACACCCTCTCAGAATCCTTGGATGGCTACACATCCTTCGACCCAAGCCTTGTTTACAGAGTCAGCCATGTCTCAGACTGTACACAGAGCACAGGCATCTGGGGACCCACATGCATGCCAGGCATTGTCCCGAGTGCTGACAGTGACTGCCTGGGAATCTAGACTTTAGCCCCCATTAAATGAAGCACTGAAGACAAAGCTTCACTCAGTGTGACCTGTCTCCATGCTCTCAGGCCCCAGGCCTCAGGCTGCCCACCAGTGGCGGCATGAGGCAGTGACATGTCAGGGTGGGACAGAATCCTTCCTGTCTGCACCAATTTCTTCCTACTATGTGGACTTCAACAAATGTATTAGCATGTGGACCAGAGTCAAGTCTTCTGTTCACCATCAGGAAGGCAGGAACATTTCCCATAGAACAGGTTTTGTTGGGACTAGAGTCCCAGGGGCTGTGAGCCTCACAGGGAGCCTGTAGCTGGTGCCAGGCACATGGATACATGCTGCCAAGATGCCTGGCTATGACAGAACTAGAACTTCAATGTGGGGGCATCAGTGCCCATCCTTACCCTCTGCGGGCTGCGTCCACCTGATGAGTACTAGAGTAGAGTCAGGACCATCCCAGCAGTCAGCACATTCTCATCCACAACTAGATTCTAGATTTCTGAAGATATCACTGACTCCTTAGCGTGCCAGGCCAGCGTGCTCCATCACAGTGTGTTTGCTCTCCAACCACAATCTGTGCCCTCCCACACATTGATGGTCTCTGCATTTAGCCCTAATGAAGTCCAGAGGTAGGGCCTGTCTGCTCACACAAGGCACATAGCCCAGACCTGACACCAGTTGCTAGAACATATTTGTGCCAATTAACAAGAGACAGTGGCAGACCACAGGAGCTGAGACAGCACGGGGCAGTCACCCGAGGAGCTGTCGCCTGAGCAGCTCTGGGTAGCATGGGCCATGGAAGTGTCTACTGAAGTTGATTGGCGTCCTATAGAGAAGTCTCGGTTCAAAGCAAGGGGACATGGGAAACTACCCTAGCACAGATAGGTCTCAAAGGGCGGCAGATCGCCAGCTGCAAGGGAGAAATTATAGGATACCAATGAGGACTAATGTGGTCTACACAGGTTCAGTCAAGGTCTTATTGCTCAGAAGGCTCAAGTGTGTTCAGAAGAGACACAGTCACAGTGAGGTGAGGTTGCTTGACCTGGAGAGGCCAGGGCCAGAGAGAGGAGGGCACTGCCATGGCCTGGGTAGAGTTTAGGCACAGAGGGTGGACATATACTCTGTGAGGTTTGGCTTTCCAGCACTCACAGGAGATACAGGTAATTCTCTCAGTGGCAGAGAGGTCATCAGCAGCTGGACTTCTGGCCTGAGGAGAGGCCACAGCAGGCCTGGCGGGAGCAGGCAGGGCGGCACAGCAGGGACACACAGGAGGAGGCTGGACGGCAGCAGCTGGGCTGGCAGGAAGAGGCACAGCAGGAGGAGGTGGGCACACAGCAGGCAGGTCTGCACACAGGGCGGCAGAGCAGGGACATGCTGGAGCAGGGCTTGCAGCAGACAGGCTTGCAGCAGACAGGTGCACAGCAGGGTGGCTGGCAGCATGAGGAGGATCCAGAGCAGATGGGTGTGCAGCAGACAGGTGTGCAGCAGACAGGCTTGCAGCAGACAGGTGTGCAGGAGACAGGAGTGCAGCACACAGGCTTGCAGCAGGCAGGTGTGCAGCAGACAGGCGCACAGCAGGATGGCTGGCAGCAAGAGGACTGGCAGCTAGGCTGCTGGCAGCATGAGGAGGAGCCACAGCAGACAGGTGTGCAGCAAACAGGCTTGCAGCAAAGAGTCACACCGCAGGACTGCTGGCAGGGGGAGCAGGTGCAGCACGCTGGCTGGCAACATGAAGATTGGCAGCAGGGGCTGGACCCACAACACACTGGTGTGCAGACAAGGGTTAGACAGGGACCTGAGGCACAGCAACTGGGGGCGCAGCAGCTGGACTGGCAGCAGCTGGGCTGGCAGCAACTGGGGACACAGCAGCTAGACTGGCAGCAGCTGGGGGCACAGCAGCTGGGCTCACAGCAGCTCTCTGGGCAGTCGTCCACCCGCCAGGAGGAGTGGGTGCAGGCATCAGAGCAGACAGACATGGTAGAGGCGGCCATGGCAGAGCTGGCTTGGGGTAGAGTGAGTGAGTGGTGAGTGAGAGTGTGAGTGTGTGTGAGGTGCTGGGCCGTCGCCTTTTATCCTCCTGTACTGTTGTCTGGCTTGGCCTCCCTTCCTTGTTGGTGTGGCTCCTGGCCATCATTAGGGTGTTTGTTTGCCTGGGATGTTGTTGTCAGGCCTGTCTGCCTCCTGCCTCTTTGTGGTGCTGGGAGGAGTTGTGGGGCAGAGGTGTTACATGAACAGGGAGATTGGGGTGTCATTGTTGGGACGTGCCCAGCCATCCTATGGCTGCAGGGATGTCATCCTGTCATAGTCAGATGCCTGGACCCTTGCTCCTTCTGCTAGAATTAGTGTCAGGGGACTGATGCCCTCAGTCCAGTATCCCTCCCAGAGCCCAGGTTTGGATGAGGAAAGCTGCCTCTTTGTGACAGTGTTCAGACAGCAGAGGTGTTCAGGGACCCATGGCCACTGAGTTGGTACAATAAGTTGCCCGTAACAACCACCTCCATAGTGTCTCTTCAGCTCCTGAACCTCTCTATATTGCCTCATGACACTGTCCACCCTGCTCTCTGCCTGTGTCCACCCTGCCATTTAACCCGCATGTCTTGCGGCTGCAGCGTGAGCTCCCTGCTCTAGAAGGCTAGCACTTCTAGGCTGAGCTCTCAAGTTCTATCCTCAAGGAGCATAATGTGCATGATCTGTTGAAACCACAGACGCACCACATTGGCCAGGAGTCCACAGAGCGCTCTGTCTCCTCGTCAGTGCTCTCTGGGCTTCCTTTGTCCACTCCACCCTCCTCCAACGCTACTGGCATCTCTCACCAGCTCTTCCACCCACAAGTCCCCCAGCCCTGTGTCTAGCCACTGCTTTAACGTTAAGTCACAAATATATACAGAGCCCAGTTTTCTCTCTTTGGGGAATTTCTTCCTCAGGTTCTTTTCGTCCTTGTCGTCTCATATTCAGTCATTTTGGGTTTCCCTGGCTGCTCTCCTGCTCTTTGGCTCTTGCTGTCTGTCTTGTTCTTTGCATCCCCTCCTTCTGCTCCCGCTAGGTCTGCTCCTCACACACCATTAGTGCTATGACTTTATCCTCTGTCTGCTAATTCCACTGGTTCTGCCATTCTGGACGTCTTTCTATCCATTGCTTCCATCCTGGACTGCGCTGTCCTGTTGTGTGATTGACTTCCCACCACAGAGGAGCATACCGCTCTGTTCCATGGGTCTTGTTGTGTTTCCCACTGAAGGGTGTTGACCCCCTCCTGCAGGGACATCCCTGTCTGCCAGCTTTGGCTTCCCATGGATCCCTCCTGGCGACATGCTGATGGGGTTGCATACAAAGTTTGTGCTTGAGGGAAGGTCAACACCTTTACCCGGGCAAGCTGCGTCTTGGTGACTGAGTGCCTATATTTCTGAGGGAGGTCCGCTGCTCTGGTTGTCTCCAGAGCCCAGGTGCTCACGGCCTAGCTTCAGGATATGGCGTACCTCCCTGTGGTACTACTGAACTCTCCAGCCCCACATCCTGTATATCCACCCCTCCTGAGGTCCGGTGTCCCCCTCTCCAGCTGGAGGAAATCCCATGCTCTGGTAGTCAGCCCCATCCTATGATTTGGAGCCAAGGCTGTGCACAGATGATGTGGGCTGAGTCAGCATTCCCTTCCTGTGGGGTCATGACCTCCCGGCAGGCTGTGCAGTGGGCATAGTGCACACTCCTCCATCTTTCTAGGTTCCAGGAAGAGAGAACATACAAAGCCACAGGCTACAGTTAGTCCATTGCTTGTGCTTGACAACTGTGTGTCTTTCGGTCCCGACCATGCGTCCTTCTCTGACTCCTCAGGATCTTTCTTTTACCCAGTACAACCTACACTACACTGCTGCTCAGGCCTGTCCTGTCCAGAAAGCACCACCCTAGAAGGAAATATGATTTTTGAGTTATCAGTCCATAATGGTCTGCACGGTTGGTTCAGGCCTGTTTGGAAGACTTGACCTGACAAGAAAATGAAGTGGGGGAGGCCGGTAGCATCATGTTTAAAAAGAGATGAAGCACAGCCACCTGCCACACCCTCTCAGAATCCTTGGATGGCTACACATCCTTCGACCCAAGCCTTGTTTACAGAGTCAGCCATGTCTCAGACTGTACACAGAGCACAGGCATCTGGGGACCCACATGCATGCCAGGCATTGTCCCGAGTGCTGACAGTGACTGCCTGGGAATCTAGACTTTAGCCCCCATTAAATGAAGCACTGAAGACAAAGCTTCACTCAGTGTGACCTGTCTCCATGCTCTCAGGCCCCAGGCCTCAGGCTGCCCACCAGTGGCGGCATGAGGCAGTGACATGTCAGGGTGGGACAGAATCCTTCCTGTCTGCACCAATTTCTTCCTACTATGTGGACTTCAACAAATGTATTAGCATGTGGACCAGAGTCAAGTCTTCTGTTCACCATCAGGAAGGCAGGAACATTTCCCATAGAACAGGTTTTGTTGGGACTAGAGTCCCAGGGGCTGTGAGCCTCACAGGGAGCCTGTAGCTGGTGCCAGGCACATGGATACATGCTGCCAAGATGCCTGGCTATGACAGAACTAGAACTTCAATGTGGGGGCATCAGTGCCCATCCTTACCCTCTGCTGGCTGCGTCCACCTGATGAGTACTAGAGTAGAGTCAGGACCATCCCGGCAGTCAGCACATTCTCATCCACAACTAGATTCTAGATTTCTGAAGATATCACTGACTCCTTAGCGTGCCAGGCCAGCGTGCTCCATCACAGTGTGTTTGCTCTCCAACCACAATCTGTGCCCTCCCACACATTGATGGTCTCTGCATTTAGCCCTAATAAAGTCCAGAGGTAGGGCCTGTCTGCTCACACAAGGCACATAGCCCAGACCTGACACCAGTTGCTAGAACATATTTGTGCCAATTAACAAGAGACAGTGGCAGACCACAGGAGCTGAGACAGCACGGGGCAGTCACCCGAGGAGCTGTCGCCTGAGCGGCTCTGGGTAGCATGGGCCATGGAAGTGTCTACTGAAGTTGATTGGCGTCCTATAGAGAAGTCTCGGTTCAAAGCAAGGGGACATGGGAAACTACCCTAGCACAGATAGGTCTCAAAGGGCGGCAGATCACCAGCTGCAAAGGAGAAATTATAGGATACCAATGAGGACTAATGTGGTCTACACAGGTTCAGTCAAGGTCTTTATTGCTCAGAAGGCTCAAGTGTGTTCAGAAGAGACACAGTCACAGTGAGGTGAGGTTGCTTGACCTGGAGAGGCCAGGGCCAGAGAGAGGAGGGCACTGCCATGGCCTGGGTAGAGTTTAGGCACAGAGGGTGTACATATACTCTGTGAGGTTTGGCTTTCCAGCACTCACAGGAGATACAGGAAATTCTCTCAGTGGCAGAGAGGTCATCAGCAGCTGGACTTCTGGCCTGAGGAGAGGCCACAGCAGGCCTGGCGGGAGCAGGCAGGGCGGCACAGCAGGGGCACACAGGAGGAGGCTGGGCGGCAGCAGCTGGGCTGGCAGGAGGAGGCACAGCAGGAGGAGGTGGGCACACAGCAGGCAGGTCTGCACACAGGGCGGCAGAGCAGGGACATGCTGGAGCAGGGCTTGCAGCAGACAGGCTTGCAGCAGACAGGTGCACAGCAGGGTGGCTGGCAGCATGAGGAGGATCCAGAGCAGATGGGTGTGCAGCAGACAGGCTTGCAGCAGACAGGCTTGCAGCAGACAGGTGTGCAGGAGACAGGAGTGCAGCACACAGGCTTGCAGCAGGCAGGTGTGCAGCAGACAGGCGCACAGCAGGATGGCTGGCAGCAAGAGGACTGGCAGCTAGGCTGCTGGCAGCATGAGGAGGATCCACAGCAGACAGGTGTGCAGCAGACAGGCTTGCAGCAAAGAGTCACACCGCAGGACTGCTGGCAGGGGGAGCAGGTGCAGCACGCTGGCTGGCAACATGAAGATTGGCAGCAGGGGCTGGACCCACAACACACTGGTGTGCAGACAAGGGTTAGACAGGGACCTGAGGCACAGCAACTGGGGGCGCAGCAGCTGGACTGGCAGCAGCTGGGCTGGCAGCAACTGGGGACACAGCAGCTAGACTGGCAGCAGCTGGGGGCACAGCAGCTGGGCTCACAGCAGCTCTCTGGGCAGTCGTCCACCTGCCAGGAGGAGTGGGTGCAGGCATCAGAGCAGACAGACATGGTGGAGGCGGCCATGGCAGAGCTGGCTTGGGGTAGAGTGAGCGAGTGGTGAGTGAGAGTGTGAGTGTGTGTGAGGTGCTGGGCCGTCGCCTTTTATCCTCCTGTGCTGTTGTCTGGCTTGGCCTTCTTCCTTGTTGGTGTGGCTCCTGGCCATCATTAGGGTGTTTGTTTGCCTGGGATGTTGTTGTCAAGCCTGTCTGCCTCCTGCCTCTTTGTGGTGCTGGGAGGAGTTGTGGAGCAGAGGTGTTACATGAACAGGGAGATTGGGGTGTCATTGTTGGGATGTGCCCAGCCATCCTATGGCTGCAGGGATGTCATCCTGTCAAAGTCAGATGCCTGGACCCTTGCTCCCTCTGCTAGAATTAGTGTCAGGGGACTGATGCCCTCAGTCCAGTATCCCTCCCAGAGCCCAGGTTTGGATGAGGAAAGCTGCCTCTTTGTGACAGTGTTCAGACAGCAGAGGTGTTCAGGGACCCATGGCCATGAGTTGGTACAATAAGTTGCCCGTAACTACCACCTCCATAGTGTCTCTTCAGCTCCTGAACCTCTCTATATTGCCTCATGACACTGTCCACCCTGCTCTCTGCCTGTGTCCACCCTGCCATTTAACCCGCATGTCTTGCGGCTGCAGCGTGAGCTCCCTGCTCTAGAAGGCTAGCACTTCTAGGCTGAGCTCTCAAGTTCTATCCTCAAGGAGCATAATGTGCATGATCTGTTGAAACCACAGACGCACCACATTGGCCAGGAGTCCACGGAGCTCTCTGTCTCACTCGTCAGTGCTCTCTGGGCATCCTTTGTCCACTCCACCCTCCTCCAACGCTACTGGCATCTCTCACCAGCTCTTCCACCCACAAGTCCCCCAGCCCTGTGTCTAGCCACTGCTTTAACATTAAGTCACAAATATATACAGAGCCCAGTTTCCTCTCTTTGGGGAATATCTTCCTCAGGTTCTTTTCGTCCTTGTTGTCTCATATTCAGTCATTTTGGGTTTCCCTGGCTGCTCTCCTGCTCTTTGGCTCTTGCTGTCTGTCTTGTTCTTTGCATCCCCTCCTTCTGCTCCCGCTAGGTCTGCTCCTCACACACCATTAGTGCCATGACTTTATCCTCTGTCTGCTAATTCCACTGGTTCTGCCATTCTGGACGTCTTTCTATCCATTGCTTCCATCCTGGACTGCGCTGTCCTGTTGTGTGATTGACTTCCCACCGCAGAGGAGCATACCGCTCTGTTCCATGGGTCTTGTTGTGTTTCCCACTGAAGGGTGTTGACCCCCTCCTGCAGGGACATCCCTGTCAGCCAGCTTTGGCTTCCCATGGATCCCTCCTGGCGACATGCTGATGGGGTTGCATACAAAGTTTGTGCTTGAGGGAAGGTCAACACCTTTACCCGGGCAAGCTGCGTCTTGGTGACTGAGTGCCTATATTTCTGAGGGAGGTCCGCTGCTCTGGTTGTCTCCAGAGCCCAGGTGCTCACGGCCTAGCTTCAGGATATGGCGTACCTCCCTGTGGTACTACTGAACTCTCCAGCCCCACATCCTGTATATCCACCCCTCCTGAGGTCCGGTGTCCCCCCTCTCCAGCTGGAGGAAATCCCATGCTCTGGTAGTCAGCCCCATCCTATGATTTGGAGCCAAGGCTGTGCACAGATGATGTGGGCTGAGTCAGCATTCCCTTCCTGTGGGGTCATGACCTCCCGGCAGGCTGTGCAGTGGGCATAGTGCACACTCCTCCATCTTTCTAGGTTCCAGGAAGAGAGAACATACAAAGCCACAGGCTACAGTTGGTCCATTGCTTGTGCTTGACAACTGTGCGTCTTTCGGTCCCGACCATGCGTCCTTCTCCGACTCCTCAGGATCTTTCTTTTACCCAGTACAACCTACACTACACTGCTGCTCAGGCCTGTCCTGTCCAGAAAGCACCACCCTAGAGGAAATATGATTTTTGAGTTATCAGTCCATAATGGTCTGCACGGTTGGTTCAGGCCTGTTTGGAAGACTTGACCTGACAAGAAAATGAAGTGGGGGAGGCCGGTAGCATCATGTTTAAAAAGAGATGAAGCACAGCCACCTGCCACACCCTCTCAGAATCCTTGGATGGCTACACATCCTTCAACCCAAGCCTTGTTTACAGAGTCAGCCATGTCTCAGACTGTACACAGAGCACAGGCATCTGGGGACCCACATGCATGCCAGGCATTGTCCCGAGTGCTGACAGTGACTGCCTGGGAATCTAGACTTTAGCCCCCATTAAATGAAGCACTGAAGACAAAGCTTCACTCAGTGTGACCTGTCTCCATGCTCTCAGGCCCCAGGCCTCAGGCTGCCCACCACTGGCGGCATGAGGCAGCGACATGTCAGGGTGGGACAGAATCCTTGCTGTCTGTACCAATTTCTTCCTACTATGTGGACTTCAACAAATGTATTAGCATGTGGACCAGAGTCAAGTCTTCTGTTCACCATCAGGAAGGCAGGAACATTTCCCATAGAACAGGTTTTGTTGGGACTAGAGTCCCAGGGGCTGTGAGCCTCACAGGGAGCCTGTAGCTGGTGCCAGGCACATGGATACATGCTGCCAAGATGCCTGGCTATGACAGAACTAGAACTTCAATGTGGGGGCATCAGTGCCCATCCTTACCCTCTGCGGGCTGTGTCCACCTGATGAGTACTAGAGTAGAGTCAGGACCATCCCGGCAGTCAGCACATTCTCATCCACAACTAGATTCTAGATTTCTGAAGATATCACTGACTCCTTAGCGTGCAGGCCAGCGTGCTCCATCACAGTGTGTTTGCTCTCCAACCACAATCTGTGCCCTCCCACACATTGATGGTCTCTGCATTTAGCCCTAATAAAGTCCAGAGGTAGGGCCTGTCTGCTCACACAAGGCACATAGCCCAGACCTGACACCAGTTGCTAGAACATATTTGTGCCAATTAACAAGAGACAGTGGCAGACCACAGGAGCTGAGACAGCACGGGGCAGTCACCCGAGGAGCTGTCGCCTGAGCGGCTCTGGGTAGCATGGGCCATGGAAGTGTCTACTGAAGTTGATTGGCGTCCTATAGAGAAGTCTCGGTTCAAAGCAAGGGGACATGGGAAACTAAACTAGCACAGATAGGTCTCAAAGGGCGGCAGATCGCCAGCTGCAAGGGAGAAATTATAGGATACCAATGAGGACTAATGTGGTCTACACAGGTTCAGTCAAGGTCTTTATTGCTCAGAAGGCTCAAGTGTGTTCAGAAGAGACACAGTCACAGTGAGGTGAGGTTGCTTGACCTGGAGAGGCCAGGGCCAGAGAGAGGAGGGCACTGCCATGGCCTGGGTAGAGTTTAGGCACAGAGGGTGGACATATACTCTGTGAGGTTTGGCTTTCCAGCACTCACAGGAGATACAGGAAATTCTCTCAGTGGCAGAGAGGTCATCAGCAGCTGGACTTCTGGCCTGAGGAGAGGCCACAGCAGGCCTGGCGGGAGCAGGCAGGGCGGCACAGCAGGGGCACACAGGAGGAGGCTGGGCGGCAGCAGCTGGGCTGGCAGGAAGAGGCACAGCAGGAGGAGGTGGGCACACAGCAGGCAGGTCTGCACACAGGGCGGCAGAGCAGGGACATGCTGGAGCAGGGCTTGCAGCAGACAGGCTTGCAGCAGACAGGCTTGCAGCAGACAGGTGTGCAGGAGACAGGAGTGCAGCACACAGGCTTGCAGCAGGCAGGTGTGCAGCAGACAGGCGCACAGCAGGATGGCTGGCAGCAAGAGGACTGGCAGCTAGGCTGCTGGCAGCATGAGGAGGATCCACAGCAGACAGGTGTGCAGCAGACAGGCTTGCAGCAAAGAGTCACACCGCAGGACTGCTGGCAGGGGGAGCAGGTGCAGCACGCTGGCTGGCAACATGAAGATTGGCAGCAGGGGCTGGACCCACAACACACTGGTGTGCAGACAAGGGTTAGACAGGGACCTGAGGCACAGCAACTGGGGGCGCAGCAGCTGGACTGGCAGCAGCTGGGCTGGCAGCAACTGGGGACACAGCAGCTAGACTGGCAGCAGCTGGGGGCACAGCAGCTGGGCTCACAGCAGCTCTCTGGGCAGTCGTCCACCCGCCAGGAGGAGTGGGTGCAGGCATCAGAGCAGACAGACATGGTAGAGGCGGCCATGGCAGAGCTGGGTTGGGGTAGAGTGAGTGAGTGGTGAGTGAGAGTGTGAGTGTGTGTGAGGTGCTGGGCCGTCGCCTTTTATCCTCCTGTACTGTTGTCTGGCTTGGCCTCCCTTCCTTGTTGGTGTGGCTCCTGGCCATCATTAGGGTGTTTGTTTGCCTGGGATGTTGTTGTCAGGCCTGTCTGCCTCCTGCCTCTTTGTGGTGCTGGGAGGAATGATGGGGCAGAGGTGTTACATGAACAGGGAGATTGGGGTGTCTTTGTTGGGACTTGCCCAGCCATCCTATGGCTGCAGGATGTCATCCAGCCATAGTCAGATGCCAGGACCTGGCTCTGCCTGTGGCCCTGCTGTGCCCACAACTCTGTCTCTGCAAACCTCTTTAAATGTTCCTCACAGTCCCTCTATTTGGGGGACTTCATGTTCAGGTTCTTTTTGTCCTTGTCATCTCATATCTGGTCATTTCTGTTTTTTGTTGCTGCTCTCCTTCTCTTTGGCTCTTGGTGTCTGTCTTGTTCTTTGCATTCTCTCCTTATGCTCCCGCTAGGTCTGCTCCTCACACACCAGTAGTGCCATGACTTTGTCCTCTGTCTGCTAATTCCACTGGTTCCGCCATTCTGGATGTATTTCTATCCATTATTTCTATCCTGGACTGCACTAGCCTGTTGCATGAGTGACTTCCCACCATCGTATGAGCATACCGCTCTGTTCCATGGGTCTTGTTTTGTTTCCCAATGAAGAGCGTTGACTCCTTCCTGCAGGGTCATCCCTGTCAGCCAGCTCCATCTTCCCATGGATCCCTACTGGTGACATGCTGATGGGACTGCACATAAAGTTTGTGTGTGAGGGAAGTCAACACCTTAACCAGGACAAGTAGATCCTTGGTGACTGAGTGCTTCTATCTCTGAGGGAGGTCCTTTGCTCTGGATGTCTACAGTGCCCTGGTGCTCACGGCCCAGCTTCAGGACATGGGCCACCTCACAGTGGTACTACTGCAGTCTCCAGCTCCACATCCTGTATATCCATCACTCTTGAGGTCCACTGTCCCCCTCTCATGCTCTGGGAGTCAACCTCATCCTGTGATCTGGTGCCAAGGCTGTGTACAAATGTTGTGGGCTCACTCTGTATTCCCTTCCTGTAGGGTCATGACCTCCCGGCAGGCTGTGCAGCGGGCGTAGTGCACACCCCCCTTATCCTTCTAGGTTCCAGGAAGAAAGAACATACAAGGCCACAGACTACAGTTAGTCTATTCTTTGTGCTTGACAACTGGGCATCCTTCGGTCCCGACCACGCCCCCTTTTCTAATGCCTCAGGATCTTCCTTTTACCCAGTACAACCTAGCCTACACTGCAGCTCAGGCCTGTCCTGTCCTGAAAGCATCACCCTAGAAGGAAACATGATTATGGAGATATCAGTCCATAGTGAGCTAGCCGCTTGGTTCCGGCCTGTGTCAATAGATTCAACGTGGCAACAGAATGAAGTAGGGGAGGCCAGTAACATCATGCTTGGAAAGAGATCAAGCCACCACCACCGTGCCACACCATCTCGGAGAGCTTGGATGGCTGCACATTCTTCTCCCCAAGCCGTGTCCACAGATTCTGTCATGTCCCAGAGTGTAGACAGAGCACAGGCCTCTGGGGACCCACATCCATGCCATGCACTGTTCTGTGTGCTGACGCTGACTGCCTGGGAATCTAGACAGTAGCCCCCAGTGAACGAAGCACTAAAGAGAAAGCTTCACTCAGTGTGAAGCTATCTCCTCAGGCCTCAGGCAGCCCACCAGTGGCGGCATGAGAATGTGATGTCAGGGTGGGACAGTGTCCCTCTTGTCTATAGCAATTTCTTCCAACTTGTGTGGACTTCAACAATTGCATTAGCATGTGTTGTCTTCTGTTCACCATCAGGGGAGGCAGGAGCATTTCCCTAAGACAGGTTCTGTTGGGACTCGTGTCCCAGGGGCTGTGAGCCTCACAGGGAGCCTGTAGCTGGTGCCAGGCACATGGATACATGCTGCCAAGATGCTTGGCTATGACAGAACTAGAACTTCAATGTGGGGGCATCAGTGCCCATCCTTACCCTCTGCGGGCTGTGTCCACCTGATGAGTACTAGAGTCAGGACCATCCCGGCAGCCAGCACATTCTCATCCACAATTAGATTCCAGATTTGTGAAGATATCATTGACTCCTTAGTGTGCCTGCCCAGCGTGCTCCATCACAGTGTGCTTGCTCTCCAATCACAATCTGTGCCCTCCCACATATTAATGGTCTCTGCATTTAACCTTAATGAAATCCGGAGGTAGGGGCCTGTCTGCTCACACAAGGCCCATGGCCCAGACCTCATTCCAGTTGCTAGAACATATTTGTATCACTTAACAAGGGACTGTGGCAGACCCCAGGAGAGCTGAGACTGCACTTGGCCGTCACCCGAGGAGCTGTCCTCTGAACTGCTCTGGGTAGCATGGGGCATAAAAGTGCTTACTCAGGTTTGGTTGGCATCCTATAGAGAAGGCTTGGTTCAAAGCAAGGGGACACAGGGAACTAAACTACCACAGATAGGTCTCAAATGGCGGCAGATCGCCAGCTGCAAAGGAGAAATCATAGGATACCAATGAGGACCAATGGAATCTACACAGGTTCAGTCAAGGTCTTTATTGCTCAGAAGGCTCAAGTGTGTTCTGAGGAGACACAGTCACAATGAGGTGACGTTGCTTGGCCTAGATAGGCCAGGGGCAGAGAGAGGAGGGCACTGCCATGGCCTGGGTAGAGTTTAGAACACGGAGTATGGACACAATCTTCTGTGAGGTCTGGCTCCCCACCACTCACTGGAGATACAGGAAATTCTCTCACTGGGAGACTGGTCATCAGCAGCTGGACTTCTGGCCTGAGGAGAGGCCACAGCAGGCCTGGCGGGAGCAGGTAGGGCGGCACAACAGGGACACACAGGAGGAGGCTGGGCGGCAGCAGCTGGGCTGGCAGGAGGAGGCACAGCAGGAGGAGGTGGGCACACAGCAGACAGGTCTGCACACAGGGCAGCAGAGCAGGGACATGCTGGAGCAGGGCTTGCAGCAGACAGGTTCACAGCAGGGTGGCTGGCAGCATGAGGAGGATCCAGAGCAGATGGGTGTGCAGCAGACAGGCTTGCAGCAGACAGGAGCACAGCAGGATGGCTGGCAGCAAGAGGACTGGCAGCTAGACTGCTGGCAGCATGAGGAGGATCCACAGCAGACAGGTGTGCAGCAGACAGGCTTGCAGCAAAGAGTCACACCGCAGGACTGCTGGCAGGGGGAGCAGGTGCAGCAGGCTGGCTGGCAGCATGAAGATTGGCAGCAGGGGCTGGACCCACAGCACACTGGGGTGCAAACAAGGGTTAGACAGGGACCTGGGGCACAGCAGCTGGACTGGCAGCAGCTGGGCTGGCAGCAGCTGGGGACACAGCGGCTAGGCTGGCAGCAGCTGAGGGCACAGCAGCTAGGGGAACAGCAGCTCTCTGGGCAGTTGTCCACCGGCCAGGAGGTGTGGGTGCAAGCATCAGAGCAGACAGACATGGTGGAGGCGGCCATGGCAGAGCTGGCTTGGGGTAGAGTGAGTGAGTGGTGAGTGAGAGAGTGAGTGTGTGTGAGGTGCTGGGCCGTCACCTTTTATCCTCCTGTGCTGTTGTCTGGCTTGGCCTTCCTTCCGTGTTGGTGTGGCTCCTGGCCATCATTAGGGTGTTTGTTTGTCAGGGATATTGATGTCAAGCCGCTCCGTCTCCTGGCTGTTTGAGGTGCTGGGAGGAGTGGTAGGGCAGAGGTGTTACATGAACAGGGAAGTTGTGGTGTTATTGGTGGATCTTGTTCCAGCCAACCTATGGCTGCTGGGATGTCATCCTGCCATAGTCTGATGCCAGGACCCTTGCTCCCTCTGCAAGGATTTGTGTCAGGGGACTGATGCCCTCAGTCCAGTACCCCTCTCAGAGCCCAGCTTTGGATGATGAAAGCTGCCTCTTTGTGACAGAGTTCAGAATCAGAGGTGTTCAGTGACCCATGCACAGCGATGGAGTTGGTACAATAAGTTGCCTGTAACAACCACCTTAATAGTGTCTCTTCAGCTCCTGAACCCCTCTATATTGCCTCATGACACTGTCCACCCTGCTCTGTGGCTGTGTCAACCCTTCCTGCTCTCCACCATGTCCTTGGTGCTGCAGGATGAGCTCCCTGCTCTAGAAGGCTAGTAGTTCTAGGCTGAGCTCTCAAGTTTTATTGTCAAGGAGCATAATGTGCATGATCTGTTGAAACCACAGACGCACCGCATTGGCCAGGAATCCACGGAGCTCTCAGTCTCACTGCTCAGTGCTCTCTGAGCATCCTTTGTCCACTCCACCCTCCTCCAGTGCTACTGACATCCTTCGCCAGTTCTTTCACCCACAAGTCCCCCAGCCCTGTCTCTAGCTACTGCTTTAAAGTTAAGTCACATATGTATACAGAGCCCAGGTCCCTCTCTTTGGGGAACTTCATCTTCAGGTTCTTTTTGTATCATATCCAGTCATTTGTGTTTCCCTGGCTGCTCTCCTGCTCTTCGGCTCTTGGTATCTGTCTTGTTCATTGCATCCCTTCCTAATGCTCCCACTAGGTCTCCTCCTCACACACCATTAGTGCCATGACTTTATCCTCTGTCCACTAATTCCACTGGTTCCGCCATTCTGGACGTCTTTCTATCCCTTGCTTTCATCCTGGGCTGCGCTGGTCGGTTGTGTGAATGACTTCCCACTGTGGTATGAGCATCCCGGTCCTTCCATGGGTCCTGTTTTGTTTCCCACTGAAAGTTGTTGACTCCTTCCTGCAGGGACATCCTTGTCAGCCAGCTCCATCTTTCCTGCATCCCTCCTGGGGACATGCTGATGGGGTTGGATAAGGAGTTGTGCTTGAGGGAAGGTCAACACCTTAACCAGGACAAGCTGCTCCGTAGTGACTGTCTCTAGCTCTGAGGGAGGTACTCCGCTCTGGATGACTCTAGTGCCCATATACTCACTTCCCAGCCATACCGATCTTCAAACTCCTACTCTCCTGCACCCCATCCTACATATCCACCACTCTTGAGCTCCGGCATCCATTTTTCCAGATCGTGGAAGCCCCCTGTCTAAGAGTCAGCCCCATCCTGTGATCTGGAGCCAAGGCTGTGCTCAGATGATGTGGGCTGACTCAGCATTCCCTTCCTGTGGGGTCATGACCTCCCGGCAGGCTGTGCAGTGGGCATAGTGCACACCCCTCCATCTTTCTAGGTTCCAGGAAGAGAGAACATACAAGGCCACAGGCTACAATTAGTCTATTACTTGTGCTTGACAAATGAGCATCTTTCGGTCCTGACCACACCTCCTTCTTTGACTCCTCAGGATCTTCCTTTTACCCGGTACAACTGAGCCTACGCTGCTGCTCAGGCCTGTCCTGTGCTGAAAGCATGGTCTAAAAAGAAACATGATTTTGGAGTTATCAGTCCATTATGGGCTAGCCAGTTGGTTCGGGCCTGTTTGGAAGACTTGACCTGACAAGAAAATGAAGTGAGGGAAGCTGCTAGCCTCATGTTTGGAAAGAGATGGAGCTGCCACCAACCCGCCACACCCAGTCAAAAAACCTTGGATGGCTGCACATCCTTCTACCCAAGCTATGTCTACCAAGTCTGCTGTGTCCCAGAGTGTAGACAGAGCACAGGCATCTGGGGACCCACACCCACACCAGGCACTGTCCCAAGTGCTGATGCTGACTGCCTGGGAATCTAGACAGTAGCCCCCAGTGAATGAAGCACTGAAGAGAAAGCTTCACTCAGTGTGAGGCTGTCTCCATGCTCTCAGGCCTCAGGCCTCAGGCAGCCCACCAGTGGAGCATGAGGATGGGACATGTCAGTGTGGGACAGTATCCTTCCTGCCTGCACCAATTTCTTCCTGCTTATGTGGACTTGAACAAATGTATTAGCATGTGGACCACAGTCAAGTCTTCTGTTCACCATCAGGGGAGGCAGGAGCATTTCCCATAGAACTGGTTCTGTTGGGACTCGGATCCCAGGTGCTGTGAGCCTCACAGGAAGCCTGTAGCTGGTGCCAGGCACACGGATACGTGCAGCCAAGATGCCTGGCTATGACAGAACTAGAACTTCAACGTGCAGGCATTACTCACCATCCTTACCCTCTGCGGGCTGCGTCCACCTGATGAGTACTAGAGTAGAGTGAGGACCATCCCGGCAGCCAGCACATTCTCATCCACAATTAGATTCTAGATTTCTGAGGATGTCACTGACTGCTTAGTGTGCCAGGCCAGCGTGCTCCATCACAGTGTGCTCTCAGTGCGTCTGGCCTGGGTACTCCGTCACAGAGTGCTTGCTCTCCAATCACAATCTGTTCCCTCTACATATTGATGGCCTCTGCATTTAGCCCTATTGAAATCCAGAGGTAGGGGCCTGTCTGCTCACACAAGGCCGATGGCCCAGACCTCATTCCAGTTTCTAGCACATATTTGTACGACTTAACAAGAGACAGTGGCTGACCAAAGGAGAGCTGAGACAGCACTTGAAACTCACCCGAGGAGCTGTTGCCTGAGTTGCTCAGGGCAGTGTGGGGCATGGAAGTGTCTACTCAGGTTGCTTGGCACTCTATAGTGAAGGAGTGGTTCAAAGCAAGGGGACACAGGGAACTAAACTACCACAGATAGGTCTCAAAGGGCAGCAGATCGCCAGATGCAAAGGAGAAATTATAGGATACCAATGAGGACCAACGGAGTCTACACAGGTTCAGTCAAGGTCTTTATTGCTCAGAAGGCTCAAGTGTGTTCAGAGGAGACACAGTCACAGTGAGGTGAGGTGGCTTGACCTAGACAGGACAGTGACAGAGAGAGGAGATCACTGCCATGGCCTGGGTAGTGTGTAGAGCAGAGTGTGTACAGATACTTCTGTGAGGTCTTGGTCCACACCACTCACTGGATGTACAGGAAATTCTCTCATTGGGAGACTGGTCATCAGCAGCTGCACTTCTGGCTTGAGGAGAGGCCACAGCAGGCCTGGCGGGAGCAGGCAGGGCGGCACAGCAGGGACACACAGGAGGAGGCTGGGTGGCAGCAGCTGGGCTGGCAGGAAGAGGCACAGCAGGAGGAGGTGGGCACACAGCAGGCAGGTCTGCACACAGGGCGGCAGAGCAGGGACATGCTGGAGCAGGGCTTGCAGCAGACAGGCTTGCAGCAGACAGGTGCACAGCAGGGTGGCTGGCAGCATGAGGAGGATCCAGAGCAGATGGGTGTGCAGCAGACAGGCTTGCAGCAGACAGGTGTGCAGCACACAGGCTTGCAGCAGACAGGCTTGCAGCAGACAGGTGCACAGCAGGATGGCTGGCAGCAAGAGGACTGGCAGCTAGACTGCTGGCAGCATGAGGAGGATCCACAACAGACAGGTGTGCAGCAGACAGGCTTGCAGCAAAGAGTCACACCGCAGGACTGCTGGCAGGGGGAGCAGGAGCAGCACGCTGGCTGGCAGCATGAAGATTGGCAGCAGGGGCTGGACCCACAACACACTGGGGTGCAAACAAGGGTTAGACAAGGGGCTGGGGCACAGCAACTGGGGGCGCAGCAGCTGGACTGGCAGCAGCTGGGGACACAGCAGCTAGACTGGCAGCAGCTGGGGGCACAGCAGCTGGGCTCACAGCAGCTCTCTGGGCAGTCGTCCACCTGCCAGGAGGAGTGGGTGCAGGCATCAGAGCAGACAGACATGGTGGAGGCGGCCATGGTGGGCTTGGCTGGAGGAGGGTGAGTTGATGTTGAGTGAATGTGTGAGTTCATATGTCAGGGGTAGGATATGCTGGCTTTATACTCCTCCCTGGCTGGTACTACCAGCCCAGCCCATGACCACGCCTTCCTGGATGCTGTTGGCCCTGTGCCTGTTTTTATTTCCTGCGTTGCTGCCCACGCTCACTGATGCTGCTCATGTTTAGTCTGATAACAGTGTGTTTCATGTCGATCACATGAGCTTTCTTCCTGTGTTGTTTGGGAGTAAAGCAGGACTGGTCTGGGGTACATGGTGGATGGACATGTGGCCATTGATCTCTCCTGGCCTTGGGCCTCTCGGGCTGTGGCAGGATTCTACACTTCTGGGGTGGAGGTGTTTAGTGAAGGCCCTTGGGGCTTCAAGGTAGAGAAAAAACAATTTCTCAACAAGGATCTGTCAGTTTCCTCAGGGTGTGTTACCGAGTATCCCAACCATGTTTAACTGAGCCATCGCCATCTCACCATGGAGTCTGATGTCCATCTCAGGTATCAGTGCTGGCTGATCTAAGCCAAAGGGACTGCACAGGGCACCTGGCTCCCAGGACTATCAGCATTGTGGACCTCTACTTTCTCCCCATGGGTTGAGTCCAAATTATCCATTTTTACAAGGACATCCATGAGATGGATTGTAGCCCTAGCTAGTGACCCATGATACCTTCCTTGGTCACGTCAAAGACCCTACTCTCAAATACAGTCACATGTGCAGGTCCAAGGACTCATTCCCAGAATCTCCTGACGGATCCCATTGCAGTCCACCTGGGACCAGCCCCAAGCCTGTCACCAAATCCAGATATCCCAGCTGGCCCGTTGCTTTCCCCCAGGACTGGCTTCACCAGGATCCAGCGGTCGATACCAGTGTCACACAGCTTAGGAAATGCCTCGTGGCCTTCAGCCCTTCCTTCCTGTGACCTTGACTCTGGGGAAGAAGGCTTGCTTGTCTTGTACAACACCACCCATGGGACACCCGGAATTCTCCCAGTCAACCTGGGGCTCATGTGGGGCCACAGCCCAGTGTGCAGTGTGGCCTGTGGAAGCCATGCCCATAGGCCTCTGCTGGCCAAACTGCCATTTCCCCTCCGTTGCTGACACATGCCAGCAGTTGCTGGGAAACGTCCAACAGTCTGTTTCTTTGAAACCTTCTACCCATCCTTCCTACTCTCCTGGATCCCTGTGACGACCCAGTCACCATGGTTCTGTGGGCTCTGCCTCCAGCCCAGCTGCCCAGCCACTGCACGCTGTGTGCTGAACTACGTCAAAAACAGACCCGTCCCTCTTTTCCGTGTCTTCATTGGTTCTTTACTTATTTTGCCTCATTTGGCCATTTGCTTATCTTGACCTCTTTCTACCCTCTCCACTGCTGACCACCCTCTGTCTGGTCCAGGCTCAGCTGCTTTTCTACAGGTGAACTTTACAAAACAATGCCCCATGCTCAGAGTGCTCTGCTACCAGAGTGCTGTTTCCTGGGCCACCCAGGAAGCAGGCCCGATTCTGTGTGACCACAGTGGGCGGGGGCACCTAGTGTTTCCTGTGTGAGTGCCTTCCCACGGATGCCGCAATGAAAGTCCTGAAGTCATTAACTGAGAGAAGGGAGAGGTTTATTTTAGCTCGAGGCTTTAAAGGACTCAGTCCATGACGGATTGGCTCTAGCACTTTGGGACGGTGGTGAGATATACATCATGGTGAGAATATGTGGAGGGGTGAGGCTGTTCATCTCACGGCAACCAAGAGGAGGGGAAAGGGGATTCCGAGTCCCAGGACCTCTTCAAGAACATGCCCCCCTATGACCTAACTCCCTCCTCCTGTTAGCCCCCCTCCTTTAATGCCACCTCCAATAATGCCATCAGCTAGGGGCCAGGGCCTTCAACACAGGCCTTAGGGACACTCCAGGAGCAAGCTATGGCATCCCTGAGACAGTGCTAGGTCTTTTAGACTGGCCTTGTCTGGCCTGAAAGTTCTTGTCTGTGGCTGAGAGATTTCATTGTGAAAAGAGGTTGGGTTCTGGGAAGCGCTTTTTTGAATATGTAGGGAAAATTCTAGGGTCTGCTTTGTTACTTCCTTTTTCCCTTTTTCTTCTTTTCTTTTTCCTTTGTTGGTTCTTCTGGGCACAGCCAACCAGGCTGGCTAGCCTCATGACCTCCCCCTGGGGCCCAGTGGGATAGTCCCAAAGGCTCCCTCTCAGCAGCAAAGCTCTCCATGGCCAGTGAAGGTCAGGCCAGGCCATTGATTCTGGCTCTAAAGATGTTGAACCTGGCTCTCTCAGGAGCCATTTCTCCTCCCTACAGCTGAAGGGGGACAGAAAAGGCCCTGTCCAGCTCCCCACCAACAGTGCCCTAGGTGTCCTGCGTGGCACCAGATGAGCTGCGGATGGCCGAATGCTTTCCATCCTTAGGGACTCAACTCAGCTACCGTGTGGACCGTGCCCTGCAGTGGTCACTCTCACTCATGTACGCAAAGGGGAGACAGAACGGGTGTTGGTGTAAGGTGCCTCCATTTCCTAAATGGTAAAGCAAGGTTAGATAGCCAATGCCCACCATTCCCAGCACCAAGTGAGGCATATATTGACAACTTGAGTAACACACACACAGTGCCTCCAAAGGGCAGTGACAGAACGCACTGGGAACACACAGCATGGTAAACTGTGGGCGAGCTCAAGAAGGCTGAGGTGCGGGGCCATTTTCAAAGGCAAAGTGAGGGTTAGTTGGTCAGTTTAAAATGCTCTTTGGTGACAGGAACAGGTAGCAAGCACAGCATCCACAACTGTCTGCAGGGCAGTGGCTCTGCAGATGTCCTCGGAGATGGGTTTTTTTGTGTGAGGTCAGCCATGCGGGAGATCTGCTTCTGGGCACTACCCCAAATGCACCGCTTGGTTACTCAGTTTGGGGTTCACAGCTTGATAACACAGCTCTTGCATGGCTCTGATATCTTTCATAATATAATAATCTAAAAATATTCAGATACTGTAAATGAGCCACCATGGCTGTCACGTTGCACAACCATTACCTAACCTCTGCCACCATCATGTCTTTGCCACAGATCTTCGTCCCCTGGATATCCTGGCAGAGGTGGTCCCTTTGAATGGTGCTACAAGTGGGATCCGGATGGTGCAGGTGGAGGGTGTGCGGGGCCTTCAGTTCTCAGCCACCAAGCCCCGTACCACGAGCTTTCCCGCCTCTAGAATCTTCTCCAGCTGTGATCTCTTCCCTGAAGAGTTCTCCATTGTCGTCACCTTGAGAGCTCCCAACCTTCCACCCAAGGTCAGTGGCAGTTTTTCTTCTTGTAAGGGTGGCCCGACTTTCCTTCCTATTTTTTTCCAGCATTGGCACCCACGAAGTGCTGGGCTGACCCAGGCCACAGAGAGCTACTTGGTTATAGGAACCTTGGGTCAGGAGGAGTTGCCTTTCCCACATCACAGCGCCATCAATCTGTTGGTGCGACCTTTGGCCTGATGGTTGTCGGTGCAGTCACAGGTTTGATCTCTGCAGTGGGGTGGTTGTTGATGTATTCACAGCTGATAGTTGATGAATAGCCAAGGGCTGTGTAGCCTAATGGTGAATGGTATAGTCACAGGTTTGCACTGTGCAGAGGTTGGTGGTATATGTGCAAGTTTGTATGGCCTGATGGGTGTTGATGACATTGTGGATTTGTGTGACTCTGAGGTTGTTGATGTCGGCGTAGGTTTTTCAAAGCCTGATATGTTGTTGGTAGAGTCAAGAGTCTGAACAACCCGGTGGGGGTTGGTATAGCTAAGAAAGGGCACGTCCCAATGGCTGTTTGTGCAGTCCTGAGTATACACAGCTCAGTGGGGTTATTGTAGGCACTGGTTCACACAGCCCAGTGGTTCCTGCTATGGCGATGGTTGTGTAGGTCAATTGTTGACGTGGTTACTGGTTTAGGTGGCCTGATGGCTGTTGATCTAGCCAAGGCTCTGCATAGCTCAGTGGTTGCTCTTGCAGTTATGAGCGTGCACTGCCCCGTGGTTACTGGTGTGAACCCAGATATGTAGAGCTTGACAGTGGTTGGAGTGGTCCTGGGCTTGCAGAGCTCCAAGGAGGCCCGTAAGATCATGGTGTACTTGTCTCCATGGTTACTAGGATGGTCTCTGATAGTTACAGCTTGATGGCCATTGACGTGGTCACAGGCTATTCACAGATTAGTGGTCTCTTGAACAGTTACAGGGGTGGGAACAGCTCAATGGTTTTGGGTGTACCATGGATTTCTTCATTCGGTTTTTAGGAAAATTTAATCACTGCATAAGAAATCCTGTGTCCTTTCCCCTAATCCCCATGGCCCCGCTTCATCTCTTACTGCAAATCTCTCTGCATGCCTGTGGGTTGATCTGTTTTGCACATTTTATATAAGTGGATCATTGTATCCAGCCTTTCATGACTGATAACTCAGCATATGTCCTCCCGGTTTCATTCATGTGGTACCACCACCACCCAACGGCATGATAAGCTGGCACCAAGCCTTTAGCACAAAGGTACGTGACAAACTGAAGGCGCACGGCTCTGTTTCTATGGGGCTAGATTCCACTGTTGGATTTTCTGAGGACTTTTTGACCATGTCACAGAGGTGGTAGCCTGCATGCTTGTCTTTGAGGGTGCTACGAGGGTAACATGTGCCTCATAGTGGCTTGCGATGTGTCACCCTCCTCTTCTGGTTCTCAGAAGAGATCCTGAGGCTCCATGTGGATTCTTCTTGGTCTGTTTCCACTGGGGCCTTTGTTTCCGAGCCTTATTATTTAGTTCCTCTCAGGTAACTGACCTGAGGGCTTTCTTGGCACACGCCCACAGCTGTTTCTCCCACTGCAGAGCGTGAGCTGTCTCTGCACTGTGGTGGTTGAGGGTCTGTGTCACCTGACAGGATTTGGAATCACCTAGAGGGCACACTTCTGGGCGTGTCAGTGAGGGTGTTTCCAGACAGGATTAAGCGAGGAGGGAAGAGCCACCTGAGTGTGGTGGCACCATCCCATGGGCTGGAATGAATTAAAAAAAAGAAAGAAAGTGAGCTGAACAGCAGCATCCATCTTTTCTCTCTGCTAACTGACTGAGGAGATGACGTGGCGGCTGCCACGCACTATCATCACCACGCCTCCCCTGCCATGATGGATGGCGCCCGCAGGCCATGAGCAAAGATAAAGTTGCTTCCTGAAGTTGCTCTTACCAGGTGGTGTGTCGCTGCATTGAGACAATAACTAGGCCTGTAATTTGCGTTTTTGTTTCCAATCATCTCAGCACATTTTATGGTCTTCCTTTTATTCTCTCTTATGGACTCTTGGTTGTTTAAGGGATATACTATTCAATTTCGCTTATTTGTAAAGTTTTCTGATTTCTTTTCTCCTACCATTGATTAGTAGTTTTGTCCTGGTCCTGCCTGAGCTTATCTGATGTATGGTTTCTCTCCTGAAGTTAGCTTCATGGCCCATATGTGTTCTGTGTAGACAGAGCTACACACACATACACACACACACACACACACACACACACACACACACACACACACACACACACACACACACCGTCTGAGCCCATGCCACTCACACCACCACCACTCATGTCTACACAGACACCACCCACCCTAGCCACCCCCATACTGCCCACCCACACCACTCACATCTACCCCCATGCTATCCCCACCCCTAGCCACCCCCATACCACCCACCCACACCACTCACATCTACCCCCATGCTATCCCCACCCTAGCCACCCCCATCCCGCCCACCCACACCACTCACATCTACCCCCATGCTATCCCCACCCTAGCCACCCCCATACCGCCCACCCACACCACTCACATCTACCCCCATGCTATCCCCACCCTAGCCACCCCCATACCGCCCACCCACACCACTCACATCTACCCCCATGCTATCCCCACCCGTACGTCAGCATCACATATGCCTGGCTTCTGTGAGGGTCCCCTGCAGGGATCCGCTGCATCTTGTCGACTTAGCACAGTGTGCAAGTCTTCTGGTTTTTCTCAGTCCTTTCGCTAGCTGCTCTTCTACTGAAGCTGGGGTATTTAAATTGTCACTCCACTTTGACACGTCTCTCTTTGTTTCTACTAAGCTTCACTCGATGCCTTTGCTTTTAGCTCTTCCGTGAACATGAACTGCACACACTGAGAAGCAGCTCCACATCTAGACTAATTCAGTTCCAGTGAGATAGAAAACGATTGCCTCAGGGCTGGGGAGGACTGCTCAGTGGTTAAATGCTTGCCACCCAAGCACAAGGACCTGAGTTTGAATCCCTAGAGGGAGTGTCTGCAATCCCAGGACTCTTGGGGGCAGGAACAAGAGGATCCCTGGACTCTCTGGACAGTCAGTCTAGTGAATCAGTGAACTCCAGGCTCAGTAAGAGAGCCTGTCTATAATAATAATAATAATAATAATAATAATAATAACAACAACAACAACAACAACAACAACAAAGTGGAGGACTGGGGAAGGAGGCACCTCATGTCACCTCTGGTCTCCACACAATGCACATACATGTGAAAACACATGAACACACACACACACACACATATATATATACCATAAGCATGCGCAAACACATGAGCACATATGCACAGCTGTACACAGAAGATATGGCTCCTGTATATTGTTCTTTGCACAGCCAATGGTCTTATTAGGGTATATATTGTATCTACAAATCCTAAGACCCCAAGGCCCTGGGTCTTGTAAAATAGGTCAGTAGTTAAAAGCACTTAATGGTCTTTGAGAAAACACGAATTCATTTCCCAAGACCCATGTCAGGCGTCTCACATCCACCTGTAACTCCAGCTCCAACGGATCCAATATCCTCTTCTTGCTTCCACAGGTACCCCCATGTCCTCTCACAGGCACATGCACATAAACAAAAATAAACCCTAGCAAGAACAAGGGTGTTTAATGACTTGCCCATAGGTTTGGTTTTTAAACAGTCTTGGAGCAGGATGGAGACTAAGTGGCCTGTTGTCTTCTGTGTTGGTTATCTCCTGACTCCTTCTGGACCAGTTAAATTCTCCTATGGATTCACCTTCAGGTGAATAGAATAAGTTAAATTAAATACAAACAACCCAGAACAAGGCAAAAGAAAACAAACAAGCAAAGGATCCAAAGAAAAACAGAAATCACATACAGATGCAGACACACACACACACACACACACACACACACACACTTACTCACATAGAAATCTAGTAAAAACACAAAGTTGGAAACCATAATAAATAAGCAAAAGAGGTGTAAGGTAGAAAATAAAGAAATAAAAGGTAAATATAGAAAAAGAAAAAAATTAAGGAAAATGTCTAAGAACTCAGACAAAATATTATGAGACGAAAAATATCTCCCAAAATACCCTTGAGGTTTTTTTGTGTTGGCCATCTGCCGCTAGGCATGAGGGCTGCCTCTTAAGTGTGGTTGATAGACCCAGTGAGACTCGGATAAAGCGATTTTTTCCTTTTTGTGTGGTTATCAGTTGGACTTGTAAGTGGGGTTTGCATTAAGCTCCGGATTAGACCTGTGACCTGTGTAGACCCTGTGGATGCTATCACAGTCTCCGTGAGTTCACATGTGCATCAGTCCCGCTGTGTTCAGAAGGCCTGGCTTCCTTGCTGTCCTCTATCTTTCTGCCTCCTCTTCTGCACAGCTCCCTGAGCACGAGGGGGGGGCGGATTTGATGCAGGCATCCATTTAGGGCTGGGTGTTCCAAGCTCTCTCGCTCCCTGCTCGTTGCCCTGTTGTGGGTCCCTGTATTTGGTTCCATCTACTGCAGGAGGAAACTTTTCTCTGATGGTGGCTGAACAAGCCACTGATCTGTGAGTATAGCAGAACATCATCAGGAGTCATTTTATTCCTAAATTCCTTTAGCAGAACAATAGTATTTGTTTATTTTTTTCCTCTAGGTCCATGGCGTATCTAAACTCAGATGCTTGGCCATCCAAGCAGTTACAGGTATGGGTTCTATTTCATGGATATCCAATCAAATAATAGTTGGTTATTCCCACAACTTTTGTGCCACTATTGCACCGGCGTAACTTGTGGACTGATTACCATTGTAGATTGAAGGGTTTGCAGCTGGGGTGGTGTTTACTTTTCTCCTCTGGTAGCATGCAGACTACCTTACAGTACCATGAAACTACTCAGTAAGGGTGAAGGCTCTAGGTAGGCACCAGCTCAACGTCTCCATATTCAATGAGTTATGCAGGTGTTGTCTTCAGCAACAGGGCCTTACTATCACTATGCGGTGAGCAAACAATAGCTTTGGCAATAGCTTGAGTTATTTGGGGGTTTCCATGGCGCTCCTTTGGCCCACAACTCAATTAGATGTGATCGTTTTGCAGCACTGGAGGTCTCATTTGGTGGCACATGATGTCTAGGCGGGGCTTTGTCTCCCCTGTAATTTGGTGATTCCGTTTATATTTCTTTCGTATGTGTATGTATTTTAAGAATCTTCAGCTGTGGTGAGTTCCCAAGTGACCCCTCTGAAATGGTCCTTAGTTTTAGTTGTCCCTCCTTATGAGCCTTTCCTTACCTCCTTTTCTGTTCCCTTCTCCTTAATTTTCCCATTCCAGCCCCTCCCTGTCCATCCATAACTCTATTCTCTTTCCCCTTCTGTGGACTATCCTTCCATCCAATGCCTTTCTCCATACCTGACCTCTGGGGTTACATGGGTTTTATCCTGCTTATTGAAGACTTAACAATGAACATCCACATGTAAGTGAGTGCATATAGACTTGCCTTTTGGATCTGGGTTACCGTAGTCAGGACGATTTTTTTTTTTTTTTTTTTTACTAGCACCATCAATTTACTTGAAAAGTTTATTGTTTCATTTTTACCAGCTGAGTAATATTCCATTGTGTAAATGTACCACATTTTCTTTATCCATTCATCCACTGAGAGACATCTAAGCTGTTTCCAGTTTCTGGCTGCTATAAATACAGCAACAATGAACACGGATGAGCAAGTGTCTCTGTGGTAGGCTGTAGAGTCCTTTGGGTACATGCCCAAGAGTGGTACAGCTAGATCTTGAGGTAGATCTATTCACAGCTTCTGAGGACATGCCACAGTGGCTGTGCAAACTTACACATACCCTAGCTATGAATAAGTGTTCCCATTCCCCCACATTCTCACCAGCATGTGCTGTCACTTGTTTTATTGGCCTTGGCCACTCTGACAGGCTTAAGATAACATCTCAAAAATAGTTTTGATTTGCATTTCCCTGATGACAAGATAGTGAACATCTCTGTTTTTCAACCATCTGTGTTTTATTTTCTGGAACTCTGTTTAGATCTGCGCCCCATTTTAAATTTGTAATTTGTTTTCTTGGTGCCCACTTTTTTGAGTTCTTTATACATTTTAGATATTAGCCTTCTGTCGGATATGTAGCTAACACAACTCTTTTCCCATACTGTACCCAGCTGCTCTTTTGACAGTAGAGTCTCTTGGCTTGATTTATCAGGATGCCTCTTTTTTTTTTTCCCCCATAGGTTTACTTTTTATTCAATGTTAATGTTACAGAGTCTTACACTGTCGAACCATGCCTGAGAACCCAAAGAAAATGCTGCGATGGACAGCCTCATTCATCCAGACAGTGTATTAAAACTTGATTCATGTGCATTTTGATAATTTCACAATCTTAAAAAAAGACTTGGAATTTACATCTGCTGCAGGTCTTCAGTGTTCCAGTACAGTATGCCATTAAACAAACCTTCACATCTGTCTCAGTTCACTTCTTAAACTATAACCTCTAACAGAATGTGGTGGTGTGTGCACGTGTGTGTAGGATGCCTATGTTTTGCCTTCTCTGTATTTCTCACCTACTGCCTCTTGCCATCAGGTGTCCAGCCAAGGCTGGCTATTGATGCTCTCAGGGTTCCCTTGGCAGTTTTCAAGATCTTCCCTTGGGTTTGGACTCCACTCCCTCATTGTAACTTCTCTTGTGGATCTCCTAAATGGTTCTGTCTCATCCGCTGAGCTCCCTGAGTGTGAAGGCTGGTGTCTTACAATAAACCTGGCTCTGAGCCCTGCCGCCCACGCATCCCAACCAGTGCCTGATAGAGTGAGAAGCTGTTTGGAGACTCCGCAGCCCAGAGTATCCCCAAGGATGTACCTTTGACCCCCCAGAAATGTGGCAGAGTACAGGCACCATGGAATGATAAGCAGCCAGAACTCTGGGTGTCCACCAGGCTTGGAGTAGTTCTGAGCATTAGCAGGTCCGAGGGACAAGGCTCTACTAAATAAATTGTCCTTGCACCACGTCTGAGTCCCCCAGTGAAGTTGTTTTGAGGGAGCGAGCTCTCGGTGCCCATGGGGCAACAGGAGCTCTGAGTGCCAGAGCTCAGAGGGGACAAAGGACTCTGGCCATTATGGGCACTATCACAGGATCCTGAGAAGCTCAACTTGAGATGTGACAGAAGGAAATCCACCCTCTCAATCACTGCCGTGATGCCAGGCAGCCTGAATCTTTCTCACACCTGCTGGGAGCCAACCTCTGTTCCAGGGAGACTCCCTCAGGCCTGCCACAGGCACAAGGGTGACCTCGATTTCCCACTGACGGTTGGAGGCACCCCTAGACAGCAAGTCCTACAGCTCAGGAGCACATGCCACCATCCCCAAAGCCAATAGCCTTCCATCTCTGCTCAAGCAAATAAGCTGCCCCAAGAACTAATACTTCTGAGATAGGACACCGCCAGGCAATCACTTGGTGGCTGCCATCCCCGTCTCCCATGTAATCTGAGCATCTTGGTGGAATTTCTCCCAGGGGAAAAAACAACTCTAGAACCTCACCAGACAACAGTATTTGTTGACAACCCATCAACTGTGAGGCAGCAGTCTGAGTCCAAACATGATCAGGAAAAGGAAGCCAGGAGCTGAGGCACAACATAAGCAGCCCAGGAGTATAAAGGCGGCCACCAGGGCACCTTACACATACACACTCACACACTCACCCTTCTCCTGCTTAACCCCACCATGGCCGCCTCCACCATATCTGTCTGCTCTGATGCTTGCACCAACTCCTCCTGGCAGGTGGACGACTGCCCAGAGAGCTGCTGTGAGCCCAGCTGCTGTGCCCCCAGCTGCTGCCAGCCCAGCTGCTGCCAGTCTAGCTGCTGTGTAGCCAGCTGCTGCCAGCCCAGCTGCTGTGCCCCAGCCCCCTGCCTGACCCTCATCTGCTCTCCAGTGAGCTGTGTGTCCAGCCCCTGCTGCCAATCTGGCTGCTGCACATCCTCATGCTGCCAGCCATCCTGCTGCACACCTGTCTGCTGCACACCTGTCTGCTGCAAGCCTGTCTGCTGCACGCCTGTCTGCTGCAAGCCTGTCTGTTGCACACCTGTCTGCTGCAAGCCTGTCTGCTGCACATCTGTCTGCTGCACACCCATCTGCTCTGGATCCTCCTCATGCTGTCAGCCACCCTGCTGTGCACCTTTCTGCTGTAAGCCTGTCTGCTGCAAACCCTGCTCCAGCATGTCCCTGCTCTGCCGCCCTGTGTGCAGACCTGCCTGCTGTGCGCCCACCTCCTCCTGCTGTGCCTCCTCCTGCCAGCCCAGCTGCTGCCGCCCAGCCTCCTCCTGTGTGTCCCTGCTGTGCCGCCCTGCCTGCTCCCGCCAGGCCTGCTGTGGCCTCTCCTCAGTCCAGAAGTCCAGCTGCTGCTGATGACCAGTCTCATTCTTCAGAGTCCCCAGGTGTAGGTCTGATACCTGCAGAGTCTTGAACCAAGTGGTCCTGCTTCCCACAACTGGGCTCAGCCTTGTGCCCATGCCTTCTTACTCAGCTCCCAGTATCTTCTGGTTTGCCTTTCCCACACTCTTTTTCCTCTGGTCAGATAGTGGCTATTCTCCTGTAACCAAATGACTAGCCGTGAGTCCTGTAAGCCTTCCAAGGCCTCCCTAGGACATCTGGTCATCCATGGGCACAGGCCTCATGTGGCATGGGGTCAATCTCTCAGGGACCATGACATCGAGCTGCATCCAGTGTTGGCCTTCCACTGGCTATTTGGTTGTCTTCTCTCTGTGTGCCCAGCTCTTCTGAAGTAGTCATTACCCAGCAGGCTCCAGGGAGACCCTTTGTGGCTACTAGACCCCTGCCATAGTTAGGACCAGCAGGCCTCGGCCAAGGCCTGGCACCCTGCTCTGTACTCCTGCTCCCTGTGCAGGCCTCAGAGCTAATTTGGCCCGAGTCTCCTTCTTTGTGACCTCCCTCAGCCACTCAGCTGCCGTCCTTGTCCTCGCTGCCCTTCACTCACTGTCTTCTACTCTTGTGAAATAAAATAAAACAAGATTCCCAGAAGAGCTTGTGATGCTGGTCTGGTTCTCTAAGCCTCTGCGTTTATTCGTTTTTCCAGTTTAACTGGTCATTCCACATTGGTCATTTCTGGGACCCATTTCTGTTACCAGAAGTGTCTGCTGGTTCTCACTTCTGGTGGCTTGTTTCCTTGTGTGCCTTGTCCTTTTTGGCTGAGTCATGATCTTGTCCCTGGCAGAACACCGATGGAGGCCTTAGATGAAGGTGCCGGAAGCACCAGGAGCCATGATCAGCCTTGTGAGATTTGCCACTTGATCCCAAGGACCACCCAGAACACATGAGTTGGGGGGAGGGCACTGTGAGATCTTCAAGGGCTGAGGCACTTAGGAGGAGTCCTGCCGACTTGATTCCCAGATTCCACAAGGTAGCAAGAAAGAACACTTATACACAGAAACAAACACTCACACACATAAACACACACACACACACACACAAACTCACACACACAAACACTCATACACACTCAGAGTACTCACATACATAAACGCACAGACACACATACATACACAAATACACAGACACACTCACACACACAAACACTAAACACATAACCACATACACACACACTCACAGATACATAAACACATACAAATACGCACTCACGTACACAAACACACATACTCACAAACACAAATACAGACATGCAAACACACACAAGCACTCATACACATGCTCACACACACAAACACACACACAAAGAGCACACATACACACTAATACTCTCTTATACACATCTAAACACTCACACATGCAAACATACACACAAATCATTTTTTCAAGTCACAAGTTTGCCAGAAGAATAGGAATTGGTGGTTTGACAGGCAGATGGCTCGGTGCTCCAGCTGCCCCCTGCTACACTGGCTGCTGTGGTATGTACTGTGTCCCTTACCTGAAGGGACAGCCCCTTACAGCCTCTCAGTGAACATGGGCTCAGTCAGTTTCCTTCCAAGTTCCAAGGCCTGCTTGGAGGCAAGAGGAGCAGGCAATAGGTGCCACCTGGGTCCTTTCTTTGCCCAGCGCCTGACACCATGGCTCACGTCTGTGGGTCTCCCACTGATGGTGGCCAGCCTGGCCCTGGAAGATGGCCACTCCCTCCTTGGAGGGTTTTGGAAATGAAGCTTGTTTCCTCATCTGGAGAGCTGCAATTAAGAAAGAATGCCCTTTGGCCATTTGAGTGAACACAATTGGGGTGTGGAGAGTGCAGGAACCCCATTTCTAGCAGCCATGGCCTGGGAGGCTCTGTGCCCATGCAGCACCCCTGAATCCATCACCTACTTTGACAGTGTGAGTCTGTGTGGGACGTGGTCTCCTTGCTGCAGGCTTTGCTCTGAGCTGTGAAATCACATTTATTTTCCATCTGTTGGAGTTGGGGATGAATGATTGTGGGAGGTTCCTGAGTGAGACACAGTGGCTCTGCTCTCCTGCTTTTTGTGACACACGACCCTTGCTCACCTGGGTCCCTGGCATGCTCTAACGGCACTGTCCGGCAGATACAGCCCCTGCACGGGCAAAGCCCATTGTGCCAGGTTGAAAATGGAAGCACACGTGTGGAACTGATCTAATAACTAGGTTTTCCAGTGGTGCTGTTTGAATGTGGGCTGGAAGGTGTCCCCAGAGTCTGTCTTGGGAGTCTGGTCCTTGGTGGGTGGTACCGAGAGGTGAGGCCTGGTGAAGGTGAAAACCAACCTCTCCTCACATAACAGGGGTTCCCCTCCCCTCAGATGACCTCCTTCCACGTCACCATTCACCGCGGTATGGCGCAGTTTCAGGGAGACCGTGACAGGACTGCTGCATATGAACCTCGTTCATTATAGGAACAGAAAAAACTGCTGATGCGTTGTGTCTAAGATGCAGTCACTTCACTAGGTTGCCGTCATGTTGGCAGTGGACGGGATGTTAGAGCCAGGGCGATCGACACCACACCATGAAATCCGTCTAACTTCACGCTTACACCCAGGACCACTGATAACTGAGACTTCAGCCATGCTTTCTGCCACTGCGCCCCACTACCCCCGTACCCGAGGTTTGTTTCTTTTTGTTGTTATTGTTTTTCGTTTTTTGTTTTTCCATTTCCTTCAAAGCAACATGACTTCCTTGGCTCTTTGTGTCTGGGTGAAGTTCGGCTGTGTACACTTGCACACTCTACCTACATGCCTATTGATGGGTACCTAGGCTGTGGGGAACTCTGCAGAACATAATGATATCCGGGTACCTCTGGGACCTGCACACCTGGAGCCCTTCAGAGACCAGTGCTCTTGCTTACTCATCCATCCCCCACCTCCTATACACTCAGCTAAGGCAGTGTCCCCAGATGTTTTCTTTTTTAAAAGATTTTTTAAAAGTGTGTGTGTGTGTGTGCTGTGTATCTACGTGTCTGTCTGTGTATGTGTGTGTATCTGCATCTGTATGTATCTGAGAGTGCGTCTGTGAGTGTGTCTGTGTGTGTCTGTGTGTATCTGTGAGTGTGTCTGTGTTTGTGTGTGTCTGTGTGTATCTGTGTCTGTGTTTATGTGTATCTGTGTGTGTGTCTGTGTATATCTGTGAGTGTGTCTGTGTTTGTGTGTATCTGTATGTGTGTCTGTGTTTGTGTGTATCTGTGCGTGTATCTGTGTCTGTATGTGCTCTGTGTGTGTCTGTATGTATGTCTGTGTCTGTGTGTGTATCTGTGTGTTTGTGTGTGTATCTGTGTATGTGTGCTTATGCACATGAGTATAGTTCAGAACAGAGTGTTGGAGTTATAGCACCTAATAGGCATGCTGGGAACTGAACTCAGTTCTTCCAGAAGATCAACCAATGATCTTAACTACTGAATCATCCATCCCTCCAGCTCTATAACTATTATCTCTTGTCTCAATTGCTTTTCTATTGCCATGACAACACCACGACCAAGACAACTTATAAAAGAAAGCATTGAATTCGGGGGCTCACAGCTCCAGAGGACTAGAGTCTGTGACCATCATAGAAGAGAGTGTGGCAACAGGCAGACAGGCAGGCATGGTGCTGGAGCAGTAGCTGAGAGCTTATACTTTAGCGAGCAAGCGTGAAACAGAGAGCGCCGACTGGGAATCGTGTGGACTTTTGAAATCCCAAAGCCCACCCTGGTAGCACACCATCTCCTTCAATAAGACCACACCTCCGAATTCTTCCCAAACAGTCCACCAACTAGGGATCAAAGGTTCAGACATGTAAGTTTATGGGGGTCATCCTTGTTCAAGCCACCTCACTTCTTGGTGATTTTTTTTTTTTTGTCCTGCATGTTCTTTCTCTCTCCCTCGTGACTGGATTGCCATCCTCTGTCCTGGCAAGGTGCCCACTGTTTATTATCTTTTTTTCCTTCTGTGTCTGGAGGAACCTGCTGTGTTTGTCCCTGAAGCCATTGGGTAGAGGCTCCATGGTGCTAATTTGTTTTTCCCTTTCAAGAGCTACATTTTCTTACTTACTTCCTGACTTCTATTTTGGAATGTGGGGAATCATGGTGTGTCTTGTTGGTGGTGGTGGTTTGGTTTGGGTTTTTTTTATTTGGTTTGGTTTGGTTTTGGTTGTTTGAGACAGAGTCTCTCTGTGTTAACCTTGGCTGTCCTGGGTTTGCTTTGTAGACCAGGCTAGCCTTGAACTCACAGCGACCCGCCTGCCTCTGCCTCCCACGTGCTGGGATTAAAGGTGTGCGTCACCACATCCAGCTTTGGTGTGTCTTACTGTGCAGCCTGAGACAGGGTGCTTAACCTCTCTGTGCCAGGTTCTCCACATCTATCATAATATAACTTAATCTAGAAGGTGATACAGCTGGATAGATACTGAATTAGTTACTTTAGTGGTAATAGCTTAAAGATTGTGGCTTCTCACTGGAGAGGGTATTAGTCCTTCATGGTTGGTAAAACGTGCATGCTCATAGCAGCAGGAGAGTGTGGCACAGGCTCCTCACCAGAAAGCACAGAGCTCAGGACCAAAGCAGGGTTCATCTAGAACCCTCAGGCCCCACCCCTGCTCCCCCACATCTGCCAGCTAGACCCTGCATCCAGTACGTTTCACGACCTTCCCAAAACTGCATCATCAGCTAGGGATCAAATGTGCAGACATAGGACCCCAGGAGGACATTCCAGTTGGTGGCATTCCAGCCCTTGTCCCCACAGGCTCATGGCCATCCCTCGAAGCAAAAATATGTTGAGTACAAATTCAAAAGTCCCCACAGTGCCTCGACGGTCTCAACAGTGTTAAATGTCCAAAATCCCATCTGAAATGCGAGACAAACACTTAACTGTGAGCCCCTGTGAACTCAAACCCTGCTCACACACGCCAACATAGAAATAGCTCCAATGAGACAGGAGGAATGGAGCCAAGCAGACAAGCAAAGAAAGGCCACACCTAAGCAAAGCCAAAACCCAGTGGGGCAAACTCCCTAGCTCTGAGTTCGGGATTGCAGCCTCATGCTGTCTGGGCTCTGGAGCTGAGTGATGCTGCCCATAGCTCTATTGGCTGCAGCACACATCTTTGGCAAGCCCTACCTCATGCCTGCTGCTTTCCTCAACAGATTTCTGCTATTCCTGGCATCTCCATCATGTTGGGGCCCCCATTATAGTATTCTAGAACTTCTCTAGGTCCCCATTTGTTGCTTGGGATTTACCTTTGCAGCTTTCTGCACAGGCCATACAAGCTCACATGGAGACAGTGCCACCGGTGCCTGCCCACGCCCCCCCCCCCCAGGCTTGCTGGAATCTCCACACATGCTCCATGACATTGCAACCCTCACACTCTGCATGCCTAAAAATCACATCACTACACAGACATTTGACAGTAGGTTGGGTTCTCAGCTCAAGGCCTGGCCTGGCCCTCCTTGCTCACAGGCACAGCGGCCTCTGGGTACCTGCATGGAGGGATTTAGGTGGTCTTGTTGGAGCAAGTTGTCCCAGAGTAGACACATTCTCACTCTTAAGGCCTCATCTCTCCTTTACCCCAGTTCACAGTATGGAATTTTTCCTTATTTGCATGGATCTCTTCAGCGGTTACTACTGCTTCTGTTGACGTCTGCTGTATCCACAGCTGCTTTGTCGGAGACTTTAAATTCTCACCCACACCTTTTCTCGCTCAACTGTGCACACTCTGTGTTTTTCCGTCGTGCTTTCAGCTCAGAATTCTCACTGTAAACCCAGAGTAAGGCAGTGAACATCAACCATGCCACAGCCTGATGCTAGGCTATCTTTAAAACTTCCCCCATAAAAAGATTAGCCCAGTTGGGTGGTGGTAGTGTACGCCTTTAATTCCAGCTCTCTCTCGGGAGGCATGCATGCTTGTTTTCATTTCGATTCTTGGTTTGTCACTTTACTGGGAGGTTCTGATGACAGTGGCCTTGCTCACCACCACCCCGTATTGCAACTGAGAATTCTAAGGAGGCCTCCACGCTGTGAGAGACTCGGCCGTGTGAGGTCTGAATACTGTCTCTCACCCACGGTGCTACCCTGCACATCACAGGGGAAGGCAAGAGGACTCAGGGATGCAGGAAGGTATGCCTGGGATGAGCATCTGCTATCAGGGCCAGCTTCCCCTCCCCCACCTTTTATTCTGCCCCTCCCACCCCCATCCCCTGCTCACCTCCCTGGCATAGGCCATCCAGGCCACCCTACTGAAATCAGAGGCTAGGGACACAGAATGTATCCTCAGAGCTTAAGGGTCATCTCCAAAACCATGACAGGTGGCTACTAGATAGAGGGGACAGACAACCCAGGGAGATCATGTTCTAAATGTCCCCAGGCATAGGCCCAAGCAGAGTGACCAGCCCAGCAGGAGTTTGTGACTGGGCCCCACAGAGCACCCTCCAGACTGAACAACAAGGAAGGGGAAGGGCGCAGAGCCTCCCGCAGCAAAACACACCTGGAGGATAAAAGCCCCGAGCCCAGAGCACCTCACACACACACACCCTCCACCAGCGCTCACACAGTCCCTCAACACACTCACACACTCCTAACAGCCAACCTGGCCATGGCCACCTCCACCATGTCTGTCTGCTCTGACGCTTGCACCAACTCTTCCTGGCAGGTGGACGACTGCCCAGAGAGCTGCTGTGAGCCCAGCTGCTGTGTCCCCAGCTGCTGCCAGTCTAGCTGCTGTGTCCCAAGCTGCTGCCAGTCCAGCTGCTGTGCTCCAGCCCCCTGCCTGACCCTTGTCTGCACTCCAGTAAGCTGTGTGTCCAGCCCCTGCTGCCAATCTGACTGCAGCAACTGCTACGCCCCCTCCCCCTGCCAGCAGTCCTGCTGTGCACCTGTCTGCTGCACACCTGTCTGCTGCAAGCCAGTCTGCTGTGTCTCCATATGCTCTGGCTGCCAGCCAGCCTGCTGCACCTGCTCCCCCTGCCAGCAGTCCTGCTGTGTGCCTGTCTGCTGCACACCTGTCTGCTGTGAACCAGTCTGCTGCGGGCCTTCCTCCTCATGCTGCTGACGGTCTAGCTGTGAGCCTGATGACGAGCTGTCTTCCCTGACCTATGGTCCTGCTGGGTGTTCTGGTCTCACCCACTCTCACCCTTCCTTCACCAGCCCAGCCAGGTCTGGAGCCTGAGTGTCCCCCAGCTACTGTCGCTCCTGGATATGCTGGCTGTTCCACCTCACCCACTCCCAATCTGGCTGGCTCCAGTTCTCAGCTGTGTGACTCTTGGCTTCTGAGCACCCAATAAAACCTCTTCTGTCCCATAACATCTTGGTAGTAGCTGTCATACAATGAACTGGCTCTGGGGCCTGCATCTGGCTCTGTGCTCTGTACCTGGCTCTGGGGCCTACACCTGGTTCTGGGATAGTCACCTGGCTCTGTGCTCTGCACCTCTCTCTCTGGAACCTGCACCTGTCTCTAGGCTATTCACCTGGCTTCTGGGACTGCACCTGGCTTTGGGGCCTGCACCTGGATCGGGGCTCTAACACCTGGCTCCTGGGCCTACATCTGGCTCTAGGGTCTATACCTGCCTCTGGACTATACACCTTGGCTCTGGGCCTGCACCTGCTTCTGGGATATTCACCTGGCTCTAAGCTCCACACCTGGCTCTGGGCTCCTGCACCTGGCTCCTGGGCCTACATCTGGTTCTAGGATCTATACCTGCTTCTGGGCTATGTACCTGGCTTCTGGGCTCCTGCACCTGGCTCTGGGCTCCTGCACCTGGCTCTGGGCTCCTGCATCTGGCTCCTGGGCCTGCACCTGGCTCTGGACTCTGCACCTGGCTCTGGGACACCTACACCTGACTCTGATCTGTGCCCTTCCACTCTCTCTGTTTCAGCAGCTGTGGGGTATGGGGTCAGCAAACATGACCTAGAGCTCCTGTCCCCTCATTCTGTGCTTTGCTCCTAGTCTGGTGGGCAGCAGAAACTCTGCACACTGGTCCCCACCCTGAGCACCACTTAGGCTCTGACTAAATCACACCCCTGTGCTGCCCACATCCACCACTGTGTATATGTGAGAAAAATCAGGGAGCTCTGGCCTTTGGCCCAGCAGCCTGGGGGTCCACTGTGGGGAAGTGTGGGTACCCTCTCTTCCTGCCCATCCATGTGCTTAGAGATGCTAAGCAAATACCAGAATGTAGAGAACAGAAACCTGGCCTGAGGTTTCCCGCCTGCAAGGAGGATGAGATGAGGGGTACAACGAGATGGGGATGGCCATAAGCCCAGAGTGGTGAGCGAATGTGCCCACGGGAGACAGGAGGACATTATGTCCAAATGTGGGCAAGTTGTGGCCTCACCTTTGCTGAGGGACTTTGAGAAGTGTCTCCTGGAACTAGAAGTAACTAACTGGTCAGGGAGATGATGGCAGTGTCTCTACAGAGATTCCTGAGTGCACTTGACAGCAGGGACAGTGGAGGTCACCTCATCAGTGACACATTATCTCAGTGCTATGTGACAAGAAAGACAGCCTCCCATGGTGGCCTTTGCTGAGGTGCCAGATGTCTCTGTGCTGGCTTCTTGTGCTGGGTTTGTGTGGTGCCAGATGGCACTTGAAGTCACAAGAGCGCCACTGATGTGCCCTTGCTACAGATCACTGGCTAGGTAATGAACGGCACTTGATATCATCTTTAAGCTTGAGTGTCACAGTGTCTGCTGGTGTGATCTTTTTACAGATTGCTAAGTCAGTAGTTCTCAGCCTCTGAGTCTCAACCCTTTTGGGGGTCAAATGACCCTTTCACAGGGGTCACCTAAGACCACCAGAAAACACAGATAAATATAGTTATGAAGTAAAAATGAAATAATTTTATAGTTGAGGGGATCATTGTAACAGGAGGAACTAAATTCAAGGGTTGCAGCATTAGGAAGGTTGAAAACCAATGCTCTAAGTGGTGGCACCTGATGTCTTTTGGTGTCCTTATCACAGTGGCTGCTGTGCAACCTTATCATAGATCACAGGCACTAGCATAGCTCTTATGGTGCCCAAATTCCTCTATGCAGGATTTCCAGGGCGAGCGCTTTTGTGAGGAGCCAAGGATGGGCTGTGAAAGACAGTCCTGAATGTGTAAGGACTAAGGGGGTGAGAGGAGGATGAAAGGGTGGGACTGCCACAGAGGCACTTAGAGCAGGTGGCATGATGTCCACCTGAGCTCAGGAAATAGTCACAACACAACACCAGGTGCAGCAGGGAGAGCTTTGTGGCCACCACCTCCCAAGCCTGCCTAGACCTGAGCAGGTCCTGTGTGGGACTGGTGCCTGGGAACAGGGTGGACATGTTTCGGAGGAAGCTTTAACTGTCAACTTGACACAACCTGGAATCCTCTGAGAAGGGAATGTCAAATGAGGGACAGCACAGATCATATGGACCTGTGGACATGTCTGTGGGAGATAGGCTTGCTTGTTAACTGGTGTAGGAGGGCCCACTGTAGGCGGCACCAATCCCTGTGCAGGCAGTTCTGGCTGTATAAGAAAACTAGCCACCAGCCAAGGACAATACAGGCTGTAAACTTCAAACCCCTACCCAGATCTAGCCAGTGGACAGGACATTCTCCACAGTTGAGTAGAGAGTGGGATATGACTTTCACACATACCCTGGTGCCTCATATTTGACCATGTCCCCTGGATGAGGAGACCTGGTGGCACTGAGAGGAAGGATAGCAGGCTACCAAGAAGAGACTTGATACCCTATGAGCATATAAAGGGGGAGGAGGTCCCCCTCAGGCACAGTCATAGGGGAGGAGAGTAAGGGGAAAATGGGAGGGAGGGAGGAATGGGAGAATACAAGGGATGGGATAACCATTGAGAAGTAATAAGAATAAATTAATTTAAAAAATAAAATAAAATAAATTTTAAAAAAAAGAAAAAAGAAAGCTAGCTACCCACTCAGCAAGAGGGAAATCATACCTGGTCCTGGAAACCTACCCATTCCCCAGGACTAGTGAAAGCCACAGCAGTGTAATCCCTAGCCACATGCCAAATGTGTGTCCTCCCACCCATGGATAAGTATAGTTCTCACCCCTCATCCACAGAGGCGATAACAGAAAATAGATCAAAATGCAGGGTGGTGGAGTACAATCCCTACTGCCACCCCCATAACATACTCCTCCCCACCAACGCTCAGGGAGGATTGCAGAAGAGCGGGCAGCGGAAAAGACTGCAAGAGCCAGAGGAACAGGACATTTGTTGTGAGGTCGCATCTACTCAAAAATGCCAGGGACGCTGCACCAGCGTTGCTGCCTAAACATGAGCTGAACAGTGACGAAAGAAATAGACATGCTAGAATGGGCTTAGCCCCACACAAAGAAGCACAGGCAACTAGGAAATGCTAAGGGTGGGAGAAAAATAGTCTTTCCCAGCGAAGAACACAGCAATTGGTTATCCAATACCAAGTAATCAGCCCTGAAAACACATGCATATACATAAGGAGATTATATGAAGTAGGCAGTATTTATATATTTAGGAATAGGTAGGTAGATGGATGGATAGATAGATAGATAGATAGATAGATAGATAGATAACAAACAAATATGTGTATGTGTGTGCAAATGTCTGTGTAGCAACAATTGCATAAAAAGAGACCATGAATTTGAATGACAGCAAGAAGGTATACGGTATATGGGAGGGGTTAGAGTGAGGAAAAGGACGGGGAAAATTACGTAACTACATTATAATCTAAAATAAATAAATAAATAAATAAAAAGGAAGCTAGCTAAGCGTGAGCCTGTGAGCAAGCCAGCAGGCTCTGTTCCTCCATGCTTCCTACTTCCAGCTCCTGCTTGAGTCCTTGGCCTGACTTCCCTCTGTGGTGGACTGTGACCTCCCCTAAGTTGCTCTTGGTTAGAGCGTTTATATCTCAGCAACAGAAAGCAAACTGGCACATGTAGGCATTGGTCTTCACCCGTCTGAGGCTCCCTGAAGAGCCTGCTTCGGTTTCTCCAAGTTCAGAACTTGCTGAATACAGGGAGGGCATCGGTGAGACATCTAAGAGTGAAAAAACCCATCTGTGTCTCCTGGGGAAGAGTTTGAGGAAAGCTGGGAGCCAGATGCTTTGAGAAATTAGGGCTTCGGAGCAATCCCAGGAGTCTAGAACGTTCCAAACATGACCACAGAGGCACATGCTGAGAGAGTCACTTGTGGCTGAGCTTTGAGGCCTGAGCAAACAGGAAGTAAAGGTGCAACAGGAAGTAAAGGGGACAAGGGTGGAAACTGCCCTTTGGGAGCTGAGGGGAAGCCCCAAAGGTAAATACACAATAGCTACAAAGCTTAAGGGAAATATTTTTTGTTGCTATAACAAAATACCTGAGATAGACAGCATATAAAGAAGAAAGGTTTGTTTGGCTCACAGTTTCTTGGTGGTGTAACACAGGTGATGCTCATCTTACTGGGACTGGGAGAAAAGGACAAAGGGTCAGAATCCCTTCACACGCAAGCCCTCTGTGATCTAAATTCCTTCTATCAAGTCCACTCCCCAAAGGGCTCCTTCTCATCCCAGTAGGGCCGGAAGCTGGGAACCAAGTCTTTAGCTTTTAGGTCTTTGGGAGTCATTTAAAATCCACACCATCAGACTCGGCATTTAAGGAACTCTGCCAAGCAGCTGCCCGAGCACTGACTTAATAGACTGGTTCTGATCCATAGCCCATATGATGTAGCCACTTCAGGAAAATTACAAGGCAAAAGTAACAAGCATATGCTAGAAATATCAACAGCAGGCTGCAGGGGTGTGGGGGAGAGACACAGAAATCGAGAACCACCATAAAAGTGCTCATTGGCCAGTGTCAGCTAGCTTCTGCATCTGGCAAAGAAGTAAGCAGGAGCCGGGCACAGAAGGAAACATCCAGAAAAGGCTCCCAGGCTGACTCAGAGACTGTGCTCCCTGGAGGGGGCCTTTAGATCAGCTCTGTTGGACAAACTCACAAAGCTTTGATCCGAACACAGACAGCTGAGGGGAACAGGGAGAATGTTGCCTCACCTACCAGGATACTATAAGAGAAAGACGGAAAGAATCAAGTAGAAATTCTTGACTTGTAAACTAAGACCAGCTGAAGTGATGGTTTCCCTATAGGGCTTTGATAGCCAAAGGGAGAAGGCAGAAGGGCCAGGGGACCCCTGAAATAGAGAGTGTGAGGAGATTTTTTTTATTGATGATGAGCAGGTAGATCTTGAGAGGCTAGGGGACACCCTAAGGCACAACCACATGTGTGATGGGAGTTCCAGAGGTACAGAATAAGAAAGAAATATAGTGGTCCAAACATTGCTAGTTTTAATGAAACGCACAAACCTGCACCCGGGGGACTCGGTGGGTACCATGGACAGCGGCACTTTCACAGTGGTGTCAGATTGCTAAGAGACAGAGTGAACCTTGACACAGTGGGAGATAACTGACAGCTGAGGCTTTGTGAGAAGCCATGGGAGCAGGAGGAGGATTGTGATACCGAGTGCTGAATGGGTTGGAGGGGAGACCCATGGAGGGGATGGTGATGAACCATCCTTGGATCGAGAAGAGTCATAGCAGCCAAAACAGAAGCCAAAGCAACATCCCCAGATGGGTTGATGATGTCACCAGAAACGGTTAATCCATAGCAGACTTTATATATGTGTGTGTGTGTGTATACGCATTATGTATGTATATATATATATATATATATATATATATATGTATGTATATATATATACTGAACTGACATGACACCAGCTGGTGGCTGGATCATAGTGAAGGGACAAAGCAACAGTAAAGATTTCAGTTGACATCTGACATCTGTCACCCTATCCATCTCTTCTGGAGCTACTCCGCAGCTGTTCATGGTGTGTTCTGATGCTGCCCAGGACGAGCTAAGGCTGACCCCAGCTGTCCTTCGAGGAATGCTTGTTCTTTTAGGACTCTCCGAGTTCACATATGGCTTGGACCAGTTGATCCTTTATCAGTCTAGCTAAACAGTGTCGCTTCTGTTGCTCCTTTCACAGAACCAACTCATTGCTTTTTCCATTTTTCTGTCTTATTTCTTGGTTCTATCACTTACCCATGGAGCCTGATTGGCCTCTGGTACTCTTCCATTACACCATTTCCTTATTGAACTTGGATCTAGTTCTAGCATCCGGTTTTTACTAGAGAGAGGCAGGCATGCTGCAGTCCCCACTGCTGTCCTGGAACTGGAATTGCCCGGCTCGTCAATTCTGTTCCATTTTCCTTCGGGATCAGATGCAAGGAATGACATCTAGTAACATCTAGGGTTGCTGGACCTTCATGAGGGACTCTGCTTGTCATCGCGTGATGCTCTGTACCCTACCCCTGCTGATAAGCCACCCCAGCTTGCACACTGATTAGCTTCTTACTGGACCACTGGCCACTGCCACCTTTCTGTCTGTGGCCACTTCCTCCCAGGAGGCCTCGTGTCTCCAGGCTACACCGTGGCTGGTGGGCCCCACACAGAATTCCAATTGCTCTAATTTCCTCAGGTCTAGAGAATCATGGCAGCCTTGGGGGGGGGGCAAGCTGAGTAATCAAGGCTAGAACCTCCCCCCTTCCAGTCCACAGAGACTCCTCCAGGGAAAGTGTTTTCACTGTCAGACACCTGGGTAGAAAGGCTTTGGCTCTAGATTTTGACTCTAGATTTTTGGGTACAAGACATTGCCACTTTCCTTCCTTCTGTGTTGATTCTGAGGCCAGGCAGAGGTGTGCAGAGCGTTACCACTGCAGTCTGTCTGTGGAGTCGGCTGTCTCACCTCCCTGCTTATCAGGTCCTCTGCAGCCCTGGCTGTCACTGATGTGTATTCAGTCCCTGTAGTAGCTTCTTGTTAGCGAATACCTGAGGAAAGAACTGTTTCTGCTCGGAGTCTGAGGAGTCCAATCCATATGGTGGGGAAGGCTTGATGGCAGGAGTGTGAGGCAGCTGCTTCAGAAGCAGACCGGAAGTGGTCTGGCTATAAAACCTCAAGGCCTGCCCCCAACCTCAGTGACACTTCCTCCAGCCAGGCTCCACTTCCTAAAGGTTCTAAATTTTCCAAAGTAGCAACACCAGCTGGGGACCAAGTGTTCAAACAGGTGAGCCTGTGGGGACCTCTCATGTCCAAACCACAGCCATCACCTCATGGTAACCTTTCCCAAAATGCGTCAGAGACAGAATCACATATGGTGTTTCACATATTGCCATGGAATGTGCACATAGACATTCAAGAAGGCAGAACTGAGGGTGCCAATAAACGCATGTAGTTACACACCTGTCGAAGGCCAGCTCCGAGAGTGTGTTCAGCGATCCAAGGAGAGGATGTGGACTAGGCATGCTCATTGCGGCTGTGCTAACCAGTGGCCTGAATTCTAGGGGTTCTATAAAGTTGTTTTGATGTTCCTCTCAGAGGAACACACAGCCCTCCTCCAAGTCATCACAGAAATGCACTATGGTGACTATGGAGCCATGTTTGAGCCAACATCCCACTTTATTTCTGGGTGTGCCACATAATCACTATGTCCCCTATAGCTCCTTGCTTCATTTTTGGGGTTGCACGCGTGAGATTTTCATTCCTCCACTTTCCCTCTCTTTTCTCTCAGATTGGTTCCCAGCTGCTTCCCCCCCACTTAGAGCAGGGCAATGGTTCAACAACAACTCTAGATTTGGAACTCTGCAACATAGGTGTCTGCACAGCCATGCAGCACACGGCTCCTCCGACAACGAAGTGTGTGGACACCCTTTAGCTCCAGAACATTCTCATCTTACTTCCGCATTTTCTACCTCCATACCTACACCATGAGGTGTTCGACACAGTCGGCAGTTGCTCAGTTTACCCACACGCCCTTCCTCTGCAATACTTCGATGCTTTCTCAGGGTCTGTGCCTGAGGATATTGGGGTCCGGCTCTCATCTCTAAGGGCATTCTCTGTTGTCACAGGGCTCTAGCTTGGCGCTTGTTTCCTTTCTGATGAGAAAGAATGCTTCCATGGCCTTCTGGTCTCCATTGTCTCATCAAGAAGTCATCTGTCAGTCATGTTGCTTCTTTGAAGGAGCCATGTCTCTTCCTAACCCTACTGACCATGGTTATATTCCCGCTATATGGGCACATGTGTGGATTCCTATGTAGTGCTTACCTAAACTCTTTTCAGTGAACCTAAAATGCACTTTGTATTTGTAGATCAATACCTTTCATCAGTTTAAAGCCCCTACCTGTTTGTGTTCAAATAGCCTACCCCACCCCCTAGTCTCTCCTAGGATTCAAACCATTCCCCACTCTGTCCCCATGCGTATCAATTTATTTCCTCTACTTCAGCTTTCCTTGCCTCTGTATTCAGTCATCAAACCTCTCACCTCCTCCTTTTCACTAATCTTCTCTTCAGCCTTGTCTGTTAAACTGTTAATCTACTCTATTACAGAAGGAAATGTCAGGGTTTTGTGTTCTTCCTTTGTAGGATTTGGGGATTTTGTGGGGTTTTGGAGTGTGTGTGTGTGTGTGTGTGTGTGTGTGTGTGTGTGTGTGTGTGTGTGCTGCAAATTGCCACAGAAAAATCTCCATCTTTCTCCCAATTTTCCTGAAAGGTGTGTCACTGACCCTTTGAGGTAAATGCTTCATTTAATCTGAGGAGAAACAAGAACATCGCCATGGTTACCCATTTTGGTTCTGTAGTGCATCTCCACAGTCACCCTCTTTGCTTTTGTAGTTCTGGGGACCGAACCCAGGGCTTTGTGATTCCTAGGTATTCACTCTGCTGCCAAGATATGCCCCCGGTCCTTATCAGTTGTCTTAAGTCCAAGTGTGACTATTCTAATACCTAGAACTCCTGTTTGCTCTTCTATTGACTCTTGGCCAACTGGTCTTGTCTTCTAGAATATCTGGTAATGCTTGGCCAGTGGCAAGAACTCACTGAAGAAAAAAATCTAAGTTCCCTTGGGTCTCTGGTGCTATCTGGCTTAGAAGGGATGGCTGTGTCTCTGGCAAACAGTTGGGGGGGGGGGCTTGTCACTTTCAGTTGAACTGATATGCAGACAGGGCCGTCTGGTTTCTGCTTAGCTTTTCTCCAAAGCGGATCCTGCACTCACAGTCAGTGTTTGCTTCTGAAAGCCCAGCACTTCCCAGACCCCTCCACCTCAGCAGACCCTGGACTCTGTGCCTTATTCTCCAGTTCTGAGACCACCAAAGGCTCCGGTCAGCTTCTTAGCTTCTTGCTAATGAGCTGTGACTCAGTTATTGCCTTGAGAGGAAATCCACAGTAACTCAGGGCTTTCCCCCATGCCAGGGATTTGGCCCGTCAAGTCTCAGCTATCCCTGGGTCTCTTGGTGCCTCCAAACAGAGATTCATGTCACGCACCTGCCGCTCCCCCTCCCAGACCTGCTGGGTGCAGATGTAGGGACAGGGTGCCTGGTCTCCCACTCTATAGAACAGGAATATCATTGGGTTTAGGGCCACATGAGACAGGCTACATGGGGTAGATGGGACACTCTGAAACCACAGGTTACCTCTTTCAGCCTGTGCTGTGCTGGTTGTGGAGTGGCAGCTGGTCACACATGTCACTGTCTGTCTTGCCTTAGAAGGCCCAGACATGGGCATTATTTTGTAGCTAAGCCTTAGCTTTTAGCTCCACAAGCTTCAGAAGGTCCAAATGATTCCACACAAGAGCTGGGATGCATGTCTAATAAGGAAGTAGACAGTAAAACTTTGATATAAAATATGTGAAAAACAAACCAACAGCACAGATTGTGGAGGTGTGAGACCGATCCACAGGGAGGGTGAGGAAGGCTGGCCTGGAGAAACGGGGCAGAGGAACACGAGAATAGGCAGGAGACAGGCAGCCCTGACAACAACATCCCAGACAAACAAACACCCTAATGATGGCCAGAGCCACACCAACAAGGAAGGGAGGCCAAGCCAGACAACAGCACAGGAGGATAAAAGGCGACGGCCCAGCACCTCGCACACACTCACACTCCCACTCACCACTCACTCACTCTACCCCAAGCCAGCTCTGCCATGGCCGCCTCCACCATGTCTGTCTGCTCTGATGCTTGCACCCACTCCTCCTGGCAGGTGGACGACTGCCCAGAGAGCTGCTGTGAGCCCAGCTGCTGTGCCCCCAGCTGCTGCCAGCCCAGCTGCTGCCAGTCTAGCTGCTGTGCCCCCAGCTGCTGTGCCCCAGCCCCCTGTCTGACCCTCCTCTGCTCCCCAGTGAGCTGTGTGTCCAGCCCCTGCTGCCAATCTGGCTGCAACAGCTGCTGCACACCCTCGTGCTGCACCTGCTCCCCCTGCCAGCAGTCCTGCGGCGTGACTCTTTGCTGCAAGCCTGTCTGCTGCACACCTGTCTGCTGTGGATCCTCCTCATGCTGCCAGCAGTCTAGCTGCCAGTCCTCTTGCTGCCAGCCATCCTGCTGTCAATCCTCCTGCTGTGTTCCTCTCTGCTGCAAGCCTGTGTGCTGCACACCTATCTGTTGCACACCCATCTGCTCTGGATCCTCCTCATGCTGCCAGCCATCCTGCTGTGCACCCGTCTGCTGCAAGCCTGTCTGCTGCAAGCCCTGCTCCAGCATGTCCCTGCTCTGCCGCCCTGTTTGCAGACCCGCCTGCTGTGTGCCCACCTCCTCCTGCTGTGCCTCCTCCTGCCAGCCCAGCTGCTGCCGCCCAGCCTCCTCCTGTGTGTCCCTGCTGTGCCGCCCTGCCTGCTCCCGCCAGGCCTGCTGTGGCCTCTCCTCAGGCCAGAAGTCTTGCTGTTGCTGAGTCTGTCTACTATGGACTCATGTACTCCTCCCCAATCCCTTTCTGCCCCTTTAGTCGGCCCCTGCTGTGAGATCTTCCCAGGACAGAACCCTGACATGTTGTTGAGCTGACTTGTGCTATCCTCCTGGTGCCCAAGAGCCCCACCTGCACCCTGTGTCACCCTCTGCTCTGATCACTTGTCTTTGGCAGCAGTCCTTTAGCAGTTCACAACATCAATAAACTCTTCTAATGTCCTGGATCTCCTCTCATGCTTTGACAAGTGTGGCTTAAGTAGCTGTCGGTCTCCGCAGACTGTGGTTATTTCAGGAGGGAGGGACTTAGCCCTGTAATAGTGAGAGATGCTGGCCACCTGCCATGGGGGCTGTCCAGTGGAGCTCAGCATCACACTCTGCACAAAGTAGAAGAGTGAGATGCCGCCATGATGGCCCTCCATATCTGGATAGGGTCCCCAGAAACCACATAGGGTCCACATTATCTGATGGGTGATGACCTCAGACACATGCATAGCCATCCAAGAGAAGCCACTGCTAGGGAACGGATCCCCTGGAAATAGACAGTAGAACTCATGTCTGGGGCATCTCCCAGGCTCGAAGCCTATCTTTAGTACCTGGAATAGTGCCCTGAGGGGAATTCCTCTGAAGGGACTCAGAGAAGTCACCTGACCTAATTTACCATGGGGTTACTTAAGTGAGTCCCAAATGACCAGCCTGCTGCCACCCAGCCCATACACACAGAGCCTGAGTGATCACAGAAAGACAGCATCCTGCCGAAGAGCTATTCAATGTAGTGGGCACCCAAATCGGGAAAACGAGGCCCCATAGAAGATGGATCAATTGATGGGAACCTACCATCCTCACATCTTCCAACACATCCAAGAAGTTAGAGAGCAGTAGAGCAATTGGTTAAAGACGGGAAGATGTTTAAAGAAAGAAACCCTGAGTGGGAGAGCTGGAAAGAAGTGCTGTTGGAAGGGGCAGGTTGACAAGTTTAGGGTGGGACTTATAGCCACTAAAAGGCTTTATAAAGTCAATAAACCATGGGCCTAGGGTGCTGTCCACAGGAGGAAGTGAATGAGCTGGATGGCAGACAGATACCTTGCCCTATGCAGTGGAGCCCAAGGACCTGCCTTTATCACCCACTCTTGGCGTCAGACATGCTGAGGTCTTTGTCAAATAGCTGACACACACCTTTCCATCATTACAGTGTCTTACGGAAAACTTTGCTGTCCTGGCCACCCTCTGAGTTCGGGATCCCTATGGAATCTCCCTGCCCACCAACCCAGGCAACCCCTGTGCAGCCTACTCCCCTCACTTAGAACCATGCTCAGGTCTTTATGGCCCTCCAGGTTCCCTGACATCCTCCACATTCTCTTAAGTCTCTCCATGCCCCTCTGTATTCCCCCCCACACACACTCTCTCCCACATCTTCCACGCCCCTCCAAGCCCCAGCAGGTCCCACCACATCCCTTCGCATCCTCCACATCCCTCCATGCTCCTCTGGGTCCCCACACATCCTCCACACTGCTGAACATCACTCTCTTCTCTAGAGGCAGAGTCTCTCCCTCGACAAGGTTTCTCCATTCTTAACAAGGCCTCTCTCTTCCCTACAAGGTGTCTCCCTCCCAGCTGAGGCTCAGCATGGCTCTGTGGAGCGTTTGCCATTGTGACTAAGGCAGCTGTGCACATTGTCCTCAGATCTCTGTGTAGATGTGGCTGTTCAGCTCCTTTTAAGAAATACTGAGGCGTGTGAGTGCTGGATGGTTGGGAGTGCGTTTGATTTATTTTTTAAGAGTCCACCAAGTTCTTCCACAGCTCTGAGCCATCCTGCATTCCCAGAAGTGGTAGAAAGTTCCCATCACTCCTTCCTCCTCAACATCTGTTGTCGGTATTTTGGATTTTTGGCATTCTAACAAGTATACAGATTGATTCTCTCATATTCTCTTTCACTCTCTGCCTCTGCCTCTCTCTGTCTCTGTCTCTGTCTCTGTCTCTGTCTCTGTCTCTGTCTCTCTCTCTCTCTCTCTCTCTCTCTCTCTCTCTCTCTCTCTGTGTGTGTGTGTGTGTGTATCTGTCTGTCTCTGTCTGTCTCTCTCTGTCCCTCTCTCCCCACACTAGGGTGTTTCTATATAGCACAAATTATCCTCAAACTCATGATCCTCCACCTGCCTTAGCTGAGATCACAGATGTGGCCCTCGCTGCCTGTGACTTCAGTTTTCCAAGTTTACATTGTGACCATCACTTGCCATCTGAGGGCCTTCTTTGGCAAGAGCTCTATCCAGCTCTCTTGCGCAGTTTTGAGTTAGGTTGATTCATTGTTGTTGTTGTTGTTGCTGCTGTTTTACTCTTTTTTGTTAATTTGTTCATATTACATCTCAACTGTTATCCCATCCCTTGTTTCCTCCCGTTCCTCCCTCCCTCCCACTTTTACCCTATTCCCCTCCCTTATGTCTATGACTGAGAAGGACCACTTTCCCCTCTGTATGATCATAGGGTATCAAGTCTCTTGTTGATAGCCTATTATCCTTCCTCTGAGTGCCACCAGGCGTCCCCATCAAGGGGACGTGGTCAAATATGGGGCACCAGAGTTTCTGTAAAAGTCAGTCCCTGCTCTCCACTCAATTGTGGAGAATGTCCTGTCCATTGGCTAGATCTGTATAGGGGTTCGATGTTTACTGCACATATTGTCTTTGGTTGGTGCCATAGTTTGACCAGAACCCCTGTGCCCAGATCCACCCATCATAATGTTCTTATAGGTTTCTAGGACACTCTGGATCCTTCTATTCCCCATTCTCCCATACTTCTCTCACCTAGAGTCCCAATAGGATGCCCTCACATCTATCCCAATTTCCTGGTAAGTGAAGACTTGCATGGGACATGCCCCTTGTGCTAGTGTCCAATTATGAGTGAGTATATACCATTTGAATCTTTCTGCTTCTGGGTTAACTCACTTATTATGATCCTTTCTAGTTCCATCCATTTGTCCACAAATTTTGGGAATTCCTTGTTTTTAATGGCTGAGTAGTATTCCATAGTGTAAATGTACCACAGTTTCTTTATCTATTCTTCTACTGAGGGACACTTAGACTGTTTCCAGGATCTGGCTGTTATGAATAAGGCCACTGTGAACATGGTAGAACATATGTCCTTGTTGTGTGCTGGAGCATCTTCTGGGTATATTCCAAGGAGTGGAATAACTGAGTCTTGAGGAAGCCCTATTCCTATTTTTCTGAGATAGTGCCAGATAGATTTCCAAAGTGGTTGTACTAGTTTGCATTCCCACCAGCAATGAAGGAGTGTTCCTCTTTCTCCACATCCTTGCCAGCATGTGGTGTAACTTGAATTTTTGATCTTAGCCATTCTGAAGGGTGTAAGATGGAATCTCAGAGTTGTTTTGATTTGCATTTCCCTGATGACTAAAGGTGTTGAGCATTTCTTTAAGTGTTTCTCAGCTATTCAATATATTCCTCTGTTTAGTTCTGAGCCCCATTTCTGAATTGGGTTATTTGGTTTGGTGGTGTTTAATTTCTTGAGGTTTTTTTTTTATATATTTTGGATATTAGACCTTTGTCAAATGTAGGGTTGGTGAAGATCTTTTCCCAGTCTGTAGGCTGTCGCTTTGTTCTGTTGAGAGTGTCTCCTGCCTTACAGAAGCTTCTCAGCCTCATGAGGTCCCATTTATTAATTGTTGACGTTAAGGCCTGGGCTGTTGGTGTTCTGCTCAGGAATTTGTCTCCTGTGCCTATGTGTTCCAGGCTCTTCCCCACTTTTTCTTCTAACCAATTTAGTGTCTCTGGTTTTATGTTGAGGTCTTTGATCCACGTGGACTTGAGTTTTGTCATGGTGACAAATATGGGTCTAATTGCACTTTTTTTCACATAGACATCCAGTTAGACCAGCACCATTTGTTGAAGAGGCTATCCTTTTTCCATTGAATAGATTTGGCTTCTTGGTCAAAAACCAAGTGACCATATGTGTGTGGATTCATTTCTGGGTCTTCGATTCAATTCCATTGATCAACCAATGTATTGCTGTGCCAGTACCATGCTGTTTTAATTACTGTTGTTCTATAGTACAGCTTGGGATCAGGTATGGAGATTCCTCTGGAGGATCTTTTATTGTATAAGATTGTTTTAGCTATTCTGAGTTTTTTTGTTTTTCCATATCAAGTTGAGAATTGAACTTTCAATCTCTTTTAAAAATTATATAGATATTTTGATAGGGATTGCATTGAATCTGTACATTGCTTTTGGTAAGATGGCCATTTTTACAATGTTAATTCTCCCGATCCATGAACAAGGGAGATCATTCCATCTTCTCATGTCATCTTCACTCTCTTTCTTCAGAGTTTTGAAAATTTTTTCAAACAAGTCCTTTTACTTGTTTGGTTAGAGTAACTCCTAGATATTTTATATTGCTTGTGGCTAATGTAAAGGGTGTAGTTTTCCTAATTTCTTCCTCTGCATGATTGTCATTTGTACATAGGAAGGCTACTGACTTTTTTTCGTTAATTTTGTATCCAGCCAATTTGCTGACGGTGTTTATAGGCTGTAGGAGTTTTCTGGTGGAATTCCGGGGGTCACTTATGTACACTATCATATCATCTACAAATAGGATAATTTGACTTTCTCCTTTCCCATTTGGATCCCCTTGACATCCCTTTGTTGTCTTATTGCTCTGGCTAGAACTTCCAGTACTACATTGAAGAGAGATGGAGAAAGCCTTGCCTGGTTCCCAATTTTAGAGGAATTTCCATGAGTATCTCTCCATTTATTGATTTTGGCTATTGGCTTGCTGCATATAGCCTTTATTATGTTGAGGTATGTGCCTTGTATCCCTGATCTCTCCAAAACTTTAAACATGAATGGGTGTTGGATTTTTATCAAATGCTTTCTCTGCATCTAAGGAGATGATCATGTAGTTTTTTAACTTTCAGTTTGTTTATATGGTGGATTAAATTGATGGATTTCTGTATATTAAACCATTCCTGCATGCCTGGAATGAAGCCTACCTGGTCGTGGTGAATGATATCTTTGATGTGTTCTTGTATTTGTTTTGCGAGTATTTTATTGAGTATTTTTGCATCAATGTTCATAAGAGAAATTGGTCTGAAATTCTCTTTCTTTGCTGGGTCTTTGTGAGGTTTAGGTATCAATCAATGTGCCTATGGCCTCATAGAATGAATTTGGTAATGTTCCATCCATTTCTATCTTTTGGAGTAGCTTGAAGAGTATCAGTATTAGCTCATCCTTGAAGGTCTGGTAGAATTCTGCACTGAAATCATCTGGCCCTGGGCTTTTTTTGTTGTTTGTTTTTGTTTTTTGTTTGTTTTTGGTTTTGTTGTTGTTATTGTTGGGAGACTATCAATGGTTGCTTCTATTTCTATAGGGGATCATTGTTGGTTTTAAGGGTCCTTTGTGGTGTGCACGGCGGCCTCTGTCAGATATGGGGACCAGGTTCCCCACCCCTGCCCCACCCCACCCTCATCAAACCATGCATCTCTTCTATTAGTTGCTTTTCTGATGGTGAAGGAAGGTAGGGTTTGTTCTAGTCCACGGTTTGAGGACACCGTCCATCCATCCTGGCGGGGAAGCCATGGTGGCAGGAGCTTGAGGAGACTCATTGAGTCCTCAGGAAGCAGAGAGAAGCATGCTGGTGCTTAGCTCACTTTCTCTTTTCTATTCACTCCAAGATTCCAGCCCGTGGGATGGTGCCACCACACAGGTGGCTCTTCCCTCCTCGCTTAATCCTGTCTGGAAACACCCTCACTGACACGCCCAGAAGTGTGCCCTCTGGGTGATTCCAAATCCTGTCAGGTGACACTGACCCTCAACCACCACAGTACAGAGGCAGCACATGCTCTGCAGTGGGAGAAACAGCTGTGGGTGTGGGCCGAGAAAGACCTTGGGTCAGTTACCCGAGAGGAGCCAGTGGAAACAGACCAACAAGAATCCACACGGAGACTCAGGACCTCTTCTGAGAACCAGAAGAGGGGGTGACACATCACAAGCCACTGGGAGGCACGTGTTACTATCACGCCATCCCCAGAAACAGGTATACAGATAGATGCCTTAGGTGAGGGGTCTGCCCAATTCTCTTTAAAGTCAAGTTCGTCATTTTTAGGGGTCCTTTGCATATTGCAAGTGGAAGCCTTTGTCAGGTAGGCCCTCAGCCAACCCCAGCAACGGAATCCAACCTTGGAGAACCAGAGCCAGGGGCATGGATGCTGTGGCTCGTCAGTGTACCCCAGAGCCTGGGTGCTGACGGTTTGGTCCCCATCCTGTGGCATTTTAGGGAGATAGAAAGCAAGCTGAACAAGCTATGGGGAACAAGCCAGTTAAGTGGTGTTCCTTCATGGCCTCTGCTTCAGTTCCTGCCTTTAGACCCAGGCTGGCTTCCTTTGATGACAGATGGTGATATGGAGGTGTAAGATGACATTAACCCTTTCCTCCCCAAGTTGCTGTTGGTCATGACCTCTATCACAACAGCAGAAAGTGCACTAAGACATTGGTGCACGCCTTTGAAGGCGACATTCACTGGGATCTTGGCCGTCTTCTTCCTCTCCTAGCCACCACGAGTAAGCAGATTCCTGTCACATCCCCCCACCATGACATGCTGCCTGTCACAGGCTGGAAGGCCTCAGAGCCAAACAGCATGTAGTGTGTAATGACTGGAAGGAACCATCTTCCACAGGCGCAGCCGGTATTTGAGCATTTGGTCCCCGGTTAGTGGCACTGTTTGGCGAGGACTAGGAGGTGTGGCCTTATGGGAGGAGGCATGTCCGTGGAGACAGGCTTTGAGAGTTTAAAGACTGGAGACTCTTTGCTTCATGCTTGTGGCTCAAAATGCGAGCTCCCGGCTTGCTACTCCAGCTGCCACAACTGTTTCTACACCTGGCACTTCCACCCCATAATGAGCTCTGCTCCCTCGGAAACCATAAGCCTACATACAGAAACTCTTTCTCCTTTAAATCGCCCTGCTCATTGCTGTTTTATCACGGCAACAGAAAAGTAACCAATACAAAGCTAGGAGGTAAGTGACGTGACCTTTCCTCTCTATAGGTAGGTTACCTCTGGCATTCTGTCACAGTAACGCAGAGCTGCTTAGCGCTGTGGCTAAATATGACAATCTCTGGAACAAAAGATTAGTTTAATATCTGAAAAATTAACTAGTGTAATATACTGCATTGATGCAAAGAAGGCAAATATCACGTGATCACATCAATCTATGCCAAAAAGAAAAAATGAGCTGGACAGCCCAACACTCTTTCATAATAAAAAGACTTCACAAACCCAGGCAAGGAGACTTCCTTACTGTGGTGGGGTATCCATTAGGAACCTACAGATGACATCACCATGTGCCACGCCTTCTCCCTAACCTCCAACAAAGCACAGGCATCCACTCAGCCGATCAATCCCAGGCATCACTAGGGGAGAGATGACCTCATAGCCAAGCTAAGGCCATGAGTTGCAGAGCGCATGCTCCAGAAACTGTGAAACTCACGTGGAAAGCCTTTTAAATACACCAGGAAGTGGTGTGTCCCTGCTCATCTGCAGACTCTTCCAGTTCCTGGCAGAAGCCGAGCGAACATCTTTGCAGAAATGTACAAGTTAGTTTTAAAATTAATACGTAATTACAAGAGACCCAGAATCGCCAAGAGAAACGAAGGAAAAGAAAAAAAAAAGATTTCTCAGATCAACACAGGAAGCATAATGCTCGAGAGACTGGCTGATGAGACAGACCTCGTGGGTACTAAACACTCCTCTTTAAAGCACGCTGTCACAAGCCAGGCACGGAGGTGCACACCTGTAGTCCTAGTCCTTAGGAAGTGAAGGCAGGAGGGTCAGGAGGGTCACATCATCCTCAGCCAAACAGTGAATCCCAGGCTAGCCTGGGCAATGTGAGACCTTCTCTCAAAAGGAAAGAAAAGTGTAAGAAGTGTGGTATGAATACAGAAGAAACATTTCGCTAAGAAAGATGAGATGAATGAGCAGCGGGTGAAACTCAGCTGGAAATGCCAAGCACAGTACAAGAGCCCCACAGCCTGTTAGAGCCACTGAGGCTAAGATACCCAGTGTGGGGGTGGAGGGGGTGCATCCTCTCACACTGTGTGTGGGATGCAGATGAGCCCATTAAACACAGTTCACACAGTACCGGTCATCGGAGAGTGCACCCCCATAACAAACAACAAAGAGCAGAGAGCGCTTCCCATTCAGTCACGCTACTGTGGAATGCAGATGTCCTGCCTCCCAGGCATAGAGCAGCCTGAAGATAAACACTTACCTGCCACGTGACCCAAGGAGACTGCATAGAGCATTTACTCTAGAGAAAACTTGTCGTCACATAAAACACCAAACACAAACAATGGTGACAGAAGCTTTATTCACATCTGTAGTAAACAAGGGACGATCAAAATATCCATCAGTCACTGGAGGGATACACTGTGGTAAATCAACACAATGGAATATTATACGGCCATAAAAAGAGATAAACTTTGTACGCAGTAGTTGGTTGAATCTTGAGGTCAGAGAATTGTAAGACATAAGGAATGGATTAATAGCCGGGCGGTGGTGGCGCATGCCTTTAATCCCAGCACTCAGGAGGCAGAGGCAGGTGGATCTCTGTGAGTTCAAGGCCAGCCTGGTCTACAAAGCAAGTCCAGGACAGTCAAGGCTACACAGCAAAACCCTGTCTTGAAAAACAAGAAGAAGAAGAAGAGGAGGAGGAGGAGGAGGAGGAGGAGGAGGAGGAAGAGGAGGAGGAGGAGGAGGAGGAGGAGGAGGAGGAGGAGGAGGAGAAGAAGAAGAAGAAGAAGAAGAAGAAGAAGAAGAAGAAGAAGAAGAAGAAGAAGAAGAAGAAGAAGGGATTAAATGGAAGGAAGGAGGGAAGTGGAGTGGGGCTCGTGGCTGGTGGCTGGTAGCTCCAGATGGGCAGGCTAGCTTGCCCCTGCAGGGTTAGGCACTTCACCTGTTCCTCCTGTCCCTGGCCTTAGCCCTGCTTTCTGCAGGCAGGATCTCTCACAGTCTCTTGCTGAAGCCCAGCCCACTTCCCTCCCTTTTCCTGGCATCATCACCCTCAGTCAGCCCACAGTGCAACATGAAAGATTCTCTTTGTCTGTCTGTCCTACTAGGCTCCGATTGGCTGCTGGGCTGTCTGAATTCTCCCATATGTCACTGTGCATCTGAGGCTCCCAGGCTATGCTGGGCACACAGCATGAAGTTTCCATTACAGATAGGCATAGTCTCTGCAACTGTGGGACTTTTCTCCACAGCTCCCCTTCTCTGATGCTGTTCTGGAGAGTCTGTGTTCTGGGAGAATCTGTTTCCCTCTAGTTTCCCTCACTTTCTCATTCTCTGAGGACCTGTGCTACCTTGACACACTCAGGCCAGTCTCCCACAGTATGCAGGGACACTCTGTCAGGCAACCCTACCCACCCACTGCCTATAGTGAAGCAGCCTGGATGGTGAGGCGAGTGGTATGTACACAAAGCAAGACCCAGCATGGGCAAGGCTCCACTCAGAGGACCAAGCACTGCAGCACCCTCAGGCACTAGCCAGCATGTGGAATTCAGGAGGAGTGACTCTCCTGTAAATAAACAGATTAACAAGGGCTTGCAGGACGCAGCTCAAAATACCCATGAGGAAGGAAAGCTCTGGAGGCTTCCGGCTGAAAACATACCCTGTCTGGTATAAAAGCTGTCAGCATAGCACATAACACACACATCACACACTCACACACTCACACCTCTCAGCTCCCAGCTAACTCTACCATGGCCGCCTCCACCATGTCTGTCTGCTCTGATGCTTGTACCAACTCCTCCTGGCAGGTAGACGACTGCCCAGAGAGCTGCTGTGAGCCTAGCTGCTGTGCCCCCACCTGCTGTGCCCCCAGCTGCTGCCAGTCTAGCTGCTGTGTCCCCACCTGTGCCCCAGCCCCCTGTCTGACCCTTGTCTGCTCCCCAGTGAGCTGTGTGTCCAGCCCCTGCTGCCAGTCTGGCTGCAACAGCTGCTGCACACCCTCATGCTGCACCTGCTCCCCCTGCCAGCAGTCCTGTGGTGTGACTCTTTGCTGCAAGCCTGTCTGCTGCACACCTGTCTGCTGTGGATCCTCCTTATGCTGCCAGCAGTCTAGCTGCCAGTCCTCATGTTGTCAGCCATCCTGTGGTATGACTCTTTGCTGCAAGCCTGTGTGCTGCACACCTGTCTGCTGCACACCTGTCTGCTCTGGATCCTCCTCATGCTGCCAGCCATCCTGCTGTGCACCTGTCTGCTGCAAGCCTGTCTGCTGCAAGCCCTGCTCCAGCATGTCCCTGCTCTGCCGCCCTGTGTGCAGACCTGCCTGCTGTGTGCCCACCTCCTCCTGCTGTGCCTCCTCCTGCCAGCCCAGCTGCTGCCGCCCAGCCTCGTCCTGTGTGTCCCTGCTGTGCCGCCCTGCCTGCTCCCGCCAGGCCTGCTGTGGCCTCTCCTCAGGCCAGAAGTCCAGCTGCTGTTGATGGGCCTGATCCTGGTGCCAGCTGGTCAGGTCCCTCATGTGGACACTCAGCTTCTCCAGTCTCAACCTGATCTGGGACAGATGGTCCCCCAGCATGGAGCCCCCAACCTGTCCTTTGTGACTTGACCTCTCCTCCTGTTTCCCAGGAAGCCTGCTGATCCTCTTGGACCATGTCCTTCCCCCTGTCCCTCTGTTCTGGTTGCTACCTGCATCAATGTGTCAGTGGCCCACGGCTTCAATAAACCCTTCTAAGGACCTAGATCTCGTCTCATGTTCTGTAGTAAATGCTTGTCAGGCAAACACATCCGTCTGCTTAGCCAGGAGTGTTTCTGGGTTAGGGAGCTCCGCAATGGACAAGAGACAGCAGCCACCTCTCCTCCCCAGCGTGCTAGTTTGAATGGAAGAAATATGAATTCAATAGGCTGATGTCCGTGAAGACTTGGTCTCTGGTGGGCGGTCCTGTTCGTGGGGCCGTGGGATTCTTAGAGGCTTGCTTGAGGACGTAAGTTCCTAGGAGCAGGCTTCCAGAGCCGAGAGCTTCGAAAACTTCATTCCACCCTGAGTTCGCTCCCTCTGTTTTCTGTGGCCACTGGCTTCCTGCTCTACTCACAGGCTGCCATTAACCTCCCAGCTTTAGGGAGTCTTCCTTTGGAGTTCTGAGCTAAGATAAACTTTTCTATATGTCACGGTGCTTATTCACAGTGACAAAAAGTAACTAATACAAGATTTGGAGGGGGGCTCTGTGTCTGTGTGTGTGTGTGTGTGCGCGCGCACGTCTGCGCACACATGCTGGGTTGCGGTGAATAGAGGGCTCACTCCCTATACCTTCCCGTAGTCACTATCCATCCTTAGTTCCCTCTCAGCCTGCTGTGTGGCTCCTGATACCATGGACATCACTGGGAGGGTTTTGTTCTCCATCATCTGCTGGTCTCCAAACTTCACACCATTTCCTGGAAGTCCTCAGGAAGCAGGTTCACTCTTTTATCACTGTCAAAGCCACAGAGGCAGAAAGATCCCTTCTTGCTCCCAAAGGAAGCTAAGCAAGTGTCCCCTCCTGTGACCAAGGCACACTGCACATTGAGCCGACTGTGGAGCCCACACTGGCCCTCTTTAGAACAGCTGCCTAGAAGACTCACCATGGCAGAGCCTCACTAAAGAAAATAGTAAGTGTGCAGACACTTGAATGTACACACGCACCTGTTGTCAGCTGACTTACCTTTCTGGCTCTTCGGGCTGTGTTAGGCTAAGAGCAGCTTGGTGAGAAGCCTTAGTATAAATTGGCCCTCATGGAAAGGACACTGTTGCTTTTGAGATCGCAGACCTTGCGGGCACTCTGCTTTGCTGACTGTAATGAGACGCACACAGCACGGAATTTACCGTGTCCACCTTTGTGAGCACAACTCAGAGGGTGCGATGATCCCACTCACCGGTCTACCTAGCAACCCCCAGCCATCTTGTGAACTACTAGCCGCTTGCTCCGCCCCTCAGGCCCTGGGTGAGGATGGAAGGGTGAGGTATGGCAGCGGGGAGGGGGGTGCTTCCGGCCTGGCTTGTTTTACTCAGCAGGAGGTCCTCCAAGCTCCTTCATGATGGAGCAGGATTTCTCTCAACAGGCTGAAAACATTACATTTTGTATATAGACTAGGCTGCTTGTACAAAGCTAGCTAAGGTTGGGGTCGGGAGGCACACTGAGTTCCCACCCAAAAGTGGCTAGGGTAGGGTAGGGTAGGGTGCCATCAACTCCACCCATTCTCCGGTTAGCTCCACCCCCCTCTTCTCAGTCCCACCCACTGTCCTGCTATCCCCACCCTCTTCCCCCACCACCTCCCTGGTGCGGTTTTCCTCTCCCCTTAGCTCCGCCCTCCTCCTCATCTGCCTCACCTCATTGGTCTTGCCCATCCTTCTGGTCCTTCCCTCCTCCCTTTCCTTCAGCTCTGCCCCACCTCTGGCCCTGCTCTCCACAGAAGAATGAATACTTGCTCTCCCTGCTGGCGGAGGAGAGGGACACGCTGCTGCTTGGCCTGAGGTACTCGTCCACACAGCTGCACTTCCTGTTTCTCAGCGAGGACTTGGCTGGTGCCTGGCAGACCCGTGTGTCCTTTCGGAGCCCCGGCCTCGTGGACAGCCAGTGGCATACTCTGATCTTGGCTGTGTCCCAAGGATCCTTTTCCCTCACCGTGGACTGTGGCCTCCCAGTGGACATGTAGGTACCAGGATGTGCATCCCAGTGATTGACCACGCTCTGTCATCTAAGCAACCCAATTCCAGTGGCTGTTCTGTCACTGTGAAGTGAGGGGTGGGTCCTGAGCAAGTCCACCCCTGCCCCTGCCCTGCCAAATCCTTTACCTTAGGTGCTGGCCCCTAAGGCGAGTCCCTGATGGGGCCTTGTGGGAGGTAGCCTTCTCTTATCAGCTCAGGGGCCATGGAGGAGCTCTGTGAAATGGAGGGGCCCAATCAGGGGCCAGAAACCACCTACTTGAAGAAACTGTGGCCAAGGATGATCTGAGACCCTTAGGTTGATGATGCAGGCCAACCCCAAGGGTGCGGGTTCACCTCAGGAACCAGGATGCCTAGGACGGAGTGGAGGTGGGCTATGGATGGGGAGGGCTGGCTGCTTGGTAGCCCTGACCAGGAGCTTGGTGCACTGTAGCAAATGGTTAGGATTAGAGGAAACAGGAACTATAGGGGAGGACAGTATGTCGTGGCACACTGTTCCTTACGCAGAAGCTCCGGCCACATATCCCTTCTCTTGGCCTGCTATCTTTCCTGCGTTCCTCAGTGTGATCAACCGTTACAGCAGTCACAACCAGAGCCTTCCCAGCACCGCCTGGGTCTCCAGCAAGGTGCCTCCCTCCTACCCATAGCTGCCATGCTGTCTTACTCCCCAGGCTGTGTGAAAACACACAATGGCTATACAGGCTAGGGCCCTACTGCAGTGGAAGGCCCTCGAGGTTCACCAGGAGGTAGAAAAACAAAAAAGGCCCCATATGTATCTTTATCTATTCCTGCAGGAACCCATGTCCTGGGGTAGTGTGACCCAGCTCATGTCTACTGGGGGCTATGACTATGCCTTTACCTGCCAACTGGGTCTTCGGCCATGTCGATATGATGTCAGCTGAGTGAGGCAGCTCCTGGTGGGGAAGCAGAGACCATAGATGCAGGGAGAAGGCTTCAAGCATGCTCAGATGCAATAGGAAGGGGACAGAGGTAGAGAGATGCAACCACCGCTGAGGATCCTGGAAAGAGCCAGAGGAGCTGAGGGGTCCTCCTCTGCCTCAGAGAGGGCACTGCTCTGTAGGCTCTGAACCTCCCATCACTATTGGAGCCTGTGGTCACAGCTGCCCCAGGACGCTCCCTTGCTTCCCATGCGCGATCCGTCCCCTACTTTGGCGCTAGCATTGTCCACTCCTGTTTCAGAATGGCTGACATCCCCTTCCCGCCCGCCCTATCAGTAAGAGGAGCCCAGTTCTTCGTTGGCAGCCGGAAGAGAACCAAAGGCCTGTTCACAGTGAGTGTAGAGGGGCTGCCAGCAGCACCTGTCCCCCCTGGGCCATGGGGACATCTTGTCACATGCTCAAGATAGATTGTCATCTATGCTAAGTGAGAACCAGGAACACAAAGGTGTCATGGAGTCCACCACAGGGCCCTCACACTGGCCATGCCTATTTTCTAGCACACTCTTCCCTGAGGCTCTTGGGTTCCTCCTCAGGAGCTCCTTCTACCATGAAAGCCTGTCTCTAATACTCTGACAAACTGATGCTTGAACCTAGCCTTTCTGGCCCCGCTGTGACTGTTCCATCCATCCATCCATTATCACCTGTGATGTACCCACTACTAGGTTGGGATCTGGAGTCTACTCCATAGCTAGGCTCTATAGTACTCTGTAATGTCCTCAGCATCTGGAACCACACCTGACACCTAGTGGTCACTCTGTGGAATGTACTTGTGTTATGCTTGAGTGGGCAAACGGAAGAACAGATAGGTGCATACACGCATGGATGGATGGTGGGTGAATAGACAGACAGATGGATGGGTGCATGGATGGGCAGCTGGGTGTGTAGGTAGGCGGGTAGATGAGTGGATGGATAAATGGATGAGTAGGAAGGTGGACTGATTGATAGATTGTTACTGAATGGGCATTGGTGGCTGGGAAGATGCACAAGTCGGCAAGAGGATGGGTGCATGGACAGATGGATAGGTAGATAGAGTGAGTCAGTGGTCAATGAATGGTGAAGAAAGGGATGAAAGATGATCTGGGTCAGGTGGAAAGGAATGTGTCCTGGTCCCTCTAGTTCCATGTAGACAGTCCCTTCCTCACTAAGAGCAGTAAGTAGTTGTCTGCCATCACTCCTAGTGGCTCCCCAATAATCCTTCATGCAGACCCCTTCTCCCTCCGCAGGTTAGCCAGCAAGGTCCTCAGCAATGGCAGATACCAGTGGTAACCCCACTTTCTCCCTCTGCAGGGCGTGATAAGGCAACTGGTTCTGCTGCCTGGCTCAGATGCCACCCCAAGGCTGTGTCCCAGCAGGAATGCCAGGCTGGCTGAGCTGTCTGTTCCCCGAGTGCTGAAGAGGCTCACAGAGAAGCCTGGGGAGGTGCCGAAATATCCCTACGGTTAGTAGGGCGGGCTTGCTTCCCACCCTGGCAACACCTGAGAGCACAGGCTCCTTTCTTCAGCCTTTCCGTTGTGCACCTTTCAGTGGCAGAAGGGCAGTTGTCACAGTGGCCAGGAGAATACTCAGGGCCATCAGAAAGGCCGGAACCACCAACCTGTCCCTCCCTCGTAGGACTCTGTTTGGACAGCCTACAGACAGACCTCATGCTTTTCTTGGTCCCCTGGGTAGATGGAAGACATGGCTCACATTAGGAAGTTTCCCTCCTCTGGATACCCCTCCCCTGCCAGCTATTGCCCGTGTCTCCCAGTCTCTCCCTCCAGCTCATTCTAAGCTCAGCTCAGTCCATGCCAAGACCTAGCTCTGTTTCCCAAGAGCCCCTTCAACCCAGGGCATCTCCCTGATGTGCCTTCTCTGGCTCATATCTGCTCTGTCCTAGTGTAAAGTTGCAATGTTGAGCCATTTATAAAAATCACACCCCCTGCCTTTCAGAATCTGAAAGTCCCCCGCCACCAACTACGTACATACCCCTGCATGGTGGAAAGATGATGAGAGGCATCCAGGACCCTAGAACCTGTGGTTCTCACATCATAAATAAAGAAAGTCCCCATCCGAGTATGTCAGGCATTTAGGTTTTAGGGGGTTACACAGCTGCCCAATGATGATGGACGGAGCTGTTCCTATAAAGCCAGGAGGCCTGACATGGGACGATGTTGGTATGAGATGTGGTGGATCAAATCACAGACCCAAGAGACCCATGAGAAGAGGCAGACTCCCAGGGTGAAGTGTAAGGCTATTGAGGATGCCCATGGGATGACAGCGAAGGGACAGAGAGACATGCCCTCTGGGTAGAAGATGGGTAAGGCCAGCCAGCCACATGGGGAACATCATGGTTGGGGTCCTGGGGCTGCTCACCCTATCTCCAGTGACCTGTCAGGGGCTCCCTTCGGCCACATACAAAGATGAAGACAGGACCAATGGGCTTGGATCCTTTGCAAGTCCTATGCCAGACACTTTTGCCTGGTCTCTCCCCACAGAAGCTGACATGAAAGTAACCCTGGGATCCCGTCCACCATGCACCAAAGCAGAGGGTGCCCAGTTCTGGTTTGATGCCGCCCGGAAGGGGCTGTACCTGTGTGTGGGCACCGAGTGGGTCTCCGTGCTGGCAGGTAAGGCTGGACCCAGAACTCACACCCTGTGATATCCTAAGCACACAGAGCAGCAGGCTACATCCCCACCAGGAAAAGGGTAGCATGAAGGGCTGAAGTCTCATCCATCCATAAGGACCACTTCAGAGTAGAAAGTCCATCTTAGTGGTAACTTCTGGAGCAGGGGGCTGCTGCCAGAACAACCCAGGCAAACCAGGATTTCTCCTCCCTAAAATAGCCATGTCCAGCCCTGGAGATGTCCCCAGAACTCCAGAAGGCGTGTCAAGCCTGTGTGCTCAATCTGGAAATAGGCACATCCTGGCTGAGACATGAGGGCTGCGAGGCTGGTCTCTCTGAGCACCTCTTCCCTGGTAGCTAGCTGATGGCTGGAAGAGGGTACAGCATAGACACTTAGGCCTCCCCTTTATCTTGTTTGAATCTGGGGCTATGCAGACGCAAAAGCCCCTAGTGGACACAAGCAGCCTCCCACTAATGGGCCTTTCCCACAAGGATAAAACGGGGTCCAAGGGAAAACTCATAAACCCCAGGGCCCTGAGCACAGACCTAGGAGCCAAGTCATGGCAGGGCCCCAGAAGCCACTCCCAAGAGAACCCCCAGCTCCATCCTATGCACACTGACTAGGTCCCCATCCTCCCATTCCAAGCCAAGACCAAGCTGGACTACGTGGAGGAACACCAGAGTCTGCACACCAACTCAGAGACACTGGGCATCGAGGTGTTCAGCATCCCCGGTGTGGGGCTCTTCGCAGCCACAGCCAATCGGAAGGCTAGATCGGCCATCTATAAATGGACAGATGGGAAATTTGTCTCCTATCAGAACATCGCCACACACCAGGCACAGTCGTGGCGACATTTCACCATTGGGAAAAAGGCAAGTCTGGACAGGTCACTTCCCCTTCCTTGTTGGTGGGAGGCCCCCCACCATGGGGTCCTCAGGCAGGAAGAGACCTGTATCTCCTATACAGGAACTCTGCAGGTCAAAGCATCTCTCAGACTTCCAAGCCCTTGGTAGGAGGGATAATGGTTCAAAGTCGTAGGCTGTAGGATTGTGCCTATAAGGAACTTCCTTAGCTTCCCACAAGGCAGAGATGGTGTCAGCTTGAAAGCCTTGTCTAGTCCCATCCTAACTCACTGCAAATCAAAACTGTTCAACCTGGAGCTGGGAAAGTGGCTTGATTGAGTGCTTGCCTGGCATGCACAGATTCCGGGTTTGGTTCCCAGGCACTGCATAAACTGAGTGGCGATGGCTCACCCTTACAATCCAAGCACTCAGGGAATGGAGGCAGAAGGATGAGATGTTCAAAATCATCCTCAGCTACCTAGAGAGTTTGAGGCCAGCCTGGGCTACACGAGACCCTGTTTCCAAATGCGCTAACTATTGCAGTGACCTCACTGGGCCAGCCGTCATGCAGAAAGCATCGCAGAGTGAATGTCTCATGCCTCGGTCTACCAAGCTGTCCATATAGAATGTATAAATGGATGTTAGTGCCAGGCCTCTGGGGGGGGGGGGGGGGTCAAGGGCCTGACAGCTGGCCTCGGCAGTTCTTTCCACCTGCGCTGGAGTGAGCAGAGGGCCTGTACAAGGAGAGGGCAGTGGCACCGTAACAGGAGAAGGGCATGCTTCCTTCCCAGTTCCTGCAGCCTGCACTGCAGGATGTTGTCCTGGAGACAACACCGTGTGGCTCTGGCCCAGCAGAGGACCCATGCCAGACCCTGGGAATCAAACAGCTAAACCCTGCTGATGATAGGGATCCACTGCGTCCAGGTTCAGAGTGGCAGCAGTGCTACTAGTAGGTTTTTCCTAATGACGTCAGAAAGTTTTTCATTGCGATTTTTAAAATTTTTAATTTTGTAGTCAAGAAATATTGGGAAACAGAAAAACAAGGGAAGGAGGCATTTTGTCCTTAAATGAATGCATGCAAGGCAGGTGTGGTGGCGCACGCCTGTAATCTTAGCACTTGGGGAGGCACGGGCAGGCCTCTGTGAGTTCGAAGCCAGCCTGGTCTACAAATTGAGGCCAGAACTGCCAAGGCTACACAGAGAAACCCTGTCTCAGAAAAAAGAAAAACAAGCAAAACAAATGCATGCTTTCATTTGCATGTGAGCAGTGCACACATGACACATGTGACTGAAACCCATGATTTCTGTCCCTGGGAGAACCACACAGCCATCAACATAGAGTCCTGAGCATGTCCTAGCACCAGCACTTTGGTGTTCAGTCTGTCCTGTACCCTTCCTTCCGTACCTTTCCCTGTGGATGTGCAAGAGATGCTGAGGTTCAGAATGCTACAGATTGGGCTCCCAGTCTGGTGCCAGCATAAGATAACGCTTCTCTTTCAGATCTTCCTGGCTGTGGCTAACTTTGGGCCAAATGAAAGAGGTCAAGAGTTCTCAGTCATCTACAAGTGGAGCCCCAGAAAGCTGAAGTTCACCCTTTACCAGAGGATCGCCACCCATAGTGCCCGTGACTGGGAGGCCTTTAAGGTGGACGGAGAACACTTCTTGGTAGTAGCCAACCACCGAGAAGGTAGGACAGGTGTGGCCTTTGACCTGGAAGGAAATCATTCCACACTTTGTATGCAAGGACCGCGAAATGGCTCTGTCAGTAAAAGTGCTTGTCTCACAAGCATGAGATACCCAGGACCTACAAAAAGTAGCCAAGCATGGTAGCAAGTCTTTGTAATCCCAGCACTAGGATAGAGGTTCTCGGGACTCGCTACAGCTCATGTAGCCAGACTGGGGACCCCCAGAACACTGAAAGTCCTTATCTCAAAAAGACGAGATAGATGGTGACAAATGACATTGGAGATTGGCCTCTAGTCTCCACATGGACGTGCCACACGTACATATGCCCATGCGTGCACGCGCGTGTGCATACACACACACAGGTGTGCACACGCAGACACTAAGTCATACTTGGCCCATTTCCTCCAACTTACCCCTTGAAATATATGGTCAGAGGTAGGCCACATTAACTCTGTCACAGCTGCAGATCACCTAGGTTAGGAGAACAGGGAAGCCATGTCGTTCTCAGAGAAGCCACTGAGCCCCAACCAGGGGCAGTAGACGCAGCATGAACGTCAATGGGTGTGTGACCATAGAGGGAGCCAGTTTGGAAGCTGCCATTGCCACTTCCCTGCAAGCAAGCTCAGCATTCTGGCATGGACTCCATAATGTCAGAGCAGGTGGCTCGGCCTGGACCGGCTGGGAAGCCTGGTGTCTGAGTCAGGCTTTTGCCATGATGGTGGTCAAGTCTTCCGAATTCAAAGATGGATGTCCCAGAAGGCAGCTTTAGGGCTGCTCTAAGCCATGGCTCCAGAGACTCCATAGCCCAGTATCTACACAAGTGTGCAGCTCACTAGGCAGCCTGGGGGTGGGGGGGGGCGGCGGGTGGAGTCCCAGCCTTTGCACTCAGGGTGTAGGGGAGCCTAAAAACAAGACACCCAACAGAGCGAGTGCTTCTGCAGAGCAGGCGATGGAGCAGAGAATCATGGGAGAAGATTTTCCACAAAGGATTACATAGAGCAGTCCCAGGGGTCTCCTCTAGGGAAACACCATGAAGGGAGGATCGAAGGGAGGATTGCAGAGGAGGACCTTCAGGGAGTGCCACAGCAGAGGGCCTTGGGGGACACCACAGAGATGCATCCAAGTAGCATCATGAGGGGAGGACCTCCAGGGAGCACCATAGAGAGGATGTTCCAGACAAAGAGTAATAAAAGAAAGTCTGGTCCTACTTAGGGCAAGAGAAGCCAATTGCAGGAGGTGAGTAGGGCTTAGGTGGGGACAGGCTGTTGTGGGCCTGTGGGCCATCTGGAGCGACAGGCTTTTTCTTTTGGGAACTGTCAGCATGCAGGCCCAGAGGCTGGGTGTGGAGGGTGCCTGATGGGTGAGGTAAGGGAGGGACTTAGGTAATTAGGGACCATGCACAGTAGCTGTCTATGCCCTGGGCCAAGCCGTGTCCTACAAATGGCTGTGAATCCCAGGGAATGGCTCCCCCCCCCCCCCAGCACTGACCTTGGTTCCCAGGGGACAACCACAACATCGACAGCGTGGTCTACAGGTGGAACCCCAGCAGCCAGCTCTTTGAAACCAATCAATCTATTGCCACGTCTGGTGCCTACGACTGGGAATTCTTCACCGTGGGGCCCTACTCCTTCCTGGTGGTGGCCAACACCTTCAACGGCACCTCCACCCAGGTGCACTCCCACCTGTACATCTGGCTTGTCGGAGCCTTCCAACTCTTCCAGTCGTTCCTGGTAAGAATCCCGAGTTCCCCGGTACACGGTGCCATGGACACCTGATCTGCGGTGTGTGCCTGCTAGACCAAGGGGCAGGGCTTGTGTGAAAGACAGCGTAGTGTGTCCCTGACTGCAGTGTCCAGGTGTCTTCCCAGGTGGTGTGAGCCCTCACTGCTTCTATGCCCCCCCCCCAGCCCCCGTGCTCCTGAGGAAAGCCCAGGTGTGAGTGGAATCTGGGTTATTGAGATCACCTTGGGTGTCTACAGCAGGCCTCTCCATTGGCCACTTACATCCCTTCTGATCAGTCGGTGTCTGTGGGTCTCCAGTCTGCTGTAACGGAGGCACCTTGGCACTGACCAGGGGCAGAGAAGATCTGGTTGGGGCAGACATAATATTCCCTTTTGATTTTTGAAGCCCCTTGGCTGGCCATACCACTCTGGCTGGCAAGACCTCTGAGTATTTAGTTTTGTGGCACAGCACAGTTTTATGATCACTGCAGTCTGTTCGTGTGGGCAGCACAGAATAGCAACAGTCCAGCAGTGATCTTCGTGGAGGGCACTGGCACAGCTAGAGGGCAGCAGCCACTCAGCATGTAGCACAGGGTCAAAGCAGAACCCTGAGGCCAAGGGCAAGCCAGGCCCCATGTGCTGCACAGGAGGGCAGCCCCAAGAGTGACTCTGTGGAAGGAAGGGAGGATGGCGCACAGCTGGGACAGAGCAGCAGAGGGCAGGATGCAGAGGCATCTGGAAACCAGGGAAGATGCAGATAGCCTAGACTGGCTCAGCCTGCCCTCGCTGCGGGCTGCCCTCACAAGCAGCTCCCCTCCAACACACACACACACACACCCCTTCCTAACTCCTCAGAAGCCACAGAAGTCCGCTTTCATGCCTTGCCAATGTCTCTTCTTTTGCTTAAATCCTTTCAGCCCTGGAGATGCCTTACTATGGTTTCCATTTGCATTTTTGCAAAGTCACGAACGTGAGGCTTTGAAGAAAACTAAACTGCACACTCTGAAACGTTCCTGCAAGCTGTGGGGGGGACACACCCACCTCTGTAGGGCATGCCTTTCTGGAAGGGTCTGTGGTGCAGGGACTCAAACCTGGCAAGCTCCCATCCATAGGGCAGGCACTCCCAGGGCACCATGGGTAAGTGCAGTGCTTCAAAGGGAAGCTCCAGGCATCTGGAATCTTGCAGCCTGCCTGGGTGGGGGTGGGGGTGGGGGACAGTTAGAGTCCTGTGGTCAGAGACACTTTAAAGGAGCATTCCTTGGCCACACCCTCTAGTCTCTCAAGCCTCACATTAGAAATTCCAGAGCCTTCTTCTTAGGCTCCCATGATTGAGCCCTTGGTCCATTTGTCATTGCTTTAACAGAATGCCTGAGATGGGGTGATTCATTTAAAAAAAAAAAAAAAAAAGCATGCTCTTGTGACTTAAAAAAAAAAAAAAAAATGACACTTTGCCCATGACCCTGGCGGGCCTCCTCCCAGCCAAATGGAGTTCCAAGTCTCCGTGTGAGTTGGTGGGAACATGCCAATATGCAGGCCACAGCATCCAAGAGACAATGGCTTCCTAGAAGGGCAGGAGTGGCCTAGCAGGGGATGCTGACAGACACCAGAAGAGGGTACAGGGAATGGGCCCGAGGTTCCCTGGAGCTAGAGAAGAGCAGAGGTTAATCAGGGGGAGAAACCCTGAGTTTCTGGTGAGGGGGTGGGGCCAGAGATACTGTCCTGGGAGCTATTGGCGTGGAGATGGGGTGGGACATGAGTCCTGAGTTTGTAGGAAGCAAGAACAGCAAGGCCCACAGGGACACAAGATGGACAGGACAAACCATCTTCTCCTGCCCAGGCCTCAGAAAGGGCAGGAGACAACTGACACACAACCATGCTTGCACATGCATGCATGCATGCATGCTGACACAGGTTCATATGAACACTGTTTCTTCTTCACATGAAGCTCTGCACCTCCCCCGCCAGCCCCCAGGAGCTTGCAGCCATCAATACTGCCATTTGGTACCAAGGCTCCTAAAGGAGAAAGGGAAGACCCTCTCCATCACCAGGTGTTCACACTGGGCCTCCGAGTGCCAACAAGTCACAGCAGCAGGCAGTCTTAGCATCTCCACTCCTTTGTCCCAGATCACCAATCCCAAGGTGGTCACAACAAGGCCAGGCTGTTAGCTTCCTATTCACCTGCCTGGAGGGTTCTAGAATGGGCCTTGCAGTCAAAGTGTGCTGGGGTCCAGACTAGGACACGTCTCAGCAGTAGAGAGCTCGCACTGCACACGCAGGCCATGGGGCTTCAATTCTCAACCACGCAAAAACCAAAAAAAAAAAAAAGTAGCACCCACCACCACGTAGGCAGAAAGCACACAGGCCAGGCTTGCAAGCCTCAGAGCTGGCTTTGGGTGCCATGCAGGTGGGGATTTGCTTCAGGGTTTGAGGAAGACTTTGGTCTTGCAGTCTCCAATGCCATGTGGTTTGGGGGCAATCTGTAAGGTATATGAGGCCCAGACAATGGCAGGAGAGGGTGACATCAGACATGAGGTCAGTGGGAAGCAGTGTGAATCCTGAAGGTCAGGACCATTGCTCCCAGACCCTTGCACGTGCGTGCACGCGCATGTTTGTGCACGCACACATGGGCCAGCACAGATACCCGTGAGGCCTGACCACAAGTCCGCCTCCCTGCCTTGGTTTCCTTTTCCGTGCAGTGGGTGTGGCTGAAAGCCCTCCTCTCAGGACAGCGGCACCTCGACAGCCTTCAGATGATGCTTGTCTGGGCTTTGTAGATACCACAACACCCCTGTGACTTTTGCATTCATTGCTGAGACAGAAAAGGGCCCTGGCCCTTGCAGGCTGGGAAGGCACCAGATTTCGGGAGACCTCAGTAGTCAGGCAAGAGCACAGAGTGGGGGCCACCAGGAGTTAGCCAAGAAGTGTGCTATGCTCAGGGAACCTTGGGAGTGCGTCTTCCTTCAGCCTTGGCCTGACCTGAGAGCAGGGGAGGCTCTGGCCATGCATCTGCCTTCCCTCCTCTCCTGGACCACAAAAACATCCTCATTCTTTCCTTATCAAAGCCAGGCCAGACTCTTTTGTCCAGCAACTAATCCGTTGATGGCAGAGTGTCTGCTCTCCCTCCTGGGAGCTGTGGGATGCCAGTGGCCACTGGCATCAGCTCCTGCCAAGGTACTCTAGTGGCATGCACCCAATGCCTGGACAGCAGGCAGATCTCTGGGGAAATGCCTGGGGCGGGGGGAGGGAGGGAGGGAGGGGGAGAGAGAGAGAGAGAGAGAAAGTGCGCAAACGCCTCCTCTCCCACAGCCTTCTAAGACACAGTGCCTGAGGTAGCCTGTAGCTGCCCTTTCACCTCTGAGTGGGAGGGACTTGCAGAGGGGGCAGTGTGGGCTTCCCCAGGAGGGGCCAAGCTAAGGGCTCAGAGCTTGAGTCAGCAGGGTCCCTGCAGGTCTGACGTTACCCAGGAACCATGGACAAAGTGAACATCAGACTTTTTAAAAAATGAATGTGTATAGAATTATGTCCCAACTATTATGTGGGATATATATGGAGAATCAAATATCGTTCCAAAGTACCTGAAATTTAGGTGGAATTATGTGTGTGTGTTGGGTGGGGGTGACAGTTGCTAAATCAGTACCCTAGGCTCTGATTGGGCTCAAAGAGTGGACAGGGGTGTGCATTGCCTGAGCCTCACCTGCCAAAGCGTGCAGCAGGCTGTGTCTCTCATACCCCACTGATAAAGCAGATTTTCCTGGTGACCCAAGGCCCTCTGCCAGTACCTGCCCAGTGGGGTGAGCCTCACATACCCCATGATGCCATGCTCACTTCTCACCCACCTTCCTAGCTCCTATGGGCTTCAGGGCTCCGGCACACGCTTGCTTTCATCTTTTTCGCACTCAAAAGCTGTCTCTATCTCCCCAGAGCCCTCCTCCCTCCCTTCCCCCTTCCTGCTACCCACTGCTTTCCACATGGCTGCTCACTGAGGCTGAGCACCTGGCCTGGCCCCAGAAAGAAGTTGTTGCCTCTCACACTATTCCGGGAGAGCTTGCTCTGGGCCTCCAGCTACCTCAGGTGGCATAGAGAAGCCATTACCAGGGCTCCCTATGCAAATTCCTTGACGTTCCATCAGCACAGGTGAGCAGAGAGCAAGCAGCTCAGAGCTGAAAGGAAGCCCTGGTATTCCAAGGGAGATGGATTCTGTGCGGGTATGTATGTGCATACCTGTAGGCACCTACCTGTACACATGTGGGCACATGTTCAGACACATGTTTGCAGGTGAGTGTGCATCTGATAAGAGATGTATATACACTGATATACATGCATGTGTTTACACATGCTTGTGCATACATTCACAAATGTGCATAAACATTGTATATACGTGTTCTACATGTATGTGAACATGTTTCTGTGTATGTTCAGACACATTCCTGGGCATACATATGTGCTGTGGGCATGAGAGTACACCAGAGTGTCTGTATGCCATAAGTATGTAAATAGGCATGCAGTCAACAGTGATGATTTTCTCAGTACTTACTTGCAAGAAGCAAAGCCATGACAGTCGGGGCCACTGCCTGTGCCTGTGCCTGTGCCATGCTGTTCTTGGGTGGGGCTCTGGCAGTCTGAAGGTCCCGTAGGCCAAGTGGGGTGGTCCTGGACTGGTCCCAGCAGATAGCCACAGCCCTGAGAAGGTATGCTGATCTAGAAAGCTTCGAGGCTGTGACCCGAGGACCCCCTTGTCCTCTAGAGTCACACTTTGTGCCTCTCAAGCTTCCTCAAGCTCATCCCTGGGGCCGCCTCCTCCTTGGATCCCCAGCTGGTTCTTGCCCACTACCTGGGTGGCTGGGCTCTGTGGGTACTGGCGCCCTCTGCTGTCCATGGAAAGAATACTATTATGTTCAGCTCGGAGCTGGTTTTTTTCCTAAGCCCCCAGCAGGACTGGCCAGCCAGCCCTTGGACAGTGAGGGGACATGGGCTCTTGGGTAGTGTGCCGACAAGGAGTTAACTGGCCTCTACTGAGAGCAGATTTTTAAAAAAAAACACCATCCAGAGGAGGCCTGTGAAGATAGCTCAGTGGGTCAAGTGCTTGCTTACCTGCCATTTAGTCCCTAGAATCTCCCCCCATGAAAAAGTTAGGTGTGAGCCAGGCGGTGGTGGCGCACAACTTTAATGCCAGCACTTGTGAGGCAGAGGCAGGCGGATCTCTGAGTTTGAGGCCAGGCTGGTCTACAGAGTGAGTTCCAGGGAAGCCAGGACTACACAGAGAAACTCTGTCTCAAAAGCAAAACAACTAAAAGCAAAAGGTCAGGTGTGTCGTACAAGGAGCACATGCTTGGAATCTGCTTTCTAGAGAGATGAAGACAAATGATCTTGGGGTTCACTGATGGCTTTCTCAGTGAACCTCAGGTCCCACAGAGAGACTTCCTCTCAACAAAATAAACAGTTCCAAGTAATAAGACTTGAGGTTGACCTCTGACCTCCACATACATGTATGTGCACACACATGGACGTACTTTCCACATATGAACACACACCTGGAAGTTCCAGAGCCATTTCCCACGCTGGCCATGCAAGATGCCCCTCGAGCAGGAGGCTCCTGGGCATCGGTTGAAGCCAGGAGATGCCACTGGAGCACAACGCACTGCATGGCTCACTCTGTCCCCAGGCTGGGACATGCCAGGCCTGTGCCTGCTCGAGAGCTGTGGGCTCTTGCTGGCTATGTGGCTGAAGCATCCCTGCCCGGGGCTCAGGTCTCCATTGTTCAGTGAGAATCCCAGCAGAATCTGGCCCAAGGTGTTATCTTGAAACAGAGGGGAGAGAAAAGCATCATCTAACTAACATTGCACAGGAGTTACCTGTTACCCATAGGGCGTGTGTTGTTGGACAGTAGACACAGTGGTTACTTGTAGCAATGGCATGTGCTATTTTCTCCCTATGAGGAGAGTTGAGCTTCTAGCAATTATCTGTTGGTTCCATTGGCCTCTGGAAGTTTGGTTCTAGCCTTTGCTTTGCTGTGTCTAAGTTCTGTTTCTAATTCCAGGCAGTTTCCTTTAGTTTTGCACCCTCAGCCTTCCTTACTCAGCCTTCTGTTGCTGCCCAGACATACACACACACACAGTGGCAGCCATAGCCTTCTGATGGTTCCTGCCCCTGGCCCCTCCTCCTGCCCCAGGATCTACTTCCTGATGTGCCACACCCCAGAGCTCCCTCTACCCAGCAGCTCTTCTCTAACCTTGTGCCACTGGGGCCTAAGATACAGATGTGAGCAGGGGCTCAGACTACAGAGCCCCTGGCTGTGGGTTGGGCTTTTTGGAGACTGGTAGAGCACTGTCCATTAGGCACAGAGTCCCATATGAGCTAGCATACTCCTCCACGCCCCCGACCCCTGGCCCTCCTGCCCTGCTGTCTTCCTAGGCAGTCACATGCCTACTAGGACCCTGTCTGCCATTGCTGCAGCTTTTCTGGGAGCATTCCTCCTTGTTCAGAGCCTTCCTCTCCTGGACCAGGACTATGGATGTCTCTAGCCCTCTCCCTCTCTCATTTCCTGAGCACCACCGCCCATGCACTTCTTTTTGTAGGTCTCTCATTCAGGAGGATCTACACAGTTTCAGGTCTGTAGTAAAGGCTCCATCACCCCCCCTACTTCTGCCCCCCCCCCATGTCAGACCTCATGGAGCTGAGTGACCTCTGGAGCAAGCAGGCAGAGGAACTCTTTTGGGGCTCTGGCAAAAGGATGGCATCCAGGTGGCCTCAGTGGGAGGGCTGGCACTGGGTCACTGGGCACAGTGGTGATGATATTGGTGGCATATGGCACCTGGAGCCACCCTCATTGGTCCTCCTACACTGCTCTTCATTCGCTCCAGACTTTCGGCGCTGCAGACTGGGAGGTCTTCCACATTGGCGAGAGGGTCTTCCTTGCAGTGGCCAACAGTCACAGCTACGACGTGCAGATGCAAGCCCAGAACGACTCCTATGTCCTCAGTTCTGTCATCTACGAGCTGAACGTCACGGCTCAGACCTTTGTCAAGTTCCAGGACATCCCCACCTGCAGGTACCAACCAGGTGGTTGAAAGGGCAGAGTGAGCCTATGGTTGAGCGGCACACAGAAGGCCTCCCCCGGGCCATCCCCAACTTCCTCCCAGGACACCTGGCCGGGGCAGGTGGCCATGATGAGGCCCATACCCATGGCTGGCCTTGTGGGTGTAACTGGTTTCTTCTTAACAAGCAAGGCCTAGCGATGTGAATTGACCAAGGAGAAGGCCCTGAACCTCCACAAGGAAAAATGGTTTGTTATGACACAGGGTGAGCATCAGGGGAGGTCCAGGAGCTCAGGCAGGTGTCCCCTGGCACCACACACTGCCAGATCCTGTCCCACCTGCTCTGTGGAGCCACCAAGTCAGCACTGAGAGGGCAGAGCTGTCGCTACCTACACGGAATTCCTTTCACTATCTCCAAGTAAAACACAGCTGCAGCTGCACTGTCCAAACAGCAGAGCCAGGGGACTAAGCGTCAGGCGAGGCCCAGAGCAGTCACCAACCCAGAGTGCAGCAGGAGCTCCCACAGGGTCCTTCACTCCTTAAGAGCTATAGAAACATTCACAGCCCCTCCTGAGTGCCAGGTGCTCCTCAGCCTGAGAGCTAGAACACCGAGGGACCCGAGCCTCTTCAAAGGCGTGGTTGGTATCTGTGTACACAGGGGTGCACAGCTGTCAAAGTGCAAGGGGGAATCACACAGCAGGCAACAAACAGCACACAGAGTTGCCCCCAGAAATAGGCAGGACAGGAAGGGAGGAAGGGCCTTCTACTTAATTAGGCCCAATCTTTTGATTGGCAGATACCCACAATGTTTACTTTTTAAAAATTTTTCTCTCTCTCTTTTTAATCTAATTATTTATTTTAAAAAAATTTTTTTATTAATTTATTCTTGTTACATCTCAATGGTTATCCCATCCCTTTCTCTTTTTAATCTAAAAATAAAAATAACTCCTGGGACAAAGAACAAAAAGAGGAAACAGTGTAGTGCGCAGCTCAACCCACCAGAACCACTCTCACAGGAGCTGCCCATGGGAACTGGGCCAGGTGGCCCCTGAAGGAAGTCACATTGTCACACCAGGCTACCATGCCTACAACTGGGTATCTGCTGAGAGTGAGGTTTAGAATTAAGCACCCAATAGGCTTTTTGGAAGAAAGACTCGAAGTCTAGGGGATCTGGTGCCCTCTTCTGGCCTCTGTGGGCATTGCACTTGCGCACGCATGCACGCACCCAAGCTCTCACAAAAAGAGTAAGATGTATCTCAGGAGACAAGACCTGCCCAGAGCCCAGGGTTGGGCCAGCGTCGGCTCTAAAAAGGCATTAGTGTCCTCACCTGGCTCTCTGTCTCCTCAGCGCGCTGGACTGGGAGTTCTTCTCAGTGGGAGAAGATCACTTCCTGGTGGTCGCAAATTCCTTTGATGGAAACACTTTCTCAGTGGACAGTATTATTTACAGGTAAGTCCTGCTGGAGGCCAACATTAATCCACCCCCCCCACCCACACACGCACACACCTCAAGGTTCATAGTGATGGGGTTCAGGGCGGGAGCGCGGGCTGAGGGTGTGTTTTCCCAGGTCTGGCCAGGGCAGAGAATCTGATGCCAGGCTGTGTCTGCTAGAGGACACCCCATCAGGCCACACCCCTCCGGTAATGACTGACAGCTGGAGATGCATAAATGGGAATGCTAAGTGGGAAGTTATGCGGTCTGGTTTTCCTCTAACGTTGTGACACTCTCCTTGCACTTTTACCCCTAGGGTTTAAGGATTTAAGTGAACTACACTGGGCTGTGGTTCCATTCTCCACATGCCATCAGCTATTGCGTCCAGTCATCACCTGACCACGTTAAGCACTCTAATGGCTTCTCTCTTGGGGGGGAGGAGTCTCAGGGCCCTAGCCCCACTGACTGTCTCTGCCATGAAATCAGGGGCACTCTTACCTGGCAAGGCTTCTATTGTTTAGCTGCGTTAACTAAGCTCAAAGTTCCAGAACTATCTTGGCCAGCAGCAGTGGAAGCCAACAGCTCTGTTCATGGCTTTGATCTAAATGCCACAGCTGGGGTGATGCTGAGCGGCCCGTCCATAGCACTTGGGAAGCCGAGATATTGATCCACTGGTGTGAGAGAGAGCTGTTCTGGGCTGAGCGGCTGAGGCTGGCTCAGAATTTCTTCATCCTCCTGGATTCCGACTGCAGCCCAGACTTCAGATTGTAATAGGAAGTGAGGTTTGTCTGTGGCATCCAGTAGGCTAAAATCTCATAAGGATGTAATGCCCCTTCTCTCTGCACCTACGGCCAGGACAGTTTCAATAATAGCACAGCTATTTCCGTCATTAGGTTAAATGCACACCTGGGTCTGGGACCTCTTTGTGAGCCCCCTCCCCCACGCTTACCAGCTTCTTCGGGTCTCCATTCTCCTGAAATGCTTCAGCCACCTGTAGCTCATTAGGAAAGCTATGGCTTCGCTTAAACTTTCAGATTCGTTGCTATAGCCTTTTGAACACGAGAAAGTAAAAATTGTAAAGGGGATGTCCAAGGGGGAAGCTGGAGAGATGGCTCGGTGGTTAAGAGTGCACGCTGCTCTTTCAGAAGACCCTGATTCGGTTCTCATCTGCTCACAACCATCCATGACTCCGACTTCCAACTTCAGGGGGATCCAACATCGTCTTCTAGCCTCTGTGGGTGCCAGGCATGAACACGATGCGCATGCATACACATAAGCAAAACACTCATACAAGAAATATATTAAAAGTTTTTTTTCTTTTAAATGTATGTTGAAGAACGGTGGCCAAGAAACTGCTGGAATATAATATTGAAAAGACTTGGGGTATTGAGATATTGATCTGCTGGTGTGACGATGAACAGTGACAGGGTTGTTCTGGGCTGAGCAGCTGGACAAGGAGCTGGGTTCAATCCCCAGCACCCACAGAAAAGCCAGCCCGGGTGTGTAATCCCAGCGCTGGGGTGGCGGAGATAGGTAGGTCTCTGCAGCTCTTTGTCTAGCTGGCCCAGCCAAATCAATGAGGCCTGAGGAAATAAGATGAGGTGATTGAAAAAAATACCCCAAATCTATCTCTGACCTCTATACACATGTGCGTGCATGCAAACCAGCGTGCGCACACACACATACCCACATACACACACACACACACACACACACACACACACACAGTGAAAGGAGGAACGTTGGTAACATGCTAATAAACCAGGGTGGGTTTCACCTAAAGTAAATTGATAGGTGACTGGGCTAAAATAGGGCTCAATGGTAGAGCACTTACCTGCCATGCCTGAGTCCTGGTTCCTTTCCCAACACTGCAAAATAGATAGATAGATAGATAGATAGATAGATAGATAGATAGATAGATAGATAGATAGACAGATAGACAGACAGACAGACAGACAGACAGACAAAATAACATACAGCCCAGAACAACTAGAAAATCCATGCTCACCTAATTTGATAAATTATTGAATTTCAAGTCAATGGAAAAGGCTGTGTGGTTAATAAAGTATCTCACAGAACTTCTTCTGGCCTGTTGTCTAGAACAGGTCAAAACTATCATAACTTTATATCCAAGAGCAAAAATTAATTTTATATGGATTAAAAATAGAAACATAAGACAGGCAGTGGTAGCACACACCTTTAATCCCAGCGCTCAGGAGGCAGAGGTAGGTGACTCTCTGAGTTTGAGGTCAGCCTGGTCTATAGAGTAAAATTCCAGGCCAGCCAGGATGACACAGAGAAACCCTATCTCAAACAAAACAAGACAAAAAACTAAACTAAAAATGTCCCAAATGTAAAACACCTCAACAGAAAGAGAGGAAAAAAGCAAAGGTGACTTCATATTGCTTCAACCTGCTGGAAGACAGAGGCTAGGGAGGGGAGGGCTGCACACCGCACATGTGCAGGACCCTGCAAGCAGATGCCACAGCCTAGGGAAGTGGGCGAAACCTATGGTCAAGAATATTCTGGAGGACACAGTGGGGTGTGTCAGTGTGTTGATGGAGCCCAGTCACACAGGGTGGCATGGCTAGTTCACATGGGTGGCAGATACCTTTTGAAAAAATAATCTTGAAAAATACCACTGCTTCCCTTTGAGCTATGAGTCAGCCACTCAGCCACTTGGGGACTGTCCTGTGACCATGAAAACCACTTGTGGGGAACCTGCTGACCTCAGAGCAGAGAGCAAAGACTAGCTGTCAAGGCTTATGACACAGAGTGCTGTGCTTGTGGTAAGCCTGCTTCTGAGGGCTGAGACAAAAATAGCTGTGCCTCCTGAATGTATTCCCCCCAAGTATTTAGGGTGCCTGGAACAGGTTCCTGGGTAGACATAAGGGAGTTTTTGGATCCTGAATGAGACCAATTCTCTCCTGGGCCTCAGTTTCCCACTTGATCCTGGGAGCACCGGTGCCAAGGGGATCAGGCTGGCCATCTCTCCCACAGGTGGCAAGGCTATGAGGGCTTCGTGGCTGTACACAAACTCCCCACCTTTGGCTGTCGAGACTGGGAGGCCTTTAATACCACTGCCGGCTCGTACCTCATCTATTCCAGCGCCAAAGAACCCCTCTCCAGGGTCCTGAAGCTCCGGACTGGCTGAAGTCACCCCCACCCTACCAGCTCCCGCTCTCAACCACCTCTGCATGAGCAGCAGACAGAACCCACCCAGCCCTCTCTGGCCCTGAAGATGCCTGTACACCTCTCCACCCACTCTGAGCTGGCTCTTGCCCCCTCCCCCAGCTGGTGGCTATTACCAGAGCCACCGTCCTGGTGACTGGTGGCCAAATTTCAGGTGACCCTGGGGTCCTACAGGCTGAGGCCCAGGGCTACCACCCAATCTTGGTGCTCCCAGCCTGTGTCCTGCAGGCATTCTGCCTTAAAGGGACAGTTTGCTATCACATCTTACCTCAAACACAGGGGCCCTAGCAGTCTCTAGGGCCCCAGCTCTCCCTGCCGCCACCCCCCACCCCACTACTGTGCAGCCCTGATGTCATGACCAACACCTATTTATTGTGTTTTATCTATGTGGAAATATATTTATATTGCTCTTTACAAAAAGCATGGGTGGCATCCTTTTTCTTTCGGGGTCGCAGTGGTGGGCACATGCAGAGAAAAGCATCCTTTGTGGAGGGATTCTTCCCTGGTGTCAGTTCACTCACAGGCACTAGGGGCAAAGTTAGATCGGAAGTCCCCAACTACTGTGCAGCGCGTCCTTCTCCTTCCTGAGGACCCCTGGCATGGGGACACAGGTGCCTTCCCTCGCTGTACTCCAACCCCAACACAGCAGCCAGCTAGGTGTGTACACATGGACTGACGCCTTCCAGAAAAGGTCCACTTGTTCCTTTCCATGGCCAGGCCAAGCATAAGGCCCCACGCTTCTCTGGATAGTTCTAGAAGTGGCAGTAGATGCACTGTGAACCTTGAAGGCCATCACAGAGGGCAGGGACACTGGGCAGCCCCCCGCCCCAGGGTAGGCAGGAAGGAATAAGGTCTTGTGAGACAGCCCTATGGAAGAGGCAGGGGTACAGACCCTGCCACTTCAGGGGCTGGAGCCCAGAAACCACTGGCAGACATGGAGGGGTGGGTGGTACAGGGGAGCCCAGCCAGCCTGTTCCCAAGACCTTCCGCCAGCTGCTAGAGTTGGATGCAGGAGGCAGAGCCAGGACCAAGGCTGCTGTGGGCATACTCAGGGGCTTTGCCAGGTTTAATGGCAGCCTGCTGTTAGGGCCTTGAAGCCACAAGTGAGCAAAGGCCTGAAATATCTTTTATATATTGGATGTCAGCGCACCTGCATGGACACCAAAGTGTCTCTCCAGTGTTAGCATGAAGCTGAGATTTTCTCTTGCACACACACATGCACTCCACAGAGGTTGATGAAAGGAAGAGTTACCTCCAAAGAAGAGGCAATGTTGAAGACCTTATTCGGTCACTTCAAACACATCTTTAAAAATCCCAGTGCCTCAGGCGGATCGCTGTGAGTTCAAGGCCAGCCTGGTCTACAAAGCGAGTCCAGGACAGCCAAGATAACAGAGAAACCCTGTCTCGAAAAAACAAAAACAAACAATGCCTCTCCTGCTTGATAAGCTCTATGTAGCGAGTGAGTCATGGTGGGAAGATCTTTAATTCTGTGAGCTCCAAAACTGACCTCTCATTCACAAAAAATAAACTTCAATACGCAAGCACAGCAGGCCCAACAGAAAAGACACGTGTAGCGCCGTCCATCGGTCAGGCCAGGAGCCCGGTGCTGACTTAGCGCCCTATCTGATCATCCTTCACATGAGTCACATGGGGTGCTGGCTGGGCAGTGTGGGTTATACCTGTACCCCAACATCCACATGCTAGAAAGACCTCTAAAGCCAGTCCAACGGAGAAGGCGAGCCTGCCCTGCAGTCCTGAGATATGCAAGACCCACAGTGCATCTTCCACCTTCCTCACCCCATCTCTCTCCATGGCAATGGCTGAGGAGGAGAAAGTGTGACAAGTGTTGGACACCAGAATAGGATGGTGGATGACAGTGTCACCTCTAAGGACATCCAGAAGCTCTACCTCCAAGCCTCAGAGGAGCCAAGCTCTTGGTGAATTCAGGATGTCTCTCTGAAGGCCCTCAGCCTCTCTCCTGCTCGTGGGCTCTCCCATGAGGTCCCCATGAAGCTCCTGGTAAAAAAATAAAAAATAAAAAAAATGACCTGCCTTTCCCAGGTGGGCTGCTCCTACCTCCCTGCAGCCACACCCACATCTAAGGATGCTGCTTGGGTCCACGGATCAGCCCGAGTTCTCTTGAGGGCAGTGCTTGTGATCTGGACAGGCCTGGGTTTGGTGATCTTGTCTATCCATGAGTAGAGCTGAATAAAACCCATTTTCAGTGGTTCCCATGGATACCTCGGTCCCAGCTATTTCTTGCCTTCCCCCACAGTGAGCTGTGCCACTGTGCCCTTATCTACCCTGCTGTGGTTACTCTTGACATACCCCTACATAGGAGGGTACCATCTGCCCTGGACTGAAGGCACCCAGTACCCTGCTGTGGTTCTCTATTCCAATAAGGGTCTCTCTCAGCCATCACTGCTCTGGCCACTGGTCACCAGAACTAGCAAGGCCGAGGTACCACCAAGGAGGTCCCAGCGGCTACACCTCTCTACCCATAGCACTCCCTAGCAGGTGCCTCTCAGAAGGGCCACCCTGCCTCCCTCATGCCCTGCCCTCTGCAGTTTTCAGAACTCGATGGAAGCACCAGAGCCACTACAGGGGTGGGGGGAGGTGGGGTGGTCAGAGCTGGGGCCTCAGCAGCCCCAGCAAGTCAAGTTCCAGCATTTGCCCTCAACAGACCGATTAGACAGTGAGGATGGGATGACAGGCCTGTGCCACCAAGCCTGGCTGGTTTCTTTGGAGAGCATCAAAGACATAAACAGGTAAAAGTCCCTGAGCAGGAATCAGGACAGTCCGAGTCTAGTCCCACCAGCCACCTGTGGCCTTTAAACCTGTGTATGTGGTGAGGCATGACCCTTTGAGGCCTTTACCTCCTCTGTCCTTCCCTCCAAGAGCACCTTCCCTCATAGTCCCAGATGATGTCCACATAATCCATCTTTGAGGCCTGAGTGTCCAATCACCCAGAGAGCTGGCACCAAGAAGGGAGGCAAGAGACACTCGTCGCCAAAACAGTGGGCACAAAAATAGGGAACAGTAATTTGTCTTCCACCCAAAGGTGCCACCCTGGATCTGGCTGTTCTGAACAGAAACAAATATAAAAGCAGAGACTGTATATCAAGGTTTCCAAATTCCGAATGCAAGACAGATGGGGGGTAGAGAGCCCTTAAATGTTTACATGCTCATTGCTCTCTGACCTACCCAGCACTTCCTCGGGTCAGTCCCAAGTGTACTGGGCTGGTCGTCCTCCTCAGGAGTCCATAGTAGTGTTATGTGACAACAAAACATGTTTAAAATGCATCACTAGACAAATCTCAGTTTTCAGCTACGTTTCCTTCCTGGAAGTCATACCTCCTGCAGGAACATGTCAGCAGTCATCTTTGCCCCTGGCTTCTAAAGCTTTGCTCCCTATGAAACTGGCCAAAGACAACCAGCCATGTGTGGACACACCCATGTCACCTGTCTCCCAAACTGGGCATGATCTGTGTAGTCCTGCTATGGCATTTTTGTTTGCTCTGAGGTCACTGGTACTCTTGTTGCGATTGCTAGGGTTTGCCCTTTGACCTCTCTATTCACCAACATGCACCTTTGTCCCTCTAACACCTCCCCACCCCCACACATACACATATGCTTTCCCACAGGCACCTGGCATGTGCACATATATGCCTACACTCCCATTGGTACAGGAGTGCAAACGCATGTACACAAACCTCCAGCCCATTCTAGTCATAGACTCTGTCTCGAGCAGTGGATCCCAAGACCTCCTCCCACGTGTCTGGCTCAAATCTGAGGCACACTGCTCCCTCACAGTTGAGTCCTACACCGAATCTTAGCAGAACCTCCTGCAAGAGCAGGTGCTACACGGTGTGGACGCTGTCTCACACATCTACTGTTCAGTGGCACCCATCCAGGCCACACCGTTTTTGTCACCTGCCTGCCCAGCCCACCACCTCAGCAGGCCCACACTCACCCAACAGCTGTGCTGTCCTTCTTTGATCTCCTCAACCTTTGTGGCAGCCCCTTGCTCGGCTGTCAGGCTGTTGTTGCCTGTCCCCCATGTTCCTGCTCACCAGCCTTTGGCTTGCAGTCACTCGCACGCACGAGGCTGCCGGAAAGGATTGCTGGGCCACGAGGCAGGCTGATGACAAACTACAGGGCCACCTCCCACAGGAACCACTTCAGAGCCTTTGGTTCTCCCAACCCCAGAGCTCCCCACTCTCAGGTAACCAACAGGTGCCTGGTGCCACCTGGCATTGCCCTGAAATGTGGAGACCACAGAGAGCAGATCAAGGAAGGAGGCTGGAAAGCCTCAGGGAAGGTCTGTGCGTCCAGTGGGAGAGGATGGACGAGAAGCTACAGAAACAGAAAAGGAAGCACAGGTTCAAGCAGGACAGACAGCGAGCTAGTGAAGGCCAAACACCCAGGGGCAGGGATTATGTAGAACATTCTGTTGTCACAAAGTCAGTGGCCAAAACCAGCACAGCTTCCCCCCAGCTCTGTCCCCCAAGGCAGAAGGCCCACGCACTCTCCTGGCTGAAGTGCTGACAGAGCTGGCTTCTCGTTTCCAGTTGCTGGAGCCGCTAGCAGCTTGTGGCTCATGACCTCACTCCACATTCCAAGCCCAGCTGCTGTGAGTGCCCGAGAGCCTCTGAGTCCTTTCTTCCCAACCTGCTCCACATGGCAATGGCCATGGGACCATGGTCAGCAATGGCCACAGAACTACAATCACCAATGGCAACCTCAAGTCCTCTTCTTGGCAACAGCCACAGGACCACGGTCACCAATGGCAACCTCAAGTCCTTTTCTGCCATGTAAAGAAACAAGCTTGGTGGGTTCTGCGTTGGGGCAGGATACTTTCAAGAGCCACTGTCCTGCTGAAGTTCCCTGGGTTCTCCCTCCTTCTCTTTTTCCTTCTCTCCCACCTCTCCTGTCTTTTTTCATTTTTTTCCCTCTCTCTTTTCTCCTTTTCTCTCCTTCCTCTCATTTTTGTTTCTTGCCAACCAGAAACTGCTTGTTCTATTACTGAAAGTACCATATTACTCAGAGTTAACACATCTGCCATTTTGAGCTCTGAGGCTTTTTGACTTACAATTTCTTTGCAAATGGCCAAATTCACTGCAATTAAAGCACCGGGTATTTTTGGAATCTGACACTTCTAGCAATGGCTTGTCCTGTGATGTTGGCATGATGCTCATCAGAACCAATTATCAGCCGTGTCCCTTATCCACACACCCATTGATGCTGCCTGTGCCTTTAATGGTCTAATTCCTTTCTTACATTTGGTATTCACGTTCTCAAATGCCAAGGTCTCTATTAACACCTGTCCGGCATCAGGGTCTGACATGGCTGAAACCAGTCTCTGCAAGAAATCTGTGAAGGCTTCTCCAGATCGTACTGTAATAAATTAGATGAATCTTTTCCCCCAGGCTCCTCAACCTTATCCCAAGCTCGTAAAGCCACCAAGCGACACTGTTTCATAACATCACCGGGTTGAGTTTGTCAGAATACTGCCCTTCACCAAGCAACTGACCTTTAACAATGTTTGGCCCTCTTGCCCTATTCCACTGTTCTATTATTTGCAGCTTCTTCCCTCTGCCACATTAACCATTGTGACTGCTGACCGGCTTCTATCACAGCTGTTCCCAAGCCTTTCCAGTCTTGGGGAATAGTTCTATTTTGGGTAGCCCAATTACTTAATATTTGTTTAACAAAAGGGAACTCCATTCCATAGGGGGGAAAAAAACCCCAACCTCTTTAAAGTGTCTCAGATCTCGCATTTCTATTGGACGTCACATTATCTCATTAGCTTGCAGGCGCTGCACAATTTACTGGGAAAACCGCTGGTGACTTTGTAATCCCAGGCCGCTTCTCTGGCTTTGCACTTAGCTCAAGAATAAACCCTCCCTCTCAAAACGGGCTGTTTTTCTTTAACCCTTTCGCCCTCCTCCTCTCCCTTCCCCCCCCCCACATACCCCCACCCCCTGCCACCCCCACCCAGAGACTGGGAGGACCTGACACAGAAAGTGTGCACAGCAGAGCAGGGTGGTAATTTTGGGACGCACCTGCTCTTAGCCACCAGGTCTGAACCCTTTTTGTTCCCCTCTTTCTGAGGCATTTTGCTTTCCAAGCACTTCAAGCTCAACCCGCAAACCTCTGGCTGCACAGCCAATTCTGCAACAACCCTTTCAAAAAACGAGAGAATAGAGTGATCCTTCTGGGTTTCCTAATTCACCCTTTGTTTGTTTGTTTCTCAGCCCCCCTCATATCCACTCGCAGCTTTCCCAGTTGTTCGGCCATTCTCCCAACCTTTTTTTTTTTTTTTTTTTTTTTTTAAACAGAATACAGAAAGAAGATGAGGAAGAAATAGAAAATCCCCTCTGGGGGCAAAGTGAGGGAGAGCCCGGGGGCGGCAGCTGCAGTAAACCTTTTGGACACTGAAACAGTATACTCATTTCTTCGTGCCCTGCCGTCTCCTCTACTGCAGTAGAAGCCAAGTTTCCCATCATGCCTAGCCACTTCTGGGTGCCACTTGTCCTGCTTTTTAAAAATTTTTTTCCTCTATTTTATTTGGGCTTTAATATCTCTACCTCCCTCCCAACGCTTCTCCACCCTAATCCCTTCCAAGACCCCAGCACTAGGTAGGAGAGAAAGAGGGTTAGAGGGGAGAGAGTGCAGAGCTCTGTAAGCTATTTCCTACTGATTAGGGATGAAGTTCCTTGGGGCAAGTCCAAGCTTCGCCATCAGGATATCCAGCAGCCCAGCAAGCCAGCAATAGCAGACACAACAGCAAACACAGCAGCGGGGAAGAAAAACACACCCTCAGCCCCTCCCTGAGCTCTGGCATTTATACCCTCTCAAGAGTTCCCAGGATTAAACTATCTGCAGCTGATAAAGCTCACGCCCCTGCTAGCACACAAAACAATCATAGTTAGCAGCTGTAGACAAACTGAAAGGACGGCTGTATAGCCCACACCTGGGATAAAAACAAAAACAGTCACATAACATAACTGGATTTTTGTTGTTGTTTCTTTTTTTCCTTTTTTTTTTTTTTTTTTTTCCTTTTGAGACAGGGTTTCTCTGTGTAGCCTTGGCTGCCCTAGACTCACTTGGTAAACTAGGCTGGCCTCAAACTCACAGCGATCTGCCTGCCTCTTCCTCCTGAGTGCTGGGATTACAAGTGTGTGCCACCAAGCCTGGCTCCATAACTGGGTTTTTAAAGAAACCAAAATTCTCACTACAGTTTCTCATCTTTCCTTCCTCTCCACTACCTTTTTCCTCCCCACCCCTTTTTCTCCATGCACTACCCACCCCCTCCACCAGCCTCAGAGAGCCCACAATGAGAAGGTAGCCATGGAGAGCGGTCCAAGAATTCCCTTACCTCACAACTTGACACCTGTCCTCAGACTTGTCACTTCCAAGAGCCTAACAGGGAACCAAAGGACACGATGCACTGTGTCTTTATCTTTCCAGCTATTTTCCTGATAAATGGGAGTACATGCAAAGTTCACCTGTCCCCGCAGGGCCTGGAAGCACCTAGTTAAAGGTACCCACTTTCCCCAGCTGTAAACTACGGAAGCCACAAAAATCAGACTGAAGGACACAAAATACATAGGCAAACCTTCCTCCCCGTCCTCGTCCTAACCTGGCCAATGTGGCCCAGTTTGTATGTCATTCGTAGGCAGTTCTTATCCAAACCCCAGAGCCACACGTCCTCAGAAAGAACAAGAGCCTCTCAGTACTGAACTGAACAAGAGACGAAGGACAGGAGGGAGTGGAGCCTCAGCTCCCAGCCAGCCCTTGGCAGACACACAACTCCAAGTTACACGGCTGGAGATGTGTCTCCATGGTACAGTGCTTGCTTGCCAGGCACGTGCAAGGGCCTAGGTTCAACCCCCAGTACCAAGAGCAATAGGAAAGGTAAGAGAGAGGGAAGGAAGGAAAGAAGGAGGAAGGCTGCTTCAAGTCCCAAGTATGAGACATGAATGTTTCTAGAAATGCCCCACTCCGGGTGAAGGGCAACTTTCTAAAGCTAGAAACAGTAACCGTGAGCAACCATGGCGGACAGACACAGTGGGGGACGCGGTTGCCAAAGAGGTAACTTCGCATGGTTTAAACTGAGTTAGTGGAGATACAACAGCAGCACAAATTGTTGGCACAGGGAGGGGACCTGTTGAGGCCTAGGCCAAGCTGCCCATTGCTCACACAGATTCTGAACATTAGAGGCCCTGAAGTCCAAGGGGCACATGTCAAACCTTCCTGGGATCTGCTTCCCCTGAGTCTTCACTCCCTAGGGGCTGGCTGCTACTGTGGTGTCAGGGCCCTCAGGTGGACTTGGTTCAGTATGCACAGAATATGGTGGAGGAGACAAGATAGCTGGCCTCCACTGGTCCCGACAGCAGCCCACGGCCACTTCTGATGGTTAATGTCACCCAGTGATGATTGGGTGTCCACTCCCTTTCTGGGCAGTGCTGTTGCCATGGTTGCAAGTGCAGAGCCAGTTAATTCCAGGCTCCAAGCTTGAAGCGCCCTGCCCCTGGCTATAGTAGCCATGCAGACAAGCTGCATGAACAAGTCTGGTTTGCCTCACACACTGGCCGCTGGCCTTTCTTCCATCTGTAGTCAACCAAGCTCCAGTCTTCTGTTTTGACAACACCCCAAGGCCCCCGTTCCCAAGTGACAGTGTCCAGGCCAGCCATCAGAGATGCAGATTCCAGCCCAGACTGCCGGGAACCAGCCACTACTAAGCAAGAACGTCACTCCTGAACTCCAATGCTTCCTCCGAAGCAGATCAGGGCTCACCATGCCAACCACTGTGAGAACCAACTAAAAAACACCCTTGAAATCAAGCTGGGTCTGTGATGCGGAGGCAGTGGTCCCTCCCAGTGGCCAGTGGCCTGAATAAAGAGGGTAGCCTGAGAGCTGCCACTATCCCAATGTCAGACTCTGACAAAGTCGTGGGATTTTGCTTTTCCCTGGATGCACCTCACCCGCAGACCCTCCTCCCACCTAGGCCCATGGCTTTGCCCTTGGCTCAACCCAGAGGCCCTATTCAAAGCAGGGCCTTCCCCTTGAACCTAGCACTCAGGGACCCAAGTCAGGGTTTCCTCGGCCAGTGGTGGCAAGACAGAGGGGCCCAGTGCAGGTTCTGAGCGTTGTAACTTCCTCAGAATCCCAGGAGGCTGAAAAAGTCAGGAAAGGGATGCTGATACAAAGAAGCCCCAGAGTAGGCCATGGTCTCTAGAGGCCTGTGGGGGCAAGACTCCCCCTCCAAAGAACAGAGACACACTGTGCCAGGGGTGAGGAAGGGATAGCAAGCACAAATTCAATGTGTGCGGAAACCTGGTACTGATGAGCAGTGCATGTCCCTAAGTGTGTGTGTGTGTGTGTGTGTGTGTGTGTGTGTGTGTGTGTGTGTGTGTGTGTGTGCGTGTGCAGATTGTGGAAGCTGGTGGAAGCTGTAGAACCTAATCTGCCTACATTGTAGGTTCTCTAGGAGGGACAAGTCAGTCTTCAGCACAGGGAGACAGGCTGACAGGCGATGCGAACACTCTAGCGTCTTTCAGCAACACGAGCTGGGAACTGACCTGGAGAACAGAGATGTAGTGTGGGAGGACTCCATGGCAGGAAAAGCTCACTACAGGGCAAAGGAAATCTCATCGATTGTCCACCCCAGAACCTAGAGAACAAGGCAGGATAGAAACAAAGGAAGGAAGGATAACCCAAGCTGGTCAGTGGGTACCAGGCCATCCTCAGGGACACGAGTCTCCAGGCAGGGAAGCTGGGAACGGCAGTGGGAAGGTTGGTGAGGCAGACAGGCACCTGTGACCTCAGAGCAGGTGTAGGGCTCTGTCAGAAGGCACCGGCATCAGTGGAAACCCATGAGGCATGGCCCTTGAGAAATCAAATCCTGAACCTGGGATCCCTAGATCCCCTAGTTGGAGATGCCCCTAGCCCCCCCGCCACCCCTGCAGCTGTGAGGACCTGCAGATGTTGACAGCGCTATAAGAGACAGGTGGAGTGGAAGAATTACAGAATTCCCATCACCAGCCTTCAGCACAAAGATCTTTATTGGGGGTTCACAGAAAGGCTGAGAAGAGGTAGAAGCAGGTTCAGGACTGAGCTTCCAGGAAAGGCATCTCAGAAGCCATCTGAGGTTTCTGCATGGCTGAGAGCTGCCACAGGCCCATCTCAGGCTGTGACACACCACCCCCACCCCTCACCACCTCTGACCCCACCCAAGGAAGTCAGTTTAGAACCATGTGACTAATGGGAAGGAAAGTGCCCAAAGAGAGGCTGTGAGTTGACAGGTTTATAGTGATGCGGAGGGGAGGTTGGGGGGAGGAGGTGTGTGGCAGGGCACGGCACTGAGCCATGTGGCACAAACCATCCTGTGCCTGAGAACATTTGGGCACCTCTGTTCTGTGTAGTAAGGTTCCACCTGCCTTCCAGAGTTGGGGGGGCGGGGGGGTAATGACCCAGAGTGTCAGATCTAGAGGGTCTGTGCAGGGGTTGGGGAGGGAGAACATCTCATTCAAGAAGAGGATGATGAAGCTGGGGAAATGGGTGGAATGCAGGGACCATCTCAATGCAGCCCTGCATGTGCGCACGCACGCGCGCACACACATACATGCACTCGCGCGTGCACACGCGTTTCCCTCAGGGACTCCAGCCTCATACACAGCCTTATCCTGTGAGCTGGTCATGGGAGGGAATGGAAAGGTGCAGAAAAAGAAGACAGGGGATGAGATGGCAGGGAGCTAAGATTCCAGAACAGCGGGATTGGAAGCTTGGGTGAGCAAGAGAGTGCTGGAGGGGCCATGCTCTCTCCAAAGTCCCCCAGCCTCCTCCTCCCGGTAGGGGCTGTGCAGGAGCCCTGTAGATGCACAACCCGGTAGGGCCAAGCCCTAGGCTAAGGGCTGTAAGCCTGGCAGTGAGTTGAGCAGCCTGGGAAGGAGCCCTACCCCTCTGTATCTAAAGGGCCCAGTGGGGGTCATTCTGGCAACAGAAGAGCTCTGGGGTGCTGACCTCACCACCCAGCCTCCATCCATGCTCTTTCCTGACCTGGTCATGTCAATGGGACAGGCGTGTTGGACAGCGGCAAGCTCCTGACACAGGGCCTTCCTACTAAGTAGGATGGTGGAAGGGCTCCAGGGGCCCAGCTACACCCAATCTGTACCCGAAGCCTGGAAGCAGGTACCCTCCCTGCACCATATCATCACCCCACACAAGAAGAAGAATGTCAGTCATACGCTCTGCATCAGCACCCCCCAGAGTAGATTCCTGGCTAGAGGTGTCCCTGACCATCCGGCAGACATAGCCACTTCAGCACTGGTCTTTAATCCAAGCCCTCATCTCTGGCTTTTTAGCCTCTTCTCCTTGGTACAGAACCCTCCAGGTCCAGATCACTCTGCCCTCGGCACCTGCCTCCTCTGAACGCTCAACTGGACACCATGTGTTGGCCATGTCTGTGCCACGTGGGCCAGACAGCAGTCACACCAGTGTCCGACATCCCTAAGGAGGCTTCCTTGCCATTCCAACCCTCATGGGAGTGGGAACTGGTGCTGCTAGCTGTGCCAGGGCCTGACCCTTACAGCCCTGCAGCCATTGAAGCTTGGCCCAGTGCAGCGGAGGAACAGTGAGCAGGGTCTGAGCTCATCGGGCCTCCAGACTCCCTCACACTGCACACGCTGGGCACGGTGGCCCCATGGCTGACCACCATGCAGGTGTGGGCACACAGCATCGGGGAATGTCTGGAATACAAGAGCGTCTTTCTTTTTCATGTACTTCTGCAGCCGACAGTCATGTGGCCTCAGGCACCATGTCTCACGGCAGTGACAAAACTGTGGGCCACAGTGATGCTAAGACCAAGCCAGGCCCAGGCCCCCAACATAGTCTCACCTGGTCCCTGCAGATCACAAGAGAATTTCCAGCCAAAACATAGGCCATATGCATTTTCTGCTTGAAGAGGCATCTGGACCTGGACCGGAAGCTCACCACCACCACCCTACCCCACCCTGCCCCTCCCCACCCCTGCCACAATCTACACTCATTTGCTTCTCCCAGACACTCGATGTAGCTTAAGATATAAACACTTATACAAAAAAGACAATAAATAATACAACTGGAAGTTAGTCAAGTAGGTGGCCGAAACATCTACCCCTGAACATGAAGTAATCTAGGTAAGAAAACTGATCAACAGACTCTGGGATTTTGGCGAGGTGAAGAGAGAAAACCCTTGTTGCTAGAGAAAAGCGGTGTCCTATTGATTGGCATGGAAACCTCACACACCAGTCCCTTGTCCTTTGAGGCTGCTATAGATATTGGCAGTAGAAAAGCAAGGCACGGGAGCCGCTGTGACTGACGGGCTTCCACTGGCCAGGCACAGATGGGCGTGGCAGAAGCAGGGGAAGGCCACGAGTTGTCTGCTTAGCCGACATTGCCACGATGAGCCCACGGTGGACCTTTCTTGTTCCCCCCATTTTCTCCCTCTGGATGGACTGACATTTTGGCACGAGGGCAACTCAAGCACTCCCAGAACAAAGGTCAGCGTGGGCCAGTGCGGGCTGTACTTTGCACTGACCTCTCTAGAAAGGCCTAGATCGCCAGTGTTTTGAAAGGGCAGCATCTCTGTGTTCAGATGTGCCAGGAGGACAAGGGGCAAACAGAACAAGCCATTCCCCAATGGCAAAACTGCTGGTGCCATCCTCCCCACCAGGGCGCCATCCTCCCCATCAGGGCCCTATCCTCACGTGCACAAATATTAACTTCCCACAGCACCGTATGGGAAAGGTCAGCAGCTCAGAGGGGTCACAGGCCTATACCGCAAGCAGCCTGGGCTTAAGTGCCAGCTGAACCCAGCCCTGGCAAGGTATTCAATTTCTCTAAACCTCAGTTCACCTGCCCATTAAGACAGGCACACACCCCCCCCTACTGTGTTAGGCAGTGGCTGCAGCGACCAAATGCCAACTACGAACATGCTTTTTTTGGGGCCGTGCAGAAGCACCTGCCATGCACCTTCCTGGGGACACAAGAGCACCATCGCCTCCACCTGCTGCAGAGACCAGGGCAGCCAGGCTCCGTAGCCCACTGGAGGCAGGCACTAGGGCACAGGGCTGAGGGGTTCCTTGGTGACTGGGGCACTAGGCAGCGACTTCAGGTACTCCAAGTGTCTTCTGGCATCCTCCTGGTTGTGGCGCACATAGTACACAATGTAGGCGATCACCATGGTGAACCAGCCGAACATGGTGACCAGCATGGCCACGTCGGTGGTCTTCCGGTGGGTACTGCAGAAGCTGGCACCTGAGTCCAAGACCTGGATCAGCGGCTTGCCCACGAACTGCTCCTGTGCCGAGGTGTGGCAAGCAATTTCATCCACGGAGTCCGGGTCCAGTTTCAGCTCCCACAGGGCCTCCTGCAGGGCACACTCGCAATGCAGCGGGTTGTGGGACAGGCGGATCTTGGCGCTCAGCTTGCCCAGGGCGTCCTTTGGAATTCTCCGGATGCGATTGTGGGACAGGTCCAGAAGCCGCAGGCCCCCAGCCAGACCTGAGAAGGCGGCAGGCCCAATGGCCTCAATGGCATTATGGGATAGGTCCAGCTCCCTCAGCTGGGGCAGGTGCTGGAAGGCTCCATTGGGGACTCGGGAGATTCTGTTGGCATCTAGTTTCAGAAGCACCGTGTCAGCTGGGATGTCCTTAGGGATCTCCTGCAGGCCTCTTGAGCTGCAATGGACAGCCACAGCCCCAGCATGGTCAGGGCACTGGCAGGCCTGTGGGCAGGGGGCACCTAAGCGTAAGCAGAAGAGGATAAAGAAACAAGACCCCTGGGAGGTGGCCAGCGGGGACGACGGGCTCTGCCTGCCCCTGGGGCCCATCTTGCCTCCACCTGACCCAGGTAACTCTTCTCTACTGGGATTTGCAGGTTGAGTGTCCTTCCTCACGTTGCAGGCGGTCATTCAACACAAACTGCAGAAGAGCCGAATGGTCTCAGTTCTACAGGAAAAAGAGACAGGGAGGTGGAGGTGACTTAGTAGTGCCCATTGTGGTCCAGCTGGGAGGACAGGACCAGGGAGGAAAGGCGTCATGGGCACACCAGGTTTGAGGCAGGGTTGCAGGTTATCAAGCATGCCTGCTTTGTAACTTACTCTGGAAGACCAAGGCCACCCAGAGAAGCATCTCCCAGTTAAGATAGACACCTAGGGCTGACGGCTGGCTGGAGGCCCGTCCCTACCAAGGTAGTTACAGAACCCTGCCCTAGCCCCTCTGGTCACCCACCCATAGCTGGGGACCCAAGTCTGGGCGGAGGCCCAGAGATCCATCTCTCTCTCCCCTCCCCCAACTCCCGGCAAGTGCTGGTGGAGGGCTTCCCTCCCATTCTGTGCAAGCCAGGTCGGGCGGGGCAGGTGGCCGCATGTGCCAGTATGTCCCTGAGCACTCGGCTACCTGCGACACCTAAAGATTGCGGTCATCAGTAGAGCTTGCCGCGCGCCCTGAAGCAGCAGCTCCACGCCCGCCCGCGGCGCTGGGGACAGCGGAGAGGAAAAGCCGCCCCACGCGTGCCTCCGGGCTGGGCGGGGAGCGGTGGCAGAGCGCTGGGCGGCAGGGCCAGGACACTGGAACTCCGAGGATGGGAGGCCACGCGGGCGAATGGGGGGGCTTTACCTGAGTGGCCACGGCTGTGCGGCGCCTTCCGAGCTTCCCGGAGCCTAGCCAGCGCCTTCCCCGAGCCGCCGCGTCCGCCCGGTGCCCACCCTGCGCCGGTAAAGGAGAGAGGCTGGCAAGCTAGGGCGGGAGAGGCGGGGGCCTTAGAGATAGGGGAGGGGCCGGCAAGAGGAGGGACAGAGTGGGGTTGAGACTAGAGGGGAGGGGTTTTGCATGATTAGGGCGGGGCCTTGAGAGGGGAGGGGGCTAGAGAGGGGCCTTGAGATAGGGGCGGAGCCGGTGAGAAGGGGGTCCTAGTAGTAGCGTTGGTGTTGCGTGCCTCGGGAACAGGGTGTAGCCTGCTGTGAATGGGAGGTGCCAGGTAAGGGCGTGGTCTGAGCGTTGAGGGGCGAGGTCTCTAAAGGGAGGTTCTCTGCGAGGGGAGGGACATGTAAGAGGAGGGGCTGGGTAGGGGAGGGTCCGTTTGAGGAGGGCCAAGCCTTAAGTGGAAGGGGCTGGGGCCTGCGTAAGGAAGGGCTGAACAAAGTTAAGAAAAACCTACTGAGCCAGAACGTGGGGCGTTGGGTGTGCGGGGGGGGGGGGCGGGGGGAGCCTGAGGAGGGGAGCAAGGTGGTGTGGGCGAGGTTTTGTGTGAGGGGCGGGGCCTAATGTATGAACTGCACTGACTGGGGCGGGAATCTGGGCGGGGCCTGGGAGGGTATGGGCGGGATTTAGGTACGGCTTTCTTGAGCATTTGGTAAGGGGAGTGTCCGTGGGCGTGCCACGTGCCCAAGCCCCGCCCTGAGCACCCCCACCGCCAGACTGAGGCCCCTCTCCCCAAGTCCCAATTCCAGGGTGGTGGCACCTAGAAAGATGAATGGGAGCATCGACGTGGGACTTGAACCTAAGCCTGGAACCTATCCCATCGGCCTCGGGAGGACCTCGGTTTCTCTTTGTTACCTGCCATCCTCGAGGCAGTCTGCGTTTTCCAAGGCTTCTATAAATGGCCTCCTGTCACATAGGTTCTCTTTCTGCCTCCTTATTTCACCACTCGCCACGCTGGATGCCTATTGGGGTTCTGGTTGTCCCTAGTGTGCCAATTTCTGTGTCTGCACACCTGCTCAGCTCCAGCCGGGTTTTAATCTGGAGCTCTCATGGAAAGGCCACTGGGGCACTATGCAACAGCCTGGAGTGCTTACCCTGAAGAGCAGTGGCTGGAGCTTGTTTTACTTCCGGCTCCGTGTCACACCCCACTGATAACACAGGCACATAGCCAATAGCATCTGGTGGGCCAGTGGCTCTGATTGGAGACACTCTGGGTGTGGTGTGGTGGCTTGACCTGTGGTACAGGTCTGTGTCACCCCAGCGGTTCGCGGCGTGGTCTGGCTTCCCGTCCGCTCCATCTCTCTCCTTTTAGTTGTTTGTTTTCCGTAATTTTGAGCTGTGAGAGTTCTTTGGAAACTCGCCCTTCGTGATTTGCAAATATTGTTCCTCAGTCTGTGTGGACTGTCTTTCCATTCTCTTGACAGCTTTCCCCACAGTTGGTTGGTCTTTAATTTTGAGGGAGTCTAACTCAGCGATTTTTCTTTCTTTGGTGGATTATGGTGTTTAGATGTCATATATAGAGGCAGGCGGATCACTGGGGGTTCGAGGCCAGCCTGGTCTACAAAGCAAGTCCAGGACAGCCAAGGCTACACAGAGAATCCGTGTCTCGAAAAACAAACAAACAAACAAAAAGATGTCATATATAAGATGTCTTTGTTTCAGGTAACGTCGCAGGGTTTTATGGACGTAGAGATCTGCATTTGAGCTTGGGTTTGGAGTTGACCTGGGTACACAGTGTGAGGCATGGTAAACAGATAGACTATTTGGTCTGTCATCGAGAGGACTGCCTTTTCTCTAGTTTGCTGAGAATTTTGTTTGGATTTGGTTTTGGTTTTGTGTTTTTGGTTTTTTTTTTGTTTTTTGTTTTTTGTTTTTTTTTTTTTAATTAGGAGTGGATGTTGTACTTTGTTTCTTAAAGCCTGTTATCACTGGGTTACAGCAATTGATCTTCAAGCGTTAAATTGGCCCATGTTTGGGGAGAAAGCCGACTTAGCCGTGATGTTTTATATCCTTTGCATGCAGTTGAATTATTGAACACATCTACAAGTGCCATGTTTTCCCCCTTAGCCTTATGTTTTGTATCGCTTGCGAAAGTTTCCATCTCACCCAAGCTGTTGCAATTGTCAGCACAGAACACCACCATAATTCTTTCAGTGTCCCTGGATGTGAGCGATTGGCACTGTCCTCACAGATGTACGCCTCCTCCAGCGGCCTGCACCGTCTCTCTCATAATTCAGGAGAGAAACATGTGTTGATTTTGTTGATCAACTCAGAACAACAATTTTTGGTTTAAGTAGCTTCTCCACTGTTCAACTTTCCCCCCCCCCCCCCCCCCCACTGGTTTCTGCTCTGAACTTTCTTCTGCCCTTTGGTTGCCTGTTTTAACTTCCTCTTTCCTTCTGGGTTCCCTCAGCTAGAGACTCGGCTCGCCGGGCAGTGCTTTCTTTACCAGCATAGGCATTTCCTCTCGTCCTGTTTCAGGTGCATCCTAGAACTTTTGATATTTACAATGTTTGTTTGGTTTTGTTTTGTTTTTGTTTTTTTTGCATGTTTTTGTTTTTCTTATTGTCATCAAGTTTAAAATACTCTATAACCTCATTCTACTTTTTTAAATAAATATTTATTTACTTTACTTGTGTTTGTGTGGTCAGGCAAATACCATGCAAGCATGTGGAGGTCAGAGGACAATTTGCAGAAATTGGTTCTCAGCTTCCATCATGTGGGTCCTAGGGACCAAACTGGGGTCCTCAGGCTTGGCAACAAGCACCCTTTTCCTGCTGAGCCATCTCACCAGGCCTATCTATTTCTTGTTTGATCCATGAGTTCAACAGTATGTCATTCAATTTCCAGGTGTTTGGAAATTTTCCAGTAATCTTTCTGTTACTGCTAACTTAAACGCGTTGTCAAAAGGTGTATTCTATATTTCTTAATTTTACTGAGACCCATTTGTGGTCCAGAATATGGAGATGGTTTGCATGCCCTCTGAGCATGTGTTCTGTTGCTCAGTGGGGTGTTCTGTGTCTATGGGATGGAGACTGATGGCTACATTACAGAGAAGTTTCTGGAATCACCAACTTGCCTACTTGCTCTAGTAATTACTGAGATGTGGAGATTGAAATTCCTAATTATAATTGTAGATTAGGGTCATCAAGGTGGCTCAGGGGGCAAATGCACTTGTGAAAGCCTGATGGCCTAAGTTCGAGTCCCAGAATCCTAATAAAAGTAGAAGAGAACTGACTCTACAAACAAGTCTGCTGAGTTCCACATGTCAGGTATGGTGCACACATGCACACATATACATCACACAAATAATAAATAAAATAATGTTTTTAAGGGATGTTGTTTTTTGTTTGTTTGTTTGTTTGTTTGTTTCAAGACAGGCTTTCTCTGTGTATCCCTGGCTATCCTAGATCTTGCTCTGTAGACCAGGCTAGCCTCAAACTCACAGAGATCTGCCTGCCTCTGCCTCCCAGAGTACTGAGATTAAAGGCATGTGTCACCACCAGCTGGCTGAAATAAAACATCAAAGAATAAATTTTTTTAAATTTATAGATTAGTCTGCTCCTTTCATGTGTGTGTGTGTGTAGGGGGGCTGTGTGTTTATATGTATGTTTACATGAATGTGTGTGTGGACAAATGTGTGTACATGTGTAGACTGGAATTTGATGTTGAGTGTCTTTCTCAGTCTCTACCTTAGTTTTTGAGACAGCGTCTTTCACTTCACCCAGTGTTCCCCAGTTTGGTTAGTCCAGCTGGCCAGCAAGACCCAGGAGTCCTGTCTCCAGCTCCCCAGCTTTGAGATTACGGGCACAAGCTGCCATGCCTCACTTTTTAAAACATGGGTGCTGGGGATCTGAACTCAGTTTCTTGTACTTGTGTGCAGCAAACACGTTACCTGCTGAACTCCCCAGCCCCATCAGAGTTGAACCCCTATGTTCTGACTGCATGGGTTCGCCACTAACCGACCGTGTACCGCTGTGAATTGGTCCTGTGTGTATCCCTAGAAATCCACCTTGTGTGATGTTAATACAGCCATGCCAGCTTCCTTTGGCTGAGATGGTCCCCTTCTCTCTCTGCTTACCACATAGGGGAGCTTTCCGTTTCAAGTCACGTCCTTCAGGGTCCCACGGTGTCCACACACCTCTCAAAACCAGTCGACATCAAAGGGAAAAACATTAACTCCACAGTGATAAAAGTGCGGTCTATATGGCCACATGTGCTGGTCACTCTTCTCACTGGTGAACAGTGTCGTTTCTTTTCTTTTAGATGTATTTATTTAATGTATATGCGTGCTCTATCTGCATGTACGCTTGCACACCAGAAGAGGGCACCAGATCCCTTTATAGATGGTTGTGCGCCACTATGTGGTTGCTGGGCATTTAACTCAGGAGCTCTGGAAGGGCAGCCAGTGCTCTTAAGACATGCACGCCTTTAATCCCAGCACTCGGGAGGCAGAGGCAGGCGGACCGCTGTGAGTTCAAGGCCAGCCTGGTCTACAAAGTGACTCCAGGACAGCCAAGGTGTGGCGCCCGCACCATCTCGGTACCGAGTCGAGGGCGAGGGACTGCGGATTTAACTCATACACACACACACACACACACACACACACACACACACACACACACACACACAATAACACAGCGGGTCCTTCGTACTAAGAGAGCAGCAGCCGCAGCAGCAGCCGCGGCAGTCCCAGGTGAAATCCCTCAAGAGGTGATTGCACACAGGAGGAAAAGTCTCGAGGAAGGGAGGGGTGCGTTCTCAGATCAGTAAACATGACTAGCTAACCAAGATAAATGCAGACATGAATGCTGCCTAGGCGTGGGACTGTGGTTTGGGTTCATAACTTGGATGTTGGGGGCCTCACCCCTAGCACAGTGCAGCTGGAAGCTGGTGGAACCTTTGGGCAGTGGGACTGAATGATGGGAGGGGGAGCATGTCTTAAGTCATTGTGGAGGTACCATTGAAGGAAACCATGACCTGCATCTCTCAGCTGGTAGACATGTGATTGGTTTGTTTTGCTCCCATATGCTCGCCCCACCCCCATCCTGACCATCATGCTATTAGCTCATGCAGTGACTCAAACTCAGGACACAAGGTGGTCTAGAGCCAATTACCTTTTTAGACACTGTTTTCTCAACAGTTTAGGCCAGAGTGGGTCTCTTCTGGGACACTGGAATCCTTGTTTCTCCCAGAATCCCCAGCTCTCTCAGAATGCCTGGATCTCCAGGGCACCCTGGGTCTTTCAGAATTCCTGCCTCTCTGCGTTGTTTGGAAGCCTGAACTGGGAAAGAGACAGCCTAGGACTGTGCCCTCCAGCTCCCATGGAGCCACATAGCTGCCCTCACTTGGCTACCTGTCACTTCCCAGAAGCCCTTTGGTTGCTTGGCAGGAGATGCCAAGCAGATCACTTCCCTCTGAGCATCTAGGCCTCCTTTCTGGGAGCCAGGGACATCAACTGTCTGGGAAACCAAGCTGTCTTCAGTGGCTTAGGATGTGTCCCCCAGTCTACCAGAAGAGGCCCCAGCTACCCGAGAGCTCTCCTGCCTCCCTTTGCTCCCGGTGATCCAAGTTGAGTCCCAAGCTTTTCCAAGATAGATCGATTTTCACATAGGTGATCATGCCAGTTCTTTATTGTCCCATCCCATTCAACCCCAGCATCACCCACCCCTCCCTGGCTGCAGAGTTCATCTCGTAGCCAGTACCTGAGTCAGGACCTGAGTTGCCTACCCTGTGTCATTCCCTATGGCACCTTCCTCTAGAGGCCATGCCACAGTGCCCCCATCATCTTCTAGTATTTTCTGTGACTGGCAGGTCAGCTGGAGCTGGGGGAGGGGGACACCCCTGCCTGTGTGCCTTCAAAAGAGTACTTCTGAAGTCTGGGAGTGAGAGGCATCTTACCTCAAAGCCCACATTGCCTTTTCCAATGCCTGTGGCCCAGCACTAGCTGGGACCCATGAAGACAGTGTCTTTTTGTGAAGGAGGCCCAGCCTCTTTCCTAGGACAGGAAGCTCCCACAATGAGGAGAAAGGTCCCTTCAGGGCATAGCACCTGTCCCAGAGGTAGCACTTCCAGTCAGGCTTATGGGTAGTGGCAGCATCTTGCTGGAAAGGGCCCCATTAAGCCCTAGTCAAGGCATGGTAGCTACCTTAGGACATAGGCATCAGGCCTCATCCTGTAACTCTCCTGTGGTGGCAGAAGTGGCTTTCAAGATAGCACCTCTGGGGACTTGTTAAGATCCCTGTGGTCACCCAACCCAGCCCCACAACCTACTACCCCAATCCAGTATCCCCAACCTGCCACCAGGTGTGACAGGTGTGGCTTCCACCAGAACTGGCAGTCAGAAGTGAGCTTCAATCCGCGAGGCCACCTTTTGGAGGATGGTCTTGTGGTTCGCATACAGGGGGATACGCCGATCCACCACCTGCCATTCGGTAGCCATCCCCAGGCCACAGGTTGAGTCATTTGGATCCCGGGTGTGCAAGTTCTGCAAGGACAGACAGCAGTCTACATCTACCCAGCAGCCCTGATCCTCAGGCTGCAGGGGCCAATGCAGCTTACAATACTGTCTCCCGCCCATGCCCGCCGTATGACACAGGATCGCCTGCTCTAGGAGCCTGAGCTGGCTGTGTGGGGTCCTACAGACCCAAGTGAATGGAGAGATATGACCTTACCCAGAGGCCTTCATTTTGCCTGGCCACCTGGATTTCACAGAGTGGACCATTCCCGGTCTAGTTCTAAACCAGCAGAATGGCGGGCTATGCCCAGTGCCTGCGGACAGATGTCCATACAGAGGGCACAGGGAGCAGAGGAGGCCATGCCAGCCTCTCTCTAGACATGGTCCTCAAGTCCTCTGGTGGCGGTTAATATAGACCATCACCTTAACAGGGTCTAGAACCACCTTGGAGACAAATCCAGGCAAGTCCATGACAGGCTGTTTAGACTGGGACTAAGGGAGGAAGGCCCATTCCCGATGTGGGTGGCACCATTCCTTGAGATGAGATTCTGGGATACAGGAGAAAGAGATGTTGAGATGCTTGCCAGCTACCATATCTGCCTCCTGACTACAGACACTATGTGGCCAACTGCTTCGTGCCTCCCGCTGCCATGACTCCCCAGCCATGACCAGCCATGAGCCAAGATAGACCCTCTCTCAAGTTGCTTTTTTTCCAAGTATTTGGTCACAGCAATATAACTAACACAGAGCTCACTGAATGGCCTGGGTACAGGCCCACTGCTCAGCCTCTACTCTGGCTCTCTGGCCTCTCCCTGGCGCCCCCTTGGTCCCTTCAGGATGAGAATCTGCATGTTAGCCTCCCACCCATGGGAGACCCAGCTCTGTCTCGAGGCCCCAAGCAGACCGCTATGGAGAGAGCCCTGAGATATGTCTGGAGCACTCCACTGTGCTCCCTGCTCTCTGGGGGGTGGTCCTCATACCTCTTCCAGCCTTTTCAGCTCCACATCATTCTGGCCCTGGAAATGGATGCTGACAGCCACCGTCTCGATCCAGGCATTGTCTGTGTTCCTTGGGTCATCCACGTACCCTTTGTACACCTGGAAGCCAGGGCAGGGGTAAGCTAGCCGACTCCACAGTCCCCCCTGCAGGAGCTCAGTTCCACAGGGAGGAAGGGCCTCCTGGGGCGGGGTCTGAACATGCCTGGCTATCCCACTTGAGGACAAGCTTTTTCCCTGACCAGTCTCAAGCCCCCCCACACACACAGTCCCCTGACCCTACTCCTGGCTTCTGGCTCAAGTCAGCATAGTACCCTGCTGCCTGTACTGGGTATCCATGGCTCACTCTCCTCCTCAAGGATTCTGCTCAGGGAGAATTCTCCCAGACAGCAGAGGCCAGCGCTACACAGCCCCAACTCAAAACGAGAGTTCAGAACTACAATCCCAGAGACAAAGGCAAATGTCTGCCCTGGGGAATGGGGGCTTCTTTTTTTGTTTGTTTGTTTTGTTTTAGAACTAGAGTGTTAGGAGTGTATAAATGTGAGGGGATTGTTCATTCTGGACAAAGTCTGTCCAGTGCCCTAGTGGTAATAAAGAGTAATTACAGGAAACAGTCTGGGAGAGGGGTGCTGTAGGGGGCGTGGCCTGAGCTTTCTCAAAGAGGATGAGGTGCAGGCATTCCAACCCTGTTTCTACATGTGTTTATCCACAGAGTCACTCCAGACTCATGTCATGTGAATTTTACTCTAGTAGGAAAAGAAATTACTTTTTTCTAAGTTGTAAGAGAGAAGGCAGTGGTGTCTAGTGAGGCACTGTGCCAATGATGCCATCCAAAACTGAGGAGCTTCCAGGTAACAACAGGAATCACCAGCCGTCACTCTTGTTTCTTTCTAAGACACAGAACAGCTGGACTAACCCCCAGAGGGATGTTGAAATTGGTCACAGTATATCCACCAATACATTAGTTCCAACAAACAGAGACTAATTTGTAAATCCAGACTTAAATACAGCTTCTCAGATGCTGTGAAAAAAGCAAGTCATAAACTGTTCATGGCCCATGCCCAGGAACACACATGTCTGTGTACAGAGAGCCACCCAGTCTGACTAGGGAGAGTGGAAAGTCTTATAAAGAAGTTAGCATCAAAGCCCTGTCTAAGGATTCAGAACAACATGGTTTAGCATTTGGAACTCAGCATGCAGGGCTCAACACACAGGGGGTGGACCCTACCTCTGTACCCTGCATCAACAAGGTCTCAAAGGCCACCCAAAACTCTTGCCGGAGGACCCGTTTCAGCTTCCGTGGCAGCATCTCCCCTGGCTCCCGAGAGCCCTGAGCAGAGAAGTGAAGGCAGGTCAGCAAGACACGCCAACTGGAGCCCAGGCAACCCACGAGCCCATCTCCTCTGGCCACCTGCCCAACGCAGGCAGCCAGCCAGTCCCCTGGAAAGCTGAAGGCGGCAGTGTCTGTCAGCCCAGAGTCAGCTGGCCGGCTGAGTGACACTAGCCAGACCCACCATCTACGTCAGCAGTCCACAGCCTGAGCAGGGGTATGGAATTAAGGAGGGACGGGGACCGCCACTGTGACTCCATGAAGACAGCTGAGCCCTATCACTGCTTTTCACCATCCTGGCCTCAGAGGGACAGACACTATAATTATTTGCCTGCTCCCAGTCCCCTCTGCCTGGTTCCTGCCACTAGGCTCTTAGCATCCAGAAGGCCTGGATGCTGCCCTGGCCTTGCAACCCACCCTCTAGCCTGAAGACCCTGGCTTACACCACTGGCCCGTGCCACTACAGGGCATGTGCCCCTACCGAAGCAGCCACTGAACCATGAGCATAGAGAGAGGTCTTAAAAGCAGGACAGCTTTTTGTTGAGTTGGGGAAAAATCACAGACACAGGGAATGGGACAAAGGCAGACGAGGTGGGCGGGAGCAGGGGGGAGGGTATCGCCAGATAGGCTGTATTATATAGGCTTTGTGCCACAGCAAAGGCCAAGCTGGTCTAAATCCTCCCGGCAGGACAAGGGTCTGTGCCCTGGCTGGGCGTGGTGGCGCACACCTGTAATTCCAGCCCTCGGGAGGCAGAGGCAGGCGGATCGCTGTGAGTTCGAGGCCAGCCTGGTCTACAAAGCGAGTCCAGGATAGCCAAGGCTACACAGAGAAACCCTGTCTTGAAAAAAGAAAAAAGAAAAAAAGAAAGAAAAAAGAGTCTGTGCCCTGACCCCTACCTTAAAGTGGACTTAGGGACAGTACAAGTTGATCTGGGAAAAAATGAGCATGTGGAGTCACACTGGCATGAATGGCCTGGGCCCCTATACCCCAATTCTGTCATTACCAGAGGGCGTAGGTGATTCTCGCTCTCCTTCAGCCCTGCAGCCAGCTACTGTTCCTGAGCCAAAGGCCTGTGCAACATCCCACCCTTAACCCTTAAACAGCACCCTTCTGCCTTCAAGGCTCAACTCAGACTGGAGAGAGAGAGAGAGAGAGAGAGAGAGAGAGAGAGAGAGATAGAGAGAGGCAATCCACATCTAAGCCCCTGTGAGTTGTCCCTGCACTGAGCTCTGCCACCCAGGGAAGCCTGGCCTGGGATGCACCAGAGTGCGAGCCTGCAAGGAAGCCAGGGAGGGAGCACTGAAAAGGCACCACACCATATTAACTCACCCAAGGTGATGGGAGGCTGGGACAGTCACCCTGCCTCCATCCCTGCCAGTGACTGTGGGAGGCTGGTACTCAGGCCCTGAGTGAAATGGGACAGATAAGGTGCCTGGCTTACCCCCGGCAGGGCCCAGTGCTCAGAGTGCGGCAGTTTCATCACCAGCACCTCCAGCATCTTCTTTACACTCTTTCGGCAGATGGCTCCACCCTGGTTCCTCTTCCACCTACACAGGGGACCCATTTTACACCTTCAGAGCCACAGGTGCCCTCGTGCCAAGCAGTTGGCAGGGACTGGCTGGGTCTGGAGGCAGCCTCAGACCCACTGCTGCCTCCCCCACAGCCTCAACCCCCACCCCTACCCCCATCTCCTCCTCCCCATGCACCCCACCCCCCCACTCCTCCCTCTTTCCTAAGTATTCTGCCTAGTCCCCAGGCAAAATGGAGACAGAGCCACAGGGAGAAAGTCCATCCCCAGTCTTTGGCCCAGTTGCCCAGGGCCACAGCTCTCTGGCACTGCCAGGAGAACCCAGTGTCTTGCTGAGTTCCATTCAGCCTGGGCTAGGACCCCAAAAGGACCCCCCAAGTACAGCCAGTCAGCACCTGCCCAGAGGTTGGCAGGACCCAGGGTTGGAAACATGTAAAAGCTTGAGGGGTGAACACGTGAGCATGCAAGGCTGTCTTAAGAGTATGGAATTGCACATATCCCCTGGTGGGAAACCTTCCAAATGCTAACATTACAGTGGGATTGTGGGTGGGTTTTGTTTTGTAACATATTCTCTTTAGCTCTAGATAGTTTTTATCAGCCGCCTAGTAAGGCTAAGGGATCACTCCAAGAAACCTAAACAGCCTCCAGGAGAAAAGCAGTAGCCTGGGTTTTCTCAAAAAGGATCCAAGTCTGTGTTTTTCCACAGGCTTCACAAAGTACCAAGTACCAAGGCCATCCTCTAGGCCCTCAGAACATGTCGGGGTGGGGGCATCTTTGGAGCCACGTGCCAATGACGGGCATGGCGCTCACCGAGTAACCACTGGCTGCAGTGTATGGTTGGGTCCAAACCAGCGGAGGTTCCCGCGTCCACGCAACCCCGTACGGCCCATGGGGTTCCTAGGTTAGAAAGGGTTCACTTAGCCACTGCATCTGATAGAGAGGTTAGGAGCAGGGACATTGGGCAGGGGAGGCCAAGTCACAATGGGCACGCACACACACAGGCAGGACCATCCTGAGCCCTCTCAGGTCCTTCCTGCGCATCTGTCTCCACTCCTGTGTCACAACAGCAGATAGTACTTGTCATTTCAGCACAGCTCCTCCCTGTCACTCACCCAACAACTGACATTCCTTCTTAAGCACTCTTCTTCCCATGTGTCACAGCCCCATCATGCAGACAACCAGGCTTGAACCCTGGTCTGTTTCATGCCACCTCACCCCCTGCTGCCACCTTGTACAGCCTCTGGCTCAAGGGACAGTAGCCCACTCTGTTCCAAACGTTCCCCCAAAACACCAGCCTCCCATTTCCCTCAAGCCCCTTAGCATCCTCTACTCCACTGCTCCCCCTGCTGGCCACATCCCATCTGGAAGCAGAGCGATCTTTACAGGTCACTTGCTAGAGATGCTGGGCCAGTTTACCCCAACATAGGCCCACCAGCCCCACACTAGGACAGCAGAGTGCTCTCCTCACACCTGACTGTGGTCCCTGCCTTTCCAACCATGAGTCAAAGTCCGAGGGGCTGGAGAGATGGCTCACAGGTTAAGAACACTGACTGCTCTTACAGAGGTCCTGAGTTCAATTCCCAGCAACCACATGGTAACTCAAAACCATCTATAATGTGATCTAATGCCCTCTCCTGGCCTGCAGGTGTACACACAGGCAGAACACTGCATACATAATAAATAAATCTTAAAAAAAAAAAAAAAAGAGTCAAAGTCCCCAGGTACCAACAAACCCATGCGCTGGGGACCCTGCTAGGGTGGATCCAGGAGCTTTCTCAGGAAAGGTACAAAGAAAAGCTCTGAGGGGATGACACAAGTTGAGTTTCCTTTCCGCTTCTTGTGTGCTTTTACCAGAAAGAAATGTCAGCTTGCTCTGAAAGGAATACCCCACAAAGGCCAGCTTACTGACACCAGCAGAGGCTCAGCATACTCACAAGGGGAGCCCGTGCTGGACCACATAGGATCCGTGGAAGCTGCGACGATCTCTCAGTCCATCCACAGCATTGTAACTGATCTTAGAGAGAGGTTCTGCCGCGCTGGGGGCAAGCAAGAGGACATGTCCCTATAAGAGGGAGGTTATGACAAGAGTAGAGACACAGCGGGACAGGGGCTTGGCCTCTACTGGTGGCCCAACTTCAGTAACCTCAGGCCTTTCCTTCCAGAGGGGTCTCTGGCCACAGCTCAAATCCACTGTCAGGATGACTTGTGCCCAGGGCGAGAAGAGGTGCCTTGAGGTCCCTGGGGAAGATGAAGCAGAGCACGCCTGGGCCTGCCCCATGTGAATTGTGGGGTCCCTGTGGAGAAAGGGCCACTCACTCTCCCACTGGGTCTGTGACAGCCACGTCATTCTCAGCTGTGTAAAAGGGAGGGTCGTAGATCAGAAACTCCGCCTACAACAAAGCAAATGAATTTCCTCAGAATTTCACCCTCCTCCCAGGCAAGCTAGCTCTGAGTACCCACCCCCCAGCCCTGGTAGAGTTGAGGAGGAGACTCCAGACAAATAGTCTAATGGAGCCAGCCAGAGCATTGCAAATGGATGGTGTGGACCCCTCCCAGGATTGGGTGGGGAGCTACGTGGGCCCCTGGAGGTAAAAAAGATTCCGAGTAGAAAAGAAAAGGTAAGAAGTAAGCAGCAGCCTGGAACGTTCCAGAAGAACTGAGAGACAGCCTAGGGGAGGGAATGGCAACAGGCAAGCAGACAAGCAGGTGACACCCCCCCCCCCTCATGCCGTTATCTCTGTCTCTTTGTAGAGGTCTCTCTTTTATGCCTGCCACTCAAAAAGGGGGTGATCATTGCTCCCTGGGGACCAAAGAGTCAAGAATAAGGGGGACAGGATAGCTGGAGCACGTAAGAAGCTGCAGCACTGTCCCTGGCCCCTCCCACAGTTTGGCTGTATGGCTCATGTGATTTGCATGCCTTGCTTAGTTCCCTCACCTGTCAAATGCTCAGGTGACCAGAGGCTATAGTGGGTGGAGGTCACCATGATCACAGGAGGGTCTCTTCTTCTCCCCAGCAGCCTAGCACCTCCTGCCTTGGCATACACACAAGAACTATACTCACCTCCCAGGGCACCTTCTCATTAGGCACAGGGAAGCGCGTGATGCGGGCACTGGGGTAGAGGAGGTGCCGGGCGCTCACGTGGTAGCCATCTCCTGCCTCCCCTGCTCTCCTCCTGGTACTCAGCTCGGTGATGGCGGCGTCTGGCTCATCGAAGGCCCTTTGGGGTGCTAGAGACAGTCACATGTTTGAATGCCCATCCCGAGACCCCACTTCTCATCCCATGGATCTCAGCCATGGAAGGACAAAGAAGAGAGGTCCACCACCCCCTAGCAGACGTTGAAATGTCTCAGCAGTGAGCTAACCTCACCAGCTGCTACAGGGTCTGTCCAATCAATGGGGGGGCAAGTTTGCTTCCTAGGGGCCAGCCACACCTAAAGAAGACTGTGGCTGTCTGTAGCCATTTCCTTCCTGGTAGCACATCTAGGGAAATGGGCTTTATTTTCTATGCCTTGGTTGACATGCTGCTAGCCTCGGTCACCTAGAACTCTTCCCTGCTCCCAACTTTGCAGCAGGATGTGCAGAAGGGAGTCAGGAAAGAGGAGATCAGTGAGGTGTGTAGCAGCTGCCCCTGGGAGTCCAGTAACGGTGCAAGCCAAGACACTTGCTCAGCTCACAGGCAGAGGTGAGGGTTGACCCCACCAGGCATGGAGACAGCTATAGCCAAAGTCCTTCTTCAGCCAAACCCCTAGAGCTCCCTCTCCTCCCAAGCCATCCCCCAGACTCAAAACCGCACAGATTATTGGAGGCAGCTCCTGAGAGACCATATATACTCACCCAGCGTCAGCATACCTGGGCCTGAGCCAAAGCCACTGTCTTTCAGGGTCGTCACGATCCAGTGCAAAGCTCTGGATGTCTGAGACACCTGGATGGCATTACCCAAGAAAGATTAGGTTGGCACCCATGGTCTGTGTGGCATGGGGCTTATGGCCTAAAGGACTAGTTTCAATGCCCAGTGACTCAGACACCCAACTGGGCCATGCAGCCTCAGAGGAGAGCTTGAGGTTGGTCCTCTATAGTCCCAAGATGTCAGTGTCTCATGAGTGGTCTCAAGTGGAGAGAGAGGCCGTGTATACGCTGAGACCACCAGGACCATGAACTGAATGTGGGTGACTCACAGTTCAACCCTGAGAGAGTTCAGCATTAGAAGGCTTGAGTAGAATTTTCTAGAGAATAAAGAAAGTGCTTCTTCCCAATGGAAAATGATCTTGATCTCCCCCCACCCCTTACAAACATCGATTTCTCCATCTTTTCCCAATGTCCTTCGTCTCAGTGTCACCACTCCACAAGAAGCCCCACCAGACCCTGACTTTCAACCTACCTGCTCCTCCAAGGAGGCCAGCCTCTGTTCCATGGAGCCTGACCTCTTCACCTGGTCCATGTCGAGAAGATCCACCACAGTGTCCACTCTGAAACAGGACAAATGGGCAAGCTTTAGGGACCCCGCCAATTATAGAAAACACAATAGCCCAATTCTAGACAACCCCACCAAACTCAGCAGCCCAGGAGTGCCACCCCACTGGCTCTCATTCAATACTGTCTCCTGTAATGTGAAAGTATCAACAACGTACGTCTCTACCATCGGAGAAAACTGTCCCAGCAGGCAGGCAACTCAGGCTCAGGTAGCCCAGCTCAATAGGCCACCTGGGGTGTCAGCTGGGGGAGGTAGCTGTATCCACAGAAGCCCGCTTGTCTAGATTTGCCGCATGGTGCTGGGCCACAAGCTCTGGAAGCTATCTCAGACAAGCTTGTGGGGACAACTAGGTTGGCGTAGATGGCGTACTGGGGCTGTGGGAGAATGTTTAGTTTGAACCAGAAGCCCCACCCCTTCCCACAGCCAGCTGTGATTATAGTTAAGTGAAGCCAAGAGCTCTAAGAGGTTTTGCCCAGGGAATCCTTTACTTCCTCCCACTCGCAGTAGCAACCGCTGGCAATATCCTTTTGTAATAAAGTGAGCCACTTTGTAATATCTGATCAGTGTTTCTGGGATGTGACCCAATTTAAACAGGCATCCAGGAAGCCGTGCTAAGAATCACGCTGAGTGTGCTGGCATCTGCTTCCCCACGCGTTGCACTGCCTTGGTCCACAAAAGACACCCTGGTGCCCCATGTCTTGTCTTTTCTTTTCTTTTTTTTTTTTTTCCCAAGACAACCTTGCTAACATGTAAGGGTGATGTTCGCAGCCTGTTTGGAATCCCATGATTGAGTCGCCATGATGCATGGGAACCCCTTAGATTCACAGAAACCCCAAAACTCCCAGCCATGCTCTGTGGGTGAGAAGCTGGGATCAACTTAGCTCAGCACAGTGCCATGATGTCCCGACACACATCAGGGCGCCCCCTGGGCCTCAGATCCCTCACTGTGTCCCCAGAGAAAAAGTGACCATGCCAGGGTCCTCACAGCTCCCCTGTCACTCCGTGCTTGACATCACTTACTGGGGGCATAGATTTTTGTTAGAGACTTCTAGACAATAAGCCGGAGGTGCTGAGATGTTCCAGCTTAGCACACTAGACGCTATCCCCACTAGAATGCCCGTGGGAACCATCTTTGAAAATGTGATATTTTAGTCATCCTTTTAAACCTCAGGAAATAACTGGAGGAGCCCAACTGCCTCTAGGCCCCAGGCTGGAAACTGGACATCAGATCCATTCTGAGCCTCCTACAAGGAGGAAAACATGGATAAGAGCTGAGTGGGCCCATGTGGCTGAGTTCTTCCGGGCTAGTCTAGTTCCCTGAGGCAGGAGAGTGCAAAGTCACCAGGATGGGCCTCCAACTCCAGGATATACTATTCACCAGTAGTGAACACTGGACCATTCTACTCCTGTCCCTTTCTTGACTCTTTGTCACCTCAATGCCAAAGATGAAGCACCTGACACATCTTCGTAAGTAAGGCTAGGATTGGGATGCGGGTCACGTGCCTAGTCAACAGCAAGCCTTTGACACCATGCCATCAGAGTCCTTGAGCTGACTCTACTGACGCAGCGTCAAGATCACCCTGGTGATGGGGCACCTAGACATATGCCCCATTTCAGAAGTTCCTTGGGTACTATGTATCCCACTATCTGGGCAGTGGGCACAGTTACTGTTCAGAATCAAATGACACCATATAATCGTTCTTGCTGAGCATGTAATAGCAGGTGCTGAAGGGCTGTGTGGACCCAGGGCCCCGCCCTTTAAATAGACAATCAGAGTGTGGTGTCCTATCAGCGGAGAACATAGCCCAGCCTGCTGTAGGCCAGCCAGGCCAGGATCCACAGCTCAAGAACCACACAGCATTCGCTGAGTTTTTGCCAGGCTCTGGGCTTTTTCTGGGGGCTGATGACTGTCATGCGGGGGTGGGGGTGCTTGTAGGATTCTGTCCCTGTTCTCAGGAAGCTCATGGAAGAACAGCTGGGTACTCCCAGCCCACTGTGGTGCTTTCAATGAGAAATGTCCTCCCAGTTAATGGCCCTGTTTAAGAAGGTGTGTGGTGGTGGTGGTGGGGTCTATTTTTGTTAGAGGAAGATGTACTGGTGGGTTTTGAGATTTGCAATCTTGGCTTCATGCTAACAGTTCAAGATGTGAGCTCTCGGCTTTGTGCTCCTGCTGAAATGCCTGCCACCTGCTGCCACACTGTCCCCACTATTATGGACTCTAACCCTCTGGATACTTGTAAGCCAAAATAAACTCTCTCTTCTATAAGCTGCCTCGGCCATGGTGGGTTGTTTTTTTTTTTTTTTGTGTGTGTGTGTGTGTGTGTGTGTGTGTGTGTGTGTGTGTGTGTGTGTGTGTGTGTTTTGTTTGTTTTTGCTTTTTTATCACAGCTACTGCAAAGTAACTAATACACCCCCAAGCAATCGATTGATGCATTCACCAACCAATGAGCCTACCTCCAAATCTTCCAACAAACCACAAATGAACCTGAAACAGACTCACCAAACAATACACTCCCAAAACCATCAACTAACACACCAGTAAACCTGCCAGCCAGCCAGCCAGTCTACAGAACTGTTAAAGGCATGGACAGGGAGTGTGGAAGCAGGAAAGACCCTCCAATATAATGACACTGTGTAGAAGACTGTTCTAAGCAGAAAGCATCCCAAGGACTAACTTGACGCCATTGTGCTCAACCTAACTCAACCAAATGGTTCATCTTTGCCTAGCTTACCCATCATGGTAGGTACAAGGGGCTTTGACCATCAACTAGTTCCTTGACGTTTCTTGGTGTTGCCATCATTGTCACCATGACCGCCATCACTATCAGGAGAAGCACCACCACGCTCAACGCCACCATCTCCAGCATCACCAACACTGTCCCTATAGTAACCATCACCTCCAGCACTAACCTCATCGTCACCCTTGGCATCATGTCATCTCAACATCATCACCGTGATCACCGCTACCATCACCATACCATAATTGTCACGCTTTCCACCATCATCGCTTCCATCATTACCATCCTCCCCATCACCTGCTGTTGTCAGAATCAGGTCCCTGTTAGCTTGTCTGAGCACAGTGACATCCAGTTTTCTCTCCCACAAGTTGAGCACGGGCCCTCCCCTGCCACGGGAACCACACCTAGGGTGGCTTTGGGGGTTACAGGACATAGGCTTTCGGGGGTGCATTTCCCAGGTCTCCTGGCCTCCGTACTTGTCACTGATGCCCTGGATCTTCTGCTCTAGCCACTGTTTGTGCTGGAAATGCTGGTTCTGAAGATAGTTCTCCTTCAGACAGAGTTCCCAGGTCAGGAGGGCCATCTCCTCGTTCTTCTCCAGTTTGTTCTCTGTAAGCAGGATGGGGGGTTAGCAAGAATCTGATAACCCATGGGCTGGAGAGATGGCTCAGTGGTTAAGAGCACTACCTGTTCTTCCAAAGGTCCTGAGTTCAATTCCCAGCACCCACATGGCAGCTTACAACTGTCTGTAACTCTAAGATCTGACACTCTCATACTAAGGCACATAAAAAATAAAATTAAATAAAATATTTAAAAAAAAAAAAAAAAGAATCTGATAACCCACCCAGGGCCCCATGTCCAGGCCCGGGGGGTGGGGGGTGGGCGGAGCTACTGGCTCATGCTGGGATGTGGGGGTAGAGGCAGGGAAAGCCCAGCAGCATAAAAGGTCATCTTTCCCAGGGCTCTGAGAGGACCCCCAAACACACTCAGGACCCCTGCACCCAGGATGGTGGGACTGCACAGTGTCGGGGTGGCGGGAGAGGGGGAAAGGGAGGGGGTGGGGACTCACTGAGCTGCTTGTGCCTCTTGGCGGGGATCTTCAGGACGATCCTCTTGATCAGGAGCTGCAGGTGGCTGAGGAGGATGAGCGGGGGAGGGGCCGGGGGCCGGCCATGGTACTCCTCAATCAGGTCATGGCGCTGGAACTTCCAGATCTGGTCTGTGTGTTCCTGCACCTCCTGGAACGTGTAGCTGGTGGGAGGCAGAGGTATCAGAAGGTTTGCGGGGGACACAGCCTGCCCAGGCCAAGTGCCTGAGACTGCAGACACAGGTGAGCTGAAGGGACACCACAGGGATTTGAGATCTATGTTCACAAAGAAGAAGAAAAGATGGCATCTGGGAGGGGGCTAGACACGGGCACTGAACTCTGCAGAGGATCTAGTGATTCGAAGAAGCAGAGGGTGGTGTCTCAGGCACTTCAGGTACCCAGGTCTCACACAGAGACCGGGGAGCACGGGAAGGGACATGTGCCACCTTATCAGATGGCTTTTTCCGCCTCAGGGACAGAGTCTTCCCCTCTCCCTACCTGTACCCATAGCTCTCTGTGTTCAGAATACTTTAAACGAGAAGGGGAAGCCCCCAAACTCAGCTGGTGAGAAAAGAGTACACTGTGCACATCACAATGGAGGGACTGCCAAAGATCCCAGCCACCAGGAAACTGTCTGCAAGGACAAGAAGGCCAAGGGCTCAAGGGTTTCACTGTGGGCAGGCTGGGCCTTCCATGGCTGAGCCATGCAGTAGGTCATAGGGCCCCAGTCAGAGGACAGGGGCTACGGGGCCCTTGGGAACACCGACACGGAAAGGATGGCGTGCCGGCTCCCCGGGGAGCTGAGCACACACACTCGTGTCAGGTTGTCACGTGCTAACCTGTGCACACGCCAGTCCGGAGAGCCCCGCCTGCACAGGTGCCCACACTTACTTGAACATGGCGATGAGCAGGTTAAGCAGCAGGATATTGGCGAAGAGCAGATAGAGGCAGAGCAGGGTGACCGTCAGCCACTCAGGGAAAGCCGGCGTCTTCCCTGTCCAGTCGCTCTCAGGACACTTGGGCTTGTAGGGGTCTGTGCCATTGGGGCTGCACTGGTCCATGCTGAAATTTACACCTGTGGGGAATGGGAAGGGGGAACCAAAAAAAAAAAAAAAAAAAAAAAAAAAAAAAAAACCACCATGTAGTCAGTCACCAGGACCCTAGCCATCAGGGACATCTAGGGTCACCACAGGCTTGGACACCTATATCCCAGGAGTTAGGGGCTGGGTGTCTAGCTAAAGTCCAAAGCCTGACAAGAGGCCATCTGTACTTGGATATCCCCAAGCAGGAAGCGGGCTGTTGGAGAGGGGCCTGGAGCCAGAGTTGGCTCCCAGGGTGGCACCCTGTACCCCAGGTCCAGCCATCTCTCTCCAAAGGCACTTCACACTTCACATGGCTACAGTCATCAGTGTATGAGTCTTGATCCTGAGGGGTTTGTTGTTGTTGTTGTTGTTTTGGTTTTTTGTTTGTTTGTTTGTTTGAGACAGGGTTTCTCTGTGTAGCCTTGACTGTCCTGGACTCATTTTGTAGACCAGACTGGCCTCAAACTCACAGCTATCCACCTGCCTCTGCCTCCCAAGTGCTGGGATTAAAGGCTTGTGCCACCACCACCCGGCAACTTGAGAAATTTAATTAGAAGGAACGGATTTTTTTTTTTTTAATTTATTATGGAGATAGTGTTTTGCCTGCATGCACACCTGCCCACCAGAAGAGGGCACCAGATCTCATTATAGATGGTTGTGAGCCACCATGTACTTGCTGGGAATTGAACTCAGGACCTTTGGAAGAACAGCCAGTACTCTTAACCTCTGAGCCATCTCTCCAGCCCCAGAAGGAAAGAATTTTAAAAGAAATAGTTAAAAATAAATAAATAAATATAAAATTAAAAAAAGAAATAGTTGATGTGGCTCAGCCGTTTAAGAGCATATAACTGCCCTTCCCGAGGACCCAAGTTCAGTTCCCAGAACGCACCTCACATGGCTCTCACCGGCTGTTATTCCAACTTCCGGGATCAGGCATGTCTATCATGTGTGCATGCCCTCATACAGACATACACATACACATCATTAAAAATAAAATAAATCTAAAAGAAAAAAATAACAGCAACACACACTAAAAGAGAAGGTGATACCCCAGGATGAGCATCGCAGTTCCAGACCTGGCACTAAGGACACGAGTAATACACAGACATACATGCAAGCGAAATGCCAATATGTGTAAAATAATAAATAAAAAGATAAGAACGACCCTTTTCTTACACACAAATGCGTACAGACAAAGCACACTCGTGGCTGCTTAAGGGAAGAGCATAGCGGCACTGATGGGGCAAGGCTGAGAGCTAGGTTTTGCAAATGCGTCAGAGGCCAGAGGAAAGATGGAAGGCTATAAACCCTTACAAGACAAAATGCACTCATAAACCTTCTGAGCTTTGGGTTAGGCAACGCTGTCTCCACTGCAACACAGAGGCCCAAACGACTTTTAAAAACCTAGCTGCACCTCATTAAAATTCTATGCTTCGAAGAAAGGGTCTTCTCATAAATAAAATAAAACGACAACCTCTGCAATCACAGGAAGTATTGCAAACTAGTCCTTTGATAAAAGTCTTAAAAGCTCGATTATTAAAAAAAAAAAAAAACCACTATACTGGAAGGGGGAAATGAGCACAGGATGGAAATGGACGTTTCTCCTGAGAAGATGCACTAATGGTCCAGTAAGCACATGAAAATACGCTCACAGAAGCCATTAGAGGCCTGTCAACCAAACCCACAAGAGGACACCGCTGACACCGCCCACAGTAACAAGTGTGAGGTGAGTGTGAAGAAACCAGACCATGTCACCTCTGTGGAGACAGCTCGACAGTTCTCAGAGTTAAACACACCCGTGCAAAAGCATAGACGTAAATTCGCAGCAGCAACAGCCACAGCTGCCAAACCCCAGAAAGGACAAAAGTGGACACAGCTTATGAATAACTAAAACAGAGCTCCATCTGTGCAGAGAAATACAATTTAGCAATAAAATGGAATGAAGCACTGATACCTGCTATAATCTCCCTCCCCTCCCCCTCACCCCCCCCCCCGTGAACCCTGAAAATGTGATAGTGGATAACAAAGCCAGACACAGCCGCCATATTAGGTCTGGTTTGTGTGACCTGTCTGGGAGAGCAAATGTGTGTCACAGCGGCCGACGGGTGCCTTCGTAGGACTGAGGGAGCGGGCAGCGGCTGTTGATGGGGCAGGGTCTGAAGCTAGCTTCCGTTACACACCGTTCATGTGTAGACCTACTGTGGGTAACCCATGGTGTGGGAAATCCACCTGAAGGATGATGGTTTAAAGAAAAAACAAACAAACAAACCACATGGGCCTAGGGAAATAGTAAAATGTTTCCCATAGTCCATGAGGACCTGATTTCAAGCCCCAGGATGCATGTTGAAGGCCAGGTATTATAGCTCACATGTCCAATACCAGGGCCAAAGAGGAGACAGGTAAATCCCCGGGACTCTGTCTGGCCAGCGTAACTGACTAGGCGAGTTCAGACCATTGAAAGATACTGTCTCAAAAAATGAGGGACTGCCTGGGCACAGTGGTCCATGCCTCTAATGCCAGCATCAGGAGGCAGAAGCAGGTGGATCTCTATGAATTCCAGGCCACCCTGGTCTACAGAGTGAGTTCCAGGACAGCCAAGGCTAACAGAGAAATCCTGTCTTGAGAAACCAAAAAACAAGCCAGGCATGGTGGTGCACACCTTTAATCCCAGCACTCAGGAGGCAGAAGCAGGCGGATCAATGTGAGTTCGAGGCCAGACTGGTCTACAAAGTGAGTCTAGAACAACCAAGACTGCACAGAGAAAACTGTCTCAAAAAAAAGGAGAGGGGCGGACTGGAGAGATGGCTCAGTGGTTGAGAACACTGACTGCTCTTCCAGAGGTCCTGAGTTCAATTCCCAGAAACCACATGGTGGCTCACAATGATCTCTAATGTTATCTGATGTCCTCTTCTGTCCTGCAGGGGTATAAGCAGGCAGGGCATTGTATACATAATAAATAAATAAATCTTTAAAAAAGAAAGAGAAAAGAAAAGAAAAACCAAAAACCAAAACACAAAATCAAACCAAAACAAAAAGGGACTGGAAAAATGGCTCAATGGTAAAGAATCCTTCTAGGGGACCTGGATTCAACTCCCAATACCCTCATGGAGGGCTCACACTACATGTAGTAAAACACTCATACACATAAAATAAGAATAAAGGGAAAAGTAAAAAAACAAAAACTTAAAAACCAACAACAACCACCACCAAACAATGTGGGTAACTCCTAAAGAATGACACCTGAGGTTGTCCTCGGGCCACCACACATGCATGCATACTCACTCACACACACATATCATGCCCACACATGTACATGCACACACATGTACATGCCCGCACATGTACATGCACACACAGGCTCATACACAGGCACAGGTACACACACTCTCACCATAAGTCATCTTTTTTGTCAAGGATTAAGAATTTCTGAGTGAGTAGGGGAAAACAATTTAGATGTAATCTGAATAAATTAACTAAATAATAAAAATAAAAAAAGAATTTCTGACTGGCCAGGCATGGTGGTGCACGCCTTTAGTCCCTGCACTCAGGAAGCAGACGCAGGTGGATCTCGGTGAGTTCGAGGCCAGCCTGGTCTACAAAGTGAGTCCAAGACAGCCAAGGCTACACAGAGAAATGGTCTGGGGGGGGGGGGGAATTTCTGACTATAGTGGGGTCAGGGAGGGGGTGGGGTGGCTTTAACACTGTGGACTGCCAGCTGTGCCCCCTATATCTCTGGCATAGCTTAATTTCCTGCTAACAAAGTGTTCATTGACTGGAATGCACCCTTCACTCTCTGTTTAGGGCTGTTAGCATCCAGGGCAAGCTAACCCAACAGAGCCCTGGACTTTCCTGGTACTCAGAAAGCCACACACCCTGGCTGGAAATGACCCCTATCTCCTGTAACCTGGACTCTTACAGAACCCTAGAGGAGCTCCACATCTCTATCTCACTCTACTCCCCTTGCCCCTGAGATGCCCATCACCTGGGTCCTACCATCGATGTAGGTTGGGATCTGCCCAAAGATGGTAAGGTAAGAGTGGTAGACAACCCCACGGAAGATCCAATCCACGCGGCTCTCATTGTGGATGAGGATGGCTTGCTTGGCCACTCCGAAGGACACCACCCATACCGCCAGGAGGAAGAGGAAGAAGAAGACGTCCTTCATCTACAGAGAGAGAAACAATGGGCTGCACTTCCCACCCTGAATGCCCTCTTCCCACTGTCACCCTGATATGGATGCAGGATGCTGGGGAGCAGCCGGGGAGGGGGGTAGCTCTGCACAACCTCACAGAGCAAACTGACATCTTCCTAGGTAGTCCCCTAAGATGGGAGTGGGAGCAGCAATGGGGCCCATGCTGGGACTGTGAAATGAGAAACATGGAAAACAGCCTGGAGGAGGTGGCCTTCGGGCAACTGTCTGAGGGACGTTCAAAGAGTCTGAGGATGAGGCAGGGGCAAAACAGGGGACAAATGGTTAGGCTCTAGCCCCGTTCTCCCGCCGTCATGATGGGTACGGCTCTCAGCTTCACTCACGGCGGGCGGCCGTGCGCTCCGGCCCCCTCCCCCTGGGCAAGCCCCTCCTGCCCTCCCCCTGGGTAAGCCCCTCCTGCCCTCCCCCCTGGGTAAGCCCCTCCTGCCCTCCCCCTGGGCAAGCCCCTCCTGCCCTCCCCCTGGGCAAGCCCCTCCTGCCCTCCCCCTGGGCAAGCCCCTCCTGCCCTCACCATCCGCTTCACGATGATTATCTTGGGCCCCAGCGTCTTGCTGATAGTGAAGATGTGCATGAGGCGGAGGCAGAACATGATGAAGTCCAAAGACAGGATGATGCGCCCGGGGTACAGTGTTGCTGGGATGAGCCTGGCAGTGGGTAGGGTTCCACCTCAGCCTCTGCTCGCCAGGAGGCAAAGGTTTCCAAAACCTCTCCCTGGCTCGGGGGGTGGTCCCTGGAGATACCGGGCTCTGGAGGAGCCAGGCCTAAATATGTCAAAGGTGAGGGTGGCATCATGGGCAGAACATCCATGGAGAACTGAGATGGAAGCCCAGGTACAAGGAAGGATACCCCAGAAATATATTGCAGGAGCCTTGGCCATATCCATCCCACCTCAAGAAAGAAGAGGGCCACCACATCTCAGATTCACAAGCTGTCATGAGTGGGATGTCCAGTGAGGAAGGACAAAAAAGGACCCTATATGTCTGGGAAGCTGAGGCTAACAATGTGACCGGTGGCCCCTGCATGTAACAGCAACCCAAGACAGACCGAGAGCAGTCACACACCCCAATACCATCTCTCCATCTGCACCACGGCCAGGCATGGTCTCGGCCACCTCCACCCCCACGGACAGGAAGGAGTCCAAGTTCAGAGATCCCCACCTTGTCCTAAGCTGGCTGGGTCCGGATGCCACATGGGGAGACAACAGGGGCACCCTGGCCACTCACCGGCAGGTCAGTCCTGCTATGAAGAACAGAATGGCCCCAATGTCCAGCCTGTTCCAGAAGTCACTGAAGTACAGGGACGCCTTCTTCCTCAGCCCGCAGCCATCGGGGTCATAGAAGAGCTACTGAGGAGACCACAGTTAGGGGAGGCCAACATAGCCATCAGCGTCACACCAACAAAGCCCTTTGTGGACTGAGCTTGACTGTGGCAGGGGCCAGGGGGACACAGGGTGGGCCTCCACACTCAGCAAATCCGGGAACAGCATTGGTAGAGGTAAGTTCTTGCCAGACTTCACTGCTAGTCTCCCATCAACCAGGGGTGCTATTAAGCGCGCGTATGTGTGTGTGTGTGTGTGTGTGTGTGTGTGTGTGTGGGCATGAATATGTGTGAATGAGTGTATGTGTGCATGAATGCGTGAATGAGTGTGTGTGTGCGCACACGCACATGCTCACGTTCACACTCACACACGAGCATATGCATGTGTGTGCTGGAGAAGCTCCCTCTTCCCTGCCAGCACCACTCACAAGGATCTTTGCTGTCCAGAATGTCCAGGAAGGAGGGGCCTGGAGGAGACCCAGGCCCCTCACATAGTATGGCTGGCAGGAACTTTCATCCTTTTCCAGTACCATACTCCAGACAAAGGTGTATCCTTTCCCTGGGCCTGAGGCACAGAGTCTAAGAGACACATGTGCTCTCTGTCTTGGGGCTGCTGTGTAAGGTGAGTTCAGGGAACATAAATGCTCTGACCCCCATGGAAGGTCTGGCTACAGAGGCTGAGGAGGCCCAAACCTCTAGACTCTCAGCAGGTGCTTTAGCTCCACCCAGACCCAGACCCAGCTCCATGGTTCCTTCCTGGGGTCTTCTCTTTCTTCCTTGGCTCCCCCAACAGTTAGGGTGTCCACCCAGTGTAAGCTGCCACCACAGGAAGCAGTGGGGACCTAACATGGTAAGGGTTGGTCTGCTTAAGGGACATACAGGCCTTTGTCCTGGGAGGTGACCTCAAGTCCCTGGAACATCCAGCTTTACAGAAAGTTTCTGTTTACCAGGAGACAGAGCCATGTCTGTGTGACTGGCCCGCAGTACAAACCCTGGCCCCTGCAGCATGCAGAAGCTGCTGGGGTGGCACCGGTCCTGGATGTCATTACACATCCTTGCAGGGAGAATCAAGTTCCGCTCTTGCCTCAGGGAAGGTACTTCTGGATGCTCTGGGTCAGCAACCCTTGGGTGGACGGGTGCCTCTACATTTGGCACATTTTGCTCTGAGCCCTTTTCCTGAGGTGAGCCATAACCACACTCATAGCTCTCCATCAGCCTACGTCTTCTGCAAACGATCACATGGTGCCCCATACTTAGCAATGTGGGGAAACACACCCACTCCAAGGTGGCCATAGAATGTGGTTAGGTAGATGGGGGACCTTGGGCCACACAGAACCTGCCTCTGTGAGCACCAGAAACCAGACAGTCATAAGCACTTTGCCTTGGAAGGGCCTAGAAGCCCAGCCCTCAGACAGGGCAGCCAGGCCATAGAAGGAGGCTCCCAGGTGGGGGAGTGTGTGCCTGCCTCCTGGGGTCCTGCCCAGGTCCTCAGGGGCTTGGGTGAAGCGTGGTGGTAACAGACACTTGGTGAGGGAGCAGTGAGCACCTGCCGTGTCTCCTCGCACACCAGGGAGAAGAGCCACAGGTAGATGAAGTACTCGCACCAGGATGGTGAGGGTTGGAAGTCCACCATGAGCACATAGGCAAACATACAGAGAAAGCCGAAGTAGGACAGGATGTTCAGATGAAAGATGACCACGGGGGCATTAAAGAAGGCACGGACTCGGGCTGGGCGACACAGTGCCTGCAGCCTCTTTTCCCTGCAGAAGAAGACATATCAGGTGGCTGTGACAGGCTAAAAGCCCAACATCCCACAGACTTTGGTCCCCAGGCTCTCCATTCACCCTGTGAGAGATGTGACTCAAGGGACAAAGGTACTAGGAAGAGAACACCTCACCTGGTACCCAAGGTCACATAGCAGTCATAGACAGGCCAGCTCTACAGCCTTGGCACTAAAGACCTCAAACCTTGCATAAACCCAAGGGCCAGAGGTTAAGTCTCTGTATATCCTGGGGACATCACAGCTCCTATCCAGGGCCATGGCTTAGCTATAAGCCTAACCTGGGCTAGAATCCCTGTGCTGAGCTCTTAGCATTAGAGGAATTCTCAGGCCTCAGGTATCCCCACAAATGAGAACCAGCTACCAATACTGTCATAAGGGTCAGTATAATACGGTGGCCAAGTCCCATGCTCTGATGCAGCCTCTTATCACAGCTGCTACTGGAAACACAGGTTCAGCCATGGTCCTCTCAGGGGAGGTGTGGGGGGAGGGGAGGTGGTACTACAAAGGGCACAGGGTGATGTCCATGACCCCTGAGAGGACGGGAGATTGACTTCTGTTCCTTCTAGGTCTGTGCCAGGATGGGAGCCCAGACAGGCAGGGCAGACTGAAGCTGCTTTAGTACCTACGCTGCTTCCTCAGTGCCTCAGTTTCCCCTAGGATACATTCTCAACACTCCAGGGTATGAGAAAGTGGTGGACCATGTGGCCTATAGCTATGAAAGGGTTTGTTACTGGCATCCGGGCTGGGGCTTGGTATCTGTCCCTGAATTGCCAGGGAACCCAAAGATGCTGTCTATCAGAAAAGAGGTGACATCTTAGCAAGAGCCCGTGTGCTCCGAGGTGACCACAAGTGAGCCACAGCCAGACCTGGTCTTCAATCTTCTATGCAGTATAGATAGCTGCAGCACAAGGTTACCCTGTCCATTCCATGCTTCCTGCTGCCAGGGAGCTGAGGCCAACAGACAGGCTCATCAATACCACCAGCCTCCAGCATCCAGCAGAAAACTCAAGGCATGGAAGAGTTTAACCCAAGGTGGTACTGAACAGTTGGTGGTGTCCTCACCTCTACTTCCTGTACATTCTAGGAGCCCAGACCCCTCCCCCTTACCTGAAAGAGATGAGGCCTGTGAAGAGCAGTGGGAAGGCCAGCATACACAAGATGATCCGCCACAAGCCATTGTCCACACAGAGCTGGCCCCACCATACTTTGGTCAGGAAAGCCTGTGGACAGGGTGGTCTCAGAACAGTAGGCACCCAGCAACCTGCCCCTGCCCCAAGCTGGTCACATCTTTGTAACCACAGCGCTCTGAAGCCCTGACCACAGGTGGCCAGCCTGACAGGCACCCCATTGTCAGCCAGCAGAGGAATGGAGGTTTGGGTGGGTGGAGCCACGGTGCATGGTGGAGAAGCAGGACTTATCACATGGGGGGACCCTAACTCCTCTTCTGCCTGCCATGCCTCCTCCAGCTGCAGAACCCCCAGTCTCTGCAAGGTCTCGAGGTCAGACAGTCCCAGGCTGTCATACATGAACCCTTTTCAGAATCATAGGGTAGCGCTTCATTCCTTCTGGGGACCCTCAGGCTCTGCCAGCCCAGGGTACATGGAGCTCTCTAGGCATGGTAATCACATGAGGCTGTGCTCCAAGGGTACCCAAGTAAAAGGAGTATCTTCCCCTGCCCCTAACGTTCTGTGAAGGCTACACTGTGCCCCTGTCCTTCCTGATCACCACCACCCCACCAGGTGAAACAGGCTCTTGGAAAGTGCACTGGGGAACCACCTGATGTTTCAGCAGCTGCCTCCACGCCATTTGCTTTACTGTGCGCCAATTTCCTCACGTCTCTAAACCAGCAGACAAGTGTCTGCCCATCAGCACATGGCTGGGGTACCAGCCACTAACCCAGTCATCAATGAGACACTCTGCTGGGAGCAACCATATCATCAGAGCCAGGGCAGTGCCCAGCTGAGCAGCCCTGGGCACCTGATTCTAGAAGTGGACCCCCTGGGGAAATCACCTGGATGCCTCCATGAGACACGAATTTCATGTCTTTGGCCTCTAGGGCCAGCTGCAGGCAGGTGGTCCTCCCCCAGGCCTCAGAAACACGGACAAGCAGCTTCTGGGCTCTTTCCTCATCCTTCCGGTAGCACTCGGTAAAGACACCTGAGGAACAGAAGAGGTACTCAGCTCACGAGGATGACCAGACCTGAGCCTTCGGGTGGGGCCCTCAGCAAAAGCGGGACCCAGGGTAAGACTGAGACACAGGAGCCGGGCGTGGTGGCGCACACCTATAATCCCAGCACTCGGGAGGCAGAAGCAGGTAGATCACTGTGACTTCGAGGCCAGCCTGGTCTACAAAGCGGGTCCAGGACAGCCAAGGCTACACAGAGAAACCTTGTTTTGAGAAACCAAAAAAAAAAAAAAAAAAAAAAAGACTGAGAAATAGGTACTGTCCAGAAACATGTGGACCATGGACAAGGTCAGCATCGGAGCTGACATACAGAGATGGAGACCCTGGTGACAGTGCAGGTGGCCCCAGGAAGCTCACCTATAGCTCGGTGCTCAAACTCATCCGCCAATGCCAACATCTCCTCTGAGCTGTCTGTGTCTTCTTCCTCCTTAGAGAGCTCCTTCAGGATCTTGCTACAGGCCAGCGCTGCAGCAGTACAGTCCTGGCTCTGGGACACAGGGGCACTGTAAGGACCTGGGGGACAAGCTAAGTTTACCCACCCTGCCCCTCAGAAACCTTTGATAGTGAACAGAGATGCTCAGGATCCGAAGGGTTTGTGGGTCCTGTCCATACAAACAACTTCAGTCACCTCCACATTAACACATAACCCTTCAGATGGTGGCCTCTTGTACAGGCCCATGGGTACCATGCGCTTGTCTCCCTACTGAGTATAATGAATAGACAAGTCTTGGGCAGGTCACAGAGAACAACACTGCCTCCATCGACAGCCTTGGAAGTAACCACAATGGTTTGTTTATAGGGCCTTTATCATTCCTTCCTTTTTTTTTTTTTTTTTTTTTTTTTCTTTCTTTATTTCTTTCTTTCTTCCTTTAAGAATTAATTTCCTGGGCTGGAGAGATGACTCCAAGGTTAAGAGCACTGACTGTTCTTCCAGAGGTCCTGAGTTCAATTCCCAGCAACCACATGGTGGCTCACAACCATCTACAATGAGATCTGGTGCCCTCTTCTGGCCTGCAGGTGTACCTGCAGGCAAAGCACCACATACATTATAATAAATAATATCAAAAGAATCATTTTTCCTACCAAATTTTCTTGTTTCCCACCCCTGGGTGCTCCAAGCCTCCCTGGACTAGAAGTCTTACTGTCCCACACAGCCATGAGCTATGATTTGCTGTGGGAAGTGAGCTCCCGACTCAGACCACCAGTCCAGATGTTGCAACTACACCGACCCTGGTACCTGAGCCCAGATGATGCCCGCCAGCTCCCTGCGGTTCTGGATGATGGCCCAAATGAGAAGGTCGCGGACTGGATCAATGGTGAAGGTAGCGTGGTCTGTTGATCGTTTATAGAGGGACCGGAGGCTCACTCCCTGTACCTGGTGGGCAGAAGACAGTCCATGTCCTACAGAGACCCCCAGCATGCCCAAGATGGTGGGCAGGTGTCCTACTTTGTGCCATCATAGAGAGGTGGCACATTATCACTCTCAGGAACTTAGCTAAATGATTCATTGGGGGCTAAGGCGATGGCTCAGTGGGTAAAGAGCTTGCCACACAAGCCTGGAGATGTAAGTTCAGATCCCCACCACCCACATTAAAAGAACAAGCACAGTGGTGCTTGGGTGGTAGAGACAGGAGGACTCACAGGGCTGATTGGCCATCCGGGCTGAAAGAGCACTACAGTGTCACCTTCAAAGAGTAGGTGGCGACAATTGAGGAAGCTACCTGACGTCAACCTTTGACCCCCACCCCACATACAGACACACACATATCCATATGCGTATAGAACACAACACACACACACACACACACACACACACACACACACACACACACACACACACACTAATTCACCAGGCTCATGTCATGTCCTCCTGTTACCATTCCCAGCAATAGTGGATCTGTGGGGTTTCTCACAGCCCAGGCCTTCCAGGACAGAGTGCAGAGCCCATTGCTTTGGTTGGGGTTGTCTGTTTGGTCAATTGGTTTTGGTTTCCTCTATTTCTCTTTTCTCTGTCTTTCTTTCTATGAGACTACCTCAGTGACTGCCTCACCATGTAGCCCAGGCTGGCCTTGAATTCTTCACCTTCCTATCTCAGCCTCATGAGAGCTGAAATTATAGGCATGCAACAATTCCTAATTTTTTGTTTGTTTGTTGTTGTTGTTTTGGGTTGTTTTTTTTTTTTTTAGACAGGGTTTCTCTGTGTAGCCTTGGCTAGCCTGGACTCACTCTGTAGACCAGGCTGGCCTCGAACTCACAGCAATCCTCCTGCCTCTGCCTCCCAAGTGCTGGGATTAAAGGCGTGCGCCACCACACTCAGTACAATTCCTAATTTTTATTTGCTTGGTTGGTTGGTTGGTTTGGGTTCTCAGTGTAATAGTCATGGCTGTCCTGGAACGTGCTCTGTAGACTGCAATTTCTAAGTTCTAACGAACATAAGAGCTCATGAACCATCTGCGGAAACAGCGGCCATCCATCAAGAGCTAGGCATCACACATCACCAGCATGTCACCATGCCTCCAACACACACCCCCCAGCATCCACATCTCTAGTGCCCACATGGCCAACACTCACATTGAGCTTGATGTGTGGCATAGGCAGCGAGAGCCGTGGCCGGTCACTGTACCGGGGCCGGGGGTACAGCAGCTGCGTAGAGTCCCCCAGGAGCTCACGTAGCACCTGGGCTACGTGGTGCATGTGCAGCCGGGGTGCATCAGGTCCGCAGGTCAGGCGTTCATGCTCTTCGGTCAGCACTTTCTGCAGCTTAGTGTGGAAAAGGCAGGATGGCTCCAGGTTCTTGTACAGGCAGACTAGTGTATCCCAAGTGACAAACTCCGTCAGCTGTACCCCGTTCTCCAGAAAGAGCCTCACAAAGTCAGGCTTGTTGGAGATGAGGGCAGCCGTCATCATGGGGTGCAGATCTGCAGGCTGAAAGGGAGCACCGATCAGGGACTGTCACACCAAGTCTGCACCTCCCCGGAACTCCAAGCTCAGGACCCTAGAAGAGGCTGCTGTGATATCTCTTCCGAAGGATGGATCCCCCCCCCCCGCCCGCCCCACCCTGGTCATCTAGTCCCAAGGCAAAGATAGAACTGTGCAGAGAGACACACACCCCATTTGTATAAGACACCCCACCTTCCACTGCCACTCATCGGTGAAGATCTCGCTGCGAGCGATGTCCACACGGTTCCATGCCACCGCCAGCTTCAACTGATGGTCCCAGTTCTCATGACCGACGTGGTCTTGGCTTCGAGAGGCTGTGGGTGACAGTGTGTGTCAAGGGGCCTCGAGATGAGGCTTGGTACCAGGTTCAGGAGTTGGTTGAGAATTCTAGTTCTGCTCAGCGGTGACCCGGTCCCTGGGACACCCTTTTGTAAGATGCTTTTTATTTACTGTTAGGCTCAGAGAATCTCAGGGGTATGGTCATCACTTTACCCCCATCTCCCCACCCTGGGCCACCTCCCAGACATGGCAAGCCCTTCTGTGACAGGTGGGCCACAGCATAAGGGAAGAAATTACAAAAGGAGAAGATATGGGACTCTAAATACATACATTTACACTAACATGTAAAGCAGAATTCCAAAAGCCAACACACACACACACACACACACACACACACACACTGCTTTGTCTCCATTCTGCAGTAGCCAAATCACCCAAATTCCCAGAAACGCCTTTAGCCAAGCAAGTTTGCTCTCTGCTTTAAGTGTGTGTGTGTGTGTGTGTGTGTGTGTGTGTGTGTGTGTGTGTGTTAAAGATCAGTACTCAGGTCCCCAAGCTTGCACATGCTTTCTATCTGAAGAACAAAACCAACTTCAATCCCTTCCCTCACACCACACAAGGGGGTGTTGAGATGGGAGAGGTGACATCAGTGAATATTCGCAGAATTCTAAGCCAAGGCACAGAGAGCACAAACTACAAAGGGTAATCCCTCTGGTTCTTCAAAGCCACCAGAAGGAAATGTGGCCGCAACCCTCAAACCAAGGAAAGACTCCCCACTTCACATGTCTGACAGAGGCTCCTATCAGAATAAACAGTGAGTGCTTACAGCTCAGAAAAACAGAAAGACAAAGGATACAAAAGACGCTTCACCAAGGAGGAGAGAAAACAACAAAACAGAAACCACACACAACACGCCCCATGCCACAGCAAATGCACCAGGAAAAACACACTGAAGCCACAATGAGATTCTGCGTCAGGTCCAGGCGGATCCCCAGCCCCATGTTGTGTAGTATTTTTCTCCAGCTGAAACCTTCCTTCCTGGAGGGAAGCTCATCAGGACTCAGGAAGTCCCCGAAACTCACCAAACTCACAAGACCCATTACTTCCCAGGGTTACATAAGCAGTAAGGAATGCTGGGACAGGGAGGCTCTCCCAGCCCTGCAGCTGCCTGCAAGTGGTACAGAGAGCGTGAGGGATACAGTTTTTTCTGAGTCTTCACCCATGCTGGGGTGGGTTTTCAGTCATCCATGTGCCCTGTGAGTTACTCCTCACCCACCCTCCTCTAAGCAACCTCAGTAAACTCAATGGTTCACCAAGTTGAAGTTCGGCGGCCGTGCCACTTTGGTCTGTCATCAGTTCCCTATCTGAGGTGAGTAGATGGGTTTGTTCCTGTCTCTGTAGGAATAGTGTCACACAAAACTCGCTTCCCAGAACCTTCCATGGCCCTTCCTCAGCCCCCCCTTCAGATCTGGCACCCGTGGCTCCACCTCTTTCTCTACACTAAGTCCCTCTTACAAGTGGAGTTTGCTGTAGTAATGCTTTGTAAGCTATCTTGCAGGCTCTTTTATTATTATTATTATTATTATTATTATTATTATTATTATTATTATTATTATTATTATTATTATTTATACAGTGTTCTGCCTGCACATACACCTGCAGTCCAGAAGAGGGCACCAGATCTCATTTTAGATGGCTGTAAGCCACCATGTAGGTTGCTGGGAATTGAACTCAGGACCTCTGGAGGAGCACGCGGTGCTCTTAACAGCTGAGCCATCTCTCCAGCCCATCTTGCAGGCTCTTAAGCATAATAAATCCCAGCCTGGCCTAGAGCTTGGCTGTGGATCTCCTGCTTCTAAGCTCTGAGGTTCTGAGATTATAAACATGAGCCAGGAGACATGGCCTAGAATATTAGCTGTTACACTAGTAATTGTTCCTGTCTTGACCTCCTTTATTTATCTACTTATTTATTTATTTATTTATTATACCGTGCTCTGCCTCCATGTACACCTGCAGGCCAGAAGAGGGCATCAGCCCACATTACAGACAGTTATGAGCCACCACATGGTAGCTGGGATTTGAACTCAAGACCTTTGGAAGAGCAGGCGGCACTCCTAACCTCTGAGCCATCTCTCCAGCCCCCTTTAACCTCTTATGTAACGAGGAAAGCAACCACCGCGACTATAAGCCACTGTTAACAATGACACAAGCTTTCATAACTGCCCGTGCATTTGCCTGTTTTGGGACTTTTCTTTCCTCATATGGCATTGAGTCACTATCTGGCGTCCTTTCCGTTCGTGCTGCGGGCCCCCTTGAGCATTTCTTAACTCGGGTCTAGTGGCTACAAATTCCCTATGCTTTTGTTTCTCTGGGAATATCTTAATTTCTTCCCTACTTTGTAGCCCTCTGCCTTCTACCTGCTCAAGTCTAATTAGAAATCTGCCCGTTACCTTATTGAGGCTCCCTTGGGTGGGATAAGCCGCCTCTCCTTGCTAGTCTCACGGCCTTTGAAAAGCTTGACTGTAAGAGGGTAGGTGTGGGCACCCTTGAGCTCATCTCACTGGGAATTTGTCCAGCCTCTTGGATGTCAGGGGCGTGTGTGGCCCAGTGCAGCTGCTCTCTGGCCAGGACATCTGACTGAGATGCTGTCATTCGTCCTGAGCGCCCATGTTCCGGTCTCTCCTCCCGCCCCCTTCCTCCCCTGCCCTGAGCCTCACCTTTCAGTAAAGCCTGCAGAATGGCCACATCCACATCCTGCTGCCCATCCTTGCCTTCCCGGAAGATTGTCAGCAGCTGCCGCCGCCGGACGATATCTTGGATCTGCAACAAATGGACTCCAGTGAGATTCATGGTTGGTGGTGCTCTGCTTCCTAGAAGGACAGCCATACTTCCCAGCCTTGCCAGGCTCAGCCAGCAAGGACACTTGCCACCAGGTCTGATGACCTGGCTTCCATCTCCTAGGACCCATATGGCGAAAGAAAAGAACTGACTTGCCAAAAGTATCCTCTGAGGTTCATGGAGTATGCATCGTGGCACAAGCGTGTGAGCATGAGTGCGCACACACACACACACACACACACACACACACACACACACACACTAAATGTAACAAAAATAATTTTGGACAAAGAGATTAAATTCAGTTCTCTGAATTGCCTGAATAATTTATAATGTTGCTGAGAAAAAGACTCCTGGCACATCCAACAAGGAAGCAAAGGCCTTCAGAACTCAGTAGGGAGGAGACGGGGAGGAGCTAAAAAAAACTCATGTTGTTTCCCCACTGTATAATCTCACAGAACATTCCACCCCAAAGAAGGCCACTCTGAATCCCTGGCCGGTTTAAAGTGAGGTCTCTGGGCTTCCTTGAGTCACCCAGTCACAGAGTCCCTAACTTTGCTTTGCTTAGCCACAGCCCAAGCCCCTCCACGAGTGCAGAGTCCAGTGTGGCTAGCTCCTGGTGTCCCTGTGTCCCATGGCTGGTGGGACCTAAACTCAGTTCTGCTGAAGCCCAGCACTGCTCACACTCACCCCTAAGAAGCTCATGTAGTGTGTAAACTTCTGAGTGTGACCTCTGAGCTCTGTGAGCCAGGCTGTCTTGCAGGGGATATACCAGAGGTGTAAACACTTGCTACACACGTGGCATTAGTTTTGTGCCTCTGCAGAGCTCATCAGGGCACACACACACACCCTCACCCCACCCCGCAAAACCCAGCTTCTGCACTGGGGAGCTAGGCATTTCTTTTTTTCTTTTCTTTTCTTTTCTTTCTTTCTTTTTTTTTTTTTTTTTTTTTTTTTTTCTTTTTTTTCTTTCTTTCTTTTTTGTTTTGTTTTGTTTTGGTTTTTGGTTTTTTTGGTTTTTCAAGACAAGGTTTCTCTGTGTAACCTCGGCTGTCTTGGACTTGCTTTCTTTTCTAGACCAGACTGGCCTCGTGTTGGGATTCAAAGGCATGCACCACCACGCCCAGCTGATTTGGGTACTTCTGAGGCCACTCCTTAGTGTTCTTATGAGGAGATGAGGCTAGACCACTCACTGCTGTGGCCAGTATCTGTGGCCTCTGCTGCCAGCATCTCAGCCAAGGCCCCTCCTGTGTTCGGCAGTGTTTCCTGGCCCTCCCCAAGCATCACACCCTCCACTCTAATAGGATCTGGGTCCCAGAACAGCATTCTCAAGCTGTAAGATATCCCAGACTGGCCCTGGCATCCTACAAATAGAATTTAAAGCTCAGTTCTCCTTTGGCATGCTGTCTGTCATATGCTTCAACCTCCCAGTGCCCAACCAGGAGACCCCTCCTCTTCTGGGGCCCAGAGCTTCCCCCATCATCTGCAAATGCAGTCGTGTGCCCACTCTGATCCGTTCCGGGTCTCTGGAGTCCTAGTGTGTCAGGGAGTCAGCCCCGTGACCATATGCCTCTTTGGCCTCACCTTTTTGGTCCATTCCACGATCTGGTTTTCATTGAAAGTCTCAAACATCTCCTGGAAGAAGATGCTGAGCTGCTGTTGGATCAAGGAGATGGTGATCTCAGAGACAGGCAGAGCGGCCACCTGCGCGATGACATCAGCCACTCGCCCGGAGCCCTCCACTATCACACAGGGTGTGCCATTGGTGATGGCATTGTAGATGGTCTGCAAAACCAGAACCAAGTGTGAGCCGGCCTGAGTCCTCACCCAGCTCTCAAACTTCCGAAATAGAGCATCATTCAGCGGCAGCTAAGGCTGCAAGTCACTTGCTGCTAGAACTTTCTAGAAGCCCTCCCTAGTATAGTGCACCCCACTGTTCAAGAGGCAGAAGAGCTGTTGCTCACACACAAAGAATGTACCATTGACACACCTGGCTCAGGCTTGTCACTCAACACCCAACACCACTGTTACAAAAAGGGTCATGACAGCCAGGCGTGGTGGCATATGTCTTTAATCCCAGCACTTGGGAGGCAGAGACAGATGGATCACTGTGAGTTCGAGGCCAGCCTGGTCTACAAAGCAAGTCTAGGAAAGCAAAGGCCACACAGAGAAACCTTGTCTCAGGAAAAAAAAGGGGGGAAGGGTGTCATGGCATAGCCATTGACCAGACCCACCCACAGGGATGCTGTGTGAACCCAGAATGACCAGAACCATGACAGAAAACCCCAGATTTCAGCTCCAGGGCCTTAGACCTGTACTCTGAAAGCAATGCCTGGGACACCGGGTGGAGGCCTTCTGCAGAGGATCTGGGAAGAGAGAGCCAGCAGCCCCGCCATGACCTGGGCTAAAGCTAAGCCACCTCTCCTACACGAGTGTCTACCTATCACGTGCCTTCTTTCCACGTGGAAGCATCCTTGTCATATAGTGGATCCCCCCCCTCTTATTCTGAGGACAGCATGCCATGTGTGCCCCCTGTGATGGCACCAGATTCTAGCTAAAGCATCTACGGGTTCTCCCTCCACAGTGGCACCCGAGCCCCATGCTGCACAGCAGCTTGTACTCACATGCAGAGTGCCAGGGCCACCCTCCAACACCACACAGACTATGGGGATCTTGATGGCCACACCTAAGAAAACATGGAGCCCCGTGTGAAGGCAAGTTGGGGGAAGCAAGCACAGACCCACTATTGGAGTCCGCCTCCTCCACCTGAACCAACTCCACCCTAGTCACGTGGGGAAGCACCAGCTGAGCTGAGTGGTGGGTAATGGGCAGCTCTTGAAGATGAACAGCTCTGCCTTGCAAACAAGTTGCTTATTCACTGTTTAAATAAATAAACAAACAAACAAGCAAACCCAGGCAGGCGGTGGTGGCGCACGCATCCCAGTACTTGGGAAGCAAAGGACAGGTGGATCTCTGGGAGTTCAGGGCCAGCCTGGTTGACAGAGTGAGTTGTAGGACAGCCAGGGCTACACAGACAGCCCCTGTCTTGAAAAACCAAAAAGGGAAGAGAGGGGGACAAACTCAAGACCATCTGGCCATTTGCCCCACCCCTACCCCTGACCACTCATCCCACCCTTGCACTTACCCCTGATTACTCCTGCACCTGTATCTACTACACATGCCGTTCTCCACCTGTACCCTACCCCACCCTGATTGGATTCCTCTACAGAAGCAGCAAGAACAGAGCTCTCTACCCAGGGGACCACTCTAGGCAGCCAGCCTTTCTCCGCTGCTCTTTTTATGGTGCCTCAAACATCCAGGCTGCCCACAAGGAACCTCTTAAGAGGAGACTGACACACCAGGAATGGGCTGGGGTTGGGGCCAGCTGTGGCTGCGGTGCAGGGCCAAGGCTTGGTTCCCTCTATCCCAGATGCCCTCAGAAGCATAAACACTCACCTCCCCTCTCCTTTGTTTGTTCTGATATGAACTTCTCCAGCTTGGTCCTCAGGGGGATCTCCACGCCGTACTGCCCATGGGTCCCATCGTCCACCAGGATGAAGTGGGAGTGGTTGTTGTCTAGGCAAGTCAGATTCCCTTGGCCTTCCTCGTCCAGCAAGTACTGAGCGGGGAAGCCTTCCTGTGGGTGACCAGGGCGGGGATCACACACTTTAGCAAAAAAAAAGCCAAACCTGCACTCTGGAAATGGGTGCCTAATAGCTCGGATTAAGCCTCCCATAGATACAAATCCCTAAAACCAAGGATCTGCAGGTGTCCCCTTATTTGGAGAAAGGGCATTTACAGCTGTGATGTTAAGGAGCTAAACGTTTAAGAAAGTTAACCTGGATTCTCTGGATGGGGCCCCAGGAACTCCCAGAAGCACCAAAGGGCCCCAGAATAGTATAACCTCATTTTTGTTGGACCCAAGGGATATGGTGTTGGTGCTTTGTGGGAGAGAAACTTCTGACTGTAGACGCACGTGTTAGTTGCCTGATGCCACCAGATTTGTGGTCATGTTTTAGAGCATCCCAAAAAGGCTACTAACCTGGGAGATGCTGCGAGACCAGACACCTTCTCTACTGTCCACAGAAAATGGGATAGCCTAACAACTAGAAGGGTTGTCAGCTCGGAACACCCTCTGCCTCCCTTAGCCTCAGTCTTACACCATCAAGTGGGTGTGCAAAACAGAACAGCTAGTCCCCATCCTGCTCAGGGAGGCACTCCATGCTTCCGACACAAAAGAAAGACCAAGCCTGTGGACCTTTGAGCAACTGTGTCTGGCAGAGAACCCACTGAGCCAGACGTTCTCTAGTCACAGACCATGTTGTCCACAGACTTCCCTGACTGTGAGTAAAATGTCTACACCCTCACTAAGATAGATCCAATGTGTCCTTTCTTAAGCAGCCGCTGACCCAAGCTTGGAGTGCGGTGTTAAGGGGCAGCCCAACTTGCTGCTGACTTTCAGAAACTGCTGCTGGAGGCCTCTGAGCATAGAGGTCCAAAGCTAAAAGCTCAGGCTTTGTAGTAGTCAGATAGCCTGGCCCAACCCAACCCCACTGCTTGCTGGCTGTGTGGTCGTGGTCAGTCACTCCATTTCCTTGAAGCCCATTTCTCATCACAGCAACTCTTGGGAATGCTCCCCCATGTAGTTGTAACCCTCATAGGGATCCCTCCTGCCCATGTTAGCTGCCTACCCTGCTGTGTCTGACGTGTCCCCCCCACCCCCGCCGCAGCACCCCTTCCCCCAGCATCCTGCAATGTTCCTTGTACTTCTCTCCCTCCACTGCTCACCATGGGATGGATCAGCCCCTCACGGTTGTGGATGGTACCCCATGTGGCTACACCAATGGTGATGACTTCTCCTTCTTTGCAACTGCTGCTCAGGCTGAAGTCCCGTACCGCCTCGCCCACTTGCTTCATCACGCCCGTGTGGGAGCCCCCAGTGATGATCCAGGCCCCTGGGGATAGAGACAGGCCATGCCTCTGGGTTCCAAAGTGCACCCTGTCAAGCTAACACCGACACCCAGAGTCCCACTGTGCTCCTGACATGGGACCTTATCCTCAGACTCTTAAGCACATTGGCCGATGTGCCTCTAAAGCAGCATCAAGGGGAGACGCTGTGTTGTGACAGTGTCCTCCTCATGCCTTTCTGGGACCCGAGCTCCACACATTGCAAAGATTGCTATGGGAAGGGACAGGAACAGAGGCCCGTATCTTCTCTCTGAAGGTCCCTCCTGTCCCTCTGCCTTCTCCGTCCCAGGCTGAGGAGCACACCTGGCCTGAGTCGCCTATTTCAGGGCTTGCAGCGTTCCCCACTTCGTCTCAGAGTTTGAGACTCGAGAGTGGTGGATGACGTTCGTGCTCCCCATCCCTCAGCCCTACTCCCTACAGATGACCATGCACCTTACAGAGCTACGCGGGCCAAGTACATACATGCTACACAAGCCAAAGCCCATCTGCTATTGTTCGGGTGGTCAGCTCACTGCACAGTGCTGGCCGTTCCTCTGGAGTCAGCGCCTTGAAGTCGCGTGTGATGTGGAAATTAAAATTAAATCTAGGCTCTGGAGTGAGAGTACTGGCTGCTCTTCCAGAAAACCTAAGTCTGTTCCTAGCACCCATGTTGAGAGGCTCCCAACCACCTATAACTTCAGCTCCAGGAGATCCAATGTCCTCTCCTGCCATCCACAGGCATCTGAACACAAGTGGCATTCACACACACACACACACACACACACACACACACACACACACACGTACATGCAGGCACATAGGGACTAAGTAAAAATAAATAAATCTTTAAAAAGAAATCTAGCACATTAGCACATGGCAGTGGCTATGGGGCATCAGGGAAATAAATACTGTGAAGGAAGCGTTGTCTGTAGATGAGAGACCCAAGGAGTCTGACCCAGGCTCGGGTGTGAACTCAGCTATCCCCAAGACTTTTCCTGTCCCCCATAACTCTGATTCCCAGAGAGCCTCTCATCCTACTGTACACTCATGGCCTGGGCAGGCCTCAGCCCTCACCTGTGGTCTGGGCCACCTTGACCAGGCCTCTCCGGAAGATGCTCTTCAGCCTCAGCTTCATGTTGAAGTTCTTGGCCCCTCCGGTTACCGAGATGAGGAGATTGGGGACATCCAGGCCCCAGTGCTGGGTCATGAGTTGGTAGATGACGTTGGACGGTGTGTCCTGGGACACCCGGACATACTGCAGGGGAATAGTGAGCTGCTGAGGGCACTTTGCAGGAGACACAGCAAAGGAAACTTACAAGGCACAGGGCCACTCTGCAGGGCCAGGGAACCAAGCAGGGAACAGAAAAGGAACCCTGCGAGGGTTAGTGAGGAAACCCTGCAGGGGGACAGTGAAGGAACCCTAAAAGAATGGCTGAAGCTTTCACACTCAATGTAGAGTGTGGCCACCTGTGTCCTTCCTGCCCAGCCTGGGGCTGGACACCTCAAGTTCACACTCAGGAAGAAAAGCAGCCAGCTTGTCAAGACATGAGTTGTAAGAAGAAAAGAAGGCAGTGAGGCCCAGAAGAGAGGCCCAAGTACGATGGGGCCTCCCTAGGCAAGGCCAGACTAGTCTATACAAAACCTCTAGGCCCAGCTCCCCCACATACCCATAACTCTCTCTCCCTTCTGCTTAGGGAGCACCTCAGACCTTCCTACCCTCCTTCTATCACCCCCTACACTGGCTTCTCCATGTGGTTTGGCCTCCACTCCTCTCACCCCCACCTCCTCCTACCCCCTATCTCCCCAACCCCCTACCTCTCCCACCCCATCTGCTTCCTGCTGTCCTCACAGTCTCAATACTGGCTGCCCTCTGCTGGCCCCTGACCTGTCATCACTGGGTTTCCTAGGTTTGGCCCTGCTCTGTGGACACATTGTCTGCCCCTGAGTAAGGTGGGGGGTGGGTGATGGGAGGCAGCAATTCCCTGGCTTCACACTCCAGAACACCCTGAACCCTGAGCCCATGGTGGAGCGTGTGTGTGTGTGTGTGTGTGTGTGTGTGTGTGTGTCTGGTTCTCTCTCTCTCTCTCTCTCTCTCTGTGTGTGTATCTGGTTCTCTGTTTCTGTGTGTGTGTTTATGTCTGTCTGTCTGTCTGTGTATCTCTGTGTGTGTCTGGTTCTCTGTGTGTGTGTGTCTGGTTCTCTGTGTGTGTGTGTCTGTGTGTGTCTGGTTCTCTGTGTGTGTGTGTCTGTGTGTGTCTGGTTCTCTGTGTGTGTGTGTGTCTGGTTCTGTGTGTGTGTGTGTATGTGTGTGCCTATGTCTGTGTGTGTGTCTGTGTCTGGTTCTCTGTGTGTGTGTCTATGTGTGTCTGTATCTGTGTGTGTGTGTATGTATGTGTGTCTGTGTCTGGTTCTGTGTGTGTGTGTTCATGTGTGTCTGTGTCTGGTTCTGTGCCTGTATGTGTGTCTGGTTCTGTGTGTGTGTGTGTGTGCATGCATATGTGTGCACATGTGTGTGTGTGTGTGTTATGCACTACAGATGGAACCCAGAGACCCACATATGCCAGGCAAGCACTGCAGCCCACAACCCATGCTGGACATCCCCCATTCTGGTTAAATCAACTGTCTGAGGAGATCCAGCTTGACCAGAATCCACCTAAGGGACCCATAATGTGCAAGATGATGGACAACACAAAACCCAAAGGGACATTCAGAGTCCCCAGAGCAAACAGAACACAGCATAACAAGGAATGCTGATGGATACCACAGTGGCCGCTGCCTGTCGGCCCTCAGAGCAGTTGTTCTCACAGGGCTGAGCAGGTGTCCAGGGCCAGCCTCTCATGTGACTGTAAGTCACATGATCCACAAGGGACTGTGGATCCACACTGAAGGTACCAACGTTTAAATGTGAAATGTTCCCCCATAGCTCATGCCTTTGAGCATCTGGTCTCCAGTTGGAGATACTGTTCTGAGACACAGTATCTCCTTTGCCTTTAGGAGGTGGCATCTAGCTGGAGCGAGTGCATTGATGGTTTCTGGGGAGCAGGTCTTAGGAGTGATAGCCTGACTTCCCTCCTTATCTCTTCTGTGTAGCTCTTTACCTCTTGACCCACCAAGATGCACCAGCAGCCTTACGCTCCCCCACCCCCCATGGCTTTGAGCTCCTTGAATTCCATCAAGTCTCCTCCACCATCATGCTGGACAGTGTCTCTCAAACTGTAAGCCAGAATAAATCCCTCCTCTAGAAACTTCCTTTTATCACAGGACAAGTAAGTAAGGTGGGGGTGGGTGTAACACACTCTCAGGAAGGGCTTCGCTGAGGTCAGGCCATACCTTATGGTTCCCAACAGGTGTCCCAGTCACTGGTAGAACATGAGTACAACACACACACACACACACACACACACACACACACACACACACACACACACACACTGTCCCTGTCACTGGCCTTGAGGAAGCAACTGGAGCCAGGAGGCTGTCAGGTTAGGAACCTGGGCTGAGGTTCAGTTGGTCTCCAACCTACCGTTGCTCTGCTTGTTATAGCTTTGGGCAAGAGAAGAGACCTCCCCATGCCTCTCCATGCCTCACCTGAGGCTAGGTGACAGGATCTCCTGCTGCCTCTACCTGCCCAGGGTGGCCTTGCTCAGCCAGCTGCAGTGGCTCCTGCCTCTGCTTCCCACCCCAGGCTTTTCCCTCTCCCCTCCCTTCCAGAGAACCCCACCATTCAGAAGCTCACCACACCTACGCCAGGGCCTGGCTTCTCATCACACACTCCCCTAGACCCAGACAGACAATGAACCTTCAGAATTAGCTCATAACTCCCTTAGGAGGCTCGGCACTCTCCCCTCTGCTCACAAGCCTCTTGTGTGCCTGAGGAGTGTCCCTCTGCCTCATGCCATCCCTCAGTGTATAGTGGGCCCCTACCAGCTTCTTGTTCTCCCTGACCCTACCCCACTCCAGCCCCACCCCCCCCCACCCCAGCCCCACCCCCTCACCCCCAATCCCCATCCTGTTGAGGAAATCTGCTACAGTGTTCCAGGGGCCAGCACTGTAGAGCATAAAGTGGTGGAACCCACCTTCCCCATTTTCTGGCTCAGGCCTGTGAAAACGATGTCGCCAAAGGCATCCGTGGGCATCTCATGGACATGTTTCTTTGGGTCCCATTCCTTGCCCTGGAAGGTGTGAGGCTTGATGGCCACTTCCAGGTGCTGCTCCTGGGTATAACCGCACGCGCACACCACTTTCCTGTCAACATACCAAGGGCATCATGCGAATCAGGGGGACCAGAGGAGATCCAGAACATTCATCTCACCTGGCAATGACAAAGCACCCCACCTGGGTGTTAAGGAGGCCACATGGAGCAGTGGATGGGAGGTGTCCTTGCCCTCCCAGCCAGGCGGCATCAGCAAGGAAACAAACAGGGATATCCAGTGAGGCCAAAGGGGACCTTGGGCTTGGACTTTGAACTTTTCCCATGTGGCAGTGATGAGGTTCTGCCCCTCCCCCTCCCTTGGACAGGCTTCAGGGCCAGCTGAAACTCAAAAGCCAGAAAAGTCATCAGTCACACCGAGCAAGTCGGCTTGGACAGCCATCCAGGCCAGGATGACACAGGTGTGGCAGTCATCTGGGAAGGATTTTTTTTTTAAAGCATCCAAGTTAAAAAACAAAATCTTCTGCAAGTGACTAAAAACACCCTGGACATAAACTGCAGCTTCTAGGAAGACAAGACAGTACAGCAACCAGAACCCTCGGCTCTGCAGAAGGTAATAACTAAGAGAGAGAAAATAAATCAAAATAAAAATGCATAGGCATGGAGACCAGCAGGGTCCCCAGAGGAAAAGGATAAGGCAAGGCTACAATGCTGTGTGAAGAAATAATGCCCTAAACTTCCTGCTGACAGCCCATCCCCCATCCCCCCACCCCCCAGCCTCACCCAGCCAGGTTGAGTCTCCATGAATTGAAGGCAATGTCAGAGAGCTGTGTGGAGTAATCAGGGGACTCAAAGCATTCAGGTTCAAAAGTGGTATGACCAAAGCACTTCTCATTTATATTACTAAGGCAAGTCAAACTGGAGGTGATGCTTACAGCCAGCTTAAGTGACTACAAGTCCAGCGAGGGAATATATCTGGTGTTATATGTCTTTGGTCGTGTGAAAAACAAACAAGCAAACAAAACATATTCCCCCCAGGCCTCTGCCTTTTCCACAGAGATAATTGGACGTCCATGGGGAGTCCCTTCATGCCCTTGCTTTCAAGGGCATTCACTTATCATGGTTCATGCAATTCGTTCTAGAAGGGCCACCTTGTGGGAAGAACACTTTGTACTCCGTCTGGCCCATCCATAGATCAGAGTAAGCCCACAGCTTTCCTACACAGGGCTCTCACACTTCCCCACATTTGCTTTATAAATAAACAAGCAAACCAACCTACAGATATAAGAATCTGAGTGAGCAACAAACAATGTAAACCCCGAGAGGCACGTGCTAAAAGATGACACAGTCAAACTTCCAAGACCAAAGAAGGGAAAAAGCTTGACAGCAGTGAGACACAAATGGGAGCTGTCGATTTCCCTACGAGCCTCTTGATGATGTTGTTGTTGTTGTTTTCATCTGTATGAGTGTTTCACCTGCATATGTGCCTGGTGCCTAAATAGACCAGAAGAAGGCATCAGATTCCCCGGAGCTGGAGCTAGGAGCAGAGATGAGCCACCATGTGGGTCCTGGGAATTGAACCCTGGTACTTTGAAAGAGAGGCTAGTGCTCTTAACTGCTGAGCCATCTTTCCAGCCCCGTAGAGATCTACCTGCCTCTGCCTCCTGAGTCCTGGAATTAAAGGTATGTGCCACCGTACCCAGCCTAAAAACAACATACTTCTTATTAGAAGCCATCAAAATAATAAAGAAGTTCAGTGCTAAAAGGTCTTTTTTTTTCCAAGTCAGAGTTTCTCTGTGTAGCCTTGGCTGTTCTGGAACTCGCTCTGTAGACTAATCAGAGCCTACCAAGTGCTGGGATTAAAGGCGTGCCACCACCACCACCCGGCCAGTGCTGAAAGACTAAAAGCTGCAATCCAGCAAAACTACCCTTCAGTAATGAAGAAGTCAAGGAATGCTTTTTAGCTGAACTACTATTAAGGAGATTTGCCAACTGTAGAACAACTTGAAAGAATGACTGAAGGTGATGGGGTGGGGATGTAGCTCTGTTGGCAAGGTGCTTCTTAACATGTTCAAAGGCCTGGGTTCAGTCTCTAGCACTGCATGAACCTGTGACCCAAGTATTCAGGAGGTGGAGCTAGAGGTAAGAATATCTTAAAGTCAAGATCATCCTCAGCTTCATAGGAAGTTCAAGGCCAACCTGGGCTCACGAGACCCTGTTCAAAAAAAAGTGTTTAAACAGAAGTGAAAGGACAAATGAGGAAATTCCAAATATCAGAGAGGAAAATGAAACAATAGAAAGAGTAAAAATATAAGTAGGCATATTCCATTTCTCCTGAGTTTTTAAACCATATTTATGTTTGTTCTATGTGCATTAGTGTTCTGCCTTCATGCATGTTTATGTGATGGTGTCAGAGCCCGTGGTACTGGAGTTACAGATAGTTGTGAGCTCCTGAAAATTGGGTCTGTATCCTTGAGAAGAGCAGCCAGTGCTTTTACCTGCTGAGCTGCCTTTCCAGCCCTTCTCTTAGGGTTTTAAATTTATGTTTGATGGTTGAATTGAATCAAACATGGTGTTCTAAATAACTGTAAGAGAGAAATTGTGAAAGGAGGTATTTCTACACTCTACTGCAACTCTCAGCATAACAACACTTATGGATGATGACTTGTTTTGCTACACAACTTTCATAACCACAGCAGCCACAAAGAAACTGAAGTGAAACAGAAAGAAAACAAAAAACAAAGACAGGATGAGAGATTTAAGCCCTGATGCAGCAGTAATTATATTAAATGTAAATGATCTAAATATACCCATTGAAAAGTAGAGACTACATCAGGCATGATGGCGCACACACCTTTAGTTCCAGCACTTGGAAGGCAGAGGCAGACAGATCTGTGAGTTTGAGGCCAGCCTTGGAGGGAGAGAGAGAAAGAGAGAGAGAGAGAGAGAGAGGGAGAGAGAGAGAGAGAGAGAGAGAGAGAGAGAGAGAGAGAGAGAGAGAGAGAGAGAGAGAGAGCTCAGAGACTAACAGATGGGATTAATAAACAAAACAAAACCAAAGACGTGGTCATTATCTACAAAGTCTCCTCTCAAATACATACAATTAGAGAACTGCTCAACAGTGAAAGAGTCACGAATGCAGAAACAGGAATGGATCTCAAGGGCTACATGTCAAAGGGCACAGCCCCTCCCCCACTGGGCAGTGCCACCTGTGTGACACAGACCTAGAGGCATATGACTCCATTCATATGTTCATCCACATGTCTCTCCAAAGACAAATTTATAGAAGTTTCATATGAAAATTGGATTACTGTTTGTTAGAGGGTGAGAAAGGGCGGGGTGTGTGGGCGGCTGAGACCACAAGGGGAAGGTCAGGGCTATCTCTGTGGGAACTGAGCCGTGTGCATCCTGTGTGAGTGGTTTCACATGCTGCAGAGGTGATGAAAGACACAGAGCAAACAGAGTGCATTCTGACCAAGTCTGAACTTTCCCTCTTGATACAGCACCACAGTTAGACAGAGCTACTGGGACAGGGGATCTGGCATAGCTTTCCTTTACATCTGTGATTATTTCCAAGTTAAAAGTTGAACACATACAATGGTACAAAAGAGAAGAGGCCAGCACAATATACTGAGCCCTACAAACGATGAGGTACAGCTGAAGGCAAAGGACCCACACAAGCAGGAGAAAATGGCTGAGCCAGGAAAGGCAACCATATCTTCCTGTCACTGCCTCTGCCAGGTTTGGGAGTTTCGTCTCAATTTCTGGGTCATTATCATAAGGGGTCACATTCCCTGGCCCCACTCTGAAAAAATCACACAGATTGCTGAAGGGAACTCGAGACACTTATAACTTACTGTCCTGGACTCACATTGTAGACCAGATTGGCCTTGAACTCTCAGAGATCCACCTGCCTCTGCTTCCCAAGTGCTGGGATTAAAGGCGTGCGCCACCACTGCCTGGCTGCATGGATCTCTATTTGTTTTGTTTTTCAAGACAGGGTTTCTCTCTATGTAGCTCTGACTGTCCTGGAATCTGCTCTGTACACCAGGCTGGTCTTGAACTCAAAGATCCACTTGCCTCTGCCTTCTGAGCACTGGGATTAAAGGCATGCGCCACCACCACCTGGCTTGGTTTGCAGGGATCTTAAATCACTTTGAGGTTGGGATTAGGTAAAGGTGGGGACATACTCCTAATAGAAGGCCTAGACTATTGCATCTTAGCCTGGTGATGCCAAGGATCCTACCAGCGATGCCAAGCTATCTGCTTTCTCTCCTGTCTTTGGTGAAATTAGCCTTTGCACCCCCGTTGGTGTTCTCCATGCTAGCCCAGAACAGGAAGTTGTGCTGTGCTAGAAGACCCAGAAATTAAATAATCACAGTCTTGGCCTACTTAGGCATAAAGAGGAATGGCATGCTGAGCAAAAGGGAGAGCTCTTGGGAGATGCCCAATGCTCCAGAGTCCCTCTCCCAGATGTGATGATCCTAACCTTGCTCAGCACCCACACTGAAGACCTTCAACCTCGCATGAATGCTGCAAGGATGAGGCTTCAGGGTAGGAAAGAGGTGATGTGCCCACAGTTAAAGGGAAGCGCTCACCAACGTAGGGCAATGTCTGGACTGGGGTGGCAACGGTCCAAAGGGACATGAGACATATCCATGCTAAGCTGAGGGTTGTCACTGGTACTGGGGTAGGAAGAAGCCAAGAGGGAATGGAGTCAGGAAGTGAATTCTGTCCAAGTAGGGAGGATGCTAGGCACTCCCTCTGTTGCTCTGCCTGTCCCATGGACAATGGCATACTCTCAGCCCTCTGTTCTTGACTCCAGGGATGAGGCGAAGAAAAATGCAAGAGCTCCCGGCCCCTACCACTAGCACCATGGGCCTAAGTGGGTAGGAGATCCACCTACCAGGAGGCCAGCCTTCCATCTGGAGGCTCGAAACAGGACCCCTCCTGACTAGGTCTGTTCTGCTGCTGTATAATATGATGCTTGCTGAACACTAGTGTTCTTTCCACAAGTGGCTGCCAGGTAGAACTCTAAGTGCCTCCCTCAGTGCACACAGGCTTTGGGGTTGTTTGGATGAGAACAGCCCCCATAGGCTCATATATTTGAATATTTGGTTCCCAGTTGGTAGAACTGTTTGGGAAGGATTAGGAGGTGTGGCCTTGTTGAAGGAGGTCTGTCATTGGGGATGGGCTTTGATGTTTCAAAATCCCACACCATTTACCTCCCCCCTTCCTTCCCTCCCCCCACCTCATGGTTGTTGTCTCAACATATAAGCTCTCAACTTATATGCTCCAGCGCCATGCCTGCCTGCCTGCTGCCATTCTCCCCAACACAATGACCATGGACTTACCCTCTAAAGCCATTAACAAGCCCCCAGTTAAGTGCTTAAAAAAAAGTTTCCTTGATCATGGTGTCTCGTCACAGCAACAGAACAGTAACTCACACAGGCTCTCTCTGGGCTTCTAAAGCAGAAGGTCCAACGCAGGCAACTGGAGAAGGCGCTTTCACAGCCATGTCTTTCCGCTCTAAGCACAAACACGCAGAGCTCCCAAGTCTCGGTGAGCATGTGAGGTGGCCTTAGGGGACCCCCCCCCCCAGGCTCACACAGCCCACATCAACTGAATCAGCATTTACTTTCAGTGGCTCTCAGCTTTCCTAATGCTGAGACCCTTTAATACAGACCCTCATGTTATGGTGGCCCCCAAACATAAGCTTATTCTGTTGTTATTTAATGACTGTAATTTTGCTACTGTTGTGAATCATAAGGTAAATGTTTGATATTCAGGATATCCAACATGTGACCCTTGTGAAAGGGTTGAACAAGCCCCAAAGAGATCCCAACCCACAGGTTGAGAACTGTTCAGGAAGCAAGAATGCTTACCCAGCCTCTGTGCTGGCGCACGCTTTTAATCCCAGTACTTGGGAGGCAGAAGCAGACAGATCTCTGTGAGTTCAAGGCCAGCCTGGTCTACAAAGAGAGTCCAAGACAGCCAGGGCTCTGTGTAACAGAGAAACTCTGTATCCAAAAGTCAAAAACCAAAAACCAACCAACCAACAAACAAAAACAAAATCAGCATGCGGGAGGCACACAGAGGCTGTGCCCCTGGTCTGTCCCCCCCCTCCCCTGGATGTGAAGAGGACTGCTTTTCCCACATGGAGCCCCTGGTCTCTTTCTGTGTTGGTTCCTCCGTGTCCATAGAGGATGAGGTTCTAGGCTCCACAGATATGGAAATCCCAGGACACTCAAATCCCTCACACGTGTCCCAGCATTTGCATCCCCAGTCATTTTCATGTAAGTCGGGTGCTACAGTGTGGATGCCGTAGGAGCCCTTGCACTGTTTAGACAATGCTACTTTCTCCTCTTCCTTTTCCCTTGGAAAAGCATATGCAGTATTCAGGACAGACGTGGTTCTGTTCTATCAGTTTTCAGGGAAGTTTGCCAGTAGCTCATCATCCCTGGTACACTAGTCTTCCTGGTGTGATGCTCTGAGCCACAGTGGTGGTGACCGCTCTCTCCAGGGTCTGTTCCATTATGACCCAGAAGCCATGCCATTCATCCCCAGACCAGGGAATGGACCCCAAAATCTCCATGCCCCTATGTTTCCACTGACCATACCTGGAGAGGTCACAGGGCCCAGAGGCAACATCATCACCCACTTTGAACACAGTATCGGGCATCTCCTTCCCCGAGTCACTCAGAACAGACGGGGCCAGAGGCCAGCCATGTATCTGGCCCAGGAAAGCAAGTCCTATAGCCACTCAGCCTTGCTTGCAGCCCCAGAGAACCTGAGCAGTGAGCAGCAGAGACAAGTGCTAAGCCCTCCCCTCCAGGCTCAGCACAGCTTTCAGGGGATGAGAAGAACACAAACACACTGTGGGGAGCCTGCATCCCGTACAACTGTGGAGTCCAGAAAGGCTACAGTGCAGAGATGGTATCTGCCATAGGCCGTGAGAGGTGAGTAGGAATTCTCCAAGGGAAAAGGAAGAGGAGAAAGTAGGTGAGTGAAGAGAGGGCGGTGGCGGTGCTAACATAACTCATCACCCAGTTCTATCTCGGGGACCCCTCCCCCACCTCAGAAAGCACTGCATTTCTAGGAATAGGGATGGGACCTCCATTTGCTCCATGGTCCCTCTGGCTGGCCTAACTCACAGGCAGTCCCACCTGGGGAGCAGAAATATCCAACTGTTTAGAGTGACCACTAGTGCCTCCAACCTTTCTTAGAGGCCATATTCTCGCCATGGGCTAAGTGAAGGGAGAAAGCGCGGCCCAGAGACCTTCAATTTGGCTTTTAAGGATGTTTGGCCTGTGAGCTTCCCCAAGGTCACTACAGTTCCAGGACCCCTGACTCTTTGGAAATTAAGAAACTCCACAGATACAAAACAGTGCCCTGGACCACCAGGCTTTATCTGAACATCACTGCTACTGCCCAACCAGAGCAAGGCGCTGGACACACCACTGGACAGGTCATCTGGCCCTCAGCCTTAGGCTGACGTATCTGCAAAAAAGCACATTCCATGCACCTACGGGATTCTAAGGGACAGGAAAGAGATGGCCTGGGCATGTTCCCCTAGTGTCTACTGAGATGAGGTGGGGAGACTTAGGGATTCCTGGCCTGACTTGGACACCGGATGCTATTTCACTGGCCCTGGCTGAGGCAGCATGAGTCGCTCTTACCAGCCAGTCACACTGCACCAAGAGAAATAGATCAGACGTCGTAACCAAACCATGCCACTTACCCTGCATCGGAGAGTTTAGAACTTTCCACGAAATACACACATTCCTTCTTCTTGATGTTTTCAGGAATCCATGAGCTAAGGTTTTCTTGCTGGGAGTTACAAAAAAAAAAAAAAAAAAAAGGCATATTGAAGCCAGGCATGGTGGCGCACGCCTTTAATCCCAGCACTCGGGAGGCAGAGGCAAGTAGACCACTGTGAGTTCGAGGCCAGCCTGGTCTACAAAGTGAGTCCAAGACAGCCAAGTCTACACAGAGAGACCCTGTCTCGTAAAACCAAAAATAAAAATAAAAAAGAGCATGTGTACATTATGAAGCCCCATACCCCAGGCCTCCCTTAAACATCTTTCTGCTCCCTGATGAGCTTCCACCTCAAAGCTTAAAGGTACCCTTGTTGGGGCTCATGCTGGGGTGTGCACTTAGAAGACAGGGCTGAGCCTTGCAGTTGGCGATACTTTGTGCTCAGCACTTTACGGTCTATGTCCACCTTGCTTTCCTCGGGAATGTATTGTATGAAAAGAACAAGTAGGGCGAAAAAACTTGGGACCTAGCTTTGAAGACACCCTCCTGCCTGCCTGGCCACAGGCTCAAACGCACTTTTGGTATAATTACTCAAGGGCTTTTGGTGACATGAGTCAGGGACCTAAAATGATGCCCTTGGACTCCACAGAAAGATAAAAGAACTAGAGACATTATGCAACAGGGAGAGAGAAGTGAGGTTTCCATCGTCTGGCACGAGGCCTCCGTGTCCACCTGGCCGAGCCTGAGTCTAGCCTGTGGTCACTGACTGCCTTGGCCAGCCCAGGCTGCCCTAACCAATGATGACCATTGGGCTGGCTCTGTGGCCCGGAAGGTTGCAGAGCAGCCAACAGAAACCTACCTTCTCACTGTTGAAGGAGCACAGAAGCATCCTACTCTTGTAAACATTGCTGTTGCTTCGCCGGAGATTGGGGATCATGCCCAGGTCAGTGGCTCTCCTGGACTGCACCCCAAAGCCTTCCTCTTGCTCAGAGCCAGGCCTTCTCCGATCCGAGGAATCCATCCTCCACGGCTTCAGCCTCACCTGAAGGGAGAGAGGTCTCTAGATGCCTTCAGGATAGTGTCTTCTCATTTGTGAGGGGGTGAGGGTGGGGAGTGGGGGGTTGCGGGGTTCTAGAGAGAGGTACTGAAACACGTCTGAAAGAGGAAGTTGGGGCAGCGGTTATGAGAGGGCACACCCTCCTGCTTCCTCTGTGGACTCTTCCACCTATTTCCCCGTTGTCTGGGCATCTCTCCAAGCTTCCAGAGCTCCAGCACCTGCCAGAGCCCTCACTGGAGCACATTCCTAATGGGTACAATCTCAGGTGGCTCCTTGGCTCCACCATTCACCAGTTCCCTGAATGAGAGCCCACAGCAGTGAAAACAGACAAACCCCTGTGATCACCACATGCTCTGGTGTGTGCCCTGTGGCTCTGCATCTCACGATTGCAGAAATTAACTGGCTTCTTTCATTTTCCAAAAGGAAAACAAAAGCCCCCACTGGCCCACAAAAGTAGGTTTTTGGAGAGTACCACAGTTCTCTGTCCTAAGAAGGCAGTGGTTAACGGCAGCCTGGCTGTTGACGCAAACCCTCCCTCCCTGGCTCTTCTTAGAAGAGGCCACAAAAAGCTGTCCATTTTCTCAGGTAAAAACTAAGGAAAATGAGCGGGGCATAGTAAACAAACTGAAAGAGAAATTCAAACAAAAACAAACAAGTGTTGGGAGCTGAACTCCCATCAGCCCCTGCAGTCCTCCTGTTGGAAATATCAGAAGGAAACTTAATTCAAGTGCCAAAGACACCTGCAGCCAGCATTACTTCAGTACTGTTCGTGGTAGGCAAAATAACAGAATTCACACACACACACACACACACACACACACACACACACACACACACACACACCATCTCCTTTTCACTGATGGATCAATAAAGAAACTAAGTTAAGGCTGAGTGGTGGTGGCAGCAGTGGTGGCACACATCTTTAATCCCAGCACTGGGGAGGCAGAGGCAGGTAAATTGCTGAGTCTGAGGCCAGCCTGGTCTACAAAGCGAGTCCAGGACAGCCAGGGCTATACAGAGAAACCCTGTCTTGAAAAACGGAAACAAAAACCAAGGCAAACAAAAAACAAAAACAACAACAACAACAACAAAAACCAAGGAAAACAAAGGGATTCGTTTCTACAGGGCTTCCCTGGGCCTGAGATACAGTCACTAACGCTGTCTTCTGATGCCAGTCACCCCTCACTTAGCTGCTCCAGTAGGCAAACAGGTGTGTGTGCAAAAAACCAACCATATGTTTTAGCCCCTTCCTGCACTGAACATCACTTCTGCAACACCAGGTTCCCAAGCTGGACCTCTGCCCAGTTGCTGGTCTCCCTGATCTCCCCAGGGCTCTTGGGGCTGAACTGTGGCTACAGTTCCTGGCTTCAGACAGATACTCTGACCTCCTCGGTCTACCATCCTCTCCCCACCCACCTCCATTTTGTCCCCAGGCCTAACTCCTTGCCAGATCCCCAGGCCTGTGAGAATAAATACTGGCCATCCTCTTGCACATCTGTGAGAGTACAGGCCATGGCTTGTCCCTGTGTGGCTTTTTAGAGCCTCCACACTCAATAGCCACCAGTCTTGTCTCCCACGTACAGAGAAACAAAGAAGCTCAGGTGACAGCAGAGGAGGAGGAGACGATACAGCAGCCAGTGTGGAGAGCCCTAGACTAGAGGCAGCTGCTCTGAGAGAGCCTAGTTTCCAGGTGCCAGGAGGTACAAGCACACAGCATGAGTGTCTGATGGTTTCACCTGTCCTAAGGACTAAAAAGGTATTTGATCCCAGATTCAAATGAAGACATCTGCTGTCTCAACATAGCCGATGGGTCTTTGCAGATGTCCTTAAAACCCATTGCAACTGCAAATAGCCCCGAGATGTCCACCCTCTGGATCTAACTCTGCCCTTAGACCACATTGTGACCCTGACTTAGCCTCTTTCCCTCCCTATTCTCTGCCCAAAAGGAGTAAAAGACTATAGGTGGAGGCGCTCTGAGACCCAGGACTGACAATGACCTTACTCAGAGTCCATCTAGCCCTCAATAGGGTTCCCTAGCCACTGACACCTTTGCCCACACTAGCTTATAAGCAAAAATCTTCACAATCAGTTGACATATGTGTGTGTGTCCAGAGCACTCCAGAGGGAAAAGAATGAATGGACAGACAGACAGAGAGGACATAGCAGAGCCTACACCCTGGACACAGAATGATCAACATGACAATTATAAATGTATTTGTTTGGTCATCTGGTCTACCTGTAAAAAGATAGCAGCCTAGGACAGAGCAAGACTCCCATGTGGGATGAGCCTCCAAATCTGAACTCTGCACACAGGCACTGGTAGAGACAAGAAAGGGCTCAGACTGTGGGGGATGGCTAGTGGCACACTCTCCCCTACAGCCTCACAGCAACTGAGTCCAGTCCCTGCTAAGATAACCCCACTAGGAATGGATGTACAGCCAAACACATTTGGGCTCACATCTTCCAAGTAGGCATTCATACTCAAGACTTCTGGACCCAAGACGTATCTGGGCACCCCAGCCACCCCAGCCACCCCAGCCCAAAGATGTACCAGAAAACATAAGGGACTTTATTGGGAGGAAAGCCTTGAGAGCCTTGGCTGGTGGCTGGGACATGGAGAACCTTCCTACCTCACTCACTGTAAACTCTACAGCATTCCCGCTTCCCTCTGGTTCTCTGCTTGCTCCCCAGCCATACTGGCCTGGGAAGCACTTCAGATATAAACAGTTAGACACAGGAAAGGGCACAGGAGCTAGTGCTCCGAGTACTCTGTGAGGATCCAGAGCAAGAGCTGGGAGCTGGGAGCTGGGAGCTATAGCGCCAGTGGGCACAGACCACTCCACCTGACATCGAGCCTATGCAGTTTACTAGCCGCAGAGCCTGTACCTGGGAGCTATAGCGCATGGGCACAGACCACTCCGCCTGACATTGAGCCTGTGCCGTTTACTAGCTCCAAATCCTCTACCTGGGCGCAGTTCAAACTCTACAGCCTCCCAACACCCCAACTTATGCCCCTATCCCAGGACACACCCTCCTCCCACCCAAGCTAAAATCTCTGCACCAGAAAGCAGTCAGCGCTCAGTTCATGCCTGCACACTGGTCCAAGATTCAATCTTTACACTTTTGCCACACTCAAAGGATGCAGCAAGCCGCGCCTCTGCACCTCTCACTCACTCCCAGGACAGAGCATCCAACCCGCATTCCGCCTGAGACCCTGCAACCATCGCTCCCTTCCCCCGATTGAACTCCAGAAGAAGATGGGTCAGCGCCCCTTTACCAGCGCCGGGTACCTGCTCAGCGTCACTCGCGCAGCTGCGCAGGACAACCGCCCTAAACCGCATCTCACGGCTTGGCGCAGCCTGAGCGGCCCGCCCCGCACTCTGCGTCACTCAGCCTGATTGCGTGGCAGCCGGCAGCAACTAAGAACTCCCGAGCCAAGCATATGCAGGGCCTCCTGAGATGCTCCACCTGCGGGTCAGCCTCCTCAGGACACCTAGTGACAGATGCTCAGAATGGCACTTGCTGTCCCGAGGGTCAGATCCTCCACAAAGTATGAGGAGAGATTTGTATGTGCCACGGAAACTTTGTCTCCAAGCCCTGAACCAAGAAGGAGGTGGCCTGGGATAGGGAGCCAGAGGGGTCCCATTGGACCTGAGCCAACTTAAATGCCAGACATACATCTGCCTCAGGACCCTTTTTTTTTTAAGGTGTCTTTTTTAATATTTTTATTTAATTTTTAAATTTATGTGCATTGGTGTGAGGATGTCAGATCTTGGAGTTACAGACAGTTGTAAGCTGCCATGTGGGTGCTGGGAATTGAACCTGGGACCTTTGGAAGAGCAGATGGTGCTCTTAACCACTAAGCCAACTCTCCAGCCCCCCTCAGGGCCGTCTTGCTACAAGTTCCTTGCCACTATCCTCACAGTAGGAACACCCAAAGCCAAAGAAAGTCTGAGCAAAGACTTTGGACCTGAAGTCTGGGGCAATCTCAGAGTCCCCCAAATGTGTCACACAACAGAGAGGGTGGAAGAGAACAAAGAAAGAAAGAAAACAGCAGGATCCATCCCAAATTGAACCTGCAACAGGGCTGGTTCCAGAACCCAAAGGTGCTTACTTACACACACACACACACACACACACACACACACACACACACACTACCTCCACTTATCTTTGGTTTTTTGAGACAGGGTCTCTCTGTGTAGCCTTGGCTGTCCTGGACTTGCTTTTGTAGACCAGGCTGGCCTCGAACTCACATCGATCCACCTATCTCTGCCTCCAAAGAGCTAGGATTAAAGGCGTGCGCCACCACGCCTGGCATCCTCAGCCATTCTTTCTTCCCCAAATCATGCTCGCCATTCTCCACTGCCAACAGCAATAACCAATGGCCAGCAGAAGCCCTGAGCCATTACCCCAGTGTCAGGAGACTGATAAGGACTGATCTATGACCTCTGGTTTAGATAGTGGCGGATCTACCCAGGAAGAGATACCTGGCCAGCAGCTTCCTCCCCAGGGTACCAGTCCCCTGTCCAGTCCCTGACTCGGCGTGTACGATTGAAGGTTCTTTTACAGCTACCCTGTGGCTTCCCCCTACTCCAGAGGAGCCAGCCAGCTCCCTGATGCCCACTGTTGAGGTTGCCTACCATCTCCCCATCCAGCCACCCCAGTCTGGATGGAGCCGTGGCAAAGGCACACAATCTGCAGGGACAGCCCTCATAATATGCCATTACAAATCAATACAGGGGGGGAGGGGCTGTCTCTCCTCCAGAGCAGGGGCAAGGCGGGTCACATGCCAGGCAAATGTGCACATGGTCTTCAGGGCAGTGACTCTGCCCTATTAGGATGCATGGTCCAGTGCTGTGTTCCCAGTGCCTGGCAACTAGGGCTCACTGAGTGGTAGGTTATTAGGACAAGCTGCCACTCCCAGGAGAGATGCCTAGACCTAGGGTAACAGATAAGGAAGTAGATTACATGCCCCCTCCCCAATGCCATCTGCACATGGACCTATGATCCTTCCCGAAGACATCTCGTTAACTGGAATCACTATGGGCAGTTAATATTTCATAAGACAGTAATGGCAGCATGGCCGGCTGATGAACACAATGGCCTCTGGTTCCAAGTAGCCCAGGGCCTCCGTGGGAACATCATCTAAGGTGAACAGCCAGTGAGCCATTCATCTCCCATGAAGTGTCTGTGCTGTGTGGCCCCCGAGTGGCTCCTTCTCTTTTTAGAGAAGGACTACAGGTTACAGGAAGGACCATATCGCATCTTCCAAGACACCATCACGGTGGCGTTTATGAAACATCCATCCATAAAAGTGATGGGCACCATCCATAAAACTCAGATGCAGCATGTGCTCATCTCGCCAGAAAGTCGTTTCAATTCTGATGAAGGAAATATTTAGCACAAGAAGGGTTTTTTGTTTTGCCATGGACATTATGCCCGTGATAAAAAGCCCCTGCTTGTGCAGCAGAAAGAAAACCACAGAAATGTGGTGATCTGATGGTTTTCTATGCAGAGGTCATGAGTGAAAAACAGAACTAAGGAAGCAAGGCTATGGAAGGAGAGGAAGTCTGAGCCCAGAGCACCAGCAGTTGCTCCATAGAGTACCATTACTGCTCTGTCCCAGTGCTGACTCTGCCTCTGTTGGGAAAAGCAGCCATGGGGGATGTGTAAATGGATGGACATGGCTGTGTGCCAATAAAACTTTATTTACAAAAGCAGGCAGAGTACCAGATTTCGAAGATGAGGATTAAGTTTGAGAGTGGGGAATATCCTTGCTTTCCTTCATCCAGGGAGTCAACAGACCCTCTGCATTCCAGAAACATCTCAGCAACAGGGCAGTTCCTGAAAATCCAGTGCTGGGAAATCACTACAGGAAGCTGTAAGAAAAGCAGCTGGTGTCACCCTGGGAACTCCCCACTCACAGCATACTGCCACATGCTAACACAGGCACATAATCCTGAGAGCTGGGTTGACCCCAGGGACCAAAAGGTCATGTGACATTCTGAGTAAAATTCAACAGCACATACCCACACATAGGCACACACGTATACACATAGTTAAAAATAGAAGCAGAATCTAACCAAAAGAAGAAAAAAAGCTCAGGGCTCACAGGTTGAGAGCACTGGCTGCTCTCCCAAAGGTCCTGAGTTCAATTCCCAGCAACCACATGGTGGCTCACAGCCATCTAGAATGAGATCTGATGCCCTCTTCTGGCCTGCAGGTGTACATGCAGGCAGAACACTGTAAACATAATAAATAAATCTTTTTTGTTTGGTTGGTTGGTTGATTTTTCGAGATAGGGTTTCTCTGTGTAGCCTTGGCTGTCCTGGACTAACTTTGTAGATCAGGCTGGCCTCGAACCCACAGCGATCTGCCTCTGCCTCCCGAGTGCTAGGATTAAATGCATGTGCCACCATGCTTGGCTAAATAAGTCTTAAACAAACAAACAAACAAACAAAAAGAAGTGCCAATGCCGAGGAAACCAAGCAGAAGCACAGAGAAGGGCCTCGCTGTTCAAGCAATGCCAGGCTTGCAGCAGTCTGTCCCCTTAGTGTCCTGGCAGCCAGGACACTAACAGCACAGTCCCTCTGAAGGGTACAGACTACAGTTAGTTGGGGTAGGGCACAGCCATGTTCATGGTCAGCACATGACCCAGACAGGGCCAGTCCTCACATGTGGGCTTGAGGAACTGCATGAAAAATCACACTTCCTGCCAGATGTGACACTGCCAACCTCATACCTAGGGTTGGAGGCCAGCAGTCGGCTGTGCTAACCCACAGCAGTCTTGGGTTAGCAGAACACAGGATGAGGCCGTGCACTGAGAGCTGTGGTTGCCCTGAGGTGAGAAGCCACTAGCCACGTTTCTCAGGCATGGGAAACCATATTTCAGTTTTAGTTTAAGTAAGTCAAGGTTACTTTTCCTGTTTGTGCAGGGTTCTCTACGTTTGAAATGAGACCTCTGTTATAGATGCCAACCCTGATGCAATTGTTATAGAGTAGGGAGGTGGAAGTCGGAAAAGAGAACTTGCAGAGTTCAGGGAAGTCCCTTTACAGCCCTCCTGAAGTGGGACAAGGGCACTTGCAGGACGTGGGAGCCAACTATCCCCCCACACACACACACTGTAGATGCAGGGCCAGACAGGCAGAGCTAGGCGAGCTAGGGTTATGCTCTGAGTTTGCGCCAAGTGACGCCAGGGTGCTTCTGAGAGTACGTGCAGGATGGCTGTGAGGACAGACTGCTGGCTGCAGTGTAAGAAAGACGGCCTTTATACTCTGTCATCTCTCACCACAGTGACCTTCCCATGAGGCCACGGCTGCTGTCCCTCCATCTTCCAGCTCGTACCTGTTTGCTGTTTGCCTCTCTTTGGCTCAAACCTAACCTGGAGTTGTTGGGAGAAGTGAGTTCTGGGAACACAGCTAAGTGCACCCCCCAAGTCACGTGCTTAGGATTCTTTCAGCGATGGTGCACGCCTGTAATTCCAGCACACGGGAGGCAGAGGCAGGTGGATCTCTGTGAGTTCAAGGCCAGCCTCGTCTACAAACTGAGTCCAGGCCAGCCAAGGCTACACAGAGAGACCCTGTCTCGAAAAAAAAACAAAAATAAAACTCAGCTGAAGCCATCAGGATTTTTCACAAACTGGCAGGCCCTCTAAGCAGGCACCAAATTAGATACAGTCTGCACAAGCCCCAGGTGCTATGTGATGTGACGTGCCTCTTCCTATCTTTCTTTTTTTTTTTTTTTTTAATTAATTTATTCTTGTTACATCTCAATGGTTATCCCATCCCTTGTATCCTCCCATTCTTCCCTCCCTCCCATTTTCCCATTATTCCCCTCCCCTATGACTGTTCCTGAGGGGGATTACCTTCCCCTGTATATGCTCATAGGGTATCAAGTCTCTTCTTGGTAACCTGCTGTCCTTCCTCTGAGTGCCACCAGGTCTCCCCCTCCAGGGGACATGGTCAAATGTGAGGCACCAGAGTACGTGAGAAAGTCATATCCCACTCTCCACTCATCTGTGGAGAATGTTCTGACCATTGGCTAGATCTGGGTAGGGGTTTAAAGTTTACCGCCTGTATTGTCCTTGGTTGGTGCCTTAGTTTGAGCGGGACCCCTGGGCCCTTCCTATCTTTCTAAACCAGAGGCCAGAGAAAACCCTTGGTGGCTGGGCAGGGAGGAGGAGGCCCGTTGTTTCCAGGCAGACGTACAATGCTGCAGGAACTCAAGGGGGCGCTGTTCTAGCTCAGGTGACTCCTCAGCACCGAAAAAGCCAAACAAAGGCCCTGAAGTGAAGGCCCTCCATTGCTTCATCGGGGTCCTGCGGCAGGGCGTCTTCCTTCAGACCCTCTCCCTATCAAAAATCTCCAGGAATAGCCTTTCGCAGGGACGTCTCAGTGGAGGTATCAGTGAGCACGGGCCAGATACCAAGACCGGAAGAGCTGCAGAGCCAGGGCCGGCCCCACAACCTGAGCTAGCCCTCTCTCTCCGCGGGTATCACCCCTGCCCCTTGGCCACTCCTGTCTAGGAGGAAGAGATCGGGGAGTCAAATCCAGGCTGAGGAGGGAAGTAACCCCACCCTTCCCCCACTAGCCTTCAGCTTACCACCTGCACTCCGTACAACTCGACGACAGGTCTCTCCGGGACAAAAGGAGGAGTAGGAGATGTCTGTCCACCTCCTCCTGTCAAACACTCCAATTCTATGTCTTGGCGGTTAATTCCAGCTGCGCTCTGCAGCCATTTTCCTATCATCCGCGTCCTTCTGGCCTAACCTCCATCAGAGTGGTCAGAGGACCTCTTTAAGCTCAGCTGAACTGAATCTATAAAAATCTTCCCGCCAGCCAGCCGAGCTGCTCTCTGCACCTTTCAGCTCAGATCGTATTGTTCCTAGTGGTAAAAAGAATGCCGGAGGTCAGAGGGTAAATCTTGGGAGTCTCTTCTCTCTTGCCACTGTGGGTTCCAGGGAACAAACTCGGGGTTTTCAGGCTTGTGAAGCCGGTGCTTTTACCTACTGAACCATTTCACCAGTTTTGTTTGTTTGGTTTGGTTTGGTTTGGTTTGTTTTTGTTTTTTTGGTTAAAGGCAGACCAGGATGGTCAGATGGCAACAGGAGTTCAGAGGGGAACCCTACAAAGTCTCATCAAGGACAGCCTGTCACCTCTAAAGGGCCTGAGGTACCCCCACGGCCCAGGCCTGATCTGCAGATCTGAGGGTGTACAGTCTGTAGGCCAGGAAAGGTTAGAGCCAGGCTCTCCAGAACAAAAAAAATAATAATTGTTGGTTACCTAAGATGCACACTGACAGACCACAGGCATAGGGTTGGGAGACTTTCAAAAATAAAGTCTATTTTCTGTTAGGGCTTTGTTTTTAGAGACTTTCTTTTTCCCCTGCATTATGAGTGTTGTGCTTGCATATATGAATACACTGCAAGTGGGTTGTCTGGTGCACGCAGAGGCCAGAAGAGGGCATCTGATCCTCTGGAAGCAGACTTAGAGAAAGTTGTGGGCAGCCAGAGCTCTTAATGGTTTCTTCAGCCCAACCCCACCACCACATCCCACAACGAAGGTTGTGAGCAGCCAGAGCTCTTAATAGTTTCTTCTGTCCACAACCCGCTACCACCATACCCCCCACCCCACCCCCATCCCCGGCTTTATTTCTTGAGACAAGGTCTCCCTCTGTAACTTAGGCAACCCTCCTGCCTCAGTCTCCGAGGGCAACAACTTCAAGACATCTCCCGGTAGTGGGTTAGCTGTTTTGTAACTCAAATCCCTGGTTTAGGTTCGAGCAGGAACGGGCGAGGGCACAACGGAGACCAGGGTGAGGATCCCGAGCAAGCGGCCCAATAAGTTTCTGAAGGCATCTCCAAGAGAATTCTGTAGCCCATCTCGACTCGGTTTTCCCTGATGCAACTCTGTCCTTTCCGACTCCTGCCGGGCATCCTAAGTCTCTCACACCCGCACCTTTCCTGCTCTATCTCAGCCTATCTCAGACTTTTGCAGCCTGGAGTCCTAAGGGCCGCCCTTCTCACGCACGCGTACATAGGGACGTCGCGACCGGCGGTCCGGAGAATCCAAAGCCCGGAGCCTTGCGCATGCGCAGGACCGACGCGCTGCCAAAGGGGCAGGGCGAAGGCTCCTGTCCCGGAAGTCTGGCAGTCCCATTGCGCCCGCGCGGTGCCGCCCTCTCTCCTGACCACCAATGGAACCTCGGGCCCCGCCCCTGACGACTCTGGCCCCGCCCCTGGAGACACGCTGCGGCTGAGGTCTCTCCCGCTAGCGGAGTGTAAAGCGAGGGCGGTCGGGCCCGCGGCCACTCGGGCCTTCGGCCCCTCGGCCACCATGAAGCTGACGCGAAAGATGGTCCTGTCCCGAGCCAAGGCTTCGGAGCTGCACAGCGTCCGGAAGCTCAACTGCTGGTGAGGCCAGCCAGGCACGGGAGGGAACTGAGGCCCCGGCGGGCGCCTGCTGCCCTTAGCCAGCTTGCAGCCTCACTCTGGGGCCAGCGCCTCGGAGGCGTGCGGCCCTCGCCAGATAACTAGACTTTACCAAGTTCACTAGTCTCGCCGAGGGGCTTTCACTAACCCTCTGTGACTGTGTCTGGTGTCTGAAACAAAGGTACTTAGTGGCATGTCTCTAGGGAGAGAGAACTGAGGATGTAAAGTCATGATCCTAGATGCTGCGGAGTAGGTGCACTCAAAGGTGCATGGCTGGGTCACACCAAGACTGAAAGTCCAGGACTTCTGGATGAATTTGCATCAGTGTGGTGTGGAAGAGCTACAGGTGTCTCTGGGGACTCAGATGGGACACTGTGGCCAGAGCATCTAGAAGGGGCAGAGCAAGTTCAGACCCTCGCTCCTAGTGTTGTCAGCACGCCGCTGGAGTGAACTTTGTTAATTAAAAGCCTTTCTCTGCCCTGGCACAACTGGTGTTGGGCCACAGTCCTCTCTGTCCTGGGTTTTCAATAATGCCCTTCTTTGTTGAGCCAGCTCGGCAGGGCTCCCTCTGTGCAGGCAGAAACAACAGCCACATTACAGGCCTGTGAAGTTTGCTTTGTAAGCTGCATGATCAGCCTTTGAACTTGGCCTCTTATGAAGACCCGTTTGTTTATGTCTATGAGAGGAAACAGCTTTCTGCTGTGGGGGCCTGATGGGAGTAAACTGTGTGCCCTGCAGACAGAGTACCCCCACCCTGCACCAAGCATGTTGTATTGTTAGAGATCAACCTAACCATTTGTGATACCTTTTTCAATTATAGATTGGAATTAGATTTATAGGCAATTGTCATTTCTCTAGTTTTTTGGTTTGCTTGTTTTTTTAAATCTCCATTCAATAAGATTAAAACATATATATTTTTTTCTCCCCCAGGGGCAGCCAGCTCACAGATGTAAGTACTGCCTTGATTGGATCATCTCCCAGATGCCTTTCCCCAGAAGAATAGATAAAGTTACAGAATTGTGGTCATCAGTTCTGTGCCATGTCACCTGTTGGTCCTACACAGAAGAAGGCCGAGTCAGAGCCCTGCTCTGGGAAGAGTCCCGGGGTGGTGATTTTCCTCAAGGACATCATCAGAGGCTCCCTGCATAGCCTCCCCTCAGCTTCACGATGCTACACACCAGTCCCAGCCCCAGCCCCACCCCCACCCCAAATGGTGGGCAGCTGGGACTGTGAAGCCCACGGCCCAGGCCTGATCTGCAGATCTGAGGGTGTGTTATGGCCAAAACCTACTTGCAGTTCTGTCTGCCTTGGGCCCAGCTCCATTGACAAGGAGAGTGTCTCTCCTTCCCTCGTGCCTCAGAAGCAGCAAGAAAGAAGGTTCTTTATCTCAGTGTAGGAAACCTCAAGATCCTTGGCCAGATGTCCTTTGAGGGCATTGAATGTGATGATGTATTGGGTCTAGAACTATCGTAAGCTGCCAGGTAGAACCACCCAGTGGAGAACACACTGAGGGCAGGCTGGGCCATAGAGACCCACACACAGCTGATTTCTTGTGAGTGTCCTGGTGCGCAAGGCTACTACTCCTTGGCCCCATCAGTGCAGGTGACAGGACCCAAGACAGATGTCTCCCCTGACCTGAAGTGTCAGCATGACACTCTTACCTACTCACTAGCCCTGTTCTTCCCTCCCTAGATTTCCATATGCCGGGAGATGCCCAGCCTGGAAGTGATCACACTCAGGTACTTGACTGCTGTGTCGCTGTAGTCCTAGGGTATGGGAGCTATGGGGAGCTTCACGTCCCTGCACCATCTAGGAGGGCAGCTTCCGGTGACAGAAGAGTTGGGGGATGGGACTGGGAGAGCCTGACCCTCCTGCAGCTCCTGTCCACTTTCTCAGGGAGATACCTGGGCCTCCTAAGGGCTCCTTTCTGCCTGCCCTCTCACATCCGCCCTAGGAACAAGTCTGTGCACTTGTAGCAGTGGTCAGGCCTTCTAATAATGAGCAGTATTTCAACCAGGCCAGTCTCCCCTGTTGCCACATCCTGTCCCCAAAAACCCCCCAGGTGCCCTACCTCTCCTGCCTTCCTGAGTCCGTCACTTCTGGGAGCTCCTTCATCCTCAGAGTCTCTCTTGCCCATTCCGGGACCCAGATTAGGGCTGACACTTATGGCCACTGCTGCCTGGTGCTGGTGGCCTTTTCTGGAGCATGTTATACACCAGGGCAGCCTTGCAAAAGGGACTGTGGGTGAGGCTGGCTCAAAAGGCCAGGCCCTGGCTCTGGGAGGTACAGTGTTTGGCCTTTGCTGATTGGAGCACCATGTATCAAGACTTGGTGTGTTGGTAGGGACATTGAGTGTTCCTGGATGCTGTTTTTCCCTTCCTGTGTTGTGTACACTCTCCTACAGGACAGAAGTCATCCTAAAACCCTGTTTCTCTTTAGCCTGCAATTCTGAAAGTCATATCTGATTTATGTGTGACAGGGCTCTTGTGGCATTTTTTGCTGAGTTTTAGCCTGTGCCTGATGTAGGGCTAAGTGTGTTCCTTGGAGACCTAGTGTCACCTATGAAGGAGGGCAGAGCACCCTGTCTGCCACAATGGTTCCATGTGCATGCAGAGCTTGAGGCCAAGGAGCTGCCCACATGGAGTCTCAAGTTGAGGGGCTCCCAGCTAACACTGCCTCTTCTCCAACCCCTGCTTACTTGGCTTTGACCCAATTCTAAGGCAAAAACCTTCTGCTGGTACTTATGGCTAAGGCAGACCCACAGGAGCAGGCCCCCTGGCCCATGGAGGTCCAGACTGTATGAGTCCCTGACTGTTCTGGTCCCGCAGCGTCAACAGCGTCTCCACCCTGGAACCTGTGCGTGGCTGCCGACGCCTGAGTGAGCTGTACCTGAGGAGGAACCGCATCCCCAGTCTCAATGAGCTGTTCTACCTAAAGGACCTGCCACACCTCAGGGTGCTGTGGCTGGCTGAGAACCCGTGCTGCGGCGCCAGCCCGCACCTTTACCGCATGACTGTGCTGCGCAACCTGCCCCACCTACAGAAGCTGGACAACCAAGGTAGCATCTGGCACGTTCACCCCGTGGCAACTGAGGCGGTCCCCATTGAGGGCTTCCCAGGCAGCCCCTCCTCCCTGTCTTCTGCAACCCCCGTGCATCCATTGTGCAATGTCATCAGGAGCACCCCCTGAGAGAGTGTCCCCTTTCAAACATGCCATTGCAGCATTCAGTACCCACAGGGTTCCTACCTGTTAACCCCACCTGGGCTTGTGTGACTCAACAGTCTCTCCTCATCTTGCCTCCCTCTGTGAAGAAAATCCATGTGCCATGGTGGGTGTGCAGTACAGTGACTGGGCAGCATGCGGTGATCTTAGCTGCACAGGCAGCCAGGCCTCTGGAGCCAAATGGATGACTGCCCTAGTGCCCCCACACCATGCCCACATACCCCTCTATCATGGTGGAGAGCCTTGCCATGGGCTCTTGGCAGGGTCCAGCTCACTGACTCCATGGGCTAACACTCTTAGCAACCAGTCTCTGATCTTCCTGAGTTACATTGCAGTTGTTTTCTCCCAGACACTGAACAAGAGTGAGTGACGTGGGCTAAGTATGTAAAACCCATTCTTTTTAACATTTGTCTTAGGGACTGGAAGCATACTCTTTTCAGAGCCTGTTAGCATGTGCAAGGCACTGGGTCCAATCCCAGGACCACACAGAACTATCTTTATTGAGGGGTTTGGCTCATAGAAGATGCCGGGCCTGAAGTTCACAAGCACCCCTTGCCTCCTGCCAGGTGTCATACTCATTGTGCGCCTGGGGATGGGAAGGACTGACTATCCCAGGAACAGCGACCCCTCTCACCCCCACTCCCCCGTGCACACAGCAGAAGGTGTGCGGAAGCCAGAGGAGGCCAGGGCTGCACGGGGCTGTGCCACACGTGCCCCTGACACCCTTAACCTTCTTGTCCTTCTCCACAAGCTGTGACCGAGGAGGAGCTGACTCGTGCCCTGATGGAGGGAGATGAGATCACTGCCGCCCCTGACAAAGAAGGCACGGGCAATGGCTGTCCCAAGGCCTCCTGCACCCTCAGCTCTGTCACCTCTGCCACTGAGACCAGCCAGGGCCTGCTAAGCTACACGGAAGAGACAGAGTGAGCCTGCTGGGGAGCAAGACCCATTGTCCCAGGGGCATCCTCAGGCCCTGAGAGGGTGCCTTCCTGTCTCCTGGTAGGGGAGGATGCTCAGTAACCTGTGAACACCTACACCGGCGGGTGGGGGAGGAAGGGTGATGCAGGGGCAGAGCAGCTAGGGGCCTGCAGTGCTTCTTGGGTGGCTTTGAATGTGGCCATTGTTATGACTGTACTTGGTCAGAAATGACACAGGAAGGCTGTGGGTTCTCTAGAAGGGCCACAGCCGAGTTCCAATGGCAGGTGCAGCCTGCTGTCTCCCATCTGTGGACAGCACTGGAGACAAACCCTGTGGGGGGAGAAGCCATTCTTCTGCTCTGACTCCCACCATGATCACTTCTGTGCCTTCCCTGAGGCCCTGAGTAGAAAGCATTGCAGGTGGGAGCCCTGGGCACAGAGAGGCTGCTCCTGCCTCTGAGCCCCTATTCTGCACACTAGGCTCCCGCGCCTGCTTCTGTCTCCTGCTCTGGGCTGGGGCCACCTGCCAGTGTGACTTAGCGTCTTCTCAATGGGATTTGACATGCAGATGGTGATGCCCAGAGCCCTCTGACTGTCACACTCTCACTGTCTTCTCTTACCAACAGAGTACCGGGCCAGACTGCTGGAGATCAGTGTCCTTCCTTCTCACAAAGAGATGCTTTGAGGAGTCACAAGGATAGGGTGAGTGACCACTGCCCCTCTATCCTGGCAGCAGAAGGCAGGCTCCAAGGATAACGTGGGGCAGGTCTGGGCTCATAGGAAGGAAGAATGGGGTGCATGAGGCAAGAGTAGCAGCCACAGCACCCAAGCTCAGTTCAGCTTCCCACTCCAGCATGCAGGAGCCTCCACTTCTCTAGGTCACTGTCCCCTCAGGATTCCTTCCCTCTCCACTTGCCACCCCCCCCCCCCCCCCACACACACACAATGCACACCAAACTCAATTTCAAGAATTTCAAGAGCAGGTTTGTGCCCATAGGCTCTCTTCCCTCTCCGTGTCCTCAGTTGCTCAACAGAATTGCCGGAAGGCATCTGTCTGCTGTGTCCAGCAGGCGTCCTCCAGCTTGCAGCTAGAACAGGCACACCTGCCCCAGAGAAAGGCCTTCCCTCCAGCTGGTTGCCCTTGGGCCAGCATCTGTAGAACAAGGACACAAGTAAGAGTTTGCAGAGGCCTTAGTGTGCTGCACAGGTCAGGGGTCAGAAGTTGAGGTGAGTCACTTCTGGCCTATTCCTCTCCATGAGCCACAGGTACAGCCCCCTCAGCCCACGTCCTCCCATCCTTGGGTTGGAAGGACCCCCTTTCACCACTTTGTATCAGAGAATACCACTCTGAGAGGTGCTGGGCCCTCAGCCTCTGTGTGCAGTTTTTCCATCTAAAGCTAGGGTTGACCCAAGGAACTGGATAGGGCAGCAGGTGCTCATGTCTGTGCCTTGACCTCCCTGTGTTGCTACCTGGAACGCCCTACCCTAAGACTGTTCACTCTACAAAGGATGCCACGGGCCAGCATCTAGGTCATTCTCTTTGTTCCCAGAACATCCTGACTGCCATCTTGCTGCTGCTGCAGGAGCTGGACACAGAGGGGCTAGAGGCTGTCCAGCAGACTGTGGGCAGCCGGCTACAGGCGCTGCACAGGCTGGAGCCCCAGGAGGACATGGAGTGACTTCCTAGGCCCCAGTGCCTGGACCCTGTTATATCGTGTGGAAACATGACTCCACCTAGAAAGCCTCCCTCTGAACTCTTAGCACCAAGCCAGTGCAGAAGCAGTGGCTGCCAGCTGGGCAGACCTCTCTCCTGTGCCTAGGGCTGGCATGGTCCCTGGGACCTACCTGCTGAGGTCTTGAGGATCCGGGCATTACCTGACCCTTTCCTCCAGGGAGGACTGTACGAGCCATACCCTCCAATAAAGCACTTTCTGTTTGGGCTGGAAGCCAGAATCTCAGTGGCAGGCAGGGCCTTGACTGTTTGTCAGCAGCTAGGGGAAGCCCTGGTTTCCCTGTATCAAGCTTGTCCTCAGGGAGATGTCTGATGGAGCACCATGCCCCAGATGTCCTTAGACACCACAGCCTAAGAGAACGGATTCTTCTCAGGTCAAGGCTGACCAGGACATTGTCATTTCTCTGTCTTCTTCAGGAGAGGGATGTCACCTAGGTAGAGTAACTGTTGGGGACATCAGAGTTGCTCAACATTCTGAGGTGTCAGATGCCATCAATGAAGCTGTCTTTGTTAAAGCAATCAAGGAGGCCCTGTAACTTACCCACCAGGCAGGGCCACCTGGGTGCCTTGGGGCAGCCTTACACCTGCCCCAAGAGAATAGAGCCAAGAAAGGCGTCAAGATTAGCATATGTAAAACAATGAGCAAAGAATGTCTGGACCGGCCACCACCATGAGACAGGTAAAACATACCCAAGAAGCCTGCTGCATACAACAGCCAGCTCTGTAGGTGACCTGTAAGGGTCATACTGAAGGTTCTGGGCCACTGGGCCACTTCCAATCCTGGGAGTACTTTCTCTCTTAATAAACTGTTTCTACCAGTGTCTGTGTCCCTGGTCCAATTCCTTGTTCCAGGACATAAAATTCTGGAATGCCAGCAATGCCAGCAGGCACCCTCTGGACCACACCCCACACCTGGCACATCTAGGTTTCCTTCCTCCCATGGCACACTCAGGCACACCACAGGGATGGGCAAACAACCAGTTGTGCTAAGCCCCCATCCCTGGTCCTCTGCCCAGCCTGGGGACAAGCTACAGCACATATCCCTACTTAGAGCTGAGCAGGGGACCATCAGCCCCTACTCTGAATCTCCCAGGTGTCACTCCTAGAACAAAACAGGAATTAGCATCCAACCACAGCAAGGAAAGGTGTCACCAAGAAGGGCGGATGCGGTACAAGAGAACTCAGGCAAGAGGAGTCTGTATCCTGAGTGTCGCCTAAAGCCATCGCTGTCACCAGGGGCCCAAAGTTGCCTTTCAGCTGAGCAGGTAGACACTGAACTAGCCAGAGCTCCATGCTGAGACCTGAGTCCCATGCTGATGGAACCCCTGCGCAGTGCAGTGCCCAGACCCAGGAACAGAATGAGCCACATAGGCCTTGTGTCTGGATCTCCCGCCCTTAGTGCCTCCCCACTGCAGAGCTCCTTTGTCTGATAGATGCCTAGACTGAGCAAGGGACCTGCTGGGTGCTGCCCTAATCTTCAGGTGTCCAACTACAGCCTGCTCTTGTCCCCAGACCCTGAGCTCCTTTGGATGGACAACACACCTAACGGTCTTGGACATCCAGGGTGAATCCCTAACAAGCACAAGTGTCCCCCAGAGCAGGGACCCCTGAGCCTGTCCCTGGGGAACCTGAAGAATCAGGAAGAGGCCTAATGGTGGCCTGTGTGCCCATTTCCAGGAAGTGGGGGGTGGGAGTGGGGAAGGCCCTCTCCAGGGTGGCAGCACCTCCTCACAGGCAGCCTAGATACAGTGGTCCAAGTAAAAAGCAGTGCTGCCTGCCAGCCCTTCTTGCTGCTGTCACCATCCTCTGCTGACATCAGAATCCAACTCTTGACCAATCCAGGGTGGGCTGAAGAGCAGAGGCTTTCCAGGCACCCTCCAGGTCCTCAGCCTCTCCTGCGCACAGGTGGGTAGCCAGCCCATCTGTGTAAACCAATCTGGCGAATCTACTTTTATAGTACATATACATTACACCGCTCTGTTCCTCTAAGAGCCCCAATACAGGCCTTGTTGCCCTGTGCTCAAGACACAAACCCTCCAGGGTGCTGTGATAACACCTCCTACTCCAGGGCCCCTTTTCCAGCAGCCTTGAGGACACCAGCTTCTATGGACTCCAGCCAGGTGAAAGTAGCTGGGTATGTTGCCTGGGAGATAAGAGGACCACAGCAGCCTTGCGGTGACCCTTGGGGCTGGCATTATCACCACCACATCAGCCAAGTGCTTACCCAGCAGCACCTGTGTTCACACAGCACTCTGAGGAGGGTAGCATGCCACACACATCCTGTAGTTTTTTTTTCCTATTTGCTGAAAAGGATCTGTGAAGAGTAATTCAGTATGCGTCGAGCAGCCCGGAAGGCATTCCCTGGGAAGTCTGCTATTCTGCACGTGGGCCATCTCATACAACTATTGCAAACTGAGAGAACTCACTAGGATGAAAGGGCGCTCCTCAGAGGTGCAATGCTGCACACAGCTATGCAGAGGGGGCAGCCATGGAGCTTAGCCCTTATAAATGCTGCCCCCTCCTGGCCTGGGCATGGCCACTGAGCTGAAAGAGACCTGCTTGTCTCACCCAAGCCATTGATGTAGCATACTCCATTGACCCTGACCCTGTGTTTACTCTTAACAAGGGTTAGGGATGGTGTGCTCTGCCCTGTTCCCCACGTTCTTCAGATATCTGGAAACAGGATGTGAGGTTATGGGATGGTGAGGTGAGGACTGATGACTACTGGGGCAATGGCTTAGCTATTTCCTGTGTGAGAAGAGTCTTCCCATTCCTTCCGATATCCAGCCGTGAATCCACATGTGTGGACCAGTGTGACATGACGGTGACTCAGGAATGCTGTGCGGCTGGTGCAGTAAGTCAGAGAGAGTGCAGTGTGAGCCTGCTCAGCAGCTGTGTTTTGGGGAGGTGCTTCTCAAGGTTCCCTATCACCCTAAGATTTACTCAGGGGATCTCAGGATCCAGAAAGCACTAAAACAGTGGTTCTCGTGCATGGAAACAGCCTTCCTTCTGACTGAGCAGGACACAAGAACAGGACAGGTCAACTCTGGTTAGGGAGCTGCTGCTGCTGTCCACAGTACTCTGGGCACCAGCACGAGGGCATCCCTGCTCCATTGAGATCTGTCCTTCGCAGGACAGTGGCTCCCCAGTTCTGTCTTCTGGGGAAAAGCCATTCCCCCAGTGTGGAGACCGGATACTGAGAAGAAGCAGCCAGTCATGTGTCAGCGCCTATAGCTCTCGTCCTATGTCTTGGCCTCATTAATCCAGACAGACCCACTGCCCTTTGGAGTGGAACTAAGGCAGCCAGGGGGAAGGAGGCCCTGGCACATTACCTGCTCCCCAATGCTGCCCAAAAAGCCCAGGCCCATAGGGAGACCCTTGTGGAGGGAAACCACCACCCCAATGTAGCCTGCAGGCCCACAAAGCTAAAACCTTGACTTCCATGCACTGAGAGGCCAGAAACAGCCTCCATCTATTGGAAATATCCAGCCACTGTAGAAAATGGGCCCAGCAGTGGCTCATGCAAGAAACCCTGACCATCTGACTGGAGCAGGATCTGGGATGACATTGGCCAGGGCTCTGGCCTTCACAGGCTTCTCTGAGGAGCCAGCCTCATGGCCTCAAGAACTCCCTGGCTGTCAGCAACCAGCCAGAGCCACTATATTGACAGTTTTCCTTCTAGACCCAGGATCCATTGGCCACAGGCTGAGACCCCAGCCTTTCGGAAGGGCAGGTATAGGGCCCACACAAGGCTCAGTTGCTCTCAGCCCTTCAGGAAGTGCTATGAAGGACTCAGGTCTTCCTAGTGCCCCTCAGTGGGGTTCCCTACCATCCGGTCTTGCAGAATAGCCATGCGTAAGTCTTGCGCATGAGTCCCGATGACTCTCCCCTGGACTCCTCAGGTCATGCTGGCCAGCTGGGCAGGCTCTAGTCAGGTGACTTTATTTCTAAAAAAGGTGAAGCTCTTCTCAGCCATGTGGTGAGGCAGCCAGCTAGCCAGTGAGGGAGAGGCAATGTGGGTCTGCCCAGCCAGGGCTAGAAGGTGGGGGACCCCCCCCCCGGGTGCTCTGTCCTGGGGGCACCTAAGGGAGGAGCCCCGGAGCAGCACAGTAGACCCTCAGCCATGGGCTCCGAGTTCCACGTGAATTCCTCTCGGTGCCGAGGTCTGTGGCTGGCACCGGAAGAGGGTAGAGGACGGGAGAGTGGGATGGGCAGTAGTGGTGGTGGCCTCAGAAACCCGTGTCTATGCTCAAGGTGCGGCGTGTGACGTGCTCCAGCTCCCCGGACACGTAGTCTGCCATGCTGATGCGGTAATGTGCCAGCATCTTCAGCATTAGCCGCAGATTCAGCCACCACTGTTCCCGGGGCATGCGGTGCCTGAGAAGGTCAAGGTTAGGTACTGACGGAAGCCAAATCCCACAACCCCTTAAACCCCCCTGAGAATCTAGTCATCACTGTGACCAGGGTGGCATATGGGGTACATCTGGTTGCCCCATTCCCCTGGCTTGGGGTGACAGAAAGTGCTTCTGAGGTAGAGTCAGGTCCAAGAGTGACAGGCTAACCACCCGCTCACCATCAAACCTCTTCAGACTGCCCTGTGCTGGCCTCAGAACACCTGGACAAGATTCCTGCACTTCAAAGCCTGGGTAGGGACCCTATCCAGGGACATTCTGGGCCTCCCGGGGTCCTCCTTTCTCCACGCAGCTCCAAAGGGACTTACTCAAAATCGGTGTCTTTCTTGAGTTCTGTGACTGGACTGAAGGCCACCACCTTCTTCCGCAGGCCAATGACACAGGCCGAGTCCGGGGCGTTGGCAAACACCCGCCCTATGGAAACCAGTATGTGGTAGGCAAAGCCATGCCCTCAGAGACTCCCCGAAAGCCAGGTTGGGCCAGCTCATCCCACCGACCTTTGCGGTAGACATCGCGCAGTTTCTCCGACATCCACAGCATGGCCTTCACCCCCAGTTTGGTCCCATAGTTCCGGTCAAAGGGGGTTGGAGCACCACCCTGGAAACACAGGCAAAACCACATCTCTGGAACTGGCCAAACCACAGAGGAGAGTGGACACAAAAGGGGATCCTAGACTACCACCTGAGCCATGACAGTCTCCTTGTGTCCTCAAAACATGGCCTAGAAGCCATTCCAGAGGCCGGAAATGACACCTGGGCCACAGGATCTATAGGCAGTGGCCCCACCCAGGCCTCCTGAGAGCTGCCATGAGCCAATGGGGTTTATTTAGTAAGTGAGAGAATAGGCCAAGGAGGAGATGGTCACAGAATGACGGGTTTGGGCCGCCTCCCAGAAGACAAGGGCTCGGTCTAGTGCCCAAGTGCCAGGTTTGGGTCTCAGGCCCACACCCCTGAGATGAGAACTCAAAAGATGGGACTCAGTGGCCTCTCCATGAAACACTGATGGGAACAGTCACTACCCTGGAGGACTGGAGGAAAAAAAAAAAAAAAAAAAACAACCCAGCTTGGCAAGTACTTTCTCAGGGCCATGCACAAAGCCTCTCTCTCAAGGGTCCTCAAAGGATCCCCAGAGAAGAAAATGGAGATGGGAATCCTGCAGGTGAGTACCTCAGAGGCTGAGAAACCACTCTTGAGAGTCATACCTGCTGCAGGTGGCCCAGCACGTTGGTCCTGCAGTCGAAGACACCTCTGCCTTCCGAGGAGTAGAGGTTGTGTAGGAACTCTGTGGTGTAGTGTTCATGGCACTTCTCGTTCCTGCGGAGACATGCAAGTCTGTCAGGGCATGCCCCAAGTCTGCCCCCCACCCCCCGACTATGCACAGGTTGAGTGCATTAGGTGAAGAGGGCCACAGCTCCCAGGCCCGTGTGCCCGCTCTGCCCAGCACCAGCAGCAGCCTCACCGGAGCACCAGGCCCCTCTGGATGTCTGTCTTCATCTTCTCTGTCATATGCTCCACGTTGGCCTGGGAAGGAGAGGAGGTAAGTTTAGAGGTGAGAAGAAAAACGGGGGGCAGGTAGGACCCAGCAACCTCAGGGCCAGGGGTGAGGCGGTGACGCTTAAGCACACTGCTTCAAGAATGGAACTTGCTGTCACTTGCTAAGTGACTTGAAGAGTCAGGTTCATGGGTAGCTGTGGAGCCTATGGGTGGGGCTGGGCTCACCTTTAAGTCATGGATGTTGAAAGGGTCCTCAAAGACGTAGGCGGCATCAGCGCCCACAGCAATGCCTGTCACAGTGGCTAGGTAGCCGCAGTAGCCCCCCATGGTCTCTACGATGAACACGCGACGCTTTGTCCCCGAGGCTGACTGCTTGATGCGGTCACAACTCTGGAGGGATCAAGGGAAGAGAGGAGGGGGACACAGTCAGAGCATAGCATGGTAGCTCCTCACCGTAGTCAGGATGTTGAAGTAGGACCCTACTACAAGCTCAAGGCTAGGTAGAGAGTTCTAACCTAGCCTGGGCTACAGAATAAGACCCTTTTCTCAAAAACAAAAGGGCAGGGAGGACAGTTAGAATCTTCTGTCCGTCCTTCTCACCTGTCATGGGCCACGGAACACTGTCACACCAGACCCATGACAGGATCACAAGGCAGCAGCAACTGTGCTCAGTACCAAGGACTCCCACAATCCGCATGACAGCTGGGTAGGGACAGAGCCTGGGCCACCCACACTGGGTCTACACAAATCCAGAGGCTCCCAGCTGAGGATACCTGTCCCCTAGGGATACAGGTGATAGCCAAGAAACAGTTTTGGTTATGACTGTCATCCTATGGGCAAGGGCTTGGAGACCCACTAAGCAGTGGACACACGGCCTGCATGCACCCTCCAGGACACCTGCCTGCACCCTCCAGGACACCTGCCTGCACCCTCCAGGACACCTGCCTGCACCCTCCAGGACACCTGCCTTCACCTCCAGGACACCTGCCTGCACCCTCCAGGACACCTGCCTTCACCTCCAGGACACCTGCCTGCACCCTCGAGGACACCTGCCTTCACCTCCAGGACACCTGCCTGCACCCTCCAGGACACCTGCCTTCACCTCCAGGACACCTGCCTGCACCCTCCAGGACACCTGCCTGCACCCTCCAGAACACCTGCCTGCACCCTCCAGGACACCTGCCTGCACCCTCCAGGACACCTCACCTCCATTGCCGCATTGACAGCTGTGTCTGAGCCCAGGCTGAAGTCAGTGCCAGGCACATTGTTGCTGATAGTGGCAGGAATGACACACATGACAATGCAGAGTTCCTCGTAGCGGCCCCGTGCCTCCACCAGCTGCAGCACACCCTCATAGGCCTGTGGGGGTCAGGAAGGAAAAGGAGGCGAGAGAAAGGATTGGGGGAGGGAATGAAGCAGAGTTCCACCAGGGCTGGACAGCCATCTTGCCCCGCCCCTGTTGATGACTCTGTCTGGTACTGTACTAGCACAATCTACACCCACCCATGGGCTGGATGAGAGAGGCCTACTAGAGCTAAGGACCCTTGTCCTTCCTGAAAATCAGGGTCCTAATGAGGACCAGAGGGTTCCAGCCAAGGGCCTCAGTTCAAATCCACCCATGTTCATGTTCTATCATTTGGCAAGGACTCACCAAGCACCAGGACATGCCATCAGTGGGCCTCAGGCCTCGCCCTTCCCCCCTCCCCCTCCACCTCCCCCTCCCCCTCTTTTCATAGGCCTTCTATTTCCGTCTCTCTCCTGATTGCCTAGCACCATGCTAACTGTACTCTGTAAAGCATTTAGGAGATAAAAATCCCAGGCCCAGCCCTACAAGTGACAGCTTTGACCCTCTGGCTGCCCCCGGCCAAAGGTCCATGTTTGAGGCCACACTTCCGGCCCTGGAGTAGAGCGGCACCCACAGTGACCCAAGACGAGAAGCCTCACCTCAAAGCCACCAATAACCAGCAGGGCGTGAATGTTGTAGGCGTGGAGGTTATCAACAATGGCCTCCAGGTGGGGCTTGGGCAGCGTCCTGTGGTTGGAGAGACATCGGCCTGGGCAGGAGGCATGCAACTCCCAACACCAGAGTGCGTTCTCACCTCTGGCTTGGACATTCCCAGAGCCAGAGACCAGTCACCAAAGAGACCTTCAGTGTGGCTCCGTGTGGAATAGGTACGGCATGAGAGGCCTGGGCGTGTACTCCACTACCCTGCTGGGCACTGGACAAGCCTTTGCCTGTCACCCTACTCTGGGTGTCCCTTCCGGCTGAGGTAGTGACTAGAAACAACACGCTTTCTCCAGCCTTTGAGTCTCCACAGCCTTGGACAGGACAAAGTGATCCTTGCCAACTCTGTGGAGGATCTTGAACCCATCGTAAGACCACCAGGACTTAAGATAAAAACCACACCACCGAGCCAGGTGTGGTGGCACACTCCTTTAGTCCCAGCACTTGGGAGGTAGAGGCAGCCAGATTTTTGTGAGTTTGAGACCAGCCTGGTATACAAAGTGAGTTCAGGACAGCCAAGGCTACACAGAGAAACCTTGTCTCAAAACAAACAAACAAACAAAAAAACCACAGCCCACAGCAGGAAAGAACAGCTCATCCCTCATGAGGGACACCGCTGCTCCAGCTGCCCTCCCACTGAGTGTCCCCACACTGCAGGGCAGGCATGAGACATTGGTAGCATCTCCCTCTCCAGCTGTCCCCATCGGTAGGCCATGCACCATCCAGCAACCAGCTACTACTCACCTCTTTGTCCCCAGCATTGAGCCACCACGCCCCAGCCAGCCTGCCACATCATGCCAGCCCACTTCTTGCACCTGCCAGGAAGAACATGGCTTCAGGAAGGTCGCCCAAGGTCTGTCTCAGCAGCAACTCCTCAGGCAGGGGGACAGAGACCTGGTGCTGGCCATCACCTCAAAGCAGGGAACCTGGGTCTTAGGGCTAATTAAGAGGACGGAGCCCCGGTTTCCACTCGCAGGGCAGCCAGCCTTTCCTCATGGACTATCACGTTTCTTCGTGTCCCGTTCTGTTTACGCATCTGATACCCCTCAGATCCTTGAATGGGAAGGATCGAGAATACAGCCCCAGCCACCAACTGCTTCACCCGTGACACCTACCTGACCCTTGGCCAGGCCTTCGAAGCCATCGTGCACGACGTACACTGTGTGTCCCTCGGAGATGCCAGTGCGCACTGCTGAACGCACAGCTGCGTTCATGCCAGCCGCGGGGGCTCCCACGTTCAGGATGGCCAGGGAGAAGTTAGACTTCAGGAAGGAGAAACGACAGAAATATCAGCCACAGGGCCAGAAAGATTCCCCAGCCAGCCCAGATGCTCTCCACCAGGTCAACTCCCTGTACACAGAATAAGATAGCTGTCCTGTTCATTCCAGAAAGTTCTGGGAAAGACTAAATGAGAACAAACATTCACCACAAGGTCTCCTGGCATAAGTAGACAATGGGCTGCATAAACAGTTGCTTCAACCCCCCTCCCCCACTCCCTACCCCCCCAGGAATCAGCTGTCCTCAGACAGGGGTGGTAGGCACAGCCCCAGTGGAGTAGGGTGTGGCCACCCAGCCTTAGAGTAGCTTTGCTGTGCCGAGAGCATGAAGCAACTGGCTTTGGTGCTATGTTGATGTAAGATAAGATATCCAGGGCTGGAGAGATGGCTCACAGGTTGAGAGCACTGGCTGCTCTTGCAAAGGTCCTGAGTTCAATTCCCAGCAAGCACATGGTAGCTCACAACTCTCTATAATGTGATCTAATGCCCTCTTCTGGCCTGCAGGTGTACATGCAGACAGAGCACTGTATACATAACAAATAAATAAATAAATAAATCTTAAAAAAAAAAAAAAAGCCAGGTGGTAGCATACTTGGGAGGCAGAGGCAGAGGCAGACGAATTGCTATGACTTTAAGGCCAGCCTGGTCAAGAAAGCGAGTCTAGGAGAGCCAAGGCTACATAGAGAGACCCTGTCTCAGGGGAAAAAAAAAAAAAGATATATCCATAAACTGTATGCTCCAGTGTGCCAGCTCAGAGTATGAGAGTGAGGCCCTGTCCTGGTCTCTGGAGTAGGAAGAAGCAGCCCTTTCACTATTTTTACTCTGGAGATATCTTTCCCCAGGGTCTTTTTTTTTTTTTTTAATTTATTACTACGTATCCAGTTCTCTGCCTGCATGAACACCTGCAGGCCAGAAGAGGGCATCAGTTCATATTATAGATGGTTGTGAGCCACCATGTGGTTGCTGGGAATTGAACTCAGGACATCTGGAGGATCAGCCCCTTTTCCCCAGGGTCTTATCTGTGGGGGAACAGATCAAGATGCACTGGCAGCTTCCTTCCCCCAAGTCAGAACAGGGCCACTTCAGCCAACAGTCCCTGGGAAGCACTAGACTGTGTTGCGGCTGGGCCCTGTGGCCGCAAGCAAAGCTGAGCCCAGCCCTCAGCGCATGGCTAAGACTTAAGGCAGAAGGGAGGAGTGCCCCAAACTTGGAACTCAGCCCCCCAGGATGCAGGCAACAGCGTAGGAGGGAGGCAGGAGGAAGCGGAAGATGGCAGAAGCATTACAGCCGTGGGCTCTGCCATGGTTCCTACCTTCTCCTTAGAGATCTTCTGGTGGGCAAGGAGCTTGTAGATTTTCCAGTTGTTTTCAAAGCTCCTGGAAAGGAAGACGACCGTGTGGCTCACAGCCCCGCATCATCCCCGCGGCAACCATGAAGTTGGCAGAGCATGGAGCCAGCTGCTCAGCAGTCAGGACAGGGCACGGGCATGCATGTGACTTAAGAGCTCAGTGAATTACCAACACAGGGCCGGAACTCAGATCCTGTACAGTCACTTTGTCTTGCTACACCCCCACCCAGGCATCTTCAACAGCCACATGCAGTCTGACAGGACTGTGCTTTCCCATGTGACAAAGCCCACAGCCTGGGCATCCAGGCAAAATCTACAGTCAGGCCTCGGGGCCAGGTACCTGCAGGAGGTGGCAGCCCATGCCTCCACGGAACTAGAGTTCCATACCCCTGCTGGCCCTCGGTGCCCTCCACAAGGCACACCCACAGCATCCGAAGCTGGCCATGACCTCTGTGCATCAACAGTACCACTACCCCTGACCCCCACACACTCCCTGTAGGTCCCTCCCTGGCACAGCAGTCCCACATGCCACAGGTAGCATTGTCACCACAGGGGCTGCCTCCCTTCAGCTCCTACAACAGTGGGTACTGGTGCAGAACGCTGAGGGGAGCGGGGCCTGCCCAGTGCCCACAGACCCATGCTCACCTCCACCTCCCAGCTGCCATAACTGACAGCTCCCCTCACCTGCCACGGAGCTGGATGGCCTCCTCAAATCGTTTCTCGTCCATGGCCTTCTGCACTTCCTTGGTCTTAAAGAGAAAAGGGAGCCAGGTCGTCAAGAAAGCCAGATTGCATGCACAGACACAGCCCGGCTCAAGGCGGGAACCTTAGCCAACCTCTTCATGGCATGAGTCTAGCTTTCAGGAGGCCCAAGAGGCCCATCTGGCCCCAGACGTGAGTCTTCCCCTATTAGCGATAAACCAGTCCTGTGCTTCACTGTGCCCCAAACCCCTCAGAGCCTTGGGAATGGGAGGACGCCCCACGTCCACCTCCCAGACCTACAACCAATACCCTGCATGGTCTGAAGCAAGGCCAGGTGTGGTAGATGTCCTAAGAGGACCAGGCCCAAGCCTCCTACTTGCTCCACAGCCCAGAATCCCTAGCAGACCTTGATTACCCCAAGCTACAGAACCTTCTACCCTGAGCCAAAGCCAAAGCCAATCTCCCTGCCTGGCCTCACAGCCCTTTGACCTCACCTGCACCCCATCTTAGAGTTCCTGTCACTGCTACCCTAATGACCCTCTACCTGCCAGAGCCTTACCTCTTCCTACCCTAATCCCAAATACCTAGTCCCCTACCTAATGCCACTGCCCCCAGGAAGCTGAGACCTCGCTCTCCCAGCCCCCTGACGACACTTATGCACCTCCAAACTTCCCTTTAGCCATCTCCCCCTGGTGTTCTGAAGCCGGGCAGACCCTTCCTCTCCAACTGCAACCCCTGACCCCGCCCCCCACCCTATAATATACACAGAAGCAGCAGGACTTAGGGGAGACCCTGAACGGACAGGGGCGGGGAAGGGTGCTGCACTCACCACTTGCACACACTCCATGAGAGGCAGCCGCACAGACTGATTCCCAGAGAGGCTGACCACACAGGCTGGCGTGTCGGGTGTGGCCTCCAGCAACGCCATCACGGCCTCCATGCCCATCTTGCTGCTCTGCACAGGAGGGAGGGCAGCACGGCTCAGGCCGGTAGAGCCCGCCCCACCGTACACAAATGCACTCAGTCGTCTGCCTATTCTGCAAGCCAACGCAGGCCCTCTGCAGATGCACACAGCCTGGCTTTCTGAGCCTCCTCTACACTGGCCCAGGCTCCCAGATCATGGTGTCTTGGCATGCTCAACAGTCACAACAGCCAGTCCGTTCCCATTTCCCATCAGAATCCCCACAGCCTGGCTAGTGGGCCTAGTGAGAGGGCTTGCCCAAGGTCTCTTGGACTGCAAGTGGCAAGGAAGGACAACAGCTAGGGGCTTTAGGGCTCCTTCCCCAGCATCCCTCGCTTGGAGCCTCGTGTATCACACTCTCCTGAAAAAACTAGTAATGATAAACATGGGCTGACAGGCTGGGGCAGCTAGAACGCCAAGAACTGTGCTTCAGGGGAGAGACCACAGCTGCTGAGAGAACGGACGGACAGACGAAAATGAAGTACCCGTGGAAGTACCTGACCCTTGAGCTGGTGTCCCCTGGCTCAACCCTGTAGACATTTGGACTCGGAATTGGCATGAAAATGCTGGCACTCCAGTGACAGCCAAATTGTAGTGAGCTATCCTTTGTCCTTCGCCTCTGCCCAAGCGCCTTGCACTCCCACCAGCAGCCAGGGCATTGGCTGAGCATAGTGATCTCAGAACATTTTAGATCTAGGCCTTGTATCCAAGTCTTGGACTCCCCTGGCCTCTTTAGAGACTCAAGACTCATGTAGGGTGCAAGAGAGGCCCAGATGAACGAGTGTGGCTCCTTTCCATGGGTCTGTGTCCAATTTTTCAGTAGGGCCAAGGGAATTGGTACACCGGGGCTCTTGGCAGAGCACAGTAGATTTTGTACACACCGGGGCCAAGCCAACACCATCTGGTCTCACATCTACATAGTTCTGTCAGAGGGCTTCTGGCCTAGCTCATCATCTGCACGTGGTGCGAGTGGGCCTTCCTGGCTAAGAACCTGATCTGTTTTGGCTCTAACAGGATGTCCATTCTGTAAAGGATTTTGGTTTGGTTTGGTTTTGGTTTTTTGAGACAAAGTTTCTCTGTGTAGCCTTGGCTATCCTGGAACTCTCTTTATAGACCACGAACTGGCCACGAACTCGGAGATCCACCTGCCTCTGCCTCCCAAGTACTGAGATTAAAGGCATGCGCCCCCACACTCGGCTTCTGTAGAATTTTAGGAAGAATCTGGAATAGCTGAGACAGCCAACACAGTCCTTCAGTATGCGCGCGCGTGTGCGCACACACACACACACTCACATATGCATGGACACACACGCACAAATGTCCCTTCGGAGGCTCATAAACATACCAGCACTCGGTCAAAGGCTGAGGGCGTCCCTCCTCGCTGCACATGGCCTAGCACGGTCACTCGCGTATCGAAACCCAGCCTCCGAACCACCAGCTATTTGTGAAAAGAGCAGAGGTTCTGTAGGATCTGTGGTAGTGCCTGCCCGGCTGCCCACGGGCCCAGTCCCCATAGTCCACCCATGTAGCCTTAGGTTTACAAACAGCCCTGAGGGTTCCCAGCACCAGCCTGAGAAATATGCCGAAGCACCTGAGTGTGGGGTTCATGTGAGTGTATATGAATGTGTGAGGATCATGTGAGTGTACATGGAGGGTCCATGTATTCCTGCACAGGGAGTGTATACAGGACTGGCTGTTTCATGGTCTGCAGCCCTGGCTACTCAAAGCTGAATGTAGTCCCTGGCCCCTCTGCTCAGTGTCCACTGGACCCCTGTGGTTCTAGGGGCCTAGTTACAGAGAGAACCACAAATAGGTTAGTCCTAGCAGAGAATCAGAAGATATAGGGACATAGTCACTGGCAGAGGAGGTCGGGGCAAAGGTAGCGGTACCAGGTGGGGACTGTGGTTTTCCTGGGGGATGCCCACCGCCACTGCCACCAGCACAACCACCACCACCATCACCATCACCAGAGGCTAGAGAAAGGCCCTTCACAGTCCCAGCTGTTAGTTTTGTTTTGAGATGAAATTTCATTATGTAACCAGGGCTGACCTAGAATCTGTATGGATGCCAGGCTGGCACAGAACTCACATGCCTTCTGCCTCAGCCTCCCTAGTATGAGTTTACAGGTGTGCAACCCATCTGGCAAGTCCACGCTGTTGGGTGCTGAGTCTGGAGTAGAGGGTGGGGGCACTCCATCACTTGGAGGGCTGACAGCTAAGACCTAACACTGGAGCGCTGAGGGGCCCAGACAGACTGAGTGAAGTCAGGACCCAAAGGGCTGGGCTCACAATATGGAGGGACAGTGCCTTGGACCAGGCCTGATCCTCAGCTTCTCTGGAGAACCCAGCCAGCCACTTCACAACTTGCAATGCCCTAGTGACCGACTTCAGACCAGGGAGGGAGTCGGCCCAGGGCCAGCACTTATCTGCAGGAAGCATGGCTGGGGTCGGGTGACCGGAGAGGACCTGCCTTGCCCTGGGAAACTGCTGTACTCACATCCTTCACGTAGCTTGATGAAATAGGCTTCCCATGCCGGTCGATGGCCCCCTCAGCGATGATGATGATGTTTAGCCGCGATCCCCGGCTCCGAGTCTGTCAAGAGACACTGGGCTCACTCTCTAGCCATGGGCCATTGACTGTAAGTGACCACCAGGGACAAGCAAGCCTCGCTGGGGTCTCGGATACTGTATCTACAGCCCACTTGAGCATGGTGTATGAATGTGTGAGGACCAGGTAATCATATGACTGTCCATAGAGGGTCCACGTGTTCATGCATAGGGAGGGGCATCTGTGTGTATACAGGACTGGTTCATGGGCCCTCTATTTAGTGTCTACCTTTCCCCCACCTCTAAAAGGGAAAACGAGATCTGGAGTTTGTGGTAGAGCTGAGGCCAGCCAACTAGGACCCTGCTGTCCTCATGGGGGAGGCAGCAATAGGCTAGGTACTGAGGCAGGGGATGAGCAGATACTGGGTGGTGTGTCTGCAGGGGGCAGACCAGAAACAGCCATTCCTGCAGTCAGCTAACCAAGGACCCTCAGGTTCCATCTCAGGCTATTTCTGTATCCCTCAACGGAGGACCTTTCAATGCCGACCATCGGCCAGGGGGTCCCAGGACATTCTCTATGAATGGGAGGGGCTACAGTTAGCACATGAGGACTCATAAGGCCCAACAGCAGCTCTCCCAAGGTGTGTGAGTGCCACATGCTAATGCTAATTTAACGGTGACAGAGCACTTCCTCACCTCCGCTTCTTCCTTCAATGGTCCAACAGACAGATTTGCTGCGATGTACAAGGCTACAATGACCCCCAGAGCCTCAGTAGGGACAGGGTGGAAGCAGCTTGTGAGACAGTCTCACCACACAGCCAAGGCTGGCCTAGACTTTTTATGGAGCCCAGGCTGGCATAGAATGCATAATCCTCCTACCTCAGAAAGGTGGAAGGAGCGTGTGAGAGGCCTGGGTATATAAGAGTGCTGCTCAGAGGCAGTGGTGCTGGCAAGGAGCCAGACCTCCAGGCCAAGGTAATAGTGGGAAGTGTAAGAACCAGAACGTCTCTCCTCCCTTGATGGTGCTTGAGCAATGAACAAGGTAGGAAACACCCACATCTTCTGGAAAAGACTGAGCCTCATAGAAGCCCATCACCTAACACAGGCAGAAGAGAAGGAGGTATGCAGATCCCAGGCACTCAGGCCCAGCCTGGCATCACAGGCTCTATCCAGGCCTTGCCCACCTCCATCTTGCCTGTAGCTTCACTTGGGAAGGTTCTAAAATCACCCCTTCTGCCTGGCCAGGGTTCACGGCCACAAGGAGGAGTACTATCTTCCCGAGAGACAGGGACTTCTGGTCTACCCCGGGACTGGTCACATGGGTCTACCTCTCCTTTAGAACATAGGCTTCCCGGAGTCACTGGGGAGACAGGTAGGCTCCACCCCGTCTACTGGGGCCTCTGCAGGGCAGAGTACACCTGCTTTTGTCAGTCACCTCATCTTCATCCTGAGAGCCGTGTACCAGGTTGCCTGCTCCAGACAAAGGGGCCAGCCACTTCCCCTAGCTCTCTTGGGGAGGCCTCTCCTACCAGATACCCCATTTCCTTTGCTTCCAGGGCCCCCTAGTTAGTGCCCCACAGACACTTCTAGACACTTATTTCCTGGATTAGAATCTACTACTCTCAGGGGAGCATAGACCTGGTAGATAGGTAGCTAATCCCCAGGCCCTTCACCTACCCTTTGGGCATTTACGTAGTTCCCCCTCTTACAGGGTCACAGCTCTGGGCCCTGGCTTATGAAGCTTCCTCTCAAGACTGAGGTCCCGCTCCCTACACTGTCCACAGAGATGAATCCAGGCAGCGGCCTGAACACCTTTGTCCACCGGTCCAGCCCACAATGGATTAGGACTACAGGTTACGTCCACTCGTCAGCCGAATGGACCTCACAGAGGCACATGCTGCAGTCAGCAATGTGGCCCTCCCACACGCACATCCCAGTTCTCCAGAGGGGGAGGACAGATCTGCTGAGCCAGCAAGTGAAAGAACAGGTCTCTGGGATACCTGCCTCTTAGGTCACCCAGTCAGTGGCTGAGGTAGAAATCCTTGCTGGCCACTCACCTCACCCAGCCTCTCGCACATGAAGTTCTCCCAGCCATCCTCAGGGGGTGCTTCAGGGATGAACAGCCAATCAGCTCCCGAGGCCAGCGCAGACACTAGTGCCAGGTAACTGGAGGAGCGGAGGGAACAGACTTCTCAGGCTTTGCCCGCTGTCTCTCTCCCTGCTGCCTGGCAGGGCTCCCTCCTACTCACGTAACATTAAATGTTCCCACTGGTGCCTGCCAGACAATATGTGTCCCCACCCCACTGTCCCCAGCAGCCCCCAGGTGCCCCACCTCTCCCTGCTGACCAGGACAGTCCTCCTCACCCGCAGTGACGTCCCATCACCTCCAACACAAAGGTCCTCTGGTGGCTGCGGAGATGAAATGGGTGGGGATGTCAATGCGGGACTTGTGGACCACACATCTTAACCCACAACACTAATCCAAGAAGGTAGAGGTGCTGACAAAGGACAATATCCATCTCCTCATGCTCAGGGCTGCCTGCTCCCTGAGCTAGAAAACACTCACCAGTCTTCAGGATGGTTCTCAACCATCTTGAGAGCCTAGTGCTGAGCCAAACCTGGTAATCCGTGGTTGGAGCCCAAAGACCCCCCTTCAGGTACATTACCACCCTAGAGTGTGGTACTCTCTGACAGCTAGGGTCCCCATGCTAATGTCCCACTGACACCTGGAAGGGTGGGAGCTGACCCCAGCATCTTCTCTAGCAGAAGACACTGATTGAAGATACAGTTATAAAACCCCCTGGCTACCAGCACCCACTGCCCCTTGCTGTGGCAGCCCTCATGAGGCCAACAGGGGACAGAGACTTCAAGTCAGCTAGTTAGCATGGGCCCCACTTACCTCTGGGCCGTGGTGGTGATGGCATCAATGACCTCCATAATGCGGTGCAGGGCCGAGTCTGTGCCGATGGTCATGTCGGTGCCACAGAAGTCATTATCGATGGAGCCCACCAGTCCAGCAATGCTCAAGTGTGCGTGGTTCTGAGCTGTGGCCTCCGAGATCTTACCTGCAAGAGAGAACCAAAGACATAGTAAGGGCCATGGCCCTGGCCAGCCACTTCAGCCACACCTTTGTCTCCCTCACCCACCATCTATAAGAAGGGGTACAGCCCAGCAGGGCCCCAGCCATAGCTCAGCCCCTCTCAAGCACCTCATCACCCAAGGGAACCATGGGGGCACTGTGCTCCAGCTTTTCCTGCAGGAAGCACAGAACGCCTGAGATGTCACCTTCCATACAGCAACCTTGGGACTTCGAGTCTAATGTCACCCAAACTTCTGCAAATAGAAAGTCTAGCACCCCACATCAGCCTCTCTCAGGAATCAGTTACAAGGAGGCCCATCACACAGCGGGGGTATGCTACGCTAGAACATAAGGTGGCACCACTTGGGCTCCTCTGCTCACCACCAGCAGACTACCCCAAATCAGAAGCTGCCCCAGCTAGGGGGTGGGGGGGTTAGGGGGGTGAAGGGAGGCAGGGGGGCTGGCTTCCAGCCACCTCCAGAGCCAGGTCAGAGCCAGCTCTGCACAGACCTACCTTCCTTCACCAGCTCCTCCAGCAGGCTGCCCCACTCGTTGCGGAAGATGTTGGCCCCTGTGAGGCTGCCGTCCCCACCGATGACACACAGGTTGGTGACGCCATGCTGGAGTAGATTGTAGGCTGCTGCCAGGCGTCCTTCCCTCGTAGTGAAGGCCTTACAGCGAGCACTGCCAATAATGGTGCCGCCCTGCATAGAAGGGACACAGGAGCCTTCAGGTGGGGTGGCAGAAGGTCCCTAGAGGTCACTGCTGGATGAGGTTGGCCCCACAAAGTTAGAGGGGTGAAGTAGAACTTTGTGTGGTTTCTCCCATACCTTGGCCTTTCTCCTTAAGTCCAAGGAGTTTCCACAAGTCTTAGAACTAGAAAGCACCCCAACACACACACACACACACACACACACACACACACACACACACACACCATAGACCCTAACGCCCCATCCACACACATATACCATACAACATACCCACCCACCACCCACCAGGCAGAACAGAACCTTCCCTGTCTCCACCCACAGCCTCCCTGGTCCAGGCACACTTGTTGTATGTATATCTGTCTTTCATTTGTACATGTCTCTATGTGCCTGTGTGCCCATGAGATCTCCACATCGGAATGCCTTTGTGTGTGTGTACACCCATACATGCTCATACACTCCCGGAGTGGGAAGGAGCCATCTGGCTTCAAGCCTCACCAGCTGGATGATGTTGGAAACACTAAGCCAGTTGGCTGCCTTGATGTTCTCACCTCCTTCCACAAGGCCCTCGTAGCCCTGAAAGCAAAGAAGGACATTTGAGATAGCAGCCCCACTGTGGCCAGCAGCACTGTGCTCTCCAGCAGTGAGCAGGCTCAGGGGGACCAATGGCAAGCCCTGCTACTCACAGGCCCAGCAGCCAGTGTGGGGCTCCGAGCATGCCCTGCATGCCCAAGAGTTTATTACAGAGGGAAACATGCAGTTTTGCTTGTGGCACAAGCAGACACCCAAGGACTGTCCCCAAGCTGAGCTCATGTCATTGTACCCAAAGCAAAAGAGTCAAGGCCAGGACAGAGAAGCCCCTAGGTAAGACTGATGTCCTTCAGGTGACATCTGCCCAGTGTGAGCGGCAGAAATGACCTGCCTGTGGTCTGAGGGGACTATGCATGTTCCTTACTACACAACAGCCTAGTGTGACACCCTCCATAGCCATGTACATATGAGACACCTAATTTCTTTTCTTTTCTTTTCTTTTTTTTGGTTTTTCGAGACAGGGTTTCTCTGTGTAGCCTTGGCCATCCTGGACTCACTTTGTAGACCAGGCTGGCCTCGAACTCACAGCGATCCGCCTGCCTCTGCCTCCTGAGTGCTGGGATTAAAGGCGTGCACCACCACGCCCGGCAGAAACACCTAATTTCAAAGGCTGCCAAGAACACATACACATCACACATGTGTCCCCATGGACACAAGCATGTATTGTGAATGGAAAGGCCCATACCCAAGGGAAAATTCCCAAGACCCATGGATGTGTGGACAACCACAGAAGACAATGTCCCTCCCCTGTGTCCCCAGCTGCTTGTGGCCAATTCTTCACCCCAGAGCAAAGGAATGGAAGTTCAGGCCACTGCACCCTACAGTACTAGACAGCATCTATCTTTCGTCCTGGGGGTTATGGACTGGACCCTAAAGGGGATTCAACCTGGCTTTGTGTGTGTGTGTGTGTGTGTGTGTGTGTGTGTGTGTGTGTGTGTATAAGTGCTTTATCTTTAGCAGAGGCCATCAGATTGCATTATAGATGGTTGTGAGCCACCATGTGGTTGCTGGGATTTGAACTCAGGACCTCCGGAAGAGCAAGCGGAGCTCTTAACCATTGAGCCATCTTTCCAGCCCCCAACCTGGCTGGCTTTCTTGCAAACTTCTGCTGTTGCCCATCAGAGAGCAAGGCGCCAAGTGCCTCTGCCACCCTGTGGTATCTGCCTATGGATTTTATTTTTTGTTTGTTTGGTAAGACAGGGTTTCTCTGTGTTAGCCTTGGCTGTCCCGGAGTCACTCTGTAGACCAGGCTGGCCTTGAACTCACATCAATCTACCTGCCTCTGCCTCCCAAGTGATGGGATTAAAGGCGTGTACCACCACGCCCAGCCCTTGCCTATGGGTTTTATATAGAATGGACATGGGATATGTCCATTTGCAACTGACTAAGACAAGATGGACAGCCTCCATCACAGCTCTGAAGTCCTGAGGGGGCACCACTAGCCTTCCATCCCCAGGAAAAAGTAGATACCATCAATTCTTGGCCTGTGCTGTCCAGCTAGCTCTGAGCTGTGGTCCTCCCTACCTCTTCCCTAGCTAAGTGGTAGGGCGTCACAGAGTGGGCAGTGAACCCCACACTGAAGTGTTGGCTCAGGCCACAGCAGCCACACAAGCAGCTCTCCCTTCAGCCCTGGAATTTAACCAGAAGGTTCTCAGGAGCCACAAGTGGACAAGACATCCCAGTCTAGGAACTAACTAGCTTTCTTAGTTTAAGCCAGGCCAACTGTACCTCCTCTGGGCACTCAAGACCTCTAGACTTGAAAAGGAAAAGGAGGATCATTAACGTGCAAGTCGGAAGACTTCAGACACCACTGATAAAAACGAAATCACCGAGAGTCAAAAAGAATTGCTGGGCTGGAGAGATGGCTCAGAGGTTAAGAGCACTATCTGCTCTTCCAGAGGTCCCGAGTTCAATTCCCAGCACCCACATGGTAGCTCACAACCATCTATGACACAATCTGGTGCCCTCTTCTGCTATGTAAGTGTACATGCAGATAGAGTACTCACATACATAAAATAAATAAATCTTAAAAAAAAAAAAAAGAATTGCTAAAATAAACTGTAACAGCAGGGCTGTGGAAGAGTTGGGCTATTGCAAGTCCAGTGGCTAATTACTATACCTGGTCTAGCTTCAGCTCTTTTAACAGCCATTCCTCACCCATCCCAATGTCAGAACTAACATCTTGTGTCTAACAGATAAAAATCTTTTGGAGTAGCCAGGCGTGGTGGGGCATGCCTTTAATCCCAGCACTTGGGAGGCAGAAGCAAGTGGATCTCTGTGAATTCGAGGCCAGCCTGGTCTACAAAGTGAGTCTAAGACAGCCAGGGCTACACAGAGAAACCTTGTCTTGAAAAACTCAGCAGTTAACCAGCCTCCATTGACCCAAAAGCTGAGAATGTCACTGGACAGCATCAGAGCCTATAGGAAAGCTTCCCAGTGTGCTGTGACCATGGCTCTGATGTACCAAGCAACATTTTCTGTTTCATTTTGTCTTGTTTTTTGAGACAGGGTTTCTCTGTGTAGCCTTGGCTGTCCTGGACTCACTTTATAGACCAGGCTGGCCTCGAACTCACAGAGATCCGTCTGCGTCTGCCTCCCAAGTGCTGAAATCACCGATGTGCGCCAGCGCTCCTGGCTTCCAGCCATGTTGTTTAAACTTGCCTTGACTTATGACTTTCTTTGTTCTATAAAGCAATAAAACTTCATGAAACTGCTTCCACATTGGAACATAGAATTTGGGGTAAATTAAATCTGCATTTCCAGGCCATGGTCCCTCAAATTTGGCTTGAGAATAAACTGTAAGGTGAGAGCCCGTTTTTTGCCAAGCTCCCCCATTTTACTTTTTTTTTTTTTTTTTTTTTTTTTTTTTTTGACAGGGTTTCTCTGTGTAGCCTTGGCTGTCCTGGACTCACTTTGTAGACCAGGCTGGCCTCGAACTCACAGTGATCCGCCTGCCTCAATTTTTTTTTTTTAAGACAGGGTTTCTCTGTGTAGCCTTCGCTGTCCTGGACTCACTTTGTAGACCAGGCTGGCCTCAAACTCACAACGATCGCCTGCCTGCCTCTGCTTCCCAAGTGCTGGGATTAAAGGCGTGTGCCACCACCGCCCGGCATAACTTTTAAAATGTTTTTTTTAAAAGACTGAGTTCCAAGCCAAGCTCAGTGGTGCACAAAGGGAGTTCAGGATAGCCAAGGCTACACAAGAGAAACCCTGTCTTGAAAAACTAAAAAAAAAAAAAAAGGTCGGGGTGGGGGCTGGAGAGATGGCTCAGTGGTTAATCATGTAATGTTCTTGCAGAGGACTGGAGTTCAATTCCAGCACCCGCTTATAACCGCCTGTGACTCCGGCTCCAGACAGACCCAACTCCTCTGACCTCCTCTAGCGTGCATTCACATGCCTGAACCCACACAGAGAGACACATACACACACAATTCAAATAATAAAATACAATTAAAAAAAAAAAAAAGAGGAAGACTGAGTTCCAAGCAAGTCACTAATTCAGAGATCCTCCTGCCTCTACAGCTGGAGTGCTGGGCTATTAAAGGCACACGCCACCCACACCTGGCTCTCAGTATTCCCACTTAACAGAGGTTAGGATCCTGAGGAACAGGGGTGGTGCAGGGCGGGGGGGGCTTACATACAGCTAAAACCCAGGTCTCCCCATCAGGTCACCAGCCACATCTGCCAGGCTCCTTTGCCTCAGATCTCTGAGACTCCACGGCAGGGTTCTCCCCAATCCTCACGTAAGCTTGAAGCCTGCACTCGGAGAAAGAGCAGGCTGTATTCTCTGTGTTAAGGCTGCCCTCCACTATCTGTCCCCGACAATCTGTAGAGCAGAAGGCTGGGTATGGCCCTGCCATAACTTGGGGCCAGGGCAAAGGGGCCAGGACACACCCAGCAGTGAGAGGGAGAGGCAGAGGCCCTTGGGAGGGCTGAGCTGGGGTTGGATACAGTGTGCGTGAAAAGTGAGTGCAAGATAACCATAAGATAATACAAAGAAATTCGAGAGCCTGTGGGAGAAAGGAGACAAGACACACAGGGAGTGGGTGGGGATAGAAAAGAGAAAATGGCTCACAGACTTTTTGCAGTGTCTGCCAGAAGCTACATTAGGGAGCCCAACACCCCCACTTTGCTTCCTATGGGCCACAGTGTCAGAACAAACCAGGTCAGACACTGTGGCCTGGAAACGGGGAGGGGGCGGTCATATGCCCCTAAGGCTCTAGGTGGACAAAGACCTAGGGAGAGATTTTGCTTTGGGCCAGCCAGAGACGAAACAGGTCTGGCATAGATAGGGCCACCCCTTCCCCCATTGGTGTTACTGTCCTGGCTGGTCTCCTAGTGCCCTTCCTTCCATAACCTAGGCCTCCAGGGCTGGACAATGCCCAACATCTCCACCCCATGGATGTCTTGGCTCAATCCTTTCTCCCAGACAACATACATACTGTTAGTCCAGGCCCAGCTACCTGAAAGCTTCCAAGGTGACCCGAACACAACAGATTGTCCTGTGCCACCCCCACCACACAGGGCCTTACCTCGTAGATGAGGAAGACTTTGGCCCCCACGTATATGCCCATACGAGTCACAGCCCTGACAGCGGCGTTCATACCTGTGAGAGTCAAAACACGCCATCAGTCCAGGCAGGGAAAAGTGGACCCATCCCTATAGTTATCCCCATTCCATTGGGCTCAGGGACCGGAAATCAGAGCCTGGAATTAAAACTCTCCCCAGAACACAGACAATGTGGAGGAGCATGGCCGCTGTTCTTGAGCGGGTGAGCTTCCCCCCATCCCTAGTTTTCAGCTTCTGCTGCCGTAAATGTGGCTATAGGAAGCGCCTAGCGGAGCCCCCATTCCTGTAGGCCCACAGAGTCAGGAGCAAACCATGGGGCCTAGGCATAAAATATGGGGGACAGTGAAACAAGAACACAGAGTGGGGCCCAGACCTCTGGCCTAAGCTAGCATACAGTGCCGGAAAAGGACAAGGGCACTGAGGCCCTCTGGCCATACCCTGCCCCATGGGCCTCAGCAGGCAGTTAAGCAGAGAACAAAAGGTCACTGGACTGACCTAGCTGAGGGGCTGCCTCTCCCTACCCTCCTACCCCTGGACTGGAAAATCTTGTTCTGCTCCGCTGCCTCACACCTTCCCTGGGACCCACAGCTGGAAAGAAAGGGCACTGCTGCAGAAGTAGCAAATGCCTCCTAAGCAGATGGAAGCATCATTGCTGAGGCTGAGACCGGAGGGAGCCAGAAACATCCCACACGCCTAAATAGCTGAGCTCTGAGGCCTAGAATGTGGCGTCCACAGCTGAGTCTGGGCACGGCCTGCTGGCTCCCTCTGCTCTCACCTGAGTGAAGACAAGGGAGATCAGCCTAGCCAGTCTGCAACAACCACCATGTTTCCTTCATCCCCTTAGCCCATGCCAGCAGGCCCAGAGGAGAGAGCCTGGGCCCTGGTGGGTGGGATGGGAGGCCCAGCAGCTGAGACAGAGCTTGGAGATGCCAGAGGCCAGGGACCCACAACCACAGGTCACCTCTTGCTCCACAGGGAGGCCACATGCCCTTGTGAAAGCCAGTCGCAGCAGTCAAGGCCATCTCACCAGGCAGCCTGGTGATGGGGGCAGCACAGGGCTGTTACCCTAACAGGCACAGTGTACCCCTGCCACATAAAATGGCTTCCAGACAATGTAAAAGCAAAACTTACATTGGGCCCTAGACAGGTGCCAAACCAGGGAACAAGATGGCCACGTGCGTGGAGACTGCCCCTTCTTGTGGGAACGGGGGTCCTTGCAACCTGGGAGAGCAGATGTCCCACAGGAAGCTGCCTTTGCAAATGGTTCCTGTCACTGTTGAACCACTCTGTAGAATGCCAATCACTATACTAAGGGGCTGGGGCTGGAGGGTAGGGAGACCCCTTAGCTTGGTGCACCCAGTGACCCTTTGGGCTGAGGTTCACGGTACGACCAGAGAAAGCAGCATGCTCTTCAGTGACCATATCATCTTCCTGCCCCTATATGCTAGACTGTGGCAGAGGTCTGGGCCCCACCCTCTGTGTTCCTCTGTCCCCACAATTCATTTTATAACCCAGGCTAGCCCAGAATTCATGGCAAGCCTCATGCCACCCCCCCCCCCAATTACTGGGATTCCTCGCCTGCGCCACCACACCCAGCTAAAAGGTCTTTTCAGCTGCCCTTTAATTTGCTTTTCCCCCCTCAAAAATGAACAGGGCAAAAACCAGGCCCAATCAAAGAGCCACCCAGCAGCAGAGGGCAGGCAATTATCGGCCAGCTGACATCCATAGCTGCCCTGTGCAGAGCCAAAGCCTGGTTATGCCTTTGCTGTAAAAGTGCCTTCAGAGGACCTCTGGGGGGCGGGGGGCGGGGGGGGGGGTGTTTTACAGGAATCTAGCGATGATCCTGGGCCTACAAGAGTGTTAAATATCACGGAACAGGCCAGTGTCCAGTCCCAGACTCCACAGGGCAGGCAGCTTGCAACACAAACAGGAAATCAGTGTTTCCACTGACCACAGGGGAGGCAGAGAGCTGCAGGGCTGTTTAGGTACAAGGAAAAGGCTGGAAGAAACTGCCAGAGAGTTGCTGTGCCCAAGAGTTGCTGGGTTGTTCGTGTTATTTGGTTGTTTTGGGTTGTTTTGTTTTGTTTTCTACCTGTAGTTCCTTTTAAACAAATTATTCTGGACGAGGAGACGTCGGTGAACAGCGGCGCCCCCTCAGTTAGCTAACATGACTCTTGGCCAACAGGAAGGGAAAGACTTGGGCCTGAAAAGGACAGGTTTGTCTGCCTGACTGGGGGTGGGGTGGGGGAGGCAGTATGAAACCTTTTCATAGGCCAGAGGCAGCTCTTTGGTCAGGCCAAGGAGCTGGTCATCTCTAGCCAGGGTAGGACTCCCAATCTGGGCCCAGCTTGCCTCAAGTGAGGAGGGCTGGTGGTGTTCACATGTTTAACACATGCAGCTAGGGCTCAGTGAGTGAGGACTTCTAGGTGTCCCTTCTCCACCTGTTGTGAGCCAGTGCCACTGAGGGCTCATGAGGCCACTGAGAGCACACAGAAGGCATGAGGAGCCCAGCAGCTGACTGAGCACAGAAGCACTGCTGGCCTGGGGAATACACCCACAGGCAGCTTCCAGAACTTAGGCAACGGAAGGTTCCACTCTGCTCCGAGGCCAGCAGCTGCCCTTTGCCCACTGATCCTGGCCCTACCCGAAGAGGACTCTGGGAAAGCCTATAGAGAGCTTGCCCTGGAGCCCAAATGAAAATGTAAGCAGGCTTTGCCTACCCTCACCTGACCAGGAAGGACTTCCTGAGCCTCTAGTCCCTCCGCCAGCCTCCAAAACTACATGTCTGTCACCCTGGTAGCCATGGCCTGGCAGCTGCCTCGTAAGACACCAGGAACTCAGGAGGCTGGAGAGATGGCTCAGTGGTTAAGACCACTGGCTGCTCTTCCAGAGGTCCTGAGTTCAATTCTCAGGAACCACATGGTGGCTCATGACCATCTACTTAAAAAAAAAAAAAAGCCAGAGGTGGTGGTGCATGCCTTTAATCCCAGCACTCCGGAGGCAAAGGCAGGGGGATCTCTGTGAGTTCAAGGCCAGCCTGGTCTACAAAGTGAGTCCCAGGACAGCTAAGGCTGTTATATAGAGAAACCCTGTCTCAAAAAAAAACAAAAACAAAAACAAAACAAAAAACAGCAGAAACTCCTCACCCACAGAGACTACTCAATATTACCACCTCAGTCACTGGGGACTCCCACTGCTCAGAGAGGAGCCAGGGGTGCATAGCCTATGCCTGCCAGAGCCTGCAAATGGGATTCAGGACTCTGCTGGCCTCACTGGAATGCCAATCTAGTTGATGAAGTGGGCCTAGCCAGGGCCTCTCTTGTGGTCGGTCTACCACTATGTGTGACTCTTCCACAGGTTCCTGGCCCAGGCTCAGTCCCAGCACCGGGCTATACTCTAGGGTACAACAAGCTACTGTGCCCCCCCCCCACCCACCCAGGGGACCCAACAGTCATGGGAATCAACATGACCTTTTCTGCCTTCCTGGGCTTGCAACCATGCGTGTAAGATGTGTCTATTGTCCTGTTGTTCCCGGCCCCCTTGTCCCCCCCTTCCTTAGATAAGGACTGGGCAGTCAGTCAGGAGCCTGCGCTGAGAAGCATGTGTCTAACTGTATCTCCTGAACTATTTGGAAGGAAACGACCAAGCCCAACTTCTCAGGGAAGCTAAGCCCCTTGAAGACCCACGTGTCTTCCTCAGCCTCTCTGAGGATTAGCTGGGTAGTGTTGCTCTTCAGCTGGTCTTGGGCCCAACTAGAGCAGGAGAGTGTGCACCTCAGCAGTCATCACGGGACCACCAAGAGAGGGGCTTGGGGGAGGGCAGATCCTCCCAAACTAGGCTTTTCTCTAGCCTTACCAAGCCAGGCAGAGGGCTGTGGACCCTGATCAATTAGTCATGTGGTGCTCGCCCAGTTACGGCAGTGAGAACAGGACTTCGTTAAGAAATAACCTCCCAAAGTCTCCCACCCCCAATTCCCACTCCAGGCACTCTGTCGTCCACCTAGACCGCCAGCCAAGGGACAGGAAGCAGTCCTGGCCTAAGGTGTGTGGGCAAGCCCACCTCCCCCTCACCCGACCCCAGTTCAGACGGGGTGGGAATCAAAGGCTGCATGGGGAGGGTACAGGGTCCCTGATCCTTTCAAGTTCCTGGGCTGTAGAACTTAAGAGATTGCGCTCTCAGAGGTCCTGACACGTGTGGCCTAGAAAGGAGCAGCCCAGTGCCCTAAGTCGGCGTGCTGCTCGGGCACACCCCCAAGCCAGGCGGACCTAGGCAGCGCGAGGGCGGGGCGTGCAAAGGCCCGTGGCCTGCAGCACGTACGCCGGTGACCCGGGGCGGAGTCTAAGGAGAGAGACCCGGAGCCGCGGTACCCCCCAGGAGGCTGATTGGCCTCCTATCCCCCAAGTTGGGCAAGGGGCTGCGGACATGCCCGAAGAGGCCTAAGGTCAGGCAGAAACCCCGGACCCATCCGTAAAACCACCTTTGCGCCCCATCACCTTGCGCATCGCCGCCGCTGGTCAGCACTCCGATGGCCTTGCCAGCCCCGGACATCCGCAACTTCTCTAGGTCCACGGTAGCCATGACAGCAGGGGAGACCCGGAGCCCAAGCTCCTCTCCCGCCGCTGTGCTTTCCGCGCTTCTGTCGCCTGTCCCCGCCCCTTGCCGCCGTCAATGTGCCCCGTTCGTCCCGCCTCGGCTCCACCCCAGTGCAGCGCTTGACTGACAGGCGAGGGGACCTCACCGCCCCTACAGTGGCGGCTGGAAAAGGTGAAGTGCTACTGTGCATAGAAAGGCGGGGCGCAACCCAGTGAACAAATGCCTACGCAGCAGTGCCGGAACCAGAGTCCCCATGCACTCAGTCCTCCCAGCAGCTTGGAACAACGTCCCCACCAAAGGGAATCCACCACCTGGGCCTGACTGAAGCTTCTGAGCTCGAGTTCATGGTACAGCAAGCTGATTTCGCAACTGTCCAGGCGCTGTTAAAGGAAACCTGTAGCCAAGTCTCACGGGCATTTTAAATCCCACTTGGCCAAGATCCTGGGCTTGCCCGATGGTACAGGTGTGGCTCTGGTGAGCATTCCTTAGCCGCGCCTAGACTCGGAGTCAGGCTAGCCACAGTCTCCTTCAAGGTGAAAAAAACAAAAAATGAAAAAACAACAACAACCAAAAGCCGCAGTTATGCCTGGGAGTTCTCTAAACCACAATCACCCTCCTCTTCCCACCACAACTGTTGGAGGGAGAACAGCGAGGGGTAGTCTCAACCTGACGTCAAGGGGATTTTTCTCACAGCCTGTAGAGAGCTCCGGTTTGGGGGAGTGGCCTTTGCTTGATGCACAAAGTAGGGAACCTTCCCCCCCCAGGATTGTTTAGACGGATTTAAAACCGGTTGGGGAGTGGCCAGATGTCTAAGGAAAAGTACCCATAGTACAGAGGCCTGGATCTGGGGTGCCATGGGTAGGGGTGGCCTGTGGAGATGAGAGCACCTCAGTTCATGAGGTGTTAATGAAAGTGCCACCATCTGATCCTGATGGTTTGTGTTTGTTTGTTTTTATTGCCTGGTGTTGGTAGCACATGCCCTTAATCCCAGCACACAGGAAGCAGAGCAGCAGGTTCTTTTGAGTTTTTCAAGACCAAACTGGTCTACAGAGTGAGTTCCAGGACAGCCAAGGCTACACAAAGGAACCAAGAATGGACCCAAAAAGAATGAAGGAAAGGCCGGGCGTGGTGGCACACGCCTTTAAACCCAGCACTCGGAAGGCAGAGGCAGGCAGATCGTTGTGAGTTCAAGGCCAGCCTGGTCTACAAAGTGAGTCCAGGGCAGCCAAGGCTACACAGAGAGACTCTGTCTTGAAGGAAAAAAAAAAAAAAAAGAATGAGGGAAAGAAGGAAGGGGTAGACCACTTAACTCAAAATTCTAAGAACATAGCCTTTGTTGGAAAAAAAACATTTTTTACAGGGAATGAGGGGTTAAAACTTTTGCATAAACCAGGCCTGGTGTGGTGGCCCACACTTATAATCCCAGCACACAGGGAGGCAGAGGGAGGTTGATCTCTGTGAGTTCAAGGCCAGCCTGGTCTGCAAAGTGAATTCCAGTACAGCCAAGGCTACACAGAAAAATCCTGTCTCGAAAAAACAAAAAACAAGCCAGGCATGGTGGCGCACGCCTGTAATCCCAGCACTCGGGAGACAGAGGCAGGTGGATAGCTGTGAGTTTGAGGCCAGCCTGATCTACAAAGTGAGACCAAGACAGCCAAGGCTACACAGAGAAACCCTGTTTTGAAAAACCAAAAAAACAAACAATCTTTTGCATAAAAGTCATACAAGGTTGGGGGAGAGAAAGGGTTTTTGGGGTTTTTTGTTTTGTTTTGTTTTGTCTTGTCTGTGCCACCCTGGCTTTCCTGGACTCACTCTGTAGACCAAGCTTGGATTAAAGGCATACACCATAACACCCAGCAAGAAAGGGGATTTTCTTTTTTTTTTTTTTTTTTTTTTTGGTTTTTTGAGACAGGGTTTCTCTGTGTAGTCTTCGCCATCCTGGACTCACTTTGTAGACCAGGCTGGCTTCGAACTCACAGTGATCCACCTGCCTCTGCCTTCCGAGTGCTGGGATTAAAGGCGTGCGCCACCACGCCCGCCCAAGAAAGGGGATTTAATTCCTTGGTGTAAACTCAAGTTTTACAATATTTGATAGAAAACACTAATATTTAATGTTTCTTACAATGAACTAGAAACATTGAGAAAGGAGAATAAAAGATATATGCAGGTTAAAGAGCCCTCACAAGTAGCCCCTGGGCCAACATTTTCCATTATTATTTTCCTGTAATCTTAGCACCTGTATGTATATACATGTGTGCCCCCTGTCTTTTGTTTGTTTGCCTGCCTGCTTTGTTTTGTTTAGTTTTTTGTTTTGTTTTTGAGACAGGGTCTCTCTTTGTTAAGTTTGGCTGGCCTGGAACTGTCTTATGAACTCACAGGAATGCCCCTGCCTCTGCAAAGGCATGTGCCACCACTCCTGGCTCCTGTTTGTATTTTTAAAAATACAATGAGATCCCACCTCATGCTCATTAGGACAGTCACTAGGTCATTATCAATGACAAGAACTGACTGAGATGGTATAAGTTGGAGAAAGCCAATGGTCTGATGGGTCCTCAAAACTTAAACACAAGCTTACCATATGATGTAGGCCTACACTGCAGCACTCGGGCCCTTCTTCTCCATGGTAACGGGGCCCCTGCTGACAGGCTTTGCCCTCTGAAGCTTGGCATGAGCCCCTGCTGCCCATAGGCAGTGAGGGGGGGTGGGGGGGTGTGAGGTAGGATGGGGGATGGGGGGGTGCGGGGGAGTGACGCAGAATCTGCTTGATTTTACTTGCAACACCTGCAGCCCAAAATTCGGGAGACTGGAAATTGGGCCTCCTGCTCTCCAGTTGGCACAGCAACGCCTGCCAGTGCTATTCAGAAGGCAGTGGGTGGCCTCCTGGGAGTTAGCAGTTATGCAGCTTTCCAGTAGTCTGGAGCAAGTTACTAAACTCAAAAGGGAAAGGGGATAAACTCCTCCGCCTCTGGGGAAGTCCAGAGTAGGAGCTGCAGCGTGGCCCTGCTTCAAAACCAACAATAGACCCCTTCTCGGGGAAGGTATGCACCAGGGCTGCTTGGATCCTGGGACATAGGCCTAGGTCAAAGCACCATGTCCTTGCTAAGCCCTGGACCGGCCTACAAGGAGGGAGGAGCCAGAGGTGAAGATAGAGTATAGTCAAGATGAGGGCGGGGAACGCATGTGTAGACAGTCATCTCCTCCTCAACACTGGAAGAACCATCCCACAGTCAGAAGGTCAAAGCCAGGCTCTGAGTAACACCCATATCCTCACTTCTCAGCGGAGCAAGAGCCTAGAAAGAGGAATTTCCTCAGACAATTTTATTCAGGGCAAGTCAGGGACAGATGATTTTTGTCAAGTTGACCTGGCCTGAAGGTGAAAAGGGGGTTGAGAGATGGCTCAGTGGTTAAAGAGCACTGGCTCTTCTTACAGAGGATAAATGCTCCTCAGCATTGACATGGGAGCCCGTAACCATCCATAACTCTAATTCCAGAGCATGTGTCACCTTCTTCTGATCTCCAAGAGCAACAAACGCACACGTGGTACACAGACATACACGAGGCAAACACTCATATACATTAAATTAAATTAAATTCCTAAAGGAGAAGGAGGCAGAACAAGGGCAGGTCACAAGTCACTCTCCGTGAGGGAGTGCCTCGCTGGAAACGGTGGACTATAACCTAGAACCGTAAGCCAAGTAAATCCTAAGTGCTTTTCAACAGGATCTTTGTTTTTGTTTTTTGTTTTTTCCATATGCCAGGCATAGTAGCACATGTTTTTTTAATCCTAACACTCAGGAGGCAGAGGCAAGTGGATCTCTGAATCTGAGGCCAGCCTGGTCTACAGAGAAAGTTCCAGGGCAGCCAGGAGAATGGGGAAAGGGTATTTGGAAGAGTTCAGAGGAAGGAAAGGTAAGGAAGGAAAGTTGTAATAAGCCGGGTGTGGTGGCGCACGCCTTTAAGCCCAGCACTCGGGAGGCAGAGGCAGGTGGATCACTGTGAGTTCGAGGCCAGCCTGGTCTACAAAGCGAGTCCAAGACAGCCAAGGCTTACACAGAGAAACCCTGTCTCAAATAACAGAAAGAAAGAAAGAAAGAAAGAAAGAAAGAAAGAAAGAAAGAAATGTTGTAATGAATCATAATATCAAAAAAAAAAAAAAGAGTGTGTTTGGAGTGTGTTTGGTTCCTCCCATAATATCTGTGCCACTATTGCACAGTGTGTTTTACAGGCAGGTTGTGTTGTAGGTTGAGGGTTTATAGCTGGGTTGATGTTTACCTTTCTCCCCTAGGAGAGTGCAGAGTACCTTCCGGTACCATGACTACTAGGCAGTAAGAGGTGAAGCTTCTAGTCAGGCTTGCTCAGAATCTTATCCATTCCCCCTGCCACCCCCCCCCCATGAATCCTGCCCTACTTGGAGCTCAGTGCCCACTCAGAAACACTCTGAGGTGAGTTAAGGCGTCCTTCTGAGGCCCTCAATGGTCTACCTAGATGCTTCACAGAAATATGCCACGCAAACGAGAGCTAAAGTCATTTACCCACAAGGTTGGGGAGGCTTAGCCAAAGACACTGCTGGCTCTCAGCCTTGCTGGGAAGGGGTCAAGTCAGTCATTCTGACCCTGTGCCTTTGGCAAATGACCCGAGACGTTCTTTCTACAAGTTGTAGAATGTCTTCTCCCAGATGTTATAATTCACACTGGAAGAGGCTGGCAGAGTGGGGTTAGCTTCCCACACCCTCATAAAGCCCTCCCAGAGTTCCTTGACTTCTTGACCGGTAAGTTCTCCCTCCTGTGCCTCCCCACTAATCCTTCCTGGATGCCTAGTGTTTCTTTGGCCTTGGGTTTCCGTGGCCAAGAGCTGGCATTTCTGAACATTCTTTCCTGTTTCCTAATTCTCCGTTGCTCTGCTTTCAGGTCATGTTCCTTACAAGATGTTCCAGCCTTGCATAATAGTCTCCCCATCTGCCATCATGGCTCTGCTGGCTGGAGCTCTTTCTGTTATTCTGTGAATGTTCCTTTTTATTTAGGGGTGGGGAGGAGCTATGGAGCCCAGACTAACCTTGAACTCACTATGACTCCCAAACTGGCCTTGATCTTGTACCCTCCTGCCTCAGCCTCCTTGGTGCTAGGATTAGGCTACAGACAGCATGTGAACCCTCCAGTTCCCTAGAGACTAGCTGGCTCAGAGAGGATCAGGCTCATTTACAGAGGATTCGGGCTACGCCACACTTAGTGAACGCCTATATTTATGTCCGCAATCCTTCTGGAAGGCTAGAAAGGGCAGATTAGCTGGTGCATGTGTGGGGAGACCTTCTGGTCTGCTCTTGCCTAATTTAGTCACCTGACTGACTGCAGAAACATCGCAGATTTCCATCCATCATCCACATATTGTTCACAAGAACCCTCACTTGCGCTCCCACCAGAGGCATGTCACCCTGAAACACAGGCTCCACCATACCAGTGGGGGAAGAGCCTAGTGGGGACAATGCTCTGCCCAGAGGCAGGCAGGCAGGCAGGCAGGCAGGCAGGGTGACTGAGGAGGGCAGACAAGAGAAGCTAAGGCTGCTGCCAGCCACAGCAGGGAAACCTTGCCCTTGCCCTTGCCCTTGCCCTGCAATGTGGGCAACCTTTGAGACCAGCTAGGTTTGCTTTGGTTCTCACCTGTCTTCCATTTTCCTCTGAGAAAAGTTCAAGCATGGTTATCAGAGCCAGGAAAAAAAAAAAAAAAAAAAAAAAAAAAAAAAGGCTTGTGCCAGGGATGCATAAGGGCAGGGTGGCAGAGGGATTAGTTCATACTGGAAAGGAGGGCACAGGCCAGGGACGGAGTTTTTTCTTTCTTTCTTCTTTCTTTCTTTCTTTTTTTTTTTTTTCTTTCTTTTCTTTTATTTATTTATTTATTTGTTTGTTTGTTTGTTTTTGGTTTTCAAGACAGTGTTTCTCTGTGTAGCCTTGTCTGGCCTAGACACACTTTGTAGACCAGGCTGGCCTCGAACTCACAGCTATCTGCCTGGTTCTGCCTCCCAAAAGCTCGGATTAAAAGCGTACCTGGCTGGGATGCAGCTTCTTACTCCTGGAGGCCTGTCACTCAAGCAGGGCTGCTCTCTCCACTGTTTCTCAGCCACCATCTCCAGCTCCTCTGGAGTAGAATGGGTCTAGCGATGGTGATGAGAACAAGCCAGGACTGACTGCCGTCTCCTCAAGAAGGGGGGATGCTCAGGCCACTCACCAGGCAGATGCGCTCAGAGGCTTGCTGGACAGGTGGACACGCAGGGTTCCGGGCTCAGGTGCAGTCTGGTAAGGATTGCCTGGCCCATGTGGAGCTAATGAAGCGCTGGTCACAGGCCTGTGAGTCATTTCTCTAAAATCACGTTTTCAGAGCCGGAGAGAGGGTTCTACAGTTAAGAGCACTGCTTGCTCTTGCAGATAACCCGGGCTCCGTTGCCAGCACCCACACGGTGTGGCTCATAACTACCTGGAACTCCAGATACACTCTTCTCAATTTCCAGAGCACCAGGCGTGAATGTGGTACACAGGCATTTTTTTAAATGGCAAATCATTTTTGGGTTTTCTGTTTGCTTGTTTGTTTGTTTGTTTGTTTGTTTGTTTGAGACAGGGATTCTCTGTGCATCCCTGGCTGTTCTGGGACTCCTGTAGACCAGGCTGGCCTTAGTGCTAGGCTCAAAGGCGTGTGCCACTACTGCTCAGCTTACACATTTTTATGAGCTTAGTCATTACGCCTTAGTTAGGGTTTCTATTGCCGTGATAAAACCCCATGACTAAAAGTAAGTTGGGGAGAAGAGGTTTTGCTTCGTCTAACAGGTTATAGGCCGTGATTGAGGAAGTCAGGGCAGAGACTCACTCAAGTATAGGCTATGGAGGAATAATACTCACTGGCTTGCTACAGCCTTGGACCACCTACCCAGGGTTGGCACCACCCACAGTGCGCTGGGCCCTCCTACATCAACCATTAATTAATCATTAATCAGGAAAATGCCCCCACGGGCCAGTCTGATAGGGGCATTTTCTCCACTGAGGTTCCCGCTTTGGAAAGGATTCAAGCTTATGTCAACTTGATATAAAACTAGCCAGCACACCGGGTGTGGTCACGCATACCTTTACTCCCAGCACTCGGGAGGCAGGGGCAAGTGGATTGCTGTGAGTTCGAGGCCAGCCTGGTCTACAAAGTGAGTCTAGGACAGCCAAGGCTACACAGAGAAACCCTGTCTCAAACAAACAAACAAACAAACAAACTAGCCAGCACACAGGGAAAACATTTATACACATAACATGAAAATAAACAAAGCATTAAAAATTGTGAACAAAACCCAGGTGTTATCTATTCTCCACTACCAAGCTTACTTTGTCTTTAGTGTCTGAATAGTATCACAGCCGGCAGCTAATCTGAGTACTGCCGGTCACCACGTGGTGGCGCTGTGCTCTTACTGTAGTGCGGCAACCTTACAGCGTGAGCTGACCTTGAACGCTGTTTCTCCCCATCACGCCCCGCCCCCCCCCCCCCCCCTCCCCACCTAGCCCGCCCGCTTCTACGCAGATAAGGCGCTTACTCTGGCTTTCCCCTGTACTTGCCTCTTTGGTAGAGAGGCCAAGGGTGGCCCTCGCCTGGACTTAACTATGGGACTTTGCTATCCTGGGCTGGGAGCTTGAGAAGTTGGGCATGTGTAGAAAAGCAACAGGTGGCAATCAAGTGTGAGTACCCTGTGGCCTAGCCCAGCTCCCCCTGCAATGCTAGCCCGATTATCCGAGGGGACGCTTCAGATCCATCACTGACAACTTACAGGAGCTGAGACCTCTCCAAACAGCCTGAGAGAGGATCTGAGCACTGCAGTCACGAAGCAGGGCCACCAGTCAGCTGTGCTTTTCACCCAGGGACAATTCAGGGGTCAGGCCTACAAGCCCCACTGTCCAGCCTATCAGGGACTGGCTTCCAGAAGCACTGCTTTCACCAAGGCCAGGCGGCTTAACATCCTCTAGACTCATCTGCTCCTCCAGTGACACTCACAGGACTTAGGGTCCCACACAGGTACCTCAGCGGGGACAAGAATTGCTCAGAGTGAGCTGGGCGTGGTGGTACACGCCTGGAATCCCAGCACTCGGGAGGCAGAGGCAGGCGGATCGCTGTGAGTTCGAGGCCAGCTTGGTCTACAAAGCAAGTCCAGGACACCCAGAGAGACCCTGTCTCAAAAAAAAAAAAAAGAAAGAAAGAAAGAAAGAAAGAAAGAAAGAAAGAAAAGAAAAAAGAATTACTCAGAGCTATGCCCAATCCTGGAGAGCCCAGCACAAAGCCTAGTGCAGGGTTTGCTGCCCAGCCAGGAGCAGCCTCCTGCAGAGGGGAGACCTAGCATTGGTCCTGGCCCGTAAATGGCATTCACAGTATTTGATAAAGATGTCCAGGCAGAGATGCAGCAGGAGAGAGATGGAAATATGACCTGCTTAGCTACATACAAGGGAGGTGGTGAGTCAGGGGAGGGTGGGGGAAGGTGTAGAGGGAGACAGACAGAGATAGAGAAATCAGACTGTGGGATGGGGAACACTTCAAAACTAAGTAAAATTCTTGCTAAAACCAGCCAGGTGGTGGTGGTGCAGGCTTTAAGTGCCAGCACTTGGGAGGCAGAGGCAAAGGCAAAGGCAGGTGGATCTTATGTGAGTTCCAGGATCCTGTCTAAACCACCACCACCACCACCACCACCACCACCACCACCCACCACCACCCCAAATAAAATAAAACTAGACGAAGTGGGACAGAGACAGAGGCTAGGACTGAGGCAAAAATCCAGAGCCAGGGCCTGACCGGAGTTTGGGGGAAATCTGTGCTCTAAACAAATGTGTGGAAATCCTACTCTCGACATTGTTACGTACAGAGGCAAGAGAAAGCCAAGTCTTTGTTATTTTGTTGTTTGTTTCCGAGCCTTTGTGGTGGCCAAAGCCGCCCTTGAACAATGGATCCTCCTGTTTCTACCTCCCAGGTGGTAGATTCCAGGGACCCACCATCAGCCAATTTAGAGATGAAAGCCTTTTTGAATACTTCGAACAGTTTGACACATGAACAGAAAGTCTACACATTGTCATTTATAGCAAATGTACATGATATATTAACTGATTTTTTTTTTTCTTTTTGGTCTTTCGAGACACAGTTTCTCCGTGGAGCCTTGGCTGTCCTGGACTCGCTTTGTAGAACAGGCTGGCCTCAAACTCACAGAGATCTGCCTGCTTCTGCCTCCTGAGTGCTGGTATCATAGGCATGCGCCACTATGCCCAGCTGATTTTGTTATTGTTTGTTTGTTTGTTTTTGTCTTAAGGCTCTCTGCAGCCTCAGCTTTCAGGGGTGGACAGGCTAGACCCTGCCTCGCACTGTCTCTCTCTATAAAATACATTGACATCTGCTGGGAGCAGTTTCTACAAACCACAGGAGTTGTGTGACTAAGACTACCTTGCCATCACTTTTAAAGAAAGCTGACTCAGGGCTGGAGAGATGGCTCAGTGGTTAAGAGCACCACCTGTTCTTCCAAAGGTCCTGAGTTCAATTCCTGACAACCAAATGGTGGGTCACAACCATCAATAATGTAACTGGATGCCCTCTTCTGGCCTACAGGTGTACAAGCAGACAAGACTGTGTACATAATAATAAATAAATCTTAAAAAAAAAAAAAGAAAAGAAAAGAAAGCTGACTCAGCCGGGCGTGGTGGCGCACACCTTTAATCCCAGCACTCGGGAGGCAGAGGCAGGCAGATTGCTGTGAGATCGAGGCCAGCCTGATCTACAACGCAAGTCTAGGACAGCCAAGGCTACACAGAGAAACCCTGTCTCAAAAAAAAAAAAATGGGAAAGAAAAGAAAGCTGACTCGGAGCTGGAGAGAGGGCTCAATGGTTAAGGGCACCTGTCACTCTTGCACAGGACCTTGGATAGGTACCCAGCACCCACATAAGGGCTTACAACCACCTGTAATACCAGCTCCTGGGGATCTGATGCCCTCTTCTGACCTCTGTGGGTACCAAACATGCACGTGGCACAATCGACATTCATACATGCAGATACAACACTCATACACATAAAATAAATAAGTCTTAAAAACATTTTTAAGCTGGGCAGTGGTAGCACACGCCTTTAATCCCAGCACTCAGGAGGCAGAGGCAGGCGGATCACTGTGAGTTCGAGGCCAGCCTGTCTACAAAGTGAGTCCAGGACAGCCAAGGCTACACAGAGAGACCCTGTCTCGAAAACAAACAAACAAACAAACAAACAAACATTTTTAAAAGAAATCTGAGCCAGGCATGGTGGTACACGCCTTTAATCCCAGCACTCAGGAGGCTGAGGCAGGTGGATTAATGTGAGTTCGAGGCCACCCTGATCTACAAACCAAGTCCAGGATAGCCAAGGCTTTACAGAGAAACCCTGTCTCAAAAAACCAAAAAGAAAGAAGAAAAAGAGAGAGAGAAAAAAAAGAAAAAGAAAAAAAGAAAGAACAAAAAGAAAGAAAGAAGGAAATCAGATCCTAGATTGGTCCCGTGAGCACATGGTTAAACCCATGTCAACCCCGTTAAACGAGTGGCAGCTGGAAGCCTCAGATTATTGTGGAAGGCTGACTGAAATACACCTGTAGTCTATCTTGGAGGGCATTAAGCAATTAAGCAGTGAAGTATTACAGATAATGAGGTTCAATATCCCCTGAGATGAGCTCCATTTACAACTTTATCCTATACAAAACACACTATGCATAAAATTAAGTCAAGAATAGCACTTCATCAAGAGACCAGCCCACGAGCAAGGCTCAGGCCCCCCCCCCCCCCCACCCCCGCTAGCCGTCCTCGCTCTACAGAGGTAGCTGTTTCTCTACATGGCCACCAGGTGGCACTAAAGTCTTAATCAAGAAGGTTCTCAATGGTTCCAGTCCGTTATCCCTCACCAGTCTCTGTGTGTGTGACTGATATGGCAACAAGTCAGCATTCACATCAATGTCGTCCTGAGGGCTAGCCTGAAACTCAGGGCTGCTTTCCTGAATTCTGACTGTCTGGGATATGCAAACTGTGCTTCTTGGAGATTGCTTCCTGAAACTAGGGGGTTCTCAGGGACGTAGAGCAGTCTTCTGGAGTCGAATTTGCTGCTCCCATGAGCGGCTGGCTGCACTACCTCAGTGTGTTGGGAGTCTTGAGATGTCAGTGTGGTGGTCTTGGCAATAGTGTTCCTTTGAGCTTATTGGCTCTGCCCTCCCACTAGGATGCTTCCCTGTCTCCACAGCAACTGTGCATCTTTTTGTTAACTTTAGCCCCACGTTTTATTTTCTTCACCTGTGCTTACCCAGGCTGAACATCTAGAATGGACTTAAGAGCATCTAGGAGTGATAAAGCTCTTGGTTTGGGGTCCGGCCTCCCCCCTGTCAGCTCTGTGTGTCTGCCTAAAGATCCATCTTGAAGGGGCTGGTAGCAAGCGGCATCACGGTGACAGACATGGTGGGAGGGACCAACTCCAGCCCTTCCCAGCCATGGACTGGCCTTTCCTCACAGGGTAGCACCGGCCACCCCATGACTCGGCTTGGGACTCCTGAAGATAATAAACAAATCAGCATCGCCAGGATGCTTCTCTGGACAGGCCCAAGGAGGAGCCCAATCCAGGTCTACCCCCCTTTCACAGGGACCATGGACCTCCATGAAAGTGAAGCCTTTCCCTTTACTCTAGCTTGCTTCTACCTAGCACCTGAGCCTGGGTCCTGGCCCCATGAAGCCACCCATGTGGAACCCATGTCAGCATGCCCTTGGTGGTGTCTGGGATTGCCTGGGCAGCTCACTGGTAAATCCCAGCCTCCAGTGGTAGGCTCTAAGGGGCTCTACTCTTCATCTTGTCAATGACACTCCCCCCACACCAGAACATCTCATAAGCATAGTAGCTGTGTGTTTCCATCCCACCTTCTGGGAACTTCTTTCCCGTCCTCCGCCACAGTAAACAAGGACAGAGTGCTCACATCCAGACACACAGGCACACACATGCTCACACCCACTCAGGGAGAGTCCTGCCCCATGAGTCCAAGTTTTACAATGTGCAGTTCTGAATCCCTGATTCTGAGCCATTTCTATCTCGGGGCAAGCTGCCTTTCATACCGGGAAGTCAAGTGTGTCTGCAGCAGTCTCCAAGTCAGGCTGTCCAAGTACGCCTGTGACCTCACATTTCCACCCTGAGAAATCATATAAATGCCTTTAAGCCCAGCATCTGAGAGGCAGAGGCAGGTGGGTCTCTGTGAGTTTGAGGCCAGCCTGGTCTACCTAGTGAGAAGTTCAAGTGCACTGAGATACCCCTGCTGTCCCCCTGCCTCTGGCCCTACGTGGCACAGACAGCTGCTCCCTCATGCGTAACAGTAGTGTGGACAATGGTCAGATGCCAGCTATCCTTGGGCCTGCCTTCAAGCTCGCCTGTAGCTTCAGGAGTGCTGAGCCCCACACATCACCCAGGACTAGGCTATAATTCCTGATTGGATAATTTCAGGGCACACATAGGGACTCAAAAGCCATGCGTCTCAGCTAAGGATGTGGTGAGGTCTGCAGCCACCGCCTGGCACTTGGGACCTTTTAATACGCCACAGGGTTCCCATTGGGGCGCCTCTGAAAGCTCTATCTGGAGATGAGGCCAGGAGATAGATGAACACTGGACCTTGGCTGCACACTCGGCGAGAGACTGACAACCTAGGGAAAAGGTCCGGAAACCTGTCTTTCTGACACCAACCCATAACCCCTGCCCTCACCATGATGGGCTGGGTACCAACCCCATGCCCAAGAGGCTGTGCTGCAGGTCAGGCCTTCACTTCTGCACGTAGGCTCCCTGCCCTTCTCCCAGGTACCAAGCAGTGCCCGGCACACCCCTGCCCCTTCTTGTCCCTGCCAGTTTCCGGCTTCATATCCATGACTCTCACTAAAGTCACGGCACTATCTGCAGGATCGTGCCTCCCGCCTCGATATTCCTCTGGAACCTGCCTTAGGGGGGAAAAATGCTCAGCCATAGATGTACAGCTGAGATTGAATCTTTAAAAAAAAAAAAAAAAAAAAAAAAGGCCGGGCGGTGGTGGCGCATGCCTTTAATCTCAGTGAGAGGCAGAGGCAGGCGGAGCTCTGTGAGTTCTAAGCTAGTCTGGTTTACTGGTCTACAGAGCGAGAGCTAAGACAGCCAGGGCTACACAGAGAAACCTGGCCTCGAAAAACAAAAACAAAACAAAACAAAAAAGAAAAGTGAAGTGACACTGGAGGTGACTGAGGTCTCAAGGGTGTCCGACACATGGCATAGAAGGACAGGAAATTCCAAATGGCCAGGGCCTGGGGTGTAACTGAATGGTGGGGAAGGGGCCTGCACGCGTTGGGGACTGATACAGGGGTGGAGATGTGACAAAGCCAAGCAGGGCCTTAGGGGCCACAACAAGGCCCCAGGCTTGGCTTCAGGGGGACACAGTGCTTCGTGTTCCTTCCTCAAGGCCTTCCCTTCTCATAATAGTCAACTCCTTCCCCCCTGGTCTAGTTTCAAGCACCAGAAGTACGGATACCCCCCAAACAAACATCCACTACCTCAAAGCCCACAGAAGTGACTTTAATTTCTGGACACAGGATGGTCTTGCAACCCCACAAACACCAGGACCCTCGGCAAGCTGAATGCTGCCAGCTGGAACCTGCCAGCTCCTGGTCCTAACCAGCCCAGCTGCCCGGGGTGGGGGTGGGGGTGGGGGGTGGGGCTGGGGTGTGTGACAGAGCATGTCCTCTCAGAGCAGGGAGTGGCTGCAGGTGTGAGGCAATTCTGCCTCATCCTATGAAGTGGGGTGTGGGGGTGAGGGCAGGGCTAGGCTGCCCACTCTCCTGGGCCACCTGGGGTCAGGAAGAGAAAGAAGGTGTCTCGGCCAGCGGGCGTGCCATGCTCTGGATGGCCCACTGCAGGATGCCGTCGAAGGAGTGCTGTGAGAAATGGGCATGAAAATTCAGACCAGCTGCACTTTTGCAGAGCTGTGCCTGCTCTGCCATGCCCATGAAATTGGGACCACTGTGACATGAAGGTATCACCGGACTTGGTCCTCTACTTCAAGGTGGGGCGCCTGAGACCAGAGGCCCCACAGGACCAGTGAAGGAGGGGTTCTTCATGCAGTGTTTTTCTTGAGCAGCCTGTGAGGCCAGGGCTTGGCCATCAGGCTGTCCCTTCCTCTTCTCAGTGGCTTTCTTTGCTACATCCTTCCTCTCTGCTCAGGGGCCAAACATCCCAACAGGACTGGGAAGTCATCAGGGAGGTCCCATTCTTTCAAATGCCCAGATCATCCATCTCTCCCTCTTCCACACATGGCCCACTGCATAGGGCAGGCTCCTGGCCCACAACCAGTTTAGCCAGTGGACACTGAAGAGGGCATGTGGGAATGACTAAAGGAGTTTGTGCCCTTACAGTAGATGGAGTCCTAAAAAGTTCTAGCGCTCTCTCTCTCTCTCTCTCTCTCTCTCTCTCTCTCTCTCTCTCTCTCTCTCTTCAGTTTACTCTTACTAATTTTTTTTTAACGTATGAGTGCTCTATTTGCATGTACACCTGCAAGCCAGAAGAGGGTGCCAGATCACATTATAGATGGTTGTGAGCCACCATGTGGTTGTTGGGAATTGAACTCAGGATCTTTGGAAGAGCAGTCCGTGCTCTTAACGGCTGACCCATATTTCCAGCCTTACTCTTACTATTTTTAAGCATGTGTGTGTGTGTGTGTCTGTGTGTCTGTGTATCTGTGTGTGCCTGTGTGTGTGTGTCTGTGTGTATCTGTGTGTGTGTGTGTGTGTGTGTGTGTGTGTGTGTATAGGTGCCTGAGGAAGCTAGAAGCATCAGATCCCCTTGAGTGGAATTATAAACAATTAGAAGCCATGTATCATGGCTGCTGGGAACTTGGGTCCTCTGCAAGAGCAACATACACTCTTAGCCACTGAGCCATTTCTCTAGCCCTCCGGGGTGTGTTGTTGTTTGTTTTGTTTTGTTTTTTTTTCAAGACAGGGTGGGTTTCTCTGTGTAGCCTTGACTGTCCTGGACTCACTTTTTAGACCAGGCTGGCCTTGAACTCACAGCGATCCACTTGCCTCTGCATCTCGAGTGCTGGGATTGAAGGTGTGCGCCATCATAGCCCCCACTCAGGCTTTTGAGATTGGGTCTCATCATGTAGCCCAGATGAGCATCCACCTCACAGTCCTACATCTGCCTCCCAAGTGCTGGGAACCAAAGACCTGGGCCACCACATCTGGCTCTCCCTGTCCATCTTAACCAACAGAAACCTGAGCTGGGAGGGGTAAGAGAAAGGTCACCGAATGACCTTACCAGCTCTCCCTCAAGAGTCAAGGGCATAAGCCCTCCTGGTTCTGAGGTCCTGAGGACACTAGAACTCCCAGATGCCAGGCCCCCGGTGGGAGAAGGCGACAGGCAGAAGGAGGCCAGCATCCTGCAATGGGAACGGTGATGCACTGTTCTGGGAAGAGCAGCCTTTGGGTAGGGCAACACTGGTCTACTGGGTGCCACCTGACTGAGGACAGCAAAGGAGCTGAGAGCAGAGCCCAGGCCAGTGACATATTACCTCATTCAGTAGGGACTCCAGGTCATCCCTATGTAGAACAGGCTCATGACCAGCAGAGTCGTCCCCCACCTAGAATCAAAGAGTCAACAGTCATCCCAACCTAGCAGCGGGCTGGTGACCAGAGGTCGAACTCCAGCTTGTGGAGGCAGCAGCAGGTACCACAGAGCAGAGTCACACTCAGTTCCTCAGGTCGAGGGGTGCAGGTAGAGTGGGAGCAACCGACCTGTCCTATATATGGTCTGTGTCCATTAGGGGAAAAGAAGGGGATTTTTTTCAGCTAAAGATACCCCCCTGCCCCCAAGAGGCATGGTGGCCAGGACCCATCCATTGTCTCCCTCTGCCTGTCACCACCTCTCACTGGTCACATGAGCTGTCCTCAGTTGGACCTGTGCTCTTGGCTGTGGTGACAGAGCTCCAATCAGGAGCTCACATTGAAGCCAGTGGAATGGCCCAACTGGCCAATCCTCTTCCTTGTTCTAGAAGTGATTTCCGCGTGCCCACCTTCCCTTCTTGGCTCTAGACTCTAGAGAGAGCTGTGGTTCTCAGCCCTCCTAATGCTGCAGCCCTTTAATACAGTTCCTCATGTTGTGGTGACCACCCCCCCCCACCATAACATTATTTTCATTGCTACTTTATAACTATAATTTTGCTACTGTTGTGAATCATAAATATCTGATGTTTCCAATGGTCTTAGGCAGCCCCTATGAAAAGATTATTTGGCCCCAAAGGCTAAGAACCACTGCTCTAAAGGCTCAGCAAAGCTTGCCCCTTGCCTTTCCGGGTCCCATGGCACCAGCAGAATCTTAGGATAAGTAGGTTCCTAGATAACCTTCCAGATGGTTCTCAGTCACATAGGGCCAGCCTCAGCTAAGGTCCTGGATTTATCAGGGAAAGCTGGAGTCTGGCACTGAGCTGTGTATGTGCTCTGCCGTCTTACCTAATGCATCTTCACAAGATCCCTCCCTGGGCTGCAGATCTCCAGCCAGGGCTCAGGCCCTGTCCAGTTAGTAAAAATGGGGGTGAGATGGAGGTCTAGCCAGGTACAGGACTGCGGTAGGTGACTCTTGGGGTCAGCAAAAGCTAGCAGCTTTGGCTGTCTTCCCAACTGGAGTAACCTCTCTCTCTCCTTCCCCCTACCGAGGGCAGTAGTTAGCTACCCTGGAGGTGTCAGCCCTTCTGATTCGTGTTCCCCAACATCAGCAGAAAATCCGGCACCTAGGGGATGTCTACCAGCTGTCTTCGTTATGGGTTAATCCAATTGGCCTATGGGTCCAGAGCTCCCTGAACGCAGGAACCCAGTGCCAACAGTGAGTCCATAGCTATTTGAGATATTTCCCTTTAAAACACCTCATTTGCTTGCTTTGTTTTGTTTAGAAAGGGTTAGCCTGGGCTAACCCAGAACTCATTATGTAGTCCAGGCTGAACTCAAACTTACAGAGGCCAGTCTGCCTGTACGCTTTATAAAAGTAGTTGGGAAGCCAGATGTGGTCACATACACCTCTGATCCCAGCATTAGTCTTAAAAAATGGAGGGGGGGGGGGACGTCCAGGAGTAGCAGCGCACGCCTCTAATCTCAGCATTTAGGAGGCAGTGGCAAGCAGCTCCCTGAGTTTGAGGTCTGCCTGGTCTACAGAATGAGTTCCAAGACAGCCAGAGATCTGTAATGAGTGAGACCCTGTCTCAAAAAACCAAAACCAAAACAAACAAACAAAAAGGTAATGGGACCGTGGTTAGTGGGTGTGGCTTTAACTTTTCCACTCCCACAGGATCCCACACACTGACCTTAGCAAGTCCAGGGGCCTGACGCACAGAGGTGAGCGCAGCTTCGCCTGGTGTGGGAGTCGGGTCTGCAGAGCAGGACTTGCAGCGGAGGTTGGTCCTAGTGGAGTGGGGAAAGCTTGATGCATCGGAGAACCATCAGGGTGGGTGGGGATGCTGGCTACTCTCCGGCCCTTGCCACCTCACTCACCCTGGCCGCGCAACGGCAGTCGGGAAGTGGCAGCGCCAGTGGAAGGCGGCCGCACAGTGTGTGCACCGTAGCACGTCCACGCTGTCCCCACACACACCACACCTCGCACAGGGTGCTGGACCCTACAGAAACACAATAGAGCAACCCGGTGGCGGGGGGGGGGGGGGTGGGTCCTTGCTCACTTGCTCACCCTATACCCCACCAACCCAGGTTAACCGGGGAAACCTCATGGTTGCAAGTAAAGTTCCGAGGCCTTGATGTTCCAAGGGGCCAGGGGGGACCTGAGCAACTGTCAAAAAGCAGCCTTCCAAGCTGCTTCCCATGAGCCAGTCCATCCAGCTCTGCTCCCGCCAACTGTAGGGCTCCTGAGGAACTTATAGGGAATATGGCTGCTGGAGGTAGATTGAGCCTGGGGCATTCTGAGACTCACAAGGAGATTCCATGTTTGTTGTCCTGTCTCATGGCTGGGGATGATGTACTGCCCAGATAACCAAGCTAGGCCTTTCTTCTTCCCTCCCTCCCTCCCTCCCTCCCTCCCTCCCTCCCTCTGTCCCCCGCCCCCCCTTTCCTTCCTTTCTAATTAATTCCTTTTTTGTTTGTTTGTTTGTTTGGTTTGGTTTGGTTTTTCAAGACAGGGTCTCTCTGTGTAGTCTTGGCTGTCCTGGACTTGCTTTGTAGACCAGGCTGGCCTCGAACTCACAGTGATCCACCTGCCTCTGCCTCCCGAGTGCTGGGATTACAGGCGTGTGCTACCACGCCCGGCTAATTAATTCACTTTTCATTCATGGGTGTGCACTGGAGATCAGAGGACTACTTGCAGAGCCAGCCTCTCCTTTTTGCCCTGTGAGTCTTGGGGATCCAACTCAGGTCCTCAAGCTTGGAGCTTGGCAGCGAGCCCTTCTACCTGCTGAGCCATCTCGAAGGCCCATTTGGACTTTTTGGAACATCACCGTTGTGTGGCAGGGCTGAGAGCTCCACAAGAGCCCCCTCTAGGTGCTCTCCTCACACCCCTGTGCCTCCTGGTGTACCCCCTTCCTTTTATCAACCCAGTCTCTCCAGGTCGAGTCCTCCTCTGACCCTTGGGATGCCCTTCTAATTCCAGTCCCTAATGGTAAACCAGCTGTCCTGTTTAGGGCTTATAACTGTCGTGTGGGTCCAGAGCTCCCAGAAGACAGGACTCAGGCCCCAGGGACTCCCCTTCACTCACCTGCTGCCCCTCAGTCCCAGAACTCAGCAGAGGATGTAGTGCTGAAGGCTCCAGCAGAGGCAAGGGGGCTGCAGAAGGTGGGGGCAGCAGGTTCACATATGTGATGGCAGGATCTGAGCGGGCTGGGAGCTCCCTGGACAGGCCCCTGGTTTCCTCTGAAGCTGCCCTCAGCCCTGGGAGGATCTGGAATTTAAGGATCAGCACTCAGGAGGCATAGGACACTGCTTGGCACTACCTGGGAGTCAGGACTAGGCTGCTGTGGTGGGTCTGAGGTTGAGGAGGCTTGGTACATGCTGAAGAGATGGCTTAGCGGTTAAGAGCACTGGCTGCTCTTTCGAGGAACCCGAGTTCAATTCCCAGCAACCACATGGCCGCTCACAACTGTCTGTAACTCCCATTCCAGAGGATCTGACACCCGTCACAGACATACATGCAGGTAAAACACCAATGCACATAAAATAAAAATAAATTTAAGAGCTAGGCGTGGTGGTACACACCTCAATTCCCAGCACTCAGGAGGCAGAGGCAGGTGGATCTCTGTGAGTTCCAGGCCTGCCTGGTCTATAAAGTGAGTCCAGGACAACCAGGGTTCTGTTACACAAAGAAACTCTGTCTTAAAGGACCTTAATTAATTAATTAATTAAAAAAGAAGAAAAAGCTGGGTGTGTGGCTCCAATGCTCTCAGCAAAAGCCTCCATCTTTGCCATCTTAGCTGTGATGACAGTGGCCTCAGGGCCTGTCAGCAAACGGGGTGGGGGGGTAGGGGGGGGGAAGTGGGGAGAGTAGGGGGAGGTTCTAACAGGATGTAGGGTGTAACACAACAGAATGCAAGGCTTTTGGAGAATATTAGCAAAGATGAGGTAGGAGGAACAGAGCCAGCTTGGGCAGCTGTCCTTAACCCCTTGACCCCTCAACCCCACAGGGAATTCACCAGAAAGGCCGATCAGGCCAAGCCAGGGGATGGCGCTATAGCCAGGGCAAGCAAGACTCACAGAAGTCAGGAGGTAGGACTGTAGAGGGGAAGAGAGAAGAAAGGGGATGGCCCACTCTGGTCATACCCGGATCTCTGCAGGTGGCTCCAGGGGCCTGGACTCCTCAGGCTGGGACAGGTTCTGCTGGACTCTGCCCTGGAGGCAGCAGGCACACCTCCAGACGCCACTATGCAGAGGCCACCAGTCACAGGCATGTAGGACAAAACAAACACCACAGACCCCCACTCCCACCCCTAGAACTGCATGGCAGGGGTGTCTTGAGGACCCTCCATATCACCATACTCATTCAGAGATGGGACACCAAACCCAGGAATGGAAGAGTCGGGTACCACAAGGAAAGTTCAATATGATGTGGGTTATTTCCCCCTGGAGGGTGGCCTCATCAGAGAGTCAGTGGACCTAGAGTGCTTCCCTGCTGATCCTTAAGAATTCCCCATGCCCAGCCCGGCAGCGTGGTGGCACATGCCTTTAATCCCAGCACTTGGGAGGCAGAGGCAGGCGGATCCCTGTGAGTTCGAGGCCAGCCTGGTCTACATAGTGAGTCCAGGGCAGCCAAGCTAACACAGAGAAACCCTGTCTTAAAAAAAAAAAAAAAAAAAAAAATTCCCCATGCCCACTAACCCTAAGCACCTGTGCCTGCTTGTCATCGGCCTGGCCCAGCTGTGAGCCCTCCCTCCCTGTTTCCACCCTGAGAACACCCGCAGCCCTGTAGGAATGGGCTGGTTGCGGGGAGAGGGCAAGGGCAGGAAGGAAAGACCCTGGTGGAAGAGGATTAGAGAGGCAGAGTTCAGGCTAGAACCCCACACCCCAGAACAGGCCTGTGCAGTCAGTGAGGAGAGTAAACAGTACATCTTTGTGGGAGTGAGATTTCTTTCTTTCTTTCTTTCTTTCTTTCTTTCTTTCTTTCTTTCTTTCTTTTCTTTTTCAAGAGAGGGTTTCTCTGTGTGGCCCTGGCTGTCCTGGACTCACTTTGTAGACCAGGCTGGCCTCGAACTCACAGGGATCCACCTGCCTCTGCCTCCCGAGTGCTGGGATTACAGGTTTGCGCCACAACACCCGATCGGGAGTGAGAGTTTGAGGGGCCTTGGGGAAAGGCCTGTGCCCTAGGAAGTATGAACTAAAACCCGGGGTGCGAAGAACCTGAGGTGAAAAGCACAATATGGCCACCTTTGCCTTGAGTGGCATCATGTTATGGTGTCTTTAGGCCTGAGTGGGCCATGTGGCAGGAAGGGGAGGTAGGTGGCATGGCAAGAGAATCCCACCATGCCTAGCCCATGACTCTTCCTGGGGGCCCTTCCTGTCCAACTGTGAGTCTGGAGGCTGCCAGGCTTCTCCAAGGTCAGCAGATAAGGACAGTTGGGGGATCAGGATGGCCAGGGTATACGTAACAAGCAGGAATGGGAGCTCTGCTCACCTGGGGATCTCCCGCAGAGGTGGGGACAGGCAAGCCAGGTGGAAGGCCCGGGGACAGCCGTCACAACAGATGAGCTCACCTCCATCGTGACACACAGCACACTCGTCGTCATTCTTCTGACCAGGCGAGAAGGGCCCGTGCACACCCAGAACGGAGCACAGTGCCCGCCTGAGAGACCCACTCTGGAAGGGCTCCTCCTACAAGGCTCACCACCAGAGGCTGACTCCTAGATTCCCTCTCTGTTCCCTTCTTGGGCCTGCCTGACCTCTATGCTGCCCATCCTACAGACCTAGCAGGTGTCCCTCTCAGGAAGGAGTGCTGGGTACCAGGCAGTCGCCCAGGGTTGACCTCTCCCTACTCACCTAATAGAACAGCAGGGGCACAGGCCTGTGGGGTTTCCTGCCAGCCCTGGGCACCTGCTATCACTCCCCCACCCCCCCCCCCTTATGCTTTTGTCAAGATAGAGGTAACTCTGAGTCCTGATACCACCTCCTCAAGAAGCTTCCAGATGCCAGGCTGTGCTGGCCCTACACAGTGACCATCACATTCAAGGCAATCCTTCCATGGGCCCCCAGTAACCAGGGGGGCACTTTTGTGGAGCAGGACAGAGTAGAACCTTTCAACCTTTAATGTCCGGGGCCAGCAGAGTGCCTGGCTCTCAGGTGTTGGCAACTGTGATCAATGACACATGCGCAACCATGACAGTGGTGTTGGTGACCTCGGCATCCCTGGAGAACCTCATGCTCTGGCTTTAGCAGCATCTCAACCTCCAACCTCCCCACCCCCCCCCCCCACACCCTCACACCCCCACACCCCCACATCCCCCACCCCCACACACCCCACCCCCACCCCCCACACCCCCACACCCCCCACACCCCCACCCCCTCACCCCCCACATCCCCCACCCCCACAACCCCCACCCCCACACCCCTCCACTCCCCCACACTTCCCCCCCCCCCCACCCCACACCCCCACACCCCACACCCCCACACCCCCACCCCCCACAAGATGGTTGTAGCCTGCGCCAAATGTGTGGTTTCTGTGTTTGTTTGTTTGTTTTTGGTTTGTTTATTTATTTATTTATTTTTGTTTTGTTTTTCAAGACAGGATTTCTCTCTGTAGCCTTGGCTGTCCTGGACTCACTTTGTAGACCAGGCTGGCCTCGAACTCACAGCAATCCATCTGCCTCTGCCTCCTGAGTGCTGGGATTAAAGGCGTGCGCCAACCACAGCCCGGCTTGTTTTTGTTTTTCGAGATAGGGTTTCTCTGTATAGCCCTGGCTGTCCTGGAACTCACACTGTACACCAGGCTGGCCTCAAACACACAAAAATCTGCCTGCCTCTGCTGGGATTAAAAGCCACCACTGCCCAGCTGAGCACGTGATTTAAAAGGGATAACCTCACCTGCTCTGACTAATTTGAAATTTCCTGCCTGGCAGGCATGGTGGTGCATGTCTGTAGTCCCAGCACTCCACTCGGGAGGCAGAGGCTGGCGGATCTCTGTGAGTTTGAAGCCAGCCTGGTCTACAAAGTGAGTCTAGGACAGCCAAGGCTACACAGAGAAACTACGTCCCCAAAAACCAAAATAAATACCTACATACATACATACATACATACATACATACATACATACATACATAAATCAATCAATCTCTCCCAATGTGTATCATCAGAAAGAGCACTTCCAAGAAGGACCAGAGGGAGACAAAGGAGGAGGAGAGAGAGACAGGGAGGAGGAGGAGGAGGAAAGAGATGCCTTCATGGCAGGGACTCAGGCCTCTGTGTTCCAGGCAGCTAAACATCCAGGACAAGGAACAGAAAGAAGGGTCTGGTTAAATACTGGTGGGGAGGCCAGACTGCCTCTGTTCTTAGGGCTTACCTGGTGAATCTGGGGCTCGCTGGGGAGGGTTGGGAGGGCAGGGACCCCACACTGCTGGCCCACTTTCTGTTCATCTCTTCCCTACAATAGATACGGGGTCATAATGAGGTAGCTAGGGCCAGGGAAGAGCCTTGTGACCCCAGTACCAGGTGCTTCTGGAAGCAACTCCAAGCCCCAGGAAGAAGTCCTGGTTGTTGTGTGGGGGAGGTGAGGCTATCCAAGGCCCAGCTCCCCAAAGATGGACATGTTGACTAGTGGTTTTAAGGATAGTGACCTGGGCTCCTTTGGCTCGGACCACCGGCTTTAGGCTGCCACCACTGCGGGTCTTGTTCTTTGCACTGCCACTGGGGTCTTCAAACTTGCTGGGAGTGTAAAACTCCCCCCCAACCTGGATGCACTTCTTGGATCCTCCTGGAAGAACAGGCAGAGTATGTCTGAGCTCATAGTAGAGGTCTGGCAGAACTTGCAGCCTACCATTCCTCCCCACCCCCTAGCCACAGCCAAGTCTGAGGCCTGGGTCCTGGGTCCAGTGAGGCAATCTTGCTGGGATTATACTAAAGTAAACAGTGTCCACTCACAAGTTTGGAATAGATCTTATTGGACACAGGGTCTTTGGAGACATAATTGGTTAAGATGATGTCGTAGTTGGGCATTGGTGGCACATACCTTTAATCCCACCATTTGGGAGGGAGAGGCGGGCAGATCTCTATGAGTTCAAGGCCAGCCTGGTCTACAGAGTGAGTTCCAGGATGGCCAAGGCTACACAGAGAAACTCTACCTTAAAAAACAAAAACAAAACAAAACGACAGCAAGTTGGGTGTGGGGGCGCACACCTTTAATACCTGCACTTAGGAGACAGAGACAGGCAGATCATTGTGACTTCAAGGCCAGCCTGGTCTACAAAGTGAATCCAGGGCAGCAAGGCTGCAGAGAAACCCTGTCTCCAAAACAAACAAAGAAACAAAAACCCACAACAACAAAGACAACAACAAAAGGGGGATGTCATACTAGACCCTAAATCCAATGTCCTTACAAAGAAATGTGAAAACAGGGCTGGAGAGATAGCACTGCCTGCCCTTCCAAAAGTCCTGAGTTCAATCCGCAGCAACCAAATGGTGGCTCATAATCATCTATAATGAGATCTGGTGCCCTCTTCTGGTGTGTAAGTGTACATGCAGACAAAACACTATTCATAATAGTAAAGAAATAAATCTTTTTTAAAAATAGAAAAGTGAAAACAGAGAGACACAGTCAGACTGGAGAGGCAGTGCCAGCACTCAGAAGGCAGAGAAGGTGGATCTCTGTGAGTTCGAGGCCAGCCTGGTCTACAAAGTGAGTGTAAGACAGCCAAGGCTACACAGAGAAACCCTGTCTTAAAAAAACAAAGCCAGGCGTGGTGGTGCACACCTTTAATCCCCGGATTTGGGAGGCAGAGGCAGGCAGATTGCTGTGAGTTCGAGGCCACCCTGGTCTACATAGTGAATCCAGGACAGCTAAGGCTACACAGAGAAACCCTGTCTCAAAAAAATAAATAAATAAATAAAAATAAAAATGAATAAATAGAAAAGCATCCCCAGAAGGGGTCAGGTAGGATTCTTGTGGTTGCTCTGATGAGGGCAGACGAGGACTGACATTGGCTCTCAGGCCATCCTGGCTGTCCATGGCATCCAAGTCCAGTGTCCAGGGTGCCATGGAGCAGAATCTACAATGATTCTGCCCCCAGCTCTGTCCTGTGCAGATAATTTGGGTGGCTGTAGAAGGTGACCTGCTAGCCCACCTAGTAGTTAGGCAATTGTGGGAGGAGTCTGGACAAAAAAAAAAAAAAAAAAAAAAAGGGATTGGACAGACCACCATAGATGGCTGAGGCGAGGGCATAAGCTGTGGCGGGCTGTCCTGGGTGGGCGATATGGGCACTTGAGAGAATGGGAGCACATGTGTAAGGATGTCACCTGTGACTCAACAGGACCCACTGATGTGGAGGAGGTGGGATTTCCACGCCTGAATGTGACAATGGACCACTGGCCTGACAGAAGATCTGCCCATGTAGGGGGCCTTCAGCATCGCCTCTCTGTTCCAAAGCTGGCCGAACTTCATGCGGCCTACTGGACACCTCCTTCCCCCTTGAGGGCCTGGGTCTCCCAGGCAGTCTGTTTCCCATGCATTTACCTGACTCAAACACCTGATGGATAAGGATCCCTTCCACGGCCCCTCGGACTCCTGGGACATCCCCAGGGGACACAGTCACAGCCCTCTGGACCGAAGCTGCCATAGTCTGGATTCCTGGAGAGACCCCTCACCCCCCAGGACAGCAAACATGAACACGGGTCTGAGGGGACTGAGGGGACCACAAGCGTCTCATGGCAGCGTGGGACCTTGTTGTGCTGGGGCACAGAGTTCCTAGGTCATCCTGGGGGTGAGGACCAGCAAACACAGGTGTTTGGGATCCCTGGGACCGGTGCAAAGATGAGTGTGGGTGTAGTTAAGGTTGAACCCAGCTGAGGAGCTAGTTCCCTCATGATTATGTTTCTGAGCTGCCTGGAAGGTTGTGAGCACTAGAATGGATAGAGGTCTAGGAGGAGAGACCCCCCCCCCAACCCCCAGGGCAGTGTGGGTGGGGTGACTGACAAGACCTTTGGACCCAAGGACTCTCCATCTTTTGGCTGGGCCATCCAGCTGAGGCCAATGGGATCAGATCCCCTCCACTTCCTCAATCAGCCCCTTGCCCTCTTGGCCTTACTCACCGTTTCCCAGCGGGAGGCGCTGTGACTCCGAGTTGCCCTCTGGCTTCTTGGGGGGCTTAGTCTTTGGGTGGGAGCCTGTGAAGGGGAAGTGGAGGCAGCCTAGCCCTCCTTTCTGGGCTGGGGTGCTTCTGGTGGGTCCGGGGTGTAGAGTGAGGTGGGGGAGAGAGAGCACCTGGTAGGGTCCCATCAAGAGTTCTTAAGCAGGGCTGGGCTGATTCATTCTTCAACAGAAAGGAAATCAAAGGCACCTGCGGTTAGCCCAGGAGCTCAGCCTTCAGAACAGTAAGAAGCCGAGAGGCTGTGAGCATCCTCCAATGCTCAGGTCTGAGCAACTCAGGTGACTCTGTGGCTCTAGCAGGCTGGCCCTCCCGGGGGTGGTATCAGTAAGCTGGCTCCTGAGAGCCAGTTGGGGAGGGCCCTGCAACCCTAGCTCCTCTCCCTGTGTACCTGGGCTAGAGGTGCTCTTTGGGGCCAGGGTGGCTGGCGGGGTGCCTCGAGGTTCCTCTGGAGCTTTTCTCTTGGTGGGGGGTTTGGGTGGCAGTACTGTGACCTTGGGAACAGCAAGGGGCTTCCTTCCTTTCCGGGGCTGACTGAGGTCCACATCTGCAGTTCAGAGGCAAGAAAAAGGCCCCCACCCCCTGCCATCTTTAGAGCCTTATCCCTAGAGGGGGCTCTAGAACAGGACACTCTTGAGGAAGGGGGGAACTGGGCCTCTGCTCTTTTCTTTTGCCTCTTAGGTTCTGCTGGAGTTGTTGTGGCTCCCTTAAAACACTTAGGGACTTACACCCGTAGCCCCAATGCTACCCACCTTTGGGGAAGCCATCCAGGATGGTATGCAGGCGGCTGTACCGCTCCAGATTGTAGTCCTTAAAGAGAACCCTCCAGAAATCCAGGATGGCCCCACTGTCCTGGGTCAGGAGCCAGGACAGCAGGGCATGAAAGGCCTGGGGGCACCCCTCCTTCTCCTTCAGCCGGAGGGTCTCCTGCAGTGACAATATTGGGCTACCTGTGCACCCCCCCTACCTCCATCCAACCCCTGCTGCCTCTTTGGGAAGGGAGACCTGCCTATTCCTGCTATTCCAGGCCAGGGGCCCTAGGGAGTCGGGGTGCACAGGGTGTGAGGTTAGGGGACTCACCTGGAACTTGACCTGGAGAGGTCTCCTGAGGAGGCCTGGGACCACTCCTTGGCTGGTAGGGGGAGGGTTGGGTATAGCATGGGTGTTGGGAGGGATCACCTAGGTTGTGGGTAGAGGTGTGGGGAGACTGAGAAGCGCCGGCGGGGGTGGGGGGCGCAGAAGCCCACCTGGAACTTGTCCTCTGGGACTACGTCGTGGTCGGCCAGAGCGTGCAGCAGCGGAAAGGCGCTGTCGATGGCCACCGCGATCTCAGTGCGGTGTAGCTTCAGCAGGCGTCGCAGCATCCCATCCCCGCCGGCCATCCTCTCGACACAGGCTGAGCCACGTCGCGCCCCCTGCTGGCCTGTCCGTGCTTGCGTTCCCTTTCTCCCTTCCTTGGGTGTCTTGGTGCTATTCGGGGAGGCACCTGTGAGGGTATATACCTTCTCCCCAGCAGGGGAAAGGCGACGTTTGCCTTGCTCAACTGCTCTGTTATACTTTCAACCAGGAAAGAGCAGAGGCTGGTGTTCACCCTCGAGCCAATCAGGGCCCAGCTTCTGCAGGCGGAAACAGAGATTGTCCTGCGGCCCAGTTCGGGAGGCCCTATGGCAGCTAGTGTTCCTTTCCTGTGGGACCCAGGGCAGCTGCCTGGGTTAGGAGCAGAGGAAGTAGGATGGTAGCCCCTCCAGCCTCCCTATAGTGGGTTCTGTTTATAGGTTAAAAACAGGATGGGCTGGAAAGATGGCTCTGTGGACAATTTGCCTGCCAGGCAAACCAAACCTGAGGACCCGAGTTCTCCCTGTGCTGGGAGGCAGAGACAGGAGTGGTTGTAGAGTTCATTGACCAGGCAACTAGTTGAATGGATAAGCTCCAGGTTGAGCCAGAGAATCTGCCTTTAAAAAAAAAAAAAGGCGGAAAGCCGGGCATAATAACTCACACCTTTAATCCTAGCACTTGGGAAACAGAGGCAGGAGGATCTCTGTGAGTTCAAGGCCAGCTTGGTTTACAGAGTGAGTTCCAGGTTAACCTGGGCTACACTGAGAAACCCTGTCTCCAAAAAAAACGACAAACAAATAACACCCCCCAAAAAAGAAAACACACACACACACACACACACACACACACACAAAGCACTTGTTACCCTTGCAGAGGACCCTGGTTTGGGTCTCAAACACCCACATGATGACTCACAACCATGTTTAACTCTGGTTCCAGAGGTTATGACGCCCTCTTTTGGCTTCTACTGGCACTGTGTGTACATGGTGACCAAACGTACACAATAATACTACAAAATAGAATAAAATAACTGGGGTGGGGGGTGGGGTGGCAGGAGCCAAAATAGTTCTTCTAACCACACCCTGGTTGCCCACGTGTGCTGGCACCTCTGAGTAGCTGCAGTAGAAAATCCATGCAGTGGGCTGGACAGTGGACTTGGATGGAGCCCCTAGCTATCCTAGACCCAGGGCTGGAGGGGTTGAATCGAAGATTCCACCAGGACAGAGGAGGTGGTCCAGCCTGTGTGTGGCTGGGTGGGAAGGACACTCGGCCTATCTCTGAACTCAGGTGGCCAGCACATTGAACTCTATCAGGTAGAGTACAACAGGAACGGGCAAGAAACAAGAGAACCCCTAGACCAGTGTTGAACCCTTAGAACCCTCATGTTGTGGTGACCCCCACCACCACAAAATTATTTCATTGCTACTTCATAACTGTAATTTTGCTACTGTTACGAATTATAATATAAATACCTGACATGCTGGAGGGCTTCTGATAGGTGCCCCCTGTGAAAAGGGTTTTTCAACAGCCCCCCAAAAGAGGTTGTGACCCACAGGTTGAGAACCACTGCCCCAGTCAGATGCCCCTGAACTGTACAAGTTCTGGTCTTGTTCCATTCATAGTCACAAGAAGCATTCTCAGGACCCATGACAGAGACCAGAGGGTTGCGCAACCTGAGAGACAGGGGCTGTGAGAAAATCAGGGAGGTGTCCTGGAGACAGATGGACAGGGACGCAGAGTGGACATGAGTGGGAATTTGTTCCCCTAGCCAGCTGAGAGCCTACAGCAGCAGGAAGTAGCCTGGGAAGTGCAGTCAATGTTGCAGTCAGTCTGTGCTGCCACCCCACCCCCTCCCCCCAACTATGAGTGTTGATGGTTGAAGAGGAGTAAATGGTGAGACCGGTTAGCACAGTGCTGGCCTGAGAGCTCAGGCTGCACGTGGGACCAATTCAGGGTAGCATCGCCCAGCATCCTCATGGGGATGGGCCACCATTGAGAGCTCTGGGCAGACCTTGGTCTCTGTTGGGTCCTTCTACCTCCTAACTCCAGGTCCTCCTGAGAGTTCGCCATGTGCTGAGATTGCTCCCCAGTTAGTGCAGGTTGGGATCAGTGCTGAAAGTAGGTGAGAGGGCTGATGATCAGGTGCCAGGGGAAGAAGGGAGCGTTTCCTTGTGAAGGACCAGTCACTTCAGAGCCAAAGTGCAAGTGTAGAGCAAGATGGGTGTACGAGAACTCTGCTGTGCCTAGGGAGCAGGGCCCTCTCATCACCCAGCGCCTTTGAAAGTGGCTATGAGGCTGATGACACCTGCACTGTACCTTCCACAGACACTGAGAAGGAAGCTTTGGGTGATGCCAAAATGGGTTTGTGCTCCCTGAGAGGCACTGCCTGTCCCTCATCCGCAAAGAAGGCTGCTGCTCACTGGCCTCTCCTGTCATCTCCTGCAGGTATGTATTTGACTATAGAAACATCGACCTGCAGTCTCCTGTAAATCCAGCACCAAACATGACTTCTGCTGTCCAGAACATAGAGTCCCCTCACTGACACGGCGGAGTGGACACAGAGGACACAGGCCCCAGTACCTTGCTCCCTGTTCACACCTTGCCAGGGTCTCAGAAACACAAAGGGTGCTGATGGACCCTTTGGGTCCACAAGCTCTGGAATACACACATCAAGCACCCAGGATGCCAGAGGCACTGTGTGTACCTTTGGGTGATCAGGTGCTGCCACAGGTAGTAGCTCAGCCAGCCTCTGTCTTTGCAGCGTTATCATCTTCCTAATGCCATGCCTGCAGCCTTGAGGTTTCTCCCTGTGTAGGGCCTTGCTTCTCCTCAGATGGGAATTCCTCTGCCAAAGGCAATGGACAAAGAAGAACTAAAAACTGCATTTAAGACCAAAGTCTGCACTTTACTTAAAAAAAAAAAAAAAAAAAAAAAAAAAAAAGCACAGATTGACAGGCGTCCCCCAGCCTCCTGCGGGAGATCAACAGAAAAACTCTTGTAGAATTTTGGACTTTCCGTCACACGTGGGGGTTTCCATGGCAGTCCACACCTGCAGGTGGTCTGTAGCTGCTAAGCTTAGAGGAGGTGGCCTAGGTGACCCATATACCCACATAGGATTCCCAGAGTAGGGCTACACCTCAGGTCCTCAAGAAGCCCCAGGACGTGGGCTGCATCCACGATCCTCAGTGTCCTTACCCGTAAAGAGATCGATCACGGCATGGCTGCTGGCCCCGGGTAGCTGCTTCATCCCACAGAGGTGCAGAGAGTAAAGGAGAGGTGGCCAGGGTCAGGCCTAGAAGGGGCTCTGACATTTCTGAGCAAACAGATGGAAAGTACCAAACCGTCCACCACAGGGGTGGGCTGGAGTCAGGTGCTGGTGATGCGGCTCAGGGTGGAGGCCTGTTGAGGGGCTGCTATAGGCCTGCCAGATCTGTGGGCCAAGTGCGCTTTGAAGTCCAACAATGCCCGTGTGTTAACTTTAGGTTAAAGTTGGTAACATAAATAGAAAATATTCACAACACCAACAAAAATATCAAATAGCCGGAAAAAGACAAAAGAACTCTGCAGTTTTCACAGCCTGCAATTTCTTGGGGTTTTTTGTTTGGTTTTTGCTGCTGTTATTTGGTTGTTTTGGTTTTTTGTTGGAGTCTCATATAGCCCAGGCTAGCCCAGACATCATATTACTATGTAGCCAAGGATGGCCATGAGCTTCTGATCCTCCTGCCTCCACTTCCAGAGCTCTAGGAGAGCAGGCATACGCATACCATGCCTGGTTTTTATAGCGATGGGCATTGAACAGAGGGAAGACAGCTCCAGTGAAATCCCAGTGTAGTCCAGGCTGGCCTTGACTCTTGGGCCCCAGCTTTGGCTCTGCCTCTGTTTCCCAAGTAGCTGGACTAAAGATGCAGACAACAGAGCCTGGCCAGAACTCACATTTTCACAAAAGAAGAAGAAAAAAGAAAGAAAGAAAGAAAGAAATGCCAGAGCCTAGATTTAGCATCTTCAAAAGTCAGCTGTTCCTTAACCTTAGAAATGTAAAAAAGATGCAGGGCGTGGTGGTGGCACATACCTTTAATCCTAGCACTTGACAGGCAGAGGCTGGCAGATTGCTGTGAATTTGAGGCCAGCCTGGTCTACAAAGTGAGTCCAGGACAGCCAGGGCTACACAGAGAAACCCTGTCTCAAAAAAACAAAAACAAAAACAAAAAAAAAAGAAGAAGAAGAAAGAAAAAAAAGAAAGAGTTGCAGTCAAATTAATGCTGAACTCAGGCCCTCTGCAAGAGCTGTAGGTGCTCTTAACTGCTGAGCCATCCCTCTAGCCTCAACACAGAAATTTTATTTTATTTATTTATTTTGGTTTTTCGAGACAGGGTTTCTCTGTGTAGCCTTGGCTATCCTGCACTTGCTTTGTAGACCAGGCTGGCCTTGAACTCACAGTGATCCGCCTGCCGCTGCCTCCCAAGTCAACACAGAAAAATTTAAAAGTGTGTGTGTGTCAGAGGACATGTGGGAGTTGGTTCTCTCCTTCCACAGTACGGGTTCTGCGGACTGGACTCAGGTCATTAGGATCAGTGACAAGCACCTTTCCCCACTGAGACACCTTCAAAGGGTTTCTACGTAAAATATCACAAAACATTAAAAATGCACTAATGATATTGGGTGTGATGGCTTATGCCTGTAATGTAATCACCCAGTAGGCAGAAGCAGGATTGCCATGAGTTTGGTCAGCTTAGATTACATAGTGAGTTACAGGATAGCCTGGGCTACAGAGTGAGACCCTACTCTTAAAAAACAAACAAGGCTGGGCCTGGCAGCACATACCTTTAATTCCTGCACTTGGGAAGCAAAGGCTGATAGAGCTCTGGGAATTCCAGCTCAGCCCAGCCTGGTGTGGTCCATACAATGAGGAAAGAAAAAAAAAAAAAAAGAAAGAAAGAAAGAAAGGCTTTGATAAAATGAAAATATTTTTAACATTTACATGAGAATGTCTTAGTATCTTTAACAAAAAGAACCTTCAAATCAGTAAGAAAAAGACAATAGGGAGAGCCACCAACCTCTGGCAGGGAATTAAAAACCAAAAAACCAAAAAACTTAATCCCAGCATTCGGAAGGCAGAGGCAGGCAGATCCCTGGACTACATACTGAGTTCTAGGACAGCTAGAGTCGCCTAGTTATTAACTCAAATTCTAAAAATAATGAAACAAAGCTGGCATGGTGGTGCACGCCTGTAATCCCAGCATTTGGGAGGCAGAGGTAGGTGGATCGCTGTGAGTTCTAGTCTATAAATTGAGTCTAGGACAGAGAAATCCTGTCTTGAAAAACAACAACAACAACACACACACAAACACAAAAGAAAAGAAAATAAAGAAGAAGAAAAAAAAGAAAAGTCTGGAGATGTAGCTCAGTTGGTCCAGGCTTCCAGTGCACACAGCCCCCAGCCCCTGGGTTCTGTTTGACCCCTAATCTGTAATCTCGGCGCTAATGAGGTGGGGCAGGAAGATGAGAAATCCAAGGTCCACCTTGATTACCTAGTGAATTCCAGACCAGCCTGAGATAAGTGAGGCCCCTAACAAAAAAAAAAAAAAAGGAAAAGAGATAAAAAACAAAAGATCAGGAAGAACCAGGTTTAACTCTTGTTCCACAGCCCTCAGCTGCAGGCCGGTGGCCATATTGGCTCCTCTAGTGCAGCCTGATCTGTGGAAATAGGCAACGTGTTTCTCCAGCTTCGTACACAGTGTTTATCAGTGGGAAGTGAGGTGTGGGAGACTTTGGACCCTTGGGTCTTTGAGCAGGTTGAGCGATGGTGGGGTGAGGGGGGTCTCAGGGTTCCTAATCCTTAACACTGAGATTCAGACAAGAACCTGGTTGCCCACTTTCTCATCAGTTCCTCACGCCACCAGGCTTGGCCACAGTGGTGCTGGCTTGGATCGCTGGGCTGAAGGGAGCAGTCCATACTGAACCTTTTGTAAGTCACCTGCCCGGCTCATGGAAGCCTGGAGTCAGGAACTATACTCCCAGGGTCTCCTCACAATTTCCACCACCCCTCGCCCCCCATTATAACCACTGGTGGATTAGGTCAGCCACTGTGGAATCCTGGAAGGGACTATTGGCCATGAATAAATTCGCCCTTTAAACCAGATAGGAAGATTAATTGATTAAGCATTCTTCTAGAAATTCGCAGGTCTTCCTTCCCATCACCTACAGGTACCTGCACAACGTCACTCTAGCGGGTCCAGGAACTCCTATTCTGACCTTGACCTTGTCTAAACTCAAGGCAACATTTCTACCCCCTCCCCCACCCTTTGTCATCCTTACTCCAACTATTGCTCTTTTGCCTTACCCATCCCCCTCTCTGCACAATCAGGAACCCAACCTCCCAGCTCCCTAACCTGAACTATGAGGCCTCGACAGTCTCTTCCCCCACCCCCACCTCATTTCAGCCCTGAGCCCTAGAGTATCTATAAGCCACCCTCTGAACACACTCTTTCTCTCTCCCTCCCTCCCTCTCTCCCTCTTCCACCCTTCCCCACAAGGCTTCCTAAGACCCTTGAGCGCCGCCCCCATCCACCCCAACCCCCACACCTTCCCTCAATACCCCCACGTGCTGGTCTCCTTAAGCCCCGCCCCTGAGTGCCTGCCCCCACACCCTCAACCCTACCATTCCAGGCCTACATAGGCTCCATCTAGCCCGGGTGCGCTCTTGTCCCTACTTACCTTAAGGTTCCTTCTAACCTTCCCTTTCTTTTCCTCCCCGTAATTCCCTACTAGGTCCCTAATTACACCCACCTCTCATCATCACTTTTTGCATTGCAGGGCTCTGACGGCCTTGCTGACACACCTACCATCCCTTGGACACCGATCCTTCTAGCAGATACCTCAATGGATTCCCAGGAGACTCGGTCTTCTTGCACCAAGGCTCTTGGAACCTGGAACCTGGATACTACAGACAGCTCCAGCCCTGACCCTACCGGCCACCTGGAAGAGCGATGGCCAAACTCCTGTGAGATCTTGGGGCTTCTTTCTTCCTTCCACCCCGCCTCCCCTCTTCTTTCCTTACCTCCTCTTACTCCGCAGGGTCTTTAGGGGGTCTGGACTGTCACTCCAAGGCATGGGTCCTAGAGATTCAGCCAGGTGCAGAGGGAGGCTGGGCCACATGGGTGCTGGGAATTAGCCCACCTGAAAACACATGTTGTCTGGGACTCCGTGGATGAAGGGTACCCCATAGTACACCTTCTCCTCCTACCAAGTACCTCAAAGCTGAAGTTGTAGTTTTTGTTTGTTTGTTTTTAGTTTTTCAAGACAGGGTTTCTCCGTGTGGCCTTGGCTGTCCTGGAACTTGCTCTGTAGACCAGGCTGGCCTCGAACTCACAGAGATCCGAGATCCTCCATCATCTGTCTCCCGAGTGCCGGGATTAAAGGCGCATGTCGCCGCCTGCTGCCACCCAGTTGATGTTACAGTCTTTCTTTTCCCTAATCCCCAGATAGTTGGGTGGATGTCATTACGGCTTGGCTGGGCAGTCTAGCGGGTCTGCAGGTAGCTTTGACTGTTTTCCTGCCTGTATCTTGTGTCCCTTTGAGGCCTCCCTGTAATGATGCCCTCTCCATCTCCAGCTCCGGACCTGAAGGATGAACATAGCATGGATGTGGTATTGGACGACTCCAAGGAGCATCTGTCCCCAGGCTCACCCCCACCAGGCAGAGGTAGGACCCTACCCAAATAATGAGCTTATTGAATCTTGGGTGTGGACCTTAAGGTTAGGTGATGCATGGAATATGCCTGTATCATTCAGGATGACTCCCCGCCCCGCCCCGCCCCACAAGAGCAGGCATTAAGTGGGTATCAGTGAGGGTAGGGATGGGGACTCTTGTGTCCCAGTCACCTCAGAAGACAAGTGTGCCCAGCATGTTCCAATGAGGAGCCAGGAGAAGGAAGGGGCCAATTGTTTTTCTCTTCCAGAGATCATAAGATATGAAGTCACTGTGAACCAACGCAACATCGAAGGTGAGTTTGCACGCTTACCCGTGAGCCGGAAAAACAGTATCAGCCCCACCAGAAAGGCTGGCTCAGCCATCCCAGAAAATGAGACGCAATCCTGGGGTACCTATGGGATGTCCTCTCCCCACGCCGTCCCCTACCTCAGTACCAGTACTAGTTGAAATTTCTTGTGTATCAGGGCTGGGCATGGTGGCGCACACCATTAATCCCAGCAATCAGGAGGCAGCGGCCAGAGGATCCATGAGTTCGAGGCCATCCTGGTTTACAGAATGAGAGTTCCAAGACAGCCAAGGCCACATAGAAAAACTCTATCCCTCACACCCGACTCTTCCACCACCCCCACCTCTACAAAAAAAAGCTATGTGTTCTTGTCAGCCACTTCTACAGTCTCGGTTGAGCCTATGCTGAATTCTCGGCAGTGTCCACTTATCTCACTTATCTCGCAGGAAGCCCTAGGTTCTATTCCCCAGTAGCTATTAAAGTAGGTGTGGTGACACACCCTGTAATTTCAGGATTCTGGAGGTAGAGGTGGAAGAACCAGGACATCCTTTGTGAAGTCAAAGCCAGCTTGAAATATAGGTGACCCTGTCAGAAAGAGATAGGGAAAAAGAGGAAAATAAAAATGTGTGTCTGTTAATAGCACTCTGGAGCTCCCCCGGTTAACAATCTATTTCTCCTGGATTGGCCAGGACTTGGGAGTGTTTGGGTTTCTCTGGGCATTTTAGGATCACTGTGTCAGGTCTGCAGATCTCCAGGGGATTTGGAGACAGTCTGCCCTTCATTTGGGGTGTCTTGTTTTCCCATTCAGTCCTCTAATCCATGGCCCTGACAACATCCCTCCTGGGTCTTCCCCCCCACCCCCCAATCTCTCTCAGGGTCCTTAGATTACTTCTGCTAAGTCTCCGCCCTCCTACCCCACCCCACCCCCGCCCCACTTTCCCTCTGTGCTCTCTCTAGAAATCTGCCTCAGTTGCGGAACTCTCCCGGTGTACACCCAGCACCCCTTGTTTGAAGGGGGAATATGTGCCCAGTGTAAGGTAAGCAGAGAGGCCGTGGGACCTTCTTGACTTGGCACTGTTGCGGGGAGGTCGCACACACAGCCTTTACTCCCTGCTCAGGACAAGTTTCTGGAGACTCTCTTCCTTTACGATGAAGATGGCCACCAGAGCTATTGCTCCATCTGCTGCTCGGGGGATACCCTGTTCATCTGTGAGAGCCCCGACTGTACCAGGTGAGGCTTCTCCCAAAGGAGCCATGCCCAACGTGGGAAATGGGTACCAAGGATGCACATCCCCGATGGCTCTCTGCGTGAGCACAGCTGCCACCCTGAGCTCCATCCGTGGTGGTCCCCTGCCCTATTCTTTTGGACATCTTCCTCTTTACAGCCTTGACTTCAAGTGTCCCCTTGCCAGCCAGCTGCCCCTGTGTATGCTTTTCCTCAGACGCCTTAAAATGTATGTTATAGGAGCTGGAAAGATGGCTCTGTGGTTAGGAGCACTGGCTGCTTTTCCAAAAGACCTGGGTTCAATTCCCAGCACCCACATGGCAATACATCTGTCTGTGACTCCAATTCCAGGGGATCTGACACCCACACACCAATGCACATTTTTAAAACTTTTAATTAATTAATTAATTTTAAAAACGTGTGTTCAGGCTTCAGGGTTGTGGAAAGGTTGAGGGGGATTGAGGTCTGCCATTGTGGCAGGTACACCCACCTCACATGTTCTCGTGAGTCCCCTTCCCCCCTTTCCAGCCTGCAGCCAAGCCCCATCCACCCAACCCTGAGAGCAAAGCCAGAGAGAAACAGTTCCCTCCAAGGCGCCCGCCTGGCTTGCAGGTGTCCCCTAACAGCAGTGTGACTTGGGTCACCATGGTTTTTTTTGGTTTGACTCCTAGATGCTACTGTTTCGAGTGTGTGGATATCCTGGTGGGCCCAGGGACCTCGGAGCGAATCAATGCCATGGCCTGCTGGGTTTGCTTCCTGTGCCTGCCTTTTACTCGGAGCGGGCTGCTGCAGAGGCGGAAGAAGTGGCGTCACCAGCTGAAGGCCTTCTATGATCAACACGGGGTAAGGACATCCAGTGCAGCGGGCAGGGGGCCTAGACCCGAGGCCGCAGGCTGCTGGCTGTCAGCTATGCACACCGCTGGATAAGGCTGAAGCTTTTGCCTTGACTCCCCTTGGCATTTTTCTATCGGAGAGCAGGTGTCACTGACGTTATGTTGTGATAGGGTCTCAGGTAGCCCAGGCTGGCCACAAACTTACTATGTAGCCGAGGATGACCTTGAACTCCTGTTCCTCTACTGAATACTAGGATTACAGGCACCACATTTGTTTGTTTTTTTCAAAACAGGATCTCTCTGTGTTAGCCCTTGGCTGTCCTGGACTCACTTTGTAGACCAGGCTGGCCCCGAACTCACAGCGATCTGCCTGCCTCTGCCTCCTGAGTGCTGAGATTAGAGGTGTGAACCTCCATGCCCGGCTAGAGAAGGAGTTTTGAGGGATTGAAATGCACAGGAAAAGAAAAAGAAAAAAGAGAGCTGGGCATGGTGGCGTTCGCCTTTAATCCCAGCACTTGGGAGACAGAGGCAGGTGGATCGCTGTGAGTTCGAGGCCAGCCTGGTCTACAAAGTGAGCCCAGGACAACCAAGGCTACACAGAGAAACCCTGTCTTGAAAAACAAAAACAAAACAAAAAAACAAAAAGAAAAGAAAAGAAAAAAGAAACGCACAGGAAAAGATCTGGTAGAGGTGAAGGCAGTGGTAGCACAGTGCTGGTGGGAGCCACTGTGTACTGAGCCCAACTGCTGAGCTTGACCTGGGAACTGTCACTCCCTGAAGCCTCAGAGGCTACCAGCCCTGGTGTTACCTGGATTTCAGTCTTCAGGCTTCTGGGCTTTGGAAACGGCTTTAAACTCCTGGAGTCTTTGGGGCCTGAGACCTACAGAGTTGTGCTCTGCTAGGAGCCACTGTCCTCTACCTTCAGAGAAACCATATCCTGCTTCCCTTTGTAGATATGTGGGGGTCCAGGCAAGAGACCTGGACCTGGGGAGTGGGTAGAGTTGGCCTCCAGGGAGAGATGGACAGCACTGGTCACAACAGGGCCAGCCTGGCATTGGCAAGCGAGTCCCAGATGGCTCTCAATTGCATCCTGCCTGTCAAGGAAAGACGGTTGTAGGGTGGTCTCACCTAGAACTCACCACTCTTGCTGGACAGCCAGACAACACACATTCTCTTATCTTTTTCCCTCTTTTTTCTTCTGTTTCTTTTTCAGGCAAACTCTCTGGGCATGTACAAGACAGTGTCGGCGTGGAAGAGACAGCCAGTGCGGGTGCTGAGCCTTTTTGGGAATATTAATAAAGGTGAATATAGTCACATCGATTGACTCTTCAGAAGAGAGGGGATAGGAGGAGCCCAGTTCTGGTGTCCTTTGCCTGGCCATTAGAATATCGCTGGGCAGCTAAGATGTGGAGCAGGACTGATGAGAGAACATGCAAACTTCTTCCTCAGACTCTTGAGCTGAGAGAACTGACTATCCCAGGAAAGCATGTGCTGGCCAGAAAAATCCCCCAACACTGTACCCAACCAGGAGGGATGGCGAAAAGGGTCAGACCCAGAATCCTGGTAGGGTCCCCGCTCCCCAAGAGGAGGAAGCAGAGATGGGGTAGGGACAATCCTGCAAGGATAGAAAGCAACTGCTACTGTCAAGAAGTCTGGGTTCTGGCAGCTCTGTCCCCCTCGTCCTTATCCCCCACTTCCTGAGCCCTCTTTTATACCTGAGTCTCCTTGGGCTACTCTGATCCCCCTGTGCCCAGCAAGCACAAAGCCCCAAAGACGATCTTGTCTCTGGCTAAAGCATATCCCATGTGGGATACCAGGGTGTTCAATGACCCCACAGTGTGTCCCAAGGGCCCCATGTAGTAGCTATAACTGTATCGCCACACCTTAAGGCTATCCAGTGAGGGCTCAAACTTGCCCAAGCTCCTGTTCTCAGGGTCTGAGGGAACCCCACTTGCTTTGGGGTTCATCAGTCTGGCTCACCCTACTGGTTGTCTAAGCCAGAGAGTAAGAGCGGGACTCAGAAATGCAAGTTTCGTAACAGATTGCTTGAATGAGTGATCGGGAAGTTTGCCCTTGAACTCTCTGTCACTGAAAACATCAAGCTGCTACCCCCATGACAGGAGAGCCATGGACGTCCACTCTGGGGACGGCTCTCATCAGCTATATCCATCTTTTCTACCCCCCGCCCCCGACCCTTCCGCCAACTAGAGCTAAAGAGTTTAGGCTTTTTGGAAAGTGGTTCCGAAGAAGAAAGACTGAAGTACTTAGAAGATGTCACAAATGTCGTGAGGAGAGATGTGAGTTGAGACGGGGCAGGGGTGGGGGGGGGGGATATAGGGGGGGGGCGCTGCCAAGATCTGATGTGCCACTGGGTGAGACTACAGGGCCCTGGGGTGGGGGGAGAGAAGGGAGGGAAGTAAGGGAGCCCTGGAGGGACAGGGAGGAGCATGCTGGCTGTAGCATATTGCTTGACATCTCCAGACCAACATGAGGTCCTGGGGCTGGCTCCAGAATAGTCACACACACACACACACACACACACACACACACACACACACACACACGCCCACTGTGCCTCACAGAGGGAAGTGGGAAAACAGTGTTTCTATAACCTTTGCACAGCCCTCAGCCTCTATCAGGGTGAGCAACCAGACATCTATTTATTTGTTTATTTAAGGTTTGGGTTTTTTTTTTTGTTGTTGTTGTTTTTTGTTTTTTGGTAATTATTTATACAGTATTTTGCCCACCACAAGAAGGCATCAAATTTCATTACAGGTGGTTGTGAACCACCATGTGGTTGCTGGGAATTGAACTCGAGACCTCTGGAAGAGCAGACGGTGCTCTTAACCTCTGAGCCATCTCTCCAGCCCTGCCAGACATCTTAAAATCCACATGGCTGCTGTTTTTTTGCTGCCTTTGATAGGGATGTGCATGGGTGGGTGGGGGGGGGGGGCTCTGCCCCACCCCACCCTGTCATAGCTACAAGGGTTGAGCTGACCCAACGACAGTTGTCAGAAAGCATCTTCCAGACACAGATCTGCTGCTGCTGTCTTGACTCTGTGGTGGGACCTCTCTCTTCCTGTGTGCATGCAGGCAGGGTGCCAGTACATTTGGCCCTCCTTAGGCAGACAATTGGAATGTCAGTCTATAACCCAGAGCCATGACCATTTCTGGCCAGACCCCAGGCAGTCATTTCCCTATAGGACTCAAATCAGGTAGAGAAGTTGAGGCAGAGAGAGAGGGGTGTGGGGAGGGGGAGGAGGAAGAGGAGGAAGAAGAGGAGGAGACTTTGGAAGTCAGCTCACTACTGAGAGAAATGGAAAGGTTCAAGAAAGTGGGTGCCTGTTGTAGTTTCAGGAACTCACACTTGGACATCTTAGGAACTTTTTCTTATGAGAATGTCTAGGGCTAGCCGGGCGGTAGAGGCATATGCCTTTTTTTTGTTTTGTTTTGTTTTTGTTTTTGTTTGTTTTTGTTTTTCAAGACAGGGTTTCTCTGTGTAGCCTTGGCCATCCTGGACTCACTTTGTAGACTAGGCTGGCCTCGAACTCACAGCTATCCACCTGCCTCTGCCTCCCGAGTGCTGGGATTAAAAGCATGCGCCACCACACCCTGCTGAGGCATATGCCTTTAATCCCAGCACTCAGAAGGCAGAGGGAGGCGGATCTGTGACTTCCGGGCCAGCTTGATCTACAGAGAAAGTTCCAAGACAGCCAGGGCTACACAGAGAAACCCTGTCCAGAGAAAGGGAGAGTGGGGGGGAAGTGAGGGGAATGTGACTGTCAGCTGGGTGGTGGCGCACACCTTTAATCCCAGCACTCAAGGAGGCAGAGGCAGGCAGATCACTGTGCGTTCGAGGCCAGCCTGGTCTACAAAGTGACCAGAGAGAGAAAGAGAGGGAGACTGAATGAACGTATGGATGTCTAGGGCTAGAGAGGCCATTGGCAAAGCAGGGGTTCTCTGGGCTCTAGAAAGGGAGCTTGGGTCATTTGTTCAAATGGAAGGCTCCTCATTAGCCTGCGCTTGGGGCTGGCTGTTTCATTCTTTTCCTGCTTGTCCAGAAAGTGACCCTGTTTGATACTAAGTGGGGATTGTTTATGACCATCAGACAGTGTCCACCCGGCCCGCTGCTCCCAGCTGCTTGGCTTTCTGTGCGGCCAGTGATTTCCCAGAAGGACACGGAACCCCCTAGGCTGAGTGAGCATATGTGCTCTTCCAGGGCTGGCCCTTTTTTTAAGAGCAACAGATAGCCAAGGAAGAATCTCAGATATGGAGTGTTCTCAGCCTACCACTGTCTGGGCTGAGAGCCAGTGGTGTGTGTGTATGTGTGTGTGTATGTGTGTGTGTGTGTGTGTGTGTGTGTGTGTCCCTGCCTAAATGGGGCCCAAGGTTCAGCTAGGCGTCCTGTGTGGGTCAACCTACAAGGTCCATCACTGGGGAGATGGGTGGGATACAGGGGCTCTATTGGGAGCCATCATTGGGGGAGCACTTGGCTTTCAACCATCCTTGTCCCATAAGTGACAACATGTGTGTTCCCTAGGTGGAGAGATGGGGCCCCTTTGACCTCGTGTATGGGTCAACACAGCCCCAAGTCTCCTCTTCTGACCACTGCCCTGGTAAGTTTCAGCCCCAGTTACCTGAGAAGCTTCTTCAACCCTGTCACCTCTGCTCTGTCTTTCTTCTGCCTCTCTCTCCCCTCATACCACCTCAGCCTTCAGAAAGGGCAGAGGGCAGAAAGCACACTTTTTTGGGGGGGGCCGGGTTCAAGATAGGGTTTCTCTGTGTAGTCTTGGCTGGCCTGGACTCACTTTGTAGACCAGGCTGGCCTCAAACTCAAAGTGATCCGCTATCTCTGCCTCCCAAGTTCTGGGATTAAAGGTGTGCACTACCATGCCTGGCTCAGAAAGCACACATTTTTTTTTTTCTGAGACAGGGTTTCTCTGTGTAGCCTTGGCTGTCCTGGACTCGCTGTGTAGACCAGGTTGGCCTCGAACTCACAGTGATCCGCCTGCCTCTGCCTCCCGAGTGCTGGGATTAAAGGTGTGCACCACCACGTCCGGCACAAGCACACATTTTAAAACCAGCCTCCCTGGGCTATAACTGACAGATGGGTCTGCACATGCTCAGTGTGCTGTCAGGGGACTGACTTCTAGACTAGGCGTTCCCATCTCCACAAAGGGAGAGCAGAGGTACCCAGGGTTCACACAGGTGTGGTCCTGGCCCTCCACTCGCCCCTCGCCATCTGACCTGGTCTTCCTCCTGGTTCGTGGCAGCCTGGTACATGTTCCAATTCCACCGGATCCTGCAGTATGCGAGGGAACATTCAGGGAGTCAGAAGCCCTTCTTCTGGATGTTCGTGGACAATCTGCGGATGACTGAGGATGACCAAGTCACAGCAGATCGCTTCTTTCAGGTGGGGGCATGTGGGGGGGAGGGGCTTAGCTCTGGGGTACCTGGGGGAGGGCCTTAGCCTCTATCCAGCTCATTCCTGAGGCCACTGTTGTCCTCCTATGTGCAGGGCCACAAGGACATCAGACACCTGAGACACACACTGCAGATTTTCAGAACACTGGTCCCTACTGGTCCCCACATGACATGCATGCCCACTCCATGCACTCACCTAGGTTCCGGTGGTCAGTTCCCTCCTCGGGTAATTTGGGCCAGTGTCAAGGTAAGGATTGACAGTCCTAGATGTAGGAGAAGAAAGACAGCAAGGCCTTTATGCCTCAGCTCCCAGAAGGACATACAACTGAGGTTGAGGAATTTGACCTACTGTGGGGGAGTAGAGAAGGTGGGGACCCACAGGTATTAGAACATTTCCCTGGGAATGTTCACTGGGAAAAAAAAATCAGCAGTGAGAGCCTCTGCCTGTCAAGTGCTGTCAAAGAGTGTGCACCACATGCCCAGCCTCTTGTGTTCTTTTTCATATTTGTGAGATGGCCAGAGCATTTCCCCCTCTGCATCCATGAATGGGCTATAGTATTTGATTAGAGCTGCTGAAAATGAACTATCCTTACATTTCTAGAAAAGCCTACTTGGCCATGGTATGTTTTGTTTTGTTGCTTTTTTGAGACAAGAGTTTCTCTGTGTAGATTTGGCTGTCCTAGACTTGCTTTGTAGACCAGGCTGGCCTCAAACTCACAGCGATCTGCCTGCCTCTGCCTCCCGAGTGCTAAGATTAAAGGCATGTGCCACCACTGCCTGGCTGGGTTTTTTGTTTTTTTGTTTTATGAGACAGCATTTCTCTTCGTAGCCTTGGCTATCCTGGACTCGATTTGTAGAGCAGGCTGGCCTCGAACTCACAGTGATCCACCTGCCTCTGCCTCTCAAGTGCTGGGATTAAAGGTGTGCACCACTACTGCCTAGCGATTTCTCTGGTTTTTAAGAGTTTTGGAAAGTTATATTATTTTAGAATATAACCCATTGCAATGATGTTTGAAAAAGTGTTTTTTATATAGTTGCTCAAAGTGATCTGCAGATTTTACCTCTTTGTAGTTATTTAAGGTAAATGAATACCAAGCAGGCAGTGCCACTGAGGAGGTGTGGCCAGCCTAGATGGTCTGCTGACTATGTGTGCCCCTTGGGAGGATATTGTGTTTGTGCGTCACGCTGACCCACAGCCCCCTCTTCTCACACAGACAGAGGCTGTGACCCTTCAGGATGTCCGTGGCAGAGTCCTCCAGAATGCTGTGCGGGTGTGGAGCAACATCCCAGGGGTGAAGAGGTATCTCCTCGGGGTAGGGGGACATTAATGGGCATGACTTCTGGTAGAGCCTAGTCTGCATAGATGCCTGCTCCACTTGGCTGTGTCTTAGAAACCTCTTGTCCACCACAACCCTGGACACAACGGGGTTCAGGGTGTCCCTGTGTTCCGAGGGACACTCCCCATGCTTATACCCACACACTCATTCATATATACTGACTCAGCTCCCTAATGCATTCACACACCCACACACAGACACCCACTTCTCACAGACATGCATGGTGGACTGAGCCAGTTTGAACCGTGTCTTCAGAGACTGCTAAGTCGTGTCCTTTCCTGCCCCACCAGGAGTTTCTGGAAACTTCCCACCCACCTCTTCCATTCAAGCATTCTCCTGGCTCCTGACCACTATTGCTGGTCAGGTACCACCAGGTTCCCTCACCTGGAGGCTTTCAGGACTTGGGTTGAGGTGGAGCAGAGGGGGAGGGGGACTATAACTTTCCCAAGCATTCTTTCTGAAAGCTTCTAAGGTGCTGTCCCCTGCCCACAGTCTCTCCCTGACAGTACTGTGGGACAAGGCAGAGCAGGAGCTGCAAAAGGAGCCAGGCTCTGCTCCTTCCAACTGTGGGCCTGTCAGGCATGTCATACACAGGCCATCTATTCCTTAACAAATAAGCCTGCTTTAGAAGTAATCATGCGAGGTCCAGCCAGTACATGTGGCTGCACAAAAAGCACCCGTCCCCCTTCTTTGAGCTGGTCCCCTATGGGAACTGCCACGTTTAGAACTTGGAGGACAACAGCTTCTTCTTCTTCTTCTTCTTCTTCTTCTTCTTCTTCTTCTTCTTCTTCTTCTTCTTCTTCTTCTTCTTTTTTTTTTTTTTTCTTTCTCGCTTCTCCTCCTCCTCCTCCTCCTCCTCCTCCTCCACCTTCCTCCTCTTCCTCTTCTTCTTTTCTTCCTCCTCCTCCTTTTTGTCCTCCTCCTTTTTTGAGACAGAGCTTTTTATCTCTCTGTACCCCTCCCTGCCTGTGCTGGAACTTGTTCTGTAGACCAGGCTGTCTTCAGACTCAGAGATCTGCCTGCCTCTGCCTCCCGAGAGCTCAGATTAAAGGTGGGCAGCACCAGCACCACCTGGGACCCCACCCCTTTTCTGATTGAGGTACCTGCTTTCTGTTAGGGCTTGCAAAGGAAGTTGAGAGCTGGGTGCACCTGCATCTAATACTTAAGGTCACCTGGCTCCTGGAGGAAACTGGAGACCGTTTGCTTTCAGTGTGACTTCATAGTCAGATGAAAGACACTTGCCCACTGAAGTAGGAATCATTTTGACAAGTTCATGTGTACTGATTTGATATTGGTCTCTGGGTGACCACTGTCATGGGGCTTGGGGGTGGGGAGGTAGGGGAGTGGGGCAGCTGGAAGACAGGGTGGAAGTAGGGAAAGTGCATTCTGACACGCCATTCATTGCTTTTGTCTGCTTTAAAAGAGATGGTCCTTAACTCCACAGGGTGAAGGGGGGTTAGGGGGAAAAGGCTGGGCACACAGAAAAGGGATGCTAGGTGTTGCATCTTCAAAGCTGGAGGACTCTAGGATGAAGTTCACCATCCTCTAGGAGCCCCTGGGGCATGGGTTTACCACTTAAGTGTAAGCTGGGTTTGCTGTGTCAGGCCTCCTAGGAACAGTGCGGATACTTGAAGGGTCTCTCTGACCTTGACCTTTACTCTGTGTGGGTCACTGCCTGGGATGGCTCAGCAGTCCCTCCTGCCAGCTTCTAGGCTCTTTCTTTACCCACAAAAGGGAGTCTGACAAAGATCACAAAGGCCGTAGTTGGGGTGTTGGTGGCACACACAGGCCTTTGCTTTTAACCCCCGGGCTTCCATGTCAGTCTTGTCTACATAGTGAGTTCCCAGCCAGCCAGGACTACACGGTGACATAACATCTACAGACCATGGGCAACCTTTCACCCTGTAGGGGACCTCAAGCCCCACCCCCTGCCCCAGCCTAATGCTGCAGTTCTAACAGGTGGCTTTTTTCTTGGTAGCAAGCACGAGGCCCTGACACCAGAGGAGCAACAGTCGCTGGAAACTCAAACCAGAACCAAGCTGGCAAAGAAAATTGACCCTCTGGTGAAGAACTGTCTTTTTCCCCTGAGAGAGTACTTCAAGTATTTTTCTCAGAGCCTACTTCCTCTTGACAAATGAATCATGGTGGAATGAAAGACTATTCTATTTCCTAGAACCACGGCACCCTTCTTCCTACGGCCTTTTCCCTCTGTAGCGTTTCCTTCTGGTTTTTTTTTTTTTTTTGCATGCCTTTGGGTTTCTCCTGTTTCATTCTCAAGAGGCAGATGCCTTGGTGCAGCTCACTGTAGGGGTGGGGAGGCGCCCACTACTGTGGACAGAATCCTGATGGGATAGCTTGTCATGCGTCTCCAAAAGTGTGTGTGTGTGTGTGTGTACCTGTTGTCAAGTTTTTCAAATATATTGTAGAATTGTTAGTGGTAGTGCTTTGGTGAAGTGCGTGAGTGAGGCCTTTAAGCTGTACATCACAGTGATGACATTCCCATAGACACTGCGTGCCTGCCATTCTGCCATGGGCATATGGCCTTTGCCACCTGTGCCTTCGTCACCTGCACCTATTGACTTTGATGTCTGAAACCACTCACCCTGCTGTCCTTCCTACATAAAGCACCCCAAACCATTGCTGAAGCTCACACCTAGTGAGCCAGACCCCAAGCCTTATGGTTTCGAGGTTCTCCTAACACAATGGAGCTTGCAGAAGTGGGTTCCCAACAGCCTTTGGCAGTTGGTGTTCCAGTGAAGCTAAATCCACAGGCGAGTGTGGACTGGCCAGCTTTGAAGTGTGTGGTGAATCCTGATGAGCCATACCCTACACACACACACACACACACACACACACACACACACACACACACACTCAACTCTCAGATCTAGACCCCAGCCATTAAAGAGACTCAAACTGCCCAGCCAGAACAGCTAGGGCTCAGGGCCCACTGGGGTTGTCAGTGCTCTGGAAAGGAAGCTGGGCCAGCGTTGGACCATGAAGTAGGAGGGGCGCTGTCTTGGGGCTAGTAAGTGGCTCAGTGCACAGATGCTCACTCCCACTCCCAAGCCTAATGTCATGAGCTTGATTCTTAGAAGCCACTCCTGTAAGCCACATGCGCTGGAGCACGAGTGTGTATGTGAGTACATATTACAGGAATTACTACTTAGGCCAGGGTCTGCCCACCCAGTTGACTTGATGAGCCAGCAGAAGCAGCAAGCATGAGCCCATAGCCGCCACCACTGACCAGACAGGTGGCAAAAGCTCTGGATAGAGTGGCAGCCAATCCCACCCAAGCTTATAGCACCAGGGTTTCCCATACGTCATTAGTGTTATTTCTCTCTCTCTCTCTCTCTCTCTCTCTCTCTCTCTCTCTCTCTCTCTCTCTCTGTGTGTGTGTGTGTGTGTGTGTGTTTAAAAAAATATATTTATACAGTATTCTGCCTGTACTCCAGAAGAGGGCACCAGATCTCATTACAGATGGTTGTGAGCTACCATGTGGTTGCTGAGAATTGAACTCAGGACCTTTGGAAGAACAGCCAGTGCTCTTAACCTCTGAGCCATCTTTCCAGCCCCTTCCTTTTTTATTTTGGGTTTTCCAAGACTGGACTCACTTTCTAGACCAGGCTGGCCTTGAACTCACAGAGATCTGCTTGTCTCTGCCTCCTGAGTGCTGGGATTAAAGATGTGTGACACCATGCCCAGCTTTTAAACAGCTTCCACGAAACCACTCTTTAAAAAAAAAAAAAAAAAAGCTGGGTGTGGTGGTGCATGCCTTTAATTTCAGGCAGCATTCAGGAGGCAGAGGTAAGTAAATCTCTGTGAGTTCAAGGTCAGCTTGGTCTCCCAAGCTAGTTCCAGGGTACACAGGGCTATTACATAGAGAAACCCCCTATCAAGCAAACAGAAAAACAGACAGTTGGTAGTGGTACATGCCTTTAATCTCAGCAAAGGCAGAGGCAGGTGGATCTTGAGTTCAAGTCCAACAGGGTCTACAAAGTGAGTGCCTGGAGGATGGTTCAGGCTGTTAAACAGAGAAACCCTACTTAGAGAGAGAGAAAAAAAAGTCAAAGCAAACACTTACTTGTCTATTTTGTGCGTGAATGTAATGTAGGCATGTGCCTTGGTGCTCACGTGGACATCAGAAAACAGCCTGTGGGAGTCTTGTTTTCTCTTTTCGCCATGTAAGTAGGCCCTAGGTTGTCAGCACCCTCAATACAGCTTGGTAGAGAGCTCCCTTGCCTGAGGCATCATCTCTTTTTCTTCTTCTAAAAATTTATTATTATGTATACTATGCTCTGCCTGCAAGCACACCTGCAGGCCAAAAGAGGGCATCAGATGACATTATAGGTGGTTGTGAGCCACCATGTGGTTACTGGGAATTGAACTCAGAACTTCTGAAAGAACAGTCAGTGCTCTTAACCTCTGAGCCATCTCTCCAGCCCCCATGAGGAGCCATCTCACTAACTGTTTCTGGTTTGCTTTTCTGAGGACCTTGAACTGCTGATTGTCTTATCCCTACCTCCCAAATGTTGGGATCACAGGCATGTGTCACTATGCTTAGCCAGTGTCAGTTTCTGCCAGCCTCCAAGCAGGGATCGCTATGAGTTCAAGGCCAGCCAAGACTACACAGAGAAACCCTATCTTGAAAAACCAAAAAAGGGGCTGGAGAGATGGCTCAGAGGTTTAGAGCACTGACTAAGAACACTGTATATATAATAATAAGTAAGTTTTAAAACAAAAGAAAAAAAGATTTATTATTTATATAGCATTCTGCCTGCATGTATACCTAGATGCCAGAAGGCGGCACCAGACCTCATTATAGATGGTTGTGAGCCACCATGTGGTTGCTGGGAATTGAACTCAGGACCTCTGGAAGAGCAGACAGTGCTCTTAACCTTTGAACCATCTCTCCAGCCTCCCACTACATTTTTTTAAAAGGATTTTTTTTTTTTTTCATGAGTGCTCTATCTGCATGTACACTTAGATGCCAGAAGAGGGCATCTGGGAGAGCAGGCAGTGCTCTTGACCACTGAGCCATCCCTTCAGCCCCCCAACCCCCTCCCCCCATCCCAAGTGCTCATAGGCACTATTTTCAAATCCTTCTGGTCAGGTGACCAGTGACCTCCCTCAGGACACCCCCATTGACTCTGAGGCCCATGACATCATCTAATGTGCCACTTAGATACACTTAGATGGTCAAGCTCTCCTAGACCACCCAGTGTCCCTGCATGATCCACAGACACCCTATGGCAGGGGACTTGACTGTACTAAGGGGACGGCTGTGCAGCTGCAGAAGCTGAAACTGAAGAGACACCTGGAGCCACCAAGATCTGGAGCCAAAGAAGGCCTCTCCTCTCAAGGCAGGGCTGTTCTTATCCTTATTTTTTAGCTGATGTGCATGGATGCTTGAGCACCATGCCTTGCCTTGTTGCTATGGAGACCAGAAGAGGGCAATGAATCCCCTAGAGCTGGAGTTATAAGAAGATGCTGTGTGCTGAGAATCAAACCTGGGTCCTCTGTGGAAGATCAACAAAACTGCTGAGCCATCTCTCCAGCACCCAGAGCTGGTGTGTGTGTGTGTGTGTGTGTGTGTGTGTGTATTAGCTATAGCTGCCCCAGGATATGGACAGACCCCCAAGAGAAAAGAATGGCTTCCTCCAGCAAGGACACTCATGATCCACAAAAACTGTGACGTTAAAGGCAGATCATTGTCCTGGCCTCCAGGGATATGGTGTCCCATGGATAAAAGCCAAGCTGCCCTGCTAGAAGACTCACTGGTTTCTGAGCACCCATCAGATGCTCCCAGCTACATACTTTCCACATTTTGTGGCATCATACTTAGGAACATTAGAGCCCCAAGTCTGTAAAACTATAATTCCTACTGGTTCTCACATCCGGCCCAGCTTGCCTTCAAGGGCAAAGCCAAAGCTAGGCTCCAGCTTCAGTCTCCTAGCTCTTGGTTTGCCTTTAAATACTATGTGCAAACAGGGCACGGTGGTGTATGCCTGGAATCCCAGCACTGGGGAGGCAGAGGCAGGAAGATTGAGAACTGGAGGGCAGCCTGGAGTGTTCCTGTCTCCAAACCAACCAAAGCACATGTCTGTATCTGTAGCCCATGCAGTGTTAGCTGTGCATTAACTCAGATTTTGTTTTGTTTTGTTTGTTTTGAGACAGGGTTTCTCTGTGTAGCCTTGGCCATCCTGGACTCACTTTGTAGACCAGGCTGGCCTCGCACTCACAGTGATTCACCTGCGTCGGCCTCCGGAGTGCTGGGATTAAACGTGTGCGCTACCATGCCTGGCTGTTTTTGTTTTTTCAAGACAGGGTTTTTCTGTGTGGCCTTGGCTGGCCTGGACTCACTTTGGGATTAAAGGCGTGCGGCACCATGCCTGGCCTTTTTTTTTGTTTGTTTGTGTTTTTTCTTTCTTTGTTTTTGTTTTCATAGAATTATTTTTGTTGTTACATCATCACAGTCATCTGGCTACTGTTAGGAATTTTAATTGAATATCTGTGTTTTCTGGTGGTCTTAGGCGCCTATGAAAGAGTGGCCCAAACCCCAAAGAGGTCGCAACCCACAGATTGTGAACCACTGTTTTATAGGCTCATATCAACATTGTCCCACCAATGCTAAATAACTCACTTAACGGTGCACAGCTTCCAGGAATCAAAGGTGGGATTTGAACCCAGCCATGCATTTGCCATGGTCTCCTGCTCTAATGTCCTTCTCCCAGGGACTCCTTCCCTGCAGCTGCCCAGCTCATGTTGCGGGGAGGGACACCAACTTTTGCAGAACTCCAGTCCCTTCCACTTTGCTAGCCATAGCATAGTCCAGCTCTGCCATAAAAGCCCTCTCAACCTCTTCCCTACTGCCTGCCTGGAAGAACTGCTGGGTTTAGGGGGTGAGGGTCGGTCAGCCTGGTGGACACAAGGCAAGAGATAGCGTGTCAGCCAATGGGGGCGCTGTTCAGGCCCCTGGACATCAGTGATAGGCCCGGACGTTGATGCCAGGTCAGGCCTATCCAATCAGAGAGAGCCTCGAGATTAGTGCCAGCGTTGTGCTGCTCTAGCAGAAGTGGGGGTATTGGGGGGCAGGGGCTGGGAGTGGGGGTGGGGGGGACTTGAAACCTAGGCTCTGGTGCTACTGTATCCGTTTCCATCTGCCCAGTAACGCCAAGGTGGCTCCCCAACACCGTCTTCTGCTGAGTCCTCAGCTGCTGCCAACCTGGTGGGGAGATGGGGGCGGGGGGGGGGGGCAAGAGAGGCCCCCAACCCTATGTGGTACCTAGCAAGAGTCCCAGCTCACACCTGGATTTTCTCTACCGGAGCCCAGTAGTCACGTTCTGATACTTGTGTTTCTACGCCTAGCACACCAAGAAGGCAGCTCCCCGCCCTGACTGCCCTGGTCACCCCCTCCCTTTCCTCTCTCCTGTTCCCTCGTGCTTGCCCTGGCCTGCCTGCTCTCTGCTGTTGACTGCCAAGAGCCTCTGGTGGGTTTCGAGACAGGGTTTCTCTGTGTAACCTTGGCTGTCCTGGAACTCACTCTGTAGACCAGGCTGGCACAAACTCAAGCGATCCACCTGCCTCTGCCTCCTCCTAGCCTCCAGGGAACACAGCGTTGGAAACAGGATTGCCAAGTCTGCCTGGCTTTGGAGAAGAAAAGGAAAATCTCATTTCAGTGTTCTCGAATGTTTACTTCACCAAGCCTTCGAAGATTGGGTGATGGGAGACCTGGACCAGAGTGGAACCCCTAATTCCCCTCCCTTCCTCCCTCCTGCTGACCCTCTTCACCCCTCCCACCTGCTTGCCTTCTACTTTTTTTTTTTTTTCCAGACAGGGTTTCTCTGTGTAGCCTTGGTCATCCTGGACTCACTTTGTAGACCAGGCTGGCCTCGAACTCACAGCGATCTGCCTGCCTCTGCTTCCCGAATGCTGGGATTAAAGGCTTGCGCCACCACGCCCGGCTTTTGCCTTCTACTTTTTATTTTATTTATTTAGTTAGTTTTGTTGTTTTTTTGTTTTTGTTTTGAGACAGGGTTTCTCTTGTCGTCCTGGCTGTCCTGGCCTCACTTCGCAGACCAGGCTGACCTCGAACTCACAGAGAGCTGCCTGCCTCTGCCTCCCAAGTGCTGGGATTAAAGGCGGGCGCCACCACGCCCGGCTATTTTTTAAATTCCTAGTCTTTAGGTTCTCCGTTCATGTGTGGTGTTTGGTCAGCACCAGGTCCAGGCTTTGAACCTAGGTTCATCCTCTATAAATAGATAGGGCCCGACACAGGGCTCTAGAAAAAGGACGCAGTGATGAGGCCCGGAATGTTCTTAGCAGCGCTGGGGGCCAGCGGTTGAGTATCGTGTCTTCTCACCCGCACCCTAAGCCTCAGCCCCCGACCTTTGGGGTACACCGTTGCCCGATCCTCCTTTTGTGCAAACCACCCAACACCCACGCACCTGTAACTCCGGCCCAAGTCCACGCGCCTGCCCAGCAGCGGACTGGGCAACTCTCAGGAGCCCCGCCTCCTCCCGCCCCCCAGGATGTGGCGGGAGGGATGGGCCGAGGGCGGGATCCCAGCCGTACCAGTCCGCCAGGCGCGCAGCGCGAGCGCGAGCGAGCGGAGTTACAGCTGGTCTCCTCCGGCCGAAGTTTCAGCAGCCCCAGATTTCTGCAGCCCAAGTCCTGGCAACCCCAGTTCTCCGTGGGCCCCGAGGGCTCCGTGGCCCCCGAGGGCTCCGGGACCCCGGCAGCTTCAGCTGTCCGCGCCCGGAGATCCAGCAGCCTGGAGTCTGCGCTCGCACCATGCCGCTAAAGTGAGTTCGTTCGCGGTCTCATCCTGTGAATGGGGTGAGGGAGTCGTGGGCTGGAGCCGGGGAACCACCCGAAGTGGGGCTGAGAGTGCCCGACGGTAGCGCAGGGGCCCAAACCTGGCGCAGATGTCCCCTGTTCAGGACGGCTAGTGGCCACACCTGGACCTGCCTGCATGAACGGCAGGAGGCGGCGCAGGGCGGACCTGCCGCACCCGCGGACCAGACCCCGGCGCGTGGGCGGCTTGTGGGAGGAGGGAGGGCAGGAGCGGAGGCTGAAGGTGAAGACTCACGGCAGCCCTGGGCACAGGCTTACCCGCCGCCGCCCTTCTTCTCCCTGCTGATTTCCCAGAAGGAAGGATGTGTGCTACCTCAAAGGCCAGCTGAAACTCACTGCTTGGGGACGGAGCACCTTCTCCGTACACTTGGCTTCCCACATAGTGGGAGGGAGAGAGGGATGGTGGGTGTGGGTGAGGTGGGTTGGGGGTTCTCTGTGGCTTGTCCTCAAGGATTTCTCTTGAGACAATCTTCTGAGAATTTCAGGAACTGCTGTTGAGGTAGACTGAGGTTTCAGATGTTAATGGTACGTGGTCAACTGAGAAGCATATATGCCCCACTGCAGGTTCTTAAGTCCTTGTAGAGAGCCTGCCTGGAATAGATAGCCTTGGGGGACTGGCAAGAGCTAGCTAAAGTATTCAAGGCCGCTTTAGAGTAGAGTGAGGTGTCCCTCTTTACCCCCCCTCCCTTTTACCCCTCACTCCCACCATTAACTCCTGTGTGGCTTGTAAGAGGAGGTGGCTAGGTTGAGACCCACAGGACAGTCTCTTGTGAGGCTGGGAGAAGCATCCAAGTCACCAAGGGTCTGGAAGATGAAGTCTCATCAAGTTTGGTTTCAGATGGTCCTGTGCCTCACCTCTCTTGGGGCCATCAGGTGTCTCCATCCCCTTTTAACACTTTAGAGGCAGTCCTACAATCTTGTGTCCTTTTTCTGGGCAGTCGGGGCACAGACCTCAGCAGGGGCTCTCGTTGCCCTGGGGATTTGCAGTAGGTCAGGGAGGGATGGGTGGTGGGGTGGTGGGGGAGAGATCTCAGTGGAAAACCAGCCTAGGGTCCTCCTGCACTCTTTCTCATTGGTATCATATTTTGTGTCCTCCGGGAACCAGCCTGCCAGTTTGGAAGAAGCAAGGTCTCGCTGGTCTCTCTTGTCTTTCTGATGGGTTCTTCTCTGGTCCCGGGCTGCTCTTGCTGCTGTTCAGCAGCCTTCACGCTGGTAAGTTGGGATGCTTCCTGCCATGTGTTTGTGTGTGTGTGCAGAGCATTAGGGACGCCCTAGCCAGAGGCCCGTTGGAGAAAGCTGGGTTCCCACACCTAGGCTGAAACAAAGGGTTGGAGGTTATAAAGGGAAATGCTTTTCCAAACTCTATATTTCTTATTTCTTGCTGGGGGAGGGGTCAGTGGAATGTCCCTCCTGGCCTCTTTGTGTGGTGAACCATAAAAGCAACCTTTGAGAAGAGCTGCGGACGAGATGGGGGAGAAGGGGGGGACCGACACTGGCACTAGGTGGAAGCTTGCACCTCACACCTGAGTTGATATAAGACCTTCACCCACCCTCCTAATGAACCTTAATAATAAACTCCTCTCTTGCCTTGGTGGGTTGAGATAAGACTGGTATTTGAATCCTGAGTAAATAAATCATGCCATTTTTTTCTGCAGAGGGTGAAGTTAAGGATGTCCATGCGATGGTGGGCAGCGACGTGGAGCTCAGCTGTGTTTGCCCCCACAGAAGCCATTTCAACTTGAATGATCTGAATGTCTATTGGCAAATCGATACCCAGAGCACTGTGGTGGTGGCTTACCACCTTCCTGAAGAGTCTACGAGGGGAAGTATGCATGTGAATGAGACGTACAAGAACCGGGCCCACCTGTCACGGGACCGCATGGAGCAGTGTGACTTCTCTCTGAGACTGCAGAATGTCACTCCTCAGGACACCCAGGAGTTCAAGTGCCTGGTATTTAGGGAGCTCGAACTGCACATGAAAGTGGTGGTCAGGCTGCATGTAGCAGGTAAGACACTCAAGGCTTCACCCAGCCTGATGCTCTGGAAAATTCCCAGGAAATGCCGATCCATCCTGTCTTGGCGGCAGGCCTCCCGTGCAGTTCTGATCTCAGCAGAGTCCATGGCTCAAGACCTCATGGTTTCAGAGAACTGTTCCGTCTAGCCATCTTTGTCTTCAGCTGCCTAATTGAACTCAGAGTGCATACTGACAACTGAGCCAATAGGGGCTGAGGGCTCATTTGGTAGAGTGTCCACCATACAAATGTGAAGACCTTAGCTCAACCCCAGCGCCCACATAAAGCCAGGCATGGCACCACAGGTCTATAGGTAGATCCTTGGGGGCTCACTGACTAACCAGTCTCTAGCCTAGCCTACCCAGCTTTAGACCAGTGTGTGATCCTATCCCATCCCCTCCCCGCCACGCCCCCAAAACCAAGGTGGACAGCTCCTATGGAACACTACTAGATTTTGTACTCTGGCTTCCAAGAACATTCTTGCACATGTACACAAGGACGCCCCCCCTCCCCCAACCAGCACGTCCTCAAACGTGTGCACACAGGGAGTAAGGAGTGCTGGAAACCTAAATGAAGTTGGGCTTTAGGGGACGCTTGCTCTACCAGGGATTTGGGGGACACTTAGTGGGGAGGCAGATGTGTCTCCGGTGAGGCCCACATGAGGGACCAGGAATTTGGTGTGTGCACTGTCACCAGGCTCTCCATATTCTCCTCTTCCCCCACCTCTGGTTTAGCTGCACTCATTACTTTTGTGGCACTACGGCCAAAATACTGATACAGATGACAGAGGAACAAAGATGAACCATAGCTTCAGCTCCCAGACCAGCCTGGAGGGAAAGGCATGGCAGGGCAGCACAAGGGATGGCAGCAGCCAACATGAGGCAGAGGCTGCTCAGCACACAGCACACCAGGCTGCAGAGAAAAGGGCAGGCTGGCTCCCCGCTCCTGGCTGGTTTTCCCTTCCTTGAAAATTATTCTGTGTATGGGTGTTTTGTCTGCATGCACGCCTGGGGACCACAGAGGGAATCAAATCTCGTGGGACTAAGTTATAGATAGTTGGTTGTGAGCTTCCACATGGGTGCTAGGAATCAAAACCCAAGGCCTCTGAAAGAGCAGCCAGTATTGAGCCATCCTTCTAGCCCTCTTTTTTTTTTTCTTCTTCTTCTCCTCTTACCCTGTCTCCCAGTGCATGCTGGGAGTTTATTCAGCTACTCCTCTGGACCCCCTCATAGACTAGCATATCCCAGTCTAAAAACAGGTGGGTCTCAGCCCAGTCGAATTGGCCGTGAAGATTTAGCCATCTATATCTGTAGGTCATTCTGCCCCATAAGCAGCTTGGGCTTCCTCGCAGGTTTGAGCCCCCGCCCCCCCCTCATCACTGCCTCCTTTCCCTGCAGCCAACTTCAGCACACCGGTCATCAGCACCTCTGGTCCCTCTGCCCCAGGCCAGGAACTCACCTTCGTCTGCAGCTCCACCAATGGCTACCCAAAGCCCAACCTGTATTGGATCAATAGGACGGACAACAGCCCCATAGACGAGACCCTGCAGAATAACACCGTCTCCTTGAACGAGCAGGGTCTGTACGATGTGGTCAGCGTCTTAAGGATCCCTTGGATGCCCCGTGTGGATGTTAGCTGCTGGATAGAGAATCTGGTTCTTCACCAGAACCTCACCAGTGTCAGCCAGGCGGGTAAGGCCCAGGCAAGGGGCACCAGGAACTCAGGGAGCATCCAAATTGTGGGATAGGAGAGGCCCAGTGTCGTAAACAGACGCCTTACAGATGATCCCTACCAGGAAGTGGCAATGTGGGGCTCTTGGTTTTTAAAGGTAGGGACAGAGATTGCTGCTCAGGTCTTGAAAAATAACCTTGACTCGCTCTCTCAGTAAATGATTAGCATGCCCAGCACCCACAGCAGCTGTTTCTTAGACTCTCTAACCAGTGAGAACTGGGGTTCTGCAGGGCCCAGTGCATCTCAGCAGCCACAGAACTTGGTCAGAGTGGAGGGCCATGCCAGGGCACTCCCCCATATTCTCTGCCTTTGAACATGTCCCCCCTCCCCCCTGAAGGAATTCAGCTGGACTTGACTGGGTCCTCTATGGACCACAAAAACATGACCCTCCCCATAGCTGTCCCAGTCCAGGTAAGGGACCAAGCCAGTCGCCGGATATCAGAAGAGTGAGTCTATTAATAGGAAGTGTCCTGAATAGGTGATCCACACAGGGAGGATGCAGGCAATAAGAGGCCGGGAGCTGGGGTGCCGTGGGGGTGGGGGAGTGGCTGTTGTCTTTGGGGTCGGTGATGGCGCCGTACTGGCATACTTAGCACTACTGAATTGCCACACAGTGGGCACCTGGGTGTTGTACAAAAATCAGAGAGTGCCACCCTCAGAAGAGCCTGTACTTTTTTTTTTCTTCTCGCAAAACAGGTTTTTCTCTGCGTAGCTTTGGCTGTCCTAGACTCGCTTTGCAGACTAGGCTGGCCTCGAACTCACAGTGATCCACCTGCCTCTGTCTCCCGAGTGCTAGGATTAAAGGTGTGAGCCACCACACCCGGCCACAAGCCTGTACTTCTTCTACACGCCCCCCTTTATAAGCCCAGGACCATGGCTCCAAGTCTTTTTTTTTTTTTAAGATTTATTTATTATGTATACAGTGCTCAAAAGAGCATTAGATCTCATATAGATGGTTGTGAGGCACCAATGTGGTTGCTGGGACTTGAACTCAGGGCCTCTGGAAGGGCAGACAGTGTTCTTAACCTCTGACCCATCTCTCCAGCCCATGGCTCTTAAGTCTTTAAGTAGAACAGGGGACCTTTGCCTGAAAGAACACCCCTATACTAACATGAGATTTTGTTTTGTTTTTCTTTTTTGGTTTTTTGAGACAGGGTCTGTCTGTGTTAGCCTTGGCTGTCCTGGACTCGCTTTGTAGACCAGGCTGGCCTCAAACTCACAGAGATCCACCCAGCATGAGATTTAAAAACTCACCCACTGATGGTAGGGGAGCTTTTGAAAATCTGCTGTCCTTTTTTTCCCTCCCCATCAAGGTCCTTTTAAGTCTTGCTCATTTTCCCATTTCCTTTTTTTGGGGATGGGGTGGGGTGGGGTTGAGACAAAGTTTCTCTGCATAGCCCTGGCTTTCTTAGAATTCACTCTGTAGAGCAGGCTGGTCTCTGCCTCCCAGTGCTGGGATTAAAGGCGTGTGCCACCACTTCCTGGGCCCCAACCCTCCCCCACTCCCCCTGCCCCTCCCTGTTTCCTTTCTTTTATACAAGGTCTCATGTAGCCTAGGCTGGCCTCAAAGTCACTGTGTAGTCAAAGTGACCCTGAACACCTGATCTTGGGATTTCAGGTGTGTGGCCACGCCCAGTTTGTGCAGCATCGGGGTTGAACCCCGGACTCAATGTATGCTAAACAAGTGCTGTACCCACTGGGCCACGCCCCCATGCCATTTCCTTTTTCTTGCAGATAATTCCACTGGAAACAATGACAGATTCACAGAGAACCCACAGGAAACTGACAACCAGAAGAAAAATGTGGTCCTTTTCTGCCTCCTTGCTGTGCTACTGGTGGCAGCGGGTGCCGTTTCCACCTGGCTTTGCAGAAGCAGGTGTCCTCACAGAAGCTATGCAGGTGCGCACTAGACTCATTGACAGTGTTCTCAGCTGTTGTGGATGCTTTGACTTTTTACCGTTCCCTACACTCTCTGAGAAAATTCCATTTAAGATCCAACTTTAGGGGCTGGAGAGATGGCTCAGTGTTGAAGAGCACTGACTGCTCTTCCAGAGGACTCTGGTTCAATTCCCAGCATCCACATAGTAGCTCACAACTGCCTGTAACTCCAAGGTCTGACACCCTCACACAGACATACGTGCAAGCAAAACACCAGTGAATATAAAATAATTTTTTTGTTTTTTGTTTTGTTTTTCCAGACAGGGTTTCTCTGTGTAGCCTTGGCTGTCCTGGACTCACTTTGTAGACCAGGCTGGCCTCGAACTCACAGCGATCTGCCTGCCTCTGCCTCCCGAGTGCTGGGATTACAGGCATGTACCTCCAGGCCCAACAAACTGATGCTTTTCTAAATCTTGGGCAAGTATGCGCCTGGAGTTTTGTGCACTCCAAGGACAGGCCCAGAAAGTGACAAAGCCACATGTCACACAGTCACACAGTACAGTGTCTATGGCCAGGAAGCCTAGAAATGCTTCAAGGAAGTGGATGAAGATAAATGCCACCACAGCTCCTGTCTGGCCTAGTCCCTGAAAGACCTTTCTTCCCTTCCCCAGAGGCCACCCTTGGGTTCCCAGTTTGTGGCCCATACCATTGGTGTCTGAACTGTTCTCTCAGTTGATCTGGCTAGGCTGTGCCAGGGGTCCTGTGCTGGGGACACACAGCATTTTAGTCTTTTTTATTTTACTTGTGTGTGTGCCTGAGTGTATGTATGTGCACCACCTGTGGAAAAGCCCGTAGAGGGCAGAAAAGAGCGTTGGATCCCCTGGAACTAGAGTTATAGGTAGTTGTAAGCTACCAAGTGGTTGCTGGGAACTGGACCCAGGTCTTCTGCAAGAGCAGCAAGTGCTCTTAACCACTGAGCCGTCTCGCCAGCCCTGACACAAAGCTTCCCCACACTTGTTCCTTAAAAATCCATTTTTCCCTTAAAAGCAAGGTTTTCAGGGGAGCCCCCATGGGAACCCTCTCCTGCCCAAAGCAAGAAGCCTCAGGGAAGATGTGGGCAGAATGAGTGATGCTCCTGTGTGCCCACTTTCCCCAAAGCCTGAACTACTTACTCTGCTTTGACCCACAGGTCCCAGGGCTGTAAAGCAGGAACTCACAGGTAAGTGTGCCTGGAGCGGGCAGCAGGGTGGCTGAGCTGTTGTGACCTTGGTCGGTACTTTTAAATACCTGATGGTTCCAGAGATGCAGAAGCCCTGTCCTGTGGTAGAAACTTCTGGACCTTGCACAGCTGAGAGCCTGATGTAGGCCCCCAGGCCTCTTCTTTGTGGGACCCATGGTCTCCTCGACTCTGGCACAGCTCAGTGTCCCTTGGTGGAGGTGTGCATCCTATAGTTTGCACAACAGTGGCAGGTAGACTTCATTGTTTCCAGAGGTCTAGACTCGTACCCCAATTTTTGTTTTGTTTTTTTGGTTGTTTGTTTTTTATTTTTCAACATAGGGTCTCTCTGTGTAGCCTTGGATGTCCAGGACTCACTTTGTAGACCAGGCTGGCCTTGAACTCACAGTGATCCACCTGCCGCTGCCTCCCAAGTGCTGGGATTAAAGGCATGTGCCATCACGCCTGGCTTTTTTGAGACAGGGTTTCTATTGTAGTCCTTGCTTGTCCTGGACCTGCCTTGTAGACCAGGCTGGCCTCGAACTTAGAGAGATTCACCTGCCTCTGCCTCCTGAATGTTGGGATTAAAGGCATGTGCCACCACACCCAACTCCTATCCCAAATTTGGAAAAACACCCACATGAGGTGTTGGTTGACCACCAGGAGAGATCAATGGCTTTAAGGACGTTTGCCACTTCAAAGTGAATTTTCCTCCCCAAACCTGGCTAGGGATGGCAGCATGTGTGGTCCCCCTCAGTGTGGTGAGGCTTGTTTGCTTCCTTAGGTGAGCAGGCTTTGATGGCTAATTCTCCCCACCCGCAACCCCAGGCTGGACAAGCTAGTGTCAGGCCACTTTGGAACAAACTTTAGGCCACCTGGTCCTAACCCAGTCATGTGGCTCCTATAGCCAGCTGCTTCTAGTTTTTAGCCCCTTTTCCCTCATGAGTCTGAGTCCCAAGAAGAATCATTTCATTGTTCACCCTCCAACTCCCCCCACTGCCCCCCCACCCCCACCCTGGGATGAAAACACTGAGGATGGCTCTGTAGTGAGTGCTTGCCTGGCAGGCATGTGGAGGCGGGGCCTGCCTTCACCTTCCTTTTTCTCCTTCTAAGACCATCCCTGACAGGACCCTACCCAGGATGTGGACAGAGGTTCTATGAGACGCCACCCCGTGGATGTCATGCAGTTTCAGAACGGACTCCCACAGGCCTGGTGGTGGAAGGGGACAATGAGCTGTCTGCTTCTATGCTACAATGGAGGACAGGGATCCCCAGCCTTGAGAGGGGCACAGAAACCGTGAGGGAGACCTTTCCAGTGGGCGGCACCATCAGAATATGGAGCCCCCAGTGAGTCCCTCCCACTCAGCCTTCAGCACACAGAGCAGCAGCTTGTGACGAGTCCCTTCCCCAGCAGGATCCCCAGAGCATGTGGCTCAGCCCCCATGGGTTCTTTGAAAAAGGACATTGGAGCCTCTCTGAAAGCACCTACAAATAGACTGGAGACTGTTTTTCCTTAGGACCTTCAGTTGGGGAGATGGCCTGATGTTGGTCTGTTTTGGTCTCAAGCTGTTTGGACTTCCTTGAGGATACGTGGAGTTTTGTGACAGCAACCCTGCTGCTGGCTGGCAACGGCTGGGCTCAGAGGTTTGGGGCCCCTCGGCTTCAAAACATCAAAGGGACGTGCCTCAAAGCAAAACACAATTCGTGTGCCATGCACGGGCGTTTCTCCCTCATCATCGAAGGCCCTGGAGCCTGACTATCGTGTGGATACAGAAGCTTGGCAAGCTTTGAGCACCGTTACCCAGCCTCAGCAACTCCTGCCATTCTCGGAGCCATCCCCGTGGCCGCAGCCTCCTGGGCCTCCAGGTTGTTGGCCAGACTAGAGCTAGCTATTTTGTTTCTAGATGGTTCTGCAAAGTTGGCTACTTGGTAACCTAGGTGTGCACAAACAAGCTCAAGGGAGATGCAGGGAGTCCCATGGACTCCCCGATGGGACACAGCATCAGACCCTAGTTGTGGGCAAGCTCCTTCCCACTCAGAGGCCTGGAAGTTCTAGACAGTCCGGGCCTGCTTGCTATATGGCCGCTGCTCAGTGCTGACTGATGTGTGAGATCTCAGGAGGCCCAGATGGAGCAGGAGTGAGAACCCTGGCGTCAGGCTCAAGGGGATCAGTTTTATGAGGACCTGTTCATTGTTTTTTTTTTTTTTTCTGCTCACAGACTCTTCACATGGACGTATTAAATGGATGTAAAGAAAGACCCACTTAACTTCCTGCAAAGCATTATGTATCTGTAAAATAGCAGTGGTCATTATGGGTCTTAAGTTGGCAGCTACAGCAAAAAAGCACAAGGTACCAATGGGTACAGGAAGCTGGGGTGCAGTGACCCCAGGCCAGATGTTTGGGACTTAGTGCCTTCCCAAGGCCCACAGTTCCAGAACACAGCCATGCCCCAGGTTACCCTGGAACTCGGGGGGGGGGGAGGTTGGGGGGGTCAGGGGTTTGTTGCAGCCCAGGAGGGGGATCCAGTCTACTTTCACTTTTCTTGTCAGAAGGTAGTTTTGGGTCAGAAAGAGATCACCCCTGCAAGCCAGCTGCCTTGGGGCACCAGACACACTGTTCCCACTGCGTAGGCAGGCATTGGGAATCCTCACCAACTGTGCCTCCCTCCGTGGGCTCTGCTGTCATTGCCACCTGCTGCTCCCAGCAGGCCACCTTCCCCGTGGAATCCTGGGAGCACACCCCCTCCACCCAGCACATCAGCATTCATGAGATCCGCCCTGTAACACCTCCGCCTCCGACAGCCCAGAACCTTGTTATCTGTCTTTATCTGGTTTGTAGATGGATGGGGTTCCAATGTTCTCAGAGATTTCCAGAACTTGACAGGAGAATAAATCTAAGATGTGCTTTCTACCTTGTGTCTGGTGGCTTGTGTCAGTGTGGCGAGTGTGGCTCTATCGGTCCAGCTGTTGGAATTTTACCACTCCAGGTACCTCTGTTCCTCAGGGGACATGGGCAGTCAGCCAGCCTTAGGGCTTGTCACAGCCCTGATTCAGGAGCCAGGAATATCTCTCAGTATCACATAGAACCCAAAAGTGTCCTAAAGGGGGAAAGTGCTGACCTCAGCAGTCCCTTGGTAGATGGACAGGGCAGGTGGCGCCCATCACTGCATTCCGTGCCTCAGTTTCCTCTCTGTGAAGTGAGGGACCTGGAGATGGAATCTGTCTACTGCTCTGTTCAGTTTGGACATCCCTGATAGAGGCCCTGGCCTGGGGTGACAGCCGTGGCTCTGGAATGGCCAGCTTCAAGAGGTGGTGTCTCTGTGGTGGATCTGAGGATGTTTCAGCTTGCTCTTACAGAGTACTCGTCCCTGCCAGGGTTCAACACCAGCTTGGCTGCCAAATCTCCCTCCCAGCCCAACTTTTGAAACAGAGGACGAGCTCATGCATCTAATGAGGCGGCAGCTGCTGTGACAATCTGGGAATGATTTCATCCTTCGCAGCCCTTTGTCTCACCCACAGCTTGGAAGATGCCAGGAGGCCAAGACGGGGTGGACTTGTGGAGGCTCCCCTAAAGTCTCCTTGCCCACTCAGAGGCTCCAAAGTTAAGATTCCCAAAGCTCATACCCCATGGCTGATCACCAGCAGGGATCCTCTTCTATCCCAGAGGCCTTCATGCTGCCCCACTTCTAGACAGTCCCCTCCCCAAGGTCCCTGCCACTTCCTTCAGACATTCCCACGAAACTCTCCTGGGAACTGGTGGACTGTTGGCGTCAAACAGCCTAGCCCAAGCCCAGAACGGAGAGGGGTTTCTGTTTTCACCACCTCCCTCCCCTTTCCAGCAAGCCTTTAGTCACGTGTGGCCACCACACATGGCTTGTCCCCACCTCCCCTTGACAAGCAGGAGCTAAACAATCCCCGCCCCCATACCTTCCCTTCATCTCCCTTTCCAGACCCCTGACCTTGGAGCTCTTCCCAAGAGCTCCACTCATCCTCTGAGGATGTGAGTAGTTGGAGGGCCTGTGGCATCCAAGTGAGCTATGGGTAGCAAGCAGCCTATAGGAACGGGGTTCTCAAAGAACTTGGACATAAGAAAACTCCACTTTTAGCAATGGGGTCTGATGGCCACTTTTGCACACAGACCCCAAGGCTCCTTACTATCACCTCTCAGCCTTTTCCGGTGCTGCACATAGCAAAAGTCCATGAGCTTGGTTGTTCAGGAGCCCTGTACTGAGTCCCTGAGCTTCGTCTGTGCTGTGACATCCCCCCCCAGCCAGTCCTTCCACTAGGACAGAAATGTGGCCTTGGGGAACATGCACTGAGTGAGACTCCTTCAGGGTGTATGTAGCAGCCCCAAGTACAGATGGACACTGTAGACATACACGGTCAGGCCCCCACAATCCCAACAAAGGTGTGACATCTGTCTGTCCTTAGGGAGGAATAGACATGGCCACCAAGGTTCTTAGGGAAGCCATCTGGGGGAAAAGAGTGCAGACCGGGCCGGCCAGTGGTGGCACATGCCTTTAATCCCAGCACTCAGGAGGCAGAGGCAGGTGGATCACTGAGTTTGAGGCCAGCCTGGTCTACACAGAGAAACCCTGTCTCAACCCCACCCCCGCCCCTTCCCCCCAAAAGAGTGCAGACCGTGGGAGCTGCTTGTGACATCAAGCTGTGACACAGAAGATACACGTGGCAGGGAAGGAAGGACATGTTCTGATGATCTTCCAGAGCCCAGAGGGAAGTTTCGCCAACTAAGACTTCAGACCCAGAGGCCAAGACAATCTGCCACCCACATTAGAATTCAGAGGGATGGGGGTGGGGGCGCGTTAAAAAGATCACTTTGTAACTATTCTGCTGCTCCTGGGAATTGCTGGAATCAACAAAGGACTGAACTAAACGTCTGGGAAAGATGATGAGCAGCAAGCAACAAAGTAACAGCTTTATCCCTTCGGAATAGGAGGAGCTCTAAGGCTGGGAGTCTGCTAAACTGATGGACGCTGTCTGGGGCTTGGGTGTTTTATAGGGTGCCTGGGTCCTCCCCTTTTCCCTTATTGGTTCTGTTTAGATACCTACCCCTGTGCCTTCCTGTTATTTCTCCTGATGTCTTCTCAGAGCAAAAAGCCACCACATCAGAGAGCCCTCTTTTTTTTTTTTTTTTCAAACAGGGTTTCTCTGTGTGGCCCTGACTGTCCTGGAACTCACTCTGCTGGCCTTGAACTCAAGAGTTCCACTTGCCTCAATCTCCCTAGTGGTAGAATCAAAGGTGTGTGCCACCACCACATGGCACTGATAGCACATGCCTTTAATCCCAATATTCTGGAGGGAGGCAGGCAGATCTCTGTGAATTGGAGGCCAGCCTGGTCTACAAAGCGAATCCAGGACAGGCAAGGCTACATAGAGAAACCCTGTCTCCAAAAATAAAACCCAAAGACCTGCTCATATCTTTGTAACCAGCTGAGGTTTTCTGGCTTGCTCTTTCATTCTTGCAAAGCATCCAGACACCATGAGAGGCATCAGCAATCAACCAGCCTAGCTGTGACTCTCTTTTGCAAGTTGGCACAGCTGATGGCATGGCAGTCGTTTGCCTGGAAGACAGTGCTGTGTGATGCCACCCTAAAAAATAGAATATTGAGCTGGAGAGATGGCTCAGTGGTTAAGAGCGCCGCCTGCTCTTCTAAAGGTCCTGAGTTCAATTCCCAGCAACCACATGGTGGCTCATAACCATCTGTAATGTGATATGGCGCCCTCTTCTGGCTTGCAGGAGTACATGCAAGCAGAGCACTGTATACATAATAATAAATAAACAAATCTTTAAAAAAAAAAAAAAAAGAATATTGAATCTGGGGCTGGAGAGATGGCTCAATGGTTAAGAGCACTGACTGTTCTTCCACAGGACCCGGGTTCAAATCTCAGCATCCATATGGCAGCTCACAACAGTCTGTAATTCTAAGATCTGACACCTTCACACAAACATACGTGCAGGCAGAACACCAATACACATAAAATAAAAATGTGTTTAAAAATATTAGCTAGGCATGGTGGTACCCAACTTTAATCCCAGCACTCTGGGAGGCAGAGGCAGGTGGATCTCTGTGAGTTCAAGGCCAGTCTGGTCTCCAAAGCAAGTCCAGGACAGCCACGGCTACACAGAGAAACCATGTTTCAAAAAACTAAATATCTAAATACATTAGTTATAGTATAGTATAGTGTAGTATAGTATATAGTAATATATATATTAGTTTTAGATATATTCCAAACTACACACATAATAAATAAATAATAACTGTATATACTATTCAGTGATGGGGCTCAGTAAGTTCCCAGATAAACCTCATAGAAAACACAGACAGAACACAGAGTACACTACCAGAACGATGCTTTTGGTTTTGAATGGATGTAGAAAAGTCTCCCCTAATAGCTGCTTTTCTTTCTATCATGAGGTAAACAAACCACAGTGCCTTTGCTTTTTGGCCATTCCCTTGTTCTGCTTTCTGCTGTTGCAGAATCAGGGGCCAGTCTGACTGAAAAAGGGGGCTTTGGAAACCATCTGGACACAACATGCTTGGGTTTGGAGTGGGACAGCCACACCCCCATCTGAAGAACCAGTCAGTGAGTGGGCTTAAACGTCACGTGACAGTTTTCACAAAAGCTACTCCTATTCATCTGTAAACATGAACCCAGTGCTTTCCTCTGGACAGGAGATTTGCTACTGAGTCCAGGGAGTACTGGCTGCACCCAAAGCACCCATCCTCCTTGTAAACAGTATAGATTGGTCCAGATGAGGCTTATCATTTCAGCCTGTGGGTTATGACCCCTTTGGGGGTTGACAACCCGTTCACAGAGGTCAGACATCAGATGTTCTGCATATCAGATATTTACATTACAATTTGTAACGGTAGCAAAATTACAGTTATGAAGTTGCAGTGATAATAATTTTACAGTTGGGAGTCAAGGCAGCATGAAGAACTATATTAAAGGGTCACAGCATTAGGAAGGTTGAGAATCACTGTTCCATTGGATCATGCAATGGGAACCGGGATTGACACATTTTTCTTTTATTTTTTGGGGGGAGGGGGGATTTTGAGACAGGATTTCTCTACATAACAGCTCTGGCTGTCCTAGAACTCACTCTGTAAACCAGGTTGGCCTCAAACTCATGGAGATCCACCTGTCTCTGCCTCCCAAGTGCTGGGATTAAAAGCGTGCACCACCACTGCCCGGTTGTCACATTTTTCTTGAGAGGGTTTGTTTTTTGTTTTGTTTTTGTTTGGTTTGGTTTTTTTGTTTTGTTTTGGTTTGGTTTGGTTTGGTTTTGGTTTTCAAGACGGGGTTTCTCTGTGTAGCCTTGGCTGTCCTGGACTCACTTTGCAGACCAGGCTGGCCTCAAACTCACAGCAATTCATCTGCCTCTGCCTCCCAAGTGCTGGGATCAAAGGTGTGCGCCACTTGCCCATGGCTCAATACCCTGTCTGTTTGTTTACTCTTTCTTTGGGCAATATTGCCCTTTTGTCCCTCCCTACAGACACTTGGGTCCAGGCCTTTTTTTTTTTTTTTTTTTTTTTTTTTTTAGATAGTGTTTCTTTGTGTAGCCTTGGCTGTCCTGAACTTGCTTTGTAGAACAGGCTGGTCTCGAACTCACAGAAATCTGCCTGCCTCTGCCTCTCGAGTGCTGGGATTAAAAACATGCACCACCATGCCTGGTTGGGCCCAGGTCTCTTATAGGGACCATTTGTACCCAAGATATTTGATGCTGCTAGTCCTCAAAACACTTGATTTGTCATAAAAGCCACGGTCTATATATGTTTAGACCACAGAGGTGCCAGAAGTTCCACTTACTGAGTCTGTGATGAGTTTGCTCTGTTCCAGCCGCACAGGATCCCCAAGCCCCAAGTTAAGACATTTCCAGTAGCGGAGCAGTAGTGGCGCACGCCTTTAATCCCAGCATCTAGGAGGCAGAGGCAGGTGGACTGCTGTAAATTCGAGCCAGCCTGATCTACAAAGTGAGTCCAGGATAGCCAAAGCTACACAGAAAAATCCTGTCTTGAAAAACCAAAAAAAAAAAAAAAGACATTTTCCAGTGATCCCCAACTCAGCCAATTTCTCAGAGCTGGAGACAAAGCCAGATGCAGACAAGGAGGTGTGTCCCAGCCCCTGAGCCCATTGCACAGACATCTGAGGCTCTACTGGGGGATCCTGGGCCAAGTTCAACCATAAATAGCTTCTAAGAAGCCTAGAATTCGAGCCAGGTGTGGTGACTCACACTTGTAATCCCAGCACGCAGGAGACAGATCTCTGTGAGTTCGAGGCCAGCTTGGTCTACAAAGCGAGTCCAGGACAACCAGGACTACAAGAGAAATTCCATCTCTAAAAAAATAAAATAAAAAAAGAAAGAAAGAAAAGAAAAGAAAGAAGCCTAGAATTTGGGTTCTGCCTTATCCTGGGACCCTATCCACCCATCAATTCAGAAATTCTCCTAGTGTTAGTCATTTGCAGAAACCCCCAGAGAAACAATTAGAATTTATAATTATCATGCACAGCTGGTGGGTGGAGGGTGGGGGGGACCTCCCTCACAGGTGTGTCTCTGCAGCCTGCAGCATCCCATCCCTATTTGGTTCTCAGATGAACATCCCCGGGGTTCTTTTGGAGGAGACAACTCCTGGTTATACAAGCTTAGTGCCTGGGACCTGACCCTGGGCCTGCTGGGACCTAGCCACCTTTCAGTCTGCTAAATGCACACTCAACCTTCATCCAGTGGAAAGGTTGTGGTCCCTTGCTATTCCAGTAACTGGTCTTAGCCTGTTGAGATTCACAATCTGCCTCACTTTTCCTACAGGGATCATCAGGATAGAAGGGTCCACGGCACAAATGGTAGACTTCTACAAGGGCTGCCTTGGCTACTAGGGTAACAATACCCCTGACCTCTGCAGGTCCCCTGGACATAATGGCCAAGCCAGGGGCAAGCCAAGGAGATGGCAGCCTGACTTCAGGGCCCCAGGGTGTAGCCACTTTCTGCTCTTCTGACTGAATGAATGGTTTCTTGCTATACCTCATGGGCCCTTCTGTTGCTTCCAGAGGCATCCCTGAAGGTGCTGCCTTTATTGACAGCACTTTGCAGACACTGTGAGAAGGGGGCCTACGACTGCACCGTAATAAGCTTTACCTAGCAAGAAACCAGTCCATCTACCACTCAGCCCACACCAGGGTTTGTTTACAGCTGGGGAGTGGGGTGGGGTGGGGTGGGGGTGGGGAGGTGGGGGTCAGTCTATCCTGTTGGTTTTTACATACTTCCTACTCAAGGCTGCTTTTTAAATCCTCCAGTTCTCGCAATCTCTGTATCTGACCGCCCTTCTGAAAGACAAGGGATAGTCTTAGAACAGGGCTGTCTTAGACCAGAGCATCCTCCGGTGAAGGCCCTGTTCCTGTTACCCGAGCCCGCCCTCCCTCAGAATTCACACATGGCAAGGGCACTTTGAGGTTGGACCCTTCCTACCTGTTTTCTTGAGCACTCGAAGGAAGAGCAAAGACAAGCCTCCAGGAGCCACAGCCAAAACCCCTGGGGGTGAGGGGCCGGGGGGGGGGGTGGAGGAGGGGGGCTGCGCTAGCACCCAAGGAAGTTCTCCTGTGTGGAGACAGACAGTTCTCTCCTAGTGGCCTCAGTGTGAACTTCAAGCTTGGAATGACTATTCTCTCATGACTTCTGCAGGCTTTGCCCGAGTGCTAGAACAGACTGGCTCAAGAAAAGAGACAGCTGACTGGGTCCCCACCCCTACCCCACCCCCAGGTGCCCACATTTAGCTAATCAGAGCTTAAGGGCCCAAGAGTTGCGGGAAGGGTGAACAAGAGCAGATTGGACTTCCCTGTGGACCTCTCCCAGGTGTATTGAGTGGGAAACCTGCCTTCACTCACCCCTCCTCCCCAGGAGATGACCGGTTCCCTGGGGTCCAGTCTGCGTGTCTCTTGGCTCAGCAGAGGCTGCATAAGCCTTCTGTCTGGTACTCACGAGAGAAACCCCCATCTAGCTGTAAGAGATCAAACACCCACCCCAACAGACCCTGAGCGCCTTTACTCCTTACTCTCAGTGGGGGGTGCGTGCTGGTTGGGGGTTTCATGGCAGGGTCTGCGGAAGGGTCCCTCTCTGAGACGGGGCCCGTGGAGTGCCAGAAGGTCACAGCCACTTCCAAGTCTTTTCTCTGTGATTTTCAGTCAGGCATATAAACTTGAGTAGAAGCCTTCTCAAATCCCAGATGAGAGTCCTCAAGAAATACAACGGGGTTGATATTGACAGTGGTCATCTAGAGGGGGCTGCGGACTTGTTCCCTGGGATGAAAAAGGAGTTGGTCCTCCAGGAAAGATCAAAGACCTGCCCTGGAAAATGAGATAGAAGGAGCCTGAGAACCTGCTCAGTGCGCAGGGGTTTTTAGAGGGTCTGGGGTCCTTCTCCCCCTCCTCCTATTGGTTCTTTTTAGATACCCGCCCCCATGCTTTCCAGCTTCAGGGACTAAGACGCCGCCATCTTGGAGAGCCTGTTTTAGCTAGCTTTCCTTGTCCACCTATGTCTCTCACTCACATCTTCAGCTTCTTCTTCTTCTTTTTTAATTTTTTTTAACTTATGTACATTGGTGTGGGGGTGTCAGATCTTGGAGTTACAGACAGTTGTGAGCTGCCATGTGGGTGCTGGGGATTGAACCCAGAGTCCTTTGGAAGAGCAGGCAGTGCTCTTAACCACTGAGCCATCTCTCCAGCTCCCACCTTCAGCTTCTTAATGGCAAGGTACATCTGTTGACTTTTGAGGCCTCGAGTTTAACTAGTCCCTTTAGTGCCTTGAAAGTGAATCAGAACTAGGCTAGGGACATATAGCCATTGTTGGGTGCTGGAGGACTCTGGGGGCTGGGGGTTGGGGCCTTTTTGGTTTTGTTTGTTTCTCTTTTTTTCTTTTCTTTTCTTTCTTTCTTTTTTTTTTTTTTTTCTTTCCGAGATAGGGTTTCTCTGTGTAGCCTTGGCTGTCCTGGACTCGCATTGTAGACCAGGCTGGCCTCCAACTCACAGGGATCCACCTGCCTCTGCCTCCCAAGTGCTGGGATTAAAGGCGTGTGCCACCATTCCTGGCTGTACTTTCTTAGAGCAGTGAGTGCAGCCAGGGACAACAGCACCCTTAGCTTTGAGACACCCCACACAGTATGAAGAACTGGATTGAGGGGGCTGCTGTGACAGTCTCATGGGGACCCAGACTTTATGGCACCCCTGATATGAACTTCCAGGGCCAAAGTGATACCAGTGAACTCTAAGCCACCTCTACTCCATACCATGGACCTGATGGGTGGTGACCTTGCTGGCCTGGGTTGTGGCTGAGAAGGTTCCAGGTCAGCTACTCTGATAGATGGTAGTCACAGTGTTGCTGAGCTGTGGCCTGAAAACCAGCATCAGAGACCTGGAGGGGCTTTCCAAGCCGTTGAATAGCGGAGGGACTAATTTGCTGTAGGAGTGGATGACCTCACACTTACAAGGAGGTTTTCTATTTAGACCTGGGCGGCTGCCTGATCAGGATGCTCTGCTTTTGTTTCCTTAACGGCTTGGGCTTCTCCATTCACATACTAATTTGAAAGAGGATGGGGTGGGGGGGGGTGGGGAAACCAACTTCCTCTGAGTGAGTCAGTGTGATCTGTTGCAGAAAGGCTGGTGTCACAATCTTCACTTTTATCTGTCCTCTGCAGTGACCAGCAGGAAGCACACAGCCTGGGCTCCTGCGGGCTGGTCTGGTCCAAGCAGCAGCTGTTGAGATAGGGCAGGAGAGCTGGCTTCAAGCACCCACCGCTGCATACTAAGGTCTCCTCCAGCCGAAACAAGGGCACACTGAAGAACTGCTGTGTACCAAACACTGTCTGGGCAATGCCTGGGGTACAGGGCAGAGGGCAGCCCCTCTGTACCTGGAAGGAGATGGCTGGAATTGTCTTCTTTGAAAAACTCAGGACAAGCTGGGCATAGTGCCACACACTTTTTTGTTTGGTTGGTTTGGTTTGGTTTTGGGAGACAGGGTTTCTCTGTGTAGCCTTGGCTGTCCTGGACTCACTTTTAGACCAGGCTGACCTCGAACTCACAGTGATCCACCTGCCGCTGCCTCCTGAGTGCTGGGATTAAAGGCCTGAGCCATCATGCCTGACCCAGCAGATGATTTTAATCCCATCACTTTGAAGGCAGAGGCAGACGGATCTCTGTGAGTTCGAGGCCAGCCTGGTCTACAAAGCAAGTCCAGGACAGCCAGGGGTGTTACACAGAGAAACCCTGTCTGGAAAAACAAAACAAAAACCAACCAAACAAACAAAAAAATTCAAGACGAGGGGTAAGAACCAGAGTGCCTGGGTCCAAGAGGCACCTCATTAAGTTCTGAGTGGCAGGAGACAGAGGGAAGATAAGGTGGGGGTGAGTGGGTGAGAGGGATTAGAAGATGGGGCGGGGCAGGCCTGTCACTCAGCACAGTGGATGTTGAGTTCCTGTCTGCTTCTAAGGACTGAAAGAGGAAGCAGCGCTTTCACTAACCCAAGATCCACTCAGGACAAGAGATCTTTCTGCTGAGGTCTCAAAGCCTACCGGCATTGCTGGAGCAGGGGCAAGTGCCCAAGTTTCATTTCCTGCAGACGTTTGAGGGTTCCGAATGCAGCGAGGGGTTGGGCATCCCCGAAGACAGGCCTTCTGTGAACAGGCGGGGGGTACCGCTCACCTAGCTGGGGCCTTCCTGGACCGGTGACTAGGAAGTGGTCAAACATTCAGTTTGTGTCAGAGCACTGGCTGGGCTGGACCAGAATGTTCGTTCTCTGTGTCAAGCCATGAGGAAATGTTTATAGACATGGGGCCACTCCCAGCTGAGAGTGTCAAGCCCTCTTCCTCTGCTTCCTGAGTGAGCCTTGGAGATGGATGAAAGGGGTTCCTGTCATGGGCCATTCCTGCATCTACCGAACTGAGCCCCTCAGGTGACAAAAAGTGCTAAGATGTCCAACTTGAAAGCGAGAGACATGCCTGGTGTGCTGGCCCATGCCTGTAATCTCAGCACTCCACAAGGCAGAGAGGCAGGCGGATCTCTCTGAGCTAGAGGCCAGCTTGGTCTACAGAGTCTGGGACAGCCATGGCTAACACAGAGAAACCCTGCACCAACCCCGGCCTTCAAAAAAAAAAAAAGAGAGAGAGAGAGACATAAACTAGTTACAGGAGAGCCCAGGACCTAGTCACATTGAGCAGGGCTGGGGAGAAGACTAGAGTCATCCAGGGCATGAACACACAACACAGTGTGATGCTCAGGATGGCCTTGACCCCTGCCCAGTGGCCCTGCCTCTGCCCAGCACCCTGGCAATACTGACGACAGTATGCCTGCCAACTGTTGCGATAGAACTCGGCACACACAGGGTGTGTTCTCTTTAGTTCAGTTTGGAGAGCAGATTCCCCAGCTCACCCTGCTCTTTGGTCTCTGAGGTCCATCAGGGCCAGGGGCAGAGGTGGGGCAGAGGAGGGGGAGGGGGAGGAAACACCTCCCCAACTATGTATCTAGGTGTTGTCATTTCCCCTTGACCATCTTGCTTGTGAAACTTCATTTGTCAAGTCGCCTGCAAGACCAGGGTGTCTTCCCAAGTCACACAGCCCTCTACTTGGGGCTGGAGGGTAAGACCATGAATGAATTTTAAGTCAGCTCAGTCCAGGTGCTCCATCGTCTCTGTACAGCAAGCATGCCTGTGTTCTTTTGCAAGCGGCTACCTCCTTGGATGAAGCCCCAAACCAAGCCTGTCACTTTCTCTGGAAACTGCCATAGTCTCTGGACATGCAAATCCAGCAGCTTGGATGACAGCACCTCTTGATAAAAGAGAATTTTTATCAGTTTGGTTAAAAACCCAAAAACAAAACTGGGTGGCGGTGGCGGAGCACACCTTTGATCCCAGCACTCTGGAAGGCAGAGGCAGGTGGATCGCTGTAAGTTCGAGGCCAGCCTGGTCTACAAAGCGAGTCCAGGACAGCCAAGGCTACACAGAGAAACCGTGTCTCAAAAGACAACAAAACAAAGCAAAAACAACCCTTCCTTCCAAACAAAACAAAGCAAAACCAACCTTTCTGTGGGGCTGGAGAGATGCCTCCCCAATTAAGAGTACTGGCTGTTCTTCCAGAGAATCTGGGTTTGGTTCCCAGCACCCACATGGCAGCTCACAGCTGTCTGTAACTCCAGTTTCAGAAGATCTGACACCCTTTTCTCACCCCCATGGCTGTTGTACACACATAGTGTACATACGTACATGCAGACAATCCACACATACACATAAAATAATTACAAAACAAAAAGTCCAACCCTTCTTGTTTTTGGCAGTTTCTATTGATACTCCACTGAGGGCCCCAAGTTTGTTCTTATAATTTTTTTTTTGGTTTGTTTGTTTGTTTGTTTGTTTGTTTTGGTTTTTCGAGACAAGGTTTCTCTGTGTAGCCCTGGCTGTCCTAGACTCACTTTGTAGACCAGGCTGGCCTCGAACTCACAGTGATCCACCTGCCTCTGCCTCCCAAGTGCTGGGATTAAAGGCGTGCGCCACCACGCCCGGCCCCCCAAGTTTGTTCTTATGAGTCCATAGATCCAGGATGTTTCTCTTCTCTCTGTTCATTCATTAATTCCTCCAGCACCCATTCACACCACACACTTTAATTAATCAGTCATTAGTTCACCCAGCAGCCATTCATTCATTCATTTAATACTCAGTCGGGTCCCATTCATTCATCACATCAATTCATTTGCTCACTCAGCACTCTTCCACCTACATCATTCATTCAGCGTTCTTCCATGTCCAACCATTCATTCATTCATTCATTCATTTAGTGCTGTTTAGGTATTGGAGATGAACGACAGTTACAAATGTCAGGCCAGTCAGAAAATACCCGGTAAAGTGGGGGACATCATGGCAACAACAGCTCTTAGAGGATTGAAGAGGTCAAGGGCCAACCTGGAGCATTACTATTTTCTGTAGAGATTTCTGAGAGATGATGTTGGTCGAAACTTCAGTCCTCGGCTCTGTCCTGGGTATTCGAGCTGCTGGAAGTCCAACATTCATACCGTCTGCTTTGGAGAGAGTGTCTGGCTAGAGATCTCGGAAGAGACACACCCACAGATAGACTACCAAATGGCTGGCCAGGCATGACAAAGAGGGCCGGAGCAAGAGTTCTTGCACGGGGCTAGGGAGACATGTTGGGGTCAGGCAGGGCCACGCAGATGGATCTCTCCCTCAACCACACCCCAGGCTTGGCTTGGGGACTCTCCTTCTGTTGGGGGAGGGGTTACTGTAAAATGCCTAGTACTCCTAACTTGATAGGGATGTCCACCCACCAAAGACCTCCCCTCCCAGCTCTTTTCCTGTTTGTGTTCCTGGAGCAGGTGTTATTTGCTGGCTCCTCAGCCACAGTTGTGGAAGGTTCTTGACTGTGGGTGTGCTTGTAGCCACCTCATCCCTTTAGTGTCTTGTGGTTCCCTGTGTCTTTGCTGCCACCGCCACTGGCTCCAGGTTCCTAAGCATTCTGAAATGGGTGCTATGTTCTGGAAGGCCATTGGCCAGGTACTGGAAGAGCTGGGGGGCAGCAGGCCCTGGGTTCCTTTCTGACATCATTATACCAAGCTGATGCAGAGTCCAACAAGTAAGATCACTCGTAGACTAGGGTCTACTCACCTGAGCGCTGTATTGAGCGCTCTAAGCCAAGCACTGTTTTCCCCTGGTGAACAGGGAGGCAGCCAGAGCCTCCAGCTTAGCAAAGGCCTGGGAATTTTCTCAGATCTATTGACTCTTGATGATCTGACAAGGCTTGGAAACTGCCTTGCTAGTGCCTTGGGTCTGTGGCTATGTGCCTGAGCAGATAGGTAACTGTGCAGGTGGGCATCTGTATAAGTGGGCATCCTCCAGCTGGGCATCTGTGTGAGCAGGCACCATGCGAGTGGGCAACAGTTTAAGTGGTCAGCTTGCAGGTGGGCACCTGTGAGATGAACATCCACGCAGGTGGGCATCTGTGTAGGGTGGGTATCCGTGATGGCGTGGCAGAAGGTATTCTGCAGGAGGGCGTGTCTACGAGAGGGCTTTCTTCACGGGACTACGCTTGTGTCAGACACTCCTGCCTTGAACATCCATACTTTCTGTCTGTCACTGCCACCTCCCGTCCTTACATCCTGCCTTCGCCAACCTCCTGCCCTAAATACACAGTGCCCAGTGCCCTGTAGGGCAAGGCCAGCCTGTCAGAGTGGTGTAGGAGATCAGCACCTACCACTCCTTGCCCTTCCTTTAAAAGGTCCCTCTCGTAACCTTCTAGGTGGTTCTCCCCTTTACCTGCTCTGTGACTTGCCCATACTTCTCCTTCCAGTAGGGACCTACGCAGCTCCTTCAGGCCTGAGGGCCCCTGGGAAAACTTCCCCGTGGCTTCAGCTTTACTAACATAGAGACTGAGGTGACAGATTCTACTTCCCGGAAGCTCGGGCCTAGTAACTCACCCAGGCCTGAAATTCTTCTCAGTCTTAGGGGGAAGACAATAGTCGATATAGAACTGGAGCAGCTAGCCCCGTAGACACAGCATTTTCTTTCTTTCTTTCCTGGTTTTTTGAGACAGGGTTTCTCTGTGTAGCCCTGGCTGTCCTAGACTCACTTTGTAGACCAAGCTGGCCTCGAACTCACAGTGATCCACCTGCCTCTGCCTCCCAAGTGCTGGGATTAAAGGCCTGCGCCTCCACACCCGGTGACATAGCATTTTCTAATCTCAATTTTGGCCTTCTGTTTCTGGAGTGAACCTGAGCTTTAGGAGAAGGGCGGGAAGCTGGGATGGCAAGTTCCTTGAGGACAAAGGCTGAATCTGCCTCAGGCTCTTCATAAGCAGAGGCTTCCTCCTATCTTGAGGCAAAGGAGTCCATGTGGCACAGGTGCCGCCAAGCACTCAAGAAGAAATAGAAACCAACTGTGGTACATCTGTGAGTAGGCGGCCAGGCGGACATGGGGGCAACCTCCCAAGGGAGGACGGCTTGCAGCTCAAAGAGCAGGCCAGTAGGTAGCCAGTCCATTTCTACCCAAGGCTCTTGGAGGCATGATGAAAGAATATGTGGAGGTGAGGAGATGCAGTGAGTTAGAAGATCTGGAACCAGGGTGAACTTCCTGAGATTGGAAGGGCCGGGTTCTGAACATCCGAGGACAGACAGACGGCTCTCAGTCAGCTCTGAGCATTACAGCAAAGGCCTATTGTGAAGGTCACAGTGATCAGAGCCACTGCTGGTCACTACCCAGGGACAACAGCCAATTAATTGGGAGGCCCAGGAAGTGTATGGTGAGTCTGATGTGTTCCCTGTAAGGATACAGACCCAGCCACATTAAGAGTGACCCCGACCCCTGGCGTGGTGACGCACGCCTTTAATCTCAGCACTCGGGAGGCAGAGGCAGGTGGATTACTGTGAATTCGAGGCCAGCCTGGTCTCCAAAGCGAGTCCAGGATAGCCAAGGCCACACAGAGAGACCCAGTCTCAGAAAACAAAAACAAACAAACAAAAACAGTAACCCTGTCTGTCTAAATTCGCACCTGGTCATGCCTGTCACCGCTGTTTCCTGAGATGGCTCGTGCATGTCTCCTCCGAGGCCGCACATCCGGGGGCTTCCCCAGACCTGAACCAATTTGCTCACAGGACCGTATCCTTTTCGGTTTGAATGCTGATGTGTCCCATGGGAGCCACACCTCCCATGAGTACACTGGTGTCACTCGATTTTTATCATGAGTGGGTAGGTCAGGACAGGGCCTGGGTGCTGTATTAGTTACTTTTTTTTTAATGTATATGACAAACTGACTGACAAAAGCAATTTAAGGAAGAAAGGATTTTTGGCTTTGTTTTAAGGAAAGGGGCTTTTTGGCTTAGAGTGCAAGTTCATGGCAGAGATGGTAGGGCAGCTAGAACGTGAGGTCAGTGGCATCCTCAGTCAGGAAAGAGATGAATGCTGGTGCTCAGATCTCTTTCTTTTTTTTTTTCTTTTTTTTTTTTTTTAATTTCAAGAAAGGGTTTCTCTGTGTAGTCCTGGCTGTCCTGGAACTCACACTGTAGACCAGGCAGGCCTTGAACTCAGAGATTTGCCATCATCTGCCTCTCAAGTGCTGGGATTAAAAGTGTGAGCTATTGTAGTCCAAGACCCCAACCCATGGAACTGTACCACTCATATTTGGGCTGTATCTTTGCATCTCAACTAACCCAATGTAGAAACAATTTTAGGTTTTTTTTTTTTTTTTTTTAATGTTTCTTTAAAAAAAACCACAGAGATATCGAAGCATGGGTGGTGGGTGGGGGTGGGGTGGTCAGTGCTGAAGCTGCTACCAGCTTCATTTTAATTCCATGTGTGGAATATTGAGGCTGCTTCAGATTGTCCACAGCAGCTGATTATGATTTGTCTCGTGCTCTGGCAGGGGTGTGATCTTGCCAGCTGAGGATAGTTTCTGGGAGTGTGTGACATTTGGGATTCTGGGGACTTTTCAGAGGTGTGGCAGGCTGATGGTTGGATGCTGTTGGTCAGGGTTTGTTAAGCAGTTGTGTGCAAAGAAGAAACAACAAGAAGAAATTAGATAGCTCCACGGTGAAGATCAAACATGCCCCAAGGAATTTGAGGCCCCCAGGCAGCAGGAAGAAGTCTAATAATAAGGTCACTCCCTTTTGGACCCCTGACTTTATTCAGGGATCTCTTTCCTTTTCTATCTTTTTTTTTTCCCCTCTCTTATCTAGTGTTAGGGGGTTGAAAGGGTGGAAGAAAGAAGAACCCACAAAGTAACAAAATCCAGCTACAGCCCAATCTAGAAGTCTCCAACAGACACACCCAGCAGTTTGTCTCCCAAGTGCTTTTAGACAGTGTCAAGTTGGTAATCAACGTTAACTATTACGTGTAGACCCAGGGAGTTCCCACTTAACCATCCTGAAGTTATTCACACTGAAATATAACTTTTGAAAAGAGAGTGGATCATGACTGTTAGATAGACAGAGTAGGGGTACATCTGTGGTAAAGCAGGGAGATTGCTGTGAGTTCGAGGCCAGCCTGGTCTACAAAGCAAGTCCAGGACAGTCAGGGCTACACAGAGAAACCCTGTCTCAAAAAACTGGAAAAAAAAAAAAAAAAAAAAAGACTTCACTTTGGTCATTATAAGGGAGGAAACTGGCCAGACGTGTGAAAAAAACTTATGTGGAGCAAAGGAATATGCGAATTACTTAGGGCATCAGTTCTCAAACTGAGAGCCTCAAACCCCACAGGGACTGAATATCAGATATCCAGCATGCCAGATATTTACATTAGGGTTCATAAAGTAGCAAAATTGCAGTTATGAAGTAGTAATGAAATAATTTTATAGTTGGGGGTCAGGACAACAGGAGGAGCTGTATCAAAGGGTTGGAAGGGTTAGGAAAGGTGGCTTGGATCTAGGTGAGCTCCACCACAGCCGGAAAGACTTCTGATTCTCTGGGGACACTCCCAGCCACAATTCCCTGCGCTTGTTGGGACTCTGTCATTTTCTCTCACTCTCCTGCAGCCACTGCTGTCCACAATGCACAGATAGATAGGCAGGCTACTCTTCCCCAAGCACACTGTGCCCTTGTAGGCAGACCTATTGGCATCACCCCTGCTAGGCTACCCCATTTTTATGGACTTGTGGGTGAGGGTATCTGGACCCCAGAGCCAGCCTCCTTCCCATATATGAATGAATGAAGAGGAAGAGGGAATGAGGTAGCCCCAAGCTTATATGGCTCAAAGTAGAAGAGGCTGGACAGGAAACACAGTGTGGCTGAGAGAGGCATGGGTGGGTGGGGGTGGGGTGGTCAGTGCTGAAGCTGCTACCAGGCAGATGTGGGCAGCTAGGCTAGGCAGGTCCATTAGCTCTGTGGCTCTGTAATGGTCTGTGCTGACTGTCACTTGACAGACGAGGAGATGAGTCTCTGGGAATGTCTGTGAAGGATTTTCCAACTAGGTTAACTGAGGTCACAAGACCCACACCCACCCTCATTTCCGGCAGCACTCTTCTATAGTTGGGGGGGGGGGTCCTGGGCTTCATAAAGAGAAGAAAGCAAGCCAAGAGCCAGCATTCACCTCTGTCTTTCTGCTTCCTGACTGCAGCTGCGCTGTGGCCGGTGGTCTTAAGCTCCTACCACTGTGCCTGTTCTTCCATGATGGACTGTGTCCCCTTGAACTGTGAGCCAGAATAAACCCTTTTTGCTCTAAGTCAATTCTGGCCAGGTATTTTGTTGTAGCAATGAGAAAAGCAACTAATACAGGCGCTCTCTGTCCTGTAGGGCTGGGAAACCAGAGCCCACTCCCCATGGCTATTCTGCAGGCAATGCAGGTGACTGATAGTCCATGGGGGCTGTGACTCCTGGTTGTAGCTGGCCAAAGAAGCAAGTATGGCCTTGAACTAACCTCTCCTAGGCTCAGTGGACAGCAGATAGTACCTGCATCCCTTCTCTGAAGCTCCTACCCTTAAGCCTCACTCCTTTGTTGTGGCCAAGGGCTCAGTAGAGTCTGGTCAGCCTGGGTGGGACCCTAGGTACTGGGTGGCTTTGCTCAGCCATCAGGCCTGGCAGGGTGTAGTGAGCCAGCAGACCAGAGAACATCCTAGGATTGTGAGGTCTGTTGAGGAGCAAGTGACCTTTCCTAAACTCAAAAGCCCTTGTATTGGAGCCAAAAATTTGTTCCCCTGAGAAAGACATTCCAAGTTTACACTCTTAATTTTTCTAACCATTAAGGCCCTGTGTCCATGGCTCCCAAAAAAAGAAAACAGGAAACCCTTTCTCCACCCTGCACAGCCTGGCCTTTACTAAGCCTCAAACTCTCCATCCATAAGCATTTGCTGAACATCCACTACATGCTAGGCAGGAGACAAGGAGACTGAGAGGCCAGAGGCAGGTGTGTATAGTCTCTGATTCAGGGAGGCAGTGACTAGCCCAGAGTTGTGAAAACAAGTCTAGGGCCAGCATAAGCAGGAAAAGCCCTAGCACCTCCCACTGCACCACAGCAGTCCCAGATGCCCACAGAGACAGCTTACATCATCAAGGACTCACTTGCATGTTTTGTTATGCAAGGGCCAGAGGGCCTGAGAGCAGGCCTCCAAGTCTCCACTCCCTGGAGGAGGAAATAAACAGCCTGTTAGTGGAAGGGGTCGACTCAGGAAGAGAGGCCCTGTGGTCCAGACTGGAGCAGGAGATCAATCAGGCCTCAGTGAGGATGGTGTGAAGGGAGTCGGGGAGGAAGTCAGTCTGTGAAGGCATTAGGGAGCTGGCCCCAGAAGAAGAGAGTGCTTTCTCTGCCCTCATAATGATAGTAATGTCCCTCCCTGTGCAGCCTGCTTTGTGCAAGGGAAGTCCCTGGGTGGGTAGGTCGCATGCATCTGCCCCCTCTTCCCGAGTGTCCTAGAGTTCTGAAGGCTCCAGCTGTGTCTGGCCTCTTGTGAGGACAATTGATAGAAGGGACCAGAACTCTAGGTAGCTCTGTAACAGGTGCTATGAGCCACTGACAAGCCTGCCAATCACAAAAGGAGTGGCAGTCTGGACACCCCTGGCACTACCTCATCCCATTCAAGGCTGAAGGCTCTGAGCCCCAGATCAGTGTCCCATTCCAGCTCTCCCAAAGACACCCGAGGGTCTCCTGAGGTGTCCCCTAGCTGTGCAGACACCTCACGGGGACAGAGAGCCTGTGGTGCCTCAGGCAGTGAGGCACTCTCAGATTCTCCTGGTAGAGACAGGACTGGGATGGTGATCAAGTCAACCACACAGGACCAAGGCATCTCAGGCCCCTTCCCCACCATTCCTTTAATGTTAAACATGCAGCTTATGTGGTGCCTGATGTTTAAAAAACAAGCAAACAAGCAAACAAACAAATGCTGAGTGTATGGTGTCTACTTTTGCACAGCTACAATGGTTAAAATCCTTTCCTGCCTCCTCTTCCTCCTCTTCCTTCTTTTTGTTTTTGTTTTGCTTTTTCAAAACAGGGTTTCTCTGTGTAGTCCTGGCTGTCCTGAACTTACTTTGTAGACCAGGCTGGCCTTGAACTCACAGCGATCCACCCGCCTCTGCCTCCTGAGTACTGGGATTAAAGGCGTGCGCCACCACGTCCGGCTCTTTCCTGCCTTCTTTTGGGTACTTCTGTTTGCTCCCTTTAGGGTAGGTGGGCAGACTTGGTGTTTTGGAAGCCCTAGTATCAGGATCTGGCCCGGGTCTCTGGTTCCTTCCACTCTCATCAGGGTCTCCATTCCTAGATCCCTACTCTGCCAGACTTCGAAGGTTGTTGAAAGCGGTGACAATCCTGGCCCCACCACAAAGGTCTCAGTCCACACACACACTGGGGTGCAAATGTCAGGAGTTTATATCTTGTACCTCTAGAGGCTGAGAAAGTCCAAGGCCAAGTGTCTGGCAAGGGTGCCCATTGTGTCATTGTGTCCTGTCACAGCACAGATGAGGGAGAGAAACAAGTGCCCTAGGTCTTGGAACAGGCCACTATCTATCTGAAGGGCTTCTTCCTGATGACCTCTTCAGTCACAAGGCCCCAACCTCAATAGGGGTAAGAATTTCAACAAATGAATTTTGGGTACATAGATATTTGGGGTGTAACAGCAGGTACTTTTCATGAGTAGGAGGAATACAGGGGACATAGACCCCCCCCACACACACACCCATTGCCTTTCCAGCCCCATTAGAAAGCTCCAGGAACCCAACAGTCCTTACTGCAGGGTCAGGAGGCAGTGGCCACCTTGGGTTGTAAAGGAGCCAGAGGCCAGGGTACAGAGGGAAAGAATGGCCCTGGGCAGGCATGAAAACGCCTGGCTGAGAACTTGGGAGATTAAAGTGCAATGGCCATGAAAGCCTATTGCACTGACCATGAAGGCAAGCAAGTCTCTCTGGCAGTGGAGAAGGAAGAGGAGATGCATCCAGGAGGCTGATGTTCCCCTTGTAAACATTCCGGCCAGAGAACTAGGAGCGTCTGGGGAGGAGGCCTTGGGTGCGACATGGTTAAGTGTTCCCAAAGCTTAGTGCGTTTGAAATTTCATCTTCATTGGAAGATGGGGCCCAGGGAAGGTTACATCGCGGTAGGACCAGGATATTATCCTAGTGGCTTTGTAAGGGGAAGGAGAGAGAGGGCTGTGGATGTAGCTCTGTTGGCTTGGTGTTTGCTTAGCTTACATGAAGGCCTAGGTGGATCCTCAGCAGCTCAGCACTGCATGAACTGGGTGCAGTGGCATATGCCAGTCATTTCAGCACTCAGAAGGATCAAAGGACCCAGATCCTTGTCAGTCATATATCAAGCAGGAGGCCAGGCTGGGAAACATGAGACCTTGTTTGAGAGGAAGAGAGAGGGGACAGAGAGAGAGAGGGGGGGGGAGAGAGAGAGAGAGAGAGAGAGAGAGAGAGAGAGAGAGAGAGAGAGAGAGAGCACACCCTCCCCCACATGCTCACCGTCTCTCATCACACAGTACTGTATACCACCCTGGGCCTCCATCAGCAAGAAAGCAGCCAGCAGATAAACCAGCCACAAGAACTCTTCCTGCAGGGTGGTGTTGGCGCACGCCTTTAATCCCAGCCCTTGGGAGGCAGAGGCAGGAGGATCTCTGTGAGTTCGAGGTCAGCTTGGTTTTAAAAAGTGAGTCCAGGACAGCCAAGGCTACAGAGAGAAACCCTGTCTCAACCCCCCCCCCAAAAAAAACAAACTGCACGAGCTACCTTGCTGCTGCAGGTAGAGTTGGGGGCTCTCCAAAGCTGTACAGGGAGGGTTTCTTTCTTTTTTCTTTTTAAAATTTATTTATTTATTTTATGTATATGAGTGCTCTACCTGCATGTATATCTGCATGACAGAAGAGGTAGCCCAGTATAGAAGGTTGTGAGCCACCATGTGGTTGCTGGGAATTGAGCTCAGGACCTCTGGAAGAGCAGCCAATGCTCTTAACCTCTGAGCCATCTCTCCAGCCCACAGGGAGGGGTTCTTTTGTTTGTTTGTTTGTTTGTTTGTTTTATAGGTCTCTCTCCCCCAAGACAGAGTTTCTCTGTGTGTCCTTGGCTGTCCTGGACTCACTTTGTAGATCTGCCTGCTTCTGCCTCCTGAGTGCTGGGATTAAAGGCATGCACCACCACCGCCCGGCTTTATAAGTTTTTCAAGACAGGGTTTCTCTGTATAGTCCTGCCTGTCCTAGACTCACTTTCTAGACGAGGCTGGCCTCGGACCCACCCTGCCTCTGTCTCCCAAATGCGGGGATTATATGTGTGTGCCATCATGCCCAGCCACAGTGAGGATTTCTAAGCATGGAGAACCTCAGGTTTCTAGGCGAAGGGTGAGTAATCAGTCCTTGATGAGGAACACTCGTGGAAGTCCACCAGACACCCCTTGTGAACTTCAGAGCATCAAGGGAGAACAAGGCAAAGCAAAAAGATTCTGAGAAACAACTCGCAGGTTTGGGTTGGGGAGTGAGGAGGGACTGTACCCCAAAGGGTGGGACCCCTTAAGGGCAGGCAGCTCGTCTTCAACTGAACCATGTGCTCAGAGTGGGAGAGGATGGTAGCAGAGCTAGGTCTTTAACAGCCAGTAACAAACTGGACAAGTGTCCCTTTCACATGTTTCTCAATGACCCGTGAGGATAGGTTTCAGCACAGCTAGGGGGACCACAGCTGCCATGAGCCCTGAGGTCCACAGAAAGCAGGATAGGTAAGCCAGATGACACCTTCTCCAGAAGGAGGGGTCCAGAGAAAAGCAGGAGAGGGGCTCCGCAAAAGTGTACTTAAAGGGGAAGACAGAAGGGAGTGCTGAGGCTGAACTGGCTAAACTGTGCCCACCTAATAGGGTCTTTACAGGCTGAAATGCTTACAGGGAGAAGAAAGGGACACATACAGGGACATTGCCCTGCAACCACAGCATTCTGGAAGGCTCTCTGTGGATGGTGCAGATGTGTGTGTGTGTATGTGTGTGTGTGTATGTGTGTGTGTGTGTGTGTGTGTGTGTGTGTGTGTGTGCGCGCGCGTGCGTGTGTCCCTGGTGTTGTCTGGGGAACACGCTGAGCACATCAGTGCTGCAGGATGTCATGCATGGCGACTGTCCCAGTCAGGGCCGGAAAAGTTGTTTATCCAGTGCATGCGGGAAGGTTTTTAATCTTTGATTTATAGGCCACCATGAATCGCTTTTGTTTTCCGGTAAAAAGCCTCAGGAATGGTAACAAATGAACCGGATCTTAACCATCACCATTCCAAGGAATTTTGTGCAGGAAGAGGAGACCGTGGGACTTTGATTTGCTTAGCTAAGTGGGTCCATCACATCTGCTGTGAGCTGGGGACTTATCTGGGGACAGAGTTCTTCCCTCAGGGTCACAGAAGGGGGGCCAGGTGATCTGTGGAGAAAAGCCAGTTCTCACTCAGTCCCGGAGGATCCTTGTGTGCTTTCCCTCTGGGGAACACACCCCACCCACCCACCCACCGGACCTCTGCAGGATCCTGTTTCCAGGCCCTTTAGCAGTGACCAATCAGAGGAAACATGTTACAAGGAGGGAGCCCCGTCCAGTGCCTGCTCTCCCAGAGACTTTTCAATAGTCACCATTGGGAGTACAATGTACAAAGTCCACTACAGCTAGCCGACGGTGGCGATAACCTTGTAGCCTCTCAAGTGGCCACATAAACATGACTGCAAGCTTAGGCTGGAAGCCACTGTTTTGCTGAGATCCAGATGCACGGTCTCCAAGGACACCACAGACAACCATCCTTCTCAGGCAGCTCAAGGGCTCTTGGTGGGAACTTTTAACAGTTTCATTTCTAGTTGCGACTGGAAAGAGCTATCCAACAGCTCCCAGGGCAGATGTCCAAAGTCAGCCTTCCCAGGGAGGCAGGCTCTGGGCAGGGCTGGGCCCGTGTAGATGTCCCAGTTAGTCACTGCTGTGCCTTCCTCAGCATGCAGGGACCCCCTGTGTCCCATGGCTCTGGCCTTTCCTCCTCCTTCAAGGACAGCACCCCTGCATCCTCTGCTTTTCTCCTCATGCATTCTTTTGGCCCTGACTTCCCCTCCTTCCCCCCTCCTCCCTCTCTGACATCAGCCATCTGGATTACCCAGCTAATGTCCACCCTCCAAATCCCCAGGAAATCCTATCCATAGCATCTTCATCTTTTGTAGGGTCCTAGATTCTGGGGTGAAGGGTTAGACTGGCATCACCTGCTACAGACAAATCCCACATGTCAACTTCAAGCCATGTTCCCTAATGACATCTGAAGGTGAGAATGAGTGAGAGGCGAGGAGTGGCAGGAGGTGACCCATGCAGACATTGACTGTTGGTTCAGGGCTAGAGCACGGGGTGCTCAGACACAGGGCACACAATCTCTGCAAGAGCGTTAGATCCCTTTTTGAGTGTGTTTGGTTTTGCTTGTTTGTTTTTTTAAAGTGTAGAGGCCAAAGAGATGGGTCAGCAATGAAAAGGGTTGTTGCTTTTGCAGAAGACTCAAATTTGGTTCCTAGAACCAATGTTCTAGCATGTTCGGCAGCTCACAACTGCCTGTAACTCCAATTCCAGGGACTTCTCACTTTCTTCTGGGCTCTGCAGGCATTCAAAAGTGTGAGAGTGTGTGTGTGTGTGTGTGTGTGTGTGTGTACGCACGCACACACACACAAGTATGAGTACCTTCGGAATTAAGAAGGTGTCAGAGTTCTGTCACTTTTCTAAAGGCCAAGGCAATGAAATGAGACACACTGCTGTCCCAGCTGGGTTTACAGCCCGGTACATACATGAGTGCATACATGCATGTGTACAGTGTAGCAAGCAGAGGTCATGCTCACTGCATGCTGCTGGGCTATTTACAAGACCTGGTCAATGTGCAATATTTCTGGGAGCTCATGGTCACATGTGGACACCAAATGGACAAGTAGATCTCACTTTCTCTGCCACAATATCTGATTTGACCTCAGTGACATGGGAGGCATCCCCTCCTTGTGAGGCACCGTGGTGAAGCTCTCCTCATCTAGAACACAAAACCTGCAGCTCCTTGTATTCTATGAGTGAATATATATACATATATATGTATATGTGTGTGTATGTGCGTATATGTACATATGTATATCTGTATGCATATATGTATGTGCATATATGTATGAACGTACATACGTATGTATGTATGTATGTACGTACGGACGGATGTATGTATGTACGTATGTATGTATGTTTGAGGCACATAGTGAAATGATGGCCTTGTACAAAACACTGAGTAGAGAAGTCTGACGAAGCAGACCAAGCAGGTTGGAATTCCGTCTGGGAGCAGCTGTGTCTGTCCCCCCATCTGCACAGGGAGCCCCCGACAGACTGTTCAACAGAGCCTTCTAGTTGGCTCCCCAGATGCATCACCATTGCATGCATTTGCTGAGAGGGCCCTTGGCAAACCAGGAGCCTCCAGAGGTAACGAGGCGGGAAGATTCCAACATGGCCTCACATGACCTCTAGATGTAGCAAGCGAAGATTTCAGGAGCTTCACGTTTCCTTTTGCTCAGTTCTTCGGCTTCTATGAGACTCTTCTCATTTCCATTTATAAAGCCGAGGAGAGGGGCTGGAGTCCAGTTCAGAGTGCCTGCTGCTCTTCCATAGGACTGGCTTCGGTTCCTACAATCATGTTGACTCACAATCACCTGTATCTCCAGCTTTAGGGGATTCAGTGTCCTCTTCTGACCTCCAAGGCCAACAGCCACCATCATGGTGACCAGCACGGGACACCAGCCACCATCACTGTGACTAGCCTAAGAAACCAGCCACCATTACAATGACCAGACCAGGACATCCCCAGAGAAACCATTACTGGTTTGGTCAATACAGGCTTGTCTCTCAGCTAGCCAAACTAGTCCACCTTGCCTGCTCCAGAAAGCCTTTGGGATTTTAGGCTTCACCTTCTAGACCCTCATAGTTTTCTACCCAGACAGGGTGTGTGTGGGTTTCCAGGCCTGGGGTTCCATCCCCCTCCCTGTGCCAGCGGTCTGCACTCATTCAATGCTGCACCTAATGTAAGGGACACCAGAGAGTGAGGTTTGTGAGTGCGTGGTTCCTCTCCTGGGCAGGGGCCATGAAGACACACACATCGACATGACAAGGCCACCACAATAAGAGAACAAGACACACAGACAGCTGCAGCTGTCCAGATGCGGATGGAGAAGGGGGCGGCCATGCAGAAGAAGCCAGCTGCCCCAAGCCTTCCAAGAATGGATGGAAACCACAAAAGGCAATGAAGTCCAAACTGGTGAAGTCTCCCCATTTTCTAATCTTTATTGAGAATGTTAAGAGCTGAAGGGACAGTGGCAGGCCAGATAATAGCCATCTGGTTTGGATTTTTATTGCTGCTGGCATGCATTCATCAAGGGCTGCTCCTAGCTCCAAGACTTACAGATCCAAGCCATTGCTCAGTCAAATGGACTCCAAACACTCACAGGATTCTGCCTCTCCAGAGTTGGTCAGAAACTTGCAACACAGAGAGCAAACAAAAACACAGAGAAGTCTCTGAGAGAAGGCTGCAGTGGGGGCACGGTTAACTCTGTGGCTCGGCGAGCAAGCCCTTCGGTGTATTGAGAGGCAAAGGGATGGAACCTATGTCACATCGCACATAGAAATACAGACAAATCCTCCACACATGGATGACGCTGTACAGCTCTTAGATAGAGAGCTGGGGGCGTAGCTCAGTTGCTTTCCTAGCAAGCACAAGGCTCTGAATTCAAACCCAGCAACGCATAAACTGAGAGTGGTGACACGCATCAGGAATGTCAACGCTCAGGAGGCAGAAGCAGGAAAATCAGCTTAAGGGTAATCCTTGGCTACACAGAGAATCGGGGCTAGCCTGGGATACATGAGACCATGTGTGAAAAAGCAAAACCAAAACAAACACAACAATGACAACAACAACAAAAACCTTTTAAAGGGAGGAAAAGGGAGGCTGGGAAAAGCGTAGGAAAAACTTCACGCAGTTGGACTTGGCAGTGATTGCTAGATAAGACACAGAAAGCACAGATTGTAAAAGAGACAAACTGGGCCAGGCGTGGTGGCGCACTCCTTTAATCCCAGCACTCGGGGAGGCAGAGACAGGTGGATCTCTGTGAGTTCAAGGCTAGCCTGGTCTACAAAGTGAGTCTAGGACAGCTAAGGCTACACAGAGAAACCCTGTCTCAAAAAAACCAACCAAACAAACAAAAAAAAAGAGACAAACTGGACTCTAATAAAGTTAGACTCCTGTTCACCAGTGAACACGCTGACGGAGAGAAACAACGTTTGATAAGATGGAGGAGACGCTTGCAAGTCACGCACGTGACAAGGAGTTAACACGTAGAGCATACTTTTTTAAACTGGTGGAGGACTTGAGTGGAAATAGCTCCAGAGGTGAGAAGACAGATGGCCAACAAGAGGGCAAAAATCCCACGCTGGGAGTCATTAGAGAAATGCAAACCAGAAGCACAGTGAGTGTGGCCACACCAGGTCAGGATAGCAATTAGTAAACCTAGAACAAGAGCAGGTGATGGGAGGGGCCCTAGGGACACTAGTAAACCCAAAACAAGAACGAGCGTTCTGGCGGGGGTGGGGGGAGGGGAGGGGAGGGGGGCCAGGGAACCTCCGTTCCCTGTGGAAGTGTGAGTGGTGCAGCCATTGTGAGAAGCGGAGAGTTCCTCAAAAAATAAAAATAGACCCATGTGACTCACTTCCACTTCTGCGTGTACATACCCCGCCCCCCAAAAAAATGAAAGCAGGAGCTCAAATGGATGCTTGTAGCCCTCACAGCAATGCCGTTCATAAGAGCTGTAGGCTGGCAATCAGCCCAGGTGCCGCTGACGGGTGAATGAGCAGACAAAATGCAGAGCAGACACGGCCTGTAATGGAATGCCAACAGGCCCTGGCACAGATCAGCAGGTCTCAACCTTCCTAACGCTGTGGCCCTTTGATACAGTTTCTAATGTTGTGGTGACCTCCAGCCATAAAATTATTTCCGTTGCTACTTCGTAACTGTAATTTTGCTACTGCTATGAATCGTAATGTAAGTATCCGTGTTTTCCGATAGTCCTTTGGAGGTCGTGACCCACAGGTTAAGAACCACTGACGTAGATGAACCAGATTTAAGCCAGGCATAAGAGGATAAGTGTTTTGTGACTCTACTTACATGAAGCGCCTAGAGTAGGACATTAGGAGGGGGAGCAGGGCGGCTCCCGGGACAGGGGGGGAGGGGAATATAAACCTGTTGTGAAGGGAGAACCCTCAGGTGAGAAAATGAGAAGTTTTGGAAGTAGATAGCATGGGTAGTGCATTTGATATACTACTGTGCGCTCTAAGATGGTAAATTTCCTGATATATATATATAATAATAATAATAATAATAATAATAATAATAATAATAATATTATTATTATTATTATTATTATTATTATTATTATTATTAACACAAAGATAGCCTAAGCATAACGTTGTCTTATTTTTATTGTGGAATGTTCAATTCTCACATGCAGGCCTGGAGAAATGGCTCAATGGTTAAGAGCACTGGGTATTGTTCCAGAGGACCCAGGTTCAATTCCCAGCACCCGCAGGGCAGCTCACAACTGTCTGTAACTCCAGTTCCAGAAGATTCAGTGTTCTCTTCTGGCCTTTATAGGCACTTAGGTACACAAATGGTACACACACACACACAGAGACAGAGACACAGAGACACAGAGAGAGAGAGACAGACAGACAGACAGAGAGACAGAGAGAAAGGGGGGGGGGAGGAATAAAAGCTGGGCATGGTGGCATACTCCTGTAATCCAAGCACAAGCACTCAGGGAGGCAGAGACAGGCAGATCTCTGTGAGTTCGAGGCCAGCCTGGTCTACAAAGTAAGTCTAGGATAGCCAGGGCTACACAGAGAAACCCTGTTTAAAAAAAAAAAAAATGACGACATCATCAACAACAACAACAACAAAAACAAAAAAGAAATTAAAAAAATGAAATCTTAACAAAAATTCTCCTAGGCATGCAAAGTTGGCATAAACTACAGCATACCGAAATAAACAGACAATTTCACCATGATCATGCATATGCCAAGCCTTCTGTGTTATCTTAAAACCAAGTCAAGTAGCTGGGCAGTGGTGGCGCACGCCTTTAATCCCAGCACTCGGGAGGAGGCAGCAGAGGAAGGTGGATCGCTGTGAGTTCGAGGCCAGCCTGGTCTACAAAGCAAGTTCAGGACAGCCAAGGCTACACATAGAGACCCTGTCTCGAGAAAAACAAAACAAACCCACAACACAAACAAAAAGAACCAAATCAAGGAACTATCTATCATTTTTTTATTACTGTTGTTTATAAGGCCGCATTAGGGTGTCAAAGTGGACTTTAAGTGGTTTACAGGACCAGTTAGAGAGTTGGAGGAACTGGCTTGTTTGTTCAGTGTTTCCTGTTAGCTATTTGAGATTCTTGAGAAATTAATATATAAGAGAAAATGAAACATTACCGGACAGCCTACTGACAAGAGCCAGAGCCAGAACCCAGGGACTCTGAGACAACTGCCCTGAACTTGCCTGACCGGCTGAGCTCAGAGAACATTCCAGAATGTGTGTGTGGTGGCAGTGGTGAGGACACATATAACTTCCTCGATCAACATATGGGCTGTAAAAATTTGTGTGACAGAACCATCAGCAGTGAGGGCTCAGGTGGTAAAGTGTTTGCCCAGCACACAAGACCCTGGGTTCCATTCCCAGGGCCACATAAAGTGGATGTAGTAGCTAAAACATGCCTGTAATCCCAGCTCGCAGGAGGCAGGAGGATCAGACACTCAAGGTCATTCTTGACTGCAAGTTCCAGGCTAGCCTGGGCTACACAATACCCCGTCAAAAGAAGAAAGAAGGAAGGAAGGGGGAAAAAAAAAAGAAAGAATAAAATAAATGTATTGTTATGACTAAGGGTATTTAAGAAGTTACAGCATACAAGTTTTACAGAGGAGTCTGCCATCTAACAGATGTGAGGACATCTTCTTCATCAGCTGTGAGGACCACAACTTTTTCATCAGATGTGAGGACCACATCCTCATCAACTGCAAGTTCATCATGATGGTGACAGCAGCGAATCTGAGGAAGTTCTCAGCAGATGACACCAAGGGCGAGGACAGTGATAGCTGGAGACAATACAGAGCCAGGGTGTGCCTCAGAGCTGCTCAGCAGCCACCTGGAGCGGTGTAGTTGGGACCTGACACAAGGCCTATGTGTATGTTCCTGAGTGAGGGAGCCCTGCAGAGGTGAAAAGCATCCAATGCCCGGGATTGCACTGGGATAGTGAGGAAAAGAAGATTGCGGGCTTAAAAGTCTACTAAACAGAAGAAGGGGAATTGCTGGGGCAAGCCACAGTGGAGAAGGAGCAAGTTCAAGTCTAAAGCAGAGAAACCTTCAGTGAGAAACCATGGTTTTAGCCGTGTGCGAAGTTGGGTCTCATGCCAAACCTGCCCTCTCATTGGTCCTTGCAAATACATTTGTAAATTTCTAATGTCAAGGTCTGATCTTTCCCTTTGTTACCTCAAGGATCTCAGCTCTCATGTTCCTGGTATTATATCTGATCTTTTGACTGTTGCTCATCTGTTGTTAATTGTAAGGAGTTATTGTCTCCAAATCCTGCATTTTTCCCTAACTGGAGTCAGGCAACTGGCCTCTGCTCCCTAGGTCACTGGGCTCGGAATCTCTGTTCCCGTGAAATCTGAGCCATTGCTCCTTCATTCTGGAGCTTCCTAGCTGCTGATGAATTCCACATGGGAGACAGGGTCTCTCTCACTCTGTAGCCCTGGCTAGCCAGGAACTCACAGCAATCTTCCTGCCTCAGTCTTCCAAGTGCTAGGATCGTAGGTCTTCAAAGGCTGTCTCGGTGCCTTTCACAATGTGGGGTTATTTTCTTTTAAACCATTCATGTGTGTGTGTGTGGTTTTGCGTGTGTGTGTGTGTGTGTGTGTGTTGGTGTCCAGTGACTGCCTGAATTGTTCTCTACCTTGTTTTCTGAGAATAGCTCTCTCACTGCCCGTCAATCTGGCCAGCAAGCTCCAGGAATCCTCCTGTCTCCGCTTCCCCTTTGCTAGAGTTACAAGTGCTTGATGCTATGCTCAGCTTTACTCATGAGTGCTGGGGATAAACTCAAGTAAGGGAAGGAAGGAGGGAAAAAGTAGAGGGAGGGAGAGGGCTCAGGACAAAATATGCTCAAGAGCATACCCCAGTAGCTTACTGCCAGGCCCCTCCTCTGGAAACTTCTGCCAGTTCCCCATAAGCCATTACACTAGGGATCCGTCAAAGGCTTTCATTCATTGCACTCTGTTTCTTGACTGTGGATGCCATGTGACCAGCTGCCTCAAGCTCCTGCCACCTCGACTTCACCATTAGGATGGACTGTGTAACCTCGAACTGTGAGCCAAGAGAAGCCCTTTCTCCTTTAAGTTGCTTTTGTCAGGGTGTTTTGTCATGGCAACAGGAAACTAAGCTAAAACAACTATAGGTAAGTCTGTGATAATGCTCTCTGGCCATCAACAGAGCATGCATTTTTGTGTGTGTGACGTGAGCTATATGATTTTTCTGACTGAATTTTACATGTAATAATATGAGCACACTGAGTGAAAGCTGAGCACTTGATAAGATACCACCTGAACCCCTGGTCACCTCCGGAACATCATCCTAGCCTATGAAGCCACCCTTCCCACAAGAAGAGGTAATGACTTACCTGGTCTAACCAGGAGGCTGGGGAGCCCAGGTCCTAGTCTAACCCAGCCTAGCAGCATCAGACTCGTGGGACCTTGGTAACAGTTGCTGAGATCACCCTGTAGAAACACGGAGACATAGAAATGACCAGACCAACCTGCATGAAACAAGAACATGAAAATTGCCTAATATCCATAGAGGCAACCAAAGTCTGTCTTTAATGACCATACACCTAGACTTTTAACCTTTATACATGTATGTATGCATTTAGATACAAGGTCTCACGCAGGCCAGGTTTGCTTTCAACTCTGTGTAGCCAAAAATGACCTTGTTCCTCCTGTCCCCGCTTCCCAAGTGCTGGGGTCACAATTATGAGTCACCATGTCCCATTCCACGCGGTGCTGGAGACTAATTCCAAGAACCAGTGCATACCAGGTAAGCAGTCTGCTAAGCTATATTCCCAGGCTTATATTTTCCTTTTAAATTGATATTTTCATCTTGTTTGAAAATTTCTAGGCATTAAAAAGACAAGAAGCCAACTGGGCATGGTGATGCATGCCTGTAATCCCAGCACTTGGGAGGCAGAGGCCAGTGGATCTCTGTGAGTTCGAGGCCAGCCTGGTCTACAAAGTGAGTCCAGGACAGCCAAGACTACAACAGAGAAACCCTGTTTTAAAAACAAAAGAAAAGAAAAATCCAAAAGACAAAAAGACAAGAAGCCTCCAATTGACCTATGATGTAACAATTTCTGTTTACACCATATACTGCAATGTTGAAGGCCTGGCGATATTGAAATGTGGTGGAACTTTGGTTTGTTTTGGGTCTCCTGTAGCAGCCCTGGCTGTCCTAGAACTCAGTATATAGACAAGGCTGGCCTGAACTCATGGAGATCCACCTGCCTCCTCCTCCCTAGTGCTGGGATTTAAGGTGGTGTGCCTCGCTAGTAATGGAACTCCTGAGAGGTGACACCATCTTGCTCTACCACTCCCTCCCACTCTAATGTGCTGCCTTGACACTGGTTCAGGCCCATGGTCTGAGCCCTCCAAAACCGTGAGCCAGGAAAATTCTTTTTTCTTTATAGTCAATGGTCTCAGTGATTTGGAGAGAAACCGAAGTTCTGCAGAAAGTTCATTAGGTGGCCTAAAGACTGGGTGTTGTCTTTCATGGGGCGGAAGTGTTTTACAGGATTTGACCTTTACTGCACTCTTAGCTGGAGAGTTGGTATGGGCCAGAGCTTGTTGGTTTAGCATACATTCCAGGAGTCTTATCTGTCATAGCTGGCTGCTGCAAGGATGACAGGTGAGAGACAGGATTGAGGGTTAATAGTTACTATAAGGTCTGGAGATAGCCCAAGATCATTTGGCTTTAAAACACACACACACACACACACACACACACACACACACACACACACACACACACACATCTGTCTGTCTGTCTATCTATCTATCTATCTATCTATCTATCTATCTATCTATCTATCTTCCAGCTCTCTAGCCACAGGGCTCTTATCAGCTCACACAGCTCCTATCTAGCAGAGACTTAGGTGCCCTAAGAAGGAACATGGAAAGAGCTGTGAAGATTCTAAGAAAAATATTAGAAAGACTCTCCCAGTGTCAGTCAGAGCCTACCACACAAACCACCCCCAGGCAGGGTCTACAGAGGAATGCAGAGAGGTTAGGGAGCAAGATAGCAACACAAAAGGGAAGCCAGTGAGTGAGACCAGGCAATGTTATCCAGGAGACAGAATATACATATGGCTGGTCTGAGGATCCCCAGGGAATGAGAGTGACCAGGAGTCCAGCGCATAGGGGACCTCAGAGTAGAGCATCTCAGATGCTTCAGGGCTTCTGCCGGTATGGCATGCCACAAGGGCTCTGTGGCAGCTCCTAGGTGGCAGAACATCCTGGCCATCAAGTGGCTGTGTAGGGGCAAAATTAATGCCATATCCTATATGTAAGTTATATTCTGCATGTAATACCATGTTCTGTATGAGAATTTGTCTCCAGGTGACCCCACTCCTTCCCGCGTTTCAGGAACGATCGCATACTGCCATAAACTGGGCCTGCCAGCACAATGCATGCCCAGTGATTCTCTCAGATAAAACAGCTTCCCTGGAGATTCAGCCTCCTGGACCCAACCTGCCTGAAGGTCCACATTCCTGAGACCCACGACCCCCGCTTATGGTTTTTTCCTTACTTCCCTGTGACCCCAACCCCTAATTACAGTTTTTCCTTATAAACCCATTACCCTTGAAGCTCAGGTATCATTCTCCTATCCTGCTCCATCAGGAAGGACTGTGATCCGAAGCTCTGAGCCCATAATATGGGACCCTGTGTATATTGCATCGGTATCGAGTCCTGGTGGTCTTTTTTTGGGGGGGGGTCTCGTGATCTGGGTGATCTCGGTGTAACAGTTGGAAGCACAAAAAGGTGGGAGAAGAGCATGCTCTTGCAGAGGACATGTGGACTATAGGCAATAGCTAGCTACCCCTCCAACATGGAGTGTAGGCAGGGTGATGTCAGCAGGGCAACCTATGTCCCCAGCTCAGATAAAGAAGCAGGTCCCCACCTGGTGTGTCTGTTGACCTCCCAACTCTTTTCTGGGGCTGGACTCCTCTCCTCTTACCCTCCCAGACCTAGGCCCCAGGGCAGGAACTACAGCAGGCAGGTGCTAGCATGGGGACACTTGGGGGATGCTGGCCCACTAGTAGCCATGCTCTGACATCTAGATGGATCTGTCTCTTTTCAAAGGCCTCCAAAACATAAGCTGATCCCACCTGTCTATCAGTGCCATGGGTTTCCTCAGGGAAATAGGGGAGTGGCCAAATAGGAGAGCCTCAGGCTGAGCTGGGGCCTCAGCAGCACACAAGTGGGAACTATGGGACAGAGGGCCATGGGTCAAGAAACCAGTAGGGGCTTCTACTGTTGGTTAGTGACATGTGGAAGGCACAGGGACGAATTTGTTGGGGGCAGGAGCTTTGCCCAAAGAAGCAAAGATGAAGTTGAGATGGGCCTATGAACCAAATAAAATATGAGGAAGAAGGAAGCAGCAGAGCCTGGCCAGACCAAGGCCTCACTTCACAGAGAGTTCCTGGTGGAATTTCCTGGCCTTCTCCCTAAGTTCCTCCAGGAAGCTGCAACACCAAACTGGCCACCTGCAGACCACTGGGGATCTGAATAAGAATGACCCCCATAGGCTCCTGTATTTGAATGCTTAGTTACCAGGGAGTGGCACTATTTGAAAGGGTTAGAAGGATTAGGGGGCGTGGCCTGTTGGAGGAAGTGTGTCACTGAGGGTGGGCGTTGAGATTTTAAAAGCCCAGGCCAAGCCTGGAGTCTCTTTCTGATGCCTACAGACCCATATGTAGAACTTGAAACTGCTTCTCTGGCAACATGGCGGCCTGCACGCCATCTTCCTCTGTTGGCATGGCTAGTAGGACAGCAAAAATCATACAGCCAGCACAGCTGTTTAACAAAGCTCCAGCAAAGCTGAGCTGATGCAATTGCTGTGGTTCTGTGGTGTGGTCTTCTACTTTTTGGCCTTGATCTCTATGTGTCCCATGCTGGGGTGGGGGTGGGGGTGGGGGATGGGGAGGGGGCGGGGGCTTCCATTATTTGTACAACTTGGGGATACTGGATTGATGGAAATTTTCTTATGAATCATTTACACCTTTCTACCCTTTCCCAGAAGCATGGCTTCTAAGCTACCCCAGGGATGCCCTGGCCTTACTGCCCCTCCCACTTTTAAGGAGATATCCTTATCAAGACCTACTTGAAGGTCTTCCTTACCCCCTGGAGGTTGTGACTCAAATAATTACGCCAGAAACCTCCTTCTGAGACTCCGATTCAAACATACTCTTGGCACGTCTGGCCCTGAATGCTCTTTACTCAGGAACAAGATAATCAAAGCAAAGTAAACTTACAAAGGTAAACAATGTTCAGTAGGCTAGAGAAGTTGGCAGCACGTCAAATTAAAAGCCTCTTGCTTATACTGATGGGCAGACAATGATGATTTTTTTTTTTTTCGAGACAGGGTCTCTCTGTGTAGCCTTGGCTGTCCTGGACTCGCTTTGCAGACCAGGCTGGCCTCGAACTCACAGCGATCTGCCTGCCTCTGCCTCCTGAGTGCTGAGATTAAAGGCGTGCGCCACCACGCCTGGCTGCAATGATGATGATAAATGATAAAAGAATAAAATATTAAGACCTCCCTTTCTTGGAAAAAACTTAACTTGTACAGGGCCACTATGGTGTTGTATGACCAAGGAGCAAAAAAAAAAAAATACCAACATTATAGATATATAAATAAATTCTACTACAAATATATAATATATAAACATTGTATTATGCCAGAACTTGAGTAATAACTGCAGCAGCAGTGGGCTGAAGATTTTTCCTAGGCCTAAGGACAATTAGCACTCTTTTAAAAGTTGATAATACACTGCTTGGGACATGGCAATCTGCCCACGCTGGCTTGGAGATTTTCTTTCTGCTAGTGCCCTTGAAACCTCAAAAGCTGCTAGCCTGAGAACAAACAGGTTGTCATGCTTTGGCAAAATATGTCCTTGAAACTTCAATACCATTAAAAGTTGGGTTGTGAGGTTGATGAGGGGAAAATGACTATAAAAGATAATTCTCTTCTGTCATGGTTTATCAATGATGATTAAAGACATGACCAAGCGGAAGTGAAAACATATGTCAAGCACAAAAATGATATGATCTGTGTTCTGGAACAAAGTGCATCAATCCCCGCCTACTGAGTTCTGTATAAATAAAGCCAGTCAATCGCTGTAAACTCCTCCAATCCCTGTGCCTGGCTCATTCCTCCTCCAATCCCGGTGCCTGGCTCATTCCTCTTCCAATCCCCGTGCCCTGGTTCATTCCTCCTCCAATTCCCGCTCCTGGTTCATTCCTCCTCCAATCCCCGCTCCTGGCTCATTCCTCCTCCAATCCCGGTGCCTGGCTCATTCCTCCTCCAATCCCCGCTCCTGGTTCATTCCTCCTCCAATCCCCGCTCCTGGCTCATTCCTCCTCCAATCCCCGCTCCTGGCTCATTTCTCCTCCAATCCCCGCTCCTGGCTCATTCCTCCGCGCCTGGCTCATTCCTCCTCCAATCCCCGCTCCTGGCTCATTCCTCCTCCAATCCCCGCTCCTGGCTCATTCCTCCTCCAATCCCCGCGCCTGGTTCATTCCTCCTCCAATCCCCGCTCCTGGCTCATTCCTCTTCCAATCCCCGCTCCTGGCTCATTCCTCCTCCAATCCCCGCTCCTGGCTCATTCCTCCTCCAATCCCCGCTCCTGGCTCATTCCTCCCTTTCCTCCCCTGCCACTCTGCATCCACTCTTCTTCAGGCCCTGACCCTCACCCCAGGGCTGGCACCTTGCACTCCATGCCATGAACACAGGCCAGTTGAATACCTTCCTTTATATGAATTGTCATGGTCATGGTATCTGTCACAGCAACAGAACACTAGGACACCACCACAAAGCAGGGCAAGGAGGCTGCCCCCTTCCCTCCATATTGGGGGTACGGCACCGCATCAAACTACAAAGGGCAAAAGGGCAGTACATAGGCGTCGCTTCGCTGAGACCCAGGAGAGGACCGGGCACCAGCAGTGAGTTCTGAAGCAGCAAGCAAAAAAAAAAAAACAACCAGACTGCCGTTTTCACAGCTCCCCAATGGGCAAATACTGTACCAAGCACCCCAAACAGTCCTCAAATCGACACCCACCCCCACCCACTACAAGCTTCGGGAGTCAGGCACCTGCGCATCCAGTCTCTCCTCTCGGCTTCTCATGACTTTCCACACTGACGAAATCGTTAATAAAAAACTGGGAAAGAAAACCGGGCATAGTGGCACACACCTGTAATCTCAGCACTCAGGGAGTCAGAGGCAGGTGGATCTCTGTGAGTTCGAGGCCAACCTGGTCAACAAAGTGAGTACAGGACAGCCAAGGCTACGCAGAGAAACCCTGTCTCCAAAAACCAAAAAACAAACAAAAACTGGGAAAGGAAAAAGAAAAAGAAAATTTTAAAACGTGTTCCAGAGACTCACTTTCTGAAACACCTTGTAACAAATTTGGGAAACAGCATCAGTGACCACACCAGACCCTATCACCATATGAAAAGAGCGGCGGGTGTGGTGATACAGGAAGCAGACACCAATTACCCATGAGAAACGAGCTTTGCTAAGAGAGCGCTTCATGGCTGTGATGTCTGTTCTTGGTTGTCAACCTGACTACATCCAGAATAAACTAAAACCCAAGCAGGTTTGAAGTCAAATCATTTGAAGTGGGAAGACCTACTGTTAATCTGCATCTCCAAGGTGGGAAGATACACTTTTATTCCAGGTCTTTTGAGGTAAGACTATCCACCTTTCACCTGGGCCTCAGCTCCTGCTTGGCAGCCTATGTAAAGGACAGGGGGAGAAGGAAGCGTGCTTCCTGTGCCTGCTTGGGAGTCCAGTCCTTTGCTGGCTTTAGAGGCCACTTCTTCAGGATTCCGGTGTACACTGAAGACCAGCTAAGACATTCAGCCCCATTCACTGAGCAACTGCTGGATTCTTTTTCTTATTGTTTTTTGGTTTTTTGAGACAAGGTTTCTCTGTGTAGCCTTGGTTGTCCTCGATTCACTTTGTAGACCAGGCTGGCCTCGAACTCACAGCGATCCGTCTGCCTCTGCCTCCCGAGTAGCTTCTGGATTCTTATTCCATTGGTAGGCAACCATTGTTGGATTAACTGGAGCACAGCCTGTTAGCCGCTCTAATAAATTCTATCTCATATATATGTATACATATATACACATTGTGAGACCATTATGAGAGGCAGCCTGGAGTAAAAGAGGAGAACAGAAATCCATGATGGTGAAGCATTTGGGGGGGGGGCTTTCAGAGACTCCCTCAACAAAGGGATATTCTGATTTTTCTATCTTTTGAGGACTGGGGTTGTTTCCCCACCACTCCTCAGCCAGTAGAGATATGTAGAGATACACGTGTTCTCAGCAGGGACTGTCAGTCCTTTGTCTCGGGGGCCAAAGTGCAGAACAGTGTGGTCACATCTGATCTGTTTCAAGACAAGGTTTCCCTGTGTAGCCCCGGCTGTCCTGAACTCTCTTTGTAGACCAGGTTGGCATGGAAGTCAGAGATCCACCTGGCTCAGCCTACTGAGTGCTGGGATTAAAGGTGTGTGCTGGCTGACCAGCCTCTTAAAGTGGCAGGCCTATGCTTTTGTGTAACAAAACCTTTGCATGGGAAGACACATAATGCCAAGATTACCCAGATCGCAAGACCCCCAAAAAAAGACCACCAGGACTCGATACCAATGCAATATACAGAGCATCCTGTATTACGGGCGCAGAGCTTTGGATCACAGTCCTTCCTGATGGAGCAGGATAGGAGAGTGATACCTGAGCTTCAAGGGTAATGGGTTTATAAGGAAAAACTGTAATTAGGGGTTGGGGTCACAGGGAAGTAAGGAAAAAACCATAAGTGGAGGGTCGGGAGTCTCAGGAATGTGGACCTTCAGGCAGGTTGGGTCCAGGAGGCTGAATCTCCAGGGAAGTTGTTTTATCTCAGAGAATCACTGGGCGTTAATTGTATCTAATTGTTCCGGTGGCGTTTCTACAAAGTGCTGGCAGGTGTCATTCCCAGAACGCAGGGAGAAGGGTAGCTAGAGGACAAGTTCTCATACAGACCATCATTAATTGCAGAATATAAATTACATATAGGATATGGCATTAATTTTGCCCCTACAACAACGCACACGTCTACTCCTCCAGATAGGGAGCCCACGGCAGACCGAAGCTGGACACCCCCAGAGTCCATCTTGATGAACAAATGAGTTTTATGGGGGTTACTGAAAGTAGGGTGGGTGAGGGGCTACTAACAGGAGAAGAAATGACTCAAAGACAGCTGTAACACGAAAGTTCACCCCAACATGAGTGACAGCTCGCAAAGCTGGAAACCCTGGAACACACAGCACAGCCTGCAGGCTCCCCAGCAGGTTGGAGAGCATCCTTTCCCATGGATTCTGATGACCTGTTCCAGGCAACGCTGATAGTTTCTACCTTGCTCAAGCAGCTGGTCTGGTCTCAGAGTCTTCTTTGCAGCTCAGCCTCCTTTTGTCTGACAGGGACTCTTAGGTTTTATTCTTTACTCAGCAGGGAGGGAAAGCTAGTGAATCTGTTCAGTTGCAGGGAGTTCCTGAGCTTAGTTTGAGTTATTTTCCTTCCTGTGTAAGGAGCTTCCCGCAGGATAGGATGCTTTAATCTTAGAGGAAACTGTTAAACCACACATGCCCTTCCAGTGCCCCTGATGTGTAAGCACATCCCAGGGGTGTGACGGTCCTCCTTAAATGGGCTGCTATTAACAGACAGCATATCTGATACAGCCTAGGGGTCTTCATGTGATTCATTCTCTCTTCCAGTTAAAGAAATAAAAGGCAGGGGAAACCTGGAGGGCAACAGATGGTAGCAGAGAAAACTCAAGCACCACAGACTGAACCAGCACATGAAGAAAGGGAGGGTGGGGTGGGATGGCACACACATGCAGCACACAGAGGAAAAGACCTTGTGTATTGTGGCATTCAAATCCACTGGGACAGACCAGAGATTTAGACTCAATTCAAACTTAGATTAAATGAATTGTTATCTCTCTCTCTCTCTCTCTCTCTCTCTCTCTCTCTCTCTCTCTCTCTCTCTCTCCCTCTCTCTCTCCCTCCCTCTCTCTCCCTCTCTCTCTCTCCCTCTCTCTCCCTCTCTCTCTCCCTCTCTCCCTCTCTGTTTTTTGGGTTTTTTTGTTTTGTTTTTTGTTTTTGGTTTTTTGAGACAGGGTTTCTCTGTGTAACCTTGCCTGTCCTGGATCCTCTTTGTAGACCTGGCTGGCCTTGAACCTCAAACTCACAGTGATCAGCCTGCCTCTGCCTCCCTGAGTGCTAGGATTAAAGGCATGCGCCACTGCACCCAGCTAAATGAATGGATTCATACAGCAAGCAGAAGGGCGGCAGGCGGCCTTAGAGCCCATAGAGTTGTATATTACAACTGCCCACGGAATCCACAGCTGGGCAGGGAGCTGTGTTACTTCCCTCAGTTGTTTCTTACTTTCCTGCTGTAGTTTCATCCCTTTCCCACAGCGATAAGCAGGGTTTTACAGTAGCTGTTATTTCCTCACAGCCCATTAGCCTGTCTTATCTCACCTGCAGGCCACTAGGACCTCCCAGGCATTCCAGCTCAAGGGTCCTTAAGGGATGCCTGGCTCCACACTAAGTCTCTTTAGTCATCACAGGGACCTGTGTGAGCAATTGCTCAGCTCTGAGCTCTCTAAGGACTCGGGATGGACCAGTTCATTTCTGGGCAGGCAGAGACACAGTGTCAGATTAGGGCTGCCTGTTACATCCCCACACTATGCAAAGCAGAGGGGGAGCTCAGAAAACCATAAAACCCAAATGGCACACACCTTTAATTCCAGCACTCAAGAGGTAGAGGCAGGTGGATCACTGAGTTTGAGGCCAGCCTGGTCTACAAAAGAGAGTCCAGGATAGCCAAGGACTGTTACACAGAGAAAACCTTGTCTTGAAAAAAACAAAAACAAAAACAAAACACAAAACAAAACAAAAAAACCAGGGCGCGCGCACGTGTGTGTGTGTGTGTGTGTGTGTGTGTGTGTGTGTGGTGTGTTTCTTTCCCAGATTTCTTTTTTCATTTATTTATTTGTTTGTTAATACAAACTGTAGATTCCTTGGTGGCCTCCTCTCCTTCTGGCTTCCTCCACCCTCACCACCCCCACCACCCCCACCCCCGTCCACTCCTCCTCCCAAGGATATCAGCCACCCATGGCATATCAAATTGCGTAAGACTAGGCACCTTCACTCCTATTAAGGCTAGATGAGGCAACCCAGTAGGAGGAAAGGGTCCCAAAGGCAGGCAACTTATCAGAGACAGACCCTGCCCCACGGTTAGGAGTCCCACAAGAAGACCAAGCCACACAACTGTAACATATATAGAGGGTGGAGGTCAGTCCCTGGAAGGCTCCCTGGTTCTGCCTGTGGTGCATACCAAGCCAATCCTAACCTCCAGGCTCCTCTGGTCCCTAGTGATATGTACCCGTGGTGCATATCAAAGCCTCCCCCCCCCACCGCCCCATGCACCTCCCCCCCACCCCCCCACCCCCGCATACCTTGAACTTCCAGGATGCCCCGGTTCACAGCATTTCCTCCCCCCAGCACAGAAGCTACCAGTTTTCCTTTATAACTCTCTTGGCGCAGAGGCAGGTGGCACCACAGGCCTTTAATCTCACCACCCGGCTCACAATTCTAAGTTTACAAAAGGCTGGTGAGCTAGAATTTTCCTCTGGGGCACCAGAGGCACCAAGAGAGTACGTATAGCACTCTTCACAGTCACATAATCCACTGCTCTTACTGCTCAGGACCCCCAAGGGCTCAGAGTCCTTCAAAGCCTTCCCAATTGACGAAGTCTGTCTGTCAAATATGGCGCAACAGCCCAAATGGCTCAACAGAACCAGGGATGGCCGAGCTGGACCCTGCAGAGACAGAGCTAGGAACCAAATGGCAGTCACTAACAATGGCTTGAAAAGAAGACAGACGGCCCAAAGCAGTAGTGGACTCAGGCTACCCCTACAGGCCATGCTCCGCCTCTCTCCTGGAAAAGCGAATTCAAAGCACTGGGTTTGTGAGAGAAAGCCCCAAACCAATGGAAGGCAAAGCGGGAGGTGTGCTGATGGGGAAAACTTAGCCAGAGTCAGACTTCCTCAGGAGTCCCAGAAGGAAGCCCAAATTCTCACCTCCTTCTGGAAGCAGAGAGTGGGAAGACTGGGAATGTGAGGCCTGGGATAAAGTGAGGCCAGCAGCTGTGTGGGACTCTTCAATCTTTCCTCTCCACCTGGGTCAACTTGCTGACGCAAATCAGTCTTTTCTCCCAGCTGTGACTTATCAAATTGTTATCAGGCTTGTGAGGGTCACAGTCCCTAAGAGAGCAGCATCGTCTATTCCGTCTCAACTAGCCAACAAAAGAGACAAATTTACAGTGAAAAGCAGAGAGAGAGACAGACAGACAGACAGTCAGACAGACAGGGAGAAGAGAGACAGAGAGAGAGAGAAACAAAGAGACAGAGAGACAGAGACAGAGACACACAGAGAGTCAGAGATAGAGACAGAGAGACAGTGACACAAAGACAGAGAGAAAGACACACACACACACACACACACACACACACACAGAGAGAGAGAGAGAGAGAGAGAGAGAGAGAGAGAGAGAGAGAGAGAGAGATTGATTTGATCAGTGTGACTACTTTGGGAAGAGGAACAAAAGACCCAAAGACCCTGCCTCCATAGCCTCCATAGTCTATCTTTGGGATCCTGACATGCTGTCTAGGTTTAAACAGAAGGTGCAACAGGACAGCTCAGCAGTCCCCGTGAAGATGTACTCCCTCCATTGTTATCAGCAGTGTCTGGGCTCCAACCTTTCTGGCAAGGTGGTCTAAGAAGTTTTCAACAAGTTGGGCATGGTGTCGCACACCTGTAAACCCAGCACTTTGGGAGGCAGAGGCAGCTGGATCTCTGTGAGTTCGAGCCTGGTCTACAAAATGAGTCCAGGACAGCCAAGGCTACACAGAGAAACCCCGCGGGCCAGGACAAGAAATAGAAATTAAATTGATGTGTTCTGGTGTCAGACTAACAAAGAGTAGGCTGTGTTGTCAACTTAATGAGCTTTAGGATGGCCATGGAAACATGGAAATATACCTCTGGGAGTCTCTGTGATAGAAATATCTAGAGAGATGGGAAAACCTACCCTGAATATGGGTGACACCACGCTGTAGGCCAGGCTTCTGATTAAAAATGAGAATGGCAGCTGAAAAGCAGCATTTCTTCTCCTCTGCTTCCTGACTGAAGGAAACATGAGCCCCGGCCTTCCCCTCCTGCTCCCCAGCCTCTCCCAGGATAGACCAGCCTCTCAGAATGAGCCATACTTTAGAAAGCCAAACCCTGCCTTCTTTAAGCTGCTTTTGTTAAGTAGTTGTTTCAGCAGAGAGAAAAGCAATCGCCACAGGCAGCAAGACTCCCATTCATCCTGTTCTGGTGGCAGCTGCCGCAAGGATGGTCCTGAGGTCCCACAAAAGCCAAACTTCTGGTTCTGGAGGGCCAGTGTGTTATGGTTGTCCAGGTGACAGAAAAAAAAAAAAAAAAAACACAAAACAAAAAAAACACAAAAAATACAGTCAGCCTTGTGACCCATCAGATCCTGCTCTGTGAGCCTTCCTTCCTGAGAGGGTAAGTTGGAATGGATTACTTCAGGCTAGTGGTGACTCAGAGCAAGGATGGGGCAGGAAGGGTGGGTGGGTCTGCTGGGGCTGGAGCTCACACAGTCTTAAGTGCAACCTGTCAGGCTAACTTGGCAGAGGGATGGTGAGCAGAGCTAGGGCCTTCTCTTGTTCTCTGGTAATGGTGTTCTGTGGGCTGTCACACCGAGGCCACGCTGGCCACAGGGTTAGGGCCCTCCTGGCTGGCATACCCCACCCCTACCCTAAATTTTTCCAGCCTAGGGGGCTTGGAAGCTCTTCCCTATATAATTCAACCTTGGTGACCCGTCCTCTTTGTACTGTTGGGCCTCCTGGCTGCTGTGCCTGGCTCCCCTTTTCCTCCCCCTCCCTCTCTCCCTCACAGCCCAGCTCAGGGTCGTGTCCACTCTGGACTCTTGCAGAATTCCCTGCCTCTGGCTATGCTCTCCCACATATCGATAATAAACCTTCTTCTTCTTCACCAAACCCAGAACCTGTCCTTTCCTGTTCCCTTTTCCTTCCTTTCTTTTTTCCATTCACCTGAATACACATGAGGTTGCCCTGCCACCACAGAAACGCATGCACATGGGTGGGCATCTACGTGCACTTACATACACACAGAGTGAAAGTAGTACATTGAAATGGGGCAAGATGGTGAAAGGGAGGGAGGAGGGAAGAGGGAAGAAGGAAGAAGGAAGCAAAGAAGGAAGGAAAGAAGGGAGGGAGGGAGGGAGGGAGGGAGAGAGGGAGGAAGGGAGAAATCTTTTTCAAAAGAAAGTGGTTGCATAATGGAGCAATAAACCATGCATTGGTAGGGCTGCCAATACGCCCCTCCTTTCACACCTCTCTCTCCTGGTCTGGGGCTTTCCTCCTGGTTTCTGGCTCTGGGGTTTCCAGACCACCAACCCTTGAGTGGTTTCTGCTGCGGCCTGATTAAGAAATTTGGCAAAGAAATCCAAGCCAGCCTGGGCTACATAGTGCCACCCTGTCCCAAACAAAGAAAACAAAACTCAATTACCACCTTCTTCTTCTTCTTCTTCTTCTTCTTCTTCTTCTTCTTCTTCTTCTTTGGTTTTTCACGACAGGGTTTCTCTGTGTAGCCTTGACTGTCCTGGACTCACTTTGTAGACCAGGCTGGCCTCAAACTCACAGGGATGGACCCACCTGCCTCTGCCTCGTGAGTGCTGGGATTTAAGGCGTGCCCCACCACCGCCCGGCTACAACTACCCTCTTCTTATATGGACACAACAACAGAGCAAAGCACGATTCCACCACAGTCACCCTGGGGGAATCAATGAGTTTTTGGGGTGTACTTACATAACACGTGTGAACCCCAAAGCAGGAACACTGGAAAGTCTACACCCATCACAGATGCTGGCTTCACAAATAGCGCCCTTCCAACACTTCCCCAGCCTGTCTACTATAGACTCTCTCATGCACAATTAGAGTAAAATTGCCTACAAATGGCTGGGCTGAGTGCCGGAACCTCAGGGGAGTGTTGAAAGACCCTCCCAAGCCCCTCCTCCTATGATGCAACACCAACAGGCCCCAAGGAAGGAGAGAGATGGATGCTTGCATGCTGGCACAGGCGACCTGATGAGAATGACACGCTGCTTTGTTCTGGCATCACTGGCACCGCTGGCATTCCCATAGGAACAGAAGGGAGGGAGCCAGGGCTGTTGGTAGCGTGACCATTTACAGAGGCCTGGGGGGTTGGGTGGCAAGAGGATGCTTCAGGTGTCTCAGGCACCAGGCTCTGTTTCAGTTGGCAGACACTCCTGACTTGTGCTCACTTATGCTCACAGGTGTGGAAGAAGGCCGGGCCAGGCCATGTGGAAGGGGTGTGTGTGTGTGTGTGTGTGTGTGTGTGTGTGTGTGTGTGTGTGTGTGTGTGTGTGTGATGGCTCCTGTTAGCTGGCTGAGAAGTGCTCAGGGATAGTCCTCAGAGCTGGGAGGTGATTGTGTTTGTTTTGTGTTTTTTGTTTGTTTGTTTGTTTTTGAGACAGGGTTTCTCTGTGTAGCCTTGTCGGTCCTAGACTCACTTTATAGACCAGGCTGGCCTCGAACACACAGCAAGCCACCTGACTCTGCCTCCCAAGTGCTGGCATTAAAGGCGTGTGCCACCACACCCAGCCCGTGATTATGTGGGAGGCAGAAGCAGGTGAATCACTGTGAGTTCGAGGCCAGCCTGGTCTACAAAGCGAATCCAGGACAGCCAAGGCTACACAGAGAAACCCTGTCTCAAAAAAACAGAAAAAAAAAAAAAATAGGGCTTTCCACGGGATTGGCTTCCGTGTTTAGTCCCTACAAGAGGAGGTGGCTCAAAGCAGGAGAAAAATGGCTGGCCATGTACAAGGCTCAGGGAACTGGAGGAATTCTGGGGACACCAGCATCTAGGGCCGGCAAAAAGGAGAAGAGAAGAGAATCATCAGGTCCCACTAACTCTATGATCCAGGGCTGCTACTGCAGAGGGCTCTTTCTATAGCCCAGAGGCTGGCCTAGGATATCATGCTCTGGGCAGTGGGGGCAGGATGCAGGGGGGAATGACACATTCTGAAGAACCAGCTGGTGAGAAGAGTGTTGGGACTCCTCTGCCTCCTTGGAGAAAGTGGTATGTGGGGGCCCCCAGGGAGTCCCCACTAGCTCCACAGCCTCTCCTCACACTGTGGTTTCCTCCTGGTGATCCTGGCCTGACTTTCTCCCTGCCCAGGGAAACTCCAGCCCCTGTCTGGGAACTACTAGCAGAAACACATTGCACCATAGGCCTGGCTGCCACAGGGAAGTGAGGGAGGGGCAACCTCTCCCTGTACCCACCAGTCCTAGGTCTGGCATGTGGCAAGGTGACATCTTTACCACTCCTGGTCTAGGACATCAAAATGGAGGGCCTCCTACCTGAGCACTGGGATGGGAGTGGCTTGGTGGGGGGCAGGCATGATCACAGCTGGTATCCACTTTGGGAGTTCTCCAGGGTGGGGACAGGGAGCTGCCAAGGCTACATTTGGTCCCTGATTTGTCTCTGGATGGGAGACCAGTGCTGACGGGAGCCCGCATTCCCTGGACCACCCCAGTTCTGTCACTTGGCACCTGTGACCTAGGAGTCACAGCTATAGCCTTCTGGCTCGGGGCTGTGGTGCAGCCTTCTGCCTCACTTCACATACCCTGCAGTGAGGTGAGAATGGAGATGAATCTCCTGGGTCCAGAAGGCAGATGCTGGTCTGTAGGACACCAGAGTGTACTTCCCAACACACCAGAATGGGTGAGGTCTCAGTTCCTCCTGACCTCTCAGGAAGCTCTTATCTGGAACCTTCTCTCAGCCCAACAGAGCCACTGGAAATGTCCCCCACCCCTCTCTCATCTGACAGCCTGTTTTCTCATGGGTGTATACAACAGGCCCAGGGTCCCAGCCTCACTCAAGTTCTGTATTGTGGCAAAGCATCGCTGTTTCATGAGAGTTGGAGGTGGCCCTGAGAGTGATGCCAGCCATCAGTAAGGACCCTGGGAACCTCCTCTGTCTCAGTCATACCCTGGCAAGGGAGCAGCCATGTATGCTGTCCTGAGGTCTGGTCCTAAAGACACATGGTGGTCCCCCTCGTACCCCTGTTGCTAAACACGCCCATAGCAGTCTCACAGAAAGTGCTAAGTGCAGCCGAGCGTGGTGGCACACACCTTTAATTCCAGCACTAGGGAGGCAGAAGCAGGCGGACCTCTGTGAGTTCAAGGCCAGCCTGGTCTACAAAGACAATACAGGACAGCCAGAGCTACCAAAAAACAAAACAAAACAAAGCAAAACAAAACAAAACAAAACAAAAACCCTGTCTCAAAAAACAACAACAACAAAGAAGTTCCAGCTACCAGGATCAATCATGACACAGGATGTCTAGCAAGGATGCCACACTGGGCTCTGCATGTGCTCTGATATCAGATGCAACTTGGGGGTTGGAGACAAGTTCCTAACAGCAGGACTGATGAGGGCTGCCAGTGGTAGGGACAAGTATAGGATATTGGATTCAAGGCCCCATCTGCGTTCCTGGTCCAGTAGGAACATGCAGAAGAGATGTCAGATAGGAGGCATGGTGGCTCGTTGGTCCCCAAATGGCATACATAACCTTACCCTGCCATTTCTCCTGTCCCACCTGACTCTCAGCTCAGCCCACAAGGATCATTTTCCCTTCTGTCTTGCTTGTTCCCCTGACACCGCACTGACCCAGAAGCACCTCCCCGCATCCCTGCACCTGGTTCCAACCTCACCAGGAGCCCCAGAACCAGGACCCTTAGCCATTGCCCCCAGTGTTTCAGTATCATAAGCTACTGTACCATATACCTATGTTCGAAAGAAGCACAAAGAAGAAATGGTTAATTCACCCTTCGTTTCATCCTAAAGAGTAATCTTCACACCTTACACCGTATGGCTTTTATAACAGTTGTGTCAAAGTAGAAAAAAAAAAAAAAAACCTGACAACTGCCAATCAAGTGGATTTAGCTTCTTTAAGGAAATTTCTGCCGGGCGTGGTGGTGCATGCCTTTAATCCCAGCACTTGTTTAATCCCAGCACTTGGGAGGCAGAGGCAGGCAGATCACTGAGTTCGAGGCCAGCCTGGTCTACAACGTGAGTCCAGGACCGCCAAGGCTACACAGAGAGACTCTGTCTCAAAAAACAAAAACAACCAAAAACAAAAACAAAAAAACACAAAGAAAATTTTATTTTTGTAAGTGACATTTTAGTTGGCAAGAGATACTTGAGTGGGAACCAGCTACTCGCTAATACCTAGATCAGTGGTTTTTGTTTGTTTGTTTTTGTTTTTGCTTTTTGAGACTTGGTCTCTCTGCGTAGCCTTGGCTCTTCTGGACTCGTTTTGTAGACCAGGCTGGCCTGGAACTCACAGCGATCCACCTGCCTCTGTCTCTCAAGTGCTGGGATTACAGGTAGGCACCACTGCTCTCAGCTTCCTAGATGGATTTTTAAACCTAGCCTTCCAGCCTAGAAATGAACAGAAACTGTTTGCAGCAAAGGCTGCGCAGGAGTGAACAGTGCAGGGAAGCAGCAGCCGGGCCAGGATTGCTGCATCTGTGCTCTGTCCAGACAAAGCAGCAGCAGCTTCAGGCTGCTCAACGTGAAGGGATGGGAGAACAGCTGGGGTATCACCCTGGCAAATCCAGGTCGGGGTGATGCACCATATGCCCTGGGCACAAGCAGGCAGAGCTGGCTTACAGGGACCCACAGTCCTTCTGAACCCTAAGGGGAAAAAACGTGACAATGATATAACATGCACATAAATACTCTGTGACTAATGACAGGAACAACCTGGGCATGGCTGGGCTAAGGCACTGTGGAGAGTCAGGGCTGGGCCGGCGAGCTCCTAGTGAAGGCTACGTTTGTTGAGCTACACCCCACGAGCACATAGAACCATGCAGATGTTTGGGATGTCACCCCATCCCCACATGCGATGCATGCCATAGAAAATCAAACAGAACTGTTTATCCTTGCAGGAGCAATGCTAGGCGGCCAGCTGACTCCACTTCCCCACTGGAGCCCTGGTTGGGGGATGTCCTGTCTGAGATGCTCCCAGAGCTGTCAGCCTCTCCTCTAACTTCCTCCTTGTCTGAGGCAGGAGGCTACTGTGTGCCTCTGGTGCTTGGGGAGGTGGGGGTGTGACTGGGCTATAGCACAGGGCATGAGGGACCAACTGTATGCAGGTGTAGTAATGACCAGCATAGCAGATGTCATCCACCTGAGCTCCATGTCCACCACAGTGATTCTGGGCTGGAGGCTCCGCTAACACCCTCAGTGAGGAGCTAAGGAAACTGAGGCCAGCCAGGCAGGGGAGTTGGCCCTAGATCTGGCAGAGCAGGAGCAGAGAGAGTTCAGGCTGAGCCCTGGGCCCTGATGCCAGCCCCACCTCCCAGCCTTACAATAGGGGCTCCCCCTCTTCCCTTCCCCAGGGCTATGGTCAGCGATGCAGTTATTCTCTACTGGCTTGTATGGAGGCTGACCATCCCCTATCCCCCCCTGCACCCCCCCTCGCTGGGGCTGTGGTCAGTGCCCAGTTTGCTTTACTGGGTGGGGCACTCTGAGGCTGGAGCACTACGGAAACCCTGCAGCGGCATGTTCACTTCCTCCAGCAGGGCCTTGGCCTCCTTCCTGGCTCAGGCTCCAATCTGGAGCAATAGAAGTCAGGCAAGTCCCTGCTGCTTCCCAGGGAAGTCCCAGCAAAGTCCCCCATCCCTGCCCAGTGTGGTTAGTGTGGGTAACTTTAGCCCGAGTGGGAAAGGGGTTTTCTTTACCTCGAGAGGCTGCAGGGCACACTGTGTCCGTCTCGTGTCCATCTCGTGTCCCCAGCAGGCTCTCTGGCTGTTGTGCAGGAGCGTTACAGCCACGCCTCCAAGCAATGGGAAGGTTTGGCAGAGAGCCCACAAATGCCTAGGGTATGATGCAGTATGTGCGGGAGCAACTGGCCATCCCCTAGGCTAGCACCCTATGAGCAAGCGGCACTGAACCACTTTCCTAGGGGAGAATGGTGGCTTACACCTGTAATCCCAGCACTCGAGTGGTTGAGGCCACACACTGAGTTCCAAGTCAACCTGAACTATAAACCCCACTTATCTCTGGTCAGCTTGCCATTGTGCCTCTACCCCACAGGCTGTCACATGAACTGTCTGAGGATTGCAGGGCAGCATGGCCTCCCAGAGTAAGGCCTGCGTCCTTCCAACTACCTATGACAGGAAGGCAAGGCCAGCAGCAAGCCATCTGGGGTGACAAAACATAATAAGGATATCCTGGGAGCCTGGCCATAACATGGAGTCAGGGGCAGACCCCCTGGTGGTGGAGAGCAGCGATGGAGGAGCTTCGACATATCCATAGGTGATTTTGAAGGTCATAGCATTTTTCTGGGGCTCAACATCCATCATCAAGGCCAATGGAAGACAGCCAGGAGGGAGTCTGCTCCGCCCTTCCTGAACCTGGGATTCTCTGCTGGCCCGCAGGACCTGCCCCTCCACTTCTGCTCTGTCTTGCCAACCCCAAGAATCCTGGCTCCTAGTGAATAGGTGTGCAAGAGGCACGTCCCTGGACCCTGGAACTTCAGAACAGACAAGGGAAAGCCCATGGAGCCATGACAAGGGGTGCTCTGACAAACCAAGTGTGGAAGAAAGAGGGAAGGGGTAGTGGGAGAGACACCAAGTGTAGTGGTTAACAATAGGAGAAGGGGGCAGCCTGTATCATAACTTAGAGACCTTCTAAGATAGAGGGAATGATAATACGAAGGCCTCGGGGCAGAGATGTTTAGACCTAGCGTGGAGTAGGTAGGCCCAAGGTGGAGCTGGGGTAACATGACCTGCCCTAGGTGTTCGAGGTGCCACCCCATGCACACAAAGCTTCTACAATGGGCAGGTCTCCCTTCGGGGCACCAGTCCTGACATCTACTATTGTTCCTGTGTCTCCTTGGCTGACCCGGAGACTCCACTTTCACACTCGGGGTTTCCCCCCAAGAGCTGTGTCTGTGGCGAGGAGTGTGTCTAGGAAAGTCCCCAGAGCCAAGAGCCAACAAGGAAAGTTCGGGCCAGACTGTGGTCAGCTAGACTGCTTACTGTTAGGCTTGAGCTAGGGGCTGGTCCTGCTTAGGCACACCGGGGTGGCCTGTGGGTTGTCAGATGTTATGCTTCCTCCTGGGCATGCAGGACCCCAGGATGACATTCCTTCCTCTCCACTCCCAACTTTCCCTGTTCTAGCGCCTTTCTAAGGTCCTCTCCTCTAATTGACTGAGAGGCCAGAGGCAATGGCTCCCTGGGACCTGGGGTGATGCAAAGGGGTGGGAAGCAGATGCATGGCAGAAGAACATGTACACTGTTCTTCAGGAGCCCAGGAGAGTGGTACCAAGGTAAGCTGAGAGGCACGGGCAGGGATTCGGGCAGCATCTGCCCACAGACCCTGCAGTGGCCACAGAGGCTATCACTCATTGGGTCTGGATGATACGTGCTCTTGCCTCTGGGGAGGAGTGGAAGAGGCCTCAGAGGGTTGGCGAGAGAAAGCCTGAAGCCAGGAGACACAGTTAGATCCCACCAGGCAGAAGAGGATGCGAGGCTCTCCCACCCCCACCCCACAGAGGAGTCTTACCTATGACCTCAGCTAGGAGGACAGTCTGGTGACAGCCTCCAGCCCATTTCACAGTGACTTTTGACCTCTCTGGTGCTCTCACGTGGCAGAAGCTGCTCCCCTTCTCATCTCTGCTGCACCCTGATGTCAGAATGGAGCCAGGGCTGAGCCAGGGATAGCAGGTCAGCTGTGGCCAAGCTGAAAAGGGTCACAGGGAAGGACAGAGGGTTATGAGGCCAGACACCGAGGTTCTCAAAACAGGGAGATGAAAAAGTCAGAAATAAAAGAGCTTAAAATAAGAAGGTCTGCCCCCACCTCCCAACTCTCTAACAGTCAGGCCCTGGTTGCTTAGAGCCCAACTGTGATGCCTCATACCAAAAAAAATTAAGCATATCTCCTGTCAGCCCTGGCATCTGACCCCAATTGACCAAGACTTATTACCTCAGGACTGAGCAGCCCACTTGACCTCTATCCTATGGTGCCATAAATATGGCCCAGGAAGTGAGACGAGGAAATTTCTAGCTGCTATAAAAGGACCCCATTCCCTCTCAGGAGGCAGCACTATCCCATCTCCTTCTCCCTCTCTCCCTCCCCCTCCCCTTGTCCTCCCCTCCACCTCCACCCCCCCCCCAACATACACATGCATACACACACACACACCATTGTCTGTTTTTGCCACAATTCCTATCCTTTACTGAAGTTTTTATGTCTATTCTGGTCCAGGGAACACTTTCACCCCTGTGTCTTGTCCTTGTCATTTCCAGCGTGACAGACACCAGGAACCTGAGGCCACACACAGCTCAGAGTGCCCGTCCCATCCCCTGAGCTGCCTCCAGCAATGTTGGAGACTGAGGAGCAGGCCTGCACTAAGGGCTGAAGGGAGAACCTGTGTCTGGCTGGGTGGGTAGGTGGGGTTGTGCACTGGAGTTGGGGTGTTGTTCCCAGGAGCGAGGTAGGTGTGCAAAGATGGCCGCTCTTGGATCTGAATGTGTTCTTATCTGTAGGCCAGTCAGGCGGGGGTCCAACAGTGCATCTGTAAGTAGAAGAAAGCACGCCCACAGAGACTGAGGCGGGACAAGAATCCCTGATAGGCTCAGGCCTTTCTCCTTCTTCTCCTCCTCCTTCTTCTTTTGGTTTTTCAAGACAGGGTTTCTCTGTGTATCCCTGGCTGTCCTGGTGTCACTTTGTATACCAGGCTGGCCTCAAACAGAGATCTGCCTGACTCTGCCTCCTGAGTGCTGGGACTAAAGGTGTGCGCCACCACTGCCTGGCTTCAGGCCCTCCTTGACACTGCTGAAGAGGGCAAAAATTCCAGACCAGAGGCTGTCTGGCCCAGTCCACCCAAGACTGCATGCACTTGCTGTGGTCCCCAGAGGCAACTTTGTACACAGGAAGGAGAACAGTGCAGGGGTAGGAACTCAGGGCTTTTCTATGGGAAGATTAGAAACTTCTGGAACAGCTGGCTACACGGCCATGCTAGTGGCTCAATGCCACCAAAATGAATACCCCCAGTTATGATAGACATGTGTATGGTGAGGTTATATATATATTTTTTTTCATCACAATTTTAAAAATAACTAGTTTGAAGGACAATTTCTTTTTCAGCAAAATAAGAGGTGTGCCAACCCAGCATTAGGAGCATGGAATCTGACCTCAGTGCCTGTCTCCCCCTCTTTTGCAGACTTTGTTTATGTGGGTGCTTGGCAAGCGATTGGGGGGCTCCCAGGAAACAGGAACTGCTTTTGGCCCGGCTTATTGCCTAGACAGTTTTTACTGCTACCGAGTCATCCTGAAATTCACACCCTCACCCAGGCGCTCACCATTTCCTAAATAGTCCTGAGGCCAGGGGTCAGACTTCAGTGACAGATGACACTAGGCTAAAGGACTCAGGAGCCACATTCCAGTGTCTGGGTGCTCTGGGTGTACTCTCTAGTGCTTTCCAGGAAGCAGCTGCCTCATTCCCCTCCATTTTTTACAGGTTCTGTCTGTGTCCGTCCTGGAGCCTGTAGGAGTGTGGCTTAGTCGGGGAACATGGTCACTTGGTACCTTGGCACAGCTACCTGGAGAGGGTGTGTGGAACGGAGTAGAATGGAGCATCGCTCCCCCGTACCCCCGGATCTCTCCAAATCTGCCTTCTGTGCAAGTGAGGGAAGCAGGATCTCTTCTGAAGTCTCAGGCCTACAGGAAGAGTGCCGAGTTGAGGCTGGTTCACTCCTGCCCAGGTTGGCTCTATCACTGCAAGCCTGGCCTAGGCTGGCCTAGCCTGGCCCTCCAGGAGGTGTCCAACAGCAGATTAGCAGCAGGATGTGGCTTAGCCTGAGCTGTGGGCATGGTCAAGTCAGGCCTGGAACACTGCTGAGGAGGCCAGGAGTGCACAGACTCCACATGCCCAGGCTTTGGAGGAGTGGCAGAGCTGGGGGGAGGGGGGCTGAAAGAACCTTGGCAACTAGCTGACCTCTTGGGGATCCTTGCTTTGAGTCAGCCACGTGGGAGTCGGGGATACAGTGACAGTACTGTGTAGCCAGCCATTTTGCCTTCTGCTCTCTGGTGAGTGACCTCAGGACTTGAGGTGGCCTTCAGTGCCAGCGCAGACATCTTGGCTTGGCCTGTGGCATCCCAGGGCCTCAGAGATGGGACATGTCCTTGTATCTTCTGCCTGGCCTCCATCTGGGGAATTCCTCTTATTGCTGGGAAATGGAGAAACTGAGGCATGCACAAATTGCCTTAAGAGTTCCCCAGAAGTCCCTTACTCAAGATGCCCTGAATACAAGGCCAGATGTGGTGCTGGGCAGCCTCTACCAAGCAGGCAGGCAGCAGCTGGTTTTCCTCTGAGGTGAACCTTGTGGTAGGCAGGACTGTAGACGTTTATAAGCCCCACATCTGAAGGCCCTTCTTGGAGAATGGCTATAGAGTATCTTCTGGAAGCTCTTGTGAGTGGGCCTCCCAACGTGGGGCCTGGTGTTTCTGGGCAGGCTCAGGCAGCTGTGGTCTGTGTTTCACAACTGAAAAGCAGGTGTTTGCTCAACACTCAGGCACAAAGATTCCTGCCTGCTGTTGTGAGCTCCAGACACATGTACGTAGGCCTGACTGCCGACAGAAGGGACTTTGATGTGACCACCGTGCCTATGCACTGAGTTGACAACCCTGGGCCTCCCCTTGCTTGGGCTCGGGGTCTACATTGTGCAGGCAGCTTTATTAAGGATCAGAGATAAACCAACTTCAGGATAGCAAGGGGGGCTACAACAGGGAACTGGTGGGCTGCTGAAGGAAGATCATCAGTAGAGACTGGGGGAGGGGTCTGCGCCAAAGGTGGGTCACAGACATAGACACCTAGGGGGGTTGGGGGGGGCTACTCATCTCTTGAGAGTCTCATTCTGAGGCCAGGGATCTAAGCTGACCCAGCAGTGTTTCTTGTGGTTTCTTTTATTATTTTTTAAAAATATTTATTTATTATTATGTGTACAGTGCTCTGCCTGCACATTCACCTGCAGTCCAGAAGAGGGCGCCAGATCACATTATAGATGGTTGTGAGCCACCATGTGGTTGCTGGGAATTGAACTCTGTAGGAGCAGTCAGTACCCTTAACCTCTGAGCCATCTCACCAGCCCAGTCTTGTGATTTCTACGCTATGAGGTCACGTGCAGAAGCCCAAGGTCCAGCCTTCCTTAGGAAGATGGCTCAGATCCTGCGTCAAGCCAAGCCACTTGGTTACAGTACAAAGCCACCTACTGCTGTGGAGACCTATCCCTGCTGTAAAGTAGGAGGCAGGCAGGACATAAGAGTGACACCAGGGGGGCTGGAGAGATGGCTCAGCGGTTAAGAGCACTGGCTGCTCTTCCAGAGGTCCTGAGTTCAATTTCTGGCACCCATATGGCGGCTCACAACTGTCTGTAACTCCGGTTTCAGAGGATCAGACACCCTCTCACAGACATACATGCAGGCAAAACACAATGCACATAAAATAAAATAAACTATTTTTTAAAAAAGAGGGACACCAGAAGAAGAGTAGGGGAGATTAGATACCTGTGTCTGCAGAGACTCTCCAAAGGTGTCGTGGTGGGAGCATGCCTGGGAGCCTTTGTTTCATATGTGAGACCCTGACACACACACACACACACACACACAAAAGTCCCACCCCACCCCCAAGAACATAGGTCATCTAAAGAAACTCAGAACCAGGCATGTGAGGAGGAGTCTAAGATACTTTCCAAAATAATACAGACCATTGCTGTCACTCTTGGCTGCCTTCCAGAGGCTGAAGGTAAAACCCCCTGTTGCTGAAAACATCATGCATTTCGGACACAGGACTTGGAGGATCCAAGACAGACCTGACCTAAAAATCCTTCTCCCTGAGGACTAGCTTTCACAGTACCAGAATGTGCTATGCGTACCGCCAAGGGAAGGAAGAAACCCACAGTCCTAACTACCTACAATGCCTGTAAGCAACAAGAATGGCCAGCATGGTAAGATAGCCATAGGGTGCAATAGTGGCACTCATATTGGTAACTAATAGCTCTCCAGTCAGACTGAAGGATTGCTCAACGGGAAAGAAATCCGGCTGGTACTGGAACCTGTCCAAATACCTGGGCCAGGGGAGGTCATAGGTCATAGGGGAGGGCCTACGACTGCTGCTTTACTAAACCAGCTTAATTCTAACTGCGTTCTAAGTACTTACCCGTATAACCACAGATACATGTAGGCTCCTACCTCTCATCAAAGATGCTTCACTTGGCAATAGACTGGTGGGGGTGGGGTGGGGGTGGGGTCTGGGTCTCTGATCAAAATGTAGAGATTACTACTTATGAGGTTCCCAACCTCAATGGATTCATCTACAACACAACTCTTACAATCTAAGGCTTAAGGAACATAGCTCAAGAGAGGGGCAGAAAGACTGGTTACGTGAGAGACAGAGGACCAGGAAATCTGTTGCAAGATTGTGTCTCCTAGAACTGAGAGGGAAATCTCTTCACTCACGATGCATGAGCCATAGGGCCTCCTGAACAAGCCCTGAACAAGAACGGCACCAATAGACATGCTCACATAAGAGGGAAATCCCACAGGGCCCCACGCCTAGACAAAGAACCACAGGCAACTAACAAATGCTAAAAGTAGGAGAATTTATCTTCCCCAAGGATTGTCCCCTCAGCTGACTGTCTAATACAAACTGGTCAGCCCTGAACTCGTATACACATAAGCAACACTAAATGGACTCAGTAGATGTGTGTGTGTGTGTGTGTGTGTGTGTATGTGTGTGTGTGTAACAATAACAAAGAAGACAAGGCCATGAATTCGAGGGGAGGGAGCCTGGAAGAGGTTGGAGAGAAAAGAAAGGGGAGAAATGCTATAATTCTACTAAAATTTAAAAAATAAATAAATAACGCCTTTAATCCCAGCACTCGGGAAGCAGAGGCAGGCGGATCGTTGTCTACAAAGGGAGACGAAGACAGCCAAGGCTACACAGAGAAACCCTGTCTCAAAAATCCAAAAATAAAATAAATAAATAAGAGGAAGTAAGGTGGCAGCATCCACCTAGGTCTCAGAGGGAAGTCACAGGGCACCTCCAAGTTCTGAGCGCACACCCCAAGAGAACTGCAGCATTATGAAGTCCAGCGTGAAGACCAGGTGGTAAGCAGCAGTGCCTAGGGAGGCTGGGGCTGAGCCTGGCCCTACCTGTGCACACCCACCTGGTGACTCACTGTACTGAGTCCTGGAGATCCCTGGTATATGTCCTCTCCCTCCATGGGCCAGGCAAAGTCCACCATGCAGCAGAGGCCCCTCCCTCTTTTGTTGTTGTCAGGGAAGCAGGGACACTTTCTAGAATGTCTGTCATTTGGACTCTAGATGCACAGGAGCTGGGCCTCAGGGGGGCTTGGGCTGTGTATGGGTGTGCACAGGCAGGGCCAGGTTCACACTTTGACTTGATGCCTCGTGCTGTGTGGGTGGCTACATCCTCCAGCACAATAGCTGTAGGAGTTTATGCCCTTGCTTGCAACTTCTTCATTTCTCAGAAAATACCCTTAGGAGAAAGTTTTCGAGGCCAAAATGTCATCTTCAGCTCTGTCCTCACCGGGGAAGTTGCATGCTACCTCACTACCAGCTATGACAGCGGGAGCCTCGAAAGAGGTGGCAGGAACGGCTGTGGCCTCAATGGTGCTTTCAGTGGACACTGAGTTAGGCACATCACCAAACGCAGGCCAGCTGCCTCTGTTCATTCTATGCAGCAGCCCATGCACGCCAGGATGAGCACCATAGGTTTTTCTTCTTGCTATTTCCAGTAACATGACTGCACATCTCCACAATAGCAACTTAATATTGAACAGGGATGAGGATTCGGGGGCTTAAGGCAGAGCTGACGCAGGCCATCTTTCCCTCCCTCTGAGGCAGCTGGGGTCTATAGCGGATAGCAGCCACCCACTCCCAGCCCACTGAGCTGCCGAAACTTCTAGTTCCAAGGAACACATCCTACTGTGATCCCAAGACATCTGAGCTTCCTGGGAAGGCACACATGGGGATCGGTGTGTGTGTGTGGGGGCGAGATAGAAGCCCCTCTTGGAAAGGGGGGGTCAGTGTTGAGACCCCACCAGACGTGCAAGGCAGCCAGGCCCCCCTCACTGGAGCTGATGCGATGCAGATCAGGGACAAACTGAAGGTTTGGATTTGGTATCCCAGGGGGCCACTGAGATAGACTATCCTTTTGGTTAAGAGATTAATTTTGAGTTATTGATGTCACTGAGTCAGCATGGCAGGAGCGCCGAAGAGTTTGGGGATAGAGTCAGAGGTTTCAGAGACAGAGGAGGGTATGTACCAAATGACAAGGAACCTGCAGGATGTGCTTGTCGGCTGGTATCTGAGTCTCACAAAGCAGTGAGGGAGGGAGGGAATGTGACTTGAGGATATTGGGGGAAGAGGGGTGAGGGGGCCCATTTAGTTAATGTATGTCTATGTTATGGAGTGTGCCACCAGTAGGCCCCAAGAGCTTGGAGTCTGGTAGCCTAGGACCTGCATATGGAGTCAGCTATATCCAGAGAGAGGAGAGGACGTGGCTGCAGATGGGTGTGACCTGAGCAGTCTCTCATCTGGGTTCTTCTTTGGTGTTTTTCGAGACAGGGTTTCCCTGTGTAGCCTTGGCTGTCCTGGACTCATTTTTGTAGACCAGGCTGGTCTCGAACTCACAGCGATCCACCTGTCTCTGGCTCCCTGAATGCTGGGATTAGAGGCATGTACCACCACGCCTGGCTTTTCATCTGGGTTCTAATTGCCTCAGATGCCTAGGGAAGGTCCTGGGAGTTTGGGAGCTGGCATTTCTGGCCTTGCCTTCAGTTTGGTGGTGTTTGATCTTGGCAGGTCATGGAAGCCTTAAGAGGAACCAATCTGTCCTGGGGCTAAGGCCAGGCCTGGGATAGGAGGCTCAGACTCCTTCCTTTCTGAGTCAGGTTCCCACCTGGGCAGATGATCTCGGAGTCGCTGACCAGGGAGGATGCCTAAGCTGCAGCTCCAGCACAGAAGTGCACTGTGGGCCCTGCTCACAGCCACTACATGATGAACGAACGGCTCAGTGGCTTTCAGGCTCCTTCCCTGGGAGAGCCAATGTGACTGCAACTGCAAAGGCCGGATGGCTGTATTTCGCTGGACACAAGAGACACCGCCTGCTTAGCACCATGCACCAGGCAGAAGTAATATGGTACCACTGAGGTTGGTGAGACGGCTCAGACGGTAAGATGCTTGCTGTGTAAATGCAAGGATCCGAGTGGGGCGTGGTGGCACACGCCTTTAATCCCAGCACTCCGGAGCAGAGGCAGAGGCAGGCAGATCACTGTGAGTTCGAGACCGGCCTGGTCTACAAAGTGAGTCCAAGATGGCCAAGGCTAACACAGAGAGACCTTGTCTCGAAAACAAAAAAACGAAACACAAACAAACAAAACCCCAGCAAATGCAAGGATCCAAGTTTGAATCCCCAGCACCTATGTAAAGGTTGGATGTGGTGTTGTGCCCCTGTAATCTCAGTACCAGGGAGGTGGAGAAAGTGGGGAGAGCCATAGACTCGGGGCTGGCTGGTTAACCAGTCTAGCCTAGTGGGTGAGTACCTAGTTCAGAGACCCTGTCTCAAAAAATAAGGTGGATGGGTTGGGGAGATGGCTCAGCGGTTAAGAGTACTAACTGTTCTTTTAGAGGACCCAGGTTCAGTTTGCAGCATGCATTTGGCAGCTCAGCTCACAACTGTCTGTAACTCCAGTTCTTGGGTATCAACACCCTCATACATACATACTTGCAGGCAAAATACCAATGCATAGCACTTTTTATTTTTTTTTATTTTTTGGGAGACAGGGTTTCTCTATGTTATCTTGGCCGTTCCTGGACTTGCTTTGTAGACCAGGCTGGCCTTGAACTCACAGCAGTCTGCCTGCCTCTGCTTCCCGGGTGCTTGGATTAAAGGCATGCACCACCACTGCCCAGCTTGGTGTTTTGTTTTGTTTTGTTTTGTTTTGTTTGTTTAAGATTTATTTAGTACAGCTGGGCATGGTGGCACACACCTTTAATCCCAGCATTTGGGAGGCAGAGGCAGGTGGATCTCTGTGAGTTCGAGGCCAGCTTGGTCTACAAAGTGAGTCCAGGACAGCCAAGGCTACACAGAGAAACCCTGTGTGTGTGTGGGGGGGGGGGATTTATTACTATGTATGCAGCGCTCTGCCTGCATGTACACCTGCAGTCCAGAAGAGGGCATCGGATCACATCATAGATGGTTGTGAGCCAAAATGTGGTGGCTGGGAATTGAATTTAGGACCTCTGGAAGAGCAGTCAAGGGCTCTTAACCTCTGAGCCATCTCTCCATTCCCTTGCCCCCACCCCCATTTGTTGTTTTTCGATTAATTCTGACATTGAGCAAAGACGGAGACGTGTCCTTTGATATTTCTGGAATAGCCATTCCCTATGTGGGGATCTGGTCCAGGTGCTCTGTTCACTAGCTGTCAAGTCTCTCTCTCTCTCTCTCTCTCTCTCTCTCTCTCTCTCTCTCTCTCTCTCTCTCTCTCTCTCTCTCTCTCTCTCTCTCTCTCGGGTGACTCATTTGATGAAGAACTAGTCTTTTGCTCTTGTCACCAATTAAAAGAGCCCCTGGCTGGGAATCCCCTGAACAGATCAACTTCCTCTCCAGACAGTGTGGTGACTGTCTCCCTGTCACCTGCTCTGTGGTCAGGTAGCATCTGCCCTGTGCTGGCCCTCCATAGGAACTTCTTGATCAGCTGCTGGGTCTCTGGGAGGCTCTGCTCCGCACAGCTCTCTATTCAAGTGTCCAAGCAAAGCCACCTAATGCTGGTCTTCCCACAGGTGACCACTCTGCTACCCTAGAGCAGAGGCTACTACTGGGGTACTGACTTCCCTTCCCAGGAGCTCTTCGTTTTTCTTGTCCTTGACCCCTAACGCTGTCACCAGCATCCAGCAGGCCACGCTGAGGCCACCAGGAGTTCCTTAGGCAGTGTCACTTTCTGCCGGACTGTGCGTAGGATGAAGATGGGGGTCCTGCCCATCTTGCTAATTTACCTCAGATCCCCTATGGCAGCAGTCTAGCCAAGCTTCCTTGTCCTTTCCTTCCTGTTTCCTGCGCGCTGCCCATATTTCCCGTGATTCTAATCATACATCGGGAATCCCTCCTCTCTCTTGTCTTCTGGAGAGCTGGTGCTGAACAGCGGGCGGTCCCAGCACCTTGCCTGGGGTCAAGGGTCATATGGGAGAATCCTCATAGCTACCTGTGGACGTCACAGAGGTGGCTTATGCTCAAGGGACAGGGATGCCCTTACGAAGAACCAAGCCTTTCCTGAACATGCCCATATCCCTGGTTTCTTAACTGTCCTATATAGAAGAGTCAGCTGGAGCAGGCCAAGCTGTACAGCTGTGTGTAGAGCTGGACGCGAGGCCTGGGCACCCTGACTGTAAGGGGGGGGTAGGGTGGGCAATGAGTGCAATGGCTGAATCTTTATTGTGGTAGCATAGAAAATTAATTCAGAGCCCTAATCGAGACAAATCAACAGTTTTTCATGTCCTTTTTTTTTTTTTTGTTCAAACAGATCCAGTAGCATCTCCCAGACACTGTCTGGAGTCCTGGGGGCACCCATGGGGGCCAGAACACAGACTTTTCTGAGACAGATTTTTGGAACTTCCTTTTTGGGGCCATGTCAGAAACACCAAAAGATGCTTAATATAAAAGATTTGAGAACTTCTGCTATTTGGCTCAAACCAGGAAGTTCAGGGATGCATGACACAAGACAGAAAGCATTAGCAGAACATTTAAAAAGCGCTGAAAAGATACTGTGGTGTGAAGGCAGTTCCATGAATTCCCTTCCTTGGCTGGGATGCTAATGCCTTTCTCTTTCAGAGCCAGGAGCTACGGGCATACGTGGGTGCACAGGTCTCTAAGGAAGCTGCAAGCAGAGTTAATGAGTGAGGGGGCCAATGGCCCCCCGCTGTGTGGTGGTTTCCTTCAGGAAGTGCTGGCCTTGTCACAGAGCTGGGGCTTGGCCCAAGTCATCTGTGGAGTGTTGTTACGTCATCTGGCAAATCCACAGATAGGCAGGTCCACATGATCCAGGGGCTTCTGAGAAACTAAGACCGAGGACACGACCCAGCACCAAGGGCACACTTTTCAAAGTGTCTGCCCTTTGAAGCATCCGGAAGCATGGGGATGCAAAGCTTGCCTGTGAGGCTCCAGGAACTGACAGTAGGTACAGATGGGAACTCCACCAAGGTCTCTCCCCTGAGCCATTATGCCTTTGACATGCAGCCTACTCGTGCCTCAGTGTCCTCCTGTGAATGGCTCATCTGGTTCCACACAGAATTCTTGTTAGAAGCTTCATGTCAAACCTCTACAGGCAGATGTGACTAAAGTGAGGCTATTTGGCCGCGTGGTGGTGTGGTGGCGGTGCACGCCTGTCATCCCAGCACTCAGGAGGCAGAGGCAGGCGGACGGCTGAGTTCGAGGTCAGCCTGGTCTACAGAGTGAGCTCAGGACAGCCAGGGTTAAACAGAGAAACCCTGTTTCAAAAAAAAAACAAAAAAAAAAAAAACCCAAAATATAAAGTAGTAGTGGTGGTGGTGGTGCTATTAGTAGTCAAAATAAAATTAGGTTATTTAGGACTAGGGTCTTCTGAGAGGAAAAGTGTAGATAAGGAGCAGGCTATGAGGAAGCAGAGATGATGAGGAGATAGAGATGATGATGAAACACAGACGGTGAGAGAGACACCATGGAGCAGAGGCCACGCAGACATAGAGTTCATAATGAGAGAGATCATGAGACAGAAGGCACGAGGAGACAGAGCATGAGGTGATGGAGACCATCAGACGATAGGGACCAGAGCTCACAGACAACGCGAGATGATAGATCTCGTGAGCTAAGGATCCTGCGGAGATGGAGGCCACAGTCAAGACAGTGCTGCTCCACACTAGCGGATACCCAAGATGCCCTGCAGTCACTGGGAAGACCACCTGGGATGGGTTCTCCATGGAGCCGTTGCGAGCAGCCAACCCTCTGACATTTCATTTAGGAGACTCAGTCCAAAATATTTTACTACCTTATCGTGCCAACATGCTCACTTCTTGCAGTGACTCATCTCTGAGTGACTAAACGAACTAAAATACATCTGCTGCCTGTGAGCAACGTGGGATGGGGTAGATTCCAGAGAGGATGAGAGAACGTGAGCTAAGTCTTAAGAGTAACCAAGAAGCCAAGAATGGGAGAAGCTAGGAGCTGGCCCCAGAGGGTCCCAAATGGGGACCCTGTATTCCCCACTCAGTCCTCCATAACTTCATGTGACACGCCCACATCACTTGCAGTAGGGGCCAACGTTGGGCTTCGAAGCTGGCAACTTGAAGACAGACGGGGTGCATCATTTCTACAGTACTGCTTCTGTGAGATTTCACTTGACCCTCAGAAATCGAGAAGTGGGTTCTGTGGCTGACACACAGTCCCCAGGCTCCACTTTCCCCAAGCAACCCCTACATACGTCCAGATGACAGTTCACGTGAGTCAGACCTAGCCCCTTCCACATGAAAACAAGTCTGAGGAGAGCCACTGCTGTGTGGTGGCTTCTCCGTGGACATACGCCACCTGAGGCAGACAACAGCACTCAGGATGGTGCTGAGATTTGCCATCGCCTGCAAAGGGCTGCTCACACTGGCTTCACCTCATGCCAGGAGGGGCCTGAGGAGCAGAAGCCCCACCCCCACCTCCCATAGACCCAGGGCACAGGACAGGAGGTCTTCAACTCAACACAAACAACAGCTGTTAACTCCCTGCCAACCTCAGGCTCTCTTGCCTGGTGGCAGTGAGAGGTTTGTTACAGCCGTCTACTTGTTACCAGGACAGCATCAAATACATGCTAAGCTCAGAGGTGACGCTCTCTTCACTCTTGTCTCCACTCTGCTGTCCTCGTAGGAGCCACACAGCCTCTTCAAGGTTTCAGCCTTGTAGCCCTGGCTTTCTTTCCTTCTTTCTTTCTTTTTTTTTTTTTTTTTTTTTTTTTTTTTTGGTTTTTTGAGACAGGGTTTCTCTGTGTAGCCTTGTCTGTCCTGGACTCACTTTGTAGACCAGGCTGGCTTCGAACTCACAGGGATCCACCTGCCTCTGCCTCCCAAGTGCTGGGATTAAAGGTGTGCGCCACCACCGCCCGGCGCCCTGGCTTTCTTATAGCTGCACTTTATTCTAAGCACATGATGCTTCATAGCACTGAGCAACAGACAAATGGCTCCTGGGATAGGAGACAGCCTCACCATCACCTGCCACACCCCATCCTGGGCCCACCTAAGATCACCCAAACATTCTCCTTGCATCCTGAAAGCCAGTCACCCATGTTTCCATGACTCTAGTACCTGTGATATGGTACCAGGTACCATGCCTACTGGCCTTGGATAGTAAGATGTCTTTCTTCTTCTTCTTCTTCTTCTTCTTCTTCTTCTTCTTCTTCTTCTTCTTCTTCTTCTTCTTCTTCTTGTTCTTGTTCTTCTTGTTCTTGTTCTTGTTCTTGTTCTTCTTCTTCTTCTTCTTCTTCTTCTTCTCCTCCTCCTCCTCCTCCTCCTCCTCCTCCTCCTTCTCCTTCTCCTTCTCCTCCTTCCAAGACAGGGTTTCTCTGCGTAGGCCTGGCTGTACTAGAAATCACTCTATAGACCAGGTTGGGTTTAAACTCATGAAGATCTGACTGCCTCTGCCTCCCTAGTCCTGGGACTAAAGGTGTGTGTCACCACTGCCCCGGCTCCAGTGTGTCTTAATATGTTTTCTATTGCTGTGATAAACGTCATGACCCAAACCCAGTCATGACCCTAGTAAGGTAGGGTTATATTTTCAAACACAGCTCATCACTGAGGGAAGAAGCTGGGGCAGGAACTGAAGTGGAGACCACAGAGGAATGCTGCTTACTGAACTGCTCCCGGGCTCCTGCTCAGCTACCTCCTACATAGGCCAGAACCACCTGCTTGGTACTACCCACAAGGGCTGGGTCTTCCTATATCAATTAGCAACCAAGAAAACACCCCACAGACAGGCCTAGAGGTCAAGCTGATGGAAAATTCCTCACCTGAGCCTTGTGTGTCCTGTTGACAACCAAGATTAGCCACCCCACCTTGGTTCGCCCAAAGACAGTGCTCAAATGGTGCGTACTTTCAGGCGCTCATCCAATACTCATGGCCGGGTCATCTCCTGTCCCCTTCAATATCACAGGTCACAGTGGCAATCACCAAGGACACGACCTTCCTTGGCTGCTGTGTTCTGGGAAGCTAATTCTGCTTGCAGAGCCGGAGACCTTTCCGATCATAGCCGAAGCCCCCTACCACAGCTCCCAGGGCACTAGGAGGGCTGGTCTGCTCTGACTGGGAAAGTGTTCCTGGGAGGCAAGGCCTTCAGAGGGCCTTCCCCAGCAGCTGTGACCCTCTTCTGTCTTGCTTTCCCCCACGCACACAGCAGGACACAGAGGGTCCCCCCCGGCCCTCCCCAACACCCCCCCCCCCCGCCTGCTTCGCTAACCAAGAGACTGTGGTCTGGGTCCTGGGTCTTGCAATGAACATGCCACCCAGCAGCTCTCTCAAACATCTCCCAACCTCATGCTGCAGCCCACCCGGACTCCCTTCCCTGCTCACATACCGTGGGGTCCTGTGGTTCCTCAGGCCAGCTCAAGGTCCTGCACAGGGCACCAGTCAATGAAGTGTCCCCTACCCTATAACCCATCTCTAACCAGGAGCCCCCTTGGTGGCTCCTGTGGAATTCTCTCCCCTTCCCCACCCCCCATCTCCCGGCCCCTCCTCTGACCCTCCCTCCTCCAAATTCTCAGCACCTGTGGCTGAGAGGGATGCAGTCAGTGGCAGCTGCCGGAAGTATGCCCAGGCTCACCTGGGTACCTTAAGTTCCCAGAGCTCTGCCCAGCCCGAAGCCTCTGTTCAGAATCTCACCCTCCCATTCTTTTTCCTCCCGCCACCATTTTGGCTGGGCAAGTGTCTGGGGACTGGCATGGGGCACCTGACATGGGGCAGCTGGAACAAGCACAGAGCTGTCTGGTCAGCCGCAGCAGCTGCTCACTCATTGCACAGATGAAGCTCTGGTCCAGGCTGAGTGTCACGTGCTCTGCTGGGACCCAAGGCACAGAGCTGGGATCAGTGAAGGAAACCCGTGGGTTTCCTGTCCAGGTCGCCTCCTAGTGTATAATGTACTCCTCCTACACTTGATGGCTTCAAGCAGCTACGCTCCCTTCGCTCCCGATTTTACATGTCAGCATGGTGCCAACTTTCCCCAGCTACCAAGGCTCTGCAGTCAATAGTACACACCAGCCTATGGTCATAGTGCCTTGTCTCTATAGCAACCAGCAGCTCACAGAGGGCAGAAAGAGAATGAAGGGGATTTAAGACAGGGCTGGGACTGCCTAGGGGGATTCAGGCTCTGCATCACCTTACAGACCCTCCCTTGATCCCCTTCTTCTCTTCCTCCCCAGGCCTAGTGACCCCAGAAGAGCAGCATAGGCCCAGGAGGGATCCTTGGGAGACAGCAGAGCCCAAAAGGGGGCCTTCCACTCCGTAGCCCAGAGGCAGCTCCAGGCGGCAGCTCCAGGCGGCAAAGACCAGGGCCATCTGGGAACTGCCAGAGCTGGCCAGGGCTGAGTTCAGTTAAGAGCGGTCTCAGTCTCAGGAAAGAAGGCCCACAGTGAGACTCTCGGTGCGCCAGGAGCCGAAGCCACAACACAGCTCTCAGAATCAGACCACGCACCAGATGATAATCAGCTGGGGTCCTCAACATCCTGCCAGGGACGCAATGGCAGGGAACACATCAAGTGTGGGGTTGGAAGCACAGGCCTAGACTCCTGCAGGCAGCAGAGTCAACCCTCCTCAACACCAGGAATAAGTACAACTGGACGAACAACAACTGAGCGCTTCATACGCTCACTGTAGCCCACATGCCCCCTCCTCCTGTAGCTATGTTAGGTACTTCAGAGAGAGCTAACACCACAGCAAGAACGTATCAAGGATAAAATGCCCTCCTTAACAATGAAGGGTTAGGGTTAAGTCAGTTCCGCAAAGGCACAGCAATCCTTAGCATGCTAGAAGGATGGACATGTGTGTGACAGTGCCAAGACACAAAGCGAAGCTGACAGAGCTACGTTGGAGAAGCAGATACACCCACGATCACAGTCAAGACTTCAGCACCTCTCCAGCGGAAAGGAAGTCAGTAACGGCCGTGCTGAAGTCAGCGATCCCATCGGCCATAAGGGACAGCTCTGGGGACTGTGCCCAGTGGCAGCAGAACACGCGCTTTTCTCCAGCTCTCAAGGAACATCCATCAGTACAGACCACACTCTGGGCCACAAACATCCCCAGCTTAAAGGAATAGAAAACACACATGATACATCCTCAGTTGACCACAATGGAACCAAATCCCAGAGCTGGAAAATCCCCCAAACACTTACAGATTAAACAACACACTTATAAATAACGCATAGGTCAAAGAATCTGGAGAATTTTTAAAACATTTTGAACTAAATGAAAATGAAAATAGAACTTAATGACAATTGTGGGATGCAGGGCAAACTGTGGCTGGGGGAAAATGTCTGCCTTGGAGTGTGCAGATCAGAGAAGACAGAACCTAAGCCGATGCCTCATAACACCAGATAAAGAAGAGTACATTAATGGCAGGTGCGGTGGCACACGCCTCTAATCCCAGCACTTGGGAGGCAGAAGCAGGTGGATCTCTGTGAGTTCGAGGCCAGCATGTTCTACAAAGCGAGTCCGGGATAGCCAGGGCTCTGTGTAACATAGAAACCCTGTCTCGAAAAACAAAACAAAGCAAAATTAAATCTAAAGTAAGAAAGAAAGAAAGGAAGGAAGGATGGAAGGAAGGAAGAAAACTAAAAATGGAATCAATAAAGCCTAAAGCTGGCTCTCTGAAAAGATCAGTGCACTAGTTTAGTTTCTAGACAAGCTAACAGCAATGTGGACTAGGAGAGGGGTCACAATGGGTTGTGAATACCATACCCACAAATTGCATAAATTAAGTAATATGGACCATCCTCTTGAAAAACACAACCTGCCAAAAACTCACACAGAAGAGACAGTCTACAAAGTTTCCATGCATCTATCTGTGTCGTCTGTCTATCTGTCTGTCTGTCTATCTATCTATCTATCTATCTTCCTACCAACCAACCATTCATCCTTCTATCCGTTTGTGTATATCTATTTACCTAGGTATCTATGTATCTGTCTATGAAATTGAAGTTAGTATCAACCTTCCGAACTGAAAGGCCCAGGCCCACAGGCCCAGAGTCTCACTAGACAGTTCAGCACATATAGAGGACATTATGCAATCTTCCACTATCTCTTTTGGAAGGCAAAAGCAGAAGGAATGTGCCCTAGCTCATTTGTGAGGCCCGCATTTCCCTAATACCAAAACCAGATGGACATTTGAGAAAAAGAAACTGCAGATCATCATCTCTCACGAAGCAGATGCCAAGATCCTCAGCAGTGTTGGCGAGCACAAGTCAACAGTGTACGAAAGGGTTCATACATCATGACCAAGTGAGACTGCCCAGCTGTAAAAAGCTGCTCCGAAGCCAGGAACCTGGGGTGTAGTATCCACATCAGAGGTTAAAGAAGAAAATTGCTGGACAGTGATGGTGCACGCTTTTAATCCCAGGTCTTTAATCAGCAGGCAGGTCTCTGTGGGTTCAAGGCCAGCTTGGTCTACAAAGTGATTCCAGGACAGCTTGGGTTACACACAGAAACCCTGTTTCACAAAAAAAAAAAAAAAAAAAAAAAAAAAAAAAAGAAAGAAATAGAAACTTTTATCTATGTGAGTACTAGAAAGGACTTTCCTCAGCTCAATAAAGACATCCAAAGAAGAACATAGACAATAATATCACTTATCACTTAACGATGAGAAACCAGGCAGAGATAGATACCCGTCTCCTCTTTTTCCTTCATTATCACACTGGAAACCCTAGCCAGTGCAATAAGACAAGAAAAGGAAAAGCAGACACAGTTTGGGAACTCTCTTTGCAGATGAAATGATTGTCTATGTAGAAAACCAACACACACACACACACACACTGCAATTATCTGGCTGGCTGGCCTAGGAAGCCAATAACATACAATGAGACTGTAGTGTATTTTAAAACTGCAAGCACTATACTGGGCAAAATCTAAACTACTACTAATTTACTAGTAAACTAAACTACTCTACTCTAATCCTATGGCCATATAGCCTATATAGCCTACATATATCCCAGTCACTTGCCAATCTGATCCTCCTTGGGTGGCTTCTCTCCCCAACAGTCCACTGTCCAGCAACCAGCTCTTCCAACCTGGGTTCGAAGCCCCGCCTCCCACTTCCTGTCCTTCTGCCCAGCTGATTGGCTAAACAACTCTTTATTGACAAGTACTACATCCACTTAAGGCATTCCTTCTCTCTGTCTCTCTCTCTCTCTCTCTCTCTCTCTCTCTCTCTCTCTCTCCTACCTTCCTCCCTCTCCTGGAACTAATTAGCCATATAGGAAAGTTGCAGAATACAAAGTGAATTGCTTTCCTACAGGCCAACAACAGCTGGAAGTTGAAAATTAAAATACAGTACACCGACTCTAGTACCTACAGTATGAAACAGGTATAAACATAACAAAATGTGTACAAGATCTGTGACAACAAAAACAAACAAACAAAAACCCGCCACCGCTGCCACCACCACCACCACAGACCTCTAGTGAAACTGATCAAGTTCTAAGGAAACTGAGTCATTCCATGCTCACGGACAGACTCGAAGGCTGCATTGACAAGGTGCAGCTTCTGCTGACTCATCTGTGGAATACCAACAGGTTATTCTACACTGAACCGGCTCTGTTCTGAAGTGTGGGCTGAAACCTCTGCGTGTTGCTGAAGAGTGAACCAGAAGTAGCCCCGGGACCTGCGAGGTCTAGTTGAACCGATGGTGTGCTGATTGCCATGGATGGAGGGCCTCCCCCCCTTTCCCCTCCCCTCGAGACAGGGTTTCTCTGTGTAGCCTTGGCTGTCCTGGACTTGCTTTGTAGACCAGGCTGGCCTCGAACTCACAGTGATCCACCTGTCTCTGCCTCCCGAGTGCTGGGATTAAAGGCATGCGCCACCACCACCTGGCTAGCACCAGGAGTACTTAAGAGACCCTGGGAAATATGGCCAGCTGACCTTAACCACTAGGCAGAGGCAATACAAGGAGGCAGAGAAAGACTTTCCCAGGGTAGTGTTTGTGGATATCTACGTTTTTTATCACTTTGTTTTGTTTGTTTCTGGAGAGAACACCATGACCAGAAGGTTCTTATGAGTTGATTTGGGCCCATCAGTCCGGAAGGGAACGCACGGCAGTTGGCAGCCGGAGCAGGACACTGGCTGGTCACTTTGCATCCACGCTCATGAGGCAGAGAAAACAGGAAGTGGGGTGAGGTTATAAGCCCTCAAAGCCCACCCCTAGGATGGACTTCCTCTGCAAGGTGGCATCTCCTAAATGTTCTATAACCTCCCCAAACAACAACAACTAGGGACCAAGTGTTCAAACACCCGAGGCTACGAGGAATGCATCTCATTCAAACACTACCTACGGGGCTGGAGAGGCTGCTCTTCCAGAGGGCAGGAGTTCAATTCCCAGCACCCACATGGCAGCTCACAACTGTCTGTAACTCCAGTTCCAGGGGATCTGACACCCTCACACAGACACACATGCAGGTAAAACACCACAAGCGAGCGTGAAATAGAAATAAACCACGACAAAATCCACCACATACATGCGAAACAAAACAAACAAAAAATAAGACTATAACACAGACCTTTCACACTTCATGACATTAGTTCAAATTGAACCACAAACCTAAAAGTAAAATGCAAAACTTGGAAAGCCCCTGTCCATCACCAAAGAGGAAAGCTAGATATATTTTTTGATTTTTTTTTTTTTTTTTTTTTTTTTTTTTTGAGACAGAGTCTTAAGGAGTCCAGACTGGCTTCAAATTCACTATCTTGCTAAGGACCTGAAATACCTGATCCTCCTGACTTCTGAGTGCTGGGATTTCAGGCATGCACTGGCACACCTGGTGTATACGATGCTCCAAATGTGACGTCAGGTGGGTGTGAGTGACGGACCCATAGTCAAGACAGGATGGTAATTGGTCCTGTACAGAGTACTCAGGAAGTCCTGAGAGAATGTGTATTGTCCCGGGCATGCCAAGCCTCAGCCCCACAGGAGTGGCAAAGCCTTTCTCAGGCGAAGCTCAACTCCCTCCTGTGAGTGTTAATGAATGATTGATTAGAAGGCACAAAAACTAGCAAAGGCCAGCTTCCTCCTCTCAGGTGGCTACAACTACCACAGGAGACTGACTGCCTCCCCCCACCCCCAAGAGCCTTCCTGGTGCTGTACGCAACAAACAAGGCTCCAGGCTGCTGGCTGCAGTAGATGCCCTCTATCAAAGTGTGTATACCCACACCAGACCCCAACTTTCCTGTCTGCCCTTTCTTCCTTCCTTTGCCACCCCTAGTCAGGGTTCCAGGGCCCAAGCTGCAAGGGTCCTGAAAGTGGCAGAGGGAGTGAGGAAGAGGTACAGCAGGTCGAGGCAGAGGGAGCCCCTGGGAATTCAGCACAGCACACCCTCTTTTTGAGACTCCGCTGGCTTGGATGGAGCCGGCTGTGAAGTAGATCTGGGAGGCAGGGCCTATGGGAGTTCGTGTGCGTGCGTGTGTGCGTGTGTCTGTGTGTGCGCGTGCTCCCGGATGGGTAAGTTGTTTCTGAAGATGGAAACGTGTAGGGCGTAGGCAGTGGCAGCTCAGCAGACCCTTCGCTTTGGTCAGTTCTGGGAACCCGCAGAAGGTTCCAAGGCTGGTCTGCTCTGCCCCCTGGTGGTGATACTTAAAACCACAGCCTAGCTGTCGGTGCTGTGTGGACTTGGGTTGGCATGTCTCTAGGGACAGGACTTGTTCCAAGAATCTGGCCCTCAGGGGCACATTCTCTCACTCACCCTGGCTTGCTTCCTTTCTTAGGTGGCCTCTGACCCATGCCCTGACCTATGTCCACTCACACCCTCGAGGCTATCTGTCAGCAAGCCCATACTAGCTCCATGAGGGCAGGGATCACGGTCTCTTTGTCACATGCAGAGTGACTGGCATACAGTGGGGATACAATCTAGGAGTCAACAGCTAACTTGCTGCAGGCCGCAGGCTTTCTAACCACTCGAAAATACAGGCCACCATGGTTCCACTGGCATCAGCTAAGCACACCTGTGAAGTTTGGATGGTCTAGGCCAGCACTCCAAGGATCTGGTTTCTACTGGAGAAGCAGTGCATGCTGGTCACATCTGTGGGAAGTCAGGAAGATGTGCATGCTGCGACTCTGAACTCGACAGCGCACCATGAACAGAAACTGTCCACAGGGACCCGGCCCATGTTGCTAATAGCACTGACCTTTTCCTTGGGGTGGGGGAGGGGGTGGATCTCACATGAGTCCACTTCCCTCTCTGTCACCTGTGGTGTGTGGCAGACACAGAAAGGACCAGATCCAGGCAGCAGGTCATTCCTAACCTTGGGTTCCACTTGTGGGCACTGTACATTCCTGCAGCATCCTAAGACCACCCAGGCCATATGGGAGGGCCGAAGTGGGTGCAGGTTCTGGGGGTACCATCACGCTGTGGGGTGCTCAGAGGCCATTGACACTTTTCTGCTCGGGTGGCACAGTGCAGCAAGCAGCTGCCGGAGTGAATGTGATGGGGGTGGACGCTTCCTCCTCAGAGGCAAACTGGAGCGCTGCCTGCCACCAGACCCCCAAGCAAAGCAAGGGCGGAGAACCCATGGGGGTTGCTTACCAAAGGATTTGTACGTACACAGTAAGCAGACTGTGTATCTCTAGTCAGAGAAAAGGCACAAGTGGGGCAGCAACATCAACAGGGACTCTGCCCAGAAGGCCATTGGGGAGAGGTGACTAGTGTCAGCAAACACATCAGGACCCACCACCCCACCAGCTGAGATTCCCAACCGTCCCAGTGTTGCCGAGCACGTTGTGGGGCGTGTACACGAATTGCTGGTGGGAGAATTACTGAGTGCACTCTGGGCACTGCTGGAGGTTACAGCCTACAGCTGGGTGTGGAGACCCATGAGGATGGCCGGCAGGTCTCACACCAGCAGCAGACACAGTACAGCCAGGTGGCCTGACTGGCTGATGATGGGAGGCTGTAGATGGAGAAGGCTGAGCTGTCAGAGCCAGCAGGGTAACACACATCACAGGGCAGGAGCTGTCTCGCTCTGGATGGCGCTGGGTGGATGGGACCAATGCGTGGGGGGGAGGAGGGGGAGTGGCAGAGGGGAAAGGGAGGGGGAGGAGGGGAGGAGGTGGGCAGGCTGTGCTGGCTCTCTAGTTTCACTGTGGAACTACAGTGAGGTTGCATACCTACACGAAGCTTTAATAGACCCACTTTCTGAGTACTGGGGGGGAGGCAGACCTAGACTTGGCCTCCCCACTTTAGTTAGGGGTAGGCTGTTCAGGTGCCCCAGAAAGGAACTATCTGACCAGGAGTCTGGGTACCATGGGTGCAGCCATAGGTCCTAGTAAGAGGCTTAGAGACCCAGACCAGCAAGACTCAGGGCCCTGAGGAATCAGTCTGAGAAGCAGCAAGAGCCATTCTCTCCATGGACTGTAAAATGGTTTCTCTGTTTTGTTGTGTGTGTGTGTGTGTGTGTGTGTGTGTGTGTGTACGTACACACACGCATATACTAGATGGCAGACATCCAGGTACGGAGGCTCCCCGCCTGGCCTAACCCTGTTTCTGCTCAGTATCTGATATAGTTGGAATAAAGGAGCAGCTGCTACCAAGGCCAAGAAGAGAAGGTTCTGGAAAAGATGAGGTGTACAGACCTCTGTCGGACCGGCCTGACAACTTTCCACAAGGGAACACCAGGGTACTGAGGTCACACAATCTCACAGCCTGGGACACCTTCCAAGTCCCCTGACAGCAGCTGGTACAGAGGCCACTACTGGTGATTTCCCCTCTTCCTAAAAACTCAGAGAACTGAGAATCCTTGCAACCCCAAGTTACAGGGCTCCATTCGCTAGTTTCAGAAGGCCCGAGACATGGCTGAAAGTAGTTTCCAGTGTGGAAAGCAGTTTATTCTGTGGCTACAGGTGCTGCCGGCTACAGAATCTCCCTGGCTTTAGTTAGCTAGCTGAGTTTACTCTGGATCAGAAAAAAGATCAGAGGATTTTTTTCTTTATCTCTGACCATCACACAGCTTATAACCTAAAACGTCTTCTTTTAAAGCGTAAGGACCCCCAAACCATCAGACCCAGGACTATAGAATGTAAATGCTTCAACCAAGCTTCTCAGACCTTCCAGTGGGACATACAGTCAGGCAAGCTGCCCCCATGAAGCTCCTGCTGTTACTTGAGGCCCATGGAGGGGCTCTGAGCTTCCTGCTGGTAGAAGGAGCTGGGGCACACTCAGGATGGACGGACGGAGGCAAAGCTCCTCGAGGCAGAAAGCATCGATGCTTCGAACAGAAAGGCAACTTCTGTGTCCTGGCTGGGTGGAGCCCATACAGGCTGAGCGCTCCACAGCAATGGAGGCCAAGTCTGGCCCAGGTGGCGTTATTTTCCTGTGAGTTCCAGCACTTTCTTCACCATGGCCCCAATCCCGTCATGGATGTGGTGGAGAGCGGTCTCACACATGAAGGCCGGGGTCGTGACCACCTTGTTTTTCTGGTCTACGTGAGCTTCGTGCGTAGACGTTAGGGAAAACTTAGCACCGGGCAGGACAGGTATCATATGGGAAAAGCCACACCCACCCTCAGTCTTGTAGGTCCTTGGCTGCTCTGTGACGTCACACTAATAAGATCGCACCTGCTGTACGGCTGCCACCCAATTAAGCAAGAGGAACTAGCTTCTGACTCACAGGAGGAAACAACTATGACCCGGGGTTGGAGCATACTGGTCCCACATGGGGGTGTAAGACTCACCCCAGCCAGCTCCAGCTGTGGAAACTGAGGGGGTCCCAAGCTAAGAGTCTTGTTCCCCTCTCTGGAGACCAGCAAGCAGGTCTTGCTGGCCCCAGAATCCTCCCTAGCCTTCACTCCTCATAGGCCACCTATCCTTGTGAGGACCAAGCATCCCAGCTATGTGGTCTGGGCCAAGCATCTCAATATGTATAGAAACACAGACCTTTCCACTAGCCTACCTGTGGCCTACCAAGCCAGCTGCACCACATGACATGGGCTGGCCCCGTCCTCTTGCCCAGGGGTCCCCTTGAAGTAAGACCAGCAGTTATAACTCCTACAGAGAGAGCTCTAGATGGTCGTATGAGTGGTAAACCCAGTGTGATACCACACTGACTGGCTGCCAGAAAGGATATGGTCACCCCCTTCACACAGTGCTTGGCACCCAGGGCTTTGATGGCTTCTGCAGTTCCAGCATAAGGCCACTTGCCGCCCTCCTCTTGCTCATGGCCCACGGTGACCTCGACACCTTTGATCACTTTGGCTGCGAGGACAGGAGCGATGCAGCATAAACTGAAAAGTCAAGAGAGCTGTGTTAGGGCAGGGTGCACACTGAGAGGGAGGATGAGGACAGTCGAGTCCCCAGACAGTGGGGCTTGGGATATGGGCCCCAGTTGTATGGCCCTGGGCAGTCAGTCAGGCCTTAGAACTTGAGCAGCCCTGGGTAAAGAGATGGCTAGGAAGGAAACCAAACTCTACACTGCCACCTGGCTGGCCACTGTCTAGGGCAGCGGCTCTCAAACCGTGGGTTGTGAGCCCTCTAGTGGTCAAATGATCCTTTCACAGGGTCACATATCAAATATTTATACCACGGCTCATTAACAGCAGCAAAATGACAGTTCATGTAGTAGTAACAAAATAACTTTATTTGTGGTCACAACATGATGAACTGTATTAAAGGTCACAGGATCAAAAGGTTGAGAACCACTGTTCCAGAGTGTCCAGTATGAGTCACCTCAGAGCGTAGAGAACAGCCCTGCATGACCCCTGACCTGGACCATCTCACCCTGAAAAGTGAGCTGCTCTGGCTGGGCATGGTGCCACAAGTAATAACCCCAGAAGTCAGGACACAGACGGATCTCTGTGAGTTCAAGGCCAGCCTAGTCTGTATAGCAAGTTCCAGGCCATAGTAAGAGTTAAAAACTATAACAGCAAGAGCTACCCTGACACACAGGAGGCAGGCAGCTGTGCCCAATGCTTCAGCTGAGCCGTGAGCTAGACTCACACGGCTGCCAATCCCACCTCCACGCATCCACCACACATGTTCCAGCAGCACTGGTGAAGCTGCCACACTACGAGCTGGCCGAGCCTGCCAGGAACTCCCACAAATCCCTGCCATCCTCTTGGACCCCAGAGCATCACCTACCCAATGGGCTTCCTGGCCCCATGGAATTCCTTCAGGACGCGTTCTACTTCCTTGTTAACCTTGCAGTCCTTCCCATCCACGGCGAACGTGCTCCTGCCATGAGAGGAGAGGCTTCCCTCAGTACTGTCCCCCACAACCCAAGTGGCCCACTGGACACCAGAGGAGTTGCCCACAGTGTGGCCACAGGCCAGGTGGACAGCCCGCTGTCACGCTGGATGTGTAATCTAGTTTGCTATTCAGGGTGGAAGGCAAGAGGTGGGTGGCCAGTCTGTGACTGCACTCTGCCATCAGAATCCAAGGGCAGCAAAACAGAAACAAAACCTTCGCACCCCAAAAATAGAGTTCTAGACAAAGAAACATATTAGCCTAAGAGTAGCAGCCCTTAGTCCATGGAAGGTGAATGAGATACCATGGACCGGTGTCTGCCTTTTCTTCCCAGGGGAGTGTGAAGGCCAAGGGCGGCGGAGCAGGTAGGAAGCTGCCTATCCTTAGAGACTGTACCCTGCCAGAGCCCAGCACTCTACACGTGTGTGAGTCCTTCCTGTCACAATGCAGCTTCTGGGTCTCCTGTGCTGTGGCCTGGGAGGTCTGGCACTGAGGGGTTCAGGTTTACCATCCGGTGTTAACGTTTGTCAGCCAATCTCACCAAATCCTTCCTTCCTTTAATATCTCTCTCTCTCTCTGTCTCACTGTTAAAAACAAGCAACAAGCAAACCTACAAGAAAGTTATCTGAGCCACCAGCACGACATGTAACAAGACTAACAGTGCCTTGGCCACCGCCACCATATGGAGTTTACACCACTGTTGAATGGTTCTCAACCCAGCTGCAAACCATAGACAAGTACATCAGGCAAAGCAAGAACACAGTGTTGGCAGCGATGAACTGCCCACACACTTGGGGCTTCTTTAGAAGACACACAAAGATGGCCACAGTGCCTGGTTGCACCTGGATTCCCGCTGTAAGCCTGACACTTTTCACACATCCCGACACGTGTGCACACATGAAGCCCATCACCTGTCATGCCACAGGCTAGTAAGCCAGCCACCCGCTACTTCATACATGCTAGGCCTCAGCCACCTACTGCCACACGTGCATGCTACATTCAGCAACAACCAACTAGCATGGCCATCTCATAGGTTCAACAGCAGCCTGTCAATGAGGGCCCACCATTCTTCTGTAAGGGGCAGAAAGAGTGAAGATGGTAGTTTCCCCAAAGGGCTAGTAGGCTTGGACGCAGGTACAGAGGCTCACAGACCCCTTAGGTGCCAAGGAGCCTCAACACCAAAAGCTTTACACGCTCCTGAGCCCACACCACTAAGTGACCAAGACAGCTGTGCTGGCAGACACGGCTTCTAGACAATCTTCCATTAGGCAGGGGCTGACAGGGAGAAGTGACAAGCATGCTGAGGGGTGGTGGCGCACGCCTTTAATCCCAGCACTTGGGAGGCAGAGGCAGGTGGATCGCTGTGAGTTCGAGGCCAGCCTGGTCTACAAAGTGAGTCTAGGACAGCCAAGGCTACACAGAGAAACCCTGTCTCAAAAAAAAAAAAAAAAAAAAAAAAAAGAAAAAAGAAAAAAGAAAGAAAGAAAAATGACAAGCATAACTCAGCCTTCCAAGAAACAGTGGCCTCAAGGAACAGGAAAATCCAGTGATACCATGCCCTGCTATGCTGTTGTAGGGATGGGCTGCATGGACCTCGGTGAGGGCTGCACTGCCAGACTCACTGGTTTCCGGACAGGGAGTGGGTAGGTTTTACCAAAGGGGCTGGCAGTGTGCAGAATCTGAGACTTGTAGGTCCCTAGAATCCTCTCACCAGCTGCAGGTGTTGCCTGGATATGCTACCTGGGCAGAATGTGGTCTCCACGTGTGTGCATGCTCAGAGGCTTCCCTGAATACTCGAGAAAGAAGCAACAGGAGGCATGAAAAGGACTCCAGCAGCTAAGAGATTGTGTCGCCTTGAGTTTATCTGCTACTTCCCACAGCAACGGCTCAAACAACAAAGAGCGAAGGGCCTTCCTCTGTCCTGTTGGCACGCGGTGTGAGAGGGTGTCTACTTACTGCTCTGTTGCTGGGAAGAGACACTATGAGCAAAGCAACTTGGATAAGGCGGCATTTTTATGGTTTCAGAGAGTTAGGCCATGGCACGAAGCATGGCAGCAGGCAGGCATGGCATTGGAACAGTAGCTGAAAGCTTGCAGCGGATCGGCAAGTTGAACGGAGGGAGGGAGAAGGGAGACAGACAGACAGACAGACAGATATACTGAGACTGATTGGACCTAGTGTAGACTTTTGAAACCTCAAGGTGACATATCTCCTCCAGCCAACACCATACCTCCAAATCCTTCCAAAACTGTTCCACCAAATAGGGACCAAGCATTCAAACAATTGAGCCGATGGGGCCATTCTCACTCATACCACCACAGAGGGGGAACAGCTCTGGGTGAGAACTGACACTTGCAAGGACAGGCAGAGTTTGCTGGGACCTGACTCTCATCACGGTAAGGTGCCCCCAGCCCACCCCTTATAAAAAAGCACGCATATGTGTGGTCTGGACCCCTACACTCAGACACGCACAGGTTTTTGGCAGCTCCAAAGCCTCCTGGGAAAATGGCGGCATCATGGTTGGCAGCACTGAGCTGGGCCAGGCTGGTGATCTTGCCTCGAGCAATCCTGGCTGACTCGGTCAAAACATTCCTGGAAAGAGCAGGAGACAAAGGATGAGTGTGCGAGCAGGGCCAGGCCCCAGGCGGCACTGGGGACTCATCCTGACCGTGGCTCACAGCCTGAAGTGAGCATGCGCACATGTGGAGACCGCATATTTCCCAGGCAGCACATCTGGGCAACACCTGGAGACAGTGAGAGGATTCTAGGCACCTACAAATACAATGAGCCTCGCAGACTGGCCTCAGGATCAACACCAGGCTACCAGGAATCATGGGCTAGCAGGAATTCGAGGCCCACTAAGTGGCCACAGCAGCAGAATCCAGTGCTCCACACCAGGGAGGGGAAGTCACTTTTCAAGATGCCCGAAGCCACCTGAACATCAGCCATAGATGCAATCTCATATAGACTTGTACAAGAGAGGGGAGGGGCAGATTCAAGGGCCAGCCCCCTCTTCCCCGCCCCCACCCCCCCAGACAGAGAAAGAAATGGTAGAGACCCCAACAGACAGTCCTTGACAGATGCAACTATAGTTCCTCTCCTTAACCCTTTCAGTCTCAGCTCCCAGGATGCAGCCTTTAGGGCCACCCTGCAACCGGGCCTCAGATAAAAGATGCAGTTGTGCTGGGCATGGGGTCATACGCCTTTGATCCCAGTACTTTGAAGGAAGAGGCAAGTGAATCTCTATGAGTTCAAGGCCAGCCTGCTCTACACAGTGAGTTCCAGGCCTGGTAGGACCCCAAAGATTCTGTCTCAAAAAACCAAAAACCTCAGGAAGTGGTGGTACACACCTTTTATCCCAGCCCTCAGGAGGCAGAGGCTGGTGGATCTCTGAGTTTGAGGTCAGCCTGGTCTACACAGTGAGTTCCAGGACAGCTAGGAACTCTGTTTGGAAAAAACAACAAAAAACAAACAAGGCCGCGCAGTGGTGGCATGCCTTTAATCCCAGCACTCAGGAGGCAGAGGCAGTTGGATTGCTGCGAGTATGAGGCCAGCCTGGTCTACAAAGCGAGTCCAGGACAGCCAAGGCTACACAGAGAGACCCTGTCTCAAAAAACCAAACAAACAAACAAACAGAAATGTAGCTTCAAGTAAACAAAGGGAGCATAGTATCACAGAAGTAACTAGCGAGAGCAGACCATGTCCAAAGAAAGGACAACAGTGCTACTGCCATTCCTTGGCAGTACAGTTCCAGAACAGCTGGATGGCAGCTGCTTGATTGCATAATCAGGAAGGGCTACACTACAGGAGCCGCCCATGGGAACAGGGACCCTGCAGGGTCCCTTCCCACCCCTACCTGCTCTCGCTCTCAGAAGGCTGCCCCTTGGTGTGGTCAATCACATGCATCTGAGTGACATCAGGAGCAAAGATCTGGACCTCAGCCCCGCCTCGGCTCAGGTGCACCAGGATCCTGTATGGAGAGAACCCACAAGGATGTCACTTCCAAATGCGTCCTCCAGACTCATGTCAAGGCAGCTGGACTTTCAGTAAGTGCTATGGGGGGAGGGGGAGATATTCCTAGTTTACAGGACGCCTTGCTGCTTTTAGGAAGCCACAGCTGGCTCCAACCTACCACTTACAGACCTCTGAGAGGTGATAGTGGAACCAGAGCTCATAGGCAAGTGTGTCAAGTGGTCCCTGCAATTCCTTTTATTGATGGGTGAGCAGCGGTGGCTGACTCTGCAGGCGATGCATTTTGGGTCTATTGATGGACCCAGGCTGCTCCCAGGAGCACTGCTTTCACCAAGGATGCAGATGGCATCTTTTTTTTTTTTTTTTTTTTTTTTTTTAAAGTAGATATTTATTTATTTATTATACAGTGTTCTGCCTGCATGTACGCTTGCGTGACAGAAGAGGGAACCAGATCTCATTATAGATGGTTGTGAGCCACTATGTGGTTGCTGGGAATTGAGCTCAGCACCTTTGGAAGAGCAGTCAGTGCTCTTACCCTCTGAGCCATCCCTCCAGCCTCCAGATGGTATCTTTTATGTCTTGGCTGTGCTGATTTTGGCTTTGAACTTCTCATAATGTGAACCCATTTTATTTGGTTACACTTATGCCATTTCTGCCTCTTGGGGGTGGGGGTGGGGTGGGGGAATCGAGACAGGGTTTCTTCTCTGTGTAGCCTTGGCTGGCCTAGCCTCGCTTTGTAGACAAGGCTAGCCTAGGATTCACAGAGCTCTGTCTCTGCTGGGACTACAGGTGTTCTCCAACGCGCCAGGCTGACCACTTTTGCCTTTTAAACCAACAGAGTGCTTACATTACAGACGTTGAGGACTTACGCTGAGGCCTCGTGGATCTCGGTCCCGTCATAGACTCCGCAGCCCGACAGCACCTGCAGGAAGAGAGGCGCTGACGAAGGCGAGAAGTACAATACGAAATTACCAAGGGGAAAAGGGAGTCTGAACCCCCGCAGGGGCCGACCTTGGGCGAACAGCTTGGTCGAGCCTAGAAGCGAGGAACGAGCTATGAGAGGGACTCGGCTTGGGAATCCGGCCCTGCACTCACCAATGCCACCCTGGCCCCGGGCCGCGGTGCGGAGCCGTGAAGGGCTGAGCGCTGGGAGGGAAGCCGGTGGCTTCCCGAAATCGGTAAGAGCGCAGAAGCCAGTCTCGGCGCCACCAGAGCCCTGACCGCGGCCATAGCGAAGGGCAGAGGTCGGTATCAGGAAAGCGGCGGCGTACAGAACCCCGTTGCTGTGTGTGCGCAGGCGATGTCCCTACTGGCCAATGGAAGAGCGCGCAGCCCGCCCGCTAGTGCGTGGGACCGCGCCTGCGCAGTGATCGGCGGAGTTTGGGAACCACGGCGGAACCAGCGGATAGGTGGGGCCCCAGTTCAGGACACGCCCCTCTGGCCCGCACCTGCCCAATGACTGGCCGAATGCGGGACACACCCCTTCCCAGTTTGAGAGGACCAGGGCAAGCATGCGCAGTAGTAGTTGCCAGGTTAGCGCTGCCCTACAGGCTTTCCATGGCTGGGCCTAACCTGCCTAGTTAGTGCTTGAAAGGGCTCTTCTAGGCGAAGGCCATCCCGACTGCCTACTGAAGCTCCAGCCTATGCAGTCACTAAAAATGCCAGTAAACTACGTGTAGTTCTCCCAAATACTGGGGTCCCAGCAAGCAACTCGCTCTCACAGGACAATTATAGCTGCACCTGCTCTGGGTTCCCCTGTAGCCTAACTGGCCAAGGTTTTGCCCCGCTTAACTTTTCACTTTTTAACACGATGTGGTGGCTGTCGTTACATTTGCTTACTGGGACAATAACCAGAAAGCTCACAAGGTTTTACTGCCTCTCCCTTGCCACTGTGAAAGCTGTCAAAGGTGTCCTGGCTTCTCTGAGCTCCTGATGCTGACCATGGCATTCCAGAAATCAGCTGCTGGGTGTTTCCATCTTAAGATGGCATTTAGGAGACACATGATGGGGAGAGGCCTGAGGTGCACCGTGTCGTCGTAGAAGGCAGGGAGCATAGGAGCGGGTATTGGGAGCCAGGGCACGATCCAGTTTCAGCTGACACCAGGAGTCAGTGCATACCTACTCACTGGAGTGTCCGGCAATTTGTGACTGGCTATCCACAGAGGTGGAAATGGGCATGGTGACTGTGAGCCCTGTTCCTGGTATAACTAAACATGTGAGAGATGGGTGATGGCTTAAGTGTGGCTCAGTACTACTTGCCTGCAATTCCCCCAGGCTGTCAGGTCTGCATTAAGCACCACATACAGACAAAATGGTAAGGCTTCGTAAAATTGTATTCGCCACTGCAGATTTGAACCACAATATGGCACCACAACAAGCGAGGGCCTGTCTGGGAGGCCAGGGTCCTGGTGACACCAGGCTAAGCTCTGTGTCTCTCCATATCTGTATTCAAGCCTGAGTGGATTCCAGGTGACAAGGACAATATCAGGTCATGGTGTTCCCTGAGTGTGATGATGCTGTGACAGCAATGGCTCTCAGTATGCCAGGTGTCACACAGATCCACTCCTGTAGCCTGGATGGACAGAAGCTGATGGGCAGTTATCAGCATGAAGAGTTGGTGCCTGTGGCCCACTTCACTGGTGAGTGACACCCTGGGCCTGGCCAACCACATGCACAGGAAGTATAGGTAAAGCACCATCTGGCATGGCGGGACTGTCCCCTCTCCACATAACTTGTACATATTGGCAAAGATCTGTACAAGCTTCCCTGGCCAGCCTTTCCGGATCAGCCCAGCACACGCTGCCTCTTGTCTACATGTGGATGACCGGGTCACAGGTCATCTGCTCTCATCTACTGGAAGACAATGTCTCACCCAGGACACATTACTAACATTAGAAACTCAAAGTTGAGAAGCAAAGTCCTCACATTAAAAAAAAAAAAAAAAGTTCATCTTTCAACTCCAAGTTCAGTCTTAGAAGTCCGTATTAAAAATATAAATAGCTGATAAGAAGTCTGCAAGTCCACACTTGTGAAACTGCCCATTTCTCAGAAAGTCTATGTGCAGGATCACCCACAGTGCCAGCAATCTGGGCCTATGGCACACATGTGCCCATTGTATCCATCCTGGTCCTGGACCCGGAAGGCTGGCTTGCTGCCTCATGGTGGCATATGCAGTCTCACAGGAAGAGTCCCCGCTGCAGGGTCTTGGGGCCTCTAGCATCTCCTCCTTCCTGGGCCCAGGGTCCCAGTGGTTCCTTCTTCAATCAGCCAGTCAGGCTGTGAGGTGCTGGGTCCTAAGTCCTACACCAGCATCTCCTCCTCTTCTCCGTCTGCAGCTCCCCCGAGTAGGTGCAGACTGTCCTCATCAGACGCGTCTGTGTCCTCCTCCTTGTCTGAAGGCTCCAGGGTGCGCTTCACGCCCCGCTGTTTGGAAACTGCCAGGACATACTGGATGTTGTAGCGGTTCCAGTCACAGCTGGGGACAGAGGACATTAGGTCAGCACAAGCATCCCCCCCCCCCCCCCCCCGGCCGCAATCAGCAAGACTGGATGCAACTGCTCCCAAAAATTATCTCCTTCTCTCTCAGGCTGACTCAGTTCCTGTTCCACCCAGTGTAGTGCAGCATCTGGACTGTTCTCCTCGCTGGCCCTTCCATACAGCCATCTACAGAGCCAGGGGGCTGAGTCTCCATATTCACAGGACAAAGGGGAAACCTCAGACCTTATCTCCCACAGCCGCGGGTGAAGGCACAACCCAGTAGACAGGAACAGATGCATCCTGTACCTCTACCATGGCTATCTATACATGGTTGCCTCACAGACCTACACAAAGCCAGTCATGCAGCGCCTTGGCCACCAAACCAGACCATAAGCAAGTCTCAGAGAAGGAGATGGAGAGCCAAAGCCAAAAGTTCTCTCTCTCTCAGTTTGTTTTTTGAGACAGGGTTTCTCTGAGTAGCCTTGGCTGTCCTGGACTTTGTAGACCAGGCTGGCCTTGAACTCAGTGATCTGCCTGCCTCTGCCTCCCTGACTGCTGGGATTACAGGCGCGCCTCCACACCCAGCAAGAGTGCTCTCTCGTGGAGATGCGGAGTGATGGATGCACCAGCCAGGGAAAAGCTAGGCAACATGCACCACCTAAGCAGCCCCACGCCTTAGCACAGCCATCTTCAACACCAGTCTGTCTTCCTGCAGCAGGGCAGGACTCTAGGGAAGAAAGGGCACGAGAAGGAAGGGCTTGCTCTAGACACGGAGAAGCTTTATAAAGATCATCAGGAGGACTATGGGGACCCCAGTGCCCAGGTGTCAGCCTCTCTCAGGGACCCTTTATGGAGAGACTAGCAGGAAAGGATGTTCTAAACCTGGCCAGGGCACGTGGTAACTGCTTTGTGATAGATCAGCTGGGAACATGTGATACACAGGCCACCAAAAACTACCTGGACGAGGAGGCTTAAGGATGCACATTGGGTCATTCCAGCTAGCGCTGTCCCAGGCACTGTAGTTATACTCTGCCATTGCTGCCACACCAGGGGAAGCCCTGAACACAGTGGCCAGATCCCAGAAATCTAGCCTACCTGACCCCAAGACCTGTGGCCACCTCTTACTGCCCACGGGAGCGACGTAGGAGTCCAAGCCACGCTGCCTGGTCCTATAACTGCCAAGTGTCCATGCGCAGGGCGAAGGGCTCTTACTATGCCCCAGGCATGTGCCACCTCCCCCTGTCCAACTGTGGCAAGAGTTCATGGTGTCCTCATTAGAGTCAGTCACACCCAGAGGTGACGATAACACCCAGATGAACTCGGTTCACCCAGCAGATGGCAGAACCTGCACCTCTGAGACTGGAATATTCTGTCCCCAAACCAGCCACCACGGCGAGCAACCATGACCAGAACCAGCCACATGAGCCCTACCCTGCCCACCAGCCCAAGGCACATACAGCTTGGAAATGTCATCCAGATGCCGCTGGAGGCCCTTCTGAAGAAACTGGACCACAGGCAGCAACTGTCCCGCCCTGGAAAAGGAGCCACCATGAGTGTGTGCACATATAGAGAAAGCTCTGTGGCTATGACCATGTGGCTGGGTTACTCAGCCCACAGGTTACGAGCAAGGGGGAACCCACTCTATACCTGGACTTCAGCCGCTGTCCATGTGACATAAGTAACTTCTGTGTCCACAGAAGATAGAATTCAAGGTGTCTAGATACTTCAAAGGAGGCAGCCAAGAACTCAAGCACTTTCTCCACATACAGCTCAGGAAGGGAAGCGCTGACAACGTCAACTGCAAGAAGAAAAAGAGGCACGCTCAGTTTGTACGGAAGCTACCAGGAAGAGCGGAGTGGAGACACCTGCAGCTCTCTGCATTAACAGACCGGGGCTGGTGCTCCTGGCTTACTTTCATTCTGTGGCACAGCCTCCAGGACCTCCTGTGCCAGTTTTCTCTCATTGAGCCGGAAGGCCATGAGGATGGCCCGGGTAAAGTCCCTCTGCCGTAGCGCCTCACGGATCCGCCCGGGGGTCACACTGGTGTCCAGCTCAAACGGGTCAAAGAGCATCTGGGCATCCAGGGAGAAGATGAGAAGCCCCTCTGTGCTGGTGGCCGCCCAACAGCGCCCTGTGGAGCAAGCAGCAAAACGGCTTCCTCAAAACTCGAAAGCCCATTTATCCCTCACTTCAGAGCAAGTATCAACAGGCTGCTGACAGATACTTTTCAGGGCTACGGCTGCCCCAACAGAACACAGACACTCATTTTCTCTGGCTATTTCAGGAGTCAGTGGGCTTTCCAGAACAGGGGAGGAGGGGCGGCATACATATAGCCTTGATGGCTGGCCATACAGTTTGTGCCACAGATGCTCAAGGTACCCACATCCAGGGTGCAGCCACACACTGGGCATAATAAACGGTACCTCTATCTCAGAAAAACCAAAGCTACAAAACTCTGTGACAGGACAGATGAGCTAGACCTGTGCCTCAGGCTGTGTTTTTTGGACAGCTGGTCTACCTCTCACAGTGGGAAGTGGGATGTAGGGGTGATCATCTCCAAATGTGTCTGGTACAGGATGACGACACAGCATACCTCACCCTGTCCTCTCCACTAGTGCTGCAGAGCGCTGGTTCAGGTCTAGGCAGACTCTTGAACACACTGAGGGATAGACGCAGGACAGGAAAGGCACTAGCAACAGCTGAGGTACTGAGAGTCGGCGTCCTAGGAAGGGCACCTCAACTCCCCCCCACCTCCCCACCCCCTAAGAGCAGGGCCCAGAGGCTGCAACTAAAGCTCAACATGGTGGATATGGAATGTCACAGCCTTACACCTCAAGAGCCAGGGCAAACATGTGGCCAGTCATTTCCTACTCACAGGCCAGCAATGCCCAGAGTCGCCAGCAGCTCTGCACTGCCCTTACCCCTGGGAACAAAGGCCCTGATGCCTATCAGCATCAGCACCGGCTAATGAGGGCTACCCAGGCTCACCAGTGGGAGAGAAGCGCAGAGAAGTCACCCTGATTTCAGGCTTGAAGTGTCTAGAACTCATATCACCTGGTGAGGAAAAACAATTGTACTTAGCTGACTGAGCACCCTGAGGCCAGCCCTCAGGTACACTGTGCTGCCCCAGGGTGGGCACAGGGACCCACAAAGAACAGTGTTCCCAGAGTTCAGGAGGAGAGCAGCCCTTCCAACCCCCTGCCAGGAGCTCGAGAACTCAGTCACAAGCACTGTGGCCTCATAGAGCTGGGCATCAGTGCAAAGGCCTGAAGTGTGAGCTCCGGGGCTCATCCGCTGCCTAGCTGACGGCTCTTCTGGCTCAGAGGTCTCTGCCCAGCCCAGGTAGGTCTGGCTGGTCCAGGCAAAAAACCTTCATAAATTTAGGCATGCCAGCCTTTGGAGTCATGTTTACTGGGGCGGTCCACCTGAGTCCTGGGCCGTCCCTAGCACTGAGCCTCTGGAGCAAACACATGTTCCTCCCATCTGAAGCAGCCCAGGCACTCCAGGTTCCAGCAAAATGTCATGATGCAGGAACAGCCAGACACCTCATTGCGAGGGAGCAGCAGTGCTGCCAACCAAAGTGGGTGGTGGGCAGAGCAGGGCCCTCTGCTCACCTTTCCTTACACCTGGCAAGGGAATCGCGACCCCATTCTCTTCCCCGGCGTCTTGATCAATGAGTGCCAAGTTGCCAAACTCTGTCATCTTTCTTCGGTTCAGGAATTCCTAGAACAGTAGAAGCTGCCATCACCTCGCTGTTGCCCACATCACCAACCGTGCCTTAACAAGGACCTGACATGTGGACCCTACCCGGAGAACCTTCCCTCAGAGCCTGCCACTCCTGTGGGGAAGAGGGCACTGTAAGGACCTACGTGTATTGGCAATGTAGAGCATGGAGCTGTCTCCCACAAAGAGTCCCCCCACACACAACACACACACACGCACGTGCGCGCACACACACACACACACACACACACACACACACACACACACACACACACGGCGCAGCTACAGGCATGCTCAGAGGTCGCACTCATTCCTGAGGCAAACTGAGCTTGAGGAGGGCTTAGGCCACAGACTGAAGACAAACACCTTAGGGGTAGTGAGGACACACAGCCTTGTAATACTGGGGCTCAACAGAGGGACAGGGAGAGGCAGAAAGTTGTGCCTGGCCAAAACCTGCCTTGTTCTCTTTGTTCCTTCCAGAGCTCTGAAGGAGCCATATATAAACCTGCCAATTATACCAAAAGCTCCTTCCTCCAAGCAACCTAAGCAGGGAATTATCAGTCCCAAAGGTGGGGAAGACGGTGGGCCCTGGGGGCGGGGCCTCTTCTGGATAGTCAAGCTAGTATGGTCTGCCTGCTTTGCCATAGCCACAGTCTATGGGCTGACATCTTGGCCCAGTCAAGGCCCGTGGAGCCAAAGCACCTTCTAAAGGCCCGCGCCACCGCTTACCTCCATGGCGTCCAGGGAGAGGTTGCAGGAAAGCTCAAACCTCTTCACCAGGATCTGCTCCCGGACGTGGTAAAGGCACACGAACTTGGACAAGCCCCCCGCCAGGATGTTCTGTCCGTCCGCAGAGTAACACAGGGTGGTGAAGGCCCTGGGTGGAAGACACGGACTCTGAAGCACCAAGGACTTTGACACGTGGGCTCAAAAGCCCCCGGGAGCAGGTAGGGACCACGGTGACACCCAGGGCCTGGCAGACACTTCTCATACTAGGGTTGCTCAAGGTTCTCAGCCAACCTCAGCAAAGCAGGCAGATGTGTGACCCCCAAAACTACACCTACCCATGCCTTTCCTCTCTTAGAGGGCACTACCTGAAAGGCCCACCCCTGCCAGCCCAGAATCAGTCCAGAACTACATAGTTCCAGTTGGGAAGCCCATGTGCTGTCAGCCTTAGCTTTTCTGTGGGGCCCGCCACACACCAGGTTGCTGGCACATGTTAAACTCAGCAAATTCACAGCACCTCCTCGTTGGGTACCATGCAGGCTTGTATGGACCTTAGAAAACCCTCTTTCCAATAGAGGCTCGGGTCCCATCTACCTCCCACTAGGGACCAGGCAGTCTCAGACACATTTAACAAACAGGCTGGCAGAGGGCTTTGAGCCCATGCTGTCTGCGCCCCACTCCTGCCGGGGAGCTGACACTCACTTGCCCTTCGCCGAATGTTTGGCTGTGATCTTGTCCAGTTCCCTCCTGCCTGTCTTGAGGTCGTGCCTGCCCTCAATGGAGCCCATCTGTACAGCATTCTCAGGGTCCCAGAAGGTGATCTGGCAATTCAACGTGGCCACAGCCAGCTCTGCACCATCAGGCCGAAAAGCTACAGCCAGGGCTAGAGAGAGACCATCATCAGGCCCAGGAGACTGGAGAACACCAAGGTGTACAGGGAGCAGCACCAACCCCGGAAGCAAGAGTGCTGTACAGCCCAGGCAGGAATAAACCAGCACCACTGGTGACGCACAGGGGCTTGGGGCTACCTAGACACAAAGGCCAGGTCGCAGGTGAGTCACAACAAAGATTATCCAGAGGCAGCACAAGGTGACAGCCTCAGGGCTGCAGTGTGCTTATCCTGCAGGTGACAGGAGCTAAGGCCAGATTTGGAGCAAGAGGGGCACACAGGTCTCCCTGCAGAACAGCCTGTTCCTGGCACTCTCATGGACTCAGCAGCTTAGCTCAAAGGCAGCTCTGGAAGGCAACAGGGAGCAATGACAGAAGCCTCAGGGCTCCCAGCCTGATGTGGCTGGACAGTGGACTAAATGACCAGTTCTCTCTGCTCAGGCCATGAACTTTGGGGGCTGCTGAGTTGCTGGGTCTTGGGGGTGGTGGTGGGGTGCGGTGGGGTGGGGTAGGAGTGGGGTGGGCGTGGGGTGTCTAGCACCATTCTCACCTCCAACTGAGCTCACTGTCTAACACACAAGGATCAAGGATCAAGGAGACACAGACACACAAGAGAAGACCAAGGCTGGACGGTGACAGAACAGCAGCTCTTGCCGTGGTTCCTGTCTGCACACCCCAGCACAGCTCACCATCAGAGGTCATAGCCAAGGTCTCTTTGGTTCTCCAACTGTCGAACATGTCCCACAAGCGCACGGTCTTATCCCAAGAGGCACTGGCCAGGATGGACTTCATTGGGTTAAAGCAAAGGCCACTGATGGGCCCCTCGTGGCCAGAGAGAACCTGGAGAGGCAGAGGGTCAGAGGCTCATGTGGGGAAGGCAGGAGCACCAACGCAGGCTGTAACCAGGGAGTGCGGGAAGCACCAGAGGCCAGGCTGAACCCTCCGTTAACTGCTGTTACACGGAGTTCTCAGTCTGCTCTGCACCGCGGGCCCACACTCCCAGCCACTGCACTGGGTTTCCAAGGTAGAAGGCAGGGATAGCCTTGCCCACCTACCACCTAGCACCTTACGGACGGGGCCTAGGGGGCCAGATTGCTCTTACATCAAGAAGTCTGCCTGTCTGCATGGACCACACAAAGATCTCAAAGGAGTCCTGCGCTCCTGCAGAGACGATTTCTCCACTTGAGTCAACAGCCACACAGGAGAACTGTGTGGGGCGTGGAGAAGTGAAGGTGCGGAAATTCCGGTACCTGAACAAGAGTAAGGTCAAGGTGGACTCAGCACACACCTGAACCTCTTTCTTCCCCCCTAAGACTGAGTTTCTCTGTGTAGCCCTGGCTAACCTCAAACTCAGAAGTCTGCCTGCCTCTGTTTCCCCGAGTACTGGCATTATAGGCCCACTATGATTGGCTCAAACACCGGCACCTCTTGGATGTTCTGTCTACACAGGAACTGGAGCCTTAGGACTTGGAGGTGGGAACTCACCTGTGAAGGTCAAATGCTCTCACAGTGCCATCCAAGGAGGAAGTGACAATAACATGGCCAGTGGTGGTGAACGTTACACCAGTGACCCCGCTGGAATGCTCCGTAAAAGTGACAAAGCAGAAGCCACTAAGGGTGTTCCACACCTTGACCTATAGTGGGAACACATGGAAGCCGTGAATACAGCCACCCCAGACCCTGTCCATGACGCCTTGCACACGTGTGTAGTGGCTAAACCAGGTAATGCCTGGAGAGACCACCTGCCCCCCACAGCTCCTGTCACCTCTGGGTGGAGATGGGGAGCGTGGGAGAGTGACAGTGGGAGTTTTAACCAAGGGTGAATGTGGCCTGAGGTAGACCCAGAGAGCGCTATAACTCTTGCAGAAACAGGAACACCTGGACCCTTTCCATTCAAAGTTCACTAAATGGCTGAAGTCCTTTAGGGGCCCATTGGGGCTGTTAACCTGAGAAATTGAGGCCAAACCTCCATCCACCTGGCCTACCCACAGCTCAGCCCAGGGACGCCAAGTGCCCACCTTGCCATCATCCCCACCGGTGACGATATACTGGCCATCGGGGGAGTAGGCCAGTGACACCATGCTGTTGAAATGCCCCTGTTGCTTGAGCACGTAGGATTCACTCTGCCATTCCCACACCAGCAGCTGGCCCAGGCCTGTGGGTACAGGAAATCATGGGACAGGGTGCCCCCAACATCTCCCGCAATGAGTCAGCCACGGCTAGACTCATCTTGAGCACTCACTAAAGCACAGGCCTAAGGCAGCCCAGGGCACGGGCAATGGCCCCAGCACCTGGAGCCCTGAAGGAGGCTGGACTGGGGCAGAGGCCATGTTCAGGGTTAGAGACAGGGATGTGGGGACCTGCTGCAGGCCAATCCCAAAGGGCCACTGGAGGCTGAAATGTATGGGGAGCTGAGCCTCAAAAGATCAGCTATCTGTGACCTCCAGTGAATCTCCTGCCACACACACCATCTAGAGGCCTGTGCTTCTGCTCAGAACGGGCTATGGGAAGCCCCTTTCCCCAGGGAAGCTGGCTTCTACTACAGAAGGCACAGTGTGGCCCTCTGGGGCTTCACGAGGTCACTGTGAGGGCTTCAGCAGGCTCTTTGTCCCAAGGCTAGACTTCAGGTCAGCTTTTGGATGGAAGCTCCCCTTCTAGGCTGGGCAGGGAGACCAACCTGAACAGCCAAAGGCGATCCAGTCCCCAGAGCTGTTGATGGCAACCGTCGCAACCCTCTGATCGGAGATGCTGAACAGACAAGAGCACAGGGAGGGCAGGGTGAACAGGGGCGGCCATCCCGCCCACCGCTGCACCCCTCTTCCCTCCTGTGAGAGCCCAGGTCCCTATACGCTGGCACCCGCCTGCAGTCCCTGGAGGGATCAAGCACTTTAACACTCCCTGTGTTCCTAAGATGAAGAATGGAATGAAAAGACCAAGGATAGAAAGAGGAGCCCCGTCCCTCCTACCGGGATGGACACCTATGGCTGACGTGTAGGGCACAGAGGTTGGCGGGAAGCTGGCCTACAGACACATTCGCCCTGGATGGACGTCACTGCACACACACAGAAGCACCCCAGTCAGCTAGACTCACCTCAGGGAGTGGATGAGGTTGAACTCCGGGAGCTCATGCAGATGGAAGATTCCAGAAGCAAAACCCGTGACCAAGAGATGGATCTTTTTATGATAAGCAGCGGCCGTCAGGTTGTTAAAGTCTCCTTCTTTATTCAGGAAGTACCTGGATTAACAGAGCACAGGGGAGAACACGGGGTGGGGTCTCCACTCTCACCCAGCTTGGGCCAGGGGCACACAGGGAGCAAGGTGCAGCTGCCAGGCCTACTGCTCCCTCCTAGCTTGCCTGCCTTCTGCAGTGGGTCCTATCTGCACATGAAGGTGGCCAAGCACACTCTATCCTGGCCTGTGTCCTGACTCTGTCTGCGACACCCTGAGGCTTCCCAGGGACTTTAAGTCCACCCAGATCTTCTCTTTCACCTCTGCCCGACAAAGTAGAGTTCTTTCCCATCCCTCACACTGTCCTCCTCCAGTCTAGCTGCCATAGTGGCCTCCCTCCTAGCTCCTGTCCTCTTCTACCCAGGACAGTGGCTCCCATCCAAAGCCGGGCATCTTCAAAACAGAGCTGACTGTGGGCACTATTCCTTTGCCCAGAGCCCCACCACACTGCCAGGGCCGCCCAACATGTCCCTCCACACCTCTCAAATGGAAACCTGGTGATATGCTCCCAGGGCCAAGGCGAGAGCCCAGCACACAGTGAGTGCCAAATAAGTGAAGACTGAAACAGTCCCAACAGGGCAGGCTGTGGTGAGGCATGGCTACTCACAGCTATTGCTTCTGCTCTCAGGGGTCCATGGCCAGCCTCTGTATACAAAAAAAGAGTCCCCAAGAGTCCCTAGTTCAGGAGGAGAATACACTCAGGACACTGAGCCTTGGGGACCTACTTGGCCAGTCGCGAGTACTTCACTTTCCCGACCCTCTCCTGCTCGGCTGGCATGGCCTTCCCGCGGATGGTGGTGTCTTGGCTCCCCTCTTCTTCATCCTCCTCTTCTTCTTCCTTGTCCCTCTGAAGGATGTCTGCTTTCCAGCCTCTAGGTGCCTTTAGCCTCAAGCCCTCAGGGGGTGTGTCACACTGCCACACACACAGGGCTCCATCTTGACTGAGCGAGTACAGCTGCAAGAGAAGCAAGCACCTGGGCTAGAAACGGGCCACTCACCTGATGCCCGGGCCCTTGTATCAGGTGCCCCTTCCAGTTTGGCATTTGGAGTCCAGCTCCACCAAGCCAGCCCCTCCCCCCCTACTCCCTGTGCAGTGGCCAGGGCTAGTCCTAAGAGACCTTCAAGCAGCCCAGAGGCGGCCTCACAGAGGCACAGACTGACAGGCTAAGAACTGTAGGCAAAGGACGTACATCCAGGCTGTTGGACTCAAAGAAGCAGGCCACAATGGCGTCCTTGTGTCCGCTGAGGGCATAGTAGATGAGGTTGTCCCAGCGCTCAGCTCCGAACACCCAGGTAGACATGTCTTTGCTTCCAACCACAAAGCACCTGGAACAGAGACACTTGCTTGGGGCTCATGACAGTGCTGCTACTGCTGTGGCCATCACAGCCTCCCTCTGAATGAACTGAGAGACCACTGAGGTCCTCGGGGGGTGGGGGTGGGGTGGGGGTGGAGCTTAGAGGACAAGTCAGCCTATGACTGTGGGTCTTTCTGGGTATGGGAGCTGACTCCTTCCATCCTCGCTGCGGCCTGAGACTCCAATGCAAGTCACTCTAGTAAAAATACACAGTCAGATGCATGGGACGGGCTCGCTGCTGAGTGAAGGCAGCATGCTATGGCAGGGCACTGACAATGCAGTTTCAGCTCTGTGCTTGCTGGACCGTGGCCAGGGTGCAGGAACAAGAGAGGTCCTATGACCGCCACCAACCTCTCCCCTAAGGACAGTTAGATAGTGCATGAAGTGGGACCCAGGCCTCAGCAGCAGCTCCCACATAGCATAGCTGGCTTGGATGTTCTTGACAAACTCAACGGGAACTCTTATTTCTTACAAAGATTCTATTAGGAGGTTTCGAGTAGTGGGCAGGAGAAGGAAGGACATTATAGAGCTCGCTTAGAGCCAGAGTGCAGGCTTGCTGTTGGAGGCTGCACCAAACCACAAGAAGAGCTCATGGTACATTTTAAAATGTAGCCACAGCTATGGGAAGGAGACCGCATTCTCCGGGGGGAGATGACCCAGGGTGTCCCCCAGCCTCACTTGGAGTCATCTGTCCAGTCGATGCACGTGGTCTCATCATAGGGCCCAAAGTAGGTTTTGTCCAGAACAAATGCGTTGAATTCCCGCTTCTTTCCAGGGGCATGGTACATTTGAGCAATGTTGCCCTTCGTAACAACAAATTTTCTGCAGAAGGAACAGGGTCACAGGTGAAACAGGGGGACCAACAACAGCTGGCCCGAGACCGGTGCCCTGTATCCTTCACGGGGTGGCATCCGTGGCAGCACCCAGATGCTCTTACCTGCCATCAGGGGAGAAGGAGACGCTGTGCACCGAACCCTTGAAGTGAAAGTGGTGTAGCACCGACCTGCAGACCAAGCTGACTAGCAGAGCATCACCCCCTGCAAGAGGCCCGAGTGAGACTGTGGCTGCCTGACCCCACACACGGCACACTTGTCTCATGTGCACCATGGAAATGCAGGAAGGTGCATGTCTACACTGGGACATGGACTGCCTGCCCCTACGCTGTCAAGTTAAGCTGGACCCTAGGCATGTCCTTGTCACACAGCACACAGGATGCAGGGCCACCCCAGCACCTGCCCACAGGGAGTTCAAATACCTTCATCAACGACGATTGCAAGGCGACCATCTGGAGACAGGCCCACACACTTGATGTTGTACTTAGTGGCCAGAGGTAATGTATCGGATCTGTTGCTGAGAACACACACACACACACACAAAGACCCAGGGCACAGTTGGTCTCGTGCACCCAGACAAGGAAACAGGGCTGGACTTAGGCTAGCAGCTAGCTCTCCTGCTGTCGGGCCCCTTCTACTAGACTTCATTCCCTACCCTTGCAGGTTGGCTTGGCATTGACCCTTTGGAGTCTAGCAAGAGAACAGAAGCACGCTTGCAAAAGCTGTACGTTCTTAAAGAAATGGGAAAGTGGACAGAAAGGAAGAAGAAGAAGAAGGAGGAGGAGGAGGAGGAGGAGGAGGAGGAGGAGGAGGAGAAGCAGCAGCAGCAGCAGCAGCAGCAGCAGCAAGGTTTGACCGGGCTGGGGCTTATAAAGCTCCTGAGATATTGTTTACCCGACTGGACCCTGTAATGCCCCTCCCCCTAGCATCACCAGCGGGCAGAGGAGGCTTCAGTGCTGCCCCACCCTACAGAATCTGAAATAGAGGCCCAGGGCTAGCCAACTGACTGAAGCAACAGGAGAGAGGGTACAGTGACCAGAGAGATGGAGGGTCTTATTGCTGAGCCAGCGGGTCGGCCCACAGCTGCTCATAGTCCAGGCAGGGCTTGAGTCATCCTCAGACAAGAAAGGAGTAGTCCATTTGCTGGGACTCACCCACCGGACACCCAGATGCCAAGCTGCCCGTTCTGGGTGTGACCTCTGCAGGGAAGCCAGGAACCTTCCGGGCTATTGAGGGAGGGTCTAGGGCAGCCTGAGATAACCCTCCCACCTGCCACTCCTCCACAGAAGAGGTAGGGTCCCTTGCCAGGCAATAGCCAAAATGCACATGACTTTTCCTTTCCCTTTAAGAATAATGCTGGTATCCTAGATACCAGAATGAAAAACGGGGATCCTAGCAGGCAACTCTACCATGACCAGTGACACTCTAAACCCAATAGTCCCACAAGCCACAAAACTGGACGGCTAGCCTTCATGTGCAGGCTATATTTGTCGCTGTCAACATTGCTCCTCCATACTTACTTCTTAAGGTCAAACACTGTGATTCTATTTCCCACAGGGCTGATAACAGAATTCCCATCGCATGTGAAATTTAAGTTTCCGCACCGATACACGGTACCCAACAAATTCGAGAACTGCCAAGAAAATGCATCAGTCTTAACACAAAGAAGACAGTGTAAACTCCTTAAAATGGTGACAGGAGTCATCTGCCCAGAGCTGGGTAAGTACTTGACCTATAGAAAGATACAACTTAATTTTCAGGAGCCCATGGTTCCCACAAAGGGTAAGAAACTCCCAAGACAGGAGGCATTTGCCACATTCTAAGAGACGCTGCCTTGGTGACTAGGGCACTCCAAGAGGTGCTCACCACACCACACAGTGCTATCTACCTATCAGTGCCCCCGTTTATACATCCAATGATTAAATCAAGCATCACCATCTAGCAGGCAACAGCTCAGTGCAGACGCCTGTACCTTGCGTTCTATGTCCACACAGAAATGACACATAGGCAATAAAACCAATGTCTAAACACAGCAAAGCCCAGCAGTGAAGTCAGGCAGCTGCTTAACAGGGATTTCCTGAGCTGAAACCTAAGGCAGGAGTCAGCCTGGGCTGTAGGCGGACAGCCATGCGACGAGATAACACCAGGCAGAGCTTGGCTCTAACCAGCCCGAGGCATGCTGCCGAGATTACTCCAAGGACTGGCGGCCCTGTTAGGGGGAGCTGTATGTGGCTAGAGATTTGTGTTAAGGGCCTTTCAGCAGCCACTGCTGTATTTTCTGACAAGATGAGTGAGGACAGGGCTAGGTAGAGACCTAGTCTGGAGGGAGCCAGGGCTTCAGTGTGACCGGGAAAGGAGCAATAGATTGCGAAGGGCCGATCCACTAATGCTTCCCACAGGCTGCCGAAGTGCCAAAGACCTAGGTCTCTCCCTCGTCCTCGGAACCTTTCCTCGCCATCCCACTGCCTCTGCCCGGCCCGCCGCTCACCCGGTAAGCGAATTTCATCCTGCTGCCACACGTGCGGCGTCTTGCCCGCACCACTTCCGGAATCCGAACTACCTCCGGCGCGCAAACGCGCACTTCCGGGGCGGGGCAGCGAGCACAGCATCTGGTAAAGCCCCGCCCTCTCTGCGCCACCATCAAGGCACTACGCAGGCGCTGTGCGGCTGTGAACTGGCTAGTGGCGACCGCGGGACTGTGGAGAGCAGAGGTGCGGTCTGGGTCACGCTGTGCAGCTGCTGCTGGCTCCTGAGCAAGAGCTGTGAAAGCGAGCAAATCAACGCACACGCGACTGTAACCGTGCCATCGCAAAAGAACCAAGTTCAAACGGCGTTTCTTCTTAAAATGTGTAGTTTTAGAATTTTAATGCTTACACTTTAAACAATCTTAGTACAGCGACTTTACTCTGACATTACAGAATACTGTGAAAATGGAACCAAGGTCTGCAGTGTCAAAGTCAGCAGTCACCTTTCCTAGACCCAGTCCCAGAGAACAGCTGCCAGCTGTCTTACAGAGAAAGGGCGTCTTCATGAGAAATAAAAATTTAATGTAATGTAGGGCTTATTTTAGGTTTAAGGGAAACACATTGTTCAGCCCCGTTCATAATAAGTGGCACGGGCTGGAGCGATGGCTCAGAGGTTAAGAGCACTGACTGCTCTCCCAGAGGTCCTGAGTTCAATTCCCAGCAACCACATGGTGGCTGACAACCATCTACAATGTGATCGGATGCCCTCTTCTGGCTTGTAGATGTACATGCAGACTGAGCACTGTATACATAAAAATAAATAAATCTTTAAAAAAAAAAAAAAGTGGCACAACTTTGCATTTTTAGATAAAACCTGGCATGTTTAATTTCAGTTTAAAATTAAACTTTCTTTTAAATGCTAAAGAAAAAGCCAAGAGAAGCCTTGTTATCTCCTCTTCATGGGATTTCTACTCTTGTGTGAAACTAAGAGGCACCCACTCCTGGCTGCACAATGAGGCTGTAGGCTGGAGTCATTACATACAATTCTCACATTACAGTCAGAAGTTACAATTCTTCCAATCACAGGAGAGCCTATGAAATTCTCAACAATTAAAACTGCCTTTCTTTTCCTGCTGCTGGGTCCACGTGTGCTACCAGCTGTCTGCCAACACTGGTGCACTTCACAATGTCTCACACCTGCGGCATCTTCACCAAACTACACATACCCTGACAACAAAACCCAGCGACAGTCTCCTAGCTCCTCTACAAATAGAAGAAACAAGGATGACTCTTCATGACGCCTCTATCTTGAAAACAAACACATGTACTTTCTGGGTGGCTAGAGAAGGGGGGGGGGTGGAATTCCTTGACAGATTTGTTTTCATCCTATTTCCAGATGACAGAACTACCATAAACGGTTTAGATTTCCCCTTTGGTTTATTCTAAATATATGTAATTAGAAAACCTCAGAGAACTCAGAAATATGAAAATCTAAGGAGTAGCTAACTCCGAATTAGACTCCACTCTCTAAAGGGAGCAGTACAGCACAGTGGAGGGAGGCTAGCAGTGCCAGGTGGAAGCTTGTCTGGCAGGATCAAGTCTCAAAGACTTCCTACGTGAACATCTGCAGGGCAACTGTTAAGTTGGACAGCAAACAGATTTCTGAGGGCTGTAAACATTCAGTAAGTATGAAGTTCTAATTTGCATAGCTAGCTTGCCCAAGTTTATTAGTTTTAAATTGCACATAAAATAAGTTTCCTAAATGTTTCAATTAGTGTATATTATTAATTTATTTGTTTTTAGACAGGGTTTCTCTGTGTAGCCTTGGCTGTCCTGGCCTTGCTTTGTAGACCAGGCTGACCTTGGGCTCACAGATCCGCCTGCCTCTGCCTCCCGAGTGCTGGGATCAAAGGTGTACCTGCCCGGTCCATGTTTCTTTATGGATTACTCCAGCTCCTGCCAATGAAAAGGATTTAAGGGGGAAATCACACCATCCTTTCTGAGTTAAAAGCAGATAAGACTGAATACTGAAATGCTGGCTTGGCTCTCCTGGCTGCTGCCTGTGCCCCTCATGTCTGCCCGAGCGCAGCCCCTGGGCATCAGCACGACTGAAGGGGCTCCTTCCTCTTCCAGCTCTCTCTCTCGGGCTCCACTCACGTAAGCCACACCAATGAAGCCAGAGCACTCTTATGTGTACAAAAATACATCACTTCGGAGGACTGAGAATGTTTAATACATACAGCATGTATTTACAAGCTATGACTTCCACACTAGTAAAAACAAACACACATTTATTTTGTCCTTGATTTTTGGTGCAACTTATACACAAACATTACATCAGTTAGTCTGTACTCTTAAAAATAATAAATCAACAATATGTACAATCAAATTTACAACCAAAAGTAAATGAACCCGTTGGTGCGGCATGACTGCAACCCAGTGGCCCAGCGGGGGCTTCTCCTGGCCCTGAGTCCTTTACGACTGACCAGAGCACAAGAGAGGCCCCTCTCATCTTCACTCCAGATGGAGCATCTTCAGTTCCAAGACTTAAGGTGCAAAAGATGTCGATTATACAGCTACAATACATGAGCAGACTTTAGAGTGAGAGAAAACATTTCACTCCCACATCCGACAATTATAATAAATATAGATTTAATTCCAAGTGCATATGATATTCAATCAATATTAGGGAGAATCAGGGGTCCAGAACTTTTACCTAAGCCTTCTCCACACCATACTTCCCTGTGTTCTGGTCATCCCCAGTACCTCTCATGTGGCTTCTACAGATGGACCTTGTGATCTGCCGGGCATCCCAAGGCACAGAAGGAGTAACGTTTCTTCCCACCCCACCCCCTGCCCCCAAAAGGTGTTACTATAAAACCATAACTAGGGAGTCTGGAGTGTAGGACACTGTTCCATCCCTCAGGAGGCCCACAAGTCACCCAGGGACCGGGCTGTGTGAGCAGAAGGGCACACAGTGCCATAAGACTGTAGAGTCTGCTGACGGTCCACCTGAAAGAAAGAGAATGGCGCCTGGTACGGGGAGCCACCAGGAGAAAGGCTGTGGGAGGAGACCAGTCTCGTGGGGAGGGTATGATGAGTTAGGGAAACCAGCACGGGGACAGGGTCAGGGATGAAAAAAAGAAAACAAATTCTGTGTCATAGACAACATGAGGTGACGCTCTACTCCGCCGAGCAGCTGAAGGACACTGTTCTCTGCTGTGTCTGTAGCTAGGCAGGACTGCCAGAGTCTGGTTAGAGCTAGTGTGTTACCACAGACCACAATCCAGCCACAATCCCTAAAGTGCACTCATGGCCACTCTGTGGCTCCACTGGCCCATGGCTGGGTCAGGTAACACTGACTTCCAGGACATGGTCGTCTTGACTGGGAATGACCAGGATCTGCATGCCAGTGCTGGAGTTGAAGACCTGGCCTGTGGGCAGTGCCTGGAGCCGGGGCATGGGCAAGCCTTTGTGTTCGCTGCTGGAGGCTGAGTGTGTGCTGCCTCTGCTCCGCACGCTGCTGCAGTCCAGCTGGTCGTCCAGGTGCTTGTCCACGGACAGGCTGTCGTTTTCTATCCAGCTGTCTGTGGAACACAGGAAGTCAGATCAAGGCACCACACAGTGAGCCTGGCGAGGGGGAAGCCAATCTGGGCTGTCGTGTGGATGCAGAAAGAGTCGCCCAAGTGTCAGACTATTACAGAATGACTGTGGGCTTTAAAACTAGAAGAACAAACTAGGTTTGGGGTGTTATTTTCTACTGGCCACGAAAATATGTCTTAACTTTTCAATGTGTACTGAAGCTAAAGTCTATTCAAATACAGAATTTACCACGGATCCTAAGTGGGCTCTGCCTACAGCTTTCACATTACGTTCAGTAGAAACCACACTTGGGAATTAACACTGTGGTTTGGTCCCAGAAAGATGCCAGGTAGTGCAGAAACTGCGGTGCCCCAGTCAGTTCTCCCCTGAGGCCTGGGGAAACAGCAGGCCAGCACTAAGTACACTGTGCAGCCCACAGTTTGGGGAGTTTGTGCTGTGTTTTAAACCCCTCACATCTACATCTGTACTTTTAAGCTAATGGTTCCGCACAAGTGAGGGGGTGAGGCTATGCTCGGATGCTCAGGGGGTCTGGACAGTGAGTGGCTAACTTGCAGAACTTCCAACATGGGATGGGTTGTCAGGACGTGACCCACTTTATACTTATGTAAGGTGGGTCTGCCCTTTGTAAACTCCTTACCAGCATCCAATTGAGAGGCATGAGCAGAGTGATGGGGGAGGTACTTAAACAGTCGGACATCAGGCAAGGGGAGGTAACCAGCAAACAGAGGCATCACTTCCATGTGGACTCTGTGAGTGGCCTGGGCAGCTACAGGCATGGAGATGACACCACAGCTCTTCCCACATACAGCCCAGTTGCTGCTGTTGTCCACAACTGAAATGAGAAGGACACAGCATTCATACAGATAGCAAAGCGAGACCCTCAGTCACAGTAGACCCTACTACAGTACACACGTATCACTAAGCCCACCTTACAGTGGACACGTGCGTTAACCATCAAGGCACACCACTGTTTTAGTGCAGCACTTAGTCACATTAGATGCAGACAGAAAACCACCTTTCCTATCAGATAAATGAACTGTTAAGCTAGGCTATTTGGAGGCTGGAGGCAGATCTGTGTGTGTGTAGTTGCATCAGGACCACTGATCTTTGCTGTACCTTGTCTCCCGTGTTGAAGGCTTGGCCTTCAGCTGGTGGCAACACTGCAGGATCACATCACAAGGGTGCCAACTTCATCAGTGAGTTTTAGAGACAGGTTCATGCAAATGGCTGTTAGGAGTTGAGCCTGGTTGGAGCTCTTTCTCTCTGGAGATGTGTCATTGAAGGGCTGTCTCATGAACAGGTCCTTTTTCTTTTCTGCTTCCTGGATGTCATGAAGTGAGCAGATTCCTTCACCTTATTGCCCAACTACCATGTTTCAGATTTGTCTCAGTCCCACAGCCACAAACAGGGCCAATTGCTGGTGAGTAGCCATTAACCAAAGGACTGTTCTTTGGTAATCACAGCCTCTGTCACAGCGATAGGCAGCTGACTAGCACTGCCTGGATCCTGCCCCGACCACTCATGGAGAATGATGCTGTCAACCTTCAGGCACTTCCCCAGGATGTAGAAAGATGGTATATACTGCAGCACTGAGACCCATCTTGGGCACAGCAGGGCCTTAGCATGTGGAAGCTGTCATCAATATTATTTTGTTGTTGTTTTGAGACAGGCTCTGGCTGCTCTTGAGCTTACTATGGAGACCAGGCTGGCCTTGAACTCACAGAGATATGCCTTCTTCTGCCTCTGGCGTGCTGGGATTAAGGGCATGTACCACCCCCAGCTGACCAACATGCTTCTTAAAACCACCTCCATTGATCTAGGGCGATCCTAACACCAAGCCTGAGGTCAGGACAGTGAGCGAAGCCAGCCCAGGGTCAGAGTGGTGAGCAGGAAAAGACTCTTCCCACAAGAAGCAGACCAGCAGCAATGTGGTCACAGTTGCCTAAGCCACAGCAGCATCAGCAGCCTACATATGTGTGACTGGAAGGCCAGGAGCAACAGGAGCAGGTGGGATGGCCGTGAGGTCAGGCAGTGCTGCAGAACAGGCAGGGAGGCAGGTCTCAGGCACAGCTGCAGGACACCCTAATCTCTGAGTGAGCTCTAGGCATCTGTCTCCATGTCACGCTCACACTGGTCTTGAAGGCACAGGCCGTACTCACCATCACATCCCTTATAGTCTTCACTGCATGGACTTGCTGGGAAACACAACTGGACTTTAGGATGCCCCAAAAGCAGTCAGTCATCTACTGTTCAGTTCATCACCCAGAGAAGCTTTTTTCTTTTCTATTTTCTTTTTTGTGGGTGTGTGTGATGTGTGTGCCATGGAGTACATGTGGACATCAGAGAACACTTTGCAAGAATCAGTTCTCCCCTTCCATCATGTGGGCCTCAGGGATGAAACTCAGGTGGTCAGACTTGGTGACAAGCACTTTGACTCATTCAGGCATCTTGCAAGTCCAAAAGCATTTCTTATTTGTTTGTCTGTTTTTTGTTTTTCGAGACAGAGTTTTTTTATGCAACCCTGGCTGTCCTAGACTCATTTTGTAGGCCAAGCTAGCCTTGATCTCAGCGATTCGCCTGCCTCTGCCTCCCTTAGTACTGCAATTAAAAGCATGTGCCACCAGCCTGGCTCATAAGCATCTTTTAAACTGTGAAGTGTGCCTGGACAGTTAGAAGGGGCACACACCCAGCCTTCCCTACTGTGCAGTCTCAAATGACGACAGGAACCTGTGCTGGCCCGACATGGCCACCATGCAGCAGCTCTCAGAAGCCCAGCACATTCAAAGGCACTTGGTCAGGCACTTCTTTTGGTATAAATCCACAGAACCACAGACTCTGAGCTGTCTGTCCTTACCCTGATTCTTGCCAACCTCTCAACCATTCCCCTCCATTAATGCTGCCTCCAACCCTCTCAGAAGAGGGGTGAAGATGCCCAGCCAAGACACCATGTGTACCCAGAGTCCACTCTTTTACTGCACCAGCCAGCAGCTGAGAACATCAGAGCCACTTCACTGTGATGCTTCATGCTGTTCCCAGGCTCAGCTGCACTAAGGCAGCTTGCGGGCAAAAGTGTGTAGAGCTCACGCATTGTGTGCTGAACCGGGCCATCTCCACAACAGCTCAGTTCTTGAGACAACGACTGGCAAGCTACAGCAATCAGTGCTAGTATCGAGCAGATGTTTTCTTGAAAATGGACCGCATAAGGCTGCCATGTCATGTCACGAAACAGCCTTGAACCAGGCATGTCAACCCACACCTGTCACTCCAGAATTTCAAGGCTGGGGCAGGAGAACATCTATGAGTCCCAGGCCAGCCTGGGCTACACAGCAAGACCCTGTCTCAGCCCCTGTTACCATCTCCCCCAGCCTCCCATCCCTAGCCAAGAGTCTTTGTCTTGAGTGATAAAGTGTGCATTTGCCTCAGTGCTGGCTGTGCAGGTGAGGCGCTCAGACAGGGGTTTGATGCTGTGAGATGAGACATGGCTACAGCTGGAAGGTGTGCAGACTTGGGAACCATGCTCTCTGAATGACCAACTCAGGGTGCTGCCAAGTGACACCTGGCCAAAGATCCACTCTAGCCAGCCAGGACAGCTGGGAAGGGTGCATGAAACGAGCGACTTCAGACTCCGGCAGTGGGGCGTCTCTACAGGCTTCCTCATGCACTTAACTAGTACACAGCTTCTCCACAGAGTAGACCCAGATGAGTACAAAAATGTGGTTATCTCTGATTAAGCTGGACAACAAAATGGAATGGCTCCAGAATGTCACATGTACTGTATTTTTCCTACTAGGGAACAGTTATTTTTCATGAAAAAGTCATGTTATATATTTACTGTACTTTTTTTTACTTATTTTAGTATATGTGCACGATGATGTGCTGTGTGAGTCAGGCACACACGTGTCGGTCAGCTCTCTCCTTCCGCACGGGCTTCTGTGCAGCAAGCACACCTTTACTTGCTAGGCCATTCTGCCAGCCCTGTTTTATTTCATGTGTATGTGTTCATTCATACATATTCACATGTGGAGGCCAGAGGTCAACTTTGGCCGTCATTGCTCAGGCACCATTCATCTTGTTTTGAGACATGGTCTCTCCCCAGCCTGGATCTTGCTAAATAGACTAGCCTGGCTGGCAAGCAAGCACTGGGATTACAAGGGTATGTTACCACACTCAGCTTTTCTTTTCTTTCTTTTAATTTTAAAGACAGGATTTCTGTGTAGTCTTGGCTGTCCTGGAACTCATTATGTAGACCAGGCTGGTCTCAAACTCACAGAGATCCGCCTGCCTCTGCCTCCCAAGTGCTGGGATTAAAGGCGTGCACCAGCACTGCCCGGTTATACTCAGCTTTTTATATAGGTTCTGGAGATTGAGTTCAGGTTCTTCAGCTTACACTTAATGACTGAGCCAGTTCTCCACCCCTGTTTTTGAAATGGAATCTCAAGTAGCCCAGGCTGGCCTAGAATTACTTTGTAACCTGATTCTTCTGAATCTACTTCCCAAGTCCTAGTGTTACAGGCATGTGCCACCATACCTGGCCCACTGTGTTTCTTTACATTAGTATTAATGGATGTGCATGTGTATGCAGGCACACGCATGTTGTGTCATACATGTGGACATCAGAGGATGCTTGAGAATTGATTTTCCTTCCACTGTGGGCTCCAGGGGTCTCGCTCAGGCCATCAAGCCGGTGCTTCATGGTCGGTGCTTTCCCCCACTGAGCCATTCTGCTGGCCCCACGGTTGTTTTAAACATAATAAATACTCAGTTCATCAGTTATGTTAAGGGTGATTTTGAGAACTGCAGGGCCTGGGCAGAGTAAGAGAATAGTGTGTGGTCAGGGGCTTCAGCTGTTGGGAGCAGGATGATGCAGCTCGAGGGAAGACACACCTGTGGTCCTGAGTCCCCAGGCTGCTGCTTGTTAGAATGCACTGTAGTAACAGAGCTGGGCTTCCTGAGCCCAGGACTGTGCAGTACCCTGACTCTATCAGCAAGTGCTGTGAGTCTAGAACACTCTCTTCTAGGATGCCACATTTAATGGAAGGCCATGGAGCATCACACCACCAGGAAGATCTGGAGACCTACCTTCATACATAAGCTTTGTGGAAAAATATTCCTCAGATTCCACGAGTGCTTCATCCTTGTCCACATCCAGGAGGTCGGCAAGTCTCGTGATAGACACCTCCAAGGAGCAGAGCGAGCCTGTCCTACAGTACTCAGCTCCGGAAGCAGGAAGGATCTCCGCCCTCACACTGTACAGAGTCTGTAAAGGAAGGACAGAGAAGATAAAAGACAGCTCACCCGAATGGCCAGAAGAAAGGCTGCTGAGGCCAGAGTAGAGCTGCACAGCCACAGAGCCACGCTGGCAGCTTATTCTCAGATGCAACCCCAACTCTACGGCTTTAGACTCTTTCTTTTCTTTTTACATTTACTCTTGTTGTTGAGAGGAAAGGCTAAGTGTGCAGTGCGTGTGTGTGTGTAAATCAGAAGCCACATGTGGAGTTGGTTCTCTCCTACCTTTATTCAAGCCACACACTGGCTACATTTAACTCTATGGCTAATGTATAGAGTTGAAAACAAAGGCTTCAACCCAATGAGTGTGATTTGGTTGGCAGGAGATGGAAAAAGAACTGGTTAGCGGCAAGAACAGCGCCGCCTTCCCTGAGACACAGCGCGGCTTCCCAGCTACACCTTCACATAAGGTCAAGGGAATGCACTAACTGAACCAGACCCCACCAGGCTTGTGTGCCCAGCTCACAGCCACTCAGAGCAGCACACTCAAACAAGAGGTGGATTATAGACAAGCAGTTAACTTTCTCCTATAGCACTTCCTGTTTTGTGTTTGAAGCACTCACTGCCTGGGAGCAGGAGCTCAGGGTAGAGATGAAATGGCTCTAACTTATACCCCATATTGTTATGGTGACAAGAGGAGGAGGCCAGGGGTCTAAGTCATAGGTCATCAGCACTGTCAGGAGAGGTGCACCCTAGGAGGTGCTATGGCTCCAGTACACTGAAAGAATCCACCGAATCCCGAGAGGACGTCAAGTGCCCCACGCTTCCATCCCATACCCCATCTTCCAATAACATACTACATACAAAAAAGTTCTCCATGTGAAATTCGTAAGTGTAGGGCTTCAAGGAGACAGTCAGCCGCTCTTCAGAAGCTGGGGAAAATCCCACAGAGAACTGGCAGTGCAGAGGAGGGGGAGGCTCCTGCGTCCACATCAGCTCCCAGACAAAGAACACAGACTGCTTGCTGTGGATAAGCTGTAATGAGAGGCACGACTTTGGTCACAGTGCTAGGAGCCCCGGGGAGGACACAGGCCTTCCACTTTATGCAAAGGGGCATGTGTGAGGCCCGGGTTCCTGCGGCTCAGCAACACCTAGCACTGCCTCAGTCCTGCCTGTGCAGCCTGGCACAGAGCCTGGCCCCGCTGGGAAAAGGAGGAGTCTACTTTACGACTGCATAAGCTTCGCAGCGTCAGAGATCATGAAAAGCAGCTTCCACAATCATTATTAGTACACAGCAAGCTCCTTACATAGCTCCATCATGGGGAATGCCTCTGTCACAGCTGGACAATGGTACTGCCTAGATGTGGCAGAAACTTCAGAAGATGGGCTAGCAATTGAGGAAGGAGGTCACGTGGCATGAGAAGAGTACTGGGCCCCGCCCCCTCCCTCCCAGGCTCCCATAAGGTAATGGCAATAGCAGCTCTGCTCTACCATGCACTCCCTCCATGATGAGCTCCCTCCATGTGGACAAAGTGAGCATGGAGTAAAGCCATGGGCTAGAACCAGGAGCCAAAGAAACTTTTCTTCCTTTCAGGCACTTTCTCTTAGTGGGAAAATTGGCAAATACTGACACGGCAGTCCCACCAGGGGCAGGGCAAGCTCAAGGATTAATTCTAAAATGGCAAAGGCATTCCTGCGCCATCTGCTGCCCCCTCAGCCTTCTAAGCCACCTGTTCCTCAGGTGAACTATGCAGGCACAGGCAAGGTGCAGCACTGACCCAGGCCCTCAGCTTCAGCCAGACACTCTGCTCGCCTTCCCTGACCTGCTGAGCATCTGGTGCTCAAACCAGAGGACAGTTACCTGCTGGGACTGTGTGTTCAGGGGCACCAGCCTCAGGTCAGTAGCATGGCTCATGTCTTCCAGATTATTATCTGACAGCTCAAAGTCCAGTTCTGACAGGTTCTGGACACAGACTTGCACATATTTCCTAAAGCACAGAAACAAAGTGGGTCACTCCAACCATCAGGACCGCCTGTGTCTCAACTATTTGCATGTCCAAAATGATTATCGAGATGAGGGTAACAGAGGTGGGAGACCACCTAGAGTGGTCTCACTCCACGGCTGGCACCCCAGCCTGAATGAACAGGACAAAGCAGTGGAGCACTAATACTCATCACCTCTGCTTCCTGACTGTGGATACAGGGTGACCAGCTGCCCACTGCTCTGCGCCATCTTCCCCGCTATATAGGACTGTATCCCCCACAACTCTTGGCCCAAATAAACCCTTCCCTATGTTGCTTTTGTCATGGCGACAAGTAATTAATACAGATGTTTCCTAGCTGCTTTTGTAAAGCAGCTCAGGTTCTTTTAGAGATTTGAAGGTTTTCAACCTTTATATGCACTATTTCCCTGCTGTTAGTGACAGGCAGAGAAAAAATACTGTTAGTGTGACACTCCTTTCTTATAATGCACCCATATCCTATCAGTCCATGAGAAAGAAGGGCTGCTCCAGTGAGAGCTAAGAGTCGGGCTGCCAGTGTTGTCATTTAAAGCAGGAAGAGCAGACACTGTGTGGCCCTGACGCTGTGAAGTCACCTCTAAACTCCCCCAGTAGGTTTGATAACACCGCTAGAGCAGGAGTGCTCAACCAGGCAACCAGGCTCTGCCCAGAAGACATTGCCATACGCGGGGGCATCTGGGGCCGTGACACTGGTGTAGTGAGAGCACCCAGAGGTGCTGCTGCTGAGCACTCTGAGGAGTACACAACAGCCCATCTAGCTGAGAAGCACCAGGCCTCGAATATTAGTACCCTGGAAGTAGCTAGCAGGTAGCAACGGTGCAGTGACAGAACCAGCTACAATAACCTATGAGGATGCACTGGGCAGCCCAGAACCTAACACCTTGTAGAAGTTGAACAACTAGTCTGCCAGGAAGTCAGGAGCATAAAACAGAGATACGGGGTAGAAACAGTGTGGTCATCAGTTGAAGATCTGGTTTGGATTCACTGAAAACTTTACACTGACGTGTCAGCTGTGAGGCAGAGGGGAAGCTGGGAACATGGCCTGGGTATCCAGGATACAGGGAGCTACTCTGGTAATGTGTAAAAATCCCAGTGACACACAGGGACAAGCTGTACACCCTGTCTGTTCCCAGGAAGAAGCAAAGTTGGCCCCTATCCCATCCTCACCGGGTTCCAGCAGAGAGCAGAGAGTGTGTGGTCCTGAAGGGCACACTGAATGTCAGTGCAATGACAGTGGAGTAGATAGACCACGGGCAATCGATGGACACCTGCAAAGACACAGAGGACACCTTTAGGCCATTGTGCAACAGCACAATCCTGTCACCTTTCATCCAGCTGACAGAGGCTTTATTGTGGTTCAGCATCACTGTCCCGAGAGGAAATTGTATTAAACATATTCTCACATTAACAAGTGAAAAACAAGGAGCCACAGAATCAGCAAGAAATGGAGACAGAATTGGAACGGATCCCAGAACACGAGCTCAGCCCACAGCACAGGCATTCTGGCAAGAAAGAGCAGACCACCTGTGCCTCACACCCCGAGGGCCAAGAGGCCAAGTGCACCCATCCAGTTACCTCACCTGACAGAACTTAGCTAAAGGCCAACCAGAGTGGGGTTACGGTGGGAACAAAGAGACACTCCCTAGGGGCAGGAAAAGAGCAGGTGTGAGGTTGGCTGCCTTTATCCTCACACAGAACGGACAGATCTCCCACTGAAGGAGACCTCATCTTTACCCACGTGTTCTCCGCATAGAGTGCAGGGAGCCATTTCCTAACTACTCTTGTGAGCCTGTGAGGTAGTGTGGGTGAGAATGGCCGGCCCCCTTAGGCTCATGTCTGAATACTTGGTCTCCAGCTGATGGAGCTGCTGGGAAGGATTAGGTGTCTGGAGGAGGCAGGCTCTGAGGATTCAAAAGCCTACCATTCCCAGTTAGCTCTCTGTCTCCTGCTTGTGGATCAAGATGTCAGCTCTTAGCTACTGCTCTAGTGCCTGCCTACCTGTCACCCTGCTCCCCACCACGATGGTCATGGACTGTAGTCCTCTGAAACCATAGACCACAAATTAAACGCTTTCTTCTATGAGCTGTCTGGGTCATAACATTTTTATCATAGCACCAGACTGGAAGACTGGAAAGGATAATCTCTTCCACAGAGATCGACTATCTTATACCTTAGGCCACAGTGCATTTAAAGTGACTGCTGTCTGGGTCTGCCCTCTGTTCCTGTATCAGCACTGCACAATAAGGGAGGCTCAAAGGGGGCCTCAGAACTGAAACCATGTCATAGGAGGTGGACACACCTGGCAATACTCCATGAGCTGACTTCACATGCACCTGAGACCTGAGCAACCGTCTCTCTGAGCAGCTGTCAACAAATGCCAGCCCCAGAGCTGTTCCTGGCTGAGATGACCCAGGGCTTGGTCAGAGGGCCATGGATCCACCCTCCCTCCCAGTGTCACAATGATGCCACTATAGGTGCAGTGATGTCAGAGCCCGTGAGTCTCCTATGGTGGCTGCAGCCCAGATGAGTGCACAGGAGAGTACAGGCAGACTCCACGCTCCTCCTACCCAGACAGGCAGAGGCTGCTGCCTGGCTGCACAACCCAAGACCCTCTTACCTTGTGATCTGTGGTAATCATGCAATGGCCAGCTCTCTGCGTGTCTTTCTGTTTCCTATGGGGCTCTGGTGTCCCCAGAACACTCGTCTCCCCCTCAGCTACTGGAGCTGAAGGTAAAGACAGAACCTCTAGCTCAAACTCAATCACATGGTATGCAGGTGCAGTGGGAAGACCGATGCTTGTGACCTTGTCAGAGGACTGGATCCGGAGCAAGGCAGTGGAGCATTCCTCTGTGGGAGACAGAAAGTCACCTCAGACATGGCTCTTTGCCTTGCTCCCGTGAGCAAGGAGTAGGTGTAATGGGAGGTGCTCCTGAGCTCTTGCCTATGTACCTGAATGAGGACAGTGCTAGGGGAGACAGGGCTCCAGAGGAGGCTGGTGGGCCAGGCAGTGCCTACAGTGCAGACAGATGGGGCAGTGCCACATGCCTGCATGTTCTGTCTTACTACAGACCAACACCTGCCCCAAGGAAAAGGAAGATGAGGGCTAGAGACTAGAGCCTAAGAGCGTGACCTGCTTGTGCTCTTTAGTGGTGAGTGGAGTGGCCGGGCCTGGAGAAGCACCCCTGTGGAACATGGTGCAGCTAAGACAGTGCACTGAGAGTGCCTAGCAAGGCTGGCAGCACATGGCACCTAATGAGCAAACCATGCTCAGTACACAATTCTAAATGTATGGCCCACTCAGATGCTAGCTGAGGCCACCTACAAGTGCTGATGGCAGAGGACAAGACAAAGTACCACAAAAGCGGCAAGGTAGCGATGCCTGGTTACTCTTCCATCCCGGAAGTGTGTGACTACAAGTGCAGCAGCTGCCGGCCTGCCTCACCTCTTGAGTTAGAGTAGACCACAGCTCTGTTCTCCGCCTGACACAAGATGAGCATGGCTTCAACGTTGCTGAGCTGGAGGCTGTCTCCGTTTTTTACTGTGTAATGGCCAGTAGTGACAGTAAACTTGACTTTCTGAGGAATGCCAGCCAAAAGGCTATCTAAATGAAACAAGACCGCAATTAATATCACTGTCCCCTTAAGTGCAGTCACAGGAGCCCAGGGAAGGTGACTTTGTTTCTTTTACTGCAGAGTTCGTTAGCCCTGGGTGCCATTCCCTCCTGCCTCACTTTTACTCACTGAGAACAAAGGACACATGAGGGAGGAGAGCGGCACCTGGGCTGGCAGTGAGAGACTGCTGTTCATCAGTTACCAAGGCAGACCCGGCTCCAGAACAGAGCAAGGAATGGGCACTGGAGCTGCTCAGGAGAATGGAGCAGGGGATGGGGTGAGAGGCCAGAGGCAAGGAGGCAAGACAAGAAGGGGAGGGGGGCTAGGCTTCTAGGAACAGAGAGCAGGCCATGCATAGCATACCCCCATGTAAGAGCCCCAGAACAAGGTGCTGGGCCTGACACCCAAGGGCATCTGCTGGTGGCCCTGCAGAAGCTGGAAAATAAAGAAGTAGGCAAAACCAAGGACATTTAACTAGGAAGAAAATGTATTGTTCATTTGTTTCAAATAAAAGGTTTATCATGGCTCAGAGCTAGGGGCTAGAATAAAAGACCTGCATGTGGTGATGGCAGCCAGGGCCTTGCATGGGAAGACAGGGAGTGTGTGTGGTTCATGTGTGCACTTGTGTGCCTCTATATGCACCAGAAAACTGCACTCCTTGATATTATTTCTGAATGGAAGAAAACAGTAAGTGAAGGTGTCCCTAGTCAAAGAGCTTGCTCTCTAATATTCTAGAACATGCTGCAGTCATTTGTGAATGCCAGTTTCTTCTAATCTGAAAGCTTACCAGCAGGACATAGTCACTAGGTTTCTTAAGCATGATCAGAGCATGAATTACACTCTGCGTGCTGCCACCAAAAGGGAGCACAAGTTCCCTGCAGAACACCTTTGTGTCTTTCAGATACACCATGCATGGTTACTAAGCATGGTGGCTAGCGATCACAGGACCGTGGGCATCCCCATGGACAGATCTGCAGCCAGTGGCTTCCACTTCCCTTTCTGGCTGCCCTGCAGATAGACAGCAGAGGAGCCAGGAGCTGTGGAAGGTGGTATATAAGAGCCTCCCTCGAGCCCTCTCGACTTCCTGTGTGGCTGCAGGCTCCACTCACCAGCCAGCGGTTCCACATGCAGCTGAGGCTCCTGAGAGTACACATCATACTGTACAATGGGGTGGATGTGTGCAAGGACAAACCACACAGGGCCCACCGAGGCCCGTAGCTGCCGCAGCGTGTATGTTCCAGGTTCTTTGGCCTAGGGGTAAAACAAGGCACTTGGAAAGATGACACTTTCTGCATTACGAGTTCCTAAGGTAAAGGTGAGCTGTCCTCTCACTGGAATGCTATTGTCTTCCCTGCAGCCGTTTATCCTGAGCCCCGCACCTGCACCTAGGCTGCTCTAACAATCTGTTGGCTCTGCAGGCCTTTCTGAGCACCTGACGCTTCTGACTCAGCTCTAGCCCCCATGAGGTAGACCCAGGGTGAGGACAGGTGCAAGTCCCACTAGGACAAGACCACACCCATAGAGGACAAAAGTGTCTTCCTCAGACCCTGTCCTCACATGAAACAAACAGGGTATGCTTCATCAGAGCCAAGTGTACAGTCCTGCCATCCATGCAGCCACCAAAGAAAAACAGCTTATAGGGCGGTCACCTTCAAAATCTCCTTAACAAGTGAGAGGGCATCTTCAGACACACAGGAACCAGCTAGGAAAATCCCCACAGGTCAGCCAGTTAAAAAGCTGACGAAAGCCCAAAGAGCTTCATAAAGACTTTCATAGAGTAGCTGGGGATGGTGGCTCATGCCTGTGGAGAAGCTGAGGCAGGAGGACTGCCATGAGCTTGAGGCCAGCCTGTCTCAAAATAAAATCAAAACAAAACCAAGAACAAACTTCACTTAAAGACTTATCAACAGCCAAGCAGCTGTGTAAATACAGAAGCTGCATCTTCTCTAGGATAGGACAAGAACTGGAAGCAGCAGAGGGGCCTCAGCGCTCTCAGCTCCTCCCAGTCTCCGCCAACTTGAGAGCCATGTCCTGAGCCCAGCCCAGCCCATACCTGGGTCCTGAACACTATCTTGTTGGCTCCTGGCTGCAGAGTCACATTGTCGCACCTCAGCACATGGGCCCCATCCTCCAGGGCCAACCCTGAGGGCGCCTCTAGAGAGGAGGTGCTCTCCTGCCTCCTTAGGAGCATGTGGACATTCCTACAGATAATGCCGGTGGTGTTCAGGGAGCTGTCCGAGGGGCTTCTCTCCAACATCTCCGACAACTCCAGGGCAGGCAGGTTGTTCTGAGATGCAGGGGACAGAGAGGCCTCGGCAGGGAAGGTGATGATTCCATTGGAAGTCTTGTGCTTGGTCAGCCACTCAGCTGTCTTCCGGTAGTTATTTTTCTCAATGCTGAAGTGGACGTTGACAGCAATCTGGTCCACATGGACAGGGACAGGCATCTGGCTGCATACTGTTATCTCCACAGTCAGGATGCCACCCGCATGGACCACAGCGTTGGGAGGGTCAAAATGGAGATCCTTTAGTCGTGCGAAGGAGTGCATGGGTAACACCACCTTGTGACCTGCGAACACACACACCACATGTCCCACCCTGGAGCCACGGCTCCTGCTGGCATGGGGAGGCAGTGTACTACCAGCTCAGGAACATGGGCACTTGGAACAAAGACTGCAAGCTTTGCAACCTCCTTTGCATTCCTTACATCACAAAAGCAGACTGCACAAATATTTCTAAAACTCTGGAAATGAGCAAATTAACAGCAGATTTATAGAAGATTTCCACAGCAAATCTGTGGCAAATTTAGGAGGAACAAACAACTGCTCCCGCAATCAAAAAGAAACTGGCCAGCAGTCCAATTCCAATCACCTATAAGGGACTCAAATATCCTCGCAAGCAAGCTTTAGGAATTCTACAGTAAAGAAGCCAAGTGCTCCACTGTGCCCCTGAAAGTTAGTCCTGGCATTTGCCAGTCTATGGAGATAGTAGAAAGACAGTTGCCCAGGGAGTGCGGGGTGCTCGGCAGACAGTGTAAGATGGGCTAGAACCCACAGTGTTCTCAGCTCCTTCCTCTGCCTTCCTTCTCACAAGTGCCTGACTGCGTTTAGGTACAGTGCTGCAGAACCACTGAACAGCACTGAGAAAGTAAAGAGGAGGCTGGGGCTGGGTTCAGAGGAAGCATGCTTAGCAGGGGCAAAGCTGAGGCTGCTGCTATGGCTATGGCTGTGGGTTGGTCCATTTAAATCAAAAGAGAACCGAGACATATAACCAAACTGACTATATGTGCCAAGAATTAAGTGACATATGGATCTTCTCTGGATTCCATTAAAAATGATTTGTGTGGGTCTGGAGAAACGGCTAATGGGCTAAGTGCTTGGAATGTGTGCATGCATATCTCAGGTTAGGACCTCAGCATCCACCCAAAGGCCGAGCATGGAGGCCTGCATCTACTGCTGCAGGACTGGGGAGCAGGGAGACGCACATTCCACAGTTCTCTGGCCAGCCAGTCTAGAAACAAGTTCAGTGGGAGACCTTGTCTCCAAAAGTAAGTGGAGGAGTGATTAAGAAAGACATCCTAAAATTACACTCTTCTTTTTCACAGTGGCATGCTAACTGTTTGGGTGAAGTCCAGAGATAAAACCCACCAAAGTCCCATGGCTATTTCACAGGCCAGTAGTATGGCTTCACTCCTCCTCCTTTCATACCGTACTGAAAATCCTGTGACACAGGACCAGCCACCAGCCTCACCTGGGTTGTCTTCTTGCTGGCTGGCAAAGCTGAGGATCTCTTGGCAGAAGTACTTCCGCTCCTCCTCCGTCAGGTGATGGTCACTGGCCAGAAGGCTGCTGGTCTGCAAGTAGCTGAAGTGTGAGTTAAGGGCCAGGGAGGAGCTCCTGAGGATGCTGGGGCAAAAGGGCTTCAAATGTCCCCACTTGCCTTCAAAGTATGGCTCAAAGGAGAGCGGTCTTGTTTTAAAACACTATTAGAAACTCAAAGTTAGAGTTTAAAAAGAGTGGATACTTGGTCTACGCTCTACAGCATCTCCCACCCCCGTGAGGCAGAGCCTCTCTTTCTCCTATGACCAGGAGCGGCCAGCACACTTGGTTGTGAGCAACGCCACCATATAATCAGACAGTGACTTCCTGTTTTATGACAACATTGGACTCAAAGGATACTTTTCCATTTGCCCGAGGTGTTTTTGGCACTCAGCTAGCTGTTTCCTTGTGTGTGTGACAGGCAGGGCCCAGCCCTCAGCCAGGTAATTTTTCAAAGCTCCCTGAAGATACATTTCCGCCTTCTGTGGCGACCTTTTCTTCCTTGCAAAGTTAGCAAACAGACGCTTGTTAGGCCTCACAAGGGCCAGCTTGCAGACCCCCAAATGACACTTGCATGTCTTTACAGTCCTCCGACAGTCCTTCCCACCGTCCCTCCTGTGAGGAAGCCACAGAGGGCGGCTAGGGCACCATCTGAGCAGTGGTTCACGCTGACACCATGCTGATGCTCTGGCGTCTGACACCAGCACGGCTCACCTTTCCTAGCTAGACTTCAGGTCAGGAGGTAGGAACGCTCTCTTATTGACAGGTGGGACAGCCAGGGCTGGGAGAAGGGGCTTACCTAAAGCCCTGGTGACGAGCCACAGCTGAGATGTGCTGCCATACCACACTGGACCCATGCCAACAGACTATATGGCCCAGGCATAGAGCTAGGGTCAGCTATGACTGGGCAGATACAAGCTGGTTTCCGAGACCGAGGGCACCAAAGATTAGAAAGGGAATACCAGGAGAAAGCCTTCCTAGGTCCAGGAAACCACAAAGACTCAGAATAAAACTAAGTTAAATTTCCAGCACAAAATCACCAGGGCCTGTTATACCTCAGGGAGACTGGGACTCCATGGCTTCCCTAGAGGACAGGATGCTGGGCTAACCAGACAGCAATCCTGGATGCTCTCCAGGGCATCCTTGGCACAGAGTCCCCATTTCCATTACTCTAGACACAATCAGAGTTCATAAGTCTTGAATTAAAAGTTCCTCAAATCAAGTAAAATTTAAATTTACCAAAATACATTGGCTTTTCTGGATTACTTTGGTTCTCCTGCAAATCCCTGTTTTTAAAGGGTCCAGAACTTTCCATGCCTCTTCATTTACTATCTCTAGTGCTAGAAAGCACTCTAAGAATTCAGTGAGCCTATACAGTCTGGACAATCTTAAGAAAAGGGAGGTCACCTGTCATTCAGCTACAATGTGGCTAAGCTGAATTGGGTCTTCAGGCCCTAACTAGCAGGCCAGTGCCTAGCCCTGGGATCCCGTGCCTCTTGGATTCTGCAGCGGTTAAGTCCATTAAACTCACAGCACCACAGGACCCAGCTTCCCCTGACTGCAGGAGTGGAACATGACTCCTTGAACTTGCTCACAGCCCCAGCCCCACCATGAACAGGCTAAGTGAGGGGTGGCCACTCCAGAAAACTTGTGTGTAAAAGGCCTAACCTGCAATCCACACCAGTTTTGTTTCATCTACTAAAATTACCTTACGTACATATTTTAAAACTTTGTTTTAAATACACAAATTCCCCCCTCCTTTACAAATGGCATCTCTTTACAGAGCTTTGAAATTGAATCCCACTGTGGCAGGCCTAGCAAGCTTTTCTTTAGCAGACCAGTTTTATCACATGCGAACTCCAATGCTAGAGCAGGTGTCCGCGCTCACCCAGCTCATCCCTCCCATTGCATCCAAAGACTACAGGACCAAACGCTTTTACCTACCCTGGAAGGCAGGCTCTGAAATACTTTCTTACTATACACTGAAGGTAATTAATTAACTTAAGAGTGAACATAAAAATAAATATATATGCCTTCTGCTTGTGTATCTGGATATGTATCACTAAAGTTAATTTTAGATATTGCCAGTCAAAGATCAGTAACAACCATTAAGGTAATAAGCCCAAAACTTCCCCTGTGGTTTTGGAAGAAACTCAAAGATAAAACAATGACTGGCTAATGGATTCTACTTGTCTTCATCTACCAAGCTAAGCAAACTTTACATTCACTCTATGTATAATCTTCTCATATGCATGTGAAATGCTTAAAATCAGAGTTCACCATCAATTACATGTAAAATTCTGCCAGATCTTTTCCAACAAGCTTGGCAGATCGAATCCTCCCAATACTCGTATACATCTCAATGGTGGCATGGGACAAGTCCTGTGAAAAGCAAGAAAAGCGCAATTATGTACTTGACTTTATTTTAAGATTTATTTTATTTTTAATTATGTGTATGTGGAAGTAAGGGTATGTGCACATGAGTGCAGGTGCCCCCTGGAGCTAGAGTTACAAGCCGCTTACATGGGTCCTGGGAACAGAACTCAGGCCCTCTGCACAAGCCGTACATGTCCTTAACCAATGGAGACCTCCCTCTAGACCTGTACTTGAATTTTTAGGGCACACCTTACATTTACCCAAAACTGCATCAGACACCGTGATTGATGGTTTTCACCTGGTATCTATGTTTAAACTGCCCCATGACACGCCATAGTTTCCATACAAAGTCAGTATCGTGTGCCTGGGCGACAAAGCACACGATGTGAGATAGCCATGAACTCGCACAGCGCAGCTGCTTAACTCCTTCGCTGCTTGTGCCTGAGCACACACTTCCTGGCGTTCTTCCTCACAGCTTATGAAATGGGAACACAATAGATTTTCAGATGCTTCCCAGTCATGGTCTGGGACCTGAGCTGATACTCACCTTCCATTGCTTCCTGGAGTCTCTCTAATTTAACCTTTCAAATTAAGCACGATAGTTCTGCCCAAAGCACAAAAGGGCACTTTTGACAAAGGAAAGAATTCATTATTTGCTCTTACAGTTTCTAGATCCTAAAGGGGAAAACCTATTTTGAGCAAAATTTTAAGTACTCAGTGTTGTGTTTGTACCTAATTATGGTCTCAGGGGCACTAATGAACATGTAAACAACTGCCCAGGTTTTACACACGCCTCCCCAGTGTACCAAATAAACTACTAGGGCCATCAATAGGGGTCTGAAGAACCAGCTCATCCAGTTCAAAAGGCCATGTGGAAGAATAAAGGTAGCTAGGACTGAACGGCTCTGTGGTCAGAGAAAGGACTGCTCCATACTTACCAAGTAGTGCTTTTCAAAGGCCTCTACTGATGACAGCGCTTCCTGGAGTTTCTTATAAGGACTCTGAGCTGTGTTGGCTGAAAGACAATGGAAAGAGGCGTCCTCACTCAGCAGCAGCACGGATGGTCATACGTCTTTCACTCACTCTCTGGCCTCACAGAGAGGATCTCACAGGGTGCTTACGAGAATCAGATGAACACAGCCTTACCAGTGTGAGAGCCACAGTATGATGTCTAGTCTTTTTCAGTTCATAAAACAGCTCAAGACTTTCCCCTCAAACCGTTCTCTGAGATTAGATTTCTCAGAAACATGCACTACAAACACTCCCACGGGGAAATGACTTAGGGATGGGGCAGCGCAGATCCACACACTGCCCTGAGCTCCACCTGGGTGGGTGCTCTCGGTCCGGCATCATCCACTACGCTTGAGCAGCAGCCATACCTGTTTCAGGTCTCTCAGCTCCTAATCCCGCCAAAAGATCAACCGTCCTGTTGAGATCTTCTGAGTTGGGTCCTTTTTCTGACACAAGTCCACATAGGTACCCTAAGGACTTCAGCTGTTGAGAGAAACCCATAATTTCATCTGCCATCACTCACTAGGAACGTAGTAAATATATAATCTGGGCTCCCGCTCATTGTGGAGAAATTTAGCTTTCTTATCTCAATGACTCTTGTCTGAATTTTACACCACATTTTATGGGATTGCTGCAAGCTCGCTCCTTTTCCAGATAGTTCCGGGATATAGCTGAGGTTGTGACTCCTCTCTGCCCTTCAGCTAACTGTGCCCCACTCTTGACGACTGCTCTATGTGCACCCCTCACCACCGTGCCCTGTCCTGGCCCACGCTGGCCCACACCTGCATTTCTACACATTGCTGCCCACTGCACCTTCTTGCTTGCCCATCCCTGACACTGACACTGTCTCACTTGCTATCTGCTGAAGAAGCTGGCAAGAACTAAGAAACTATGACCCATGGCTGTGTCCAGACACTGTAAGGGCATGAGAGTATCCACGGTAGTCTAAATAAGCTAGGTTTCTCCAAACAGCCCATGCTATCCTCACCACACAGGGACCCTTAGAGACAATGCAAACACTTCACACACAGTAACAGGTACCTTTTCCATGGCATAGCTCCACAGTCCCACCATGTGGGCAATGTTGGAATCTATCTGTGCCCGATCACAGCAGCCTTCTATCCTCTGCAACACCTCCAGACAGCTCAGAAATACCCAGCAATCCAGAGCACCAGGAGGGACAGAGACCTATGAGGGCACAGGTATGGGCACGTGAGGATGCTGTAAGGACAAGCCTATAGCTTTCAGCTCTCAGACAGTGTAATATGACCATGACCCACAAAGCTACAGAAGGGTAAGCTATCACACGCCGGAGACAGAAGTGACCTGTGTGCAATGTATCTTTGCAGCATGGGTTTGGTGATTATAAAGGACTTGGCTAATATACAATTTTTAGTTACATAACTTTAAAACCTTATTAAGAAAAGCCTATGGGAACTCAAGAGCTGGCTCAGAGGTTAAGAGCACTTGCTACAGAGGATCCAGGTCAACTCCCAGAACTCACATGGCAGCTCATGGCCATCCATAACCCAGTCCCAGGAATCCAATGTTCTTTTCTGGCCTCCAACAGCACCAAACACACATGTGATGCACAGACACAGACATATATGCAGGCAAACACACACACACTCTACACATACACTATATATGTGCATATATATCATATATATACACACACACATGTATATATGTGCACACATCCATATATACATGCCTTTAAAAAGCTAACTATCACCTGCCTTAGCATGAGGCCTAGCTGTATCTGTCTAGAAGTGAGGAGGGGAATCCCAGGACCTCAGGTGACTTTAAGGTCACACTGTCACACTAAGAACAGACTATTCAATACAGCAGAAAGAATATCAATGGCATTCAACAATGACAGCTGAATGTTTTACACCAGATCAAAGTGGTATTAGAATTAAAGCTTTTCTGTAGCTTAGACAGATGCACACTAGAACATGCACAACAGACTCCACACAACATCCTGAGTTTGCTTGGAACATCATCCAGAAAAGTAAGCAAGGAAAAAGCAGTTATTGCCACCGTGCTGATGACAGTCCCAAGAAGGCCTCTGGATCACAAAAGCACACATATTTAACAATCAGCCCCAAGCACACCTTCCCCAAGTCTGCGAAACAGAAACACATCTTCCACTGATGACTGACATGGTTTATCTTGCAGCCAATCTCTTAGTTTTGGTGAAGCAAGCTACTTGGCTCTACATAAAGTGAAACAGAAGTGAATTCTGCACTGGTGACATGTGAAGGGCACCTTGTGACAGAGTCCTGACAGCTTCCTTTCAGACACCCTGAGCCCTGATAGTGAAGAATGTGGAAGAGACTGTAAGAGGCAGGGGTGCCCTCGGTGTGCTTTAGGTGACTGCATGACCAGTTTCTGAAGGGTCAGACCACTCATCCGCATCCTAGTACAGAAAAAAACTCCAGAGGCAGGCTACACACCAAAGGGTGAGCACTAAGACCCCCAAAGAGCATGCCCCTCTGGTGGCGACGGTAGCATCCTCACATACCATGTTGTGGTGAGCTGGGAGGCTCTCCGCTAAGGGCAGCATCACCACAGGCTGTAAGTCTGAGATGAACATGCCATCTCCCCTGGTACTCACGGGGGAAGAAGGACCTCTGGAGGACCAAGAGATTCATCTGGAGCTGGCAGAACAGAGAGCTCCTAAAGCAGAGGCTCTCCACCAAGTCACCACAGGCATCCAGGAGAATCATGTTTCATTGTGGATAATTATTTCTCCTACTTACTTGATTATATATTTTAGGTAAGAAAAAAAATTGGTGAAAAAAATTTGGAAAAAAGAGGAGGCAAGGAGGTGGAAGAGAAAGAAGAAGAGGAAGAGGAGGAGGAGAGAGAGAAGGAGGAGGGAGAGTAGGAAGAAGGAGAGGAGGAAAAGGGGAGGAAGAGGAGGAGGGAGAGCAGGAGGAGGAAGGAGAGGAGAAGGGGAGGAAGAGGAGGGAGAGGAGGAGGAAGGTGAGGAGGAGGAGAAAGAGGAGGAGAAGGGGAAGAAGAGGGGGAGGAGGGAGAGGAGGGAGAGGGGGAGGAGGGAAAGAGGGGAGTGCTATGGAGATGGCTTACTAGGTAAGAGTGCTTCCTACGCAAGCACGAGGACCTGAATTCAAACCCTCCAGTATCCATATAAAAAGCCAGACGTGACTGGTAACCTCGCAATGGGAGGGTGTGGGGTGGAGGCAGGGGGATGCTGAGAGCTCACTAACCAGCCACCCTAAGCATAAGGGTGAGTTTATTAATTTATTTTAAAAATTCTTTTAATTGTATTACGTGAATGAGTGATTTGCTTTGTCTGTCTGTATATATATAAGCCACATGTGTGCCTGGTATACAACAAGGCCATAAGAGGGCATCAGATCTCTTGGGACGAGTGTTATAGATGGTTAAGAGCTGCCATGTGGGCGATGAGACTCAAATCTGCATCTTCTGGGAGAGCAGCTAGTGCTTTTGTTCTTTTATTATATTTATTTATTTATTTGCTTATTTATTATGTATACAGTATTCTTCCAGGGTGTACACCTACATGCCAGAAGAGGGTACCAGACCTCATTAGAGATGTTGTGAGCCACCATGTGGTTGCTGGGAATTAAACTCAGGACCTTTGGAAGAGCAGCCAGCGCTCTTAACCTCTAAGCCATCTCTCCAGGCCTCAGGCAGTGCTTTTAACTCAGCCCTCAGCCACTGCCTCTCCCATCCCAAGAGACAGTCTTAAAGGAATATGGTGGAAAGCAATAGGTACTCAACCACAAGCATGCACCCTCCTCACACATGTTCACAAAATGCATAAATTTTTAAAGATTATTTCAGAAACATGTAGGACCTGTCATTTACTATTATGGGGTACACAAAAATGTTACTGCATTATGAAATAGTGTCTTACCAACATTTCAGCTAATGGGGCAAATTAGACCTATGTCCTGAAGCTGAAGCATCTCCCACAGATTCCAGTTTTGCACTATCCTCCAGCTGGCAGCACTATCTGGGAGACTGTGTTACGTTTGGGAGATGAGGTCTAGCTGCTGGAGCAGGTTGCTACAGACACACTCTTGAAGGCTACAGACTGGCCCCCCCCGGTTCTGGCTTGTTCTCTGTTTCCTGGTCCTGAGATGTGAGGAGCCTCAGCACACACTCTCACTGTCAGGATGGAACTGAGAATCTGTAAAGCTGTGAGTCAAGAGCACTTCCTCTGAGCTGATTAGGTCAGTTGCTTCGGGAAACCCACAGCAGGTCATGGGATGACGTGCCCTGGGTGGGGGGACAGTGACTGTTCTATAACAGTATCCTATGGCTCTAGGTGAAACACTTTGGAGGTCTCAACTGAGAAAGGGTACTGTGGATCTGACATTCTATGTATGCGCATGTGAAGTTCCTGGGTGAAGAGGTCACCGAAACACCATCTTACTAAAGTATGCATGATGCCAGGCAGTGAAGATTATTTTAAGATCCCCTAGGTGAATCATTCTCTACGGGATGAGGTTTTCTATCACTACGGGTAACAATTCAAGCCCTCCCCACCACTCACTGGCTTCCTCACACAGACATAAGTTCCCACACTTCCCAGGTAGTGGGGAGAGCGGCCAACTCACTTCCAGGAGCTTCAGCTCCTGCACACAGCTGTGCAGCAGCTCCAGCGCACGCTGAGCCACCTCCCATGGCCGCTGCAGGAAGAGGAGCAAGGTACACTGGCGGGAGAACAGGTAGCTTCGCAGGTCCAGCAGAGTGGCCTCTTGCTTCTGTATCAACTCCCGCTTCTCCATGTCTATGGGCTTGCGGAGCACCAGTCCATTCCAGCTCTTCACCGGCTGGCAGAAAAAAGTCAGCCAGTTGGCACCATCTAAACAAACACACATCATGAAAGACGCTGACTACAGGCGCCTCACCTAACTAAAGCTCCTGCCCAGGACTTCAAGGTCTCATGTAGGAACAAGCAGCTTTCCAAGCAGCTACCATAGGCCACTGCCCCGGCAATCAGCTAGTGTTTTGAGATGGGGTGGCTCCCATAAGCATACGCATTTGGATCATCCTAGCCCTGGCTGGACACAGTTCACAGCACCTGCCATGCCCAGAGGTCCTGTGCAGGTATACAATGAGTAAGGCAGCCACCTTGATGCTCACAGGCTGTAGAGCTGTGGACACCTCAGCTCCATGTCAGTGAGCATAGTGACTTCCTGACCATCCTGGGAGTTGCTGCCTTGCTCACTTCATAGCTCCCCCATCAGCCCCCTGAGAGGAGGTACTAGAGGACATGATAAAGGAACAGGGAGGAAGGTGCAGCAACCAGAGGAAAGACACTTCTTGTCAGCTTCCCAACAAGGTTTCCAAGTCTACAGTACAGCCTTAATACTAAGTATCATCTTAAAACACAAATCTATAATAACAAGTCATTTCATCTGCATAAAAAAAAAATCACTTAACCTCATGGCCACTCCATGCACAGCCTGGTGACTGACGTCACTCAATAGTTGACATGTCAGCCACAGCTTGCGGCCTCCCTGCCCATAACCACTGTAGTCATCTAGCTGGAGTCGCTGCATCAAGCCTGAGTAATGCCACACAGGAAGTTCCCTTTGTCAGGCTGGGTGTTTAATGGTCACTGCCATCTTCTACTCATGCCTCTGGGAAGGTGACACCTCCCGGGGTGGGGGTGGGGTGTCTCAGCCATCCCTCTTCTCAAATGCCCTTCCATGCCCATGCCCACTCCTGCTGCAAATGAAGCTGAGTTCATTCCCATCCCAAGGGCGGCCCATGAGGGCAAGATTCTGCCTTACTCCTAACTGAGTTCAAAGCTGTGCTGGCCCCAGGTGGCCCAGAAGTCCACACTGAAGCAATCTTTTCATTCAACTACATAACTTGGCCTCGGCTTATTTTTAGATTTTAAATTGTCCCACATTTATTTTTAAACTGAGAAAAAAAAAAAAGCCTCAATATTGTGTGAAGTGTAAGAACAATTTTATATTTCAGAGAGGTGTGCATCTTATATGGATACGTAACATAAAAATCAATGTGAGAGGGGCTGAGGAGGTGGCTCAGCAGTTAAGAGCACTGGCTGCTCTTCCAAAGCACTGGGTTCAGTTCTCAGCACCTGCATGGCAGCTCGCAACTGTCTGTAACTCCAGTTCTAGGGGATCTGGCATCTTCACACAGACATACATGTACGAAAAACACCAATGCACATTTTTAAAAAATCCTAAAAAAAAATAGGTGTGAGGAATAGTTTATCTTCCTAATTCCTATAGTTTAATTAGCAAATGTTTCATTTGGTTCTGGACTGTATCTGGATATTAGCAGAGTAAGCTATCCAAACTATTACATAAGGACTGCTCTGGAGCAGAGTCAATGAGTGAGACCCAGCTCAGAACCAGGCCAGGCCCAGGTGTGCCGACTGTCCCAGCAGGTTCTCAACTGGTACCACAGTTCATGGATAACCCTATTCCCTTCAGACACAGGAACAAGGTTCTTAAAAACATGTCTAGCTTAGCCCAGGGGTTGGGTGGGCAATGACAAAACAACCACAGTCTAGCACCAGGGGACATCTGAAAAGACTCTCAGGAGGCAGCTGAGAAACTGGGCATCTGTTAACAAAAACACCTTGGCACTTGACTAGGCAGCTTGGAGAGATTCCATGACAGTGTTAACGAGAAAGAAAGAAAGAAAAATGTCTCAGTAAGGGGCTGGAGAGATAGCTCAGCAGTGAAGAGCACTTGCTACTTTTGCAGACTGAGTTCAGTTCCCAGCACCCACATCAGGTTAGCTCACAACTGCCTGTAACTCCAGTTCCAGGGGCTCCAATGCTTCCTTCTGGCTTTCTTAGGTACCTGCATGTATATGTGCATATACACAAAAACACAGACACATACACATAAATTTAAATTTTTTTCTAAAAGTCTCAACAATATGACAGTGGGTTATTTTTGTTGTTGTTGTTTGTTTTTCTTTTTCTTTTTTGAGACAGGGTTTCACTGTGTAGTCCAGGCTCTCTTTTGTGTATAGGTGGATACCTGTTTGTATGTATACACATGGGTGCATGTACATGTGGAGGACAGAGATCAGTGTTGGGTTTGTAGGGCAGGGCTGTTCACTGACCCCGAGCTTGCTGGCTGGGCAAGACTCAAATCAGGTCCATGTGCTTAACCAGATGTGCATCCTGCACTAGTGCAGTCACTTTACCCATGACCTACTCTCACCTTTCCACTGTTTGCTCTGTATGTGTTTTCATTGTGCTAATTTTGCAATTTTAAGAGAAGAATGTAAAATACTACATAAGCGCTTGAAAGATCAATGGTGCTATTGCAACAGCGCCATAGTGAACCACAGAAGGAACTCTGCGGACCGCAGACGGGGAAGGACATCTACTCTCCAAATCAGAAGCTATAGAACCTGAAAGTAGCTTTGTAAGCGCTTTAACTACTTGAGAATTCTTCTAAAAGTGACAGTGACTAATTCCTAATTATTTCTCATTTTATTTCCAATAGGAATGAGAATACCCCCTTATAATTGCATAAAACAACAATAAATGATTAACTGCAGACCAGACCAGCTGAAATGAAAAGCGGGGAAACTGTTGAGCAGCAGCTTGGTGGCTGAAACGCCTACTCACCGCCAGCTCCAAAGTTGACCACATACTGAGAGAACAGGGCATCCAGCTCGTCGTACTGTACCAGGGCGTCTTCAAACTGCTGCAGCATCTCAAAGACAAAGGCAAGCTCCTCCTATCACCAAAAAGCACCGGTTAGCTCCTAAAGCACATCGGCCATGCAGGACAGACAGTGCTGTGAAAGAGGCTCAGCCAGCGATCACCAAGTCTCCACAACACCACATCAGAACTCACAAAGAAGGATGGAGAACAGAAAGGAGGAGAAAACCAAACCCAGGTCTAGCCTTCCAGCAGCACTGGGCACAGCTGGTCACAGTGGTCTGTACATCCACAGCCCACTTCAGATCTAGCCTCCAGCCTCACCAGCTCTCCAAGTTGCAGCTGGGCCTCGGGGTCCTCACCTGACTGTATCTGGATGATAACATTCCTTGCACAGGGTTTCTGAGCAAGGATTAACTCCTGCCTGCAAATGCAGCACACACACTCCTGGTATAGAAACTAGGCTGTTACCTGGAACCCAGAGGGAAGCTGCAGAGAAGCAGCTGGCTTAGCCTTAGAAGCTCAGGATCCCCTCCAGTTCTGTGTACCGCTGCCTCTGAAAACAATGCTGGATGGTCAGTGTCTCACACAGATACTGATGCATTCTCCTGACTTCTCCCCTCCCAGCTTTTTAAAATCAAGTGCTTTGCAGGCTGAACACTGCAATAAATTAATCTTTTTTCTTTTTTCTTTCTTTTTTTTTTTTTATCAATCTTTTTTCGATTGTGATATTTGTTATTCTTTTCAAAACAGGTTCTCATTTTGTAGCCCAAGCTGGCTTCAAACTTGATCTTCCTGCTTTCAGTCTCTAATACCAGGACTACATGCCTGGCTGGTCTGCATCAATTTAACTATAGAGCAGGGTAAAGTACATTTATACTTTTGTACAAGCAACAACCATAACCTTTCCATCCCCTGAAGCTACAGATCTGTCACTACTACACAACTTGACCTCTATGGCCTTGGTAACGTCTGTTCCCAGCCCATCTGAGAAGTAGGCTACTCCAGGAAATTTGCCTAGGCAGCAGCACGCAATACTGTCCTAGGCAGGCTCCTTTCACTGAGCACAATGTCCTCAAGCCACGGCTTGGCACAGCATTTGTGGGGCTCTTTCCTTATTCACTCCACATTACTTTCTTACTTTTAGACTTAATGAAATGTTGCCAAGAAAACAGTGATTTGCATGGCACTCCTAGCTTCCTGCCACACTAACACGTCATGTAGCGGTAGTGCCATTCTCAAATTCTGAAATCACGGTTTGTACAATACTAGTAACTAGACAGCCTTCCAAGGATTTTAGAAAATCCGTCCACACACCTAGCTCTGATTTTATATATATGGGTGTTTCACCCAAGGAGGCTAGAGAAAAAGGTGTCAGTTTCTCCTTGGAGGCGGAGTTACAGACAGTGTGAGCTGCCATGTTGATGGTGAAACCAAACCCAGGTCCTCTGCAAGAGCAGCCACTGCTCTTAACTGCTAAGCCGTCTCCCCAGACCCTATCTTAACTCTTCATTCATCCATCAATCCACCCACTCTTCTACCTATCTGCTCATCTATTTATCCACTCACCTATGCATGCGTGCAGCCACCCCCATCCCTCCACCTGCCTACGCAGCCCTGGTAGCCATGCACCTTTCCACCCATCTATCCATCCCCCGCCCCCATGTACCCATCCATCATGTCCAGGTTCAAGATGATCTCCACCCTAATCCAGCATTTGACTTCAGCTGGCCATTCCCTTCCTTGTCTGTAATTCCCAGACTAAGCTTACTAGGCTTCAAAGCAAGGAGATAGGGCCGTTAGAAAGGTGTGCAACCACACAGAGAGTGATGAACACACTCTAATCTCCTCACCTGGACCAAGCCCTCCTGATATCCCTTAGGCAGATGCTTCAGAATAAGAGATAAAATCAAAATTCTAATCAAAATGAGTCTTCCACTTATTCAAAATATGTCAATTCTTCAGTAATGAACACTTGACTGATAGGTAAACATGAAGCTTATGATTTTCCAGTTAAAAGATGGTGTGGGGGGGGGGGACAGGTAACCCTGAAAGCAAGACTCCTGCCCTTGCATTACTACTGTTCTACATCATATGAACCCCACAGCCACACTTCTTCTGTGCACCCAGGAATTTCCTCTTCAAAAACAAAAGGCTGATTGTAAACAACAATTTCAAAAGCTTAAATAATCTGGTGAATTCCAGTAGAGAAGCAGCTTAACATCCTCCATTCTTGGGAGCCATGGCATGTCCCCAGAAAGTCATCCCTCAACCCCAGCGTCTGGACAACGATAAGCCAGCATGGCCACATCAGTCAGTCCCCAGTGCTGGCACCTCTGCCTAACCCACAGCTGACTTCTGAAGTCCCTGTGTCCAAGCAAAACCAAGGTGAGGCCAAGGACCAGACTAGGTGGGGCAGTGCTGGGCTTCAAGGCAGCAAGAGACCCACAGAGACCATGGTCATCTTCCACTTACAGCAGAGGAATGGGACAGCCACTCTGGCAGCTACATGGTTGGCTCTGAAAGTCAGTAGAAACTAGCCTGAGAGCTGCCTCATCCAGTCAGAAAGAGGCCAGTACCTGAACCATGAAGTATTCACAGAAGCTCCAGCCTGGCTCTGTCCTCTTTTCCCTCAAGGTCCGCATGTCGTCCTCAAACTTGCCAAGGTTTTTGGTAAAAGACATAAGCAGCAGAGTCCTGAGTTTGGTCAGGAAGGCATTCCAGGATTCCTGAGTTCGAGAAGAGTCCTTCAAGGGGTCAGAGAGGACAACACACCTGCAAAGACATGAAAGGCAGTCTGGGGAAACCTTGGGGCACAAACCACCTGCCCTGCTGAGCCTTCCTCCCAGATTCCAACTGCCTCTCCTGCTTTCTGTCAGTGAAAACCGTCAGGGAGGGCCCACAGTTCACTGCTGCTTGGGCGGGAAGCATGGCAAAAGTCTCCAGGAAAGTCTGTAGCAGAATGGACAGGAGTCAGAGAGGGACTAAAATGGAGTGAACCTGCAGGGTTGGTTGTGGTACGGGAGCCACACCACCCTCAGCTCCAAACCCTATTCTCACAGGCCGCACAAACTCTACCAGCTCCTTATGCTGACAGAATGGAACTAAGATACTTCTGCTCGGCACGGGAGGACCAGGGCCCAATCGCAACAACTGGCTTCAACTCCTCTCACTCAGTCTGGGTCACCAAGCATGCCATGATCTGCTCTTTCCTCCAGCACACTCTTGCTATCTGACATCTCTCCACACTAACCCACTCCACTGATGACTGCAGTACATCCTGGGAGGCCCCTGCAACGAGCCCTGGCCCTCCCCATATACGCTTCTACCACCGCACTACAACTCTGCAAAGACAACATTAAGAAACAGGACAAATACAGATGACAGGCAGGTGTGACGCAATATAGTTGCAAGGAGACTGTGCCCATGATGCAAATAAATCTAAATTCAGCAATGATTTTAAAATCTTGATGCAATGTCCATCAACAGTTCTCCTTAACAAGTATTTTATTAAGCTGCTAACAAACAGCAAGATGAACCAATTCTATGCTCCAACATGTCCAGGATTAGCAAGTAGACTATAAAGAAAGAAATACGTGTCCCACCAGTAAAAAGCAGTTTAGGGAATTCTAAACTATTCAAGGACTGCTCTCCCCAGGGCTACTTGGCCCAGAAGCCTTTCCACCTAGGCTGCACACTTGGAGATGACCTGCTAGGCCAGAACTGCAGAGGATGGTTTTTGGTGAGGGGGTCCAGCACCGCTCTGTAGCTTTCTAGACTGGCTGAGTCAACTGTCACTGACATCAAAATGGGTAAAACGCAAGACACACTTACCGGTCACTCTGTTTATTACAGAAGTCATTCCTTATTTTGTCCACAATAGAAGTTCGGGGAAGAATGTTGGTTTTGTTTTTTTTCTTGGCATCATTTTCAACTACCACTATTAACCAGTCCACAGAGCTATGAGCTTTCAGAACATTCTGCCACTTGGTGAGGTCATCTTTCACCGTAGCTTTGTACACTTCAGTATCCTAGAAATAAATAAGTCACGGTAAAGGGGAGCCTCCCAGTGCCCTTCGTTTCTAGGCCCAGAGTGTCAATATCACAGAGGCACTAGCCACAGCATGCTAACACACAGGGGCAGCCAGAGAGTGACCAGGAGTGGGGAGAAGCCCAGAGCCTGACTGAGCCTGATTGCCATGCTCAGTTTCATGTCTGTCTCAGCCCCAGCACATTCTGGCACCCCAAACACATAAGCTGCAGCACCAAGGACTAGAGAGCTGAGGCGGTCACCCAGGGTGACACTGCCCATAAGCTGAGGACAAACTTCAGTGACGGTTCTGTGCCCAAGGCCCACAAGGCTGACACTGTCACGAGTCAGCCAGGAGCTTGGCCTCCCAACAGCTGCCCTATAGCCCTCAGCCCTCTGGAAGCCCTAGGGTCCTGGCCAACCTCAATGCCCTTGAATTCTCCACATAAGCCATGAGAGAAGACCACTTCAGCTCCTTCATGCTGTCCCAGCTCACAGGAGCTGGCAGGAAGCTGCTTAACTCAAGCTCAGTTCCACTTCTCTCTCCTAGGGCTGACCCAAGTGGTCAGAGAGCACCCCTCCCCTCCCCACAGAGCCATGGCCAGAGAAAGCTCCACTTCCTAGTGAAGCCAAGAAGCCACAGCACAGATATCCTCTTGCTGGCTGCTCTTCCTCACCAGCACACCTATGTACCACACTTACAATTACATTTATACTTAGAAAAATCTAAAAGCAAGGCACAAGGACTGGGGCTGGCTTTGAAGCGCTTGTCTAGCATATGCCTTGAGTTCAATAACAACAAAAGATACTTTAAAAAAAAAAGATTTTGTTTATTATGTATACAGTGCTCTGCCTGCATGTACATCTGAACACCAGAAGAGGGCACCAGATGTCATTAGAGATGGTTGTGAGCCACCATGTGGTTGCTGGGAATTGAACTCAGGACCTCTGGAAGAACAGCCAGTGCTCTTAACCTCTGAGCCATCTCTCCAGCCCCCAACAAAAAATACTTAACACAATTCAAAATGTTGAGTTAACACTTTTAGATACAGCTATTGTTTAAATATATACACACCTTTTAAGTGAATATAATTTATTTGCTTTTATTTTATATGAATGGATGAATGTTTTGTCTACATGTTTGCCTGTGCACTACAAATATGTCTGGTACCCATGGAGACCAGAAGAGAGAGTCAGATGCCTTGGCACTGAAGTTACAGATGGTCAGAAGCTACCTTGTTGGTGCTGGGATCCAGAAGAGCAGCCAGTGCTTTATGGCTGAGCCTTCTCTACAGGCCCTCCCTCTCCTCTAACAGTTCCTCCTCATTGTCTCACTCCAGTGCTCTTTGGATTTTCAGTCATTCTTAATGCTGATGCAGACACCTGTTGATTTTATTGTTCCACCATAAAGCATCTTCAGGAAGCTCTGAGAAAGGAGCTAGAGAGACAGCCCAGGGAGTAAGAGCACTTACTGTTCTTGTAGAATACCTGGGCTTACTTCCCAGCACCCACATGGCAGCTCACAACCTCCTGAAACTCCAGGGGAACCCGTGCTTCTTCTGACCTGGGCAGGCTCCTGCACACAGGAGCTGCACATACATACACCAACACATACACACAGAATGAAACAAAGTAAAGAAGCAGCAGCTCTGGAAAGAAAAAGACAGGCAGCTGTCAAACTATATCTCCCCACCCTGTAAAAACAGCCTTCAAAATGAAGGTAAGAGAATTACTTTCTCAAGCCAGACACGGTGGCACATGCCTTTAATTCTAGCACTCAGGAGGCAGAGGCAGGTGGATCGCTGTGAGTTTGAGAACAGCTTGGTCTACAAAGTAAGTCCAGGACAGCCAAGGCTACACAGAGAGACCCTATCTCAAAAAAAATAAATAAATAAAATAAAACAAAACAAAACAACAAAAAAAAGATAATTACTTTTTTATACATGAAAGCTGAAAGAACTGACCACACAGGGATCTGCAGTGTGGAAAAACAGTTGAAGTAACCCTCCAGTCAGAGAAAATTAACCAACCAACGCCACAGCTACTAAGAGCACCCATTGGAAACCAGTCTGGGAAAGGTGAAGGGCGACTCCTTGTTTTAAGCACTCTGGACTATGTAAAATGGAACAAAGCACTGTGAGGTCCCCAGGAAGCAGGGGCCAGGACAGGATTAGGAGCCCTGGTCTACCTACAGCTCTCCCTCCAAGACTAGACTAAAGGAAGGCTTTGAAGTCAGTGCTACCATCTGCCAGCTTGCTCCTGACAACCTCTTATAATAAGCAATCAAGATTCAGGTGGAAATGGTACTACTTGCACCAACACTGACAGCCAGAGTTGGATCCCTAGGACCCACATGGTGACATGAGAGAACCAATGCCCAAAAGAGGGAGGGAGGGTGGGAACAGGAAGATGCAAATGGGGGATAACAATAGGGATGTAATTTGAATAAATTATAATATTTTGTAAGTTGAAAAAAAAATCCAGATCTTAACAGAGGAAAGTCCCTGGCACGCAGAAAAGAGCATGTGGGGCAGGGCATACGGAAATAAGCATTTCCAGAAAACACAACTTACACACTTGACATACAGAAGAGAAAAATGTGTATCAGCAAAGGTTTATTTTTAAAAGAACAGACTATACCATATGTAAGAGAAGACTGACTCTGACCCACAGCAGACGGCAGTCAACAGGGCTGAAGCACCCACACTGGTGTACACACAGGACATGGCTTAAATAGAGTGGAGGTTTCTAATAACTGGAGAGAGAGAGACTATTAGGAAAATGGCGCCATGCAATTTGCTGTCATTTAGACATTTGTAAGTCTATTTGTGGTCCATTTAGTCCTACAGCTCCCACCTGCAGAAAGACAACTTGCAGCTTCCAGACCAAACATGTGACAAGATACAGAGTTACCAAAGGAAATTAAAGGAAGATCAATTCTTATTTCAGACACAAACCGTTCCTGAGTAGGATACACTATCTAGAAACCATTTTTGGCAAACTACACGCTTCACCCCATAAAAATGAAGCTAGCTAGAGATACATGTGCCTGACACTGCCAACATACCTATCAAGGAGCATGCCAGGGGATCAGAGACACGCCACCACCAGACCACACAAAGACAGGATACAAGCCACAGTGCAAAGGAGCCTGCATCATACAGAAGAAGACAACTCTAATGGACCCACATTTTAACATCACAATCTGAAAAATGGAGTCACAGAGAAAAATGAAGTGACACAAAGCAGAAATAGTATAAACAATTCTTTGTGAACAAAACACAATTAAACTAGCAAAACTTAACTGTTTGTAGAAATTGAAAAAACACTTTCTAAGTAACCCTAGAAAAAGCTAGGTGTGATGGCCCTCAGCTTTAAACCTAGCACTCAGGAGACAGCAGGAGAGGATCTCTGTGAGTTCAAAGCCAGCTTGATCTATATAGCAACTTTCAGGCCAGCCAGGGTTACACACTTTTAGACTCTGGTTTTTCAAAGGAAGGAAGGAAGGAAGGAAGGAAAGGAAGGTAGGAAGGTAGGTAGGAAGAACAGATGGACAGAAGCGTGAGAATGATTTACCAGGCTGGGAGACAGTTCAATGGTACAGCACTTGCCTATAATGTGTAAGGAGGCCCAATACCCCACACACAAAATAATAATAATAACAATGTCTGAAAAACAAGACACTAAGATATATTTAAAGTAATAACCAGAGGAAAATTCAAAACTTTAAAGATCAGCTGTCAATAAAAATTTAAGAATAAAAGATATACATTCAGAAATGTAAAAAAAAAAAAATGAACAGAACAAATTATATGAAAATGGAAGCAGAAATGAATGTGGTAGAAAACAGATTAATGGTAAATCTGACTAATAAATTGAAATTGTGGATCTCTGACAAACTAATCTAATCAAGGAAAGAACGCAGACACGCAGAATAAGAGCTGAGGACAGGGAGTCCAAGCCAGGACAGACCACTTGATGCAGCTCAGTAGAAACAATGTTAAAACTAACTAAGACTTACTAAGATTTGTGCAAACTATCAAAATTAGCAGATGGCTGAAACAGACCTGTTTCATGGAAGGGAACCAGGAAGTTTCCAAGGAAGCACTCCCAGGAGACCTCACAGTCTCACAGGATACTCAAACCTCACAGCCAGCAGCTCCAATGCAACATAAATGGTTTCAGAAAGAGAAAATAAAAGGAAACTTCCAAATTCCTTTTATGACTCAAAGATTATATTGAGAGGCCAGAGAGGGGGCTCAGAGAAGACCTGGGTTGGTTTCCCAGAACCCACATGGCAACTCACAGCTATCCTTAACTCAAGTTCAAGTCACCCAATGCCCACTCTTCCTGTCCTCAGTGGGCACCAAGCATGCATGTGGTATACATACATACAGGCAAAACACTCAAACACATAAAATAAAAATAATGGTACCAATACTTAAGTCTCATAAAGATATCACAAAAGTTACAGACCAATCTCGTGTGAGCAGAGAGAAGAAAATCCCAAGGACTGCCCAGTATCATGCTGAGAAAACAAGGCTGAGCGAGAGGGCCCCACAGCAGGACTGCAGGTCTGTTTGATGGGAAACCACTACTAGAGCACAACGTGCTCAGAGACACACGCTGGAAATTGTGACGTTACTTCTTCCACGTCTAAAATGCCTTTAGGAAAAATCAACTTGCATTCCTAGTGTAAAATCTTGAGAAAAATGGGATTGGATGCTGTTTCCTTCATGCTAACCATGTGCCCCAACCCTATTAATGGAGAAAGGCTAGGGACAGCCCACAAAGAAGGTCAGGATGAGAGCAAAGGTGGCCATGACCTCTTAACACCAGAGAAAACCATTCTACCAGTTAAGAACTGAAAAAGGAGAAGGTACGCTCCCCCGCCCCACACACACACGAACACACTAATATAAAAACACATGAAATGAAAGCACCACTCACAAAAAAAAAAAAAAAAAAACCCAGTACTGTACTTGGGCTGGGATGCATGCAAAGCCCTGGATCTGATTTCCAGCACTACAAAAAACAAATAAAAATAAGTCTGACATTGCAGATGAAGGGTTATATTGTTTTAAAATTACATGTATTATCAATAGGCCTGGCTAGCAATCAATTAAGACACAGACACTTGTTATATTTTAAAATAGCCCTAGTTAACCTGGGGCAGGAATCACATACCTGCCCCAATCCCATGCCATCTGTTTTTAATAACTATTATCAAGTTATCCCCCATCCATAATCCCTAATACTTGTTAATGTTCTTTATCTGGGCTGTGGATTCTCCATCCACACAGGCCATGTGTTTCTCCTCCATCTAACCCATGGCTGCCTTCTTCTCTTCCCTTTAGGTCTCCTTTCTCCTTTCTCCTCTTTTTTTCTTTCCCTTTGTGGTGGTCTCTCTTCTTCTCAGAATTCCTCTCCCTCCTAGCCCCACCTATCTCTTTTGCCCTGCCCAGGTGGGATGGCTTTTTATTAAGCAAAAGGTAAGTCACAGAGACAGTAAGCAGTAATTGGCATCAAAATACAGACCATCTCCCAACATCTCCCCTTTTCTGTCTAAATAAAAAAGCCCATTTTTTTTATCCAGTAAGTATAATTATGAAAAATTATAAAAACCAATAGGTAAGACTTACACATATAATTTTTAATCAAAATGTATTTGGCAACCTTGTAGAAAATATTATCTATTTTATTTGGTAAATCTAAAGTTTTGAACCTAAATCAACATTTATTAAAGCTTAAATCTATCAAGCTAAAAGTATCTATTTAGACTTAAAAAGTATCTTTTTAACTTTAAAAAAAAACCGAAGCTTAATTTTAAAATTGACTATCTAGTCTTTAACCCCATCAGAGACTTGAGAAGGAATAAATTTAACTACCTGAGTAAAAGGAAGTGTAAGTTAACAGTTTTTAAAATGAAAAAATGACAGAGACAGTTTACTGCCTGAACAGACTCACCCAAAACTCTCTATAACGTTGGAGTATCATCTTTAGCCTTCTGGCCCAGTATATCTGACAGACGTATTCGTGAAGTAGGAACCATTGAGGACTTGTTTACCCTGTCTTGGCAGAGTCTGGCCATCAACTCTGCCTGTATCCAAGCTTGTCCATTTTTAGGCAGAATTTTGTCTTTGAGAGAAATGAGGGCATTTTTGTCCAGTGGCTGTTTTGTCAAATTCAAAGCCATCTCCACAAGGAGGTTTTTTTAATGTTTATCATCTTTTTTTATGGAGGCTGGGTGTTGCCAGGAGTTAACCTGTTTTATTGTCAAAGAATCTTTAAAATAATAAAAATATTTTCAAATGTCGTATTTCGCAGGTCTGAGGTTTTTGAAAACCTTACTTAACTATTTTATCATCTCTATCTATAGGATCAGATCTGTTATACATAGCATGTGTATTTGTATACTTGACATGACTATGAATTAATCAACAATTGACTTGTATTACTTAATTGTCCTAAGCAGCCTACACTAACACCATCAGACTACTGGAAGTAAACTATGTACTAATTGAGTTGTATATGTACAATACTTTATATTAGAGTAGAAATATAATGTGTGAAGATAATATTAAATTTGTATAAAAATTAAACTTATTTTGTAACAATATACAAAATTTTATATCAATGAGTTAAAATTAACCTTTGTGAGTAAATATTAAAGCCTTAAGTTGAGAAGTAGATTCAATAATCTACTTTTTGTCCTATCATCCCTACATATCTCTATACTCCCCCTCCCAACAGGGTTACAGAGAGAAGAGTTTATAGGGTATGCATGGCATGGCCATCCTACTGTTGAGGCGGCTTCCCACTACACCTGGGGTTTGAACTTAGGGAGGGTCCCCAGGGTCCTATCAGGTCTATACTATATATGTAGCTAGTAATATATCTGCTTTCCTTCTCAAACTCTGAAACATGCCAGGTAGAGTCCCTGTGTGACCATCTTCAGTAAGAACCATACATGGCCTGTCTCTAGTGAGCTTGCCTGGTAGACAGCATCTTGTCTCCCATGTCCTGTGACTTCCTGAGAAACAATGCACGGAGCCAAGTGCAGGAGCAACCAGGCACAGGCCTCCAGAGTCCTGTCTCATTCAAGTTGCAAAAACACTGCTGCAGCCTCAAAATCCCAGAGGAAATGACTTCTGTACTTCACACACTGCTAAGTGCTTATTTTATTACTTAGGCCGGAAGAAATAACCCTCAGAACTTCCCTTTTGTTCGTGGCAGGAGAATCCTATGTGGGTTCCTGAATACACAATTACAAAACACAAGTGAAAGCTATAATGCCAAGCAGAGTAAAGAACGGGGCCTACCAAGCGGAGAACGTCCTGAAGTGGGAAAAAAGGGGTCATGACAACACAAGGTGAACAAGTTCAAGCTGACAACACATGGCCACCAGAACCATGCTAGGATTCCCCAGGAAAGCCACACTTAGGTGACTTGGAAACCTGGGCCCCAACACCACCTGCCAGGCAGAGGAACCCAGACAACAAAACACCAAGGAGAGCACAGTCCCACACACTAGATCACGAGGCTGCATTCCCACTGCGACAGGCTTTCTGCCCAGCCAGTACTCACGCAGCACTCCGTCCAGTAGATGTGAAGGAAGGGGAAGGTGAGCAGGGCTTTGTTTCCTTCTTTGGGCAGCAGCTCCTCCTTGAACTGAACAAAGTTGGATTCCAGGTGAATCATCTTTGGAGCCCGGCCATATGACCTAAAACAGTTTTTAAAAGTTACCGAGAAAACAACTGAACAGCACAGAGTGGAAAGGAGGGCTGTGACAATACAGAATTCATTCATTTCTAGGATTTCAAAACCATGTAATCTTGAGTTAAAACTGGCCCGAAACCCTGCATGGGCTATTACAAACAGCTCTCACACTGAGGCTCTCTCCAAAAGGCCTTTCGTTTATTCAAAGGCACAGCAGCTCAAGGGCCAACCTGAGCAAGGCTGCCATGGACTCGTGAGAACAGTCTCCTTGCAGGGAAACCTACCCTGAACTCACTCTAAAAGGTGAAACTTGTGTCCCAGGTGTCAAAAGTACAGAAGTTATTTACACTCTCAGAGCCCTAATGCTTTTGTGACCTTCTGAATTTTTGGTGGAAAAGAACTGATTTTGTTTGCTGAGCTCAAATTAAAGATTGGCACAAGCCTCCCTTCCCACCCAAAGAAGCAGCCACAGACCCCATAAGCCACCTGCAGCTCATCCACACACAGGGAGTCCCTGCTGCTTTCTGTACATATCTCTCCCATGGTGCTCTGTGTTTAACAAACTGAGGCTGTCTACATTAACCCTGATTGGTCACACTCACACTAGGCTTTCTATTGGCAAGCTCTCTACTGCCTGTCTTCTGTGAGTAATCAAATTTCCTTTTTGTATTGTTTTGTTCTGTTGGCTTCAAAGTTTACGATCTCTTTCCATTCTGCTATTGATTTCATTTTTACCTTGAAATCCTCTGAGCTGCATACATCACACCTAGTTAAGTGCAAACCTTTTATTCAAAGACTGAAGCTCTGCTGGGATTCCTCCCTCAGTTACACCCAGAGAGGCTGCCACTGCTTCCGGTCTCTTGGCAGTCTAGAGGCACTTCTGCTTCCTGCAGGCTTCTGACCAAATCCAGCAGGCTTCACACGGCGGCCCAGAGGCCCAGGAGCCCAGAACTCTGACTGTGCTGACTCTTGTTTGCTGCCTGGACTTGGAGCCCTAGAGCTCTGTTCTGAAGGAATCTCCAGGCTTCAACAGAGGTAGCCAGGAGCCCTTGGCACTGTACAGAGGAGGTGGGACCCCTGGGTATGAGTTCCTTGTCTACACCTCTGCCAACCTCCTTACCAAACCTGCTCGCTCCCTCGCCTTCCAAGTTCTACACTTTGTCACTTGTCCTAGACTTGTCTTTCTGATAAAACAGGTAGATTCAGTGTTCTTGGAGTTTCTTTCTCAACCTCCCCGTCCTTCTTTCTTCTCCCCAACTATGTCCACACTCTGCAGCTACTTTCTCCGCTGCTGTTCTCCAAAGCTCCTGTGTGGAGACTTAGTCCAGACTTCACTGGTGTTGAGACAGCCCTCTGTGACACAGCACATGTAATAGTCCCATTTCAGAAATAGAGTAGGCTGCCACTGTGGAACAGGGTCATACTTCTGCAGTCAAGGCCCCATCAGAAGCTATCCTGCAGTCTCAGACTTCCTGGCCTCCAGAAGCACACGTCAAATAAATTTTTGTCGTGTAAATACCTCAGCCTGTAGTGCTCTTTAAAAGCCCCGGTCCTGGGAATGTTTGCTAGTCAGTCCTTCACATTCACTGACTGGGCTGCATGTTGTTTCTCTATTTTGTTTCCCCCATAATCTCCTCCTCTGCTTCATGAGCACATTTCTTGTTGCTGTCTTTAGGGAGGGTTGTAACATGCTTATCTGCCGTCCTTTCCAGGTCTCACTGTTTCCGCGGGGATTAAGGCCCTGCCCCAGGCCATCTGCTCGGCTGCTTTCTTCCTTTAACAGCATTACTTCTCTTCAACTGTTGAATAAATGTCTCAAAGCGCTCTCTCCAGCACTGAGTATTTGTTATATTATTAGTGGCTAAACAAGACACTACACTAGGCACAGAAATACTAGACACGCACTAGAGAGGCCGGAAAGGACACCTCATCATACCAGCCTTTCCTGTCAGTAGGCCAGGAAGGCCACACCAGCCTTTTCCCATCAGTGGGGCAGAGTGGGTAGTTTGACAGCAGAAGACCACAGGAATCAGAATCACACCGATGGGAAACTTCAAGTACTCTGAATCAGGTCACCTGGACCTGCCAGTCACAATCCACACATTTTGCACAAGTTTTATCTAGTTTATCAGCACAACTTCCCAATCGATGATTTTGTTTGGGCAAGTCACTAGACAACTCCTATCTGTCTGTCTGTCTGTCCGCCCCCACCCCCCCCACACACACACAGGTAGGGATGGGTAAAACAGGGCAACTAGAGGAGTAGCTTTGACTGGCCTCCTGATTTCATTTTTCATGCTAATTTCCAAGTAAGATCTTTCTCTGCGGAGACACACCTGTAATCTCAGCACCTGGGCACAAGAACCAGAGGACTATCACAGGCTAAGGCCAACACGGCCTACATAGTGAGCTCCAGACCATCCAAAAGTAAACAATGAGAATGTGTAGAGGGGAAAAAAAGAGGCTATGGGGACATAAAGGGCCCAGATGGAGAGAGGCTCTGGTAACACGGCTGTATCCCACATCTTCTACCTGCAGATGCAAAGAGTACTGCTTCCTCTGTAAGGACCCCATACTTTCAAGTCACTGATTAACAAGGAAAAAAAAATCATCATCATTTCTACAAAATAGAACTCTAACTCAAAAATCTGTAGTCTACTATCTGAAACAGCAGCAGCAAATCCTGTCCAGGGCAAGTCAGGTAGCAGGCCAGGTATCTCCTGTACTCGAGTGTCTCTGACAGGAGAATCACAAGGCCTGTCTAGGCTACAAGTTCAAGGTGACCCTGGGAAACTCAGCGAGATGCTGTTTCAAAATATAAAGTAAAAAGAGGCTCAGATGCAGCTCAGCAGAAGAGGTGAAGTCCTCAGACTGGGTACTTAACCTGGGAGCCCCTGACCCTGAGGAAGTTAGGGGTAAACAGGTGGGGTATGAGGCTGGCCTGGGAAGATACAGGTGTGACCTCACACTGGTGCACGCGCGCGCGCGCGCGCGCGCACACACACACACACACACACACACACACACACACACACACACACCAAGAGACAGTAGAGGTCCAGCCTGTAACTCCATGGTACTACTCATTAAGTGGAGGCAGGAGGCAGGAGCAATGCAAGCTTAAGACCAGCCTGGGCTACAAAGCAAGTTCTAGGCCAGCATGAACTATGTAACAAAATTCTTTCTCAAAAGAAAAAAGTTCACAATGAGGTTAGGAAAGCAAAGGCCTGATCCAATCCCCAGCACCAGGAACACAGAAACTAAGCCAGAGTGGTTCAGGGAGGCCACTCTGTTCACTAGCCTGTGCTTCAGAACAGAGGCGTTCCCTGTGTCTCCAGCACCCGAGCTACAGAAAGAGTCCAGTACCTTCTCCATTCCATCGGTTCTCTTGGAAGCTGCTGGGAAAGTGTCGGATAAATAGAGGTAAATAAGTTCTGATCTCCAGCACCTACAACAGGAACAAAGAGAAACCATGTTGTTTTAAGATAAATACAGGCAAAATATACTTTATAGTTTATGATGCTGATGTTCTTAGGCAGTTTTATACTCGATAGAGTAGACAGAAAAGAAAGGCTGTTTTGAGCCTAAAATAAGTGACTGGTTTCAGGAACCCCAGCACTTAACCTGCACGGTTGAACTGGGGCCTCCACAAGGGCTCTGGCTCCCACAGAGAATGAGGTTTGCTTTGGAGGCAGCTTGGCCCAGTCTCCTACTTTCTCCACACGAGCAAAGGAAGCCTGAGAAGTCCTGCCCCAGCCAGTCACTCAGAGCTAACAGCACTGAAATGCAAACTCTGTGTGATTACACAGGGCACCCATGCCCCCAACTCAAGACTGGCTACTTAACCTGGGAGCCCCCGACTCTGGCAAAGTTAGAGGTAAACAGGAGGGGCATAAGGCTGGCCTGGGAAGATACAGGTGTGACCCCACACTGGTGCTCAGCATGTCATTCATTTGGCTCTCCTGAGATGACAACATGACTATAACATACATAAGCGAAAAGGGAACTATTTACAGCAGACAACTAAACCGTTATGCTCAGGGTCCTCTTTAAGGAAAAGCACTCTCCTAACTGCCTTTATTGATTTTAAAGAGGAGACTGGGAATTGATGGGAGCCATTAGCACAGCTGCTTGTTTTGCCATCCTGAGCCGAAAACAGACCCTGAAGATTACACTGCAGTATCGAGGCTCTGGGGAGAGAAGTGGTGTGTCTGCATACCTGAAGTGGTGGCTCGCCTGGTCCTGACTGACAACACACGCCTGCACATTATCCTTCCTGTGCCTTGTGCACTAGACAGGAAAGGGAAAGGACAGCTCCCCAGCAGGGCCAGTCAACAGGGTATGCTGACAGTAGGGTAAGCCAGCACACCGGCATGCACGCATGCACACTCTCTCCCCTTGTCTTTCTTTTATCATTAAGCTCAGTGAATTAAAATCTAGTTCTTTGACTCTTGACTGTTTTTATTTTAATCAAGTGCAGTCTGGCCTTTCACAAGCCAGAGGTTCCCTTTTCCCTCTGGAAGGGTCGTAGATTTTTATTGTCTCAACCCAGGTGAGCATGGCTGTCCAGCGCTCCCTCCCTGCCCAGAAGGCCTTCTTCATGACCGGTTCTCAGGACGGAGCCTTCATCCACTAGCCTCCAGAAGTCTGAAGAAAACTCTGTGACCAGATTCTCAGCCCAGCCTCCTGAAGAAAGGAACCCACATTTACCTATGTCCTGATTTAGTACTACAGGTCATGTGCAAAGGTATCATCTACACACTGGAGGATTTAACACCTGGCTCCCACTCCTACCAGGAAATGAGTTTTGTCTTCCAAAATCCAAACGTCTTTCAAGTCCTAAGCCAGCACTTCAGAACGGACAGAGCTTAGTGAATGATCAGGCCTTTGAAACTCAGGGTTCAGTTGGAACAAAGTCTGGAGTGCAAACTTTAATCCAATCTAACGGTATCCTGAGGAGAACAGAAAATATAAGCTCAAGAAGCCACCAGGATGTGAGCACAGAGGAAATGGGCCCCTCATAAGGCAGGGAGAGAGGGGCTTAGAGCCCAGCCTGTCACTGTTTTGATCTTGGGCACTTACCCTCCACCTGGGTGGAGGTCTTTTGCTATAGCAGCCCTAGTGCCCTCACTCTGATGAGACAAAAAAGCCTTCTGACCCATTGAGGCTCTGCAATAAATGAGGAAGAGCATAAATACAGGGCTGAGGAGATGACTTAGTCTGTAAAGTGCTTGTCCTACATACATGAGGACCAGAGTTCTGTCCCTAGAACTCATGTAAAAAAGGCTGTCATGGTGGCACATGGCGTCCTGAAAAATGAATGGACCCTGAAGCTCTAGACCATGAGGTGAGTTTACAGGCCAGGTGAGAGACTGTCTCAAAAAGCCAGGTGAATAGATCCTGAGGAATGATACCCAAAGTTGACCTCTGACTTCAGTGCACAGATGCACACAGATGGCAAACATTATATCTGCATGCCCCCCCCCCCACATACCTGTGCATTCACACATGCAAAGAATATAAAGATAAGCCACCATAAGTGTCTCGGAACACACGCCACTACTAACTTCCCTAGTATTGCATATGTCTATCAGTATTGTGGAAAGCTGAAGGAAAGTGTTGAAATTTCCAGAAGAATTAAATCTCTATTCCCAGGAGTGTTTTAAATAAGCACCATTTCTTTCTAGAGTCCTGACACAGCCCAGCAGAGAAGGGAGTGTCTCTGGATCGTGAAGGCCTGGTCAGAGCAGCTTCCTCCGGGCAGCAGGCTGTGACAGGCAGGCCAGCTGCTGCTAATACAGCTGCTGAAGCACAGCTTCCAAGAACCCTGCCAGACACCTCGGCTCTCCTGTCCTGACTCAGGAGGAGGCTGTGACAAGGGCCAACTCAGACCACACACTGCGAGGATTTGCCAAAGCAATGCAAAGGTCATCTTAAACCCTGTCATGAGCTCAGGCCTCCTTCCCTGCAGACCCCAGAGCTCACAGCTGACTAGTGAGCAGAGTCGAGGCTGGTCTGGGAGTACAGTCACTCTAGCTGATGGAGCATGCCTGGCCCACGGGCAGCTTCAGGGATGCAGAGAAGCACGTTGGATGAAGCCTCTCTAAGCACAGTGGGACCAGACTAAAGGGTGGACACAAAAGCCCTCAAATGCTCAGGTAGGATAAGGAGTGGCACGAGATAGATGGCTATGCCCTGTAGAAGAGTGGACATGGCCTCAGTGTGCTGCTCGAACTCCCAAGAGTCCAGGAGCTCCCCCAGGGGAGGCAGAGCAGACATCTACTGATAGAAACTGCACTGGAGGCTGCCTGAGAGCACACATTCCTGCCTTGCCCAGGCCAACTTAAAACTGTACACTCAGAGAAGAGGAGGGTTATGTACACTTGAGTGGGGCCAGAAGGTTCTAGAAGCAGAATGGACAGCATTTCTCATCAAAGTAGATGTCCTGCCTCTCAGGCAACAGAACACTCTGGATGGGTTCACAGCCAGCAACCAGCACATCTCACAGCTCTGAGGCCCAAGAACAGAGGCACTGTGGCAAGGCCTCCCGATCCTCCTTGTTCTGTGTCCTCTCGTCATGGAAGAGGTGAGGAGCTCTTGGGCAATTTGACAAGAACACTAATAACCTTTGTAGGGCTTCTGGCCCAGCATCCCTGAAACTTCAAGCCAGCCTGGGAAGGAGAGCCTCTGTGTAGACAAGAGCTGACGCTGGCTGGGAGGGTGCGTCCCCAAAGGCCAAGGTCAAACAGCTGGTAACAGTCAGAAAGGCCTGTGCCACCCTCTTCAGGAGCAGCACTAAGACCTGGGAGCCTTGTGTTAGGAGAAAGTTCCCCAGGGCTTGCTGACACTGTGCCATCCCTCACAGGGTCTGGAAATTTAACTCAGGTCATGAGACTTACATAGTAAGTGCCTCTACCTGAGGAGCCATCTCAATGGCTGCAGGCTGTAGGATTTTATGTCAGAGCAGGCATGAGCATTGTGATTGCCTGGGTGAATCTCGTGTGTTAAGAAGAGTCCTGCCAGCTTTGGGCTAAGGGGTTCCTTGCCTCTTTTCTCATGTTCTTTCCCATCACCCTAAAGCCTTTGTTCAACAACAACCTTTTCAATGGGTCTCCGGCAGCTTCAAAGCTGCACAATGAATACAGAGAAGAATCTGGCAAGCTCAGCACTTGGCATGACCCTACACTTCTCATGGGATTTATCCCAAATCCCACACAGTGGAGGAGCACGACTGACCATGAGCACAATACAGCTCCTCAGTCTGGGCCCAAACTCCAGGTACAGCACAGTGCAGGACACACTGAGGGAAAGGAGAGGTGTAAAAATCAGTAGAGTCAGCAATCTCTCACCTGAGAGTGGGAAAGACAGAATGTTCACATTCTTTTTTAAAATTTTTTTAAATTAATTTTTGAAAATGTATTGTGGGGGAGAGGCAATGCACATGAGCCGTGGTGTGCATGTGGGGGGCAGAGGAAGAGGACAGCGTGCAGGAGTCAGTAGGTCTGAGGGATCAAGCTCAAGCAAGTGCCTTTACCCACTGAGCCATTTTGTCAAATTAATGTTATTTCAAATAGTGGAATAAATCATTTTTTTAAAATTGCAATGTGGTGCTTAGGTAAAGGAGATGCCAGAGTAGAGGGCAGAATTCAGTTGTCCCTTAGATCTGAGAGACTTGTCCCAGGACCCAGTGGACACCAAATTCTGCCAATGCTCAAGTCCCTAATCTAAATACAGTTCTTGCACAGAACCTACCCACATTGGTCCACTCACTGTATATACTGCTAACTGACTGCAGGCCTGATCTAGCACTAATGCTGTATATGCCTCAGTGTATTTGACTAGAGACAGTGTCACAAGATGAGTTACAGATGCGGGGCTTTTTCCCAGAAGGAAAGAATGCATAGAAGGTAGAATAGTTGAGTAAATAAAGACCATCTTTAAAATACAAAAAGACACCACTGAGCAAGCCTGGTGACAAGCATCCAAGTCAAAGTAAGCTTGCAGAATCCATTCCTACTTAAAAGGAAGCAATGCTCCCGGGATGATGGTGACTACAGATCAGAGGCAGGGAACAGTAAGCAGAACAGTCAAGAACCTAGCCGAGCTCCCTGCCTCAGAACCCAAGGCTCTGACTGGCCAAAGATAAAAGTGCACACACCATGCAGCAGCAGCAACAGCAGCAGCAGCAAGCACACCGAGGATGCTCATGACACTAGGAGAGCTAACTGTCACTAAAGAGAACAGTGAGCGGGCTCTGAAGACAGTTCTTTGAAGGGGACAACCGAGGCGTGCAAGCACTATAAATATGCATGTATAAATGCTTTTAACTTAAATACTCCTACTAATAAATAAGAAAATGTTCAAATTAGAATCTCGCCATTTTGCAACCTTTAGGAGTGAGTAGAAAGACCATTAAATACCTGCTGAAGAAGGAATGCAGCACCAGTAATTAGACAGTCTTGCAAAAGCCAAAAAAAGGAATAAAATGTCGAGCTCCTAGCTAAGGCTGATCAGGCAGTGAGATCTCTGAAGGACAGCTGAGATAGGACTGCAAAATCTGAAAGGCGAAAGGAATAGGAGAAGCAGAGGTTCTAAGAGAATTAGTTTACTTTAAAACTTCATTTGAAGGCCGGGTGCAGTGGCGCATGCCTGTAATACCAGCACTTGGGAGGCAGAGGCAGGCAGATCTCTGTGAGTTCAAGGCCAGCCTGGTCTACAAGCAAGTCCAGGACAGGCAAGGCTACACCAAGAAACCCTGTCTCAAAAAGCCAAACCAAACCAAGATAAACTGAAACGAAAAAACAAAAACTTTATTTGAGGGGCTGGAGAGATGGATTAGCAGTTAAGAGCACTGGCTGATCTTCCAGAGGCCCTGAGTTCAATTCCCATAAGCCACATGGTGACTCACAACCATCTATAATATGATCTAATGCCCTCTTCTGGCCTGAAGGTGTACATGCAGAGTACTCATATACATAAAATAAATAAATACATCTTTAAAAAACAAAACCAAACTTCATTTGGGAGGCTGGAAGATGTCTTACAGTTAAAAGCAGTTTGTTCTTCCATAGGACCTGGGTTCAAATCTCAGCACTTATGAAGGCTAACAAACTCTGTAGCTCCAGTTCTGGGACATCTTATGTATGCTTCTGGCTTCTGCTGCACTGCACACATACAGTGCACAGACACAGACCAGGCAAAATACTCATACACATAAAACAAAACTTAAAAAAAAAAAACCTTTTATCTGAATACTAATTCAAACAAAACTTTTTTAAAACTTAGGACACATAAGCTGGCAGGTATGGTAGTAATACACGGTAATAATACACTATTATTAGGCCCGTGGTCAGGGACAGAAGCTGGAAGATCATGAATTTGAAGCCACATAGCAAAAATCTCTCACAAAAAGACACAGTGAATTAAAATTCACTATCTCATATTTTTAAAAAATGTTTTAAGTACAAATTTTGTAGTTATGTTCTTAAAAACCTCATGTCTTCTAAGATTTACTTTTATTATTTTAAAATGTATGTGTGAGCTATCCCTGCAGAATCCAGACGAGGGTGTTGGGCCGCAGAGATGGAGTTACAGATAGTCGTTGAACTACCCAACACAGGTCCTGGGTTGTCTCTGAAACACTGAGCAGTCTTCATAGGCCCTCTAAACGGGTCTGTAGCTCTGACACGTCACTGTCTTCTTGATCAGAGAGGACTAGCGACCCAGAGGCCTGGCTCAGACCAATGCACCTTCTCCACGAGGGTCACTCTAGAGGGAAGGTCCTCACTGATTCCAGGAAAGCCACGTGATCAGTAAGACCCTGACCCATCTCAGATGTCATGACCGATTAGAAAGAGCCAAGAAACTCCTCTTAAGTCCCGGAGTAAGCCCTAAGGAGTCCTGACTGACCGTAATAAGGAGGTTAATTTTGGCCCACCAACATGGTCTTAAACACCGAACCAGAGACCATAACAAAGAGTAAAATAATTAACAATATCCCAAAGCAGATTTCTACTAGCACTGCCCAGATTCTCATCCTGACCTGGGTCAGCTAGGGCCCAGAGCTTCTAGAGGCTCGGGAAGCATCACTCAGCAGCCACTTCAGCCAATGTACAGGGCTCCACAGAATTGTTAGGACTCTGCTCATCTGCCCAGAGTAAAATCCCACTTCCCATCTCCACAGAAGATACAAGAGTGTTTTATCCAAGTGGCAATCAACCAAAGACCTGCACAGCTCAGTATTTCCGGTACTGCATTTTTAAATCCTGAGGACCATATCCACCTTTGTGGAACCCAAGCTTCTCTCTACTTCTCAATCAACCAGACAGAAACATACAGCTTGGTCTCCATCCTTCCCTGGTCATACTTGCTCAGGACTCCTATGTTTAACCTGCCGCCAATTTCTGTCTTCCAGGCTCAACAGTTCTAGCCCATGTGGCACTTTGACAATGTTCACTCCCTTGCACTGGAAGCCCCACTTCCCATAAGCCTCCTGGACTAGACAAAGCAGACCTTCTACCAAAATTGCTCCAAGTATGGGTCTCTTTTCATGGCCTGCCAGGAACTCCTGCCAGAGCAGTCAGCTACCGACAGGGCCAAGCATGCATCACCCTTGCTCGGCTCAAAGAAGCTGCTAAAGAAGGGATTTCCAACCAGCCCCCAAGGAACCGGTTCACGGCTCTGCTGAGGCAAAGGGTGGCAATGTGAAAGCAGCCATGATTGAGAGATCAAAAGGGGGAAAGTGTTCCCAATGTAAGCCTGGGCAACAGCTCCATTCCACCCAAATTGAGGACGAGAGAACAGTTCACCAAACACATCAGAAGCAACCCCATACCACAGAGCTGCTCCATCTGCACGGGGGAAACTGCACAGCAGTGGTTCACCCTAACCAAACACCAACCAATCAGGATTGTCCTCCTTTACATGCAGGAACTATATGCCAGGAAATTGCAGTCTAATCAAAATGTAGTCCACCCTCGATGAACAAGGACTCCTCAACAGCCCATCGTCTCACAATGGTTTTCCTTCTATTCCCACCACTGCTCTCTTTGTCATGTGCTAAATCAGCTGTTTTCACCCTGTGGGTCACGACTCTTTGGGGGTCACATGTCAGATCTCCTGCATATCAGATATTTACATTGCAACTCATAACAGCAGCAAGATTACGGTTATGAAGTAGCAATGGAATATTCCATAACATGGGGAACTGTGTTAAGGGTTGCAGCATTAGGAAGATTGAGAGCCACTGTACTAAATACACTTGGTTTGTTCTAATAAAAGAAGAGTTAGGGAGACGGTTCAGTGGGTAAAGTGCCTGCCTTGTAGTAAGGCTGGGCAGGGTCAAAGGGGGATGTGGTTGGTTGTGGTGTGTCTGTAACTCCAGCACTGCAGGATGAAGGGTGGCATGGAATAGACAGATCCTCTGACCACATCTGTCAGTCAGTCTATTCTAGCTAATCAGTGACTACCAAAGATAAGGTATAGAAGACATCCAACAGAGACACCAGTCTCTTTCCTTCATACACATGTGCACAGATGCACAGACGATCTCCCCCTCTCTCTCTGACACACACACACAGAAAGAAACAAGACACTTAAGAGAAAATGCCTTCAAATAACGTAACTGATAAGGTGTATATATCTGAAAAATAGAATTGAGTTTTGCAACTCAATAATACAATTTAAGATTAATAAAACACTTTAATAAACCTTTCTCTAAGGACTGTATGTGTGGGGCACTTGTCACCTGGAAACTGAGGCAGGAAGATCTCCAGTTACAGGCCAAGCTGGGCAGTAAGACAGTGAGGCCACCTCAAGACAAACAAACAAGACCGAGGAGTCTTCCAGCACAGTGAAAAAGGCAGACAGCAGGCTGCACCAAGGCTGTGGGAAGCTGTACACTGCCAGGGACGTTAACAGTATAACCACTTTGGGAAGAGTTGGCACTTTCTTAAAAAGCTAAACATAAGTGCACCATGTGACACAGCCATTCTCCTAGAATCCTCAGGCGGCGGGGGGAACCCACACATGTCCAAACAAAGACACGCCACAGATTTACAAGAGACAAAATACAGAAACAATCTAAACTAGTGACCAGGTAAACAAGATACAGACTGGTCACAGAGTGGCACTCTGCCCAGCTATCGGGAGGAGGAATTGCCAACAACAGGATGAACTAACGGGCAAGTCTATATGATGCGACCATGTACGTTACTGGAGTTACGACACCATCTCCTGAGGCCTTGTCCAAATGCCAGGTGGGTCTCCCCACACAAGGCCCAGCCCACAGCCAACAGGCCTCAGTTCGGTTGTGCCCTGACTTGCAGTAAAGAAAGCTTACCTAAACGCAGCTGCCAAGATCTTTCAAATATGCCCCCTAGCATACCGGTTAGCTTTGCTTTACTGGATTAACGTGTATTCCCCAGACAGAATGCACAAGTTCAGTTTACCTAAGAACAAGTCGAGTGGTTCCAAGCATTTCTACACAGCGCTCAGTGTACGGAAGGAAAAGAACACTAAGGCATTAGAAGCTTCTACCTCATGGAAGCGCTAAGAGACACCAGCAGAATGTTCCCTGAGAGAATGCGTACTCACTTACTTCATCTACTCCACAAACAGACTCAGCACCCAGTATTTGCCAAGTGCTATTCAAGGTGCCAAGAACACAGCAGTGAAGCACAGTTCAAGCCCCCTCGTCACAAAGCGCTCTAGCCTGGATTTCGTGTAAAAAGAAACAATAAGCAAAGACACAAACAAATATTTATGTTAAGAGCTCTGAGCCAAGAAAAATGGGTGAAGTCAGCGGGATACCAAACACAAGTGGGGTGTGGGCGGCAGAGCAGGCCTGGGGTTCAGTGACATTTGAGCAGATAAAGGCAGTGGGAGAACCATTATGTCCCCAGAAGCTGGGAGCAGAGGGAGGCAGAGGACCAGAGAGCACCACAGAGAGCACCAGGCAGGTGCAGGCCCTCAGCTCCAGGCAGTCAGAGGCTGCTGTGGGGTGGGGAAGGCTGTTGAAGGTTAGTCTGTGTGTTTTGGTTTGGGTGGTGCTAGGGTAGAGCTCAGGGCTTTGTACACACTAAGCAAGCATGCACCACTGAACCATCCCGCAGCCCTGGGAAAGTTATTCTGAGAAGGTGGTTAGACAGTGGAGGCGCCTGAGCTGGAAACCTGTGGATTATGCCTTCCCTGGGGGGTTAGGTGGATACAGGAAGGCCACTGCAGGAACCCACAGACAGAAAGAAGGGCCTGTAATGTGGGGCCACCATAAGCGTGGAAAAAGTGACAGGATCCTAGACATATCTCAACCACGATAAAACAATATTTGCTGATACAGAATCAGACATGAGAAGGGGGATGTCAAAGTCATCAATCTGTAACTTAAAACAAATATTCTCTTAGACCAAGCACAGTGACTAGATTGACAGCTTGTGTGTGAGCAGATAGACAGGGGGTGGCTAGAGAGCAGGCAAGAAAAGGTGGGACACAGGAGAACACTCAGAGACGGCTAGGAGGAAAGAGACACAGGAAGATGCCAGGGAGACCTTGGCCTCAAGCCTCTCACCTCCTCATCTGCAGGTGGAGCTCAGAGCTCAGCAGGTGAAAGAAACGTGGTTGGACATCAGCCTGTGGTGCCTCATGGGACAACACTCACACTAAATCATGTCATTCACGTGACAACACTGTATGCCAGCAAAGAACTTTCCTAGTACAACAAGCCTGCTGTGACTGCTAGGACACCATAGATAGGGTTTACTAAATGCAATAACCAGGTGGCTTGAAAAACTCTGACAATCACGGCGCTGACAGCAGAAAAGGGTCAGGTGTGTCTTCTTAGCTAGCTGCTTTTGTGCACGTTCATTCCTCTAGCCTCACGTCAGCCTACCTGCCCATTTCACAGCTGAGGGCCCTCAAGAATAAAAATGGCTGGGGCTGGAGAGATGGATCAGAGGTTAAGAGCACTGGCTACTCCTCCAAACGTCCAGAGTTCAATTCCCAGCAACCACATGGTGGCTCACAACCATCTACAATGAGATCTGGTGCCCTCTTCTGGTGAGCAGGCACACATGCAAGCAGAATACTGTATAAATAATAAACAAAATTAAAAAAAAAAAAAAAAGAATAAAAATGGCTAAATGGCCCCAAGCCAGGCTTGCTGTATCAGCCCTGCCATCTCAGTTACTTGAAAGGCTGATGGGGGTGAAAAAGCCAAATTCAGGACTAGCCTGGGCATCTTAATGAGAAAAAGTAAAGAAGGACTGAATATACAGCCCCACAGCTGAGCACCTGCTGGCCATGTGTGCAGCCCTGGCTTCCATTCCCACCATTGAAGGTGGGAGGCAGGTGAGTACATGGTGCCCTCTTCTTGCCTGCCTTGCCTGCAGATCCCTTTAGGCTGCTACCTGCTCCCAGCTGCACCTGTGTTGACTAATTTTAAGGAAAACACACCTCGTAGTTACTTTACTTTTGTACTTTCAGACTGGGCAAGAAATCCAAATCTACAGACTTCTCATCTACAGGGGAAAGCCCAACTCCAACCAAGTACAAACACTGCATATGACCTGCTTGGCCATGCTGTCTCCTTTCTCCTTTCAAAATTTATAGCACTAGATCCGTCCCTAGTGAAAGGTTGATCATCCGAAGAGGACCATTATCTGCTGGATGTTTCATCATTCCAAGGTGCTGTGTCACAGAGGAATGTGACTAGTGGGACAACACCAACCATCTCCAATGAATGGCACGCAGGAGAAGGAAGGTGTCTCTCCTAACATGTCTTGGGTCAGGAGCCTGTCTCTTTTTCTGAAACAAAGAAATCTGGTTTTGAAGGGAGGAAACTAAGCTAAAACTTAAAATGCAAACAAATGGATCGGCTGGTTTTTCAGTGTCACTGAGCATTTTTCACAATTAGTAAAAGGTAAGCATCAAATCACTGTGACTAGGCGATTCATCATCCATGCCGCTGCAGCAGCCCTCCCCACTGCCCAGCCAGCACCCGGACATCTCGCACAGGGGCTTCAGCACTGACAGGGCCTCTGCACAGGCAGTCCCTCCACCACAGCCCACAAGCAGGGGTGTTAAGACTCTTCCAATTATGCTTAAAGCCTACTAAAACTTTTATACAGCCTCAAAACATTATTAAGATAACTCAAGAGCATTTTCAAACAACAATCTATTCTATTTCCCCAACCTTTGAGAATTTTCCATTCTTCCCATGCCTGCAGTCTAGCACTACTAATGGTCTGAAGAAAAAAATGAGGCCAGGAAGAAAACCAGGTTCACAAAATGCTTGCCAGGGAAGCACGAGGATCCACATGTCGGCCTAGAACCCACGCGGAAAGCAAGCCATGGTCACGTGCTTGTCACCCAGCTCTGGGGTGCCCACCAGCCAGCCAGACTAGCCTAACTGGTGAACCCCAGGCTCCAGTGAGAGACCCTGTATGAAAACACAAATGAACAAAACAACAACAGAAGCCACGGGAGGCAGCTGTGGTGGTCGCACCAGAGCTCTCTGTTCTCCATGGGTGCATGACCTGCTCATACACGAAGACACGCACAGTGATAAACATGAACTCTGCTTTTATCTTAAAATGAACACAGACTGGCTCGGTAAGTGGTCAAGGAGACCTGAAGGAAGCATTTGGGAGGTGGGGCGGGGGGGGGGGGGGGGAATAAGATGAAACAGACTGTTTGGAGAGCAAACAGTAAGAGAAGATAATACATAGTATTGAAGTGTTGTTAGGCCTGACCGGCCTTTGGGTAGATTTCTGAACTGCTTTCACTACTTCTCCTTGAAAACACAACAACAAGAAGAAAGAATGAGGTGGCACCGGCATGAGTGCTCGCCAAAGCTGCAGCCCCAGAAACAGCAAAGCGCCATCACCTCTACACCAAGTTAGATTTTTTTTTTCCAAGTTAAAAACCAAAACAGCAGTACACTTTCTTATAATGCTACCTCAAAGCCATGGGAATCCCCCACAATACCCAAACTCCTGCAAGGACTGCTGGAAAGCACCCTGCAGCTGTCCTGCACTCAGGACGGCAAGAAACTAAACAGCACACATCCCTAAGCACTAACTACCGGAGTAATAAACTTTTCCCTTTAATCAGAGAGCACGCCTCGGAGCTTGGAGCTTTACCCTCAGAAGGGTATGGATAAAACACCTCTGTTCAAAGCTAAGGGTCAGGCAATACCGCCAGGTAGGTGGGTGCCCCTACAAGTAGTAAGTACTTGTCCAGAATTGCTATTGCGAATAGTGCTGGGGGGGAAAGTTCTCAGTACCCGGAACACATTGAATCCAAACATGAGTTGGGTGCAACTTCCCTGAGGGGATCAAGGAGCACCTGGGCAGGGTGAGGCAGCCTCCAGACCAGCTCTACCACATCTGGCCACCTGCCTGCAGGTGAAATCCGGCAAGGCTTTCAGTTGCCAAGCATTCTGGGAGGAAAAATTAAAAAAAACAAACTACTGCTGAACTATGCAAGCCTCCCACTTTGAAGGGAGACACCTGAGAAAGTTCATCTAAGGAAACGTCTAGGAGGCTAAAAGGGGGGGGGGGTGGTGGGGAGATTGGGAGAAGTGTGCTCATTCATCCAAGGGCCCAAAGGAGAGAGCGGAGCAAGGTGTGCTGGGGACCTTGGGAATCTCGGGGCTAGTACCAGGTTTTGCAAACAGTGCTTTCTGTTTAGAAAAGGTAAATTCATAAGGCCACGCATGTGCCGAACTACCAGCAGCCAATTATCACATCTGTCAAAGACAAAACTACAACTGTGCTTTGAGGGACAGCACCGCAAACCGTCAAAACGCCATACTTCCCAAGAGTCCAGAGTTTGCAAAACTACTCCATCCTGAAATTATGCCTTAAAGATGAGAATTTTCTTTTTCTGTAGCAGAGAAATTGTGTGTGTGTGTGTGTGTGTGTGTGTGTGTGTGTGTGTGTGTGTGTGTATGTGTGTGTGTGCGCGCCCGTGCTTTAAGTAAGAAAAAGAAAAAGTGCACAAGGGGCTGTCCGAGCGGGAAAGCGCAGTAGAAGCAGCTCAGACGTCTCTGGAAAGTGCCTTTGGGCACAGGAAGATTCAACCTGACAGAGCTGGGTTCCTGAGCGGCTTAGCCTGCCACCTGCCACCCTGGCTGGTCTGTTACGACAGCAAAAGCACCTGCGCCCTGCGGAGAGGCCAGGGCCTGCCCACCCGCCTGCGGTCAGCACGCAGCTCAGCGCGCACGAGAGCCGAGCCGACCCACGGAGAAGGCCGGCCCGATCCCTGCCCAGCAGCTCTGACAGCACACCCACCACAGAGCTGGTCCGGATCACCCCGGGGCAGGAGCCAAAACTCGGCGTCGGCTGCCCAGCGGGTCGGAGGTCACCCGCCGAAAGGTCGGAGGTCGGCTGTGCCCGCGGAGGTAGGAGCTGACAGCCCAGCCGCGCCCCCCGCCCGGCCCGCCGCACTTACAGGTTACGATGGGCTTGTTCTCCATGGTGTAGACCACCGGCGGCTGTGGCTCCTCAGGGGCGTCCATGGGCGTCCGGCGTCACCGGCCCGGCCCCCCGCCCTCCATGGGCACCCGAGGCCGCGCGGGGCCTGCTGAGCCCGCGCCTCCTCGCTGCCGGCACCCCCCGGCAGCTCCTAGCCGGCCGCCCGCCCGCCGCCGCCGGCCGCGTCCACTTCCGGCCCCGGCGCCGTCGCGTGACCACTTCCGGGGCGCGCGACTTAAAGGGGCGGGCCTCACCGCCGCCTGCCGGCCTATGGAAAAAGCCGCTGGCGGGGAGGACGGCAGGCGGCGAGAAACAAGGCCACTGTAGCGCCGGTGTGGAGCAGGAGATCCCGCTGCTACGGTTCTCGGGCAGCCCCGGTGGCCGTGGGGGACAACGGGTGGCGCACGTGCCTACGCTCCGTGACCCAAGCTTCTCACCTGCCCAAGCTCGGTTGACCTTTGGTCTCGTCTTACTTGCCTAAACGGGATGATCGGCAGCCTCGCCATCTGCTGGTGCTCCCTGACCCTCTCACCCTCGCTCCTATCCGAGCGCCCCTACCGCCACACCTTGCGGTAATTCCTCCTATCCACGAGGGAGCTTCCTTCTTTCATGCCTCTTCAGAATGCCTTGGATCGGTTTTTACATCTGGGCGAGCTCAGCTACGCCGTGCCAAATTGAATCCCTGGTTGCTTGTTAAAACTCACTTGCCAAGTGTACTGACTCAAAGCCATGCAAGACTGAAAATGCTCCCACCCACCCCGTACAACTCAGACTCCTCTGTGTGCACCTGCTGGCACGCCAACTTCCCACTGTCCTTTCTAGATTTCTTCACTTGTATGAACCACATACATTTCCACCTGCAGTCAGCACTCAACACTCTTTCCCTTGGCTTCTGGAATGTCCCACCTTCACCAGGACTGGCTAACTATAGCTGGTATTCTTCGACACCGCTGGGGATTGGAAATGCCACAAAATCAAATCTTACTTTAAACGGCATAAAAGTTTCTTGTGCGAGTAAAGCAGCTCTATGGAAGCTTTTGCAAATAGGGTTCAGTGTGTACGTGCAATGTCTGAGCATGACTTGGCTGTTGGGTGCACGTTGGTGTGGGCTTTGGGGCCGCTGACGCAGGTGGATGGAGACTGCCAGGCACAGCCTAGACAGCAATTTTCAACCTGTGAGATCCGAGCATTTTGGCAAACCTCCGTCACCAAAGCAAAACCCTTGCATTATGATCCGTAACAGTGGCAGAAATAGTTATGAAATAGCAACAAAAATCATTTTAATGGTTGGGGTCACCACAACATGAAGAGCTGTATTAAAGTGTCACAACATTAGGAAGGTTGAAAACCACTGACCTAGAGAGAGCAGAGCAAAGCAAGAGGGGGCCTCCAGAGGCTCCTCCGGTGCTCCAAAGGGGTTTGGACCCTATCTGGCTAAGCGTTTGTGAAATGTCAGCGCAGAAACATACCTCTCCTCTCTACTGGAATAAGAGATGGTTTGTTTGGGAACCAAATTTGAGTGACTACTGTCCAGGATACAAAAGTTTTGAGGAACCCTCTGAGGCACCCTGAGTGGCTCACCCCAGGTTTCACGTTCCCACATGGAAGCAGTTTGAAGAAGTTTTGCAGTAGCAGAGCATAGAGAGTCATAAATTAAGACAATTGAGAAGAAAAAAAAAAAAAACGTGGGCTGGGGCAGTGGTGGCACACGCCTTTAATCCCAGCACTTGGGAAGCAGAGGCAAGTGGTTCGCTGTGAGTTTGAGGCCAGCCTGGTCTACAAAGCAAGTCCAGGATAGTCAAGGCTACACAGAGAAACCACATCCAGAAAAACAAACAAACAAACAAACAAACAAACAGAAAAACATGGTGAGTACATCATAGGGCTGGTTCCAGCGAAATGGAAGATCTCTCCTGTTGGCCTTAAACGATGTTAGCTTTGCAGCTGGTGGAAGCTAGTGCCCTGCTAAGTTAATAGAATCCAAATGGTGTCTTTATCAATTGGTGACAGGGTGTTAGTTCTGACGGTGGGGTGGGCAGCGAATGGCTGCTTAGGGGGTAAAGCTAGACTATGATTAAAAAAAAACCTGAGCCTCTAACCCTACAGCATTACAACCCCCTCGCACTGGTGTAGTTATAATTAATAATCAGTCTCTGTAGATATAGCTTCTTATCCAGGGATTCTGGCTCACAGAGAAGTGACAGCCAATGGGACTTGTAAGGTGCAACAGGGACACTCAAAGCCAAGCAGTAGGATATTCACCTGAGACACTAATGCAAGGACCCTGTCACCATGCCACAAGCGCTCTCTCTCTCTCTCTCTCTCTCTCTGCAAAATGGCATAGGACTTCTAACTTTACATTCCACTATAGTTTTTGTCTCTTACCCTGCCTTTTTTTTTTTTTTTTTTTAGCAGCCCCTTAACAACTTAAACTCAATTCTTTTTTTTTTTTTTTAAGACAGGGTTTCTCTGTGTAGCCTTGGCTGTCCTGGACTCACTTTGTAGACCAGGCTGGCCTCAAACTCACAGCAATCCGCCTGCCTCTGCCTCCCGAGTGCTGGGATTAAAAGCATGCGCCACCACGCCCGGCTCTTCAATTCTTTTTTTTTTTTTTTTTTTTTTTATTTAATTTTTAAATTTATGTGCATTGGTGAGGGTGTCAGATCATGAAGCTACAGACAGTTGTGAGCTGCCATGTGGGTGCTGGGAATTGAACCTGGGTCCTTTGGAAGAGCAGACTATGCTCTTAACCACTGAGCCAACTCTGCAGCCCTTAAACTCAATTCTTAGCCCAAGGACTCTATATATTAAAGGCTGTGGCCAGACCTGGCCTCAAAGCCAGAATTTGTCAGTCCCTGTCCCCTAGTAAAGCCTACAGCAAGGACTTGACATGATCTGACCAAGTTTGGAGATGGAGTCCTGCCAGTTAGAGGGACTGGCAAGGGGCACCTTGAACAGTCTTTAACTCACACAAACTGACAGGAGCTCACAAGGAGAAAGGCTAATGGAACTGTGAGCTAGAATGGAAGGCAAGACTCAAGGCCTAGGTAATCTGGAGACTTTGCCGCCTATTACTTATCAAAGTCCAATGTGCACCAAGAAATGACTGGATGGAAAAAGGAAGTGGGAGGCCCCTCCGAGACAACATCAACACAACAGAAAGCAGCCCGCAAGACCTGGAGACTCTGTTTATAAAGGTCAAAGCAACTATAAAGTGTATATTCAAGGGACTAAATTAACATGCTTGAGGAAAGGCTGACAGCAGAGTACCAAAATATTATATTATTGAGTTGATTTATGTGTGTGGGTGTTTTGCCTGTGCAGTATGTACATGCCTGGTGCCTGAGGAGGCCAGAAGAGGACACTGGATCCCCTGAGACTAGAGTTACAGATGGATGTGAGCCACCATTTGGGTGCTGGAAATCAAAGTCTCTGCTCTGGCAGTGAGAGATGAGAAAAGGCCTCATCTCTCCATTCCTGCTGAAACCACCCCTTGGTGTCTGTCTTGAAAGGTCCCTGGAGGATGTGAGGGGAGGCTAGCCTGGTATTTCACACTTAGTGTTTGCAGGTTGTTTTGGCTTGGTTTGTTTAGTCATTTGGTTTTTTTGAGACAGGGTTTTTCTGTAATAGCCCCAGCTGTCCTGAAACTCACTCTGTAGACCAGGCTGGCCTCGAACTCACAGGGATCCACTTGCCTCGGCCTCCCGAGTGCTGGGATTAAAGGCCTGAGCCACCACCGCCTAGTTCGTTGGTCGTTTTTTGGTGTCTTCCTTCCCGGCATCAGTGTCTTCATCTGATATCATTTTTTCCCCATCTGAGGAGGTCTTCTGTGTCTTGCACAATCTGCCCTCAAGCTACATTACCTGGGACACTTTTATTATTTCCTGGATTTTTGGAGCATACTTGTGTTGGTACTGTGTGAGGTTGACACATTTTTTCAATTTAATATTAAAATCTTCAGAGAGCTGGTGAGATGGCTCAGTGGGTAAAGGCATGTGCTGCTGATCCTGAGGGGAAGGAGAGAACTGGTTCCTAAAGATTTTCTCTGACCTGCATATGCACACCATGACCATCATGTGCATGTGCCACGCGTACATACACACTAAATAATTAAGTAAATATAACAAAATAAATTTCACCTTGTTTCAGATCTCCAGCTTCTGATAAGAAGCCACACCTACCTCACCATCATGCCTGCAAAGGCAATGTCTATATTTTCTTATATTTTCTGTCTTTCTTCCTCTTCTTCTTCTTCTTCTTCTTTTTCTTCTTCTCCTGTTATTATTTATTTATTTATTGACTTTTCGAGACATGTTTTATTTTCTCGAGACAGGGTTTCTCTGTGTAGCCCTGGCTGTCCTGGACTCACTTTGAAGACCAGGCTGTCCTTGAACTCACAGCAGTCTGCCTGCCTCTGCCTCCCAAGTGCTGGGATCCCCAACTCTGCCTTTCTTCTGCATCACTGCTTTCCAGTAGCTCACCTGCGTGCGATCTTTGTATGGATCCCACTCAGATTTTTGTCAAGCTTTCGTTTTTTACTCTCTTCTCCATTGGTAACTTCTGTTCCACGAGAGCCAGCCCAGTCTGCCTGTCCCTCTTAGTTTCGAGGCTCTTACTTTTTGGGGTCCTTTCTTCAGATTGGATGATCTCTAGCCACCTGTGGCCGTGTCCCTGTTCCTCCTCCTGTCCTCTCTAGTTGGCTCCCATCCAATCCAGTCACATTTTCATTTCAGTTACTGCATCTTCCAGCTCTAGAACTTTCTCCTCACCCGTGTGTGTGTGTGTGTGTGTGTGTGTGTATGTGTGTGTGTGTGTGTGTGTGTGTGTTTCCTGAGAGTCCAGAAGAGATGTCAAAATCCCTGGAACTGGAGTTACAGGTAGTTGTGAGCTACCCAGTGTGAGTGTTGGGAACTGAACTTGGGTCCTCTGCAATAGCAGCAAGATTTAAACCACTGAGCTACCTTCAAAGCTCAGTATCTTTTAAGTATACTTTCTCTTACAGGGCTGGAGAGAGGGTTCAGTAGTTAAGAGTTCTGACTGCTCTTCCAGAGGACATACGTGCCAGCTCACGAGGTTTCCAAGAGGGCAATTCTGAGTGTCAAAAGGGAAACTCAGAGGGTTCTGTGCGGAGAGAAGAGGGAGAGGCGATGAGATGTCCCCTAAAAAGCATTTAATATGATTGCCACCCCCATAGCTGAACCACCAGAAAAAGGAGTCAAGATAAAACAGGAGGGCCTGGGAAATGGCTCAGCAGATAAGAGCACTGGCTGTTCCTCTGGATGCCTGGGCTTGTTCTCAGCACCAACATGGCAGCAAATAACTGCACTGTAATTCCAGTCCCAGGAAATCCTGCATCCTTTTCTGGCCTCTGTGGGCTCCAGGGAGACATATGGTGCCCAGACACACATGCAGGTAAAACACTGATGCACATTAAAAGAGAAAAAGAAAGAACAAAAGAATGAAAACAGGAAGGGGTTTGAAGGTAGCTGCACGGAGCATGCAGCAGGCCCTGGATCGATGGCCAGGACCACAGAAGACAGACAAATAAGGGACTGGAGAGATAGCTCAGTGGTTAAGAGCACTAGGTCTTAGGATGGAGAGATGGCTCAGAGGTTAAGAGCACTGTCTGCTCTTCCAAAAGTTCTGAGTTCAATTCCCCACATGGTAGCTGACAACCATCTATAATGAGATCTAGTGCCCTCTTCTGGTGGCCAGACACACATGCAAGCAGAACGTTGTATAATAAATAAATAGCCGTAGGTCTCTTCCAGAAGACTCAGGTTCAATTCCCACATGCAGGCAGAACATTGTATAAATAAATAAATAAATAAGTAAATAAGTAAATAAATAGCCATAAGTATGTTCCAGAAGACTCAGGTTCATTTCCCAGCACCCACATGGCAGCTCACAACTGTCTAGAACTCCAGTTCCAAGGAATCCGACACCCTCACACAGACATACATGCAGGCAAAACACCAATGCACAATAAATAAATAAATAAGAGAGAAAGGAAAGCAAGAAAGTGCTTGTGGTGGCTTAATTAAGAATGTTCTCCATGCCAGATGTGGTGGTGCACTCCTTTAATCCCAGCACTCGGGAGGCAGAGGCAGGTGGATTGCTGTGAGTTTGAGGCCAGCCTGGTCTACAAAGCAAGTCCAGGACAGGCAAGGCTAACACAGAGAGACCCTGTCTTGAAAAAAAAAAAAAAAAAGAATGTTCTCCATAGGTTCATATGTTTGAATGCTTAGTCCAAAGCTATTGGGACTGTTTGGAAAGGGTTAGGAGGTGCTGCCTTTTTAGAGTAGGCATAGCCCCGCCCCTCCCCCACTCCCCGCTCCTCTCTCGCTCTCCCTGCATAATGTCTGGCTGTGGGTCTCTACATCCACACTCATCTGCATCCACTGGGGAAGGCAGCCTCTCTTATGACAACCAGACAAGGCACGGATCTGGTGTTCTGGCAGGCATGCCTGTGCTTGAGAGCATTGGAGTGTCTGCCCGAGCCTGGGACTGGGACACAGTGCTGAGTGAGGGGAGGGAGGTCAGGAGGGGATGGTCTGCGGGAAGAGGAGGGAGGGGAGGCTTCAGCTGGGGTTCTGTGTAGGACAAGCCCGAGGGATTGAGTCTGCTGGGGGGAACAGAGAATCCCTCGATATTTCTTAATCTGTCAAGGTAGTGATCAAAACTAACCCTCATAACTTCCATTACACATCAGGAAAAATGAAAACCAATGTGATTGTGGGGGCCCACATAGTAGCTGGGCAGGAGAACACCTGTCCATCGTACATAAGGCCCTGGATTCAATTCCCAGCCTCTCGATTTCCCTCTCTCCCATCCCCACCTCACCTCTCATGCTATGTCACATTCATTTAAATAGATAAAATCAAGATAAAATTAAAAGTTCCTGGGAATGAAGGTCCAGACTCCTCAGCATTCTCTCCTTGTCTTTTTTTTTTTGGTTTTGGTTTTTCAAGACAGGGTTTCTCTGTGTAGTCTTGGCTGTCCTAGACTCACTTTGTAGACCAGGCTGGTCTCAAACTCACAGTGATTTGCCTGCCACTGCCTCCTGAGTGCTGGGATTAAAGGTGTGTGTCACCACACCTGGCCCTCCTTGTCTTTTATCTGTCAGTACAGACACTAGAGTCCAGCTACCCTGAGGAAACACCCCCATTTGCTCCTTGTGAAGATACAAGCACTGGCTTGGTGCCAGGGCAGCACCACATGGAGGTTTTCCTCCTTAAGAGAGGGGTGGCTAGGATGAGCCCACTGTCCCTGCTGGTGTCACTCTGGCTCCACAGGACCAGAAGTGGACTGGGCCATTCTCCCCTGATGACATCTTTGGGGCTCTTCCTGTTCCCATGGGAACTTAGAAAATACTTGGGCTTGGCACAGAACCTAGCCCAGTGATTCCTTTCACTCCTGGAAATTCTCCTCCCGCTAATCAATACCTGTGGGTTTTTTCCCAGATCCTTTTCTCATGAGACAGCACTTAGTTTCGATTGGTTGGTTTGGAAAGCTGCTAAGCTCAAAACACAAATGGTGATTCCCGGTAGCCCATGATGAGCTACGTTCTATGTCTGGATATGTATCCTGTGGGAGGGAAGGCTTTGCTTGCTCCTCACAGAGGGCGGGGTGGAAAAGTTTAATAGCAAGTTTAGTCATAGGGGCTCAAAATTGGGTACAAAATAGATGTCCCTCACTGGGTGGGCAAAGTGTGGCCCAGCTGCACCTCAGAACACTACAGCAAAGAAAAGGGATGAACTCTGATGCCTACAACAACCTAGGTGAGTCCTCAGAGAGATCGCTAAGAAACTCCAAGCCTGAAGGTGTACGCGCAGTTTCAACTTTTTTTTTGAGAGAGAGGATTTCTCTGTGTAACAAGAGCCCTAGCTGTCCTGGTCTCACTTTGCAGACCAGGCTGGCCTCGAACCCACAGAGATCTGCCTGCCTCTGCTTGCCGAGCACTGGGGTTACAGGCGAGCGCCACCGCACCTGGGCCTATGAGCAGTTTCACTCATGAAACTTTGGTGGAAAAATAAAACCAGAGAGATGGAGGGATCAGTAGCTGCCAGGGAAGGTGGGGGTACAATGAAAGTGGGGAGGCTATGAAAGATGGTGTGTGGGGTTCCCATTGGAGAAGAATGGTCTGCATCAGGGCTGTATTAATGTCAATACCTGGTATTATGGTTTGGATGTGAAGTGATCCCCCAAAAGCCTCATGGGTTGAAGGCTTTGCATCCAGTTGGCTCCAGAGGTGATTGAATTGCGGCAGCTCTGATCTTGTTGATGAATAACCCAATGACGGCTTCCTAAGTGAAGAGACTGTTGGGAGGTGGGGCCTAAGTGGAGTAATTAGGGCATGCCCTGTGACCTATGCCCTATGCCCTGTGACCTATGCCCTATGCCCTAGTTTCATTTCTGTTCTAGGAATAAAAAGCAACTGAGGGGATAACGGTTTGCTTTAGCTCACAGTCATAGGCTGCGGGCCGTCAGGCAGGTGGGTCAAGGCGACAGGAACGTGAGCATGTAGTGAAGGTCGCATCAACAGTCGGGAGCAGAAAGCGTGGCGCACACGTCACTGCTCGGCTCACTGTGTCTACACTCATGCAGTACAGGATCCTGAGCCGGAGAAGCGGCTGCCCACTTTAGGGCTGGGTGTTCCCTACATCGACAAAGGCCTTCAAGACAATACACCCCCCCCCCGACCCCCACTCCCGCCATAAGTCCTGGATAGCTGCTGAGTATACCTGGTTGGAACATTGTGAGCATTGTGCATGCACGAGTGCACACACACACACACACACACACACACACACACACACACACACACACACCATGGTCAGAGATCCCATGCCTTACTGTAACTACATGCCAATCTGTATTATCTCAAAATTCAGCTTAGTGTTCTATCTATCTATCTATCTATCTATCTATCTATCTATCTATCTATCTACTTTTTGAGACAGGATCTCTCTATGTAGCCCTATCTATAGAACTTACTATGTGGACCAGGCTAGCTTTGAACTCACAGGGATCTGCCTTCCTGTGTCTCCTGAGTGCTGGGACTAAAGGTATGGTCCACTACACCCAGATTAGTATTTTAAGAAGCCACCCAACTTGAAACTGGTATTATGTAAATCTCAGGTCATCCATGATGTGACCCGGGATTGGCTTCCTGGTCCCATGTCTCCCCTACTGCCCCTCATGAACTCTGAAGGCATCTGGGGAGCATCTGCACGTGCAGACCAGACATCTGGCTCTGACATCCCCTGGGGTGCATTTTTACTGCTGGCATTTAATTAATGCTCCCCTAAGTAGTATTCCTCAGGAGATCAGATAGTCTGGTGGGGGAGGAAAATCAGTGACAATCATATGGAGATAAGTAAATGCCATGCAAACATTATTTTCCTGCTAAAGTAAACTAAGTCCAGAGCAGGAGCACGGTCAAGTGATAAGCATGTGAGAACACGCATCCCAGACTGCATGCAGGGCAGATGCCTGAAAGGCTGTGACAGCCACTCCCTGATGCAGCAGTCTCACTGAGGGGCTCCCCTAGACATTGGTGGGTATTTCTACCCCATAACTCCCATTCTCAGACCTCTTCTTTGGGGTCTCATCTCTGCTGTCGCTGGCTTGTGTGCTCTTGTTAGAAGTGGCTCTCTGCGTTGGCTTATGCAGGCATAGCATGCCTTCCTACACCATTTAAATAAGTATCAATAAAGAAATCAAACCTGGCCCCAGAGACAGCACTTCCCAACACTGTTCAATGCTCCTATTTTTAGCTCAGCTGCCTCTTTTTTTTCTTGGCTCCTCACTGTGTCTCTCTGTGCCAAGCTTATTCCCAAGAAATCGGTCCTTGCCTGTGCCCATGAAGCTCAGACCAGGAGCCAACACTGTGCTGAAGTCCTCACCTGAGCATCACCTTTTCCAGGGCTTCAGGGGTCACCCGATGCCCTGGAGGCCAAAGCAAACTTACCCTGGGAGCAAGGCCAACGCCTCTCCAACCAGCCCCTGGCATATCTCCAATTGGGATGACACAGCAGAGGGTGGTGATAGGAAAGGCCAGGGAGTACTAAACCACATAGGACGTCCACCTCTGAGAGAACACACAAACTTCACAGAAGAGGCAGGACCAGGGCTGTCAGTTGATCTGGGTATTCCTACATAGGTTGGTGCAGCGCTTTGTCCAGCCTTGGTGGCTAAATGGTAAAAGAAGAGCAGCCTTCCTGAGGATACGGAGTGTCAGCTGTCCAGGTCGCTCTTTCTCTGCTTACTGCAAAAGGATGTCCCGCTAGAATCCTGCCTCCAAGACGGCCATGGGCTCCAGTCCCCTGCCCCAAGCTGAGAAACTTCTCTAAAGAACTCCCAAGCACTGGCACCTCCGGGAAGGTGCTAGAACCTCCTGGAAGGTGCCTGTAGGGGTAGGAGGATCACTGTATAAACCTTTTGCTCACAGAGGCCATATTCAGCTTCCAGGAGATGCCATCAGTGTCCCTAGATGGCTGCTGGTCCTCTTCTGCCCTCCCTCACATCCTCCCCCTGGGACATCCTAGACACACCATCTGGATCCAGGGCCCTGCAAACTAGCTGCTATCCAGCCCAGCATGAGCACCAGGGAGTCACAGGCTCACCCTCCTGCCCAAATGTTCAGGGGATCTAATGACTGTTCCAGGGCTGGGCTGGCTCAGAGAGCTGCCACCATGAGCTCTGCTTTGAACCTGAGCAGCCCTTACTCCTCGCCCCCAGAAGGCCCAGTGTCTCTGATGCTCTTTCCTTAACCATGGAAGTTTGAAGAGAAGAGGCCCATAGGGGCCTGGTGATTGTCCTAGGTAGTCCCCTGGCCTCAGGCTTGCCCCAGTGCTATGCCAGGAGGCAGGGAGAAAAGACTTTCCTCTCTCTGCAGCGGCTAACTGACCCCACCCCCCAGGACAGGATAGGAACTCCAGACCAAGGTGACATCATCGCTGGCCTGTGTCTTCTGAGGCTTGCCCTCTGAGGCTTGCCAATGTTCACCTGCCCTATTCCCACCCCGACCCAGGATGTCTCAACAACAAGCAAGTAGGCAAACTTTTTACATACGTACATCTGCACGTACGTAGCTCTCGATTTCGTCTGGTGTTCCACACTGATTCTGCACCGCTCCTTCTCCCCTGCTTTGTGGAAATCCTATAGAGAAATCTGAAACCGAAGGCAAACCCATCCATAGCCCAAGAACATTGTCCACAGAGCAGACGTAAGGGACGTTATTGCAACGTGGCAGCAGGGGTGCAGTTCCTCTTCTCATGGCCAAGAAACACTCAGAAACTTCTGCACACTCAAATGTCCATGAACTCCCAAAATGGAGAATGGCACATTAAACAACAACAACAACAAAAAAATTAACAAGATCAGGAAACTAAACCAAACCAAACCAAACAAGTAAACAAGCAAACAAGCCACTCTCCTTAGAAATCTACGAATGTTCTCTTAACTCTTCACAAAAGGCCAGCCTGAGAGCACAGATTAAAGCCAATTGTGCAATTTGTGAAATCCAGATGCTGGGCTCATTGATGGAGCAGACTTGACCTAGATGTCACTCTATTAAAGGAGGAATGGGAAGAAATGGACCCAGCACTGACCTGAAGGCTTAGAAAATATCGTTTAAGTGCAACAGGAATCAATAGGGATAAAAAGCAGAAGCACATGATGAGACCAGAAAGCAGAGAGCGAGCTTGACACTCTGAGAAACATCTAAATGGGCAAAGGGCAAGCGAGGCTTTAAAAGAAAAAGGGAGGGATCCAAATGGAAACCAGGAAACTCTCGGAACTGAAGTGACTGTTGAATTTTTTTTCTTTTTCTTTTTTTTTTTTTTTTTGTTTTTTTTTTTTTGAGACAGGGTTTGTCTGTGTAACCTTGGCTGTCCTGGACTCACTTTGTAGTCCAGGCTGGCCTGGGACTCACAGTGATCCACTTGCCTCTTCCTCCTGAGTACTGGGATTAAAGGCGTGCGCCACCACCATGCCCGGCTTGACCATTAAATTTTAAGTTGGGATGAAATGTGATTTTCTAGGGATAACTGACTTCAGAGCACTGTAAACAAACAAAAAACAACAGCAACAAACCTAAACGGGAGCCGGGCATGGTGGCGCACGCCTTTAATCCCAGCACTCAAGCGGATCGAGGCCAGCCTGGTCTACAAAGCGAGTCCAGGACAGCCAAGGCTAACACAGAGAGATCCTGTCTCAAAAAACCAAAAAAGAAAAAAAGGAAAAAAGAAAAACTAAACGGGTCCTCTACAGATAATAAATCAGGCTAGTCATTAAAGAACCTTTCCCTTCAAATCTACCAGCCCCCACCCCCAATATCGCCTGACAAGACAGGATCCCAAGGGAGGCTAGCAGCCGTGAACCCTCAGAGCCCAGGAAGGGTATGAAGACAGACACCTGCCTCTTATTGCAGAACTGGGACGTTGATGCCGAAACCCAACAGAGACTGCACAGGAACAAAGCCCAACTTCCAGTCTCAAATGAAATGTCAACAGACACAGTCCATCAGCAGCTAAGTAAGGAGTGATTCCGGGTCATGAGGTGAGGTGTGTTGCAAAAACATCAGAAAGGCTGCTCCTGTTACTCCTCCTATCAACAGATTTGAGAAGAAAACCCTCATGACTGTCACTGGGCTTTGTGTCCCCAGTGCCCATGTGTTGGAATTTAATCCCTAGAGCAATGTCAGGGGCCCTGAGTGGCCACATTATGACCCAAGGGGTCCGCTTACAGATGGGTTGATGTTGATTACAAAAAGCCTGGGGTCTCATGCCAGATCTTCCTTGTTCTCTCTCTGGTCCTCTCTTGCTCTCCCACCTTCCACACTTTTTGGCATCAGAATTTCCATCCCCCAGACCCGCAAGAAATAAACTATAGCTGCTTGTAATTCACCTGGCCTGTGGAACTCTATCTTAAGGCAACTCTCTTTCTCTCCAGTAAAAGTGTTTACACGACTTCAGCGTTCCTTCCTGATAGGTAACAGCAAGGCCTTCTGGGTACGCTTCCTTGCATTTGGAGCCTGCCACTTTCTAGCCACCACCCGGTCAGAGCAGCTGAGGGTTGCCTGGATCCCAGAGAACTCTTGGGGGATCCTGAACCACACAGGGATGTTAGGGAGATCCTAAACCAGGATGATGCTCTGGCAGACTTCTGGGGTGAAGGAGAAATCGTCAGGCTTAGGCCAGACCTCCCTCCCTGAGCTTCTGTTGGAGACCATTTTGGGATTGATCTTCCTCAAAGCCTAGGAGCCAGCAGGAACTGTGTCATGCATTTTTTAAATGGCCATTAGTCGAGGGCACTCTCTAAATGGGTTCTGTGGGCCACAGGGGCTCTGGCAGGATGGCGGGGAGGCGCTGGAGTGGCCATAGGACCCAGTTACATTGCAGCCTCTCAGCAGGGCTGTGCTGTGCTGCCAAGAACCCTCCTATTTACCCTGGCCCAATATAGAATGTCCCTAGTTGGCATCTCAGGCCAGGACAACGGAAGCAGCATCGGTGGCAAGTGTGAGGAAGGGCCCCCGGGGGCCTGGGATGGAGTTGTGAGCCTAAGGGTTCTGTATTAGAACCCAAAGTCACTGGGGCTGCTGGTGGTGGTGGTATTTAGCCTGTACTCCCCCATAGTTTTGTCATAGAGGGAAGTTGGCAGGAACTCAAGTCAGAAAGCTGGAGGCAGGAACTGAAGCAGAGCTGGAGGTGTGCTGCCTACTCGCTCACTCCCCAGGGCTTTCTCAGCTTGCATTTTAAGCAAACAACAAAACCTCAGGACCAGCTGCCCAGGCATGACACTGCCCACATTGGGGTGGGCTGGGCCCTCCCTCCCACATCAATTATTATTATTTTTCTTTGTTTGTTTGTTTTGGGTTTTCGAGACAGGGTTTCTCTGTATAGCCTTGGCTGTCCTGGACTCCCTTTGTAGACGAGGCTGGCCTCGAACTCACAGTGATCCGCCAGCCCCAGCTTCCCGAGTACTGGAATTAAAGGCATGCCCCACCACACCCTGCACCCACATCAATTATTAATCAATGAAGTGTCCCATAGGCTTGTCCCAGAGGACTCGAGCTTGTGTCAAGTTGACAAAGCATGAACCAGCACAGGTTTCAGCCTTAATTCCTGGTTGGATGAATCCCATTGCTTGTCGCTCAGAGTGTTGTACTTCCGAAAGTAGATGGGAAGGCTGTGGGGGAGATAGCTCAGTGGATAAAGTACTTGCCGTGCAAGCATGAAGAACTGAGTTCAATCCTCAGAGCCCATGTAAAAGATGGGCAATGGTGGTATACTCCTGTAACCCCAGTGCTGGGGTTGGGGCAGGAGCTGTGGAGACAATAAAATAAAATAAAATAAAATGTGGATGATGAGGAATGACAATGTTGACTTCTGCTCCCCCTCCAAATGGGACTTCTTGTGACTACTCATAGGGTCTCCAGGTTCTCCAAAGCCAAACTTGGTTCTCATAACAAGATGCTGCTTATTTTTCTAACAGTGGTCCTAGGCAGTCACAGTCCGGATGGGAGTTGGGGGAGGATATCTGGAGCTTGCATCAGGACCACCTGGGTGGGGCAGGCAGCCCCAGGAGCTTGACCCCAAGCCTAAGCCACAGCCACGACAGCATGCATTTGGCCCCTCTGGAAACACCACTCCCTAGTCCAGTTCAGCGGTGGCCCTGGAGGTCAGCATCACTGGGGATCCTCCCTGGATGGAGCCCCCTGGCGTTCACATCGGGAATGGTCCTTGCTCAGTTTGCTGGTCTTGGACCAGGAAGCAGAGACATAGGAAGGAAGGTGAGAATTGACGTCTGTGGAATAGTGAGGAAAACCCACTGTCTGAGGAGTCTTCTGCCCTCTCAGCATCCGCTGGGGATTGAACCACTGCCTGGGCGGAACCACCAGAAGGTAGGGGGCTGCACTGGCTTGATGGCTGGGAAGAAGTGAGCCGCCATGAATGTCCTGCTTGCTGCCTCACCTGGGGCCGACTGCTTTTCTGTTGCCGCGATGAGACGCTCTGACCAAATGTGGGAGGAAGGGGTCTGCTTAGCTTACACTTGCTGGTCACGGGTCTATCCCGAAAGGAATTCAGGGAAGGAGCTTGAGCAGAAAACCACAGGAGAACACTTTTTCTAATCTCCCTAACTGGCTCATGCTCAACTAGATTTCTTATTAACCCCAGTCTCACGCTACCAGGGTTGGTACCACACACACCAGTCACCAATCAGAACACTCAGGGCCGACCTGATCGAAATGGTCCTTCAGTTGGGGTGCCCTCTTCCCTCATCCCCGTGGGGACTCAGTCCTCCACTAGAGGCACACTGATCCCATGAGACCCCGTGAACACCAGCATGGCAGTGACTCCTGATACCAGAGTGCACATAGACTCAGGCTATGAGCCTGGTCTACATATTCACACAGCCTCTAGCAGCATCACTGTGTGTGTGTGTGTGTGTGTGTGTGTGTGTGTGTGTGTGTGTGTGTGTGTAGTCAGTGATAATAGGTTGTTTCCTTCCATCATGTGGGTGCCAGGGATTGAGCTCAAGTCATTAGTTTTAGTTGCAGGCCCCTTTACCCACCGAGCCCTCCTGTTGGCTGTAGCGCTACAATGTAAGGGCCTCTTGGCGCGAGGCTTCCCAACACAGGATCCCTCGTTTACATTAGGCGAAAGAGTCATAACCACAGAAACCACGGGCCTGTCTCTGACTTCCACATCAACTCAAATAGATGGCCCAGAAGAGGGCCAGCCAAGGCCCCAAGCCTCCACCCCAGGGTACAGCAAACAGCTGTGTTTAGCCACCAGCTGGGTGTCCTGTCTCAGTCACCAGAACAGAGTGTGGCCTTTTCCTCTCAGCCCCAGAAACCCACTTGCAGAATCTGTTTTCATCCCTAGGAGAAAATCAGACAGCAATTCAGGCCAGATGACCAACTGAGAAATGATATACTTTCTTTGGCTTTCTTAGTCAGAAGGGCAGAAAGCAGAGAATTCCCTAAAGATCAAGAAAGGGGCTGGAGGGGCTGGAGAGATGGCTCAGAGGTTAAGAGCCCTGGCTGCTCTTCCAGAGGTCCTGAGTTCAATTCCCAGCAACCACAAGGTGGCTCACACCCATCTATAATGTGATCTGATGCCCTCTTCTGGCCTGCAGGGGTACATGCAGGCACAATACTGTGTACATAATAATAAATAAATATATATTAAAAAAATAAAAAAAAAAGAAAGAAAGAAAGGGGCTGGAGAGGAGGCCCTGCACTGAAGAGCCCTGGCTACTCTTGCAGAGGGCCTGGGTTTCATCAACAACCGCATGGTAGACAACACCATTTGGAATCCCAGTTTCAGGGGATCTGATGCCCTTTCCAGTGGGCACATAGTGCACACACGTACACAGTGCACACACATGCATACAGGCAAGGCACTCATAAATGTATAATACTTCTCTAGAATTCAAAAACAAGAACAGGATATGGTTATTCACACAGCTACATTTTCATTTTAAAAAACCTCAGTGAAATAGAGGTATTTTCAGAAATCCTAAAATTGAGTTTTCACCATAGGAACTTCAGAGCTGGTTTGTTCGCACTGAAAGAACCTTGGATAGAAGCATTCAGATCAAAGCCAAACACAGAGTGCTCTGGGGAGATGGCTCCACCCAGGAAGTGCTACTTCGCAAACACAGGGACCTGAGTTAGATCTTCAAAACTTACATTTTTAAAACTCCAGGGTACTGGGGTGTCAGAGACAGGCAGATCCTGGCTCTTGCTGGCCTCCTACTTGCCGAACTCTGAGCCACTGAGAGACCCTGTCTTACAAAAGTAAGGTGGAGAGTAAAAGCCTCCATGTTTGAGGCTCTAGGGGAACACTGAAGCAGACTGCCGTTTGGGGTAAGAGATTTGCTAGAAGAGTCATTAATGCCACAGACAGCAGCGGGGCAGGGGCTCTGAGAAGGGTTTGGGCTCACATGGTAGCCCCTTAGCAGTTTTGGAGGGGAGGAAGTTTCTATGTCACAGAACCAATGAGTAGCCCCACAGTACAGCCCGCAATCAGGCTATCTCTGAATCAGCTATGAGCACGGGGTGGGGGCAAAGGTTATAGTAGTTCTAGAAATTAGTTGGAGGGATTGCCCCTGTCCAACTAAAAAGGGGGAGCTAACAGTCTATGGTGTCGACCCCTGGCATTGACACACGTATGCCCACAAACCTGCACACACATGTAAACCCAGAGAGGAAAAAAAAGAAAATGAAAAAGAATAATTTTATGATCTTAGCAAGTTCTAATTGATCCTGAAGCAGTACAAAAACATAAAGGAAGAGGGCTGGAAGTATGGCTCAGTGGTAGAACACAGGCCTGGGTTTATCAGTGAGGGACTAGGGGCGTGGCTTAGTGCTAAAGCACCATCTTAGCATATACAAGGCTTTGGGCTCCACCCTAAGCAATGTGAGTATCGGGGTTGGGGGTGGTGTTGCAGGATATTTGATCCCATTGTGAACCCTGAGATTGTGAACTGTAAAGAAATATCTTTTGTTTGGTGTGGTTCAGCCAGCCCTAGCACATACCTTTAATCCAAGAGCTATCTGTACACACTCTAGGTCAACAGGCAGAGCAAGAAACTAGCTGACAGGGATTAAAGAGTAGGAGGGACTTTGAGTTGAGGGGTATTTAAGACAGCGTGGATAAGAAGAGCTGGCTTTTGAGCTATGAGCTAGCAAACTCTTAAGCTTTTAGTTTTTGCCTTTTCGTCCTGGGCTATCAGCTGAGCTACTGAGCTTTTTTAATTTTTCCTCTGGGACATGAGCTGAGTAGGAAGGTCAGCTGGGTGCATTCTCTGCCTCCCTGAGCTAGCAAGGTTCCTCACCTGGCTCCTGAGTCTTCATTGGTAAAAATCGAATGGTTGGGATTTTGTATTTTTTTAAATAACAGAGTGGGGGTGGGGTGGGTCAGTTTAGCAAGGCTAACATCTGAGTCAAAAACAAAAACAAAAACCGATATGCAGTGGCCTATAACTGTCGTCCTGGCACTGTGGAAGCTCACAGCAAGTCTGAAGTAGGCAGAGTGGCAGAAGCAATAGGAGAGACCCAGAATCAACACCATGGAAAGAGAGACCAACTCCCAAAAGTTGCCCTCTGTCCTCCACATGTGCCATGACACACACACATGCAACTGCACACTCACACACAGCACAGACAGGAAATGATAAGAAATAAAACCAAATAATCCCTGAAAAGCAAAGAAAAAGGAATAGATTAATAAAATCAATTTCATTAAAATGAAAAGCATAGGAGGGCATGGTGGTGCATGCCTTTAATCCCAGCACTTGGCAGGTAGATTGCTGTGAGTTCGAGGCCAGCCTGGTCTACAAAGCAAGTCCAGGACAGCCAAGGCTACACAGAGAAAAAAAGAAAGAAAGAAAGAAAGAAAGAAAGAAAGAAAGAAAGAAAGAGAAAAAAGAAAAGAAAAGCATGTCTAAAAGACAACATAAAGAGGAAAACCAAGCTATTACACTCACCCATTGGACCAAAATTGGTGCATCCAAGTTATAGAGTGTGTGTGAGCCATCAGAAACAGCAGACAACATGTGAAGAAGGAACTCAGGATTACTCAGAAAAGCGACTCCAGGAGTGAACTCACCCCTGGGCCTAGACAATGACAAGGGAAGTAAGTGTAAGCCAAAGCCACTAATAGCCCCTTGGCCCCAGCATAGTGCACTTGAGCCATTCCTATTTCACCACTAATCTTTGTGCCAATTATGGTAACTGCTGCATCTTTAAAAAAGACAACATTTGACTGGGTGTGGTGGCACACACATGTAATCCCAGCACTTGGGAGGCAGAGGCAGGCGGATCGCTGTGAGTTTGAGGCCAGCCTGGGCCACAAAGTGAGTCTAGGACAGTCAAGGGTACACAGAAAAAAAACCCTGCCTCAAAAAAAAAAAAAAAAAAAAAAAAAAAAAGATAACATTTGGCTGGGTGTGCTGGTGGTGCATGCCTTTAATAACAGCACTCAGGAGTTAGAGGCAGGAGGATAGCCGTGAGTTCGAGGCCAGCCTGGTCTACAAAGTGAGTCCAGGACAGCCAAGGCAGCACAGAGAAACCCTGTCTCAGAAAAAAAAAATTTTTGACTTGGGGCTGAAGAGATGGCTCAGCAGTTAAGAGCACTGACTGCTCTTCCAGAGGTCCTGACATCAATTCCCAGCAACCACATGGTGGCTCACAATCATCTATAATGTGATCTGATGCCCTCTTCTGGCCTGCAGGGGTACAAGCAGGCAGAGCACTGTATACATAATAAATAAATAAATATTTTTTTAAAAAAAGATAACATTTATTTGAGAGGCACACAATCTGGATAAGTCAGGAAACCCAACTCTCAGATCTGACTCCCTGAGATAGGGGCTGGAGGATTTATTGGGGGAAAAAAAAAGGGGGGGGGGGAAAGAAAGAAAAACCAGATGGACTAAGGGTGGAGTCAGGCAAATAAAAGGGAGGCTATGAGCTCTTGGTTCTCTATGGGATGCATGCTCAGAATGTGGTGGCATTAGAATAATTTTTAGTACTCTGACAATGTGGTCCATTTTCTGTCACCTGCTGGGTCCAAGTGAAGGGTCCATGACTGCCACCTGGAGGTGTCACCTGTAGCAAGGGCTGGTAAAATGACATTATAACCCAGCTGTGAGACTGCCGAATGTGATGATTTCCCCATTGATAAATGTGTTTATATGTGGATGTCAAACAACAACTCGTAGGGGTCAATTCCTTCCTTCCTGGGGATTGAACTTGGGCTGTCAGGCTTGGCAGCAAGCGTCTTTATTGTCTGAGCCATCTTGTTAGGCCCAAAGCTGGTGATTTCAAATGCCAGTGAAAAGCAAGTGACTGAAAACCAGTGGGCTTATGTTATGTTATGCCTTTAGTTTCAAGGTAGGCAATGCCATCATTCTGATATGGGTGACAAATTTGGAAACGCAGGGCTGCCAGAGGCTCCTCCTGCTGTCTCAGAGCAGGTGCCTTCCATGAGTCCCTCACCCCTCACCCCTGCTGCACTGGCTGTGTGCTCTGGGCCATACATGGTACACTTGCCTCTGTCTTCCAGCTGGGCTCTAGTGATGGGAGCCAACAGGACACGATCCTATTTGTGTATGGCAAAAGACACTCCTTGGCCTGAACTAGCCTAGTGGGATCCTGGACAGGCGGATCTAACACCTAATTATAGTCACACGAGACTCTGCCAAGAGGAAGTGACACATTTTAAAAGAGTCAGTGTGGGAATCACATCAGAAGCCTAACAGTAAGGGTGACCCAGGAAAAGGTTGAGAAGCAGCCTTGGGCACAGGTGTGAATGGAGTGGTGTGTGTGTGTGTGTGTGTGTGTGTGTGTGTGTGAGAGAGAGAGAGAGAGAGAGAGAGAGAGAGAGAGAGAGAGAGAGAGAGAGAGAGAGAGAGAGAGACTGACCTGGCCTCTCTGGGGTCCTTTGCCTGGAAGAAGAGTCCACAGAGTAGCTGCTCGGAGGCATGCATGGGATGGTATCCAAAGCCTGCTTCCTAATAGAGTTTTCTTATATGGCAGACTAGGCTCTCCAGTTTCAAGGTGTGCATTTGTGTGTGCCTGTGCCTGTGTACCTGCATGTGTTGTATGTGCGTGGGTGATCCACGTGTGCTTGTGGGCATACATATGCGAGGGTGAGCATTCATGCCACCTTGGAAGGACATAGGCCATAGCAGACAGACACACACCCCAGGCTGACCCACGAGCAGGACATTGCAATTCTTTCAGTGGAGTTTATTTTGAGAAGACATACAACAGAGAACTGGAGCATCTCCTGGTTTGTCCTAACAAGGCCCTCCCCCCACCCACCCTGCCTTTGGTTTTCTGAAATGGGGCCTCACATAGTTTACCTTGGCATCACACATTTTATCCTACTGTCTTAGCCTCCTGAGTGCTATGATGGTTGGTGTGACCCACTATGCCTGCTTTCTGTGGGGATGGAACCCAGGGCTTTGTGGATGCTGAACTAATACTCTATCAGCTGAGCTGCAGCCCCGGCCAGTTTCCTTTTTCATGGAGAAGGGGATCTTTGTTATTCCCACAGAATAAAGGTGGTTTTAACCAAAGCAGTTCAGGACATAGGCATGCTGACTTTGAAAAACATCCACCCTCCAATAGCTTTTAATTTTAAAAAAAAAAATTTATTTTTATGTGTATGAGCGTTTTGTCTGCATGTATGTCTCTGCATGTGCCTGGTCCCCAGTGAGGCCAGAAGAGGGCATTGGATTCCTCAGAAGTTACAGATGGGTGTGGGCTGCCATGTGGGTGCTGGGCATCAAGCCTGGGTCCTCTGCAAGAGCAGCAAGAGCCCGTAAGTGCTGAGCCATCTCTCCAGCCTCCTCAATGGCTTTAAAAACCCAACATGGGGCCTAGAGTCCCTCAGCATTTTATAAGCTGGCTGAATTCCCTCTTTCTGCTGCTCAGAGTGGAGACCCTGGGACCCTGGGACCGTGGGACAGTGCTGCCGGCTAAAGGGCTTCAGAGAAGAGGCAGAGTCTAAGAGGTTATAGGAGGGCGGGCCCAAGAGACAGGAAGCACTTGAAGGCTGTCCCTCTTAGAAGTCTATGCAAACAGAAAGAAAGAAAAAGAGACGGAGAGTTGCTTTCTCATATATTGTGGACATTTTATCCCTCGTTCACAACAGTGTGACAAGCAAGTATGATGCCTATGCGTTTTTACCTAGAAAGTACCACCAAGCAGGGGTGCCATGCTGCCTGAGTGACCTTCCACGTGCTGTGGGCAGAGAGAGCTTTGCATAGCGGTCAGCACAGCCAGGCCGTAGATCCAGGCCCAGGGAGCCTAACTTAGCTCCCAGACCTGGATGCCTTCCTAGTGCACAGGCCCCCATCCTTACTACAGAAAGCTTCTGAGTAGTAAACCTATTAAAAAAGAGAGAGAGAGAGAGAGAGAGAGAGAGAGAGAGAGAGAGAGAGAGAGAGAGAGAGAGAGAGAAAGAAGTGTACAAAAGGAAACATCTGTGTAACACAGTTGCAACCTGTAGACAAAGTATCTATCTCCTTTGAGACTGATCACAGTCAGATATGCAGCAATTTCTCAGGAATAGGAGAAAGGCGCCCAGATGTCCACCCACCCACGCAGCATTCCATCATTGAAGTCCGTGGTCTGTGCGGCTCCTGTAGTTATAGAACTCGCCGGTACTCAGGACAGAAGCCAGGAGGCAAGGCAAGGCATGTTTGATTGTCATGACGTTACTGCTCTGAGACAATAAATACAAGGAGAGCAATGCAGCTCTTCATTGAATCAAGTAACCCCAGTTTAATAGAATACAATTTAGTGCATTTCAGGGTGCCATTCACCGCTCCACTTCCATCCCAACACGTTTGCAACAGGAAGGTAAGGAGAAAAGGTAACTCCAGGTGACCTGTCCATACAAATGGCACAGTTTCACAGGTCGCTGTCTGTGAAGAGGTGATGCCACTGTCTCCAGTGGCTGCTCAAAGTGCTCTTGCTGGCTTATTTCTGGAGTGGTTTCTAAGGATACCACCGTTCCCCTGAATGAACTGATTCCAAAAGCCTGTAATAAACTTTGATTCACATGTCCACCCTGTCAGCCAAGCAGATCACCCAAAGCCTGAACTTATATTTTCAAATCCTGGCCCCTATATGCAGGGATCTGGGGCTTGAGTGGCAGTCCCCTCACCTGACAGCCCCATGGCAAGACTCTGGGACAAGGCCTGAGGCAGGTCAGGGGTGCCCTCACCCAGGCCCAGGTGCCTTTGGTTTGGGGCTGGCCTATAGGCCAGAGATGTTTCTAGAAAGAAGGCAGCAGGCATTTCAGGTGCGCCATTCTAACCCTGAGCCTCATGGACACTGCAGAGGGCTAGAAGCCACACCAAATGGCTAGCGATAAGCGACACATGCATCTAACTTGGGGTTGGGTCTATGTGTGGGACAAACAACTGAGGTGCAAGTGACCAGGGCTGGAAAGGCTATGTTTTGGCTTGCCCTATAAGGTCTCAGGCAGAGACTGGGCAACATGCAGCAAGAGCCCCTTAACTCTTCACCCTGCACCTGACAGAGATTGGTAGTCATGGTGGGTGGGGTGTGGATGCTGTCCTGACATCTCTTGAACTGTATATGAGTGTAACTCACTGCTGGGCGCAAGCCTGACTTTTCTTCCAAGGGTATGAAGGCTGGACTAGACCAGAGGCAGATGGGGCAAGGTGCACAAGAGGGGGGTGGGCGCCGTCAAGGTATCTGTGAGGACACCCACATTGTTCCTACAGGAAAGTGTTGTTACTTTGTTGCCTACGCTATCAAGCAGCCTGCATATTCAGAGCTCATCTCTTCAATCAGACTGTTTAATCTGACTGTTTCTCAAATGTGCCTAATGGATACAGTTACCAGATACAACCAGCATGTGGCTTCTTTCACTGGGTTAAAGGGCTTGTCAAAAGAAGTGTCCCTGACCTCTGAGCTGCCCACATTCTGACCATTCATCCTTCCTAGCTTGCTGTTCCTGCTTCTTGCAGGATGGTTACGGATGAGGACACTAACACAAAGCCCTCAGAAAGGGGTTGGGGGGGGGCGGGGAGGGGTTGGGGGGGCGGGGAACGGAGGGGGGAAGGGAGTGCGCAAACGAGCCATAGTCCCTAGATGCTCTGTGTCGGTACCATGAGATGCCACAGGCAGTCAGGAGAATAGCAGCCACTGCTGAAGTTCAGCACGGCTTCAGAGAGGCCTACATGAGGTACGTGGGTGTGGCCAGGGACCAAGGGTGGGAGACCACCTGGACAGTGGAAGGGTTTCTCAGGAAGATGGCAGGAGCCCCTGTATCTGGCTTTTGAGCCTGAGTGGTAACGAGACTGTGTCCCCGGCTGAGCTGACCTTGTGGGGGGCCCTCTGCTGGGGAACCTGAGGCACAGGCAGTCTAGTCGCCATGGCCTTCCTCCGGAGCCCACCAACCACTCCAGTTCCGGAATGCCTCTGGCTCCTGAGCCCACTGCTTGCAGCATGGGCTCCCTGAAGACTAGCAAGCTGCTTCAACAAAACCTTACGCCTGAAGCTGGGCATGACATCAGCCATGCCTATCAGCAGTAGGGTGTGAAGGAAAAAGAGAAAAGCATTATTCTGACATTTATTAATTTAATAGAAAAATCAAAGGGGCTCTCCTCCCCCTCTCCTTCTGAAGCAGATGAAAAGCAAAATCTGACCCCACCAAAAAAAAAAAAAAAAAAAATACCCCACACCCACATTCCCAGTGTAATTTTTATTGCTCTCAGAAGCGCTGTATTAGATGGTGAGCAGGGGGAGGCCTAGGAGGGCAAAGCCTGCAGCCTGGCTGCCCTGGGTCATACATCGAGGGAACACTCAGATGACCTCGAAGGCTCAGGGCTTCTATGGGAAGCCAGAGGCATTAGTGAAATGGCAGAGGCTTGAGCTTGCTTTTCCCGGTGCCAGGTGCATGCATGGCAGAGCCCAGTGGCCTGATTCCTTCTGGTTTGTGAGGGGATGGTGAGTGGGCAAAGACAGAGACCTTAAACAGACAGAAAGGCGGAGAGAGAAACCACCAGGGAGGGAGCTGGCCCTCAGGATGGCTCACAGTTGATGAAGGCCAGGGCAGGCAAGCCTCCAGGAGGGAAGAGATTCAGGGTCTGTTTGCTTGACTCAACCCCTGCCCCCCCCCCACCTTACAAGTAGTCCCATGTTTCTTGAAGTCACCCAAGAGCGACAGGAGTGGCCCACGGCTACTCCATTGTGCACGAACCACAGAGGCCAGTAGCATCTTCTGTAAATCAGGCATGTTGCCTCAAGAGGTCCCCAGCACTGGGGACCATGCAGTCGGGCCCGGCTCCACTCTCATGCTTCTCCAGGCCCCCTTCTTCCAGTGTACCCTATAAAAGTTTCTCTGCCTTTGATCTGAACTCTGGTTGCAGTATACCAGAAAAAAAAAATACCCGATTTTTCCTTGTTTAGAAAACATGAAATGACTTTAAAAGAGCCAGTGGAAGGTTCCAGACAGAAGGTAAAAGTATCTGATGGGATTTCCTGAGGACCTAGGTCTCCCAGAAACCAGGCAGGCCTTCCTGCATTGAGAAGGAAAATGTGCCTCCAGGGCCAGCCGAAGGGACCCTGGCAAGGCACCAAGTGCAGGCAGAGGCCCCCTGCTCTCTACCAGGACAGCCTATGTCACTGAGGTGTTATGGGACAACAGTGGGTATGGTGGATGGCCATGACACCTGCCAGGTAGAGGCAGAATAGGAGGAGGACAGGGAGAAGCTGCGAGCCAGCCACAGACCAACTTGTAAAAATAAATTCTAATGCTAATAAGCACTAAAGGTGTCTGACTGAGAACAAGGAGGCCTGACGGTGACACCACCTCCTGAAGAGTGTCCCGGGGGAGTCCCATAGGCTGGAGCCACCCAGGCACCACGGCTCTGAGGTGTGGGGCCCAAGCGGTCTTCTCATCTTGCCCTGCTGGCTAGAGGAAGAGCGGGACCGTGGAGCTGTCTGGAGGCGCTGTGTGAACTCATGGATTCCACGTTCCGCAGAGTTCTCGGGCATTCACTTTAGAAAGAGACTTAAGGTGCTTAGACCCAGCCCACAGAGAGGCTGTGCCAACGGTGCTGCAGAGGATGGAGGGGTGGTCTTCAGCCCTGGGCAGAGGAGGGACCAAGGGGCCAGATCTCCATTCAGTGTGTGCTTATCTCTAAGAAGACTCCCTCCCCCCAGGGCTAGAAGCGAAGGTGCCAAGCAGGGCAGGACAAATGAGCTCTGTAGGACAAGGATCCAGCTGACCTGCCCCCATGAGGACAGTGGCACCCATGAAGAGCCAGTGTTCTGGAGTGCAGGGCACAAGGTTGAGGCCAGATTAAGTTCCCAAAATAACCGATAAGAAACAAAAGCCTCATTCTACATTTAAGAAGGGACAGCAGCCAAGGCTGCCTCTTGGAGGCAGAGCTCTGGGGGAGCCCCATGGCCCCACTACCTTCCCAAGCCCGCCTCTGTCCCCGCAGAGGGCCGATGGGACCCCGCCTGTGCTGGCTGAGCATCTTCACCTGGCAGGCCGGGTTCTTTGCTCTTGGCTCAAGTTTTGTTAATATTAGTCACCAGTTAATAAGAAAAATAGTCTCTAAGTGTCTCTTTCCCTCGCTCGTGTGTGTTCTGTTTTTAATTGAGTTAATTGGATACCGCGTCAAGTTATGGGTGTTCAATCACAGCATTAATTATTCCTTTTTCTTAAGCTCTTGGTTGCCATAACTGGATCCTTTTTCTATCTCAGTCACTCCTATCAGTCTTCGGACTCCGAAGGAAGCTTTAAAGACAAAAAGAGAGAAGAGGTTAGAGGTTAACCTCACAAGGGCACCCTCCTAGGCCTTGCACTTCCAGCCCCACCCCTAACCCCTTCCTCTCAGTATGTGGCCACTCTAGTACGGGGAAGCCACCATAGAAAGGAGGCAAGAGCCCTTCACAGCCCCACACTCAGTTCCCTGACCCAAGCTGCTGCCTCCCAGGGCCACCATGATGAGCCATCTGTCCTGGGTTTGATGGTGGTAGTGACCCCAGCACGTGAGGGGCACATCTGTGCTCTTCACCTGCTCCCACAAACCCCAGGAAGGTCAAGATGAGGAGCGGGGATCCACTGGCAAAGACGCCCAGGACGAAGCTGAAGAGGGGAGAGAGGAGGATGGTGGCCCAGCACAGGAAGTTCAGGAGGGTCCACGGCCGCCGGGCAGGCTTGATCTGCTCCCCTGGAAACACACCGTTCTGCTTGTACATCTCTTGCAGGGCATCCTACGAGCAAAGAGGAGAAGATGAAGTCGTAAGCACCAAACGTGACTGGGAGTCAGGAGGAAACTCAGCAACAAAAGCCACTTGGCCAAGAAGTAGGCCACAAAATGGCCAGCGCAGTTCGGTTGCTTGGATAAAGGGTGTGTCGTCTGGACCCAGGAAAGGAGTTAGCTAGGAAATGGGCAGCCAAGCAAGCAAAGCTGCCACTAGTCATGACTGGCATATGGCTGGCTGACTGCAACACATATCAAAGGACAAGGGATTAATAGCAGGGATTTGCTTGGGTCCTGGGCCTGGCCACAGTCCATACCCTTATAATCATAGGTGTTCTCACGTCAAGTCCTTTCACATCTCCTACCATGTCATTCTGGGAACAAACTCAGGACATCAGACTTCAGGGTCTTTTTATCTAGTGGCCCCACACCATTCCTATTTTGTTTTCCTCCTCCTCCTAGTCCTCCTCCTTTGACACAGGATCTCTTGCAACCCAGGTTGGTGTGGGACCACTCTTCATGTATGTAGTTGATGCTGGCCTCGAACTTCTGATCCTCCTAAAGGGCTAGAATGCTAGAATTACAGACAAGAACTACCACTGACTAAATTTTCTGAGTGGTAGAGTGGGGTGTGTGTGTGTGTGTGTGTGTGTGTGTGTGTGTGTGTGTGTGTGTGTGTGTGTGTGTGTGTGTGTACCACCTATCTAAAAATTTAACTGACATAAATGACATAATTGTACATGTTTATGGGTCTCTCTCTCTCTCTCTCTCTCTCTCTCAAACACACACACACACACACACACACACACACACACACACACACACACACACACACACACACACGATGAACAGAGACTGGCAGCTCACTACTTCAGACAGCTACCATCTCTTTGTGTTGTTAATGATTAGAGTCCTCTCCACTGAAACATTAGAAATACATAGTTGCTACATAGTTACCATCAGCCATAATGAGCAACCCTAATACCTCTGAGCCGTAGAGTACCATTCCTGTTAGCATCCTCTGCCTACCATCCCATCCTCCCTCCCAGCCTCTGGTGTCCATTCTTCTACCCTTTACTGTGGTGACCGGCTTCCATCTGTAAGTGAGAGCGTGTGCTGTGTCCTCCTGGCCCTGGCTGGCTTCATGTCTGTGGTATTCCTTCACTTCCATCCATGCTGCTCCAAGTGCAAGTGGCAAAAGTTTGTTCTGTAATGGCTGGACAGTTTCACTGTTACACACATCATAGTTTTGTTCCTTTTCCTCCTCCTTCCTCCTCCTCCTCCTCCTCCTCCTCCTCCCCCTCCTCCTTCTTCAAGACAAGGTTTTTCTGTGTAGCCCTGGCTGTCATGAAACTCACTCTGTAGACTAGGCTGGTCTTAAACTTGCAGAGATCCACCTGCCTCTGCTTGCCCGGTGCTGGGATTAGAGGCATGCGCTACCACCATCCAGCCTCATCATGGTTTCTTTATCCACTAGTAAGCAAGAGGGCAATGTGAACTCTGTTATTTTGGTGCCCATGGACAGCACTGAAGTAATGCTGGCTGCAGGTCTTTGGCACTCAAATTGAGTTTCCTTCTGACATTCCCAACAGGAGGAATGCAGGGGCTGATGGGAGTTCAGCTCCCAACACTTGTTTGGTTTTGCTTGAATTTCTCTTTCAGCTAGTTCATTTTTGCTATATGGAAATGATACTGGTTTCTGGACACTGGTTTTGTATCCTACAACTTTAGGGAATTTCCTAGTCTCACATTTTGACAGTTTTCATGTTTTTCTAAATATAAGGCCGTGAATCTGCAAACAGGGTAGTTTAACTATCATCCTTTCCAATCTGGACACCCTCATCTTCTTCTCTTGCCTAATGGCTCTGCTACAACTTCTAGTGCTATGCTGAATAAGGATGACTAGACAGACAGACAGACAGACATGTGTTCTGGACCCCAGGACCTTCTACACCGACTTTGTTGGGCAACTGTCATGAGCGTGTGGTGAAGGCGATGATATACTTTGTCTAGGTTTCCAAGCAGGTGGGCAGAAAGCCAGCCATACCCCGCTCATGACTTTGATTTTGTGTTTATTGTTTGTGTCTTGTTTTATTCCTGTTAACACTAATTCCATCACTTTGTTTAATCAGTCTTGACCAGAGCTTTCTAATTTATTAATTATAATATTTTTTATATATTCATTATAATATATTTTTTTGAGACAGGTCTCACTATGTTACCTTGGATGTCCTGGAATGTTGGCTTTGAACCTCAGATTTAGAGATCTGCCTGCCTCTGCCTCTCGAGTGCTGGGATCAAAGGTATGCTCCCCTATGCCTGGCAAATCTTTTCATTTTATGTGCATTGTAATTTTGCCTGCATGTATGTCTGTGTGAGGGTGTTGGAATCCTTGGAAATTTGAGTTACAGACAGTTGTGAGCTGCCATGTGGGTGCTAGAAATTGACCCTGGGTCCTCTGAAGGAGCAGCCAGTGCTCTTAGCTGCTGAGCCATCTCTCCGGCCCTGTTATTAATATTCTTGAGGAACGCATATGACGTGCAGAAGGGACTGGATACAAAATTAGCACTGTACACATAGCACAGGGCTACAGCATGGCTCTGCTGACAGGCTGGCTTGTTCTCCACTCGCCCTAAGGTCTTTCTGCTGCTCCCCCCCACCCCCCTGGCCCCCATCCCCCACCCCCCAGGTCTTCTTGTTTTCCATTTTCACCTCTGCATGCTCATTTTGCTCTCTGCCTGCTACTCTCAACTTCCTCCGAAAGCTCTGACTGCTCTGTCCGGCATGGGAAAGCGTCCTGTTGGGCATTTGGTCTTGTGGCAGCTTGCAGCTGGCCTTCCACTGAGTCCAATCTGAGGAAATGCTGAGCTGTCTGTCTCTGGGTCACCTCCCTCCAGCTGTCATGGGTTTCCCTTGGCAGCCTGAGGGGACTTGCTGTATACCACTTTCTATTCTGGTGTCTCCATCTCCTGGAGCTGTGTAGGTGGGGTCAGGACAGTCACCAGGGCAACAACTCTTCTGGAAAAAGGAGGGGGATGTCGGCTGGGACAAGTTCAACCTTCCCTAGATGACTTCCTAGAAGGTTTGGCCTATTATGGGGCATGTGCCACTACCTTACTGTCCTGAGTAAAGTCACATATCATCTGACCCCTCGGAGGCTTACGCTCAAGACCTTGGCGGGGAGGACAGCAAACATTAGCATCAGCACTAGCACTAGCACTAGTATCACCCTCATGTCTAGCTCCCCTCCCCACTTGGTCTCTGGAGCTCCCTTACTTCCTTGGGAGCCACTCACGATACTGGAAAAAACTTTGTTTGCTGCAGGCTTTCCTGGTCATCTGGTTTCCAGCAATGCTAAGTGGACACTTATAATCCCAGGAAGTGGGCATAGGGTGAGCATGCACTGTGAAGTGGGAACTGGCCACATGTGGTCTCAGACCCCCAGGTATCTGCTGTGGGGATCTATGACAAAACACACTGTTGTAAATCTGGGGGCTACCCATGATACAACATGTTGCTGTAAATCAGGGGGTACCCACAACATAAGCATGCTGTTATAAATCTGGAGATACCCATGAGTAAGCACACTGTTGTAAATCCTGGGAGTACCCACGACATAACAGAGTTGTAAATCTTGGGGGTACCTATGACATAAGCACTCTGTTGTAAATCTGGAGGGTACCCGTACACAAGCACGCTGTTGTAAATCTGGGCAGTGTCTATCACACACTTAAATCTTTATATAAATATATATATATATATATATATATATATATATATATATATATATATATTTCTTTTATATAAAAAACCAAATACAGGGCTGGAGAGATGGCTCAGTGGATAAGAGCACTGTCTACTCTTCCAGAGGTCCTGAGTTCAATCCCCAGCAACCACATAGTGGCTCACAACCATCTGTAATGTGATCTGATGCCCTCTTCTGGCATATAGGTGTACATGCAGATTGAGTACTCATACATAAAATAAATAAATAACATTTTAAAAACTATGGAAAAATGTCATCAACACAGTTCCATATACAGGGCACTGGGCAAGCCTTCTGCATATTGCATACACCAAGCACTGTGCCAGACTTCATATTTCACTTTAATGTTAATTCTCAAATTTTAAGAAAAAGAGAAGAATCCAATGCTGGTGAGGACCACCAGTGTTTGGTGCCCAAAGGGGAGCCATGTGGCACCTTCCTACGCTCCTAACTGCCCTAGCCTGCTTTGGAGGTACGCCAGAGGCAAGCAGGAGCCCTTACCTTCTCCTGATACAGCTTGTGAAGCCACTGGGCTGCGCCGGCCTCATCTGCTGGGATGTCTTCCAGGGGGAACCTCCTGTGGCATCAAGAAGATTAAGAGTCAAGTGGGTGAATGGCCAGCATCTGCTCAAGCTGGGAGGGAGCAGGTGACTTGTAGGAGGCTACATGAGGCCCTATTTAGGCCTCATTCTTACTTTCTGAAACAAGCAGACAGCAAAGTAAGTTCTTAACAGTCACCTGATATGCTGGAACCTTCTGGGTATGGCCAGGGCCCCATCACATGAAGATTGAAAAGATGCCTCTATGTCTGGGGACACTTGTGAGCCACCTGCCTGGTAGAGCATGACTCGACTTCCCCATAGGGCGATCACAGTGACTTTGGTCTTTCCCAACATGCTCACTGTTGAAGATAATCGTGACCTGGAGTCCGCGGTGTTTGATCTTGACTGTCGCCTTCACTGGACTGAGAGACACTAAGCTGAGTAGAGCACAACAAATACCTCATGTCCATGAGGGCCTTGACAGAGGGGGCTCTGACCTCTGTTGAATCCATTGACGGATTTAAGTTTTGAATAAACCGCTGAGAGGCTCTATAACTGGAGGGCAGGGCCTGGCCGGAGGGTGCCTTTGAAGGGTATGTATTGCCCCACTCCTGTTCTCCTCTCTGCCCACTGGCCACCATGATGTAGGCTGCTTGGCTCTGCCAAAATGCTCCCCTCCCGTGATATCTGATCTCACCTCAACCCCACAATGGAGCCAGATGAGCATGTGCTGAACTCTGAAACCAGCAGCTAAAGCAAGCCTTTCAAGTTGTTTATGCAGAAGTGACCAACATGAGGGGAGCTGAAGTTCCCGGGAAGGAGGAAAGGAGTGATGGAGGATGAATGGAGGGGGGAAGGAGGAAGGAATGGAGGGAGAAAGAGAGACAAGCAGATCAGAGGGAAAGACAGAGAGGCAGAAACAGACAGGGATGGACACTGCACCTGGGTTAAAGATTCTACAAGGCCAAAGAACCAAGCTTCAATATTATGGATAGTTGCTGGGCACAGTGACACATGCCTGTAATCCCAGAACTCGAGGAGGCAGAGGCAGGCAGATCTCTGTGAGTTCTAGGCCAGCCTGGTCTAAAAAGCAAGTCCAGGACAGCCAAGGCTAACACAGAGAAACCATGTCTTGAAAAAACAAACAACAACAACAATGACTAAGCAGAGTTAAAATGTTGCAGATTACAGATTACCTTAAATTACCTTTAATCTCTTTGAGAGCCATCCACTGCCCACCCTGTGTCTGACCTAACATCTTGGTGACTATTACTAGCTCTCACTAATCCAGAGATGCCATCAGTAGCCCCTGAGACCTGCAGTAGAGGCTCTTGCTGTATCCCACCTACTGCTGGCTCCTACCAATGCATTTCATAAACACTTTATAACTTTGTTTGTTCTGCAACTAATAAAAACCTAATAAAACTACTCCCACAGTGGAAAATAGCATTTTGGGAAACTTCAGTATGGTTTGGGGCCCTGGCCTCTACTCACACCTAACTCTAGAACAAACAGTCTCTTACTCCCTTTGAGGTGAGGACAGTTTCTGTGTCAATAACTTTCTTCTGTTAGACAGGAAGGGTCACTGCTTCAAGACAAAACAACATACCCCAAGTAGGAAAAGTCTTCCAATTTGATAAATTTTAATGTCAGCTTACAATAAATGTTTCCACGAGGACCCTGAGCTGTTGGCCTCCCTAACCTGTGTCTGTTGGTAAACAAACCAGGTGGCTGTCTAGCAACTACAGGCCTTTTCCAATCATGTGGCTCAGCCCCTGCTGTGAAAGTCAGTCAGACTGTGAATAAACAGAGGCTGGGAACTGCACACAAAAGTTCTATGAACAGCCAGGTGTGACGGTGTGAGTTCGGGGCCAGCCTGGTCAAGTCCAGAACAGCCAAGGCTACACAGAGAAATCCTATCTGGGGAAAAAAAAACCCACAACAAACAAACAAAAGTGCTACGTTCCTTTCCACTACTTTTATAGTGGTGATGCTAAAAAACTAGAAATGCCACACCCATGGCCCTGCAGGTCATGGACAGCTCTGGTAGACTGAACTCTGACACACACAGAAAGTATCTGATGGCAACAAGCAATGCTGCTCCCAGGAGGAGCATCTCAAAATCACATGGCTGAGAGAGTGATGCTGGGCCACCTGTGGGGAGAACCAGCTAGGACTCTTTCATTGGAGAATAAGTTTTTGTGCCATAAACTTTAAAAAGCTAGACCCAAGCCAGGTATGGTACTGTACACCTTTAATCCCAGCACTTGGGAAGTAGGAGGATCTCTGAGTTCGAGGTTAGCCTAGTCTACAGAGTTCTAGGACAGCCAGGCTACAGAGAAACCCTGGGGAGAGGGAGGGAGGGAGGGAGGGAGGGAGGGAGGGAGGGAGGGAGGGAGAGAGAGAGAGAGAAAGAGAGAGAGAGAGAGAGAGAGAGAGAGAGAGAGAGAGATTTAATCTCAGCAAAGATAGGGTCATGGCCATCTTAGTCTACATGTCAAGTTCTAGGCCAGCCAAGGTTACATAGCAAGACTCCTACCTGAGGGGGGGAGGGAGGGGGAGGAAGGGAGGGAGAGGGGAAGGGAGAGGGGAGACCTGGTGGTAAGTTCCTGTAAGCCAGCACTTGGGATAGGGATGGAGCAAAAGAATGAGGAGTTCCATATCAGCCTAGGCACCACAAGGGACTGCAGTACCTCATGATGCCCAGGAGGTGGCGCAGAGCACTCATGTTCACACAAGTTCTCAAGGACTAGGGTGATCTGTACCCTCTTCACATCCCAAGTCCCCCAGGGGACGTCAGAAACCCTAGGTGCTCTGCATCCTCTGCACACTGTGCTTTCTGGTGTGCCATCTGATCCACACCCTAGTGCTTCCTCCGTTTCACCACTGTTGCACTTTGAGTCCGTGTGATCATCAAGAAGACTCTTGAATGACTGTTTAGGAGGGTATGGACATAAGGTGGGCACTCTAGACAAGGGTGTTCTGCATCCAGGGGGATGGAGCAAGGCTGAAAATTTTCACCATGCTACTCAGAGGGTGCATAATTTAAAGTTCATGAACAGCAAGCTTGCTTCTGGAATTTTCTGTTTAGTGTTTTCAGACTTCATCAGCCTGTGGGTAAATGGAACTGTGAATAAGGGGGAAATTTCTGTGATGAGTATGGCTCTGGCAAGGGGCTTAGATGGTCACCAGAGTGGCCCACAGGCCACTTGAAAGGTCCACAGCCTGAGACAGACTTGTGCATTTCAGTGGAGGCGCTGAGGGGCAGTGTGTGTGGGCCAGGGACCTTTCTACCTCAGCACACACACAGCACTAAGTGGAGCACGGGGCCACAGATCACATGACTCCACAGAGTGCCACTGCAGGCTCATGGTCACATTAGGGTGAGAGGCAACAGCATCTTAGTGGACAAAATATATAAGTCTGTATCTTCCAATGACTCCAGCCACATGCTGTGGGGACCGTGTGGGTAGGATTTGCCACACATGGCCTACATTGGGGGGGGGGGGCGTTCAGGAGGGCACCTCCTACAGCAAGAGGACCAGAAGGCTCAAGACCCATTTCATGGCTTTCCCTGGTGTGTGTGTGTGTGTGTGTGTGTGTGTGTGTGTGTGTGTACTGCCACATATGCACACACACTGCTATGTACATTATGAATAAGGGAAGATAAAAGATGACAGGATACGTATAAGTGGGGTCCTGCAGGCTTCCTGCTCATGGCAGCGAGAACTTGAGCTTGTTACCCTGAACTTCTCTGGAGTAATGCCATCATCACAAGACTAACCTGGCCCCTTGAAGTCAAGCACATGTAGGCCTACCCCATCCAGCCTCTAGAGTGCTGTCACCCCTGAGAGAGGCATGGGGGAAGTCCCTTGGCTATGGCTGCAAGGCCATGTTGGATGGAGGAAGAACACATTCGTGTAAAGTCCATGGTTAAGTGCACACACCAGCCAAGGCCTCTGGGAGCTCTAAGATGCTCCTTGAAGCACAGCTGAACAGACCCTTCAGAATCCAAGTCATAGAGGAAACGGAAGGGCAAGTGGAGGAGGCTTCCCTAGGCACAACTGGAGGCCCATGTGAGGGCACTTCAGCCTGAGGGATGACTGAGCAGCAAGGAGGGCTGGATGAGTGGGCCCTGGCCACCCTGCCACAGTCTGGCTCTGTCCTGGGGCATGGCTGGCCTCTGAGGGGGCTCACTTCTGGACATGGCCAGATTCTCAGTCATTGTCATCTTTCCTAATTCTGTGCTTTTGTTCTTGACTGCCTCTCAAAGATCGTGTCTTAACAGCTTGGTCTCCCAGGAAGTCCTACTTTTAAAAAAGGAGGCCCAGTGGGAGCTCATAGGTCATGGCCATCCTGAAGGGGTCAGCATAGTGGGAGGTCATAGGTCGTAGCCATCTGTAGCGGGGTCAGCACCCCAGCCCTTGCTCTTTTACCAAGTGGCTGATGAGGTGATTGCTTTGTTCAGCCATGTGCTGTGTTCCTGCCATGATGTGCTGACCCCACACTGCACCAAAGCAACAGAAACTGTCAAAACCCTGAGCCTAAACAAAGTCTCTTCTCTGTAAGGTGGCTGTCGCAGGTGTTTGTTACAGTCATAGGAAGCTAACTGACACGCCTGGCCATGGAAGCCACCTAAGGCTCAGGGAGAACCACCACAGTCCCTTGGGATCAGCAGTGGGCTGGCCCTTTGCTGCAGGTTAAGCAATGTGAAGGAGAGGACCCTAGGCTCACTTGCTGACTCCAACCCAGGGCAGGTTCCCAGGACAGGATCCAGGGTCCTGCCCTCCAGTTCCCCAGCTGTTACAAAACCCAGGAGGAGGAGGCCAGTGTGCTTACTGTTATGTTCACAGCCTTACTTCCGCAGCGTAATATGTGTAAACCAGTATGAGCTCAAGTCCTCTTAGAAGGCACAAGCACAGGTGTCGAGTGGAACCATTATGGGTGGAAGGTTTCCTCAGGAGACAGAGATGAACATCACCTTGGCTATGCCCCCCAGGCAACACTGAGAAATGACTTCAGGTTCAAGAAGGTTGGCCACCACTGTGTGAGGTCTCAGGCAGTTCCAAAGGGCCCTGCATCACAGAAGGCGGCCAAGCAGGCCCCCTGCCGGCCAGTGTCTAGAAGTTACCAAGCCAGATCAGAGCCACCTGGTGACAGTGCCACTATACCAGGGGCTCTGCAGGAGGTCCCATGTCACCAGCTCTAAACAAGAAATCGAAGTGTTTAGGTCAGTTTACCAGATTGTATGACTGCTGCCCAAGGAGACCAAATGACCCTGGGTGGACTTGGGACAGAGCTTTCCTCAGCAAGACTTCCTAGGTGTTCTCTAAGACCGAGAGACAGACAAGAAACGACCCCACACTGGCCAGGGGAGACATTGCTGAGGGCACATGGGGCTCCTATGTCACCTTCCTGTGTCCCACACCCTCAGGAGTCCTGCAGAAGACCACATCAAGTCCTGACAGCCCTGTGATGGGCGCTCACCTCACACACATGTCTGCCTCGTATTTCTTTCCATAAAGGATCCCCAGCAGAGATGGGTTCTTGTTTCCTCTGAAGTTCAGGGTCACATCGTAGATAGCTGCAACTGTGGGGAGGAGACGGAACCAGTGAGTGACAGACGACAGGAGACAATCTACAGCAGCAATGTCAGCAACTTAGAGACAAGGTGCTTTTACACTTAGGTCTGTCCCTCTACACAGCAGAGCACAGGGCAAGGATCTGCACTCCCAGCCGGATGCCTAGTGCTCAGCCTTTCTCTGCTGGTGCTTCGTGCCTGCCCAGGGCTCTTGGCCCCTTCCTGGTGAACCAGACATCTTTGCTGACATTCTCCTTCATTTTTGACATTTTACTACTTTGACAGTTTCCCACTAAGTAGCATTTTATCATCTCCAAAGAGATTAAGGACCTTAGAGCAATCCTGCTTCCTCCATTCATGCCTGTGCTTCGGGTATATTTTCTAGTTTATTTTTTATATTTTCAAAAAGCTTCTGTTTTCCATTTTGAGACAAAGTCTCGTGTAGTCCAGGCTGGCCTCAAACTACATTCCTGAGGATGATCTTGAATTTATTCAGCTGTAAATGATCTTCTGATCCTGATTCCAGCTCCTGAGTGCTGTGGCTACAGGCATGCACCACGATTCCTGGCTTATGGGGCGCTAGAACATAGGACCTCATGTACTCTAGGCAGTGGTGGGCTCCAGCTTCTCCTACCTGTCCCCCGGAGGCACTGGACTGCAGTGGTGAAGCCCTTGGTCCGGGGCAGCAGGTGGTACTTGAGCGGGGGCAGCCCCTTGGAGGCAGCCACCTCCATGCTGATGCGGTGCTTGGTCTCTGTAAAGCGTGTTCCTTCGCAGTACAGGAGAAACTAGGTGCAGAATGAACACAGGGCAGAGAGAGGCCAGAGGGTTACTCCAGGACAGGAGGGCCATTCAAGGCCTGTAACAGTCCAGGCCGCATATGCCACGGCAGCAAAGCACACACTGCCGCATGTAGAAAGAAACAGAATCATCCAGTGACAAGCATGTGGTAGCACTGAAATGGTATTTTATTTCAGGGCTGCAATCTGCACTCCAGTCACACAAATGAATGCAGACAGGACAGTTTTCCTAAAAGGTCTCTCCAGAGGAGAAACCTGGAGGTGTCCCTGGGCAGCAGCCTTTGATGAGAAAGCAGAAAGCATCTGTTGTCCCCACATATGATGTGAGCAATATGAACTAAGAGGCTAGGTTTCCGAGAGTAGACAAGAAGAAAGAGAAGAAGTGCTATAGGGGGGTGGCGCCCCCACTTCCTGCACTCTAGCAGGGTGTGTGCCAAAGCTGGGTTTGCAGCAGAGGGGACGGGTACAGCTATGCTCTAGGAACGAGGCCAAGTCTGCAAGACTGGGATGGTATCATGGGCCTGTGTGCACAAGGGTGTGTGTGTGTGTGTGTGTGTGTGTGTGTGCGTGCGTGCGTGCGTGCGTGCGCGCAGGCTAGAAGGCTAGAGTGTGCAGCCTTGGGTGTGGTTCCTCAGGTACCGTCCACCTTGTTTTTTGAGGCAGGGGCTCTCCACGGCCTGCAGCTTGCCAAGCATGTTACGCTGGCTGGCTGGTGAGTCTTGTCTCTGCCTCCTCAGTGCTGGGATTAGTCCTATGCCCCCTCGCAGCCTGGCTTTTCTGTTTGGGTTCTGTGGCTCAAACTCAGGTTCTTAGACAAGTGTGGCAAGCACTTCCCCCACCAGAGAGTTCACAATTCTAGCTTGGGCCGTGTACACAGGAGGACTGAGGTGTATCTGCAAGCCACTGCCAGCTCACGAAGCATGCAGCGCACTCACCCACATGTACTCTGGGTAGTCAGCCAAGCGCTTCAGTCCCTCCATGACAGTGTCCTGGTCTTCCTCCCACTTCCTCTTGCAGAATACGATCTCTAGGAAGTACCATGTCCAGCCGATGAGAGGTACGTACAGCAGCTCCCTCTTAGCCAGCACCTTGGAGCTCTGCAGGGAGCAGGGAGGTCAGTGGCACCTGTCAGAGGTGGGAGGACCTGGCCAGAAGCCCTCACAGACTTGCCAGGAGCTCAGGCCTTATTTCTCCTGCTTCAAAGCATTTGCTATAAACGGGACCCTGGCTTATGAATGCATAACCCTTGGATCAACACCCTTCAAATACACGCAGGGGGCCACCCCAGAAACTACACAAGAGGCAGGTGTACCAGGAAACACTGGATAGCAGCACCTCAGTTCCAGGCCCCTTCCTGACTTCTACTTTTCTGGCATGGCTTAGGGGCTTTGGCTGCACTGAAATCCCTGGCCCTCTCAGTGGAGTTTCAATTCATCTGAGGCCACTCGGCTAACTACAATTATTCAGTTGGCCTAAAGTGGGGCCCTCTGAAAGGTAAAAGCTAGTGACAAGAAAAGAAGTCACAGCTAGTCCCAAGAAGAGGCAGGAAACTACAGAGGGTACCACATGGGAAGACACCCCGCCCCGCCCACCCCCACCCCCCATCAGCCATACTGCTCACTGTGAAGGGGGCCAATCTAGAGTTTTCTCCTAGGGTCCCATTCTGCCATCACTCACCCCGACCCCCTGGCCCCATGGCTCACCCCCAGCACGCCAAACCGCTCGCACATGGTCCACCCACAAAGGAAGTCGATCTCGAAGTTGTGGTTGAGGACAATGACCACGTGCTCCTTCCCAAAGTGGTCCTTGGTGGCCTGGTCGGTGAAGAGAGTGCACTCCGTGCAGGACCACCACTCCAGGAGCATGACCAGCTCTGCGGGAGGGTGGGGGGTCGTCAGCACTGCGAGATGCCTGCCCAGGGGCCCCCCGCCCCAGCCCTGCGGTTCTGCACAGGCTTCGAATGTGCCCTCTCAGACCCACTTCCATTTTCATCTAGAGGGGAACTTTCCAGTGGAAGTGAGTTCTGAGGGCACGAGACTGTAAGTTTCCCCAAATCACAGCTGGATTTGTGTAATGGAAGCTGGGCGGCCGCAAACAGAAGAAGCAAGGCCCTGTAGATAGATCTAAATGGGTGGCCTCAATGCACAGCCACCACACCAGGTGGATGCATACTGTACACCACATGTCCATGATCGCTACAGCCTGCTTGAGCTGAAGGATAGAAACTGTCCCTGGCAGGGAAGGAGAAGACATGCAGGGCTGAGGAACTAATAGTTGAAAAGTGATGGTAAGGTGGACTTGGTGACACTTTTGCCTACAACTGTCTGTGGTGTAAGCTGAGGTCCATCCATATTCAGTCTTGCCCACCCTAGGCCTGTGGAAGAGCTCATATGAGATCTACTGCTGCCCAGAAGGCACTAGGGGTACTATGGTCAGGAGCTCAGAGCATACTAAGTGGTTGACCACAGTATCTCCCCCAGAGTGAGGAAGGCCACCACAACTCAGCCTCCACCTGCCTGTGCCTCATAGGCCAGTGACAGATGCAGGATAAATGACCTTGGCATTGCCTGCCTCCTCTTCAAAGGTTAAGGGACACACATGTTCAACTTCATGAGAAGGTCAGGGGCCGAAGGTACCATGGCAAGAGCTTTGCATGTGTTTGTTCAGCACAGAACTTGAAAGTAGGTGAGTTCTGGTGAGAAGCACAAGCGGACAGGCACCTCATGCACACCATGGTCTGTAGTGGGAGTCACACTGATCGTGGCCAGGCATCTGAGGGTGGACCAGAGTGTAATTGCCAAATGTAGGATGGTCACAGGATGCTGTGTACTTCGGGCTCTGGCCACTGCTCCGTTAGCGAACCCCCAGAGTCCCTTACAATGACCTGGCCCCTGGGAGTGGAGTCAGGGGACACAGCCAGGTTCAAACATGGAGCCCATGAGTACTGTGAGGCCTGGGGGGGTGGGCGCAGGAGCTCTCACACAGTCCTGGGGGGGGCACCAGGTAGTGTAGCTGCTTCGGGACACTCCAGAGGGAGGGGTCTTTTTTTTTTTTTTTTTTTTTTTTTTTTGGGTTGTTGTTGTTTCCGAGACAGGATTTCCCTGTGTAGCCTTGGCTGTCCTAGATTCACTTTGTAGACCAGGCTGGCCTCAAACTCACAGTGATCCGCCTGCCTCTGCCTCTGGGAGGGGCCCTTAATGGTTTCCAAACACATCAGCACATGGCCAGAAGGGCATCCCATGCATGTGCCTGCATAAGAACACACACAGGTATGGCGCTGCTGCTAGAGACAGCCATTACCTTCCAGTCTGGCACAGGCTACTACCCAGACGGAAGGAAGTTCTGAGGCTTGAGCACCCAGAGGGTCCCCAGGACAAGCTCTTCAGTGCCGCGCACCCACCCAGCTCTGCTTGAGGCCAGGGCCCTGCTAACTGGCTCCTCTGCTCCTCCCAGGGGTGGCAGCCAGGAAATCTCACAGGGACACATCTGACTTTCTCCACACTCCCCACGATTGTTTCCTTTTCTTGCAGGACGTGATGTGTGCGCTGTTCTGGCTTCAGAGTGCCACTAGATGTGGGTGTCTGTCGTTTAACTTTTATCTGTCAATATTTGTGTGGTCTTGTCACTAAGACATGCTGTAGATGTAGGATTTGTAGTTTGCTCTTTGCGCAGCAGCTGTCACCTTTTGAGTCAGGCTGAGGAGGGAATCGGGCAGACCGTTGTCACTGGAGACTCTTTCTTGTGAGATGGCACATGCCCTCTCCCGTGGATGTGACACACACCATTCTGTCCCCACCCTGAGCCACTGCTATCCCTTCCTGCCTCCATCCTGTGACAGCCATGCAGCAACAGACTGCATACTTCTTTGTGTATCCGCTTTTTTTTTTTTTTCCCCTACTTAGAAATGCATTTGGAAGATGATTTTCTGGTACAGAAAGGCCACTCATTTCCTTGTTGTCTGTGTGGGTCCCCTGTGGAGGGACACGGGCAGGCCTAGCCTCCACAGGACAGCCTGGTTAGCTTTGGGCCCATATGAAGAGGACGAGATGAGGATGCCTGTGGGATGTGGACATCTGCAGAGCTCTTCAGGCTGTGCTCTTATTCTTTGAAGCAACAGAATGAATTGGCATCATGTGAGCTGTGGGCAGCCACATCCAGGTCCGTGCCACTCCCATGGTCCATGGGATGGGAGTAAGAGAAGTGTCATAGAAATGTGATAGTACACTCTGACAGACATGCGACACCCACACACTAGTAACTCAGGAGCACCCTTGTTTTTTACTGTACCCTGTAGTGTGAACAGGCAGAGGGGCATGCAGTACTGTGTGCTGGCAGCTGGGTCTCAGGTCACTGAGCCTTTTTCTCCTGGCTTTTGCTGGTTTGAAAGGACGCACAGTGTGCTTTCATAGACCCTAAGCAGTCTCCTTTAGTGTGAGTCACACAGCCTGACATGGAAATATCATGCGGTTGATCCCAGTAGTGTTACTTGGGACACCTGTTCACATGGCTCCTGGAAGGGTGTGATCTCAGGGGGCCTGAGCTGCACCTAACTCTATTCTGGGATGGGGTGTCAGGTGTGGCCCTGTCCTCACTGCCCTTGAGATCTCTGACAGGAGAAGCTCTCCTCGCCCCCAGAGAATCCCCTGAGCAAAGCCCGTATGGGTGGAGACACTTACGGCTCCAGAGCGAGTAGGCCAGGCGGCAGTTGATGCGGCGGTATAGCTGCTTGCTGATGGGCCAGATGGCCAGTGTGCACAGCTGGACGAAGTTGATAATCAGCCCGCTCACCACGAAGACGAAGCCAATGAGCAGGTGCACCACGAACTGCGTCTTCAGGTAGGCAAGCAGGCCCATGGTCGCTGCTCAGGGGCGGGCACACGGTCCTTCACTGAGAACAGCCGTCCTGTGAACCGCAGGGGGCAGTGATCAGTGTGCGCAGGGACTAGGCGTACATAGACTGGGGCCTGGACAGCCCTGTTCTCACTCACATGTGCACGCCCACCCTCGGCGCTCTAGTCCACCCCTACAGCGCACTGCCATCTACCACATTCAGCTCTGGATCTCTGGTGTCCCCAGTCCACCTTCAAGGTCAATGTCCTTGGGTTGAACCAAACCTGACGGGGCAGATAGACTTAGCCAAATGCTGGCCTGGAGCTCAGCTCACTCACTGAGAACACAGCTCTACTTCATAGCCCAGGATATCTCCTTATCTGCCTAGTCATCCAGCCAGAACTATCTAACAGTATCCCTAAGGCCATCTGACTTGTCACTGCTGCAGACCACTGACCTCAAGCATCACTCTCGACTCCCTAAACACCCCAATGATAGACCTATAGCCTGCTTCCTCCATGCTGACCACACACCACTGCCAGGACTGTTTCTTTGCTGCTTTTTTGACTTTGGTGCTGTATACAAGAATGCCACTCAGCCTTCACACCGGCTCCTCCTACTCCACTCTGCTCTTGATTGAGAAATTTCTGGTCCATCAGAGCAGGTAAGTGTGGGGAAGGGCCTGGTCTCAGTGACCAGGGTGTCTGTCTGTCGGCCCAGGTGCTTTCAAAAGAAGGGGTTTTTGGTTTCGTTTTGAGGTTGGGTGTGTGTGTGTGCGTGTGCGTGTGCGTGTGCGTGTACGTGTACGTGTGTGTGTTTTTAAAGGCAGGGTCTAACTAGCCCTGGCTAGCCTAGACCTCATAGAGATCTGCCTGCCTTCGCCTTCAGAGAGTTGGAGCTTAAGGCATGCGTCCTCAGACCATCAAGTTGATACCTACATTTCAAACCCATGTTAAAATATGCAGGGTTTGGGGGCCAAGAGATGATTCAGCAGTTAAGATTACTGTCTGTTCTTACAGAGGGAATCAAATCCCATTATAGATGCCACTGAACCAAACGTACCTTCATAATTCTGAGCCCCTATATTGCATAGCGCAGATGGGTACTCATACGAGAGAGAGAGAGAGAGAGAGAGAGAGAGAGAGAGAGAGAGAGGGAGAGAGAGAGATCTTTTAAACAAATAAAATAAATGTGCAGAATGTATAGCATCTGGCATGCTGTAAAGCATGATTTTTTAAAGTGCAGTTTTAAAGCCGGGCATGGTGGCACATGCCTTTAATTCCAGCACTCGGGAGGCAGAGGCAGGCGCATCTCTGTGAGTTCGAGTCCAGCCTGGTCTATAAAGTAAGTCCAGGACAGCCCAAGCTACACAGAGAGACTCTGTCTCAAAAAACAACAAAATAAAACAAAAAAGGTGCAATTTTAATCTTGTAAATGCAAGCGTAGACACTGACTAGAGGTCTGGCGTCCCTGTGGATGTTGCACAGCCTCTCTGTGGACACATTCTGCTTGCTCCCTCACTGTGTATTTCCACTGTGGTTTTGCCGCAGGATTTTATCCCCACATGGCACAGCAAGACTCTCTTTGGCTTGAAATTATGCTTGAGAGCTTTTTATTGACTTCTGTGACCTGGTGTCCCAGCAAAGCTATGAATCATTTCAGCCTCATCTGCACGCTTCTGGCACAGAGGTGAGGCGTCTCAGACCTCAGACCTCCACACAAAAACTGTGGCCACCTACTTGCAGAGCTGTCATCAGGGCATGAGCTTGACCCCTGTGGCAGCAGCACAGAACATCCACCTGCATCCTGGGACATCTTACAGAGCTTCTCAGGGCTCCACAGCCATCTGGGGGCACAACCCACCATCGGAAGGGGACACTTCCTCACGGTCATTTCAGGTTCAACATTTTTGGCCAAGAAAACTCCACAAGGATGACAGGCAGCTCGCGCACTGAGGACACCTGATACCAGCACTGGGGAAGTGATGCCACTAGACATGTTTGTCGTAAGTGCATGGTGTCAGCTAGTTACCACAATCCCTGAGAGTGGGCTGCCCCTGACCATGAGGAGTGTTACCTGCCAGTCTGCCATGTCATCCTGCAGTGGGATGGCACTGTCAGACTTATACCCTCTTTCTCCCATGCTCTCTCATTTCACGACTCCTGCCCTGGCATCTAATAGCTGTGATGATATCTGGGCTCCGGTGTGATGTATGGTCTCTTGTCATCTTTGAAGACTGGATGTGAACAGAAGCTTAGATATGGATTCTGGAGCTTAAATGTCCAACAGCTGGTGGACAGGGTGGTCCCTATAGGCCACACAGTGGCTTCCTGGGCTTTTCCATAACCCTCATTAGTTGAGTTTAGCATACTCCCGAGGCTAGCTGGCATTAGAACATCTTGCCCCTGAAAGAGATGTGGTTCTTCCTGGCTTTCCTTATGGCACTTGAACAGGCTGTCAGAACTAGCACCTTCCTGGGTTAAAGGAGGGTGGCAGGTGAGAGACAAGCCAGCCTTGGCTTTCAAGGAACAGTTAAACTGCTTGCCAGTTGGGGAGGAGGAAGCTAGTGGCTCAGCAAATCTGTGCAGATTACAGGGTTAGCTACACCAAACAGTAGCATTGGCATCAATCTAAGTGTGCCCTTGTAGGGGTCTTACTCAGACCCTCAAATGTTACCACTGCTGAAAGCAGAAGGATTTCCCTGGGAGGAGGACTAGGATCCTGAACCGGACTCTCTTTCCACAGATACAAGTGGGACTCTTTTTTAGTTAACTGTTGCTGCTCTTTGCTTGAGCTATCTGGGGCATCAGCAGGACACTGAACCAGCCTACTGCACCCAAGGAGGGCCTTACCTGATCCTCTGCCCTGACTGTCTCCTTGATAGAAATAAACTGAGTCTTCCCCCCAGTAGTGGCAAGCCCCTAGGACCTCAGAATGAGACAAAACTTAGAGACGAGGGCTCCACAAGATGATGAAGGTAACTGTGGTTGTTTCTGGTCTGATGGCCCATATGCTTGGTGGAGAAGAATGAAGGCACAGCCAGGTAGAGGCGCCAGCTCTGCTAGCCACTGAACCAAACTGTGGGTCTTATCTCCAGAGTTCTGAGCCCCTAAATTGCACAGTACAGTCCAAGGCCTGTGTGCTCACATGTCTCTCACAAATACACAGGCTTCCTGGGTTCCTGATCCGAGATTTGGGAGACCTGTAGGTCCCTCTTCTCACAGCTGACTTCTTGGTCACAGTTAGTCCCCATCCTCCCACTTCCAAGGAGCCTCTCCATCATCCTTAGTCTCTTTGCCCTTCTTCCCTAGGGACCACTTCCCAGAATGCCCTCTTTTCTGTCAGAGCACTGTCTCTCCAGAGACACCCCACCCCCTTCATACCACACTGTACGGTTGAAGGGTAAGAGTCTTTCAGACAGTGTGGCTGGCATTTAGCAGGCGGGTTGGCAAAGGGAAAACACTGAATATGGAAAATGAGCTGTTTGTGGAAGGAGACTCAGTCACAGGGAAGACATTTGCATGTGGGTTTCAGTGATCCATTTCTGGTTCAGAGGACTGACACAGCTGTCACCTTCCTTCCTGTCCCCCTCTTGCCCCATTCACTCACATTCATCTTCCATCTCCACTGCCCAACCCCTACCAAGGCCTGAATGTGCAGCAGGAGAGCAGTTTTGTGAGGGGCTGGGCCAAGGGCATGCCCGGCACGCCCTCTCCTTCTTTGTTGTATGTGGTGAACTCAGCCAGTCCAGAATTGGCACATGCTACAGAAGAATTACTAACAGGGATGACTAAGGGGACATACGGCATCAGAGACGGGACAGTACCTCAGACTGCCTTAGCCAGGTGCGAAATTCACTATTTATGACAGCCAAGAACAAAAATATAATGCCCAACCCTTTTGGGGCAGCCAAGTGGGTGTGGAAAATCACAGCGTGCTCAGGGCAGTGGCCCGGAGAGCCCTCGCTGCCTCCACCTTCCTCACACGATTGGGCACAAGGGTGGCTTCACCATCACAGCCTGTGAGAAGGAGTTAGAAGGGGCACAAGGCAGACAGACTAAGTGCTCGTGGCAGCTGACCAAGATGGCTACCCTGTGATGTTGTGGAGTGTTGCTGGGGGCAGGCCTGTACCTCTCCACAGGGATAGACCCTGTTCCTCAGGGCATATAACCAGAACAGACATGAAATAAACACAACCCAAGAGCAAACTTCAGACATTAGGCAAATTCGCCAGCAGACCATCTGGTCTCTCAGGATGATGAGAGACAAAGTATGAGCCCTTGCCCAACAGCCCACTTTTACCAGGCTCTGGAGGAAAAGGTGTCTAACTGTGGTGAAGGAGGAAGTGCCACTAGGACCATTTGCTCCACCTGGCCAGTACTGTCGCACTCAGCAAGAGGACAGGAGTATGGAGCAGAGCAAACATGGCACCCAGAATCCAAGATGGTGGAGCTATTGTAGGCTTCTGGCAATGCTGAATCCTGGTAGCTTTGTTCAGCCTTGTTAGTGCTGTGGAGCTGGTTACTCGGGGATCTACCAGGGTCGAGCTCCAGCAGCTCTGCTGTCTCCCAAGCATGAGCCTGTGGCTGTGTTACCTTTCGGGCAGGCAGAATATGGGGAGAAGAATGCCCAGGGCCAAAGGTTTCCTTTCTAGCAAGTGGGGTGTGGGCCCACAAGTGCTTAGTGACCAGATGGATGAAGGTATAGCAGCCCTTCGTGTGTCCAGGCTATAGGAAAGTCTGGACAGTGCCCACACATGACACACAACACAGGTGAAACGTGCTCAGCAACAGAGAATCCAGCTAAGTGAGGAGGCCCATGCGCCGGGCAGCCAGGGAGCTCTCTGAGCATGTGCAGAGTCAGTCCACACTGCTGTTTCCAGATGTGGGCTGACCCCTGGCCTAGGACCTGGCCTGGCTGCCTGGGTGGCAGTGGCACTTATGATTTACAGGGTTGCCTTCAGAGACCTTGAAGCCTACTGTGACCTTTGGCCATTAAGTGGGGACATTTGGGGTCAGTCTACTGGATGATGAGCCCGGCCTGGCCCAGGTCACCAGACCACAACCTTGGGGTAACTATCAATGAATGAGAACGATTCCAGGGGGATCAGAAGCACCTAGATAAGTCCAGATGAAACTGCTGACCCACATAACCATGGGGACGTGGGTGTGGTCTTAGATAAGCCATTTCAATACATAAGCTGTTTATAAATACCGCTGAAGGCCAACGGCCAAAGCTCCCCCACCACCTGGAACAAACTGACGCCAGTTTATAGGAAACACTGCCACCCAGGCAGCCAGGCCAGGAAAGAAAAGGCAAGCGACTCTGAAGAAGGAATGAGCATGGGCCTACAGGTACCACAGCCACAAAGCCTGTCCTTACCTGAGTGGCCGGGCCACATAATACACAGATCAAGAACCTGGGCCAAGGGTCGAGGCTCCAGCAGCAAGGCGCAGCCCCACCCCTCGTGTAGTGACAGCAGGCATTAAACGTCACACAACAGCCCCTCCAATTCCTGACAGAGCTCTTCTTTGTGGCCCCAGCACCATCCAAGGTTAGCTGCACCCACAGCACGGTCTGCAGCCTCAGGCCATGATGTCAGGTCTCTCAGGCAGCACCTCATGTGGGCCTTCTGGGCTCCAGTGGACTTGTGTTTCTTCTGGATTTAGACAAGTTTAAAAACTAACAACAGCTCCTTACAACCCAGGCTGAGTTCATGGGAATCTTGTAGCACTACATTTTCTTGACTAATGGGTTAGAAGGAACAATTAAACGTCACACAACAGCCCCTCCAATTCCTGACAGAGCTCTTCTTTGTGGCCCCAGCACCATCCAAGGTTAGCTAACAGCACCTGGAAGCTGAGGGTGGGGCACAGCCATCGCAGCAGCATACATCCCTGGGATCTGCGCACAGAGCCCCAGCCTAAAGCCAAACTACAAGGCCACATGTCAGTCTCCAGCTCTGTCACCTTGCACCAGCTTCCTCAGAAGCTGCCACTCACACAGGTGCAGCATACAATGTAGAAGGGATTGTCCCACTGTTACTACATGTGTGACTCCAGTCTGCAGTAAGCATGCTGTGACAATCAGCAGCGAGACTTCCCCGCCTTACAATCCACCCGATTCCTGAAAGAACTACTTTGCAGAGAACTGACTCCTCAGAGCAGGAGCCTGAGTCACAGAGAATCAAAGCCCACCCCACTCTCATCCAGCAGCAGGCCTACTGAGTCTCAGCGCTGCCAGGGATGCCAGCTGCGGTAGCTTTGGACCAGAGACAAAGAAAGCATCACTATCAGAGTGACAGATAGGTTATCCCAAAAAGCAGAGGCCAAGCAAATTGTGGGTGGCCTCTTTGGCCACTGGATAGGGGCCACGAAGCCACTCACATGGAACCAGCATGGCCTGGAGCTCCTCTGAACACTCTTAGAGGAGTCACAGGACTGAAAGGAAGTGAAAAAGCCCCTTTAGGTGCTTTTAGTATGGGATGGGTGATTGAGGCTGAGTCCTAATGGCTCCTAGGTTGTTTCTATACAAAGAGGCAGGAGGGCAGGGTAGGAGTGAGCCTTGGCAGGGAAGTGGACAATGGAGGCAGCAGACATCACTCTAATGACAGATCAGTCCCAGTGCCACCGAGCAACAAAGCAAGTGTTTAAAAAACCGCAGACCCTTTGCTTACCCCAAGTCCTCAGCTCCAGAATCTTTGCAGCCTCCAGGGTGTTTCTGATGGCTGCCTTGGCCTGAGCAGTGGTGGTGGTGTTAAGGGAAGTAGAGAGAGGCACAAAGCTCCCAGGCCTGATGACTACACAATGGGCCTGTGACAGGCCTCTGGGCTCACAGGTGTGGCTGTTTCTTATACCAGGATACCACCCTGGGTTAGGACAGAACGCCATGCTCCAAAACATGCTTGTATATAATGCAGGTGCACTTACACACACAAGAACACACACGTGAGTAACATACAAGTGAGCAGTACACATATACGTATAAAACACACAGGTATACGCACACACGTGCACATGTGTGTACACTCATATATAGCACATATTGTGGACAGCTACACAATGCAAAGTGCACACATGTACACTCACACACACATATGACTCCTCAGTCATCTTACACACAATACACACTAAGACAGAGTGCTCTTAGAGATGTGGGCAAGTACTTCTTGCACAATTACCATTACAGTGATCACTACTGTTCATACACGTCTCTACATACACTCCAGCTCACAGTACGAAACGCTAGCGGAGCTGAATCCCAGCTTTTCCTGGACATGGGCAGGGCTCGTCTCTCCTTCCCTCAGGACAAAGCCCAGGCCCCCGAGATGTGCGACCTTCCTTCATCCTGTCATAAGTCTGAGTTCCCCAGACCACCAACCACGAGACCCAGCTGAGAGGTAATGTCTGGCAAGGGAGGGGGTGGGGGCCACAGGGTGACGCGACAATGTCCTCAAAGCCTTCACGCACCATCTCCACTGCCTTTCTCCATGAGGTCCCTGACTGCCCCCCCCCCCGCCAGATCACTGAGGAGTCCTCCTGAGAGCTGCTCTCCTGGGCAAATCCTTAGTCAAGGACTAGGGCACTGCCACATTTGCATTAAGCTGGCACCATGTTCCATGCATTTAAACTAGATTTTTAAGAATATAGAGATTCAAATGCAACAAACTAAGTGGGTCTCAGCACAACTATCTCAGCCTCCACAGAGCACGTGATGGTGGACTGTTACCACTTGTGACCTGCAGCTACCAAGAAGACTGGCCCGCAAGGTGACCTCGGAAGGCTAGGGAAGGGCCCACTTTCTCTCATGCACTGGGGTCATCTACTCAGCAGCTGACCATTTGAGCTCCATGTCTGAATCTCAGCTCAGAAAACCTCAGTAGATGTGTTTTAAGCAAGAGAGAGTTTCTAAAATACTAATCCATCCAGGGTAACATAAGGGTAACATATGAAAAGCAACATAGGAAGAACAACATACAAACATATGGAAAGTTAAGTATGAGGAGTAACATATGAAGAACAGCATAGGAAGAGTAACATACGAGCAGTAACACACAAAGAGAAACGCCGAAAAAGTAACAAAGGCCACCCTTAACAAACAGCAAGGTCACGGTCCTCTGTGGTCACACCTGCAGTGCTATATAACCATGCGCAGCAGTAGCCTGTGGCCCTCCTAACACTCACAAACCCCAGCGCAACCCTAGGCTGCCTTCGACTTCTACTTGGTCCCCTTCAACCCTCCCTGGGACCTGTATTGCTGCAGTGGCCACTTGCAGAGCCTGCCACCTTGACACCCCTCCTCACTTGTCCTTTAGTACACCTAGTGCTGCCACAGGAGTTAGGCCTACAAGGGAAGCTGGCCTTCTGCCCATGAGGCCCCTGGACAGGCCTGGCATAGATCTCGCTAGAAGCGGCCGGACCCTTCAGGAGGCAGTCTTGTTCTGAAGAGCTCATCCATGAGGAAAATACGTAAATTCATACCTAAGTTCTCCTCACTCCACGCCCTACAACAGTTATCTTCTTGCGTATGGCCCTCTCTCTGCTGTCCCCAAAGTTTATGCCAAATTCAAGTTTTATGCTATAACTTATCCTAGTAGCTCCACCCCAGTGGCCAAGGCCAAGGCCCCCAAGGTCAAGATGCCCCATCAGGCCGCCCAGCCTGGCTGGCTGCCTGGGGACTGGTACAACTTTCTTGTCGTTGAGGAATGAGCGTGGCTTTCTATGTCCGGGAGGCAAGGCTCCTTCTGCTCAGAGAGTGAGTGACTAGGGAATCTAGGTCAGCAGGGTCAGTGCCCGCAGAGCCACTCTGAGCCTGCCCTGCCCTGCCCTGCCCCTCACGGCAGGAAGCAAGACCTCCATCAGGGCTCCTTAGCTGCCCCTCCTTACCTCTCCTTCTCTGCCTGCACTCTGGGTTTCAGATGGTTGGGGTCCTGGCTGGGGGAGTCTTCAGCCTCCTCCCACAGCAGGGCAACAGGACTCAGCGGGAAGGAGTAAGGATAGCGCAGTGACCACTCAGCTATGTCCCGGAGCACAAAAATAGCCATTCTGCCAAGTGGGTGAAACGTCAGGGCTGGCTGTGTGGCCAGCTCATGTTCATACTTGGCACATGAGAGAGGCAGCGCTTGTGGTAGGAGGCAGGAAAGCAGTGTGCCAGAAAGCAAGCCTTGCAGCAGAAGCAGCAGCAGCAGAGGTGCCCAGGCTAGACTGCCCACACTCTCAGCAGCCTTACCACCTCTTGCTCCACAGGGCCCAGCTTCAAGCAATGCTGTACTCCCAAACCACAGGAAGCTGGTGGGTGGAACAGTGCTACATAGAGGGGCTCACACAGGAAGGCGATGCTCTCGTGGCCTCCTCACTCTAAGCACAACTCAAGTCTTTTAAACTTTCCGCCTGATTTCACCAATGAGGAAGCAGCTGCAGCTAGGCCATACCACCACATATCAGGCCTGCAGTGTAGGGTCTTTCCCATAGTTACTTCCGCGCGGAGCCCTCTGCAGCCTCACTGCCCCTCTATAGTGGGCGAGGACAATAGTCCCTCCCTCTGTGGATTAAGGGCCCAGGCCCAGAGACTCAGTCTGGGATTACTGAGCAGTAGTGGAATGACCCGGTATCAGCTGATGGAGACCACTGATTACAGCAAGGCAAAGCAACAGATAGAAGGAGAGGCTGGTTCTAGGCTCTGTCTAATGACAGCGGGGAGACAGAGATGAAAGCTGAGCAAGAACTACAATCCAGAAGAGGATGAAATGGACCTCCATGCTGGCCACCCATCAACAAGGCTAGAGCCAGGGGCATGCTGGTTCTTCCCCTAAGGGGCAGAGGTATTTTCTTACCAGTTCACCCCAAGCTTATCTGGTGCCATCCATACAGGTGTGGTCAATGGCAGCTTGTGGGGAGGGGGAGATATTTCTGGCTGACATACTGAGAAGCAAGGGTACACCAAGAGTTGGGGACGCCCAGTGTCACACAGTATGGCCTGAGAGCCGCCAGGAGGGCAGCGTGGCAAAGCAGATTCAAGAAAGTGCCTTAACTTTCAAAACCACAGTTGACTGCTCCCCTGGCATACAGTAGGCAGGTCGACACAGGGACTCATAGCCTTCTCTGTTAGGGGCCCAGCCAAGGCCACCTAGGGGCTAAGGGCAGACAGACTTAGGCTCTTTGCAACCCTGGGTCCAGCATGCAATTCAGGCTCAACTTCTGTATTGTCCCCAGCCAAACCACCCACATGGCCCTCCAGGTCAAAGTGGAGTAACAGTGATCCACAAGTCCACAGCCTCCAGAAGCTACCAGGACATTTACAACTCTAATTCTCACACATCCTTGGAGTCTAATAATTTCCCTTTTAAAGATTTGGTTTTTGAAAGGGAAAAACCCACTTTTGCCATCACCCCAAAAATGTGGTGAATTGACTACAGAGACACTGCCACTGGAGGTACCTGGCCCAAGAAAGGCACAATGAAGACCCCTAAGAAGGGGGGCTGAGTGCTCAAGGCACAGTCACAGGGTCCCACAATAGGTCAGCCACTGTAGCCACTGCAGTGGCTGGGACATGCACTGACCAAATGCTAGCTGCAGACTCCTTACTGTTTGGTCTAAAACATGCATACACCAAATGAGTACATTATGAAATACAGGTGCCCCTTCCCCTGGGAGACATTAATTATATGTCCTGAAAGTAGCCTCTGGCTTATGGAGCACTAGGGCTTGGGGCTCTTTTCATATTTTCTGGCATGAAGTAGTTACTTACACAACAATGAAACATTAAAAACTGTAAGGCAAGTGGGCATGGTAGCATGTAACTTTAATCCCAGGACTCCGAAGGCAGAGGCAGGTGAATCCCTGTGAGTTCAAGGCCAGCCTAGTCTATGAAGTGAATTCCAAACAGCCAAAGATATGTAGAGAGACCCTGTCTCAAAACCAAAGATGAATAAAAAAAGAAAACTGAAAGACAGTATTGAAGCTTATAGCTCAACGGGACATCTATGGCAGAGAAGGGTAGGACTGTGTCATTGGAGACATTTTGTCTTTACTTCATGGTGCTGGGAAAGGAATCCAGGACCTTGAACATACTTGGCAAAGGTGCTGCCTATGACCTCTGCACCCAGCTAACCAGCTCAGCAGAACCTCCCAGAAGCTCTGGACTATGCAGGGCCGCATACACCTCGTGTGGTGAGCCAGACCTCATGTGCCCAGGAATAGCGACTGGCACCACGTTTGTCATCTGGTAGCTTGTCTCTGGATACAGCTGCTCTTTCTCCTGCAGCTCTCACTTCCCCAGCAGCACCCTGTGTGCGAGGCAGTTTCTCAGAGAGAAACTTCTACAAATCAACATTGCCAAGAAAAAATACAGGCCACACAAATGATCCACAAGGCAGCCTGACATGTTGGGGGCTCTGGGGTTTCAAGGCTTCTTACATGTCCATGATTGTGGCGAGTCGGAATGTTACAGGGCCAGAGCCAATTTACCCTGGGCTATCTCAGGCACTTAGGCACCATTCATAGCCCACCTCTGTGTTTGATGGAGGAACTGAGTCCCCTAGCTCCTGCCAGGCGAGGGCTAAGAATGTCGTCAGACAGCATCCGAGGCCTCCATCCGAGACTTCCCCACTTGACTTAACAACCTACCAGATGTTTCCACCGATGTATTTTCTGACTATTTAATGTATGGCTCTCTGTTCGGCTACTGCACCACGCATCTGTTACTACGCAGGAACATGGTACTTGGGGATAACCTGCGCTCCTGGGCCATGGCCACGGGTATCTGGCTCTAGAACAAACTCCTATCTCCTTGAGGTGGGAGCTGTGTTCCTCAGGGACAGTCCTGGGCACCCAAATGTGGGTCACATGGATCAGAGCGAGGTTCTGGTGTCAGCCTTCCCAGACTGTCCCGGGGGCCTCCTCAGCTGTGCTGATAAGGCAGGTGGGCATGCTAGCGTGTAACTTTAATCCCAGACTCCCTGGGGCTGGGAGCTCCCTAGGCTGGGTGGATTCTATGCATTCTGAACTAGTTGTTAGAGTCAGTACAAAGGCAAGAAGACAGAGAAATACTCTTGATAGTAGCATCCCTGTGGAAAGGTGTGTCTGTGTTTTATGTGTGAGCAGCGATTGGTTTGCCTATAGTTGCTTTATTTGGAACAAAACTCAATCTTCCCCTAAAATTCTTAAAAGTAGTAGATTGACTACTTCAGTCACTTCATTTATGTTTTTTTTTTTTGTTTGTTTGTTTTTTGTTTTTTTCCCCATAACACTATGTAGCTCTGACAGTCCTGGAACTCACTATATAGACCAGGGTAGCCTCAATTCACAGAGACCTGCCTGTCTCTGCTGCCCAAGTGTGGGGTTAAAGATGAATTTCACCACACCCAGCTCATTTTACATTTTTAAACTGTGCTCAAATTATTATTCTTAGCATACCTAATATAAGACATGTGTGTAAACTTTAGGATGGCTTTTTGTCATTGTTGTTGTTATCCATTTTTTCTTTTTTTGAGACAGGGTTTCTCTGGGTAGCCTTGACTGTCCTGGACTCACTTTGTAGACCAGGCTGACCTCGAACTCACAGTGATCTACCTGCCTCTGCCTCCCAAGTGGGAAACCCCGCCTCAACAGCATGGATGGTGAGAACCAACACTCACAATTGTTCTCTCACATGCACACATGCACCATGGCACATGAGTGACTTTACTCCCACATGCAAAATAAAATAAAATAAAAACCTTTAAAAAAAAAAGAATTTCGGGCTGGAGAGATGGCTGAGAGGTTAAGAGCACTGTCTGCTCTTCCAGAGGTCCTGAGTTCAATTCCCAGTAACCACATGGTGGCTCAAAACCATTTATAATGAGATCTGATGCCCTCTTCTGGCAGTCAGGCACACATGTAGGCAGAACATTGTTTACATAATAAATAAATAAATAAATCTTTTTTTAAAAAAAGAAAAAGAAAAAGAATTTCAACTACTTGGGGCCTGTGCTGGCTAGTTTTATGCCAAATTGATACAAGCTAGAGTCATCAGAGAAGAGGGAGCCTTGATTTTAAAAAAATGTCTAAGATTGGGCTCCAGGCAAACCTGTGGATCATGTTCTTAATTAGTGATTGATAGGGGAGAGCCCAGGCCATGGTGGGTGGTGCTGCTACTGGCCTGGAGGTTCTGGGTTCTATAAGAAAGCAGGCTGAGCAAGCCATGGGGAGAAGCAAGGCATTGAGCAGCACCCCTCCATGGCCTCTGCATCAGCTCCTGCCTCCCGGTTCCTGTCCTGCTCGAGTGCCTGGCCTGATGCACTTAGATGTGTAGATATAAGCCAAATAAACCCTCTCCTCTGCAGCTTGCTTTTGGTCATGGTGTTTCATCACAGCAATAGAAACCCTAAGTGGGACAGGAGTATTTCTCTGAATACATAGTTGTGAAACTTACTTTAGTGGGGAAATATGTAAGATTTGACCTGTTACACAAAACTATCATTGTACCTATGGTCTGGGTTGATGGCTAGATAAATACGGCACTAATTGTCAAAATTGGCAGACGCCTTTATCCTTAGCCTACAGCACACTGGTGACTCGAAGATCTACCTCTCTAGAAAAGTGTTATCTGCTTGTAAAGTGTCAGGAGAGTCCTGTAAACACTAAGGACTGTACAAGCAATCTCCTTCAAAGAATATATTGTGCACCATCATAAGGACCTTTAAGCATGATTATTAAAAGTTCAGAGTTGGTCACTGAGCTCCCACAGTCAGCTTCTGGGAGAGGAGGAACAAGAGAGAAGCAGAAAACACCATGGCTAGTTTCCTCAACCGGAGGGCAAGTCACAGCAGCAAGACTCCCTTCAGCCAGAGGGAGGGGCTGTGCTGGTACAATCCTAAACTGGGAATAGAGAGAAACACTAACCCCACCGTGAGGGTATTATTGTGGCCTCACCAACATCATTCTTTCTTGCCTCCCAGACCTCCTGCCTCACCTAGACCAATCTGTCTGTTTAAGAAGATTCGGGGATTTTTCATTATCATAAAACACTCTTTTCGTTATTCAGTATAATTTAGATTTTTAAAATTTCGACTTTAAGTCTCCTCAAAGTGAATCCATTCTGGGATACCTCCACTTTAAATCCAACATCTTAGAGCCCAAGACAAATAAACTACTAAAGAAAAAGGAAAGAATGTTAAACAGGTCCAACCAACTGGATTACTAAGTTTCTACTGATATTAAAAACCATTAAGATATAACAAATGGTCTAAAACAAACAAACAAACAAACAAACAAACCAACCCTATGACACTCAGACGTCTGACTACAGTAAGAAGTGTTAGTGCTAAGTATCTGGGCTGACTCTTATCTAAATTATAATGTATTTTTTAAAAAATCTGTTTCTCGGGCTGGAGAGACGGCTGTTCTTCCAAAGGTCCTGAGTTCAATTCCCAGCAACCACATGGTGGCTCACAACCATCTGTAATGAGATCTGGTGCCCTCTTCTGACATACAGGCAGAATGCTACATACATAATAAATTTTTTAAAAATCTGTTTCTCATCTGAAGAGAATAAGCTGACTCCTGCTGTCAGAAGCACTAGGTGGCTTTCAGGGTAAATAGAGTGAATCGGCCTTGAGGTCAGGAGGTAGCATGGCCCCATTCCAGCACAGCGAAGCCTTGAAAATCCTCTAAGCCAGTCGTGAAGTTATCCAGGTCTGAGCAGCAAACAACAGCTCCATTTTCCTAACAAGTAACAAAGTGGCCATGTTAAGCCCACATGATCAGCCCATGTGATCAACTCACTGATCCCAAGGAAGGGTCAGAACAGGGGCTTGCTGAAACGTGAGGCCAGGAAGTTGTATGCTCCATCCTGAAGGTGGCCAATCATCTCCCTACAAGGCTCTAGCCAGCTGCTTCATCAAATCATTCAAGTTTATACACCCTGCTGTGGGTGTCACCAAGCCAAGCTCCTTTCTCAGTGCACATGGGTGAAGCTTCAGGTACACACACACACACACACACACACACACACACACACACACACACACACACACACACACACAAAGCGGCCACAAGTTCCACACTCTGCACAGCGCTATTACTCCAGTTGAGGCTTTGCCTCTGGTTACTTTTCTAAAAGAAATGGCTCCTGACTGCTTTGACTCAAATAACAGGAAAGAACAGTAGTCCAACTCTGAAAAACTTTTGAGGCAGGCCCCCATGGAGGCTTCTGGGGGGTTGGTACATTCAAAATGGGATCACACTTCAATATGGGGTTCCAAGGAGTTCCCACACTGCACAGGCAAAGCAATAAATAGCCTTTCTCCACTTTATTGCTTCTTAGATTTCCCCCTCTGAAATGGGCAACTTCTTAAGGCTGTGCAGCAAACAAATTATATTGACTTGAACATGGAAAGCACAGGGCAGAGCACGGTCTGAGCCACTGCACCCAGGGCTCACCCTGCATACTGCTCTGGGGAGGTGCCTGGTGGGTGTTCCTAACCGGGATGCCTTTCATAGAACTCAGCCACATGGATCTCCCATCTTAAGACCTGACTAGAGATGCTGTGACAGCACAAGATGCTGGGACCTTCAAGAGATGGTGCATGTGTCCTTGGGAGTCAGCGTGCTGTCTTTCCAATCACTGCGAGGTCTTAGCAGATTTGTTTTGTTTTATTTTTTGAGACAGGGTTTCTCTGTGTAGCCTTGACTGTCCTGGACTTGCTTTGTAGACCAGGCTGGCCTCAAACTCACAGCGATCCACCTACCTCTGCCTCCCAAGTGCTGGGATTAAAGGCGCACGCCACCACCACCCGGCAAAGCAAGGTTTCCTGAGAAGACACTGGAGATGGAGGCAAACCTGGAGTCTCTAGAACAGGGAGCTCTTGCCTCTGTTCCCTGGGCTCAATACAAGGAGTGTTCTTTCAGGCGATCCTTTCCATTTGTGGCTCAGACAATTGTTTAGTCAGCTGTAACCCATGTCCAAAATACAGAGGTCAGAGGTCACGCAGAATAGGAACCAGCATGCCCCTGGCACGCAGAGCAAGGGCCCAGCTCTAGTGCTACAGAACAGGCACCATGCCTTCCCCGTCCTTAGCTGACTCCTCTAGAGCTCCAGACTGTATGACCTGCCCATGTCACCCAGTGCTAACTCCCTGGGTGCCCTGTGAGCTGCTGCTGTGAACCGGAGTCCTCACCACCTGCTACCTGGCCAGGACCCAAACCCTGAAACGATGACGACGGCATGCACGTTCGCTTCCTGGGGTCTGGGAATCCGGTACTAAGGGCGGCCCCTGCCTCACAGAGGTCTAAAGTCTTTATCAAGAAACTGAAGCACCCTCCTTCACTAGAGCTAGTACACCCCGCTCAGTGTCCACACTGTTTTTCTCCACTGGATCCACACGTGCCTCTGTAAACAGCCTCAACTGCTTTTATATAACCAAGGCCCTAGGTCAGGTCTTAGGGCCACTGCCCACTGCTCCATCTACAGTCGCTGTTGTCATTAGAAGGGGAGGCAGCATCGACGGATCCATGGGAGAGACGGCTTCAAAACAGGGTGACCTGTACCCATCCCAGCATGTATCACAGTGTTCCTCACTCAGCACACTCCTGACCCAAGGCCAGTTTGGATTTCCCTGTATCACATGATGGCAACACCCAAGGCAGAAACACTGGCACCCTCACATGGTGGCCTTATCAGCCCATCGCCTTTGATCTTTACAGAGCCACAGCAGCATTGTGTCCCTACCTCACTGAGGAACGCTGGAGACCTGAAAGCCGATGTGTGGCATGAGGTGGCCATGGTGTTCCCATGCGAGGTCTGGCATAGCCCAGCTCATCACAGAGCTCAGAGTCTCTGTGATGGGAACCCCCCAGTCAACTCCTGTTCCACTCACAGCTTCCATGTAAACCGTTTCACTCAGCAGAGAGGACAGCGAAGTACAGAGGCAGGAGTGTGAAGGGGGCAGGAGATGGTGGAGAAAACACCCAATAAACTTCGCCAATCAAGCCTCCCAGCTTGAAAAGATTCAGCACCAGTGCCCCCATAGGACACGGGGGACACCTCTGAACTACTTCCAACATGATTTAAGACCTGGGAGATCAGAAGAGCTCCTGACCCTCAGCCCCTTCCAAGCTTTTATGGCCCCAGTATGGAAGCCAAAGGATAGAGTAGACTCTTAGAGGCAAAAGTAGCCACCCAGAGTCCCACTGCAGCACCCACACCCGTACCACCCACCTCCACAGTGCTGTACTTGCACTGGCACTGTACCACCTGTACCCACAGTGCCAGCAGCCATATAACTCAACATTGCCTGCATCCATACAACCTGAATCTGCACCTACCCGGCCTACAGCCCCATCACGCACCTGCGTCACTCATACCACAATGCCCAAACTCACACTGCCTGCACCAGGCCTCCCCCTCACCAGTAGAAGTAATAGGCCAGGGCCACAGACAGCAGGGCGACGCAGACCCCAGAGAAGAGGCAGGTTGAGGAGCTGGCCAACATCGCTATCCGGTCTCGAGAGCTTGTCAGAGATGGCGAGGAGGAGGCTGGCCGTGAGCGCAGGTCTCTGGCAGATAGGGCACAGGCTCAAGGAGAGAGGAGGTAGGCTGTGCCGAGAACCATGCCCTGCAGGACTCTCACAGCCAGAAACCACCTAGCGACAGAGGCAGCCTGGTCTCGGGGCCACTGCTGCAAGCTCTACTGTCGGACACACACTAATCCAATAAGAAGCTTTTCCAGGAGCTATTATAACATGACGCAGGTCACTGGGCCCTGACCAGCACTGGACCTATGGCTGGGACTCAAGAGAACCATAGGTGCCTTACCTAGTGGACAGAGGCTCCAGGTCCGAGTCCCAAGTTCCGTGCCCAGACACTGTCCTTTGGGTTCCAGTGTCCCATGCCCTATAAGAAGAGTCATTCCACAGCATATGGAAGCTGGAAATGCTCAGTGCCCTGTGCTCTGTGGCTTCCAGAGCAAGATTTCTGAATCCAAATGGAAGGAGTGTAAAAGCTAAGCAGAAAGATGCCAAACTAGTGAGGCAAAATGACCCAGTGGCCAGAGCGTCGCTCCAGGGCCCATCCCCAACACAGATGGCCCTCAAAGCTCCACCCACAGGATGTCAGACATAGCTCATCAGGGCAAAGCTTGGCCAGGGCTCCCACTAGTGTCTTCTCTTGTAGGGACCTGGGGGCCCTGTTGTTGACAGGAAAGGCATTGCACACCACAGTCTTCCACAATTCCCTCGTCAGGAGCCCTTCTGCCTGGTTGCAGTCTCCGACCTGCTTTGTCCTTGTGCATAGGGCACCTTCTAAGACATCAGCGTCCACTCTGAGCCCTGAGATCCATGGAAGCTGTGGCCAGAGCCTCCAGCACAGACTGGGTACCACACTCAGCTTTCTCTGGGCCACCCTAGTGAAGGAACTGCGGCGGAGGGTTGCCCTGGAGCAGTACCAATTTTTTCCCAACACAAGTCTTTAGGAGGCTCAGTGCAGCTATCTTAACCCATGCAACCACAGACACCAGCATCATGCCACTAGGAGCTCCTGCATCCCCCACTCGCCCTTAGGGGGATGCTAGGTAACAGACACTTGTCACTGGCTGCTGGGGGGGAGGGGGAAATCTATAGTGATAAGAGCAATCAGTCACCTGGAAGATCAATATTGGGCTCCCCCTCCTCAACCCTCAGCCTTCATGACTATTTCTAGAACTGGATTTGATGTATGAAGCAAAACAGAGTATTTGAAAAGTCAGGAATTCCTTCTCCTTGCCTCGGGCATTTCTTTCCTGTTAAAGAACCCCTCCCTGGTGAGACAGGCACATTGGGAAATGAAGGAAAGATTCACTCAGTCACGTTAGGATACTGGCCACTGGGCAGGGGCAGGCAGATGGAGCCACCTGTATAGCTCCCACTGGGAGGACGTCACCCCTTCCCCAGATTGGCATGTTTATGCAGCCTCAGGAGGGCCACTTTTGCACTAACTCAAGGCAGATGGCTGCATGTGCAATGTTGTCCCCACACTTCCTGGCTGAGCGTGGCATCACCCATGCAACAGGGAGGTCCAGCTCCTGGGAAACCAGGGCTGCCCTAACTAAAAGCCGCCTGCGAGGGGTGGTCTTCAAGGTAGTTTGTAAGATGCCCAGAGCAGCAGTGGCTCCCAGAAGGCAGGGTTCAGAAAGATACTCCCAAGGCTGCATCACACTGTGATGGCCAAAGCAGGGAAGGTGTCCACAACAAGGGGCCAGACCTGCAGTGAGAAGCATGACTGAGCCCAGAGTGGACCCACACAGAGTGGCCCCAGGGCAGCCAGCTTAGGGCAGAGTCTACTTTTCCAGCTGAAACTACAGGGCCCACACCTGAGCGCACTCACTGTCCTTGGGTGTGGGTGAGGAGCACTCTTATCTAAAAGCAAACATGGCAGTAGCCCAGACAGTATGTGAACAGACCATGTGAACTAGCTGAAAGACTGCCGTGGACATGGCACTGGGGACAGGCACCCAGGCAACCCACGGCCTGCTGTGGATCAGCCCATTTTCCTTAAGGTAGAAGGAAGATGCAGCTCACAACAAGACTTCAACAAGGTTCTGATGAAGCCCTGGATTCCACTCGGAGTGCTTCTACTTCAGGTCCCCAAGAACCTGAAGAAATGGACCCCCTTAAACATAGCCCTGGCTGTCTTGGAACTCACTATGTAGACCAGGCTGGCCTCCAAATCACAGAGATCTACCTGCCTCTGTGCTGGGAGTAAAGTGTTTATACCACCATGCCGGGCAAGATTCAAACTTTTTAAATTGGCCAGGACCAGAGAGATAGTTCAGCAGGTTAAAGCACTTGCTCCCAAGCCTGATGACCCGAGGTCAATTCCCAGAATCCGCCATGATAGGAAGAATCAACTCCTGGGAGGCATTCCCTGACTGCCACATTTGCACCATGGCTACAATAACTAAATCCCTGCTATAAATAAACAAATGAAGCGGGCCAGTCTGCCGTCTACAGGCCTCGTTACTGTCTGCAGATGTGACTTGCTAAGCTGGGTCTGGTAGTACATACCACTCCTGGAACCTGCAGAGATTCCATGACGCTGTCATCTCATCCCTTTGTCCTCTGTCTCGGCCCCTTCCCTGTGCATCTGGACTGCCCTTAGGGTGGTCCTCAGGGTAGGGAATTGCTGTGGGCGGCCAAAGTTTGGCTGATGTATCACTGTATGCCCATCTCTTCTGGAGTGCCAGCACATAGCCTCTTGTCTGGGTCTGGCTCTACTCTTGGCTCTCTGGCCTGTGCCCCATGGTATAGCCAAAGTGATATGTTTCCACGTTCACAGGTGATGGCCCTCCCCACGGCTGGTACCTGCTCCATCCTGCAGGTGAACTCTCCACTGCAGGCCTATGACGCTCTCCAGGGCCTCAGCCATGCAAAACGCTCCACTGTGGGCTCTCCAGCTCACCTCTTGGTGTTGTGCTTAGCTGTTACCCTGGGACTCTGGGGACATGGCCCTGCCTTTCTCTCTATTCAGGGCTAGATTGTAAGGCCACTGGAAAGGATGGTGAAAGACCACCACGTGGCATATGCCGGACATCACTCCTGTGCCCAAACCTTGTCTGTGGAGGAAATAGGCCAAGACTCAAAAGAACACACAGAAAAGCAAAAGCAGACAAAAAGGACCACACCAAATTAAGAGGCTTTCGCAGAGCAAAGGGCACAGCAGTGGCATGAGGGAGGCCTGCCAATCAAACACCTGGTCAGTGGCTGTGACAGTTAATACCAACTGTCAGTGGGGCAGGATCCAGAACCACCAAAAGCCAAACCTCTAGGCATGTCCGGGGAGAGGTCGCACACCTTTGTCAGGGCTGTCAGGGCTGGGAGGTGGCTCAGTGAGTAAAGTGATTGCTTTATGAGGACCAGAGTTTAAGTCCCAGGAACCCACATGAGGCCAGATGTGGTGGCTTGAGGCTGTAATCGAAGTGTTCCTTCTGGGACTCCCAAAGCTGTGTCAGTCAGCATGGAGTAACAGCAAAGAACACTACCCTGCCTCAAACTAGGTGGAGGGAGAAAACAGAGCTGAGGTTGCCGCCAACACAGACCTGCTCTCTCTTTCACTCCCTCTCACTGACGGAGAGAGAAAGAGAGACAGAGACATAGAGGGAGGCAGGCAGAGGTGGGAGGAGGAGGACTAAAGAGATTAGGTTAGCCTCTGGGCATGCCTTTTAGGGATTATATAAATTAGGTTAATTAAGGCAGAAAGTCTGATCCTAAATGTGGGCGGGGTTGTCCCACAGGTTGGAGGCCCAGACTAAGCTAACAGGAAACAGAGCTGAGGCACATTCAAGTCTCTTTGCTCCTGACCTGGTGTGCCCACCCTGCGACCTGCACCACCTCGTCCCTGCCAAGGCTGGCTGTGCTTCCAGATAGAGCCCAAGTAAAGGCCTCTTATGTTCCCTTGAGTAATCATGTCATCCTAGCAGGACAATTAACTAAGGCAGAGGCCCATGATCAGGCAACAGAACCTTCTCTAAAGACAACGTGCCAATGGCCAAGAGAGACGTTGAGTAGTAGCCAGTGTCTCAGTGCAAATCAAAACCTACAGCAGCCACCATCAGGACGGGTGCTGGTGAGGGCGTGGAGAAAGGGGACCCTTGCACATCAGCACAGCCGTTATGATACAACAGTATGGAAGTTAAGAAACAGAGATAGCTTATCTCCTAAGTGTCCATCAGTGGATGAACGGGCAGCGAAATTAGTGCCTGCACACAATGGAGTATTATCCAGCCATAAAAATCAACCAACCAGTCAATAAACAAATAAGTAAAGCAAGTCTTGACATCTTAATCCGTGTGGCTAGAAACAGAGAGCATTGTGTTAAGAAGTCATTCAGAGAAGACACCTCCCACATTCTTACTCAGAGGTGGATCTAAGAAGTCCATCTCAGACACATGTAGAACTGCTGGGGGCGGCAGCCATGAGGTTCAAGGCCTGGAGAAGTGGTGGGGCTGTGTGGCTCTGTGGCAACCACAGTGACCGAAAGCACTGTTCTAGCCTCTGTCCCAGATGGCTGGTACTAGCCTCCCAACTCTCCATCCCAGAAGTGTCTCCAGCACAGGACTCCCTGGGATGGCCCCAGCACTCCCCCATGGCTCAGAGGCACGTGAGAAGATGACATGTTTTAGCCTACTCAGATGCTCTCCTGATGGTCTACGTGTGAAGAAAGTCCCCTGACCGAACCACAGCACAAGACCAGTGATGGCCTCTCTCTGCTCTAGGCTCTGAGCGCTGAGGAGACACACTGTCCAGGAGGCAGCCAGGCACTTCCGCCTGCTACCTTGCTATGCTTACTAGGTTAAGGAGCCCAGGTCACCATTTCTCCAGCTTACCACGCTTGTTGCAAGTCAGAAGGCGAGTGAGTCTTCAGGAGGGGCTCAAGGAAGAAGCTGGCTGGTGCTCCCAGCCCCGCCCATGCTTCCCTGATTCTCACCACGCCCATCCCTCCCACTCTGCCTCTGGACTGGCAGTTGTTAACCTGCAGTTCCAGTAAGGAACAGAAGTTGCTGCTGGTACTGGCTAGAGGGCCCTCTGGCCATCACCTGTGCATGAGGTGAGTGTTCTGTGTCCCACTCAGCCTGGCTCTGCAGGGACCCAGTCATTGGACAGACACCAAAAGGAAGTGACTTCCATTCAGCTCCTCAACCTAGTCTCCCCTCCCCCTCTTTACATAAGCAAGCACGCACAGAATCAGAGACCCACCGTGCCCAGCTTGTGCTGCAGACAATGATGGTAGAGAATCCAGGAGCAAGGCAGCTGGGCAACTCAGGGACCCAGCTGATAAAATGCCCTTCCAACAACATGGGGACACGTGGGGAATGAAGTTACTATGTAGACCAAACAAAGAGTAAACAGGCCATGGAGTGAGCCCAGGAGTCTGGGGCCTGATCTCCAGGGTGCTGAACGGTCTCTCCAGGTGCAGGCTGGGCAGCTGGTGATCATGTGATCACCCCAAGCCATCCTTAAAGGCAAGCACAAAGGAGAGGAGAGACACCCTGGACTGTATCTGTGAAGGATACTGAGAGCGTGGACCTCCCTCCCTCCTCCCCCCGCCCCCCGGCCCCTGCGCCCAGCACTATATGCTAGAATGATAAAGATGTGCACTAAGGTTTCCAAGAAGCTGTGTGTCAGCACAGGTTGGCCAACTGTGTCTACAACCATGGGGTCTTTGTAAGCAGACACAGGGGCAGCAGGGAGACGGATGCAGACAGCCTCAATGAGCTTGTGGAGGCCAACTCACGGCAGTAAGGAAGAGACCTGGCAGGAAAGACAAAGGCTGGAAGAGGAGTGTCCCAGATCCATCTCCAACCTCCCTTCCTTCCCTGACTGTGGCATGGGAGCATCATGCTGTGTGTGACTGACAGACAGAAACTTGCCCCTCCTGGAACATCTGGCACCATGACTGGGCTACCGGCTTGAAACCTGCCCTAGAGGGGCATTCGGGAAGAAGCGATTCCTTCAGACAAAACAGTTCTGACACTCATGATAGCCCATAGGAAGTATCCTGCTTCGCTCCCTGAATTCCAGCCTCATTCACAGCAGCATTTCTGCCACCTCCAAGTTGTGTGCCTTGCCATGGGAACACCATAACCTATGTAACAGAACAAATTCCTGTCCCAAGAGGTGCCCTCCTCAATCACTGCCGAGGGCTGTCCACTCTGTCCCTGTAGTATCTCAAAGGGAGTTTCCCTAACTCAAAACAACAAAGCCAGAGCAATGTGACATACAAAGCACCCACGTACTTAGGCTTGGCCTGTACTTCTCAGCTCTAAACCCTACCAGTGGCTGTGGGTGAAAGGTGATGACCACACAGGTACCAGCTACCACCCCCACCCCACACAGGGCCTCTGCACATCGAGGCCCCTGTGCTGAACACTCAAGTGCTCACCATCTGCAAATGACCCTACCAGTTACCAGCCTGCCCCTGGGGACATGCTCATGGCGCCCCTGAGACTCACAGCCTGCACTGCCCACACGCCCTGGTAGAGTGGGGGCCACTGCCTTCTACAGTTAGGAAGTACAGGCACTGTTCTTCGTGCTGGCACAAGGAGATGTGGTGATGATGGTGGAGAAGCTGACCCAGGGAGGAACAGCATGATGCACGTGTCCACAGGGCAGGCATGTGTGTTCAGCTACCTCCAAGACCACTGCCTTGCCTAATACGTGAGAAATCTTGTCCATTTTTCCTCTGCCCCCCATCTAATTCAGGATTCTCTTGTCTAGATTCTTATGTGCTGGAATTACAGGTACCACGTTGGAAAACCTTTATTTTTTTTTTCAACTGTCTAGAGAAAGGCTGGATAGAAAACATAGTAAGAAACTAAAGTAACTATAAATAATTCAAGCCGTCACTGTGCCACCTTGGCCGAGCCACACAGCGACAGGCATGAGAATGCTACGCCAGGACTGCACCTGTCCTGCCTCTCACCTGCCTGTGCTCATCTTCAAAAACACCTCAATACCTGTGCTGCCACCTTCTCAGCAGCAGGACAAAAGGCTTGACAGAGATGGGTCCACAGCCAGCCAGCACTCCTAGCTCAACCTGGATTCTCGGAGTAGGGTGGAGCCAAGAACATGATGGTCCACCTTGGCCAAGGAGAGACTATTTTAAAAATTTGTTTATGAAAGTATGATTTCTAAAGAGATCATCTCCTCCCGTGATGGGCCTTTCAAAGGTGCCTTAGACAGAGCCAACAGGGTCCAGGCCAGGCCCTGTCAGACTGCTGGCCTCTGGGAAGCTGGTTGGTACAGAGTAAGATTTCTTAGGTTTCAAAATAAAAAGGTTCAAAGGCAAGGTGAGTGAGAGATTTTCACATAGGCCAGTTTTTACATTTTTACATGCATTTCCTTCTAGGCTGTAAGAGGATGGGGGTCCCCTATCTCAGCATGCCCCAGTGCAAACCTAGACCCTACCTAGCATTACTCCATGCTGGACAGACTAATAGTTTACATGGTACCAGCCAGCAGGGCCGAAAGGACACTGCCTGGGATGCCTGGTCCTCTGTACTATAGCAGAGAACAAGAGAGCCTCCCACAAGTGCTCAGAGAACAAGAAAGGACACCCTAAAAATTCACACATGACAGTCCATGTGCAAGCAAAGCCTCCTGTGGCTCAGAGCACTGACATTCAATGCAGAGAAAGGCTAATTATTCTATTAAGTAAGGCCATTGTTGTACTCTTTAAGTAAGAGAATGGGACAGGAAGGCCGGAGACTTCACCGTGCCTGCTCTGCTCTGTGGTGCTCACCCTGAGGTCTTTACAGCTTTGCAGCTGTGGAACCTGCCCAAGGAGGACCAAGGAGGGGAGGGGTGCCAGTGGCCTCTAGCTACAGCCCTGCTCCTTGTCACCAGGTACACTCTGCACCTGTCCCAGCAGCTGTCTGGCCTCAAGGCACCACTCTGGCAGAGGGCTCTTTGACCCTTAGTTCAAACCTCATAGCTCAGAACTCCAAAATACTGCTTGGAAAAGAGGCCAGTAAGGAAACTTGAAATCTAGTATTTCTGAAGTGTGTGTGTGTGTGTGTGTGTGTGTGTGTGTGTGTGTGTGTGTGTGTGTGCACGCAATGAGAAGTATGTGATATACATATAAACAATTTCCATTAAAGGCTGCCGAGGACCCTCAAGATGGCTCAGCAGGGTAAAGGTGTTTGCCATATAGGCCTGGAGAGCTGAGTTCTATTTCTGGAACCCGCATGTGGGAAAGAACTGACTCCCCTCACACATGCCCTGACACGTTCACCCCCTTGCTCTCACTCACATACACACACCATAGATACCATAAATTTTTTAAAGAGAAAAAAAAAAAAAAAGATCACAGAGCTGGGAGGAGGCTTGAGGCAGCAAGGCACCCTGTTTAAGAATGGTACTCCCACTAAGAAAGCCACTGTGTGCAACAGGGTCCCCAGGGGGTCCCAGCTCTGCTTGACATCTCTCTTCAGGAATGGAGCCTCAATATGGAGCTTGGAAACAAAGTGCTCCTGAAATAACATGCAACCCTCTGGAAAACAGTGGCACTGAGCTTTAAAGATTCTGGTTTGGTGGGTTGAGAACTGAGAACAGACAGACAGTACCACCACAGAAGGGAGCAGACTGCATAGGCAGGGTGACCTTGGCAGAGGCTACCCCCTCTGTCACCTCCCCCTCCTGCCCAGTTAGACCAACAGTCTTAATGCGCTTGGTGCCTCCCTGAAGGTGCCGGGTCACCTACTTCCACAAAGTCACCTACTAAAAATACAGGGCTTACGGGAAAGGGGGTGGGGGAAAGGTGGCTCTGTCCCAGCAGAGCTACACTGGCCAGAGGCCACTGTTCACAGAGTCTCTCACCCAGCGGGTGGGGTGGAAGGGTGAACAGATGGTTCGGGTTCTTCAAATTCAGGGCCAGTTTGCTCTATAGAGGAAAAGTTTGAGGCTGCCACACTCTGATGAAGAGACACAGAGATGAGAGCACCAGCTCCCTGCATCCCCAAGCCAGCCTGGTCTCAGAGGAGCTGCAAAACAGACTGGTCCCTGGCGGTGGGCCCCTTGAGGTTCATCACATTTATATAGGATGCAGCAGCCACAGGTCCCCAAGTCTGAGACCACTAGCACCCCTCATTTTTCTGGGTAAGGCAGTGTGGAAGCAGGGGCACAATTCTCTCATCTACTCTCCTGCACGCGTTCCCCAGGGCAAGCTCATGGAATGGGAGTCCCACCAGCCTGGCTGGTGGCTGCCGGCCCTGCTGTTCCCACTTGGCAGAGGGAGGAAAGCTCCCTGTCCCCTCCCCGTCACAGCTATCTGAGGCAGAGGCAGCGGCAGCCACTGCCTGGCACAGCACCAAGTCCCCAGTCACAGGGGTTCTGATGTCCCCTGCTGTCTATCTAGAAAGGCCACTTGGCCATTCTGCCTGTTGCCTATGTCCCTGCTCTGTCCACAGCTAGCCTAGTCCCTCTGGGCTCCAAACAGCCCCACAGCCATGTCCCTGCTCACGCCATGTACTTGGAAGGACACAAATTTGCCTATCTCCTGACAGACGCTCCAAGATGAACTGCATCCCGAGTAGATCAAATATAAGTAGGTGGAGTCCTGAGAGCCATATGTTGATCAGAGCTGTCCCAGGCCTGTCCCCAATCCCAGAAGTAGCATGCATCGTCAGTCAGTATTAAGCACTGCCTCAGAGGCAGAGGCTCTGTCAGCCCTTTACTTTCCCTACCCCAGTGGCCACAGCCACTTGCCAGCTTTCCCCTTAGCCCGGTTCTACTTGCTGACAGCACTCAGCCTCGACAGCCCTTGCTCCTAGTATGTGTCCTTATCAGTGGCCGAACAGTCGCCACCACCCTGAGGATGCACACTGGTTCTGTTTCTGTTGCTTTGGGGGTGGGGATCTTCTTCCACTGTTCCTGCCTGACAAACAATACTAATGGGCCTTCTGTGTTGTCTACGTACTGTATATACTCCTAAGCTAACCTGTCCAGCCAGGAGGAAAGCACCAGCCTGGTTTACAGAGCAAGTTCCAGGACGGCCAGGGCTATGTTGAGAGGCCGTGTGTGTGTGTGTGTGTGTGTGTGTGTGTGTGTGTGTGTGTGTGTGTGTGTCTCCCTCCCCCCCCCACACACACACACTCATGGTGCTAGATTGCAGCTCAGTACTGCAGAAAGGCCCAGCCCAGCACAAGAGAGGGAGACTGCCTGCCCCACAGATGTTAATGTAGAAGAAGGCAGTGAGGCTGCCCCATCCACCTTTCGTACTGGCCACCGGATGTGCATTCTAGAGTCTGCCAAGATGGTTGTGTAGCTTTAAGAACCCAGGAACGTTCTTTTCTTGTTGTCTTATACTATGGCTTCATTGGAGCCTCCCAGCACCCTGCGCTTTCAGGGGCTAGGGTGCAGCTATGTCTTCTGAACCCAAGCCAGGCCTTGTTACTCCTGCTCCTGGGGGCCAGGACATGTTTGTGCACACCCATTCCCACCATTCCCTCTGGCATGACAATCATCACTACCTGGTACCTGATTGTGAAACGGTGAGGTGGTGACTCTGAGTAAGACCTCCCCTCCCCCGACCCCATTCCCATGGTTTAGCTTCCATGGTTCAAAACAGCAATGCAAAATTCCAGGTGTGAACGACATATGTTTGAAATTCTTTTTATTATAGCATGCTGCACGTTTCTTAGTGATTGTTGTTAGCTACTGTTTGTTTCTTTGTGCACATAATCTTTAAATTCAAGTGCACTGTGGATATGCTAGCACCACGTCCATAGGTTTGGTGGCACCTGTGGCTCGGGTACCCATCAGGATGGATCCCTGAGGGTCAGGGAGGGCTGAACCTTGGCAGAAAGGAACCTTTTTAACATTCCCCTCACACTGATCTGTAGCCTGCTGGATGACTGACTGCCTGTGGCCCTGTGAGTAGAGTTAGCATCTAATTAAGACAAGGGATCTGCCCTCACACTCCACTTCTAAGACAAGCCTGCACTTGAGAGTGCGATGGTCAGATACAAGATGATTCACCTACAGTTCTGACACCCTTTAGTATCCAGGGTCCCCTCCCAACTGGCAATGCAAGGATAGACAGAATCCAAGGGCTTCTCCACTCCACAAAGCAAAAGTGGAACTCACTACTGCCTCCCCCACACATACATAACATATCTCAGAGTTCTCTCTTTCTTAAAGACGTGGGTAATTTTGCAGTATAAAAACAGACCCTACTGAAGGCCCTACAGGTCACAGTGCTTTCCCACTCATGGGCCCTGAGCAGGCACCTAAAAATAAAGTGGGTGCCAGGCCCAAGATCACAGCTCTGCTCAGGCCCAGTGAATGGACACCCCTCCCTCAACCCCACTGCAGCTGATGGTGGGGTTCAAAAGAAACACTGGCTCATCAAAAGACAGCAAGTGGCACCCCCAAGAGTGTGTTTCTGCAAGCATGAGCCTGGTTGCCCAAATATTGGTTATCCAAGAGCTCTTTCACAAGCGTGAGAACAGAGCTGAGAGAGCGTCATGCAAGCAGGCACCAGCCCATCAGGATGAACGATATCAGCAGCACACAGCACTCGCCTAAACCACACAGCGACACTGTGAGCCTACACTCGGCATTCGCCCGTGAGCAGGGTAAGAACGTGAGGAGGATATTAACCAAAAGGCATGGTTCATCCACCCAGTACACTCAACATGCTAGCTCAGCTGTGTGAGCATTAGGAAGATGCCAGGCACTGCTGTGCTCCTTCCCACCCTGCGCAGCCCAGGGCCAGTCAAACTCGGGGCTTTAGTTTAGCCTTGCTGCCTTCCAAGGGCACAGCCGGACTATGTCATCTCCTTCACTAGGTGACATCTGTCTGCACAGAAGAGATGAGGCACTCCTGCTACCATGGCAGCAGTGGCAGCAGCGGCGGCGGCAGCAGGCGTCCCAAAGGATGCACTTGAAGGAGGCCAGCAGGCCATGAGAGACAAGTGTCACTCACTCAAGTTTTGGAGGGACCTGCTTTGGAAGTTGGGCAAGGAAAAGCCACAGGCCCAGAAACCAGAGTGGAGGAGGACCCTCATTTAGAGCCAGGGTGCAAGCGGGGGATCTGGAGAGGGCCACACATCAAAAGGTGGACCTAAGACAGCAGGGTCTCAGAGATGCCTCCATGACTCCCCTTCAGTACCATGTATGTACACCAACCTCAACAAGGTGGGGCTGGAGCACAGTCACCCTTACCTGTACAGGCAGCAGGTGCCCAGCAGAACTGGTGGTGGCCCCAAAGGTGTCAGGAGGCAGAGTGGGCTGGCCTTTATCCCCACTGCTGCAAGGAGCAGGACCCAGGCCCTGATACCTGATCCCACCAGACTAGTTTTTGAGCCAGAGGCAGAGCAGGGGTGTGGCCTGGAGTAAGGCCCAGCCTCCTCCCCACACCCATCAAGTACCCATGTGCCCTGCTCCAGTGCCAAAAATGGGCCTCACAAGAAAAAGGTCCTTATCTAAGTGCCCAGAATGAAGCCTGGGTCTGGCCAGGCCCGCCACCCAATCAGAAGCCCTGTAACAGCTACGTAGTGCTCAGATGGAAGGTGGAGGTGTATGTAGCGGGAACTTTGGAAAAGGCCTGTCTTCACAACGCAATGAAGGACAGAGGGTTCCTGCCCCGTCCCGAGCTCATCTTCCTTGCTTCCAGACCACTAGCTGTGTCCAGGAAAGTCATGGCTCAGTAGCACTCAACAGCCAGGCCTCTTGGGACAGGACCATCACTAAATGGGGGCTTAAGGTGAACAAGTCAACAGGAAAAGGCCAAGTGTGCCTGGGCCGCACATGAACCAGCAGTGATAGGCAAGCAGGCCTAAGGACTGAGTCCCGGCAGCCCAGAGAACAGCTGCCCCTCCCTCCCCCCTGCCACAGGGGCACTCTAGGAAGGGGACCCTGCTGCTCAAGGCACAGCCGCTGGGCTGTGAGATAAGAAACAAGTGCTTTTTAGTCTTAGTCCCTAATTCTTCATGGTGCTTCGCAATGCAGCTCCTTATAACATTTGGTTCATGGTCTAGAAGTTCCTAAGCAGCTAGCTCTTCCTGTCCTGCCCTGGCATGCTAATGAGGGCTTGTGCGAGCTGTCATCCGTAATCCACTGTAGCCTTGGGCTGCGGCTGGTGACCAGAGGGGCCCCAGCCATGTGAGCAGAGGGCTGATGAAATACACTGTACCTGATAGAAGACAAAGTGGGGAAGAACCCTCAACGCCTTGTCACAGGGGACAACTTCCTGAAAAGAGCACCAACAGCCCAGGCTCTAAGATCCACAATTAATAAATGGGACCTCATGAAACTGACAAGCTTCTCTAAGGCAAAGGACACTGTCAACAGGACGACACAGCAGCCTACAGAGTGGGAACAGATTTTCACCACCTCCACATCTGACAGAGGGATAATATCAAACATATATAAAGAACTCAAGAAACTAGATATCAACAAACCAAACCATCCAATTAAAAAGTGGGGTAGAGAATTCTCAACAGAGAATCTCAAATGGCCAAGAAATACAAAGAAATGTTCAACATCCTTAGCCACCAGGGAAATGCAAATCAAAACTTTTTTGTTGGGGGGGGGTGGGGTTTCAAGACAAGGTTTCTCTGTGTAGCCTTGGCTGTCCTGGACTCTCTTTGTAGAACAGGCTGGCCTTGAACTCACAGCGATCCGCCTGCCTCTGCCTCCAGAGTGCTGGGATTAAAGGCATGCGCCACTATGCCCGACTGAAACTATTTTGAGATTCTATCTTACACCTGTCAGAATGGCTAAGATCAACAACACAAGTGACAGCTCATGCTGGCGAGGATGTGGAGCAAGGGGAGTGCAAACTTGTGTATAGCAATGATGACCATCAATCTGGCACGTTCTCAGAAAATTGGGAATCTACATCAAGGCCCAGCTGTACCATTTTCTTGGGCATATGATCAAAAGATGCCCCACCATGCCTCAAGGACATCTGCTCAGTTATGTTTATAAGAGCTTTATTCATAATAGCCAGAAACTGCAAACAACCTAGATGTCCCTCAGGTGAAGAACTGATAAAGAAAATGTGGCACTTTTATGCAAGGGAGTATCACTCAGCTGTTAAAGGAAAATGACATCATGAAACTTGCAGGCAAATGGATGAAACTAGAAAAAAATCCAAAGTGAGGTAATTCAGACACAGAAAGACAAACATGGGTTGTATTCAGTTATAAGTGACTATTAGCTGTTAATCAAAGGATGGCCACGCTATAATCCAGAGCCAGAGAGGCTAAGTGCTCAGAGGGCTCAGAGGGACCAAGTGGAGGACGGATGCATGGGTCACCCTGGGAAGGAGAAATGGAATAGATTTTGCAGGTGGCCTGGGGCAGGGGGTGGGAAGGGGAGGAAGCAGGTGAGGAGTTGGGGGAGAGAGCACAGGGAGAGACAACTGGAATTGGGGGGCTCTTTGGGGTGATATGGAAACCTAGTGTAGTGGAAACTCCCTGGAATCTATGAAGGTGACCCTAAAGAGAACTCCTAGGACAAGGTTTCCAGTGGTGGGACTGGGACACCAAGCCAGCCACAAAACTTTCAACCGGCATTCTGCCCTGCCTGTAAGATGTGCTGGGGCGCAGGGCTCTAATTTGAGGCCCACACCACAAGAGGGAGCCCATGCCCAACACTGCCTGGATGAGCAAGAAGTAGAAGTGGGATAGCCCAGAGACCTAGGGGAGAACCAAATGCGACTGTCAAAAAAAAAAAAAAAAAAAAATCGATGAACCGATTCCTCATAGATGGGTGCCTAGTCCAGGCATCATCAAAGAGGCTGCCTCCAGCAAGCAGCTGAAGGGAGCAGACGCACACACCCATCAGCCAAGCGTTAGGCAAGGAGAGAGCCTAGGTTGGAGGTCTCCATCCAGTTCCTCCCCTGGTAGCTCAGGGAACCCCTCGGAAGAGAGGGAGGGGAATTGTGGGAGCCAGAGGAGCTTGGCCATCAGGGCCAGCAGCACTCCGAGGTGACAGCTCATCCATGTTTAGCTATGAGGAGATGTAATGGACTCGTGGCATTTCTTCTGTGTGAACACTGGACAGCAGTCTAACCAAGTACAAACCTGCTTCCCCATTAAACAGTAATGCCGCAGTCAATTTACAATATCCCATATATGTATTAGGATAAAGTCACCCGAGCTGACACTTCTACTCTGCCTTCTGCCAGGGGCATCTGTACTCCCGTCAGCGAGTTCCTAAGAGGAACTGTAGGAGGTGCCAAGAACAAGAGAGGCCCTTTGGAAAGGTTTGCCTAGCCAGGAACAGATAAGACAGCCTACAGATTAGCCCCAGACTTACACAACAAGCCAAAATGCCATCAGTGCTGCTTTGTCCCAGGCATGGAAGGTGAACTAGAGAAAATCAATTAATGTGAGTAATGGCAGTAAAAGAAAAAGGGAGAGAAATAACAGGGTAGTCTTATGAGATGTTAGGAAAAGCAGATATGAAGTCCAACCTGCCTGAGTATTGAAGGCCACCTGTCACAGAGACTTCTTTCTGGAATCATCCACGGCCATTGTGCTAAGGAAGGACAAGAGGGGGAACTGCTAAGATTGCACTTGCCTGCCATCTCAGCACGCAGGAGGCTGAGGCAGGGGGAATCACTGCAGCTCACCTTAAACAGAGATCAGAGGAGGAGAATGTAAGAAGAATTTCAGCACCGGTGGGTGACAGGGCTGTCTCAGGAAGTCTCAGACGTTCTTAAGGCCACAAGAGGCCTCGGTGCGGAGTGCCGCGCTCTCTGTGCACACAACCTGTCTCTTCCGGGTTCACACAGTCCCCAAGCCTCTCCTGGGGTCTACACAGCAGCTGGCATTCCTCATAGGAAGACAGTGAAGGGCAAAAATGCAGTGTGGCCTCACATGCTAGCTTCTGCCTTTCTGCGGCCACTCGCCCGGCCTCATGGCCTGTGCTAGAGGCCACATATTTCTCCATGTCCCTTGTTCTCGCACACTCACCTCCTGATACCGGTCCACACTGAGTGATCAGGGGAAAGGAAAGGTCCACACCAGTGAGGATGACCAGGACACACTGATGGGAGGATGTCACCTCCTATGGCTTTACCCAGAGCCCCACTCCATACAAAGCTGGCTCAGCCTAGCGAGGTGTGCTGGCGCTGTGAGGCCCGGTTCAGGTGGAAGCTCATCATAATCCATGATTGGGCAGAGCCCAGCAGATGGCAGCCATGAGACAAGACCCAGGACACTCAATCAGAGCGACCAGCACAGCAGTTGGAGGCCAAAGAGGGCTGCAGGAGGAGGTGCTGCTGGGCACCATACTCACAAGCTGTAGTGCCAGAGGGTACACATGTGTGTACCCATTTACCTGTGTTCTACGCACAGGAGCACAGTGCAGATAACAGAGTCCTCAGAGGGAAGGGGTCCGAGGGCCAGATCATGCTCCTCCTGCAGCCACTTGTCACCCGAGAAACTTACAAACAGCAGCAGCTGGAGGGACAGATGCAGGGAGCCAGCCAGCTCCACACAACAGGGAAGGCAAAGTCCACTTCCACGGAGACAGCCTGCTGGGGCAGCCTGCAGGGTTGTACCGGCCAAGCCTAACAAGTTATCTGGGCAGGTGGCCTCTGGCCCTAGCTGGCCCTCCTGGGGAAATGAGCATGTCAGCTACACGCTGCTCTCTAAACCACAGGCACCACGGCTCAACAGCCCACTCCAGTTAACTACCTAAAGCCATCAGAGGCACAGGTGTGGGTGAGAGTGCACCCAAATAAACAGTACACCCTGGAACAGTGGTGAAACAAGAAGGCCTTTTTGGGTTTGGTTTTGGGGTGGGGGGGTTGAGGGACAGAATTTCTTTATGTCCCTGGCTGTCCTGGAACTCACTCTGTAGACCAGGCTGACCTCGAACTCAAGAGATACACCTACCTCTGCCTCCCAAGTGCTGGGATTAAAGGTGTGTGCTGCTGCCGCTGCTGCCACCGCTGCCGCCACCACCACCCAGCAAGAAGAGCTTTTTTTTTTTTTTTTTTTTTTAAAAAGGAGGCAGATTTATGCAAGCTGAAAGTTAAAAAGCTTCAATGGCTGCTACACAGAACTACATTTAGGTAACTGTTTGGATGGCTTTTAGTTTGCTTGTTTGAAACAAGGTACAGCCTAGCCTGAGCCCTGGCTGTTCTCAAACTTGACCTGTAACAGAGCTTCATCTCCTGGCTGTCCTGCCTCCATCGCCTGATTGCTGTGACCACAGGCACAGTCAGCGTGCCTGGTTTAGTCAGTGGTGAGTTCAGGCCCAGGGTCTTACACATGCTTTGTAAGCATTCTGCAAACACAGCCTGTCTGTGTGGGCTTAGATTTTTATGAGTTCTGAAGATTAATTACAAAGCCCTCTGGGTTTGTGGATCTTCCCAGAAGACCGAAATTCTAGATGGAGTAAGGAACATAGCTTTATTTATTATATTTGGTTCTGGTTCAATTTTTACAGGCATATGCTAGTTCTATAATTAAAATTGTAAGTGTTGAGAACAAAGTTAACTCGCTTACACATCAGGCTCCTACCCTTTGTGTCTGCATGCCGACAGTCTACCCACCCACCCAGCGCAGATAAGACTCATCTCTTCTTTCAAGAAAAGTGCTTCCCTTTGCAGGCTGTCTGCCATTACTAGACACCCTGGCAGGTTGATGTCTGTGCCCTTTGCTCTCCCCTCACACAACCCCTGTGGGAGGGGGGGATATGTATTAGTCTTCACCTCCCCTCCTTTGCTTCTGGAGGGAACCCTGTGCCCCCAGCACCCACTCAGCAGCTGCTCACTTCCTACAACCTCAGACCTTTGTCTGAGACCTTTTTTTTTTTTTTTTTTTAAACCAAGGCAACATACCTGGGCTGCAGCATTTAAATGACCTGAGTGAGCCTTGTCCCCCAACTGCCCCACTGGAAAGCCCCACTCCTCTGAAGATTCCTGCCCCTTCCCAACCCAGCTGGAAATAACCTGAGCATGGCAGTTAGGCCTTGCTGGGAAGTAGTGCCACCTGGTATAGACTCAGATGGGCTCCGCTCAGGACAGGCCACACTTCGTGGAATCCTCTGTGTCCCTAAGGGATCACATACGCACCACCTCCAATCCCCCACCCCCTCCCAACTGCTGATCCAGCTGGCATCAAATCCTTTTTGGCCAATTACTTTGTGCTGTTAGGTAAGTTCTCCCACACACCCTGGAGAGTCTCACTGAACTCTGTAGTACTTCCTCCCACCCCGAGGCTCTCTGAACATTGGGTCTTCCAGCACCCCACACGGGGCTGTGTCCCTAGAACAGGCACCTTTTCAGATGCTTGCTAGTTACTTGAACAGTTATTATTTTTTAATATTTATTTGTTTATTTATTTTGGGGTGTTGGATGTCATATCCTGCATGTGGAGATCAAAGGACAACCATGTGGTTTCCTGTGGTCACACGGTTGTCAGGCTTATCAGAAAGGAGTGCTTTGATTCACTGAACCATCTCACTGGCCCTTGAACAGCTTTCAAAAGATGCCCGTTGGGGGCTGGAGAGATTGCTCAGTGGTTTAGAGCACTGGCCACTCTTCCAGAGGACACGTAGGGCCTAGGTTCAATTCCCAGCACCCACATGGCAGCTCACAACTGTCTGTAACTGCAGTTCTGGGGGCTCTGGCACCCTCACACAGACATGTGTGCAATAAAACACCAATGTACATAAATGAAAATAAGTTGTATTTTTAAAAAAAAGAGATACTAGTTGTTGTAGGAAGCAAATTTGTTGCTATAAATTTCAAAATTAGTGATGGATAGTGGGGGCAGACAGGACCAAGGCCATCTGTGAGCTCTTCCTGTCCTGCCTCTTACTGAGAGTCAAGTGTCAATGCACCAAGGACAGTGAGCTGACCCCCAGATGCTACACTATAGATCCAACTGGGCGTCACTCCTAGCTTTCCTGGGTCCAGCACTGTTGCCAACCTGAGGCATTTCTCCTAACTCATTTCCCAGCCCTCAGATGTGACAACACCAGACTCCTTGTCCCCATGGTGAGGTGCACCCAGTGCCAGTGCCCCTCGCAGCTGAGTTTCTACAGAGCTCTGCCACGCAGACTCAGAAGAGTCACAGCTCCTGCACTGGCCCATGTGGGAAGCCCGCAGCCATGCACAGCCATAGTGGTGCTTGATTTTAGAATACCTATGTCTTTGGTGAGGAGTACTGCATAATACATACAATGTAGCTCTGCATAAGCAGTGTTTCACTTTGCAGAAACAGCGAGGGGGGGGAGGTATGTGTGTACATGCACGCGTGCATGCTGGAGAAGGTCTGCCCAGAGTGCCAGTCAGTCAGAGCTGCTGTGGTCACCATTCAATTTGGGGGCAAAGGAGAGGCTAAGTATTATTTTCAGGGAATCACAACTATAAACAGAAAAGGCACGAGACTAGAACCAGCTACAAGAATCCTAATTACATTCTGGAGGGAGAGGGAGAGAGGGAGGCCTTAAGTGAGGGTCTCACTCTGCAGCCCACACAGGCCAGGAACACATGACACCCTGCCATAGCCTCCCAAGTCCTGGGATAATGGGCACATATTATCACAAAGGCCCAGCTCCTTCTTAGTCAAAACGTGTTTGTTGCTGTCATAAATAAAACAGTGGGTTCAGCATTCTCTTGGCTACAATTTTGGCCCAGAAAGTTAAACTACCTGCCCACTGCCTGCCAAGAACCAGGACACTGACCTAACCATGAGCCTGTAGTCCAAACCCAGGGATCCACTGTGCAGACAGTGCCCACTCTGTAGATAGTCTTCTGGGTCATGGAGGAAAGGCAGGAAGCCACCCGATCCACAGCTGACCACCAAAGATGAGCCTGTGGCTCAAGCTCCTTCATTAAAAGGCCCTGGTGACGACATGAAGCTCCAAAGGAAGAGGGCACAGGAGCAGGGAGAAATGTCTCACCCTGGTCGCATAGAGAGCTGGGCTCTGTTCTCAGGCCTGGTGACCCAGAACCCACTGCCCGACTGACCCAGCTAATGAGTCCAGTTTTCTACCAATGCCAGCCTGTGTGGCCTCTGGAAGGAGAGGCACCTGCCCTGTTTCTGTCAGGAAGCAACTCTGACCCCAGTGCCACATGCTCTCAGGTCCTGCCTAGGTGGCTATCAGCTGGTCTCAGGGAGACCAGTGTGCTTCTGGGGCCACTCTGCTGAGGGGACACTATGAGAGAGCTGTGTCCAGGCAGCTGGCTCAGCCCAGTGTCCTAGCTTAGCAGCCCTTCCTCGGCTCTAGACAATACCCAACCCCACCACCACCACAGAGAGCATTAAACCAACTTTTTTTTATTTATTTTTTTATTTATTGCATATGAGTGCTTTATCTGCAGAAGAGGGTGTCAGATAACATTCTAGATGGCTGTGAGCCACCATGTGGTTGCTGGGAATTGAACTCAGGACCTCTGGAAGAGCAGGCGGCGCTTTTAACCACTGAGCCATCTCTCCAGCCCACAGAGAGCATTAAAATACAAACCCTTTAAGAAAATCAGAGGGCCTATCAAGGTCTGGCCATGCCCAGGGCTCAGGTGGTCCTAGCAGTCCTATCTAAGCTGAGCAGGGACTCCGGGGTCGAAGACCAGGGACCTTCCACTAACTGGAGCTGCCCCTGTCACAGAGGGGCCCACACCCCGGCTGTGCACAGAATACACAGAGAGATATGCTTGAAGCCCACTGTGCTCTTTTCACTTACCAAGGCACAGAGTAGCAGGGCCAGGTGATGGCTGTCCTCAAGGGAGTCCGACCTGCAGGGCCTGGAAGAGGAAGATGTGGTCATGAATGTGGCATGCAGGGCTTAGGAGAAGCAGGAAAACTGAGATCGAGGCAGGAACCTCCCGAGGGACTCAAGCAATTACAGGGTCATCCCCCTGGAGTGCACAGCAGGAGGCTAGCCAATGACTCACCAATGAACAAACCCAGACAGGCACCAGCTACCCGCCAGGACACTGCAGGAGACCTGCGGGCCCCTAAGCAGCAGAGGTGGGCTGCATCTGCCCTGAACAGCAGGACAGCCTCTCTCTGCCCCAAAGGCTGTCCTACCTGGAGCCACTGCCCACCCCCTGTGCATGATGACCCTTCCCACTCTCTCCATAGCTTGGGTTGCTCTGGCTCCTGTCAGGCCTGCCCCACCACATTCCTGCCTTTGAGGATCGGCAGTCCAAAAATCTTCATTTTAAACCATGGCAAAATCCACCCAACACAAGACTGACCATCTTGACCGTGTTTAGGGCATGCTAAGCACACGTGCATGGCTGGGCAGCCATGTCCACCCACAGAGCATTCCCATCTTCCTAAAGGGATACTAGCATCCCAGCCCTAGGCACCCATGCTGCCTTTTGTCTCTGCAAACTGGAAACTTTAGCAACTTCCTCGAAGTGGAATATATAGTTATCTGTCTTTTTGTGACAGTATCTTTCACCTACAGTGCATTGTCACTCATTGCAGCCACGTTCACTTTTGTTGGGTGGGTGCTGCGGAGTGAGTGTCTGTCCCCACCCACCATGACAGTGCAGTCAGCAGTGCTTTGGACAGTGACTGGGTCTTGAGTATTAGTATATCCTCATGAGAAGAGAACAGGCCTCAAACTCACAATCCTCCTGCCTCAGCCTCCCTGGGGCTGGGATCGGAGGTGTGTGCCACCCTGCTATTCTAAGCGGTGTCTACATTGTCTTTGGTCCATGTACTCCTGAGGAAAGTCCGGTCTACTAGCACCTCTGCCCCTCTGAAGTGGCAGGAGCCCACCAGTGCGGCCCCATGCTGCTGACCGGCCTCAGCAGCTCATGGTAAGAGGCCTAGTGGATTTCCTTGCTTCTTTAGAGTGGGGTTTGGTGAATTTCCTGGATTTCAAAATTTGCCAAATTTGGACAAATCAAGGCCTTACTTTTCCCTGCCACATGAGACCTTCTTGTAGAAATCAACTTCACATTTTTTTTCCACTCAATCCAGTCCCGTTGATGTTCTCTTCTTTGCCTTGTTTACTTTTACAAAACCTTGTTTACTTTTACAAAGCATCATGTCTTTGAATACACTGATCCCTCTGTACTTCTAACTGACCAAATCAATCCCAGCCAGTGAGTATGTTTTACTCTAAAACGTGTGTGTGTGTGTGTGTGTGTGTGTGTGCGCACGCGTGTGCCACAGAGATGGTTGAGTGGTTAAGAGCACTGGGTGCTCTTCCAGAAGACACCAGTTCAATTCCAAGCATCCACATGGCAGCCGACAGTCATATGTTAAGCCCAGTTCTCAGGGATCCAACACTCTCTTTTAGCCTCTGCAGGCCCTAGACACATGGTGTATGAACATGTATGCAGGCAGAACATTCTCACACACACACACACACACACACACACACACACACACACACACACACTATATTATATATAATACAGTTGAGGGTAGTGTGCCTTTAACACAATCAGCACCGTGGAGACAGAGGATCTCTATGAGTTCCAGACCAGTCCGGTCTACAGAGCGAGTTCCAGGCCAGCCAAGGCTACATGGTGACACTCTGTCTCAAAAACAAACAGAAGAAATTAAAGAACAATGCCATCGGGCTGGAAAGATGGCTCAGAGGTTAAAGAGCACTGTCTGTTCTTCCAAAGGTCCTGAGTTCAATTCCCAGCAACCACATGGTACCCTCTTCTGGCCTGCATGCAGGCCTGGTACATGCAGGCAGAGCACTGTTTACATAATAAGTACATCTTAAAAAAAAAAAAAAAAAAAAGAACAATGCCATTCACCTCCTTTGAACCAAGGTCTCTCACTAGTTTGGAAAGTCACTGGTCAGGCCAGTCTGGCTGCCCATGTGTCCCCCAGAACTTCCATTATAGCAGCTGTGCCTAGTAGTTTTATGTGGGTTCTAGGCTCTCAGATACAAATCCAGGCACACAGCCGGGCGTGGTGGCGCACGCCTTTAATCCCAGTACTCGGGAGGCAGAGGCAGGCGGATCGCTGTGAGTTCGAGGCCAGCCTGGTCTACAAAGTGAGTCCAGGACAGCCAAGGCTACACAGAGAAACCCTGTCTCGAAAAACCAAAAACAAAAAAAAAAAAAAAAAAAAAACAAATCCAGGCACACAAAGTTCAATCCCCAGCTCCAGAAAACAAAATAAAAATAAAATAAGAAGTGCATAAAAGGGAAAAATGGGAAGACTGAATACATGATGCCCTGTGGCCTCAGCCCTTGAGAGGCAGCAGCACAAAACGAAGGTCACGAGTATGGGAGCCATCCAGAGTGACAGAGCAAGAGCTGGTCTCCTGACATAGTGCTAATGACAAAAGTGAGGAAATAATAAACATAAGAAAGGATTAGCAGCCGGGCGTGGTGGCACACGCCTTTAATCCCAGCACTCAGGAGGCAGAGGCAGGCGGATTGCTGTGAGTTCGAGGCCAGCCTGGTCGACAGAGTGAGTCCAGGATGGCCAAGGCTACAGAGAAACCCTGTCTCGAAAAAAAAAAAAAAAAAAAAAAAAAAAAAAAAAAAGAAAGGATTAGCTACACAGCGACATGGTAGGAGAGGGAACTGATCATGGAGAGAGAGACAGGCCCTTGGATAGTTACCAAAAATGAAGCCTGGTCATTTTTGCCTTTATTATAAGTAAGGCTTCAGGCACTGCAGAGGACAGAGTACAAACTACAAACAGGAAAAAAACGAGAGATGGAGGGAGAGCGAGCACCACCACCACACAATCTCTCTGCCGTGTGTATCCACGCACAGAAGATTCAGTGAGTGACTCATCAAGGAGCTTGGCTAAGCTGGGTCTCCATGGCAACACTGGACTGTCTAACAATCAATAAATCAAAGGGAAACAGCCCAATTGGTTAAGTGGTAACATCCGTTTACAAGCATGGTTTGATCACTGGGGAAACTGAGGCAGGAGGACTGGAATAACCTACAAACTGGTGCTGGATGAATAGCAAGCAATGGGCATTCTTAATGTCTCTGCAGTTCACAGAGCTGAATCAGTTCATCATGGCCACCCCAGTCTCAGCTTCCCCCCCTTCACTCCCCCACCCCGTGTGTGTGTGTGTGTGTGTGTGTGTGTGTGTGTGTGTGTGTGTGCGCGCACGCGCGTGTAATTGTGCCATCCACCTGCTTTAACACAGAGTCCCTCACTTGCCTGGAGCTCACTGATTAAGTTAGACGGGCTGGCAGTGAGCCCAGGGACCCTCCTGCCTCTGCTTCCCTCATCCCCGCCAGTGCTGGGGTCACAGGCATGCACCCCCATACTTGTTTTTCTAAGTGGGTGCTGGCGATAAAATCAGGTCATCACGTCTGGAAGGCTGAGTCATCCTGACAGCCCCCTTCTTTTATAGTCTTCTGAAACACAGTCTTAGGTAGCCCAGGCTGGCCTCCAACTTGCTATGTAGCCAAGACTAGCCTTGACCTCATCATCTTCCTGAGTCAACCTTCCAAATCCTGGGATTACAGGTGTGAGCCAACGTACCTGGCTCTCCAGCTTTCTTAACAGAAACTGTAGAGTTGAAGCTACAGTAGCAAACATCTGGGTGTCAGTATCTAGTTTAAATTTAGCATTTTGCCAAATGTCATGTGTGTGCACACACGTGTGCTCTTTCTTTACAGGGCTCCTTTTAGACCTGGTGCTACTTGACGCCCATGTACCCATCTTGGCTCTCCTGGAAGCACGTGCAGGACGAACGCGCCTTCCCCTCATACCATCAAGCAGCCAATCCACATTCAGTCTGCTCCAAATGCCGCAGAAACACTTCTAGGCCTGGCTTTTGAGTGCCCCTAGCGAGGCTCAGTTCTGACAACCGGGCTGTTTTGCCAGGCCCCTTCTGTCTGGAGCTGAGATTGGCAGCTGTACAAGGAAGACAGTAAGAACCTCCAGCTCCCAGATAGCACAGTCTGCTGCAAGTCTTCCAGAGCAGTAAGCAGCAAACAAGGTGGCTGTGCCAGCAAAACTCACTCTCAGCATTTTTAGGGAAAGATAACACACAATCTGTGATGACGGAGGACAAGGAGAGCTGAGAAGAAACACATCACAAATTATCCAGATATCCCCCACTCAAGGACAAATCACAGCTCTCTATCCCTCTGTGACAAGCACAAGCCCTCCCAGCCTAGCATCTGGACCATCCAGAACCACTGGGAAAAAATGGCCGAGCCAGGAAAGGGTCCCCAAGCAGTGATCCAGGTAAGTGGGGCCCCAGCGGGCCAGGAGCTAGTGGCCACAGCTTGCTGCAATTAGAAGGACATGCTCCGCTAAGCAGAAAGTGAGGGTTAGCGTGCTGATAGAGTTGGTCACAGAAGCTTTGTCACTGACAAGCATTACCCAGTCCCTCACCGACAGATCTCTCCAGGGCATGGGAAAAGTGGGGTGAGGGGTATGCACTAGGGGAGCCAGCCAGAGGAACCAAGGGAAAGTACCAGGAGCCAGGGATGGGCACGTGACTTGGCTCCAGCTCTGTGGTTGTATAGAGCTGCCAAGCACAGCTGAGTTGAAAACAGGGGCAGGCCCATGCCTACTGGCATAGATCCTGCCATGGGGTCTAGCTGCTAAAGTTACAAAGGGCACCTGCTTTTCAGCAGGACAGGCGCTAGGACCCCATACCCAGGACTCAGCCACAGGAAGCCTGGTGGAGGATCCCAGGGCTGCAGAAGAAGGCATATGAACCTGCGTCTGGTTGAACCGCTTATGGCGTGCCTCTGAGGGACCAGACCATGTCTGCCCTTGAGAGGTCGGAGTACAGCTCAGAGGTGGGTGTCACAGCTAGGAGGAAACAAGGAGCCTGCCACTGATGTCACAGCCACACAGTCCAGGCTCACTTCCTGCTGTCTCATGTATCTGTGCTATGAAGCTCACATAAAGAAGAGACATCCCAGCTCAGGGCCTCACACAGAAGGGAGATGCGGCACCTTCTCAAGATGCCGGCAGACACCGACAGGGTGACAGATGCCTGGCATGCATTTGGATCTGAGTGCCAGGAACCCAGGCATTACATGAGGACTTTGTTAGTCAGCGACCTTAGGATCCCAAGAGCAGAGTTGGCAGGCAGAACTGGGCAGCTGCTTCCTGTAATCCATCCCGATGTGCACACCACCAACGTTACCTAGGGATCATGTTCAACAGCTGGCTCCCTATTTATCAGGGATGCTCATAGAGGGGACATCTGTTGTCAGAGTGAAGGGGCACACTGCTGCCTCTTGAGTGGGCCTCACCAGACACCAGCTCTTAGAGCTCAGAACCTCATTCCCACATGGGTAGAGATGTCAAATATCTGGCTTACTGCCCAACACCCAGCTGGCAGGAAGATGAATTCTGCCCTGACCATCTTGCCAGGGACAGCAACTACCCTCCCCTCTGCCTTCTCTGGGCAGCTTGAGTTGGATGGAACCTTTCTGTCCCCAGCATGGACGTGCCTGAGCATTCCCACATGAAGGTGGGTGCCATTTTTAAATCCTAGGCGCAGCCTGTCATATCCATCTCCAGACATATGAGGGACAGCATAAAAGAACCTATTAGAATGATGGTCACCAAATGCCTGTTTCCACCACCCAGCTACACACTCTTTTTGGTAGATGTAATTGGTGGGACCCAGCACAACTGACAGAATCACTCCTAATAAACTTGTCTTATGTGAATGCAATTATATGCTTCCCAGTTATGTTCCACGAGGCAACAGCTGTGGCTGTGACCTATCTCCACGCATCCAATGAACTGGGAAATTCTCCTCTCAGCCCATTAGACCCTCCCCTGATGAGAAGGCCTGGATGCTGAGCTTAGCACTGGACCGGTGCCTAAGGCCCTGCCTCACAACCATCCCAGGGGTGCAGGAGCACAGCCCTCCCACACCATCCTGGCTCAGCAAGTGAGGACAGGAGAGGGCCAAGGACAGATGCACAGAGAGTCTCACCTGAGCGCTTGGTCAGATAGCCACAGACTTGCAACCAGCGATAATGCCCCCACAGGCACCAGGGTGCTACTCTCAGACTCGCTGAGCCATGCGTGACACAGCAACAAGGAAAAGGAATGGTGCTCCACTGCTGTGCCCAGAGCAAACACCCAAGGAGGCAAAGGGCAGTGCTACAGTGGCAGAGCTAATGTCCACACGCCAAGTCCCTGCAGTGGGGTGAGTGCCCAGCATGGGTGTCACATGCCCTGCTGCTATGAGGAGAGAAACAGGAGACCACCATTCTCTTCAACTGCCTGTGGAGGAAGCAGAAAGGGATGAGGCAAGAGGAGGAAGGTTCTGGGGCTTCCTGGAAATTATGGCCAGTTTTGGGCATCTCCTACAGACTCATCCCAAGTTGCTGCTTTGTCCCTCCTCAATGTGCCAGTCACTGGCCAAGGTCACTGCTTCCGAAGGTTGCCATGTTAGGTAGCCAAGTGAGGAGTCACACAGCATATAGTACATGCGCATGATGCCCTGTGTGTATGTGCGTGCTATTTTCATGCACATGATGAGCCATGCATTGAGGCTACAGTCAGAAGGGAGGTAGTATCCTGGGGCACACTACCCATGGTCCAGATTCAAGTCTGGGTTCATGCCAACATGGCCCCAAGAGGAGGTCAGAGACGAACACCCTACATAGTTAATCAGTCACCTACCACCCATTCCCACTGCAGAGGTGAGCAAACAGGGCACCCACACACAATGCTACTGAGGTATTTCACAGTGAGTAAGAGATAGCTTAGGTTGCTGGCTTTTGGAACCAGAAAATGAATGAAAATGAAAAGCCACAGGAGTACCCATGCGGTGCTGCTCCTTCATACACCAGTGCGATGAACGGGAGCTGGAGTGGTCTGTGTGGTCTGGGCACAAAGTCTTTACTTGCAGTGTGCTTGTGAAGACCCAGGCACAGGGCCTAACGCAGCCTTCATGGTCTAATATGACTAGCTCAGTGAGAGTGTGAACATCGGTAAGAGAGCTGCAGAGATGTGCACAGCTGTGAAGGTGCAGTTGTGATGGCACAGCTGTGATGGCGCAACTGTGAAGGCACAGCTGTGAAGGCACAGCTGTGAAGGCGCAGCTGTGATGGCGCAGCTGTGAAGGTGCAGCTGTGATGGCGCAGCTGTGATGGCGCAGGTGTGAAGGCGCAGCTGTGATGGTGCAGCTGTGAAGGCGCAGCTGTGAAGGCGCAGCTGTGATGGCGCAGCTGTGAAGGTGCAGCTGTGAAGGCGCAGCTGTGAAGGCGCAGCTGTGATGGCGCAGCTGTGAAGGCACAGCTGTGATGGTGCAGCTGTGAAGGCGCAGCTGTGAAGGCGCAGCTGTGATGGTGCAGCTGTGAAGGCACAGCTGTGAAGGCGCAGTTGTGATGGTGCAGCTGTGAAGGCATGCTTGATGTGTGTGCGCACGCTAACACAGATGGAGGAGATAAAGGAGGTCCATCAGGGAGACATTCAGTGGAAGGCAGCCATGTCACTAGTGAGACAAGGGAGACAGTAGAACCCAGGGAAGTCTGAAGGGAAAGGGAGGGTCAAGGCACAGAGGAAAAGGAGGTGATGTCTCAGGAGCTGCCATGGAGAATCCAGCCACTAAACTGTGACTTCCAACTCACCACAGAGTAGACTGAGTGAGCACCGGCCTAGAGTAAGACAGGTGAGGGGCTGCAGGGGACCCACGATGTCAAGGCAGCAAGACTCACAGAGCAGGGGAAAGTGGAAAGGGGGTCCAGGACCCTAGTTAAAACAAGGATGACTGAAATAGGCTTATGTACCCTGAAGAATGGATAGGAATGGATTCCAAAGATCATCCTCAGTCAGGGCCAGGAAGCACAGCACACTGGGCACCCAAGAGTTTTCCTTCACTTAAACGCTACTACATATGTCTACAAGATGAGAGGAAAACATCTTTAGCCTGTGTGCATGTGGAGGTCAGGGGACACCCTGTTGTTATTCTTTAGGAACAATTAAATTAGTGTGTGTGTGTGTGTGTGTGTGTGTGTGTGTGTGTGTGTGTGTGTGTTTGTGCGCGTGCGCCCACATGCACACGTGTGTCTGCTGGAATTGTGTGTGCAAGTGTGCATGCACAAGCGTGTATGTGTGCGCACCCATACACGCATGTGTGAGCCTGAGTGTATGTCTGTGCACCATGTACATGGAGGAGCCAACAAAGGTCAAAAGAGGTGTCAGATGCCCCCAGTTACAGATGGTTAAGCTGCCATTTGGGTGCTGGGAACTGAACCTGGGTTTTCTACAGAAGCAGCCAGTATCCTTAACCACTGAGCATCTGTCTACCCCTGCCTCTGGGTTTTTGTTTGTTTGTTTGGTTGGTTGGTTTTTTGAGACAGGGTTTCTCTGTGTAGCCTTGGCTGTCCAGGACTCACTTTGTAGACCAGGCTGGCCCTGAACTCAGAGATGTTCTTGCCTCTGCTTCCTGAGTGCTGGGATTAAATATGCATGCCACCAGGCCCAGCTCCTGCCCCCGTTTTTCTGAGATAGGTTCTCCCATTAGCCCAGAGCTTATTAAATAGGCAGGCCAGTGGCCAGCCATCCCAGGGATCCACCTGTCTCTGCCTCCCCAGTGCCCAGATTCTTTATATGGATTCTACAATTATCAACTGAGCCATCCCAGACCCCACACACTCATCTCTTTAGAAGTGTATTTGAATCACGTTCACAGGGCTGGATGGGGTCCCGCGGTTAAGAGCACCTAAGTTCAGTTCCCAGCACCCATGTCAGGCAGTTCACAACCACCTCCAACTTCAGTTCCAGGGTGTCCAACATCTTCTTCTGGCCTCCTTGGGCATACACACCAGAGTGTGGCTGTGCGTCCGTGTGCATGCATGCATATGTGTACACACACACACACACACACACACACACACACACGCAAAATCTTTTCTTTTTTTTAATTCTAGCAGCCAAAGTGGCACATACCTATAATCCCAGCTCTTAGATGCCCGAAGCAGGAGGAAACTACAACCTCAAGACCAACCTGGGCTAACCCTTGTCTAAAATAAAATAAAAACAATGGTATTTAACTATCACTGGTGTGTGCTCATTGTGTACGGTTCTTCAGCTGCCAACAACTCATTGGAAAAAAAAAATAACAACTGAAACTGTAGCATTGCCTGCTGAGTCTGTGACAGACAGTCTAAAAAAATCAAGGCACTTTGCAGCCATGTCCCCTGCTAGTTAGGAGCCCTTGATAGTGACAAGCTGATGGGGGAATGGCGCTGCCACCGCAGTCAGCACCTAACTCCCTGGAATGTGTATTTGTCTTCCACAGGCAGTTTGACACTAGGATGGAATTCCCCCAAGACAGCTGAGTCACTTGGCACACCTAAGTATGCTGTTCCTTCAGTGGCTCGACAGTTTAATCCCTCTGGGCTTATATAGAGTCACCCACCACCAGTAGTAGTTTTTCACTCTCAGAGTTCCTTCTTAGTAATCCTTTACCCAGTTAGCCTTTACGAGTCCACAACCGTTGTAGCTCAGTTCCACCTCTGGCTCAGGATATCGGGGAAAGCCTTATCCACAAATTCTGCGGGAGACTGCAGGCACACTCACTCAAAATGTGAGCACAGTAGCCTGGACAGATCAACGGAAACACACTTCTGAGTTCAGACCCCCAGGACATACATAAATAACTAGGTGAAGAGTGCATATCTATAATCCTAGAGATGGGCGATAGGAGGTAGAGGCAGGCAGATCCTTCAAAGGCCAGCTAGCCTGGCTTGTGACCTGAGAGTCACAGAAAAATAAGAAATTTTAGAATGAGCCAGATGTGGTAGTGCATGCCTTTAATCCCAGTGCTCGGGAGGCAGAAGCATGCGGATCTCTGTGAGTTCGAGGCTACCTACCCTCAAACTACATAGTGATTTTAAGGATAACCAGAGCTACCAAAGAGACCCTGACTAAAAAGAAGAAAAAAGATTGTAAAGAGAGAATAAAGAAATCTTAGCATGCTTAGGACTGAGTAAGGAAGCCCTATGTCCCAAAATACACGACGGAACAGAGCAGAGATAAAGACGGTAGAACCAGTAAGGAAGAAAGACAGATCGTCAGAGACTCTCAGACAACACTAAAAGTTAAACTTGGGGGCTCTGTCAGTGAAGTGCTTGTCAAGAAAGCATGGGGACCTGAGTTTGGCCCCCAGAACCCACACAAAAAATTAAGTGTGGTGGCATTCACTTGAAATCTCAGCACTGTGAAGGTGGAGTCGGGAGGATCCTGTCTTGGGGTCTTTGGGGTGCTCCAGGTTCAGTGAGAGACCCTGCCTCAAAAACCGAGTGGATGGCTCCAGAGGAAATCACACTCAGGTCCATAGATCTTTGTGTGTCTTCCTGTCTCTGTCTGTCTGCCTGTCTGGCCCTCTCTCTCTCTCTCTCTCTCTGTCACATACACACACACAGAGTTGAGCCTCACCTTCAACCTAGCAGGAGGAAAACCTGAGTGTAGGAGACTTGAGTGACTGAAAAACAGACATGATGGTGATGACCAGAGAACCTATCAGTCTCCTTGGTGAGACAGAGACCAGGATGAAGAGAGGATCGCCAGCCAGATGAAGCACAGGACTCTTTTGTTTTCTGAGACAGGGTTTCTCTATGGCCATGGCTGTCCTGGGACTCCCTCTGTAGACCAGGCTGGCTTTGAACTCATAGATCCACCTGCCTCTGCCTCTAGAGTCCTGGCTGAAGCACAGGACTATAAATTAAGGAGACAGAATGGCACTGTAGTGAGAAATTGATAACTTGAGAGAAACAGGGCAGTGGCACTGCATCCTCTCCTCCTCCCCCAAGCTCTGGGCCTGGTCCTTCTCCCCAACATGCAGAACCTGCCTTTCTCATGGGTAGAGGATGAAGGGTCACTCGCCTGGGCTCCTGTAAGAACTAGAATGTAAGGATCCCAAGATAACATCATGGCGCTTCTGTCTTCTAAAGTACTGGCTCGCTCGCTCTCCCTTCCTCCCTGAGCCCAACCCCCTCTCCCTTCTGCCCCTCTTCTTCTCCCCCTCTCCCCCTCGTGTGCTGGCATCAATGAGCAAGGTACCCTATTGGCACAAATGGGAAAGGACCTGCTCCTGGTGACATCCACACAAGGAATCTGGAGCCAGTTCCCTCCTAGAGGGAGCTTCACAGAAAACAGCAGCCACCTGGCGCCACACAGCCCACAGTGCGGAGAAAGGAGTCTGAGTAACCCCGAGTGACACCCAACCCTCTGGCCCACAGGGAAGCGATTCGCCATGATGGAGCCCAGTGTCTGGGGTGGTTGGTTCTGTAGAATCAGATAATGGAGACTCAGGAAAAGGATGGCTCGTCCAACAGACAGAACTGTCCCCATGGCGGATATGGAGCTAGGATGTTAAAATACATCTTCAAAAAAAAAAAAAAAAAAAATCAAAGGGCTGAGAGGATGGCTTACATGGTAAAGTGTTTGCCTTGCAAATATAAGGGCCTGAATCTGATCCCCAGTGCCCATGTAAGAAGCCAGGCTTAGGGACTGTAACTGTGACCTCGGTGCTGGGAGGCAAGGACAGGAAGAGCCCTAAGGTTTGACAGACAACCAGCCTAGCAAATTAGGGAGCTCCCAGTTCAGTGAAAGCCTCTGTTTCAAAAATATAAGATGGAGAACAAAAGAGGAAGACAACTGACACCAACCTCTGGCTCCCACACGCATGCACACCTGTGTGTGCACACACATGAAAATCTACACTCACCAGGCACAGACTAAGATCCTCCTTAGGAAACATGTTCCTCCAACCTCACACAAGCTCTGTCTTAGTTACTTTTCTATTACTGTGATAAAAAACACCACGACAACTTATAGATAGAAGGGTTTATTTGGAGTATATGGTTCTAGAGGAAAAAGAACCCAGTGCCATTGTGGCAGAGAGCATGGCAGCAGGCAAGCAAAACCCTGGAGAAGTAGCCGCGGGCTCACGGCCCGATCCACAAACAAGAAGCAAAGCGCCCACTGGAGATGTCACAAGGCTTTTGAAACCTACAGCCCACCCCTAGTGACACACTCTCCCCAACAAGGCCACACCTCCTAGTCCTTCCCAAGTACCCACTAACTGAGAACCAGATTTTCAAATGCAGGAGACTACTGGGGGAACGGCTCCTTCAAACCACCACTCTTCTATGCACAGAAAGAGGCCGCCATCTGCTTCAGGGCTAAATTACTACAACTCAGAGCCTGAAGAACAAGGAGAATGAGGAGGATGCAGGGAACAGGGAGTGAGGAGGGAAGAGAGGGTGGGAGGGGGGGAGCCAGACTCACATCCAAACAGACAAAAAATTCCAAACACATTTTAACAAATCTATGAGAGACTGCTCAACACATCATAAATATCAAGCCCTGTGGCCAATAGAGAAGCTGGGTGATCCTGGTAAAGCACGAGATCCAGCACATGGCTCACCAAAAAGAAGGGGGGAGGGGGTCCCCATGCCCAGCTCCACGCGTGCAGAGAAGGGGGTCCCGTGCCCAGCTCCACGTGTGCAGAGAAGGCCTCTGCCAAATCAGTAGGACAGTCTTAGAAACAAGAGGAAAAACCATTGAGATAGGGTCTTGCTATATACCCCAAGCTGGACCAGAACTCACCATCCTCCTGTCTCAACCTCCCAAACACCTGCTTGACATGAGAAAACTCTGCCTTCCATGAAGGTTTTTCTCATATGATAAGCAGGCACCGCAGTCCTCAGAGCCCCCTTCCTCCCCTCCTCCCTTCAACCCATCTGGCCCCGTCTGTGAACTTATCATTTATTTCCACGTAGGAATTTTGAAAACATGTTCTTCCCTTCCATCCCACCCAAACTGTTATCCTGGTTGTCCCAGAAGCTGAACCCAGAGACTCCTCGGCGGCACACAACCATCTGTTCTTCAGCCAGCAGTGGCCCTGTGGACAGACCTGAAGAGTCACCTCCTGGGGTGATGGGGTGTCCAGCCTAGGGATGTGTGACCTGTTCTAAGAAGGTGGCTTCCGATGCACCTGACTTCAGCCACGCTCTCTGTACTTGGAGGCTTCTATGGCTTCATCCACAGCGTGCAACATAGCCCTACATCAGCATTTTCCCAGCACAGGAAGTCCCAGAGATTCAAATGTGTAAAGCAAGCACTGAGCTGCATCCCAGCCAAACTGTCACTGTGACACACTGTGACTCTTCTCCCCTGTCCCATATCAGTGCAACCTCTATAACATAGCTTTCCCAGTCCCAAGCTGGTTCCCCTCTGCCTATCCTGCCTGTGGCTCAGACCCACAGTCACCTGTGCACACTGGTCACCTCCAGCATGCTGACATACCTGTGACCTCATGTACAGTCTCAGCCAGAAATCACTTTCCCAGGGAAGGTTTGTGGCAGCATCCCTAAGCTCCCAGGTGAGCCTTTCCCTTAAAGGATGGCTGACCCACACACCTTCTCTTTCAAAGCCCAGGCCTGGACACCGCCGTCTCCTGAGGAGAAGCCGCCTGATTTCCATCCCTCATAGTCAAGTGTCTCTCCAGTGTCCTCTCTGAGCTTCCATCCCCAGGGAGTCCAGGGAGCCAAGTCACACACGTCTGCCTTTCCAATTACATGTTTTCTGGGCTCTGTCTTCTACGCTGCTAACTACTTTAGGTCCCCTGTCACTCCTTATTTAGGAACAATATGTAAACAGGTGACATATCTTAAGTGTGACTCACAAACTGAACACACAGTGCAGCCAGCACTGAGATCATGTCCGCCTGCCTGAAGCGGCTTGAGCACTCCGCCTTTGAGGCCACCATCCTGCCGGGGTGTGGGCTCTGAGTGGAATCAAACAGCACATACATAGCATCTCCTACTCCCTTTTCCATATTAATGCATGCGTGCATGTGCGTGTGTGTGTTACACATGTGCCACAGCACACAGCATGAAGGTCAGAGAACAACTTTCAGGAGTCAGTTCTCTTCTTCCACATGTGGGTCCTGGGGATCAAACTCAGATCGTTGGTCTTGGTGGCAGGCACCTTACCCTCTGAGCCATCTCACTGGCCTCTCACTTCTCTTCCTGCCAGCTATTGTCTTGGCTTTCCACTGTGTGAACATGGTACTCTCTGGGTACAGAATAAGGTACTTAACACAAAGCACCTTTGTATTATTATTTTTTTCTTTTTTCTTTTGGGTTTTTCAAGACAGGGTTTCCCTGTGTAGCCTTGGCTGTCCTGGACTCACTTTGTAGACCAGGCTGGCCTTGAACTGACAATGATTCGCTAGCCTCTGCCTTCCGAGTGCTGGGATTCAAGGCATGCACCACCACACCCGGCTTGCATTATTTCGTCACTGCAACCACCTACAGGAAGATGGATACTTTGGCCCAGGGTTTCAGAGGGCTCAGACCTATGGCTTGGCCCTATGTCCTTGGGCAGAGTGTCACAGTGGTAGAACCACATGAAGGAAAGAGGTTCCTCACTCCCTGACAGAGAGGAAGCAAAGGAACGGGGCACAGGAGGAACCGGAGAAGAAATAGCTCCAAGAACATGTATCCAGGGGCCTTGTTCCTCTAACCAGGCACCACTCCCTCCCAACAAATCCTAAGGGCTGATCCACTCATTGCTCAGGATCAATTTGTCTTTGGAAATCACAGACAAAACCACAGATGCACTAGAGCTGGGCTTTTCTAACAGCGTAGGTGATTATTAATTCACTGTCACAATGATACCATGACAGGAATCTGACCACAGAAAGGGTCTCTCCGTAGCCAATGAGAAGATAGAACATCCCGTGCAGGTACACTGAGATGGAGCAGGATGGTGTGAATGCATCACAGAACTTGAAACAGTGCACAACTTCAAACTGATGAAGTGTTTATTTATGCGGGCTGCCATGTAGTATCGTGGATGACAGCTGACTATAAGTAGCTAAGCCACAAAGCACACTTCACACGTCATTGTCCCATTACCAATGACAACAGGAATCTAGAGAGTACAGAGGGTTGACCTTAATAGACAGTTGTGAACACTTCAGCTTGTGTCTCCGAAAGGGAACACAGTAGGTGCACAGCTCGGCTGACACAGCCTCCCCACAGTTTCTTCAGGTCTCGGGGGGTGGGGGGGGTAGGGGTTCTGTGCCAGGCACGCTTGTATTTTCTTTGTCCCACAGCACAGCCAGCACACACCCCAGGTGGCCTTGCACAGTTTAGCCATCCTGGTAGGCTATGCCAGTCTTGGCCCTGGCTTCATTTCTGCATCTCACAAAGGTGGACTTTTCATCTTGATCTCATTCATTTCATTTCAACTTCTCTGTACCTTTCACTCTCGGCTCCCCAGCTCTGAGGAGCAGCAATGGGAGGACTGAAAATCAAGCAGTGATGTTTGAATCAACAGCACAGTGGGACATGAGGATCACGTCCTAAACTCAGGCTGGAGAAGGGTTCCCATCACTGTCCATTCAGCACCATGCCAAGGCCCTGAGCCGGGCAGGAGGCACAAAGCCAGTGTCATCCTAGATGTCACGATTTGTGCAGAAGATTCCAAAGTCAACAAACTATGAGAGACGGCTAGGTGACTAGCCATGACATCAATACCCAATAGTCACCTGCATCTCAGTATAGTATCAGCAAGGGGCTAGTAATATGAAGAGTACATTTTTAAAACTCTGTTTTCCAAAACAACAAAGATAATAAGGGCACGTGGGAATAAGGGAACATGCATGGAGCATTACAGCATTCACCAGAAAGATACTCTGCAGGGACTAAGGACGGAGAGTGGAAAGTGGACCTAAAACTTCTACAAGAACACTATGCCTGGGCTTATGCTGTGCCAGACACAACTCAGAAAAGACAGATGATATTTGATTAAATTTACAAGTATCTGATCCTTAAAATAAATGAAGTAAAAAAGATAAGCTTAGGCAGGAAAGGAATCAGTGAGCCAGGACAATGACAGGCACCCAGAGGACACACTAGGAAAGCCAGGCAGGAGTTATATGTCAGCAAAGGTCACACCAGCAGACAGCAAAGCAGGAGCAGGAAAGTCATAGGGGAGGAAGCATGACCAGCCAAGGAGCACGAAGGGGGACCACACGCGGGGTACAGGGTGGGGGAGCACACAGGGGACCATACGCAGGGGATAGGATGGGGGAGCACACCGTGGGATCACACACAGGGAACAGGGTGGAGGAGCACATGGGGGACCACACACAGGGGACAGGGTAGGGGAACACACAGTGGGAACACACACAGGGGACAGGTTGGAGGAGCACATAGGGGACCACACACAGGGAACAGGATGGGGGAGCACACAGTGGGAGCACACAGGGGACAGGATGGGGGAGCACACAGTGGGATCACACACAGGGGACAGGGTAGGGGAACACACAGTGGGAACACACACACAAGGGACAGGGTGGAGGAGCACATAGGGGACCACACACAGGGCACAGGATGGGGGAGCACACAGTGGGATCACACACAGGGGACAGGATGGGGGAGCACACAGTGGGATCACACACAGGGGACAGGATGGGGGAACACACAGTGGGATCACACACAGGGGACAGGGTCGGGGAGCACACAGAGGGAACACACTACAGCAGTGGGGGAGAAACACAGGGAGTATACAGGAGACACACAGTAGTTACACACAGGGGCCTCTGATGCACAGAGCTCATATCACTAGCACAGAAGGATGATCTTTGGCTTGTGTGTGCACCAAAGCTCTCAGGACCATTTGCTGCTTCCCTTGTGTGCGTATTCTAGAAAGATCACTTGGTCCATTTCACTGACTTGGTTACTTTATCTCAAGAAATGAAGATGGGAACTTGGAGGCTCACTGTGGAGTGCTGAGTGTGGCCAACAGCACTGCTGATAAGGCATAGCCTGCGCTAAAATAGAAACTTGCACAAGTCCAGATTTCAAGATTTTTCTTGGAAGAACAAAAGACTAGTAACTTGGGTCCTGTGACTGTCTGGCCATAGTTAACTGAGGTCAGTCGCTGGAAGTCAGGTGAGCCAGGCCAAGTTCAGCGCAGCTCACACCTCACTCCCCCCTTGTTGGAATCTGCCCTTAAAATCTCCACCCGTAGCTTTGCTCATCAAAAAGAAACACTCTCTAGCCAAAAGTTCGCCAGCACATAGGCTATAATGCAGTTGGGGCTCCAGGAAAACAAACACCTAGAAGCCAGGTTGTGGTCCCCCAACCGCTGAAGGAGAGAGCTGCAAACACCCCAGGGAGGGTGTCTACCTGCTCTGACTTGGCCCCTGACTCCATGTCAGGACAGAACTGTGGGGTGCTTCCCTGCCTGGCACTCTCTTCTGACGTCACCTTCCGGCTAGTTACTGCACAGACCTCACAGAACTATGGAGGCCTGTGCCTGCTCCTAAAACCCAAAGCTGCCTGCTGTCATGATGCTAACAGGGACAGCTTCTGCCATGCCCTGTTTTGTTTTGCTTTGTCTTTTTTTTTTTTTTTTTAATCTTGGGTATCAAAAGTTACTAGCATTTGGTAGGCAGAGACAGGTGGATCTCTGTGATTCTGAGGGCAGCCTGGTCTACAAAGTGAGTTCCAAGACAGCCAGAGCAATGTAAAGAAACCCTGTCTTTGGGGGAAAAAAGTTACTAAACTTGAGGCTGGAGAGATGGCTGCTCTTCCAGAGGCCCTCGGTTCAGTTCCCAGCATCCACACAGTAGCTCACGTTGTTCTCACCCCAGCTCCATTCTGGGCCCTATTCTGACATCCTTGAGCACCAGGCATTCAGTGGTGCACACACATGCATGCAGGCAAACACTCAGGATACCTCAGGCTACTAAACTTTGGCACTCGGGAAGTGACAGCTTGGGGACTTGGCTTGCTAGAAGAATACTTGCTTAGCATGCATAAGTCAATGGAACATGCAGCCCTCCTGAGCCAGCATTTCCCCCAAGAGATGCCCAAGCTAGAAAAGCAAAGTTATTAAGCTTTAAACTTGATCTCTGAAGTGGCCAGAGCTTTGCCATGCAGGCTTCTCTGCCGTCTGCAGTGATGGGTGAGGCAACATGACCAGGGAGCTAACCAGCGAGGTAGGAGCCCACAGCACCCAGCAGGCAGCTCAGAGTCTGTGGGACATGGCCCTCTGTACACCGTGCTGGTTGAGCCTTCCTCAGCTGAGATTCCTCCTCATCAGGCCAGCCTCCTCTCACATACCTGCCTGGAGGATCTCACCCCCAATGCTGTCACCCACAGCATTTTCCCCCAGGAGACCTCTTGAACTTTGAACTTCACTATGGCACCCATTTCCCATGTAACCCTGGCTGATGTGGCTGTCTTCTAACAACTGGGCTTACATGGAGGTATTCTGACTGTGACTTCTTTTCTGTGTCTCTCTAATAAAAAGACACACTGGTTCACTCCCTCAATCACCCCAATTACACTGGGACGATGACCTAAGTCAGAAATCAATCAATAGAAAGTGCCTGGATCATCAGCACACGCTGTGAGTAAGGAGTCAATAGGCAGCCTTTCACACTGAGGCGGGAGAAAAAGCCAGAGAGCACTTTCTCTCTAACTCAATGCCACTCCTACCACATGTCTGTGGCTTGCATGTCACGTGGTGATTTTGAGCCCAATACAGCAAGAGTAGCCTTTACAGGTGACACCTTGCCAACCAGAGACCTGTGGATGTGTGGACGACACCACCACCAGCAACCGTAGCCTTGGTCAGAGAATCCAATTCTGCAAGTGACGAGGGTAAGACGCTTCTTAACCATATTTAAGTGTTAATGGGGCTTCAAAGAAGCTATTGATTCTCAAGTAGTGGGTTTTGATCGAGTTGATTGTTTTTAAAAAGCTGTTTGGATTTTAATTGTGATGCAGAAGGTATAGTAACAAACATTTGGTTTTGTACAGACATTACTTCCACTCTGGTGGATAAGCTTAATAAAGGTCATATCCCAAACTAAAACAAAAAACAAAACAAACAAAAAACCAGTGGCACCTTGGCACAAACATTGTATGTAAAGCTAATCACCTTAATTTGCTTTAGAAATGTGAATTTTCACATACGGGATGTGCTGAGCACCAGGTGGTCTGGCACACAGAACAACAGCTATAGGTTATAGATTCAACACTACCTGTGTGTGAAACCCGCCCAGCCAAGCAGCCTGTCCAGGCCGCCTACCTCATTCTCCTCATCTCCATCATGGACACACTCCTCTCTTACAATGTTGCTTTGAGAATTAAAGGCACAATGGCTACATCTTTTTACTGCAACGATATAAGCAAAGTATAACATAAAGTAGAGGCAGGGGCTAGGGATGTCACATGGCTTGAGGACCACACATGCCCCGCACCCCTGGAGAGAGCCCAGTGCAGCAGCTGAGACCTGTAGTCCTGGGGCTGGGAGGGAAACATGGAGGAGACCCTGGCGCCTGTTGGCAGGCTGGCCAGCCTAGCCAAACTTCAGCCGAGCCAGCGTCAGGTTCAGTGAGAAACCCTGCCTGAGAAAACAAGGTGGTCAGGGCTGGAGAGGCAGCTCAGCAGCTGAGGGTGCTTTCTGCCCTTACAGGGGACCTAAATTCAGTTCCCAGCAGCCATGGATGACCCACAGCCACCTGTAACTCCTCTGTCTTCCATGTGTACCTGGACACATGTGGCTTGCACACACACACTACACATACACAGGGGCGGAGGTGGGGGGGCGGGAGGAGAGGAGAGAGAGAGATCTTAAAAAATAAGTGGGGGCTGGTTAACCATTTAAGAGATGGTTAGGTGGTTAAGAGCAAGTACTGGCTTCTCTTCTAGAGATCCCTGGCTCAATTCCCAGCACCTACCGGGTAGCTCACAACAATCTGCAATTCCAGTCTTGGGAGATCTAGCCCCCTCTTCTGGCCTCCCCAACACCAGGACAAGTATGCATTGTCATTACATACATGCAGGCAAAACACTCATACACATAAATTAAAAATAAATCTTCCTAAAAATAAAGTGGAGAGCAGCTGAGGAAGACAGCCAATGCTGACCTCTGAGCACATGTATCCACCCGCATGCATGCTCACACAGGTACACTTACCCACGAAAGAAATAAATACATCTGTTTTTAAAGTGTGGGAAAAAGTAGTATCAGCATATACTATTGAATGTTCCAGTCAGCAAATTGCTAGAGGAAGGGCAGCCCTGGCCAGCCAGCAGTGACAGAGCCCGAGCTCCAGGCTGCGGAGAAGCTGTGCCCTGCAGTAGCTTCTCCACCATTACTCTATACTCACTGCCACTGTCATTTATTATGGCTCTCACCCCACTTCCCAAAAGGAATGGAGACACTGCCCATTAATGATGCATGGCTTCTGGGTCACAGAGGAACAGGCCTTTGGGCCACTGGCACCTTGCTCCTATCAAAAGCACCTAGCACGTCCTAAGTGACGTGAAACACTCCAGCCAGATGAGAGGCTTCCATCTGTCACATCCTGAAAGACACACGTGTACTGCCCTCCACTCATACCCACTGATGTCTAAAACATCCTGTCTATGTCTTTCCCATCTATATGTGTGAGAGAGGTGGGCACGGACAAGGCACTTAGCTATTCCAGCAGCCAGTCACAGGTATAGCAGGGTCCATGGACCCCATCAGCCTGCCTCTCCATCCTGAAACCAAGCACAGACATGTCCAGGTGTGCACCCCTGGACTTTGCTCGACAAACAAGATCGGAACATGTCAGGCACTAGACAAAGCAGCAAGACTGTCCAAAGAGGAGCCACTACTGCGACTGCGTGAAACAAAGCACCATGAGGTTAACAAGCTCAAGTTAACCCTGCAGTTACTCTGGGGTTGTTCTGGGAGTGACGCAATGGCCAGTTGTTCACTTTACAACTTGGAAAGATTCATTTCAGTTGGCTGAAGATAAACCCCTCACGAAGTCCCTGAGCAACAAGACTTAGCACAACCCCACAGCAGCAGACACTTCTCAATGAGGAGACTAAGCAGCTACAGAGCTCATGTCAGACAGGTCAACAAGATGCTGCTGACCCAAAGTGGCCAGTCACGCCTGGAGACAAGCTGTTCAACCCTCACCAGACACAGCATGAGCCCGGAAAAGTCACAGATGTGTACACAAAGCCGGAATGGGGAGAAGCATGTGAGAGAATGGGGGATTCGTGTGGGACAAGGGAGAGAGGGGTAGAGAAAGCGCCCATTGCTTTGGCAAGAGAGGGAGTGGGGTTGCCAAGGGCCCAGTGCTGAATCTGAAAAGCTGTGACTCTGGGTCATGCTGCAGGATGCAAGCAAAGCCACATTCAGAGAAAGGGGTACCAGCTCCATCTTGTGAGGGATAAACGAAAGTGGACCAGTAAGCCAGCATCAACTTGTCAGGAGTGAGATTGAATCAATGCTGCCATTCTGACCCCTGAAACAACAGTAAATTTCCACCTTCGCTTTGTGCCCCACCCCCACCCCCCGGCCCCGCAAACTATAAAAAGATCTTGCTATGCCCTACCTGTCTCCAACTGGGCCAGAGATGAACCTTACAAACTTACTACCCTGAAAGGACTGAGAAAATGGGAGTCCCTCTGCTCTTAACTTTAAATTCTGGCTGTGGCAATTTGTGACACAATCCAGAGCAAGTGGCTAGCCCTACTCCTCAGACCCTAGTGTGGCTCCCAACCTGTCAGCACAGGGTGAAGCCCCAAGCCCCACAAGGGAAGTAAAGAAGGACCCCTGTGGTGGATGCTCTTTTGTAACTTTCAAAGTAGATCAGTTACTTTCGACTCAAGGTTTCCCACAGTCCCCTGTAGCATGCAGACACTGTCCTTCCCAGGTGCTGGGCATGTATCTGGGTACAGCCTAGAGTGAGACAGAGGCCTCCCTTCAACTCCAGCATCCTTCCTGTCTTCCTTCCCTGGGAAGACACTGTTTAACCCACTTCCCACCCGTTCCCGAGGCAACTTCCAAGACCTAGATCCTCTACCATGGGGCTGCACAGAGAAGCCCAGGTGGAGCCACTCACAAGGCTTCCAGCGGGTCCAAGCTGAGCTAGCTCAGCCACCCAGCTGACATCCACCTGCTAAGCATAGCTCTTCCAAGGAGCACACGCCACCAAGACCAAAGAGAGGCTGGGAATGTCTTTGGAAACAATGTAATCGCAGGGTACAGGGTGTGAATCTAGTAATCAGCCTTACAGGCTAACTCCCAAAGTGAGAAAAGGTCGTGCTTTATCTAATAAGGGGAAGACACAGTAAGGAAGTGATCAAATGAGACCAAATGCACAACCCACGGAGACCTCTCTGAAAGGGCACAGTTTCCCAAACGTCATCACAGCAGAAAGGGCTGCTCCCACTCAGTTCCAACAGCCACACACACCCAGTACTCCCAAATGGCACCCTGTGTCCAATCCCAGAACCAGAGAGATCTTGGCTCTGGACGAGTCATTCCAGTCTGTCTCAAATCCAAGTAGCCTTCTCGTTTCCCAGGAAAAAGAGCCTAGTCTCTTAAGTATTCTCCTAGAGAAGACTTTGCACACTGCTTTAAAAGTTAGATCTGGAAGGCCATTTCTAAAACCATTTCCCTGTGCCACTGAACTTCTCTCAAAGTTAAAAGAAATCCTGCACATATTTTCCACCTAGCTTAATGCTCACAAACTCCCCTGTCTTAGGTACCTGGGGTCAACTGCGCCAGGGATCCTGGTGGCCCACCATGGACAGGTGTTTTCCTCCAGAGGCTCTGGTTACTGAATGACCCCAGCGCCTGAGTGAAACGTGGAAATTCACAGTCGGCCTTTGGTCTCAACGCCAAAGTAAAAAAAAAAAAAAAAAAAAAAAAACCACCGAGCCCTCGAACCTTCCTCCAGTCATCCCACCTGCAGCCCTCCCTCCGCATAAAGCAAGCAAAAAGTGAAACTAGCCCATAGGGTACCGCAGTTAGGCGTGGGGCTACCCAGTCTGAGAAGCCAGGAGCCGAGCAAGGTCCCCCGGAGAAGGACCAGAGGCCGCCCGGGCCCTCTGCCCGGGCCCGCACCCCCATCTCTCCCGATCTCCCCTCCCCAGGACGCCGAGCACCCTGCACAGCACCGGCCAACCGGGCAGGCCGCACAGGGGCCCGGTGGACCCAGAGCCTTCAAGCGCCGTGCTTCCCAGGCCGCGCGCCCCGCGGAACGCAGCCGGCCACTGCGGCGGGGCCCGGCGACCGCGGGCGGGGGCGACCTCGGGTGGCTCTGCGGGGCGCGGCGCGGCTCACCTGCACTCCACCTGCTGGTCGCGGTCCCCGCGTCGGCTGCGCGCGGCCGCTGTGCTCGGCCTGGGCCCGGCCCGGCCCTGCGTCGGGCCTCAGCGAGTGCGGCGCCCGCCGCCCCGGGCCCCCATCGCCGCCCTCCGCCTCGGCGCCGCCGCCACTTCCTGTGCGCGGCGATCCCACAGTTCCGCCGGCGCGGGACGGCGGGCGCGGGGACGCGGGGACACGCGCGGACGGACGCGCGGGGGAGGAGTCGAGCCCGCGGCGCAGCGGCGGGAGCCTCGGCCAACGGACAGCGGGCGGGGGAGGGGACGTGGGGGGCGCTCCGCGGCACTGGCCTCGACCCTCCCGGGGCATCGGGATGTTCCTAGACCCAGCCCGAACCCCCTTCAGCCCCTTGGAGTCCTCTCGGGGTCCCACTGGGGTGTTACTGGGCCCAGCTTGGACCCTCTTTCGGCCCTCTGGAGTCCTTTTAGGGTACTGCGGTGTTCCTGGGCCCAGCCCGGATACCCTTGTCCCCTTGAACTTATTCAGGGTGTTCCTGAGTCAAACCGGGACCCTCATTGGTTCCCTGGAGTCCTCCTGAGGTGCCCCCCCCCCAGAAACCGGGTGTTCCTGGGCTCAGCCTGAATTTGTACCCCTTCAGCCCCCTGGAATCATCCTGAGCCTCAGCCTAGATCCACTCCCAGGCCCACCGAGGTCCCCTGGAGCCCCAGGTTGTTTTGATGGCTCAGGGTCTGTGGCGCCCAGATAGTTTTGGGTCTTCACCCAATTTCTTAGACCCCCTTTCCTCTCATCCTCCTGGACCCAACTCTCAGCACCTTCTCCCATCCCAGCCTCTGGATCAGGATCCCATCCCGGAATCCTGGAGGACTGTCCCCAATGTCTGGTGCAGCACCAGGATCACTTTTCACTCCCACGTAGTATGCGCTTTGACTTATTTATAGTTGGCAACTGGCTAGCAACATTGTATCCACATCCGACCTAGGAGGAAGCTCCAATCAACCTAGTCCAGAGTCTTCCTAGAGTCGGCCTTGGATACCCAGTTCCCCAAGCAGCCTGTTGACCACAGATCCGGCTCCTGGCTATAGTGAGTCATCTGATCTGAGGACCAACAGCCACCTGAGCCTCCCTCCCCCACCTGGCAGGTGGCTGATCCTAAAACAGGACAGGAAGTACTGCGCAGGCTCAGGGTGCTGCATCAAGACAGCCATCTGCACACCCCTTGAAACCTGCCATGGCCTCATGCCTGCTCAGGCCCAGGCATCCGAGCCTACTTTCTGAGTTCACAGGAAAACAACTTAGGACATTTACTACAGGCCTCATTGCCTACCTTTAAAAGCTGTTCTGGGGCATGATCGCCAGTAATGGGCAAGATTGTGCCTTTCTTTAACGTCAGAACTTGAGTAAGAAATCCACAAGTCTCTTCAACTGCATAAGCTGCTGTGACCACTGGCTAACAGGTTCTTTCACTCCAAACTGATCTTAATTACTAACCTTAATAACTTCATCACACCACCACACACCTTTAAAAAGTCATAGAATGGCTACAGAAGAGTTGAAAAGGCCACATGACTCAGTTAGTCTGGGAGGCAGAGGCTGAGCTGACAGAGGTAGGAGAGAAATAGGAAAAGTTTAAGGATGGGGAGAGAGGGGAGCTCCCACCCTCACCCAGAGAAGCATTGAAGTCTCCCAGATGAAAGCTGCATTTCAGCAGACTTGGATGTGAAGATTGCCTGCATAAAGCCAAGGCTCCTTTTTTTTTTTTTTTTTTTAAATATTTCAAATTAAAATGTTAAAATAATGCTTAAGGCTGAAGCATGCTTGGTGTTTGAGTTTAGTTGGACTCCTTTCCCAACAGCAACCCTATAATGTGAATTCACAACTGAGATTATAGATTTTTATAGTCAACATGCATGCCTCCTCATCTGCTCTAACTCAGAATGGATTTCTTGTGCCCTTTTGGCCTATGTTCTGATCTCAGCCTGTGATCCCACTTGGCTCTAGGACTCGGATGGCAGAGACAGGCACATCTCTTGAGTTTGAGGCTAGCCTGGGCTACAGGGTGAGTTCCAGGACAACCAGGGCTACAGAGAGAAACGCTCCCCTGTCTCAGGAAAAGAAAGAAGAAAAAAAGGTTACCTAGAAACTCTTGAAATGCGCCAGGCACCAAGGTGGCTTAGGCCTTCAATCCCAGCACTAGAGACGATGAGGCAGGAGGATTGCTGCATGTTTGACACCACCCTGCACTAACAGAGTGAGTGAGAACTTATCTCAAAATATAAGTTGGGAAGACATCAAATTAATGCCCATGATTCTCTTTAACACATCTCTCCAGGCTAGTGGCACACCACGTCGACCCCTGCACTCAGGAGGCAGAGGCAGGTGGATCTCTGAGTACAAGGGCAGCCTGGTCTACAGTATAACTTACAACAGCAAGGGCTACACAGAGAAACCCTGTTTGGAAGGGGAAAAAAAAGTAAGAGCCATTGTGTCTTGGCAATTGGACTCAAAATGGAGGAATTCAGGTCATCAGTATCTATTTAGGTGAAGGAGCATGGGTCACCTCTGAGCCAGACTGAGAACCATTGACCCCTTCAGCTATCAACTGTCACTTGCAAAATTACCGTTTTATCAGGAGGTGTGGATCCTGACACAATTTCCAAAGAGACAGAAAACCTACACCCTCCACCTACCAAAGGGATGGGTCACAGAGAAATTTGCCAGCCCCAGACTGGGCAGGAATCCCACAAACCCAACTCTTTTCTCTTTCAAAATAGGGCCTCTATTTGGACCCACGCTTTCCTATGCCTGGACTCAAAAACTGGAAACAGTGTGTGGCTCAGGCACCCTTCCCCCCAGGAAAGGGTGATTATCCCTCCTCACAGTTAAGTTTTTATGTGGTCTGGCCTTTGTCTAATAACTGTAAGATGAAAGTTGGAAATGGCTCAGCAGGTAAAAGCTCTTGCTTCGCAAGCCTGAGGACCTGAGTTCAAATCCCTGAACCCACCTAAAGATGGAAGGAGAGAAGCAACTCCACCAAGCCACACTTTGACTTCCATGTACCTACCATAGCATCAGCCCCCACGTACAAAAAAAAAAAAAAGTTTGTAAAACTGTTAAATTGTAAGACGGCCACAGACAAAACAGGAGGGACTCGGCTGTGTGTCCTCCCACTCCCGTGTCTCAACAAACTATAAATCCATTTTCTTATCAATTCTGTTTCCTAATATTTTCTTTTTTCATTGGGGCGGGGGGGCTTGCATGTGGATGGCTACATTTGTGTGCACATGCATGTGGGAATCCTAAGGCTGATGCGAGCAGTCATGCATTGCACTTTCACCTTTGAAATGAGGCAGGATCTCACAACCAAACCCAGAGCTCACAGGTACGGTTAGTCTTACTAGCCAGCTTGCTCTGGTTGGAATTGCAGGTGAGTTGCCATGGCTACCTGGTATTTGTATGGGGTCTGAGCTTGGGTTCCTCTTGTTTTCACAGCAAGTACCTTACCCACTGAGCCATCTCGCTAGCCCATTTCTTAAATTTTGTATTATTTATTTTCTGTTTACATGTGGACATGTCAGGAAACAATTTGGAGCAATTAGTTCTCTCCTTCCTCCATGGGGATCCTGAGGATCAAACTCCCTGGAGAGATGGCTCAGAGGTTGGGGGCACTGGCTGCTCTTCCAAAGGTCCTGAGTTCAATTCCCAGCACCCACTTGATGGCTCATAACCATCTATAGTGAGATCTGGTGCCCTCTTCTGGCCTGAAGGTGTACATACAGGCAGAGCACTGTATAGATAACAAATCTAAAAAAACAAACAAAATTTAAAAAACCAACCACTGAAAACTCTTGCAGAGGATGGGAGTTCAGTTCCCAGCACTCACATCAGGTGGCTCACAACTACCTGTAACTCCAGTTCCAGGGAAGGACACCCTCTGGCCTCTTCATGCATCTTGCATGAATGCAGACACACATACATATAAATATAAACAAGTCCAAAACAAAACAGGGAAGCAATGTGGTAGGTTGATATTTTTGTTTTGTTTCTTGAGACAGGGTTTCTCTGTGTAGCCCTGGCTGTCCCGGACTGGCTTTGTAGACCAGGCTGGCCTTGAACTCACAAGATCTACCTACTCTGCCTCCCCAAGTGCTGGGATTACAGGTGTGCACCATCACACCTGGCTGGAGGTAGGTAGATTTAATGAATCGAAGTACCCAGGAACAGCTTTTGTGAGCCAGCCAGATGCAAGCCTGTGGCCCATTAATGCCCAGAGCTGCTGGGATTTCCCTTGACCCTAAACCTGTGATGTGGGTTGCTCCATAAATTCTTGTTCATGAATTAGTAATGGAGAGAAAGGGGGTCAGGGGCTATAGGATTTACCTGTGTACAGCTTTGTTTAATTTTTGTTTGTTTTTGTTTTTTGAAACAAAGTTTCTCTGTGTAGGCCAGGCTGGCCTTGAGTTCAGAGATTCCTCCTGTCTGTGCTTCCTAAAGTCTGGCATTAAAGGGCTATGCCACCACCTAGCTCACTAATTATATAGTTTTAAGGTCTGGAGAGCTCCTTGTAACCCTGCCATCTGGACCTTGTTTTGGTTTGTGGTCTGGGTGGCAATTTGCGATGAGTGAATGTGTGAAATAATGTGACTTTGGAAGCTCAGTCTGGCCAGTTCCCAAATGGTTGTTTGGTTAGTATACTAGCTAGTTTTATGCCACCTCGATACAAGCTAGAGTCATCTGAAAGGAGGGAACCTTGAGAAAATGCCTCCATAAGAATCAGCTGCAGGCAGGCAGATCTCTGTGAGTTCCAAGCCAGCCTGTCTACAAAGAGAGTTGCAGGACAGCAGCCAGGGATACTACACAGAGAAACACTGTCTCAGAAATCAGCTGCAGGGGATTTTCTTAGTGACTGATGGGGGAGGGACTAGCTCATTGTGGGTGGGGCCATCCCTGGGCTGGTGGTCCTGAGTTCTATAAGAAAGCAGCTGAGCAAGTCATGGAGAACAAGCCAATAAATAGCACCCCTCCATGGCCTCTGCATCAGCTCCTGCCTCCAGCTTCCTGCCCTGACTTCCTTCCATGACAGACTACAAAGTGGAAGTACAAAGCCAAATAAACCCTTGCCTCCCCAACTTGCTTTTTTTTTTTTTTTTTTTTTTTGTCTTGGTGTTTCACCACAGCAACAGAAACCCTAACTGAGACAATTAGGGAACTTAGCACTGATTTCACTTACTCTGGTGGCAGGCCACTTTTCTGATGACCTGGGTTGGCTTCCTCTTTAGATTTGGATTCCTCTTGAGTCCCTTAGGAACATTAGCTGCTATGGGATGAATTATCCACACGACGCAGCAGGAATTGCAGCAGGAATTTCTGAGGCCCTACAAACCACAATGGAGATCGCTCAAAACTTCACCCAGATTCGAATTTCCTAAAGACTTTCGACCTGAGACTGTAGATGTGACTCAGTTAGTGGAATATTTACCTAAAATGCCTGGAGCCCTGACTTCAGTCCCCAGCACTGAAGAAACCTGACATGGCAACCTTGGGTCTGAACATTTCCTCCATCTTGAAGAAACTGGGGTGTAGCTTTGTACATCCCTGGGGATTAAGTAGTATGCCAAACAGGCGCAATTTGTAATGGCTGGGGCATATACGTGAGGCAACTGAAGTTTTTAGGTGGCAAAGTAGGCTATAGAACAGAAATCAAGGGGCTGAAGTCAGAAGACAGAGTAAGTAAGTAAAAGCTCTGGGCCACTCTCCTGCCAAGCAGCTCTGTGGGTAGGGACTGCCAAGAGTAACTCTACTGAGAAGACAGGCATGTCAGCCAGCCATGTCTAAGAACCATATGTTTTTGGCTTTGGTTACTTCTGGAAGGGTCACAAGGGTTGAAGAAGTCCTTACTATGATAGGGTACCAGGCTATCAAGTCATGTGACAGGTTTATAGCTGGGAACCCAGCAACGTTGGGCCCAAACATAACCAGTGCCCAGGCCATAGAGTTCTGACCTTGAACTCAGTATATAGTTGAGGATAACCTTGATCCTGCCGCTTCCACCTCCACAATGCTGGGACCGCTGGCCTGTGATACCTCCACTGGGAGGATAGGTGACAGTCAGCGATCCTGACTTAGCCTCTAAGTCTAGATCCTAAAGCCAACACCAACGACAAGACACACCTGCACATTCCACCTGCCAAAAGAGCAAAGCTACAAATAGCCCCGCCAGGACTTGTTCGACTGGGAACCCTATTTCTCCCAAACCCAGTTTTCCTTTTTCTTTTTTAAATGGGGGCTTATTCAGACCTCATTTTCTTCTACCTTGCCTTAAATTTATAAAACTGTCTGGGACCGGGTGGTGGCGGCACACGCTTTAACCCCAGCACTTGGGAGGCAGAGGCAGGTGGATTGCTGTGAGTTCGAGGCCAGCCTGGTCAACAAAGGGAGTCCAGGAAACAAAACCAAACAAACAAAAGAACCACCTAAAAATAAATCCATTGTTCATTATTAATTTTTGGTTTTTTGTTTTGTTTTGTGTTTCTTGAGACAGGGTTTCTCTGTATAGTCTTGGCTGTCCTGAAACTCTATGTAGACCAGGGTGGTCTCAAACTTGGCCATCAGCCTCTGTCTCCCAAATCCTGGGATTAAAAGGACCACCATCCTGGTCCCAGGCCCTGCTGTTACCAATTTTTGTTTCCTAGTTTCTTTTAAAATTAAAACAAAGCAAAATGTGGCCATTTTTGATGACTCTTCCTACCAGAGACAACATTGTTGCTTTCCACAATGGAGATGCTAAGGCGGCAAAGGAGGCTGGATCAGGAGAGCAGTCCAGACAGGGGGAGTAAGAGAAGTCTTGAGGTATATGAAAGAACACCCACTCCTGGCCTGCGCGGCACCCCTCACTTTTGTGCTCTTCCTGGAAACTCAGTATTTCTAAAGCCTTTACCTATGTGGTCATTCTTAGTAATCCGAAGGCAAGAACAAATCCCCACAGGCAGGTGTGCTGGCTTAGTGCCCCACCCGCAAATCCAGAAACCTAACTCTCTCTGAAGGCGCAGGGCCAGCCAATCAGACACCAAGACATCTGTTTAAAATAGTCCTAACTCGAGGCGTTTCCCACAGTTGTAGTGTGCTGGTTCTGCATGTGACAGTACAGCATAAGGTCAATTAATTTAAAATAAAAATTCAATTACAGAGTGGCAACCACAGATCAGGGTTAAGCCTGCCCAATTTTCTAACCTACTCAAAAACAAAAACAAAACAAATCACAACTTAACCTTTGTCCATTCTACCTCTTTCTTTCTTTCTTTCTTTCTTTCTTTCTTTCTTTGTTCTTAAAGGTTTATTTATTTTCTATAGATGAGTGCTCTATCTACATGTACAACTACACGCACCGGATCTTATTGTAGATGGTTGTGAGCCACCACGTGGTTGCTGGGAATTGACCTCAGGACCTTTGGAAGAGCAGCCAGTGCTCTTAACCACTGAGCCATCTCTCCAGCCCCTCTACCTCTTCCTTAAGCATGTTTCACTGACATTTTGGGCTTCCTCAGTCTCTGGGGCTCACTTCCTCTCTCTTCTCCACCATGTGGCTACTTAACCAGTCAGCTCGGCCTGGAATGCATTTGGCCATAGTACGTGGCTTCTCTTGGCCTAGTCAGAAGTTGATGGCTTTCCTGTCAGAGAAGCCAAAGTTCCCACCGTGATGTCAGCTGGGAAAGAAGAATTGAGCCCAGAGTGGATTTCAGTGACCAGGTGAAGTCTCCAGGAAGCAGGAAGGTATCCCTGGGGCTCCTGCAGAGCTGACCCAGGAGGCTCCCTCCTCCCAAGTGGCTCTAATCCTCAGATGGAACTTTCTAGCCACCTATTCCAAAAATACACGAACCGGGTGTGAGAGTGGTTCACAAAGGCCAAGCGACAGAGGGCCTCTCACCTCTAACCCAGAGGGGCCTGTCACTTCCAAGGTGGCTTCAACACAAAGCATCGAGTCCCGGTCTCCACAAGTCAGGGCCTGGACAGGCACTGGCCACCCTTAGGCCATGCTTCTGGAGCTGCCTAGCTGGGATATCACTACCTCTGGATGCCAGGAAACTACAGGGCAAGGCTGGGTGTCACCTAGGCCCCTGGACGAGAAGAGAACAGCTTAGGTCCTAGTTTGCTTCGCTGTAAAATGAGGCAGTCTGTGCACCAAGGGTATCAAGACAGTCATGGGCCCTAGGCAAGTGGGCTTCTTTAAAGGTTTGGTTTTAATTGTATTTTGATTATGTATATGTGAGAGAGCAGTTTTTCGAGACAGGGTTTCTCTGTGTAGCCTTGACTGTCTTGGACTGGCTTTGTAGACCAGGTTGGCCTCAAACTCACAGCAATCCGCCTGCCTCTGCCTCCCAAGTGCCGGCATTAGAGGCGTGCACCACCACTGCCCAGCAAGAAGAGGTATTTTAAGAGCTGTGAACTTGTACACAGACGTCACCCCCTTTACCCCGACTGAAGGTAACTGCTAGAAATGTACAGACATGAACCAAAAAGGCGGAGGTATCAGATGGTTCCTGCTAATGCCTAATACCCAAACAGGAAAACAGAGCAACGAATGCCACTTTTTCAGAATTATAACAGGGGTTCTTCTCAGTAGAAATTGGAGCCCCAGGATGTGCTCAGGCATGGCTTATAGAAAGGAAGGATTGGCAGGTGTCGTTGGTGTATTGGTCAGGGTTCTCTACAGTCACAGAGCGTATACAATGACTCTCTATATAAATATACATAGATATGTATAACATATATTGGAGTGACTTACAGGCTGCAGTCCAGCTAATCCAACAATGGCTGGCAGTGAACAGAAAGTCCAAAAATCCAGTAGCTTCTCAGTGCACAAGGTTGGGTGTCTCAGCTGGTCTTCAGTTTATGCTGCAACCCCAAAGAAGTGGGCTCCAATGCCAGGGAAGGAATGGGTGTGCCAGCAAGGCGAGGGTGAGCAGGCAACAAGCAAAAGCTTCCTTCTTCTTCTTTTTTTTTTTTAGGTTTTTCGAGACAGGGTTTCTCTGTGTAGCCTTGGCCATCCTGGACTCACTTTGTAGACCAGACTGGCCTCGAACTCACAGCGATCCGCCTGCATCTGCCTCCCGAGTGCTGGGATTAAAGGCGTGTGCCACCATTGCCCGGCTTTTTTTTTTTTTTTTTTAACACACTTAAAAATATATTTATTTATTTAATCACATATACAGTGTTCTGCCTGCATGTACACCTGCACACCAGAAGAGGGCACCAGATCTCATGAGAGATGGCTATGAACCACCATGTGGTTGCTGGGAATTGAACTCAGGGCCTCTGGAAAAGCAGACAGTACTGTTAACCACTGAATCATCTCTCCAGCTCCAAAGCTTCCTTCTTTTATGTCTTTTTTTCCCCCCATGTCTTTATACAGGCTTCCATCAGAAGATATGGCTCAGATAAAAGGTACATCCTCCAGCCTGAAGAACAGATCAGGCCTTTCTTGGTGACACAAGCTTTAATCCCAGCACTCAGGAGGCAGAGGCAGGTGGATCTCCATGAGTTCAAGGCCAGCATGGTCTAAAAATTCTGTCCAGGACAACCAAGGCTACACGCACTGAGAAACTCTGTCTAAAAAAAAAAAAAAAAAAAAATAGATTCACCCACTTCAAACCAAGCAAAAATTATCTCTCAAAGGACAGTGGTGGCAGATGCCTTTAATCCCAGCACTTGAGAGCTCAAGGCCAGCCTGGTCTACAGAGCTGGTTCCAGGACAGCCAGGGCTACACAGAGAAACCCTGTCTGGAAAAACAATAACAAAAGCAACAAAACAAAAATCTCTCACAGGTGTGCCCTCCATTTCTGGATTGTAGTTCATTCCCAACATGGTCGAGTTGACAAGCAAGAGCAGCCATCACAGTTGGCAACAAATGCCGCAGCAGGCGAGACTGATAGATGCTCTTCTGGCGGTTCCTCATGTTTTCCCTCAGCCGGCTGAGAGCACGAAGGTGACTCTCTTCACAAAATGTGGAGAAGCCTTGCCCAACCAGGTCACAAGAGCTAGAACATCTTGATGCCAGCAGACCCTTAGTTCGTGCTAGTTAATTAATGTAGGGAAGACCCAGCACACTGTGGGTGTCACCATTCCCTAGTCAGGAAGTCCCAATGAACACGCAAGCATCCATTCTCTCTCTATGCTGTTGGTTGAGATCAGCTATCTCAAGCTCCTGCTCGAGTGACTTCCTGTGGAAATATTGACCTAAAATAAGCTCTTTATCCCCTAAGTTGCTAAGCCATGGGGAAGCTATCCATGCAGCAACAAAGAGCCTACATTTGAGTTTAAGCTCCTCATCTCAGTTCATGGAGTGGCCGGCAGCCTCGGTGTCCTGAGGAGACAGTAGTTTGGGCGCCCTCTGCACAAAGCCTAAGCAAGTGATAACCAAGAGCTGTCATTAGCATGCCCTTAGTGATTTCCATAGGGGGCTGGGGCAGAAGAGAGAGAGGGCAACTAGCCAGAGGAGCAGAGACAGGGAGGCCGGAGTGAGTCTCCTGAAGCCTAGAGCAACTTCCCGCCCCCTCCCCGCCCCCACTCTCCCCCACATCCCTTGAGGAAGCCCCTCCAGGCTGAGTACATGGTGTGGCAGCATGGCGGGATGCTCCTGGAGAGTTCTTCCCCCTGACCCTGGGTCTGAGGCTCTACATACCCAGTCCTTACCTTCTATAGGCCTAGCAGGGCTTCCCGACTAAGGAATGGTAACACCCACAGTGTCAGCTGGGTCTTCCTACATTAATTAACTTACGATAACCCTCCACAGGCATGCCCACAGGCCAACCTAAGGTAGACAATCCCTCACTGAGATGCTCTGCTGAGGTGATTGTAAGTTGTATCACGTTGATAATTGAGGCTAACCATTATCCCTTTGACTTAGAAATGCAACCGAGAAGCCAGGCAATGCATGACCTATGATCCCAGAACTGAGGAGGATTTCTGTGAGCCAAAGCCAGCCTGGTCTACATACCAAGTTCCAAGCCAGCCAGGGCTACATAGTGAACCCTTTTTCAGAAGCCAGGCAATATATGCCTTTAATCCCAGCACTTAGGAGGCAGAGGCAGCTGGATCTCTGTGAGTTCGAGACTACCCTGGACTACGTGGCAACTGTATCTCATACAGAGTGAGATTCTATCTTAAAAAACAAATAAACAAAATTTTAAGATTCTATCTTTAAAAACAAACAGCTGTTTTTAGGCCAGGAGATGGAGCTCAGAGGTAGAGAATTGGTCTGGCATGTGTGAAATCCCTCGTGCCTCCTTGGACACCCCACCCCACCCCGAGCTGAGGAAGAATGCTAGGCCTTTCTAAATTGTTGTCCGCATCTGGTTCCTTCCTCTTGCCACCTCTCTAAACCTCAACTCCAAGGGTAGAGGCAGCGCCTTTAATCCTCATTTCTGTTCCCTTATTTTTCTGGCTCACATACTGCGGACGTCAGAACCGGTGGGAGGGAGGTTATGACAGGAGGAAGCGGTGTCTTTCGGTCACTCAAGGGGCTCTGCTGGTGGTGGGGCTCACACCACCAACTAGTTAGCAGTGTGAGTCAGCCTGTGCCTCGGTTTCTGGTTTCATTAAAGGGGGACGGTGGCCACTGCCTTAGTATCTCTGTGACTTCTAAGACCATCAAGTGCACACTGTCTTCAGAGCTTTCTCTGAAACTCTGATTGATCGCTCTCTATTATTTACTGACCACCTAGCCCGGCGTGGTGGCGCACGCCTTTAGTCCCAGCACTCAGGGAGGCAGAGGCAGGTGGATCTCTGTGAGTTCAAGGCCAACCTGGTCCACAAAGTGAATCCAGGACAGCCAGGGCTACACAGAGAAACCCTGTCTCAAAAACAAAACAAAATAAAAACAAACAAAACCTAATCACCTCTATGTGGAGACTTTGCCTAGCCTCCCCTTCTCCTAGGGGGCTGCCTGCCTAGCTCTCTCGTCCCTTCCACAGTAAAATGATGGGTCCTGTAATCATCCCCTTGTTAATCTGGGCTTCACTCTCCACTGAAGTGCCAGCTCAGAGTCCTCTTTGTTTTGAAATCACAGCATACCACCCCTGGGCAGGGCCCCGAAGGTTCCATCTGTTCGGTACTGTCTGCCTGGACAGACATAACAAATTGCAGTTAGGTACCTCATAGATATCTCTGGACAGTGCAAGCCTGGGACCACATTTCTTTTCCTGTTCATGGCATACTTCTGCTTGTAGGGCTGCCATAGCCATGTGTGCGTGTAACCCGAACAAGCCAAGTCACAGGCCCCGAGGCTGGAGACCGAGGTGCACAAGGCTGGTACGCTCCAGTCTCTTCCTCGGCTTGCACACAGTCCCAGTGTCCCCAGAGGCCACTTTGTTTTCCTATCCAATCATTTGCCATGAGGCATAAGTGGTTGATTTTTGCGAGCAGTCATTGAAAAGCAAGATCTTTTAGCTAAAGTTTGGAAAGTAAAAAAGTAAATTTTTAGTTAGTAAGAGCAGAGTGATAGCTTGAGTTTATGTTCACATTGAAAGCCATGTTGTGAGTTTATGTCTTTCCACGTAAAGAACCTGTCAATGAGTTGGCCTTTTTCAGCAGGAGACCTAGTAGCTCTAGGAAAAAAAAAAAAAAAATCAACTTACATAGGAAATGGACTAGCCAGGCAGTTGTAACTTTGGTGGGAGGAGCTGGCCAAGGTCTGCTTGCTGCTGCTAAACTGATAAAGCTACCATCATCATAGCTCGCCATCGGCACCACCACAGAGATATGAGAAGGATACATTTGAGCAAGAAGTCTAGTCCAAATGGCCTCTCTAGCAGTTCAAATGGCAGAGACTTACTGGTCAGCCAGTCTGAAAGCCTCCATGGTGATGCCAATGGCTTCGCTGGGGGCAGAGGTCACCACCAGTCTTCAGTTGTCACACATGACAGCATCAGCCTTTAGCTGCCAGATCCAGAGGGTAAGACGTTTCCTTATGAAGAAGAAACTTGAGAAAGCTGACCTACCTTAGCAAGGCAGAGTAGGGCGGTCACCCCGACAGTGGCCACAGTTTGGACAGGGCCCTGATGGCAGGCAAGGCATAGTGCAGTTCTTTGCTCGGTGGTCAGCATTACCACGCTTGATGCAAGCTCCAGGGGAGTCGGTTGCTGCCCCATCTTCTTGGGAGACAGCCTCAGCTGCTGCCACAGGAGCTGGGATTTTGTCTGTCAGGGAGGCCTTTTTCATGAAACATATTAAATGCTAGAATCAGTGGATATCTGAGGGCCTTGAGGGTCATCATCTAATCTAATAACTATGGCTGACGTTAAGCAAACTGCATTCATTTTTAGTTACTCACTTCAGGGTAATCCTGACAACACAGGAGGCTAAAGGCTTAATTGTCCTGCAAATTAATTACATTTGTACTTAGCCTGACTACACGCATGGTTCTGAGAACACTAAATAATTTAATCATTTATAAGGTGACTATTAACTTGCATGTCTTAATTATCTTTAACAGTATACAAGTTAATAGCTTTTTTAAGATTATATTTTGGAACCGGGCGTGGTTAAGATTATATTTTGGGGGTCTTGAGGGGGTTGTTTTTGTCTTCTGTTTGTTTGGGTTGGGTTGGGTTTTGGCTTTTTTTGAGGCAGGGTTTCTCTGTGTAGCCTTGACTGTCCTGGACTTCTTTGTAGACCAGGCTGGCCTCGAACTCACAGCAATCTGCCTATCTCCGCCTCCCTGAGTGCTGGGATTAAAGGTGTGCACCACTGCACCCAGCCCAATCTATGTCAGTTTCTATTAATCTGAGTAAACCTTTATAACTTCAGGAATTTATAAGCCGTAATCATTAACCATACCTTATTCATCAAGCATATTTTTTTAGATTTATTTGTTTGTTTGTTTATTATGTATAAAGTGCTCTGCCTGCATGTACACCTGCAAGCCAGAAGAGGGCATCAGATCCCATTATAGATGATTGTGAGCCACCATGTAGTGGTGAGAATTGAACTCAGGACGACTCCAGCTTGTATCAAGTTGACAGGAAACCAACTAGTGCAGTGTCTTTTCCTGTGCTGTTCTGGTTTGCTCTCCTTCTCCTGCCACAGAGCCAGGTAGCCCACCTGACCCAGGACAAAGATTTTGGAGAAATTTTTAAACATACATGTTTGGGCCAGGAGATAGAGAAAACCATAACCCAGCTCCAGCACCAGACAGGGTTTCTCTGTGTAGCCCTAGCTGTCCTGGAACTCACTCTGTCGACCAGACTGGCTTCGAACTCACAGAGATGTGCCTGCCTCTGCCACTTGAGTCCTGGGGTTAAAGGTGTGTGCAACCACCACCCTGCTAGCTTTTTTTTTTTTTTTTTTTCCTTTAATAAAGTAGAACAGCATGTAACAATATTTAAATATCACCCATACCAAGAGACATTTGAATCTCTGTAAAAACTGAATTTAAGCTGGGGTGATAAGGAAAGTGAGTAGACACAGGGGCTGATGAGCCGGGGGAGTTTAGCATGGGGGGGGGGGGGGGGGACGAGAAGAGCTAGGATGTTAGCATGGACTTTGAAATGTGTGGCAGGTATTTGTGATACCAGCATGGGCTTTGATATACGCATAGGTGCTTGCTGTAAGCGTCATAAGACTGGAGAGATGGCTCAGTGGTTAAGAGTATTGTCTGGTCTTCCAGAGGTCCTGAGTTCAATTCCCAGCAACCACGTGTTGGCTCACAATCATCTATACTGGGATTTGATGCCCTCTTCTGCCATGAAGGCAGTTCACTGTATACATAAAATAAATAAATAAATAAATCTTTAAAAAAAAAAAAAAAAAAGAGTCATAAGAGTCCTTCTGCCAGAGGCAAGGAAAATAAAGGCCTCCTTTGGAAGGTGGAAACCAGTTTCACAAGTTCCTGAGGAATCCTGGCTTTTATCTAACCACCAGAAATCCTCTTAGAGTCCAGGTGGAGGCCGTTTTGTGGGTGTTTGAATTGCCTTCTAGGGTGTGGGGAAGTGGCGTTTCCTTTGGAAATAATAATGACAACACCAGTCAGTTGGGTCAGGGCCTTGCTTTCACTTAATTACTTCTGTAAAGGCTCTTTCTCCAAAGACAGCCCCACTCTGAGGTCTTAGGGGCCCACAGGGGCGTAGCAACCCCCAAATAGCAGCCTGTAACATTTGTGTCTCAAACATGAATTGTTTATGTGATTCTAAGAGGTGTGTTCCGCATCATAATCTGTCTCACAAAAGAGGAGGATGAGGAGGAGAAGAGCGGTAAGGGGAGCTGGCTGCCTAGCAGAAGCCCTCAGGAATCTGCCATGATTAACTCCTTCCTTGCCCCACAGCCACCACTAAACCTCAGCTTCCGCTGCCTCCTGGAGATGGAGCAAAGGGAACTGGAGACAAAGAGCAAGGAGACAAGAATACTACAGCAACAACAGGCAGACCAAAGAGTGTCCCACTATCCAGTCCCACCCCATCCCCACCCAACCCAGGGAACTCCCTGCTGAAGGGCGAACACCCCCCTCACCCACACCCACCCGCACCCTCCCACTCCCCCATACCCCCATCCTCCTACCCCCACCCCGCACCCCCATCCCCCCCACCTCACCCCACCCCGCCCTTCCAACCTAGGAAGTCAGGATCGGGGTAGACATTATTGATAATGTCACAATAGCCAGCGGTTGTTGGAGGCTCTCAATGCAGCCGTGAGGGTGCCCTGATGAGGGTACTCTGGTCTCACAGCAGGAGACTGTCCTGTAGAGCTTGCATGCTCAGCCCCGTAGTAAACAATTAGAAGGAAACTAAGAGTTGATAGGGCTGCCAACCTGGCACTTGCTGTAATGCCAGTTAGATTGGCTAGAGAGGCTACACGTTGAATTGGGGGGTGCTGGGGCAGAAGGCCCCATAGGGAAAGGTTGGCCTGGACCACTCCAAACACTGGACCGAGACTGACTCCTAGTGGGTGTGCAGAAGGCCGGTTGTGGGCCAGGGTGCTCTTTCTCGTCTCTTCCTTCCCAGGCTCTGTATCTGCTCTCATAGCTTTCTGTGCAAGATGGCCAGATTCCCACACAGCCTGCCTCCCCAGTTCCTGGCCCTTAACTTTGGCCTATTGTTTGGACTCTGCAGAAACTAGGATCTGAGCTCCTACCCTGCAACCGCTCAGAGTTAGAGCAGCAAGTGATGAAGGGAGGCCCCTCCCCCCAGCTCTGTCCCTGCTAAGGAGCCTGGGCACACAGCGTGCCTCCTCATACCAGGCTCTCTTAGCACACTGTGGCATGAAGGTTGCTGGCTGACTTTAGCAGACGAAGGCCCTCCCTGGGGCCCGGCAGGGATGAAGTGAGCATGCTGGGAGCCCCACAAAGCCAGGTATCTATAATTGAGCTCTCATTAATAACACAGCAGGCAACCTGCAGAGAGTAGCATTTGCTCACAGCTAGCGTTTGTCTTAGAACCCACGCGCAACCACCCGCAACCGCAACCTCAAGAGGTCACGGTCCAAATGAAATATCTAACGGTGGTGGAGACAGAGTTTGGATTCAAAGGATTCCCATGGACCAATGGCCTGCACAGCCACCGTCATGTCTTTACCTCTCCAGATACCAACTACCTGGGCTTGACTGCTTGCATATGTGGCTTTTCTACCACTGCAATCAATAGACCTCAGGCGGGGGGGGGGGGGGCTTTAGTACCCTATTAAAGACCAGTTCCAAGTAACAGGAGTGCCCCACCCCATGCCTGCAGTCACTGAGCACTGAGCTGGCCCTAGGGCCAGAGCTATCCCCAGCAAGACAGTCTGTACCCCCAGGCTGGTCTGACAAGCAGAGGGACAGGTCAGGGCCTGCGCATTCCCATTGTCCTGGTGTTGGTAAATGTCACCCTGACCTCCGCTTAAGAAGAGTCCTGGAGTGCTCTCTACCCAGGAGCATCCTTCCCTCTCTGCATAGTCACAGCCAGCAGCCGCTGAGAAGTTAAATGTCCCCTTCACCAATGTCAGGCCGTAGTTCATGTACAGTTTAAAAAATAACTTTTGGACAGTGTTACAACTTACTACAAATTAATAGAAAATCAGACTTATTCGGGGTTGGGGGGATGCTCAAAACAGTTGGAGACTGTTTTGAAGCAATTGAAAAAAAATCCTGTGGCACTCTAATGCTAATTAAAAGTAATTATCTACTGAGAGAATCCACACTGTTCTGCTGGTTTGAATTTCTGTGGGTGCCCACAATTAGAAGATGTAATCCCCAGACATCTGGTAAAAGGGTGCCAGCCAGCCTCAGTCTCCCCACCAATCCCCCAGGGTGATAAAAAACTCCATCCTTTTAATTTAGCAGATGCCTTGCCTGCCCCTCCCCCAATCCTGGGTCCTCTGGCTAGGAAGCGGTGGGGTCTTCCTTAGACCTCTAATCTGCTGTCACCAACCTAGGCCAGAATTTACATCCAGATTCCCCAGTTCATAGCTGTGTGTCTACTGGCAGGTTTCTTAACCTCTCTGATCCTCAGTGTCTTCCCTTCAGATGGAGAGAATCAATAGCGTCTACGTCTTAGCAGTGTAGAGAGATAGGGAAAGCGTGCATGGCTGGCCCACGCTTAGCCCCTGGTGTGCCCAAAGCTCTCAGGATAACCACAGATGATAGCCAAGCCACCACTTGTAGGGTTGGAGGTGGGGGGGGGAGGGGTTGCTCTGTGATTTAAATAATTTACACATTCAACTCTGAAGCAATGACAACAAACGGTAGTCTCCATGCCAACCTGTGCTGTGTCTTATGTCAACAGGACATACAAACTAGGGTTAAATGAAAGGAGGGAACCTCATTGAGAAAACGTCTCCATAAGACCCAGCTGTAGGGCTGGACAGATGGCTCAGAGGTTAAGAGCACTATCTGCTCTTCCAGAAGTCCTGAGTTCAATTCCCAGCAACCACATGGTGGCTCACAACCATCAGTAATGAAGTCTGATTCCCTCTTCTGGTGTGCATGAGAACAGAGTGCTCATATACGTAATAAGCCAATTAATCAATCAATCCTTAAAAAAAAAAAAAGATCCAGCTGTAAGGCTTTTGTTTTTGTTTTGTTTTTCGAGACAGGGTTTCTCTGTGTAGCCTTGGCCATCCTGGACTCACTCTGTAGACCAGGCTCACAGTGATCCGCCTGCCTCTGCCTCCTGAGTGCTGGGATTAAAGGCGTGCGCCACCACGCCCGGCATGTAAGGCATTTTCTTAATTAGGGGTTGATGTGGGAGGGACCTGCCCATTGTGGCCCTGGGTTCTATAAGAAAGCATGCTGAGCAAGCCCTGTTTGAGTTCCTGTCCTGACTTCCTTTGATAATGAACAGAGATATGGAAGTGTACGCCAAATAAACCCTTTTTTTCCCCCAACTTGTTTTTTGGTCATAGTGTTTCTGTAGCAGCAAAAGTAACCCTAACTGAGACACAGTCCAACAGCCGGAACATAGAGAGGCCATGGGCAGCTGACAAGCATGTTGCGGGGGGATAAACGGGGGAGCAGAGAGGAGGGGGTGCTCTGTATAGCTCAGATGTGAGACCTGCTATAATAAAGGATTCACTTTAAAGGACAAATAAAAATAAACCCAGGGCCCATATTACAGTGGAAGTGGATCAATTAAAAACTTCAAATTCATAAAGAGCTTGTCCTGGTCTCCTCTTGAGGAAAGCCCAGCTACTACACCAGGTTACGTAAGAAGAAAAGCAAACTGAAGGGTCCTGCTGAATGGATCAGGAGGGTTAACTCAAAGCCTCTTACAAATCTCAATCTCAGTCAATATAAAGCCTCATGGCAGGAGACCCAGTGTTCACGCCTGTAATGAAGGACTTGTGGCAGAGTCGTTCTCTGAGACGTGGGTACCACTGTAGCCCTCAGAGGAACTGACCTCAAAGGAATATGTGGAGCAGCAGACCCAGCAGGTGCTGGAAGCCAGGACCCCACATCTCAGGGTCCATCCTCTCCTGCCAACAACAGTCGAGGGTGTGTTAGGAGACAGCTTTGTGGTCCAGCCATCTCAGGAACAAGTTCCATCTTCCTGGCAGGGTCAAAACTTAGTTCATATTTCCAAGCCAGGAAACCCAACGCGTATCTGCTTCCCCGGGTGTTTCGTGTTTGCCTGCTAGCCAGTAAAGGATGAAAAGAGAGAAGTTATCCGTTATCTAAACTAAGGCAAACAGACTGTAAATGTGTTGCCTGTCTTGACTTAAAGCTCACCCCTCCTTTGTTTCCCTATCATTCTAAGTTCCAGGCCAGAGTCCAAGAGAGGTCAGGATTGCAAAAAGCTGAGTCGAGGGTCTTGAAACGAGGTGACCTGGAAGGGCCCAGTCACCCACGTTTACTTCCTCCCTTAACGCCTTGTGTCAAAATATGATTGGTCAGGAGGGCTGGAGAGATGGCTCAGAGGTTAAGAGCACTGTCTGTTCTTCTAAAGGTCCTGAGTTCAATTTCCAGCAACCACATGGTGGCTCACAACCATCTACAATGAGATCTGATGCCCTCTTCTGGTGTGCAGGTGTACATGCAGGCAGAATATTCTATACATAATAAATAAATCTTTAAAAAATATGATTCATTGCTGGGTGTGGTGGCGCATGCCTTTAATCCCAGCACTAGGGAGGCAGAGGCAAGCGGATCACTGTGAGTTCAAGGCCAGCCTGGTCTACAAAGCGAGTCCAGGACAGCCAAGGTTACACAGAAAAGCCCTGTCTCCAAAAACAAAAACAAACAAACAAAAAAAAGATTGGTCAATACAACAGCCCACCCCACTCCTGTGTCCATCCTTTAAAAATGTTGAACAATCTCCCTTCAGGAATGAGTTAGAGATCCTGAACTGGCCACCTCTCTGCACACGCAAGAAATAAAGCTTGCATTTTAAGCTTCTGTGTCTGAAGTGAGTTTTCTCAGCTCCCACCCTGAACCCAACAGGGTGTGGGCGTGGTCATTCGATAACCTGGGACAGGTCCTCTCAGCATGATCAGGATAGAACCGGTCACTGCCTGAGAGCATTCTTACAAAGCCTGGCACTTCCTCTCCCTCTGTAATAGGGAGCAGAGGAAGCCCTGAGTGAGGGAAGTCCTGAGTTAATGTATATTTTGGCATGCACTCAGTCGTGATGGCTAATATTGATTTATCAATCTGATAGGCTCCAGGGTCACCGGGGAGACAGGTTTGTGGATGTGCCTGTGCAGGATTAGCAAGACTAGGCTAACCGAGGTGCCGCCATCCCATGAGCGGGATTTCAGGACTAATTGAAAAAGGAAAAAGGAAGCAGAGCACTGGCATTCATCTCTCTTTGCTTCCTGACTGTTGATGCCATGTGAGTAGCTGCCGCCTCAAGCTCCTCCCACCATGACTGCCCTGAAATGATAGCCTCAAACTTCCCTAAATTTCTTTTGTCAGGGTATTTTTGTCACAGCAGCAGAGAAGTAACTAATACAGTCCAGTGCTGGTGTAACAGACAGACCTGCAGCGTCCCTCTTCCAGTGATGGACCATCATCAGGCGGCCCCCACCTTGAGCAGTTAGTTTTGCATAACCCATGGGAAGGTGAGTGTGAAGATACATCCTGTTCAGTGCTCTGTGCTGTCCCCCCTGCTGTAGAAGCAGGCGTGGGATTGCTCTGGTGAGTCTGCAGTGGCTCTTTTGAGACACCACCACACTTCTCCACAGTGTCTGTGATTCTTTTTGCCAACGTTTTGCAAACGATCTTTAAAGAAGAACTGTACTGTAGACAGCGGGGACAGGCATTGGGATTGCAGCATGTGGAAGGGCTGGTCCTTCCTGACTGCCGTGGCTAGCTGTGGTCACTAGCTCCCCCATCATCTCGGGACTCCCACCCTCGGCACTGACAGGAGTCGTCAACCATGCAAAGCCCTGCTCATGGGAGGGAGCCTGTTCCTAGCCACCCCTCCCCAACCAGCCTGGCTCCTGCTCCTATGGAGGGTCCGTGTATCCCCCCATGAGGTCTCACAGTGTGAGCAATAACGTGCTTGCACTCTCTGTGTGCCTGTGGCCCTTAGTCTATATGGGAGCCAGTCTGGGGTGGAGAGGGCCCTGAACTGTACCATTATGAGCCTTCTGAAGTTGGTACTGCTACAGAGGTGGGCTTCCCTTGCAGTGTGCTCCAGTGATGACAGCCAGCTTTGCTGTCTACACCACCTGCAGCACTAGAGGTGAGCCGGAAAGGTAGTGATTTGAGTTCATGTTCTAAAGGTATAACCTCCAGTGTAGACATCTGTGTGGGGGGTGGATCCTTTAAGAGGGGGCACCTGATGAGAGGTCGTAGGGTCCTAGATATGTGTCCCAGAAAGGACCCATGCAGTTCTTACAGTGCAGAGATAGCCGTCCAGAGACCTGTGGTTCCAGAAGGCAAGCCCAGGTCTCTACAAAGAGAGTCCGGGACAGCCAAGGCTACACAGAGAGACCCTGTCTCAAAAAAACAGAAACAAACAAACAAACAAAAAACTGTTCTCTGTGTTACTCGCTGTCAGGTATCCTAATAAAGTAACACAAAACGAATGCAGTGGTCTGCCATCTCCTCATGTCTGTGGACACTGGAATTGGCAGCATCCAGGGGCAAGCTATGCCATCTACATACACGACTTTGGTTCTAGGTCTCATCTGCCTCTTTTCATCTGGGCGGCTCCCTTTTATCATGGGCCACCTCCAGTCCACTCATGAGATGTTGGGCCCTTCTGCCCATCCACATTGCCCACTCCAACCTCGACCCCAGCACTGTCCTCAGCCCCTATCCCTGAAGCTTTGCCAGCATCTACACATCGCCCTCTCATTCACCACGTTGTCCCTTGTCCCCTCTCAGAGAAGAGTAGAGGCCCAGGTGGTGGGAGAAATTGGCTGAGTCCAAGAGCTCTGGCCCTGTTGGACACCAACTGTGCAAGCCAAGGGATCACCCAGCCTGGCAGAAAGGGACAGACGGTTGGTCTTGCTGCAGGCAGCAGGCAGCAGGCAGCAGGCAGACCTGGTTCCATTTGTGGCCCAGAGGCTCCATCTTTTCTCCTTAGTCCCCTCATCTCTACCTTGGGACCACAGCAGTGCCTAGTACATCAAATAAACTTGTGTGTTTTCATGGTCCACAGAAGTAAGGGGTACAGTGGACCCCCGGGGGCACCTGATGCACACAGTGTGATGTTTTTACTACTTCTCTGCAAGCCATTGGCCACAACCGTTCTTGAGAGAGATGTTCCAGGACAAAGGGACACCGGGACTGACTGATTTACTGGGCAAGTTCTGGGTGAGTGTCAGAACCTGCTAGGGATAGAGCTGCAGCAAACCAGCCACTAGGCCAAGCGCCCCACCCTAGAACTGATGTCCTGTCATGAAGAGCAATCAGTCAATACACACAATACACACAGTAAAGTGAACAAAGCACAGGAAAGGGCTAAAGCCTAGAGAAAGGTGTGATGGGGGGTGCCCAGGTGCAAAGGAGGCCATGGTGGGGTCAAAGCACCATGGCTGATGACTGAGGTCACCATCACAGCTGTCTCTGGGGGCTTTGGTGTCTTTATCTTTTTTTGTTTGTTTGTTTGTTTTGTTTTGTTTGTTTGTTTGTTTTTTAAGACAGGGTCTCTCTGTGTAGCCTTGGCTGTCCTGGACTCACTTTGTAGACCAGGCTGGCCTCGAACTCACAGTGATCCACCTGCCTCTGCCTCCCGAGTGCTGGGATTAAAGGCGTGTGCCACCATGCCCAGCTTGCCTTTGTCCTTTTACCACGGTTGATCTGGGAGCAACTAGAGGATCTGAGCTGAGGAAAGACATCAGTTTACCATCTAAAGAGGCCAGTCCTGTCTGTTCCTCCTCAAACCAGTGTTTCTGTCATGCTACAGTTAGAGGCATGCTGACAGAGCAGCCAGCCCTGGGTTCAGCTTATGGGACTGTCTGTCCACCCAGGCCAGTCAGAGGTGGGAGGGAAAGATAAGGCATGACAGGTATGGCCAAGGACATAGGGTTTCTATCTGTGGTGGTGACATTGCTTATCAACTTGCTTCTTTGTGTAAGGTAGATGACTCTGGGACTCTACGGGGACACGTCACAAACACGGACAGTGGGGGGGGCATGTGGCTCATGTCTCAATATGAAACTAATTGTAAAGTGAGGATACATTTTTTTAAAGATTTATTTATTTATTTATTATGTATACAGTGTTTTGCCTGCATGTACACCTGCAAGCCAGAAGAGGGCACCAGATCTCATTATAGATGGTTGTGAGCCACCATGTGGTTGCTGGGAATTGAACTCAGAACCTTTGGAAGAGCAAACAGTGCTCTTAACCTCTGAGCTATCTCTCCAGCCCGTGAGGATACATTTTAGTAATTTTAGTTGTTGGGTCAAAACCAGGGCTTCTCACACACTCTGAGAACATTCCATCTCTACTTCAGCCTGCACCTTTGGCCAAGGGGTCAGGCTCCCAGCCTGAACTCATGGCTCTGGATCCCAAAAGACACTGTAGGCAACCATTGCTGCCTGAACTTCTACTCAGCTTGGAAATGAACACACCCCTCCATGACTGCTAAAAGCCAGAACTTCCTGTTTTATTCTGTCCCTTATGATAGGGTCAGGCTTAGGGCAGCAGGTGCCAGGGACACAGCGGTGCTCTGAGCTGTTCTCCAAATTACTGTGTGGTTGAGGAGAACCCAAGCAGCTTGGCAAGCTTCCCCGGGTCCTCTGAGGAACCAGCCTACTTAAACCCAAGGTTGAGTCTTTGTCCTTATTTGGAGAGAGCTGCTGTGAAGAGCATCTGCTTCCTGGGGTAACTGGGAGTCCAGCCCCTGCCGGGCACACAGGCAGAGGCAAGTTGGGATGTTGTCCATCCATAGGGTATATGAGGAGCCACGCTAAATCACTAAAGCATGCCTCAGTTTTAAAATCAGCTTCATCTTGGCTGGGTGTGGTGGCACACACCTTTAATCCCAAGCAGAGCCAGGAGGATCGCTGTGAGTTCAAGTTCAGCCTGGTCTACAAAGAGAGTTCCAGGACAGCCAGGGATATTACGCAGAAAAACCTTGTCTTGAAAAACAAAACAAAAAGCAAGCAAACAAACAAAATTAGCTTAATTTTGAGATGTAATTATTTAAGTTCCTTCTGATGAGATATGGTGCCAGTGTTGAGATGTGGGCAAAATCATGGGCCCTGAACTGTCAGCAGGAACCTAGTTTCCTCACCAAGAGGCAAGCATTCTCCTCCCCTAGGTCTGTTGCTGAGCCAGTCCTAGGCAGACTCCACTGCCCTAGCCACTACAGCTAGCGAAGCTGTTGGGGAAGGTTGTGGAATCTTTAGGAGGCGGAGTCTCACTGAAGGAAGTGAGCCACTCAGGGCAGGCCATTAGCCTTGTAGCCCAGCCCACTTCCTGTTCACTTCCTGCTTCCTGAGTGTAGATAAAATGTGAGCAGGCAGCCTCCTGTTCCTATCACCATGCCTTTCCCACCATGATGGACTGTGTCCCTTTGGAACTGTGAGCCAAAGCAAGCCCCTTCTCCCTTAAGTTGCTTTTCTCAGGGCATTTTATCCCAGCGACATGAATATAAGGGAGAGGACGTGCTTGACAGCGAGACTGTCAACAAGCACCATGGCCAGCTCCCCTCCATTTGAATGGGATGCTCCAGCCCAGCTCAGCTGATCTTCAGTCTTTCTCAGTGCCTTACTCCCATGCCTGGTGGGCAGGAGTGAGGAAAGCCAATGCTTACCTAGGTTTATTTAGGAAGGGTGGAGATAGGGCCTGGCTGGTCACTAAAGTGGCCAACTGGGCCCGCAGTGACCTAGCCACCCCTCTTATGACTTGGTCCTCAAAGAGTGCAAGTTGTTCCTCCTCCTCCTCCCTCCTCCTCCTCCTTCTTCTTCTTCTTCTTCTTCTTCTTCTTCTTCTTCTTCTTCTTCTTCTTCTTCTTTTGTTTTTCAAGACAGGGGTTCTCTGTACAACCCCGGCCATCCTGAAACTCACTCTGTAGACCAGGCTGGCCTCGAACTCAGAGCTCTGCCTGCCTCTGCCTCCCAAGTGCTGGGATTAAAGGCATGTGACACCACCTCCAGGCAGAATTTTTAACAATATAGAGATAAACTAAGGACAATACCTGATGTTAACCTCATGCACATATATTTACACACACAGACACACACACACACATACATACTAAAATTTGTAAACATTTGTTTCTTACATCAACATAAAAAAATATTATGAGTCTTGGGTGGGAAGCACAGAGGGATATCGGTTAAAATAATTAGTTGTGTTCATGTAGTGAGAGTAACATGGGCTTCTTTATAGTGTAGTTTTCTGAATTATTCTGACTTTATTTTATTTAAAAGACAAATTCCCCAAAGCTGGCATCCCAGTTATCCTGTGCGAGTCAGCTCCTGACATGCAGCCGCTGTGTCCTGTGTAGCTATGCTACATGTGCAGGATGACTCGGCTCTCCAGTGACAGGGTGATAATTAACACCCTAAAGGTAATAAGTGGCAGTTACTAATCCCGGCTCCAGCATTCATCTTCCACCCACCTTGCAGTCACATTGAGTCTCAGGCAGTGGATGAGAAGGCTTGTGGGGACTGGAGGCCTGACTAGGACTCCAAAGAACAGCCCAGCTTCAGAGAGCAGATTTTTAAATCCTGAACATTGGTGCATGCTCTTTAATACACATCCACGCGTGTGTGGATCTGTGGCAAAGCTTCCCCCCCCACCCCCAAAGAATGAAGAAAGAATGAAGAATGAAGAAAGAAGAATGAGCTGGAGAGCCGGCTCATCAGTTAAGAGCACTTGCTCCTCTTGTAAAGGACCTAGGTTCCCAGCATCCACATGAGGCAGTTTACAACCTCCTGTAACTCCAGCTCCAAGGGAGATGATGCCCTCTTCTGGACTCTGGGGGCACTGCACTTACATGCTGCACATACTCAAACATAGACATATACATACACATAAGGTAAGATCTTTTCAAAAAATAATAAAATAAACTTAAAAAAAAAAAAAAAAAAAAAAAAAAAAAAACACTGGCCGGGCAGTGGTGGCACATGCCTTTAATCCCAGTACTCGGGAGGCAGAGGCAGGCGATTTGCTGTGAGTTCGAGGCCAGCCTGGTCTACAAAGTTGATTCAGGACAGCCAGGGCTACACAGAGAAAACATGTCTCAAAATTAATTAATTAATTAATTAAAAAGTTAAAAAAATTTTTAAACACTGATTTATTTTTTTTAAGCTGGGGATATAGCCTGCTGGTAGAATACTTGCTTGGCATGTTTGAAGTCCTGACGCCTACCCCCAATATCACACACATAACTGGTTACTCGCCTGTCTCTAGGCAGCCTGGGAGGTTGAGCAGAGGTCAACCTGAGCCTGGGAGTTCAAGGTCAGCTTAGGGGTCCTAGTTAAGGTTTCTATTTCTGTGACAAACCACCATGACCAAAAGCAACTTTGGAAGGAAAGGGATGATTTCATCTTACAGTCCATTTGGCTCACAGTCCATCTGAGGGACGTGTTCCACAAAGGAACACTGATCACTGTTGCTCTCTAGAACATTCTCAGCTTGCATTTTACACAAGATGTTACCCGCAGTGATCTAGTCTCTCCCACATCGATCATTAATCTAGAAAATGCTCCTACAGACTTGCCTGCAGATTAATATGATGGAGACATTTTCTTAATTGAGGTCCTTTTCCCAGATAACTCTAACATGTGCCAGTTTGACAAAACAACCAAACTGAAAAATTGCCTGTCTTTACCTTGTTTGTAACAAATACAAAAGTGTAGCAAATGCATAATCTATACATAATATTTTGGGGAGCAAAACTAATACTTGTAAATGGTTTTCAGCATAGATTTAAAAATTAAATAATATATATGATAATTGGATATAAAACCAATGAATGAAAGAAAGCCTGAGGCTGAGCAGAGTGCCATAGGCCTTTGATCTCAGCACTCAGGAGGCAGAGGCTACTGGGTCTCTAAGTCAGAGGCAGAGTGAGACTCTGTTTCAAAATAAAACAAAACCAAAAGCCAAACAAAAACTCGGTGTAGCTTTTAGTAAATGTAGCGTTTTAGTCTTTATTGTATCTTAGCTACTTTGTTAGTGGGTTTTTCTGGGTTCTTCTTCTGTTTCCTAACAGTATCTTCATTGGCTCATCTCTCTCTCTCTCTTTCCCTTCTATCTCTCTCTCTCTCTCTCTCTCTCTCTCTCTCTCTCTCCCCTCTCTCTCTCCCTTTCTCTCTCTCTTTCCCTCTCTCTCTTCCTTCTCTCTCTCTCTCTCCCCCCTCTCTCTCCCCCTCCCTCCCTCCCTCTCTCTCTCTGTTTTTTGAGACAGGGTTTCCTCTGTGTAGCCTTGGCTGTCCTGGACCCCCTTTGTAGGCCAGGCTGGACTCGATCTCACAGAGATCCGCCTGCCTCTGCCTCCCAAGTGCCGGGATTAAAGGCTCAACTGACTCGTATTTTCACTGTGTTCGATCTGTTTTCCTCTTTGCTCTAGCCCTGCTCAATCTTCTTTCTTCTTGAATCAGTTCTGTCCTCTGGCCCTCCTCTTCTGCCTCCTGGATCCTACTCCTGCCTCTCTCCATCCTACTACTCTCTCCCAGCTCTCAGCCTCTGCTGGCCTTTTTTATCCTTTCCTACTCCCAGAAGTCCAAGAGCCAACTGACACTGAAGGGCATAGGGTCATTTAAAGGGCCAGGCACATAAAATATTTCACACTCCAACACTGTCTATGGGAGAAAAGGCAGGGGCTGTCCACGCTCCAAGGCTTTTTCTTCCCAAGCTTCCCTGGTGTCCTCAGCCACTCCTAAGAACACATCTAGGGCCAGGTGTGGCGCACACCTTTAATCCCAGCATTGGGGAGGCAGAGGTAGCTGAATCTCTGTGAGTTCGAGGCCAGCCTGATCTACAGAGTGAGTCCAGGACAGCCAAAACTACACACAGAGACCCTGTCTTGAAAAAAAATAAAAAGCTAGGTTTGTTACGAGTAATCCCAACTAATCCTTGTGTCTTCAAGGACATCTGTGTACCAGAATTGAGGATGCAGAAGAAGAAAGGAGAATTCAGCCATCACCACTTCGGGTGCCAACAGTGTTCTATTCTACCAGGGCTCCTACCCCAGAATTCCCTCAGAACAGCCTGGCTCCACAGGCCACCCTTGGTGGAAGGCCACAGAGAGGCAGGGGCTGCCAGATGCAACTAGTTGATTATTTATTTATTTATTTATTTTTTTTTTGGTTTTTTTTTTTTTTTTTTTTTTTTTTTTTTTTTTTTTCCGAGACAGGGTCTCTCTGTGTAGCCTTGGCCATCCTGGACTCACTTTGTAGACCAGGCTGGCCTCGAACTCACAGCGATTCGCCTGCCTCTGCCTCCCGAGTGCTGGGATTAAAGGCGTGCGCCACCACGCCCGGCTAACTAGTTGATTATTGACAACTGATGGTGACAGTGGCTTCAACCAAGGACAGCCAAAGGAAGGGGGTCAGGCTTTTGGGAAAGGGCAGGCTGCTCTGTGACACCCCCCCCCCCCAGGGTGCTAGTGACTGCATTTCCCAGGATTCCAGTCTATCTATCTGGCATCAGCCTGTCTTAGCTTGCTTCCTGTGCTGTCTTTTTGTCCTACTTGTGCTATTTTTCATTTCCTCCTTCTCCTTCCCACTTCCTTCCTTCCTCCCACAACTACTTCTATTCTTTGTGCTCACTACAAAACAGGAAGGTTTACTGGTCAGTCCAGGTCACTCACCACCCCCATGGCCCCTCTGGAGAGCCCAGTCACTGACTGCTCACCCACCAGTGCCCACCAGCACACTCACTGAAAGTTGTATTAAAGCCCCGAGTCCCACACCAGGAAGGTTTCCTACCCAGTTTGTCCTCCAGCAGCCACGGTGTTTTTGCCAAAGTCTGCATTTCTCTTTTGGGTTTGGTTTTTATTATGTTTGAGACATTGTCTCACCGTTGCTCTGACTGGCCTGGAAATTACAGAGAGCTGCCTGCCTCTGACTTGCGAGTACTGGGATTAAAGGCTTGCACTACCATGCCCAACCTCAACGTCTGTACTTCTTAAAGGCCTCTGTTCCCCTTTGATGCTGTGACTAGCACTTGATGTTCTCTCTGTGGAGGATTGGGTTCAGCTCAATATCTCTGGCACCCAGGGCCTCACACACTCTCAGCAATTCCTACAGCACCAAGCAACGCTGAGCTCAAAGACCCAATCACTACACCTCAGTTCCATTAACCATGCTCCCCTAATGGCCATGTAATTACCAGCTCCTGCAAGCCATTCCAGTTTTCTTTTCTTCTCCATTAATCTTTTTCTTTTTTCTTTTCTTTTCTTTTCTTTTTTTTTTTTTTTTTTTGAGACAGGGTCTCATGCAGCCCATATTAACCTCTAACTTGCTATGTGGACAAAGACAATCTCAGTTATGATCCAGTCCCCTGATCCCACCTCCCAAGTGCATTACAGGTGCGTACCACCACGCTGCCACTCTGTGCAGTGCCAGGGCTCAAACCCAGGGCTTCATGTGGGCTAGACAAGCATCTACCAACACACACACACACACACACACACACACACACACACACACACACACACACACACACACACACCATCCTCCAGAGTCATTCCTGCAAAGACGACTATGTTATGTAAGGAAGCTGTTATGGGGATCTTTCTGGAATAAGCACCAAGGAGCATGGAAGACTGATTTCTCCATTGCGTGGAAGGCAGCATAGCTCCTGAAATGTTCTGTCCCATATCTGGTTTGCTAGGTCTTTTATACTCTAAGACTGCAAAGTGGGCTGGGAAAGCAAGAGAGATTTTTACAGAAGCCTAGGTGGCAGGCAGCTTTTGGTTTTTAAAAGCTTATGTTATACACAGTTGACAGGCATAAGCTCTTGTGGTCAGGTTGTTAAGGACAACGACCCATTGTTTCATTCTATTTCTCCTTGTCATCCTGTCCCAAGTACCAAGTGAGATCGCACTTGGAAATGAGCTATAGCAGCAGCACTTTGAGTAAATCACTAAATAAATCAACAAGTCACTATCTAGTCATTGGTATTTTTTTTCATCTTATTCTACTTCACAAGTAGGTAAGAAGAGACAGCAGTGTGCTGGGGCCACTGGCCTTGGGGGCTTGTTCATGAGCATGAGGAGCTGAGTGTTGAGGTAAAATTGAGGTGAGCCAAGGGGTCACGACCAGGTGGAGGGTTCATGCCCCACCCATAACAAGCCGTCTTCTAGCCGGGTTCACAGAGTGCCATAGTAAGGATTTTTTTTAAAGGTTTTTTTATATTTTATTAATTTATTCATATTACATCTCAATGGTTATCCCATCCCTTGTATCCTCCCATTCCTCCCTCCCTCCCATTTTCCCCTTACTCCCCTCCCCTATGACTGTGACTGAGGGGGACTTCCTCCCCCTTTATATGCTCATAGGGTATCAAGTCTCTTCTTGGTAGCCTGCTGTCCTTCCTCTGAGTGCCACCAGGCCTCCCCATCCAGGGGACGTGGTCAAATATGGGGCACCAGAGTTCATGTGAAAGTCAGTCCCCACTCTCCACTCAACTGTGAAGAATGTCCTGGCTTAGTAAGGATTTCTATTGCTGTGAAGAGACACCATAGTGACTTGTATAAAGAAAAACATCTCCTTGAGGCTGACTTACAGTCCCCTAGGTCTAAGACTTTATCATCACGGCGGGAAGCGCGTACAGGACGACATGGTGCTAGAGAGGCAGCTGAGAGGCCGACATCCGTATCTGCAGGCAGCAGGAAGAGACTCAAACACTAGGCCTGGCTTGAGCATCTGAGACCTCCAAAGCCCGCCTCCAGTGACACACTTCCTCCAACAAGGCCACGCCTCCTAGTAGTGCCATTCTCTATGAGCCTATGGGGGTCATTTTTATTCAAACCACCAAATAAAGCAAGTGCTGATCTTGAGACCACCATCTTGAGACAGTGATATTTGTTCACAGAGGCCTTGCTGTGGGTGGGGGAGTAGAGTATGATTCTCATAATGAAAGGCTCTCTAACAGGCATACACACTGCCAACAGGACACCAGCATGCTTTATCCTCGCCCTGGCTAAACTGCTAGATGACGTTCTTAAAGCCAGCCACCAAGGCCTATTCTCTTATTTGCCCACTTCTTCTTCGTTTTGCTTTGTTTGTTTGGTTTTTTCGTTTTGTTTGTTTGTTTATTGTTTTGAGACAGGGTTTCTCTGTATAGCCTTGGCTGTCCAGGACTCACTTTTCAGACCAGGCTGGCCTCCAAACTCACATTCATCTATCTGTCTGCCTCTGCCTCCTGAATGCTGGGATTAAAGGCATGCACCACCATGACTGGCCTTGGCCACTTCTTTATGCCTGACTAAAACGCCGGGTCCAGAAATCAAAATTCATTATTTGGCTATACTGGCTAACTTGTCCAATCAGGACTTACTAATCCACCTTAGCACAGACTTTTCCTTTTCTCCTGCAGAAACACCTGCTGCTGCCTTGGCCTGAGCTGGAAGCTTCATCCCCATCCCCCTCGTCCCATCCAGGATAACAAAATAACCATTGTGCTGAGAAGTTGACATCCGTGTGTATTCCGGGCCTCTTTCACATATCGTTTCACCAACGGCAGCTGAGGACTTGCAAAAAGGTAAGAAATGGGGGACCCAACCCTCCCCACGGGGGCTGCCAGGCATGGCCTACCACAGCAACCTGGGTGTTTGGTGGAGCCCCTTGAGGAGACCAGCCTGCCACTCACTGTTTGTTAGTGCCTCGATTATAACTTCAGACCCAGAGAGTGAGCTTTTGTGCCCTCAGGAGAAGATGCTGAGAACCCCAGGAGACTGTGTTTGGATCACCCCTAAAGCAGCAGAGCCTAGCTAGGGCAGAGGCCAGAGATCTCTGATTCTTCTCCTTTCCTCCTGAGGCTCAGGGTGAGCAGGACTGGCTTACGGTCAATCCTAGTCTTCCTGTGTCATCAGTGGGCAGCGGGAACAGTGACAATAGTGTTCTCTGATGAGCCCCCCCCTGAGTGGCTGGGGGCTTCCAGAGTGGCTCACTCACGTGTAGCTTTCATGAAGCTTCCGTTCACTCCTCCACACCATGCACACCAGACTCGTGATGCCTGCCTGTAATCTAGGCACTTGAGAGTTGGAAGCAGAAGGGTCAAAGTTCAGGGTCATCCTTGGCTACATAGCAAGTTAAAAGAGAGCCTGCGATCCATGAAACACTGACTCACAGACCAAAGCAACACGAAAACACCCAGGCAGCTGGACGGCACCTCCCTAAAACTGTAAGAGCACTGGAAAAATCATGAAAATCAGCATTTCCAGAACTCTGGAAGTTAACTTGCAACCACGGGACAAGCGCTATCAAGAAAACACAGCTAAAGCTGGGTGTGGTGGGGCACACGTTTAATCCCAGCACTAGGGAGGCAGAGGCCAGCCTGATCTACATTGTGAGTTCCAGGACAAACGGAGCTACCTAGAGAGACCTTGTCTCAAGAGAGACAGGGGAGCTGGGTGAGGTGACGCTCACATGTAATCCCAGCACTCAGGGAAGCAGAGGCAGGTGGATCGCTGTGAGTTCGAGGCCACCCTGGTCTACAAAGTGAATCCTGGACAGCTGGGGCTACACAGGGAAACCCAGTTGTGGGGGAGAGGGGCAGGGAGGGAGGAAGGTATGGAGGGAGGGAGGAAGGAAGGAAGGGAAGAAGGAAGGAAGAAACACAGCTACAGAAAAGAATTCTAGTGTTGTGGCATTTTGGCTTCCTCTATTGTACTTCCTATTCCAGCATCCTGGGCAGTCCAAACCCCAGCAGCTGAGATCCACCCGAAGGGCAGCACAAACTCCTTGCTACCCAGATCCTCATCCTTGATGGTCAAGTGGTTGTCAGCGTTGGCAGAGTCCCGCAGCCCCACCACAGGGCTCAACTCAGACCTTGTTCCTGGGAACCAATTTTCTCCAGGGACCGTTTAGGCTGTGTGTGCAGCAGCAGCTGCTTAATGTCACAGCTGCCTGAGGCGGTGTTCCTTCAAAGGAAAAGCTGGGAACTGGGTGGCCATGGGGAGTTGGGAAAGGTCCCAACAGAGCCCTAGAATGCAGAAGCTAGAAAGCACTCTGAGGACATTTAGAAACACCCCACGCCCTGAACCTACGGACTAGTGTAATGAAGTCAATTAGAAGATACTTTGATGCAGGTGTAAACAAACCGGAAGCAAAGTTTACACCGTGTAGGAAAGACGGGTAGGGAAGAAAAGCCATTCCAGGCCAAGCCAGAGACCCCATCTTTAAAAAGAAAAGAAAAAGAAAATCAAGGTTTGGCTGGATGGATGTAGCCTTTAGTCTCAGTACTCAGGAGGTAGAGGCAAGCAGATCTCTACGAGTTCAAGGCCAGCCTGGTCTACACAGTGAGTTCCAGAACAGCCATAAATATGTAGGGAGACCCTTGCATCCTCATCTTTCCTTTTCTTGGTTTGTTTTGTTTGCTTGTTAATGGTGGAGCATGTGTGTGAGGTCAGAGGGCCACCTCAGGGACCCATTTTGGTTTTCCTCTTGCTCTGAGATGAGGTCTTTTGTAATTTACCACGAGCTTTCCAGGGCCTCTCCCGTCCCCATCTCCCATCTCACCATTGGTTTACAGATATGCACTACTATGCCCAGCTTTCGGTAGGTTCTGGGGGGTCTGAACTGGGGTCCTCATGCTTGCAGCAAGCAGTTAGCCCATGGGAGCTCTCTCCAGCCCTTTCCTTTTCTTCTGTGGAAAAGGCTATAGTCATGTTCCCCTGGGCAAGAGTACTTTTTTACCATGCAAAATCCTACCTTAGCCAGGCCTGGTGGCGCATGCCTTTAATTCCAGCACTTGGGAGGCAGAGGCAGGCAGATCGCTGTGAGTTCAAGGTCAGCCTGGTCTACAAAGTGAGTACAGGACAGCCAAGGCTACACAGAGAAAGCCTGTCTTGAAAATAAAAATCCTTCCTTGCCCAGGGATCATTTGTATATTTCTGCCTGCGTACATGTACGTGCACCATATGTGTGAGCAGTCACCCATGCAGGTCAGGAAAGGGTATCAGATACCCTGGATCTGGAGTTATGGATGATTGTGACCCCCCCATGGTAAGTGCTGGGGATTGAACTTGGCTCTTTTGCAAGAGCAATACATGCTCTTAACTACTGAGTCACCTCTCTAGCCCCTTTATTCTATCTATCTCTTAGTCTACGAAAGTACTTTCTGCTTTCTGTTTTGAGACAAGACTCTCACTGTATAGCCTTGGCTAGCCTAGAACTCATCATGTAGACCAGGCTGGCCTCTAACTAGAAGAGATCCATCTGCCTTAGCCTCCCCAGCACCACGGTTAAAGGTTTGCCACAATGGGTGGAACTAGAAAAGATCATCCTGAGTGAGGCAACCCAGACCAGGAAGACACACATGGTATGTACTTACTTATAAGTGGACATTAGCCATAAAGAACAAGATAAGTAACTATGCAACAATCCACAGACCCAAAGAAGTCAAGGGAGGATCCCCGAATCTCACTCCGAACAGAAAACAAAAGAGACATCTAAAGTAGATGGAGGGAGGGAGCTGTGTGGGAGAGGAGATGGGGAGGGTAATGGGGGTGGGGATCAGGTGTGGGGAGGACTGGGAGAGGGAGGGAATAGGTGGGGGAGCATCTCTGGGACAGGACAGAACCCTGGGAGTCTATGAGGTGACCCCAGCTGAGATGCCTAACAGTGGATATGGAACCTGAAATCACCACCTCCTATAGCCAGGTGAGACTTCCAGTGTAGGGACAGGGACACCAACCCACCCATAAAACCTTTGACCCAAAATATGTCCTGCCTACAAGAAATGTAGGGATAAAGATGGAGCAGAGACTAAGGGAATGCAAACCAATGACTGGCCCAACTCGAGACCCACACCATGGAAAACGGCCAACTCCTGACACTATTAATGATACTCTGCTGTGCTTGCAGACAGGAGCCTAGCTAGCATAACTGTCTTCTGAGAGGCTTCATCCAGCAGCTGATGGAGACAGATGCAGAGACCCACAGCCAAACAATAGGCTGAGCTCGGGGAGTTTTGTGGAAGAGTGGGAAGAAGGAGAGAGGGAGCCAGAGGGGTCAGGACACCACAGGAAGGCCTACAGCGTAAACTAACCTGGCCCATGGGGGCTCACAGAGATTGAACCACCAACCAGGGAGTGCATGGGCCGGACCTAGACCCCCTACACATATGTAGCAGATGTGCAGCACGGTCATCGTGTGGGTCCCTTAATAATGGGAGTAGGGGCTGTCTCTGACTCTGTTTCCTGCCTTTGAATACCTTTCCCCTAGCTGGGCTGCCTTGTCTGGCCTCAGAGAAAGAGGATGCTCTTAGTCCTGCAGTGACTTGAGATGCCAAGGTGGGATGGTACCATTTAAGGGCCTCCCCTTCTCTAAGAAGAAAGAGAAGAGGTAGTGGGGGAGGGGGCTGTGAGGGCAGGACCAGGGGAAGAGGGGGAAGGGGGCTGGTGTCAGGCTGTAAAGTGATTAATAAAAAAGAAAATAAAGATTTGCCACCATGTCCAGCATAATGAAAATACATATTTAAGATTAAATAAATACTTATTTAGCTGGGCATAGTGGCACATGCCTTTGATCCCAGCACTCCAGAAGCAGATCTCAGTTTGAGTTTGAGGCCAGCCTGGTCTAAGAGCAAGTGCCAGGACAGCCAGGGCTACACAGAGAAGCCTTGTCTGGAAAAACAAAAAAGATTTAGTCAAGAGACAGCAAGATAACAAATTTACTGACTCCTTAAAGGACTTGAATCTAAATCACATTTACAACACAATGTAACAGTCTGACGTTGCTATCCACACAGTGTTAAACTACACAGATTTTGTCTGCTATGGGTCTTACACAGGCTTTATTGTCATCTAGATTTTTAGGAAGGCTTTTACACATATTTTTGTGGGTCACCTATGAGTTACAGAGTTACATTCCAGCAAGGGCTGGCTAACTTTTCAGGGTTTTGAATACCTTTCTTAACTTAGCAAGAAAAGACAGAAGGGACAGAAAATACACAGGGGAAAAAAAAAAAACCCACAACTTTCTGTTCACCCTGTAATTACCATCTTGGATACAAAAATACTTGGTTTCTTGAAGAACTAGTGGAACTAACAAATTATTGCTTTCTCCTTAAGGGCCAAGTAGGAGGAAGAACCCAATGGTACAGGCAGAACAGGAAGCTCGCTGCTGAGCCTGGAGGTACTGGCTGGGCCCAGAACATTTTGTTTACCTCACTGTGTATCTTTCGCTAGCCTCAAACTTTATTATATCCATCTATGGTCTCAAACTCACAAAGACCCACCTGCCTCTCCCTCCCAAGTGCTGGAATTAAAGGTATATACCATCGCATCTCACTGTACCTCCACATTTAGCTCTAGAACATCTATTTTTATTTGTGTGTGTGTGCGTGCGTGTGATTGTGTTGCCTGCATGCATGTCTGTACACCACATATGTGCCTGATGCCCACAAAGGCCAGAAAAGGGCATTGGATCCTCAGGCACCGAAGTTACAGACGTTGTGAGCCATCATGTGGGTGTTGGGAATTGAACTCAGGACCTCCAGAAGATGAGCCACTGCTCTTAACTGCTGAGCCATCTCTCCAGGTCCCCAGAATACATTTTTGTTTGTTTGTTTTGCTTTGAAGACAGAGTTTCTCTGTATCAGAATATGTTTTATTTGTATTTTATTTTATTCTTGGTTTTTCGAGACAAGGTTTCTCTGTGTAGTCTTGGCTACCATAGACTTGTTTTGTGGGTCTCAGTAAACTCACCAGGGACTCAGCAGCTATAGATGGCAGCTGGGGCTGAAACCTCTAGTTAACATTTTAAAGATGAGCCTTTTAACCTTTTGATAGAAAAGACAGACACCTTTAATTCCAGCACTCAGGAGGCAGAGGCAGGCAGATGTCTGTGAGTTCAAGGCCAGCCTGGACTACAGAGTGAGTTCCAGGACTGCCAGAGCTACACAGAGAATTCTGCCTCGAAAATCCAAAAGGAAAAAAGGAAGGAAGGAAGGAAGGGGCTCACAGACAGTCCTCACAAAACATGTGCATGTGCCCTAGACAAACTGCTGTCAATTATGCCACACCCATGTGAGGGACTTCCCAGGGGAGGGCATGGCACTTCGTCCTTACAGACTGCAGTGGGCTGCTTCTTTCTTACTGCCTTCTGATGCCCAGAAAACAGCCCTGGCCAGGGCCCACCAATTTCAAACATGAAGCAAGGGAGCAATCAGAGGCTGGAGAGATGGCTCAGAGATTAACAGCAGCATTTCCAGAGGACCTGGGTTCAAATCCCAACACCCATAAGGCGGCTCACCACCATCCGCAACTTCTGCTCCACGAGACACAATAGCCTCTTCTGGCCTGCAGAGGCACCAGGCATGCACATGGCACACAGACACATGTGCAGGCAAAACACCCAGACTTGATACAATAAAAATGAAAATTTGAAGCCGGGTGTGGTGGCGCACGCCTTTAATCCCAGCACTCGGGAGGCAGAGGCAGGCGGATTGCTGTGAGTTCGAGGCCAGCCTGGTCTACACAAGGCTACACAGAGAAACCCTCTCTCCAAACCAAAAAAAAAAAAGAAAAATTGAAGAAGGGAAAAAAAGGGAGAGAAGTGGGCGGGGGAAGGAGGGAGGGAGGGAGGGCAGGAGGGAGGGAGGGAGGAAATAAAAAGGATCTGCCATGGCCTGGAGGCCTTTGTGTCCCAACAGTAACCCTAGATAGGGACCTTCAGCTGCCATGGGTTGGTCAGCCAACCACCACAGGCAGGGGGAAAGTCCCCTTGTGGGCCTCCAAATTGCTGTGGGCAACAGCGTCAGGCAGGGCCCTGCTGCAGGAGGTGAAATACCAAGACACACAGAGAGAAGACACCGTGAGAGAGCAGCAGCGAGTTTCCAGAGAGGGGGCTGGGTTGCCGAGGGGTGGGCGTGCTCTTACTGCAGTGGATGGGGGGGGGGGGTGTCTGATCTTTTCTGGGACTCCTGTGTGGGTTCCTGTCTGAGGGGGCAGGCGGACCTCTCATTATCTTGCTGAGTAGTAAATTTTACAGTGAGTTGTTTTTCCAGAGACTGGCCATTTGTGTAATGCACCATGGGCCATTAACAGTCGGGCTCCAGGTATCATGTGTCCTTGAGGGTCAGGTTCAGGGGTGGCCTGATTTTTTTTTTTTTTTTTTTTTTTTTTTTTTTTGACACAGGGTTTCTCTGTGTAGCCTTGGCTGTCCTGGACTCACTTTGTAGACCAGGCTGGCCTCGAACTCACAGAAATATCCACCCACCTCTGCTTCCCAAGTGCTGGGATTACAGGCATGTACCACGGTGCCCAAGTGCCTGATTTCTTTTCTTTTTTAATTTTATTTATCTTTATTTTATGCACATTGATGCCTGCATGTATACATGACTGTGTAAGGGTGTCAGATTCCCTGGAACTGGACTTACAGACAGTTGTGAGCTGCCATGTGGGTGCTAAGACTTGAACCCAGATCCTTTGGAAGAACAGCCAGTGCTTTTAATCACTGAGCCATCTCTCCAGTCCCCTTCCTGATTTTTGTTTTGTTTTGTTTTGTTTTTTTTTGTTTTTGGTTTTTTAAGGCAGGGTTTCTCTGTGTAGCCTTGGCTGTCCTGGACTCACTTTGTAAACCAGGCTGCTTTCCAACTCACATCCATCTGCCTGCCTCTACGCCCTGAGGGCTAGGATTAAAAGCATGCGACACTATGCCTGGCCTACCTGCCTGATTTCTTAAAGTCTAGGATTTTTGCTTTGACTTCGGGTCTTTTGTCTCCATAGGCAGGATCTCTAACAGCAGCCTCCGTCCATCCCAAGCACCGGTCAAATGTCCATGGGACTCAGCAGCTACTGGGATGTCTGAGGAGGAGCAGAAGTAGGCAGGCCTAGCATGGCATGTAAACATCCCACCTCTTGGACAATTAGTTCCTCAAAGGGGCAATGCTGGGTACACACTGCCTGTAGCCCCTCAGCCTTCATTCTGGCATCCCCCAGTCTGACAGGCTCTTGCCCACTCTGTGACTCATGGCTACTTTTCTATGGGCCACATCTGGCTGCTGAGAGGATCTCACGTGGTTCAAGCCACCTCCTGCACACACAGCATGTTCCTATAGAAATAACTGCCCACCATGGCAGCAGCTCCCTCGTTTTCCCCTATATAGCTCCACAGCTATTGACCATTAGTTATTATGCGTCACCTCTGATGCTCCAGGAACCAAGACGCACCCAGACACAGCACCTACTCAAGACTAAACAGCCTGCATGGTAGCAGAGGACCAGCGAATCTAGAATTCAGCATGGGCCCCACCTGCAGGCAACCTTGACCATCCGTTGGGGGAAAGTCTGACCAGGCTCCCACCATCTAAGATTGCTACACACACACACACACACACACACACACACACACATACAGGCACATACACACACATATACACACACACACATACAGGCACACACACACACACACACACACACACACACACACACACAGTAGCAGCAGACATGCTGGGGATCACGGCACCTCTTCAGTGAATAGTTTAGGAGCTGACAGGCACAGCACCTGGCTTTCTTCAAACTTCCCCTTGGGACCTCAGCAGAAATCTGTTGCATTTCCTTTGATGTCACCTGACAGACCCCGTTGTCTGCCTCTCCTTTCCCCATTCCCTCCGTTGTTTTAGCGTGTGACAAAAACACTTTACACACTGGCCTAAGTCACCCAGATCTTTGAGAGCCTCCCCAACCTAGAAAGATCAAAGCCCACAATGGGGCTCAGAGAGGCCACTGGAGTCTCATCAGTCCTGAGGCCCCCACGCCCCCCGTTGAACTAACTATTGTTTGTTTGCTTCCTTGCTTGCTTGAGACAGGTTGTCACTACACAGCCTCGGCTGATCTGGAACTCTGTATAGGCTAGGCTAACCTCAAAGTCACAAATATCCACCTAACTCTGCCTCTAAATGCTGAGATTAAAGGCATGTGCTCACCAGGTCAGGGTCACTCAGGCCAGGACTGACCCAAGACTGGCTCAGTCTCCTAGGTTCTGAGAGCATCCTTCTGCCTCATCCAATGTAGTCAGTCATCAATGTAGTCAGTGGCAGACATTTGTCACACTGCACATTAACCATGGAGACCAAAGACAGGGCAGACCTTTCCTCACAGAGCTTACAGCCATGACCTCTGAGAGCCAGGTTGCTGTCCTGTGATTGCCGGGAACCAAAAGTAGAGGCCATTGACCCCCAGGCACAGAACTGGAGAGGGAAAAGACTGAAGGAACAGGGCTAGTCCTCAGTTCCCTTACCGTACTCCAAGTCCCAGCTCCAAGATCCATCCTCCCTCTCCCTCTCCCTTTCTCTTTCCCCCCTTTCTCTCCTCTCCCCATCCTTTTGGTTTTTAGAGACAAGGTTTCTCTGTGTAGCCCTGGCTATCCTGGAATTTGCTCTGTAGACCAGGCTGGCCTCAAACTTAGAGATCCACTTGCTTCTGCCTCCCAAGTGCTGTTAAAGGTGTGCAGTCAGGCTGGAGAAATGGCCCAGTGGTTAAGAGCACTGACTTTTCTTCCAGAGGTTCTGAGTTCAATTCCCAGCAACCACATGGTGGCTCACAGCTATCTATAATGTGATCTGATGTCCTCTTCTGGCCAGCAGGTGTACATGCAAATAGAGCACTCATATGCAAAAAATAAATAAACCAAATCTTAAAAAAAAAAAAAGGCATGGGTCACCATGCCCAGCTCCATCATCTCTCATAAGCACATGGCCCCTATGCAGAGCCAGGGGCTGAGCTGACCCAGGGTAGACACTGACCCAACTGTTTACCACACAGGCTGACTCCTCACGGCTGTCCATGCTCACTAGCTACTGAAAGGCCCAAGGTGAGGGGCAGGTTCCTCAGGCTCTGCCCCTGGCCCTGACAGCCTTCTGCACCATGGCAGATTAGGCCTCCTATGGGAGTATTAGGGCAGTCCATGGAGGAGGGCCAACACTTCCCACAGAGGGTTGAGGCTCCTTGTAGGGGTCAGAGATTCCATGGAGGTTTGGGGCTCCCAGTGGGAACCGCACTGCTAAAGCTGGAAGCCCCAATGGGTCCCTGGGATTCTGGCCAACTTGATCTGGGCACATGTTCCTAGAAACAATGTCTGCCCATCTCAAGCTTCCCTCTTGCATTAATTTCCCATCTGCACTAACCTCAGCAGGTGTAGTCCGCCTGAGCCATCCGCAGGCCAGGACCTGGTTCCCGAGGACACAGGTATCTAAAAGGAAGGAGGGAAAGAAAGAAAGAGTAGTGTAGACTGGAAGCTGAAAGGAGAGTCACCCTCCACTTCTGGTAGGCTGACACTTTTTTGGTGACACCATCTCTGTGTCCTGGCTGTTTGGAGTGAGGTGGTCTGTGCCATGCTAACGCAAGGCTGTATGGTTACCATGTGGTGCCTCAGGACCAGACAAAACAGACATGATCCAGGCAGGGCAGGCTCCACACTGACCCAAGCAAGAGTGTGCACCTATGGCCTGTGGCCAGTAGGTGGAGAGGTTTCTGGGATACAGATGCTCTGTTTGCCAGGCTGGCTGGGAGAGCATGGGGCTGGAGAAAGCTCCTCCTCTGCCCTCTCTCTGTGCAGTCACTTGGCATTAAAGAACTTCCTTTCCAGGTACTTGCTATTCCCCACGGCAGCTCCTGTCTCTGATCACCCCACTGTTGGCAGTGGAGCATTTAAGAGACACAACTTACTATTGTAGCACACAGCCTTTAAACTCCAGGAGGACACTAAGGAAAAGTAGCTGACCAGTTTGCTAATGACTGTCTCTCTGGCGACTTAGCAGTAGCTGTCTCCTTTTTCTGAAGTGATGACTGTACTTTCCTGTTCCAAGAGGCTGCTCCAAAAATACAGCCTCCTTTAAATAAACTGCGGTTGCACTTCCCCAAGGGGAGGCGCGTTCTTCCTCCCCCTGATCTGCCTGTCACCAGGAAAGCAAGGCTGCTTCTCCACCAGCCTTAGAAAGCGAGCTGGGGCTTCTGGGGTGGCTCTGTGTGTGCGGATGCCACGTTTACCTCCTGAATCCTCTCTCAGGGCCTGAGGCTGCTCCATGCTCCAGGAGCAGAGAGAGAAAAGGAAGGAACAGAAAACCTGAGTAGGGGCACTTGCCGGCAGAGGCCTTGTGCCAGGAAGCTCTGTCCCTATTCAATTCCCGAATCCTCAAATGACTCCACCGCCCCCTTCCCCCCCCCCCCCCGGAGGAGACAAGCCTGTGCAGGAAAACTGAGGCTCAGCTTGGAGCTCCACACACTGCTTGTCTGAAGGTGTCCTACGGAATCTCAGGGCTGCATATAGATGTCTCACAGTTCCCTGGGCTAGAGGACACAAGGACACATCGGCTCTGAGCCACCTTTATTTTATTATTATTTTTGGTTTTTTGAGACAGGGTTTCTCTGTGTATCCTTGGTAGTCCTGGACTTGCTTTGTAGACCAGGCTGGATTCGACCTCACAGAGATCTACCTGCCTCTGCCTCCTGAGTGCTGGGATTACAGGCATGTGCCACTATGGCTGGCTTTTATTTTATTTTTATTTTTTAAAGATTTATTTATTTATTGTATATACAGTGCTCTGCCTGCATGTACACCTTCATGCCAGAGGAGGGCATTAGATCATATTATAGATGGTTGTGAGCCACCATGTGGTTACTGGGAATTGAACTCAGGACCTCTGGAAGAGAGACAGTGCTCTTAACCAACGAGCCATTTCTCCAACTCCCCCCAATACTTTTATTTTATTTTATTTTTTAGCGGTGACAATGGCCACCATTCTAGAGCTGTGCTCTTAGAGTTTCTTCTGCTAACCCTCCCTCAGCCCAGTATGCCAAGCAAAAAACACACCTGAATCATTAAGATATGAAAAGTGTGGCTGGAGAGATGGCTCAGTGGCTAAGAGCACTGTCTGTTCTTCTAATAGGTCCTGAGTTCAATTCCCAGCAACCACATGGTGGCTCACAACCATCTACAATGTGATCTGGCGCCCTCTTCTGGCCTGCAGGGGTACAAGCAGGCAGAGCACTGTATACATAATAAGTAATAAATAAAATTTTTAAAAAGATATGAAAAGTGAACAATCTTGTAACCTTGTAACTACAATCTTGTAGTTGATTCAACAGAAGAGAACACTTGCCACAAACCGAGACATGTGTGAACCCTCATTCTGCACACACACCCTACAGTAAATAAATAAACTAGGGTTTTTTTTTTTTTGGTTTTGTTTCTTGTGGTTTTTGGTTTTTCAAGACAGGGTTTCTCTTGTAGCCTTGGCTGTCCTGGACTCACTTTATAGACCAGGCTGGCCTCGAACTCACAGAAATTTGCCTGCCTCTGTCTCCTGAGTGCTGGGATTACAGGTGTAATTTAGAAACATTTTAAGGGGTGGCACATGCCTTTAATCCCAGTATTCAGGTGGTAGAGACAGGTGGCTATCTGTGAGTCTGTCAGTGAGGGCCCACCATTCTTCTGTAAGGGGCAGAAAGAGTGAAGATGGTAGTTTCCCCAAGGGGCTGGGAGGCTTGGACACAGGTACACAGGCTCACAGACCCCTTAGGTGCCAAGGAGCCTCAACACCAAAAGCTTTACACGCTCCTGAGCCCACACCGCTAAGTGATCAAGACAGCTGTGCTGGCAGACACGGCTTATAGACAATCTTCCATTAGGCAGGGGCTGACAGGCAGAAGTGACAAGCATGCTGGGGGGCGGGGGTGGCGCACATCTTTAATCCCAGCACTTGGGAGGCAGAGGTAGGCGGATCGCTGTGAGTTCGAGGCCAGCCTAGTCTACAAAGCGAGTCCAGGACAGCCAGGGCTACATAGAGAAACCCTGTCTCAAAAAATTAAAAAAATAAAAAAATAAAAAAAAAGAAAAACAAAAAACAAAAACACAAAACCAAAAAAGAAGGCGGGGGGGAGGGCAGGGAAGCAGTTCTGCGGCTCACATCCCAACTGCACTGGGGTGAGGCAGGAGGAGAGATGTTCCTCAGGGCTGGGGAGATGGCTTGCTGGGTAAGTATGAGGAGGAGACCTCTGGTCCCCAGCACCCATATAAAAGCCAGCAGGGTGTGACAGCTGCCGCAGGTCACAGTGCTCAGTTCCTGAGGCAGAGACACAGGATCCCCAGAGTAAGCTGGCCAACTAGACTTTCCAAAGTAATGAGGTCCAGAGGTTCAATAAAAGACTCTGCCTTAAGAGATAAGAGAAGAATGATTAAGGAAGATGCCAGATGTCACCTCTGGCCTCCACACCTATGCACATGACACACACACACACACACACGTTCCCACACACATGTGAATATGCATGCCCCACGCCCAAGAAGAGATGTATTTATGACACCCCTCCAGTAAGTAGGGTCCTAGGGCACCAAGGCAGAGAAGGAAAATTGTCCCGTTGAAATGACCTCCCTGACCTTTGGCAGCATAGCCTAACTCCACCCACCCTCAGCATATACTCTACTACAGGAACGCCATTTCCCAGAGGCAGGAGCCCCCCACTACCCAGCGTTCCTGCCTATCACAGGCTCCCAGCCACATAAAAAAAAAATGTGGGCGTTCATCTTGTGTGTGTGTGTGTGTGTGTGTGGTTTTTTGAGACAAGGTTTCTCTGTGTAGCCTTGGTTGTCCTGGACTTGCTTTGTAGACCAGGCTGGCCTCGAACTCACAGCGATCCACCTGCCTCTGCCTCCCAAGTGATGGGATTAAAGGCGGCGTGCACCACCACGCCAGCTTCTTTTTCTCTTTCTTTCTTTTCTTTCTTTTTTCTTTTTTCTTTTTCAAGACAGGGTTTCTCTGTGTAGCTTTGGCTGTCCTGGATTCACTTTGTAGACCAGGCTGGCCTCAAACTCACAGCGATTCACCCGCCCAAGTGCTGGGATTAAAGGTGTGCACCACCACGCCCTGCCACTTTGAACAATTTAAACAGGGAAAGGAGACTACAAGTCTGGACACTTGGGCAGATGAGAGGTTTACACAGCAAAGATATTGTTAGAATCATTTCTTAAATACAGCAGTGTTTTTTTGTTTTTTTCCCAGCAGCTGTTACCCGGGGTCACCTTGCCCACCTGGAAGAACTGCTGCTTTTCCTGAATAGCCCAGGGGGCTTAAGGAGGGCCCAGGGGTTAAGGATGGTCCCTGGAGCTGGTCCCTAGAAGGCGTTCTTTGATGTGCAGATGGCCCTGCAGGCTGGCTGTAACTCAGGGTTACCATCTTTTGTTATGGGAATAAGGCTTAATTGGAGGTCCACCTTGATGAATAAGTGCTAGCAGAAACTTTCTCAGCAACCCTAAACTTCAGTTACGGCACAGACTTCTTTCTCAACGTTTCTTTTTTTCTTTTTTTTTTTTTTTTTGGTTTTTCGAGACAGGGTTTCTCTGTGTAGCCTTGGTTGTCCTGGACTCACTTTGTAGACCAGGCTGGCCTCGAACTCACAGCGATCCTCCTGCCTCTGCCTCCCGAGTGCTGGGATTAAAGGCGTGCGCCACCACGCCCGGCTTTTCTCAACGTTTCTAACAAGCTGTTAGCACTCTACCTTTCTGTTGTATGGGAGGCAGCCTGCCTTTAGCTAAATTCTACTTGCTGTAATAAGTGTTTTATAAGTATTTCCCAAGTAAGCTCACTAGTAAATTCTTTTTCTTTGTTTCTCTGTTTCTTTCTTTTGTTTGGCTTTTTGTTTGTTTGTTTTTTGTTTTCCAAGACAGGGATTCTCTGTGTAGCCCTAGCTGTCCTAAGTGCTGGGATTTAAGTAAGACCCAACACTTCCCAGAAACATTAGTAAATTTATTTTTTTAAATATTTATTTATTTATTATTTATACATATTCTGCTCGCATGTTTACCTGCCTGTCAGAAGAGGGCACCAGATCTCATTGTAGATGGTTGTGAGCCACCATGTGGTTGCTGGGAATTGAACGCAGGACCTTTGGAAGAACAGGCAGTGCTCTTAACCTCTGAGCCATCTCCCCAGCCCCAATTTATTTATTTTTTTATGGCATCAATTTTACTACAAGTTTCTCCAGCATCACCGTCACTTGTCACTTGAATGCTGACCCTTCCCTGGAGGCTGGCCCCCAGCTCCACTGTACTGAAAGGTGGTAGAAGCTCTTAGAGGAGGAACATAGTGGGAAGTCTTCACTGGAGGGACAGGCCTAAGGGGGCCTGCGGGGGCCCCAGCAAGGTCTTTCTCTTGGCTTGTTTGTTTTTACATCCAGGTCACCAAGATGATCAGCTGTGCGCTATCACATGCTCCTGTCAAAGTCAGACTCATCAGAGACCACAGAGTAATGGAGCTAATTGACATAGACTGCGACTTTCCCAACTGTGAGCCAAACAAAACCCTGAAAGCAAAACAAACAAATCCTTTCTTCTTTATGCGTTCATTATCTTCCACATATGTTAAAGTGACAGTGTGGAATCAGTGGGCTAAAATGAGCTACAGTGGAGATAACACTCTCCACAGACATGCACAGGTGTACACAATCCACATCCAGCCTTTGTGTGTGTGTGTGTGTGGGGGGGGGTGACCAGACTAGGTTTCATGTGCCTGAAGTGGCCTGCATGCTGCACAGGGCCAGTGTCTGTCCCCTACACACTCAGCACCTGCTCTCTGCCCTCGTGGTGCTCTCCATCGGCCAAATCAGCAGCGCCCCCTTCTGGGCTCAAGTGGACTTTCCCAGTGTAGTGGTTGTCCCCAGACAATTGCTTCCACCTGGTTTCCAAGAACCAGCTATTTGCTAGGAGTTGAGCTGCAACTGTTTGTTGTGATGTAGAGACATCCGTAAGAAGAGGAAAGATCAAGTCTCTGTCTTTCTCCTTCTCCTCCCTTTCATTTGCCGTGGGCAAAACCTAGAAAACCAGCAGGTGAGGAAGCAGCACTGTGAGGACCGCATTTTCTAGCTTCTGTAGCTGGTGCTAGGACACCCAGGGCCGAGCTGGCTGACACTGCTGAGCTGGCTGCACTTTCTAGAGACAGTGACCAACCAGCCCTAGAGCCCACCTTTCACTCATACCCAGGTGGCTAGGCCCTCACCCAGCCGCTGTTTCTAAGGGACGTCTTGCTCTCATCACCTCAGACAGGTACCGGACACTTGGGGACAGTGCCTACGCACCAAGCCTGCTGAAATGTCCCATGCCAGCCCACCCTCAGTTCTTACTCTGACTCGCCTGCTCAACCCACAGAAGCCTCAGGAGATCCCCATCTTAGGGTTCCATTGCTGTGATAAAATACTGACCAAAGCGGCTCGAAGGGGAAACAGTGTTAATTTGGCTTACATATCCCAGGTTGCAGCTCACTGAGGGAAGCAGGCCAGGAAGTCGAGCAGGCCAGGAAGGTAGAAGCAGGAACTGAAGAGGCTACGGAGAAATGCTGCTTGTTGGCTTGTTCCTCGTGGCTTGCTCAGCCTGCTTTCTAATATCATCCAGGCCCGCCTGCCCAGGGGTGGCAGCAGGCAGTAATCTGGACCCTCCCCCATCAGTCATTAACCAAGAGAACATCCTGCAGACTTGCTTACAGGCCAGCCACTCTTACGGAGGCATTTTCTCAACCAAAGTTTCTCTTCCCCGGGCATGTCTAGATGTGTCAAGTTGACAAAACCCAACCAGTCCAGCCCCTGCCACCTCCCCTTGTTCCTTCTGTCTCCTGGTCATCAGAGGCTTCCCAGGTAGTTCTCCTGTGTGGCCCCTGCATGCTGTGAATCCCCTGTGGAGACAGGCATTTTACCATCAATAGCGGTCTCCTTGCCTGCTGCTCTCACTTTTCCTTGATGAGAAAGGAACCCCCTATTAAGACAGGCTGGGGAAGGAGACTGCTCAGTGGGTCCTACAACACAGCACACAAAGCCAGCGCACCTGAGGTCCATCCCCAGACCCGCAGCGGGAGGAGAACCGACTCTGGAAAAATTATCCTCTGACCCCCACAAGCATGCCATGGCACACACATACCACCCTCCACTAATAATAAAAAAATATTTTTTAAAGATTTATTTTATTATGTATACAATGTTGTGCCCCCATGTGTGCCTGCAGGCCAGAAGAGGGCACCAGATCTCATTATAGATGGTTGTGAGCCACCATGTGGTTGCTGGGGATTGAACTCAGGACCTTTGGAAGAACACACAGTGCTTGTAACCTCTGAGCCATCTCTCCAGCCCAAAAACATTAAAAAAAAAAAGATGAATCTTTGTTGGCGGGCACACAGCTGAGTGACTTGGTGAATATGAGTGCCCTACTCAAGAGACAGAGTGAACTTCTTAGCAAGAATTCGTTGTGCAAAGGGTAACCAGGCAGGCTGTAGAAATCCAGTGAAAAGGAGTCAAGGCCATGGCTGGTGTGACAGTGCCAGTGGGGACTGAAGGAGGAAGGGGGAAGGCAGGTCTCTTAAGCATTCTTGGTACTTAAGGATTCCTACTTCCAGCTCCCTGTCCCTGCCCTGGTCCTGGGTCCCTGTCTACACCCAGCTCTGGTGTGTGCTGCAGGAAGGGTGCACCCCGAGGGAAGAAGGCACCAGGTAGAAGGGAGCCAGAGGTCAGTGGACCAACGCTTCTGTAAGCTGCAACAAAGCAGGCCGGAGGACAGGGTTGGTTGTTTTTTTGAGATAAGGTGTCTCTGTGTAACAGCTCTGGCTGTCCTGGAACTCACTCTATACATCATGCTGGCCTCGAACTCACAAAGATCCAACTGCCTCTGCCTCCCGAGTGCAGAGATTTTATTTTATTGGTTTTTTGTGACAGGGTTTCCCTGTGTAGCCTTGGCTGTCCTGGACTTGCTGTGTAGACCAGGCTGGCCTCGAACCCACAGCGATCTGCCTGCCTCTGCTGGGATTAAAGGAGTGTGCCACCACGCCCGGCCCCTGAGTACGGAGATTAAAGGTGTGTGCCACCACTTTCAGCCTGAGGACAGCTGTTCTAACTTTCCAGGGTAAAGCAACCCACTCACCCACTACCCCCTCCTGTAAGTGCTAGGCTTTCTGAATACACTTCAGAGACCTAAAAGGCATCAACAGACTGGAAGCTATCAGGGTGTAGGGAGTAGTGGGCAGACAAGACAGCATGGAAGAGTCACATGCTGGCACTGCCTCTCTGGGGAACTGTGGCTCCACTTGGACCAGGAAGCTGATATGTCAGTAGGGAAAACCTGGGTTTCCTGCCTTGACTGCACTTGGTAGAGGCCCAGACAGCTCTCCAACCCAGTGGGCCTCCAGAGACTCTAGGCATCACTGTGACAGTGTAGGACTCTGGAGTATGTGGCCTTGTTACACACTCCTTCCTGGGGTCTGGGCTACAGGGACCAATCAGTAGCCTCAACTTTAGTGCAGATGCTCAGCTAGGAATCCCCTTTCTTGTTTAAGCCAGTAGAAACCTGGCTCAGGCCCTGATGTAGTGAGTCACACCACCCATTCTTTGCACCCCTTCGATTCCTATCAAGTCAGAACTTAGTAAAGTGGTGACAAAAAGCGCTTGTTCAGAGCATCATAGTCTGCTTAGGAGCACGGTGGAAACTGACAACTGGAAACAGGTAATAGAGGGGCACTTCAGCTGTAGAGAGGCCCTGAGAGGAAAGTTCCCTCCCACTGCCCAAGCCTGTTCCCTTGGAAACCACAGCCAGCAGTCAAGAAACTAGAGATGCATGCTTGCTCTCTTCGGAGCCTTAACCAGGACCCAGACTTCCCCTAGAGGCAGATCCTGGAACTCCATTTAGGGACTTGGAGGTGACACAAGGAGATGAGGTGGCCTAGTGCCCACGGGCTTCCTCTCTGGTCTGTCCCTCCCTCAAGGTGCAGGCCAAGGCTTCCTGGCATAAGCCCCTGCCCACAGTGACTTCAGTATGCTGGGGCGGGGGAGGGGGACTTCAAGGATGAGATGTCACAATATGGAAATATGACAGAAGGGTGTCATCTTCAGAAGAGATTATAAGCCTGGAAGGATGCCTGTTTTGCATACAAAACTGTGGTGAAAGTCCCCGCCATCTGAGGTCATAGATAAGGAGATGGCCTGGACAGTAGACAGAGCAGTAAAAACATGGGCAGATGTGGGTGGGCAGATGCCAGGAGAGGCACACTAGATGTTAGGGAAGGCAGGTGGGCAGACGGATGCTACAAAGATGCATGAGTGACTGACAGGTGGGTGGAAATGTTAGAATATGTATGTGTGCAAGCTCGTGGGCACAGGCTGCACAGTTGTCTGTAGTGTGACCTTCCTAGGGCCATGTCTGATGACCAGCTGAAGGAAATGAGATACAAAGGCAAGACCCAGGTCACAGTATCCTGCCATATACTGTATGAGGAGACAGTAAGTGCACCTCAGCCTGTGATCCCCAGCTGTCCTTGCCACACAAGGCTACTGAGGACACAGCCTTACCCAGATATCCCCCAAGTCAGTTCTAGAGGAAGGGGCAGAGAGTGGGAAGTTTCTCTGTGGGTGATGAAAAGGTCCTAACACAGGCTGTGTCTCTGCACCTGTGACACGCTACGAAACTGGACACCTGTGGTGGGCAAACAACACACGGTGGGATGAAAACATCACTTCAGTTTACAGATCCACCTGCCTCTGCCTCTTCCTCCTGAGTACAGGGACTAAAAGCTAGGACTAAAGGCATGAGCCACCAAAAGCATAGCCAGACTTTGGATTTCTTGTTTTGTTTTTTGGTTTTTCGAGACAGGGTTTCTGTGTAGCCTTGGTTGTCCTAGACTCGTTTTAGACCAGGCTGGCCTTGGACTCATAGCGATCTGCCTGCCTCTACCTCCTGAGTGCTGGGATTAAAGGCATGCCACCACGCCCGGCCTCAACTTTGGATTTCTTAAAACACCTTTAAGTGTTTGAACCTCTAAGACCATGGGACTAAGTTTGTAAAGTGTTTTATATTGATACTGATATTAATATGTCGGGGGGGGGGGAATGTTGTGGCTTAATAATGATGTTTCTGTCAAATTGACAAAAGATCTATTTTGCTGACTAGTTTTATGTCAATTTGACATAAGCTATAGTCATCCAAAGGCAGGGAACCTCAATTGAGAAAGTGCCTTTGAAGAACCAAACTGTAGGCAGGCAGGCCAGTAGAGCATTTTCTTAGTCATGTAGGAGGGCCCAGGCCACTGTGGGTAGTGCCACCCCTAGGCTACTGGTCCCGGGCATTAGGAATCGGCTAAGCTGGGTGTTGATGGTGTACGCCTTTAATCCCAGCACTTGGCAGGCAGAATTCCAGGACAGTCAGGGCTACGCAGAGACACCCTGTCTCAAAGTACCCCACCCCCTAAAAAAGGCTGAGTAAGCCAGTAAGCAGCATTCCTCCATGGCCTCTGCATCAGCTCCTGCCTCACTTCTTACCCTGACATCCTTCCTCCCCAGATGGCTTTTGGTCATGGTACTAACTGCAGCAACAGAAACCTTGAGAGTGCAGGTAAGAAAAGGGTCCTGCTCTTCGATTGGCAAGCTCTGCATGGAGCCAGGAATAAAGCGTTGGGGCTCAAAAAGGAAGGTCAGCTTCATCAGAGCCTGTAGGGAGGTCTAGCAGAGAAAGGGGACCAGGTTCCTATGGCTGGCTTCAGCAGAAGCATCCTCTCTGGGCACAGACTCACTTGAAGGACAGAGCCTACATCCAAGTCAGGAGGGCAGTTAAGAAAGCATGGAGCGCCAGGCAGTGGTGGCGCATGCCTTTAATCCCAGCCCTCGGGAGACAGAGGCAGGCAGGTCACTCTGAGTTCAAGGCCAGCCTGGTCTACAAAGTGAGTCCAGGACAGCCAAGGCTACGCAGAGAAACCCTGTCTCGAAAAACAAACAAACGAACAAACAGCATGGAAATAAATAAGAGTTGATATTTAATATAGCAGGCTATTAATAAAGCGGGCAGTCCTCCCCTCTGTGTGTGTGCAGGGAGGGCCCTTGTCTTATCTCATCAGCTAAAGACCTCAAGAGAAAAACCTGAGGTCCCCAGGACTGCCTTCAGGTCCATCCAAGATACAGCATCCCTTCTCTCTGGGCCTGGGCTTTGCCTGCCTGCAACCTTCACACATCATCCCCACTGCAGATTCTTCTGCCTCGGCCTCCTGAGTGCTGGGGTTAAAGGCGTGTGCTTGAGAAAGACTAAAAATAAATCACATTCCGCCCACCCTCCATACCTACTATGGGCTCCAACTTGAGGATTCAAACACCTGTAGATGCAAACAATTTGAAATCAAAGAACTCAGGCTGCACTGAACTTGCACGGGCCTTTCCTCTGTGTCCTTGGTTCATCGATACAGAGCAGCAGCCATTTGTGTAGAATCTTGCCTTGTCTAGGTGTGAACACACAGCACACAGGCAGGTGTGAAAGACAGCTTTCAAAGAGGGGCTTTAGCACTAGGGGTGCTTCGTGTTTGTGGGGTCCTGGAGCTCACCTGGTCAGCACCATGGAACTCCCTCTCTCCTGAGTTTTCATGCTTGTACGGGCTTGAGGGGCCTGTTTTCCGGCTGAGTTCACATACTCAGAGGCGGAGACAAATCTGGTGCATCACCTCCTCAGATCAACTGATGATAGAACAGGGACTGCCACACCCAGCAGGGCAGGGCAAGTTCCCCACCCTGGGAACAGAAGGTAATGCTGGGCACCCAGTCCACTCCCACATCCTGGGGCTATGTGGAGGCAGTAGAGCCTTCCTTGAAGCTGCAGCTGTATTCAGAGTCCCACCAGGAGCAGGAGCTGTCATGCCTAAGGCTGCAACAGGTCAACTGACCGTGCTGCAGAAAAGCCTGGAGGTCCTTCAGTTGCCTAGACAATTCTACTCCTGGGTGTCTCCCCCAGAGCAGTGAAGACACATGTGCACGATGTACAGCCCAGGGCAGACACCCCAAGTGTCCACAGGCATAAATGAAGCATACTCTAAGTGGGGTTGTCTAGACAGGGAGCTCCAGCACATGCTACAGGCATGAGTCCTGAGAAGAGCTAAGTGAAATACGCCAGATGCCAAGATCATGCCCCACACAATCACAGGTACACGTGTGCAGAGCAGGGTAGCCGGCAGACACGATGCAGATCAGAGGCTGCCAGCCCAGGGAGGGCTGCTAGCCAAAGCACACCAGGCATAACTGATGGCTGCCCTGCTGGTGGCCGCCCAGGCCTGAGAAAGTCCTAATAATTAATGAATGACAGAGTGGGTGGATGGTGTAGACTGCCCGTTCTCAAATCTACCCATACAGGATTAAAGATGACCACTTACACAGATGATGCCATCCTCAGCTGTGCATGACACATCAGTTAGGAGCCACAGTCAACAGCAGGGCATGTGGTGACTCGTGTGGAGTGAGGCAGTTACTAGAGGGAACCTCAGACAGAAGTGCTTCACATGGTGCAGGGGGCAGGCCTTCCCCCAGGACACAGGCATGGAGCCTGGGCCTCACTCAGTAGCAGCAACACTGATGAGAACCAGAGTGTCACCACACTTTTCAATGCTGTCTCCAGTGCACGCCTCCACCACAACCTCCACGGGCACGCAGATGGCTTTGGCACTGTCCTTCCTCCCATGGCCTGTCACCTGGCCCCATGCAACCCTGGCTGTCCCAGTGATCCCCAAGGAGAGACAAACCTGAAGCAAAAGGCCTGAGTCTGCCTTACTCTTGAGAAACAGCAGCCCAGTAAGGCCATGTCCTGGCCCCCAGGCTGGGGTCTCAATGCATGCTGTGTCCACAGGCACACTACAGTGTCCCAAAGAGAAGTGGTGGCAACAGCCAGGCCTTCCTGCCGTGGCCTTGTCACCTCTGTCACAGGAACCTCCTGAATACCCTCAACAGAGCAAGTATGGGAGGTGGAAGTACAGAGCACCAACCCACGGTCACCTGGAAGGCTCTTTTGCAAGGGTTCTCAGATGCACACACTTAAGTTAATAAAAATATACACATCACCCAGGAAGTGGCACCTACCACATCCCCACAGAAGTCCAAACAAAGGGCAGAAGCAGCCATGTGCTGTAAGGACCTGTAGTTTTATTTTGTGGGCAGCCCAAGGTGCCCATACAGGTTTTGTTTTCCTTACTTTCAGGGAGGGAGGCTGAGATGGGGGTCTTACGCTGGGACCCAGGCTGGACTCAATCTCTTGACCCTCTGGCCAGGGTCAGGTGTGGCCACTGCCCACAGTACATGTGAACCTTTGAGTCTTAATGAATTTCTGGTGTGCAGGCAGTGGCTCTGAGGCAGGATTGTTCTTGAAGGCCAGCACTAAACAAAGGGTCTCCTCCTCCATCCTGCTCCTGGTTCTCCCCTATCGGAAGCTCAGAGCCTCGGCATTCAGAGGCTGCAGGAGCATGCCCAGGCACCCTACCCCAGGTGCAGTAAGAAGGCTGGCCGGCTTGGGCTGTGCACCTTACTTCTCACTCGGCAATGCCCGTTTCCTCTTCTGCTTTAGTTGCTGGACGCCAGCCCCCTTTGCTCTAGCATTAGGCTTCCTCCTCTTCCCAGGAGGCCCTCTTCGGCCAGCCTTCTCATCCATCCTCCCACTTCTCTTCCTCTTTATCCCCGGGCTAGGATCCGCACTTGAGGCTTCTGTCTCGCTTCCTGCTGTGGACACAGTGAGGCTTGTGAGCAAGCTGCTTGGGCAATACAGTGGGTTCCATTCACTCAACTCTTCAACTATGATGTCAGCATTAGGGACAGTACCAGCCATGGCTGCTGACCAGTGAGCAGCCATGACATGTGGATAGTGGATATCAGAGAGAGCTGGGCTCAAGGACCAAGTCCCCAGAAAGATTAGGCAGAGCTCAGGATAAAGGGCCCAGACATGAACCAGAGTGAGAAGAGGCTGCAGGAAGGGAGGCAGAGATGGCTATCTGACAAGTGGCCAGAGCCTGTACCCCAAGGCCAGCAAACATAACTCAACCTGCCCTGTCAGATCTGGAAGACTGAGGCTGGAGCCAGGCCTAGGGCAGGCTGGGGAGAAGGCTGCAGCTGGAACCAATATGGATGGACCTCAGTGAGGAGATAGCTGGACAGAGATGGTAAACCCAGTGACCCTTCACAGCACAAATCCTAGGTTAGCACATGAAAAAACTATCTCAGGGCAAGGCCACCAACAATGTACGGCAGGCCCTGGACAGTCTTTAGCAAGAATGCCGCATGCTAGCACACACACCGGGAAGGCCAGGGGGTAGAGGTCCAGAAAGCAACAGTGCCGAGTGGTGAGGCTCAGGACCACTGAAGAATAGAGAAGGACAGAGGAGGCTCCGATCAAAGAGTGCAAGAGGCCAGAGAGAGGTAGTCTAGTCAGAGCACTGAAAGACTTCCAACTAAAAAAGGGAATAGTGACGAGTGACGGGGTCCCAGGCCAGGAGCACTGTAAGCAGGGAGGGAGCCTAAGAAAAGGCAGCACCACAAGCAAGGGAGACAAGGAAGGTGAGGCAGCTCGTATGTCAATCATCGCCCAGGGGCCTACCTTTATCATTCTGTGGCTCCAATCTGGGCAAACGTTTCTTTTTCTTCTTCCTCTCCCGCCTCCCTTCTAGCAGCTTCTTGCAGGCTTTTTCAGAGATTTCATTTTCGGGGAAAATGCCTGAGAAGCAGGTGACAGTCAGGATGTGGAGGGAATGCATCATCTCCATTCTGCAAGGTCTGCTCTCATACGAGACTCAACATGTTTGCAATGACTAAGCTGCTGAGACCCATGTTAGGGGTAGACACAGACCCAGCTCAGAACCAAGGAAATATGGAGAGGCAGTCTGTGGCACACGTACAGTGCCAAGGTCTATTCCTCACACAGGCGATTAGGCTAGAGTGCATGAGGCTGCACATGCATAGTGGTGACTGATGTTCAGTTCTGCATTGGGTTCCGGGGCACACACCCATCACACGCACAGCACACACACTCTAGAGTGAACTTCATCTAGAAATATTGGCATGAGTTTATGGCCCACATGAAGCATCAAGGTACATTCTGGTGAGTGAAGAGAGGCTGGTTCCCTAGCAAGCCAGAACAGGACAATGAAAGGTCACAAGGCCTCCAAGGACCAACACTGGCAAAGAAGTCTGCGCACCACTCTGCAAGCACAGAGGAGCAATGAGTGCTGGAGCCTTTGAGCCTACCCTTCCCCCACCACGTCACAGACCTCTGCAGAGACCTCTCATGCCTCAGGGATGGCTGGGAACCGCTCCATCCCACAGGCACTGGCTCTTCCTGAGAGAGAGAGAGAGAGAGAGAGAGAGCGAGAGCAACAGATCCTCACCTCCAGCCAGATCCCGCAACCTGAAAGAACAACAGACAACATTAGCTCTGGCTGTGGCTCTGTCTTCACAGGGATTGTCTGATGTCCGCCTAGTTTTTAACAAAATCTCAACTTTCTATGTTAATAATACAGACTTGGAAGCTGATGCAGGGGTTCATTGACTTTCCCCCTCCAACGACATCCCAGAAAGAACCCCCCCCACACCACCTCAAAAAACCTCTTTCAAACCCCCTCCCTTCTACTTCCTGTGTGTCTCCTTTAGTTGTCCTCCTGACTTTCTCTTCCTCTCTATGGTTTTTTTCCTTAATAATCCTATGTTCACCTCCTGTCAACTGGTTGCCTGCTCCATCTCTTGACCTGTGGTTGACTTTATTTAATCCTGTTTACAATGTTCAAGCAGAAAGTGCTTGGATTAAAGATGTGTGCTATGGCTGGGCTACACCACAGTTAAAAACAGGTTTTTTCCAGTGAATAACACAATCTTGGGGCTCAGAATGTGATCAAACATCCTGCAATACTCTCTGGCTCAGGCCACTTCACATGGTAACACCCAGGAAAGGCAGTGGGGTGGGGCTAGGTGGTAAGCAGACAGCTGACTTCCATGAAGGATGCAGCAGGGGTGAGGCCAGGCCTCTTGACTTACTTTTGAATCACTTTGTATAGGCGCTTCCTGTTCTGAGAAGGGGTGCTCTGTCTACTGGCGAGCTGGAACAGTCTGTTAGCAACTGCCTCATAGTCAAACTGTTACAAAAAGAAGGGAAAAACACAGGGGCCAGTCAGCGTCCACATGCCAGAGCACAGCCCGTGCCTCCTTGTGCCTGGCCAACACTGGCATTCTTGTCTCATCCACAAGAGCAGACCCAGCCCACTCAGCACTTAGCAGCCAAGCCAGCAGACAGAGACTGCCACCCCACAGGCACCAGCGCTGCACAGCCCCAAAGAAGCACCAGATTTCAGAAGGCAGCCTCTAACTCCATTTCACTTTCTTTCTGAGACAGGGTCTTACTGTGTGGCTGGCCTTAAAGTCCCCTTTAGCTTTAAATTCCTTACAAGCCATAACAGACAGGTAGGAATGACTTACTGACATCTGACCTTTGCAGTGCACCTGACCCCATTCCCTGAGCTGACTCCGGAGCTATAACCCAAACGCAAACCATAAGCTTGTGCCACCCTGTTCAAGGCCAGCACCCTAATGGCAGGGTCAGACTACTTGCTCAAAACAAAAGGTGTGCCACAGAGGGGCAGCAGAGCTGGCTTAGTCCTTGCATCAACCTCCTAGCACCTACCAAGAGCTGCCCAGCTGTTCATCAACCATCCTCCCCCTAAAGCCAGCCTCCATAAAGGTTATCTGCACATCCCTGTTACTGACCTCCTTCCTGGCCGTGGGTCCAGAGGGTAAAGGCCAACCTTGTGGCCCAAACATTGATGCTTACCTGGAGTACAGGGCCAGTGTTTTCCTCGTCATCCCATGCCTGCTCCTTGACTGCCTCAGGGTCAGCCCTATGTACGGAGCCTAAAAACAAAATGGAGCCTGAACTCAAGGTACCACGCCTAGTGTAGGGGTGCCCCAATACCAACAGCACAGCACTGAGGACCCTCTTGGTCATGCACTGGCACAAGCTGGGGAGAGCACAAGCAGCTGGTCTCCAGGGGAGTGCAGAGATGAGGAAACCTTCAGAGGACTGTAGGTCAGGAGGCATCTTGGGCAGCAAAGGCAGACTCAGGTGTCCCAGCAGTGGGTTAGGCCAGGGACCACTGAAGCCGTGCTTAGCTCAGCTTGGGACACTGGGCTCAGTTGTGTGCTCAGAACTTTGGCAGCAGTGCCTTGTTGGTGGGGAGCGGAATTGAGATAGGGCCTTGTTACGTCAGCTCTAGCTGGCCTTAAACTTAGGCAATCCTCCTGCCTCAGCCTCCCAAGTGCTAGGGTTACAGGCACGTGCTCCCACAACCCTCTCAGCATGGCCTTTAGGTGAGGGGCTGCTGGACATCAGTGCTGTGGAACACTGTTGCCAAGAACAACAGCTGCAGGATGGTTTTCTGTGGAGAGTGGCTGCTGAGCCACAAGCAGAGAGCAATGGGCCTCGCCGAAAGAGGACAGTTAAGAGAAAGATGGGAAGGTACACAGGATGCCCAGGTGGTGTGTCAGCGCTGGCAACAAAGCTGAAAGGGGACACCAGTGTGCAGAAAACCCCCTCTCTGAGAACCCATGACCACAGCATCAAGACCAAGTTAGGCTAGACTCACTGCTACCAGAACCCTGGCCTACCCCAAGCCCTTCAGGGGCCATTTATAAGCAGAATGTGCAGTCTACTCACTTGTCCTTCCCTGCAATTAGTTAGACACAGACTGACTGGAGGGCAGGGACAGGACAGGACTGATGGGAACAGGGAATCACAGGTGAAGGAGAAAGGTGAGGGCTTGGGCATGACTGAGGTTAGAACAGTGCATATGGCCTAAGCTCCATTCCCAACACCACCCCAAACAGAAACAAAACCTGGTAGATGCTGTCCTGTAAAAGGGGGGTCAGGGCACCTCACAGGACCCAGGGGGCATTACAGGCTTAGACAGGAGCTCCAGGAACTGAGCTGGGAGTCAAGTTCTGAGACAGCTTTAGGAGAGGAGCCTAGCATATATTTTATGCCATGCAATAAGGGACACTGGAGAGAAGAGCCAGGACAACTAGACCAATCCAGCAAGAGCCCTGGGCTCAGCCTAGGCTGGGCCAGGGCTCCTCACCCGCAGGCAGCTTCCTGGGCGGTGTGTCCTGCAGCTCCTGCTCACCCTCTGATGACTCGGCATCATCACCTGACACTTCACCTTCCCCAGACTGTGCGTCCAGTTCATTCATCAGGTCTTCAATGGCCAAGGGAGCCTGCTCCACAATCGTCTCCAAGATGCTCCGAGTGATCTTATTCAAAACTAAGGAGCTGAGGGTGAAGCAGAGGCCAGAGAGCCCATTGGTGTGGACTCTCAGACACCACGCCAATCTCACAGCATGGGGGGCCAATGGCCACAGGCTTGAGACGAACGAGTGAGAAAGGTCAGACCCCAGGAGCCGCCCATCACTTACTCCTTAGTGTGGGCTGCTATCCGACAGAAGGGGTCGATGAACTGCAGATTCTGGTCTGCAGTGAGCTGTGGGAAAACCAAGAGATAGGAGGAGTGTTCAGTACTGGGCACATGAGCCACAGCCCAGACCTCACCTGAGCCCCCTTACCTCTGCAGCGCCCACTTTGGTCAGCTCCTCCAGGAAGATCTCTAGGAAGTGGCTCTTCACCCCATTGGGGGCCTGGCTGTCAGGGTTCAGTATCTCGGTGGTTAGCAGCTCCAGCAACTGCTCAATCTGTCTGGAGAGAGAGAAGGAAAGAAGAGTGGTGGCCATGAGGCCACAGGTCAGCGGTATCCCTGCTCCCTCTACATCGACAGGAACACTCTGACCTTTCACATCCACATGCAAAGACCAGGAGGTCTGGGTCTGAGCAGCACAAAGGAATCCTACTGGCCCAGGTTTGTGCGACACATGACAAGAGCCTGGCACTTGGCCACAAACAAAGCATGTGCGAATATACATAGGCCTTTTGTATCTTTAAGACACAAGTGGAAATATGGCCACTGAGATGCTCTGCTGGCTGGTCCTCTCTACTCAGGAAAATGTGTCAGGTCAGAACAGACCAGAGGCCAAGAGGAAGGTACACCACAAGGGCTGGGCCACAGGCCATGACTGGCCTCCCTGGCCCTGCTGTGTGGCCAGTGAGTTGGCAACACGGGGAAGCCATGCACCTGTCACTCTCCCTGGCACATAGGCCAAACTGTCTCAGAGCCCTGAGCAGCTGACAGTGCAGACTCCCTAAAAGCCTGAAACTGTGCCACATGCCGTCCAAGGAGCCTCTGGATTGCTCCAGTGAATGGTCACCAACACAGGAAGGAAAAGTGATGTTGTGCCAGGCTCAGGGCGAAGAAGCCAATGGCAAGATGAGGCACAAAACCTAAAGGGAGACCAGAGCCAGGCGAGCTCCAGATACCAGCACACATGGAAGCAGCAGGAACAGCGCAGCCAGGCTGTGCACACCAGACAAGCACATCGCCTGGGCTCCGCCAGGACCAGGGCTCTTCTGGGTGTTCTCCAAAAACGAAGTTGCAACAGCAAATCAGAGAACATTAACTAAATTAAAAATGCCATAATGACAGCCGGGCGTGGTGGCGCACGCCTTTAATCCCAGCACTCGGGAGGCAGAGGCAGGCGGATTGCTGTGAGTTCAAAGCCAGCCTGGTCTACAAAGTGAGTCCAGGATGGCCAAGGCTACACAGAGAAACCCTGTCTCGAAAAACCAAAAAAAAAAAAAAAAAAAAAAAGCCATAATGAATTCTGTGTGAGTCACTAGTAACCCACAACTGAGCCCTGAAATGACGCAGAGCCATAGGTCTCAAAGGGATTAAAGAAAGAAACTACTCAAAACTGAAGGCAGGAGAGCTCTGAAGCAGGGTGGCTCTGAACACCACAGCCCAGCATGCTCATTCTGAGGCACCCAGTGGGCTCAGGGGAGTGGCTCTGGCTTTCACAGGAGGTGAAAAGTAGCCCAAAGGCCAGCTCCCTGCAAGTTCCGCTGACAACTGGTGCCACTTTGGTGACTCAGGCTTACAAAGTCAGCTTCTTTAATGCAGACTTTTGCCAACCTATCTAAATTTCCTTCCAGGCCCTTCTCCTCTTGCTGCCATCACCCCGACAAAAGAGAAGAAAAAGAAACACCCTAGGCAGTGCCATGTAGACACACCTGCATTGTTCTCAGAACTTCCAAATCAACTGCCTATTGGAGTTAAAATTACTCTTCAGGTCACTGGGCATGGTGGCACACACCTTTAATCCTGGCACTCCGGAAGCAGAAGCAGATCTTTGTGAGCTCAAGGCCATCCTGGTCTATATAGTGAGTTACAGGACAACCAGGGCTGTGTAGAGACACTATCTTTAAAAAAACAAAACAATGACAAAAATTGGAGGTTTTGATGATGGCTAAGAGTTAAAAAAGAGTCAAAATATTTATTACTTTTAAAAATGTTAAATGAGGGGCTGGAGAGATGATTCAAGGGACAAGAGCAGTGGCTGCTCTTCCAGAGGTCCAGAATTCAACTCCCAGCAACCACATGGTGGCTCACAACCATCTATAATGAGATCTGGTGGCCTCTTTTGGTGTGCAGGTGTACATGCAGGCAGAACACTGTATATGCAATAAAAAATTTTTTAAAATATGAAAACATTCAAACATTTGTGGTATTGGACTCGGGTTGGCACATGGCTTGGAACTTGCTGCCCCATCTTGTACGCAGGGACACAGGTAGGCAGGCAGCACCTAGGGGTTAGCTCTCTAGACCTGAGCGTCCCAGAGAACAAGAGTAGAAGCAGAACCCCAGAGGAGTGAAAGCCTACTGCTGCCACAGAAGTCATGGTCAGATGGAACACAGCCAGCCACTGCTCAGGGTCATAGGCCAGTCCACCTAAATACTGTGGTCAAAAGCAAGGGGCCTGGATGAAATACGACCACCAACAGCACAGCTGCTCATACCATATGCCTGTTAAAAAGAGGCCGTTGGGGCTGGAGAGATGGCTCAGAGGTTAAGAACACTGTCTGCTCTTCCAAAGGTCCTAAGTTCAATATCCAGCAACCACATGGTGGCTCACAAACATCTATGAGATCTGGTGCCCACTTCTGGCGTGCAGGTGTACATATAAATAAATAAATAAATAAATAAATAAATAAATGGTTAAAAAAAATAAAAAAAGGGGCCCTTGCCTGCACATGTGTTAGGACCAGTGTACACAATTCTTCCTGACTATAGAAATGGGAGCTAGAGAGATGGCTCAGTGGTGTGGCAGCACATGCCTTTAATCCCAGCACTTGGGAGGCAGAGGCAGGAGGATTGCTGTGAGTTCAAGGCTGGCCTGGTCTACAAAGCGAGTCCAGAACAGCCAAAGCTACACAGAGAGACCCTGTCTTGAAAAACAAAACAAAAACAAAGAAAGAAAATAAGAGCACTGCCTGCTCTTTCAAAGGACCCGGGTTCAATTCCCAGCACCCACACGGCAGCTCACAACTGTCTGCAACTCCAAGATCTGAGACCCCCCCACTACACCAATGCACATAAATTAAAATTAAATATTTTTTAAAAAATGAGTGGGATAGCACAGTTCGAAGACAGCACCATCTGAACCATTTTATTTTACAAAGCTATCTTGACTCAGCACCATTTGTGGTACCAAGTAACACATAGGCTACCTCCCTATAACAAAGAATCACAAGAGAAAAATCAGGGCTCAGGGTAAGCCAGAGGACGCAGGTCCCCGACCTAACCTGTCTGTGGGATCTGACTCTCAGTGTGGACCCACCTTTCTTCCCATCCTTGGGTTTTCACAGCCTTCAGTGACTCGCTCAGGACCATCCTCATGAGCTTGGACACAAAAGAAACTCACATTAGCAGGAGACCAGTCAACATGTCACCAAGCTCCCCCGTGTCCCAGAAGCCCCATGAAGTAAGGCCTCAGTCAGCTGCATGACTGGGCGGAGTGCTGCAGACAGGAAAGATATTGGTGGCCAGACACTTTATGCCCTCAGGACCCTGGGCCTGGACATCAAAGCTCTGCCCTTGGCTCTTGAGCAACAGAAAGGCAGGCTTACCTGAGTGGGAACTATAAACTGGAGTTAGCACAGTGGTCAGGGCATGCGTTGGGCTCCTCCCAAGGGAGGCAGAGTCACTTCTCCCAAGCTCTCGCAAGCCCTCCTTTCCCCAGCAGAGAGTGAGACACAGGCAAACTCTGCTCTGAACCACTGCAACACTAATCAAGGCTCAGCAGCCTTCCCATGGTGGCCCACTCCCCCTTGACATGGTTCAGTGTTTTATGCAGTTTTCCTGATTTTAAATCTTAAAATAATATGCCCACTGTGGATCCAGGTCACAGTAAAAAGACAGCGAAGGATACATGGGACCCAAGAGCCACTGGGAAAAGAGCACACCAGAGGCCTGATGTCACACCTGGGGACAACGCAGGCTTGACTCTTGTGCCTATCTAAACTACCACTGAGAAAGTAGGCCCTGCCACAAGCTGAGCCGCTAGACTTGGTCACATACAACACATAGATGAAATAGGCCTTGAAGGCTGGAGAGACGGCTCAGTAGTTAAGAGCGCTTACTGCTCTTCAGGAGGACCCTGGTTCAATTCCCAGCACCTACGTGGTAGTTTACAACCATCTGTAATTCTAGTTCCAGAGGACCTCAATGCCTTCTTCTGACCTTCAAGGGCAGCCGGTGCACATACATACAAGCAAAACTCATACACAAAACATTTTTTAAAAATCTTTTCTTAAAATGGGCCTTGGAAAGCAACACACTGGCTGAAAGGAGCACAACACAGAGAAGAAAGAAAACCCAGAGCCATCCTCAGCCAAAAGAGGATCTCCACAGACAGGGAGGACTAAGGCAAGGCTCCTGCTTTAACTCCTACTAACCCTTAAGGTGGGACATGCCAAGCTAGAGCAGTGCTACAGCCATGTAGTACATTCCAAACCAGCCCTTGAGGACTCCTCCGCCCCGGGGTGCCTCACCGCACAACCTGGGGCCGCACTTGCCTCACCATGTAAAACTTGTCCAGGCGCAGTCTGTCGATGCCCACCCACTCTCGGATCATGGTCTGCCAGAACGCCCGCAGGAACAGGTGCTCTAGGAGAAAGCACACACACACACATGAATCCTGGAGCCAAGTGGGGGTGGGGACAACATGCCCACAGAAGTCCCTCACGGGCAGCCCTGGAGCTCAGAAGTGAGGGTTCCCAGGCTCCAGAGAAAACAGCTCAAGTCAAGTTGTCATTCTGCTGTCTGCACAAGTGCACAAAGAGGAAGCAAAGGTCCGGGAAAAGGAGTGACTACTGGGGACACATCCTCCCCAGGCCTTTGTCCCTACCTTGGCTTGGACTAAGGCCCTCTCAACACTCAACCTAGACCTTTAGCAAGGAGTCACTGAAGCAGAGCTGTAGGCAGATGTCTGGCGCTTGCCCAGCTAGATGCACTAATCCTGCAGGTAACAGATGAGGCAGACACAGGATGCAGTCTGAACTGTGACCCCAAAAATCTTATGGAGAAGGTCTAAAGCCCTGGTACTTTAAAATGCCACCAGACTGAACAGAGGGGTCGTGCTCAGGGCACTAAAGCAGGTCTTGAGTGGACCCTATCCAATCTCACTCCACCAGAGAAGGTGCCACATATATGGCAAGGAGGAACCAGCCCTGGGAAACCCCAGAGCTGGAAGCCAGGGAAGGCAATTCCTCTTCTCTACAAGATCCACCCCAGCAAAGGGTTGCTCAGATGGCTCAGTCACGGTGGCCTGGTCACTAGAGCACCAAGTGATCACTTCAGCTTTGTACTGAGCAAAGCAAGTCTCCTGCCAGTTCTGAGAGCAGGGAGCTCAGAGCCACTCTCTCCTGACCCCATGACACACATCTGTGATGCTAGTGCCCGGGGACACTGAAGGAAGATCCCAAGTTCAAGGCCAGCCTGAGCTACACAGTAAGAACCTGTCTCCAAAGAGAGCTGGGCGGAGGGATTCTCCCAAACCAAGGAAATGTGCTATGCCCGTCACTGTGCCAACGTCTGCCCAGCTCACTGAGGACATGGGCACACACCTCCAGCTCCTGTCAGGACTGCCTCAGAGCAGTACAAAGAGGCCGGAGCCAGGATCTGGGCCCCAGGATTTTTAAAGGGCGCCTAGGTGATTCCAACAGCCAGGCAGGATGTGGGATTTGGTCGGAAAACGAAAGAGCTAGGAAACACACTAAGACAGCGAGTCTCAACCTGTGGGTTATGGCCCCTTTGGAAGTCAAATAGGGCCATTGGAAAACATATTTATACTACAATTCATACCAGCAGCAAAATTAGTCATGAAGTAGCAATTAAAATAATTTTATGGGGCTGGAGAGATGGCTCAGCAGTTAAGAGCACTGACTGCTCTTCCAGAGGTTTTGAGTTCAATTCCCAGGAACCACATGGTGCCTCACAACCATCTATACCCTCTAATCTCCTCTTCTGGCATGCAGGTATACATGTAGATAGAGCACTCAAATACATACACTATGGTATGGCGACACTGGGCTGGTATCTGCATGCTCTACCTCTCCTTTCACTCTAGAGCCATGTCTGTTTAGTAGAGTGTGTGTGTTCAGGCTGAGCACTGGGCCGTGTTCCATACCACAAGCACCCACACAGCCACCTCCCTATAGCTTGAGGTCTGAGAACACGTTGCTGCATTGGTCTCTCTGAATCTCAGAGATGCTAGTGTTGACGGGGATGGGCCTGGCTTCAGTGTTGTACTCACGTGCCTCTGTGGTCTGAAAAGCATGGATGAGCTGGGAAATGGTCCTTCCTAGTTCTTCCTGTGAGAGAAATAGGAAGCACACCTCAGGCCCTGAAGTGCTGTGCTCTGACAGCAAACACAACCAAGGCCCACTCACTCACACAAACAACCAGCCGCTGGTTGGCCTTCAAGTTTTGCATAGCTCCTTGCTACAAAAGGCCTACTCTGCGGAAACCATCAGACTTCCTAAAAATTGCCTATAAACAGCAGGAGTCGGAACTGGCCTTACCGAGGCAGCAGCCTTGCAGGAGGGTTGACAGCCTCAGACATGGAGGTGTAGAGGTTGGTCTGGAGCTACTATGTACCCAAGGGTTAACTGTCTGTCCCCCAAGATCTTTGCTGTCTTAAGAGCACAACCTCACATATACCAAGTGTATATGTGTAACTTTGCCTCCCAAGTTATCCCTGATTGGCCAATATAGTTGCCTACACCTGGCTGGGCAGAAGAGAAGAAGGTGGAGCTAAGGTTGATGGGCTTGGGATCCCAGAAGGATGTGGGGCAGAGGGAGAAAGGAGGTCACCATGGGTTAGCGTGAGCTAGAAGCACGTGGCCTGGAGGATCTTGCTTTGAGGACTGGCGTGATGCAGCAGACGCAGCCCAAGTGAAACAAGTACAAGTGTTTATGGGATGTGCATGGGAAGCAGCCCAGGCAGGAACAATTAAAGCAAGTGACGTGGGATGCGTGGCTGTGAGACAATAAGGTAGCTGAGGGGGCTTATATCTGCCCAGCCCTAGTGTTTAAGGTTATCAATAATCTAACAGGTCTCTGTGTCTGATATTCATATAATAGTGGATTAAGAAATGACTACTGCATATGGGCCGGGTGTGGTGGCACACACCCTTAATCCCAGCACTCTGGGAGGCAAAGGCAGGCAGATCTCTGTGAGTTCAAGGCTAGCCTGGTGTACAAAAGCAAGTCCAGGACAGCCAAGGCTACACAGAGAAACCCTATTTCCAAAAATCCAAAAGCAAAAAACAAAAAAACAAACAAAAAAAAGGACAATATTAATTAATACTACTACCACAACATGGTGAGGACCAAGATGGAAAGGGGGCAAGCAGACACACAAAGCACTCACTATCTTTCTGTCTCTTGGTATTAAGCGCTGCCCAGTGCACTGGCTAAGACTCCTAAGGTAGCTTAACAAGGAAACAGCTGTTTTCAGCAGGCACAAGAATATGGGTCAGGAATCTGCTCCCAAGGCCCCTCCAACTGTGTAAACAACTCACAGGCTGAGAACTGCTATCCTAAAAGGCCCACAGGAGAGGGCCCCTCCCAGGAGACCTGGATTCTGCCCTTGCTTCTACTGTAGCAGGACTGGGTTTCCAACCAAAGCAGAGAAAAATGTGAGACCATCAACTTCAGCCCGCTTTGTGGATGACAAGCTTTGCCACCATGTCACCAAGATGCTCAAGCCAGGCACACAGAACAAGAGGTGTAAGCTGAGTGACTCGACCCAATGTCTGCGGCCATGTTGGGAGGCAGGGGGGATAAACACCTGCCCATCAGTCCACCATCCACTCCTGCCCATGCTCTGTAGAGACCTTCCCAAGCACTCACCTGCTGGAGCGGCTTGTCCTGCATCCACATGCAGTAAAACAGTCCTTTCCACACCTTCAGGAGCTCATCTGGAGTAAAGCCACCTGCACCACAAGAGCAACAGTGAGGCTCGGTGGACACTGGAACCCACCGTTCCTTGCCAGGAAGGAAGTACAACTGCCTGAATTACTCCAGAATCAATTATTGTGCAGGAAGTAGGCAGTGAGCCCTTCCCCAAAAACACTTGCCAACACAACTGCCATACCTGTGTCAGGAGGAGCTCCCCTAGTAGCTTCGTGCACCAGCTAAACGATAGGGTTAGTCCCACAAGGTTAAAACTCAGAACCTCAACACTTTTGGACTCACTGGTGACCCATAGTTGATGCAGTGATAATTAAGCCAGTGTTAGATCAAGGAGTTGTAGCTTTCCTATTACATCTCACAGATCAAACGGTGAAAGTTAAGTTTCCTATTCAGGCTAGCAAAGGACAACACCGCCATTCGGTGAGGCGATTTCCCAAATTGCGGTTCTCGGATTGGAGCGTGGAAAACCGCCCTGCAGCGCTTCCTAAAGCTTACGGCCATGACCTCAGCCAAACCCCTGCTCAAGGAATCTAGAATCTGCAACTGTGAAGGGATATCCAGGAGATGCTGAGGCTGCTGGCAGGGGTGGGGGTGGGGGGTGGGGTCGCTCTCTGAGGACCAGAAGCATAGAAACCGCTCAACAAAAGGCACGTTCCTGGGAAACTCGACGACGCTCCGTCAAGTACACAGAACACTGGTAAGGGCCGGCGGAAGAGCACCAGCAAGCTACAGAAGCACTGGAAAAGCACGCATTTCGACGGGGACGGCCAGAGCCAGAGAACCGCGGGAGCACGCGGCGTGGGTTCCGAGCCCGCTCGCCCGCGTACCTGAGGCCCGCTGCGTCCTGGCCACGATGTACTTCCGCAGCTTCCGCACCGCGCGGTCCCGCGTCACCTGCTCATTGCCCGCCAAGCGCTGCGCCAGCTGGATCTCCGGGGGGAGCGGCACGCCAGGAACCATGGTGAAGACCCTCACAACACGCACTCCCCGCTTCCGCTGGGGCGCTCCAGTGACGACACGCGGGCGTCACGCCTGCGCGACACCACTGCCAACGTCAAACTGAAGCGATACAACGCTGCAAAACGTCTCGGACGTTGGCCCGGCCCGCGCTACCGCCTCCAGTGGCCGGGAGGAGCAACTGCAGCCTGCTGGGATAATGGAAACCATCCCTGATTCTTGGAAAGGCCAAGAGCGTTGGCTCGCCCTCCTCTTTACTGAAAACGAGCGTTGCGCGCGCCGCAGGAGTGGCTGCATTACCAAAAAAAAGGTCTTGATTTGGCCCAGCCTGTCCTCAACTGCAACACTCAGCTATGGAAGGGCGAGTGAAGCTGCCCCTTGCTCAGCATCCTGTCCCTACACTTGTGAGAACTGCAAGCCTTACCCAAACACCTTACCTGAGCCCTAATGCGCTGGTATCCAAGGAAATCCACTCCACCAAGCTTCTTGCAGAACATCTGCTTTCCTGGACAGAGAAAAGCAAGAAAACTATCATGACCCAGATTATGGGACAAGGTGCGGGGCACCTATCCTGAAGGTGGACTGGCGAGTATAGGTGTTAAAGAGGGCAAAGTGAGGGTGCAAAACTTGGGTGTCCCCGGTTCAGGAAATGTGTAGTGACGGTCGTTTGGGACACAATTGGGAAAACTTCCATATAACCCAAGTTCTGAAATGTTAGCTTAGGATACAAAACAATTGCAGATTTCTTTGGTGTGACCATGGTGTTTTCCCAAGACCACCATACGTCTAATCACTTGCTGGGAAGATTCACGAGACCAGTGGACATTTGGACATAGTGTTGTCATAGCATTCCGAGTTGATTGCCACATCATGGGCTAGGGTCAAAGCGTCAGGTAAAGGAAGGTGGTTGTATTTGAAACGCTAGATTCTGGAGAAGATGAAGGGACGGTTGTTCCAAGTTTATCTGAAGAGGAGATGGAGTTGAAGAATCCAAGTTAGCTTAAGTTAGCTATAGCTCAGCCATGTTGCTTATATGCTTGCTGCTGAAAGTAGCTAAATAGGTCAAGTTAAGAAAAATTTCCACTACTACACCCCACAGCCCCTACCCGACCTTACCCGGAATCTGTTAGCCTGAGGTAGTGTAAGATTCCAGCTGGCCTGAGATCAGCCAGCCACCTTAGCAATAGCATCGTAGGCCGATAGCAAGAACAAACAAAACATTGTTAGCCAATCAAGAGCCCTTCTCCTCACCCTGCCTGCTCAGAATTTATTGCCTCTACTTCACCCTGCTTGGAATTTACTGGCCTCCGAGAAAAGGCCATGTCCATATATCTTACCTAAAACATCTGCCAGAATCAACTGCCCCCAACCCCCAAAAGCTCACCTTTGTTAGCAGATCAGTTTTTAACTAACCACTGTGCTGAGTTCTGCTTATGTAAAGGGCATTTAAACCCTCAGTTTTTGCAGGACGGGGTCCCTAACTCTTCTGAGCTTGGTGGACCCCGGTGCATCAGCTCAATAAAATTTCTTTGCTTTTGTGGGGTTGGGGATTTAGCTCAGTGGTAGAGCGCTTGCCTAGCAAGCACAAGGCCCTGGGTTCGGTCCTCAGCTCTGAAAAAAAAATTTTTTTCTTTGCTTTTGCATCGACTCTGGACTCTGACTCTCAAATTTCTAAGGTGGCACTCTTTACTTTTAGGAATAAGTTCTTTGTGAGTCTGTGCCTCCTGGGTGGTGCTGAATGGATGGTGCCATTCACCCACGCAACCAGGTACACGGTCATCCTCCATCCTAAAACAGAATCAAAAGAGCCTGTAAGATGGAGTCTCTCAGGGCAAGGCACAGCCCGATCTTAACAGGGGATAAAAAGAAATGGATCAAATTACATTATACACATTTAGGAAATATCACAATGAAACCACCATTTTATGCATCTAACATACAATATCTCAGAAGACCATCTTGCCAGTTGGCTGATTTTGCAAGTTTAGGAGACCGTTGATCATAGACTGAGGGCATCTTTTCACTGGGGTCTGTGACACAAACCTGCTCCTAACTGTGCAGTCACAAGGTTCTTTTTCTTAAAAGATTTGTTTGTTATATAAAGAGTGATCTACACGTATATCTGCAGGCCAGAAGAGGGCATCAGATCACATTAAAGATGGCTGTGAGCCACCATGTCGTTGCTGGGGATTGAACTCAGGACCTCTGGAAGAGCAGTTGGTGCTCTTAACCTCTGAGCCATCTCTCCAGCCCCAAGAAATTTTTGAATGGACTTTTTTTTTTTAGATTTATTTATTTATTTATTTATTATGTATACAGTGCTCTGTCTGCCAGTACAACTGCAGGCCAGAAGAGGGCATCAGATCCCATTATAGATGGTTGTGAGCCACCATATGGTTGCTGGGAATTGAACTCAGGACCCCTGGAGGAGCAGTCATTGCTCTTAACCTCTGAGCTACCTCTCCAGCCCCGAATGAAACTTTCTAAGAAGAGGGGTAAAGTCAATAGGAGGCACTCTGAAAAGGTTTTTGTTGCAGTTGCTGTTGTTGTTTTAATTTAAGGTAGGTTAGGGGAGGTTGTGAGGAGAACATAACGGAAAGAGAGGTTAGTGGAGCTGGATCTGTAGAGATGTCCTGTGAGTTAACTTTGGTAAGTTGTTTTGGATCCCTAGCAAGAATGCCAAGTCACACACTGAGGTAGGTGACAGACTGCCTGTTACACAGATGAAAATATCCCAAGATGGTTTCTGGCTTTGGACCTGCAGCACTCTAACTCCTGGTCATTGGTTGTCACTTGAGGGACTTAGGATGACACACAGGTGTGGCTCGCTGTGGTCCTCACGGGGTTCTGCCTTCTTAGGGACTGCAGCTGACAGTGCCACGTTTCTGTATGTGGAAATGTCATCTCACATCCCGTGTGGCGAGGCACTTGTGCCTAGGTCATCAGGATGCCAGGCCTTCAGGAGAGACAGAGCAACTGTGAAAGACAATAAGGACGGGATCCAGGGGCCCTGACACCTGCCATCCCTGGGGTCCCCCCCTCTGCCCCCCCACCCCACCCCACACCCCTGCCACCTCTAGTCTCATTCCTCTCTTGTTTATTATGCAGATGAAAAGGCTGGAAAAGCCAGAGGCCCTGTCTAGCTGCCTCCCCCTCCCCTGAGACATCAGACCATGCCTTCCCTGCTCCTTCCCTTCTATGGAGGCAGCAGGACGTATAGAGAATTGTCCCTCCCTAACTCTGCCACTCTGGGCAACTCTACTGTTTATCCCAGTGCTGGCTTTAAGTTATGGCCAGGCTACTCACCTGCTGGGGAAGTCATAAGAGATTCTCTGAAGGTGCTCGCTTGCTCGCCCTCCCTCCCTCCCTCCCTCCCTCCCTCCCTCCCTCTCTACTTCAGGTCCCCTCATACTTGCCACTGAAACTGTCTCCCTCTCTCCTCCTGTAACCCCCCTCCTGTTGTTCTCTCTCTATCTCCCCCCCACCCCCCACCCCACGGCCTGCCCAGTTTCTTTACTTAGCCGTGCCTGGCCTGGGGATCCACTTGCCTCTGCCCACTGGGGAGCTAGCGGATGAGAGGCATGTGTCATGCCCCCATGTGACTTACTCTCACTGTAAGTGAAAGGCGGTCCCCACCTAAAGGGGCCTCACATTTCAGTGACAGGGCCAGCAATAAAATAAATGACAAACACATGTGTCAGAGCTGACAAAGGAAAAAGAACAAGCCTGGGTTCAAGGCCAGTCGGGTCTACACAGTGAGTTCCAGTACAGCCAGGGCTACACAGAGAACCCTTGTCCCAGAAAAAAAAAAAAAAAAAAAAAAAAAAAAAAAAAAAGTAAGCCTGGGGGAGAATTTTAGTAGGACATAGTATGTATGTCTGGCATGAAAGTTCATCCGAGCAGCAATGTAACACATAGAAATACACCCTTAAGGGGCTGGAGAGATGGCTCAGTGGAAAAGAGCGCCGCCTACTCTTCTGGGGGTCCTGAGTTCAATTCCCAGCAACCACATGGTGGCTCACAACCATCTATAATGTGATCTGGCGCCCTCTTCTGGCGTGCAGGATACATACAGATAGAGCACTGTATACATAATAATAAATAAAATCTTAAAAAAAAAAAAAAAAGGAAAAAGAAAGAAAGAAACAGACCTTAAACTAGAGCAGCGGTGATAGCTCAGTTGGTACTGCGCTTGCCTTGCAAGCATGAGGACCTACATCAGATCCCCATTAAAGAAGCTGGGCACGGATGGCAGGTGCTTATAACCCTAGCAATGGGGAGGGGAAGGTAGGAGGGTTCCTAGGGTTCAAGCTAGCTAAGTCTAGTCTAATCCATAAAAGTTGGGTCATAAAACTGTTTTCCAACGTTACAGACACCATACACTCCCTAGGCAGAGATTTGGGTTTTTTTGGTTTGGTTTGGTTTTTTGGTTTGGTTTGGTTTGGTTTTCGGTTTTTTGAGACAGGGTTTCTCTCTATAGCCTTGGCTAAACTAGACTCACAGCAATCCGCTTGCCTCTGCCTCCTGGGATTAAAGGTATGCACCACCATGCCCGGCTCAGATTTGCTATTTTTACATAGTCTAGGCTAGCCCAAAACTTGTGATCTTGCTTCAGCGGCAACAAGCCTTTGCTTCTATGCTAGTTTCTAAAGGGTGGGGGAGGGGTGGGGGAGGGGAGGGGTGGGGGAGGGGTGAGGTGGGGGAGGGGTGGGGGTGGTCTTGTCTGCTTTTTTGTCAAACAGCCTTGGGGTTAGAGCAGAGATAGCTGTAGGAGGCTCATGTGGGGCCATGTCAGGCACAGAAAGGCGTGTGCTCTTCCACACCACCTGCCTCTTCCCTGTGATCTCATGCTGACTCGATTCGAATCATGCAGAATTGAGCAAAGTCTGTATGTGTGGGCTTCTCTGTCCTGAGTTTTATAAGTCCTGGTCTTTCAACTCTCTATGCTCTACTCTTAAGAAAGCAGGTAGGGCCAAGGGCCTGCTTGTGACATCTTTTTTTTTTTTTTTTGGTTTTTCGAGACAGGGTTTCTCTATGTAGCCTTGGCCATCCTGGACTCACTTTGTAGACCAGGCTGGCCTCGAACTCACAGCGATCCGCCTGCCTCTGCCTCCCGAGTGCTGGGATTAAAGGCATGCGCCACCACACCCGGCAACATCTTTAAGTCGTCTTTTGGGCAGACTTGATAGCAAAGGCCTGTGATCCCAGCTACTCAGAAAGCTGAGGCTGGAGAATCCAAAGTCCATGGATGACATCTAACTGAGTTTTCAGTTTCATGCACTTCACCTGGGTGAATGAGTTCGAGGCCAGCCTGGGCAACTTAGACCCTGTGTCAAAACAAAAAATAAATCAAAGCGCCTGTGGAACAGTTCACCATTAGAGATTTTGCCTTTCCTATTTAGGCAAGGAACCCAGCATTTTAGGGCCAGTTACAGGCGTGATGCCTCCTTCTCTTGCTTACCTCTGTTGCTTCCCACGTGGATGACACACAGACTCCCTTGCACAGTGAGTCCCACATAAACAGCCTTCCTTGTTTTTTTTCACTGGGGCTGGCCTGCCTGTCTCCACAGGTGTTCCCCTCCTACTAGGAAAGTGTGGGCACCTGCAAGACAGTGCCAACAAAGACTTGTCTGTCTGCTGAGGAAATCCCAAAGGCGCAGGCCACCATGCCACACTGCAGCCCAAGGTGGCAAGGATCAGAGACAGCAGCTTGGGCCCAGAAGGCAACTAGCTACCCTTCTGTGGTTCTCATTTCCTCTCCAGGGGCCTTCCAGGTTTCTAAAATTAAAAAAGAACTTCTACCCATCTTTAGTTCATAGCCACGGCCACATAAAACTTCTCACTGGGCTGGGTGTGGTGGCACATGCCTTTGATGCCAGCCCCCGGGAGGCAGAGGCAGGTGGATCTCTCTGAGTTTGAGGCCAGCTGGGTCTACAAAAGTGAGTCCAGAATAGCCAGGATTGCACAAGAAACCCTGTCTTGAAAAATAGAACAAGGGGGCTGGAGAGATAGCTCAGAGGTTAAGAACATTGACTGCTCTTCCGAAGGTGATGAGTTCATTTCCCAGTAACCACATGGTGGCTTACAACCATCTATAATGTGATCTGACACCTTCTTCTGGCCTGCAGCTGTACATGCGGGCAGAGCACTGTATACATAATAAATAAATAAATCTTTAAAAAAAAAGAAAAACAGAAAACAAACAAACAAAACCCAAAACAACAATCAATCAATCAACAACAACCAAAACCAACAACAGCAAAAACCCTTCTTGCAGGTCCACACCTGTAGTCCCTAGACTCAAAGCTGAGACAGGAGGAGCTTGAGTTCAAGGCCAGCCTGGGCTACCCTGTGAGGTCATGAGTCAAAAATAAAACCAAACAGGGACTGGAGAGGCGGGTCAGGGGTTAAGGTGCTTGCTGCACCACGTGTGAGGAGCAAAGTTTAGACCCACATGCATGCTGGGTGGGCATGACGGCTCTCACAGGGTGTGTGGATGCACAGACAGGTTAGAGTCCCTTGGAGAAAGCTGGTTATTTAGAGTGGCTGGGGGGGGGGGAAGCTGGCTATCTAGACTAGCTGTGTTGGTGAGTTCTGAGTGAACTTGCCTCACTGAGTAAAGCGGAGAGCAATCTGAGGAAGACACTGGACATCTGGGGCTCCCTGCATGCACACAGACGCACATGCACACAGTACGCCCACATACATGCAACTGTGTGTACACATGAAGGAAAAATTAAAACAAAATAAAATGCATCCATTTCCTCCCTTGACTTACCCTCTTTTGAGAGCCCTCTGCCTCCTCAGAGATGGCTCACATAGAGGGGGCCCAGAATAGTCAGTGGGTGCTTCATGTGGTGTCCCTCAACAGACAACCCAGTGCAATCCCAGCACAAGAGGAAGAGCACTGATTGGCCTATATGCCTCCTATTCTGCAGCATGCTGGGCCCCTAGTTCCTGTTGTTTCCCTTGCTACTGAAGACTAGGCAGTACCTCAGCAAGCCCTTAACTGGTTATCACTTCTTCCTTCTTTTTCTCCCCAACAGAGTGTTACTGGGGTTGCAATTTAATGTACAATTTATTATTATTATTATTATCATCATCGTCATTATCATTATCATTATTTTGGTTTTCCGAGACAGGGTTTCTCTGTTTTAGCCTTGTCTGTCCTGGACTCACTTTGTAGACCAGGCTGGTCTCGAACTCACCGCAATCCACCTGCCTCTGCCTCCCGAGTGCTAGGGTTACAGGCGTGCACCACCATGACCGGCTCAGATCCTTATTATTAGTTGTGTGCGCGCGAATGCATGTATGTCTTGTCAAAATGAAAACAGACCCTAGAGGGCTTCTCTATCCTAATTAGTCCCTAAATAATTGAGACAAGAGAGATAATGATGTATAAAGGCTTTAAAGGCACCATAACTGGGCAGATATCAACCCTCTAAGCTATTTTGCTGTTTCCCAGCTACACACCCCAAGTTACTTGCCACAATCCTTCCTGTCTGGGCTGCTTCTGTCCCATCAGGCCAGCCCCCACGGCCATGTGCCCATGGCGATGTCCTTCTCTCCAGCGTCGGCTCCTGGTACATTTCTGCTTGCTCCTCTTCCTCCTCCTCCTCTTCCTCCTCCCAGCCTCCTGGTTCCTCAATGACCCCAAACCCCAGGAACCCAAGCCCAACTGCTTCTTTTCTGCCCAGTTACAGGCTCCTAGCTAATTTTATTAACCAACCAACTTTAAATTGAGGAGCAAGGTTCACACACCATCACTTGGTGTACATGACAGCCAGCCTACCCTCATCAGTGAGCCAGGTCCCAGGGAGAGACCTTGTCTCAAAAAATAAGGTGAACATCTCTTGAGGAATGATGCTTGAGTTTTGAGTTCTGGGGCTGGAGAGATGGCTCAGCGGTTAAGAGCACTGGCTGCTCTTCCCACAGGTCCTGAGTTCAATTCCCAGAAACCGCATGGTGGCTCATAACCATCTATCATGAGGTCTGATGCCCTCTTCTGGTGTGCAGGTGTACATGCCGGCAGAGCACTGTATACATAATAAGTAAATCTTTTTAAAAAAGAGTTTGGACTGGTGTGGTGGGGCACGCCTTTAATCTCAGCACTTGGGAGGCAGAGGCAGGTGGATCCCTGTGAGTTCGAGGCCAGCCTGGTCTACAAAGTGAGTCCAGGACAGCCAAGGCTACAGAGGAACCCTGTCTGGTGTGTGTGTGTGGGAAGAGTTTGAATTCTGTTCTCCATATGCTTGCTTCCACATTTCTACCCACACATATACATTTTTGGGGTTGGTCTGATGCTATGTATTCTAATGCTAAATAATGACCCCTCGAAAATCTGGTAGCTCCATTCTACTTCCTGGTACCCCCTTTTCTCCTTGAGCTATACACTTTGTATTTTATTCCTTAGCTTGCTCCTTTTCACTATAGATGTTCTATAGAACAGTAGTAACCATACAACAGAGTCTATACTAGGCTGTTCTGAAATTTTCCTCTGCCAACACAACTAATCCAAAACTCTTCAATTTAGGCCAGGAAGACTTTTTGGACAAATGCAAAAAGCAGCCATATTCTTAGCCAAAACACCACAAGAATGGTTTCTAGACCTCTAAAACCTCTTGAGCCAGGCCAGCAAATTTCAAATCACCCTCAGTCCCACTGACTTCTGTGTTCCTACTGCTATGGTCCACTAGGCCCCACCTAAGTCATTCAATTGCTTTTCTAATCCAAAGTCTCCAAATCCACATTCCTCCAAACTAAAGCATGGCCAGGCCTATCAATACTCCAGTCTCCATACCAACTTCTTTCTTTCTTTTCTTTTTTTTTTTTTTTCCGAGACAGGGTTTCTCTGTGTAGCCTTGGCCATCCTGGACTCACTTTGTAGACCAGGATGACCTCGAACTCACAGGGATCCGCCTGCCTCTGCCTCCCGAGTGCTGGGACTAAAGGCGTGCGCCACCACGCCCGGCTTTTTTTTTTTTTTTTTTTTTGAGACAGGGTCTCTCTGTGTAGCCTTGGCTGTCCTGGACTAACTTTGTAGACCAGGCTGGCCTCAAACTCACAGTGATCTGCCTGCCTCTGCCTCCCAAGTGCTGGGACTAAAGGTGTGGGCCACTGCCCGGCTCTTGCTCTACCAACTTCTTGGTCTAGATTTATTGCCACCACCACAAGCCTGCATGTATGTCTGGGCACCACTTGCCTGCCTGGTGTTCAGAGGCTGGAAGTAGGTGTCAGATTTCATAAAACTAGAGTTACAGATAGTTGTGAGCTACTGTATGGATGCTGGGAGCTGAACAGGGTCCTCTGGAAGAACGGCCAGTGTTCTTAACTGCTGAGCCACCTTTCCAGCCCCCCCTACTCTGCTTTTTAACTGGGTTCAGGTTGTCATGTTTGTATGGCAAGTTCTTTACCATGAGCTACCTCTGCAGCCCCAAATTTTGATTTTTTTTTTTTTTTTTAAGACAAGGTCTGGCTGTGTGGCCAGGCTAGCTTTCCTAGCCTCTCAAATGCCAGAATAGCAGGTGTGCATCATCACATCCAGCTGTCAAATTCTGACATTTTTTTTGCAGCTGGAAACACAAGCAACAAGGAGACTGGGTCCTACGGTCACTCAAGCAAGAGCACTGCCAGAAGCGCTTATTTATTTCATGGGGTTATCAGGACCTGAAAGCTCAGTTCATCAGGAAGGAACGCTGACTTCTAAGTCCTCATTCATCCCCCGCCCCCAATCCCGCTTTTTAAAATATTTTCCCCGAGACAGGGTTTCTCCGTGTAATAGCCCTGGCTGTTCTGGACTAGGTATGTAGACCAGGCCACATATCTCGAATTTACAGAGATCCACCTGACTCTGCCTCTCGAGTCTTGGGATTAAAGGCGTGCGCCAACCACCATGCTCCTCTCATCGCCTCTGTTTTTGTGCCCACCCCATGGAAGAAGGGATAGGGGCCCACCCAAGGCCCCCACTTCATGACCACAGAGCAAGGGGAAATTGAGGTGGCAAAGGCTGGACTTCGCGTCCACTCACTCCATGGGAAGAATGGGACCCCCCTCTCGCATCCCGGCGTCCATTGTGGAGACGCCTCTAGGCCGGGTCAGAGATACTCCGAAATCACGTCGCGCCCTTTCAGGGACAGTCAGGACTCCCAGCCTTCCGCCCCATTTAGTGTCCGTTCCGCCGAGCCTCAACCTCGCCAACGCCCACTCTCGGTCGCATGACTTTGCCTAGTGAAGAGAGGGAGGGTGCGGCGCCCCGCCCCGTGACTTTGTCACGTGCCACGCGTCCGGGGCGGAGCCGAGCCAGGATTTTTTAGGGTCCAGGCACCTAGGGCTCCCCAGCCAGCCCTGTCCTTAGTTCCTCTCTCTGTACCACCCGTTCCACGACAGCCAAGATGATGTGTGGCGGGCCATCCGCCACAATGCCGGCCACGGCCGAGACGCAGGAGATCGCCGACAAGGTGAGGCTGGGCTCGGGACAGCAGGAGCCGGGCCTGCGGGGACCCTGCGGCCTGAGGAATCGGCTTGCCCAGACCGGCGCCGGGTCCTGCAGCATGGTTCCGGCGCCGCTGCGCTTGTAGCTGGGACTCCAGGCCTGGTTCGAGGATTCTAGAAGGGGGACTGGGCCGTGTCTTCCGCGGCTTGCACGCTAGAGGGCCGCCTAACTCTTAGGAAACACACACTGGGATCGGTGGGGGCATGGGGTGGTCCCCAAATATTCAGGAAGGCAGCGTTAGAGCCCAGGCTATCCCGAAGATGAGGCACCTTCTTGACTTAAGCCCAGGCCTAAATGAGAGGCTCGATGAAAGCCAGCCTGGACTACAGTGGGAGTGCCCCCAAAATAAAGAGCTAGCTAAGGGTAGAATCCACCCCATCCCAGGGAGGGGAAGTTACAACCCAAAAGTTGCAGAACTTGCTAGTGCTTAGATTTTGTAGTTTACGGCCAGCACTTCCTGTGGCTGTTAGCAGAGCAGAAATTCTCTTTTTCCCGCCCCTGAGACAGGGTCTCTCTATGTAGCCTTGGCTGTCCAGGACTCGCTTTGTAGATCAGGCTGGCCTCGAATTTACAGCGATCCACCTGCCTCAGCCTCCCAGAGTGCAGGGATTAAAGGTGTGGGCCACCACCAACTGGCAGAGCACAGATTCTGTACAGGCTACGAAGGTTCGGGGAATTAGCAAGAGAAGAAAAGTTTTTAAAAAATCTACCCCCTTCCTCCAGCATTCCTGCCACCTCCCAAGGCCTCCCAGGGGACCCTGTTGTCACCAAGCTGGGCCGACGCTTGCTAGGCCCTCCCGGGAAAGGCCCAATCAACTCCTGTCTGTTGTTGGGATTACTCAGCCTGGACAGGGTTTGTATCCCTGACGCAAAATGAGTACAGTTCAAAGGGGACCCTGGCCGGGTGCAGTGTCACCATCACTCGGTAGAGACAGAGGTAGGCGAATGTCTCCGAGTTTGTAGCCACCCTGGTCTACATAGTGTTCTAGTTCAGGCGCCCCTACACAGTGAGACTCTGTCTCAAAAGAGAAGGAACCCTGTTCCTCTTTTTGTTGTTGTTGTTTTTTTGTTTTTTGTTTTTTTTTTTGGTTTTTCAAGACAGGGTTTCTCTGTGTAGCCTCGGCTGTCCTGAACTCGCTTTGTAGACCAGGCTGGCCTAGAACTCACAGACATCCGCCTGCCTCTGCCTCCCGAGTGATTAAAGGTGTGCGCTACTGAGCCCAGGCTGCGTTCCTCTTTATCAGTGGAGCCAACAGCTTTACCCTGGCCCCAGTTATGAGGAACACTGGTGTTGAGGGATGGCAGGGGCACTCTCGTGAGAGGCAGGAAGGCCCCTGCAGGTGATTCTGAGTCCTTCCCGTCTCATCCACCTTCCAGGTCAAGCACCAGCTGGAAGAGAAAGAAAATCAGAAGTTCGGTGTCTATAAAGCCATATCCTTCAAGACACAGGTGGTGGCCGGTCGCAACTTATTCATCAAGGTGGGTACTGAGTTGGGGCTGGAGAAGGCCATGGGGTGTGTGGTCCTGCAACTTCCCTGGGAACATCCCTTAGGAGGATGCACACGGGTTCCAAGAGGATGACTTTGGGGTGCTGGGGTTCCCGGCCTTGCAGGAGGAGACAAATATCATGGCCCAGTTGCTGGTGCCCTGTCCCGTCTCAGCTTTCTAAGGCTGAGTAGAGCCTGGGGCTGGAACCTCACCTTTCTCTCAGGGGCCTCTCTTTCTCTCCTTCCAGGTTGATGTTGGTGATGATAAATATGTGCACTTGAGGGTGTTCGAACCCCTCCCGCACGAAAACAAGCCTTTGACCTTGTCTTCCTACCAGACCAACAAAGAAAAACACGATGAGCTGACCTACTTCTGAGTCTGCAGCCGCTTTGCCAAATGCTTCATCTCTCCGATCTGTGTTTGGGTCCACGAAGTAAATACCCCTCTGTGATTGAGGCGGTGGGGTGGGGTTAAGCAGCTTCTTTAGTGATTCCCGAACTACATTGTGTTTTGTTTTCTTCCAAATAATTATTTTCAGAAAGCTGTATATGATCTCTCTAAATATATATATTTTTAGAGACTATACAGACTTTGTCATCTGTTTTGAATTTTGCCCTTTGTTTAAAAATCACAGTCACCTCTGGGTGGTAAATACCTTTAATCCCAGTGCTTGGGAGGCAGAGGCAGGAGGATTTCTAAGTTCAAGGCCACCATGGTCTAAAGTGTGAGTTCCAGGACAGCAGGCCAGAAAACAGCGTTAGATCACGCGATAGATGATTGTGAGCCACCATGTGGTTGCTGGAAATTGAACTCAGGACCTCTGGAAGAGCAGTCAATGCTCTTAACCTCTGATCCATCTCTCCAGCCCAAGAAATCCTGTCCTGAAAAATCAAAACCAAGGGAAGAAAAAAAAAAAATCCCATTTGCAATGTAGATATGCCAAGAAAAGGCAAGTTATGTGCTTATTTACTTGTTATTTAATTTCTTCTACATTTATTTACCTGTGTGTGTGTGCACATGTATGCATGCCATGGTACACATAATGGAGGTCAGAGGAGACAATCATATGGCTCCCTGGGATTGAACGCGCGTCATCAGGGTTGACACCAGGTACCTTTAGCCACTGAACCATTTATAAACTTGGTACCGGCCTCTGGTTTAATCCCCAGCATTGCAAAAACACAGTTATTCATAGCTGAAGACCCAGTGGGTAGAGTCCCTTCTGTGATGGACATGACCTGAGCTAGCCTGGGAAAGTCTTTCTGGTCTAGGGAACTGAAGTGACCAGATTTACTGAGTCCTAGCATCTAACTGGGGCACGAAATGGAGGACTCCTTTTCTCAGCAGGCTTTCCTCTTCTCTGCCTGACCTTATCTGGAAAGCATCTCTAGGCACAGATGGCCTGACCTTGCTTGGAGGATGACCTAGCACAGAACCCCCTGCAAATGTTAAGAGTACACGACTCCCACTCTTCTTGCCCAGCCTGTATGTTAACTAGGTACCATGTTAGGACCAATCAGCCTTCTCACCCATAATCCTAAGAACCTTTACATACCTTGCCCACGAAACAATCAGATGAGCTGTCTCTCTGAAGCTGACTCCCAGAAGACTCAGTGTCTGAACTGAACACCATTTGATGCTTCTGCCTGCTTTGTCTTCCTGAGCCGGTGGCCGATGACCCCTGGGGAAGGGAGGACCACATGATAAAAGATTTTGAGTGAATCTTCCTATTCTAGAAGTGTCAGCACTAGGCTGGTGGGGCACATTCATATGCTGTCACACCAACAGTTATCAGACAGCTACATGGCTCAGAGCACGACCTGGGTCTGTATATTCCTAAGTGTAGGCATCCTGGCCAGTCTGGCTCTTAGGGCCTGCTTACTCTTAGGAAGACCCGTAGTCTCCCCTGGGGTTCGTCATGCTGTAAAGATTACTCAGGACTGCTGGAGGGCAGTCACCTTCAAGGCACATGGAGACTGGCCGCAGACAGATTTACTAACTCTGGCGATACGGCCAGCGAGAGGCTTGCGGTGAGTGCACAGAACTGGGGAGGGTGGTGTGGAAAAGAAAAAATGGGATGAGCCTCCTGTGCCACACAGGACGTCAAGAATGAACTGTAACTCGGAGGTGGAATGCACGGGGTTAGGGGATGCCCTGACTGAATCCCCAGCACCAAAGACAGCAGACGGTGAGAAAAGGCAAAGTGAAACCTGCTCTGCACTAGACCTGACATGTTCCCCGCCAGGAGGCTCAGGGCAAGGAAAGCAGGGCAGATGCCACTGAGGGTGTAAGAAGCAGCCAATGTGTCATCCAACAGGGAGAAAGGTGAGTCAGCAACAGTGGCTGGAAATCCCCTCACACTACAATGAGCAACCAGAGCGGGCAGACACCGGGTTCAGGCTTAGAAGGTCTGCAAGCAGGACAAAGCACACTTACTGTAGGACATGGGTACAGGCAGGAACTGACACAGGGCCTGGTATGAACATGGGTGGGTGTCGCAAGGATATTTGATCACACTGTGAACCCGGAGATTGTATTGTTCACTGGAAAAGCCTGTTGTGGTGTGGCTCAGCCCTAGCACATGCCTTTACTACAAGAGCTTTCTTCTTGAATTAAATAAATAAAATCAATCAGATTAAGAGGCAGAACAGGGGCTAGAGAGATGGTTCAGTAGTTAAGAGTGCCGCCTGCTCTCCCAGAGGTCCTGAGTTCAATTCCCAGCAACCACACGGTGACTCACAACCATCTACAATGAGATCTGGTACCCTCTCCTGCAGATAAAGCACTCATATGCAATAAATCAAATAAATAAATCTTAAAAATAAAAGACGCGGAACAAATAACTGGTTGACAGGGAGTGAACATAGGAAAAAAAACAGTAAAAGGAAGTCAGGAGGATGAATAGGGAGACACACAGGAAGTAGAAAGGAGGGGCATTCAGTTTGAGGGTTTTTGAGACGTAGAGAAGGGGGCTTCTTTTTGTGATGTCAGCTGAGGAGGAAGGTCAGTTGGGAGCTTTCTCTGCCTCTCCGAGCTAGCAAGCTTTCACCCCAGCATCTGGCTCCCCAGGCTTCATTGGTAAAACCAAACGATTGACATTTTGTTAAAAACAAGGGGGGCGGGGAGATGATGGAGAGATGGCTTAGTGGTTAAGAGTACTGTCTGCTCTTCCAGAGGTCCTGAGTTCAATTCCCAGCAACCACACAGTGGCTCACAACCATCTATACTCTCTAATGCTCTCTTCTGATGTGCAGGTGTACATGCAGACAGAGCACTTATATACATAAAATGAATAAATAAAATCTTAAAAAAGAAAAAACAAAAAGAGGTGGGTGTGGTGCTTTGAATAGGTTTGGACCCCATAGGTAAATGAGTTTGAATGCTTGGCCATTGGGAGTGGCACTATTAGGAGGCGTGGCCTTGTTGGAGGAGGTCACTGTGGAGGCGGGCTTTGAGGTCTCCTCCCAGTGTGGAGAGTCTCCTGGCTGCCTTCAGATCAAGATGCAGAACTCTTGGCTCCTCAGCACCATGTCTGCCTGCATGCTGCCATGCCTCTTGCCATGATGATAAGGGACTAAGCCTCTGAAACTGTAAGCCAGCCCCAATGAAATGTTTTCTTTTATCAAAGTTGCCATGGTCATGGTGTCTCTTCACGGCAGTGGAAACCCCAACTAAGACAGTGGGTACAGTGATTTCTCCAAGGTGGTCAGTTTCCTCAAATGCTTCTCTCAGAGAGCGTGGAGGAGGCTGCTGGGATACTGTGCTGCCAGGAGAGGAGTAACAGGGTGTGCACTGTGGTAGCCGGAAAGCTGGTTGACACCGGAAGGAAGTGTGCAGAGGAACAACATCACCTCAGGCCCCCCCTAGTGCTCACAGCACCCCGGAAGCTGTTAGATTTTCCTCACCTGAGAAAACAAAGGCAGGACGGCTGAGCTCTTTTGGCCTCTGGCCCTGTGTGTGGTGAGGTAGGACACCATGACTGGGTATATGTGATTGGGCAGGCTGGCTCACCTCATGGCAACCAGAAGGCAGAGCCAGGAAGGAACTAAGGAGATCAAGTTACATGCTTCAAAGGCACAGGCCCGGTGACCTCCTGACCTCCTTCCTTCAACATGCCTCTCTTCCTAATGGCCACAAGTGTCTGAACTCATCCCTGGTTTAGCTCATTGGTAAAGTCACCCTCAGGTGCCAGGCACCTCAGGACCCTGCTGTGGGACCAAAGCTCTAGTGCAAGAGCCTTTGGGGGTGTTTTATAGCTAAACCAAAGCAGAGAAGTCTAGAGGGTGTAAATGAGAAACGGGGTGAGAGGAGCCATGTTCCCCTTGAGGGGGGTCTCTGTGGTAGCCGAGTGAGGGCTCACATTGGCAGAGAACACTCAAAGAGGGAGCCTGAACATGGCTGGAGGGCTTTGAAGATGCCTTTGGAACAATACTGAGATACTCCACTTGGATGTCTGTGTGCCCAGAACAGCCAGAGGTGAGGGAGTGGAGGCCTAGCAAACCACTCGTCAGGAGGCCCAAGTTGCAGGAGGCTCAAGCTCCTAAACTAATAAGGATGCTGGGTCCCCAGCCTCACCAGATGCTCGTTCTGGAAAACAGGAGGGGAGGGGGTGGGGCAGGCAACAAAGACACACCCTCACTCAGGACATTTGCAATGGACTATGTCCCTTCTAGACCCTGGAATGCAGGCCTTCCTCATGATTGTGACATACATGCCTTCCCCCAGAGTGTCCTGCCTGGCCAAGTAGGAACAAATGACTCAAGAAATCAGCAAAGCCATTGCTTGTGGCACTCGACCATAGGCGGAGCCTCTCCCTGTACCTAAGGTCAAGCCCTGTCCCAGAGGTTGGCACCTCTCTGATATCTCCACCTCTGCCTCCCTTGGAAGGAAGATGACTGGCATTTGGGTGCTGTGCAGGCTGGCAGCGCTACGGTGCGCTGGCGCTAACCATTTCTAGCATCTGTACCATGTTTAAGTCCAGATGGGAAAGACCGGTAGAGGGTGGTGTGAAATGCTCAGCATAAGCAAGAATGGGCTGCTCTGAGCTGGTGCCTGTGTGTGTAGGGAGCCAAGTTGGAAAGTACTCATTCTGCCTTCACACAAGAAACCAGCCCCTTTACAGATGTTCCTCACGCTGCCTTGGAGGTTGGGGAATTGAGAAGGTACTAATTAGAGGGTATCCCATCCTAAGAGCCCCAGGTCTTTACTCAGGACCTCTGCCAAGCAGCAGGCACTGGTTCCTAGCCCTTGGGCACCCGGAGTTCTCAGTTACTGTTCTGAGGTCTGAAGACTTTGAGCCCCATGTCTCTATTCTAGCTGAGGGGAACAGCCATGTCCTGGGCTGCCTGAGAGCCCTAGTAGGGCAGCCAGGAATGTTAATAATGTCCTAGGCAGCGGGGAGAGGAGCCAGGCGGTGCCACCACACCCTCTTGCATGGTCAGCCTGCATGGGAAAGAGGTGCTGTTAGGTGCCCCCGAGTGGATGAGATTAGATCCTCGTTAAGCCAGTGACAACAGTGCATGTAATTGTAATTGGATGCATGTTGTGCAAGGAAGAAAATTGCAGGCCTGAGGGGTAGAATCACTCCACTACCAGCATGCCCAGGAGACCTAACGGGCTGTTTGGAGGCAGCATAAACTCTTGTTTCTGTGTGGATTACTTCAGAGTTACTGGAAAAGCAGGAAGAACTGTGGGGTCCGGGGGGCCTGGGGCTGGGAGCTGACATGCCTAAATTAGGTGCTTCTGCTGTGAGGCCAGTGGGGAGCTGTAGGGCTGTAGGATGGCTTAGAGCAAAGAGGAAGGCCAGCCTGGTGTAGTAACAGCCCCAGTTCCAGCTAGGAGCAAGAGTCAGGGAGGCTGTTTGCTGTAGGACACAGGAAAGTCCAAGCTTGGGCGAGGCGATGGTGGCGCACACCCTTAATCCCAGCACCTGGGAGGAAGAGGCAGGAGAATCTCTGTAAATTTGAGGACAGCCTGGTCTACAAACTGACAGCAGAGCTACAAGAGAAACTCTGTCTCAAAAAACGAATGAACAAACAAAAGAATACCTGGGTCCAGAGCTGGTGGCTCACAACGTATAGTGGGATCTGATGCTCTCTTCTGGTATGCAGGTATCCGTGCAGATAGGGCATTCATACATAAGATACATAAATCTAAAAAAAAAAAAAAAAAAAAAGCTGGGTCAGCCAGGTGTGGTTGTGCACGCCTGTAATTCCATAACTCAGGAGGTAAAGGCAGGTGGATTGCAGTGAGTTCAAGGCCAGCCTGGTCTACAAAGTGAGTCCAGGATAGCCAAGGTTACACAGAGAAACTCTGTCTTAAAAAAAAGAAAGAAAGAAAGAAAGAAAGAAGGAATAGCTGGGTCCACCAGGCGGTGGTGGTGCACATCTTTAATCCCAGCACCAGGGAGGCAGAGGCAGGCAGATCTCTGTGAGTTTGAGGGCAGTCTGGTCAACAGAGCTAGTTCCAGGACAGCCAGAGCTATACAGAGAAACGCTGTCTCAAAAACAAATAAACAAGCAACAAAAACAACCAACTAACCAAGAAAGGACTAGCTGGGTCCATGCCTGGACATGGGCACCAAGCATATTGTTCAGAGACTGCTGCCTGAGGTCAAAACTCCAGGAGTGGGCAGGAACAGAGGCCCTGTAAAGCCTGGGGGGTAGGGAGAGGTGGGGAGCCTTCTTTTCCTTTGCTTTATGTCTGCTCCCCTGCTGTCCACAGACATTGGTGCTCCTGTTCCTGTTTTGACTCTGGGCTGACTTCCTCCAGTCTCCTGCCTCCACGTCCCATCATCTATGTTCCCCAATGTCCCTTCTACAAGAACACTCATCACTGGTTGAAGAATGTAACCTAATCCAATGTGACCAGTAATTTCATCTCAACCTATGAGGCCTAAATGGGATCCATTTGACCCTCGGTCACTGTCACAATGAATACCAGGGTCTGAGGTGCCATCTTCTATCTGATGGCCTATCCTCAAGCCTCACCCACCAGGCTCTGTTTATTCCCACTGCCACAGAAAGGTCATCCTGGGGTGTGGGGACACTTTATTCTTCTGGCTGAAGTCTGAGTGATGGTGGCCAGGAGTTAGAGTGGCTGTAGGCTGATCTGGAGGGACCAAATGTAGTCTTTCACTGTTGGCCTCAGCTGTGCCTGTACACAGCCCAGATGTGTGCTACTTTCTCAGAGAGGAGGCTGCAGGGAAGCCATCAGGCTGGTCCCTCCAGGTGTCCTATCCTGTCTCAGGACTACTCTGTCCCCACAGGGTCCTTGTTTGGAAGGAACTCATTGATCTGATGGGGGGAAGGGTAGGAGTTCCACAGCTCTGGGCTGCAGTGGTCTAATCACAAGCCACTTTCTTTTTTTTATTTTATTTTATTTTTATTAATTTATTCTTGTTACATCTCAATGTTTATCCCATCCCTTGTATCCTCCCATTCCTCCCCCCCCCCATTTTCCCATTATTCCCCTCCCCAATGACTGTTCCTGAGGGGGATTACGTCCCCCTATATATTCTCATAGGGTATCAAGTCTCTTCTTGGCTACTTGCTGTCCTTCCTCTGAGTGCCACCAGGTCTCCCCCTCCAGGGGATATGGTCAAATGTGAGGCACCAGAGTACGTGAGAAAGTCGTATCACACTCTCCACTCAACTGTGGAGAATATTCTGACCATTGGCTAGATCTGGGAAGGGGTTTAAAGTTTACCTCCTGTATTGTCCTTGGCTGGTGCCTTAGTTTGAGCGGGACCCCTGGGCCCACAAGCCACTTTCTTATTAGGATGTCAGACATGAACCAGATTTCCAGTTCATTCTGTCCTCATCTTTTTTTTTTTTAAATTAAAGATTTGTTTTCGTATGTATACAGTGCACATCAGATCTCATTACAGATGGTTGTGAGCCACCATGTGGGTGCTGGGAATTGAACTCAGGACCTCTGGAAGAGCAGTCAGTGCTCTTAACCGCTGAGCCATCTCTCCAGCCCTCTGTCCGCATCTTAACTCAGATACTTGCAAAGACCTTATTACAAGAAAAGCAAACTAAACTGAACATGGTGATGCACAGCTGTAATCCCAGCATTCGGGGAGGTGGGTCTCTGTGAGTTTGAGGCCAGCCAGCTTGGTCTACAAAGTGAGTCCAGGACAGCTAAGGCTGGAAAAACCAAACCAAACCACAAAACCCAAAACAGTGACAACCCCTAGGTTAAGGAACACCATTGGGAATGGGAGACATCTATCTAGAATTCATTTTGCTCCTCCGGTTGCATTTTATAGCGACATCCTGATTTCGTATTCTGAATGGGACAGCCAGTGTGACGTGCTATATGGCAACAAAAGAGCAGCGATGTGGTGTCAGCCACCCTCTGTCTTCTCCTGCTCCCCTGGCTGGACCCTGGACATGGCAGGGAGACACTCCATGTGGGTGTAAGGCCATGTCACGGCACTGGGCCTGGTCAGCCTCTGAGAGGAGCAATGTCAGTGGCCAGCTGAGCCTGCTCCAACTAATTCCCCGTGGCTGTGTAGCAGGTACTGCAGACAGGGCAAGACCCTTGAGTCTCTGGAAGGTCTGGCTTAGCGGGCACTGGCCAAGCCTTCAGGCTCCCTGCCCTCACACAGACTGAAGAGAACAGTCTTACACAAGACTGGGGGCATGGGCATACTGGCAAGTCAGGATTGGGCTCAGCAAGTACCAAAAGTGCCCATGAGACATAAGTACACAGGAGGGCTGTAATAGCCAGATCTCCAGAGTCTCCTGAGGCCTAGCAACCCACAAACAAGTCTGGCTGGCTTACTGCAAACCCTGGGGATGTCTTGTCCCACTTGCATCCTCTTTTATCTTTGCTCTAGCAGTGTGGACAGCATCTCCCTCACTATTGGCTGGACACTTGGGCCTTGACTTATTGCTCCAGACACCAATCTGGAACCCATATAGTGAGCTTGAAGCCAGCCTTGCCCTCCTCACTGGGGATGGGGGAAACCTTGAGTTGGGTGAGATTGGCCGTGAGCCTCACTGGGATGTTTGACTCAGATCCTAGGAGGGAGAGATGACCAAGCCAAGACTCCATGCTACCCCATCCTTGTCTCAGGATGTGGCCCACTGAGGAAATGGCCTCCAAAGACCACCATATCCTGGGATCTGCAGAGATGGTACCTGGCATGGCAAAGGGGCTCTAATATTGATGGGATTCAACTGAACATCTCAAGAGGCAGGTGATCCTGGGTTGCTAAGTGGGCCAGTGTCATATGTGAGGATGTGGGAAGGCCCGAGGCATGAGAGATGGGAGATGGTGCCTGTCCTCAAACATGGAGATAGGGTCACAAGTCAAGGATACTTCAGCCTTGGATCTGGGAAAGGTGAAGATCTCTTACCTTCAGAGGGAGCCAGCACTGACATCCCATTTGTATTCGTCTGGCCTCGGAAGAGCTACACAAACAGATGTGTCCTTTAACAGAAAGCAGTGCAGGTCACTGGACATTTGTCCTCAGGTCATATCTCTACTCTGTCTCTGTCAGCCTCTTGCATGGCCCCAAATCTCTCTGGTGAATGACCAAATGAGAACTCAGGAATCTCTTCTCCCCCTCGCCCCTTTCCTTGCCTTCAGGCCCTCTGCTGAACTGCTCCAAGGCTCTACACTTAAGGGCATGACTTGGGGAGCCATGGTACTCCCAAGCGTCAGCATCCAATGTCACTGTCAAATGTCAAGGAGGCAGGTGGCCCCAGAACTCACAAGCAACTGTGATTGGGGTAGTGTCTTCAGAACCTGGCATGGAGCAGCTAGACAGGTCTTCCATCTCCTAGCTCCCACTCTGAATTCTGATTAGAAGATTCAGAATGTCTCTAAAGCACCAGATAGTCCCTTGAGACAGAAGAGATGAAGGGTGGGCTAAGAGCCACCATAGTTGGGACCAAGTAAGTACACACTGTCCTTTCAGGGGTGTTTTTAGGAAACACTTGTTTTGAACAGTGACCACAAGGGGGCAGGCTGGGGACAAATAACCACACTAACACAGCTGCAATGAAAATATTTATTTGTGGATAGTCATAGAAGTCAACAGACCAGCACAAAACAGACACAGCTACACAGTGCTGACAGGTGCTCATGTCTACAAAAACACTGCAGGGGACAGTACACAGGGCTTGGGGACTTGGGCTAGAGACCACCTGAGCCCAGAGTGTGCCCCTCCTGCACAGCAGGGACTGTGGGGTCAACTGTGCTTTCCTCTAAAGGTCAGGAGCCTCTAAAGAGTGTGGTCTCTGGGAAGGACTGGCGGGGGCGGGCCAGCCATCTTCCAGTTGGTCCAGGTTTGCAACACATGGCTGAAATTCTGACATGCTCTACGTCAGGAGTTAGGCAGCTACGAAGCTAAGAGACTCACGGTGTCACCCATCCTTGTCTCGTCCTTCAAGAGCTATGTTCATGAAGAATTCACCTCCATTCACCAAACACTGACGTCACACCTACCATCTTCCAGAACATGGTCTTGGGAGCTTTGAGGGAATCACTCGGGCCTGGGCTTTGAGGGAATTTGCTTCTGCTTCCCGCTCTGTGGGACATGAGAAGGACATGCTCTGTGCACTGTGTCCTCTACTGAGTCCTGTCACCCCCCAGGGCACACCGTCCTCATGCCAGGCACGGAACTAGGTCCTCTGTGAGGACAGCTCAGAGGCTTCCAGAGCACCAGCCCAGGCCAGTTAAGGATGATATCACTTCCTCCTGCCTCCCTGGGGGTCTGGCCAGCCCTGTGAGGTGGACAGTGAGGTGCAGACATGGTTTTACCCAACACCTTAGCCTGCCTTCACGGAGTCTGCTGGCTACAGGACGGGCAGTGAGGCATGGCCATGGTTACACCCCAAGGCCTTCTGGGAGCTTCCAAGCATGGAGGTCTGTGGGGCAGGCTCTCCCCTCTGCTTCCACCCGCCTAAAGATGCAGGGCAGAGGCAGCCCGTTCTGGCTAGTCAAGAGCTGACCAGGGCAGAGTGGGGGACCGCGGCTTCAGGGAGGCCTTTCCCACCTGGAATGTGTATCCTATTGCAGAGAGACTGGAAACTGCCAGACAGTGAGCTAGGGGATGGAAAGAGGAGATGCCGCCATCAGGGGAGCTCAGCTCACCATCACCACCCTGAAGCGAGTGTTTGCCAGGGCTCAGCCACAGACACAGAAGGTGAGAGGTGGGAGATGGCGCCTCCTGCTCTGAGGACATGCTCCTGCCTGGCTTAGATAGTGGGGAAGGCTTTAAACAGTGTTTATTCTACTAGGAATTTTAAAAAAGAGAAAATTTAGTTACAACCTCATGTGAGTTTAAAGTATTACTATATAGCTATCCTCCTGCCTCAGCCTCCAGGGTACCAGATTGCAGGTATATACCATCATGCCAAGCAAAAGTTCTCCATTAATATAAAAATCTTTATATACTATTAAGTTTAAAATTACTCATTAAATTGTGGTTTTAAGCAAATAAACACCCTAGGGTGCAATGAAGGGAGAACATAGCATATAAAACATTATTTTAAATTAATCATTGCACAGAAAACATCTGCAACAAAAGTAAAGCAGAGTCAACAGGAAGACACTCATATTGCATAATGTACTCATATTTAGGAATGTCAATTTTGGCCAGGCTGACCAAACAATGGCTTTCTGGGATGTCACGCACCACTGGGGACTTTCTCTGAAGTGTTATATAGTGCCAAAGTCTGGATCCTAAGAGAAAGATTTACACACTAAAAACCAACCAACCAAACCTCCCAGTTTGGAGACCGCTGTCTTTAATCTGCTGGTACCAGCATCAGTCTGGGCAGCTAAAGCCATTCTGGTCCCACTTCGCCCTCTGCTGGTGGAGGCTGAAAGTGTGCTACTGAAGGCAGACACTTCCCAACTCTGGTTCCATGGGATTGGAACCTGCCAGCAACCACCTGCAGCTATCACAGTAAGTGTGAAAAAGCAACAGGCCTGGCTCATATGTGTCAAACTGTGCCTTCCCTGCTGGGTACTCCTCCATCATTCAAGGTCCTGGGGAAGTGACATTCACTCAAATCTGTCAGGCCCGGGTTCAAGCCTTCCCTAGCAGACCACTTTCCCTACAGAGCCTGCACTTCTATGAAGAAAGTCACAGTGAACCTGACCTCCCAGAACTGCGCCTTGGGACGGGCACACCTCCGTTTTTTAGCATCAGCTGGTGGGCCTTGTGCCTAGCATCCATCTGTGACATGGACGAACCGGCCTTTCCAGAGCCTCTCAGTGCAGGTAGCTTCCTGGATGACTGGAAGAGAAGCTTGCTAGCTGGCGGCAGAGCAGCAATAAAATGGGGCTCTGGGCTGTGGCACCCTCTGGAGGAATCTGGACGCCACCTCCAAAGCCTGGATCCCTGCTTGTCCACTAAAACTCTAGACCCCTTTTTGGTCCAGGTAGATATCCTGTCTTAAAAGGAAGGTGTGTGAAGGGGACCAGTGCAAGCAGTGGTCAGGCCAGCCTGTGCTCACTGGGCACCTGAGAACTGAGTAAGTATGGACCGATACCGGCAAGCAAGTGGCCCCTCAAAGGGCAGCAAGGAAGCGAAGAATTGAGAGACAAAATACATTCACTTCGTTCTTTCTGTACTTTAAAGCTACAGACAATGTAAGGGCTGAAGTGATAGGAGCTGGGCACTGTGGTCAGGAGCTGCCCAGGAGCACAGCAAAGGGCTCAGTGCTGCTCTGGCAACCCGCCCCTTTCCATAGGCCCTGCCTTCCTCAGCAAGGACAGGAGAGGTCTAACTTCTAACACCCTGGGCTAGTCTCTTATCCCACGTGGTGGTGGTGACATCATACTGGGAACTGCGGGTGGCCTGTGTGTATGTGGCACACAGTCTCCTCCTTTCAAATTCCCCACTTCAGCCCAGTGAAGCCAGGCCTGGCCACTCCCACTGAAACACCAAGTAGCTTTAAAAAAAAAAAAAAAAAAAGAGGGGGTGGGAGGTGCTTTCACAAATTGAAGAACAGGACAGCGTCTACAATTATTAACATACTGCGAACGTAAGTAAGATAGAGGCACACGGTTATCTAGCAGGACCAGGCAATGATTTTTTAAAGAATGACATGTCAGAATTGTCCTCCAGGAGGTTGAAGGAAAAGGCCTGAGACAGTGTCAAAGGGCGTTCCCAGTGGGGAGCAGGCAACACTGGGCTAATGCAGTGCCCTTTGTGAATACAGTGTTTCATTACTAAACTCTGGACAGTGATAAGTAGAAGTGAGTTCTGATTTGGATACGAGGGGACCAGACCCTGTGCTGGCAGGCAGGCAAGGCTGCGGACATTGGCATGGAAAGACTTGTTTCTGCCCCGGGCCCACGCTCAAAGCACTGATTGTTTCTTCTTAGTCACGTGCCTGCCTCTGCTCCTTGTCCTGTTGGCTCCAAAGCCGTGAGGAGGACAAGCTGGAACTACAGCCAAGTTCAGGATTTTAGAGGAACTCTTCATTTGGTGGAAGGGGGGAGGAGAAACATTCATCCTTCTGTGTAAGCAAGAAAGGGCCCTCCCCACCCCCATCAGCTCTAGGCTACAGCAAAACCAGCTAAGGCTTTGGCTGTGTGGCTGCAGAATGTGGTCCTGAGGACCCCCAGGTACACATAAAAGCACCAGACCCAGAACTACAACTCATCCCATCACAAACAAACAGGCTGTCCTGAAAGCCATGCCTGCCCTTATCTTTTATTGTGTGTGAAGCCAGTTGTCAACCTCTGGGGGGTGGGGCGGGGTCTTCCTTTATCACTCTCCCACTTTTTGTTTTGAGTCAGGGTCTCTCCTCGCTAAACCCAGAGATCACCAGTTTGGATACACTGGCTGGCAAGTGAGCCCCTGAGGACCCTCCCATATCCACCCCCTAGCTCTGAGGTTACTACAGGCGCACACTGCACAACCACACTTAGGGTGCTGGGGACCGAACGCAGGTCCACATGTTTGCAGAGCAAGTGCTTTGCCAGCTGGGCCATCTCTCCAGTCCAGTCCCAACATGTTAAAAGAGGAAAAAGGAAGTTTCTCTCATTGCTGGCAAGGCAGTGTGCCCTGTTCTCTTGGAGGCAGTGATGGGCTTTGCCTGGGTCAAGCCTTAGGGGACTGATGCTGACCTTCCCTTCCAAGCTGCTGGCTGTGGCTTTTCTTTTACAGATCACCAAGTCTTGGGGCTTAGAGGCCTGCGATGGGGACCAGACTTGATGGCCATACCAGAGAGCTTGTCCTGTGGTCTTGATTAACAAGGTGATTTTAAACTTATATTTATTTAGCGTGTGTGTGTGTGTGTGTGTGTGTGTGTGTGTGTGTGTGTATGTGTGTGTGTGAGAGAGAGAGAGAGAGAGAGAGAGAGAGAGGCGGGGGGGGGGGATGGTTACAGGGCTCAGGTTGTCAGGCTTGGCAACAGACACCTGCACCTGATGAGCCATCTTGCAGCCTATGACCAGAAAGGTAAGAAGCACAGATGTGTGTGGTACAGGTCCATGTAAACCAGCATCTCCTCTCTCTCTTTCTGGACAACTTGAATGGGGAAGCAGAAAGTTGGCACTACCTTAAGGTAGGGTGACGCTCTCAGAGTCCCGCCAGTGGGGCCTGTAGCCAGGTATCCATACTCCTGAGGGTCCATAATGTATTCTCCACCTTTTCCAGTCTCCTCTTTCTCTTTAGGCTGTGGTTTCTTGGAAGAGGCAAATCTTCGAACTGAGGTACAGGGAAATGGGTGCGGGTGTTGACAGGAAGTCATGAACAAAGTGCCCCATTCACAGCCATGTAAGGGACCCCAAACTGTGACAAGCAGAGCCAGGAACATCACCCTTGAGCAATAGGCAACTGAACATGTTACACAGTCTCCTGAGGGGGTCTAAGAGCTGCCCCTGCACCCACACTGCCAATATGCTCTGCAGAGGAACAAAACTTCCAAGGAGGCAGAGAGCTAGCTGGTTTCACACAAGGGCCTCTTGCTCCTCAGCATGTGGTACGCACACAACACAGAAGTGGAAGAGAAGCCAGCAGTCAAATATGTCACCAGGGCCACAGTGCCATCTCTACCTCTCCTTTCCCGTCTGTCCAAACACCAGTGCAGCAATGCACTGTCCCCAGCACTACAGGACAAGTACAGTGCCAACAGACTGTACTGCAGGGCAGGGTGGGTTCCCACAAGAGCCCAGTGGGACATCCTTCTCTGACCTTCCCAAGGGACTCAAGCTCAGCAGCTGGACCCTACATGGGACAATTCCCCAGAACATTCTCCCAAGCTACAAGAGATCCTGCTGACACCCAAGAGGCTTGCAGATCCCTGGAATGTTCTGGTCCACTAAGAGGTTCCTGTCACAGTGGCCACATGCTTGTGTGTTTACCTTCCCACAGAGTCCAACAGCTGTGTAAGTCTGACATCCTGGACACCCAAAGAGCAGCAGTGACAGACACAGAAACTAATGCAGGAACAAGGAGAGGACAGGATGGCATTGCAGATGTTTGGCATAATTCTCCCAGATGTCAACGGTTAAGACCTAACCCAAATTTAAAGACAGCACAGCCGCAGGCAGTCTGTGCATGATCAGGGATCTGGGCAATGGCAGCCAGTGGCCAACAGCGGGGTCCACAGGCAGCAGACTCGCCTCCTCCACCTACCTTCCACAGAGCTATGAGTCAACAACAGGAAGTCAGAGGCCCAGAGCCTTTGGGGAAGGGGCCATGTTTCCGAATCACATATTTCTGCGACGGTTTTGTCATTTTTTAAAAAAATAGCACGATGGCACATTTTCACTATTGAGACTGGCTGAGACCCGAATCTCAGGGAGGAACAAAAGGTCAAGTCTCAGTCATGGCTCTAAGGCAGACGTTACAGCTTTTCACAGGGATGGGAACGGAGACCCTCAGCACGCTGTGCGTCAGGGCGAGTGTGCACGGCCCTCACAGCACCGTGGCCTGCACGACGATCTCTGGGTCCTCGATGTCCTTTTTGCTCTGGACCATCCTCAGCTCCAGCTGAGCCGGGCTGGGCTTCTGTCCCTCTCCTGCTTCGGCTGCAGAACACGGGAGAGCTCTGAGCAGGTGGATGGAACCCAAGGCATCCTTCCCCCTCCCACACTCCTGAGTTCCTGCTTCACACGGCCACCTGCTGCCTCACTCCTAAGAGGCAGCAGGAGGCAGAGGCTGGAAAGGAGAGGTTGCCCCCTTCCCTCTAGCCCACCTCCAGACAGGGACCACCTCCAAGGAGGGCAGGGCATGAGGGCGGATACCTTTTGCACACCGGATGGTCCTCTGCAGCACGTGTTGCATGGCAGACACAGTTTTCTCACAGGCCACCTGTGGAGAAGACAGAGACAATGGGCCCTGGCCTACCTGGGCTGAGCATCACTGTCCAGAGGACATGCCACAAGGACCGGCTGCCTTAGCCACCAGGAAGCTGGTTCCACTGTACCTCCCACTCGTTGGACACAGCTGGGCCCCATGGGGCTGACTGCAGGACAGCCCCCCACAGAGATGCTGCTGTATTAGCTGGATCAGGAAGGTCCCCCAAAGTCCATGCTAGGCCCCCTGCCTGAGGTGCTATTGGGGGCAGGACAACTTCAGGAGGTATGGCCTAGTGCAAAGTCCTCAGGTCCTTGGGGAAGCTCCTGGAGGTGACAGTGTGGTTCCTTGCTCCTTGGCCTCTTTGCTCCCTGGATCCCAACATGATGCATAACTACAGGGCTCAAGGCAACAAGGCCATCGCACCAGGAACAGACACCCCCCTGCAACCATGAGAGAAACCTTTTCTCTTTATAAAGGACCTCAAGCATTTTGTTACAGTAGTGGAGAGAGAGCCAAGCAGATGCTGCATATTAAATTACTTCCTGTGGCCCGAGGGGCATCACTGCAGGGGCAGCAGCTTGGGACTTGTCAAAATTGTGTCCACCTGGCACACAACAGGTGCTTAAGTACAGTTCCTGGGATTAATTAGTCTTAAAGACTCCAAAAGGGAAAGAGCTCTTGCCCACAACTTACTGTTAGAGTTCAAGGCCAGAGGCCTGGGGGACTCAGCAGCTCCCAGACACTTCTCAGTTCCCTGACAAGGGTTGGCAGAACCAGCACTTGCCTTGGGAGCCCCACAGTGAGGCTCCTCTGGGTGCCAGCTGGCAAGTGTCTACTGCCCTGCATAAAAGGAACTTCCATTGCTGCCAGTATACAGGGTAAGTCTGGCTTGGCCTACACCTGAGGAAGCCAGGAGTGGAAAGCCCGTGAGCATTCTAGACTTTAACTCAAGAGTTTTCAGGAGACTTGACTCATCTCTATCATAAGCAAGGTGCCAGTGACATGGTCAGTGTCTGTTAAAAGAGGTGGTGGGACAACACCAGGGAACCCACTTCCAGGTCCCCACATCTAACTGCCTCTTCTAGGTGACAGTTGTTCCTCCTTCACTTCCTCCAGTCTGAAGGAAGGCAACCCTCACCCAGCTGTGCAACCCTGGCACAGAGTGAGGGAACATCAAGGCTGGGGGTAGCTGTCTGCAGGCCTGGGGTAGTCTACACTGGGGGTAGAGGCTGGTCCAGCTCTCCTTGCTTTTTCTTTTTGCATTTGCTCTGCTGAGATGGCACTCAGATGTTGTTGTGCTAAGTTAGTGCCATGCCACTGAGCAATGTGCCCAGCCATTGCAGTCAGCCTTCAACAGCACTGAAGGAGGCCATGCTGGCTCTCAGCTGCTGGGCAGCAGGAGAAACGACCTGGCAGTTGGTCCCCATGCAACTTTTCTGCTCAGAGCCAGGAAATCACAGATGCAAGACCACAGCCGTAAGGAAGCCCCTGTGCCCCTGCCGAGCCCATTGCTGAACTGCATACTGCACAAGAAAAGCCACGGCGTGATTCCCCAAGTCACAACGTCAGTCCCACTGGAGTTCTGGATGGGCTCTGATGGTGGAGGGGCTGCCTAGCACTGACTCGGTACCAGCTGCTCCACTCTGCCCAGGAGACCTGAGCAAAAGCACCCTATCTCCTCACAAGTGCAGAAGCAGGTGGGATGGACAGACAGACAACCACAGACAGTCTCCATGACAGGATTGAGGTAAAGGGACTACCTCAGCGTGTACCCTCAGCCTACTGCCTTCATCCCTCAAGGACTGGGCCTATCAAGTCTTCAATGGCTATGTAGCAGGAAACAGGCTGGACTGGACTGAGCACTGCAAATGTGTAGTGAGAATTCTGGAATTTTGGTTTCTTTAAAGAAAAACCCACAGAAAGCTGGGCGTGGTGGTGCATGCCTTTAATCCCAGCACTGGGGAGGCAGAGGCAGGTGGATCGCTGGGAGTTCGAGGCCAGCCTGGTCTACAGCTAAGGCTACACAGAGAGACCCTGTCTCTAAAAACAAAAATCAAAACAAAACAACAAACAAAGAAACAAAAAAAGGTCCACAGAAATATTACAAGAATATGGTTTTGTTTTAATTCCACGTGCGGGGCTATGGGGCTCTTCGCAGCAGCTGACTATGATTTTCTTCATGCTCTACCAGGGGTGTGGTTTTGCCAACTGCAGGTAGTTTCTGTGGTTGTGTGACCTTTGGAATTCTGGGAACTTTTCAGAGGGTTTATATATGCTAGGGGCCTGAGAGGCAGTGTCAGTGATGGTTGGTCATTTAGGGGGGTTGATTACAGTTTGTTAGTAGTCACGCTCAAAGAGAAGCAAGAAAATAGGTTCAGAGATCTTGCTCTCCCCCCACACCTCCATCCTTTCTCTCCAATCTAGTGATGGGGGTAAAACCAGGTGTGTGTGTGGGGGGGGAATAAAGGGAGGGAAATAGAAGAACCCACAATTAGCAAAGAGCAGCTACAAGCAGAGAAGAAACAAGAAGAAGGAAATTAGATGAAGAGACCTCTCTCCCTCTCTATCTTTCTGTGTCTCTTATCTAGTGATGGGGTGAAACCTGGGGGACAAAGCAGCTACGACTGGCTACAGAAATGGCTCCTGGGTGACACTTGTGTGAATTTCATTTTTAACAGGCTGAGGGTCAAAAGCCAGATCTCATTCATGCAACAGAGCTACATCCGCAGCTCCCTATGGGCTCTAACTTTCAAATCCAAGCCCCTAGCAGCAGAGAGCTGGCTTAACGAATAAGAGCATCGTTTGCTCTTCCAGAGGTCCCGGTTCAATTCCCGGACACCACTTTGAGCCTCGTGACCATCTGTAGTTGGATCCGCTGCCTTCTTCTGGCGTGCACATCTACATCCCTTAAACCCAAGCCCTTGATGTCACGACTTCCCAAACATAGAAAGAGTAGGCAACAGACTGACGTGGTGGGCTTCTGAGCCCGTAGTCAGCCATGTCCTCCCACCGACCCTGAAGCTCAGGCTCAGGCCCCACTAACAGGCTCCTCTCTCTCAGTTTGAACCATTGTAGCCTATTTCCCCACCAGGAGTGCGGAAGGAATTGTGGGGAGGAGCATCAAGTACAACTGACCTTGAGATTGTCCGGGTGCTTGTGTGTCCACGCAAGAAGCATGGCAGCGAAGAGGTCCCCAGTGCCCACAAAGACGGCATCCACCTTGCGCATCTCCATCCGGATGCGCTGGGTCACCGTGGAGCCATCAGGCTTCCCTGGGGGAGGACACAGGCCAGGTTACTGGGTCTGAGACTTCTCTTCAAGACAGGGTTACCCCTGCAGTGCAGTGGGAACTTGTCAGACCCACTGGCCCCATTTCTAGAAGAGACAGGAAGGTCAGCACTGCCCATCCTTGGGGGTGGTCACACAGATGTGGTGTGGCTTCATTCAGGAATTCTGGGACTCGGTGTGTATTATCATAACTGACACCCTCCCCCGACTGCCACCACTGTCCCAAGGAAGAATGAAACATTGGACCCTTAGAAGCTGAAGCTAGCATGCACGGCCTTATACACTCAAGAGTGCCAGGAACGTCCTGGATACACTGTGCGCACGTGAGAGCACGTACATGCGTGTGTGCGTGCATGCATGTGTGTGTGTCACATGAGCACTCAGATGCACATCCCTACACTCTTGTGCATCCACAGTGGTCACTGGAGCCAGTGGGTGTGAACCTGGGGTTCCTGTCAGCCTGTGACTCAGCTCTGTGTGCTGTAACACCACCCAAACACTTAACTAAGGCGCTGTTAGCATATCACCAGGCTCCATAGCCCAGAAGAAATCGACTTCCTGTGGTAACCTGGGCCACAGAAGCCAGATTGAGCTGGTCTCTGGCATAGGCCATGGGTCTGGGGTAGCTCACTAGACATGTGAGCCTGGCGGTTCCAGCATATCATGGACATCTGAGCATCTGGTGAGTGGGAGTGGGTGAGCCTGCTCATGTCCCCACTGGCTCCCAGGGCTTGTCCTGAGCCTGCCTTCTGTCTGACACTCCTGCCAGGCACTAACCCCTTGCTGACTGAGTCATAATCTTCTTTCTACTGAGCCCTAGTTATTCCCTGGTGCCTGAATGCCATGGGCTACATAAACAGATGGACCCACGGAGCACAGGAAGGCAGGCGGCGCAGGCACTTACGCATCCTCTGGCTGCCCAGCGCGATCAGGTAGTCACTGCCCTTTGGGGAGGGCAGGTCAGAGCTGGTGATGACCACTGTGTCAGGACCCATGCAGTGCAGCATGTCCATCACCTGCCAGCAGCAAGGGAGAGTGTCAGCACAGCCAGACACAGTGGCCCTTCCTGACGGTCACATATTTCATTGGGACAAGCCTGGTTGGCCACTGTCCTCTCTGCAATCAGAGATGGAGCAGCCAGGCGTGACCAGCATGCTTGATGGGCTCCAGAAAACCTGGGGCATTGCCCACACATGGCCAAGCCTGTGGTCCACCTCCTTCTGTCAAGGCCAGTGAGAAGTCATAGTCTCAAAATGAAAGGAACCAGGGGTCCCCACCCCAACTCCTTAGGAACTGGCAAGCTAGTCAGAGCCACTGGCTGACCCCAACCGGTATGTAGACCAGGCTCGTCTTGAACTCAGAGATTCACCTGCCTCTGCCTCTGCCTCCCAAGGGCTGTGAACCATGACACCTGGCTCAAGCCGACTTTCCCTAAACCTGACAGCTGTCCCTGTCTGCACCGCAGGCCTCACAGGGGACATTCATGGGTGCCTATGCAAGTGGCACAAGATGTGAACCTTGCCACTGCCCACTCCCAGAGGGAGACAACATACATGGACTTATACACTACACACTGTAATCCCTAAGGCCACAGAGGGTGGATGAAACGGCAACACTGGTGTGTGGGACTGTTGGATGTGGCATAAAAGATGCCTATCATGGGACTGAAGGGACAGGCCAGAAGTTAAGAGCTGCTCATGCCAAGGACTCAGAGTCAGTTACCAGCACCACCATAGTGGCCCTCAACTGTCCTTAACTCCAGGTGCAAGGGATCTGATACCCTCTTCTGGCTCTGAGGACACCAGGCATGCACACGGCACATGTACACATACAGGGAAACACTCACATGTAAGAGACAGATAAATAATTGTTTACAAATAGACGATGCTATCAACCATGGGCAAGTAACTCCTTGGCCCAGTGAGGAGCTGCCTCCACATGGTTCTAGGTGACTCGTTCTTGCCGGCTGCTTGTTTCTGGGTGGATAGTGTAATTGAAGGTACTCAGTGTAATGTTGGGACATGACAGTGACACATGTGGCCGACACACTCATTGACAGATAAGATTGTATCCAGAGCTGACGCGGTGCCTGGCACACAGTAGACATACTCAGTGACCGCTCTGGGCTGAATTGTGAAAAGACATATTGTAAGCTGAGACTGAGGGTTGAGTGGACCGCAGAGCCAGAGTCTTAGAAAGGATGGTGACAGTGGGGCACGGCTGTGTCATGAGGCAGCTCATGAGGTCATGAGCCGACACCTTTACACTCATAGCAAATGAAGCTGGAGGTGGCAGGCAGGCCCTCAAGGGGTCTTTCAGACTCCAGATCTGAGAGAGAATGCTTTGATATGGCAGTCTTGGGTCAGACATGGACGCATGGTGGATTGAGCACAGAGCTGACATAGGGTATCAGTCAAGGGCAGGGTGCTCTCCACACCTAACTCAGAGCTCAGTACCCCTCAGGTGCCCATCCCTTCCTGAAGATGGGCGTCTGTCTCCTTCCCCGTGAAAAAGGCCATGTGTGAAGGTCTCCTTACCTCAAGTGCTTCTTCCTGGCTGTGGATTTTTCTGCCACTCAACAACCTGGAACAAAGATGGGAGGGGTGAGCCAGTCCCTACGTTACTGCCATCCTGGCAACTGACCTACACCTGGACAGGGAGCCATTGCAGCATCTACTGGCCATGAGAACTGGGGAAGTGGTGACATAGGGAGAGGTAGGGAAGGTCAAGGGTCAAATGTGTTATAAGGAAATTCCCATACATGGTGAACACCGATAGGAAGACAACAGTGAGGAACAGCCACCTACAACGATCCCCAGTGATTCCCCACCACCCCATCAGTTAGCTAACTACAACCAACACCCCCACTTGCCTGCCTTGGCCTGCTGGCAGCATAGAACCCTCAAAGAGATGCCATCCCTTACTTGGGATGGGCCCAGTGCTGGCACCCTTAGCTACTCAGTCAAAGTGGGTGCATACAAGGCTTGCAGGGTCCTGCTCACAGGACAGAGTCCTAAGCCCTGTGAGTCTGGGTAACTGGCATGTTTCTTCAGCCAATCAGGGGCTATGTTCTCTGAGCTCTTGAGAGAGATCTGTGGCCTGCAGGTCCACCTGGGGACACCCCCAGCCACAGGAGCCCTTAGCCGGACGTGTACAACCTCCTTTCTCTCCTTGGAGCCTCCTGACAGCAGAGAGATACTGTGGGCCAACAAGGTTACGAACCAAAAAGCAGAGGGAACGAGGATTTGTCATTGGCTTACAGGAAATGGGAACCACCGCCGGGTTACAGGTCTGGGTTCACAGGGTCAAGGGTGACATGATTGGTCTAGTGCAGGCCTAGCTTTCTAAGGGCTACTTGAGGCCTGAGGGGGCAGATGTGGGGTGCATGTGAAGACAGGCGCAGGGCTTGGCAGGGCTCCCCGGGCCATCTAGTTACTTACTCAGCCTCAAACTGGTTGGGCGTGATGATGTCTGCCACAGGCACCACTTTCTCCCTGTACACCGGAAGGAGGTCCTTGGGGACATACTGGAGAGCACAGGAGACAAGGAAGGACGCTCACTCACACAGGAATAGAGGGCAGTGGAAAAACAATCCCAAAGCCTAAGTCCTGTGGGGAGACCCGGCATCACCTCCATAAAGAATACACAGCTGGGGACCGGAAGAGCCTGAGGCAGGTGAGACAGGGACAGAAAGGGATGTCACCAAGTAAGAGAAGGGCCTGGGGCAGGAGTGGAAGGTCTCACTTCACCAGAACCAAAGGGAGGAAGGGAAGTAAGGAGCTAAGACACAGGACCACACAGGATGATGTAGCCAACATTAGCCCCCAGGACCTGACAGCTGGGGCCGGGGCCCACCTGGCTCCAGTAACACGAGTCTTGGGGTGTCTCATCTCCACCTAAGACATGCCTGTGAGCCAACACGCTCACGATCACCTCATTTTTTAAAATTTAAGTTATCAATGAAGAATTCAACAGATTGGTACTCTTCCCCCCAACCCCTTCCCGCCTTTCCCCCCTACTTTTTCCTGAGATGGGTTCTTAGTCCATAGCCCAGGCAGGCCTAGAACTCACAGCAATCCTCCCATATCCAAGTCCTGGGATCACAGATGTGAGTCACCAAGGCCAGCTCAGAACACTTTAGGTTTTTTTTTTTTTTTATGGTCCCCATGTTGCGGATGGACCCAGGGCCTCATACCTATCAGGCAAGCGCGATCTACACTTCTAAGCTTTTAGAAAAACTGGATTCAGGCTGGCCTCAACCTTGCGTTCTTCCTGCCTCAGCCTCCCAAGTAGCTTAGGATTGCAGACGCCCACTGCCATATCTAGTTCCTAACAACCAAATCCCACAGGAGGCTCTAAAGTAATTGTCTGTTCCCGTGATGCTTTGCTGCATGGGTGCGTCGTAGCGCAGGGTTCCAATCGCTGTCCTTCTAGTTGCTGAGGAAATTTCCCTAGAGGCCCACGGTCCTACCCAGATGAACATTCGCTGGCTGGCACAAACTGGAGAAGAGCTAAGGAGAGATGGGACCACACGCATGGCTCAACCCCTAGACTCAGGTCTGATCATGACAACAACAACAACAACAACAAAAAGGCTCATTCACAACTGAGCTTGACGGCTGGCCCACATCTCAGTGGCAAGACGTGTATTTGCCCAGCATGTGACAAACCCAATACAAACACAAACAAAACTGATCATCTGAGACACAGGCTTTCTGCCCGTCTGAACCTAGGCACTCTAGGAAAAAGTCACTCAATCAAAACCAGGACACGCCACAGTGACATGAGTCGGAAAGGGGAGCTCCTGACCACAGCAAGCAGCGTCAGGCAGAAAGGAGGGGTGGAAGTCTGGTGTAGGGAACCTTCCAGAACACAGGCACCGAGTGAGCAGATGGAAGGAAGGCAGCCACTGAGCAAACTAGACACGGAGTAATGCCCACTGGCCAAGCAGGGTAGAAAGGACACAGTCCAGGTGAGCCCTGCACATGTGACCTGGAATCACACCAAGTAGCCAGACAGCCAAAAGATACCAGAAGGTATAGTAGATAGGCTTGTGGGCCCCATAATATGGGGGTGGGGCAGCAGGGGCTACTTCTGATAGGGACTCTGGTGCCCATTTTCTCCTGGTGGGGCGGCCTTGCCAGGCCACAGAGGAAGAAGATATAGACAGTCCAGATGAAATTTGATAGGCTAAGGTCAGACGTTAGGGGAGGAGGGTGTCCCCTTTCTGAGGACTAGAGGAGGAGGGACTGGGATGAGAGAGGGAGGAGAGGCCCGGGAAGTGAAGAGGGATGGCGCTACAATTAAAAATAATTAAAAAAGAGAGACCAGGAGGCTCTGCGTATGAAGACACTGAATTTAAAGCGTGGGGCCTCTGTAGCACCCATCCGCACAGTCTGAGGTTTCTGTGGTGTCACAGGCCATCACCAAGTCCGACCCTCCCACTGCCTGGTTTTGAACAGCTTGTGAGCTCAGAGTGAATTCCTCAGTGTTAGTTGAATGGTTAAGGGGAAACTGGCAGAAGGGGAAAAAAAAAATACTTGCACGAGAAGATGATCTGGCTGTTACATCTGTCACCCCACTGATCTGCAGTGTGGATAGGCTGACATGGCTGGCTCGGTGTCTCTCTCCTCCCTGACTGCTTCATATATGTCCCTCCTGAAATTGCACAGAGGGATGCCTTTCCTAGACTGAGGAGTCCTGTCCTGCAATCAAGGGTAAAGGCTACCCTCTCCCCTGTCAGAGCCTTCAAACAAGCTTTTGGGAAAATTCATCCACAACAGGAGAAAAAGCACAGGGCACACCGTCAGTGCCCACACCTAGAGGTTTATTGGACAGCTGGGTCCACTGCTGACAGACTGTTCATGGCTGTGTTGGGACACAAGGGCAGCCGAGGTGGCCATGAGTGGCACACATTTGATACTTGTCCTCCACTTGCCTATGTGGGGCCACACTGGTTTACCTGGGAAGGTGACCCTCACTTTGGTTCAAAGCAGATGCACAGACTGGATGCTTAACAGCCGCACGACGAGGGTACTCACCATGGAGCCTTCGCCGTTCCACTTGTCACCCATCACAGGATCACACACTGCGGGGACACAGCATCCGGTCAGCAACTGCTATCGCTTGCTTGCTTTTCCTTTTGTTTTGGTGTTTGAGATGGGGTCTCACTGTGTAGCCCAGGCTAGCCTTGGACTCTTCCTGCTTCAGCCTCCCACATAGCTGAGGATGCAGGCACGCACACCACACCCAGCTCTATAGCTAACTTTCTCCCAAAATGACAGAGTGTGTGCCTGCGTGTATGTATGCGCACCATGTGTGCAGATGCCCAGGAGGTCAGAGAAGAGCATGAGATAGCCTGTAGTGGGTGCTTGGAACTGAAACTCTGGCCTTCTGCAAGAGGAGTATGTGCCCTTAACAGATGACGGGGTCTCAATTGCCCTGGCTGGCTTTGAACTCATTATGTAGCTGGGATGACCTCTGAGATCTGGGATTACAGGTGTACACCTCCACAGTCAGTTTCTGTGGACCTAGGGATCGAACCCGGGGCTTCATGCACGCTAGGCAAGCCCTTTACCCACGGAGCCACATCTTTAGACTCAGTTGTTTCTAACATTACAGACACGGACCCACAGGAACAACGTGTTCCCGATGCAGACAAGCTAGACATAATGTCACCCCCCATAAACTGCCTCTCCCCGCCCACTAGTTTGACCTGCCTTGGGGTATCAACCCAATTTACATCCTCTTTAGGGTCAGACCTCACAAGTCTTGGGCACCCCAGGCCTTCACACATACTTAACTCTCCCTTCTCATGTACCTATGTGAGGCCCCTAGGGTCACCCTAAAAAAATCTTGCCAATCCTCCTGATGAGCCAAGCCCACTTGGTTTCTCCTTAGAGGTCCCGTGGGTCAAACGACTAATAGACAGAGGCCAAGCAGAAGTTGAAGTGGCCAGAGGACAGGAGGCTGAGCTGTTCCTTCCCGGAGGTAAGAGCAGTATGGGGTTGGGAGGGTGCAGCTGGGGGGGGGGGGGGAACGCACAGTGGGGGAGGGGCAGTGGGGGAGGGGCAGCATAACTGGGCGCTCACCGTACACGAGCCGGGAATTCTGCTGCTTTAGTCCCCGCACGATGTCCACCACCATCGACAGGAAGGACATGTCCCTCGTGTAACCTTGGGAGGGAACACCCAGGATTAGCACAGTGACCACCAGAGCATCTGCCGTAACAAGCCCCATCAAAACCAAACATGCGTCAGGCTGAGGACAGGCCAGAACGCTGCGGCCAGGGGAAACACGGGGTCTCAAAAGCCTGTATTAAATAAAGTTAGTGGAGCAGCTCCCAGGGAGGGGCATGAGGACTTTTGAGGGGCAAGACAACAGAAAATAAGCAGGCAATTAAATTTCCTACTAGCAACAAGATGTTATTACTTGAAACTGTATTTTGATTGTGCGTGTGCCTGAATGTATGTTTGTGAGCCATGTGTGCGCTTGAGCCCTCAGAGGTCAGAAGATGACGTCTATCACCCGGAGATGGAGTTACAGGTGGTTTTGAGCCACTGAGTGTGTGCTGGGAACTGACTCTGGGTCCTCTGTGAGAGTGGTAAATGCTCTTTGTTTGTTTGGTTTTTGTTTTTTTGAGACAGGGTCTCTCTGTGTAGCCCTGGCTGTCCTGGACTCACTTTGTAGACCAGGCTGTCCTCGAACTCACAGCGATCTGCCTGCCTCTGCCTCCCGAGTGCTGGGATTATAGGAGTGCACCACCACGCCCAGCAAGAGTGCTAAGTGCTCTTAACCACTAAGCTGCCTCTCCAGCTCCTGGAGCTCTTTAAAATGTTTTATTTAGGGGCTGGAGAGACGGCTCAGTGGTTAAGAGCACTGACTGTCCTGCCACAATCCCGAGTTCAAATCCGAGTGCCTACATGGCAGGTGGCAGATCACAAGTCAGTCCCAGGGGATGCAGTGCCCTCTTCTGGTGTATAGATGTACATGCAGACAAAACACCCATATACATAAAAATACCTAAATACATGTTAAACATTTAATTATTTGTTTTTGGAGGCAGAGTCTCAATAGGAAGGCCTGGCTTCACTATGTAGAACTCATATAGAGACAAGGCCCTAAAACTCACAGAGCTCTGCCTGCCCGAGTGTTGGAATTTTAGTTATGTGCTACTATACCCAGCTAAAACATGACACTTTTTTCCCCCCAAGACAGGGTTTCTCTGTGTAGCCTTGGCTGTCCTGGACTCACTTTGTAGACCAGGCTGGCCTCGAACTCACAGTGATCCACTTGCTTCTGCCTCCCCAGTGCTGGGATTACAGGTGTGTGCCACCATGCCTAGCTTAAAAAGATTCTATCTATCTATCTATCTATCTATCTATCTATCTATCTATCTATCTGCTCTATCTACACATAGAGCCTATATTCTCGAAGAAGGCACTAGATCCCATTGTAGATGGTTGTGAGCCATCATGTGGTTGCTGGGAACTGAACTCAGGACCTCTGGAAGAACAGTTAGTGCTCTTAACCTCTGAACCATTTCTCCAGCCCCTCAAAACATGGTTACTTTTTACCTGATACAAAAAGCTAAATTGGGGGCTGGTGTGATGGCTTACCCAGTATGGGATGCTTGCTGCCAAGTCTGGAAGCCTAAATAAATCACTGGAAACTGCATGGTAGCAAGACCTCCACACCCATGCCGTGGCACCATGTGTGTGCGATCATGTGGACACACACACTACACTAATGAACAGATTAGACAAGTAGAAAACACAACCAGAAACGCAACAGAAGAACCCACGTTACATCTAAGTAGCGGTGTTTCCCTGTAAGCACTTCCAGAAGGTGCTAGAGCCTGGGGCACACCAAGACCCTCTGTGAAGGAGGCAGGAGCCAGGCATGAGCCTAGAAAGGCCAGTGTGTGCCCAACTCGTGAGCAGCAAGCTGGGAGCCATGCACCGGGAACCTAGGGGACCCTCACCAGTGAGCACGTAGTCATATTTATTCACATTGTTCATCTTGAGGCCTTCATACAGTTCATGGAGCTCCTGGGAGTTCAGCACTTGGCCCTTCCAATGGGCATAGCCTGCAAGAAGGAAAACACACTAAGCTGTGGATGTGGGGGCCTAGGCTTCCCTGGTGACCAGCTCAGATCATGAGAGCTACCTGCTGTCTTTGAGGAGACCAGGTGAGATGGTCTTCTGAGGGCTGGCCTTAGGCCCAGACAGGATGCTCTGGACCTAGGGCCTCAGTGGGATCCCAACTGAGGCTTGGAAGCACCCCTGCTCCTACACCGTGGGGGCTAACAGTGTTCTCTACTCTCCCGTGCCTGGCTCCTATCAAATCAATCCAGGGCAGCAGACACTCGGTTCCCCAGGTGGCCCTGTGCAACTGCGTCCCCAGAAGATAGGATGTGGACAGAAACACAGGCACACAGCTGGTTACTGTATTCAATAGGAGCAGCTCAGGGCAGCCAGGCCACCCAACCCCGACCCCCGAGCACAGTCTGGTTCCCAGTCTCCTCTATGTGGTTTCTAGCCATTAAAACCAAGTTGCTGGGTCACTGTCACCTGACACGCCTGGCAGGTAAGGGCTTGCCCTGTCCCTACCCATTCTTTCTCTGTCCCACAAGCAAACAAAATCACTGCCAAAACAAGTCATGGGTCAAGTCCCAGCCAGATACAAATATGAAAGAAAAACAGGTCTGGCCCAGGTGTACAACCTGCCCCTCTGCCTAATGTGGCCAGGACCCCAGGCCTCTGGGACCCAGCCTGAGATGCCGGATACCTGGGTACCCACTCATACCAGGTGGGGCCAGCCACGGACACCCTGCACTTTACCAATGCAAACTTTCTCCATTCAGCATTTTGGGCCATCTAAGTACACACTCATGGCCTCTCTAAGATATCCAGGTGTTTTCAGTACCTGTGGAGCATCAGCTGGAGTACAACATGACAGGAATCCTGCACAGCGTGACAGTGATCCCCTACAGTGTGATGATGATTCCACAAAGCATGGTCCTCAGAACTAAACCCAACCCCATTGCTCAATACCCGAGCCATCTTGGCTCGTTTAAAACAGAAAGAATGGTAAAAGCAGCAGTAAGAGTCAACAGGGTCTGTGCAGTTCCTGGAGGCCTGTGGGCCATCTGGGACTTCAAATGCCAGGGCACTGGTACTGAGTGGCCACCGACCATGGCAGCCCCTTGTCAGCGCCACCTGCGGCTGCTAATAACTCTCCCCTCCCAGTTTACATCTTTGCATCCTGCTGGTGACCAGCTGGGCTGCTCTGGGACACTCTGAGCTCAAAATCTCCTTTGTGTTTAGAACAATGTCAAAACAGGCACTTTGAACCACCCGGTTGCTTTGTTCTTTTGCCAGAACAGAGCGTAGGGAGGGCTCCACTCACCATGAACTCAAGAGATCACAGCTCAGGGCAGCAGTGGGAGCACACACTTGCCCCGAAGCAATTCAAGGGGTTTTCCAAGGACAGTTGCCTTCAGCAATAAGCAGTGATGTCTCAGTCCCCAGGACAAGACAGAGACACACATGCCCTTTCCTGGTGCTGACTCTAGAACCACATGGGGCCCTCTTACGCACAAGGTACTGCCATAGTGGAAAAGCACATAAACGGGTGGGTAGGTCACCAGTTGAGGGCGGGAGGACACAGCAGCACCCGCTGGGATTGGGGACTGCCTGCTCAGCTGTGCTACCACAGTAGGGGCCATGACTGCCAGGTTGGCAGAGGAAGAAGCTGAGGTACAGAGAAGCTTTCCCACCTGGCCAGAACATTGGACACACAAATTTGGGTGTACACTGTACACATTATGGCACTCCTGGGTTCCATGCCCCACCCCCAGCCCCAAGAGGTGGCAACTACTCCCTCAGGACCAGGTGACACATTACGCCGGTGTCTACCATGACTGCCATCTTGAAGTCCTACCTGTGTGGTTCGAAAACTGCACAGAGTTCACGGCATCAATCTCAAACCCCAAAACCTGCAGGACAAACAGAAGAAGAGTGACAGTGCCAGTCTGTGACTCCTAGAGCCCACAGGGTCGCAGGGTAGGAACGGAAGGACCTGCCCACGCCTACCAGATGTTGTTTGTGTTTCAGTGCAGCAGAATTTTATCCGGCATGAATCTGGGGGTGATGATCCCTAAGCTTTGTAGTAGCCTTTTGTCAGGGATTGGGGTTGTTCTTTGGAGGGGTTCTCAGAAGCCTTTTGCATAACTTAGTCTCAGGACAGGCCTGCCAAGCCAGGAAGTCTCACATGGCTGAGAATTGCTTAGGTGGTCTTTCAAGACAACCCCTAGATCCAATAAGGAGTTTTGGTATATAGAAATTGACTTGCCCAAAGTGCCTTTTTGTGTGACAATAAAAAGAGCTTCTAGGAGGCTATCAGTGTCCAGTCCTTCAGAGGCTGGCTCTCTGAGAAGCCTAAATTCACCCTGAAGTGGCGATCTTCGATCCTTCAGAACACCAACATTCCAGGGCCACATATGCCTGACCATAGGCATCCTTTGTTCCTTCGCTCAGGAAATTGCCCAAAGTGCCAGGGTGGAGACACACCCCTCTCCCTCGCTTGCACACACTGAGGGGTTCATGGGGCACCCCAGAGGGCCCACCTGATGAGAGTGGTCAAAGAAAGTGGTGACAAGCACCTGTCTGTCCAGATAGGGAACAAACAGTGGGCCACGTGGGTTTCCAAACCAGCCCTGAGGGTGTGAGACTCAGACCCAGCTCGGCAGCTTAGCTCAGCCAGCCTCTACCACAGCAGCTAGCAAACTCTCCCTCCTTCCTTGTCATGGAGAGAATGAAGGTCTCACATCAGGGCTGTGGTCCCCCCAAAACAACCACATTCAATGAGCAGCTTGTCACTCCAAATTGCCGCTCACAGCTCTTGTGGGGGTCATCCAGGCAGGGCACATGGGCCTCCTGAGACACACTGAGCAGAGACCGTGGCTCCGTGTGGTCAGCTGTTCCTCTTAAGCACATAAAGAAAATCACTAAACCAAATTAAAGCTATGGGCCTCTGAGTCAGCCTAAAGCCATCACTCAGTTTAATAAGCTTTTTATTTTAAAGCAAGAGGCCAGGCTGAAGAGATTGTGAAGCCGTTCAAGTGCTTGTGATGGTGCACATGAGGATGGACCTCAATTCAATCCCCAGAGCTCACATAAAAAGGCGGTGGTGGTGCACACCTTTAATCCCAGCACTTGGGAAGCAGAGGCAGGCAGATCTCTGAGTTTCGGGGCTTACTCTGGTCTACAGAGTAAGTTCCAGGATAGCCAGGGCTACACAGAGATACAAACAAACAGCCTAGTGTGGCAGTACTGGCCCACAATTCCAGGGGCTGGGGAAGATTCCTGGGGTTCACTACTGGGGTTTGGTGGCTAGCCAGCCTAGCCTAATTGAATTTTAGGCCAGTTAGAGACCCTGTCTCAAACAAACAAGCAAGCAAACAAACAGGGGACTGGAGAGAGAGGGGGCTCAGCAGTTTAGAATGTTTGCTGTGCAATCATGAAGATCCCAGCCCCAACTATAACAATCCAGGTGCTCTGCAACCCTGTAACCAACCCCAGCTCCAAGGGGATTGAGACAGGGTCACTGGGGCTGGCTGCTTTCCAGCCTGGCTAAGAAAACATGTGCCCCAGATTCAGGGAGACCCTGCCTCATAGGAACAGGCAGAGAGGGAGAAAGGGAGACTCCGGGAGAGAGCCCTTCTGGACTCTGTGGCACGCACAGGTGAGTGAGTGCGCATGCACAGACGTGGCCACACACTAACACAGACACAAATAAGTAAACATTACTTAAAAGAGGTGAACAGTTGAAGAAGTGCTCAAGGGTGATCTCTGGCCTCTCCACGTGCCCACACACAAACGGACCCTTCCTCTACAAATAAGAGGCCCTTTTTTAAATGAAAGGGGACAGAGGGATATGTCTAGTTGGCCTGGACAATCAAAAGCCACTTACAGGTGTGCCCCCCTTGTGACTCAGAGCTATAGCAATTTCCTCTGTTGCTTCTCCCACTTCCCCGTCTCCCCCACACTTAACAACTTTTGGGGTATTCTGCTGCTAGAGGATTTCCCTTGCTTGCTCAGCTCCCCAGATACATCATCCCCCATTCACCATTTGAGCATCTCTAGAAACAGACAGAGTTCCCCTTAGTCCAGGCCCCTATTCCCCCTGCCCCCTCGGCCCCGAGACAGGTCTCACCTAAAGCTCACTTCTATAACAATGCCAGCAGACTTCCTGTCATAGTGTAGAAGCCAGTCCAGGATAGGAGGACTGGCCTATTGGCTATGATTCCATCCACAGCTGGTGTATAGAGACAGGACACACCAGGGTCTAGTGCAACAAAGGTCAGAAGTATGAACTTCAAGGTAAACAGAGAGATGAGGCCTCCCCACCACCACCACCAGAACTCGAGGAAACCTGAACAAAGGAGACCTGTGCATTGGACCCATGGGGACAGCAGAAGGGAGAGATGTCAGTGACCATGGAGGTAGCAGAAAACAGGAGCCTTCACAGCACACCATTCCTTTAAAACCCCAGACCTAGGCTGGAGAGATGGCTCCATGGTTAAGTGGTTAAGGGCACTGACTGCCCTTCCAGAAGACCCGTGTTCAAATCCCAGCACCCACATGGCAGATCAGAACTGTCTGGAACTTCCCAGACAAGGCAAGACAGCTTACAAGGGACAGAGAAACAGGGACACAGAGTATGAGAGTCCAGAAGAGAGGGGAGGGAGGGAGGAGGAGAGAGGGAGGGAGGGGAAGAGAGGGAGGGAGGGAGGAGGAGGGAGGGGAAGGGAGGGAGGGGGAGAGAGGGAGGGAGAGAGAGAGAGAGAGAGAGAGAGAGAGAGAGAGAGAGAGAGAGAGAGAGAGAGAGAGACAGGTACAAGAGACAAACCTTGAGTGGTTTCAGGAAAGTGACCGCCCTAGGGTGCTGGCAACATGCCACACACACTGTGCGGTGGTGTTTGCTTTGTGCTAAGTGAGCGAGCTCAAGTGCTTATGGCTTGCATTCAAGAAGCTCATCCCCACAAAAATTTTAGGCCAGGATTATCACTGAAGCGACAAAAATTAGCAATGGCATTTATTAACCCGGAAAGGTAAACCTGGCACTTTGCAGTTTCGCTTGCCTATTCCAGACATCCGTGCACCAATATAGCTTCCAGTGTCTCAGATCCCTTCAAATTCTAATCAACTGCGGTGAGCCAGGCTGGAAGCGGTTGATGACACATGTTCTGGAAACCCTGCCAAGCCGTCCTGCCCGCTGCTTCTACATGTGCAGATAATTAATCCTTTGGAGCTGGCGTATGGATCTGAGAAAGAAATCGCTATTTTCTGCTTCTGAATGATGACGCTGAGCCACCCGCACTAGCATTTGCACTTTAAATATTACCGTAGAAAGTGGTGCGTCAATCAGTGTCATACGCTGGTTCCCACATTTCCGGAATCCACCTCCGGTGGCGCACATACAAAGCTCAGCCGTCCTCAGCTGAGAAGACAAGGTCAGCGGCCTCGGTCCCAAGTGGGAACTCTGGGCCCCAGAGGAAGGAGTCCACTGTCACGTTCTTCCTCTCAGCTCAGATCCGTCAGTCTGGGAGGCTGTGGCTCCAGGCCAGGTTCCTCAAACAGGAGAATAGAGTACTGGGGGCGTGGTGGGGGATGGGGGGTGGGTGGGGGGTGGAAGACAAGGTGCCTGCTTCCACTGCTTGACACGACCCTGGCAAGGCTCTGTTTGTTTGCCTGTTTGTCTTGAGACCGGGTTTCTCTGTGTGGCTCTGGCTGCCCTGGAACTCAGAGATCCGCTTGCCTCTACCTCCTGAGTGCCACCACTGCCCAGCTTCCCAGGAGCACTCTTGGTGGCAGATCTATCCCTCCAGCGTTCTTCTACTCCAGGTACTATTGATGGCTTCCTCCCTCCTGGCCGGAGGACCTGTTATGTGACTTTCCCAAAAACCGGGTGTGGTGGCGCATGCCTATAATCCCAGCACTCGGGAGGCAGAGGAAGGTGAATCACTGTGAGTTCAAGGCCAGCCTGATCTACAAAGTGAGTCAAGGACAGCAAAGATAACAGAGAAACCCTGTCTCGAAAAACTTAAAAAAAAAAAAAAAGTAAATTTTATTCACTTGATTTAGTTGCCATTTCTGAGGCTTACTGTCTCCTTCTGCTAACCTAGGCCTAGGTCTGGAAGCTTCTAGCCTCCATAGAATTTAATATAGGCCTAGAATGTTTCCAGCCTTGGAGACTTACTGTGGAATAAGCTCACCCTGTCTAGCCCTTTCTTTCTGAACTCTGGCTGGCTGGTTCAACGCAGCTGTTCTGGCTCAAACTCCTCTCCAAGCTGGCTGATTCAATCTGGCTTCTCTCAGTTTCTCACTGAATTGCTCTGCTTGGCCTCAAACGAACTCTAGCAGTCTGTTTCACCCTTCTGGCTCCTTCTCATTCTCTGGGTCATTCTGTCTTTACCTGTGTCTAGCTTGTTCTCTCTTCAGCCTGTCTCTGTAAAACTCTTAAAAACTGCCTCTGAATTCCAGGAACCGACTGAACTGCCAAGAACTCAACTCTACTGCACTGCCTCTCAACTCACCGACTCAACAAACTACCTGAACAGCACTCAGAGACCTGCATGCCTCTGTCTCCTAAGTGCTAGGATTAAAGGAATATATCACCTAGACTGGACCTAAGCTTTTTTATTTTTATTTTATTTTATTTATTTTTATTTTTATATTTATTTATTTATTTTGGTTTTTTGAGACAGGGTTTCTCTGTGTAACCTTGGCTGTCCTAGACTCGCTTTGTAGACCAGGCTGTTCTTGAACTCACAGTGATCTGCCTGCCTCTGCCTCCCAAGTGCTGAGATTAAAGGTGTGCACCACCACTGCCCGGCTTTATTATTATTTTTAAACCTGAAACTTGCTCTATGCCAGGCTGGCCTTGAACTCAGAGATCTACTTGCCTGTCTCCTTTAACTTCTAAAGTGACTTCTGTGCCTCCACTGTACACATGCTACCTCTGACCCCACTATGCCTAAGTCCCAGATTTTAGGGTTTTCTGTTGTTCTAGGGTGAAGCCAAGACCCCTAGCCACATGCCATGAGTACAGCTCAGCACTCCAGGCAGCAGACTCATCCCCTGTGATTCTGCAAACCATTTCAGGCTTACAGAGATACTGGCCAGTTTCTGCACTCCAGAAAGTTCGGAACACCCCACATGCTGCTGTCAGCTTCCCTTTCTTTTGCTGTCCTGGAACTCAGAGACGCACCTGCCTCTGCCTCTCAAGTGGTAGGATTAAAGGCCTGCGCCACTGCCACCCAGAAGTTTCCTTTCCTTTCCTTTTCTTTTTGGTTTCTCTGTATAGCCATGGCTGCTCTGGAACTCCCTCTGTAGACCAGGATGGCCTCGAACTCACAGAGATCCCCTTGCCTCTGCCTCCTGAGTGCTGCCCACATTTCCCTTTCTTAACCTAGAGGGCAGTAGCTTCCTTTGATCCACACTGTGGCTTCCATGGTCTCATTTATCCATGGCCAATGTGGTCCCAAAATATTGAAATCTGTCTTGAGGGGCTGGGAAGATGGCTTAGCAGATAAAGCACCTTACCACATACGAAAGAGGAAATGTGAAGATTGGGATTTGGGTCTGCAGAACCCACATAAACTCCTGTGAATGTGACAGTCATCAAGCCTACACATGCATGTTCACACGAGTGCCACACACTTGTCAATACACAAACACGCATCTCACACCACACACATGCCAAAGGAAAATCTCTCTTGACTCTTGAGGTAGATGGATAGATAAAAGTGAGCACATAGTCACTAACAGATTTCTCTCTCTCTCTCTCTCTCTCTCTCTCTCTCTCTCTCTCTCTCTCTCTCTCTCTCTCTTCTCTTGGTTTTTCAAGACAGGGTTTCTGTGTGCAGCCCTGGCTATCCTGGACTTTTGTAGACAAGGCTGGCCTTGAACTCACAGAGATCCACCTGCCTCTGCCTCCTGAGTGCTGAGATTAAAGGCTGTCGCCATCACGCCCGGACCATAGATTTCTTTTAAGTATATAGATATTTTGTCTGCATGTATGTACACCATGTGCGTACCTACAGAGGTCAGAAGATGGCACCAAATCCCTGGAAGTGGAGTTACAGACCTTTGTGAGCCACCATGTGGGTGCTGGGAGCGGCATCTGGTCCTCTGCAAGAGCAGCCAATGTTCCTAACCACTGAGTCATCTCTTCAGCCCTGAATTCACTAATGTGTTTCCGCAGGGAGGTAATGGCTACTCTCCTTTGCTATTGCTGCTAAGCTCTGCCAGCATCTGGCTTACACATTCGGCCTTATCCTAGGTGTCTGTGCACAGGACAAATCCTCCCATTACAGCACTCTGTGCTACTCTCACTTTCAGCCATCCACCAGGGATCTAAGAACAAAGTTCCTACAGATAAAGGGGAATCTACATCCTTTTAGGCCCACGCCCTGCTTGAAATCTCAGAACGCAGGAGGCTGAGGAAACAGGAGAGAATTCCCAGTTCAGGGCCAGCCTGGGCTACATAGTGAGATAAAAGAAGGGCCGTGGGGGGAGGGACCAAAAACAAACAACAACAACACCACCCCAAACCCACCCAAGCCAAAAATGAAAGGCTTGCCTTTGGCTTCTGCAGCAGTGCTTCAAAATCTGCATGGGATTCTTGGGGCTCTGGGTTCCCCAACACCCCCATGGGTTCTGATCTCCTGCCTGAGCCTTCAGTGGCAAACACATCCACTACGGAAGGCAAGATCCTCTCAGCTGAGATGAACACTAGAAAAGGCTCCTGGTACTACAACCGTCAGTGGAAACTCAGCTCTGGCAGATGTAGACGGTCAGGCTGACCATGTGAGCAGGGAACTAATGTTGGAGACACAGCATCACTGAGAAACAGCAGCGCTGCTCTGGTTTGCTTTTCAGTGTCCAGGCCAAGGCAGGGCTTTCTGACCTGCTAGTGAATGATGCTGTGGGTGGGGGGCGGGAACTGGATAGCACCATCCTGTTGAGAAGCCTCCCTTAAAGGATACGTGCACAAACACACACACACACACACACACACACACACACACACACACACACATACACACACACCCTGTTTACTTCCTCACTCCCACTTTTGGGGGCCAACACACCTCCAGGTGAGCGCAGGCAACACCTAAGAAAGTGAAAGCCAAAACAGAACACCAGAAGCTTGCCTTTCCTGCTTCCTACTGCCCATGGCTGCCAGACACAGGCTCCCTTTCCTGTCCCTCATGCAACCCTCAGACCCACGCCCCCTCTCCAGCAGTGACCTGTGCTAGGTAGGCTTGGGTGGCTGCCATGGGCAGGCTCCACACATCCCTGGGGCCCCATGCCACCTCCAACGCTGCATCACCAAGCACACAGCAAAGAGGCACAGGCAGCCTGGCGGCCACACAGCCACATGAGGCCTGTGCAGAGCAGTAGCTCAGCTAATCTCCTCCAAGGGAGGCAGAGAGGCTCAGCACAGCAGGAGTAGGGTGAGCTCTGGAATATTCTTATGTGCCTCTTCCACAGGCATCTAGGGAGAGGGATGGAGGTGGGGCGGGCTGAGCCTCACAGGTGTTTCCAGCCCTGGAGAACCAGCCCCAGGCTGATGCTTAAGTCTCACAGATGGCAATCAGCAAGCAGGCTGGGCAAGCATCTTAGGGCTGTTGTCACCCTGAGCAACCTACCAGCCAGAGGCCCCACATCCCTCCCACCACTGGCCACTGATCAGCCTTACAATCCAGCCAATTATCTGCATGGTGAATTGCTACTAGACAGCCTGCACCCCACAAAGCATCTCCCAGCCTAACCTGCTCACTCCAGGTCCCTTGGCCACCCTGAGCCTGGCTCACAGCACTCGCTGCCAGGATGACAGTGCTAGGCAGGCATGGCCAGCAGGCACTGAGTCTAGCTGCTGGGGTCTGCCTGTATTGGGTGCACAGTGAAGCCCTAAGGTAAGGAGCCTGTGCTGAGCTCACTGAGGTATATCCTTAAGCTGACCTGGTCAGCATGTGTGGCTGCCAGGTCACTCTGAGACTCAGTAACCCAGATACAGGTTCACCTAGGTTCTGGGCAGCCACCGAGAAGCAAGTAGGCCAGGAGATATCCCACCACCTCCTTGTCTACCAGCTGGACAGCTTCTCACATCTGCCTCAGACAGCTGGAAGTGGCTGAGCTTCCAGGGGTGCCAAAACAGCACTTCTGACTCCAAATGAGTTGCTCAATCTGACCTTAGTTCATCCCAAGAGGCTACTGTACCAGAGCTGCCCTTACTTTGCTCTGGTCTATGATCTCGCTACCACAGGGCCTCTTGCACCCTGCCCTAAATTGAGCTCCCTTTCGTGTCCCAGAGAGGATGGGGGCAGTAGGCTCCCACCCATGGGACCTCGCAACTGGCCTCTGGGTGGGCCATACCTTGTCTGCCTCAGCACTGTCCTGCTTTTCCAGGAGGGGCATCTACAGTCTGTGAACTAGCTCCTCTGTCACAGCCATGTGGCTGGAACCCTCAAAAGACCTGGTTTGAAGATCCAAGTATATGAACATCTTGGGAACCTCAGTTCCTTCCTTTTCCAAAGGGACATCTTGACATCACCAACTATACAGCCTTTCACTGGACCCTAAACTTGGCTGTTTTCAGTTTTCAGATTGCTCTGAAGGAAGAGTACAGCCTTCTCTAAAGGCAGATGGACTAGATACATGACCCCGCCCCCCACACACACACATAAAGAACATGAGATGGGGGCGGGAGAGCAGGCTCGGGAGCTGTGGCTCAGTGGCTAAGAGCACTTGCTCCTGCAAAGGATCCAGGTTCAAATCCCAGCACCCACATGGAGGCTCACTACTTCCTTAGGCACCAGACACCCACCGGACAGATATACATGCAGGCAAAGCACTCATACATACAAAATAAATTAAAAATTTTAAAATAAAAGAACATGAGATAGCTAATCATTGTGCCAGGAAGACTCTGCAGTCATGCACAGGGCTCAGGAAGCCCATAGCACATACTTATGTGTTTCCTGTGCATTCTCACACATACAACCATACACAATCATACATGTATACGTGCCCTTGAGATAGCAAAGCTTCACTCTTGCCTCCTGCAGGAGGAAGTAGGTTGGAGGTAGAGCTGGCTGCAGAGTATTAACTCAGCGTGTGTGAGAAACGCCCTGAGCTCGAACCCCAGCAGCATTTAACAGGGATACTGGGAAGCCAGGCATGGTGGAAACATCTTTAATCCCCACACTTGGAGGCAGACGATCAGCCAGGCCTACATGATGAGACATTGTTTTAAAGGGGAAGGAATAGAGGACCAGGGCATAGCTCGGGGGAGAAGCACTTAACACTCCTGAGGCCCTGGGTTTGGCCCTCAGCACCACAGGAAACAAGGAGACAAGACAAGACAGTGCCTAGTAGCTGGGGAGCAGGCAACAAGACATGCTTGATTGAACTCTTCCCTTCCCTGCCCATTCTACAAGACTTCCAGATACGACCAAGCTGGACATTGTGGGGGGAAAAAAAGCTTCATTATTGCAAATAATTTTACTGTATTAGAGTTAAAATTGTTTCTTTTTATTTAGACAAGAGAGGGGATATTGAAATATATAGGAACAATAGCAAAAAAAAAAAGGGTAGATTATTGAATCTACTTTTACAGATCTTTGTTTTATCTATCTATCTATCTATCTATCTATCTATCTATCTATCTATTTTTGGTATTTCAAGACAAGGCTTTACTGTGTAGCCTTGGCTGTCTTGGACTCTCTTTGTAGACCAGGCTGGCCTCGAACTCAGAGATCTGCCTGTTTCTGCCTCCCGAGTGCTGGGATTAAAGGCGTGTGCCATCCTTTGTATATTGATATAAAATTTAGTCTCTTTTTGTTACAGCATACTATGTATTAACTCTTTTTAAGGTATTGTACCTATGTAATTCTTAAAAATGCAATGTGAAGTTCTAGTCCTTTTGAAAGCTACTATCACAAACTGTTTAGGATAATTAAGAAATGCAAGCTAATAGTCAATCAAACTTGTAGTTTTTTAGGTACTAGTTTCCTAAGTTAATCAGTCAGCATTTAGCTAGCAACTAGTAATTCAGATATAGCAGAGATAGATGGTCTTCAAAAACCTCAGAGATCTGTAGAATATGGCATTTAAGGATGTTTTATTAATTTGAGAATTTTTTGACAACGAGACATGTCAGCTCCTGGCAGCACCCCCTTTCAACTTCGAGGAAGATGGTGCGCATCGAAGAACCTCCTTATAGAGATGGCTTCAAATGTGGCGAAGTAGCCACTGGGAAAAACTGCCCTCGTTTCTGCCACAAACAGAATTCTGCCTGAAATGGGCAAGCTTGAATGCAGGCTGAGTTGACTGCCGAACACTGCCAAGGCAGGGTAAGCAAGTCCTTAATAGTTCCTGCCTCACAAATATGTCTGTCAGATATTCTAAGCCAGAAGGCTGAAGATGATGCCCCAACATTATAGAGGTATCTTGGGTGACTGTCCAGGGAGCCAGCAGTATCTGTCATTTCTATATGATTTTGGAAGCTGCTTACTCTGTACTTCCTGTTTATTCAGATAATATTTATCCTTCTAAGGTCTCTGATGGGGCTGAAGTTAAAGGCTTACAATTAAATTTAGTTGTTTAGGATTTAAGATGTTTTAGGTCTGAAGATGGTTTTTGATTGGTAATGCAAGTTTTTATACAAAATGATTTAGGTATAGAACTTTGGAGTCACCAAGATAGGTTATATTGTGGAATACTTTCTCCAAGGTTGCCAAATACTAATGGACTAGAAATTATGAATGTATTTTTTTTTTTACCAGATAGTACATCTTTTTTATTTATTTATTTATTTTTTAAATATTTTTATTTAATTTTCAAATTTATGTGCATTGGTGTGAGGGTGTCAGATCTTGGAGTTACAGACAGTTGTAAGCTGCCATGTGGGTGCTGGGAATTGAACCTGGGACCTTTGGAAGAGCAGACGGTGCTCTTAACCGCTGAGCCATCTCTCCAGCTCCGATAGTACATCTTTCATTGATGTTAGAGAAAACATCTTTTATTTAGACAAAGGGGGGGGAAGGCATGTTGCAGGATATTTGATCTCAATGTGATCCATGAGACTGTGAACTGTAAAACCCTGTCTTTAATCCCACTGTAATCTCTGAGATTGTGAGCTGTAAAAATCTGTCTTTGATCCCACTGTGATCCCTGAGATTGAAATGTAAATCCCTATTTTTTGTGATTGAGCCCTAACACACTTTTAATGCCTAATTAGCAGAGGCAGTGAGCTTCCAAGAGGACAATAAAAAGGGACCAGGTGGAATAGTTCAAGGTTTGCAGAGCAGAAAAGGGGTAAAGGGACAGTGGGGACAGTGGGGACAGGCTCCTGACCTCCCTGCCCCTACCCTACCCCTTTCTCACTCACCTCTACATCAGGGGAGGCGCCCTGAAGCCGGTATTTGTTGTTTGAATTGAAAATCCCAGATCAGTCTATTTCACCAATACAGACTCAGGAGCTGGATGCTGTGGTGAAAAACCTGCTAGCTCAGAGAGGCAGAGAAAGAACCCAGCTGAACTTCCTACTCAGTTCATGTCCCCATGCAGAAGGCCCCAAAGACTCACTAACTCAGCCGACAGCCCAGGAGGAAAAGGCCAAAGGGCTTGCTAGTTTAAGGTCCAAAAAGCCAAAGGCCAAGGAGCTGAGAAGCTACAGCTAAAATCCCAAGACCCAAGGAACTAAAGCACCAAAGACTCTACTTCTACAATGTCTTAAATACCCTCAACTCAAAGTCTTTCCTACTCTTTAATCTCTGTCAGCTGGCTCTTCTTGCTCTGCCAGGGTTAACTTTATTAAATCCCATGTACAGATAGCTCCTGCATTAAAGGTGAGTGTAAGGCTGGCTGAGCTATACCTTAGTCACCTGTTAACAATAAACAGAGAGAGCCGGCCCTGCCTCTTGTCTGCTTTGTGGTGGCATGGACAAAGGAAAGACGCTCTACTCCGCTTCTTCGGTCCTTTGCCACCTATGGCAGGCAGGAGAGCTGTCCCTGTCTGTCCCTTGCCAGCTGTAACTCTTTGGGAGAGCAGGTGAAAAGGTATCTTTTTATCCTTTGTTCCCCTGTCTAATTGTCCTCTTGGAAGCTCACTGCCCCTGTTAATTAGGCCTAGGTCTGAAAGCTTCTAACCTTCGCACAATCTAAGGCAGGCCTAGAATGCTTTTAGCCTCTGAGACTCACTGATGAATATTCACTCTTTCTTGTTCTTTCTGAACTCTGGCTGGCTAGTTCAACTCAGCTGTTTTGGCTCAAAACTCCTCTCCACGCTAACTGATTCAATCTGGCTTCTCTCGGCTTCTGACTGAATTGCTCTGCCTGGCCTCACACTAACTTTGGCAATCTGTTCTAATCTTCTGGCTCCTTCTCATTCTCTGGCTCATTCCGTCTTTAGCTGTGTCTAGCTTGTTCCTTCTTCAAGCTGTCTCTGTAAAACTCTCCTGATAAAACTGCCTCTGGAGCCGGGTGTGGTGGCACACGCCTTTAATCCCAGCAGAGGCCAGCCTGGTCTACAAATCGTGTCCAACACAACCAAGGCTACACAGTGAAACCCCATCTCGAAAAGCCAAAAACAAACAAACAAAACAAAACATCTGCCTCTGGCCAGGCATGGTGGTGCATGCCTTTAATCCCAGGGCTTGGGAGTCAGAGGCAGGTGGATCTCTGTGAGTTCGAGAAACCTGTTCTACAGAGTGAGTTCAGGCCAGTCAAGGCAACACAGAGAAACCGTGAAACCCTGCCTTAAAAACAAACAAACAAACAAACAAACAAACAAAAAACACAACAATAACAACAAAAAAACCCAACAACAGAACAAACAAAGCAAAACAAAAACCTGCCTCTGAATTCCACAAACTGAACTGCCATGAACTCAACTCCACTGCACTGCCTCTCAACTCACTCTCAACCAAACTGACTGAACAGAACTGACTAGAACTCAGAGATCTGCATGCCTCTGTCTCCTGAGTGCTGGGACTAAAGGTGTGCACCACCATGCCTGGATGCAAGCTTTTTATTTTAAACCTGAAACTTGCTCTATACCAGGATGGTATAGATTAGAGATCTGTTCATATCTCTCTCTGTCTCTCTCTGTCTCTCCTGGGAGTAAAAGCTTGTCTGTATATCCAGCTGGATCACGAAGACCTAGAAGGTCTTTGAATGTGATCTCTTGCCACAGCAGTAATATTCTAAATGAAAATTCCTCTATAGACAAGGCCCTGAGCCTTGCTTGGGCTGCAGGGCAGAGCTGGCCCTGGTTGCAGGGGTTGAAGGTTGCCAGCAGGAGAGCAGGAGAGCTGGCCCTGCACCTCTCCTGAGCTGGCCCTGAGGAAGCAGCCCCTGGGCAAGAAAGCCCTGCCCATTGCTAGCTCAGGCACTGGATGGGCCAGCAGGACCAGGGCAAGAGAGCTCCCCCAAGTGGTGTGGGGTTGGAAGAGCTGTCCAGCTGACCCAATCGGATACCTCCTAGGCCCAGATCCAGGACTTCGAATTCACCTTCCCCAACATAGTCCCCATCCAAGAACTGCTGGAATGCATGAAAGTGTAGATCCTACAGGATCTCCATGACATGGCGCAACAACAGGCTATCTGAGGGGAGTCCCATTGAGGTTCCTGTATTGATAGTGTAGCTTAGAAGCCAGAGGCCTTGTACCAGACCAGCAAGTCGGGGCAATGAACATTTGCAAGTAAAGGAGTATGAATGAAAGGGTATTCTGTGGGACACTGTGACACACCACAGCTTCCTTTTTCCATTGTTGGGGGGGGGGGTTGCAAGGGTGGAGGGCGGGTACAGGGGGAGGGGGAGATGAGTGGGATTCGGGTGCATGATGTGAAATTCACAAAGAACCAATAAAAGATTTAAAAACAGAAGAAGAGCCCCCCTCCCTTGAGCAGTTAGGACGTCATGTCTTCAGCCTGAGGGAGGGCACTGAGCCCTTGGTGACATCTAGAGGACAGAGGGCCTGGGGAGCCGGGAACAGTGTACTCTGTGAAGGAAGAGTAGCAGCAAGTAGAAGAGACAAGTGACCTTGGGAGAAGAGACAAGAGACAGGACACAGGGCCTCGGGAGTCCTGCACACCTCTGCCCAAGGTGAGGGGACCGCTTGGAGCTCAGCCTGGTTCTACCCTCCCTGGCTGTCCCTGCTTCAGGGACTCTGCCCCTTTGTTCCTTAGCACAGTCACACCTCAGTGACCTTGCTACCCAACCCTGGCCCCATAAGCTAGAGAACAATGGTTAAGAAGAGCGTGAAGCACCAGACCAGTGCATTCTGGGTAGAAAAAGAATGGGCACACTAGACTGGGTGGGTGAAGCCTTGCTTATCAACCAACCGGGGCTCAAACACTCAGCAAATGTCTTGTGCCTATGGACTTGAACCCTTGTACTGTACACTAACAATCATTTGCCCTATTTTGTCTGGCAAGCATGCCTGGTTCAGGACAGCCCTCAGCTTGTCCTTAGATGCAGCTCTGGGCTACCTGTCTTCCTTCCGAGTCCCTCCCACAGGTCTCTGGTAGCCAGCTGCTGCTTCTTAACGTCCCCCCAGGGGTCAGTACAGTGGTTGGGCATATGCTGAAGGAGTGCAGGGACTGGCTACCTTGCTCAGTGACCAGCCAAGGAGGTACATTGAAGGAGGCCACCAACTGGCTGCCCAGGCCAGACCAATCTTCCTGCTAGACCGGCCGGGCACGGAAGTGCCAATCATCCTACTATTGCCTCTGGCCCCTATTCTAATGTCTACTGCACCCTGGTTCCCTCCAAGGGCCACCCAGTCACAAGCAGGAAGCACAGCCAGCCAGAAGTGATTAGAGACAACCTCATTCGTCACACACACCTCACAAGAGAGAGGCGCTGGGAAGATGACAAGACTATGGCCCTTCTAACTAACAGGTTGCTTCCAAACCCAAACTCAGCAAGCTGCGCGGTCTCTGAGGAATAAAAGCAAACCTGCAGGAGGTGCAGAGCGGTTCCAGCCCAACCCCAGGGGATGACAGACCACCCGAGACTGGTCGGACCCAAAGTGTGGCCCAGCCTCCTCCTTGGTCCAAATTCATAGGGTGGGCAGAGGGAGAACCTGGATTTCAGCAGGGAATGAGCAATCACCCGCCAATGTGTCTACCCAGAGGCTGTCTGCGATCCCGCGGGAAAGGATCCTCCCAGCTCAGCATTTCAACGCTTCGGGGAGCCTCCGCCCATGGCTGTCCAGGCAGCCGGAAGCAGCAGGGACCTTCAGGGACTACAGTGTGCGCCACCGCCCGGGTAGAGGGTTTCGTGCCACCTGCACTACCCCACTGTAAGCTCCCCAGGGTACTCCACGCCCCCAGCCTGCGCGCGCCAGGCTCTGTCCGCAGCGCGCCCAGGGCCGGTAGCGACTGGAGGATGGGCGCAGGGTTTGTATGTGGCGGGGGGGAGACCAAGGTCATTAGTCCGAGGAGGCCACGCAGCGAACCCGCAGACCCGCACCCGAGCAGCCCGGCCGCGTTACATAAGCGGCGGAGTGCGTACCTGCAGCGGGAACATGGCCGCCCTGTTGCCCACGTAGCCGCGGACGACATGGCTCTGGATGGAGAGCACCCGGCATTCGCCCTCCATGCCGGGCAGGCTGTAGTGGCGCGTGGTTCAAGTGGTGTCACCGGCTGGAGCTGCCCAGGCCGCTTGCTCGGTCGCCGCTCCCGGGTGCCTTCAGCACGCGCAGGCGCTTGGCTTGGATGCTCTGCCCGCCTCCTCTGACCTCAAGCGGCCCGCTGCTAACCCGCGAGTCCCGCGCGGCGAGGGGCGGGCGGAAGGCGGTGCCGAGCGCAGGCCACGCCCCTCCGGGAAAAGGGACTTGTGGAATCCTGTATGTGACCTCTTGTGCTGCAGCACGTGGGTGCGCAGCCCCTTTGCAGACTTGGGTCCGCACCAGCCTGTGCATCTGGGACACGCTGCCCAGTATGGTTCATTCATTACACACTGTTCCGCCTCACTGGCCTGCGGCTCTGATCACCACATGGGTGGTACTCCTAGGAACTGCTGCTGTTCAAGGCACTCCCACCGAGCTCTAGTGCCTGAAGACACTCGGAGATCAGGAGGATCCCTCCAGCACATATGGTCTGTTCCGGAATCCCAGACCCAGACCCCGTCGGTCATGTGGCCAGCTGTCTGATCTCAAGCTGCCCTGAGTTGAGACACGTGTCACTTCTCAGCTATCAACTCCAGAGTCAAATCTGCTCAGAGCCACTTATGGGGACAGATTTGAAGCTGCTGCGCTAGTTGCCCCCTCCTTACCTCCCACCAAGTCCTCTCTGTCCTGGGGAAAGTGCACCTCCCTTCGTGTCCCATGTCCATACATATACTTTGGGGCTCCTATGGTTACAGACACCAAGTACACAAATTACTGGCACAGACCAGCATATGAAGTTTGCTTACCTTGGCGAGAGTATTAAGGACCAGATCTCTGAGGCGGGAGGGAGGCCCCCATTGCTTGGGGAACAGATCAGAAAGAGGAAGTGGAGACTGAGGCTCAGTTGGTGGAGTGCATGCCAAGGCCCAGCACCAGAAAAAGTGAGCAAAAAGAGGAAATATGTTGTAAGGAATGCCTGATTGGAATTAATTAAATGCAGGTCCATTGTAGGATTAATTGCTTGCTGATAATAGCATTTACTGCACCCTTGCTGTATGCTAAATATTTCTTGCAACATGCTGAGTCTTGCCTGGAGCGTGTGTGTGTGTGTGTGTGTGTGTGTGTGTGTGTGTGTGTGTGTGTGTGTGTGTGTTCTGTATTTTGGTTTGGTTTGGTTTTTCGTTTTTCGAGACAGGATTTCTCTATGTATCCTTGGCTGTCCTGGACTCACTTTGTAGACCAGGCTGGTCTTGAACTCACAGAGATCCGCCTGCCTCTGTCTCTGCCTCCCAGAGTGCTGGGATTATGTGTGCTCCACCGGGCCCGGCTATATCTGCATGTCTATATAAGAAACCTCCATTCAGTTTGCTTATTTGAGACAGGATCTTCTGATATATCCCTTCCTGGTCCAGAATTCACTATGTAGGCCACGCTGGCCTTGAACTCAGAGATCCATCTACTTTTGAGTGCTGGGATTACAAGTGTGAGCCACCACACTTGGATCTGCCTTGTGTGTGTGTGTGTGTATGTATGTATGTATGTCCATATGTATGTATGTCCATATGTATGTATGTATGTTTGTATGTATGTATGTTCATATGTATGTATGTTTCTATGTTTGTATGTATGTATGTATGTATGTATTTAGATATCCTGTACTAGGACCTGGAAGTTCTCTCTTAGTCTAGGGTGGCTGGCTATGAATCCCCAGGGATCCACCTGTTTCTAATATCCCAGTTCTGGGATTATTTGGGGGGAAGGGGGTCGAGACACGGTTTCTCTGTAGTCCTGGCTGTTGTGAAACTCTCTTTGTAGACCAGGCTGGCTTTAAACTCACAGAGATCCACCTGCCTCTACCTCCAGATTGGTGCTGGGATTAAAGGTGTGTGCCACCATGCGCAGCGAATTCTGCTTTTTTTTTTTTTCAAGGTTGGGTCTCACTATGTAGCCCTAGGTGGTCTGGAACTTGCTATATAGGTGAGGTTGGTCCCTACTCACTGGGGCTACAGGGGTGTGCCACCGTGCCTGGCAAAAATGTTTTAAGTTACACTTTATTTATTTACTATGGGGGCCAGGTGCACACATGCCACTGTGTGCACGTGGAGGTCAGAAGACAATTTGCAGGAGTTGGTTTTCTCTTTCCACAGTGCGTGTTCCAGCCGCCTGGTTTTGTGGTGCATGCTCTCTCCTGTTGAATCAACTACATGCCCCAGATTGCAAGACTGTCCATCTTTAACATCTTAATGATTCAGGAATGTTTTTTGCTTGGCATACTGGGCAGGGGGAGGGTTAGCAAAAGATCTAAGGGACAGCTCTGGAATGGTGGTCGTCACTGTTAACAAAGTGAAAATCAAGGTGTCTCAGAGATTATGTGTTCTTGTGTCCCCCTAGCCCAGGGATCTGTGGGACATTTATATGCAGCCCTGAGGTTCTGCAGGGCACCTTCAGACAGGCAGTGTGTGGAAAGAGCCATCTGGCACAAGGCCCTTGCCAGCAAGTGCCCCTACTCAGGGTTTCCTTCTTTCTTTCTTTCTTTCTTTTTTCTTTGTTTTTTGAGACAGGGTCTCTCTGTGTAGCCTTGGCTGTCCTGGACTCATTTTGTAGACCAGGCTGGCCTCGAACTCATAGTGATCCGCCTGCCTCTGCCTCCAGAGTGCTGGGATTAAAGGCTCTCAGTAAAGGAACACACACACACACACACACACACACACACACACACACACACACAGAGAGACCCTGCCATCATCAGGATGGGAATCCAGAGAGCTGGAGAAGCAGGCCTGGCAGCTCACAGCAGCTCTCAGGAACAGGTTAGAAAGTTCTCTAGGCACCTGTACACCAGGCAGCCTATACTCACCCAGTCAGGCTCCTGAGCCAGGCACCGGGGGACAGCACATCCCAACAAGACATCACTCCTACAGAGGTCCTGCAGCTTGTCAAGGACAAACTGTCACCTGACTTCTCTGAAGCTGTGGGTCGCCTAGAACCTAAGAGGTCAGGACACCCTGAGGTTACAGCCATGAGCCTGGTTTGCACAGCAAATGAACAGCCTTGGAAGGAATTTTGTTATTTTACCAACTCCTCAACTAAATACCAAGTCTCTGGAAATGAAACCTGAGGCAAGCCAAGCTTTGTCTAAAAGCACAGTGCAGCTGAGTCCGAGGTCCCCGCACTCGGGAGGCCAGGACTGGAGGGTCTCAAGTGCAGGCCAGCCCCGGCTACATCAGGAGAACTTGTTTCCAACAACAAAATGAAGAAAAACACACTCAAAGCTGGAGGAAGAAAATAAGCTGGGAAAAGATAGGCTTGTGGTTTTTTGAGCCTACAAGTTGCCTGAACTTATCCTATGGCCTCTTGTATTCACTAGAGACCCCTGGGACCAGGCAGGGCACCTCTGACACAGGAGAACATCAGCTGCCAACAAGCTTTCGGCCAGCAGGCATGGTGACGTGGGAGCTATAGGCCCTCTTGTAGAGGGTGAGTACAAAGGCTCCATTGGGCTGTCCTGTGGCAGACACATCTGGCCCCTGCCAGGTGCCCAGCAACAGGCATCAGAAAACACAGGAAAGACGTTCAGGGTCTGAGGGACAGAGGCATACACACCAGGATGAAGGAAGACCCCATCAGTGCCCCATGGGTCACAGTCTCAAGCCACTGCCTCGGCTGGCCCTCCTGTTTTCCTGCTAGATACTTACCTGTTTACACCCTCACACACTCACTTTTTTAAACAGGCTGATTATGCAGCTCTGGCTGTCCTAGAACTCACTCTGTAGACCAAACCAGCCCCAAACTCACAGAAATCTGACTAGGCTGAGATTAAAGGTGGGTGCCACCATATCTTTAAATTTTATTAACAAGATATATATATATATGTAAACATATGTTTATAGCTAAACAGCTATGTATTTTGATTAGCCTTGCCTGTCCTGGACTCTCTTTGTAGACCACGCTGGCCTTGAACTCACAGAAATCCTCCTGCCTCCTGAGTGCTGGGATTAAAGGTGTGCACCACCACCACCCAGGTGAGAACTTGTTTCTAAAAACAAAATAATTAAATAAAAACAAACTCAAAGCTGGAGGAAGAAAAGTACAGACAGGCCCCATTGGGTTGTCCAGTGGCAGATACAGCTGGCTCCTGCCAAGTGTCCACTGACAGGCATCAAAAAACACAGGAAAAGCCAGGCATGGTGGTGCTGGCCTATAATGCCAGAACTCGAGAGGCAGAGGCAAGTGGATCCCTGTGAGTTAGAGGTCAGCCTAGTCTCCAGAGTGTAAGAGCAGGGTTACACAGAGAAACCATGTCTCAAAAAATATAAAACCCAGCTGGGCGCGGTGGCACACGCCTTTAGTCCCAGCACTCGGGAGGCAGAGGCAGGCGGATCGCTGTGAGTTCGAGGCCAGCCTGGTCTACAAGCAAGTCTAGGACAGCCAAGGCTACACAGAGAAACCTTGACTCAAAAACAAAAAAACAAAAAACCAACAACAACAAAAACAAAAACCCAAAATTGCCAGGCAGAGCGGCAGACACTTATAATCCCAGCACGCCAGGGGTTGGGGGTGGGAGTGGGAGTGACTGGTGAGGGGTGAGGGGTGGGGTGTGGTGGGGTGGGGTGGGGCAGGAGTAGGAGGATTTCTATGAGTTCAAGGCCAGCCTGATCTACAAAACAAATACAGGACAATTAAGGCTACACAAAGAAACCCTGTCTTGAAAAACCAAAAAAAAAAAAAAGAAAAGAAAAGAAAAAAAAAAGAAAGAAAGACAAAAAGAAACACAGGAAAGACTTTCAGGGTCTGAGCGACAGAGGCACACACACCAGGATGAAGACCCCATCAGTGCCACATGAGTCACAGTCTCAAGCCACTGGCCCTGTTTGCCTTCCTTTTCTTCTGGTAGATACTTCACTCACTCACTCACTCACTTTGTTTGTTTGTTTGTTTGTTTGTTTGTCGAGACAGGGTTTCTCTGTGTAGCCTTGGCTACCCTGGACTCCCTTTGTAGACGAGACCACAAATTCACAGAGATCCGCCCACCTCTGCCTCCAGAGACAGGCAAAGGCTGGCGAATCTCTGTGAGTTCAAGACCAGCCTGGTCTACCAAGTGAGTCCAGGACTACATGGAGAACCAAAAGCAAAACAAAACAAACCACCAAAAAGTTGAGGCCATGTCCATCAGTTTTCCCAATGTCTCAGAAACCCACATGTATTTGCAGCCCTGGCATGTGTCACCCGGAACCAGGGCATGCGTGGCTCACAGCTGTGATAAAGACCAAGGCTGCTCTACACCCAAAGGTGAAAGGATGTTTACCTAAGGACTCCTTGGGGTAGGCAGAGGGAACCCTGAGGCAAGGTGTGCAGAGGTGGTTAACAGACATAAAGTCCTAGGGCAGCAGAGGACAGAGGCTGGCCAGGTGCCACCCAGTCTTCAGGAGCCTGACACTTCAGAGACTGCCCAAGTCCAAGTGGCCTCTGGGAAAAGATAGGGTGAAGGAAGAGGTGGGGCTGGGCCCCAGCTGCAGAACAGCTGGACAAGCAGGGGCAGGGCTGGCTTCTAGTTGATGGAGGTGACAAAGGAGAGTGAGGACAGAGGGAAGGTCACTATTGAAGTGTCCACCACTCAAACATTTCCTATTTCTGGCCCTGACAATGTCATGGGTCACCTGATCTTCCAAAAGGAGCTTGGGTGATGGGCATGTGACCTATATCTGTAATCTCAGCCCTCGGGAACTGAGGCAGGATTGCCATGAGTTCCAGACTAGGCTGCACTATAGAGTGAGAGCCTGTCTCAGAAAAGAAAGAGAAAACAAGAAAGGGGAAGGAGGAAGGAGGTGGGGAGAAAGGATGAAGGGAGGGATGGGACAAAGAGAGGAAAGGAGGGAAGAGTGACCTGGGAGTAGACAGCCTTGTCCTCCCCTCTTATCAGGCAGGATGGCTTCTAGGTGTCCTGGACCCCGTGCATGTAGGGGATAGCTCTCAAGGGCACCTGAAGGTCTTCTGAAACATGGGGTTGTTTCCATAGCAACCTCTGGTGGGAATGGCCAGCAGTAAGTCAGTCTTTCCAGGCCACACAGAAGCCACCAACCTGTGGACAGCAGATTGGGATGCGGGCGGCAGGGGGACAGGAGGTGCAGGTCCTGGAGCCAGGCTGAAGGAGGGGAGCTGGCCTCACTGTGTCCAGTGGCGGAGGTTGGGGGACAGCCCCACAGTCAGCTGGACCACCTCTCCACAGTGACAAGTTTTTCTTGAGGAAGCAGATTGTGCTGGGTCCCTGCAGGAGGGAGGACCAGGCAGGTGCTGGACCACCTGCATTTGGATGGCCACAGCGCTGGCGTTCCTCCCAGGCTCAGAGCATGCCTTTTGTTCTTGGGACTCTATGCCTTTCTGAACCCAGGCTAAAAATTGCTCAGTTCTTCCTGAGTTACTCATCGCCCGGTGACTAAGGCTTCGGTCTGTCGATCTAAATTGTGCCGTTATTTCTTAGCCTAGGGTCTCAGGAACAAAAGTTGACTAGATATTCAACAGGAAGGACCCGATGACAGCCCTGCTTAAACTGTACCTTCCAGACGGTGTGCAGTATTGATTGCACCACAGCACAGTGGCCATGGTAACTCTGGGAAAGCAGTGGTGTTGTCACTCATCTCTCTTCCCAGAATGCAATTTCCTCCCTAAGGCAGTTGCACAAGATGACTTTGTCTTGACTTATTTCGTGCTGAGATCTGCTGACAAACAAGCTGCAAATCAGAGCTTGAGATGGGGGCAGGATTCCGGTGTGCTTTGGGTGGTAATTTTTCTCTTGACAGGATTGGCCAAGCTCAAATTCTTTGTCTCAGTCCCTTGCCCTCCTCATCCTTACCACCTCCCACCCCACTTACCCGCTCTCCCCGCTCCCCACTACACAGTACTAACTTTCCCTCTGTTTCCCTGTTGCCAGTCAACTGTGTCACATGCCCTGCTTGCCTCCTATCCCCACATAGGTGGCTGCAGCAGTGTCCATGTCACCCCAACATGCACATGGTGAACCCGTCTCCAGTGGCGATGCTGTGTTGAGGCAGGTCTTGAGAACTGGGTGGTTTGTAACAGGCACTCAGTCATTCTCACCGTACTTGAAGGCTGGAGAGTCCAAGTTCAAGGCGTTTGCAAAGTCAGAATCTCAGAAGTAGTTGGTTTTTTGGCTGGTAGTTGGTGACTTACATGTGGTTAAACACCTATTATTTTAAAAAAATTAAGTTACTGAAGAGATGGCTCAGCGTTTAAGAGCATTGATTGTTCTTCCAGAGGTCTTGAGTTCAATTCCCAGCAACCACATGGTGGCTCACAACCATCTATAATGTGATTTAATGCCCTCTTCTGGACTGCAGGCACACATGCAGACTGAACACTGTATATGTAATAAATAAATTAGTATTAAAATAATTAAAATCCAGGTACGATGGCACATGCCTTTAATCCCAGCACTTGGGAGGCAGAGGCCTTGTTTTCTGAGTCAGGATCTTTTTATGTAGCTAATGCTGATCTCCAGTTAATGATTTCTCTGCCTCAGTCAGCTTCATGAGTGCTGAGATTATAGGTGTATTGCTCACATGACCAGAAAATACATATTATTGTTATCATCGTCGTCATCATCATTATTATTATTATTATCATTATCTACCTACCTATCTATCTATCTATCTATCTATCTATCTATCTACCTATCTATCTATCTATTTAGAGACAAGGTCTGTATCCCTGGCTGGCTTGGGACTCACAGAGGTGTGCCTGCCGTTGCCTCCCTGAGGGTGAGGTGGCTGGTTTGACAGGCTAACAGTGCGGGGAAGCTTCTCTAACTGCACATGTGATGCAATGTGGAGTTGGCCCTTTGGGAGAAAGAAGATAAAAGTCAGAACTGGGCAGGAGAGCAGAAATCATATGATGAAATTAACATCTTTATTTAAAAAAAAAAAAAAAAAAAGAAGAGGAAGAGAAATCTTCTGGCTAGCAGGAGAAGCAGCTCAGTGAATCCTCTGTGCAGGCAGACTTCTTTTCAAAGACTCCACTCAGGAGACGCTGGATCCTGAGCTACACTGCAGAGAAAAACATGTAAAACAAAGTTGCTTTGGGCATGGCCACACCTTTAATGTTAGCACTTGGGAGGCCGATGAAACCTTGGCTCCAAACAAACGAAACCAAACCAAACTGACCCAAAAAACAAAGTTGGGTTTATTAAGAAAAGGTTGTAATACTGATTTAATACCAATATTAAGCTATTCTTTCTCTAGCTAGACATAGCAACCCATGCCTTTAATCCTAGCACCCAGGAGGCAGAGACAGGGGGATCTCTGTGAGTTCAAGGCCATCCTGCTCTACAGAGCAAATTCTAGGACAGCCAGAACTACACAGAAAGACTATGTCTCAAAAAAAAAAAAAGGGGGGGGGTGGTGGTGGTGGCGCTGGAGAGATGGCTCAGAGGTTAAGAGTACTCCCTGCTCTTCCAGAGGTCCTGAGTTCAATTCCCAGAAAACACATGGTGGCTCATAACGATCTGTAATGAGATCTGGTGCCCTCTTCTGGTGTGCAGACATACATGCAAGCAAAACACTGTATATATAATAAATCTTACAAATTTTTTTTTCTCTGTCTGTCTCTCTGTCCAATCGTCCATGTGTAAGGGCAGGTGTAGGCTTCTCAGAGGGAGCATGGAGAACTTCATCATGGGACCATGTCTTTTGGACAAACTTTAATGGTGAGAAGATTATCCATGTTTAAGAAATGAAGAAGGCAGCCGGGCATGGTGGTGCTGCACACCTGTAATTCCAGCACTTGGGAGGTAAGAGGCAGGCAGATCTCTGTGAGTTTGAGGCCAGCCTGGTCCATAAAGTGAGTCCAGGACAGCCAAGGCTGCACAGAGAAACCCTGTCTCAAAAACTGATCCCCGCAGTACTGGGAGGCAGAGGCAGGCGGATCTTTGTGAGTTCAACCTGGTCTACAAAGAGAGTCCAGGACAGCCAGGGTCTGTGTAACAGAGAAACCCTGTCAACAAACAAACAAACAAACAAAAACTGATCCCCAAAATGAAGAAGGGATTTCTAGAAATGGGTTTGACTTTTCCAGGAGGAGTATTTATTTATTCCTCCTTCCTGTCTTCATGTGGAATTTTCTAGATATGTCATGGTAGAAGCAGGCAATTCTACAAAGTCAGCCATCATCTCAGTAGGTGAGGCCTTTTGGCCGTGCATGTCCTGGCCCACTTGAGTTTATTATAGCAGTCTTGCTATGACACGTCTCTTTGACTGCATCAGTCCCAGGCACCTTGAAGTTCCTAGGTGTATTGGGCCCCTCACCAGGAGTGACTCTGTCAGCACTTCGATTTTGAATTCAGCCTCCAGAACAGGGAAGGGAATTCTGGCTGTTAGGAATCCTGTATTTTCTGAATAGGTGTATTCTCTGATAACAAGCCCAGCTGAACACTTGTTTGAGCTGCTGGCCAAACACAAGGCCAGAGCTCTGTAGGAACCAGGCCCGACTGGGCTTCCTGCCTGTCTTGCTGTTTTATGTCCTGTTTCTAGCAGCTTCCACGTCTGTGTTTATCTTGGTTAGCTAGTGGTGTTTACTGCTATGAGAACGCGCCCCTCCCTTCCTCGAGACTTTTCCTCCTGTGTGTGATCACCTCTTGAGGGATTTCACCTGGAAGGAGGACTCCTGTTTGGATGCCTATAAGAAGGCTCTTTGGAACTCTGGGAGAAGAATAATAAACCGCTGCCGTGGCTGCTGCTTCGGCTGCTGCGGCTGCTGCGGCTGCTGCGGCTGCTGCGGCTGCTGCGGCTGCTGCGGCTGCTGCGGCTGCTGCTCTCTTAGCACAAAGGACCCGCTGTGTTATTGTGTGTGTGTGTGTGTGTGTTCGCGCGCGCGCGCATGAGTTAAATCCTCAGTCCCTCGCCCTCGACTCCGTACTGCGGTGGTACGGGCGCCACAAGTGGAGGTCCTACCAAGATCAGGGAAAGAAGCAAGGAAACTGATGGATCGCCCAGGGAAGCTGGCCAGCGCCTCGGAAAGGTAGGAAATGGGCGTATTGGAAATAGGTGCCACAGGTTTGTCCACGGTTTTGGTGGGCTAGTGATTAAGGCACCGGGAAAATAGGTGCCGCTGGCTGGTCCACGGTTCTGGTGGACTAGTGATTAAGGCGCCGGGAAAATAGGTGCCGCAGGCTGGTCCACAGTTCTGGTGGACTAGTGATTAAGGTGCCGGGAAAATAGGTGCCGCAGGTTCGTCCACGGTTCTGGTGGACTAGTGATTAAGGCACCGGGATCAAGCATGAGAGTGTTCAAGATTTTATAAAAACAATAGAATTGAGTAGTCCTTGGTTTATGGTATCGGGAGAGCTAAATGTCCAAGATTGGGATCAGATGAAGTCTGATCTCCAGAGGACTTTACGAAAGGAAGGGTCCAACAGTGTCCTATCGCTACCTTTTCGTTATGGCGTCTTGTTAGAGATGCACTTAGGAGCAAAGACGAGAAAATAAGAGAGCAGCTAGGAAGTTTGGAACTTGCCCTAAATGAAGTGCAGGAGGAGCAATCTGTAAAATCTTTGGCCCCATCTGAGATTGCCTCTGATATATCTTCTTCTAATTATGAGGAGGAAGAGGCAACTTTAACCGCTAAGATACGGGCCCTAAAGAAGAAGTTGAAGGAGTGTAAGATTAAAGGAAAAGAAACTAGAGGAGAGCGGGCCCCTGGTGTATAACCCAGATTATCAAAGTCAATTATCTTTGGCAAAGCCTTCTGCTCCCCCCCCCCCCCCCCCCGGGATAGTTTTTCCAGTAGTTGAAGTGCCTCACCCAACTAACCCAGGGCAAACGCAGAAACAGCATGAAGCCCTCCAGTTTAAAGACATAAAACAGCTTAAGGAGGCAGTTACAGCCTATGGTCCACATGCCCCTTTTACGATTGCCATTTTTGAATCCTTCACAGGACAATTCTTAACACCTAGTGATTGGCAACAAATGTGTAGAGCAGTCCTCAGTGGGGGTGATTATTTGCTTTGGTGCAGTGATTATCAAGAACAGTGTATTCAGACTGCCGCACGTAATGCAGCAGCTGGGGTTCCACAGAGAATCGTGGATATGCTAGCAGGCATGGGTTTGTATACTGAGCTTAGTGCCCAGATACAATATGACCCAGCTGTGTATGCGCAGATTGCAACTTGCGCCACGAGGGCTTGGAAGTCCTTGCCTAATAAGGGGGCAGGAGAACAGCTGTCTAAAGTGGTCCAGGGACCCTCAGAGCCCTTTCAGGAATTTGTAGATCGCCTTATGCAATTGGCAGGAAGGATTTTTGGAGATGTGGAAGGAGCCACGCCTATTATTAAACAATTGGCCTTTGAAAATGCTAATAAATATTGTCAGGAAGCCCTTCGGCCTTATAAATATAAAAGTGTGAATGACTATCTGAAAATTTGCCGAAATATAGATACTACTCACATAATGGGACGGGTAATAGCTTCTGCTGTTCAGGGACGGTCACCTTCTGGGGGCGTCTGGCCGAAAACATGTTTCAGTTGTGGCCAGATAGGACACCTTAAGAGAGAATGTACTCGAAGGGAGACTGGACAAGCTCGGGATAGAGTTGATCATACCAAGCCAGGTTTGTGTCCTTGTTGCTAACGAGGGTATCATTGGGGGAATGAGCGCCGCTCTAGGACAAGTAGGCAAGGGAGGCCATTGCAGGGAAATGGGCCCCCAGGGTCAGCTCCGGGCCCCGTCAAGACAGGTGTACGGAGCATGGCAGACACCTGCCCTTCAAATGATTCAACCTGTGCATTCTATCGCCCAAAGAAACCCATTTTTATCTAAGATCTCACCCGGGGGACAGCAGGCAGCGCAGGATTGGACCTCTGTACCTCCACCAGAGTCATATTAACACCTCAGATGGGTCCCCAGGCCATTGGGACAGGAATTTTTGGTCCGTTACCTGATGGCTCATTGGGACTGTTGCTGGGTCGAAGTAGTGCCCTTATGAGAGGTCTTAAAGTTATTCCTGGAGTCATTGATGCTGATACAAGGGGAGAAATAAAAATTATGGTGGAAACTACTAAGGGTATTCTGGTGATTCCCCAAGGAGCCCGTATAGCTCGAATAATCCTAGTACTTTAATTCTGAACAACCAACCCATTTTTAAAGGAAAAGAGACACGAGGGAGGGTTCGGCTCTACTGGGCCAGTGGCTTATTGGAGTGCAACCCTTAATGGCCGCCTTATGCTTACACTGAAAATTGATAGCAGAGACTTTAAAGGCCTACTGGACACAGGAGCGGACACCTCAGTCCTTTCGCTCTCTTATTGGCCTATGGCCTGGCCGCTGCAACAAACAAATACCCAATTGCAAGGAGTAGGAACAGCCAACACTCCTTTTTGCAGTACTAAGTTGACTTGGAAGAATAAGGAGGGACATCAGGGAATATCTCAGCCATATGTCCTCCCTCATATTCCTATTAATTTATGGGGAAGGGATATACTGGAAGGAATGGGGGCTGTATTGACCACACAGCCAGTACAAAGAATGTTAAATCAACAAGGATTTTGTCCAGGACAAGGTTTAGGCAAACACCTACAGGGCAATAACCATCCTGTCTCAGACAAAGAGATAACTCTCCGCCACCCTTCTGATAAACAGGGCTAGGGTATTTTCCCTAGGGGCCATTGTTCAACAGCCTCCAATTCCCGCTATTCCTATTAACTGGAAAAATGATACCCCAGTTTGGGTTGAACAATGGCCCCTGGCTAAAGAGAAGTTGGAGGCTGCCAATATGTCTGCACAAGAGCAGCTTGCTCTAGGTCATATTATACCTCTACATCCCCTCGGGACACACCTATTTTTGTTACCAAAAAGAAATCAGGAAAATGGAGATTGTTACAGGACCTTAGAGCTGTCAATGCTACGATGGTAGTTATGGGGGCCACTCAACCCGGCCTCCCTGCTCCAGTAGCCATTCCTAAGCATTGGCATATGATTGTAATTGACTTGAAAGGTTGTTTCTTTACTATTCCCCTACATTCCAATGATTCACCACGGTTTGCCTTTAGTGTTCCCTCCATTAATTTGCGAGAACCTTATAAAAGATATCAATGGTAGTATTGCCTCAGGGTATGGCTAATAGTCCCGCCATTTGTCAGAATTATGTGGCATCTGCCATAGAGCCTGTCAGGATGCATTTCCCTGCTGTATATATATTTCATTATATGGATGGTATTTTGCTGGCTGCTGCACAGACAGAGGAGGGGGTATTATCTGCTTTAGCTGACTTACAGGAGATACTGAAACAGGCTAATTTACAGATCTCACCTGAGAAAATTCAAAAGCAATTTCCTTATCAATATTTAGGTCATGAGTTGTTGCAGGGTGGTGTTAAACCTCAAAAGATTAAGATTGGATTCCCTTTCCACTCTCAATGATTTTCAGAAGCTTCTGGGAGATATTAATTGGATTCGTCCCAGCTTAGGAATTACTTCTGGCCAATTAAAACCGCTGTTTGATATTTTGCAAGGAGATCTTGATCCTACTTCTGCCCAACATTTAACACCGGAGGGTCGTACTTGCATAGAACTTCTGCAAAAGGCCCTATCTCAGGTCCATGTGAATTATATAGATTATAACCAACCGTTATTGCTATTTTAATAGTCTGCACAGCCCATGCTCCTACTGGAGTTTTTTGGTAGACCGGGCCTATCTTGTGGGGACACTCGCAGGCTTCACCTGCTAGAGTAGTAATTTCTTATTCTCAAGCTGTAATAACACTATTATTTAAGGCCCAGAAATCCAGCCTGCGTATTTTTGGAAAAGAGCCTGATATAGTAATCTCTCCTTTTTTTTTGGCCCAAGTAACATGGCTTCAAAATAAGAGCGATGATTGGGCAATTTTTATGTCTTTTACCCTCAACAAATTTGACAATATTTATCCTCCAAATAAGTTAGTTGAATTTTTTTAAATGTACCCTGTTGTTTTTCCTAAAATTATACAGAAGCAGCCTATTCCTCATGCTAGGGTGGCCTTTACTGATGGAACTTCTAAAGGCATTGCAGCAGTCTTTTCCCGGGAGGTAATGAAACAAATTACGCTCGCCACCCTTTCTGCTCAGGTGGCAGAATTGCAGGCTGTTCTTTCGGCTCTACAGTTATTTCCTAATACAGCTGTAAACATCTATTCTGATTGTAAATATATAACTCAAATTCTCCCTCCCCTGGAAACATCTGCCCATGTAGCTCCTGTTTCTTCGGTACATGGCCTTCTCGTACAGATTCAGGGGTTAATTTGCCTGAGACAACATCCTCTTTGTATTGGACACTTAAGAGCGCACACACCCCTGCCTGGACCCTTGAGTGAGGGAAACAGGATGGTGGATGCCCTTACTCAAGAGCCCATAGCTCTGACAGTAATCACTGGGGTAGGTAAAGCTCGGCAACTACACCATAAATTCCACCTCAGTGCCAAGTCCTTATGTCATCATACTGGTGTCACCAAAGATCAAGCCACCCAAATAGTTAAAGACTGTCCGTCTTGCGCAGAGTTCCTTCCAATTCTGCAAACTGGGTCAATCCTAAAGGGCTCCTGCCGAACCATATTTGGCAAACGGAAGTAACTCATTTTCCCAGCTTTGGTAAATTACAATATGTTCATGTGTCCATAGACACATACTCAGGTGTACTTTTTGCTCCAGCTCACTCAGGGGAAAAGATACGAAACGTTAAGGAACATCTGCTCTTGGCTTTCGCCTATATGGGCACTCCCAAGCCAATAAAATCTGATAATGGCCCTGAATATATTAGTGCTGGCCTTGCCAAGTTTCTAGATGACTACGAGATCATAAAACCGGGATTCCATATAATCCCCAGGGACAAGCATTGGTAGAACATGCACATCGCACCATTAAGGCTTCTCTTGCTAAAATAAAGAAGGAGGAGTATGGAGGAAAATCCTCTCCGCATTCTCAATTAGCATATATTTTGTATATTCTCAACCTTTTAGCTGTGGCCCATTCAGGCTTATCTGCTGCGGATAGACATTGGAGACCTCCCAAGTCACATAAAGGACTGGTTAAATGGAAAGATTTTTCAATTGGTCAGTGGAAGGGTCTGGACCCCATATTTTTGTGGGCCCCAGTGTCTGCTTGTGTCTTTCCACAGGACAATGAAGTACCAATCTCAGTTCCTGGGCATTATGTGCGTCATGTTTTTTCACAAGTGTCAGCCCAGCCTATACGAGATCATTTGGGCTCTGGTGAAGAGCCCCCCCATCCTGATGCCAGTAGGCCTGAGCAGACCAGTATGGCTGTATTTGAGTAATTGTAGCCTAGGCAGGGCTGCTATACCTGAGGATCTGGAAAGGAGTAAAAATATCATAAGTTCAACTATCTGTGCTGTAGCACCTTTCCTTGTTGTTACTAATGACTCCCTTGAGGGGGAGACTTTAAATTGTTCCCTGCAAGTTTGCCATCTAAGAAGTTGCTGGAATGATGAGAAGACAGCCGTGGTGGCATGGACACCTGGAGTGGTTCCCTTTCCTGTGACGCATGACGGCTGGCAAGGCCTGGTGATCTACCATGAAAGGACCGATTTCGGAACTACTGCCGCTGTTATTGTCATCACTGCTGTAGCAGCTCCTGCCGCCACTGCTGCTGCGAGCATTACCATTTCTTAGTCTGTTAACTACTGTGCACACGATGGATAAACTCTCAGGAGAGGTGGCCAGTGCATTGGTTGCTCAGAATTCTCTAAATTCTATGATACAATTGGCTCTCTAAAATCTTAATCAGTGAACAGCCTTATTACAGGAGACTAGAGTTCTACCCATTACGGGGAATGCCTTTATAAAGGGCCTACAGATGTGGGAAGCTTGCTAAAAGGCTGAAGCATCCTGCTATGTGGCTTAGGTTTTCTGTTCTGGAGCCTCTGCTGCATAAGAACACAACAGGCATTTCAACAGTTCTATGCACAACAGGTCCTCGTGCCTTTGGCAGAGGATAACCCTACTGCCCTGGCTTGGCTGAGCCTTGATAAATGAGTATCCAATGATGGATAAGACCATGGAAGTTCCTAATCAACCTAAGACAGGAGGATTTTGAAGTACAAAGCCTTTCCAATGACGGCCAAGATAGGAAACTGTCCCTGGCAACCTAAGACAGGAGTTCATTTGTATTATATAAAAGGGGGACCTGTAGGAACCAGGCCTGACTGGGCTGCCTGCCTGTCTTGCTGTTTCATGTCCTGTTTCTAGCAGCTTCCACGTCTGTGTTTATCTTGGTTAGCTAGTCGTGTTTACTGCTCTGAGAACGCGCCCCTCCCTTCCTCGAGACTTTTCCTCCTGTGTGCGATCACCTCTTGAGGGATTTCACCTGGGAGGAGGATTCCTGTTTTGCTGCCTATAAGAAGGCTCTTTGGAACTCTGGAAGAAGAAGAATAAACCGCTGCCGTGGCTGCTGCTGCGGCTGCTGCTCTCTTAGCACAAAGGACCCACTGTGTTATTGTGTGTGTGTGTGTGCGTGTGCGCACGCGCGTGCATGCGTGCATGAGTTAAATCCACAGTCCCTCGCCCTCGACTCCGTACTGCCGTGGCGCAGGCGCCACAGAGCTCTACTCATTCTATTAAAGCAGAATTATAAGGCCCCTATGCTGATTCAGGAAACCCCCAGTAGCTGGGAGGCTGTTGTTCAAATGTCCTCTGGATGTGGTCTTCTGGACAAGGCATTTGAATATGCAAGGGCACAGATACTGCATCCAAATCCAAATGCATCTCTCTCCTTCTCCCTCCCTCCCTCCATCAGTCACTTACTACCCCTCCTCCCTCACTGGGCAAGCTTCCTAAATAGTCTCTTCACCGGGCATGGTAAGAGCCGGATCTCCATGAGAAGCCAGCCTAGCCCACAGAGTGAGTTCTAATCCAGCAAGCCTGCATAATAGTCACAACAAACAAAACCAAGAGGACTCTTCCTTCCACATCCCTATCACAGCTTTAGTTCAGGTGAATCATAAGAACTTGAAAGATACCAAGAAGAGACTTGATACCCTATGAGCATATAAAGGGGGAGAAGGTCCCCCTCAGTCACAGTCATAGGGGAGGGGAGTAAGGGGAAAATGGGAGGGAGGGAAGAATGGGAGGATACAAGGGATGGGATAACCATTGAGATGTAACAAGAATAAATTAATTTAAAAAATTATTTTGAAAAAAAAAAAAAAAAAACAACTTGAAAGAGCAGACAGGCAGGGAGTGAGAAATCACCTACCAAGAGGCTGCCTCAGCTCCTGAGAGGCAGGATCCTCCTAGCTAGCTCTGGCCATTTCAAGTCTCCAGGAGCACCCCCCACACCCCCACAACCCCCGTCTGTGGCTGGCCAAGCCGCCATAAGCAGCAGGGACTTTTAGGAAATACCTTGTATGTCATAGCCGGCCAGGGGGCTTCGTGCCACCCGCATTACCCTACATACTGTACGCTCACCAGAGTACTTCAAGCCCCCAGCTTGTGTGTGCCAGGCCCTGTCTGCAACAGCACTCCCAGCATCCGATGGGGAATCCAGAGTGACCACAGGGGGACCAAGTTCATACATCCAGGGAGGCCACGCCCCTAAACCTCAGCCTCATAGACAAGTGGTCAGGCTGGGTTAAGTAAATGATAGAGCATGTCCCTGCAGAGGGAATGTACCCCCTCTTCCTCCTCCCCCCCCCACCCTCGCCCCACCCCTGTGTCCCACGTAGCTGAAGACTACAGGGCTCTGAATAGAGAGCATCTGGCACTCGCTCTCCATGCCAGGCTGGCCATGGTTGCTGGGGGGGGGCACCCAGCTATTATTATGGGCTCGGCCCATAACCCACTTGCTCCGGCTTCCCTCGGTGGTCCTTCAGGCAAGCACAGGCGCTAGGCTTAGACCTCAGTGGACTGCTAAGAACCTGTGAGTCCCATGCCATGTCCCTCCTCCCAATGCCCCCTCCCTGGAAAGAGATCTGTGGTACTGACCAGGACAGGCTCCTCTGTGCTGTAGCACATTGGTGCCCACCCTCTGCGCAGACTCGGGTTAGCACCAAGGTGTCTCCTCTAGGTTACACACCCCAGTGTGGTTCATTCATTCCACACCGTTCTGTCCTATTGGCCTACGGTGTTAATCACCCCCATGGGTGGCACTCCTGGGAGCTGCTGGTCCAAGGAGCTCCCACGGAGCTCCAGTGCTTTATAAGACACTCAGAGATTCGGAGGATCCCTCCTGCCAAGCGGCCTTCATGGAATCCCAGACCTAGTTGGCTGGGATTTCAGACTGCCCGGGAGTTGAGCCACGTGTCCCTTCTCAGTAGCCCAGTTATCCCCGAGTTCAGATTGGCCTTCTCAGAGCCACTCATGGGGACAGACTTCAAGCTGCTCCACTGGCTTTCCTCTTTTCATGCCCCACCCCCAAGCCCCACGTGCAGTCCTCTCCATCCCGAGGAAAGCACACCTCTCTTCCTGTCCCATTTCCAGATCTACATGTTGTAGCTCCTACGGTCAGGGTCACAGACTGGTGGCACAAGCCAGCGTGTAAAGTTTGCAGTGTCTTGGAGAGTACTGGAGGACCAGGTCTGTTCTGAGGAGGGAGGGAGGGCTCTGGGAGGGAGGACCCCGGGAGGAAGGGCCCCATTGCTTGGGGAACAGATCAGAAAAGACGTGGGGACTGAGGCTGAGTTGGTGGCTTGCATACCAAGGCCCTAGCTTTAATCCCAGCACCAGAAGAAGGGAGCAAAAAGGGGAAACACATTGTAAGGAATGCCTGGTTGCAACTAATTAACTGGAAGTACATTGTCGGAATAATGGCTTGCTTGCTGACGACAGCATTTACTGCACGCTTGGTGTGGGCTAAGCATTTCTTGTAACATGCTGAACCTTGATCCCTATCATCCCGGCATTTGGAAGGTGAAAGCAGCAGGATTAGAAGTTTAAGCGAATCTTCAGCTACGTAGCAAAGCTAGAGGACAGTCTGGGCTGTAAGAGACAGAAGACCTGAAGAGAGGGGAAGGGGCCCCGGATCTTTGCAAAAAGCCAGTGAAGTCATTTCATGGCCATGTGTCAGTAGCCACTGCTGTCCTTACTATTTGAAGACAAAAGGAAGCCAGATTAACAGAATCGGAAATTTTTCCCACTACCTGTTACATCAGACTTATCTTTCTACAGAAGTCCAATCTCTCAGACCCTTGTTTAATTCTTCCTCCCCTTCCTCTAATTTTCTTCTGTATTTGACATAATACCGTTATTCCTTTTCTTTGATTCTTTTTTTTTTTTTTTGAGACAGGGTTTCTCTGTGTATCCTTGGCTGTCCTAGACTTGCTTTGTAGACCAGGCTGGCCTCGAACTCACAGTGATCCGCCTGCCTCTGCCTCTTGAGTGCTGGGATTAAAGGTGAGTGCCACCATGCCTGGCTTTGATTCTTAAAATATTGTGCAGCTCTTTATTTGAGCAAAGGTGGTCTGTTCCTACAATATCAGAAAAGTCTTGGTCTGACAAGTCTGCTCGGGAAAGCAGGCAGCTCCCGGTTTCCTCTGTGTCCCTGTCATGAACCTTTGTTTCAATACAATTTCCATCTTTATTGCCATCCTGTAAAGGACAGGAAAGCATCAGGATCCCTAAAACCCTTTACTTTGCCTTTAGGAAGGTACCAAGGTCTGTCAACATCAGCCTGATCAAATCTTTTCCTGCCCATTCTAGTCTTTTATTTATTTATTTATTTTTTAAGATGTCTTTTTTTTCTTTTTCCTTTTTCCTTTTTGTTTTTCTGAGACAGAGTTTCTCTGTGTTAGCCTTGGCTGTCCTGGACTCGATTTGTAGACCAGGATGGCCTTGAACTCACATCGATCCGCCTGCCTCTGCTTCCTGAGTGCTGGGATTAAAGGCGTGCGCCACTACGTCCGCTAAGTTTTTCTTCTTTAATAATTGTTCTCAAACCCTCTATCTCATGCTTACTAATATCATTTATTAATAATCTAAAAATAAATCTAAATAAATTCTATAGAAGACTCGATTTTCTACATAGCTGTTTTCCCCAGGGAACTTCCATTGCTTTGATTATTGTTTATTAGACCAGCTTTTTCTTTTTTTTTTTTTCCTTCGAGACAGGATTTCTTTGTGTAGCCTTGGCTGTCCTAAACTCATTTTGTAAACCAGTTTGGCTTTGAACTCGCTGCGCTCTGCCTGCCTCTGCCTCCTGAGTGCTGGAACTAAAGGCGTGTACCACCATGCCCGGCTAAGATCAGCTTTTGTTGCATTATTCCAATTCTAGCCTTTGGAGAGAGGCCTTTAACAGTAAAAAAATATCCACCAAGGGCAAGGAAGGATCAATCAAAGATGTCCAGGCACTGGGACTTTGTCAAGCAGTGCCTTTAGGACACCTGGTTGTTGGGGCACTGGAACTTTGTTAAGCAGTGCCCCCAGAACTCTTGGTCTTGCCAGTCCAACCCAGATGGACACCCACTGGCTGGCATAAACTGGAGAAGAGCTAAGCCTAGATGGGACCACATGACAGCTCAACCCCCAGACTCAGGTCTGACCATAACATGTGTCTTAGTCAGGGTCACCATTGCTATGATGAAACACCATGACCAAAAGCAAGATGGGGAGAAAAGGGTTTATCTGGCTTATGTTTCCACATTGTAGTTCATCATTGAAGAAAGTGAGGACAGATCTCAAATGGCCAGAATCTGGGCACTGAAGCTGATGCAGAGGCCATGGAGGGGTGCTGCTTACTGGCTTGGTACCCATGGCTTAGTCAGTCTGCTTGCTTCTAGCACCTGGGACCACCAGCCCAGGGATGGCATCACTCACACTGTGCTGGGTCCTCCCCCATTAATCACTAAATAAGAAAATGCCTTCCAGGCCTGCCTACAGCTTGATCTTATAAAGGTGTTTTCTCAACTGAGGTTCCCTCTGCTCAGGTGACTTTAGTGTGTGACAGGTTGACACACATTCAGCACAATATCAAAACATCAGTCTTACAAGATTGAGTTTGAGCTGGGCGTAGTGGCGCACGCTTTTACTCCCAGCACTCAGGAGGCAGAGGCAGGTGGATCACTGTGAGTTCGAGGCCAGCCTGGTCTACAAAGTGAGTCTAGGACAGCCAAGGATACACAGAGAAACCCTGTCTCCAAAATCCTAAAAAAAAAAAAAAAAAAAAAAAAAAAAAGACTGAGTTTGATAAATGGCACACAGCAGCCGCAGAGCATTTGGCTGGCTTGTGAGAGGACCTTGGTTTGAGCCCCAGAACAAAACCAGTCTAGGACATGTGCATCCTGGGGCCAGTGTACAGGAGGCCCTACGGTAGAACAAAGTATCGACAGTTCTGGTGCAGTGGCCTCTTAGGGTGAACTAAGGCCATGCTGGTTGTGCAACTAATTTGCAGTCAGGAATGCTCTTTTGGTATCCCCTGGAAGCCCAGCCACTCCTGACTGGCATGGGTCTCAGAGTGACCTAGCAGCCACGCATGCTGACCGGGTCGCCTAAGGATATACCTCAGTGAGCTCAGCACAGGCTCCTTACCTTAGGGCTTCACTGTGCACCCAACACAGGCAGACCCCAGCAGCTAGACTCAGTCCCTGGCCATGCCTGCCTAGCACTGTCATCCTGGCAGCGAGTGCTGTGAGCCAGGCTTGGAGTGGCCAAGGGACCTGAAGTGAGCAGGGTAGGCTGGGAGATGCTTTGTGGGGTGCAGGCTGTCTAGGAGCAATTCACCATGGAGATAATTGGCTGGATTGTAAGGCTGATCAGTGGCCAGTGGTGGGAGGGATGTGGGGCCTCTGGCTGGTAGGTTGCTCAGGGTGACAACAGCCCTAAGATGCTTGCCCAGCCTGCTTGCTGATTGCCATCTGTGAAAGAGACTTAAGCATCAGCCTGGGGCTGGTTCTCCAGGGCTGAGAACACCTGTGAGGCTCAAACCACCCCACCTCCATCCCTCTCCCTAGATGCCTGTGGAAGAAGCACATAAGAATATTCCAGAGCTCACCCTACTCCTGCTGTGCTGAGCCTCTCTGCCTCCCTTGGAGGAGATTAGCTGAGCTACTGCTCTGCACAGGCCTCATCTGGCTGTGTGGCCGCCAGGCTGCCTGTGCCTCTTTGCTGTGTGCTTGGTGATGCAGTGTTGGAGGTGGCATGGGGCCCCAGGGATGTGTGGCACCTACCCATGGCAGCCACCCAAGCCTAGCACAGGTTACTGTTGGAGAGGAGGCATGGGTCTGAGGGTTGCATGAGGGACAGGAAGGGGAGCCCGTGTCTGGCAGCCATTGGCAGCAGGAAGCAGGAAAGGCAAGCTTCTGGTGTTCTGTTTTGGCTTTCACTTTCTTAGGTGTTGCCTGCACTCACCTGGAGGTGTTGTGTTGTTGGCTCCAACAGTGGGAAGGAGCAAATGAACTGTGCAGTTTGTCCAGACCCCAGTCATCCATCAGCAGCCGGCCATACCTCTGACTGCCTGTTGTTGACTCATAGCTCTGTGGAAGGTAGGTGGAGGAGGCGAGTCTGCTGCCTGTGGACCCCGCTGTTGGCCACTGGCTGCCATTGCCCAGATCCCTGATCATGCACAGACTGCCTGCAGCTGTGCTGTCTTTAAATTTGGGTTAGGTCTTAACCGTTGGCATCTGGGACAATTACGCCAAACATCTGCAATGCCACCCTGCCCTCCCCTTGTTCCTGCATTAGTTTCTGTGTCTGTCGCTGCTGCTCTTTGGGTGTCCAGGATGTCAGACTTACACAGCTGTTGGGCTCTGTGGGAAGGTAAACACACAAGCATGTGGCCACTGTGACAGGGACCTCTTAGGGGACCAGAACATTCCAGGGATCTGCAAGCCTCTTGGGTGTCAGCAGGATCTCTTGTGACTTGGGAGAACGTTCTGGGGAATTGTCCCATGTAGGGTCCAGCTGCTGAGCCCAAGTTCCCTGGGAAGGTTAGGGAAGGATGTCCCACTGGGCTCTTGTGGGGACCCATCCTGCCCTGCAGTATTGTTGATTGGCACTGTACTTGTCCTGTAGTGCTGGGGACAGTGCATTGCTGCACTGGTGTTTGGACAGATGGGGAAGGAGAGGTAGAGATGGCACTGTGGCCCTGGTGACATATTTAACTGCTGGCTTCTTCTCCACTTCTGTGTTGTGTGCCTACCACATGCTGAGGAGCAAGAGGCCCTTGTGTGAAGCCAGCTAGCTCTCTGCCTCCTTGGAAGTTTTGTTTCTCTGCAGAGCATATTGGCAGTGTGGGTGCAGGGGCAGCTGTTAGACCCTCCTGGAGACCGTGACATGTCCCATTGCCTATTGTTCAAGAGTGATCTTCCTGGCTCTGCTTGTCACAGTTTGGGATCTCTAATCATTGCTGTGAGTGGGGCAGTTCATTCATGACTTCCTGCCAACACCCACACCCATTTTTCTGCACTTCAGTTGGAAGATTTGCCTCTGCTGAGAAGCCACAGCCTAAGGAGAAATGGATGGTTGCTTTGGAGGCCAGGGGATAAGGACCAGAGCATGTGACTAAGAAGAAACAATCAGTGCTTTGAGCACAAGCCCTGGGCAGAAGCAAGGCTTCCCAAGGCAATGTCCTCAGGCCTGCCTGCCAGCAAGCACAGGCTCTGGTCCTCTCCTATCCAAATCAGACCTGGCTTCCACTTCCACTGTCTAAAGTTTAGTAATGAAACACTGTATTCACAGATGACACTGCCTTAGTCCAGTGTTCCCTGCTCCCCACTGGGGATGCCCTTTGACACTCTCTCAGGGCCTGTCCTTCAACCTCCTAGAAGACAATTCTGACATGCCATTCTTTAAAAATCATTGCCTACACCCTGCCTACCTCAAAAAAGATGGTAAGCATCAAAGAACCTCCTTATGAAGTTGGCTTCAAATATGGCAAACAAACCGCTGGGCAAAAGGTCCTCATTTCTCCCACAGACAGAATTCTGCCTAAAAAGGGCAAGCTTGGATGCAGGCAACCTTGCATGGATGGCTTGCATGGATGGATGGCCAAACTCTGCCAAGACAGGGTAAGCAAGTCCTCAATAGTTCCTGCCTCACAAATATGTCAGCTATATTGGGCCAGAAGGCTGAAGAAGATGCTTCAATGTTATAGAGTTTTGGGTGACTATTCAGGTAGAAAACTGTCTCTGTCATCTTTTCATTTGGAAAGCTACTAACCTGCACTCCCAGCATACTCAGATAATCAAGTTTACTCCTTCTCAAGTGTCTGAAGGAGTTGAAGACCAGGTACTTTAGTTTTACAATGAAGCTTAACTGTTTAGGGGTTAAGATGCTTTTAGGTCTAGATAGGTGTTCTAAATTAATAATGACAATATGTGATGAAGATTGATTTACATTCAGAAATTTAGATGCACCAAGATAGGAAAGATGTCTTCTTCAAAGCTGTCAAATACAAACAGCCAAAAACACTAAGAATGTAACACTTATATAATTCCTGATTGTGTTATGGTTCTTCTTGCCATAGATAATCTATTGTATATATGTGTAATAATATAAATGTATATGTACAAAAATAAAATAATTTAAAAAATCATTGCCTGGTTCTGTTAGATAATCGTGTGCCTCTATCTTACATTTGCAGTACGTTAATTATTGTAGACACTGTCCTTTTCTTCAGTTTGTGAAAGCACAGCCCCGTCCCCGTTTTTCAAAGCTGCTTGGTTTTTCAGTGGGAGTGGCCAGGCCTGGCTTCACTGTGCTGAAGTGGGGAATTTGAAAGGAGGAGCCTGTGTGCCACATACACACAGGCCACCCGAGTTCCCAATATGATGTCACCACCACCACCTGGGATAAGAGACTAGTACAGGGTATTAGAAGTTAGACCTCTCCTGTCCTTGCTGAGGAAGGCAGGGACTATGGAAAGGGGCAGATTGCCAGGGCAGCACTGAGCCCTTTGCTGTGCTCCTGGGCAGCTCCTGACCACAGTGCCCAGCTCCCATCACTTCAGCCCTTATATTGTCTGTAGATGAAAAGTACAGAAAGAATGATGTTGGCTCAATTTTCTTAACCAATATATTTTATTACGAACTTACTGAGTGTACATCACTTATAACCCGGATAACCTAAACAATAGGAAAAGAAGATTAGAGAACACAATAACAAAACCATAAGGATATCAGTTCTGAGGAACGATTCTCTTGACGTAATCAGCAGGATTTCTTCTGCTGGATTCTGGAGTAATCAGAACCTGGAACTTCAGCAGGAGCCCAGAGCCCAGAAGCCTTCCCTCGAGCGGTTCTCTCTAGGAGCTTCTCGAAGTGCAGCGATGAACAGCCAAAACTATCCCAAGTCTCCAAAAAGCCCCGCCTCCAGTTCTGGGCTCATTTATATATCTCCTCCCAGAGTCTGTTCACCGGATCTTTTCAGCTGGCAACAATCAAGCACCTGCATGAGGTGGTCTGTCTTCCAGTGGATTAACATCACCTGTTCTCTCACAAGACCGTTCCCTATCCCACACTTGGGATCGGAACAAAAAGAGGCTTATCTCTCCTTCAGAACGAAGTGAATGTATTTTGTCTCTCAACTCTTTGCTTCCTTGCTGCCCTTTGAGGGACCACTTGCTTGCCGGTATCGGTCCATACTTACTCAGTTCTCAGGTGCCCAGTGAGCACAGGCTGGCCTGACCACTGCTTGCACTGGTCCCCTTCACACACCTTCCCTTTAAGGCAGGATATCTACCTGGACCAAAAAGGGGACTAGAGTTTTAGTGGACAAGCAGGGATCCAGGCTTTGGAGGCGGCATCCAGATTCTGTGTGCCCTCCAGAGGGTGCCGCAGCCCAGAGCCCCATTTTATTGCTGCTCTGCCGCCGGCTAGCATGTTTCTCTTCCAGTCATCCAGGAAGCTACCTGCACTGAGAGGCTCTGGAAAGACAGGTTCATCCATGTCATAGATAGATGCTGAGCACAAGGACCACCAGCTGATGCTAAAAAAAGGCAAACCTCGGAGGGGCAGTTCTGTGATGCCAGGTTCACTGTAAGGTTCTTCATAGAAATGTTGGCTCTCTAGGGAAAGCAGTGAGCTAGGGAAGGCTGGGCCTGGGCCCATCAGCTCTGAGTGAATGCTGCTCCCTGAGGGCTCTGAAGAATGGAGGGGTGCCTTGGGGTAGAGGAGCAGCTAGACACACATGTGTCAGGACCTTTGCTTTTCAACACTTAACTGACATCTGCAGATGGTGGCTGTTGTGGAACCATGCTAGAGAAGTTGCACACTTTCAGCCTCGACCAGTAGGGGGCGCAGTTGGGGCCAGAGTGGCATCAGCTGCCCAGGCAGTTGTTGGTACCAGCAGAAAAAGAGCAGTGATGAAGCTGGGAGATTTGTACGGGTTGTTTTGGTTTTGTTTGTTTGTTGGTTTCGGTTTTTCAAGACAGGGTTTCTCTATGTAGCCTTGGCTGTCCTGGACTGGCTTTGTAGAGCAGGGTGGCCTTGAACTCACAGCGATCTGCCTGTCTCTGCTTCCCTGAGTGCTGGGATTGTAAGCATGCACCACCACGGCCCAGCTGTTGTACATATTTTCCTTGCAAAGATTAATTTAAAATAATGTCTTATATGCCATTTTCTTTCTTCGTTCTGCCATAGTGTGTTTATTTGTTTAATGAGTAACTCTAAATTTAACAGTATTTAAATTTTTTATATTAATGGAAATTTTTTGCTTGGCATGGTGACCTGCAATCTGGTACCCTGTAGGCTGAGGCAGGAGGATAGCTACGTAGCAAAACTATCCTTACACACACACACACACACACACACACACACACACACACACACACACACACCTGCCCCCCACTCCCTCGCCCCAGATTTATTTCTGGATTTTGTGGCTTTTCTTTTCGTTTCTGTTTTAAATCTCTGGTAGAATAAACACAATTTAAAGCCTTCCCCACTATCTGAGCCAGGCAGGAGTGTGTCCTCAGGGCAGGAGGCGCCATCTCCCACCTCTCACCTTCCATATCTGTAGCTGAGCCCTGGCAAACACTCGCTTCAGGGTGGTGATGGTGAGCTGAGCTTCCCTGATGCCAGCATCTCCTCTTTCCTTCCCCTAGCTCACTGTTTGGCAGTTTCCAGTCTCTCTGCAATAGGATACACATTCCAGGTGGGAAAGGCCTCCCTGAAGCCGCGGTCCCCCACTCTGCCCTGGTCAGCTCTTGACTAGCCAGAACGGGCTGCCTCTGCCCTGCATCTTTAGGCGGGTGGAAGCAGAGGGGAGAGCCTGCCCCACAGACCTCCATGCTTGGAAGCTCCCAGAAGGCCTTGGGGTGTAACCATGGCCATGCCTCACTGCCCGTCCTGTAGCCAGCAGACTCCGTGAAGGCAGGCTAAGGTGTTGGGTAAAACCATGTCTGCACCTCACTGTCCACCTCACAGGGCTGGCCAGACCCCCAGGGAGGCAGGAGGAAGTGACATCATCCTTAAGTGGCCTGGGCTGGTGCTCTGGAAGCCTCTGAGCTGTCCTCACAGAGGACCTAGTTCCGTGCCTGGCATGAGGACGGGTGCCCTGGGGGGGTGACAGGACTCAGTAGAGGACACAGTGCACAGAGGACGTCCTTCTCGTGTCCCACAGAGCAGGAAGCAGAAGCAAATTCCCTCAAAGCTCAGGCCCGAGTGATTCCCTCAAAGCTCCCAAGACCATGTTCTGGATGAGGGTAGGTGTGACATCAGAGTTTGGTGAACGGAGGTGAATTCCTCATGAAGGACGAGACAAGGATGGGTGACACCGTGAGTCTCTTAGCTTCGTAGCTGCCTAACTCCTGACGTAGAGCATGTCAGAAATTCAGCCATGTGTTGCAAACCTGGACCAACTGGAAGATGGCTGGCCCGCCCCCGCTAGTCCTTCCCAGAGACCACACTCTTTAGAGGCTCCTGACCTTTAGAGGAAAGCATAGTTGACCCTACAGTCCCTGCTGTGTAGGAGGGGCACACGCTGGGCTCAGGTGGTCTCTAGCCCAAGTCCCCAAGCCCTGTGTACTGTCCCTTGTCAGTGTATTATGTATACAATGCCCTGTCTGCATGTGTGCCTGCATGCCACAGGAGGCCACCAGATCTCATTATAGACGGTTGTGAGCCACTATGTGGTTACTGGGAATTAAACTGAGGACCTTTGGAAGAGCAGCCAGTGCTCTTAACCTGTGACTCATCTCTCTAGCCTCAAAATACATTTAAAAAATGATGGTCTTTGAACCATATACAAGGCACCAACCATCAGCCAGAAAACAGCTCCTCCACAGATTTAATTTGTGCAACTGCCTTAGGGAGGAAATTGCATTCTGGGAAGAGAGATGAGTGACACACCACTGCTTTCCCAGAGTTACCATGGTCACTGTGCTGTGGTGCAATCAATACTGCACACCGTCTGGAAGGTACAGCTTAAGCAGGGCTGTCATCGGGTCCTTCCTGTTGAATATCTAGTCAACTTTTGTTCCTGAGACCCTAGGCTGAGAAATAACGGCACAATTTAGATTGACAGACCGAAGCCTTAGTCACCGGGCGATGAGTAACTCAGGAAGAACTGAGCAATTTTTAGCCTGGGTTCAGAAAGGCATAGAGTCCCAAGAACAAAAGGCATGCTCTGAGCCTGGGAGGAACGCCAGTGCTGTGGCCATCCAAATGCAGGTGGTCCAGCACCTGCCTGGTCCTCCCTCCTGCAGGGACCCAGCACAATCTGCTTCCTCAAGAAAAACTTGTCACTGTGGAGAGGTGGTCCAGCTGACTGTGGGACTATCCCCTGACCTCCACCACTAGACACAGTGAGGCCAGCTCCCCTCCTTCAGCCTGGCTCCAGGACCTGCACCTCCTGTCCCCCTGCGGCCCGCATCCCAATCTGCTGTCCACAGGCTGGTGGCTTCTGTGTGGCCTGGAAAGACTGACTTACTGCTGGCCATTCCCACCAGAGGTTGCTATGGAAACAGCTCCATGTTTCAGAAGACCTTCAAGTGCCCTTGAGAGCTATCCCCTACATGCACGGGGTCCCGGACACCTAGAAGCCATCCTGCCTCATAGGAGGGGAGGACAAGGCTGTCTACTCCCAGGTCACTTTTCCCTCCTTTCCTCTCTTTGTCCCATCCCTCCCTTCATCCTTTCTCCCCATCTCCTTCCTCCTCCCCCTTTCTTGTTTTCTCTTTCTTTTCTGAGACAGGCTCTCACTCTATAGTGCAGCCTAGTCTGGAACTCATGGCAATTCTGCCTCAGTTCCCGAGGGCTGAGATTACAGATATAGGTCACATGCCCATCACCCAAGCTCCTTTTGGAAGATCAGGTGACCCATGACATTGTCAGGGCCAGAAATAGGAAATGTTTGAGTGGTGGACACTTCAGTAGTGACCTTCCCTCTGTCCTCACTCTCCTTTGTCACCTCCATCAACTAGAAGCCAGCCCTGCCCCTGCTTGTCCAGCTGTTCTGCAGCTGGGGCCCAGCCCCACCTCTTCCTTCACCCTATCTTTTCCCAGAGGCCACTTGGACTTGGGCAGTCTCTGAAGTGTCAGGCTCCTGAAGACTCGGTGGCACCTGGCCAACCTCTGTCCTCTGCTGCCCTAGGACTTTATGTCTGTTAACCACCTCTGCACACCTTGCCTCAGGGTTCCCTCTGCCTACCCCAGGAGTCCTTAGGTAAACATCCTTTCACCTTTGGGTGTAGAGCAGCCTTGGTCTTTATCACAGTTGTGAGCCACTCGTGGCCTGGTTCCGGGTGACACATGCCAGGGCTGCAAATACATGTGGGTTTCTGAGACTATGGGAGAACTGCTGCACATGGCCTCAACTTTTTGGTGGTTTGGTTTGATTTTGGTTGTTTGTGGCAGTTTCTCTATGTAGTCCTGGACTCACTTTTTAGACCAGGCTGGTCTTGAATTCAGAAATCTGCCTACCTGTGGTCCCCGGAGTGCTGGGATTATAGGTGTTTGCCACTCCGCCTGGCATTTTTTTTTTTTTTTTTTTCCGAGATAGTGTTTCTCTGTGTAGCCTTGGCTGTCCTAGACTTGCTTTGTAGACCAGGCTGGCCTGATCAGCCTGCCTCTGCCTCCCAGTGCTGGGATTAAAGGCGTGGACCACCACACCCAGCTGGGTTTTCTTTGTTTTGTTTTGTTTTTTTCTGAGACAGTATTTCTCTGTAGCCTTGGCTGTCCTAGACTCACTTTGTAGCCCAGGCTGGCCTTGAACTCAGAGATCTGCCTGCCTCTGCCTTCCGAGTGCTGGGACTAAAGGCATGTGCCACCGCGCCCAGCTGGGTTTTGTATTTTTTGAGACATGGTTTCTCTGTGTAACCCTGCTCTTACACTCTGGAGACTAGGCTGACCTCTAACTCACAGAGATCCACTTGCCTCTGCCTCTCGAGTTCTGGCATTATAGGCCAGCACCACCATGCCTGGCTTTTCCTGTGTTTTTTGATGCCTGTCAGTTGGCACTTGGCAGGAGCCAGCTGTATCTGCCACTGGACAACCCAATGGGGCCTGTCTGTACTTTTCTTCCTCCAGCTTTGAGTTTGTTTTTATTTAATTATTTTGTTTTTAGAAACAAGTTCTCACCCGGGCGGTGGTGGTGTACACTTTTAATCCCAGCACTCAGGAGGCAGGAGGATTTCTGGGAGTTCAAGGCCAGCCTGGTCTACAAAGAGAGTCCAGGACAGGCAAGGCTAATCAAAATACATAGCTGTTTAGCTATAAACATATGTTTACATATATATATATATATATTGTTAATAAAATTTAAAAAGATATGGTGGCACCCACCTTTAATCTCAGCCTAGTCAGATTTCTGTGAGTTTGGCGCTGGTTTGGTCTACAGAGTGAGTTCTAGGACAGCCAGAGCTGCATAATCAGCCTGTTTAAAAAAGTGAGTGCGTGAGGGTGTAAACAGGTAAGTATCTAGCAGGAAAACAGGAGGGCCAGCCGAGGCAGTGGCTTGAGACTGTGACCCATGGGGCACTGATGGGGTCTTCCTTCATCCTGGTGTGTGTGCCTCTGTCCCTCAGACCCTGAACGTCTTTCCTGTTTTCTGATGCCTGTTGCTGGGCACCTGGCAGGAGCCAGATGTGTCTGCCACAGGACAGCCCAATGGAGCCTTTGTACTCACCCTGTACAAGAGGGCCTATAGCTCCCACGTCACCATGCCTGCTGGCCAAAAGCTTGGTGGCAGCTGGTGTTCTCCTGTGTCAGAGGTGCCCTGCCTGGTCCCAGGGGTCTCTAGTGAATACAGGAGGCCATAGGGTAAGTTCAGGCAACTTGTAGGCTCAAAAAACCACAAGCCTATCTTTCCCCAGCTTATTTTCTTCCTCCAGCTTTGAGTGTGTTTTTCTTCATTTTGTTGTTGGAAACAAGTTTTCCTGATGTAGCCGGGGCTGGCCTGCACTTGAGACCCTCCAGTTCTGGCCTCCCGAGTGTGGGGACCACAGACTTAGCTGTACTGTGCTTTTAGACAAAGCTTTGGCTTGGCTCAGGTTTCATTTCCAGAGACACGGTATTTAATTGGGGAGTTGGTAAAATAACAAAATTCCTTCCAAGGCTGTTCATTTGCTGTGCAAACCAGGCTCATGGCTGTAACCTCAGGGTGTCCTGACCTCTTAGGTCCTAGGCGACCCACAGCTTCAGAGAAGTCAGGTGAGTTTGTCCTTGACAAGCTGCAGGACCTCTGTAGGAGTGATGTTTTGCTGGAATGTACTGTCCCCAGGTGGCTGGCTCAGTGTGGTTTTAGAGAACATGCTTGCCTGTGACTGAGAGCCACTGTGAGCTGCCAGGCCTGTCCCTCCAGTCTTCTGGAATCCAATCTTGATGCTGGCAGCATGTGTGTGTGTGTTCCCTTACTGCTAGCTGAAAGTAAAGACCTTTTTTAGGCTAGCTTCCTCAGGAAGCTGGGAGGCTAAGGCTAGAGGTATGGGGGTAACTAGCCCATCAGCAAGGCACTTGCCACAGAAAGATCATGACCACTGCTGGACCATCCGCAGGGCTGCCAGAGTCTAGCCAGTGGGCTATGAAGCCGGTGAGACCCATCTACATGTCATGTCTAGTAGAGGTCATGGTCAGTGACTGACATTACCAAACTTTAGAGCCTATGGCAGATCCTGCCTGGGTTAACTGGGGAGATCCCGCCACAAACCAGCCCCAGCCATGGGGATATATCAAGGCAAAGCAGGGGCTGGGGGAGGTACTACCTCCTGTCTAAAGAGAACTGCTTTGGGGCTGAGAGGGAAAAGCTACTTGCTCTATGCTCTCAAATCCACATCACTCTAGAGGTTTAACAGTGTGGCATAGTGTGTGCCCTGGCTCACTCCACATGGGTCCTTCCACGTCCTCAGCCTCCCTTTTAGACAGTGGAGTGTGACCAAGGGAGCTGCTCTTGCTCCTACCTCAAGATGCACAACCCAACAGTAGTAAAGCCCTTGGGAGTGTGTGTGATGGGGTGGGAGGTCAACTCATGGCTGCCCAGACTAGCACCCCATCGCTGAGTTACACCCTAGCTAAGAAGTGTTTTTAATTTTTCAGGCAGCGGTTTCATTATGCAGTCCTGGCTGGTCTGGAACTTGTTATGTACACCAGATTGGCCTCAAACTCAGAACCGGGACCAAAGGCATGTCCTACCTATCGTGCCAGGTCAAAATGACGTTCTTGCAGGACGAATGGTTCCTGGTTTCCTGAGTGCTTTGTCCCATGAAGGGCCCCTTACAATCTCCACTCCCCCAGTCGCTCTTGAGGTTGGCTGATAAGCTTCCTGGGTCTCCCTTGTACACGTGTCAGTTTCCTCTGGCTGCCTTTGAGTTTTGATCTTACATGGCTGGTGCATGAGTTTCCTCCCTGTGGTAGAGTTCCGGGAATTGCACTCAGGACACAGATGCTCTGCTTTAGACACAGTGAATGGCAGTGAGTTGTCACGGACTGAACCACCTGCCTTGGCTGAGCAAGCCCACTAGTTCTGGGGGAGAAGAGACTTCAAGTATCTGGTGTATTCCATCATCAAACACAACAGATGCCTGAACGTTCCAGACTGTGACATTACAGTCATTTCCAGAGAGGCCTATTTTTAATACACACTAAGTCAACATCAAAGACAAATCTGAGGATAAAAACATACTTCTTTAATTGGTCTTGGCTTTGACTTGTACCGACAAGCCCTGGAGACACCACTACAGTCTGATCGTAAACCAACAGTGTCGTGGGCAGTCTTGTGGTCCAGAGAAGATACAGACCGCTTCTCCGGGGGGCGACCGCTTCCGGATGCCCCATGCCTCTTCTTGTGCTTTAGTTCAGAGAGAAAGGTGACTGTGTCCCAGCTCTAGGCAGGCTGAGGCAGGCTAACCACCAGAGTGGGGCCAGTACAGGATACAAAATATGACCTTATTTAAACAAAAGGGGTGCGGAAGGAAAAGAAAGTCAGTTTGAAACCAAGTTGTGCAAAACTGACCACATCCACACTATTGATGGAGACAATTACTTTCCCAAACACTAGTCAGGTTGTTAGCACTATGATTTGCTTCTCTGGACTTCCAAATCTACCAGCAATTTTACTTGAGAAAATAGTACGTATCAAGGACAAAGAAGGCATCATAAACGCATTCCTTCCTGTGGCAGTGTCTTCCTGTGCACCTAGCACTCAGGGGTTGCCCTCCGCCCTGGGAGCAGTTTTGGCGGATGTGCTCCCAGGACACTTGATGGTCGCTGAGGATGGGTGGCTAGCATGAAAATGTGAGGATGTTTCTGCCACCGCTGCCTGGTACCCTGCTCCACACCACTTGGCTGTATAACCTCTCTTTAAAACAGAACATTGTTGGACACGATGAACTTAAGTGAAACGCTAACAGCACTGACCTTGACCCTAACCTTTTCTACACAGGTTTTAGTTTTGAATGTGACTGTACCCAGGCAACCACAAGTTACACTGCACATGACCTATTATGATAACAACATATCTCCATTCTCATGGCCCTAATGATACATTTCATTTCTGAGCAGGCTGTCACTCAGGAGTCAGTCGGAAGCGGACCCCTTGACGGTGTGAAGCTAGAGAAAGACACACTGACGCTGCAATCCCAGAGGCAGTGAGCTGCAGTCCTCTCCTGGGGAGCAGCAGTGGGAAAACTGGGGCTCCTTCAACAGGGTACGCAGAGTAGGAGCCCCTGGGAGTACCCTCAGTGCAGTAGGCAAACTGACGGTGCTTTTGAGTGCTCAGAGCCAGGGACTTGGCTCTGCCACGTCAAGCCTGCAGCTCCTCACTGCCAAACCTGTGGTGTTCAGTGCTCTCCACTGCCAAGCAGGCTTTGCTCTAAAACAAAAATGTCAGATTCGTTTCAGTGGAAGTCGGCTTTGTTCTAAGTCACGCTGGAAGAGCTGTCTAAGCCCCTGGGCTTATACAGTTGGCACTCCAGGGTGGCCAATTTCCCATTCTGGCAAGAGCCTGGGGTCCAGATAATGCTGGTGCAAACCTCGAGGGGAAAAAAAAGCAGTTGCAGGGGCTCGCTCACTGAGCATACGAACAGTGGCCCAGGCCTGAAAAACAATGTGCTAATGCGGGCAACAGTCTGGGGGGCACTGGCCCTCCTGAAAAGACACTTTGGGTTTGCTATAGAGGTAGGAAGTCAGGGACAGGAACAGGCTGGGCAGAGAAAAAGCCTCTTGGATGAGTGGCTTTTCCCCACCCGATACCTGTCCACCCCCCTGCTGGTCACACGTAGAAAAGCTACACTATTGCTCATTCGGTTTCAATAGTCATCACTAGGAGAACCAGCCGAATGAACGCCCACAGAAGGGGCTGAAAGCTGACATGCTTTCACAAGGAGGCAGACTGAGGTTACAAACACCCAGAAAGGCAGCGGACTGTGGCAGGTACAGCCATGGGCACCTGGGAGGGGCTCCACACACCAACAGCACTTGGTCCTTCTGGACAAGACCCATGGTCTGCAGCCCCCGCAGGAGGCATGGGGGCAGCAGCTCAGGTTCAGAATATTTGCCCCATTCATGTGGATTTGTAAAATAAGTAAGAAGTCCATTAAAAGTTATAATTTATAGAACATCCAGTATAAAAGCAGTCTTTAAAAAGCGTCTCTGGCTCTCAGAAGAAGTCTGCAGCCCTTGGCCTTCTCTTTGGGGTGGAGGCTGGTAGCTTCATGGCAGACAGAGGAGTGCTGGCCGGGGAGCTAGTGGGGGTCTTCAGCACTCCGTGGAGTGGCCTCTGCTCAGGGTTAAAGGCCACTCTGGAGAGGCCTGTGGGGCTGACTAGGATACTCTTGTCTGTCTTCTTAAATTCTGTCCCAGAGGAAAGGAAAGGGTGTTAGTTGGGCGCCATGTTTGTTCCTTCCAGGTATGCAGGGTTCACGACACACATTTCCCAGGCCCCAGAAACACACAAGACACCATGATACAGCGAGTTGGCGGGTCCTGTGTGTGTGGGCGGCAGTGACAGGCAGCCGCCTGGGACCTGCCTTTACCTCCAGCTCTAGAGGTGAGGCTGTTTTAGCTTGAGGTGTGTGCTCCTTGCTTCTCCTGCACCCTCTGCTCGCTCTCCAAACCCGCACATTCTCACTCGGGTAAACGAAGCTGTGGATGTTCATTCACTGCTGTCTACATAAATAGCAGCGTGTGGTGATATGTGCCTTTAACCTCTGCGCTGGGGAGGGAGGCAGAGGTGGTGGGTCTTTGTAAATTCTAGGCCAGCTGGAGATGGTCTCAAAATCCAAACCCAAGTAACCCCACCCCACCCCCACCTACCTGAGGAAAGGGACACTGGCACTGTCTGCCTGACTACTGACATGGGAACAGACAGGGGGAAGAGGACCTCTGGCTGCCAAAGAGCCCTGAGCCAGCTCCAGCTGGCTGGTCCCAAGGAAGGTTCCCAGAAGCCACCACTCACCTGCAGTCATCTGGCTGGTCCCAAGGAAGGTTCCCAGAAACTACCACTCACCTGCAGTCATGTTTCTGTTCAATCCAAAGGTGACTTTCTTGGAACTGGAGGGTGTTTTATTCAGCTGTAGAGCAAGGGAGTAACCATGGTAACACAGGTGCTCAGCCCCCTTTCCTGGGAACTTTTATGAAGAACTTACCCAGGGAGGGCCCTTGCGGTGTTTCCTGACCTGCACACACACAAAGGCTAACCGGGCGGCATGCTGCCTAAATGGCCTCCACGCCCAGACCTCACCTCTGCCCTTGACCTTTAAGACCACTTTTACGTGTGCACAGACCTCCCAAGCTGGACACTACATTCCCAGTGAAAAACAGCAAAGAAGGGTAAGAATGTTCGGAATCCCACATTCATTTTTTCTCAGAATCTTAAAGAAGTTATTATTATTCGTGTGTATGGTCAGTGTGGTGTGCACGTGACAGGTGAGTGAGTGTTCATCAGAGGACAACTTTTTTTTATTTTCTTCAAGATAGGGTTTCTCTTTTAGTCCTGGCTGCCCTGGACTTTGTAGACTAGGCTGGCCTTGAACTCAGAGATCCGCCTGCCTCTGCCTCCCAAATGCTGGGATTAAAGGCATGCGCCATCATGTGCGGCCAGAGGACAACTTTTGAAGTCGCTTCTCTCCTTCTACTTTGGGTTCTGGGGATTAAACACAAATTGTCAGACCTGGGCGGCAAGTACTTACCAGCCAAGCTGTCCAGCAGGCCCAGGATTTCTAAGCTGCAACTTGTAGCTCAGGCACAACTGATTAGCTCAGCCTTAAAATGCAGTCTACTTCAGTGGGCAGTGGACATGAATGTAAAATCTTTGCTAGAGATAGCACCCAAGGCCTTAATCTATTGCTGAGCAAATGCTCTACTGCTGGGACTCCATCACAGATCAAAATCCCCAAATTTGACAGCTCTGAGCTCAGCACGCTGTCTGCGTGTCCCTGCGGAGGCCTCACCTGGACAGCAGGACCTTGGGGACGGGTGGCAGAGCTGCCCTTTGCTTTCCTGAAGAACAGCGGCTTTGGTACGAAGCGGGTGTCGAACTTCACGAAGTCGCCCTCCGTCTTCAGCGGCTTCTTCAGAGTCCTGTCGCTTCGCTGTGAGAAAGGGGGACAGATATCTCAGGCACCTTGCCAGGCTCACACCCACGGGGAAGAAGTGCTGGCGGCTGACCCACCCGAGCCCCTTAGCCCACAGCCCACTGGTTCTGGTGCTAGCTCTGCTAGGAAGCCTCCTGCCCAGGAGAGCACAGCCTTCACTCTCGCTTTACTCTTGGTACCATCCCAGCAGGGATCGCAATGTCTTCTCAGCAGTAAAGCCCATTTTTTGGGTAACTTTATGCTCTAACACAGGTCCTACGGTCTGAATGATTTTCCCTTTGAAGGCACTCCGGGGTCTGTACATCTGGGAGGCTGAGCCTGGAAGCACCACGTGGGCTGCTTGGCCGGAGCCTGGTGCCTCCCTTGCTGCAGCACAATGCCCCAAAGCAAACCAAGGCCGAGAGCAGACAGCAGCAACTTCCCTAGACCCCCAACTAGCTAACAATCCCCCCAACTCCAAGACTGGCTGACAAGGCCATGAGAATCAGGCTACGAAGTAAAGAGGTGCCAGGGAGTCACTATCTTGGTGGCTTGGTGGGCCACAGCAGCGAGCGTGTGGTGTGGTGTGTTTGCCACACGTGTATGCTGAGCACAGAGGCAGTATGTTTCCTAGACATGGCACAAGACAAGAGCTTGGGTCCTTATTTATAGCCCTGGAAGTCCATAGAGGAAGAACAGTCTTTCATTAGCCTGCAAGTGTAAGAGCTCAGGGCTTCCTCTTTGCGGCAGGGCAGGGCCTGGCCTGGATGAATGGTGGGAGCTCTGGCAGTTTCTTAGCTTCATGTTTAACCCTCTCTGACTCGATGGGTCGGGAGTGATACTGTTGAATGGAACACCTGCACTTGGCCACTGAGACAGGAAGCTGCCATTTATTTCTTGGTAAGTAGTGTTATAAATCAGTGTATTTTGACTGTGACTTTGCTGAAGTGTAGCTGTCCCTATGTCTCATCCCTAGCAGGCAGCCGAGCCCTCTGAGCACACCCATTCAAGCCTAGCACACAAACTCCGGGCCCTTCCCACCTTACCAGAGCTTGGATCTGCCCGGCGCTGGACTCCAACACTCCGTTGTGCTCTACCAAATTTGACATCTTCTTCACTTTTTTCCTCTTTTTTAAGACTCCTATTTTTTGACTGGACAGATCACAGAGGTCAAGGCTGCTGGACGGTCTCTTCTTTTGTGACCTCTTGCACCGCGGCAGGGTGGTCTGGTCATCTTTCCCCTCCACTAGGCTTGCTGGGGTACCTGCCTTCTGCACGGTCAGGCCAACACCCCTAATATGGAGAGCTCCGAGCTTCCGTTTCCTCTTCTGGGCCTGGACACCTCCTGAGGAGGAAACGCAAGCAGCAGAGCTCTGAGGATGGCCAACGACAGGGCCATTCTCTGACGCGTCCTCCTGAGGTAAAGTGGTGGATTTCCAGATCTCTCTGTGGGCCCTCAGGCTCTTCTTTCTTGGCCGTTTCCTTTTACTGTGCATGGAAGCAATGGGTGTTGGCTTGGGGCTGTTCTCTCTGATGCTGGATCCAGCCTCTGCTGCAGGCGCAGTCACACAGGTCGGTGGGTCCTGCCTCTGGGCAGCACCAGGCTCACTGCCAGCACTCTGTGCTGGGGGCATGGCCACAGCATCCAGGTCCTGAGTCTCAGACTGGAAGTGGCTCCTCTTCTTTTTTTTCCTTTTCCTCTTGTGAACGTGGCCTCCACTGACCTCTTCACCAGCAGGAGAGACCGTGTTACCTACAGAAATGCAGACCAATGAGCGGCGGGCTGGCCCTGTTGAGGACTCTCAGGATGGCTGGTAGCCTGGGTTCTGTTTGTTTTTTTGAGATACGGTCTCAGGAAGGTCAGATTGGCCTCAAATTTGCTGTGCAGCCAAGGCTGCTGCAGGACTCCTGATACTCCTGTCTACCTCTCATGAGCGATGGAAATACAAGTGGACAGCATATGCCTTTAGAGACAGGGTCTCACCACACAGCTGTTAAGGTCTGGAATTAAAACACCCCAGAGGTGGGGCTGGGTAGATGGCTTAGCAGGTAAGGTGCTTGCTGTCAAGGTATGAGGACTTGACTTTGAATCTGCAGCACCCACATAGGAAGCTAAATCTGGCTGGGCGTGGTGGTGCACACCTATAATCCCAGCACTCAGGAAGCAGAGGCAGGCAGATTGATGTGAGTTTGAGGCCAGTCTGGTCTACAGAATGAGTCCATACTAACCAAGGCTACATAGAGAAACCCGTATTGGGGGGGGGGGGGGGGCAGCAGCAGCAAAGTGTGGAGAAATGTGACTGTAACCCAGTGCTAGGGATGGGGTGTGCGTGTGTATGCACAGGGTAAAACTGGTAGACACCCGAAGCTCAATGGCCTGCCACCCTAGCCACTCTGCAGAGTGCCAGGATAAGGGAGTGATTCTGTCACAATGGAGGAAGATGCCTGATGCTGACTCCTGGCCTTGGTGCTGGTGGACCTGTGTGCATTGGCTCACACACATTAGGCACATGTATTTGAACCCTTGACCCCTATTTAGGAAGGTTGCAGAACCTCTGGGAAGGCTGGAACAAGTCCTTGAGGTTTATAGGCCTGACCCTGCTCTTTTCTGGCTTGGCCAGACATAAGTAAGCTGCTTTATGCTCCCGCGGCTATGCCTTCCCCACCATGACCCATTATGCCCTAACCCACGGCCCAAACAAGCTTTTCTTCACTTAAGTTACTTCTAGTCAGGTGTGTGGTCACAGTAGCCCCAGCTAGCCTCACACGTGAAAGCGTCTTTAGCTTTCTGAGTGCTCAGATTATGTATGTGCAGCTGAGACTACTTTCTTGTGGTGCTGGAGACAGTACCTAAGGCTGGTCACCTGCTAATAAAGGTTCCGACTGTGGCTAGTTAGGTTAGCTGGTCCCACTTCCCTTCTCCTGTGACCCGACATCTTCCTCAAGTATATCTCAGTAGAAATGGGCGTATGATGAGATTTTCTTTCTTTTTGTTTCCCCTCTGTGTAGCCTTGGCTGATCCACCTGCCTCTGCCTCCTGAGTGCTGGGATTAAAGGCGTGCACCACCATGCCCAGCCTGAAAATGATTTTTATATTGTTTCATGTACACATGTATGTGTACTGCTTGTAGGGGCCAGAAGGTGTTGAACCCCCTGAAACTGGAGTTGCTGGCAGTTCTAAGCTGATATGTGGGTGCTGGGAATTGAACCTGTTCTCTGTCAGAGCAGGCAGTGTTCTTTAATCACTGAGCTATCTCTCCAGGCCCTAATTATTAAATAAATAAATATACAAACTAGAAACTAGTTTTTATTTTATTTTGTACATGTGGAGGTGAGAGGACAACTTGTGTAAAGCCATGTGGGTCCTGGGGACTGAGCCTGGAGTTGGCAGTAAGTGCCTTCATCTTCTGAGCCACCTTGCTAGCCCAGGTTTCTAACAAATTTAAAGTCAGAATACAGACAGACAGACAGACAGACAGACAGACACACACACACACAGAGAAATGTAACCACCCACGAAACCAAAACCAAAAGCTGCATCAAAGGGTAGCGTTTGGAACTCTAGTATTTCCCATGCTACCTAAAGCTGCCGTCCAATAGCAGATGCCTCTGCACACGTGCGGTGACAACAGTGGCTGCACAGAAAATAACAGAAGCTTACACTAGCTCACAATTTCCCAGACCTCAAGGGCAGAGTTACCCGGATGTGAGCAGGAGGTGAGCCTTCTTCAGCCCTGAGACTGGAGGCTTTGCAGCTTACCTCTCTCCCCTTCCGAGGCGGATCTCTCTAAAAGCTTCTTTCTTTTCTTCTTGTGCCTTTTCTGGCTGAGGGCTTGACCATTCTCATCGGTACAAATGTCTTCAGCAAAACCGAGTGGAGCACTGTTGACTGTAGGTGTCAAAGGGACACTGGTCAGCCTCCAAGGTCTTTCTGGACTGCTGCAGCAGTCTAGGCCCTGGGCCCCTCTTTAAGCCACCCAGCTAAGACCCCCGGGTCTGACTTCTGCTCCATCCACCTGTATATCCAGCCGCTTTTCCTAACTAACTCAGAGGCTCCTGGCCAGAATACACACTGGACAGTGTAGGTGTCTCAAGTAGTTAGCATTACATTTGCTCTGGCTCTGTGAGCCCACCCAGTGCACAAGGAACAGGACAGCTGGTTCACTGGCCTGCTCAGGTTTTGTTTTTGTTTTTTAAAAAAAAGATTTATTTATTTATTATTTGTACAGTATCTGCCCTCATGTGTACCTGCATACCAGAAGAGGGCACCAGAACTTACAGATGGTTATGAGCCATTATGTGGTTGCTGGGAATTGAACTCAGGACCTTTGGAAGAGCCTCTGAGCCATCTCTCCAGCCCTGCTCAGGATTAACCAAGGTAACAGCACCTTACCTTGGGAACAAGTGTCCTAAAAGAAAACTAAAGGTTTTGAGAAACCAGGATTTTCTTCTTAGCCAAGGATTGTAATCTTTCTAGTCTGGTTTTTTAAAAAACCCATAGGAGTGTTTTGCCTGCATGTATGTTTGTGTATCACGTGTATGCCTGGTGCTCAGATGCCAGAAGAGGGCGCTGATTGGATCTTAGATCTGGAGTTGAAGGTGGGTGTGAGCTACTGTGTGGTTCTAGAATTGAACCTCGGTCTTCTAGAAGAGCAACTAGTGCTCTTGACCACTGAACCACTTCTCCTGCCTTCCCTTCCTCCATAAACTGTAGAAAGCACCAATAAAAATGTAAACAAATACCACATTATCCCCACACAGGAGGCACCAGATGGATGGAAAGAGGGCGCAAAGGTTCTTGCACCTGTGGCATTTTCGAGGGTATTCGCTGAGGTATGCCAGCTTAGGTGAGGGTGGCCACCCCGTAAGCTACTTTCCAGAGAAGGCCTGCAATGCCATGTCTCAGACTCCGGCCGCATGCCCTGGGTGGGTGTGTACGGGGCGAGAACATCCTGACTCACAGTCCACTTCTTCTTACCTTCAGAGAGGTCCTGGAACCTGAAAAAGAAAAGAATGCATGGAAACTCAGAGTTCAAGGCTGGTTCTGAGCACACAGTAGGGATGTGTGCGCCCTTCCTTCCCCTCTTGTCCACGGGAAGGGGGGAGCAGCTCCCCGAGGGTGCGATGAATTGGGGAGGCAGAAACCTAGGATGAAGGCATCTGAATTCCATCAGCACTGTATGGGGCACAGTGGCTACAGAACCTCTAGGCACACAAAATAGCAAGAAACACATTCTTTTTTTTTTTTTTCCTTCCCCTGAGACAGGGTCTCTCTCTGTAGCCTTGGCTATCCCAGACTTACTTTGTAGACCAGGCTGGCCTCGAGAGATCTGCCTGCCTTTGCCTCCCGAGTGCTGGGATCAAAGGCGGGCGCCACCATGCCCAGCTATAAGAAACCCATTCTTTTTCTCACTTGTTTCTGAAGGAGACAGCTCAACATACTGCTATGTGCAGGGAGCTCGGCCCAGTAGGGTTCTCTTTGTGCATCAGACCAAATAATCAAAGCTAAGGATGTGCGTGGGGCTGGGGTGGGTGGCTGGGGAGGGCAAGGCAGGCCCAGCATCCACACTGGAGACCTTTAGAGACCCTGCTATAAAACACGAGGACTTATGGATGCCATCTTTGAGAGTCTCTTTTCTTAAAATGCTACTTTTTGGTGTGTGTGCATGTTTGCATGTGGAGACATATGCATGCAGAGGTCATATGCAGGGGCTCTCACTTGAATGCAGAGCTTACTTGGGAGTTCCATCTCTGCCTCCCAAGCAAGTGAGCTGCTGAACTTCATGAGTGCTGGGGTTAGATATGAGCCTCCACGGCTGCTGGGCACTTCCACGGGTACGAGGATCCAAACTCCCAAGCCCTCATGTTTCCTTACTCCGCAGCAAGGGTTAGGGTTAGGCCATGTCCCTAGCTTCCTTCTACAGGATCCGTAATATAAAAGGTAGAGCTTGGAGTAGTACCTGCTAACCTAAACAAAGGGTGTGACCAATCAGTCAGAATGCACCAGCTGGCTTTCTGGCCAATCACCCATATCACTGTGGTCCCAATGACACTGATGCTGACTCCTGGATTGCCTGACCCTTTGGGCACAACCCTGATGGAAGGTGAGGGTGAAGGTGACTAGCTGAACCTCTCCTTCCCTCCCGTGGCATGCCAGCAGGTGACCTGAGAGGAGCACAGTGGCACCACCGCCCTATAGCTGTGTGGGGTAAGGAAGGCTGCCCCCCCTCCTGACTTCAGTTCACACGTTTGCTATGTCGCTATGAATATAATGATAAAGGATAAAGAAGACAAAGGGGGCGGAGCGGCTGGAAAGATGGCTCAAAGGTTCCAGAGGACTGAGTTGGTTCCTGATCCCCACTGGGCGCCTCACAACTGCCTGTAACTCCAGTTCTACGGGACCACTTTTTCCTGGCTGCTGCAGGCATCCAAATACATGCGCGTGTGCGTACACACTCACACACAGTTACACTTAAGCACATGGGAGTGCTGGTGTGGCCACAGGCTCTCACTGGCTGCTTACTTTCTGATCAGTCTGCAGAGTCTCTTCCGGTTGAAGGGAGGTGTGCTCTTCGAGTTGGCGATTTCCAGGAGTCGATCAGCAACAGCCTTATAGTCAAACTACCATGAAGAGACAGGGAATGTGAGTGGTGGCGAAACAATCACCATCTATGTGTTTTAGGGAATAGTCCTCTCCTATCTGTGTTCTCAAACATGGAGCAAAATTGGCCCAATGAGCCTTTTTTACGTTTGTCCTGGGTTCTCAATTTTAGAAGCTATAATAGTCTTACTTTTTCAAAGCACACTGTGTGGTGTGTGATGTGGTATTTGTGTGGTGGCGCACGCCTTTAATCCCTGTACTAGGGGAGCAGAGGCAGGCGGATCTCTGTGAGTTCGAGGCCAGCCAGGGCTACACAGTAGAAATACCCTATAACCAAGCAACCAATCAAGCAAAAGCCCAAACTGGAAGCCCAGCATGTGGTGCTCAGCTGTATTCCCAGCACTTGGGGGGCAGAAGGGTCACTCTGAGTCCCAATCCAGTCTAGACTATATAGCAAGATTCTGCTTTAAAACCAAAACAACCCCCTTCCCAGAGAAAAGTACGAGGGCTGTTATTGCTGCACAAAGGAAACAGACAACAGTGATTAGAAAATGAGAATTCGTGTCTTTCAAAATCCCACCTCACGTATCTTTCATTGTTTATTTTTGAGACAGGATCTCTCTATGTAGTCCAGGCTGCCTTTGAAATCAGAAAACTGTCTACTTCTGCCTCCTCAGTGCTGGGATTAAAGGTGTGTGCCACTATGCTTGGCTTCTTTTTCTTTTTTTGAACCAGGAGATTACTAGACAGCCCAGGCTGGTCTTGAACTCGAGACTCTCCTATATCCTGAGATTCCATGTATGCAACATCATGTCAGCCTAAAATCTCACTTTTAAATTTGTCCCCACAAGCTCATTCTAAGGAGTTAACTACAGAAGGGATTATAAAGACTTTACATTTCAGGCCCTGTGGCTTAATGAGCTCTGACCCTAATTCTTTAGCCAAGCCACCCCAGGCCAACCCACATTCTATAAAAAGCAAAAGCCGCCCCCACCTGGAGAGGTGACCCTGAATCCTTCAAGGCTGCACAGCTGTCTCTTTCTCTGTTGCCAATGACTCCATCTCTGAGACATTCACCCAGTGCTGCCAAAACACATCCAAAGACAAAGACACAAGTCTTGACATCCGTGAATAGATATGGCTCAGTTCCTCCAGGCTCTGGGTTTAAGCCCCATTACCAGGCAGAAAATTAAAAACAGTGCACCAGCAACTGCTGCTGGGGGAGATACATGGAATTAGCCTCTTAAGAATGCCCGTCTTTTATTTTGTATGTGAGGCTCTAGGTCTTATCCCCAGTACCAACCCCATACTGAACAACCCTAACCCCCACAAAACAACTACATCCTGAATGGAAGCTGTATGCCAGAGGGGAGCCACAGACACAGTGTGTGATCTTGACTAGAGGGCAGTTCTCACAGGCATGGGCCAAACACCTCACAACAAAGGTAAGCTCCTAGGAGGGACAGAATCAACCTGGTGTTGGGTTTCTCCCCAGGGCCTCTGGCCGTATATCTCTTACGTACCCTGCTTCATGTGGTGGTGGTGGTGGGGGTGGGGGCTATATTCAGTGAGATGCTAACAAAGTGCTTAGCCAGGCAAGTTTATGCCACTCAAGTTCAAGGGCTTCAGTTCAACCCTTGGAGTCCATGTAAAACTGCTGGGCATGGCAGTATGGGCCTAAGTACAGGAAAGGCACAAACAGATGGGCCCCTGGGACTCAGCGGCCAGCCAGCCTAGCCCAATTAGGCATCTTCCAGGCCAATGAGGAAACCCATCTCAAAATAAAAGGTGGATGAAACCCAAGGAATAACTCCCAGTGCTGACAACTCGCCTCCAAGGCGCGCGTATGCACACCCCCCCCCTCCAAACAAGCAATACCTAGCCAGTCAACCAACCCCCCAGAAAAGAGCATAAAAGGAAAGGCTCTCACCGGCCTTCTTCCCACTGACTTTCCTACAGGCCGTCTTGTTTACGGGGATCTCTTCTCCAGGGAGGCCGCTGTCACTCACTTTGGTTTTCTGCTCTTCCACAGTCTCTTCAGGTACAAAAGCAGACTGATCTACAATGACTTCAAAAACACCCCTAGCTACAGTCTGTACCAGTGTGTGGCTGAGGGCAGAAGCACAGTGGAGAGAACGGGATTAAAACACTCAGTCTGGAGCCTGTGCAGAAACGAGCGTAGCTGAGGACAGCTCGGGTGGGTGAGTGGGTGAGTGAGTGAGTGAGTGTGTGTGTGTGTGTGTGTGAGTGTGTGCGCGCGTGCGCGCGCGCGCCCACGCGCCTGTGCCTGCCTGTGGCCTGGTGTGTCCACCAAATGGTCAGCCAAGGCTCAAAGACACTCCTGCAGCAGATCCACTGAAGGAAGATTCAAGGAAGCACCACATGCCACAGGACAGACAGAAGGCAGGGAATTGGTGTTGGAGAGTGCCCTGGAGTGGCCAACAGAACCTGCTTCCTTCTGAGCAGGATCTTGTGTAGCCCGGGCTGGCCTGGTCTCAGGCCTGTGAGGGGAATTAGGAATGGGTATTCCTTGCTCTAGTAGTTGCCTGGCATTGTGCTGCACAACAGAGCCCACCCTCAAGCACCAACGAAAGCAGTGAGAACATGCGAGCCACTTACTCCTTAGCCTTGGCAGCAATTCTGCAGAATGGATCAATTAACTTGAGGTTCTGGTCTGCTAAAAGCTGTAATTTAGACATAAAATAGAGGGGAAATGAGGGAGGCAGCTGTTTCTCTCTTCTGACACGTTCTAGAAGAGGGAGCATCTGCCCATCTCATAGGTTAGATCAGCTGCAGCCATGCCTGTCGTTGGCAATCCCGGACATATTGAAGGACCTTCCCAGCAGTCTGAGCTGGCCTTGCACTGGTCTTCTGGGTGTCTTAGGGCAGTGACTTAAAGAACCACCAACTGGTTAGGGCTAAGCTGCAGCGCTCCTGCCCCCTGAGACAGCTGGGGGTGGCACCTGCCCAACCGAAGGCCCTGGCTAGCTCCAGATCGCAAAGAAAATGTGAGTTCTATGTGGATGCTATCTCAGAGCATGAGACAAAGGCATTCTTTATTTTTAAATTTCATTTACTGATTCAGTATATGTGTACATGTACTGCCCCTTTCTTAAAAATATATCATTTATAAGAGGCAGGTAGATCTCTGAGTTCGAGGCCAGCCTGGTCTACAAGTGAGTCCAGGATACAGAAAACCCCTGTCTCAAAAAACTAAAAAGAAAAACATAATCTATAATTACTTTTACTTAATATATTTATAAAACATTCAGTACAGGATGCCAAACAGAATAGTAAAAATTGCTTATATTCCCAAACTGAGAAAATTATCTGTATGAAAAAGTGTACCTTTTCTTTCCAGCTTTTAGTGCATTGGGTATAATCAGCACAGGGTTGCGCAGTCTACTGCTTTTCCCACACAGCTTTGGGAATACTCACTATAAACTGTTTCTTTCCCTACAGGATTCTGCAAATTGTTTTCAGCTCTTTCAGCAGGGTCTTGCTGGGCAGCACAGGCTCCCCTGGACCTGGCCTGCTTCAGTGCTGAGATGGCAGACGCGTATCTCATGCCTGAACATGGGGCCTCACGTGGGGAGAAGGTGCAGAGAGGCTGCTATTTCTGACTGTGCCCATAGCGAACCCCCCCACCCCCCAGCACAGTGGCCCCATCGGACAGTGCTGCTTCTCACCTCGCTCCCTCCCACAGTGGAAAGCTCATCCAAATAAACACTGATCAGGTGGGATCGCACACCTTCAGGAGAGCGACTCTCGGGACTCAGGATCTCTTTCATCAGGATGTCCAGAAAAAGTTTGATTTGGCTAAGGAACAGCAGAAAACAAACCAAGGAAATCATGAAATGTGCAGGCAAAGGGATGGAACTAGAAAAACATCATCCTGAGTGAGGTGACTGAGAGCCAGAAAGACACACGTGGTCCGTGCGCGCTTGTAAGTGGACAGAAACAGTTTACTGCTCATACCGCGTAACAGTTAATATGAGGACCAAGAGGAAACCAGCTACTCTGATCAGGCTCCAGGGACTGTTTTAGGCCCTTGACTGGATTTCAACTCCCTTGGGCCAGGATCTACTCTGCTTCTAGCACTACGTAGTGGTGGGCATAGGCCAGCCACTTCACGGTTCTGATTGCCTGAACTCTTAGGAGTACTCTACTCTTCTATAGAGGTTTTCGGGTGTAGGGGGGCACAGAAGATCACAGCCAGGGTCTCATACCCCTTAGGCAAGCAAGCACTCTTCCACTGAGCCATCAGCAACTGTGACACGCTTTTAATGACACATGTTAATGTAAAGAGTTTACCCACCTTTCTTCCCAGGCACTCCGCTTGAGAACTTCAAAGGACTGCCTCAGGACCAGACGGATCAGCTAATGGTTGACATATTATTAAAATAAAAGTTAAAAAAAAAAAAAAAAAAGAAAGAAAGAAAGAAAAGAAAAGAAAAAAGCAAATTCTGGATCAACAGCACTGAGCCAGACAGTGGTACGTGCCTGTACCCAAGCCAGACACCAGCCTACACAGCAGAGACTCTGCCACACAACCTCCAGAAAACATGCCAATGCTCCCCAGCCCCATCCCAACCACTCAAACAGGGACAGAGGCCCCTTCAGCACACACTCCTGTGACTGCTGCACTCTGCCACAGCACACCTGGCTTCCCATCGTTCTCTGCTTGGATGGAAGCTAGGTCTTAAGAAGGCCAGGCCAGGCAGCTCCTGTTGGAGACCCTCACGCCCATGTTTCTGGGTGCTACTTCCTTTCTTCCCAACAGCCTTTCTTTCTCTTAAAACTCTAGTGCTTATAACCCATAAAACCTCTTAGCAAGCCAGGCAATGGTGGTGCAGGCCTTTAATCCCAGCACTCGGGAGGCAGAGGCAGGCGGAGTGAGTTCAGGATAGCCAGGGCTACACAGAGAAACCCTATCCTGAAAAACCAAAACCAAAACCAACTAACCAACCAACCCTCACTATCAAACTCCAACTCAGATTCAAAAAGAGGAAGGGGGAAAAAACAAGGGCAGGCAAGTGCACTACCACTGAGCTGCAGCCCAGCTCTCTGCTGGTCTTTGGACAGAACATTCTGAGTCTATCCTTCGAGTGGCTGTGGGGGAGGCACCCCCTTACCATGTAGAACTTGTCCAGCCGCCGCTTGTCGATGCCTTGCCACTCTCGATTCATGGTCTGCCAGAAGGTCTGAACGAAGAGGTGTTCTGCAGGGACAAGAGGCTCTCAGTGCGCAGCTGCCACATGAGCTCACAGCAAGAAGGAAGTGACAGAGACCACAGCTAGTTCTCTTTATATGTCTGTCCCAAGAATGCTTGGAAAGGTAGAGTTTGGCCAATAACTGGATTTGTTCGGTGACTTCCTTTATGGCTATCTAGAGACATCATAATAAGACGCTATCGGCATCTCTCAGTCAGACTGCTCCCCAAAGCACTGTTCTTTGTCTGCCTCAAGCCCACCCCTCTTAGAGTTCCCTTCTACCACACTTGCACCCAACAACCAACCCACTCTAGATATCCCTAGAGCACCCTTACAATTCATGTACAAATGCAGGTTTTCCTGAAGCGCTGTCTGGCTGATTCACAGCATACATTATTTAAACCACAGAATCTTTAAAATTGGAAATCTTTCCTTATCTACTGATTTTTTTTCGAACACTCCCACTCCCTTCGATGTAGGGCTTGCTAGTGCCCAAGCTGGCCTGGAACCCCGCGCTCCTGTCTCAGCCTTCAGCCTGTGGGGATTACAGGCATGTACTGCCACGCCCAACACAATTCACTAACAAATGCAGACCCTTACTTTACAACCAACGTAGGATTTTCTGTGTTATAAGTCAGCTGGAATTCAGAGAATGCCAAACAAAAGTAACTGCTCTCTAACTTCAGAAATCTTCACCTTTTCTTTCAGGTAGAGAAGGGTCACCTTACTCCATTACAGTGATTTATTGCCACAGTGGCTCTGCTCTTGGCCAGGGTGCATCTGCTGGGTTACTGTACACACTGGCATATGCAACACAGCCTGAATCTGGAGACTGTGGAGGAGAGCTGATCACTCTCCGAGATGCCAAAGATCTCCGCTCAGTTAGCAGTTGAGTGTTTACAGCAAGAACAGGCCCTGACACCCACAAAGTGCTAGCAGGGAGCTCCCTTCTCACTATTACCCAGGAGAGCACTGCCTAGGTTCCCCAGGCAAGCTCTCAAACCCACTGAACAGGAGTTCTGAGAGGCAGGAAGAAGGCAGGACTTACGAGCCTCTGAGCTGTTCACAACATGGATGAGCTGGGAGATAATGTCTGCTAGCTCCTCCTGCAGAGGTGGGTGGGGAGAAAGAGCGGTTAGCAGGTGCCCACGCTGGGCACAGCGCTGCGGGATGTGGCCTCCTCCCTCTGTGGCCTTTATCTACTGTGAACCTCAATGAGATACTGAGCTAAGATGATTGATGTGTCTCTGGAAAAATGCTAAAACTATGTGTTCAAGAAAGCATCTCCAGTGAGAGGTTGAATGACTCCAGGAAAATAATCTTAAGTCCAATTCCTGGTCTTTTTTGGAGACAGAATTTCTCTACACAGCCCCGGTGGTCCTGGAACTTGCTCTGTAGACCAGGCTGGCCTTGAATTCAGATCCACCTGCCTCTGCCTCCTAAGTGCTGGGATTAAAGGCATGAGATACTATACTCCATCCTGGCTTTGACATACAGACTAAGCTGAATCTATTATGACTACTGAATGCTGCAAAGGCAGAAGGTACAGCGTCACCTTGCTGGGTTTTCACTCCAGTCTTCTGCTGGATCTGGCCGGAGAAGGGCTGGAATGCCAACAGCGTCCTCTAGCTTGTGCTCTGGGCAAAATTTCCCTCCCAGGACCAAACCTGTGGAGCCACAGCAGGCTCCATCACCAGAACTAAGTGGCTGGGCCTAGAAGAGGCTTCTGTTTCCCAGCTACCTGAAGACGGGAGTCCTCACCGGCACTGCTTACTTCTCCTAGGCCCAGAGTTCCTTATTCGTCTTGAATGAACTCCAAGACTTGAAGCCGATGTTCCTTTAGCTGGTTCTCTTCCTCCACTAAAGCTGCTCCTTGCTACTTCTGAATACAATGTCACAATATTTTGCTCCGCTATCCCACTCAAAATATGTTCAGTAGAATCAACATAGTGAACGGAGGCGAGTCAGTATATGTCCTGAGAAAAGCGGCAAGGCTTCGCATACAAGATAGTGCTAGCGGAGGATCTGCTCTGTGGCTGTGTGCTGTGACCCGCACGCCCCTGCTACTGAGGTGGGTCTAGTTTCAGACAGAACAAAACTGGTCTATGGTAGTACTGGTGGCAGGCTCAGTGGGCAGGGATAAAAAGCTCGCCTGTGCGTTCTGGTCACCAGTGCAGCCCTGTGGCACGTTAGCCATAGGGCCGGGCTGCTCGCTCTGGGTGGGAACTGAAACTCAGCAGGTGACTGTGTGGCCTGAGCACCAGGCCCTGTGGGACCTTCACTAGGCCCCTGCTGGGCTTCGGACCATGCATTATAAACAACAGAAAACAAAACAGAACCGTTAAAAATGTCATCTAAAACCTACCATGGAGGCTACGAAATGGCAAACAATAGGGAATCTAAGACTTAGTGTGTCCAGGGTGTCTGAGTGCACAGCCTAAGTGCCTGCTGCCCCTTCCTGGGGGACAAGAGCTGAGACAATGGGTACTTGAAGCATTTACTTCCATCTGATTGGGGGTGGCAGCAGAGTGGCAGAGCATAAACAATCAAGTCTCTTATCCATCGTGGCTAAGGTCCAGGAACATGATGAGGGGGCCGCGTTACCTGCAGAAGGGGCTCGTCCTGTACCCACATGCAGTAGAAGAGTCCTTTCCATATTTTTAGGAGTTCTTCCTGACTGAAACTTCCTGCGGGAGGAAAAATGGTACAACCTCCTTAGAGTCCTTATTCTTTCTGTAATGTTTACAGTTGTGATACAAGTGGCAAAACTGCTACATACACTCCCTTCCTCCGCACACCTTTCTGTAAACCTGAAGTACACCTTATTATGCTGATGGTAATGTTCCAAGCAAGCCCGAGGTACCACACGTGCTGTTTGTTATCAGCCAAGCGAGGGTGGCAATGGGGGGCAAGTCCTTATCGGCAAGTGTGACGTACATACAAGGCCTTGAACTCATCCCTTGAACCAACAGGAGAAGAAGAGAAGTTCCACTGATCTTAATGAAGGAAAACTACAAATCCTATAAAAGATCCACTAAGTGCTCCTAGCGAACGAGGCTGGGGACAAGGGGTCACACACAGCCTCTAGCTACGTGTACAAGTAGGAAGTCTTTTCAGCACACTGGGACAAACTAGATGAATAAAAACAAGTTTTTCTTTTTTGCTGGTTTGCTTGCTTAGTTTTTGAAGTCAGGGCCTTGACACTGGTGATCCTCCTGCCTCTGTGTTTTGCCTTACACAACTCAAGTGTTTATTTGAAACCAGTGTACCATTAGCTCTAAAAGACATCTTTAAAATGACAGAGAGCCCCTGTGATGGACTAATGCTTCTTTAGTGTACTGAATGAGCTAATTTAATTTAATTTAATTTATTATTATTTTTGCTTGTTTGTTTTTTGAGACAGGGTTTCTCTCTATATATAATAGCTCTGGCTGTCCTGAAGCTCACTCTGTAGTCCGGGCTGGCCTCACACTCAGGGAGATCCACCTGCCTCTGCCTCCCAAGTGCTGGGATTAAAGGCGTGTGCCACCACTGCCCAGTGAGCTAATTTTATTTTATGACTGATTTCCAGCTGACTGAAGACCTGACTCTGGGCTGGGGAGATGGCACAGTAAGGCAAGCCCACCTATTATGCAAACATGAGGAGCTGCCTGAATCTTCAGCTCCACATAGAAGCTCGGTCAACCCGGCCTAGCAGAAACACTAAGCTTCAGGTTTGGTGAGAGACCTTTTCTTAAGGGAATAGGGAGGGGGAAAGGGGGAGAGAGATCATAAAGGCCACCTAACATCGTCCTATGACTTTTCATGCACACCCCCTCCCACACTCCCCCAAAAAAGCTTTTTGTGTCCCTCCCCCGCAGAAAGGTCTTCTCCTTTCAATGCCTTTAATGCTGCATTTGACTCTTTTGTGATAGGTTTGGTTTTTCGAGAAAGAGTTTTCCTGTGTAGCATTGGCTGTCCTGGAACTCACAGCAATCCACCTGCCTCTGCCTCCTGAGTGCTGGGACTAATTTTGTGATAGTTTTCTACTTAAAACAAAGATACAACGACAGCACGTGCAGTAGCACACGCCTTTGATAACAGTACAGATGCAGAGCAAGACTGTCTCCAACAATGCACAAATCCCCAACACCAGGGTAACAGACTCCACAGAGGCAATGTGCCAGCTGGCCTCGCTGATGATGTAATATGGCACACATCCCCTAGCGCCTGTCCAACTGCAGCTACAACTTTTCTTATGGTAACCCGCTCCTGTATTTGATCATGCTCCGAGACGGCACATGGAGAACTGGTGGCTCCGAGTAAAGACTGGTGACTGCAGAAATTACTTTAGACCGCACCAAACCATCAGCTGGGGCTTATCACAGGAAAACCAAGAACAGACAGTCTAAGTAATCTTATAAAATCTGACTTGTACCCCTGAGTACTCGCTTATAGGTATCCATGTTAAATGAGACTAAGGCATGACATTTTACAAGACAAATGACCCACATTCTGTAACAAATAAGCAGCACAGGCAAAAAAGAAAAAGCTAAAGAGGCCCCTGGAAATTAAGTCCACAGATATACTAGCCAGAGGAGCCTTGTTTGGATTGATATAAAAACACAAAAGGTGATGAGAAAGGCTGGAGAGATGGCGCAAAGGTTAAGGACTCTGACTGCTCCACCAGAGGTCCTGAGTTCAATTCCCAGCAACTATATGGTGGCTCACAACCATCTATATTGTGATCTGATGCCCTCTTCTGGCCTGCAGGTGTGTGTGAAGTCAGAGCACTGTATACATAATAAATAAATAAATAAATAAATAAATCTTTAAAAAAAAAAAAAAAAAGATGATGAGAAAAATCTAGCACATTGAATAATTTCATGACATCAAGATTTTTTTTTTTTTAATTTGTGTGATTTTTTTTCTGAGAGTCTTGCTATGTAGCCCAGGCTAGTCTTATGATGGCAGGTACATATCACTGGGCCTGGCTGAGACCTTCTTTATGCTGTAAGGATGGTGCTGTGGTTGTCAGAGGAGTCCCTACCTTTGAGGACTACATGCTGTGAGGTGAATGGAAGTGCGATGAGAGGCCTCAGGTCACATAGGGAAGGGGAACAGCAGATAAGCCGCTCAAGTGCTGGGAACCCCACACAGCAAGAAGAGGACACTTTCTTTTTCCCCCCCGAGACAGGGTCTCTCTGTATAGCCTTGGCTATCCTAGACTCGCTTTTGTAGACCAGGCTGGCCTCGAACTCACAGCGATCCACCTGCCTCTGCCTCCCGAGTGCTGGGTTTAAAGGTGTGTGCCACCATGCCCAGCTCTAGGACACTTTCAAATATCCGAAATGCCCCTCAATAAAAGAGGGGGAGGGAAGGGAAGGTGGGTAGAGGGGGAGAGAGGGAGCTGAAATTCCTCCACAAGCTTAGTGCTTTGATTTGACACCTGAAGAACTCTCCAAAAAGCGAGTGGGAAGCTGTCGCCATCAATGAGCCACAGCAGAGGGTTGAGGTTTTGGCTCCACATGAGGCCAGGGCTGGGCACTCCAGGTCTTGCATGCCAGCTGCACTGTTAGTCCCTTCAGGGCTAACAAGGCTGTAGAGGGAAGGAGGCAGTGGGGTGAGGTGTGGAGAGGAGTGCCAGCGATGAGGGCTCGAGCAAGTCAGAGACAGGGCAATCAACCTCCTCACACATAGTTCCCGCGCCTGCGTCCTTAGGATATCTGTCTTGGTTAGGCTTGGCATACAAGCCTTTCCTGTCTGCACAGGGGACAGTGAAAGATTGGGGAGCACTCAGTGGAGCATAGTTCCTTCAGAGAAACTGGGGCTCTGGTGTCACTGGCTTCCTGATGCACAGGGACATCTCTCTGCCCTTAAAATGTGTGGCACAGATGCTGGGTGGGGTCTGGCTGACCAGTCTTAACTTACCTTATGCGTGTGCGTGTGTAGTGAACTCTCAATCAACCTCAGGCCAAATGTGCAATGAAAATGCATTTTGCAAAATATTTACAAAATCCCAAAAGCTGTGGTCAGTGGTCAATGTGTGATTCACTGGCTTCTCCCCAGAAGGACACTGGGACCCGCCTGATATGTACCCCTGAAGATCGTCTCTATGTGCATAACCATTACATGTACCTCAGAACAGCACTGGTATGTGTGTGGGATGTGTTACCATAACCTGCACCTTTCACATGTACACACTGCCTCCTGGTGCCCCCACTCTCTGTTGGAGACTGGAGTCAAGGTCTCACATACACTAAGTGCTCCACGTTAAACTGTGTCCACAGACCTACAGATGGCTCTTCTAAGGGTACCAATATGACAAGCCAATGGTTAGTGACAATTCAGTGCACACAGCATCTCTGGACAGCTCACAGCGATCACAGGCAAAACTACCCCAGGCTTCCACAATGAAACATAGTGATGTCAACAGACTGACCACAGGCCTGGGGCAGCAGGCAGAAACAGGAGCTCAGGGACAGCACACCCTATCTAAGTTGTACTGAAGAAGGGTGACACAGCCTGGTGGAGGCACACTGTTGGCGAGGGCTCAGTTCCCACAGTCTATGTGTGGCATAGGGTTAGCATCAAAGCTAGAGCACACAGGAGCACTGCCAGGGCTGAGTGCTTTCCCAAGGTTAGTATCATTTCGTTCTTAACCTGGCCCCACTCATTTATCCCAGTTCCTTGCGGTGTGTGTGTGTGTGTGTGTGTGTGTGTGTGTGTGTGTGTGTGTGTGTGTATGTGTGTGTGTGTGTGTGTGTGTGTGTGTGTGTGTGTGTGTGTGTGTGTGTGTGTGTGTGTGTGTGTATGTGTGTGTGTGTGTGTGTGTGTGTGTGTGTGTGTGTGTGTGTGTGTGTGTGTGTGTGTATGTGTGTGTGTGTGTGTGTGTGTGGGTGTGTGTGTGTGTGGGTGTGTGTGTGTGTGTGTGTGTGTATGTGTGTGTGTGTGTGTGTGTGTGTATGTGTGTGTGTGTGTGTGTGTGTGTGTGTGTGTGTGTGTGTGTGTGTGTGTGTGTGTGTGTGTATGTGTGTGTGTGTGTGTGTGTGTGTGTGTGTGTGTGTGTGTACACACACATATGCATGGAGGCCAGAAGAACAACACTTGGATACTGGGTATTTCATGTGTGCGTGTCAACCCATCCTGTTGTTGTACTTTCTCTTCCGGGCCTGGAGAATTAACTCATCAAGCAGGCCAGGCTGGCTGTCCAGTGAGTCCCAGGGATCTGCTGCCTCTGCTTCCTGAGTGCTGGGAGAAAAGGAAGAAGCCGGGGCTGGGGAAGGGCTCGGCTGGTTAGAGGTGCTGGCCACACGAACCTGGTGGCCAGAGGTCCAGCTTTCGAGTCTGAGTCAAAGTGAAAGGAGAGAACTGGCTCTACAAAGCTGTTTTCTGATCCCCCAAACGTGTGCTGTGGCACATCCATCTCTCACATCGTGTGTGCTCCACACGCACACTACTGACACTAATAACCACAACTGCCATCGGGTTGGTTTTAAGATGCACCATAGCTTTGTTAAATGTTTAAGGCTGAGAACTGCTAACACAGGCAGGGACTGCCCGCTTGGTTCACTGCTGTATACCCTGTGCCAAGAACAGTGCACACAGTAGGACATGGTGCTTCATCAATGTTTGCTGCACTTAGAAGTGACTACACCAGGACTCACGAGCCACTATGAACTAAACTAAACACAGTGACCGTTTCATGACAGTAAAGACCACAAAGCTATCTATTTATGCTGCTCACAGACAGCTAGCTATGTGTTTCAGAAAGACTAAAATGTCAGATCTCCCAACAAGATGCAAGGGCGCAAAAACAAACTGAGCTTGTCAACGAGCAGCAAATGTAGGGCGACTTGTGCTTTCATTATGATCGGGCACAGTAATGCCAGGCACTTGCATTTTCTTATCCCATGATTACTATTACCATTGAATGTTTTCTTTTTTGCCTGCATGAATGTCTGTGTAAGGGTTTCAGATCCCCTGTGCGTATTGAGAATTGAACCTAGGTCAAGAGCAGATAGTGCTCTTCCAGAGGTCCTGAGTTCAATTCCCAGCAACCACAAGGTGGCTCACAACCATCTATACACGCAGGTGTACACGCAGGCAGAGCACTGTATAAAAAAAAAAAAATTAAAAAAAAAAAAACTTTTAGAAAAGATATTTAGCCAGGCGTGGTGGCGCACGCCTTTAATCTCAGCACTTGGGAGGCAGAGGCAGGTGGATCGCTGTGAGTTCGAGGCCAGCCTGGTCTACAAAGCGAGTCTAGGACAGCCAAGGCTACATAGAGAAACCCTGTCTCAAAAAACAAACAAACAAACAAACAAAAAAAAAACCAAAAACAAACCAAAAAAAAAAAAAAAAAAAAAAAAAAGACATTTACTCTGCAGTTTTATTTATTTACATTGCACGCATATATAGGTAAAAAGTCATTGTCAGGTATTTTCCTCACTAGCCCTCCAGCTAATATTCTGAGACAGGTCATCTCACTGAACCTTAAACTCATCATGTTGGCTAGACTGTCTAGCCATCAAGGCTACACCAGGATTACACTTGGCCTATAGACGGAGGCTGAGCACCTGAACTCAGGCCCTCTTGAGTATGTGACAAGTACATTACTGATGGAGCCACTGTCCTAGTTCCCGCAGTTTATTTTATGCATATGTTTATTTTACTTGCACTTACATATACCGTGTATGTCTGCCATGACTACAGAGGTTAGAAGAGGGTGTCAGGTGCCCCGGAACTGGAGTTATAGATGGTCATGAGCCACCGTGTAGGTGCTGGCACTGGAACTTTGGTTCTCCACAAGCACAGATACTCTTGGTGGCACAGGTCTGTAATCCCAGCACTCGAGAGGCAGAGGCAGGTGAATCTCTGTGAATTCAAGGTCAGCCTGGTCTACAAAGTGAGTCCAGGACAGCCAAGGCTACACAGAGAAACCCTGTCTCAAACAACAACAAAAAGCAAGATGCTCTAACCCGCCGAGGCATCTTTATAGCCCTCTACAGTTATTTAGAATTCTTGAAGGCGCACCACATTCCACAAACTGGCCACGATGATGAAGAGGGGAACAAGATAAGCAGGCCTGGTGGGATGGCGCTAAACCAGGAAGGATCCTGGAGTACTGGTGTGCGCCAATGGCTTGGGGCTCTTATGACATCTCGGTGTTCCAAGTCCTAGGCTGCTCTCTACAGGGGCCTAAGGAGCATGCTCTCTGGCTGTCTTGGGTCCAGATGTATTATACTCTTTTGCTTTGGCCTCCAGAGGGCCCTGCTAAGGCTCTATGCTTTTACCTATGGCTAAGAAAACAAAGGGAAGCTTACAGTGCTTAGGGGAAAAGGATACAAGCCATTGAACCCAGAAATAAAGTTATGTATCTGCACATAGCTAGCAGAGACCAGTCTTGGTTCTGGGAAATCCTGTCTCAAAACAAATAAACAGCCCCCCACCCCCGCCCATGTATCTAAGTACTACAAAAGGAAAACTTATTTTATAACTCTGGGGGTAACAATGAGGTGGGGGAGATAGTAAAGGAAGATGTCCCTCAGAAGAGATACTGCTAAAGGAGAAGGGTAGAACTCTTTGCAGAACAGCGGGAAGGCAAAGGCAGGGAGGTGAGAAACTCTGCTTGGAGCGCTCAGCCTTCAAGGGGCTTAAGGGCTACTGACTTAGAAGAGCAGGCGAGGACACCACGACTGACAGACTGTGACCTTCCTAAGACAAGATCTGCTTTAGGAAAATAACCTGGGCTGGTTTGTGGATGGCAGATTAACGACACATGGAAGCCCAGCCTGACAGGGAATGCCTTTAATCCCAGTACTCAGGAGGTAGAGGCAGGTGACTCTCTGGGAGGTTGAGGTCAGTTTGGGCTCCAGGACAGCCAGGGCTGTGACTCAGAGACACCTTGTCTCAAAACAAGCTGAGGGTCGAATGCCTTTAATCCTAGCACTTGGGAGGCAGAGCCTCTGAGTCTGAGGCCAGCCTGGTCTACAGAGTGAGTTCCAGGACAGCCAGGAGTACACAGAAAAATCTTGTCTTGGAAAAAATGAAACGAAACAAAACAAAACACCCCTCCCCTAAAACAAAACCAGAAAAACAAAAACAAAAACAAAAACAAAACAAAACAAAACCAACCAACCAAACAGAAGGCACAATGTAGTTAAGGAGATTAGCTAGGGAATAGACGGCAGAAATCTAGGTAATATAAAGGAATTTCTGGTTAAGGCAATGGTAATTCAGGCTATCAAGAAGGCAGGACAAAGAGACAATATGTGTGTTTTGGGGAGCGGGAGTGGCCCCCAGTTTTGGTACTGAGGAACTCATGGGACAGCCAGGCAGAGCACCAGGTTAGCAGTACCAATCTGAGGGGTGTGTCTATGCAGCAAAGGTCCACCTGGGGCAACAAGTTAGGTTTAGGGACTACCAGCACATACATGTACACAGGAAACTTGAAAACATGAGGGCACACCGAATTCCTGGGGCAGTCCTTAACAGAAATGTTATGGGGGTGGGGTGGGGGTGGGGAGGAAGCGCAGCTGCCAAGACGGCTCAGTGGGTAGTAAGTAGCATTTGGTAAGAGAGGCTGACTACCTGTGTCTGACCTCAGGATTCCATGGTGGAAAAGGCAACTTTCGAAACTTAACTTCCACACGAGTGCTCACAAGAGCACACAACATAATTAAAAAACAAAAACAAAAAACCCACAATAAGTTTAGATTTTATTCCTCTATCAGACTTCTCAAAAAGTCTCTCTCCTCCTTTTTTGGCGACAAGGTCTTGCTTGTTCTATGGCCTTGGCTGCCCTCACCCTTCCAAGTGCTGGAATTAACGGTGTGAGTTATCATATGGGGGCAGATTTCAATCAAAAAATATCTTTTAAAAGATTTATTTTCTGGCTGGGTGTGGTGGTGCACGCCTTTAATCCCAGCACTCAGGAGGCAGAGGAAGGTGCATCTATGAGTTCGAGGCCAAGGCAGCTAGGGCTACACAGAGAAACCCTGTCTCAAAAACAAACAAAAAAAAATTATTTTCGGTGTATGAATGTTTTGCCTGTCTGTCTGCGCACCACGTGCACGCGCCTGGTGTTAGGAGAGGTCAGAAGGGGTCACTCCTTTCCAGGAAATGGTTCTGAGCTGCCATGTGGGTACTGGGACTCGAACCGCTGGGCAATCGCTTCCAGATTTCAATGTGAACAACACGTAACTCAAACTTTAAGCAACTGACTGCAACCTGAAACTGCCACAGCACTCTGCAGTCCAGACCTTATGTGCTCACCCAAGAGAGAATCTATTCTGGATCGCTTAAATAAAATCTTGCAATGCATTCAACGGCAGTTAAAATCCAAACGAAAACGCCAGTGGTCTCGCCACACTGCTCCCAGGCTCAACTTCACCTGAACACGCCCTGCGCGCCAATTTACTGATTTCTCTGGCCCGGGGCATACTTAGTTCTTTATTTCGTCTGCCTGGCTGGCTTCCTCCTGTCAAAATCTCACAGAACACAGGAGGCTTCCTTTATAGGGACTTTCTCCTGCACTTTTCTCCACCTCTGGTATACATCCCCGCATTCCCGCATGCTCCATTGCATCGCCACGAGTCCTGAAACCACACTGCCGGAGTTCCTCCGGGGCACGAATACAGCCTCAACTCTTTTCCGCACCCCACCGCCTGCAAGCACTATGCAAGGAAGAAATCCAGAAACACAAATGAGCCTCGGCGAGCTGGGCCAGTGCTGAGATTGGCTCTGGAGCTCCGCCGCACAGCCCGTAGCAGCCGCCGCCACCCGTGCCCACCTGCGCGACCCTCGCCGCGCGCCGTGGCACGGACCTGGGCCCACACCTGTGTCGCTCTGCGTTCTCGCGCTGAGATACTGCCGCAGCTTCCTCACGGCGCGGTCGCGGACTCCCTTCTCGCTGGAGGCCAGCCGCTGAGCGAACTGGAACTCGGCCGACTGCATGGCGGGAGCCATCGCACCCGCTCCAGCATCCCCGGGTTGCGCGCGTGCCGCTCGCCGCCGAGCAATCGGTACTGCGCCTGCGCCCAGGCCGTGGCGCGCGGGTGATGGCGTCACCGGCGCGCCTAACGCCCAGGGAGCCCGCGTGGCTGCGGCCCGAGCGGACGCTGCAGCACAGCTGCTGAAGTATGTCCTGTGGGTGGTCCAAGTTCAGGCGGTTGGCGTGGAGGTTATATGGGATCAGATCTCCGCCAGCGAGACGCCGGTTTGATGCAGTCTACAGTCTAAGCACAGCTAACAAAGAGCTGTCGGGAGAGCGACCTCCACTCACCCAGGGTCTGGAACTCCGCGGGGCTTCCCTGGGCAGAATAGAGAGACCCAGAAGGAAGGATGTCATCCAGGCAGCCCGGAGCTGACAACTGCAGAGGGGCAGTGTTTTCCCGTCTCGCTTTCCCCAGCATAGTGCTTGGAGTCCTGATGCAGGCGCAGCATTATGGGACAGGTGTAGAGGTGTAGAGGAGACCGTTGCAGCGTTCTAGGACAGATGTAGGGTAGAGAGGGAGAGGGAGAGGGAGAGGGAGAGAGAGAGAGAGAGAGAGAGAGAGAGAGAGAGAGAGAGAGAGAGAGAGAGAGAGAAGTGTAGTGACAAGAGAGGGAAATAACATGACCCAGCACAATGCTGGGGAAAACTTGGGTGATCTAACAGGGAGGGAACTTGGCTCTGTCCTTAAGTCCTCCTGCATGCAAAACACACAGTTCTAGCAGCGGTGTCTAAGGGGTTCTATGGCTTCAATAAAACACCATGACCAAAAAAAGCAAGTCGAGGAGGAAAGGGGTTATTTGGTTTACACTTCCATATTACTGTTCATCATCAAAGGGAATCAGGACAAGAACTGCAATAGGGCAGGAACCTGGAGGCAGGAGCTGATGCAGAGGCCATGGAGGGGTGCTGCTTACTGGCTTGCTCCTCATGGCTTGTTCAGCCTCCTTTCTTATAGAACCCAGGACCAGCAGCCCAGGGATGGCTCTATCCACAATCGCTTGGGTTCTCCCCTATCAATCACTAAGGAAATGCCTTATCAGCCGGGGTGGTGGTGCTGCCTGTAATCCCAGCAGAGGCAGAGGCAGGTAGATTTCTGTGAGTTCGAGGCCAGCCTGGTCTACAAAGTGAGTCCAGGACAGCCAGGGCTACACAGAGAAACCCTGTCTTAAAAAGCCAGAACAAAGAAAAAAGCTGGGCATGGTGGTACATGGTTGTAATCCCAGCACTCTGGGAGGCAGAGGCAGGCAGGTCTCTGTGAGTTAGAGGCTGGCCTCGTCTACAAAATGCATCCAGGACAGCCAGGGCTACACAGAGAAACTGTCTGGAAAAACATCGTCATCCTCATCATCATCATAATGAAAGGAAGAAAATACAAGCCTGCCTATAATATGATTTTGTGGAGGCTTTTTCTTTTTTGGATTTTTTGAGACAGGGTTTCTTAGTGTAGCCTTGGCTGTCCTGGACCAGGCTGGCCTCAAACTCACAGAGATCTACCTGCCTCTGCCTCCCAAGTGCTGGGATTAAAGGTGTGCGCCACCACTACCTGGCTGGAGGCACTTTCTTAATAGAGGTTCCCTCCTCTCATGACTTCAGATTGTCTCAAATTGACAGAAAACCATCCAGTACAAGTGGGAGCATACTAACTCCACACGAAAGAAGTCTTAATAGGTGTGCTAACTTTAGTGACAGCTAAAACCCTAGGGCACCCGACTAGACATATATTAGAAGGATTAGATTAGAATATTCTTCCAAACTTTGGTTATTTAATTAAAAAAAAAAAAAAAAAAAAGATTTATTTATTTATTTATTTAGTGCTCTGCCTGCATATACACCTGCAGGCCAGAAGAGGGCACAAGATCTGATTATAGATGGTTGTGAGCCACCATGTGGTTGCTGGGAATTGAACTCAGGACCTTCGGAAGAACAGACAATGCTCTTAATCTCTGAGCCTCTCCAGCCCCCCAAACTTTATTTAATTTTGATTTTTTTTTTCTTCCCCAGGTAGCCCAGGCTAGCTTCTCCCTTACTCTGTAGCAAGGTGGGTCTTGAACTCCTACTACCACCAAAGTGTTGGGATAACAGGCGTGTCGGGCCATTTAGGTTCAAATTTTGGTTACTTCATACCTCTCAGTTGCCTGGCCAAAATAACTCTTCTGTGGATACAAAGATGCATGCTTTAAGCTTGGGGCCAAGGAATGAGGTGCTGCTGGCAGCCGTACAGTTTCTCACAGAAGGGGTGTGGGTTTAGTTGTAGCATCTTTTCCCTAAACAAGAAAGAACCGACTCTACTAGACATCCAGGCCTCACTTTGCAGGTCACAGGTTTGAAACACAGCGGAAACAGAAGAGCTTCAGTAGAGCCGGGTCCACTTCATCCTTGGATCCAGAGGCCCAGAAATGCAGCGCAAACTTGGCGAGATTTGAACCTCGCGGCTTCCCGTCGGATCCTGGAACCACCACGTTCCCTCGCTTTCTGGTTTGCGCTTGTCGGGGAGCTCTGCGCAGGCGCACAAAAGCTGAGGCCCGCGGCCATGGCCACAAGTGTGGGCGAGGTGGCCACCGTGGGCGAAGGGTCCGGTATTGAGGAGACCTGTCGGGTCAGTGGGATAGTTCGGTGTCCTGCACGTGGGAGCTGTTGACACTCGCTCCCCTCAGGCCCTGTGGCCACGAGGCCAGGCCTGGAGCCGCGCGCGAGGGCGGGCCAGGGTGGGAGGCTCGAGGCGCAGTTCCAAAGCCCTCTGAAGGCCTTCGGTCAAGTTAGAAAGTGGGGGCCCAGGCCACCCAGGCTGTGGGTGGGAGGGGGGCGGGGCCCAGTACTCACTTAGCTGGGTTCTGTCCCTCACCCCCGCTCCGGTGACTGATCGAGCGAGGGCCTTGCTGATTGATGCCTGCTTCCCGTGTGTGACGTCATTGGATGGTAGCGTGCATGTTAAGGGTCAGCAGAGGCCGTAGGGAATCCCATCCTGGAGTGGTTCAGCCTGGGGCACATTAACTTGCAGGTTTTTTTGTTTTTGTTTTTTTTGTTTTTTGTTTTTTTATTCTTTTAGGAATAGGCTCAAGTGTGTAGTTTTCCACCTTCAGTATTTCCATTTCCTCTTCCACTCTTCTTCTTTTTCTTTTCTTTATCTATTTACTTATTTATTTATTATACAGTGCTCTGCCTGCAGGTACATCTGCAGGCCAGAAGAGGGCACCAGATCTCGTTATAGATGGCTGTGAGCCACCATGTGGTTGCTGGGAATTGAACTCAGGTCCTTTGGAAGAAGAGACAGTGCTCTTAACCTCTGAGCCATCTCTCCAGCCCCCTCCCCCCATTATTGTTATTAATCAGAATCTGGATGTGCTGCTCAGGCTTGCCTCCATCTCTTGGGCAAAGTCATATTTCAGCGTCAGTCTGAGAAGCTAGGATTGTAGGTGTAGGTGCGTATCAGTACCCTCATCCCGTCTTCAAGGCTCTCTGTCTATAAAACCTATGTACACACACACACACACACACACACACACACACACACATCTATATCCATATATGTGTAACAGCAGGTACATTAGGTGCTAAGGGTGGTGGAATAGGTCTGTAACCCCAGCACTAAGGGAGAGAGGCAGGCACATTGCCTAGTCTACGTAGTTCCAGAACAGCAGCAAGGGCTACACAGTGAGACCCTCTCTCAAAAAAGCAAAACCAAAAACCAAACCAAAACAAACACAACAAAAAAGAACAGCAACAACAAAATCCAACACACATATATGGACACACAGAGGTACATACGTAAACATTCTTGTGAGGCAGTTACAAACGTAAGAGGTATGGGGTGCTGGTTTTGGTCACTCGAAGAGAAGTGGTTAAGATGTAATTTTTCTTTTAGCACATGGAATCTAAAGAAGAATTTGTTAAAGTCAGAAAGAAGGACCTGGAGCGGCTGACGACGGAAGTGATGCAAATACGGGACTTCCTACCCAGAATACTAAGTGGGGAGTTACTGGAAAGTGTCCAGAAATTAAAGACTGTAGAAAAAAGTGAGTCTTACCGTAGCATATATGCTGCTTGGTGTTGGGGTGGGCAGGAGAGCCAGTTTTCAGCGTTGAGCTAAAGCCAGGACTGCGAGGACTTGTCCAGTCTGACATCTGAGCAGCATGTTGTTGTGGCTGTTGTTTTTAACAGACTCTTAATTGTTTGGTTGTACCAGTGAAGACGGGGGAGCCAGATGCTGGGGTGAAAGCTTCCTAGCTCGAAGAGACAGAGAAAGCACCCAGCTGACCTTCCTCTTTGGCTGATGTCCCAGAAGGAATGTCCCCTCCGTGCCGGCTCACACTTCCTGTGCATCTCTATCTGTCCTCCTGATTTCTGTTACTCTAGAGGGGGGAGGGGGCTGGGGAAGGGGGTGGGACAGGGGTTGTTTCTTACTATCCTACCTCACGTTCACTTCCTGTCAACTGGTTGCTTGCTCCGCCTCTTGACCTGCGGTTGACTTTCTTTAATCCTGTTTATAATGCTCAAGCAGAAAACTGTCAGATTAAAGGTGTGTGTTAAGGCTGGGCCACACCCCAACTGAAAAAAGGTTTTCCCAGTAGATAGCACAGTCTTGGGGTTCACAGTGGGATCATATATCCTGCTAGTCCAGGCCCCTGTTAAGTTTCTTGTTAAATCACATTTGACTGTCAGCGCTCATAGTGTGGTTTCATAGTGTACACCCCAAAGGCCCAAGTAATGTTTCTAGCAGTAAGTGCAGAGAAGGCACTGTCTTGACTCAGGGAGGCGGGTTTTGAGGCAGGCTTGGTGGCGCATACCTGTAATCCAGTACTTAAGTGGTGGAGGTATAAGGCTCAGCGTCATTCTCATCTGCATACAGGGTCCAAGCCTAGCCTGTAACTTGGGAGACCAGTGATATGGTGATCTCCATGGAAGTCAGGGACAACCAGGTTGCCTAAGGACCAAGCCAATGGGGCTCAGAATATGGGTTTCTAGTCTGCACATGCGTACCTGGCCAGGGTGTGGTGAATGGGGTGGAGTGGGGTGTGCTGGAGGGGTGGCTCAGCAGAGGATCTGGGTTCAATTCCCAGCATCCACATGGCAGCTCATAATTGTTTGTAACTCCAGTTGCAGGGGACCCGACACCCTCACACAGGCATACATGCAGGCAAGACACTAATCCATGTAAAATGAAAGGTAAATAATTTATTTTTAAAAAGGGAAGGGTGGCTGGGTGTGGTGGCACACACCTTTAATCCTAGCACTAGGGAGGCAGAGGCAGGTGGATCACTGTGAGTTTGAGGCCAGCCTGGTCTACAAATGAGTCCAGGACAGCCAAGGCTACACAGAGAGACCCTGTCTCAAAAAACCAAAACAAACAAACAAACAAAACAAACAAACAAACAAAAAAAGAAGAGTGAATGGTCATGATTACACTGTGCCCTCCTGCCCTGTTCTTTCAGGAGTCTTCACATCCATTAACTTCCCTGACCTGTACTGTTTTCTGAGAGGTGGATCCCCTGCAGACTGGAGTTGGCAGGGCTGGTCAAAGGAAGCTTCTCTGAACCAAGAGAGAGGGAGTGGCCGGGAGGGGCACTGCCCTGCCCTGTGTCCCGCCTTGTGCCTCAGGTGGCTGCATTCCTTCACAGTGGCTTCCTCCGTTTACCTGTTCCTGGGCTCTAGTAACACCACTGTCCCCCAGAGCTACAGGACTGCTGTGACTTCTTGGCTATGTCGCCATTCTTTGTGGGTCCTTACTCCTCCTGTCCCAGGTATTGATTTTTAACTATTTCATTCTGATCTTATGCCTGGCTGGCAGTTTTTGAGAGGAATTAGTCTTTGTTGGTGCATTTGTTTCCAGAAGAGGAAGGCACTGCCTGGTAGCAGAGTGCATTAGCCGACAGGCTGACTGTCTCGCTGCAGAGTCATGAACTGGTATTCTGAAAAGTACACTAGGTCTCATTGATCAGTGCTCAGAGGCCAGTCTCCTTCCTAAGTCGGTCTGAGCCACAGGAATCCGATGAAAGTCAGACTACAGGAGATGTTTGCTTGAGGCTCCTGGCTGTCCTGGGCTGGGGAGTCACTTACCTCTCATTTCCTATTACTCTCTAGTCATGTCCTCCTGGTCTCTTTGCTTATTTACCTTTCTTAAGACCAGTGTTTCTCATCCTTCCTAACACTGTGACCCTTTAATACAGTTCCTCATGTTGTGACCTCCCCAAACATAAAATTATTTTTGTTGCTACTTCATAACTCTAATTTTGCTAATGTTAGGAATTGTGGTATAAATACCTTTGTTTTCTGATGGTCTTTGGTGACCTCTGTGAAAAGGTCGTGAGGGGTTGTGACTTGCAGTGCAGGTTGAGAACTGTGGCTCAAGAGCCTTTAGACAGTGCAAGTGATTGAGGCTCAGCTTTGTCCTCTTTCATTGTAGCCTCTCCAAGGCAGTCTCATGCACCCACAAAACTTCAGTCGCTTTCCTGATGCTGGTGGATGCTGGATACACCTGTACTTCCAGCATCTGTCTGCCTGCCTTCCTTTCTTTCTTTCTTTCTTTCTTTCTTTCTTTCTTTCTTTCTTTCTTTCTTTCTTTTAAGGCAACGTTTCTCTGTGTAGCCCTGGCTGTGCTGGAACTCACTTTGTAGACCAGGCTGGCCTCAAACTCAGATCCACCTGCCTCCCAAGCGCTGGGATTAAAGGCGTGCGCCACCATGCCTGGCTGCCCTGACTCTTACTTGCCATCTTTCCCCACCTGTCCTTGATCATTCAGACTCTAAATATCTGTCCTAACCTAATTAGGGACAGATCTGCATCTGACAAGAACAGATTTATGTCTCATTGAGATGTGTGTGACCATATACCAGAGGAATGAGAGGCATCTCACCGGGCCTTGGGGCCAGGCTTGGATTTAGGTGGTGTGGAAATGAAACATCAGTTTTCCTTGGAGATGGCTTTCTTATATATCCTGAGCTAACCTTGTATTCTCCACGAAGCCCAAGCTGGCCTCAAACTGTAGATACATGTGCCTCAGCCTCCTAAGTCCTTGAGCAATGGTTTACTGCTCATGATAAGGTGTAGCTTTGTGTAAAGAGGCAACTAGAATGTCAATGTGAGGTAGACCCAGGCCTTGTTTACTTATAAATAATGAAGTTCAAATAAATGTAGAAAGGTATTTAGACATACCTTACCGGCACTTCTGAGGCTAGCGGGAGGTCAGGCTGTTTCTGTGTGTCACCATAACTCTTCAGGCCAGGTCATGCTTTTTTTCCTTCTGATAGTGGGAAAGTTTTCAAAATGAATTTGACAAATAAGAAGTGAGCAGTCACTCCAACAAAGGGACATTGTGACCCTTTCCAGCTAATGGGAGGCATTCCGTTTTCTGTTTACTTGGCAGCTGGCTCTGTCTGTGCTGCTGCTCTAGCCTGACAAATGGCAGGGCATATTTTCACATAGTCAGCAGGATCATTTTTATGGTCCTCTGTCTAACTTATAATGATCCCCTTGTGCTTTTCTCACTGGCCTGCTTTGATCTCCTTAGAGAACAACCTTAGATCTAGGCCTTTCACTCGCAGCCTTGGAGTTCTGCCTTTGTGCAGCGAGTTGTGGACACTGTTGTTGGAGAGGCATGGTCGCCTTACCAGCCTTCTCCAGCTCTGGGGTTGGTGGCCCTTGTCCTTGCCTCCTCAGGCACTGTCTGCTCTTCCCAGTCTGGGTGTTTTTGTCTGGTTCTATCATTCCACTATTCAGGTTAAGCTGTTAAAATAGCTGCTCCTTGTCCTCAGGATATAGACCAACTACCAAACTGCTGTATGCCAGGACATAAACAGACCTCACTCTGTCTGGCCGGCCAGACATGAAACCTAAATTAGGCATGGCCCTATCCTTTTCCTCCTGAGAGGTCACTGTGAACTTTGAACTTGGGCTTACCTTGACCGTCTCTGCTTTTCTGGCGGGGCGTGGGTGAAGAGATGGCCTTCTAAAGCACTGTTTATCTAGTTTTTGTTCTTGAATTCTCTTTCCTTCCTTCCTTCCTTCCTTTCTTTGTTTCTTTTTTTTTTTTTTTTTTTGAGACAAGATCTCAACTTGGTAGCTCTGGCTGTCCTGGCATTCTCAATGGAGATCAGGCTGGCCTTTCACTCACAGAGATCCCCCTGCTTCTGCGTCCTGAGTGCCTGAGTTGTTGAGATGGGTATCAGCATGTGGAACCTGGTTCTGAGCTAGCATGACACCTGCCTTTGAGAAGCTGGGTACATAAGCAGTGGCTTAGAATAATCCTGATCAGTGTCTTGTCTAAGCTTCTTTGAATAATCAACACTGAAGAAAAGGCACAATTTCTTTTAAAAAATTATGATTTTATATTTCTGAGTGTTTTGGCTGTATACGTGTGTGTGTGTGTGTGTGTGTGTGTGTGTGCGCGCGCGCGTACATGTACCACATGGTGTGTCATGACTGAGGAAGTTAGAAGAGTGTGTTGGATCCTCTGTTACTGGAGTTACAGACAGTTGTGAATTGCCATATGGGTGCTGGGAATTGAACTCAGGCCCTGTGAAAGAGCAGCCAATGCTCTTTGTTTTCTTTGTTTTTGTTTTTGTTTTTGTTTTTGTTGCGACAGGGTTTCTCTGTGTAGCCTTGGCTGTCCTAGACTCACTTTGTAGACCAGGCTGGCCTCAAACTCACATCGATCCACCTGCCTCTGTCTCCTGAGTGCTGGGATTAAAGGCGTGCGCCACCATGCCGGGCTCCAGCCAATGCTCTTAATTACTGAGCCATCTCTATTTCCCCCAAAGCACAATTTCTTTTTAAGAAGGAAAAGGAAAGATGTATGAGAGTCACAAATGGGAGTAAGGATGATTTTTGGGTTCATCAGATGGTTTTCCTGTTTGCAAAGGACTTGGGCATAGCAGAAGTAAGAATAGTGAAGGTGGGATGTTTCTAGAGGATGGGAAGGTGTTTAGTTGAGGAAAAGACACTCATCTAATGACGCCAGAGCACTTGCCTGGTTGTATTCAGGGCCCTGAGAAAGACCCCCAGGACTATGCTCCTCCACCCCCACTCCCCAGACTCCTAAGATGCATCAAGTTTGACATGACTTAATCATTCTAAAGGGTTTGTATGGTTCCTGTATTGTAGGAATCTTGAAGAAGGAGTATTTTGCAGCTGGGAAGCTTCTTGAGCTCCTGGTATAATGGAGAGTATGCTGGCAGACCCACAGCCCAGCAGCTTCAGTTGCAGCTCAGGCACCATCACGCAGTGGACTTGGAATAGCCTTGACTCGAGGCTTACCAACTTGGGAAGTGTATAAATATAAAACGCTCCCATGAAAACGCTGTCAGCACCCTTCAGTGTCGAGCACTGGAGGAAGGCTCTTGTGAAGGGAGAGCCTTCCACTGTGTTTATCATGTTGAGATCTCAGGTGAGAGCATGACAGCGAGAATGAGGACACTGGGTATTTCAGTTATCATTTACGACCTTCCAGCTGGTTGGTTAGAGTCCGTGACTGAGAGAGTGTGTCATTTTCTGCCTGCTGTAGTGAGGACTGTAAAGGGTTAGCTGATGGTGACTGAGTCCTGGGCAGAGCCCTAAGAGGATAAGGAGCTTGCTTGGCAGTTCCAGCAGAGGATCACAGCTACTTATATGTTCTTGGCTGAAGACTGGTCCTTAATCAGAGTCCTCTTCAACTGGATATTTGCTTTAGGGAGGGAATGGTGAGGAAGGAGCTGCCTACCTAGCCATCCTGACAAACCTAATGGAGAGTGGGTGAAATGCCAAAGCCAGATGGCCCTCACATCCAAAAGTCTTGTGACTGGAAATGGGACAGGATGGTTGGGAGTTTTAGGTACTTAAAGAACATAATGTGAGCTTAAGGCTCTCGGTCCATGAGGTCCCTCTACCGGTTATTCAAAGGAGTCCACAAGTACACCAGATGAGAACAATTGTACGGGAAGTCTGTCACAGACACCACATAACCAGAAAAGGCACCCAGAATCCTAAGGGGGTTGGGTGGGGGGAGCCAAAGCAGCTTTATGAAGGAGTACATTTAGGAGACAGTTAAAAGGCATCCCAGAAGTAATTTTTTCAAGAGAGATGGGACAGCATTTGGTGTAGTAAGCAAATGGGTTTCAGTTTTTTTTTCCCCCTGAGACAAGGTTTCTCAGTGTAGCCTTAGCTATCTTGGACTCTCTTTGTAGACCAGGCTGGCCTCGAACTCAAAGATCTACCTGCCTCTGCCTCCTGAGTGCTGGGATTAAAGGGGTACGCCACCAAGCCTGACTGAGTTTCAGTTTTAGCTTGTTGGAAAATACAGGTTGTATAGTCTGTCTGCCCACCCTGGCAGTGAATTTGCTAGACTAAAGCAGTGTTCATCAGACAAGCTTATATGGTGGCCATCTGTGGGTTACTGGATTATTCTGTGTACCTGAGATACTTAGCAGCCCCCCTGGAATAGTGGCCCAGAGATCTGGGTCTTTAGTTTTGGAGCCCCTGAGCCACTGCAACAGCTTATTTCTGAGAACTTTGTAGGATGCAGAATCGTTGTGGAGATAGCTGTTCGAGTTGGAAAACCATGAGCAGGAATGCCTCACAGAGGGCTGACAGTCTGATGAAACTCTGGCAAGTTGCAGAAGTACCTGTCAAGTATTTCCCTGAAAAGACATCTTCACATGCAGTCCCCAGGTTCTTAGAATGGGGCTCTGGAAAAAGGTATTCACAGAGGTTAAATGAGGCCAGTTGGGCTGTAGTCCAATATGACATTCTTGTCAGGAGAATTTTGTATACTGTTATGGCGTGAGGTCTGTGTGAAGATACAGGAAAGCCAGAAAGAGAAGACAGTGTGAAGAATAGGCCACGTGGAGGTGGAGTAGGGTCTCTCAAATTGTTTCTGCAATCCAGGGACTGTTGGGCAGAAACAGACAAGGAACAGCCCCATCTGCCAAGGTTTCAGAGTGCTCTGGCCCTGCTAACACCTGGACTTGGGTTTGGAAGTCTGCAGGCTGCGAGACATACATTCCATGTCCTGGGAAGGGAGTATTCATCCACTACTCTCAACATGCTGGAGTGATGGGAAGGGGAAAATCCATGGTTATTTAAAAATATTTTTGTTTTCACACAGCGATTTTGGTAAAAAGCATTTCACATTAATGGAAAATAACTGATGATTTGTTATAAACATGCCAGGTAACAGGGTTAGAGAAACCAGACCGCAGTGTAATCATAGCACTTTGATCTGCGTGTCAGAAACCCTGTCCTTCATGGGCATCTCTCTTCCCTCTCTCTGAGTAGGTTGAAGGTGGAGACAGTCATTTTCCTGGTACCAACACCATCATGTGCCATGCCAGCTACTTGGGGGAGAAATGTAGCAGGAGTTTGGTGATTTTGAGTTTTGCCAGCACTACAAAGTAAATTTAAGTCTACCCTGGGCAACCTTGCCTCATAAAAGAAAAAAGAGTGCTGGGGATAGAGGGCTTGCCGAACATTCTCAAGACCCTGGGTTCAATCCACAGTGCTATCAAGAAGCCAACTGCCACCACTAACAAAACAAAACAAAAACAAAACAAACAAAACATCCCAAATGCAAACGTATCAGGCTATATGTGGTGGTGCACACCTATAATCTCAGCCCTGGGGAGGCCGAGGCAGCTGGATTCTGGAAAGCACAGTGAACTCTGGTGATCTACACCCCTAAACAAAAGCCCAAGCTATATAAAGGCAGTTGTTCCAGAGGATTGCTGTTGAAATAGTCTGTGGCATAGATGGCTTTCTTCTATTACTAGTCTGTCTAGTGTGACACCCTCCATCCAGTTTATGTAGCTAGACATTTTCCTGTTTCAAATGCCAAAAGCAGGGGAAACAGGGAGGTTGGGAGACAGACACCCAGTTTTCATACAGAGTTTGTATAAGACACCTCAGTTCTGTGTAGCAGTCATTGCATTGTTTATGCTATTTCTGTGTAAACATTTGCAAAAGTAATTTTGTTTGTTTTTATGCATTGTTTTTATGACTGTTTTAGAGCTGCTGTGTAGACCAGGCTGGCCTGCACTCACATAGATAGATGTATGTGCTGCCTCCTGAGTGCTGGCATTAAAGGTGGCCGAAGGCAGTGCATTCTCTCCTCTCTCTGTCTCTCTCTTTTCCCTGAGACAAAGTTTTCCTCTGTAGTCCTGGCTGCCCAGGAACTTGCTCTGCAGAACAGGCTGGCCTTGAACTCAGAGATCTGCCTACCTCTGTCTTCAGAGTGCTTGGATTAAAGATGTACACTACCAACACATGGCTTAAAAGCAGTATATTCTTACGAAGAAGATCTCTGTCTTAACTAAAGTTGTATTTTTCTGTCCAAGTAGAAAGGTGAAGAATGTATAAAGAGGGAAAATATCCTAGGCACTTGGAGCGCAGCATAAAACAAAGCATGATAATCTCATGTGCTTTGGGTGGGGTAGGCTGCAGGCAATGGTCCCATCTGGCCACAAGGTGGCGGTCTGACACAGCCAATACAACTGGTTAGGTATGGACATAGTCCTGAACAGTGGTCTGGAATTTTCTGGGATTCCATATTGTGACATGGACCTTGTTGAGCCTGCTGCTTCGATAGAAAACCTTCAGTAAGTTCACATAAAGCTACACAGAGAGGAATTTATCATAATGAAAGTGTTGGGTGGTTAAAACTAGTTTCTATGTATTTTTACATGACAAAGTTTATAGAGATTTAATTACTTCCCTCCTTTCAGCTGTGTTTGAGTAGCAGTGTTTAATAATAGAAGCAGACAGTAAGAGCTGCACAGAGAAAAATCTAAGCTACTGATAATTTTATTATTTATGTCTGGTTATGTGGTGTGTATTTCATAGTTCATATATGATTATAATGTACATATACATATGTGTAAGTAACATTCAACACGGTTACATATATTCAACAATATTATTTTTAAGTAAAAAAGATCCATTGCTTGTTGGTTTCACGGGTGGTCAGGACTAGTGGGACAAAGAGTTCATATAGTATGGCATACCTGAAAAGTCAGAGAAGAAAACTCTGACGTAGGGAGAATAAATAGCCCCACGTGGCTTGCATGTTTCTAGGAAATGTGAAAGGGAGCTTGCCAGCCAGTTTCATAATCTCCAGCTTGTCTGTTGACCTTTGGTTCTAATCTTCCTTCTTGGACAGGGTCTCAAGGAAATGGAGACACTCTCCTTGTTTCTTTCTCCAGGACACTTGGGATGCCAAGTAGTTCTGGGCAGTCCCTGGGGCTCTTTGTGTGAGTGTCCCCTGCCCGCTCAGACCTTGGGAGCACAAAGCTTTGCCCCTTCCTTGGCCTGCCGTTCGTGAGCATCATCCTGTAACCCTTTCTCCTTGAGGTGGGGGTGTGTGCTTTTCCATATGTTCTCAGAGGCGCTCTCCTTACTCAGTTGGTTCCACTGGCTTCCGTCCATCCTCTCACAGTGCTGTAGCTGAGCTCTCTTGTCCACTGCGCTTCCTCTCCTATCACTAGTAATGAGAGCTGAGGCTGTGGACTTGAAGTACTTGCTTTTAAAGTATGATTTCTATAAAGCCTCACCCAGGAACCTTGTTAGAAATGTAACTTCTTTGGGCTAGAGAGATGGCTTAGTGGTTAAGAGTTCTTGCTGCTCTTGCAGAAGGCTAGGATTTGGTTCCCAGCACTGGTAACGCACAGCTATTTTTAACTCCAGTTCCAGGGGATCCAACACCCTCTCTGGCTTCCATTGGCACCAGGCGTGAACATGGTACAGATACATACATACATGTAGGCAAAACAGTTATACAGTTAAAAAAAGATTTATTTACCTTTATGTGTATCTGTGAGTGCTTGCATGTGTGTGTGCGCACCGCATTCATGCTTGGTGCTGAGGAGGCCAGGAGTGGGAGTCAGAGTTACAGATACTTGTGAGTTGTCGTGTGGGTGGGAACAAAACTCTGCAAGAGCAGCCAGTGTTCTTAGCCACTGAGCCATCTTTCCAGCCCCTACCTATAAGTCTTAAAAAAAAAAAAAAAAAAAAAAAAGAATTGTAATCTATCCCCCTCCATGAGGAGCTACGGGCAGTTACTGGTTGCAGGGGGACGGGGAGCCGTTTTCTTTAATGATGTAGTCTCTGGTAAGTTGCCTACTCTCTATGTTCATGCAACAGCAATTAACTCAGGAGGTCATAAAAATATCCAAGCAGCAACAAAGATATGCAAGTAGGAGGAGGCTTCTTGGTGTAAGGCGATCATCAGGAATGGGAGGGGCATGAGAGTGGATAATGGGGGTGGAAATGGGCAAAATGTAGTCCATACGTTCATGAAATTGTTAATAGAAAAAATTACCTTACAGGAAAGAGATGTAAGCTCTGAGGCCCACCTGAACCCATGGAACCACAGACTCCATGCACCAGGCCAAGTCCTCTGAGATCCTAGCATATTAGGCTCTAGTCAGCCACCAACTCTTAGCACTTGTTCTCAAACCTTGTATATATTGGCAACAGGAAAAGAAAAGAAAAGGTTTGATTTCTTAGCCTTGAGATCAAACTCTTAAAAAGTTGAATTAAGTATCCAATTTTTTAAGACATCAGTATTTCTGTAGTATGACCACATTTAAAGTTGATAATAATGCTTTTCATTGATCTGTTGATGTGGGTGTCTTTTGGGTTTTTTGTTGGCCATTTGACTCATAAGTAAATAATTATGGTGGAGAGGAAGTGCTGCGTAGTCACACCCCTCACTGTAGCACTTTCTCGTCTTGATCTCCGCTGCTTCCGCCTGCACCGGCTACTACTGCAGTAGTTCCCATTACTCAGTCTGCCAGTTGGTGGGACGTGCTTTGTGAGTCAGCTCTGCTGGCACCAGCCACTCATGAGATGCCTTCTGCTTTTTATGGCACAGATACACGTTTGTGCCATGAGATAGTTGGGCTTCTCAGCTCTGCCTGCAGTACTTTAAATAACTCATTTTCTTGAGGCCTTAAGTACACGTCTGGCAGTAAATGAGGTCTTAAAATCACAAAATAAGATAACAGGAGAATTTGAGGACTGGAGGCAATTCAGTACCACAGTGTGCTTAGTGTGCACAGGTCAGGGGTCACTCCCCAGAGTCTATCTCCACCACCCCAATACAATTTCTGTATAGCCTGAAAAATGGAAGCGAGCTTAGAAATAGGACTATAAGAATGTTGAATGTGATTTGACATGTCTTGAGTATTTTTCTGTCTCTTCTAGACCTGGAAAGGAAAGAACAAGAATTAGAGCAGCTGAGATTGGACTGTGAACACTTCAAAGCCCGGCTAGAAACTGCACAGGCAGACAGCGGGAGGGAGAAGAAGGTAGGCTTCTGGGTGAGGCTCCTGCCGGTGGCTGGGCCCTGAAGGCGCTGCTGGTTTGCTCCCTTCTGCCCCCAGGAGCTTCTGGTCTCCATTTTCTGTTAACCCTCAGGGGACTGGAGTTTCAAATATGTATACTTTGAGTAGCTTGGAAGGTAGGTGAACTGTTAGCAACAGCCATTTAACGTGTAGATCCTTAACTTCCTTTTAATTAAAATATATTTTGTACATTTAGAGTATGTCTATGCATGAGAACGTGTCTGCGTGTATATGTTTGTGTCTATTGTGCAGGCATGTGTATGTCTCACTCTGTATGGAGTTCGGAGGACAACTTGTGGGAGCTGGTTCTTTTTTCCCATGTGGGTTCTGATTTGGTGGCAACTACCTTTTCCCAATAAGCATCTCACTGGCCTCCTTTTAATTTTTAAATTTAAAAGGCCCTTTCAGCTGGATATGATGGTGCACGCAGCACTTGGGAGACAGAGGCAGCTAGATCTCTGTAAATTTGAGGCCAGTCTGGCCTATATAGTGAGTTCCAGGGCAGCTAGGGCTACATAGGGAGACCCTGTCTCAAACAAAGTAAAACGAAAACAGTCTAATTAATTTGGGCATGATTCATTGAAACTCAGCAAATAGCTAATTTTATTTTACTATTGGGGAGACTATATTTTTCTTTTTCTTTTTTCCATGTTAAAACACATCTCTCCCAACAGGGTTTATTTATCTAATAGGGCTGATTAACAGGTAATCTCTGGGACAATCTGCTTATAAATAAATACCACTAGAAGACCTTTACTTTTACCTGCATCTATTTTATGCTGAGTTTATTCCTGTGCCGTCAGCTTTTGTTTCTTCAGTTTCTTCTGGGATATCTTTCTTCTGTGCCACCTCCTCTGGCTTTGGAGCAGTCTGCTCCTTTTCAGTGAGGATCATCTCAGTGTGGCAGGGGGAGCTCATGTACAGGTTAAACTGCCATGGGCTCTGTAAGTTCATTGGCGCATCTTAAGGGCCTTATTCACCTAGATGTGCTCAATGACCAGGGAATCTACATCTAAACCTTTAAGTTCAACATTACTTTGTGCATTTTTAAGCATGTGCAGCAAAAATTCAGCCCTCTTTTTTGGCCACCGACTCTTGAGTCCAGCTCCACTGTTTGGCCTGGGAACATCTCTCTGCTACACCATTATACCACCAGAACAGCACACATTGCTTCTTTAAAGTGACATCTTTCAGATACTTATCCTTGATGGCCTGGGCAGTTTTCCAGGTGTTCTTAAAGTGAACACGAAAATGTGAACCTTTTTTTGTTTGTTTTTTGTTTTTCGAAACAGGGTTTCTCTGTGTAGCCTTGACTGTCCTGGACTCACTTTGTAGACCAGGCTGGCCTTGAACTCACAGCAGTTCACCAGCCTCTGCCTCCTGAGTGCTGGGATTAAAGACGTGTGCCACCACACCTGGTTAAGATTTGAACCTCTTGATTAGCATGATTTTATAGGGTTTTCTGGGTCAAGAGAATAGTGAAGCATCTTCACAGGTCACCTCTGGCCACTTACAGGAAGAGTGACTATATTTTTAAAAATTATTTTATGTGCACAAGTATTTTGCTTGCATGTATGTTTGTGCATCATGTTTGGGCCTGGTTTTCCCAGAGGCCAGAAGAGGGTATCAGATCCCCTGGAACTGGAGTTACAGTAAGCTGCCATGTGGGTGCTGGAACTGAACCCAAGTCCTCTGTAAGAGCAGCAAGTGCTTTTAACTGCCGAGGCACCTCTCTAGCCCCTGTAATAGTTTTGAAAATATTTTTACAATTGGATGGCATACGTTCCTTAATCCCTTATAAAACTAGTTCTTTGCTTCCATTTGTAAAATTTTGGGCTTGCATATCATTGTACTGTAAAATAGTAAACCAATAATAGTGCTAAGCAGTGACAGCTGGTGTGTTTTGGATATTTGCTGTGTGCTAGCAGGTACACAGCCATTTGTGTCCATGTGTTTCCATCACAGGCATATCAGCAGGTATTACTCCTGTACACGAGATTGACTATCTGGCCCAGGGCCATACTGCCTGGGTGCTAATGTCCTAGGGGATTCTGAATGTTTGTGGCTGTTGTCAAGGTTTTTGAAAACTGGTAGATTGGGCTGGTATTTTAATGCTGAGCCAGCAGTACATGGCAAGAAAGAACACCTGCTTAAGTCTGGGTTAGGTGTGTGTGAACGACACTAAGCTGAAGTTGTAGCTTTGCTACATTCCATTAAGCTCAGGTGATAAGCTGCAAGACAGCCTGGTGCTTTCAGGCTAAACACGACAGCCTAAAGTTGGCCAGTAGGCAAGGAGGAGTTGATAGACATTGAAAACACATCCCAGAGCTTGGAAGCGAGAGTGAGCGGACCTCTGAGTTCAAGGCCAACCAGGGCCACATAGTGAGTTCCGTGACATCCACAGGTGACTGGTCTGAGGTCTGTGAAACTGTGAGTCAGGTGAAGTTTTCTTCATTTTGATTTTTTTTCTCCTAGGTATTTGCCACAGCAATAGAAATACTCTGCTTTATACAGAGTGTTGGTGTTGGAGCAGGGCCATTGCTGTGACTAACCTGGCCATGTGGTTTGTGAGCCTTGGAGCTAGTTTGTAGGAGGGATTTGGAAAACTGGACATGTGAGCTAGAAAACTCGTAAAATACTGTGAGTAGAGCTTAATGAGGATTATGGCAGGAGCTCGGAAGGCTAGAAACACAGAGTGGAGGCTGGAATCAAGGATTCCATTGGGAATTGTTCCAGCCACGCTCCATTATGGCAGGGAACTGGCCTTCCTTGTGCCTGTGCTCTGAGACTCCACGGGAGGCTGAGTTCAAAGGTAATTGAGCGAGTCATCTGAGAGAAGCATTTTATTTTTAATTAAAGTATTGCATAATTTCTCCTTCCACTTTTTTCTTTATTAATCTTCTCATGTCTCCCAATCCCTGCTCCCTCTCAAATTCATGACCTGTTTCTCTTTAATTGCCGTTGTTATACAAGTACACATGCACGTACATACATACATGAATAAAATGCAGCTTCTGAGTCAGTTACTGTATGCTTGCATGTATGTGAGTTAGGGCTGACCACTTGGCGTGGATAGTCAGTCAGGGGCTGCTGCCTGGGGAAGACTAACTCTCCTCTCAGCAGTTGTAAATTGCTTGTAGTTCTTCATGTAGGGGCAGGCCCTGGGAGCTCTTCTCACTCACAGTAGTATGTCAACTCGTGTTACAACTGTTTAGGCAGCCATATTGTAAATTCTTCGGTGATATAGCTTCCTTGCCATGTTTAGAAGACCCAGTTTCCCAATGGACTTTGTGGCCCTGTGCTTCTTACAATCTTACCAATCTCTCCAAAAAGGAAATTTTAAGGTAGTCTAGCATTTGGGCTCTCAGGGGTTTTGCTGCCCAGTTTTAGCCTGATTTATAATGAGCATTTAGAGCAAAAACCAGGGCAGAAAGATTTTTAAAACTGTCTTTAAAAAAAAAAATCACATTTAAAGTTGGGACCAATAAATGGATAGAGAATCATTAGAGACTAGCACCATTGTATGTACCAAGACTATAGAAAAGGTGCCTTGAGGGCAGGTCAGTGGTCAGGGAGGGCCGACTCAGTCTACAGTCCAGAGTATAACCTGGGGTTACATTGTTCTGTCAGGCATTTGTCAGTAGTGGAAGACTAACAACATACCAGGTCAGTACTGAAAAGGTGTGTGGGGCAGACACATTGTGAACAGGCAGATCAGACTGAAGAGGGGTGGGAGCTGGACTGTGCTAGCGGAGTGCTTACCATGACCGAGGCCTTGGACTCATCTCTAGTACTGTATAGAGTGGGCATGGCGGTGCACACCTAGCACTTGGAACTTAGAGGCAGGAGGGTCAGAAGCTCAAGATCATCCTGTTACGTAGTGAGGTCGAGATCTGCCTGGGCTACATAAAACTCATTCCAAAAACAAACTCCAAACAAGTAGAGCTAAGTTCTTCCCAGGTGTTCTGTATTCCCAATAGCTGTGCCTGTCCTGCAGTGCTGAGGTCTTTTGCCCTGGCCAAGACCCTTCCTCTGGGCAGCCTCTGCACCCCAAGAGCAGGCATCCAGTCTCAGCTCTCTTTCCATGATCCAACTTAGTCGGTGCACTGAAGGAGAGGAAACGACTCCATTAGTTTTAGCAAAGCCCCTGCATAACAGCCCCAAGGGGAACAGGAATTGCCACTTGCATAACACACTCATGTTCTTGATTCCATGCTTTTCTTACATACTAGACTCAGTCATTTCTGTCTTGCCTTTTCTTTCTTTCTTTCTTTCTTTCCTTTTTTTAGGTTTTTTTGAGATGGTTTCTCTGTGTATCCTTGGCTGTCCTGGAGTTGCTTTGTAGACCAGGCTGGCCTCAAACTCACAGAGATATGCCTGCCTCTGCCTCCCAAGTGCTGGGATTAAAGGCGTGTGCCACTACGTTGGCCCCGTTTCTGTCTTTTCATAAGGACTTTTACCCATACTGAAGCACTTATTGGCAGTAGACTAATTCAGTCTTCTAGTTGCTGGATTCTTTCCTGGTTCCTCATCTCTAAAATAAGCTTCCAGTCCGTGCCTCATGATCTATACAGGCCTGGGCAGGGACCACAGACAGGGCTACAGAAAAGACAGCTGCCAGGGACAAGTGGCCTTATTTTAGCCAGCTTGCTTATCCCTGTTCAACCAGTGAGCTGTTCAACAGGAAACTTGACTGGAAATAGAAAAATAGTTGAAACTAAAATATCCCTCATTTCCACTACGGCCAGAGCACTAGGACAGTGACAGTGACAGCACTTGTGGTGCTTGACGTGCTTGAGGCCCTGACCATTCATTCCATCATTCAATACAGGCGTTTACTGAAAGGCAGCTGCAGCTGCTGTTCCTCCTCCTTGTTTGTTTGTTTATTTTTGAGATGGAATCTTGCTATGGAGCCTGAGCTACCTTCAATTCTATGTAGCTTAGGCTGGCACTGAATTTTGATCTTCCTCAGCCTCTCAGCACTGGAATGAAAGGCATTTACCAGCGTGTTTGGCTGCGTGCACTTTTATCTGATGTTGTGTACCTTTCCCCATTAGCAAATCAGCTAAGATAGAAACTGTCAGTTTTCTGTTAATATTTTAGTTTCTATATTTTTAATTTGTTAAGAAAGAGCTGCTATTTTAAGATGCTAAAAAGGAAGTTGTTGCAAACATTAATTCAGTGTTTCAAGAAACTTTAAAAAATATTTTAAAATTTATGTGTATGTGTGCCTGTGTGAGTTTATGTGCATCATGTGTGTAAGGTGCCCCTTGGAGGCCAGAAGAGAGAGTCAGATTCCCTGGAACTTGAGTTAAAGGTTGTTGTTGTTGTTATTATTACATGGGAATGGAGCCTGGGCCCTCAGCAGGAGTAGTATACGCTCTTAAATAATGAGCCATCCCTCCAGCCCTTCAAGGAACCTCAAAAGAAAACTTAGGTGGTAGTATAATCCAGCTAAAATCTAAAATGAACTATACAAAGATTTTAGAAGGGATCTTTATTTGGTACTTGTTTTAAAAGTTTATGCAATATTTTATGTGCTATGTATTCATACATATAACATGTTTGGATCAAATCCACCCCTGTTCCTTCCCCTTTAATTCTTCTCCTATCACACCTGCATCGCTTTCCCTCCCAGCTTCGTGTGTACTCTTGAGCTTGCACACGCTCTCTTGCTCCCACACTGTCCCCACCTCTCTTAATGCCCACTGAGTGCTGTCTGTAGATGGGTGTGAGGGTACCTGTAGGAGCATGAATAGATCCAAGGGGCCATATTGGTGAAGACATTGCTTCCCTTCTTCCAGCAGCCATCAGCTGCTAATAGTCCTTCAGATAGTGGTGGGATCTCATGAGGTCCTCCTCATCCATGCTGGGGTTTGGGCTGACTTGACCTTGTGCAAGCCTTGCACATGTCCATGAGTACCATGAGTTCATGTGTGCAGCTGCACTGTCCTGTCCAGCACATACAGTTTTGATACAAACTCTATTCCTTCAGGCTATTAAAATTGTTCTTCCCTCTCTTCTACAATGATCCCTGAGTCAGTCATATTCTCTCTCTCTCTCTCTCTGTGTGTGTGTGTGTGTGTGTGTGTGTGTGTGTGTGTCTGAGATATACATGCCCTATTTAGAGCTGAGCACTCTCATGTTGACCAGTTGTAGGTCTCTGTATTAGTTGCCATCTTTTCCAAAAAGAAGCTTCTCTAATAAGGGTTGAGAGGTGCACTAATCTTTAGGTATAAAGATAAGAGTGTAGGGTAGGTTATTACTATGCCCATTTAACAGAATAGTTGTACTGTTCTTCCCAGAACCTAGGACTTAGACTCATTTAACAGTCAGTACCACGAAATGGATTTTGTCTTGTGGAGTGAGATTTGAATCTAACAAGAAAGTGGTTGAGTACCGCCATACCATTTTTGCCACTATTGCACCAGCGTGTCTGTCTACCTTGCCAGGCCAGTCATTACTGTAGCTTGTAGGGGGTCACAGCTGAGTAAGACTAATGATGCTTCCCTGCCCCCTGCCATAGTATGCACAGAACCCAACACTTCTTCCCTATTTGATTGGATTATTTGTCCTCTTTTAGATACAGTAGTCCTTCTGCATCTTAGTGGAATCAGTTCCAGGACCCCTCGTGGATAGTCCTAGGGTGTTCAGGACCTTTCTATGAATAAATGCAGTATTTGCATACAGCCTACACATACATACCTTAATTTATTAAATTGTTTGTGCTATCTAATTCAATGAGAATGCTGTATAAATTGTTACTATACTTGGGTCAGGGGGATGGGTTATTTGGTAAAGTACTTGCTGTGTGAGCATGAGGCACTGAGTTCAATTGGTAGCACCTACCAAAAAAGTCAGGTGTGGTAGCTTTAGACCCTATCAGCTGAATCAGAGGATCTGGAACCTGTAAGGTATGGCAGGCCTTTATATGTGTTGGATACAGTTTTTCTTAGCTTTTGGCTTCCCTCCCCCCCCCCCCCTTGATAGAATATTGCTATGTATTCTGTCAATTCTGTCCTTTGATGTCTTGTGTGCTGGGATTACGTGTGTACTACCATGCCTGGTTGAAGTTTGAATGTTGAAATTTACCCTATTACTTAAAAAAAAAATGGATCAGGATTTTTGTTGTGATATATTTTAAAAATTCTGTACTTGCAGTTTCAAATAAATGATTTTAAGTATGTAGCAAGCAGAAGTAAAAGAACAAACAGCAAGTAACAGATAACATCATCAAATGTGGCTGGTGTAGTCTGATGGAGAGCAAACAATGGCAGCATCATTCAGTGGAGGCTTGCGACACCAGAGGAAATGGACTGAGGGTGAAACAGATAGCTGGAGCTACTGGTTGGAGGGCTCTCCATTTAGTTCCCTCTGAAAGCGTGTTACACTGTGGGTCAACAGTATTAACCTCTGTTGGAAAGGGTTCATCTTCTCACTGTTCTCAAGGACACAGTGTTTTTAATCCCCTTAGCTACTTGCTGTTTTTCCTTGTTATAGAGCTGGAAAGAGAAGGCTGACCCAGGGCAGGCCAAATTTTGGAGGACATTTCACATAAACATGTTAGAGTCTGAGACAAGGGAGGGCTTGCCCTTTCCCAGTATTCTTTCAGTAAGCCTCAAAAGCATGACAATTTGCCAGTATGATGTTGTGATGTGACACAACCCAGAATTGCCTGGGAAGAGAGGAGTGGTTGTCTAGATCAGTTCATGTCTGTGGGGTTGTCTTGATTGCATTAATCTAGGTGGCATGGAAGACCCACTCTGAATATAGGTGGTACCATTTCACGGTCTGGATTCTGATCCGTGTGAGAGTGAAGAAAGTTAACTGAAAACAACTAAGTATGGGTGTGTTTATTTACCTCCCCTATTGACTGTGGATGTGATGGAGGGAAGAAATGAGAACAAAGTATAATGAGGCATATATGCATATCTCCATCCATCTCTCTCTATCTATCTATCTATATCTCTCTCTCTATCTGCCGTGATGAAACCCATTTCTTTGTCAGCTCAGTTACATATGTGTGAAGGGCAGTCTAGAAATCCAGACTGCATTAAGTCAGACGTGAAAAACGCATAGTTTTACATTTTTTGATTTTTAAAAATTTTAGTTATTTTTATTATATATGCATGATTATTTTGCTTCCATGTATTTATGTGTATCATGTGCAAGCCTGGTACTCATGAAGGTCAGAAGAAGGTGCTGGACCCTGGAACTGGAGTTACAGCCATTGCTAGCCACAGTGTGTGTGCGAGGAATTGACTCTGTATCCTCTGCAAGACCAGACAGTGCTCTTTACCACTCAGCCATCTCTCCAGTCCCATCCCTGATTCTCTTGAAATCCCAGGCAAAAAGCCCCTTTCTTATCATTATTTGCATATTGACTTCTTTAAAAGAAAAAAACCTAATATAATTTAAATTGTGGTTGAACTAATTATGTTTGATATAAATGAATTTACCTAGGTTTTCATATTTTTCAGTTTATTGCTCCCTCTTTGGTGGTGCTGGGGGTAGAACCCAAGACATTCTGTATGACAGGCAAGTGCTCTGCAACTGAGGGACACCCCCATTCCAGTTCATCTCTCAGGAAATGCTGTCTCCTTCAAGGGAGTTGTAGCACCAGAGAAGCATGGTCATTGGGGAGGAGAAGCTTGCATCAGTCACCTGAAGAGAACTCCTCGGGATGTGCCGATGGGAGAGTCATTAGGAGAGTGGTTGTCTTCTTCCCTTAATGCTCCTGTCTGAGTCTGGCCCAGCTTCAGGTGTTCCAGGCACTGCTGGAGGGAGGGCAGGAAACCCTCCCTGCCTTCCATGGTCTTGCACTGAGCCTGAGCGTGTCTGGGGTACCCGCCTCCACAGCCTTCCTGCCTGATCTGGTGTCATTTCACAGCATACATGCTTCTCGTATTTTCCAGCACCTTCAATGACTCTCTGATGAGGGCTTCCTCATGATGCCTGATTAGCGCAGCCGTTCTCCCCTTCCTAACACTGCAGCCCTTTGATACAGCTCCTCCTGTTGTAGTGACCCCAGCTATAAAACTGTTCCCTTGTTACTTCATAGCTGTAACTTTGCTACTGTTATGAGTCATAATGTAAATGTCTGTGTTTTCTGTGAAAGAGTCATTTAACCCCCAAAGGGGTTGCGCCCCTCGGGTTGAGAACCACTGGCCTAGGAGACTTCCTACAGTTTCTTTCCTAAACTCTATGTGGTGTCTGCCAGTGGAGTGAATCTTTGGCAGCGACAAGCTTCTTCAGTAGAAATGCTGTGTAGTGTAGGCGACATGTTAGGTTGCTGCTTTGCTCCAGAGTCTGGAAGTGCTGCTGTGGGTGTGGTCACCCAAGCCTCCTCTAGTTTTCTCTTTACTTGAATGGATGAATTTAGCTCTTTGTAGTTATCCATAAGCTGTAGAGCAGGCGTGTCCTCTTCTCTAAGCTTGGAACTTAACTGTTTAGATGTGGACTGTGGCTCAGTAAGGGTTAGATTCTACTTGCAGCTGTTTTCTAGAATTTTAAATCCTTTCTTTCTTTCTTTTACAGTATTGAAAAAAATACATTTTTTTAATTGTTTAAACTCATAATCACCATTCAGCAGTTCAAGCCTGCCCTATGTTGCACCCACAGTGAAGGCTATAGCATGAGCAAACCCGTCCCCAGGAAGGCACGCTGGAAGTGTCTAAATGCTTTCTTTCTGATAAATATCATTGTGAAAAACAACATTTGAAAAACAGTTTTAAGATTGAATACTAGTATCTGTTTTCTTGTTTTGTTTTGTTGTGAATTTAGGAGAAGTTGGCTCTTCGACAGCAGCTGAATGAGGCAAAACAGCAGCTCCTCCAGCAGGCAGAGTACTGTACACAAATGGGAGCAGTCACTTGTACCCTCCTCTGGGGAGTCTCCAGCAGTGAGGACGTTGTCAAAGCCATTCTTGGAGGAGTAAGTTGTCTGGCACTGTTGAACGTGCCTTGTGACTGGAAGAGACAGCATGTCTGCTGTGACATTGACTGCTGAGCCCTGCCATGCTCTAACTTTGTAAGATTCATTCATCAGGTGGTGGCCAAATGCCTGCTGTTCATTGTGTCACCTGGTGCTCTGGGGCTGTGTAAAATAAGCACCATCCTCTCTGTTCCAGCACCCAAGGGGAGTTTCTCTGAACTGACCACTTCAATGTTATACATAATTCACACTGCTCATGTATATTTTACCTCATGGGCAATATAGTAATTAAAATGTTGTATTATTTGACATATATATGCATCTAATGTATGTATAGTATTTATATACGCGTATGTTAGGAAACTTCCCATAAGGAGAGGAATTTGATGAGACTTGATGAGTTGGTAGAAATGGCAGAAAATTGTAAAGACAGTTCTAAAAGACAGAATCAATCAAATCAAGGGTATAGATAGGGTCAGAAGTCTGTCTTGCTTTAGGATTGAGGGGAGGTCATTTGATGGAGTGGAGAGTTCATACACTGAAGCAGTGGGAGAGAAAGCTTATTGGGCATTGGAATGCCATTTTGTGATAGGAGATAAGTGGACGATGGCTTTGCCCTGAGGGTTGAGGGCTGTGGCATCTTCAGGTGCTTTTGAGTGAAGGAGTGATAGGACATGGGCACATGACTATGAGTGAATGAGGGTTAGGGCTGAGGCATGCAGCTCTCTGCAGGGCAGCTGGGGAAAAGGAGATTAGTGAGAGCTGTGTGATGAAGACAGATGTGGTGTCAGGGTGCAGTTGACAGCTGAGGGAGGAAAGCACCTGCAGCAGGTTGAGTTTGACTCTGGAGAAGGAATAGAGTGGAGGGGGTGTTTGGCAGAAAGCCAGAGACACACTAGTTACCACTTTGAGGGCAGTGTACGAGGGAGGTCTTAAATGTCCTATAAAAAGTTTGTTGAGTTTTGTTAAAGTGTAATTTCCAGGGCTGCATGAGACTTTGTCTTAAAAATAGAGATAATTTTGATGTAATTTCCCCACTGGACTTTCACAGGTCGTTTGTTTCTTAGATTTCTAGAGTTGGGAGACCCAACTCTAGTCCAGTCTTAGACTGTCCTATCACCCAGGAGGTTCCTTATGCTGTCTCTCAGGCTTTGTTGTTTGTTTTTACATTCTAAAATGTGCCTTGGTTGTGAATGACTCCTGACAATTTTATGCACACGTACATGCATGTGCACACTTGTACACAGTGTATCTCAGTCACGGATAACCCAGGTCCCCTCCTATTTTCTCCTTTCACTTGCTTTTTTACTCATGCATCACTAAGTCCAGTTAGTGCTGCCTGCATGTGCATGTGTGGGGGCCATCCACCAGAGCAGGGACCCAGCAGTGCACACAGTGCTGAAGAGCGGTGACTCCCCGGCAGCCATTGGTTGTTACCACTCCTCAGTAAGGCAAGGTGAGGCTAGAGTGTGCACTGCCTCGATTTGTACAGGTCTTGTGGAGGTCTTGCACAGCTGCTGTGAGCTCATTAGTGCAATGGTCCTGTCATGTCTGGAGGAGAGCACTTCACAGCACTCCTTTTTATCCTCCAACTCTGACCTTCTTTCCACCCAGTCTTCTGTGATGTTCCCCAAGCCTTGGTGTGTGGGCTTGATATAGATGTCTCACTTAGGGCTGAACACTCACAAGTCACTTATTCTCGCCACTGTGGCCAGGTGTGACGCCAGCATTGATGGCTTTCCTCCCTGGGAACTTTGAGTGGTGGGACAGGTTTCTTATGATTGCTTCTGTAATTGTACCCTTCTTTCTTCTATATGGCTTACACATTTGTTACATTAGCTTGTTATTTTACTTTATGTTATGTTATTGTTACTTTATCTGTTTTTGTTTTTTGAATTTTTCAAAATGTTGTTACACTGGCTTCTAAGGAAAGATGTGACATGTCTATTCTTTTATTTTCAGGACAAAGCATTGAAGTTTTTCAATATCACTGGTCAGACAATGGAGAGTTTTGTGAAGTCATTGGATGGGGACATCAAGGAGGTTGATTCTGATGAAAATCAGTTTGTATTTGCATTGGCTGGAATTGTAACAAGTAGGTAATTTTTAGACACAGTGCCACATAACAGGGTTGATACGTACAGTTAGGTGTGTGTGTGTGTTCATTATCACTTATTAGAAATAACTGGTTTAAAGGAAACAAAGATTTGGTTGTTGGTTGGTTGCTATTTATTTTTATACATAAAAGAATAAAAGCTCCAGATTGTACATTTAACTGCTTGTTACTTGGAATCCTTGCTGTTTTACTCATGACTGGCTAAGGCAAAAGCTGTGAGCTGAGCTTAAAACTAAACTCCAGTTAAAGGACTCTAAAATTGTGCCTTTTCAGTAAATTTTCCCTGGAAGCTAATAAATGGAACCTCTCACTGAAGAAATGGCAAAGGAATTTTATAGCAAAACTGTGGAGGATCTGGGCATGGCGGCACAAGCCTGCAGTTTGAACATTTAGGAGGCCTTGAGGCAGGAGGATTAAGAATTTGAGGCTACCCTTGGCTATATAACAAGATTCTGTTTCAAACAATAAATTAAAGTAATACTCCAACCCTCGAAAATGTGAGTGATAAACCAGAGAGCAGTGGTTCTTGGTAGAGTAGCACCAGTGTGCATGGACGCTATTTTTTCCTGAAGTTGGCAAAGTGGTGAAATAGTGGCCTCTCACCTCTGTTTTCTCCTGTGTACTTGATGGATTAATTTTTGCTGTTACTGTAAGGAAAAATCACCCTCTTGTCATTGCATAATTGTTATGTGTGTATGCATATTCATGTATTATACAGTTGTATGTGCAAGGGCACGTGTGTGCACTGTGTAGAGGCCTGAGTTTACAGTGGATATCTTTGGTCACTCTCCACTTTATTTATCATGCAAGCAGAACGCTGTTTGCATAATAAATAAATCAGTCTTTTTAAAAGTCTCTTAAAAGTTGCTGGTACATATTTATTTATTTTTGTTATTTTGAGACAGGATTTCTCTGTGTAGCCTTGGCTGGCCTGGACTTGATTTGTAGACCAGGGTGGCCTCAAACTTATTGTTTTAAGATTTATTTTTATGTGTATGAGTGTTTTGCCTGTATATATGTCTATGTGTCACATGTTCACATCTGTGGAAACCAGAAGAGGCTGTTAGATCCCCTAGAACTGGAGTTACAGATGGTTGTGAGCCATCATATGGGTGCTTGAAATTGGACCAAGGTTTTCTGGAAGAGCAGCCAGTGCTCTTAACTGCTGTGCTGTCTCTCCAGCCCCCAGTGGTACTTCCTGTTGGGTGGGTGCTGGGAGTCCAGTACTCTGGCTTGGCTGGCACTTTGGCTGAAGCAGGGCAGCTCTCTGTACGTTCATCACATCATCTGTCCTTTCAGTCATCCTGTCTAAGTCTCCTTAGACAGGTCCAGCGTCAGGCCTTAAAGGCTGGATTTGTACATTTGATGATGTGTTCTCTCTGCAGGTGACCTCAGAGGTCTACAATCCATGTGTTTTGTTGCTTTGCTAGGTTATGAATGTAAGCTGCTTCAATTTCTGGTTGGTATACCATGAAGCAGGCAGTCAGTTAGAAGGTAGAACAGCCTACTGCCCACCATTCAGGCTCATTTGGCTTTTTCTCACAGTAGGACATGTAAATTCTCACGAGCCTGCTAGAAGGGCAACTTGCATTTTTTTGCCTGAAAAGGTTTCAAACTCTGGTGGTGCATTGCATAAGTGGGTTTGTGTCACAGAGGTTTGTACCTTTCAGTTACTAGAGCCATTCAGTAGGGATAGCAGCACTGTGGAGGCCACAGTGAAAATGCCATGATGCGTGTGTGTGTGTGTGGGTGAGAGGGAAGCTTTGTGGAGTCGCTCCTTTCTGCCCACGCTAGGTGCTCTGTGCTGCCCCTGTGATCTTGATGATTTCTTCTGTCTTCTGCAGATGTTGCTGCCATTGCATGTGGTCGGGAATTCTTGGTGAACTCCAGCCGAGTGCTCTTGGACACCATGCTGCAGCTGCTGGGGGACTTAAAGCCTGGCCAGTGCACCAAACTCAAAGTGTATGTAGATAACAGCTCACAGCCTCTTAGCGTGCCTGGGGTTAGAACATGCTGATGAAGCCTTTCTTTTAAGTAAATGCAGTTGATCTAGCAGTTCTAAAACACAAGCAAACTGCCTGAGGACTAACGAGATGTGCTATATTTTATCTAATTTTATTTGAGATAGGATTGATAATGTAGCACCAGCTGGCCTTGAACTCACATCCCCTCTGCTTCAGCCTGCTGACTCTTGAGTTAAATAGTATTTCAGGAAAAAAGGAATCAAGAAAAGGAACATTTACCCCTTAGAGTGATCAATGGACCCTAAATATTTCAGGGTTGTGTTACTAGTTACTCAGAATGAACTTCAGTGCGTGTTTGCTATTGCAGTTTCTTACCCAGGTACTAAAATTTGTAGTTTAAAAAAAATAATTGTAACAAATCATGACAGAAATCCATTTAGTATCTCAGTGTTGAAGGTCAGGCTCTGAATTGGCTTCACCAGGTCCTCTGCTGGTTGTCTCACATGGCCCAAATCAAGGTGGGGCTCTGGAAGGTCTGCTTTCTTGTTCTCTTCTTTCAGTTGGTCAGCTGAGCTCCATCCAGGACTGACTTTCTCCCATGGCCCCACTGTCATGCTACAGAGCTTCTTATAATTGGTATCCGTGTTACTTACCTTTCTGGTTCCTGTAACAAAAGCAGGCTAAAGAAGGAAGGCCTTGTTTATGTTCACAGTTTAAGGGTGCAGTCCCTCGCTGCAGGGAAGGCATTGTGGCAGCAACATGAGGCAGCTGGTCACATGGCATCCATAGTCAGGAAACAGAGAATGCTGATATTCAGTTCTATTTTAACTATTTACTTATTTATGTGTGTACAAATGTGTGCTCCTCATGAAATTGTGAGCATGCTATAGCATGCATGTGGAGCTTAGAGGACAACTAATGGGCATCAGTTCTCTCTGCTGTGTCGGCTTCAAGAACTGAATACAGGCCAGGCAGGCTTAGTGGGAAATATTTACCCACTGAACCATCTCACCAGCCTACTTTATCCTTTTGATTCAGTCTAGGACCCCAGACCATGGGATAGTACCACTTATATTCAGGGTGCGTCTTCCCTTTCAAGCCTTCTGGAAACATCCTCAGAGTTGCTATTCCATGGTGGTTCTAAGTCCAGTTGAGTTGATAATGATTATCCATCACAGTGTGTATCAGACTTTCTCTGTTGCTACAAGCCCTGGAGTCATCTTTCTTTCTGTGGGCTCATGTGTTTAGATTAGGCATATTGGATAAACCTTTTTAATTAGCTCAGAGCCTGTTGATTAGTAACTGTGATTGCATCTGCAGAACCTCCATTGCCATGTAATTTAACTTTATCAGAGTGTGATGTATATATAGACTTGGGGATTAGGCCAGAAAATTTTCTGCTTTTTTTGGGTGGTCTGAGAATGGCACCTAAAGCTTTTTCACAAGACAAGCATTCCTGTGCTGACATGTAGCCCCATCACAGGAAGTTTTGGGGCCGTTGGGGTTCTTCCTGGGATATGGTCTTCCAAATGCCTTATGTGTTGCTATTTATCTTTTTAAAAATATTTATTTATTATTATGAATACAATGCTCTGCCTGCATGTACACCTGCAGTCCAGAAGAGGACATCAGATCACATTATAGATGGTTGTGAGCCACCATGTGGTTGCTGGGAATTGAACTCAGGACGTCTGGAAGAGCAGACAGTGCTCTTAACCGCTGAGCCATCTCTCCAGCCCACGTTACTGTTTATCTTATTTAATTCAGTAGCCCCTTTAAAGTCTGTGGCAGATACTTTCAGCACCAGAGCCATCTTGGCCTTGGTGTCTCTTACTTTCTCCCATGAAATGAGATTGTCTCTTTTTCTTTGTATGCTGAATAATTTTGGATGCATCCTGGGCATAAGAACTATTATGTTAGAAGCCTCATGTATAAAGCCATTGGAAAATGCAACAGTCCGGTTGGATTTGAGTCACAAGTCACAGGGTTGTTTCAGTATGAACCCTCTGTCTACAATGTCTTAACCCGGTGTTTCCCATGCTAGTGGAGCTGTCTTATGTGTCTCCTGGTACCACTGGGGCTTGTTAGAGGCCCAGAGAATAATGCTGTGTATGGTGAGGTCCACACATGCCCAGCTTGAGGAGAGGCTGGGAATTTACAGATAGCTCTATGGGATCCCTTTCTTGAAATGCTGACTCTATGATGCCTGCAGTGCTCTGTGGTTCTCCCAGGGCTCTCCCTTTAGCCCCCATCTAGAATGCAGAGGCTTGGTGTGGCCTAAAGTGTTACCAGGGCTGCTGCTTATCTGCCTGCAGCTACCATGGTGGGGAAACATTCTCTTCTGCAGCACCTGAGTTGCCTGGGGCTCCTCCTGTCTCCGTGGCCTCCAGCAGACCCCCTCTTTCTTCTCCATAAGACTGAGACAGAGCCTTCTGTGCAGTCTGAGTCCAGGCCAGTGGAAGCTGGTGGTTTGTACTTCATGCTTCATTCTCATTTCCCCAGCTCATCTGCTAGTTATCTGTCATAGATCCCAGGTAGCTGCTGCATGTATTCAGCTCAGAATTTATAGTTGTGTTTAGTGGAGGTAAGAGGTACATGTGCTGTGACATTCTGTGTAGACCACACTATAGTCTACTCTAATATTTTATGCTGACATGTTTGCGTGCATGAGCAATGTGTACTGTAGTGTGACATGTTGCTTTCTTTGTCATAGTGTTAAAACTTGACCATGGAGCTCATCTCTTTCTTTGGGATGGGATCTCAATAATCGCAGAAGTCCTAAGATTTGGATCGCTCTTCTATGATTAAGGGGTCATTTAGGATATTTTACGTTTCTCTACATATATGCAATGAACACTTGGTAAATATCTCCTTTTGGATCTGTGTGTGAGTTCCTCTAGGAGTTTGCCCAGAAGTGGGATTTTTGAGAAGTGGCACACATGCAGCTCTGTAAGATGCTGCTATTGTATTCTTTCCTGCATCCTTGTCAGCATTCTGTTATTTATTCCTATAGAGAATTTATGTATCATCAGTCAGTTGGCCATCCATCCATCCACCCACTTCCCCCTCCTTAATGTGGAATACCAGTGAGGTTGGAGATTTTCTGCATGCCTGGCCCATTAAGTCCCCATGAATCACCTGTCTGCACTCTTTATCTGTTTCCTGCTAAGCTGTTTCCACAGTGATGTGCTGATGTCTATGTAGGTTCTGGATGCTGATCCATTGCCTTCTTCCCTTCTCTGGTCTCTATAAGGCTAGCTAATCCCTCCTTTAACTTCCCAGCAAGCTTTGAGAGGGCTGCGTCTCTGCGAGCCTCTCTGCCTCCCTTCCTTAGCAACTGTGCTTGTGGATCTCAGTAAGCACATGTTGATGCCAGTAATGGTGTAGGAACTTCCTGCAGAGCCATCACATTGGCTTACCTTCCCAGCAGCATTCCAAGTTTGTATACAATTATCTCCTAACCCCATGTTTGATACTGGCATGTTCCAGCCTCAGGTGGCTTCCTCATGTGGCAGTCTGTCTGTCTTCCATGTAGACTGCTTGCCTTCTCTCTCCTCCACTGAAGTCCTTTTGCTGTTGACAGTAGCCTGAGTCTATAGGACCTTGCTGTGCTGTGATGACTTTTTTTTTTTTTTTTTAATGTCTGTGACTCACTTTTCCCCTGGGGTTTTTGCTCTTATTGTTTTACCATCAAAGGATACTCACTTTCAGAGCTGGTGCCTCAGGCCCAGAGATGGGCTCAGCTTTCTCCCAGTTGGTTTTTTATGTGTAAAATCTTCTTTAAAAACTAAGCATTTTGAGCTGGAGAGATGCCTCAGTGGTTGAGGTGGTTTGAATGAGAATTTCCCCATAGGCTTGAATATGTAACCCCAGTTAGTGGAACTATTTGGGAAGGATTGGGAAATGTGGCCTTATTGGGTGAGATGTGTCATCAGTGGTGGGCTTTGAAGCTTCAGAAGCCCACAGCATTCGAAGGTAGCTTTCTCTTTGCCTCACATTTGTGAGTCACATCACATCTTTCTATTCCACTCACCACTCATTTTAACTATAGACCTTGATAAGAGCAATGGGCAGAAATCGTGTCACAACCTGAATGCTGTTCTGCTTTCACATTCCTTTCACCAAACAATTCCAATTGCTTTTGAGTCCAGCTTCTCTCAGCTTCTCAGGACAGGGCCAGAGTGCAGCTAGAGTCTTTGCCAATTGTTACATGAGTGGCTTTGTTGTGTTCTCTTTTTTGGGAGATGTGAGCAGATGCTTACTTACCCCAGATAGAGTACTGACAACAGCCTAAATTAGTGATTATACCTAAGTTTTGCTTAGTGAACCAAAATTTAGTGGGGTTACTTACTGAAACATGGATGACTCAAAGGCAGCTGCATCACTGAAATTCTGACCCCAGCATGGGTGATGACTCAGAAAAGTTGTGTTCCTTCAGTTCCTTAGACAACTTGCAGACAGTTTGGCTCATCTCCAGCAGTTGTTAGTGCTTATATAACTTTGGGGAGAGGGTCTCCTAAGTTTTGGGAACTTCCCAAGAAGTATAAGTTTGTTTGCTTCCTGAATTTTTCTTCCCCTGCTCTCACGTGACACTGGTATTTCCATTTGACCTTAGATGAAAACAGACAACCAAACCTCTAGTTTTGTATTAAACAAGTGAATTTCCCAGCTTTTTAAAGGTCCTTTTCTATTGACGAGCATAGGTGAGAAGTAACAACCTCATTGGACACAGTAAGGTATGAGCCTTGTCATTTCCTGTTCATGTTTGGTTCATAGATTCTGCCTATTGTCTTAAGACATTTTGTGGAAGTACTTCTAGAAGCATTTTAAAGTACTTCCCTGAGGCTGAGGCTGAGGCCTACTTGGTAGAGGACCTGCCTAGCACACAGGTCTGCCCCATCACCATATAAATCAGGCACAGTGGTGCCCTGTAGTTCACACTCTGGAAGTAGAGGCAGGAGAATCAGAATACAAGTTCAAGGTCACTCTCAGCTACATAGAAAGGTCAAGGCCAGCAGGCTACACGAGACCCTGTCTCAAAGCAAACAGATAACAAAAATAGCCATCACTCCTGACCATCCCAGAGTTGTTGTCTTTGGCGCATAAGAACTTCCATGAGAAAGGTCTCATGGCAATCTGTATGTGGCTGAAAGACATGTCTTCCAGAGAGTGAGAAAGATGTGATCCAATGGGCTTGCTTACAGAGGTAGGCTGGCCTTCCTACAGGACATATAGGCATACCACCATAAAGATGGCTGTGAAGGCCCTGAGACGGTGAGGCTCTGAAGGCCAGTGCTTCCATTGATTTCCACCAGATGGTAACACTGAGGAAGCTTAAGAAAATTATAACCTCATGGAGAGGGATTAAGTAGACCTCTAACTCTGAGAAGTATTTCTACAGCGCCCCATTCCTTGACTAGAAATGGTCTTGAGGAGCCCTGTCCTCCCTCCTGCCCTTGTCTGACCTACATACATGCATGTTCTGAAACCCCTCAGTGAAGCACTGTATCCTCTCCTTAGGCTCCATATGGGGAAGGGCATTCTTTTTTACTGGCCTTGCAATCCAGCCTGTACCTGGGGTAGAGCATTCACCCGAGAACCGAGTGGTCACTTAGGAACAGGTCCTTTCCTGGAACCCTATTCCATGTCACCTGTCAAGGGTCTCCTCCCTGTAGGTGAGGAGCACTTGAAACTCAGTTCTCAGTTACCCTCTCCTTGACATCCCTAATGACCTTACTTCTTTCCTTCAAGCCTCATCCTCGGGAAGTTCCACCACCTCCTAGCACTGCCACAGGCTGGCATCCAGGTACATAACAGGCCTCTGGGCAACACTGAAGGCCCAAACCATAGCAGCTGCCTTTCAGAAAAACTGATACTCAAAACACTGAGTGTACATTTCTTAAGCAGTGAGGCTGGTGCTGGTCTCCTCTCTTTGTGATACATAGTGATGAGCCTTAAATTCACGTATGGTTTAGAACCCCATCAGCTGTAAATCTCAGTTTTAGGTTCTTACTTGACAGGGGTGGGGACCCCAACTCTAAATAAGGATGTAAAGTAGTTAATTACCAGGGCTGAGGCATCTGGCTGCTAAGTATACACACAAGTCCTGGGACTGGGCCCCAGTATAGCAAAAAAATGTACTTCATTGTTGTGTTCCTTTTAAAAATATGCATAGACTTCTAATTGTGATTTCTGTCATGAATCATCTGAGTAGGGCTAGTAGGTGTGTAGGGTGTGGTGGAACACCGCTTAGCACGTGTAAGCGCCGAGTCCTACTTCCAGCATGGCTATCACGTGCTGTCTTTGATGGGGAGCTTGTTTCTGTGCCTTTGATTGGTTGATGGCAGACTTGTCTGTTGGGCTCAGCTGGCCGAGGATGCTGGGGTCTAGAGTCTGTCTGCTTCTGGTATCTCAGGAGTTCTCTTGCTTCTTTCTGTCTTTGGTAGACTAGTTTTCTGGTACTGGGTGTTGACTGTTTGTTGTTGCTCCTTGCTCACGGAATAGGTATTGATTTTTAGGGTGGGAAAGGTCATTTAGCTGCATCCCTTTCACTTCAGGTGACTCACTTGCAGGTGCGGCTGGAGAACAGTGAATATATTCTGTCCTGTCCCAGGCCCTGGCCCAGACAGCAGCAGCTTCCATTTCATTAAGCAGAACTGCCTAGGTGGCTTTCCAAGCTCACGCCTCCCACTTAAAACATTATTTTCCTTTTAAACATTAAGGTTTATCTAGGTTGATTGCTAAGCATTTTAAGGCCACAAAGTTAACAATAGACAGGTCTTGCAACATGTTTGTTTTCTGTCTTGCTTTTATTCCTTGCATTCTTAATGTCAGCTGTGTTTATAACAGGATCAGGCGAGCAGATACTAGGCTACTTGACAATTGGAAACCTGATATATCATTCATAAATAGTTTTTGTTGGAATGGAAATGTCATATGGAGAAAACATTTGCAAACAAGTCTTCTGGATTGGTGACCTTCATGACCTAGAGGTCTCTGGCTTCTGTGACATGTGTCCTGACAATGACACAGCACTCAGGTGACACCATGTCAACATTGCATTGGTTCCATTTTAGCATCTTAAGGACAATTGATCTGGGAACAAATAGGAAAATTCAAGACATTCACTGATACTGAGTAATTTTTACCACTTTCAGGTTACATGATAGTGCCAAATCAGCAGAACATATTTGCCCAGGCTTCCCTGAACCACAGTCACCCTCACATGGTGGCTTTGCTTTCTGAGATGTAGAGAAGATTGGTTGGTCTGTTTTCATGCTCTAAAACAGAAGTTGGCAACTTTCTGTAAAAATGTTTGAGAGATGCTTTGGGCTTGGAGAGTCACACCATTGCCTGTTGCTGTTACTCAGCCTTATACTTGTGAACTTTATAAAAGTAGCTACTGGTAACATAGTTTAAGGTGGAGGACTTGTGACTGTGGGTTTGTGATCTGAAGTAGAGGCTTTCCCCTTCTTGAGATACTGAGTAGAAGTCAAGGCTGACTTCTCCAAGGCACTGCATTTGAGCAGCCTTAGGCCCAGCACATAGTTTAGTAGAAACATCTTTGCAATCCCTGTGAGGCTGCTGATGACATTCAGATGGCTTGCAGCCTGTTGGGAAGTTGGAAGACTGAGAATCCCTGCTGTGCTGGTTGTTCTAGGTCAACTTGACACAAGCTAGAGTCATCTGGAAAGAGGGAGCCTCAGTTAAAAAACTGCCCCCACCAGGCTGATCATGGGCAGCCTATGGTGCATCATTTTGATTGGTAATTGATGTGGGAGGGCCCATCTCTGTGGGCAGTGGCTCCCCTAGGCTGATGAAGGCAGGTTGATCAAACCATGAGGAACAAGCCAGTAAGACGCACTCCTTAATGGCCTCTGCATCAGATCTTGCTTCCAGGTTCCTGCCTTGTTTGAGTTCCTGCCCTAATTTCCCTCACCAACAGAATGTGACTTGGGAATTGTAAACTAAAGCCATTTCCTCCCCAAGTTGCTTTTGGCTATGATGTTTTATGACAGCAATAGAAACCCTAACTAAGACACTGCTCTGGAAAGTGCTGGTCTATTTTGACTTCTGGAATTGCTGTTGCTTTGAAAATTGTCAATGGAAACATAGGAAGAAGGGAGATCTTGTTTGTGTGCATTGTGCCCACTTGAAGTTCTCAATTACTGTTATGACTATCTTTCTGTATCCATGTACTAGTCTGTGATATGGTAAAGACAAGCCAAAGAGCCTGTCTTTCTTAGACTGAAGTCATGGGGCAAACCCAGCATCCCAAAAGAAAGCTGTAGTAGATGTTGTCTGTTTGTATGCATGTGCCATCATTTTAAAAATTATTCCCTTTAAATAGACTGCATCAGTGTTCCTGATTCCTTCTTGCTCCAGGCTGCCATATATCCTGGCATGGTGCTGGTGCCCATTCCACCTTTATTTATAAGTTTGTAGCCCATATAGAATTTTTAATATTAATTATTATATAAAAAATTATGGTCATAGAGCATTCTGGCAATTCTTTAGATTTGTGCCCAAAGGAAGTACTTAGCTCTCCACACATTTGCTGCTAGTTAAGTATTTGATGTCTGTCTGTCTATTGGCCATTACAGATGTGTGTTGTAGGCCTCTGGGCTCTCCATTTTCCTGAAGAGAGCTGATGCTTGTTTTAGCAAGCCACTGCGCCGCATCTTCAGTTTGCAGCACTTACTCTTCTTAGTGCCTCAGTGTCGGCCTCAGACTCTCAGGTGGTTCTGGTCAGCTGAGCACTCAGGAGGCCTGTCATGTGCACCAGGTGCTTCTGTCTTGCAGCCTCCTCCTTTGCTTCCTCTTCCCTTGCCTGGACTCTGGGAAACCTAGGCTCTGTCTTTTAACTCACACATGTGGGCCTCCTTCAGAACTGCCCTCTTTCTCTCAAGCAATACTCTTTCTTTGGAAGGAGGTGTTGATCACAGATCTTCTCAAGAGGGTTCCTTTACTGTGTCCAGAATTGGTTATTACTGTGAAGGAAAGGGCTGTTGCCATGCATCTGGGCTGTCTTCACTGGTGCTCATTACGTTTCAACTCCCCCCCCCCCACGCTTATGTGTTCTACTAGTTTTACTTAAAAATTTTTATGCTGTATATTCATTATTGTTCAATTCTAACTGTTGTCTGACTTTACTCCTAGTTATTTGGCTTATTTTTATGGTGGCATTCTTTATAGCTAGGAGGGGAAATTATTTTTTAGATTATGTGTATGTGGGTATGTGCACTTGAGTGAGGGTGGTGTCAGATTCCCTGGTGTTCTGCGTGCATGTGAGTGGCCTGAAGTTGTGCTGGGGACTGAGCTCTTTCTCTGGGAGAGCAGCAAGTGCTCTTAACTGCTGAGTGATCTCTCCATCCTGGAAACACTATTTTAATTTTCCAAATATTGCTTGAAGTTTTAAAACTTACTTTAAAAATCATTTTAAGTCAGTCTGAAACAGGAGGATGGCATTCCTAGCTATGTAGTCAGATCCTGTTTCAAAGCAACTAAAAATTATTTTAAACTGAATTGCATGGTGAACCAGAGAATCAGTGTAATGTACCAGGTACTGTGAGAGCCTACTGGTGTGTGCTGGATGCTTTCTAGTTCTGTTGATGTGGTCTTTATATAGTATATGTTTAAAATTGTAGTTACATTAAGTGTTTGTGTGTACATGTACATATGTGTGTGCCATAGCCTGCGTGTGAAGGTCAGAGATCAGAGGACAACTTGCGGGAGTCTATTCTCTCCTTTCATAGTGTGGGTCCCCTGGCATTGAACTCGGGCCATCAGATTTGCTAGCAAGTGCCTCTGCCTGTTGAGGCTTCCACACCCTTCTGTGACGTATTTTTGAGAAGCAAGTCTAGATGCATGCCAAGTTATCTATGATGATGGCTTCCTGAGGACCTTGGCACTTGGCATTGCCGTTCTCTTTGTCTGCAAAGTGCTCTTTGTGTAGTGTATTGATTTCACTGCTTTGGTGTTTCCTTTCTGTTAGTGTTTGCTATAGCTTCTGCTGTTCCTTTATTCTCACCCTTTGTGAAACATGGTTATGTCGTGATGTAATCCAGCCTGGCCATCTGCCTTTTGGCAAGATAATCCTGCCTCCTAATGTTTCCAACTATTGAAATCCTTGCTTGGCTTTATTCCTTTCGTCTTGTCTTGTTTTTATTAGGATTATTCGAGTTTTTTCCCCCTCAGTATCTCGATCCCCTCCTCCTTTTCTTTTCTTGCTCCTTCACTCTGCTCCCATGATGCCTGTCCTCCCTGAGTTTACTTCTCTCCCTAGGGTATTAAAAGTTGACCTCTGCTAAGTGATTAGCCTCCTTAAGCCATGCTAGGATATATTTAGTGTCTACTGCAAAGTAATGACTACCTTTCTCTTCTAAACAGCACAAGGACCACAGAATGATTCAGTTCTTACCTCCCAGTCCACATGTGTTTGGAGGCTGTGTCACTGCTTTGTTTAAAAAATATTAGTCACAGTGTTAGGCATTGTTATCACTGCCTTTACCCAGTGTTTCCTTCCTTGGTTGCATCTCTGTACCATGGTACCCTCTCCCATTTCTCTTTGTAGCTCAGAACATTTTTCTGAGGTCTGTTCCTTTTTTTCTGAAGTTCTTTCAAATTTTTGTAGTTCAGGTTTGTTTTGGGGAAAATGTCTTGAGATTTCTTTTGTATTATTTGCTGAAAATATTTTTAGTGTGCTTTTAATTCTGAGGTTACAGTGGTGTCTCTGTTCTCTTGAAAAGCACACATTGCCCACCCTCTGGCATTCATCTTTAAAAAAACAACTGTGTACAGTGTGTATATACAGTGTATGTGTACACGTATTCATGTGTGTGGATGTGAGCCAGCGTACTACAGAGCACATATAGAGACCTCAAATTATCCTTTGTCTTCCACCTTGTTTGAGACTGAGTATTTTTTTTCTTTTTGATGTGTGTGAGACTGGCCCATGATTTTAGAGATTCTCTTTTCTCTGCCTCTCATCTCCCTCTAGAGATGATAGGATTTCAGAGTTACTGTCTCATGACAGATCTTTTTTGAGAGATGCACGTCTACTCAGTCCAGATAGGGAGCCCAAAACAGAGCAAAGTGCAGATACCATTGAACTCCAACTTGATGAACTGATGAGTTTTATTGAGGTCACTTACAGGAATATGGGCTATGTACAGAAGCAGAAATGACTCAAAGACAGTTGTATCACCAAAACCCATTCTACCATGTGGAATGCCTGCAGGCATTCAGCAGGATGGAGAGTGGCCTTTCCAGGTTGTTCAGTTGGGCTGAGCCTCTTCCAGGCAGTTCAGGCAGTCTTTGTTTATATACTCTTGGGGAAGAAGGGGCCTAGAGAATCTGGTCAGTTTCAGGAACTTCCTGAAGCTATTTTGAATTATTTGCTTCCTGTTTTAATGGGCTTCCCTACAGAATGGTGTGTTTTACCCAGTACTCCCCAAGATATGCTGTCTTTTCACCTCCTTATAAACATCATATTCTAGACTATCTGATCCTTTCCCTTTATCCTATGTCCTTTTTAAAAATTTGTATTGTTTCACAGAGATCTGTCTGCCTCTACCCCTGCCATGCTTCTTGATTTACATCCTGTGTCCCAAGAAGTTGCCCTCCAAGTTGGAAGGTAAACTTGGAGGAAATTGCTGCACAGTACCCACGTACTACCAAGTCCAGCTTTCTATGGATTATAGAGATTCAAACTCAGCTCTTTGGGCTTGCACAGCAAGTGTTTTACCAATTGAGCCATTTCCTCAGCCTGGCTCCTGTCTTTGGTGCTGAGAGTCCAGCTTTGGGATGTCTTTTGTAGATAGTGTCTTTTACCCTGACACTTTGGAACACTTTCTGGTTTTGGCATACTGTGGTTGGGTTGTGATGTATGTAGATCTAATCTGAAGGCAGTTTCCTCGTTTCTGAAAAGTCTCAGCCTTACCTTTTGGAAACACTTTTTTTCTGCTGTATTTTTTCTGGGGCTCCTTCATAGAGCCCTAATTGGAAGAAAGTTAGACTTTCTCTAGTTGCTCGCAATTATTATTTTTTTTCTTTGCTTTTGTTTTGTTTGGTGTTTCTTCTTTCTCATGTGTGCAGGTACTCTTGGAATTTACAGGTTTTTTTTTTTTTAGTTTTAAAATTGAGTTTTTCTAATTAAAACATTTTGTGTCTATGGTGGGCATGTGCACATGAGTTCAGTAGAGGGTGTTGGATCCCTTGCAGCTATATGTGATGGTGAGCCATTCTTCATGAGTGCTGGGAACTGAACCAGTTCTCTAGAAGATCTGCCAATGTTCTTAACTGCTGAGCCATCTCTCCAGTCTTCGTAGTTTTCATTTTTATAAGTTTTGTTACAAAAGATTTTTAGACTTGCATGTGTGGATACCTGTTTGTGTGTTTTCATATATTGGAATGTTGGGTGTCTTCTTCACTTGCCCTTTATGGTTATGTTTAATTTTTATGTGGGTTCTTGACATTGAGTTCAGGTCCTTGTATTTACGTAGCAAGCACTTAACTGACGAGACACTTCCCTAACGTAGGTTTTATTTTTTGGTTTTGCCTGATGATTCATAACAATAGCCCTAGCTTCTTGGTCATGTTTTAGTTTCTCTTAATTTTTACTGCTGGATATAGTGGTATACACTTTTAATCCCAGCACTCAGAAAGCGGAGGCAGGCTGATCTCTGAATTTGAGAGGTCAGCCTGGTCTGTGTTTCTAGTTCCAAGCTACCCAGGGCTACATAGTGAAACCCTATATAAAAAAAAAACAAAAAAAACCCAACCAAACAAAAATAGCAGCAAGGCTTTTTCCTACCTAGTTAGTACATCTGTTTTCTGTTTTGAGATTGATACCTCTAATGACTGAAAACTATTTGGTTCTGGCTCTGCCAGTGTTCTTATGTTGGCTGTTATTTGTGCAGCCTTGAATTTTCATCACTATCCAGTAGTCTGTGATACAAACTCACATTTGTTAGGACTGTGTTTGTGCTTCTTGGAAGACCAGGTAGATCTTTAATGTCCAGGAAGACTGGGGAGTCTCCCATTCTGGGTCTACTGTGTATTAAGTCAGTGGTGTGTGAGTGTTTGTGAGTTCAAGCCAGGCTTGAAAGTTTGTTGTTTTCTGCTTCTCAGCAGTTTCTGTGACTGTATCTGTGTCTGCCTGGGACTTTTCTTTCTGTCTTTCCACATGAAGACGCTGTAATGGAAGCTCTTGGCTTCTGGAACCTGTTGTGGTCCACACTTACCTCCCATTTTGGACTTGATCAATGAGATGTTCCTTTCATTTTTGGCAAACGAAGTCTTGTCATTAAAAATTTTGAGCAAAAAGAAATAAGAGAGGTACTGTAGCTCTCAAGTTCGTATGGATACATGTGCCTTTGTCAACATGTTGTACATAAAATTACAAAATAGCCTTTTCCCCATAGTGCTGGGATGAGGCCAAAGGCCTTGGTGGCTGGGTAGTGCTCCACCACTGAATTACACCCCAGCTGATATCAAGCCTTTCTTTTGTGTGTGTTTGTAAGGCATCTGTGTAGAATACAGGCATATACATACCATGGAGCATGTGCATGCATGTGAATGTGAGCATGTATACGTGGAGGTCACAGGGAGGCATCCAGCCTCCCCTTCCAACTATTTGAGGCAGGGTCTTTTGTTTGCTATCATGCTTTCCAGGTTAGCTGACCTATGAGCTTCCTGGGATTTTGCTGTAGGAGCACTGAGATTAAAGATATCTCCATGACATCTAGGTTTATGTATGTTGTGGGGATTTGAACCTGGTCCCTGGTGCTTGTGTGGCAAACACTTTTATCCTGGAAGACAACCCCCAAACCTGCTGCATGGCCTGTTATATTGCTTAACTGTATGAAGGGTCAGGGAGTCTCCATATTATATAGCACCTTCAGAAACTAAAAGGCTATAATTTCTAGCTTTCACTGGACAACTTGACCTGCCACTTGTTCAGAACAGTGTAAAATCCTGTTTGCTGGGGTCATTACCTTGTTGGTTGTTCAGAGGATGGGTTGTGATAGATTGGGTTCCTCCTGCTGTGCGTTAAGCCATGTGGCCTGGCTTGGCTAATATTACATGTCACATGCTGTATTAGTTACTTTTCTATTGTGCTAACAAAACACCATGACCAAACAAGTTATGAAAGGGAGGATTTATTGCGGCTTATGGTTCTAGAGAGATAAGAGTCCATCACTGCAGGGAGCATGGAAACAGGCAAGCAGGCATGGTGATGGGGACTCACTGGAGAGCTCACATCTTAATCCACAAATGGGAAGCAGAGAACACACTAGGAGTGGCATGGAATCATCTGAACTCTTCAAGCTCACCACCAGTGGCACACTTCCTCCAACAAGGCCACGCTTTCTAATCCTTTCCAAACAGTTTCATCCAATAAAGGATACCAAGTATTCAAACATATGAGCCTGTGAGCCCTTCTCATTCAAACAAGTACATTCCACTCTCTGGATCCCATTGGCCCATGGCCATATCATTAACACAAAATGCCTGTAGTACAACTTCAAAAGTCCCTGACAGTCTTAGTCTCAACCCTTTTTAAAGGTCCAAAGTTCTAAATCTCTTCTGAGACTCAAGACAATCTCTTAACTATAACCCCCTGTAAAACAAAAAAGCAAATTATATACTTATGATAATATATAACCACACAGAGTATATATTAACATTCCAAAATGGAGGAATAGGGACACAGTAAGGAAATGCTGGACCAAAGCAAGACTGACACTCAGAAAGGCAAACTTCAAATCTCGTAGCTCCATGTCTGATGTCAGAGAGCTAGATGGCTCATCCTTCCAGCTCTGCTGCCTGCAGCACGCTTCTTGCTCTTGAGCTGGTTCCTTCCCTGCCTACAGCTGTCCTTAACAGATTCTCATGGCTCTGATGTCTCTAGTATCTTGGGGCTCCAGTACATCCAGGCTCCACTTTCATACTTCCACATGGTGGCCTCTTGGGGTCTCCATGCAGGGATTCTCTGACACATGCCTGGCATCAGCAGCTCTCTGTAACCACAGAGGAAGATTTCATGATCACTTTACTGGTGTGTCTTTCATGACATGGATGACACTGCCAAGTACTTGGGGAGAACCTTGGCCCTCTAGAATCCTATTTGCAGGGCCTTTGATTTGTTATTGCTTCTTAGGAGCAGAAAATTCCTTAGATGTTTTTCTTTCACAAGTTGGAAGCTTATCTGAGTGGAGTCCTGCCCTGAGGACACCCTTCCTTTTATTCCAGTATGATTCAGGCTTTTTTTTTTTTTTTTTTTTTTTAATTCAGGCTTCTTAATCTTATCTCTTCCAGCATAAGCTTTGGCTCTGATATTACATTTCCTGGTGCATTTTCTCTTCAAACTGTGAATTTTGTATTTCTTTCTGCCCTGTGTGTTCTTTTTCATTGTAGACCCATGTAAACGTGATTACTAATAAGCATGAGACAGAGTTGATAATAGGCTGCCTTGAAATCTCCTCTACTAAAGAAATTAGTCACTTTTCAGTTTAGCCTCAGCCAAGTTCTTAGGATGAGAGCAGAAAGAAGCCACATTCTTGCCCAAAATATCACAAGAATGGTCTCTAGCCTAGTTGCTAAAATTGTTCCCCTCTAAAGCCTCTTAAGCTGGGCCTCCATAGTCTTTGTTGCACTTAGCACTGTCTTCCAAGCTCCAACTAGGATGGCCCATTAGCTCTGCTTACAACGTTCAACCATTTTTCTAACCCAGTGTTTCAAAGCCAAATCTGTCATTACAAACAGTCTACACCCTGGGTATCAACCTCTGTCTTAGTTATGTTTTTTTTTTCCCGAGACAGGGTTTCTCTGTGTAGCCTTGGCTGTCCTGGACTCGCTTTGTAGACCAAGCTGACCTCGAACTCAACAGCGATCTGCCTGCCTCTGCCTCCCGAGTGCTGGGATTAAAGGCGTGTGCCACCACGCCTAGCCTTAGTTACTTTTCTGTTGCTGTGATAAAACAACATGACCAAGGCATCTTATAAGAGGAATTTGGGTCATATGGTCCCAGAGAGATGAGAGTACATCACCATCAAGGTGGGGAGCATGGCAGCAAGCAGGCAGGCACGGCAATGGAGCCTCAGCTGAGAGTTCACATCTCAACCCATAAACAGGAAGTAAAGAGCACACTGGGAATGCCAAAACTCTTTTGAAAGCTTAAAGTCTGCTTCCAGTGACACACCTCCTCCAACAAGGCCATCCCTCCCAGTCCTTCCCAAATAGTCCCACTAACTGGGGACTAGGTGTTCAAACATATGAGCCTCTGAGCCGTTCTCACTCAGACCACCATGGATTCTTTGGATAAAGCTGTGATTAGACTTTAGATGGCTCACTGAACCTCAGCAATATAGTACACTTATAAACTGAGGCTTGCCTGAATATAAGTCCAGGCTTGGTACAACAAGGGCTAAGAAATTGGTAAATAGAGGTTTGAGGTTTCCCATGATGCTCTGCCTGAGGGTTCTGTACACAGAAGGCAGTGTCACAATGTTACTGCTAAAGCTTCCATTGTCTTACGGCCTCAGTAGATGAAAACCACTCAACATGTCTAATACGTTGTAAATGTTCCACTTAGATGTCATAGCTGGACATCTGAGATGTAAATATGCTTAGGTCCTTTAGCGTAGGGCATGAATTCAAGGGGAAGAACAATGTGGCTAGCCCAGCATGTCAACACTGTGCTCTTTTGCATTTCAGTCTAATGCTGATGTCCCTGTACAATGTGAGCATCAACTCAAAAGGCTTGAAATACATCAGCGAGAGTCCTGGATTTATCCCTTTGCTGTGGTGGCTTTTGAGTGGTAAGGAGTACTCTGTCGTGTTCTTGTCCGGTCATGCGTTCTACCTCCATAGATGGAGGGGGTGTTGGTGTATTAGCATTCAGGAGCCATTATCTTATGATGTTTACTGTTTAAAAACAACTTCCCAGAGCAGCCTGGTGAGGCACAGTTTCCCTTGTGTTGGAGTGGCTTCTGGAGATAGAAGAGGAACAATCTCATGGTGGCAAACTCAAATATGGGGACCCTCAGACAGTGGCTTCAAAAGCCTGTCCTCTTCCTCCCCAAATGACTTCTCACTTTAGAAAATCAACTGGTATGTTAGTAGTTTATAGTTACATTTCTCAAATATTGTTTTTAGTTTAGTTGTGACCTTTGACACAAAGAATATTTTATGAAACAGCACCAGCATGCTTCTTCTCTGAAAACAGTAGTAGATTTGTGGTGGATATTGAAGTAGAAATCCAGAAGTCTGGACGTAACTTCAGAATCATAAATAAAATAAAACTTACCTTACTGCTTCCTTTCTCATTTATGTTTACCATTAATTTAGCCTAAAGTCTTGTCTCAATTTTACCATAACTGTAAAGCCTAAAAAGTATATGTGTCATTCAAATATTCAAGTGACAAAAAATGGAATTTTCATTTAATCATAATTCAAATTAATCTGTTTTTGAACTTTAGTTATTCTTGATGTGAATACTTTCTTTTCTAACAGTTTTATTGAGATCCAATAACTGCATATATCTTAAATGAGAAGTTGATTATTTGCTTAAAATATCTGCCTATAAAGTCATTACCTTAGTCAAGGTTGGCCTTCCAGCCCAGATAGAAAGGTGTCCTGGGACTCAAAAGCCCAGGAACCACACAGCTCTGAGAGGAAGCCCCCTCAGCAGAGGTGTTGTGGATCTCAGGGGAGGGTTTCCCTAGCTGAGCTGAGGAGCTCAGGAGCTTCAGCCCTGCTCCACTTCTTCATTGCTTCTTGGCTTCTTTTGATGAGAGTCACACCAGGCAGAAAAATCTCATAAAAAATTTATTGGGAGGGTCCATGGTGTGGAGGGACAGATTCAGGGTTGGCTGCCCCTGCTCCTGGGAGAGGACTACAGAGAACTGAACAGATACAGGCTTTATACTTGATTTCTTAGGGGTGTAGCTTTTTAGTGTAGAGGTGTCCAGAGTGAGGATTGGTGAGAGTTCAAGTCCTGAGCTCAGAGAGCTTGAGGATTGGTGTTTTTTTTTTTTTTTTTTTTTTTTTCCTTTTTTCTTTTTTCTTATCCTCTTTCCCCCTGTGTCAGGCCAAGTGGCTTTGGCTGAGGTGTCATCACTACTGAACTGCGTGGGAAGGCTGGAAAGGAGATGCAGCTACCGTGGATAGCCCCTGGGGTGGTACTTTATAGTGGCCACAGGCTGGGGCAAGAAAGAGGTGCTGCTGCTGCTTTGACAGCTCCTATGGCACACTGCTCAGGGACTGCAAAGTACTGTACAGTACTGGCAGTTTGGTGCAGTTCAGTTTGCGGAGTTCAGAAGCAAAGCAATTGAGAAGCGGAGAGAGGCCAGTTTGAATCAGTCAACTTGGAGAGGAGTTTTGAGCCAGAACAGCTAAACTGAACCAGCCAGCCAGAGTTTAGAAAGAGCTAGAAAGGGTGAGCTTATTAAGCAATAAGCCTCCAAGATGACAATTGCATTTGGTGAATAGAAGATACTATTACAAACCTACCAGAATGTGAAACTGTAGGGCTTCTGCTTAAGGGCTGGTTGAGTGGGCTTTAGATCCACGTGCCCCAGGACTGGATACTCAACTCAACAGCTTTGTTTCTCTTGAAACTGCATCACAGAATCAGGTGATTCTGGGCTGTGTTTGTGTGCAGGTCCTCAGAACTAGCCTGTAGGACTAGGAGATGGCTAGGGAGAAGATAATTGAAGAGGAAGTCCCAGCTGAGCAGCAGCTGCAGCTGCTCTACATGAACCACATATTTAACTAAAAAAAATTTTTTTTTTCTGAGACAGGGTTTCTCTGTGTAACAGCTTGTCTGTCATGGAACTCGCTCTGTAGACTAGGCTAGCCTCAAATTCACAGAGATCCGCCTCCTCTGCCTTCCAAGTGCTGAGATTAAAGGTGTGTACCACCACTGCCCAGCCATGAACCACATATATACTGTGGTTTATTGTTGTCAGTCTCCTGGAAGGCAAGGCACTGCTTCTCAGATGAAGAGGCCAAGTGGCTTGCTGGACATTAGCAGCTGTGTGGCAGTGGAGCTGGGTTTGAACCCTGATTGCTTGCTGCATGGCCCTGTCCACCACCCAAGCTGCTCTGTAGGCACTTGTCAGGGCCATAAACCTCCTCTGTTCAGGAGATGCCCTATACTAGCCACCATTAGAACTGGCTTTGCTTGGGTTTGAAGAGAATTTTGCTCTCAAACAGGATGGCTGGCTCCATTTAATCCAGTGGGCACCAGTGCCCCTCTAGTAGCCTTTGTGAGGAGTTTTCTTGCTCATGAAAGAAGAATCTAAGCTAAGTGTTATCTGAGGCCCTAGCTGTGCTATTCCAGAAGTGTTAGTGAATTGAGTGAGAATCTCAGTGCTTCAGATGAATTTATGTTGCTCTGTTGGGTGTGCTCTGATATGGGCAGACTTCCTGCCTTGACTTGGGGTCACAGGCACAATGAGGTGGTTTCTAAGGTATCCATTTTTTTTTTTAAGGTAAGTGTTTCTCTGTGTAATAGTCCTGACTGTCCTGGAACTCACTTTTTAGACCAGGTTGGCCTAGGACTCACAGAGATCTGTCTATTTCTGCCTCCTGAGTGCTGGGATTAAAGGTGTGTGTCACCACACCTGGTACTCAAAACAAAAAAAACAAAAAACAAAACAAAACAACAACAACAAAAAACCTTTAAACACACATTAAATTCTAAATAATTTACAGTTAAAGCAACATAAAGCATACATAACCCAGTGGCTAAGCATTATGATCCAGCAATGTTTTGTTTGACTTCAGAAGGAATGAGTCTGAAGTTATGTGAAATAAGCTTGCAGTACATCTCAGGGTTTGGGCTGTTCTTGTATGTTCAAAAAACCAGGACTTGTCTTCAAGGGCAAGAAATCCTGGGACTCCATACAGCTTCCAAAGCAAAATAGTACATTAAGATACCTTAGAAGGCAGGCGGATTGATGTGAGTTTGAGGCCAGCCTGGCCTACAAAATGAGTCCAGGACAGCCAGGGCTACACACAGAAACTCTTGTCTCAAATCGCAAATAAACAAACAAACAATCAAACAAAAATAAAGGTTTCTTTTGTTGTTGCTGCTGCTGCTGGTACTGTAAATTGGGGCTGCAGGCATGCCCAGCAAGTCTGCCCCCAAGCTGTTTCCCCAGCCCTGCTCTGAAGTTTAGAAAGCTGAGAATACACTTTCTCATGAAGTAAGGCAGCAACAGGAGCACACTGGCTGGCAGAAAACTGTGCTTGGTGACTGTGCTGTTGCTCTCAGGACCTGACCTTGTGACCTCAGGCCAGGAAAGAATCTGAAGACTGTCTGCCTATACCCTTGTGCATTAGGTAGATCGAGGTTGTGAAACTACTCAATTTTGCTCAGAATCTCTGATAATTTTTGAAAGGTCTAAGCAAAGAGCTTGCTAACTCTCAGAAATCAGTTCCTGCTTTGTCATATAATCTGTTATGGTCTCACTGTCTTTAAAAAACGCAGCTTTAGACTCCCCACATGGAGCTATGACTTGAAGCTTTCTTATTGGCAAACTGGTCTAGTCTGTTAGAGCTCCACTCCTCTGATCTGTACAGTGGGACTCCACCCCAGGGTTGTACACCTGACGCAGTAGGTGTGGGCTCTCCTTTTATTTCTCATCTAAGTACCTTGTGCTGCAAGGGAAACTTGTCTCCTTTTTCTTCGCGTGACCTAAGCAAGGTGCTCCTGAGTTTTCAGAGCCTCTGATTTAGAGAACAGGGCCAGCTGTTGCTGTGCTTATCTCTGGGAAGCTCATCTCACTCCCTCTAGCCTCCGCTGGATTTCAGTTCCTTTCATTTGTTCATCCACGTGGCTGTCTTTCCCAGGCTGGGTCCAAATTCTTCACATGCCTCTTAAGCCACAGAACTGGCACAGAACTCTAGCAAATAGCTGATGAGGACAGTGTGTATTGGGGTGGTGACTACATGTTATGTAACCGCTAATGCAGACTAGTCTTAGAATCCCACTTGCGGCTGTGGTGCTGTATTCCCTGGATACAGTGCCGAATGGGCACATGGCATTCACACCCCGTCTTACATCTACTTGGCTTCTCTGAGTGATCTGAAGCATGGCAAGCTTTACAGACTTGTGTCTTCACCTCAGACCTTCCTCCAGAGCTCCAGACTCAGAGCGAGCTCCGTTAGGTGAATCCACATGCACACTGAATGGACAGTCCCATCCAATGTTTACTCCAAACTCCCAGTCTTTGCCACACCAGCCCTACCTACAGTCTTCTTCCCAGGCTCAGTGAATCACAACTTCCTCCAACTTATCAGGCTGTTTAAAACCTCCCAACAGCTCTTAATTTCTTTTTTTCTTTCTTTCTTTTTTGTTGTTGCTTTTATTTTATTTTATTTATTTATTTTTATTAATTTATTCTTGTTACATCTCAATGGTTATCCCATCCCTTGTATCCTCCCATTCCTCCCTCCCTTCCATTTTCCCGTTACTCCCCTCCCCTATGACTGTGACTGAGGGGGACCTCCTCCCCCTGTATATGCTCATAGGGTATCAAGTCCTCCTGGTTGATTTCTTCTTACGTGTCACACCAAGACATATTCTGTTTGGAGTCCTGATGACTGTGCTTTCAAAACATACCTGGGATTAGGGTAGCAGCTGCCACTTCTCCCTGTTCTGAGCTAACATCATCTCGTGTGGAGAATCCCTGTAGATCCTCTTATGGTCCATCTTCCAGGCCATGAGTTGGGAGCCAGAAACCAAGAGCCGAGAGAAAGAAAAGTGTTAAAAGTGCTCCTTTGACCTGAAGGGTGAATTGTACCTAAAGAATAGTGCTCAAATCGGACAGATATTAATGGAGAACTACTTTTTTGTAGCCTAGTTTGGCTTCCAACTTGTGATATTCTCACCTCAGCTTACTGCATGCTGGGATTAGTGTAAGTGTCAGTATAACCAAACTTCTTACTCAAACTTGACTTTCAGATTTTGTGGCTCAGGTCTTGGAGGACAGCAGATAAAGCCCAAGTTTGATTCTAGGTACAAGCCTAATAGAGACCTTCCCAACTCCTGACTCTGGTCTTCAGGAGAACTCTTTGAGCTTTGAGTGCAGTGGAGGAAAGTCTTTTTTAAGAATTAATAGCCAGGCTGATTTCCATACTTCCAATTACCTAGCTGGACCCTGTGGTGTTAGTCTATGCCAGCTTGACTAGGCCACTGTATCCACACATTTGTTAGACATGCTCACAGATAAAGATGTTTTGAGAGGAGATGGACTTTGGAAACAGTAGACTTGAGTAAAGCAGAGGGCCCTGACTAGTGCACTGAGCTTTGCCTAGTCAGACAGAGGCCTCAGTAGGACACAAAGGCTGGCTGCTTGAGCTAGAATATGGCCCTTTCCTGCCGCACCAGAAGTGCTGGTACTCGGTTGTGAGGCTGATGGTTTCTGGACGGGACTGTGTGTTGCTCCTTCTGGTCTCCATTTCCTGACTGTGATTTGATACTTTGCAGTCTTCATTCCTGAGTGAACCATTCTTTAGGGTTAATCGTGTTAACTCCTGCTGTAGATTTGTTAGTCCATCCACTCATCCAATCTCACATCTTTTGCATGGAGAACCATTTAGAAAAAAAGTTTCTGGAGGAACTTTTAACTTCAGCTAAGACCTTAATGAATTCTTACAAATAGCATTCCAGGATTTAAAAAAAATTATTTTTTGAGATTATAATTACATAATTCTCCCCACCTCTTTCCTCCCACTTATCCCTCCTTGCTCTCTTTCAAATTCATGGTCTCTTTCTTTCATTAAATGTTGCTATATACATTTATGTGTGTACATATATTCTTAATGCATAAGTATAAACTGCTCAGTCTGTAATTGTTTTTAGGGATGACTACTAGGTATTAGGTAACCGCTAGTGTGTTCTTCCTGTGGAAGACTATTCTCTCCACTCTCAGCATTCCTTAGTTGCCTGTAGGTTTGTTTTGTTTTGTTACCGTGTTGAAGCCCCTGGGCTTTTCTCTATTCACTTAGGCATGTCCATTATGCCTGCTTTTGTCCTTCTTCAGCTCAGTTTTAGGCAGTCATGTTGCTAAGACTTTATGGGTGTAGCTTCTGGCAATCCTAGGGGACACACCTCACAACAAACTCCCTAGTCCTCTGGCTCTTACAGTCTGCATCATCCTCTTCTGACTTCTGCAGGCACTGCACACACGTGGTGCACATACATGTATATGCAGATACGCATACATATAAATAAAAATAAGTAATTCTTTAAAAAGTAAATCACCACTAAATATATCAACCATTGAAACAGTGGATAAAAGGTAAAAACCTTAAAGAAATAGCTCAGATTGATAGTTGTCCCTTAGAGCAATAATGTGATCTTTTATTAGGAGAAAAAAAATAACTCAACTATGACCGTCTTTCTCTTGTGTTAGTTACCTTTCTTGTTGTCACAGAATGCCTGATGTAAATGACTTAAAGTGAAGGAAGACTTACATAGCTCATACAGAGTTTTTAGTTCCTCCTGACAGGGAGAAAGGGCACAGTAGCTCCCATAATGCCAGACAGCGAGAGGGAAGAGGAAGGGATCAGGGTTCAGACATGTCTGTCAAAGGCATGCCCACAATGATCCACTTTCTTGTCACCCCTCACCTGTCCTACAAAAACCACCATCCGGGAACACATAAGCTTGTGGGGTATCAGATCATAACACCCACCAAATATCTTTAAAGAATATTATAGACAAAACAAAACAACCTCCATCTTGTCAGCCATAGGCCAGTGGGAGCAATGGGCAGTTCTAAGGGACATGCTGTGGGATGTCTGTAGTCTTGGCTAGGAGGTATGAGATACACAGGACAGTAATCAGAGGCAATGACAAATGAGATGCTCAAATGATAACATATAGTCTCAAGAAAAATGTAGAAAGTGTCAGAAATGACTCCAGTGATGAGGGAGATCTCTGCACTTCATGGGCAGTGACTTGTGACAGATCAGTATTACAAAAAACTCAGCAGTAAATTATTTGCCTGTTGCATATACAGAACACTGTGTCCAGCTAAAGAATGTCTGTGTGTTCCCTACACACATGATTACCCTCCAGAATTGGCCAGTTTATACGCTGCACATCAGGAAAGTTCTACAGATGTTAGACAGCCAGAATCGCCTCAGGCAGACTCAAAGTAAGAGAGGCAATCATAATAGAAGCCAGATGGTTTAGAATTAAATGATGAGAATATTACATCAAAATGAATGAGGTGATTTAAATTCTCATATTCTGTCTGTCTCTGTCTCTCTGTCTCTGTCTCTGTCTCTGTCTCTCTCTCTCCCTGTATACATACAGTGGTGAATGCATACAACAACCCTCAGAGAACAACCCTCAGGAATCAGTTTTTTCCTTCCACTGTGGGATCTGGGAATGGAACTCAGGTTTTCAAGTCTATGCCTGCTAGTACCTTTACCCTGCTAGTCCAGTGAGATGCATTTAAATCAGTACTTAGTAGAAGGTTTAAGTGTTTATATCAGAAATGAAGAAAGTAGAAAATTAGTGAACTAAACTAATACCATAAGAACTTAAGAAATTGGGGGCAGTGTAATATGGTTCATTGGTCAAAGGTGCTTGCCACCAAGCTTGAGGAACCATGTGATGGAAGAAAATAAACACTTGCAAGTTGTTCTCTGATCTCCACAAGCATGTTATGGCATGAGCCCTTCCAATGAATAAATGAATGTCATAAGAATTTTGATAACGAACTTAAGAAATTGAAATAAGTCAAAAGAAGCACAAAGGGAAAAGTAAAAGCAAAAGAAAGTGGATGGGCAGGCAGGTGGAAGACACCCAGAGGCCCGCCTCCCACATGGCCTACACACACCAGCAGCCACTGCAGTGTCCACGTGTGTAGTGGAGAGATGGGAGAGCCGGAGAAGCGGAAGTTTCTTTTGGTGCTCTACTCCATTTCTCTCCTTTATTCAGTCAGAGAATAAGACACCAGGAGAAGTTTGAACAATATGAGGAGAGATAGTACTGGAGATGCGAGACTGGAGAGGAATAACCTCGTGAGAGTAGCCTGCCTTGCCACCTGAGGCCACGGAGAAATCATGGCCCATGCTGCCACTGAAGGCCTTGTATGGGTTTGTGGCCATGAAGTAGCAGGAGCCTGTGTCCATGGCCATGGCTCTTATTATCACCAAAGGCCAGGCATATATGCCTGGTTTGGGCTACCACCTGTGACCGTGTTGATGTCAAAGGGCTATGCAGAGCTGCCCCTCCCCCCACTCAGCCACCTAAGATGAGTGGGAGAGCTATCCTTGCCCCGTGCCTGCTGCAGCACTCAGGAGAGCAGGCACTACACCTTGCCTGTGCAGCACAGTAGAGTTGGCCCCAGTGGTGTGGGTGCAGGTGAGCTGGCCCTGAGAATGTGAGAGCAGGAGACCTGGCCTTACCCTTTGCCAGCTGTAGCATTGGGTGAGTTAGCTGGGGCAGTGCTGGAGAGCTCTCCCTGGTAGGATTGGTGTGCGAAAGGCGGTGGGCTGACCAACTCAGCTACCATCCGGACCCAGATCCAGGGCTTTGAGTTGGCCCACCCCAACATCTACCCTAATTATGATCTGCCAGAACACATGAAGGGGCAGATCCTATGGATCCAGAGCTGCAGGATCTCCGTGACAGAGGGCAACAGCAGAATACTCGAGAGGAGTGTTGGTGAGAATCCAGTATGGTGTAGCGAAGGCCAGAGTCCTCAAACCAAACTAGAGACTCATTGAATGAACATTTGCAAGTAAAAAAATGTGGACAGAAGGATGTAGTGAGTGGCACACTGGGACACACTACAGCTTCCATGACAAGATTTTATTTTTATTTTCTTTTTAAGGGAGGTTACAAGGGGCAGATGTGAAGGGATGAGGAGATGAGTGGGGTTGGGGTACATGATGTGAAATTCACAAAGAATAAATAAAAAATTTTTTTAAAATAAGTGTTTTTTTCCAGGAAGTCTCAACAGCAGATCTGAAAGGAGTAGAAAGAATTGTCACATTTAAAGCTATTCATTAGAGTGTCTAGTCTAAAGAGCAGAGAACTGGTCGAAACGAGACATGGGACATTATAATACATAGTCACAAAGGAAAAAGGAAAGGAATCAGGTAGAAAAAAATGCTTCCTGGGCTGGAGAGACAACTCAGAGGTTAAGAGCCCTGACTGCTCTTTCAGAGGACCTACCTTAATTCCCAGCATTCATATGGTGGGTAATAACTATCTAAACTCCAGTTCCAGGGACTCGAATGCCCTGTGAGGATTAATACTATCAACTTGACAGGTTCTAGAATGATCTAGGAGACAAAACTGTGGGCATGACTCGGAGGGAATTTCTAGACTGAGACTCTGAGGGAATTTAGGCTAAATGTGGGCAGCATCATTCATGTGGGAGAGAGATGGAGTAGAACACCATATTCACCTCTCTTGTCTCCTAAGCTTGGGAGTGATGCATCTCTTAGCCCCATCTTCCCTGTGGTGAACTCTGTCCCCACAGAGAGCCCTTCCTCCCACATACTGCTCATCACAGGAAGAAAACTTAAGGATTTAGAGTCCAATAGCAATCTTTCTTTTCCTTTTTTAAAGGGGCGCGTCTGTATGATGTGCGTGTGTGTGGTGTGGAGGTGAGGTAGGGAGTGCCACAGTGTGTGTGGAGGTAGAGGACACCGCAGGAATTGATTCTCCTCTTCTCCTTTCTCTGGGTTACAAGGTTACTCAGGTCTCCTGGCTTGCCAGCTGAGCCATCATCGAATTGTCTCCTGCCCTATCTTAATAATCTCAATAATGTGAGGCTGCCTGGAGTCCTGTTAACTGCAGAAATGGTTTGTAGAGCAAGGAGCTAAGTAACAGCTTGGCCTCTGAGAGTTCCAAGGCTGCTAGCAACTGGACTGCCACCCTCATCTGGAACATCTTCTTAGTCCTGAGGAAATCAGACCCAGCCTGAGGAAATCAGACCAATCAATCTCATGGTTGTTCTTAAAAGAAAGCATGTGGAGTTTGAGGCGGACGATCTCAGTCAGCCTATAACACGACCTTCACTACCCTTCCTTCACGGTCTTCCCTCAAAGTCTGCCTTTCTGTGTTCCCTGCTCCCTACTCAGCTGTGACCTCATGTCAGGGTTCCACCACTGCTATCAAACAAGCAAATTTCTTAGTCTTTGGAGGTTACATCAAGGCCAATATGACTGGAGTTTGGGATATCTCAGGATCTACTTTTGTGCCTCACTTTTTTCCTGAGGCCTCTTCTCATATACATGTCCCAGGCTTCATGATGATATGGCAGTACCACTCACAGCTTCTTGTGGGGAGCCTTCTGCTCCTGTGGAGCACTTCAGTACCTAGGTGCCACAGCTCCGCTATGCATGTCACCAGCCATCAGCCACAGGAATGTGGACAAGAGCACGCAAAGCATGTTTTGGGTGCAAGAGGCCTGTGGCTTGTGAGACTTTGTGGTCTCTTTAGGTCACCATCTGTATCTGGGCAGCCTCTGGAGGAGCCATGATCTGCACCAAAGCTAATGCTGTGAGTAATTTAGCACACCTGGCTAATCAGTATATGTGAAGGGTTGAGCATAATATGCTACATTAGCATGCCACAGCAGACATCAAAAGTATGTCTTAGCTTTAGTGGAATTAGGGCCTCTTTATTTGTTTTTAGCTTTTTTGGCATATACCCTAATTTATATTGGCATCTTTAGTTTCCAAATGTTAGGAAGTTTTCCTGCTAGCTCTCTGTTACTGATTTCTGATATGAGGCTGCTGTGGCCGAGAACATTCTCTGCATGATTATAGTCCTTCTAATTTGTCAAGACTTGTTTTATAGTTCAAAGTAGGGTCCATTCTTTAACTGTCACTAGTACACTCAAAGGAGAGGTATGCTCTGCTCATGTTGGGCTGGTGTTGTAAATTTTAATGCTTTCTTTTTAGTTAATGAAATGTTTTTGGTTTTGTTTTTTAAATGTCTTGGCTGGTTTTCTCTCCACTTGCTCTACTATGATTGAGAGAGGAGTGTTGAAGTCATTTGACCATTATTTCTGTCCCACTTTGCCCTGTTCCTCTGAAACTGCTGCTGAAACCCCCTTCTCCCTATTGTGTCTTTTGATGAGCTGACCTGTTGCCATTTCCGAATGCCCCTCCTTGTCCCTAATGGCAATGCTTGCTCTGAAGGCTGCTTTGATACTCTTGCTGGATGTCATACCTGCTTCCCATCTTTGTACTTCCAGAATATCATGTGCCTTAGTTACTTTTCTATTATCATGACAAAATCCCATGACCATGGCATCTTATAAAAGAAGCATTTAATTTAGGGGCTCACAGTTCCATAGTCTTAGGGTCCATGGTCATCATGACAGGAAGCATGGAAACAGGCTAGGCACGGCACTGGAACAGTGCCTAAGAGCTTACATCCTGATCTGCAAGTTGGATGTAGAGAGAAAGAGTGAAGGCAAGAGCAAGAATGAGAGCAAGAGAGAAAGAGAAAGAGATCTGGGGGTGTTGTGGGCTTTTGTAATCTCAAAGCTGTGGCACACCTACTTTAAGAAGGCCGTACCTTCTAATTCTTTCCAAGCAGTTCCACCAACTGATGACTAAGTATGCAGATACATGAGCCTATGGGAGCCGTTCTCATTCAGCTCACCACACTGTGTTTAAAGTGTTCCTCATTTTGTAGTTGGGACTTGAATATCTATTTATTTGATACTGAGTACCACTCATTGCACATCTCAAATCTTTATAGCACTTAAAGATTTGAATCAGTGTCTCATTAAGTTGTCTAGGCTGGCCTTGAACTTGTGATCATCCTGTCTCAACCTTCTAAGTATCTGGGATATAGGCTTGTGTTAGTAGGCTTGGCTTAATTTCTGCCTGTCCTGTTTTTTGTTGCTTGCTCCATTAAATTCCTGTTTTCCTCTGGATTAATTTAGTAATGGTCAGTAGTAGTAATTCTTTGTCTCTCTTTTATTGGCTTATTAGCTTTAGTTTTTCCCTGTTGGTGGTTTAGGAAACAAAATCTGTCTGTTTGATGTACTCTGGCCAGGCTCTGATGCTCTTACAGCACATGAATAGCAAGGAGCGCACAGGTGTGGACGTCTGTCCTGCTGCTGCTCTTCTCGCCCTGTCCTGGTTCCTTTCCCTGTGTTCCTGTGGTACAGTACTCTGACAAAAGCAACCTACGGGGAAAAGTTCATCCTGTCTATGGTTGAAGGAGTCCAGTGTGGCAGGAAGTCACAGCAGTAGGAGCTTGAAGCAGTCCTTGCGTCCACTGTGAAGAAGCAGGCAGCCACAGTCCAGGGCAAGGAACACAGCAGCCAGAAGCATCCCAAAGGCCTCCGCCCACAGAATCCCTCCTGGTGCCTCACATCCTCTTCCCAGCACGAGCCATCAAACTGTGTGAAGTGCCAAGAGAACCTTCTCCTTTTTCCTATTAGGAAGCCAACTCAGAGTACAGGAACGCCGCCTTCTCTGCCCTGCCCATCCAGGAGGCACTGTTTTTTTGGTCCTCTTCCCTCTGCCTGAGCTTGTGTGTTTTTCTGTGCCAGGCTGAATTCATTAGTGAAATCTAATGCGAAGTGTAAAAATTACATGCTGCCTCCACTTTAGTAGGCAGCACACCATTCTGAAAGCTCTGTGCCTGTGCCTTTTCTGCCCACTTTAATGTGTCTTGCATGTATTGGAGTGGGACTCAGGCTCTGCACTGCTTCAGAGGAAAGCCACCTGCCACAACAGTGTGTGTGGAAGAGCAGCTTGTCTCTTTGCCTACTTGGCTAAGCAGCACCTCTTCCGCTGCCTTCCGTGTGAGCTGCTAACTGCAGTATCACTTGAAAAGTGCAGATTTTGTGAGAGGCAAGTGAGGACTCTGTTGCTAGAGTGTGATACAGAGAAGACGGCATTGCTTGTGGAGCAAGTCAGGAGGCTGCATTCCATCATAAGATCGTTTCGATTTATTCTAAAGTGTGAGGATTTGGGAAAGAAAACATTAAAAATATAAAGTAGTTGGTGGTGCAGTTTTACCAGTGTGTCTCCTAAGTGTCTGAATGATTTGCTTTGTTATCTTCCCAGGCCTTCACTCCCAATTCTTGAAGCCGCTCACTAGGAAGCCTTTCCACATGCTCTTAGTCCCTATTTCTTGGAGGAATGGCATTCTGATACCTTGAAAGTTGCTGGCTTGTTGAGAGATCTGGCACTCTGAGTCATGGTTCCTTAGTCTCCCACAGAATACAGCGATAGAGAGTCTCCATTGCGTCACCAGCTCTGTGATGAGTCTTGCTGTGAGTGGTCAGCCCACCTATTACTGCAGTAGTCTAAGCGAGCAAAACTGGGCTTTTCCTGCAAGAACTCATATCCAGGTAGGGAAGTTTGACAGTAGACAAACAGACAATGTTTGTGGTGCAGTGACGAGATGAAATAGAGCGGGCTAGGAAGTGACAAGTGAGGCTGCTCCTCTTCGTGTTTGAACAAGCCATGCAGAGAGCTATGAATGGAGCAGTAGGATAGGTGGGCAGTGAGAGTAGCTGAGTAACTGTGATCATTTTATGAGTGACAGTAGGCCAGTGAGACTACAGGGGCCAGTGTCAGGAGAGGTGACCAGAGGGACTGATGGGGCCAGATCACCTGTGAAGATTCAAGAAATATTTGAACAGAGGCGGCCTTGGCCAGAGCTGGTTTTAGCTCCTGTGGGTGAGCTAAGAGGAGTCATGGGGACCTTGTAGGGTGAGAGAACCCATGCAGCCTAGAGCAGGTTGTGGTAGTGGTCCTGAAGAAGGAAGAGAGTTTAGTCAGGATGGTTTTCAGTCTGCATGTCTGGGCTAGGGGTAGTGCTGTTGTGAGGAAAAGGCAAAACCAGGAGTTCAGGTTGGCTCATTTAAGTCCAAGACACCTGCTAGCTGTTCCCAGCTGTCCACAGCTGGATTTAGGAGATGAAAGGCAGGAAGGCACTGGCTACAGAAGGTAGAACTTTGCGAATCACTAATATACAGAAAAGTGTTATAGCCAGGCAGCAGATCACACAGCAGAGGGTGTAGGGAGAGGCTAGAGATGGTGCTTGGGGCCTGCCACATCCTCAGTATGGTTTCTCTTTCATAAGCTCTCAGCTGAGACAAGGTTTTTGTTATGGCTTGAATACAGATTGTTCCCCAAAGCATTTTCTTGCAAATTTCAATTTTCTTTATGGATAAATAAAATTCTACTGTATCCCATACTTTACTTAAATGTTTTGTTGTATTTATTTTTTTACATACATGCATGTACATGTATGGACATGGTGCCTATGTGGAGTGAGAGGACAATTTATGTGAGTTGTTTTTCTCCTTTTAATATGTGGATCAAACTCAAGTCTTCAGGCTTGAGGGATGTGCTTTTACTCACTGAGACAGCTTGCTGGTCTCATGTACCACATTTTCATTATCCATTCAGCAGTTGTTAGACATGTGGCTGATTCCATTTCTTTGTGATTGTGAATAGAGCAGCAACAAACGTGTATGTAAGCATTCCTGTAGGAGGATATAGAGTCCTTTGACTATGGCTCTATGCCAGGAGTGATAGAGCCAGGTTTTATGGAAGCTCTGCTGTTGAGGAACTTTCACATGATTTCCATAATGGCTGTATAGTTTACATTCTCACCAATAATGAATAAGGATTCTAGTTTCCCCACATCCTCCATCACGGCTGTCATTTGTTTTGTTGATGATTGCTAAGACAATTAGTTTGGGTTGGTTTGTAAACATGGGTTTTCTTTTAACATAGCGGCTCCCTTTCAGAGTTGAGGTTTCAGGCTGTTTTGAGCTGTCTGACATGGTGCAAGGGCATCACGTGCTTTTAACTCCTGAGCTATCTCTCTAGCCCCGGGAGTAGTCCTTTGTATTGCTTTTCCTTAGACTACCACATTGTCATTGGTATGTGAGGGCCATCGGAGAGAAATGGAAGATTCTTTTCCATGGCTTTGTGTGCTTGGACAGAGTTTCCCTGCAATGAGGACATAGCAGATGGTGTTCTTCACCACAGTGGGCAGAGAGGCAGTAAGACGGGTGTTGGGATGTGCCAGGACAAGATAGGACCCTTTGTCTTCTACTCATGTGGTGTTGGTGACAGTAGTGACCAAGACAGCACCGTTCTTATCCGAGTTTTGTGTTTTTGGTAGACACCTCATTGCTGTGGATACTTTTGTGTAAGATCCTACTGTTAACCATGCTAAAATCGCACCACAGTTTCACAGTTGTCAGTACCCTCCTGTCATATGTGTTCTAGATTGCTGGCTCACGTTCTCTGCCCCACCCTCTGCCCTCACACTCCCACATGATTTAGACAGTGGAAACACCAACAGGGAATCTTTCCCCTGTGGGACAGAGGTGCATTGAGATCCAGGGGTGTGGTCTTCCCAAACACTCCAAAGGACCGTAGAGAGAATAGTCCCTCAAATACAGGGGGAAGGGGATTGACATACACTGAGGAACCAAAGGAAGCACACACAAGCAGAAGTTACTTCATACTTGAATTGTTTGAGCTTTTGTAGTAAAGGGGTGTGTTTTGTTTTGTATTCTGAGTGTTACCATAAGGACATAAAGTATTTCTCCCTAAGGCTCATGTATTAAAGGCTTGGTTCCCAGCTGGCTACACTATTTTGGGAGGTTCTGGAAATTTTTGGAGGTGGGCATAAATGGAGAAGATACCTCTAGGGCTGGGTTCCTAGGAACTATATCTTGTCCCTAAATTTAGGGAATTAGGGACCATGTGCTCACACTGCATCACCACAGGCACAGTCCATAAATTAGGGACCAAAATTGTAAGCAAAAATCTCTTCCATTAGTTCGTTCTTTCAAGCATTTCAACCACAGCCACAGAAAAATGAAAGTTGGTGCTAGAGGTGGAAGCTTTGTTGAAATAAACCTAATCTATGTGTCTTAGCCTTTGGAGCTGGTGTATAAGAGGGTAAAGACTTTCAGAGATGAACCTAGAGAGGGAATAGGATGCTGAAACCAGAGCTCAGAGGACCAGAGGCTTCCAACAGAGTGAAGACTGTATTGGGGATTGGACCCGATGCCATTCATGTTCCTTGTGGTAGGGAATTTGTCTACGTATTGTTCATACCTTAAGACTTAGGGTAAGCTGAGTTCACAGGTGACAGAGTAATTAATTTGCTGAAGTTCCAAAGCAGCCAGATTGTGGCCAGATCTTTGCTGGCTGCTCTTAGCCAGATCGACAGTGAGAATTAGGAGTAAAAGAGAGAGGAGAAAGATTTGAGAAGCATTTGGCCAGAAAATCAAATTTAAAGCTGGGGCCAAAGTGAATTAAGAGTGTTGTTGAAGAGATTATTGTCCTTCAAAAAGTTCCATTTCACAGGGACAATAAGATGATGACTTGAGGGCGTCTCAGGAGTTGGCTTGGTCTCAACTGTGGTAGGCTTAAAAGCACGAAAGAGTGAATTCACTTGAGATTTCCCCTCTAGAAGACAGTGCCCCTGATGCCTCTGGAGTATCATCATCTAGGGAAGTGTTTCCTCCCAGCCACTCCGGCACTCAGAGGCTGCTACAGCTGTGGTTCAGAGGGGGCATGGCTGCCACTTGAGCAGTGGCAGACTTGATGCTATCCACCTGATGCTGATGTTTCAGGCATGCAGAATGCAAGAGTTATGGGCTCATGGAGGTATCATCTGGTTCGGAGGAAAACCTGAGACTCCGGGCAATATGTAGCACAGTTGGAATCCTCGCAGGAAGCTCATGAGAGGATGGGGTAAAGCTGAACATGAAATGGAGTCCTTAAGAAACTAGAGATGCGAGGGAGTGAAACGTGTGTGAAGGAAAGCTGCAAGTAAAGAGGTGAGCCAGCCCTCAGGCGAGACCATGTAGGCTTGTGAATGGCAAAACCATAGGGTTGTGCCTACCCAAGATTTCTGGGGTCCATATTACATCATCACGTGCTCTAGATGATAGATATGGAAGCCACAGGACTTAACAGTTACCTTTTGGTTTCAGCCTTTGGTCAATCCTTCCTTTCTATACATTCTTCCTCCTCATCCAGAATAGGGAAGTTCATTTGGTGCCATTGCATCTTGGGAGTGTGCTGAGTTTGTCTTGAGTCTCAGAGCACGTTGAACAGGATTAGAACTGTAAGACCTTTGGGCTTCTTAGAGATGGACTGACGGTATTTTTTGTGTGATGGACATGGGTCTTTTGGATGTCAAGGGCAGAATCATAGCATGTGAAATGGCTTTCTGAAGAGCTCAGATGTTAAAAGGACAGAGCCTGTTTTGGGAGCTTCTAGAAACTTCAAGAGGTGTGGCCCAGCTGGAAGTGTAATTTATTGTCTGCTTGTTAACCCTCATTAAAGCATTTTACCATTTTTGCCTGATGTTCTCTCACTGGCATTTCCAAACTTTATCCATGTTATAATGTGGGTCAGTGCTTTATTCCTTTTTATGGCTACATAATATCTACAGTATGGATTTCCAGCATTTATCCATTCATCGTCTGATGGGCACTTGGGTCATTTGCTGTGAGCCATCCTGTCTGGAGTGTGCCTACACAAGTTTTTGTGTTATCTAGTCATTCTTTTAGAGTGGGTTCTCAGGCCGTGAACTCAATTCTCCCTCACTTGAACATGACTAGAGTTTCCCTTCATATTAAAAGCTTGTTCCCCTGGAGACAGGTCTCTAGAACTGACAATTCTCTTTTGTTCAAAGTGTGGGCAGTGTGGCATTACTGCCTCTGAGAAGCCAGTGTCACTACTTAGGGGTCATTTTTCTCTTGTTGTATTCAGCATAGACTCCTGAGGTTTGGCTATGTTATATATCACACTGTGCTTTCATTAGGTTTTCTGGTAGCCGGTCTTTTGCTTGCTCCTCAGGTACATGTTCTGTCACTGTTTCTCAGCTGTTTTCAGCCCTCCTCAGTTTCCTCTCCTAGACTACAGTGATGTGAACATTTTGTCTTACCAGTTTCCTTTGTTTCTCTTTCTAATTCACACTGACTAATTTCCATTGTCCTGTCTCCCCCTGCCTGCCCCTTCATGATCTTTAATTTGCTTATCTGTTTGTGCATGTGTGCACAGACACACATTACCACCCTGCAGATGTGAACTACCACATCCAGCTTTTTATGTGTGCTCTGGCGATCAAACTTGGACTGCCAGGCCTGCCTGGGGCTGGCACTCTACCCACTGAGTCATTTCCCTGGCCCTCACTAATTTTTCTTTATCTGTTCCTTTTATTCTCTCGTTATACACCTTTTAAAGTTAATGTATTTTCAGTTCCAGCTTCTCCTTGTGTTATTCTGTATACCTTCTGTTTATTTGTTGAAATTATTTTTAAAACTTTACACCTTTGTTCATTGAGGAACTTTGACGGTGGCTGCTTTAAAACTATTGCATTGGCCTGTAACTACACTGAAATACCTGGGGTGGCCAATTTGTAAAGAGAAAAATGCTTGTTTTGGTTCATGGGATTGAGGTTCAATGTCATAACAGCTCTGTTCATATTCTGGTGAGGGACCCCTGAGCTGCATCCATCCTAATGACTGAACCGCTTCCCAAAGGCCTTACCTCTAAAAGCCACCAATAGATTGTCTACACTTTAATACCACTAACTTATGACAGGTGTTTAGATTCTCACATGAGTTCTGGGAGAGGGGGCAAGGCCTGTGTTGACCCTTGTGAAACGTCGGTGTCCTCTTTGTGAATGACAGGTAGTGATTCTTAGTCATTCCCATTGCCTCGCCTGTCTCTAGACCCCTAGGCTTTTGTGGTTAGGGCTGAGTTCTGTATTACTCTCCAAGCCACATAGTTTGATATTTTCCAACCAACCATGATCTGGCTCCCCGCAAATATTGTCATAATGACTGAGCTCTTACGGTGTCATCATGTGTGGGATCCTTTCTCTGGGAGTCTGGGCTGAGAGTCTGGTCACAGAGTTTTCTTCAGCCTTCTGGAGGATAGCTGAGGAAGGCTCTGTCCGGAGAACTGGTCACAAGAAAGGCCTCCTCAGCAGTGAGGGAGTTTTCTGGTCAGATCCCCTAGCTTGAGGGAGCGCAGGGAGTCCTTGTCCCTTTCAGTGGGGGAAGAGAGCCAGGTAACCAACAGGAGAGTGAGAGCTCCCACCCCAGACCTCTGGGTTTTTAAACCAAGGGTATCTGAATTGTAGGAGCCACACCCAGGACATCTCCTGGGCTTGTCTCCAGGGCAGCTTTTTTTTTTTTTTTTTTAAAGATTTATCATTTTAATAAATTTTTTCCATATACATTTATTTTATTACACATGCATAATACAAATTATATACAGCAGGGAGAACCATGTGACAATCAGGAATTCTATAAATGTTATATTCATAGTGATTTGGCTATTTGTATTTGTCAAACTTGAAGTAAACATCTTTTCTATCTTGTTGGGTCTAAATTTCTGAATGAAATTCAGTATCTATTATATCTCATCTCTATTGGCTTAATCCTTTATCTTAATCTAAAAAGATCTTAACCCCTAACCAACTGAACTTGACTGTGAAACTGAAGACCAGGGCAGCTTTGATATGTGTTTCTTCAAAGAGCCAGCTTTTGACACCTTTTAGCCTAGGGTCTGGACTGTTGCCAGCAGGGGGAGCAGGCATCTCCTCCACTTGTAGACAAAGGCCCACAATCATGAGGTTACTCCTGTTGGCTGCACCCTTGGCTATGTTTATCCCATGACTTAAGTTGTATTTATCCTTTGCAGGAGTCCATACAAGTGCTCTCCTTAGTGTGCCTAGTGTGGTGAGGGTATAGTGAAACCACCAAAAGCTAGACCACTCTATAGGTAGAAAGAAAGGTTTACTGGGGAAATCAAACTTTCAGGGCTATCTCAGGGTGGAAGGAGAACAGCAAAAAACTGGGATAAGCCTTGCCAGTTTTAAAGGGACAGGTAGCAGTTGGGGGAGTTGTGCGAGCCAGAACTGCCTGGGAAGTAGAGTAAGGGGAGGTGTGTAGGTCAGAACAGCCTGGAAACTAGTTTGGGGGCTAACTGGTTACAGGCTTCCTTGTTTCAGTTCATCAGGAAGTAGATGCCCTTTGCCAGAGGCAGTTGGCCATAAGGGGCAGGTAAGGGAAGTGATAGCTTTCCCCAACAAACAGAAACTGCTTTACAAGGTTTCTGAGGAATGTTGAGTTCAGGCTTTTGTTTACCCACTAGCAGTTCTTCTGGTTACCTGGTCAGAGTCCAGCCTGAGCTGAGCCCAGACTGTCACTCAGGACAGTGTCTGCAGCACAGCCATTTGGGGGCTGCTGTGGACCCAAACAGTAGTTGTTTGTTCATCCTGCAGTTTCTTTATAGTTATGTTGCAGCGACCTTATCACAGAAAGGAGTCTTGTTACTTACAGGGTGAACAAGCAGGGCTCTAGGTGTTGCACATACAGAGCCCTGGCAAGACAGCTGAAGTCCTGCTCCCACGAAGCCTTCAGTCTGGTAGGCAGAGAGAACGAGTGATGTGCCCTGAACACGAACTCCCCCATGGTCCCTGGCTGCTGCTACTATTTTAAGAGGGTCTGGGAATTTTGGTGGAGAGGCCTAGCTAGCAAAAGTAGGTTGCAAAGGTAGTTCCTTGGGAGGACTTTGTCCTTGGCCTTTATCCCTTTCTCTGCTGCCTGTCCACCATGAGGCAGAAAAGCCCTTCCACCACATGCTCCCATCAACATGATGCTCTGCCCAAGCACATGAACCCATACAACCGTAGACTGCACTTTCTAAAACCAAGAGTCAAAATGAATCTTTCTTCACTTTGTTTCTGTTAGACATTTTGTCACAGAGAAAAGCCCTATAGTAAGTTAGAGAATGAAGGCAGATTGGTTGGTGACTGAGTAAGGAGGTGATGTGAAATTTGATTCGTTCTTGGAGTTTCCTTCTCTTTTTAAATCCATGTATTTTCAACTTCTTTAAAAACTGAGAATCTGTCATGGTCTGTACATAGTTATAAGCTGAAGCCCTGGTCTGAGAGGGTCACTGAGCTTGGAGACAGGGTCTTTCAGAGGTAAGTGAATTAGTGAGGTCACTGTGGTAGTCCTTTATGCAGTCTGCCTGCAGTCCTTAGACGAAGAGAACAGACACAGGCACACAGAAGGATGCCATGTGAGGACACGGGAAAGATGCTGGCTGCGTGCTAAGGAGAGGCCTGAGGAACAGTCAGCTGCTGGCACTTGACTCTGACTTCAGCCTCCAGGACTGTGATGGATAACTTTCCTTTGTTTACACCTTCTTCACTGTGGTGTTGCTGTGGCAGCGGAGCTGCCCTGAGCTTATTAATCAGCTGTGTATTCCCAGTGTGTGTCTGCATCTGTTTCCAATGTTTTGTCTCTCTTCACACCTCCTCCTCCTCTTTTTAAAGATGTGTTTTTATTTTATCTGTTATATTTGCTTATTTTATGTATGTCTGTATGCCTCCTGCATACAGTGTCTGCCCTGGAGGCCAGAAGAGGGCACCTGATTCTCTGGCGCTAGAGCTGCAGGTAGTTGTGAGCTCCCATGTGAGTGAATCCAGGTCCTGTCCTCTGCAGGAGCAGCAAGTGGTCTTAATGGCTGAGCCATATCTCCAGCCCCTTATTTTTCTGCTTAATGTGTCATGTAAACTTGTAGTTGAAAACTGGATTAACCAAAGTAACAGATGAATGCTCCTGAATAGTGACACTTTATTTGAGACTAGCAAAGGATTGCACTGGGAACAGCTGTGTCCTAGTAAACTATGGCATATTAAAGAACATGAGGTAAGGGGAAGTTTTCAACAGTAAAGTGAAGATTACATCAGATCTTGTGAAACAATACTCCTTGGCTACAAGAATCAATAAAATGATGACAATCCAAGGTTCAACATACTGCTGGCAGGCTATCCCTGTAGAAGTACTTTCTGGGCAAGGCTACAGTGACCTCATTGTAAAACTGGTCCCTGCAGCCTGTCATGAATGGCTCTTGATGTTAGGCATACCATCATGAGAACCTCTCCTTCATACCATCCAAGCTTCTTTGCTTAATTAGGTGTGGGATTGATAGCGCAACACAGTACTCCATTTTGATTCTGACAGCTTTTGAATGGGGCATGTTTTATTGGGTAACAGGAACTGAGGGAAATAGGCCTTTAACTGAGATTTTCTTTTAATCTGTCTAATGTCAGGGATTTTGTTTTTTCTCCCCTGTTGCCTTTTGGGGCTCCTGGGACTTCTTCCTGAGATGAGATCTGTGTCTGGCAGTTCTCTCAGCTGTAGACCCCTATTACTATGTCATATAGTTGCTGTTGGTGTGAGGTATGGTGTTGGGGAAAGAGCAGTGATGCTCTTTCAGAAGGCAAAATCTCAGTCTTAGTGACATGTGACCCTGGGCTGTAACTGTCACTATTGTTTCTCCTCTAGGTGAGTTGGGATGCCCTGTCCTTAGGTGTGACTGGGCCCTGGAATTTCCTGAGAACCAGCTTTGCTATGGAGAGCACCCAGGGCTGCTACATGGTGGGGTCTTCCTTTCTCCATGCCACAGCTTCTAGGTCACCATGGGAACCTGGTGAGAATCCCTAAGACAAACACAGGCATAAGACCATGACCCCCAGGAGATCCCCATGGACCCAGCTGTTTCTTTTCCAGGGAAGTCATCTCACTGACCCCAGATTTCACAGTGATGGTGATACTGGATTCTAGCCCTCTGATGAACCAAAGTTCATTGATTTTGTTGTGAGGATAGAGAGAGAGTTTTCATGTTCTGTGCATGTCTCTGATGAACAGCTCAACTGGACTTAGGAAGAAGGGCATTTGAAATAGGGGAAAGGTGTGCAGGGTGAAAGGACAGAGGCTTTGGGGAACTCAATGGCAAGCTAGTGTTTCTTGTGTTCAGAAAGGACAACACACAGCATGAGAGGAGCCACGGGGAAGCAGGAGAACTGGTTGGGTAAGGCTTCTTCTGCCATACTCAGTGCACTTTGATTTTCAGTTAGAAAATATCATTCTTGCCATAGGAAGATGCAGGAGTGGAAGTGTCAAATGAGAAGGCCTCTCAGGGGGCAAAGGAGCTCCCTCTGGAGTGCAGTCATTGTGGGCTTAGGGTGTGCTGGAAGGAAGAGCAGGCAAGACTTGTGATGCATGAGAGAGTCAGTACCACATCTCTGTCCTTGGGTGTCTGGGGAGGAGCATGGGGAACTGTGACTTGGACTTGGATGCTGTACAAGCAGATGTGGCATCAGACGCCCAAGGTGAGCTTTCCAGGAGGAAATCCAGAACTCAGAGAGGGGAGAGTTAGAGAAACAAAGATGAACATCACTAGTGAGCATGCACGATTTGAAGACATGGGTGTGGTCACCTAAGGAGAAAGGGGAGGAGGACGTTGGGACAGGTGCAAGTGCATGGAAGAAGACCAATGAGGAAGATACGCTGTGGAAGCCATGGAACAGGTCTTCTTGATCGTCTTCCAGGGGCCTGGGGGTTAGCTATGTCAGAGCACTAAATAAGAACTGAGCAGTTACAATATAGAGATCGATGGTGACCCTGAGAGGTGCCACCTCAAGGTCTGGAGAGATGGCAGTGTGACTGGAAGATAAAGGAGCAGTGTGAGGCAAAGCAGGAATGGGAGCAATGGCAGCCAGTCCCTAGAGTATTCTAGATGGAAGCAAAAGGCAGGCTTGGTCTGGACGTGAACTGGGGCTGTGGAGGATGCTTCTTCACCATTCCCTCTGTTCTCTGGAGTTGGGAAGCACAAGGTTCAGGCTGCTGCTGGGACAGATTATGTTCTTAGGTGCACTTTGGACGTCACCAGTGATCCCAGAGGAAGACTGTCCACCTGTGCCCTGAGAGCCAGGCCACTGGAAATCCTGGTGGCAACAAGTATCATTGCAGTTGAAACAAACAGCCTTATCTCAGATGAGAGGGAAGGCCTGCTGGATTCCTTCAGGACATTTTTAATCATTAAACATATTGAATGGTTGAAAAAGAGCCATAAACTATTACTAATGTGTGAACAAAGATGATTTTTTTTTTTAGTGATTGTGAAGAATTTTTATTAAACGTACATTGCATATTCCCAAGTTAATTTGCATGGGATTTGGAATATGAACTCTAATATATAGAATATATACATAGAAATACTATTCTCATTAAATTAATCCATATTTTGTTTAAAAGCCTTGTACAAATTCATTTATTAATTCCATCTTAGAGCCTTGCTGATCCCTCTCAAATGCCTTGTGGACACTGCGGCTTGTTCGTTATGGATGCTGGGAATAATCTACTCAAGATTCCCCATGACAGCCTTGCTAGGACACTTCTGATTTCTCAGCATTGCTTGTTGACTCCTGGTAACAAAGGAAGAAAGTCTTCTATCAGCCCGCCATCCCAGAACAGCCATAGCTTGATTCAGATTAACTTGCAGCTTTTGCACTATTATGGCTGCTATTATTCAGACCAGTCTTAAATTATTTCCTTTTCTTCCAGTTTATTTTGGCTAATCACCTTCCTCTTCTTCTTCTTCTTCTTCTTCTTCTTCTTCTTCTTTCTTCTTCTTCTTCTTCTTCTTCCTCTTCCTCTTCCTCTTCCTCTTCCTTCTTCCTCTCCTTCTGATGTGTTCTTATATGTACACACAGCTGTCTGTGTGGAGGCTAGGGATCAACCTTAAGTTAAGACAGGGTTTCTCTCTGGAACTTGTAGCCCAGAGATCCTCCTGTCTCTAGCTTGCTAGTGCTGGGATTCCAGGTACGTGCTATCAGGTCTGGCTCATTTAGTCTGGTTTCCTACATGTTTATTACCTATTTAACCTTAAGTTCTCCCCATTATTCAAGTCTCCTCTGAAGATGTTTCTTTATCCCAAGTGTGCCCGTAGTTTCCTGCTCCCAAGGTAGGCTCCGCTCACAGTCTTGTGTTGCTTCTGCTGTGCACAGATTTCTCTTCCTCCTCCTCTCTGACTCCTCTTTCTTGCTTTGTCAGCTTGTTTAGGTGGAGCATGCACTCTGGTAGTTTTGGAGAATGAGTGTATGAGAGAGCAGAGGAGATGCTTTGTGTCTGAGATGTTTTTGTTTTCCTTTCATCTCTGGGCATAGATTCCAGGGTGAAGACATCATTTCATTACGTTCTAACATCCTGTGCTGCAGAGAAGTTTTGGCATTTTTGTTGTTGTTGTTTCATTTTGTTTTTGTTTTTGTTTTCTGAGACAGGTCTTACTATGTAGTCTTTGTACCTGATCTGTTTTCAGAAACTTGTATAATCTTCTCTGTTTTGTTATTGTTAATAAAAAAAATTAAGTTAGTGAGAAAGTTATGGCTTACATTATGACATCTTCATATGCTGTGCTGTTGTACTTTGTTCTAATTTATCTCATCCACTGTGTTTCACTTTCTGAACTATATTTTCTGCATCTTTTATCAGTTTTTCTGAAAACTAAACGTACTCTTTCAGTTGGCAAATGCATACCCTTCACTTCTGAGAAGCTTCTCTCAGTTGCCGAATCACAGCACAGCGGTGACTAGTTCTCTCACTTTGCAGTAGCTGTTCTTTGGAGGCCAGACTTCCTGTCCCAGCCTGTGTCTGTCTGTCTGGTAGCACTGCTTACGAGCGCTCCTCGACTCCATTTCCCATACTTCTTGTTGGAGCTGTTACTACTGTGATCATGCTTTAATTTGTAAAGTTTCTGGGTTGGAAGCTTCTGATTCTGTCTCAGCGGATGGCCGGACTTTGTCCCCTCCAGGAATGCGGGGATCGCTCAGGAAGGACTCTTCTTGCAGCAGTTCTCTCCTTTGCCCTCCACTCAGCCAGGAAGGGCAGGAAGGGGAGCTGGCCCAGGGCCCAGTAGCTGCTGCTGTTTTATTTTATAAAAGAAGGCTGATTGCATTGTAATCCACATAAAGACAATCCTTGGCTTGTCCGCTTCTGGATTCTTCAACCCTCTTATTTCCAGGCTAAGCCCTTGGTAATTCCCTATTATCTTAAGAACTGTGAATCTAGGGTCTGTCAGTAGAGCCACAAGACCTGACTTTCTTTTTAACTGCCTGGACTCTTGCAGTCTCTTTCCTTTCCAATAAGCTCAAGAATGACTTGTTGAATTTTGAAAACTTATTTAATGTGCATGGATGGGTGTCTACATGCATGTATGTGTATCATGTGTGTGCCTGGTCCCTGCAGAGGCTAGACAGGTGTGTTGGAGTCCATGGAACTGGATGTATAGACATTGTGAGCCACCATATGGGTGCTGGGAGTTGAACCTAGGTTCCCTGGAAGAGCAACCACTGTTCTTAACTGCTGAGCTATCTCTCTAGCCATGGTTTGTTGATGTTTCAAAAATGTTTATTGGGATTTTGGTTGGAATTACATTGAGTCTATAGGCAAAGGTAAAGAGTTTTGACATAGTAAGCTTCTTGAGACATCTTCTCCATAAATGTTATTATGGCCTAGATCGTAAGTGTGCTGGAGGCTTGGTCCTCAGTGAATGGAACTTCCAGGAAATGAAGGAAACTTAGGAGATAAGGCCTAGTTGGAAGAAGTGGATCCCTTCAGGGAGCTTGATTTTAAAGAGGACTGTGGAACTTTGCCCCCTTCCTCTTCCTCCCTTTATTTCCTGCCCAGTGTGAGGTGAGCTGCTTCTCCTACCATGCACTGTTACTATGAAGTTCTAGCTCATTATAGGCCCTGAAGCAACAGGACCAAGCAGCCAATGAGCCTTGTGTGAGTTTCTGTTGAGCAGAAAGCTAGTGCCATGTGGTCTTACCTTTACAAGCTTCCAAACAGTCTATACATCCTTTCTGCTTAAATCTTACAGCTTTTTTTTTTTTTGGTCATCTTTAGTGGTCTTTTACATTTTTTATTTATAATTTTTTGTCAGTATGTGGATAAAACTATTCTTTATGTGCTGATCTTGTAATCCTGAAACCTTGTGACTCAGTTCCAGGGGCCTTTTGCACATTCTTTGAGATGTTCTGTACAGGCAATCATCACACTGTGTGGAAACAGACAACTTTAGTTCTTTCTTTCAATCTGTATGTCTCTGTACTGCAGGGGCTAAAGTCTCAGATATAATTTGGATGGACGTTGTAAGGATCATGTTCTTGCATCATAGAGAAGCATTTGTTCCACTATTTTATGTGATACTGGCCACCTGGTGTTTGTAGATGTTCTCAGTGTGGTTCAGAATATTTCATTCTGTTCCTTACTTGCTGAGAATTTTTATAATATTATATTTACCAAAGGATTTGTCAGCATCTAGTTGAAAAATAAACATTCCATAGTCTGTGTTATGATAAGAGTTATTGGCATAATTTACAAATGTTGAACTCATTTAGTATTCCCATAATGCAAATGCATATTAATTTTAAAATATTGTCTTTATAGGTTCTTGGATATGATTTGCCAATATTTTGTTCAGGATTCTCACAAAAGATGTGGCTGTGTTATTTTCTCATAAAATGTTTGTGTGTTGTAGGTATTAGAGAATTCTGGCCTCATTTAGAAAGTTGATATTTGTTCTTTCTTTCTATTTTCTGGAAGTCTTTTTTAGAGAGAGAGAGAGAGAGAGAGAGAGAGAGAGAGAGAGAGAGAGAGAGAGAGAGAGAGAGAGAGAGAGAGAGAGAGAGAGAGAGAGGTTTGTGCACAAGAGTGCAGTGGGACAAAGGTCAGAGGGTGTTGGGTTGTTGCAGGTGATTGTGAGCCTCATGATGTGGGTGCTGAGAATGGAACTTTTGAGTCTCTCCAGCAGCATCAAACCCTATTAACTGCTGAGCCATCTCTCTAGCTCCATCCATATATGTAGAATTACTATTTCTTCTTTTAAAATGTGTGATAGAACTTACAAATGAAGACATCTGGGTCTGGGTTGTTATTCATTATTTGAACATTTTTAACTTCAAATCAATTTCCTTAGTAGATGTAGAACTAATTTAGGTTATTCAACCTAAAGAAAAATTAGTGAACTTTGAAGGTGCATTCATCCAAGTTTTAAAATTATGGACATAAATTGTTCACATCCCTTATTGTTTTTTCATTATCTGTAGGATTTGTAATTAAAGGCACTTTCTTATTCTTGATATTTCTTATTTCTGACCTCTCCCCCTCTCCATTAGTCTTGACTAGAGTTTCACTAGTTTTAGGGCCAGTTTCTGCTTTTATTGAATTTTCCTCCCGAATTAATCTTATTTATCTTGTTGTTGTTCATTTGGTAGCCTTTGAGACAAGAAACTAATTGTGTATCTTATGTTATCCTGGAATTTGAGGCAACTTTGCCTGGAACTCACAGTGGTCCTCCTGCCTTAGCGTTGCAGTTGCAGGCACTGAGCTACCGTGCCCAGCATTTTATTCACAACCGTACTGATCTCTGCACATGTCTTGATTATTTTTTCTTTTGCATGTTTTGGTTTAGCTTTTTCCCCTCCTTTTTTAAGGGTTAAATCAAAGATAATTAGAAATGGTTCTATGTTTGATGCTTATACTTAAAAGTATATAGTGTTGGAGATTTTAAGGATGCCTTTATGTTCTAGGTTACAGAACTCAGTTTCTTTCCAGCTCATTGCCCATGATCACAGAACATACTTAGGAGTCATTAAATTTTTTTTGAGATTTGTTCTGTGGCCCTGAACACAGTTTCTATTGGTGCTGTTCCATAGGTCCCAGGGAAGAATGTCTTATGTTAATCATCTAAATGGCTGGGAAGGTAGAATAGTAACATTGTTTAGAAATTCTATCTCTTGCCAGGCATGGTGATTAGCGCCTTGAATCCCAGTATTCAAGAGGCAGAGGCAGGAGGATTCTCTGAGGTGGAGGCCAGCCTGGTCTATAGAGTGAGTTCCAGGGCAGCCAGGGCTTTCTACCTTATTATTCATTTTGTTTCTTTTTTTTTTTTTTAAAGCAGTAATATGAATAGTGTTAACGTTCCCAGCTCTGATTGTGAATGTTGATTTTCCCTGGGCACTCTTGCCTATTGCCTATCTCTAGACTCTCTGTTGTTAAGTACATACATATTCAAGACTGTTTCAGCTTTGGATGCACTGATCTCTTAATTATTCCATGCCCCTCTTCATTCCTGATACTTTTTGTTCTGAAATACAAATAAAAGACTATAATAGTAACAGCTTTTTTTTTTTAAACATAGCTTTTTTATAGTTAGTGTTTATATGACATAATTTTTTCTTGGTTTCTGTTTCTTGTTTTTGTTTTTTGTTTTTTTTTCTTCTTCTGTGTAACCTTGGCTGTCCTGGACTTAATTTGTAGACCAGGCTGGCCTCAAATTCACAGAGATCTGCTTGCCTCTACCTTCCCGAGGACTGGGATTACAGGCATGTGCCACTGCAGCCAGCTTATATGACATAATTTTGTTACTTAAACATTTTATATTATTTTTTGAGACAGATTCTCATCGTTTACCCAAGCTGGACTAGGACTTGTGCCAGTCCCGCCTCTGTCTTCTCAGAGCTGTTGTTTAAAGGTGAGACCCCAGCTCTTTTGACTCTTCTGTTCTTCTCTAGGAAGCACCTAGAGACTTGCTTCCACATGCAGCATGTTCTCTGTTTCTTGTGCTTATGCAGTTTCTTTTCTTAATTTAATTTAATCTTATTTTATTAATTTATTCAGATTATAACTCAATTTTTGTCCCATCACTTGTATCCTCCCATTCCTCCCTCCCTCCTGCTTTCACCCTATTCCCCTCCCCTAGGTCTATGACCAAGGGGGACCTCCTCCCCCACTACATGGTCATAGGCTATCAAGTCTCATCTTGGTAGCCTGCTTATTCTTTCTTTGAGTGCCATTAGGCCTCCCCACCAAGAGGAGGTAGTCAAATATGGGGCACCAGAGTTCATGTCAGAGTCAGTCCCCGCTTTCCACATAACTGGAGAATGTCTTGTCCATTGGCTAGATCAGAGTAGGGGTTCAATGTTTACTACTTGTATTGTCCTTGGTTAGTGCAATAGTTTGAGCAGACCCCTTGGGCCCCGATCCACCCGTCACGATGTTCTTCTTGTAGGTTTCTAGGACCCTCTGGGTCCTTCTATTTCCCCATCTCCCAGTGGGATATCCTCACATCTGTCCCAATCTCCTGGTAAGTGGAGACTTTCATGGGACATACCTTTTGGGCTAGTACCCAATTATAAGTGAGTATATACCATGTGAGTCTTTTGCTTCTGGGTTAACTCATTCAGTATGATCATTGCTAGTTCCATCCATTTGTCCACAAATTTCGGGATTTCCTTGTTTTTAATAGCTGAGTAGTATTCCATAGTGTAAATGTACCACAGTTTCTTTATCTATTCTTCAACTGAGGGACATTTAGCTTGTTTCCAGTTCTGGCTATTATGAATAAGGCAGCTATGAACATGGTTGAGCATATGTCCTTGTTGTGTGGTGGAGCTTTTTTCTGGGTATATTCCAAGGAGTGGAATAACTGGGTCTTGAGGAAGCCCTATCCCCAGTTTTCTGAGAAAGCACTAGATAGATTTCCAAAGTGGTTGTACTAGTTTGCATTCCCACCAGCAATGAAGGAGTGTTCCTCTCTCCCCACATTCTCACCAGCATGTGGTGTCGCTTGAGTTTTTGATCTTAGCCATTCTGATGGGTGTAAGATGGAATCTCAGAGTCGTTTTGATTTGCATTTCTCTGATGACTAAGGAGGTTGAGCATTTCTTTAAGTGTTTCTCAGCCATTTGATACTCCTCTGTTGAGAATTCTCTGTTTAGTTCCAAGCCCCATTTCTCAATTGGGTTATTTGGTTTGGTGGTGTTTAATTTCTTGAGTTCTTTATATAGTTTGGATATTAGACCTTTGTCAGATGTAGGATTGGTGAAAATCTTTCCCAGTCTGTGGCTGTCGCTTTGTTTTGTTGACAGTGTCTTCTGCCTTACAGAAGCTTCTCAGCCTCATGAGGTCCCATATATTAATTGTTGACCTTAAGGCCTGGGCTGTTGGTGTTCTGTTCAGGAAGTTGTCTCCTGTGCCAGTGTGTTCCAGGCTCTTCCCCATCTTTCCTTCTAACCGATTTAGTGACTCTGGTTTTATGTTGAGGTCTTTAATCCACTTGGACTTGAGTTTTGTGCATGGTGACAAATATGGGTCTAATTGCATTTTTCTACATGTAGACACCCAGTTAGACCAGCTTGCTTACCTGTATGTGCAGTGCCTATGGAGGCCATAAGGGGGCATCTTGCCCCATACTGTTCTCTTAATGTAACTATTAGCTCAACAATTAAGAATACGATGTACTGCTCTTGCAGAAAAACCTGAGTTCAGTTCCCACTACTCACATCAGGTGGCTCATAACAGCCTTTAACTGCTGCTCCAGGGCTTCTGACACCCCTTTCTTGTCTATATGGGCACCTGTGCACACATGGCATACATATATGCATAAAAATAAAATCTTACACACACACACACACACACACACACACACACACACACACACACACACAACTTCATGCTCACAAACAATGTCCAATCTTAAAAGAGAGATCATTAAGAGTCAGTACAAGCCAGGTGTGGTGGCATGCACACCTTTAATCCCAGCACTTGGGAGGCAGAGGCAGGTGGATCATTGTAAATTTGAGGCCAGCCTGGTCTACAAAGCGAGTCCAGGACAGCTGGGGCTCTGTTACACAGAGAAACTCTGTCTCAAAAAGCATAACAAAACAACAACAACAACAAGAAGAAGAATCATTACAAGAGATAACTATTGAAATACAGAAAGAAGGAAGGAACCTTGGACAATTGATGACAGCTGGGGCAGAGACAGTGTTCTTCAGATGTCGCCTCTGATAGGCTGCCATGTCCCAGGGGATGATGGAGCCACATCTGCACATACTGACGGCACTAAGTGCACTTAGTGAGTTTAAAAAAGAGCACATGAGGTTGGGAGGAAAGGTGCTGATGGCAGGGTATGGGAAGAATTGAAGGGGAGGGAGTTGGGGATAGACTTGGTCAAAACCTCTATGAGAAATACATGAAGGGATCTCAAACCTATTTCTTTCTTCCTTTTTGTCTGATATGGATTGTTTTAATATTCTATTTTATTTGTATTATTAGCTTCTCAAATTAAATATATTGCCTTAGAGTTTACAATATAATGTTTACTCAGAATATACATTTATGGGGCTGGAGAGATGACTCAGTGGTAAAGAGCACTTGTTACTCTTGCAGAGGACCCAGGTTCAGTTCCCAGAATCTACATGGTGGCTCAAAATCCTCTATAACTCCAGTCTAGGGGATCCACGCCTTTGTACAGCTTCCATGGGTACTTACAGCATACATGTGGTACACATACATGTGTGCAGGTGTGTACATACTTCTACTGATTGTCACTAGTAGTTAGTGACCTTGTGTTTCTTGTAGTTTTCGATTGAATGTTGGGTGTGGCATGTAAGCTAAAAGATCAGCGTCAGACAGTTTTACTTGAGGTCATATAGAGAACATTTTGAGCTTTGGGGGCCATGTATGGTCCCTCTCATATATTATTTTTGTTTACTTCTTTAAAAAATTGAACTCAAGGCTGAAGTGCTGGTTAAGACCAGCTCCATTGGTTAAGAACATGTGCTGCTTTTTGAGAGGACTCAAATTTAGGTCCTGGCACCCATGTCAGGTGGCTCACAAGCTCCTGTAACTGCAGCTTTAAAGATATTCAACACCTTCTAGCTTCCACGGGCACTGTACTCACATGCACTCATACCCCCCATAATTAAAAATAAAATACATCTTTAAAAATATTGAAACCATCATACTGCATAGCAGCCTATGGAGTGCCCTTGGTGTTGGAGCCTGGGCACCCCTTCTGAGGAAGCATGGTATTTACACCTGGGGATGCCATGCCCCCTGTTCTGCTGGGGAGCAATTGGGTGGGGGTTTTGGATTTGTTGTCATGTTTGCTATGTATCTTGCTAACTGGAGTCAGATTCCTCTAGCCCTCCCTGCAGCTCTGAGGGAGGGCTAAATTGCTACTCTGTACCTTTAACTGTTGACCTTCCCTGCCTTAGGGGCTCTGGTTTTGTCTTTGGCCTGGGTGTAATTACCAGGTATTGGTGGGGTTCTGGGGAATCATGGTGGGGGAGTATTCCATTGTTTCAGCTTGCTGCTGTGTACCTGTGCCTAGTATGGGGGCTCTCCCTGAAATATTGGCCTTTTCTTAGCAGCCACCTTATCTTCACAGCTCTTGCCTCTCCTTTAGAATAAGAAGATTTTTAGTGGTCTCCATGTCCCTCCCTCAGTGAAGAACAGGTTTTATTTTAGCCTTCCCCACTTTTGTTCTACAAGAGAAGTCCCTGGCCCAGGCTGAGGAAGTAGTGTTCCACCCCACTGACTTCTTGAAAGGTCCTTTTGAGTGAGTGTACTGCTAAGAAAGAGGTGCTGGCTGTATGCATGACTTCCATTACAGTGCTCAGCCTATAGCGTACCCACCAGAGAGGAGTGGTTAGGCTTACCCTGGCTGAAGACTATAGCTTTGACATAGGCTACTATTTTGGTCTGTTTCTCAGTGCTTATTATAATATAAGCAGGGTTGCCAGGTTCTGTACCTCCTGAGGAGCATTCAGATGGAAAGTAAAGACGTGGATTGTGGATCTCGTACCTCGTATGTGGTGGTTTGAATGAGAATGGCCCCCACAGGCTCAGACATGGTGTACTGGAAAGGATTAGGAGGTGTGACCTTGTTGGAGGGTGCCTATTTTTTGAAGTTCATAAAGCCCACACCAGGCTCAGTTTCTTGCTCTCTGTTTCCATCTTGTGAATGAGATGTGAGCTGTCAGCTATTGCTCCAGCACAATGCCTGCCTACCATGCTTCCTGTGATGATCATGGACTAACCCTCTGGAACAGTAAGCAAGCCCCCAGTCAAATGCTTTCTTTTGTAAGCAGCCTTGGTCATGGTGTCTCTTCACAGCAATAGAAGGTAACAAAGACACTGTAATATTGCCCATCTCAAAGGCCCTGAGTAGGCACTGTCTATGTTGTTACTGAGGGATTCGCCATGGTTGGAGTGAACATGAGAGGTAGTACCTTCTTAAGTAATTGTAGAAGTAGACAGTCCAGCAAAACATGGGAAACCTCATGTTGTCAGCTCTGCATAGCTGTGATTACTGTCTCAAAAGGAAGGAAGGGTTATTTTGGCCTGTGGTCTGAGATGTTTCCATCTTTGGTCAATTGGCTTTGTTGCTTTGGGATGACAGCGGGATTATGTCTGTTTACCACATAGGGGCTGAGAAGCAAAAAGACAAATGAAGGGCATAGGGTCCCAGGATCCCCTTCAAGAGCTTGTCCCTTGTCACTTAACTTCTTCCCACTAAGTGCCACTCTCTAAAGTGTTCACCACTTCCCAAGAGCACCAGGCTAACAACCAAATCTTTCACATGGAAAACTTAGAGGAAACATCAAGCCCCTTAGATGTGGGACTCTGCCATTAAGGCCGAAGTCTAGCATTTCCGGAGAGCCTCTGAGCCCTGTATAAGATGACGGACTCCCTTCTCAGCTGTGTTTCCTCTCTGCCTGATCTGGGGAACTCCAGATCCTCTAAGGAGCATCACATAGCCTTCAGGAAGATTACAGGCCCAACCCTTTCCTGATAAGACACCCATTCAGCAAGCACCTGGAGATTTCTGGGAACACCCACCCTATGCTAATAAGATGTCTTGGTGTCTTGGCTTTCAACCAATGACCTTTTAACTGTACCTGGAGTTCTTCCCCTACCCATAGGATAATTAAGTATTGTGTTCCCCTTCTTATGATACAACTGTGTTATTGTATGCAAATAAAGTATTCCTGGCACTCCTAGCCCCAGCAAATAAAAAACATTCACCCTCAAAACCCCTCCCACTGCCCAAGGTTTCTAAGTCCCTGCATCACAGGAAATAAGTGGGCCAGCATTATCTGTTTCATCAAAGATCATCTGATACTTGTCATTTATTCTGGGGAGCAAGGGCTTCCCTTCTCCCTGAAGAATTTATTGCTGGACCTTTAGAGCTTGGTTTTTGGTCAGTCAACCATGTGATATTGCCTTTCAGCACCGATAGCTGCCATCTTCCTAGTGCTGTTCCACCACAGTACCTGTGGGCGGGCTGTTTCTGAAGTAGCTTTTTTGTCTGCCCTGACAAAACTGGGCTCCCGTCTCTGCCTCTTAGTTTTGGAGCTCTGAGCGAGCTTCCATTACTGGGTGCTCATGAAGCAGCCACCAACTTGCCCAAGTCAGTCCAGGCCCTGGTTGCTGCTTGGCTGAGTTCCAGAGCCCTGAGATACTTAGACTCTGTGCTTCATCCTTTCCCTCCCAACGTGTGCACTTGCGCTTTCATGCTAGACTGGGGCAATGGGGAATGGGAAGCTCAGGCTTCCGCCAAATGCAAAACAACGTTTAAAGCCCTGATATTTCTAATTTAGTGGGTTTTGTTTTAAGATTTATTTATTTTATTTTTGCCAGCAGTGGTGGTACATACCTTTAAGGACTGGGAAGGAGGCAAAGGCAGGTGGATCTCTCTGAGTTTGAGACCAGCCTGGTCTACAGAATGAGTGCCAGGATAGCCAGGACTACACAGAGCGACTCTGTCTCAACAAACAAAAACAAAACAAAAAACGTATTTTATTTTATGTGTATTAATGTTTTGCCTATGTGTATGTATTGTACCATGTATGTGCCTGATGCCCATGGAGTTCAGAGAAAGGTATTAGATCCCTTGAAACTGGAGATATGGATGGTTGTGAACCACCATATGGGTTCTGGGAATTGAACCTGGATCCACTGAAAAACCAAGTGCTCTTAACTGCTGAGCCATCTCTCTAGCCTCTAGTTTGGTGTTTTAAATTATATGATTATGATATTTGAAGATGGCTGCTTACCAAAGGTGGTGGTGACTGAGTTCAGCCATGAACCTAACAAGTGAGGCTTTCTGTTTCTGGGTTAGCCCCCAGCTTTCCCAGCTGTCAGAGCTGTCATTCAGAAAGACCAGTGCAGGGGTGGCTTCCTGAGGAGGCTTTGGTTTTAACCAGCAGTGTCTCCTCTCCCTAGATCCAGATGCAGAAGTGTGCCTTCATGCCTTGCGGCTCATCCAGTCTGTGGTTCTAGAACCAGAAGTCTTTTCCAAGGCTGCTGCAGAGCTGCGAAGCTCCTTACCCCTGCAGCGCATCCTGGCTTTGTCCAAGAGCCGCAACTCTCACCTGAAGACTGCTGCCCAGGAGCTCCTGGAAGACCTCCGTGCCCTGGACTGTAGTGTTTAGGTGTGCTTGACCACCAGGGACTTGGTGGAAATGCCAGTGGCCCTTCCCCTCCTCGGGCCCTCTACCTTTGTATGCAAAACTAGATATCACTGTATGTCATGTGTTAGAGATTGTTGGCCTTGATTGACTAGAGATGGGCACGAGCACCCTGCCTCTCCCTCCTGGGTGTGCACACTTGTTAGACAGCTGGTTGATCTTGCCAGAGCACTGACCAAAAAAGGTTATTTTTCCAGTCCCCTCTGAACACCTGGAAACTCTTCCAGAATTTTCTCAGAGTAGCTTCTTGCTGCCCTGGAGGCTGCCCACACCAGTAGGCTTACCCTAAAGATAGGAGTTTAGATCTACCATGTGGTCAGTATTTCCCAGAAGCACTGTGAGTCTGTGATAACTCAGCCTCTTTCTCTGGTAACTATAGCCCACCATTCAGGCTTACCTTTGTCACCTCTTGGTGAACCTATTATTTCACATGGCATTGGACATTTGATCTGTTTGGTACTTCTTTTATTTTTTAATAAAGCTGAGTCAATATTAACTATCACATTCTGAAATATAATCTTGGGGTTAGGAAGTTTGTGTCCTTTGTACATTATCAGTGTTATTTGTTTATCAAAATACACTTTGCTTACTTTGTTCTGGCCCTTTGACTATGAACTTAAAGCAAGTATGGGAAAATGGCCTCAACATGAGAACTATGAGATTAAATTCCATTAAGTGGCCATCCATCTGCCTCTGCACTTGTGTGTGTGTGTGTGTGTGTGTGTGTGTGTGTGTGTGTGTGTGTGTGTGTGTAGGTTCCTCTGTGTCTGTGCAGCCTTCACACTACCTAGCTTATGTTCTAAGATACTGGCAGAGGACAAAGAAAAACATACTGCACTTGTCACAGATAGTGAAAGGTGTGAGAGAATTCCACTTAAGTCAGCACACTCCATCTTTTCTCTGGGTGGCTTCCTTCAAGGCAGGACAAGTTACTGCAGGACACTGAGCTTGAACACCCTGAGGGGGAGGAAGTGAATCTCAGTGTACAGTGGCAGCCTCAGCACACATGTTGAGCCATTTCTCTCTCTCTCTCTGTGTGTGTATGTGTGGTGGTATAGAGTGACTTCATTTATTTTAAGAGGATATGTATTTTATGTTGAAAGAAGAACTCAGAGAAAGGCGTGGCTGCTTGGCTGTCACAGGCAGCCTCTTGAGTACTAATTCAGCAGAGCCCGGGAGATGTGAAGCAGCTTAAGACTCATGGAGGAGCAGCAGGTGTGTGTCCACCTATGCTTGGTGGTCTGTAGGTCCCTAGCAAGGAGAATGAGTGCACACTGTAGCATGGCAGCCCCTCCTTTCTCCTGCTGTTTGTTTAGTGTCCTACCAGGGGAAGCTGTTGGGATTGGCCTGTCCTCCTTTCAGGATTGCTGAGATTTCTCTAAGGAAAAAAGGCCTAGTCTTATGTAGATAAGAAAAAAACAAACAAAACCTGCCAGGCAGGTGGTGGTGATGCACACCTTTAATCCCAGCACTCAGAAGGCAGGGGCAGGTGGAACTCTGTGAGTTGGAGGCCATCCTGGTCTACAGAGTGAGTTCTAGGACAGCCAGGGCTACACAGAGAAACCCTGTCTCGAAAAACCTAAACAGAAAAGAAGATGGAAGAAGAGGAGGAGAAAAAAAGAGGAAGAATGTTGTAGTTTGCCAGTGATTAGATGGTCATGAGGGTAAGGACTTGATCATTCCTTCTGTCCTGAGGTGTCTCATAGGCAGGTGTTCCCAGGCAGAGTCTCCTAGGGTTGCTATGCACAGATTTTCTTTGTGAGTACCACAGAGAGTACTAGAGGGCCTAGGCCCATGACCCTGCTCTTCACTGCAAGGCCAAGAGGAAAGCATGCCTTCCTTAATTTTTTCTGTATTTAGTAATTTGAAGAAAACCTACTCAGTTAAAAAATAAAAATAAAAATATACATGAGGCATATACCTTACAGGGATTGAACCCTTGTGAATTTAAAAACAAGAGATAAAGCAGTAAAGTAATACATACATGTATTTTTAATTTAACTTCTAAAGGTATTCTTCTTGTATTTGTGGAGCTAACGAGCTCTTCTTCCTTGGCACCATCAGTTTATGTGAGAAGGTGGGAAACCTGGCAGACTAAGAGCCAGACTGTACCCACTCCTCCCCACTGAGCCTCTCTGTCTCTGTTATTAGCACTAGCCTTGGAATCTGCTCTGTAAAGTCTGAAAGATGATCCTGGAAAGTGTACAGAGCCATGTGAAGTCTGGGGATGGATTTGGAGACCTGTCTCTTCTCTTGCTAGGATATGATTGGGATAGGCCTTTCTTGTGTGCAACAGTTCTAGGGACAGAGCTGTGCAGCCCATGTACCAGAAGTTAAAGCATAGACTCACAAGACTGTGGCCAAAAGAAAAGCACAGCAAAGCTTCGAGTCAGCCCATGGCCAAGCAGGAGGAATGTGAAAAGGCTTGCAGGGTGCCTGCTACACCTGTCCTTCCAGACCTGGGTTGTGTGCTACTGTCACATTATGCCAAATGTAAAGGCTGGCCAGCAGCTTTGCAGATTTACTGAGTTCCTGAAAAATCATGACATTGACATTTGTTTTATATGTTCACGTGACATAGCTGCTTAAAGTGTCCCAGAAGGACTTTTTTGACCCACGGATAATTCTGAGTAAAGATCTTGGAGTAGCATAGGATGTGGTGTTAGACTCAGCATCCTACCAGTGCAGGTGTGAGCTCTGAAGACTGTGGGGATCCACTGAAAGGTCCTTGGATACTTTCCCAGTCCAACCTGGGGTGAGAAAGCCAGGAAGCAATTAGTATGGCCAGCTCCGCAAACACTTCAACTGCCACATCTTTGAGACTCGGCTGTCTGCTCAGAACATGTTTGCATTTAGATTTATGTGGAGACAGGATAAGAATTTCTAGTGTGCTATACAATGAAAACTGTCTTTGTTTTTTTAAAAAAGTTTTTAAAGTTACAAAATAAATTTAATATAAAATATTACCATTTTAAATGTAGAATTCAGCAGTGTACCCATCACCACCCTCTGTTTCTAGGACTCTGTATCTCAGAAAGACCCAGCAAATAACTCCCCATCCCCCAAGCCTCTCTCTCCTAGCTCTTGGTATTCCTGTTGTTTTTATGTCTGTGGGTTTAGCTGAAACATTTGTCCCGCTTGGTCTGGATTATTTCCTCTGCATAATGTCAGGGGTTCATGTGTGTTTAGCTATTAGTGAATAGTCTGCCAAGAACATGGGTGTACAAAGGTCTACTTGAATCTCTGCTTTTGATTCTTTGGGTGTAGGCCTAGCAGTGTAATTGCTGGACCATATGGTAACGCTATGCTTAATCTTTTTTGCTTGCATAAGTGTGTGTGGTTGCACCTGCACTGTGTTGAGGTGCATGTGTGTAAGTGTGAGGTTGGAGGCCTAAAGTTGGTGTCCGATGTCTTCCTTAGTCAGTCTCCACTGTATATGTTGAGGCGGAACCTCTCAGTAACCTGGAGTTTGCCTATTCTAGCTACTCTAGCTAGCAGCTTGCCTTGGGGTTCTTTAGTCTTTACCTGATGAGTAATAAAGATTACAGGCAGCTGCCACACCCACCTGGCTTTTACATGGCTTCTGAGGGTCCAGGGTCTAAGGGTCTTCACACTTTCATGGCCAACTTTTATCCACGGAGTCAAGAAGCATACTTAGCTTCTTGAACTGTCAAAGTGTGCACAGCAGCAGCACAGTCTCTGTTCTCACAGCAGCACTGCTGCAGGGGTTCCTCATCCGCCCCTCTTTCCTGTCCTACTGAGAGCCCATTGATGGCGGCAGCCATGAAGCAGGTCTCACTCCCTGATGGTGGTTGAGTGCTGCCTGGATTGGCCATGGGTGTGGCTGCCGTGGAAAGGTCTGCTCTGAGGTCCTTGAGATACCTAGTGCCTTTTGGTGCCCAGCTGCAGGAGTTTGTATGAGTTTAGGGTCCTTTACCAGACTAGGGGCTTGTCAGTGCTTACTGTCATTTCGTGGTGTCTTTTCACTGTTTGTGGTGTCCTCTGATATGGAGGAGTCATTCATTTCTACCAAATCCAGCTTATGTTTCTTTCTTGTCTTACTCTCAGTGTCATGCCTAAGAAATCGCAAAGTCTGCAGTCATGAAGGCAGCCCTTTCCTTGTTTTCGTTTGACTTTTATGGTTTTATCTCTTTGGTTTAGAGCTTTCATCCACTTTGATTTTTTGTTTGTTTGTTGAGATGAGGGTCTCACTTTATTGCCCAGTGTTGGGTGAAGCTCCTGGATGTAAGCAGTCCTCCTGCTTCGGCCTTTTGGGTAGCTGAGGAGCCTGCTACCACACCCAGCTCATGCATTTTTACATATGGAATAAGGCAAAGGTCTGGGTATGTGCATATCCAGTTTTCTAAATACCATTTGTTCAATTTTATAATTATCGTTTTAACATGTCATCACAAATGTGATTTTTTTCAGAACTCAGAAAGTGATGTGTACTTTGCTTTCTGTTTTTTAACTTTAGTAGCCCTTGTTTTAAGGATTGTAGACTGTGCCCAAAGGTGCTCCCTGACTTGCCTCTTAATCCTCACAAAGGTGAGCCTAAAGTTCCTAGGACACACTTGGCACAGTCCCTGGCAGCTGAAAAAGTGACACCTGTTCACATAGTCAAATGTGTGTGTGTGTGTGTGTATGTATGTGGGGTTTTGTTTTTGTTTTTGTTTTCCGAGACAGAGTTTCTTTGTGTAGCCTTGACTATCCTGGACTCACTTTGTAGACCAGGCTGGCCTCAAACTCAGAGAGATCCGCCTGCCTCTGCCTCCCAAGTGCTGGGATTAAAGGCGTGTATTACCACAGCCCGGCATGTGTGTGTGTTTTTTAAGATTTTTATTTATTATGTATACAAAGTTCTGCTTGCATGTGTGCCTGCCCACCAGAAGAGGGCACCAGATGTCATTATAAATGGTTGTGAGCCACCATGTGGTTGCTGGGAATTGAACTCACTACCTCTGGAACAGCAGTCAGTGCTCTTAACCTCTGAGCCATCTCTCTAGCCTGTCAAATGTGGTTTTTAATTGAGGGCATTTTTATATTTCTAGCCTCATGCAGAATACGTCTGTGACTGTCCATGAGCATTCCAGGCAGCAAGAAGGCAGAGGGCCAGAGAATACTCATCCAGAGCCTACAGTGCTAGGGTGAGCTAGAGTGTAGCTGTGGAGGCCTTTGTGGTGCATGTTGTATGACAGCTGGCTTGGAAGGTGGGGGCAGAGACAACCTTGGGTTTAAATTTAAATGGAAAAAAGATTACGTTTTTTGAGCAGTAAGTGGGCACAGTGTCTTTCTTTGATCGTGATGCTCTTTACTACCTTTGTAGGTGTCCAGAGACCATGGTGTCTAGACTAGCAGTGAGCTGATGTCCACAAACACCTCCCCAGGATAAAAGCCTCTTCCTCCTTGGTTTCCAGGGAGCCAGGGCCCTTATGAATGAACCTGGGCCAGGCAGTGAGGCAGCCCCAAGAGGGTGCAGGGAAGATGGGAAGGCTTAGGCCAGCCTGGGCGTGGTGACTTCTTTCCAAAGTGAATCACAGCCACCTGACAGGGTTCTCTGAGGAGCAGACATCACAAGTAAAGGCAACATACTACACATTTCTCCTCTCCTCTCCTCACTTACACTCCCTGCATCTAATAGGGCTGTAGAACAGCATGAGTCTGTGGGCCTGGGAGATAGGTTTCAAACCCTGTGTATTTTGCAGACAAGGCCTGTACTATCCGTGTGACTATCTTTTTGGCTGTAGACTAGGTATACCTGCTCAGACACTTGGTCAGGTCTGCAGAAGTGGTGACAACTTATCACTGTCCTGCAGGACTGAACTAAAGTCCCTAGCTCACAGGATTCCAGCCAAGTGAAATTTAGATTGCTAGTGACTCACTGACCAGGGTCTGATCAGAAGGCTGGCCTAAAGCAGAGCCCCACATCCTGCTGCTGTCTCTGTTCCTGGCTTTCCTGCTACCTAAAGCCTCCTTTTCTATCTTGTTTTCTCTGGTGTTCTAGAAAGAATCTCATGTCCGGGAGTTGCCAGGAGGAAAGGTTTATTCAGGTTATACTAGAATCTCAATGAAAACAAACCCTCGGCCTAGGGTTCAGGCGTTTGGGTGAGAGTAGTGTCTGAGGTCCACACACCTGCCAACTGGCTAGCTCCTGGGGCCCTGTCTATCCTGTTGACGTCATTAGCACAGGAGACTCCCAGCAAGGAACAAAGCTGCCTGTACTCTTGGGCTCTTGATCCTATCATCTTGTGTCAGGAAACCCTTGACCAAGGTCCAGGCAGGTGAAAAGGCTTCCTGTTTGTCACACTCAACTCCAGGCAAAGCAATTCACTTTGGCATCAATTCCTGCCCTGAAGGGCAGACTGTAGCCAGTGTGGCTTGCGCGAGACACACTGCAGGTTGCACTGTGGCTTCTCTTTCTTAAAATTTGTCACCCCTACCCTTACTTAGCACACATTTCATATTTCCCCAGTCCTTCCAGAGCATTCTTACCTGGGCCATGTCTTGGGTTGTGGGGATACAGCCTTCACTTCAGAAAAGACAACAATTTCTAAGCTGGGGGGCTCAGCATCCTTCTTAAGGACTGCTGTGCAGGCTTGGAGAAGCCTCCCCACCTCCGCTGCCCCGCTGCCCCACTGTCTCCTTTCCAAGCTTTTGTGGCTGTCAGTGAACTGTGTCCTTGTCCAGAGCAGGTAATGCTGGACCATATATGCCCAGATCCTGCCCCCTGAAGTGGCCTCACCACCAACGAAAACAAGAAAGATGGGCAACAATTATGCTTTGGGGTGTCCAGGGTTAAGGGATATAGGCACCATGAGAAACAAACTGAAGTTGTGGTTACTTCCACTCCCTACAAATCTGCATATGCTACGCCCCAGGACATAAGTGAGCCAACCCACCTTACCAGCCTGCAAACAGTATGCCTCGTGGAAAAGCAGAATATTTCCTGAGGCTCCCAGATGTTTCCTGTCCATTGCTACTGGCTGCCTAACACTCCACAGATCTGCCTTCTCCCCACAGCCATTGGCTTCTGCACTAGTGCCTGAGTGCTCCCCAAAAGAAAACAGTTTAAAAGAATCAGTATTCTGGAGATACCCTCTAAGAGGCATCCCCAGTGTTATGCTGCCTTCATTACCTGAGTCAAGAGTGGCACATAGCAAGAAGGATTGGGGAAATATGAAATATGTGCTAAGTAAGGGTAGACACATGTAAGGCCTTCTCAGGGGTAGTACTCAGCAATCGCATGCCATGCTGGTAGTGTCTGGAAGACTTATGCGGATCAGACTTGTGAAAATGGGGTTTAGGTGTATGTAGTGAGAATTTTTGGTTTCTTTAAAAAAACCACAGAAATGTTATGGGAATGTGTTTTTGTTTTAATCCCAGGTGTGGGATATGGGGCTGCTCCAGACTGACCACAGCAACTGACTGTGACTCGTCTCGTGCTCTGGCAGAGGTGGGGTTTTGCCAGCTGAAGATAGTTTACATTTGGGATTCTGGGGATTCCTCAGAGGTTATATAGATGCACGCACCCCAGGAGGGCCCGTGGCAGCTTCTGCTGTTCTCCCTGCTGCTGCCTCTGCTCATCCTCACTACTGTTGCTGGGTGCTTGTTGCCAGTTGCCAGTTGGAGAGATCCTGACGACGAAGATCAAACTTGCCCCAAAGTAACTCGAAGCTCCTTCCCTTCTTTCTCTCCTACCTAGTGTTGAGGGTTTGGAAGGCATAAGGGTGGTGGGTGTAAGGAAGTAGGAAAAAGAACCCATTAAACTAGCCAGAAGTCCGGCTATAGGTGTATGCCATCGCATACAAGAGAGCTTGTCCCTACCCAACTAGTACCTCCAATTCCTTCTTATTTTTTAAGCGGAGAGTTTTTTGTGCTAAGAAAATCAAGCACCTCTCTGCAGTAGAATTGAAAAGGCTTTCTCTCATCACCTTGGAAAGTCATGTTTTTATCCCCATCACTTTTCCCCTATTTGCACTGCTTAGGTATCTGTTAAACATTATCTGCATGTCCTTGGCATCACAAGCACAACAAAGGTAGGAGTGGCACTCCAGCCAGGGACAGCACAGTGAAGGCATGTGGTCCACCACGCTGCCCAGTCATGGATCAGGTCATTGTCCTGTGTATAACATGTGGGCATAGCTGAGAATTCACCTGGCTCCCCATGGTTTTGCAGCATCTCCCCGGGTGTTCCAGGGGTACCCCTGTCATCTACCCTTATGTCCCAGAGAGTACAGCAGGGAGAGTGTCTGACAAAGTTCTTCCGTCTTTGGCGAAGTGCTTCAAAGACTGCACTAAAGAACTCTCCTTCATAGGACTGCAGGCATCCGCCTCTTACGGAACGCCACAGGAGGTGTGTTTGCTCACCCCTCCAGCCACTTCTGTGCCCGAGTGGGCTTGCAGCTCTCTTGATCCTCTCCTAGTTACCTCTAAGGAGACATGGTAGAGTCCCCCTCCCCCAGTCAGCACTTCACAAAGGAGGCTCATATTCCCATGTAGGCACAGGAAGTTCCTGCAAGACAGAGCCTCTGCTGTCCATGGACATGGACAGCTGGAGGAACTGACCTTTGAGACTGGCCTCCCCTTCCCCTGGTTTCCTGGCCTGCTCCTTCCCTGGGGTTTCCTAAGTGCGGCAGAGCTGGCCTATGCAGGAGTCCGGCCTCTGGCCTTGCTCTGGGGGAAGCCAGATCTTCCGAGAGAAAGTTCAATTACATTCCCGCCTGCTGCAGGTCTGGGTGTGGGTGTTCCTGGCCATCCAGCCCTCTTGGTGTAATTTCTACCCCAGGCTGGATAAAGCCCCAGTGAGTCAGTGAGTGAGAGTGAGGGAATGTGCACACTCCAGTGAGCAGGTGTGTCAGTGACCCGGCACTCCAGTAGACTGGGCTGAAGGCTGAGTGACTCAGAGACCCGAGGGTCAGGCTCAGTGCAGGCAGTGTTTCCTAAGAGCCCAGCATGTAGGCAGGCCAAGCTTGCTGTAGCACCGGTCTGGTCTCAGACAAGCCTCCCCAACTGTCTGGCAAATACAAGGATTAATTGTCATTGGGGAGGAAGCTGAAGGTTCAAGATTACGTTGTAGAAAGAGTGGGCTGGGGTTTGCACCATACTCATTCCATCCTTATCATCAGAGGATACTGTACAGAGATGGCGGTCTCAGGGAAAGGACCTAGAAACTAGGTCGTGCTGTGTGGTATCTTGATTTGTATTCCGAGGGACAGAGAGGGTCTGCTACTAACTCAGAGAATGGGGTTGGGGGGGGGAATAGGGCGTCCTGGGAAGTAGTGATATGTATACACCCTCATGGTGTCATGGGCTGGGCTTGGTGGCCCCTGTCTTGTCTAACTAGGTTGGTTTCGCTGTGCTGTGTACACCAGGCTCCCTAGATGGCAGGCTTCTAGGGATTCTCTTGTCTGCATCCCCCATCCCTCCGTCAGAGTACTGGGATCATGTGATGTGAGCTACTATTACCCAACTTTATGTCAGTCTGGGCATTCAAACTCAGGCCCTTACACTTGCAAGGAAAGTGCTTTACCCACTGGCCCTCTCCCCAGTCCACCTGTGCCTTTCGTAGTGACAGATCCATTTCGTGTTCTGGGAAGACAGGAGGCTCAGCTGAGACTGCACTTTTGGACTCCATCACAATGTGAACGCCATCTCTACTCCCAGTGTAGAGGACTTATCCTGTGAAAGGATTGTGGATTCTTGGGTCATCAGGTCAGAACAGGGAGCAGAGCAAGGTTGCAGAACTCCCTTACCATAAGTTCAAGGTTAGCTGAAACAATGCCCCAGATCCTTCCTCTGGGAAGCTGGTACCTGGGAAGCTGGGGCTGATGGTTGAGGAGAGTACAAATAAGCCACTGTGGCCTCCTCTCTTGGCCAAACTTGCTTTACTATAAATACCTTTCCTATCAAAAAGTCCAAGTGTAATAGGCTGTTTGGCCCTGGCCTTCCTGAGGATGGCCAGCTGATTGGTGGTTAGGGAGCCTTTGTTCCGGGAAAAGTAGGTGGAGCTAGCTAGCTTAATGTCTCCAGTTCTATCAGCAGCCATGTGGGAGTGGCAGCATCTAGTCTGGGGGACATCAGAACACTCAAACATTGCACCACAGGTCTTTCTCACTGTCCTCAGAGATTGGCTCTCCTCTTCTAGTGCCCAGTGCCTGCTGTGCCTAGAAAACTTGCCATTGGAATTTTCCAGAAATCTAGGTCTCTTCTCTGGAAGCAATAAGGCTGAAGCCTCTGTTTTGGGCTTAATGTATCTATTCTCCAGCTCCAGGGTCACAGGCTGATCCAGTTGGTGACATCTTAAGACACTGGTTTCTCATCCCTCTGCATTCAGACCCCTCCCCTCTTTTTTCCTTCTCATACCTGATAGCTTAGATGTGCCCTAGGTTGATGGAAGCTGGGAAGGCCTGATAGAGACCTTCCTGAGGAGTCACACCCAGACACCCTGGATAGATGTTAGAGGGACCTGGTATAAAGTTGGAGCCATCTCCAGGAGCCTCTGAAATGTGTACATGTGTATGTTGTCACACACATGCCGTTGCATAGAGAAAGGTATATACATGAGACTGTGTATGCATGTGCCTTGGCATGTGTAGATTGGAATTCCCAGGCAGGCAGCCTTTGACCGGAGAGAGTGCCTTCCCCAGGAGCTTGCTTTTCACACACATTGAGGTGTGCTCTGATGTGAGGGCTATGTAGGCACACTCTTGAGGCACAGTGGCCCTAGGTTACTCGCCCTGGAGGCCCTGTGCTTTCACTGGAGTGGAAGTGGCTCAGAGAAGAAATACCTACTGCCCTATATCTCTGGGGCAGTGTCTGGGAGCCCTCAACTTCTGGTGGCCTTTCAAGTTTAGCCAGCTCCTTGGTATGTTGTCCCTTTGGAAGACCTCCTAAGGAGCACATTTCATTGCTTAAGATTCCCGGGACTTTGCTATGGGCACAGGGAACAGGGGTACAAAGCCTGCTTTTCAGGTTCTGGATCCCCACTCCCCCTCGAACTCTCCTAGGCTCTGACCAACACCGCTGGCGCTGGCGAGCACAATCCTTGCTGATTATCTATCTGGATTTGACCTTCTCTGCCTGTCTCAGCACCCACAGTGATGCTTGGCCACAGGTCAGTGGGCAGTGCTACCAAATAGTTGAAGGGCCATGAATGCTGCACATTTAACCATGGCTTCTTGGTCATTAAGGAACCCCCAAGCCCCATCAACTCCTAGATCACGAGCCAGAACCTTCCTGAGTCCTGGATGGGAATTTTGTTTGCAGGTGGAGGAGAATTCTTTGTTCTGTTGATCCAGATGTGTGCAGCTGCCAGGCCACACAGTCCCTTGGCTCTGCACACTTCGATACCATGGTTTTTTGCCCTTGGGCTTTGTACTTGCTCCGTGGTCCTTTTAGAACCTTTTATACCTGGCTGTGTGTCTTCCTTTAGACCGCGCTGGCCCAGGCACCTCTTCTGAACTGTCATCTTGACTGGAGCCCAGCCTAAGTCCCAGCAGTGTCCCTTCCTGCCGGTGTGCTCTGGCTTCGTTGCCTGATTCTCATGTGAAATCACAAGAAGCTTCTGAGGCTGGCCTGGGCACCAAGACAAACCCTTTCCTGTTGTACCTGCTGCACCTCCCTGGTATCATGTGGTTTGTTGCTTTCTTTTTGTTTTGTTTATGATACCAAGGATTGAGCCTGGGGCCGTATGAATGCTAGGGAGGTGCTCTACCACTGCACTGGATCTCCAGCCCATTTTATACGGTGTATTAAGCCAGTGTCTGGCTGTGTTTCCTAGACTGGCTTGGACCTAGCTGTGTAGTTTACCTCTACCTTGAGCTTGTGATCTTGCTGTTTCAGCTTCCCAAGTCCAGCCCTTCTTCCTCCCTCACTTACATGCTATGCCTGAGCTATGATGTTTTTCTAAGATGGGCAAGCCATTTTAACAGTAAGTGCACTGATGCTGCAGAGTGGGCCAGGACAGTGACCACTCAGCCTCTCAGGCTGTGGAGGAGGAAGTGAGTCAGTCAGTGTGAGCACTTGCCACAGCAGTCACCCAGCAGGATGGAGAGGAACCATGCCCTCCTTCCTGCTCCTAGCCTGCATGGGCTCCCTTCCCAGCATTGGGGTGCTGTTGGAGGCACTGAGCTGGATTCCAGATGTGGCTAGGAGCAGAAGGTACAGGAGCAGCAGTATTCCGAGAGTTCCTCCTATTCTCAGGGCCTCCTGGACCAGGGCTGAGACTCCTGAGTGTGGGCAGGGCTTCCCCACCGGAAGTTCTGAACCTGAAGGCCTGCCCAGGATTCACCGTCCAAAGAATGACATTACCTCTTCAGTAAGGAACCTGCATGGCTCAGCTAGTGTGAGGAGGGAGGGCAGGCAGCAAGCCCTTGTGCTTGGGTTGGGGGGGGGAGGGGCGAGCTGTAGAAGGACCAAGTCTGCCTGTCGAGACCGCGAGATGTCTACTGGAGGAGAGTGTGAGTTGTGAATGACAGCACTACACAAAGCCCTAACTGCACACAGGATGTAGCAGGGATATGGCAGAAGGCCTGAACGGCCTAATCTACCCAGAGCTGCTGGGCCCTGGCCACACCAGCACACAGTTCACTGATCTTCCCCAGATGTGTGCTTTGTGCAGACCCGCCCCGCTGGCCTTTACCCCAGCACAGAGCGATGAAGGATTACAGCAGGAGGAGCAGTCTTCCAGGCCATAGGTTAGGCAGGGCTGTCCTGAGTCATGCTGCAGGAGCTTGTCTCTGTGCCCATCGGCTGGCCTGTGCTCTTGCCTGCTGTTTCCTGGTGGCTCCCTGTGGCTGACATGGTCTCTTCCTGCAGTGCCGCAGCACAGGGTTGCTCTGAAGGATGCGTGGGAGCCTGGCCAGGCCGCAGCTGCCACAGTGTCTGTCAGGGTACAGCTGCAGCTGTTGCCTGGGGACCCTGTGGGGTCTGATCTGGGTGTCTGTGGAGCCCGCTAAGGGTAGACTGGACCTTCCTCCCTCTAGGCGGCTCTAACCTCTCAGGGCCTATGTCCTCAGGGCCATGCATCCTGCTGACTCAGCCAGCCAGCCCTGCCCCAGCACCCTCTGCCCTTCCAGGCAACAGTGGTCTCCTACCTGAGTACTCCTAGCTAATGAGGCCCAGCTCACATATGTCTCATTGGAGGGGAGTCCCTTGAGACCCCTCTACCCTTCAAGAGGTCACTGTCCTTTTGGATTCTAGCTGTCATGGGGCCAGAAGGATCCTTGGCTTGAAGCTTCTAGGGGTAGAGATGTTCTGCATGTACACTCTGCTAGTAAGTGGGATTGCAGCGGCCTATGTGGCCAGGGTGGGGGGTGTACCTACTTGCTGGGCCTGGAAGAGCTGTCTGGAAAAGGACCACTAGAACCCAGCGTTTGCCAATGGAGATAGCAGGGTTAGCAAAAATCTTCCCAAGAAGCTGGGCATCATGGAGGCTGAAGTAGGAGGGTCACTGTGAGCCAGCCTGCACTTCATAGTGAGTTCCAGACCAGCCTAAGCTATGGAATGAGACCCTGTCTCAAAGTTGCCACCTCCCTTATCTAAGTTTCTGAGATCACCGTGGAACAGGGGACAGAAAGATTGTAAGAGCAAGAGAAAACGGGGTTTGCTGCGAGATCGTGTCTCCTAGGAATGTCAGAAGCTACACCCAGAAAGTCTCACCAACATGGATGCCTAAACATAAGCTCTAATCAAGGACAGTAACCATACATATGACAATGTGGATAATATTAAATATAGTAAAAAAGTAAAAAAAAAAAAACCACAAACCATTACAAGGAGTAATGACACTTAATTCCATGCAAAATAAAAATTGCTCACAGTATCAAGAGAAAGACCAATAGCCCAATAGAAGAAAGGGCACGTGTCCCAAACGGGCATTGGGCAGTTTGTCTTGCAAATGTGGAAAGAGTCGGTCACTCTCTGCTGAGGAACCAGCGTACTTGACCATGACGGGAGCCGTGTTACCTCAGCCAAATATGCAGGAACAAGTTCATCCCCTGATGCTGAGGAGCAGCAGATTACACGTCAGAAAGCTGCATGCCTGCCTGGGACCCCCAAGCATGTCCTCAGGTGTTCCAGCAGCCCCCAGCGTCCAGTAGCAACCTGGCACAGCTGTGTATTCCTACCCAAGGGAAGAGAGTGAGAGCAGCTCAATGCAAAGACCTACCCTGGCTTTCAACATGGATGGCCACATGCACGTGGACACTGCTCAGTAATGGAAGGCTGAGCGGTGGAGCAAGTCCCTAAAGATGGACACTGTGGTTCACATCCTGTGAAACTCAGAACCAAGCAGAGCTTACTGTTGTGCGTGTGATTTAAGGTGTAGGGGAAAGGAAGAGTCTGCCAAAGCTCAGAGTCAGGCAGGTGTTGGGGCTGGGCAAGGAGTGGGGGATGGAAGTGGTGGCCAACCCACTTTGGTGCTGAGGATCTTGGATGGGTTAGCTTTGCAAATGTCTGCAGTGTGAAAAGTGAGTGAACACTGTTAAAGTGAGAGAGCTTCCTCCCCACCCCCACCCCCGACTGACTTAGCCAAGGCTGTCCCATTTGTGTCTCTGACTTAGTCAAGGCTGTCTCTTTTGTGTCTTTGGGTCTGTGGTGAGGGAGAATCCCTGAAAAGAACTGTTGTTTCTCACACTCTGCTGCTTCCATTATGGGCTAGAGTGGGGAACTGCCTGCCCAATGCCCTGTAGGAGGTTACCTGCCCCCCACACCAAGAACACTAGCATCTGCCCTCTGCTCCACCAGAAAGAACACTGAGCTCTGCCTTGAAGCCTGTCCACTGGGCTTCTGACCATGACTCCAAGGCCCATCTCTGTGTGAGTGACTCTGGCCTGACACAATGAGGGGCTTGGAGGCCTGTTGAAAGCCCGGCAAGGCTGCTGTGAGTGCCATATGGAGGTGAGAGCTGTGGGGGCACAGCCTGCTCCAGGTGAGCCAGTGCTGACCTCTCACCTGGAGGGAGGTGCCTTAGCCCACCACCTCCCATCTCCCTGGGCTCTCTGCAGCCCAGGATGTGCAGCAGTAGCAAGGTCATCTCGTAGATACCGTGGGTGTTACAGCTGCTTTGGTTGGTTTTTTGTTTTCGTGAAATGCATCTGAAACTGATGATCTCAGTCATTTCTAAGAGTGCAGTTCGGGATGTCAAGCACAAGCACGTTACTGTTATTGGGCGGCTGCCAACCCATATGCCTCCAGATGCTTTTCGCCTTGTTGAAGCTTGGTCCCCACTGAGCAATAGCTTTCCTCCTCAGTTTGCTTTGGAAGAAAGTACATTTTGGTTGAGGCGCCGCTGTTAATCAGCGGGGCCAAAGCTGAAAGCACATGGTGTCTGCCTTAGTTAGGGTTTCTATTGCTGTGACAAAACACCATGACCAAAAAGAGGGGGATGGGTTTATTTTTACAACTCTCAGGTCACACTCCATCACTGAAGGAAGTCAAGGCTGGAACTGAAGTAGAGACCAGGGTTGGGTGCTTCGTACTGCCTTGCTCCTCATGGCCTGCTGAGCCTCCTTTCTCCCACTGCCCACCCCCTCCCCCACCGATCCCCAGCACGGAGGCACACACACACATGCGTGCACACACATACACACACACACACACACACACACACACACACACACACACACACACACACACATGTTTCTCAATGTAGCCCTGGCCAATTGATAGAGATAGCTTTGGCTTCCTAGAATGCTTTCACTATCCCTTCCTAGGACTTAGATGGCACCACAGGAGCATATAATTTTGTAATTCTCCACAGAAACAGAAAAAAACTTATAGCCACAACCAGAAGACATCAAAGAAATAAAGTGCCCTGGGGCCAGCACAGCAGAGACCAGACCTCAGCACAGTGCTTTCTATAGTAGGCCCTGAGTGAGGGCTTGGAGAGATCGCCCACAGGACAGAGGGCCACAAGGAACAAACACTGCTACACTGCAGCTCGTTGCTGACAGCTGTGGGTTCCTAAGGAAGGCTTTCTAACGGCCAGCTCAGAGATGCTTCCAAGGTGCAGGCCTTCTTTCAGGGGAGAAATCGGCACCTCCCTGCAGCTGCCTGCCCCTAACAGCAAAGGCCTAACAGTGGCCTGGACTTCCAGGTCCTGATCTGGGGGCAGCCTTGGTCCTCAGCTCCTGTCCCTTATCTGCCCAGCCACCCCCACATGCTGCTTCTGAGACTGACGGAGCATATGCTTCTGTGCCTGAGGGGTGGACACCATGACCCTCTAGAGGCCAACCAACCTCTAAAGCATGGGGAGGCTCACAGGGCCAGAGCTGGCTGCTCAGCCCCACCCACTGCCCTGTCAGTAATGCTAGGCAGGCAAGTGATGGGTCATCCTTCTCACTCACCCTCTCCTCCACACCTAACATGGCCTCACAGCAGACAGCTTTGCAAGCTGCTTGAGTCACAGCCCCATGAACTTGGTGGAGAAGCACACTTTGTGGCTGTTTCCACATCTGGGGGCTGGGCTGAGATGATGACAGCAGGGCCTCCCTTGAGGGCTGGCTGCCTGCACAACACCAGGTGTGCTTGGTCCCTGGGAATGTACCCCCACCCAGGCACAATAATCTGTAGCAAGGGAGTGGTACCACATGCTTTTGGCTTGGTCCCTTCTGAACTGGCACTGTGGAACCTGGGAACAGCAGAGTCCGCCCCTGGGGTGGGGTGGGGCCCAGTGAGTTTTCCACCTGTCAGGGATGGGTTAGAGACGTCAGGAAAGTACTTGCCATTGCTCAGACATGGCCCACAAGGGATTATCAGGCCTCCAGTGCAGCTGGTAGGGAGTCCCAGCTGGCATTTTTTTACAAGTTCTAAGCCTGCCTCTCTTAGAAGTTTTAGATCCAAGGACAGGATGCTGGGAACCTGGCTTTCCAGATGGGCTGAGAACAAGATCCGGGAAGACAAAATTTGTCCCTGCCTGTGGTTGGGGAGACCAGTGTGTAGCAGGGTCAGCTTGCACTCTGCCCTGAGGCTTAGGCCACTTTCAAGATCCTTTGCCTCATCTCGGGTCTGTGTTCCTGTGGCTTTGGAACAATGATGGGAGGCCCTTCACTCTCTAGGGAGGTTTTGCCAGGAACCCAGTGTTCAGGAAACACAGATCCATGCCAGCAGTAAAGCAGGGAGCAGCCTGGACTGCTCCCCTGGGTGCTGTGTGACCTTGGGGAACAGGAGCAGGCAGCCTGTGGAGCTGAAACAGCTGCTGAGTCCTGTGCCTTCCTCACCCCAGGGAGCCACTGCCTGGAGCTGCTTCCCTCAGCACGCAGGACAGTGACCAGGCTTCCTGGAACTAACCCAGGGAGAGGCATCAGTCAGGGCCTGAGCCTAGGCTGAGGCTGTGGGTAGAGGGCCCTGTTGGTCCCCAGGAGAGATACTGAGCCTTCCAGAAAATCCCCGCCACCAAGGTTTGCTGAAATCCTGACCTCAAAAGGAAAAGATCAAATTCAGGCTCTGGCAGGATGGAGGAAGAGTTCCCCTGTGGGCTTGCCAGCCAGACTCAACTACACAGATCAATCCACTCACAGGAAGAGCGTGTGTGTAGGGGGAGGTGGGGTGTATAGATAGATAAATAGATAGATAGATAGATAGATAGATAGATAGATAGATAGATAGATAGATGGATGGATGGATGGGGTGTGCAAATAGATAAATAGATAGACAGACAGACAGACAGACAGGTAGACAGACAGATTCCTGTCTGCTCTAGGCTGCAATCCTAGTCTGTGAGATGAGACAGTCTGAGCCTCTATATCTTTTCCCATGAGGTTCCTGTATAGAGGGGATGGGAGGCTGGGTCCCTGTCCAAGAGGGTGCCCCATCTGTGTCCTAGTGGCCACCTGAGCTGGTCTGGGCTGTCCCCACGAGGAGAGCTTTGTCCTCATGGTGCTCTTCGTTCTTCTGTGGACCAGGAGGGAGAAATATCTGTGTAAAGCACAGGTCACCTCGGAAGGAGAGGTGGGTTGCAGAAACTGGGGCCACCCAACCAGAGGGGACCAAAGCAGCTGGCCTCAAAGCGCCTGCACTTGAAGGGCAACCTCTATACATGTGGACAGCCAAGGCATCCCTGCTTCTACCCAAACATACAGGGATCTGCCTTCCCTAGCTGCTTCTCATTTTTAAATAGTGCCAGGCACCCATGTAGACATAGGGGACAGAGCAAGACAGGCAGAATCCAAATGGGATGGAGATGGCGATGGAATGAGTCACAGAGCAATACACCACTGCCAGGGGAGAGCTAGGACAGGAACGGGGACAGGCACTGCACCAGGTTAGTGTTGACAGAGTTATCGTGAGAATGGAGTTGGTGGGGAGCAACAATGCTCTCGGAGGTTCTGGAAGAGTACTGCCCACCCCTGCAACTGCAGCCAAAGCTCCACTGGGCGCCAGACTCTACCAGAGCCAGGACAAGGAGGCCTTGTGGACATGACTACTCCATGCAGGCGTGGCCCACATCTCAGTTGTCTGCTTGACACCCAGAGGAGCCACACTGTGTGCTGCCAGAACAACTGGCTGTGCATCAGAGCCTGTGGCTGTCCTGGTGTCTGCCCCAGCTAGGCTGGAGGTGGGCTGCACTGCAGCCTAGGACCCTCTCCTTCCATCCCTTAGCTAAGGAGATGTGGGCAGAGTGAGCAACTGCCCATGGCAAGGAGCTCAGAGGGCAGGCTTCGCTCCTCCACGTGCCTACCGTTAAGGCAGGGTAGAGGGGATGGTGATAGCATCGGTGCAGATGCAGGAGCCAAGCTCGTCTGCCTGGGGCCTGGGGACTATGTGCTGCTGGGCCCCTTTTGTTTTATTGTTTGCAAGTTTAAGGGGACCAAGAGGCACCCACAGCTGATGTCCCATGCTGTGTTGGTCAATCTTCCCAGTAAACCTGAGTGGAATGACAAAGCCTAGGTCATCATGAGAAACGCACTGAGTATGTCTGTGTGCTTGTTTCTGGGCAGGATTACCTGAGGGAAGAGTGTGGGCTGAGGTGTTAGAGACGCAAAAGGAAAACAAAGTGAACTGAGCACGGCTTCCATCACTTGGGGCTTCCTGACTATGGCCTCGTCCCACTGCACCATACCTTCCCCCAATACACACAGTGGGCGGCACCTTCAAACTCTGAGCTGAGAGAATCCCTTCCCCCCTCCTTGCTTGCCATGCATTTGGTAGTAGTGCCAAGTTGAGGATGAGTTCTCTTCCCTCTCTTCATTTGCTAGGGATGCCCAACAGTGATCAGACTGGGTGCTTTCCACCATGGATTTCTCATAGTATGGAGATGTTTGAAATTGAGGCAGGCTGCTTCTCTCAAATTGAAGGAGACTGTTGCTGGCAGTCTTTGGCATTCTTTGGTTTGCAAAAGCACTGCACCAACTTCTGCCTCTGTTTTTACATGATCTCCATGTGTGTCACATAATCTCCATGTGTGTCACATGATCTCCATGTGTGTCAGTCTGTATCCAAACATCTCCTTCCTATAACGACACCATGTGCATCAGACTGAGGCCTGATTTGCTCACTGTGGCTCCACCATACTAATTGTATCCACAATGGCTTCATCTCCAAATCTGGGGTCCCTCTCACCTGTCATGGGGGGATAGATAGATAGGTAGGTAGGTAGATAGGTAGGTAGGTAGGTAGATAGGTGGGTAGGTAGGTAGGTAGGTAGGTGGGTAGGTAGGTAGGTGGGTAGGTAGGTGGGTAGGTAGGTAGGTAGGTGGGTAGGTAGGTAGGTAGGTGGGTAGGCAGGTAGGTAGGTGGGTAGGTAGGTAGGTGGGTAGGTAGGTAGGTGGGTGGGTAGGTAGGTAGGTAGATAGGTAGGTAGGTAGGTGGGTAGGTAGGTAGGTGGGTAGACAGGTAGGTAGGAAGGTGAGTAGATAGCTAGATAGAACAAATGGAAAGAGAAGCTGGGTCTGTGTTTTGGAATTACAGTGTTAAATGTCTATTCTGTGCATTAATCTGCCCATCTAAAGCAATCCAACCAGTATCCTAAGAGTCTTTTGTTGAGAAAAGCAATGGTTGTCAACTCTATAGGGAACTAGAAAGGAGCTAGAATGACCGAATAAAATCTGGTAAGTGCAGAGTAGTCAGGCCTGTGACCATAGCTGCTCTGAAGTCTGAAGTTAAAAGACTGGAAGTTCAATGCCTGTGGAGCTTAGTGGTAGCATATCTCAAAAAATTAAAAGAGGGTGGTGGCGACGGTGTGTAGGAGATGCTGAGCTGGCTAGCTCCAAGTCCAAGGTTCAACCAACACTACTGAAAGGGAAAAACAGACAAATTCAATTTTGGAGGACACGCATAATCTGACTTTAAATTTAGACTTTAGTATTTAAGTTACCACTGTGGTGAAGGCATGCCATTGGCATGAAGGCTTGTAATCTGCCAGTGGAACAGAACAGATGCACAAATATGTGGGCTGTTCCATTTGTTGAAGATGCTGTCTTTTTTCCATTGTATAGATTTGGCTCTTCTGTCAAAAATCAAGTGTCCATAGGTGTGTGGGTTTATGTCTGGGTCTTTGATTTGCTTCCATTGATCAACCAGCCTATTTCTATACCAGTACCATGCTGTTTTAATTAGTGTTGCTCTGTAGTACAGCTTGAGATCAGGGATGGAGATTCCTCCGGAAGATCTTTTATTGTTGTACAGGATTGTTTTAGCTTTTCTGGGTTTTTTGTTTTTCCATTTGAAGTTGAGAATTGATCTTTCAGGGTCTTTAAAAAATTGTGTAGGTATTTTCATAGGGATTGCATTGAACCTGTAAATTGCTTTTGGTAAGATGGCCACTTTTACTGTGTTGATTCTCCTGATCCTGGGAGATCTTTCCATTTTCTGATATCTTCTTCAATTCCTTCTTCAGAGACTTGAAGTTTTTTTCATATACGTCTTTCACTTGCTTGGTTAGCCTGCCCAAACTGTTGTACCAACCAAGGTACATGCAGTAAACCTAGACCCCCTGTTTAGATCTAGCCAGTGCACAGCTCATTCTCCACAGTTGTGAGGAGAGCAGTGACTGCCTCTGACATGAATTCTGGTGCCCCAATTTGATTACTTCCCCCTTGATGGGGAGGCCCAGTGGCACACAGAAGAAAGGGAAGTAGGTTATTTGGATGAGACCTGATAGGCTATGGTCATATGGTGGGGAAGGATATCTCCTTCTCTCAGAGGTCTAGGGGAGGGGAATAGGGAAAAAGAGGGATGGAGGGGGGAATGGGAAAATACAAACGAGGGGATAACAATTGGGATGTAATCCGAATACATTATAATAATAATAATAAAAAAAAGAAAAGGTGCAAAGGTGCAAAGGCTGTTCAGTGGAGATATGGAGCCATGCGGTGGTACACACCTTTAATCCTAGCACAGCCATATATAGCTCTGTGAGTTCAAGATTGCGTTCTTGATCTCTGCAGCACAGGCTGCATATGAGACGTTATCTCAAAAACAAACAAATTAAAAAAAGAAAATGAAGAAGAGGACAAGGAGGAAAGACAACTCCAGATCTGGGAGATTTGTTTCAAGAAAAGGAGTAAGACTTGCATCTGGAATACTGTGTAACTGCCTCGGTCTCACAACACCAAAACTGTCCAGCGTCAAAAATGGGTACTGTGAGTGACATTTACCAAAGATGAGATGCGAGTGGCAGTGATCTGGCAAGTTCAGCACCATCAATCATCAGGAAGATGCAAATGAGAGTCATGCCCAGAAGCACAGTTCAGTTGAGTGTTCAAAGCTCTGTGCCAGGTGTTGAGCTGTGGGGAAGCTGAGAGTCTCCTACCACGCTAGCACGGCCGAAACTTGGTAAAGCCACTCTAGAAAACAGTCTAGGGTGAGGGGGGAGACACTGGGGAGATGGCTCAGTCAGCAGATCATGTGCTACACAAGCGTGAGGACCTGGGTTTCGATCCCTAGCACCCACATAAAAAGCCAGGTATAGTGACATGTTCCGGTAATCTAGCCCTGAGGAGGTAGACAAGAGGATCCCTGGGGCTTGCTGGCTACCCAGCCCAGCTGAATAAGTGCTCCAGGTTCCATGAGAGACTTGTCTGAAAATAAGATAGTGAGTGGTTGAGGAAGACACCAGACATTATCTGGTGACATCAACATGCATAGGCATACATACCTGCCCACCCCACCCCATCCCTACCATACATATACACAGAGACACACAGGAACAAGTGCACAGGATATAACACACACACAAACACACACACACATGCACGCGCGTGCGCGATCTGAAAGTTTCTCTGAAAGCTAAATGCATGCTGTTAAGAAAAAAAAAAATAATTTGGATATGGCCAGGCAGTGGTGGCACACACCTTTAATCCCAGCACTCGGGAGGCAGAGGCAGGCCTCTGAATTTGAGGCCAGCCAGGCCTACAAAGCGAGTTGAGGACAGCCAGGGCTGTTACACAGAGAAACCCTGTCTCAAAAAAAACAAAAAACCAAAACAAAACAAAAAACCCAAAAAAAAAAACCAATAAAACAAAGCAAAACAAAAAAAGAAATGACTTGTGCCGCCTTGGTTCTAGTTCATTGGTGTTGCCTTGGTTCTACTATATTGGTGTTGCTCTGGTTCTAGTACATTGCTGTTGCCTTGGTTCTAGTACGTTGGTGTCACCTTGGTTCTAGTACATTGGTGTCACCTTGGTTCTAGTACATTGGTGTCACCTTGGTTCTAGTACATTGGTGTCGTTTTGGTTCTAGTACATTGGTGTCACCTTGGTTCTAGTACATTGGTGTCGCCTTGGTTCTAGTACATCGGTGTCACCTTGGTTCTAGCACATTAGTGTCGTCTTGTCTCTAGTACATTGGTGTCGTCTTGGCTCTAGTACATTGGTGTCCAAAGGTGGAACTTTGGAGATTAAATCCAGAAGGCTCTGACTTCTTCAGTAGGTTAACTCATTGGTATGTTTGTGAAAGGGTGGCATTATGGGAAGGTGGTGGCATCTAGGAGTATGGGACCTAGTTGGAGGTAGCTAGTTGGAGGTAGACACACTGAGTCCCCAGCCCCTTCCTGTCTGAATGCTTCCTGGCTGTCATGAGGTAATCAGCTTACCTCCACACCTTCTGCCATGATGCCTGCCTCATTTCAGCCTAATAAGAACACAGCCATCCTGAGAAGGTACTGGATCAGCATCCAGTATGGCTGATTGGACCACTGCTAAGTGAGGAGCCAGGAAAGTGCCTGTGTGGGATCCCTTTGGGCACTTTAGAATGTCCGAGCTAGCCTCTAGTAGCCAGAAGCTTAGCTGTGGCTGTCTGGTTTGCTGGGAAAGGAGGTAGGGAATGAAAGTAGGACCAGTGGTGGGGGAAAGCCAGAGGAGAAGCAGGAGGCTTCCCAGGATCCTTGGATGGGATGGGCATGCTCACTTTTGTATTGTTGCCAAGAGTTTCCCCATGGTTTATATCAAACTGCACCAAACCTCACGCTTTAGCTAGTGTCTCCATATATTTATGCCAGAATGAACCAGACATCACTCGAAACATGGGTAAGTTGCTGCATGTCAATTATGGCTCAGTAGGGTCATTCGAATGTCACATAACAACTAAATCTCCAGGCTAAGGAAGATCCCAGAGATAGAACTTCCCCAAAGGACGCTGTTGCAAATGTGCACATGGATGCATGTATTTATTGTATGTCTAGATACTTTTCCAGAAGCCCCTCTCATTTAGAGTGTGGATTTGTAGAGATATACACTACAACTCAGGTGGACTTGACCAGAAGGCAGACTCAGTTCTTCTTTAAATTTACTTTTAATTCATGTATTGCCTTTAAATCCCAATCATACCCCCTCTGTCCTCTCCTCCCAGGCCCTCCCGACTCAATTCTTTCTAGCCTGTGATCCCAGAACTCCTAAAATAGAGGCAGGAGAATGAAGGTTCCAGGCCAGCCTGTGCTTCACGACCAGATCCTATCTCAAGCAAACAAAAACTTCCTTTATCTGAAGACCCCTCCTCTGTAAAAGGTCATCCATGTGGCTGAGCTGAGAGCAGAGGCCCCCACAGTCAGCACTGCTTGGGTCATGCAGGGCTGCCTTCCTTTTCTCTAGTGCAAGGGGAGCAGGATGCTTTGTTGCTTCACGTTGGAACTCCTTACTTATTCCATGCTACATTGGTCTTTAAAAGGGGGCGGGGGGAAAAAAAGGTCTATCTGGGAATGTAGCTCAGTTTATAGATTCCCCTCTAAGCTTGCATGAGGCCCTGGGCTCAATCCCCAGCATTACATGAGCTGGGTGTGATGGTGCACACCTGCAGTCCCAGCATCTGAGAGGAGGCAAGAGTGTGAGACCAGCCTAGTCTGTAGGTGGAATCTCTGTCTCTATCTCCCTCCTTTCCTCCCTCCCTCCCTCCCTCCTTCTTTCCCTCCCTTCCTCCCTCTCTCCCTCTCCCTCTCTTGCTACAAACAAAAGAGGCAGCCATATTTCCTAGAAAAGGTTCTATGCTAGAAATGGGTCATAGAAGGAGCTGGGGGGGGGGGCACAGATGGCCAGCCAAAGCCCCAGGCCCTGAGAAGAGTCAGGGCTCCCTGCAGCAGGCCTCCTTCAGCCTCCCTCAGCCCAGGACCCTGCAGGTTTGAGAGCAGACCTGTGATCAAAGGACATCTAGGCAGAAGGGAAGTGGGCAGAGGTTCCTTCCTGCTCTGTACCCCAAACTTCTGTACGCCCTGAACACAGACAAAATGTACTGGGCTCTCCCAAGTGGCACATGGCCAACTTTGACCAGAAGCACTGTGACCAGAAAAGGGCAACCTTTGTCATCTGTTCTGTTTTCTGTGTCTGAATGACCCAGCCTGGCTGCCAGGGTGAATAACAAGCCTCGACTGCACCCACTGAGTCACTCCAGGCAGGTGGAGGGGACAGCAGCCTAGAAGATGACGGGGTGCTGGGGAGGTGGGAATCCTGCCATCTGGCTTGCCGGGACTGTGCTCCCTAGCAATCCATGTGAGACCCAGAAGCAGGGCAGATGGCCCCTGCGGCTATGCATAGGCCACAAGGAATTAAATGTCATGTCCCAACAAGATATGCCAAGGGACAGAAGCCAGCCTGGGTGGGGCCGAAAGCAGTCTTCTGGGAATAGCACGCTCCTAATATTTGCAACATAACTAGCTTGCTGTGGTGAATCGCCGGGCTTTCTCTAAAGCACCTGTTGCGATGTAGAGTTACATATTCACTTGGGAATTTGTCCTGGGTTGAGTTCTGTCCCCTCCTCAAAGATGTTAAGTACTAACCCTTAGGGCTTCACGACCAGATCCTATCTCAAGCCTTACTCAGTGTGAGGCTTTTGACAGATGTGATCGAGGCAAGACGGAGTTCACCTACAGTAAGAGGCACCTGAATCCAGCATGACCAGTGTCCTGTAAAGGAGCGGGGGGGGGGGGACTTAAGGGGCTGAGGTGACATGGGGGAAGGGAGGGTGAAGTACTTGTTGCCTGAATAGTTTGGATCCCCAGAACCCATGTAAACGGGGAGACAGTGTCATAGCATCTATAATCCCAGTGTACTTGCCAGGAATGGAAAGTGAAGACAGGGCATCGTCTTCAGAAGCTTGGGGCCGCTGTCCAGGTAACTCAGCACAAAGATGCTCTGTCCTACATAAGATGGAAAGCTGAAGACCAGCACCCAAAGGTCTCTTGTGACTTCCACACATGCTGGGGCACACACATGCCCTCACTTGCATCCATGGCACACGCATGCACGCATATGCATGCATGCATATGCATGCGCGCACTGAGAGTGGGGGAGTCCCAGGGTTTGAGATTTGGACACAGACTTATACACATGGAGACCATAGTCACACAAAGACAAGGGCAGAGAGCTGAGAAATTCCTCTAAGAACCACGGGTTGCCCGACACTGACATGGACCTCTCAGTGTGAGGGCAAGGCCTGGGGCAGAGTCCCTGAAGCCTCAGGAGGAGCCAGCCAGCCTGCCTGCACCTGGCACAGACGTGGGCTTCCAGCTCTGAGACAGTCTGTCTGTTCTTTGTTCTGCAGTTAGCTGGCTGACAGATGGGGGCTCCACTCAGACAGCAAGCAGTGTGTCACTTTGTCATCTGGACCCCCTCATCCCCTGCTTGGCTGGGCCTTGGAGCCTATAAACATGCAGCTGAGGATGCTAAGGACCTTTTGCTTGACCTCTCAGCACCCATTGCCACCTGTGGCCTTGGTGAGGCTGACATCTGTCTCTGGAGCAACTGGGAGCCACCATGCTTGGGGTCTCCATCGCTGCATCTTCTAGCTGGATGCAAGCTCCCCTAAGCAGATGGGTGTCACCAGTCAAGGGTGGAGAACCCACTCTACTCCTCCCTTCAGCTCAGGGATGCGGGCATCATCAAGGCCTTCAAGACCTTGCCCCTGTGTGTGCACACGAGTAGTTGAGTGCCAGAGTGCAGGAGTGGTGGCAGTCTTCAAGACGGGTGGTTCCCTTCTAGAATCACTGGCAGACCTCAGGAGGACATATACACTTGACTCAGTGGTCCACACTGGAGGATGAGCAGCAAGGCCTCCTTAGGTGAGAGATCTAGGGAGGGTTCCTGCTCCTGAGGGGTTCACAGGAAAGAATAGAGCCTCCTTCTCTGCCTCCCTCCGCCAGGAGGCAGAGGTCCTGGCTCACTGTGTCTGGAAATAGTACATGTATATGAAAACCTGCTCCAAGTAAACATGGCTCCTCCTCCCCTCCTCCTGTCCTCCTCCTCTCCTCCTGTCCTCTTCCCCTCCTCTCTTTTACCCCTGGACAAAGGAGGCCTTAAGGAAGTGAGTCTACCCCAGTGAGTTGCATGGCAGGGTTGAGGTCTCTTCACCTGGGGATCCATGAGTGGGGACCAGGATTGGCTGCCACTCCACTGTGGTGTGTCTAAGGACTTTCTCCCCCTTTCTGAGGCTCTGCCCTTCAGAAAGAAGGCCTGCTGTGAGGTGAGATGAGTTAAATTCTGTGGCAAATGCATCTCTGAGGACACCTTCTGGGTAGCACAGAAGTCCAGGGTCTTTGCCTGGTGGAGATGTCAGCCAGGCAGTCTGCCATCTGCTAATGACAGGTGTGAAGTCTCGGGGCCAGCATGGTGGACAAGGTTAACTGGTACACATCCTGGAGGCTACATACAGGTAGACAGTCCTGGAACCAGATGCCCCAGATGCCACCTGAAGGCCTTTACAACTCTGTGCCCAGCATCCTCTGAGTTGTCCTGTGTATCCCCAATTACTTGACATCCACACAGGTCAGGAGCAGCCATCTGGCCGCTTCAGCAGAATGCTCACTTCTGTCTGCTCTGTGGCATGCACACCATAGGAGTGAGCTGGCTGGGCCTTCCTCAGTGATCCAAATGTCAGACTGGCCTTCGGGCTTTGGAAACAGCAGGGAAGCCCCACCTTAGGCTAAGAATTTCCTGTTCTTTGAAAGGATCTTGGTCCCCAGTTCCATGCCTGGAAGGTCTGGGACACTAAGGGAAGGGTGAGGGATGTGAGCTAATGAAGTGGGGTGGGTGATCCAGATTGCTCTGATCTAGTGCCAGGGGCAGCCACACTGTTCCCCTGTGTGTTGCTGAATAAAGAAGAAACACAGGAGGGCCTCCCCCACTATGGGCAGCCGATAATACAGTTAGTTGGCTGAGAACCCGCTAGAACTGGGTTTCCTTAGTTGGAAAATGGGCAACTGTACATTAGAGAGCTTAGATTTGTTTACTCGGGGTACCCTGGCCCAGACAGAGCCTTCTGAGTGCTGGGCACAGCGCATAGGAGCTCAGGGAGCTAGCTGCAGGCTCCATGGCATCCCAGTGTTCTGTTGTCCCCTTTGGAGAGCCCCGTGTGTCTCACTTCCTTCGATTGCATATGGAGGTGCTGATGCAGGTTCCTGGTAAAGCGGACGTTCATGATCTGTGGTCCCCTTCACACACCAACAGCTCCACTCCATCCCTACTCGGAACATTCACCCCTTACTTCTCTTCCGGGGATCCCAGAAGGGTACTTATCCCTTAGTCCCAATTTGACTTCCTCTTCATTTTTATTTCAAGAGCTTTGGAATGCTGTTGCTGAGGAGCTCACACCCCTCCTTGACTCTGATGCATCCAGACACCTTCCCAGCTGCACTTGGCTTTCTGGCTTGGGAGCTAGCTGCCAGCTAGCTGCCAGGTTAGAAAAAGAACTCTGTGTGTGTGTGTGTGTGTGTGTGTGTGTGTGTGTGTGTGTGTGTGTGTGAGAGAGAGAGAGAGAGAGAGAGAGAGAGAGAGAGAGAGAGAGAGAGAGAGACCACAGGATGCATCACTGAATCTAAAGTCTTTCGCAAGTAAGAGGGGCTGGGAGGTGGCATGAGACACTCCCTTCTGCTTTTGGAAAGATCCAGGCGATGCTGAAGACCTTTACCAGCTCGGCCTGCAGTGGGCCTTGCTGAGGGCCAGGGTAGGGTGCTAGTTCTGCCAGTGTCCTGGGTCACCAGAACATACTTGGGGGAGGAGGTACAGCCACCCATCCTACTGGCTGGTCTCGTGTCAGCGGGCCTATGGCATCCTGTCAGCAGTTCCTGAGTACACACCTTGCCTCCTCCGCTCCACCTGGCCATGTCCAGTGCTGTCCTCAAGCTCCACCATCATCAGGAGCAAGTGGCTGCCAAGAACAGACTTCTGCACTCACACCACATTGCAGGCCCTCAGTGGTGGTTTGGACACCTGTCCCAAGTGTTTTCCTGGCTCTCGGGAAGTCACACCTTCCCCTCAGCTGCAGGCTTAAACACTGGGCTTGTTCCCGGACACCCACTCTGACCAGAAGGCTTTGTTTTCTGGTCCAGAGGCCTTTGGTCATGTCCCTATTGGTTGAAAGTATTTGCATTTCCCAGAAGGCTATGGGTATGTCAAAGATTTCAGGAAGGCAGGGTTTGTTCTAGACTCCTGCTCCAGACTTTAGCAGACCAGGATAAAAACTGTAAATGGAGTCACACACTCAAGTTCTACCTTAGCAAGCTGAAGTGAGGTTGCTGTCTTACCTGGGCAATTAGGAAAATGGAGTGACAGCCTCCTTTCTCCTAGCAGGTCAGTGTCAGCTGCTTGGCAGACAGGTTTTCTCTGATGGAGTCCTGACCAGAAAAATCACCCTAAGGTGATCAGTACCTCGGATCCCACTTTTCCCAGCTTCTGCTTCTCCAGCCCTGTGAAGGCGACAGAGCTCTCCTGTGTTGCCATCATGCATGTCCTTAAATGCATGTACTTTAAAATAGGAGTTCTTGTATCTGTGGTCATTTTCTCCTCTGGTGTCCATGTGCATCTGCCAGGGTGTCTTTGGCCAACACATCCATGCTCAGGATACCTAAGAGCAGGGAGCCTGTGTCAACAGCACACGCTGACCCTGCACAATGTGTCCTGCCCACTAACTCCATGGTGACCTCCCACCAAGGGTTTCACAGATCCCAGGGCTCTGATGGTAGGGATCCCTGTCGTTCCTGGGAGGTCCACAAAAGTCCAGGAAGTTTTGAGCTGAGTTTCCACTCATTCCTGTTGTGGTGCCTGGGAGCTCATGATGTGTGGGGCGCACGCGTGCATGTGTGTGTGTGTGTGTGTGTGTGTGTGTGTGTGTGTGTGTGTGTGTGTGTTTAGGGGCTGAGCTAGAGCTGTCCACACCATGTTCCAGAAGGTTCCACTGTTCCTGGCAGCCCCTTCCTGAGTGACTTTTCACACTTCTTTGATGCTGGGGACTGAGGCCTTAGAGGTCCAAGAAACACCTAGGAGTCAGGAACTCAGGAAGTGTCTCCACTGCCAGAGAATCCTGAGTCAGGTGGCATTTCTTGCATTCCCACCCAGCGACACCAGTAGCTCAGGTGAGTTGCAGGGCATGTGCTCTGAGGATCGGCAGCCCAGGGAGGTGACTCTGACTCCTTTGCTTGGACTTACTGGCGCTGACACCCCTCCTCCACCACACATACCACAGCCCTGCTTTGTACTCTGGGTTGGGCCCCCACCTCTTCCAACAACCTGACTTCTTTAGTTTGTACCTCTGTTAGACGTCCTTTTTAAAGATTATGGTCAAGTGGCATGACATAAAGCTCAGCCTCTTTATGATTATGCCTTGCTCGGTTGTGCTGTCTGTACTGTGCAGCCTCTGTCTCCATCCACCTCCACAACTCTTTCGCCTTCCCAAGCTGAGCCTTTGTACCTATTACTCACTAACTTCCCAGCTACTCTGCAGGCCCCACCCCTCACCGTCCTACCTTCCTTCTCAGTTCCACAGCTCTTTCTCACTCATCTAGGTAGCTCCACACAGCCTTGTCTTGCTGTAATTGCCTCATTTCACCTAGAACAGTGTCTTCAGGGTCTGCCTTTATTGCTGTGTGAGGCAGCACTTCATTCCTTTTTCAGGCTGGTTATAATACTCCGGTCTGTGGCTCTACCATGCCATGGGTTTCCATTCATGTGATGGTGGCCCCTTCCTGAGCTTGGAAGTATGGATGAGTTCGCGGTACAGACCAAGCGGTAGAGTTGCCAGGCTCAGTGTGATCTGCGTTTTCCACGGTGAAGGCGCCATTTTGCATTCCCACCAGTGCATAGTGACTGAGGCTTCCACACACCCTCACCAGCCCTTTTCCTTCTGTGTATTTGACAGTTGCCATCCTGTGGGTGTGAACTGGATTCTCATGATCTTTGATATTCACTTCCTTGGCAATTAATGTTTCTGGACATACTTTTCTGTGCATATTGGCCAGCTATATGTCTTAGTCAAAGAAAATGTGTATTCAAGCCCATAGCCCATTTTTAAAAACTCCATTATGATTAAAAAACATTTTTTAGCTGGGCGTGGTGACACACACCTTTAATCCCAGCACTCAGGAGGCAGAGGCAGGTGGATCGCTGTGAGTTTGAAGCCAGCCTGGTCTACAAAGTGAGTCCAGGACAGTCAAGGCTGCAAAGAGAAACCCTGTCTTGAAAAACCAAAATAAATAAATAAATAAATAAATAAAAATAATTTTTTTTTTTTTTTTGTAAAAAGGATGGGTTTTTCTTAAAACAGTGCTGTTGAGCTTTTAGTAAGCATTGCATTGAACCTGTATATTGCTTTGGGTAGCATTAATGCCTGGATAGTGTTAAGTCTTCTAGTTAATGCCTATAATCCTAGTGTTTGGAGACTGAGGCAGGAGGATTAAAAGTTTGAGGGCAACCTGGGCCACATAACAAGATGCTGCCTTGGAAATCGTCCAAGGCATGAATGTGGAGTGTCTTTCCACATCTTTGGTCTCTTCAATCAACATTTTGTAGGTTTTGGTGTAAATCTCCCGCCTCTTCTTAAATGGCTACGTTTTTTACCCACTTGGAAACAACTATTTCTTGGCTTCAGATTGCTCACTGTGGATATTTAGAAGCGCAGCTGACGATTGTGTGCTGGGTCCTGCAGCAGCGCTCCATTCGCCTGCTGCTGCTTACCATGCATTTTGGTCCCGGGGTTTCCTGTATGTAACTGAGCTGCTTTGCTTTACAGCGGATGTGTTTGCATGGAGTGTGTCAGTGACATGGTATTCGATAAAGTAACACACGCATGGATATGTGTGGCCTGTGACTGCAAGAGAGACATATGACATGTGTGACACATTTGTATGGTGGGGATACATTCAAGTCCATGCATATGTCCGATGGCTGCCACGGGGCTTTCTGTAGTGTGAGGCAGGGTCCTGGCTGCCTACTAGGCTGGGCTATTCACTGCTTCTCAGCTTGTGGCCTTCTTCACCTAACTGAAGAGCCAGCCTCAGCTGACCCTCTTCCCTGGGGAGGTACCACCTGGCAGGACTCTAACCCAGCTGCTGGCATGGGCACCACTCCACAGGGCAGGGCTGTCCCTTTCTGGGCAGTGGGAACCCGAAGCCCATGAAAGCGAGATGGCCTGGAGAGCCAGAGGGCGTGTCCTGACTCAGCTGAGAATTCAGGCTGCCAACCCTGTTCTGAGCTTTCTCTGTCATTGGGCCATTGGGTGGAAGGAGTGAGTGGTAAGCCACAGAGGATTGTCCTGGGCAGGAAGTGTTTGCAAGTGATGGAGGCCTACAGGGACCTGTTGGTACGTGGCCCATGCTCCTGCCCCATGATGGGCCTCTTATACCAACAGGGTAGGTTGCGGGCAGCAGGGGGAACTGCTCAAACATAGGGTATAAAGTGTGGCCGTAAACACTTCACGGAGCTGTTTCAAGAATGCCAAATATTTGGTGCCTAGGCCGCAGACCTGGTGAAGCTTGTGTTGCCCCCATGCCCCGCCCCCTCCTGGTGCTCATTTTGAGTCTGGAATGTGTTAAAGGATTCCAGAGCCAAGTCTTCTCCCAGAAGTTGCAGCTTCCTCTGTTCCTCCCGCCCCTCCCCAAGGACCCCAGTAGCCTGTGCTCTTCAGCACACCCTCCCCCCCCCCCACTTTCTAAGAAGGCTGAGTTCTGAGAAGCACTCCACACCCACATGTTTCCACCACAGGCACCTGTCAGGGCAACTCAGGGCGCAATGTCGACATCGGGGTGGAGTCGCCCACGCCGGACATCCTTCAAATAGCTGGTCAGCAATGCCTTTATCCTCTGCGCCAGCCTCACCAAGCAGCTTAGCACAAACTAAACCAGCCGCCCAGTGGCCATGGGCGGCTGAGTCATCGAGGTAAACACACACCTGTCCCTCTGAATGCTCGGAGACTAGGAAAGAAGCCATTTTCTCACAATTTTGCAGCGAAAGAGAGACATAAAGACATACAGGGCTCCCTGTGGCAGTGACACAGCAATCCAGCCAGTGCCACCCAGTGCTTGAGGATCCAGCTTTGCCAGTGGCCTCCACCATCCAGCCTCTGGCCTCAGTTTTTGTGAAATGAGACAAACAGTGGGCCAGGATCCCAGAGCGAGCCAGAGGAGGCTCATAAGAGTCCCAGACAGTGAGAAGAGGCAGTTGCTGACATTGGCGTAGGAATTAACTTGAGGGTGCTCCAGCCAAATGCAAAAATTGGCTTTAAATTCTGGCTTATCAAAAGGCCCAGGCAGAGGCCCCCCCTGCCGCTGCCCCTTCACTCCCCAATACCCTCTCCCCTATCCCAACCCCTGCTCCCAGACGCTGCTGCCTTGAGTCTTCCCTCTCCTATACCTGGCTTAGGGTGCTTGGGACATTTCAGTCCCAGTTCACTGATGCTCAGCTGTTCCTCTCACTCCCTTTGTTCTTGCCAGGGGATCCTGCTGTCAGCCCCCTCAAAACCACAGAAGAGACGCTGGGGCCCAGTATATCCTCTCCACTGCCTTTAGCCCTCAGTGGGTGTGGTCTCCTCCTGAACGTCTGTGCTTGGGCCCCCTCTCCTTTCCCAGGGACATCAGCTCCATGCCTCCCCAGTTCTGGTCTCCTCTCTGCACCTGGCCAAGCAGTCTGCACCGCAGCCTCCTGCGTTCAGCCTCCACACACTTTTTACTCTTCTGGCCCAGGGAGTCCAAGTCTACCAGGCATGGGCCAATCCTTAGGAGCACTAACCACAGGGCCACACTCCTCCCAGGACATCCACATAGCCCTTACTGGCTTTCCCACCACACCTTCCTACCCGGCTCCAGGGTGGAATGGATACTATATACCCAGAACTGGTCTCTAATGTCCATTGGCTGCTTTAACCTCTGGGCATCCCTGTCAGGGCCATGCTCTACCTTCTAGGCCTCCCACCTGTCTGGGAGTCCTGGGTCCTGTCCCTCACAGGCCAGTCTCATTCTAGATCTTTCCTCAGTACAAGCCGGGAGCCCTACCTGCATGCTCCAGAGCCCATGCTGCCACCCTGGCCTCACTCAGCTCTCCACAACTACCTCGGCTATGTCACCTGTGCTGTGTTTTGTCTTGACATGTCGGTACTGGAGAGCAAACCAGCACCTCCTGCATCTAAGCAGGCTTTACCTCAGAACCACACCATCAGCTGCTTTGAAAACTTCTTTGGGGTGGGGGTGGGGTCAGGGAATAGTGAGACAGGGGTTTCTCTGTATAGTCCTGGCTGTCCTGGTTACTTTTAAAACTTTTATTTTGATGAGTTTCAGATGTAAAAAAATTACTGTGAGGACACTGAGAATTCCTGTAGCACTCCCACCAGTGTCCTTGTTATTATACCAATGTCTACACTGGTGACAATTAACAGACCAGACCCATAATGCATTGCTCTTCTCTGAAGTTCATGCCTTAGTCTAATTTCCTCAGGTGTTCTCCCAGGTCCTGCTCCCACCCAGGATCCCATTCAGGAAAGAAACTGACATTTGGTTCTTCTGCCTTCTCAGACGGAGTCAACCTTTTATCCTTTTTGTTCTTCAGTCAGAGTGGGCCTCGTGTTTTCTTGGGGATGGAGGGAGCCTGGAAAAAAGCTCAGCCAGATCAGGGGCCATCTTCATGACGTCATCCAGTCACACACTGCCAATCCAACTCACCATTGTAATACTGTCCTGGAATACCTCATTGGTTCTTGCAGGGTGCAGGGCCTCCTCCTCTCCTCCCCTGTGCCCTGCGGAGGAAGGGACTCTGCTCTACCACACCCAAGGGTGTGGACCTGTGCTTCCTCTTCAGAATATCTCTTACTCCTGGCATCATAGTTAGGTTTTATACATTTAGTTCATTAACTCTTTGTCTTTGGAGACAGCTAGGGAACAAGCCTGCTGATCTGTAAGCCGATGAAGAGGCAGATTCAAGATTTTTCCATTTTGTTCTAGTAAACGAGGATGAAGGGAAACCCTTCATAGGAAGTCAGCTAAGGGTCTGGACAGGGTGATGCTCCCTTTATCTCTGTGAGACCAAGGCCATCCTGGTCCATATGACCTCCAAAGGGACACTGTACACTAACCATTGGTTTTCAGAAGACAAAAAAGACTGTGCTGGCTTGTCTTATGTCAGCTTGACACAAACCAGAGTCACCTGAAAGGAGGGAACCTCAACTGAGAAAATGCCTCATAAGATCTGGCTACAGGGCATTTTCTTAATTAGTGATTGATGGGGGAGGGCCTAGGCCATTGTGGGTGGTGCCACCCCTGGGCTGGTGGTCCTGGGTTCTATAAGAAAGGAGGCTGAGCAAGCCATGAGGAGCAAGCCAGTAAGCAGCACTCCTCCATGGCCTCTGCATCAGCTCCTGCCTCCAGGTTCCTGCCCTGTCTCCATTCCTGCCCTGACTTCCTTCAGTAATGAACAGTGCCATAGAAATATAAAGTCGAATAAACCCTTTCCTCCCCAACTTTCTTTTTGTTAAGGTGTTTTGTCAAAACAATACAAACCTTAAAACAAGGACCACACTGAACAGTATCACAAACCATGGGCAGACCTGGGGTCTAGGATAGCATTCCAGATTTTCTCAACAACACAGATGCAGGAGGACCTGGTGGCCATGTGGTGCCCTGGACACAGCCTGGACCTCGAGTTTCTACTGAAGCCAGATGGCTGAAGCCACAGCTGTGTGTGTGGGAGCCAAGCTCTACTGTGGTGGAGAATTTTCAGCTTTTTCTGGAAGTGATCATGGTATTAGGATTGTTCTAGAAGGAGTTGCTAACCTGAGATGCCCTTACCCAGTGATCACTATAAGAAGGAAATGGGGGTGTAGGGGCAGGACAGGGTGCTATTAGGTTACAGAGGAGAGGCCCTTGGTCCTTGGCCAGTGTTGGAGGTTGCAGGGGAGTTGACCACAGCGTGGATGCTATCTATGATAGTGTGAGACATTTTCCTAATAAAAACTAAAACTCAGGGCTGGAGAGATGGCTCAGTCAGTGGAGCACTTCCTGGTGCAAGCACGAGGACCTGAGTTTGAATCCCAGTACCCATGCTAAAAGCCATGCACGCCTGTAACCCCAGTGGTGGGGGTGGAACAGAGACAGGGAATGGGTTGCTGAGGTTTTCTGGCCCAGTACCAGGTTCTGTGAGAGAGCTTGTCTCAAAGGAATAGGCATAAAGTGACAGAGAATGCTCAAGGGCTTCCTCTGGCTTCTTCAAGCACATGTGCTTGAACATACTCGTGTGTGTGCACGCGCACACACACACATCAAAAAAAAAAAATCCAAAAAACAAAACAAAAAAGTCCGGGTTAGGTGTGGCGTCACCTGCCTTTAATCTCAGCACTCAGGAGGCAGAGGCAGGTGGACCATTGTGAGTTGGAGGCTAGCCTGGTCTACAAAGAGAGTTCTAGGACAGCCAGGGCTATTACACAGTGAAACCCTGTCTTGGAAAACAAAACCAAACAACAACAAAACAAAACAAAACACCAAAAAAAAAAAAAAAAAAAAAAAAAAAAAAAAAAAAAAAAAAAGAAAGAAAGAAAAGAAAAGAAAAAAGAAAAACTAAAAAGTTTAAAAATCAATTCCTAAAGACAAAGTGAGAACAGATGGGTTGGCTCCCCTGTTTGACTCTAGGCCCAGGTATCCCTCAGAACAGAAATGTTCCCGGTTCTGGCAGGAAACATGCCCTGGAAATACAGCAGAGTAGAGGCACAGGGATGGGGGCAGTGCTGATCTCCCGCATGCCTGAGATCTAAGGTCAGTCTGGGTCAGCTTTTGCTACAGAGCTAAGGGGTTTAGCTGGCCACAGGAGGGGAGGCTGCCGTGTCTGACCCAGGCTCCCCTACAGAGGCCTCCTTGTATCAAATGTAATTCGAACCAATCCAGTCTATAGGCGGATCCCTCGAATCCCAGCCGGCTATCTTTCTGGGAAGATATTTTAAGTTTAAGTCATTGAGGACTTCTGTAACTTCAAGAGAATGTGTCAGCGCACACCACTCGAGCCCCAGGGACACCTCGAGCCAGGCAGCCAGGCAGGAAGGCTTAAAACTAAGCGTGGGAATGAGCAAGGCGCCGCTGCAAACACCGAGGCTTCAGAACCCACGTGAGAGTGACGCAGCGCCACTTCCGGAGCTAGTTACATTGGTGGGTGTTTCTGCCGGTCCAAGCTGTTCTAGACGCTGGAAGGGTTCAGAAGAGCTGCTCACCCCGCAGGGATCGAGCAGTTGAGAGGGTTTAGTGATAATCAAGGCAGTAACCAGCTGAGGCAGCTGTGTGTCCACACCCTCTTTATTCCTGTATGAGGCGTAGTAACCGGAGCACCAGAAAGATAAAGGGATTGTGCTGCACATCTCCACTTGTGTTTGTGTTTCTTCCCAACTTTTCCCTACTCGGCACCGATCTAGTAATCTTTCTGTTTAAGGCTCGAACAGGCCCTGTGGCATGGAGTAGGGGACTTTGTCTCACCTCTATTGAAGGGAGAACAGGCAGTAGTCAAGATAAGGAACCTTTGGCATCCTTGTTGTTAAGCTGCCAGAGGCTTCTGCCAGGTCCTTGGTACTCTGTGGGGTGGGTGGCATCTTTATGAGGGTGAAGTGTGTAGCCTAGCCCAGTACTGACTGACTCTCTGTCAGCTTACCAGCACAATATCCACAGATGTACCCCCTGAGGTCCCAGCCCACAGAGGGAAGGGCGAGCCATGGTGCTGAGACTCCAGGGTAAAGATGCCAGCTGCGGGCAATGGCGTCAGACAGCTCCTCTGCCTGCACAAACAGAGACCCATGGGGGCTCGGAGACGGAATGTTCCCACCACAGCCAGGACGCTGGGTGTGGCTGCCCTGCTGGCTGCCTTTTTTGTTTATTTATTTGTTTAAGTTTTTCTTCTTTGAGTACAGAAATGACATTGAAGAGGGAGTGTTCTGTTACTGCCAAGCACAGCCTAGGCAAAGCTTCCAAGCCTGTTTGCCCTTCGGAGTACCATTCACTTGTCATGTGTGCACGTGCATGCGTGTGTATGTGTGTGTGTGTGTGTGCGCGCACTCGCGTGCGTGTATGCATGTGCTGTTTGTGTGTGTGTGTGTGTGTGATGTGGTGTGTGTGTGTATGTGTGTGTGGTATGTGTGTAATGTGTGTGGTGTGTGTGTGGTGTGTGCGGTGTGTGTGTGATGTGTGTTGTGGGTGTGTGATGTGTGTTGTGTTTGTGTGATGTTGTGTTGTGTGTGTGTGATGTGTGTGGTGTGTATGTGTGTGTGTGTGTGATGTGTGTATGTGTGTGTGTGTGATGTGTGTGTGTGTGTCTAGGCTCAACCTGTGTGGGTGCATGTGGAGGCCAGAGGCTGACATCAAGCCTCTTCCTTGATAGCTTCTCCACATTGTTTTCCCCAGGGTCTCCATCTAGACCTGCAGTGGGTTGCTCTGGCTGCCTTGCTTGTTTTTGTGGGTGGTGGGGATCTGAACTCAGGGCCTCCTGCTTGCATGACAAGCACTTTACCCACTCAGCCATCTCCTCAGCCCTCAGTTTTGTTTTTAAGTGACTTGACAGAGGTAGAATTTCTATACCATAAAACTCACCTGTTTTAGGTGTGTATTGCTTGGTGATTTTTGTAAGCAGACTGAGTCACAAAGCCCCACCTAACCTACTTTAGAACAGTCATCCGCAGAACTACCCTCGTGCTGTCTGCACTTAATCCCTGTTCCTGCCCTGCCCCTGGCAACCACTAATGCTGTTTCCAGCTCCTTAGCCTTGCCTGCTCTGAATATCCACAGGCTGTGGCCTCTGTGCCTGGTTTCTTCCATGGAGTGGTACATCCTGGACGTTTGTCCACCCTGTGCAGGGGTCACTGCTTCGTTCCTTTGTGACTAGCATTACCATCGTGTGGACGAGCCAATGGTGTTTCTCCATTCAGCAGTCGGTGGTTGCTCAGGTGCCCCTGCTTTCTAGACATTATAACTGAAGCTGCTGCACCTTTCTGGAACATTCCTGAGCTAGCCTTTAAGTGGACATGCTTTCCTTTCTCTTAGGTAGATATTGAAAACTGATGGCTTGAATTGAAAGTATATTTGGAGGTAGATCAGGTGTGCCTAGGATACAAGACTTAAGAGGGCCAGGTGTGGTGGTGCACACCTTTGACCCCAACACTGGGAAGCAGAGGCAGGCAGGTCTTTGTGAGTTTGAAGTTAGCCTGGCCTACATAGTGAGTTCCAGACCTGCAGAGTGAGACAGTGTCTCAAAACAAATAAACAAAAACCCAGCTACAACAAGCACCCCTCCACCCCGCACCCCCCCACACAACATGACAAAAGCCTATCAGGAAAAGGGTGCTGCGTGTCATATGAGATGTGCCTTAGTTTGAGTTTCTGAAAGCAGAGCTAAGCCAGAAACTAGAGTCCTTTGACTTTGACCCCATGACCCTCAGGGAGCTGAAAAGAAGGGTCCAGGCTGAGGAGGCTGATGAGTAAGGCTTGAGTGGGGTTTAGATCTGCTCTCAGCCCCAGGGAGGGTTAGAGGATAGACCTCGGAGGAGTGGGAGGTAGGGTCTGTCGTCTGCAGTTCCAACCCCTATTGGCTTCAGCCTGACCCAAGGTTGCCTCCTCTGCTTTAGATTCAAACTTGATCAGTGTCACTGGGGACACGGTCTCAGCTAGAGACACAGCTCATCATAAACACAAGCATTCGCTCACACTAATGGTGTCGTCATCGTCTTGATCTCACGTTGTTATACCCACTCGAGTATTTGTCTTGGGAATTTGTGTCCTTCCATCTGTCCCTGCTCCCATATCCCCCTACCCCAATCTGCTTTGAGATGATGAGAGCTTGCTGTATAGACCAGGCTGGGCTTGAACTTGTGACCTTCCTGCCTCAATCTCCTGAGTGCTGGGATTCTAACGGTACTCATCATGACTGTCTGTACCTCACTCTTAAGTGGCACATGATGTCCTATGCAAGAACATGCTGACTTACTTTCCTGTCTCTCCTATCAGTGGACATCACTGTGCTAACCATCCCTTAGTAACACTGAAGTCAGTTACTTTGGAATGCACCCAAAAGTCAGGTAGTTGGATGAACAGAAGGATGGGTGGGTGGAGGGATGTATGGATGGGTCAACAGATGGAAGCATGGATGAGTGGAGTTATGGGTACACACGTGATAAGTGAACTGAGCGGTGGGATTTCGAGAGTGGGGAATATATGAGTAATTGTTTAATCATTGATACACATGTGAAGGATTTTAAAATGTGGGTAGAATGCTACCCTGAATGATTGTTTCTGTCATGGGGGGAGGTGCCCTCTAGGCTTGTTCTGGGTGTCCTACAGAGGGAATGCTGAGCCCAGCCACCTGCCACCAGCACAAGGGAAGGTCTTAATGTAATTAGAAAGCTGTAAGTCTTAACACAGTGGGATGTTGAGTCTAACAGCTCTGCCATGGACAGGTGAGGGTGAGGACCTGAGACTCTAAGTCCCTCTTAGGAGTCCACCTGAGGAGGAGCATTCAGTGGGAAAGGTCCCACAGAAGAGGTGGTCAGGGTTTAGGATTGGCTGTGCCTGAGGAGCCTGGAGAACACTTCCTGAGGAAGAAGAGCCCTTGGGTCAATGGCTGCCTCAGGGTCCCTGAGCCTGTGTGACATCTAGTTCTGATGTCTGAGCCCTGGGCCCTTCCTAGACACTGTGCCTGCCCCATCCGTGCTTCTGCCACGTTTAAGCTCCTGAATTCAGTGTATGTTGTGGTGTCCTCTGTGGCAAGACTCATCAGTCCTCCTGACCATATGTGTTCCATGTAGGTGAGCCCACTGCTGTAGCTTTTGCTCTTTTTTTTTTCTTTTATCTTTCTTCTTTACCTTGTGTAGGTTCTTCTCCTGTCTCCTAACAATATCTCCTCTGCCTCAGCTCAGTTTTTCCTGCCTCAACTCTCACCAACTGTCTTTTTCACTCTGCTAGCCCAATTCAACTATCTTTTCAACTGTCTCTTCTTTTCACTTTGTTCAATCTCTTTTGTTCTTCTCTCTAGCCCTGCTCTCTTTCCTTTCTTCCTGTACCAACTGTACTCTTCTCTCAGCTGGACCCTCCTCTTGCTCACTCCCCAATCCTATCCCTGGCTTCTCAGCCTCTGCCGGCTTCTTATAACCTCTCTGGCTCCCAGAAGTCCAAGAGGTATATGAAGGGCACAGGGCCCTTTAAAGGGCCAGGCACACAAAATAAATCACACTACATTTCCGCCCCCCCCCCCATTTGTTTTTAGCTACCGATTATGCAGTTTTGAAGCTGCTTCTTAATTCTTTGCCATGTCTTTTCCAGGGTTCTCTGGATCTTTCTGTTGAACTCTCAGGAGCACATCCACAGCTGAGATAAGAACTGGACAGCGATGCTGCTCTTTCCTGTAACTTGGGTATTGCTTCTTGAACCCTTTATTCCTGGACTGTTTTATCTTGTAGCATCTTGTGTTCTGGAGTTTCTCACTGAAGTCTCTTAATGCCCAGCTCTGTGAATTTCGGCTTGCAGCTCTGACTCGGGCATATAGGATGCGGTGTGCAGCATAGTCTGTCTTAAGATCCTGCTCATAGGCCAGTGGTTGCTCTGCATTGTGGATGGTTCTGTATTGCAGGCGTCCTGCTCATAGGCCTGTCAGTGCTTAGGTACTGAGCATTTCTTGTCCAGGCTTATTTAGCTGGCAGGGGAAGGCAGAGGTTGGTCACATTCTTTTCTTTGCACTTCTTGGGTCAGTGGCCAAGATTTTCAGAAGGCCTCTTCTGCTCAACTCTGAGCTTTATTAGTTTTGATGGTATCTACAGCTTTTCATTTCCTGGGGAAATATAGGCTGATTTAATTCCATGTTTTTTTTCTATAACCCAGCATCTCTCAGCTGCTGGTGTTCCTTTCTACTTAACGTTTATAACATTTAAAGTTAAGAGAGCACTACTTAGTTTACCCCTGGGAGTCTTTATTCTTCCATTTTGCTTTATAAACATTTATTTTAAGGTGTGATTAGATTTTCCTACAACTGCTCATTAATATTCTCCATTTTTAAATGTCTTTAAAAAAAAATAAAAAATACAGGGAAATTCCATGGGCAATAGACTCTTCTATAGGTTGAACCTCCAGCTGCTCTTGTACCAGCTTTCCAAGTGCCTGTACTTTTTCTTTACCTAACAGCCATTGCTCTACTCACACAGGCTTGTTGGTCAGCCATTTTAAGGGTCCCTTCATATTATTTTAGCAGTGTCCCCTTATAAATTTTGAAACTCACTCCTTGTTGTGTCCTGTTTTTGGATAACCTGCACAGTCTGTGGTTACTCTGAATGACATTTTTCAATATCTTCCCCCAGAAGCATCTTCAATTTTACCTCTTTAAAAAAAAGATTTATTTATTTATTATTATGTATATAGTGCTCTACCTGCATGTACATCTGCACACCAGAAGAGGGGATCGTATCACATTATAGATGGTTGTGAGCCACCATGTGGTTGCTGGGAATTGAACTCAGGACCTCTGGAAGAGCAGCCAGTGCTCTTAACCTCTGAGCCATCTCTCCAGCCCTTTACCTCTTATTTTAGGTATTGTCATATGTTTTCCTGTACTTCCAAACTCTCCTCATCTTTCTATTGGAACAGCTTTGCCTTTGATATAGGGAAACAGTAACAGCTGAGCAATCCTGTTACCTGTGTTAAATTGCATATATTTTATTTTATTTTCTCCCTTGAAATCTTCATCCATTATTCCTGGATAAACAATGAATCCTTGGGAAGTCAAGCTGATCCATCCAAGAACATTCCTACTGTCGCCGAGGGAAAAGGTAGACACCACCAGATATTTTATAACATTGGATTTGGGGGGATAGGGTAAGATGTTTATCCTTGGTCAATTCTAGAGCAGCACTGCCTGCCATAGCATACATTAGATCTACACTATTTAGTTGAGTTTTTTCTACCTGCTTGTTATTTCCTGGCTGAAAAGAGGAAAAAGGTTTGTACTTTTTGCTGCAGGCCTTCAGCTAGGACCCAGGTTTGTTTTCTGATGGCAAGAAATTGCCTTGGATATCTCTTTTGGACTTACACTCATTGGTCCAGTGGCAACCCTTGACACATCAACTGCACACCCCTGGAAGCCTGTGCTTTCTTTCTGATTTATATTCAGAAAACCATTAGCCTTAGAGATGCCTTATTCACAATTTTGTTCCAAATGTCTATATTTCTCATAATTAAAACACCAGGCATTTTGATATTGGAGATGTTTAGCTATAGCTTGATCTATTATGTTAACATGGTATATGTTAGAATCAGTATCGTTCATATTCTTTATCTTTCCTTCCATGGGTGCTTTTTTACACTCTACACTTGCAGTTTCAAATGCTAGAATCTCTATCAACACCTTTCTTTTTTAAAAAAATATTTTTATTACTTTATTCATATTACATCTCAATGGTTATCCCATTCCTTGTATCCTCCCATTCCTCCCTCCCTCCCATTTCCCCCTTACTCCCCTCCCCTATGACTGTGACTGAGGAGGACCTCCTCCCCCTGTATATGCTCATAGGGTATTAAGTCTCTTCTTGGTAGCCTGCTATCCTTCCTCTAAGTGCCACCAGGCCTCCCCATCCAGGGGACGTGGTCAAATATGGGGCACCAGAGTTCATGTGAAAGTCAGTCACCACTCTCCACTCAACTGTGGAGAATGTCCTGTCCATTGGCTAGATCTGGATAGGGGTTCGAAGTTTACTGCACGTACTGTCCTTGGCTGGTGCCATAGTTTAAGCGGGACCCCTGGGCCCAGATCTGCCTGTCATAATGTTCTTCTTGTAGGTTTCTAGGACCCTCTGGATCCTTCTATTTACCCATTCTTCCTTTCAACACCTTTCTTGTGTCAGACTCCAGAATGGTTTTATTCATTGCTGAGATCAGTCTTTATAAAAATAAAAAATCAGTAAAGGGTTCTCTAAGGCTTTGTATAATTTTTGAAAATGATGAGGTCTTTTTTTCTGGCCCCCTCAACACTGTCAGCACCTGTCTTGTGTTCTGTGATTGTGTCTTCAAACTGAACCTCTTTTTGTATATCAGCATATCGACCTTCACCTATCAACTGGTTCCTCGTTTGTAATAATTTCTCTTGCTTTATTGTGCTGTTCCAAGTTTCTGACTTCTCCACCATGACAACCATGGCAATTGAGGACCAGCCTCTAGTACAGCTGTTATCAATCTCCCTCTAGTCTTGGGAATAATTCTATTTTGAGTAGTCCAGTTATTTCGAGTTTGTTTCGTACAAGAAGAGTGCATCCTGTAGGACATCATTTCTTTTTAAAAATATTTTAGGCCCATCATTTCTACAGGACACCATCCTGTTTCATCATAACCTTGTGGGTTATCCCCATTAGCAGGCATTTGCTGTATAACTACTTGGAATGCTGTTGATGATTTTGTGACCTGGGACTGCCTGTCCTCAAAAGGTGCTGTGGGTTTAACCCTGTCTGCTGAAAAGGCCTGCCTCATCTGACCATTTCTTCAACTTGACTTGTCTTGTGACACAGTTCCTCATTTTCTACCTGGGTGAAACTTCATCTCTCTGGTTCTGTCACTGGGAATGAGCCTATTGTTCTCCCTTGTCTTGTGTTTGATGTTTTTTTTTTTTTTTTCTATTGTTGTTGTTGGGTTTTTTTTTTTTTAATTTTATTCCCAAGCTTCTGTAATTCTACCCATATTGTTTCCAGTTCCTCAGCTAGTTTTTCAACTTTTTAATAAATAGGATGAAAGAAGGAGAGAAAAAAACCTGCTGCTAAAAATCGTGCAGAGATGTCCCAACAATAGCTTCAGCAAACACTCTGGCAGCTTTTGAAACAAAGTATCCATCACTAGTCTTCCCGCCTTTCCCTCTTTGGTACTTGAAGTCAAGCCTCCCATTTTGCCTAGACACGTGCCTTTCAATGTTTCTTTTTCCTTCAAACAGCCTGCCACATTGTTAGCCAAATGTAGCTTTTTGTCTTTTTTTTTTTCTTTATTTTCTACTTTGTTGCTTTGTGGGTTCTTCCCCTGTCTCCTAGCAAGGTCATCTCTGGCTCCTCTCAGTTCCTCCTGGCTCAAGTGTTTTTTCAACTGTTTTCTCACTCTGCTAGACTAATTCACTTTCAATTCTCTCTTATTTTCACTCTGCTCAATCTCCTCTTTTCTCTAGCCCCACTTTCTCTTCTTCTTGCATCAACTGTCTTCTCTGACCCTACTCTTCTTCCACCTGGACCATCCTCCTGCCTACTCCCCAATCCTACTTCTGGCTCTCAGCCTCTGCTGGCTTTTAATATCCTCTCTTTTTCATAGAAGTCCAAGAGCCAACTGACACTGAAGGGCATAGGGTCCTTTAAAGGGCCAGGCACACAAAATAAATAACACTACACACTGCAGTGAGCATCCCTGTTTGCAGGGGAGTATATGAAGCCCATAGAGGCTGGTAAGATAGGCAGAGGTCTGCCATGTGCCCCACTTGAATGTGGCCCCGCTGTGGCTTGGGTATTCAGTCCTCATAATGCTCTCCTGGGCTGGGGCGCCAGCTGGCTGGCCCAGGTACACGGGATTCCATGGGCCAGTAGGTGGGGAACAGATACAAAGAGAACAGGAGAGAAGAGAGAAGAGAAGGGTTGCCCCTGGTGTGGCTTTGGTGTTGCCTGTGGAATGTTGGCCTCAGTGGCCCAAGGGTGGAAGGGTCTATGTGGCAGAAGCTGCAGAAGCCAGGGCCAACCTGGTAGTGACTAGCTTAGATAAGGTCAGGGCTCTCTAAAAAGCCGTGTTGGTCTTGCCAATTCCAAGTTACATGCCCAGGTCTGCTTGGCACGTCCAGGAAGAGACTGCCTGGAGGGTGAGGACAGAAGGGGCTCCGCATGCTCCAGAGGCAGGTGCAGAGATGGCTTCAGCCACAGGCACTTAATGTCAGACAGGTACCAAGTAATGTCGGGTTTGGGGGTTATTGAGGACACCCATCACTGCCGGCCATTTTAGTGAACACCACCTGCTCCCAACTGGCCCATGGGATTTGAAGAGCGAAGCTGGACATGTGAATTGACCTTCCTTCCAGGTTCTGTGAGAGTAATCAGGCTGGGGCATGGCGTTTGCTGTGGGGGATCTGTAGGAACAGAGCTACAGATCTGAATGTCTGTGCACTCCCAAATTCTTGTATTGAAATAGACCATCACTCCAAGTTGAGGGTGGTGGGAGGTGGGAACCTGGGCCATGACAAGGTCATGAGGATGGAGCCCACATGTGTAGGGTTAGAGCCCTTGTAGAAGGGGCTGCAGAAAGAACACCCACAAACCTGCACCATGTGAGGACACGGGATGACTTCATTTGCTGCTGGTGCTTCTGGGGGCTCGAGTTGGCGAAGGCAGGAAGAGATCGCTGCATGGCTGCCACTTTGAGCCCTTTAGCCTCAGCCTCCTTTCTACACTGTTTGTCCTTCAATTTACCAACCCTTAACAGCTCTTCTGTGAAGCCTTGAAGATCAGACAAGGGGACTCAGAGACCACCTTGCCTCCGCTGACAGCTTCTCCAGTCAGTACAAACGTTACATCTCTCCTCACCACGCTGACCTGTCTGTCCGTGCCCTTCTTGGGGCCTCATGTCCTCTCTGTTCTGGGCCTGACTGATACCAGACTGTTCTCCCTTCTTTGTTGGTATCCTTCACAGTGGGCCATTGGGGCTGATTTAGAGCTTGTGGCACTATGCAGGTGGCCTTCCTTAAGGCTTGGAAGGGGACCTTTAACAGAAGTCTTTACTCAGCCATGGGTGCTCTAGATGGGCCAAGCTGGCTTTCCTGGGTCCCAAGCAAAGCCTTTGTCTACCTAGAGGAGGGACAGGGCTACGAGCTTCTCTGTAGAATTCGGTAGCGTTTCCAAAGAGAGTTCTCCATCATCACATATAAAGAAGCCCCAGTGCCGCTGGGCGGTGGTGGCACATGCCTTTAACCCTAGCACTTGGGAGTTCGAGGCCAGCCTGGTCTACAAGTGAGTCCAGGACAGCCAAGGCTACACAGAGAAACTCTGTCTCAAAAAAAAAAAAAAAAAAAAAAAAAAAAAAAAAAAAAAAGAAAGAAAGAAAGAAAAGAAACCCCAGTGCCAGCTCTCCCATCCTCACTGCTCACTGTGTGCTGCTCTATGTGAGTCATAGGACTCTTTCCGTATGCCATTCCCCTCTCTTCTGTCCTTTCAGAGGGCAGCCCCATCCTAGGTGGATGCCACTTCATCTACATGCAGAGAGAGAGAGCAGCTCAGGCCCCAGCGGCCTCCTCCAGACTGGTTGTTCCTGAAGCAAGACCACATCTCCTCCCAAGGGCTCATGCCTCCAGCTTGGACGGTGTTCCTTACCTAGTCAGAGCTGCCTTCACCTGGTTGCCCTGAGCCACATGCTTCTTGTCACAGGCATAGTGAGCCTCAAGGCTGGTGGTGCTTGGACAGAGATGGCCTCCATGCTAGAGGCTCCCGGTTGGTGTAATAATGCTTGCTTCTCCCAGTTCTTCCAGAAATGAAGGCCTAAGGAGAAGGCCCCCACACACTTACACATCCATGTGGGACTGACCCAACAGCTGGAGATGCCTTTGTGTCTCCCAGGCCTCCATGGCATCCATGTTTATTTCTAGAGTGGCCTCTGGCTTCAAAGTTCATGTCTCTTGACTCTGCTTCGAGGGCTGAGTGACATCACAGGTGCTGAAAGCCTCTGTGATGAGGTCACCATCCCAGGACTCCTGGGTGTTACAGACACCAGCTTTGGGAGTGCAAAACCAGGAGGCAGGGTCTGTGGCAAAGAGGATTTTCAACAGCAAACCTGTGTCCTGTCCCTCTCTGGGCAGGAGGGCACTAGACCTTGGCAGGGACACTATAAGACCATTCCTGAGTAGAGCATAGTCCCGTTGCAGGTGGATGCGAAGCTGTGGCTTCTTTACCTGTAGGATTAGAGATCTAGAATCACTCCAGACACATGTGGCAAATTAAGGTCCCCTTTGATGCCACCACAGTAGTGAGTGGCCACTGAACCCAGCCTTTTTAAAGGTAAACCATGAGGTTTTTTACCTAAGATCTTTGGGGGAACATGTGTATGTAACATTGCATGTATGTTTGGGTACATGGGCACAGGTATGTGAGGATGGAGTTTAAAGATAGTATCAGGCACTCCGCTTTATACATTGAGGCAGGAACTCTCCCAGAGCTCGCCAGTCAGCTGGTCAGGCTAGCTGTCTTATTCTGGGTGCCCCCTGTCTCTGCCTCCTAAATGCCAAGATCTGCAAGTGGTCACCACACATGTCCAGCTTTTACGTGGGCTCTGGGGATGCGAACTCTGGCCTTTACTCTTACACAACATGTGCTTTGTCCACCGAGCCAGTTCCCTCCCCTGCCTCCCACCAACTCCTTCTCAGAACTGTTTCCACTGTGGGCACGATGAGCTATTTGAAGTGTCCCCTCTCGGAAAGAGATTATGGGCAGTGTATGTGGCTCGGTCCCTGGTAAGGCTGGCTGCTGCTCTTCCTCCATCTCTCTTAACTCTAGACGACATCATCTTAGCCTCAGTGGCTGCCACCTTGAGCTCAGTGACACCTCACAAGATATTTGTCCTCAGGATGCCCCGTGGCCTTCCCACGTAGTATTCTGGCCTCTGTGTCCCTTCCTCCTGGTCTCTCTGCTGCTGGTGTGCTCCTGTCCTCAGCTCCTAGTGTCCTTGACACCGGTGTCATTACTGTTGGGATTTTTGTCCAACCTGGGACCAAAAGTCATGTGCTGGGGTCCCAGAGATCACACTGAGAGACTACGTAAATCTGTCCTGGGGGCTGGGGGTCCACGCTGGCTCTGGTCTCCAGAGACTTCTGACCTTTGTAAATTCACAAGTGTGTTCAGGAAGCCAGAAAAGGTGGGGGGCTTCTAAGGGGGCTGGGGGCTGGGCAGAGGCTGGCCTCCCTGCTGGAGAGGGTGACGTGGCTGTGCTTCCTGAGGGGGCCTGTGGAGGGTTTCTTAGGTAAGACATTTCCTGTGCGTTCATCTCAGGCCATGAAGTCAGCACTCAGCATATCTGGCCCAAGGACAGAGAAGACTTCCTCTTTGGGGAGTGAAAAGGAACGTGGCCTCCCAAGCTTCAGGAAGGAAAGCCCTGGCTTCCTGGTGAGAGGGAACAAACACGGGCCTTGACTCCAAACCCAGAGGAGCACGTCAGAGCCTGGCCGCCTGGGACATGGACAGTTGGCTGGCCTGGTCCTGTGGCTGGACTCACTGATGTCCTGACCTTATGAGATAGGCCAGTGGACCCCATGGGACGTGAAAAGCGGAGGCTTTTCCTGGGGGGTCACCTGGAAGCCTAGCCCAAGGTGAGGCCTAGATGTCCGGGCAGCTGAGCCCCCGCAGAGCCTGCTGGAGGCCTAGGCTCCTCTTCTGCAGGTGCTCAGAGATCCATGCACAGGACCTGGGAGCCGCGGGCATTCTCTTGTTGCCCTTCTGCCGTGGCTCTGCAGCCACCTAGCCTAGTCTGCAATGGCTATCATTAGGAGGAGGCTAGAGAAACAGGGCACAGTGAGAACTTTGCCTCCTGTCATGTTCCCCCAGCCTCCCCAGACCCATCCTGACCTTGGACATGAGCAGCCAGCCCTAGCCTCTGTCCCCGCGCTTGGAGCACACACTACCGACTCCTTGGTTTTCACTATTGGGGACATACATGTGGGCTCACTGCTGCCTGAGGACCTACCTCTCTGGTAAGGCAGACACTTGGAGCTTCTGACAGATGGCAATTGGAGAAGTGGCCCAATTTCCCTCCTGTCCCCACATGAGACAATCCTGAAGTGACCCCAAGGCTCTGATGGGGTTGAGCTGGTCCTGTCCTTCCCTATTCCCTTCCTGAGGGTTAGGGATCATCTCTACATTATCTTGAACCTGAACCCAGGTCTGTTCTGGGGGTAGGGCGTCTACTCTAGCGTTATGTGCTGTTTGTCTTTTTACCCATGAGTCTCTCTGGTCACCCGAGGCCACTGTCATCCAGAGATGGGGGGAGACCTGCTTCTTGGCCTGTCTACTATTTATCTTTGGCTCCCAAGACTATGAGCATGGAGCGAGGAGGTGGATCATGGTATGGGGTCTGTCTCCTCAAGGCCACAGGCCAGCCAAGCACTGAACGCTTTAGACAATACCTAGAGAGGAGGCAGGGTTGTGGCCAGCCCCAGCTTCTCCTGCCATACCCTCCCTGGCTCCGCTAGTCCGGTTGTTACATAACGTTCCTTATATAACCAGGGCAAAGGCGGAAAGCCCCATGCAAGTCAAAACAACCCTACATGGGGGCAGGAAGCCTAGATGGACAAACACATTCCGGAAAGTGGTGACCCACAGCTAAGGTCCGCAGGGTCACTACCAAGAAAGGCACAGGGCACGCACTGGGTGAGAAAGTGATTAGACAGGTACACAAATGGATACATGGATAGGCAGAGGCTGGTGGTCAGAGCAGCCTGCAGTGAGTGGGCTGAAGATCTGACCTGCTACGATTTGCTGTGCCCCATGCCTGTGCCCCTCTGCTTCTGTACCACTGTCCTGCCTCACACTATGCCCAAAGGGCTGGGGAAATCTTGTCCTATAGCTCCACTGAGAGGGAGAGCTGCCCCCTGTCCTTTCTGGCCCCTCCTATTGACTTGGTGGTTGGCCTTAAAGGGACATCAGACTGCATAGGGCTACACTGTGACCTGGCTCCAGGTTCTGGATCCTTCATCACAGCCCTCCTCCCAGAGTCATTGCTTCGCTTCAGCCTTTTCTTCTAAGAACTCCTCCTTAGATTCTGAGTCCAGGGTGTTCCAGTATGAAAAGCCCAGACAGCATCTCACCCATCTGCAAAGGCCCCTTTTCCAAATCAGCTCACATGTATGGGGCTTGGGGGACATCTTTGGCATGGGAAGGTCCCACTACCTGGGATGTCCTGGCTGTTCCTGAGAGCAACCCCAACACTGCATAAATGCTGCTCAGAGCCCAGGACATGGCCTCCAAGCTAAGTGTGAGCCTCCCCACGCCAACCCCCCTACGCACACCCACAGCACTTCCTCCAGGCACCCTCCACAGCTGCCTGTTTCAGGAGCCATGTCCTACCCCCACCCTATTCCCACCCCCCTGGGTAAAGGGCTGCATGTCAGTCCCCCCCCCCCCCCTTAGAGCCCTGTTGGTCCTGAGCAGGGGCTGAGGCTACCACCTCTGCTTGCGGGTGATTGGAGCTGGGCATTTTTGGGTCTCAGAGACAGTGGTAATAGGAGTGTGTGAAGAGAGGAGGGCCCACGATCTCTGTGAAAACCTGGAGGCTTGGTATATCTGTTCCTATCCTTTTGGTTCCTTCAGACACGCTCACCCTCTGCCACAAGGCTCCGTCCTCTTGGATTCCCCTGGCTAGCTTATGGGGCCCTAGACTTCAAGTGTCCAGCCACTGTCCTGAACAGGAGGAAATCGGGATCCTGAGGAGGGTGTGTTGTTTGCCTCTGTGTTCTGGTAAGCACTGCCCTCAGCCTTAGCAAGTGCCCGAAAGCAGCTGCTCTCTCTACACCCACCTTCTAGACACAGGCTTGTCTAACCCAGCCTGGCTATCCATACTGGCCCCACTCTGTCCTCATATGCTGTGTGTCCTGCCCCTTCTTTGGGGTCCTGGTGAAGGTGAGGTACATGCCAGGTGCTTTATAGTTCTTTCTTAGGGTAGTTTTAGCTGGGGTGGTACTCAAGGGTGACATAGATGCTCTCAACTTACCCAGCCCACTTACTTACCAGGAGGCCTTGGAGGAGCTGTTTCTGGGAAGGTACTCAGGCAGGCACACAGAGGCGGGACCCCAGCAGGAGCCTCCCACACTCTCCTTTCTGTGAGTGGATGGGAGCCTGGAAACAGTTATCTCCCATAGGTGGCTATCTGAGGAATGCTCACAGGCGTCCTGAAAATAACTCAAAATGCAGGAGTACTCACGAGGACTCCAAAAGGTGGCCCTTATCTCTGTCACCATGGAGGGGTGTGGGACTCAAAGGTGCCAGTCCTGACCAAGGAAATGAGAGGGCTCTTTCGTATGACAGATGTCCCTGTGGTGTGACCAGCAGACCTATTTGTTCTCAAGTGGCATCATCCTATCTTCCTGGGTCCTGAAGTCCAGCCCTGAATCCTAGTCCTGGGACACAGGCTCAGATGCCCTGTGCCTCGCTAGCTTGGTCCTGGACCTGTCCCTTGCTGTGTCTCCTCCTGCCAGACTCTGCCGGGAATCTCGTCTACTTTATTCCCTATGTATTAATTCATCACCATTGGTCAGTCTTTGAGTGTTTTGGCTATAGCCTCCGCCGACATTCTCAACTTCTCGTTGTTGGGTTTAGACCACTCACCCCTTACGTAATTGCTGCACAGCGGACTCGGGTCCACTGCTTGATCATTTGATTCTTTTTTTTTTTTCCCTACCTCTTGTTTAAATATTTCCTCATGTTCCCTACTGGCCTTTGCCAAAGTCTCCTCTTTCTTTCATCCTTTTAGTGGTTTCTCAGAGGTGTGTGTGTAGGGGTGTGTGTGTGTGTGTGTGTGTGTGTGTGTGTGTGTGTGTGTGTGTCTGTCTGTCTGTCTGTCTGATGGCTGTCGTCTAGATATGGAATGTCCCCCACCCCCAAGGCTTGTGTTGAGGCTTAGCTTCCAGCAGATGGGCCTTCGGACACAATTGGATTATGAGTCCAAGGGAGCTTGGCTATTGCTCATGTTAATAGCAGAACTTGGTGTTGTCCACTGGTGCAGGCTTTCCAAGCATTCAGAGTGCAAGGGTTTGTGGGGCTGGCCATGTAAGCATCCACAGAAGCTTTGCAGGAAGGCCTGGGAAGACCTGTATATGTCACAGAGCCCCTGAGAGGTTGGGATCTCCGAGAGAGTTACGCTTGGGGCTGGAAGGGTGCCGCAGTGGAAACTCCAGGGGGATTTGGATGCTAGGAACATGGTTTATCTGCTGAGGAAAGCCACAGGCAGTAAGCAGAGCTAGTCCTAGAGAGAGGACTCATTAGGTAAGATAGACCAAATGCCTTCTTCACCATAGGATGAACACGAACCTTTGAGGAGCCTGGATGAAGTGTTGTGCCTTGGATACAAAGAGTCCTCAAAAATCTGCTCATGTGGTGAAGGCTGGTTGGCAGTGGTACACTTCTAGAAGGTAAATGAATCGTGAGAACTTCAGCTGACCAGTGGGTGGATCTATCCATGGATGTGTAATGTGGTGGCATCACTGAGGGAGGCTGGTGGAAGTGTATCATTATGGGTGTCCCCTGGAAGATTCTACCTTGTTCCAGTCAATTCTTCACTCTCCTCCCTGTCTGCCCTGAGGTGGGTCTCTTTCTCCACCACTTCTTCCTCACTATGATGTCTTGCCTTCTCACACACAGGCTCAGAAGCATTGAAGCCAGACGGCCATGCGTGAAACTCTCTGAGACCTTTAGCCCAAGCAAACCCTTCCTCCGCTAAGTTATTTCTCAGACACCCTGCCACATCAGAAAGTGACAACTTGTGTCTGCAAACACCAAAAGCGCCCACTAGCATGATGTGCTGTTTCACCAGTTATTTATGTTTTAAAGAATTCTTACATCTAGCGTCAAAGTGTCCCCGGAGACATGGGCGTGCCGTGATGCCTGTTTCTCTCCCTTCATTCCTGAAGGTCTCAGATACTCTAGGGTAATTTCCATCCAGCCTGGGGGGGCATCTTTGGTGGTGAAGTCTCTTTGAGTTCTTTCGTGTAGGAATGTCCTCACTTGACTTCACCCCTGAGGAGTTTACCTGGCTGTGGACATCTAGAGGAACAGTCTTCAAGATTTTGTTCGTTAAAGATGACCGCTATCTCCTGACCTCCACGTTTTGTCTTTAATGCTTTTATTTAACTTTTTTTTTTTCTGTGCTCATTTGCTTTACCCCCTGACTTCTCTTTAAGTCAATATAGCCCTGTAGGGGTATATTTGGGATGATAGAAAGATTAGGAAGAAGGTGAGAGAGCTTTCATGTGCCCTGCTCACAGTTCTGTTGAGCCTTGTTTTAGATAGTGTGTTTGCCCTACTCATGAGCCATGATTAACAATGGTTCGAAGCGGAGTCCAGTAGCTTTGAGTCCACTCTTGGTGCTTTATATCCTATGGGTTTGGACAAAGGTGTGGTGACATGCAGTTTGTCCCAGGACATCTGGCTAAAGGACTCGGGATTGTTGAAGAAGTTTTTGTCACCATGGAAACTGAGCAGATGTTGACAGGTATTGATGGTTTCTGCGGCTGATTATCAGACTGTGGAGGGAATCAATGCTGGCTTTCTTTAGAGCCATATGAACTCCCAGCGCTGTTCAAAGCCCACCACACAGAAGGAAAGGTGATGTGGATGGCAGCATGCTGTAAGAAAGGCAGGACCGCTTAGCAAACCTGAGCATTTGCAAGAAGGCAGAGGGTGGGTGCAGCTGTGGGAAGGAGGGGAGGGTGGGGAGGGGTGGCAGGGAGAGGAGGGGTGGGAGGGTGGATGCAGCTATGGCAGGGAGGTGGGGAGGACCTTGCTTGGAGCAGGTGAGGGGAGGCTGCATAGGCATTTGTTTGTGTCCGTGGCCAGTGGGATGTGGTCAGACTGTGTAGTGTTTGATTAAGCCCCATGGAACCCTCCTGAGGGCCCAGCAGCAAGGCTCACAGGAAGATGGTGTCCCACATTCCCAAGTCCACATGTGTTCTGGACCAAGTGTGCTTTCTGGTCATACCCACTGACTTTGCTCACCACTTCTAGTGTCAAGGGCAGGCAAGGGGATTCCCAGGGGCTGAGGTGCCTGGAGCTGAAATACATGTTTTGAGAATGAAGGAGTGCACTTGGACTCTTCAACGTTTTAGTTGTGAAGGATTTGCCTAATAAATGTGGCCAAGTGCCTTCAAGGAGCCATGATGAGGTCAGGATGCGGTCAGTGTGTGTTCTGGCCCTGAGCAACCAGGCCTGCTGTGCCCAGGACTCTGGAATGTTCTAGGGCCCTGAAGTGTGTGTTGGCTGACCAGTTTCCTCCTGAGCCATGAGAGCAGACCTGGCAGCTGCAAGGAAATTTCAGCTGGGGGTGGAAACCGAGGGGTGTGCCCAGCTCTGCCTGACCTAAAGCTTCATCGGATCAACAACCTAGGAGTTGTGGGGGGAGGGTTCCTTCCCTGGGTGGCCATGGCCTTGCCCAGCCACCCCACCTTCCCCGAAGAGGAGTGGCTGCAGCTTCTGCTCTGCTTTCAGCATCCGTGCATCCAGGAGCCCAGGCTCCCAGGCTCCCAGACCAAGTGTGTTCCTGCCTGAGATAAACCGAATCCAACCAGATTGAAACCGCTGCAGTGTGGTGGCGAGACCAGACCAGTGTCGGGGGAGACGTTACTCACAGGTTCACGATTAACAGAATGCAACTCTACTCCTCTTCTTCATTTCTCTACCTTCAGAGCCTGTCAGAGCCATCCAAGAACAATAGAAGAGGCAGCCATACACCTGCCAGGCAGGTGGGAGCAGCCTAGAAATGTTCTCCTGTGTGTCTAGACATCCCAGACCACCTACTACTGTCTGCCTTTGGGACTGACAGTCACACCAGAGCAAGGCTGTGCTTCTTGATGCAGCAATGAGTGATGCCCCTAGTGGGCCTCAGCCAGGACAGGATCTGGCTGTGATGACTAGGGGCCACTGTGAGAAGAGACTAACGCCTTCTGCTTTGCTTGGCCAGATGGTTGGAGGGCATTAGATCCCCAATCCCGTTGGCTGATAGTCCTTACAAGGCAACTCACAGTATAATCCTAGTGTTTCTGTTCTGCCAGGAGAGCCATGCCTGGCCCCCAAGGCCAAGTGAGAAGCTCCAGGAAGATGCCACTTTTGTGAGGACATCAGATGATGATGCAGTGTGTCAGGCACTCCGCTACCGCCTACGTTCTGGCCCAGGCACTGTGACTTCAGGCTGGCATGGGCAGACCTTGGAGTGCTATTCTGCTGTGGGAGTTTGGAAGTTCTTGAGAAGGGTGGTCCCCAAGATTTGTGACATGCTATAGGGGTGTGTGTGTTCTCTGTGTGTGTGTCTGTGTGTGTGTGTCTGTGTGTGTGTGTGTGTCTGTGTGTGTGTGTCTGTGTGTGTGTATGTGTCTCTCTCTCTGTGTATGTGTCTCTCTCTGTGTGTATGTGTTTCTGTGTATATGTCTATAGGTAGGCCAGAGGAAGACAACCCTGGGTGTTGTTCCACAGGCACTATTCATCTTTTTTTTTTTTTTTTTTTTTTTTTTTTTTAAAGGCAAGGTCTCTCTCTGGCCTGGAACTCACCAAGTAGTCTTTAGTCTTGCTGTTCAGAGAGCCCCGGGCCCCTTCCATCTCCACCTTCCCAATGCCTAGCTTTTAAAATATGGGTTCTTGGGGCTGGAGAGACGACTCAGAGGTTAAGAGCACTCTGCTCTTCCAGAGGTCCTGAGTTCAATTCCCAATAACCACATGGTGGCTCACAACCATCTATAATGTGATCTAATGCCCTCTTCTGGCCTGCAGGGGTACATGCTGGCAGAGCACTGTATACATAATAAATAAGTAAATCATATATATATATGTATATGTATATACATATATATATATTCTTGAGAGATTGAGTTCAGTTCTTCGAGCTTGTAAGGCACGTGCTTCACAGACTAAGCCAACTTCTCAGCCTCTGTCCCATCTCTCAGCAATATAGTGTGACGAATGTGGTCCAGGGCTGGAAAGATAGCTCAGAGGTTAGTGCACTGAGTGCTCTTCTGAAGGTCCTGAGTTCAATTCCCAGCAACCACATGGTGGCTCACAGCCATCTATAGTGAGACCTAGTGCCCTCTTCTGGAGTGCTGGCAGAATACTGTATACGTAACAAATAAATAAATATTTTAAAAGAAAAGAAAAAGAATGTGATCCCAATATGTGAGCATGCACTTAATTTTTAACACAGACCACATGAACAAATGCCCCAAAACGTCCTATGGAGTGTGACATAAAGGCCCCTTGCGCATCCTAAAAAGCCGAGGTTAGAATCCTCGCCACCCCGCCACAATCCTTGGCTGTGTGCTTCTTGCCCGCCTGTACCTGCAGAATCCTCAGCTCTACTTACGTGACAGTGGACTTGATGTGTGTTCTGTAGTTCAGGCTTTCTCTTTGTAGCTTACATTTCTGGCCACGTATCAGAAACCTTTCATGATACGTGTTTTTCAGACATGGAGAACATTAGAGACCGCTATCCCAGCCCACCTCAGTGGGTCCACAGTGCCGACCCTCTCTCCAAATTCTTCCTGAGTTCTTTAAAAAAAAAAAAAACCTCTGACCCCATTTCATCAGGAAAATGCTCTGTGGAATAAGGGCTCTTTTAAATAAACATAATCACAGTACCCTTATCATACCTTATATATTAACGGATTCTTTGATAGGATCTAGTAGTCACTGTTGAAAGTCTCTGGGTTATCTACTCTCTTTTTCAAGTTGATCTGTTTGCGTACAAAGTCCATGGATATGACTCTGCGGTTTTCTCTGAGCTCCACTCCCCCCTTTCTCAGCCCTTCCATTCCCACTCTCCCCTCCCTCAACTCTCCCAACCCTGCCTCTCATCAACTCTTTCTTTACCCATCAGCATCACTCAAGAGACCTGGTCATTGTCCTTTAGAGTCTCCCACGCTCAGGACACTGACCGCATTCCTGCCATGCTGTCTAATGTGTTCCTCTGTCCCCAAGCTGAATTATATTCCAATATGGCTGTGCTATTAATGATGAGAGCAGGAATAGGGATGGTGACGATGGTGGTGGTGGTGATGATGATGATGGAGATGGTGCTGATGGTGATGATGATGATGGAGATGGGGATGGTGGTGGTAGTGACTATAGTGGGAGTAATGGTGGTGATGTTGATCATGGCAGGGATGGTGGTGAGACGTCTCCCCCTCCAAGTGGTATGTTTTTCCATTAGGAGCAAATCATATCTGGTTGCTTTGGGTGGATGGCTCCCTGTGAGGATTCAGGATCACCACTGAGGAGGTTGCGATTGTCTTCCTACTGGCCAGTATAGTTGCTCTTGGGGACAATAGCCTGGTTCAGTATTTTATGGTTTTATTTGGTTTGTTGTTGTTGTTTTGTTTGTTTGCTTGTTTTTGATGCAGGATCTCTCTGTGTGGCCCTGGTTGTACAGGAACTCACTGTGTACACCAGACTGACCTAGAACTCACAGAGATCCGCCTGCCTGTGCCTCCCATAGTGCTTGGATCAAAGATGTGTGTCTTCAGAAAAGGGCAGGCCTACCATGGATATCAACCAACCATGTTATATCAAGTGCCTAGACTTACTGAAATTTCCTTCTTTTTTTCCTTTTTTAGTTTTTTGTTTGTTTGTGTTTTGGTTTGGTTTGGTTTTTTTGGGAGAGGGTTTCTCTGTGTAGCCTTGGCTGCCCTAGAGTCACTCTGTAGACCAGGCTGGCCTCAAACTCACAGAGATCTGCCTGCCTCTGCCTCCCCAAGTCCTGGGATTATAGACATGTGCCACCATGCCCAGCAACTTACTATTTTCTTTAAATGGCCAACACAAGGGTTCAGTTCTGCCCACTGTGAGAGGTATCCCTGTTTCTAGAGTATGGGACCCCAGAATGAGAGCAGCAGAAGTGGTCACAGACGCTAGTCTTAATAGGGTCAGGGGTGGCTTCTAGGGTACTATACAGCTTCCTGTGCCTCTGTGTCTGTCACTAAGAAAAATTTAAATACCTACTTGGGAGGACATCAAGGCATCACTGGGGGACAGGGCCTTCGTGGGGTCTCAGTTGGCCCTAACTTCAGTGACAGGGCCATCCGTGGCAGGGCTTCCCTGATGCAGGCCAGGCCTGTCTGTAAGGGGCAACAAGCAGGTTCATTTCAATGAGTCCAGGGGGAACAAATAAGCTTTGTTGGGGAGGAGTGTGTCTGTGACATCCTTCCCACCAGTGGTCCAGGAGGGATTGGGCCTCATGTCCCAAGATGCCCTCAGCTTCCTTCTCTCGATGCCTAGAAATGCACCAGCTCCCTAGGAACTTGGCACATGGAGGATCTAGCTGGTTGGTCATTTCCCATCTCTTCAAGGCTGGCCAAGACAAGCTGATGAAATGAATTATGGAAGAGATGGCTTTAGGTATGTGTGTCTCTGTGTGCACTTATGTGTGTGTGTGTGTGTGTGTGTGTGTGTGTGTGTGTGTGTATGTGTGAATGTGTCTATGCGTGTCTGTATTGCATGTGTATGCACGTCTCAGTGTGTGTCTGTGTGTGTATATGTATGTGTGTGTGTGTGTGTGTGTCTGTTTGTCTGTCTGTCTGCCTGTCTGTGTCTCTTTAGAAAAATGAGTTACTAAGAAAGATGAGGCTTGGCTGTGAATTGGAGACTTTTGGTATTGTCCCAGTTACTACTGTCAAAGAGAACAGCTCATCATTTCATTGTTCATCAGGCTATGATTACTAACACACCAGCTGGACACAGCGTGGCCACCACCGACACGACATGGCCTTTGCCACCGAGGGCTGGCTGCTGGGCAGGAGCTCTGGTGGGCAGATGGAGTGGATACCACACCTCAACCATAGATCTTCTGGCCTTAGCCAGCTGGCAGTACCCCGTGGTGGCATCCACTAAGAATGTCAGAGCACAGCATGATGGGAGGGCTGGCGGAGGAGCCTTAGTCATCAGTGCTCCAGTGAATCATGTCCTGGCACCTCCAGACTAAGTGGTGATTTGTCAAGGCAACTGGAGACAGGCCCCAGCTGGCTGGCTGCCCCAGGCACAGCCTGGAGTCAGAGAGGCGCGGAGGCCCCAGGGGTGCTTCAGAGGAGGCCAGGAGATGGTCAGGTTACAGGGTTGTCCCCAGAGCCCAGAGCAGGGCTGTTACCCAGACTCTGCTAAAGAGAAGCCTCCCACATCTGCAGGGGACACAGGACATGACTCTGAATGCTGCCCACACCACATAGAGTTGGAGTTGTTTTGTTTTTGTTTTGTTTTGTTTTGTTTTGTTTTTTAAATGGCCAGGTCCTTGGCCTGATGGTGATTCTCCTCTTCCTCCTATTTTCTTCTTATTTTGTTGGAAATTGAAAGACTTTATTTTCTTAGTTTTAGTTTCACAGAAAACTTGATGAGAGTACAAGAAGACGCCCTTAGCCTTGCCACTTCCCTCCCTGTATGAACTCCCTATGATTGTCATTTTGTGCAGGGAAGGGTCATAAACACACGGATGGGGGAGATAGTCTAGGCATTTAGAGCGAGGTATAGCAGCCTGCATCCCAAGTGACAGTGGCTGCAGAGTCTCTTCACTGCCCTGCCCTGCTCTGAACTCTTCTTTGCTCCACCCATCTCTCTCCACCTCCCCCCCCCTCCCCTCCCCTGCATCCCAGACAACCGCTGGCAGTTCACTGTCTGCATGATCTGCCATTTCCAGAGAGTCCTGTGGTTACGGTCTCACAGAGCACAGCCTGCCTGGTTCTTTTCAAATGACAGTGTGTGGAACTCTAAAGACATCCAGGGGTGTGTCAGTGTCTCGGCTCCTCTGGAGTTTTGTTCTTGTGCACTTGAGTGTGTGTTAGCTGTACACACTCAAGTGCCAGAGAACAAAGTCATGTTTTCTCTTTGGCTTCCTGGACTCCATCTAAGAGCCCAAGGCTGGGCCACTATGACTCCTGGGGTTACAAAAAGTCAAAGGAGGTGTCTCAGCATGTTTTGATAGATGAGGAAAGGAACAAGGCCTCAGCTCCTCCAGCCCTCAGCTCCTCCAGGGCCTCAGCTCCTCCAGGGCCTCAGCTCCTCCAGGGTCTCAGCTCCTCCAGGGTCTCAGCTCCTCCAAGGTCTCAGCTCCTCCAGGACTTTAGCTCCTCCAGGGTGTGTTGTGTGCGCAATGTGCGGGTGCCAACTGAATGTGTGTTAGGGTGCTTTAAAGATGAGTGAGCAGGTACACACGCACACACACACACGTCCATGCATTTGTGGTGGCATGGATATTTCCCAGGTGCTGTGTGGAAAAGTGTCATTATCTTGGCAGCCTGTGCTTGAAAGCGAAATGGCTCCTTTTCCAGAAGAGTCCTATGTGAGCACAGGTGCAAGTGGTGGTTGGGGTGGTTGTTCCCGGTTTTGGGGTCCTAACTAAATTCTCCATGATGGAGAGAGTACACTTCTTCATTCTCCTTACCAGGGAGTGGTTATTTGGCTTTGGCTATTGTTTCCTGGATACTGGGGGTGGTGGTGGAGGCCATGCTCATGCTGGGCTGGGGTGCTGATCCCCACAGTAGAGTCACCAAATGTCTGACAAGGCTTCTGTGGTGGACAAAGGCTGACCCAGGGCCTTCTGGAGGCAAAGCGTTCGCCTCAGACCTGAAGGTAGGGCTGCTGATGCTGACATGGAGTTGAGGAAGAGCTGGGCTCTTCTCCTGTCCCTGGCTCCTGACCTGGCCTCTGGACCTTGGCATCACTTGCTCATAACCTAGTAGTGGCACTGGGGTTCTCGAGGCTTCTCAATTTGTTAGTGCACTCGGACCCCAAGGAGCTGCAAGGTTGATGGTCATTTCACAGGCAAGCCCATTGACCGCCCTGCTGCACAGGCATGCCTTAAGTTGTGGAAAGGAAAACCCTGGAAGCCAAGGAGGTGAAGGCTTCTGTCCAGCCCACGAACCTCAGGAACACAGACATCAATAATTCAGTGTTTCAAAACTTTAGAAATCTTTACAGGGTTTTTTTTTTCTTCCCCTCCTTCTTCTTTTGATTCAGTGTCTTAATGAAAGTCCAAGCATTCCAAGGATAGTTTAATATTTAAACAGTAGTCTTCACTCTGAAGGTCAGCCCCAGCGTGTGGGGTGTGAGACAGAGCCAGGGTTGGAATGGGGGGTGGGGGGGAGTGGAGGGGGGAAGAGTTGGGAGCTTGAAGCTGGAAGTGAAGGAGTGATGAGGAGAGTGTACAAGGCCCCTCTCAGCCCTCACTGGCCCATGGCCAGAGCCTTTTCTGCCTTGGGATCCTAGATGTGCCCGTTTTCATGAACACTGGGTCCCCAGGCTCCCACAAGGAACCTGCTTGTAGGCCTTAAGCCCACAGCATCCTGTGTGTTCTGATGACACATGGGGGCAGGGGAGGCGGGGTTGTCCCTGCTGGGTGCAGATACCTCGCTGGTAGGGGTGCTCCCCTGAAGGAGACACTGGAGGCAGGGCTCTCCCAGCTCAGAGGGTCCTGTCTGCCAGCTCAGGGATGGCGTTTTATAATCTCCCCCCTCAAAGCACCTCAAAACAGAGCTCTTCGAAACAGGTGGGAGCTGTAACAGCTGCACCAAGGCCAACCCTGAGGACAGGACTGACCTGAGTGACTGGGGACAAGGGAGGGAAGCAGGTCTAGGGGACACCTGCTGTGTTTGTAACCCCAGAGCTAAAGCACTCACTGCCTTTCCAGTTTGGCTTTGCCTTGCCTGAAAGAAGGCTTTTCCAGGAATGCTGAGGTGATTTTTAAGAGGTCGGGGCTGCATTTCTTTGGCCAGGGGTAGTTTTTAAAAGCCAAATGCAGCCACAGGCAGAAGCAGGCTGTACTCACAGGACAAAGCAACTCTGAAGTACAGCCGGGGCCAGGCAGAAGGGAGGCTGTCCACCTTCAGGGTCTCTGGGGACAGTGGAATGTGGCAGGCGGCGGGGGTGGGGGGGGTGGGGTGCGGGGGGGGGGGGCGGACACAGCTGATACTGAGGCTCTGGGATCAGGCCATGTTTGTCCATTTATGGTGCCCACAATCCAGAGTCCACAAATAGAAAAGCATCCAGACCCCAAGACACACATGAATGATAAGCCTGGCGCCCTGACCGAGAGGCTGTCAGTGTGCCCAGGCCAGGGCTGCTGGTGCTGCCCAGCGGCTTGCTCATGACAGAGCTCCTGTGAGCCAGTGCTGTGCACAGTGTCTCCAGGGCGTCTCTGTGGACATGGATACTGCTGGGCACTGCTCCTTGGGGAATGTCCAAGGGTAGACGCTTCACCCCAGCACCTTCTCATGAACCCCAGGGCAGCCCTGATGTTTCTGTCTCATATCACTCAGCGGTGTCCTACCCCCAGCCCTCTGGGTTATTCCTAGCTCTCACTAGCACCTTGCAATGGAGGCTTTTTTTTTTTTTTTTCCATGCCCCAAGCAGAAGTGTCCACAGGAGTCTCAGAGTACCCTCTGGGGTGCTCCACTCCCTCTCCAGCCCACCTCCTCATCGGCAGACTGTGTCCCACTGTCCATGACACCCAGCACCATGAGGTTTCAGGACAAGTTACCCACGCAGTCAACACTACTAAATGGCACCAGCTCCATCCTAGGAGGCAGGGGAGTGGAGTGAGGGTGGGGTTGAGTGAGGCAGCTAGTGCTAGCATGGTTAAGTGTACCTCTGAAGTTTCCTTGGAGAGTTTTGGGTTTGGCAGAGGCAGCAAGAAAACGGCAGGGACTAGCACATACCATAAGAGGCTGCAGCTGGGTGGTCCACTCGGCATGCTTGCATTCACCTGTACCTTGCCATCCCCTTGTGGGTCACTGAGGCAACATTGTCAGGATTTCCAGCACACCTGAGTTCCCCCTTGACCTCCTCAGGGTCCCTCTGATCTTTGACATCCACTCTGTGTCCATCTCCTCTCTATGCATGTGACTATGAGTCTAAGGCTGAGCACACAGCAGACTCCTGATCCCAGACACCAGTCAGAGAGCATCTGGCTCCAAGTGTCTGGCACCAGCCGATCCCACCAGAAGCAAGGAGGAAGCATCTCTGACCTCAGAGGGAGGCGGCAGCTCCTCATGAGTGACCAGGACAAGACCTTGACAGGCCATTCAGCAAGTGGCCAGCCACATGCCAACAGAACTTGGGGGCAGATGCTACATACCAGTACCAAACAGGTGCTCATCTGAGCAAGCCAGAAAGGTGGGCATCCCTGGGGGCTGTTCTGACGGAGACATTTCTTTGACTAGCACCCCAAGGAGCACTGCAGCGGTGGGGGAAGTTCTGGACCTTGATACCTGCTCACGGGGCCATCTCAGAAGACCCTCAATATTAGGTAAAGACAGGTGTGCCCTCCCTTCTTCATCACACACCCCCATCAGGACCACATGAAGTTCTGCTTCACTTACAGCTACTGCACGTGGCACGAAGCCGTCTGCAGCTAACAATTCTCACCTGGTGTTGAGTGCCTAAGATGGCGGAGGCATCACCCATGTGGCTCTTCCTGCCCTGTGATTATCCACAGTGCAGTTTTTATGCTGAGCCTGGGAGCCACAGACAGTGAGGACACTATTGCGTGTGTGCCCCTGGTGTGTGAGTGACTCTCTGATGCCCACACAGGGCCACCCCTACTTCTTCCTTCGAATAGCCTTGGCCCCGTTGGTGAGTTCTTGGGGGGGTCATTTCTATGTCTCTTGGTTATCCTGGTTGTGCCCTAAAAATAGCAGGCCTATGATGTAGAGTGCACACTGGGGTGGGACACAGGCATCGGGGAGGGAAGGGCGGGGGGAGTATGCTGTGGACACTCTGCTTCCAGCATTTGCAGGGTCAGTACAAAGGACGCTAGGAAAGTCTTGGGCCTCTCTGCTGATCAGGGGAAAGACCTGCCCTGTATCTGAAAGGACAGCTGCAAGATGAAAGTGAGGGAAGACAGAGGCCCAAGGCTGGCACTTCCACTGCCCTCGTCATGGCCTGCTCCATCTCTGGTTTTACTGCAGAGCAGTGGCAATGGCTCAGCCTAGGTGCTGAATCCCTGGCCACACGTGGCTCTGCTGCACAGAACCCTGCTATAGACACATACAGCTGGTTCAGCTATAAGGCCTGCCTTGGGCTTGGGAGATGGATGAGTGCCATGCACTTTGGCATGTGCCTCTGAGGCTCCAGGTGCTGGGGAGGTGCTGGCTCACCCAGTGTGGCTCTGAATGGATCTCAAGGACTGGAATCCAGGGCAGGGTACATAGCCACAGCTTTGAGTGAATCATACTGAGGCCTGAGTTTTCTTAAAACACATACTACAGTGGGCATGGTGGCCCACAATCCCAACACCTGGGAGGGGAAGGCAGGAGTATTCTGGGGTTGATGTCATTGTGGGCTATATAAGGAGATCCTGTCCTAATAAACAAACAAACAAACCCACACACTGTATTGAGAAACATTCCTGAAAAATTCAGGTCAGCTCATAACCTCAGATGTTAACTCTTGGGAGCGTTGCTTCAGATGAGGTCATGCTGGAGTGGCATGGCCCTAATCCAATGATCATATCCATCTGAAAAGAGGGACATTAGAGTGACAGTCTCAAATGAAGAGGGAGGCAGCATGTGACAGGAGGCAGAGGCTGGAGTGACAGGAGGGACCCTCCCTGGAGCTACTAGAGGGAGTGTGGTCTCTCTCCTTAGCCCCCAGGACAGAAGAGAACACATTCTTGCTGCTTGGAATCCCCCCAGGACACTTAGCCATACAGAATTTCCTGAATATGGCTCCCCACCTGTCATGGGCCTATGTGGCCCTCTTTCCACAAGGGTGAAGCTGACAATGATAGCCACATCCTCAGGGACTGACTGTTCACTGTTCTAAAAGGCCTTGCTCTTCCTGCATTGGCCATTCAGGTGTCTGTCCACCCACCTGATGCAAGGCCAGGGCTCACCAGCCCATACATGTCCCTAGGGGCAGGGTTAGTCAGGGTTACTGTGAGGACCCAAGCCCTGTTGAGAGTGGTGGGGAGGAGAGCAACCTCCACTGAAGGTTGGACTCTTCGTTGCTGTGGTACTGCAATAACTCCACTCCCCAGGCCAGCTGTCTGATAGCCACGGAAAGTTCCAGAAGAAAAAAATTCCTTGGCAAACTCCTCCTGGGCCAATGGAGCTGAGGGCAGTCTCTGATTTCACAGCCTTAAAATCAAGGGATTTTAATGTACTGAGACAGTACTAAATGGAGTCACAAGGATTTGACATCGTAGTGGCATAGGGTGGAGCTACATAGGGGCAGCTGACACCATCTGTTAGGGGCAGAACTGGAATGCCCACTCTGGACACAATCTCTCAGCACCCAGCACCCGGCAGCCAAATATACCACCAACAGCAGTCAGGTGACATCCACAGAGCAGTGCCACCCACGGTCAGTGGACCCTGAGTCCACCCAAGGGCCGTCAAAGAGAACAGGGCCATGTACTCACTCAGCCATGATGGACAGCCACAGGCCTTCTGTAGAAAGAGCCTTTCGTCTGGGCCCTGCAGAGCTCAGGCTTGCGACACTTAGGCGCAGCCTTTTAGGAATCTCAAGCCTCCTCACACCCACTTCTCCTTGTCCCCCACATTCTAGAAAGTGACACCTGAGGTTCAAGTAGGCGATACAGGGGGAGATGACAGGGCTGTCCTTTTACAGGGAGAGCAGAGGTGGAAATGGGCCAGGGGACTTGTGGAGCCAGTGTTTGCCTCTGGCCAAGGTCAGGCCCAGGAGGCTGGGGAAAGGGGATTGACCTGGGTTAGAGTAGCTTTGATGGTAAGGTCATGGAAGCTGCGATGTGAAAAGTGTGGACTGCAAAGAGGCTCAGAGAGAGGACTGGCCGGCCGTGATGGCTAATGCAGCTGAGTCAGTGTGGGCCGGGGGTGGAGGGGGTGGGCAGGATGACAGGTGACGATGCTTCTGGCCAGCCAGGCTCCATTCTAGGGCCAGCTTAGCAGAGAATGTGGGAGAGATTAGTGGAGTGGGCCCGTGGGAGTGCCGCCCACCAGAAGTGGAAGTGGAGTCTTGTGATGGTCAGAAGCTTGGGAGATATCCTGGTAGACCTCTGATGGCCACAGCTTAGACTGTGAGCCGATCTCACCAAGTCTGCCACCAGCCCTGTGTCCTTTGCCCTTGGGGACTGTGAGCAGCTCAAATTGTATTTAGGAAAAGCCCTGTACCACAACCAAAGCCCCTCTGTGGCCACCCTGGTAGACCTCTGGAGAGCTGTGGGGTTTGCACAGCTGCTCAGCTGGGGCTATGGTGAGAGGAGCACATGGGAAGGTGAGGGATGTAGGGCGATGCTTGCCCTAGCTACAGGAGCCTCCATGTCTCCCTGGGCCAGGGATCCCAAGATTTTGCTCCCGAACATATGGCTCCTGAGTTGCTCCTGGGGCAGACGTTTCTAGACCCTATTTTCTTGGCCTTTATTATTATTATTTATTTCCTTTTTTTTTTTCTTTTGAGACAGGGTCTTGTTACATATCCCAGGCTGCTCTAAAACTCACAGTCTTTCTGCGCCCCCATCTCTTGTGTGCTGAGATGACAATGTGTGTACCACGGGTCAGATAAAGCATAGCATTGTCATTATGGAGGAGTGGGTGGGTGAAGACAACACACTAAGGACATGACTCTTTCCAGTGAAGTAGCATACTAAGAGGAACCGTCCCCAAGGGAAGACACACAGAATAGCCAGGAGTCAGCCAGAAAGTAGAGGGACTGAGGGGAAAGTTGGGGAGGGGCCTCATGTGGTTTCTGTGGGAGGGAACTGGTGAGGCCAAGCAAGCAAGCAGCTGAGGCCAGACTGATGTGGGAATGGGAGCTGTCATGGGTTGTCACTAGTACAAGGGATGGTGGGAGCTAGGGACTGTGGCTGGGTAGGTCATATTTGAAAGGGTTTCCTGTTGGGAAACCCTTGTAAGGTTCTAGATACTGGCTTATCCTGAGTCTGTCTCTCCGGGGTCAGCAGGGTCCATGTCAGGGCTTAAGATAAAGAAGTTATAAAATGTAGTTGTTTCTCGTCACAACTGGGAGACTAGGGTGATTGGAGGAAGGCAACAGTTGGGGGTTTGACATAGGCAGTGATGGGCATGGCTGGCAGTCAGTGTCATGCAGGCTTTCACCTATATAAACAGCCCTTATCCCAGGTGCTGGCATATGGCTTGGTGCGGCCTTTGGACCTGTGCGGCTCATTCTCACTCTCAAATGTGTTCCTGACCTGCTGAGGGCGAGGGCATGGTAAAGACCATCCACAAAGGGAGGTGGAGGGTGATCCCCAGTTCTTGCCAACACCTCCAGAAACAGCATTTTGGATGCTGAAGGGTCTCTCTGGTTCTGTTGGCCTCCCCCTAAGAAGATGGTCCTGCCACAAGTCTTCCTCTTCTCTTTCTCCAGGGCCTAGAACAAGGCATGATGGGAGTGAAAGGGTGCTGGATTGCCCCAGGCAGTGAGGATGCCAGCCACACACCAGCAGCCAGTGCACAGCCTAGTCTGGAGTCCCCACAGGCTTCCCTCAAGTTCCTCTCTCTGGGGCATCAGCAGTGTTTTGACTTCCACGCAGTCCATGAGGAACACCCCAAGGCATCTGCCGGATGTGCTGTCAGAGGGTTTCTGGGAGACAGATGGCCAAACGGAAGTTTGGGATGAGGTGTAATGGCGTGGGTGCAAATCCTAAGGACGCCTCCTTCAGCTGAGAAAAAAATCTTGGTCTACTCCGAACCTCCATTTCCTCCCCTGTGAAGTAGAAAGGACAGCAGGCGTTCGTCAGAGAGCTGCAGAGATTGAGAGCTGGGGCCGGGCAGGAGGTGTGAGTAAACACCAGCTGCCATGGGTGCTGCAGCAGTGGAGGCTGGAGGCTCTGAGGAGCAGGGAAACCAGGAGGGAGATGAGAGCTCTGGAGTGGTTGCCTCCGCCAGGCAGGAACAGGGTACACATCAGAAGGAACACTGAGAACCACTCAGGTCCCAGCTCCGCTGGGAGGGCTGGAATCCCAGCACAGCAAAAGAAACAGCCAGATTGCAGGATCTAGCAGGCCTTGCTGACATGGGCTCCAACTGCAGATTTCAATGGAGGTTCACACATGACTCTATATTCAGAAAGAACCTTCTAGAAATGCAATCCATCCTCCCGTCCTGCCTCACACCTTTCATGTAGGCTTCCTTGCTGAAGGAGCGAAGAGAGAGTATGTGGTTTGGGAAGCCAAGGGCACCCAGCCTTTGGCCCAGGAAGCCGCTGTGAGGGCTAGGCTGAGAGATTATCCCACGGAACGCTCTTTTTGCCTACTGGGACTCTAGTGTTGGCTTTTTCTACCCCTGACCCAATGTGGCTCGTCCCCACATTATCCTCTGTGGATGTACTGGCTCATTCAAATTGACCCCCCATCCCCCACCCCCCCGGAAAGCCACTGTGTAAAAAACAGCTTTCAAAAAAAAAAAAAAACAAACAAACAAAAAACAAAAACAAGAATTTGGTATAACCGAGCTTTCTGTGGCCACAACCCAGGGATCTTACATGGCTGGCCCGCCTGGCTGCGTCTTCTGTCAGTGAGCCATGTCAGTACCTGTCCATCTGCGGGGCCATCCGCACTGGCCTTAACGGAGTTTGTTCTTTTAAGAGAGCTAGTCAATACAAAGAGGAGGAAGGGATATGGAGTATCTGTTGGCTGGCAGGAGCCACCAACTGCATTTTATGTTTAATTTGATGTGAAGTTGAACCCACACAATTGGCTCTGCCTTGGCAGCAAACAGACCCAGGGTGACCCTTGTCGCACCCTGTTGGTGCTTCCAGAGCAGGTGAGCCGCAGGGAGAGCTGAGCCCTGCCATAATGTCCAGCTGGTGGCTAGGGCCCCTTTGCCCACTAGGACCCACAGCTAGAACACATATCCATCTTCGGGGCCACCGTCCACCTACAGTGCAAGCTCAGGCTACATCAGACCCAGGAAAGCCAGAGCCTAGACCTGCTCAGCCCCAATTAAACCCTGAGGTGGGAAGCAGAGGGACATGGAGGAGGGGTGGGCTGGGGAGGGATGGTGTGGGGTGAAGAGAGGTGGTGAAGTGGTTCTCAATCACGGTCGTTCTGGGAGCTCAGGAGCTCCAGCCTGTGCAGCCAGTGGAAATGCTAATTCTTGCCCGTAGCCAGACACAGTCCTGATCACAGAGCCACGAAGGGGGAAATTTCTATCAGCTCTTGCATATGAGTCCACACAAGTCCATCTGTTCAAGACCATGCAGGACCACAGCATGCAGCCACATTTGGAACATCACAGAGGTTCTGGGACCTGAGCCAGCAGGACTGTGTCCTCCTGATGCACAGAAGGAAGACCTGGTGAGGACACATCTGCAAGGGAAGGAGCACTGCCTCAGGGGACACAGCCCTGCTTGACCTTGGACTTCCAGCCTTACGATGACATAGTGAGCCTGGTTGAAGCCCTTAGTCCTTGGCGCTTTGTTCTGCAGCCTCGGGACATTTGCACACCACTCCCCACGAGTTGGTGTCTGAAACATTCTTTCCCTTGGAGCAGGACTTTCTCTCCCATGCTGATGGAGTCAGGGTGAGGCAGGGTAGCCTCTGCCGTCCCATGGCTGAGTTCCCTCATAGGTGAGTGGCCCAGGATTGCCAGCCGCCCTGCCCACCCACCACACGTGGCTTTGTGGCCATTTGTTAAATAGCCCCAGGAAACTCATCTACCATCTCTGTAAGGTAGTGGTAAGTGCCCAGAGCCTGCGTCCTGACGGTGCTGGGGCATCTGTCCCCTTGCTTTCTGTGGACTTCACAGTGCTTCCTGCCTAATGTGTTCTGCCTCAGGGTACCCTGCTAGGTCCTAGCTGTCCAGTGATGCTCAACTCCAGCAGGGACCAGGCAACAGCGTAGCATGGCTAAACTTGATGGCTTTGTATGTGATTCAGTCAAACTGGTCCCCTGAGGCACCCAGTGTGCAACCCAACTATCTGTCCCCCTGGGGTGCAGAGTTTCTTAGAAGTCAGAACTGCCCTATCTCGAGCCTGGCGCACCTGGCTGAGCTCCACTGAAGTGAGTTGTGCACAGAAGAGAAATGTCTGTCAGACCAATTTCTTGGAAACCGCTACGTAACTTCTCAGTAACTTCCATCTTGTTTCAATTTAGAGTTTAACAGGTCAGACTTCCTCAGGTGGCTTCCCCAGGAAACCCCAGTGGTCACACTGGAGAAGATGCAGCTGCTGATGGGATTTTCCCAGCATTCTTTCCTTGGCTGGGCAGAGATGCAGATAGGGAGTGCTACAACCGGGGGTAAGTGGACACCCTACACTGAACTCCCTCTCAAGGCTTCCGGAGGCAGAGAACTGCTTTTCAGCAACCAGGAATGGCTTCATTACTAACCTTGAGTTCTAGTACATTCCACAGATCTAGCTGATAAAAAACAGCCACTAATTCTAGCTCACGATCAGGTGGGATTGATGGGCTCAACTCTGGAAAAGAACCAGACAAACAGGAGGGCTTGACAGTGATGACGCCAAGTCCTTGATGAGGGCCTTGAGCGGACAGAGGGGCGGACTTGTTTCTGCCTTCCTTGGTCCTTCCTGCTGAACTTCTGCTGTCTGGATGAGCCAACAGGGCAGGGGGAGGCCATCACTCTCCCTAGTTCTCTGCCCTGCCATGTCTTGTCTTTGGGTGTCAAACAGGCCCGAATCAGTAGGCCTCTGTGGCCTTGTAACCCTTACCTTTGTCTGAGCTGCCCACTTTGTCACAGAACTTGGCTTAGCATGGGTCCCCCCAAAGGGCGGGCCTGAACCTGGACATGGCTAAAGGAAGTGGTTTTTGGAGTCCATCCCAGGAATCCAATCGATCCCCAATGGGAATGTGGAGATGGAAGGACAGAGAAGCTTCGAGAACAGCTGACTGCTATGTGCAACAGTGTCTGCCCCCTGAGGCCCCAGGGAAAAGCGGGAGAGGAGAGCTCTATATTATAGCCCTGGTGATGCCCAGCAGGCATGACCAGCCCCTGGTCCTGCTGGTTGACCTTTGTTCTTGGGGTCTCGGACAAGTTGAGTACAGTTTGCCCATCAAGCAGACCTGTACAGCCACAGACCAAAACAGACCATTTTCTTTCACCTCATTAACAATACCTGGGTCCCGCTGTGCTGCTCTGGGTCTGTCTGAGCTGTGTAAAGTGCCCAGGACTGATGGGAAGAGAGGGACAGAAGGCAGGCCACAAAGGGTAGAGCAGGCTAGAAGCAGAGAAAAAGCTTCTCCGATCAGCGTGGGGGTCACCATCCCTTGCTTTGCCAAGAGGACCGGTCACTAGGGAGGAGGGGCATTTGGTCTACTTGCCTGAAGCGCTCCCTCTACTAGTGTCCAGGGGGGTGGGGATGTCCATCGCAGTCACTTTCCTGGATCCTAGTTTGATATGGAGTTTAGTACACAGTGCTGACCCTCGCCCTCTGTGCAACTTTGTCTTGTCCAGCGTGATGATCTCACCCTTTCCTGTTCGTTTCCAATTAGGATGACTCACCCTGACCTCTCCACCAGTCACCCCAGCAGTTGGATGCTCTTATCCAGGCTCCAGAGTAAATAAAAAGAGCGTGCATGCCCACAGGCAAACTCAGACATTCAGTACACTATATGCATAAGTGCATATATGTGGACATGGGTGTTTGCAAGTACAGGTTGTCTGTCTGTCTGTCTGTCTGTCTGTTTTTCAAGTCAGGGTTTCTCTGTGTGCCCCTGGCTGTCCTGGGCTCACTTTGTAGACCAGGGTGGCCTTGAACTCACAGAGATCTGCTTGCCTCTGCCTCCCAAGTGCTAGTATTAAAGGAGTGTGCCACCATGCCCGGCGCAAGTACTACTATACACAAGGCAAACACACATTCCTGACCACTACCATAGGAGCACAAAGCACACCCACAATCCTGTGTACACACAAGCGTAGGCATGCGCCCACATGAGCAAGCAAATGCACGTTCATGTGTGCGTACAGAACCACAAGCACACAAGCATGCACGGAGGCTCATCTGTGGGATATTATGTACTAATTTACCACCCATTAGACAGTGGCCTTACAAGCCGACTTAGGCTGCACTCCAGCTACCAAAGCCAGCAAGCGTAGCACTGTTGTGGACTGACGGCCTCAGAGACCCCCAGGAAGCACCTGGTTGTGCCTGGCCTTACACAGGGCTCTCTTTAACCGAGGATGCAAGTTCTCCCCATAAAAGGAGTCTCCTGGAGTTGGTGACGCCTGTCACATCCCGTCCAGCACTGACTTCCCTTGGGCCACAAGGAACAGAACAGTGGGCAGGCTGCTAGGAACAGGGGCATCCTTCTGCATTGGAGGAGGTAATTGTTGGGGGGAAGTCATGGCCACTGAGTGGACTGTGCTTACTTACCCTACTGGAAATGTGTATCCCAGCCCCCAGCCCTCACCCTAGCCCATGACATCTGGCTGAGTCTCTTCTCTCCCCCCCCTCATCATTCCTTAAAAGTGTTTGTGACTTGGTTGCTTTGGTGTGGCATGTTTCATCCGAAGCCCCTTCTCCTACAGGCCATAGGGTGGCCAGCATTTCTGGGTAGAGAGCAGCAGAGAGCATCAGCCCAGAGGATGGAGAGACTACAAATAAAATGAAGGAGGAGCCACTGAGGCTGCACATTGCCAAAGGGCTCCTGGACAAAATGGCGAACCCTTTCTGAGTGCCTATGCCTTGCTTCTCTGGCTCTGCATAGGACCCACAAGAGAAGCCACGTTGTCCCAGAGTCTCCCTCAGAGGTGACACTGGGACCCATACCCTGAGAGAGCAGGTTACTCGCCTTAGCTGAGGGGCTCTTTGAAGCCTCCTCATACCTGCTTCCAGCTCCCCATGTTTCTGTGTGAGGCGTGGACACAGAGTTGCTGTGCACACGGGGCATAGTGTGGTAGCTGCCCTTGTCACTGTAACATTCAAGAGTTGCCTGGGTTAGGCTTTCCTTCCCCTCTCCTGCTCTCCTTCCCTCTTTCTTCATCCCTTCCCTTCCATTATTTCCTCAGCACAGGAGACTCGGGCACTCTTCCAGGCTGCACTGGTGCCCCCCCTCCTAACTTGTCCCCCCTCTCTATTGTTTGCGTCCTGTATGAAGTCACCTCCCAGGGGCTGCTGTCAGTCATCGAGACATCTTTCCTTCCTGGATAGTGACTGTGAGTGAGCAGGTCAGCCCCGCAGCCAGAGCCAACTGGACCCTAAGTGATGATGTCTCTGAAGTTTGAGGGACAAGGTTCGAGCATGAATAAAGTCACATTCCCTGGGGGATACTCCCCTGTTGCTCCCCCCAGCCACTCGAAGCTACGCAGTGAGGAGCCAAGTCCTTCAAGGGCCTTCGGGCGACACAACCTCTTGACTCCTCCTCTTCCGTGTCCCTTGACTTTAAATCATGAGACGGGAAAAGCAAGGTGCTAACGGAGATGTTTCAGAATGTCTCCTGACCAGATCTGTGACCGGAGGGTACACCATGCCCTCCAGACTTCTCATCCGTTCCCTGGCTCTACCTGGTTCCTCCCACGCAGGGCAGTACCAGCCTCCGGGAGAGGTTGCCACACAACCTGTTTGCCTTTAACTCACAGCTCAATCAAAAGGCTAACCAGATCAAAGTTACATTTCTTATCGCCTTTTAAGACTGAGTGAGGACTTGTGTACTGGGCGGAGCGGCCCTTGGTGTCTGCACTTTCTGCGCAAACATAGCCGCTTTCACTCCCTCCGCTGACCTTCATCAGGGCAGCCATGGTCTCTTGGCTCGAGCGTGTTCCTGTGACGTCTGTGTGGATGATAAGCTTCCTGATGCCAACCACGCGCGGAGGCACTAGCTGCACATTCTCTTCCCTTCGGTGGCATTGTCCATGCCTGGTGACAAGCTCTGATTGTGTAATGAGGCTGCCCACCGAGCAAGGGACACTGGAACTCAAAAGCAGCCTCCTGCCTCAGGTGGGGGTAGGTGTGGGGGACCCACCAAGGCAAACATAGAAAACATAAGAAAAAACATAGGTGAGAAAGCTGTAGAGGACCAATACCCTTAATATAGAAAGAGCTCTCAGAATAAATAAGGAAAACATTTATTTACCTTGGGTATCTCTTGATTTGGGTCAGCTAAAGAAATCTGGCTCCTTTGTTTGGTAATAGCTTCCAGGAACCAGCTGTTGGCCCCCCGTGCTTCTGGGGTTTGGGCAGCTGACCTATAGGCCACTCCCAGAGTTTAAATGCAACTGTCCCTGTCTGATAAAAGTCATCCCAGAAGCAAGCAGGAACTATGGGTATAGACAGCTTACTGTGGCCCGTAGAGCTGTGGCACCTGTCTGAGCCCACTGTCCACTGCTGTGACAGACCCCCCAGAGAGCACAAAGCAGGCCATCTCCTGGGAACAGACACACTGCCTCACTGTGCAGGAGGCTGGGAAGTCCAAGGTGGGGGCAGGGGCACCCGATGTGTGAGCCTGTGGTGGCAGGTAGGGCAAGGCAGGACAGCAAAGCCATCACCTTACAAGGGAACCACTCTTGTTAATAATCTTGATCCATGTGTGTGGGAGAGCCCATCATGTGATGCCACCCCGCACTCAGCTTGGGGACCAGGCTTCACCACAAAGATTATGGAGGACATAGGGAAAGCATGATATTTGGAGGAGGAGATGGGAACAAAGTCCACACTGGGGAGCTGACTGAGATGTGGGGGTGGGAAGGGGTGAGGCGTGGTGCAGGACGACATGGCGTAGGGCCCCTGTGCTGCAGTCTGTCTCACCCTTTGCTCCAGCCTGCGTTAACCACCAGTTCTCATTCTTAGGTTAAATGGGTTTGGCTGCATTTCCAGGAGAGTGGCCTTGGCTGAGGTCCAGTAAGAGAAACCTGGGTGGAAAAGGAGAGCCGATGGATCCTTCAAACTAACACCCAGCCAGCAGTGGGAAACTCCAGTCACCAGTGGGAACTCTCAGCCAGTGGTACGAACTCCCATCGTTGGCCACCAGCAAGTTCAAACAGGTACCATTGATGCTAATCTGTATCTCCCCAAAGATGTCTCATGTATCCCCAACCCATGTGACAACAGAGCTGTTGCTGCAGTGTCCTTGGTCAAGATGAGTTCATCTTGGGCAGTGGAGTATCCTAAATCCCGCACTGACTGGGGTCCTTGTAGGAAGAACAAGACAGTGGTAGCGCACGCCTTTAATCCCAGCACCTAGCAGGCAGAGGTGGGCGGACCTCTGTGAGTTCAAGGCCAGCCTGGTCTACAGAGCTAGTTCTAGGACAGCCAAGGCTACACAAAAAGAAACCCTGCCAAAAGAAAGAAAAAAAGAAAGAGGAAGAGGCTGCAAGGCAGAGAAGCCCCTGGAAGGCAGAGATTGGGGAGGGACTCGAGGGACCATGGGCAGGTCCTTCTGAGGCCCCCAGACCCACCAGTGGCCCTACCCTGGAACTGAGGTGCCTGCCGTCCAGGCGCAGTGATGTCCCGTACTTGCTCAGCATCCTGAAGGAACACAATCCAATGTTGGCAATATGTGACGGCAGACACCATTGTGACATCTGAAGTTTACAAAGACTTCTTTGACTCTCAGTTCTTAAGGTCTGGAGAATCCCAGCTTCAAGGTGGCCCCATCCAAACGAAAAAGTCACACAGGAGTTCAGGGTGCTGCAAAAGACAGTGTGGCACCGCTACAGAAGGTGTGCACACAACACGTGTCCAAATGCAGGAGGGCATAGAATAAACGTGAGGCACAATGAAATCTTAGATACTAAATGCAAAGAATCATCTTTCTAAAAATAGAAAGACAGATGAAAAACAACTTCTGGGGCAGAGAGGTGGCTCAGCCTGTAAAGACGCTCACTGCCAAACCTGACAGCTTGAGTTCAATCCCCAGGACCTGAATAGTGGAAGGAGAGAGCCAGCTCTCCCACAAGTTGTCCTCCGACGGCCGCATGCTTGCTGTGGTATACAATACAACCGCCCTGCCCCCCCCATTCCCTACACGTGTGTGCACACACTCACACAAATGAATAGATAGATAAATCAAGATATAATTTTAAAACTTAAAATTTTCACATTATCCCTTATGCACAATCTAAATTTCCTTTTGAAAGTTCTAAAATATGTATTTGTATAATATAAAAATGCATCATGTTAGCCAGGTGCAGTGGTGCATGCCTATAATCCTGGCACTCGGGAGGCAGAAGCAGGTGGATCTCTGTGAGTTCGAAGCCAGCCTGGTCTACAAAGCAAGTCCAGGACACAGGGAAACCATGTCTAAAAAAAAAAAAAGGCGTCATGTTTGCCCCACTTGATTATTAACAGAACAGTGAAATATAGGTGCCCTTGCTGTTTATTTTTTCATATATATGTTTCTTTTAACTATATACTCACTTTCTCTTTTGAGATGGAGTTTTGCTTTTGTCCTCGGGCCAGCTCTCTACTTGTGGGTAGCTGGGACTGCAGGTGCCGTATTGCCACACCTATGGTACAGACCCCATCTCATCAGCAGCAGAAAGTTTCGATTCTCCATACTGGGGCACTCACACTGATCTTTGAAACTAAAATGTTAGATCCAAAGCCATAACCCTGCCTCCCGAACCTCGGCAAACTCCCTGCGTGTTTTAAGTCATAAAGCAATTTAAATTTGGTAGCAAAGGTCTCCTTGTGGGCTTGGTTGTTTCTAAGTGACGTCTGGGAAGCAAAACAAATAGTGGAGGCTTTCTAAACCCTCTGGGGGTATGGCTACACCCCAACTCTGGTGAGTTGCACCTTTTCTCTGTGATCTTCTCAGTGCCCTAAACCCTAGCGTTGGCCACTGAGCTTCATCTTTTCCTTACTATCTCCACGTAATCTGCAAATGCTCCGAAAGGGGCCATTACACAGGCCAGCACCTACGCCTGTCCCGTCCCATGCCAAGAAGCAATCAGAGACAGTCCAGAGAGAAGCTCAAATTGGCTACCCTCCCCCAGGTTCTAGACCCTTTCTGGAGGAGCAGCACCACCTCCCAGGGAGATGTGTCACCAGCCCTCTGACAACCCCCACCCCAGAGTCATGTGACAGGCTCTCTGAGACCTTCCTGACCTCCTCAGTGTGGCTGGCTCTCCTGTTCTGAGGCTCTCCCAGACTGAAACTGTGGCGCTTACAACCGGGTCACCTGCTGTGGGGCAGGGCCAGTTTGCTGATTCACTGTCCCCACCCTCTCTGCCAGCACGGGTGGGTGGGTGGGTAGGGCCTGGCAAAGTTCCTTGGAGCCTATCTGGAAGGAAGAGGACATCTTTGCCTCTTGGCTGACTAGCCCTGCCAGGTGTGCCAGTCCTCTCAAGACCACCTTTGCCCTGTAGCAATAGATGCTGCCCTCTCAGTGCAGGCCAGCTGTCTCCACTGGCCTGGCCTGGCTGCCTATGGTCTTGCCCCCCACATAGGGTTTATGAGGCTGCAAGGGTCCTAAACCCCCACCCAAGTGTTGCATGGACTTACTGAGTGCAGTGTGGTAGGTACCAGTGACCGAGACAGTCATGTGACCTAAATCGGGTCAATCAGGATCCTGCTTACATACATATTTTCATTAGTCTGCCCCCACGGCATGATCCACACATTACTGCCCTGGCCATCCAGGCTCTTGTTTCTGTGTGGATTTGATGCAACAGACACCAGGGGCCTTTGAAGCTTAGATCCTGGCTGGGACAGAACACTCTGTCCTCCACATCTTGGCTGAAAAGAACATTTCCCTTAGGTCCCTAGCCTGCACCTGCTGCATGCATAGGGGAGTCCTGACGTTGGGGTGCTCTAGGTTTCCAGAACCTCAACAGCATTTCCCATGAGTCGGTTAGCATTTCTGATGTATGAGCTGAAGTTTATTAGTACCCAGGGATCTCCACCTCCAGAAAGACCTTAGAGCGCTGGCAACAGCCTGCATGACATGTCGGACGTCCACAGAAAGAACCTTGGCTTTTTTATTTATTATTATGTATACAGTGCTCTGCTTGCATGTACACCTGCAGGTCAGAAGAGGGCATCAGATCACATTGTAGATGGTTGTGAGCCACCATATGGAGCTGGGAATTGAACTCAGGACTTCTGGAAGAGCAGTCAGTGCGCTTAACCACTGAGCCATCTCTCCAGCCCCAGAAAGACCCTTCTTTCTGCCCGCCGTCACCCTGTAAACACAGCAGACACCTGAGAGAAGCCAATCATCCGGGGTTCAGGGTGCTTTGGAGTCTGTCTGTCCAGCATGAGTTTTGTACATTCTTGTGTTGCCTTTGATGTGCTTGTGTTGCACGGGTTGTGAAAATGAGGGAGCCAAAGTGGAAGGCGGCTGGCCTGAGCCCTGGCTGCAGCTGCACCTTGTGTAGATGCTGACCTCCTCCCACCACTGCTAGTGAGCAGTCTCAGGCCACACCATCACGATCCCACATCCCTTGTCCTGGCCTCTCCGCCTGCAGGGTGGAGCCTCACCTCCAGGCACTTGACTGACCTCTGCACCCCAGTGGCCTCTGGAGTCTGAGGATGCAACAGAGACTTCTGGAAGGTTTGGATTTTGTATTCCTTCTGAACTCTTGGAGTTGGCTTTAGCCCCTTTTTACATTTTGGTGAATCACATAAAATGTGAATTATGCCACTTAACCATTTATGTTTGTTTATTGGGTTTTTGTTTTCTTTGGAGCCATTTATGTATGTTTATTGGGGTTTTTTGTTTTGCTTTGTTTTGGCTGTTTGTTTGTTTGTTTGTTTTTTGAGACGAAGTTTTTCTGTGTAATCTTGGCTGTCCTGGAACTCGACCTATATAGACCAGACTGGCCTCGAACTCAGATCCACCTGCCTCTGCCTCCCGAGTGCTGGGATTGAAAGTGTGCCCCACCACCGCCACCTCCACTACCACCCTGCCATTTTTATTTCTTTGAGACTGAGCCTTGCTGTCTAACTGCAGCTGTTCTTGAGCTCATGACCCGCCTACCTCTGCCTCCTGAGTGTGGAGACTAAGACTGTAGCACCACCACATCTGGCCACCTTTACCCATTTTGGGATCCACAGTTGAGCTACACTGTACCCACCTTATCAACCTTTTCCCATACTCCAAATGAAACTCTCCCATTAAACACCAGTTCTCCGCCCCATTCCTACAGCTCCACTCTCTGTGTCTGATACTGACGCTTTAGGGGCCTCGTGTGAGTAGAATCACACCGTGCCCTCTCCAGACTGTCTTATCACACTAAGCATGTCACCTTCTCGGTCCAGCCATGTTGCAGGGCATGCCAGAATTCCCTTCGCCAATAAGCGGAATCGGGCTCAGTGTGGTGTTCCATCCCACTGTGCTTAGCCAATGGTTGTCCTCATGCGCCTGAGCCTCGCTCCTTAAAAGGGATGAAGAGCCAGGCAGTGGTGGCACGCGCCTTTAATCCCAGCACTTGGGAAGCAGAGGCAGGTGGATCGCTGTGAGTTCGAGGCCAGCCTGGTCTACAGAGCGAGTCCAGGACAGCCAAGGCTAACACAGAGAGACCCAGTCTCAGAAAAACAAAACAAAACAAAATAAAAGGGTATCGGTGATGGGGGCGGGGACTCCTGGATCTCCCAGAACAACTACGGCTTCCCTGTCCCTTCTCGGATTTTCTGACCTCACTCCTGTCACCAAGGCAGAATGAACAGCCAGGGTCCTGCCATGTTCAACCCACTGTCCTGCCAGCTCCTGCACTCTTCCAAAAGAAAAGCTGAGGAAGCAGAAGCCACACACTTTCCCTCCCTTCCCCCACAGTCAGCAACTGAGGAAGGGGCCCAGCCTCCCAATGGCCCAAGAAGGAAAACTGGCCTGTCACTCCTTGGCATCCCAAGAAAGAAACGCCGAACCCCACCTCAGTCTGCTTCTTATGGGGTGCACACAGGAGCCAGCCTTTGGGGGGTTGAGCTCCTTCTTAGTCACCTTCCTTTCCGTTCTTACTTGGTTTGGGAGATGGGGCCGGAAGACCATCCAGTCCCAAAGGACTCTTAGTGACCTTGGAGAACTCTACTGTGGATGAGGTTGAGGTCCAAGAGGATGATGGGCCTATAGAGAAGGCCTGGGACTAAATGAGGGGAGTCAGAGAAAAGAGGTGGGAGATGGACACCCTAGCTCAGGAGACTTCACTATCCCAGCACCTAACTCTTGGGCATTCTCCAGGAGTGGAGGAGCCTGTGCAAGGGGCCCTGGAGCCTGGCAAAACCAGGGACCAGGCATCTTCAGGGTTGTGCCCCTCTCCGATCCCCACTCCTTTGGTCTCCCTATGATCCCAGCCTCTCTCTCTCTCCCCGCCCCCCCATCCTAGCTCTGGACTAGCCTTTGCTTTACGTTTGCCTAGCCAGCACCTCCTACGTGCTATCCTGGCTCAGTGCCATGTCAGGACAGCTGGCTCTGAAACACAAGTGTGGATTTCTGATATTCAGACTGGAGGGAAGGATATATCTGTCATGCTAGGCCCAGGCTACATCCTGGACCTTTGGCTGCTCAGGGTGACTCCAGACTTGTTGATCTAAGCACTAACACGGAGCCTTGAACCACAGGCAATGTGTGTTTCCTCCGTGCCTGTTTTTTTCCTGTGTTTTCTGTGGCTTCTCTAGACACAGAGGCATTGCCAGCCTGACAGTGTGTGCTGAGGCCACTGGCTCTATCCCACACTGCAGCACGTCTTTGCATGGCTCCTGGCTGTCATGAGGTCCCTGTGTAGGGTCTTTAGAGTGTGTGTGGTGTGACAATGGCATAGGCCATTTTTACTAGCTGATCCAACGATGTCCTTGCCATCTCATGACACAAGTAGGTGCATTTCTCCTTTAAACAAACAGTAACAATCCCCGACGCCATGGAAACCAGGTCAGAGAAATTGAATACCCTTCTGCTGGCCAAGAAAAAAAAAAAAAAGCCTGAAAACCCCTGCAGCCTTTCTCACAGGCAGGAGTCTACATATCACCTTGGTAACCTAGGGACAGGCCTCCACATGCTCCGTGGCCTGGCTGTAGTGACAAGAGGTGACTGCCAGCCTCTATCCCCTGATTTCTGTGGGTATTTCTGCCTTTAACATCCAGGGACTTCTTTCTCCAGAGGGTGCTACCCCACATCCATTTTCAGGGTTTCCCTTGACTCTCAGAGCCATGCTTTTAAGCAGTCTCCTAAAAATAGGAAGAAATGTGGGAGCAGTCCAGGGGTAGTGAGAGCTGGCACTGCTCCCCCAGGCCACAGGTCTACTCTGCAACATCTCTTCTGCAAGAGCCCAGTCTCCAGGATGAAAAGAGAAAGGGGCCAGGCTAACACTGCTCGAAGAGCAGTTCACTGTCTCACAATGCAGTGTTAGGAGCCTGAATGGAAACCAGGATTTTTTTTTTTTTTTTTTTTTTTTTTTTTTTGAGACAGGGTTTCTCTGGGAAACCAGGATTTTGATGGTGCTCACTGACAAGGGAAGATGAGTTCTCCACAGGCCACTGAGAAAGGCAGGCATGAACCCCACATGGAAGGAGCGTTACCGTGGCCATACACGGCAGCATGAGGAACACGGAACACCAACAGTGTCTCCTGTGCCTGTTTGCATCTCTGTATATTTCTGTATCTTGTCAGTGTCTGTTCCACATTTCCCAACAGGGCCATCCCCACCCCCAACCCAATCCCCTACCCCCACCCCCATTTCACTTTCATGATGTCTGTTACTCATGGTCAACCTTGGTCTGGAAATACTGCATGGAAATTTCTAGAAATAAATCTTCACACAATCCCTGAGCACCAAGATGAAACCGCAAGCCATCTTCTACCATCCTGCCCGGATGTCAGGGATCATGTGCAGTGTCTCCACCATGCACGTGACACCCACACGTCTATCTCACAGAGTTTCAAAGAGACTGTCTTGGAATTCCAGTGCCTGTGTTCAGAGGCCCCCTTGTCAAATCTCACACGGCCACAAGTCTGTGTTGCTCACCTCGTTTCATCTCATTCCAGGGGCCCCAGGTCACAAGATAGGTGAGCACAGCCTAGTGGTATTTGGGAGGCGACAGCTCACATTTCATAGCTTGTATTTAATGTTGTCTTTCCACTGAAGCCTGAGTTGCTGTTGTTAATCTCTTACTATGACTGACTTATGAACCTTATCAGTGGCCTGTAGGTGCAGAGAAACGTGGCTATGGGTTATACTGTTATTGTTACAGGTAAGCCTGTATACCTGTACGTACAACGTCATGGTGAATCCTGACTGTCACCGTCAGCTTGGTGAGATTCGGAATCTCCTTGAAGGCCTTCCCAGACAGATTTAACTGAGAAGGGAAGACCCGCTCTGAGTGTAACAGTACCATCCCGTGGGTTAGTGTCTGGGCCTGACTCAAGAGGGAAAAGGAAGGGAGCCAGCCTAGTACCAGCATTTGCTCCTCTCTGCTGCAGACTGGATACAGTGTGACCAGCTGGCTACCTTATGCTCCTGGCACAGCTAGAGCCCCCACTGCTATAAGTTGAGTGCTATGAGAAACCCTTCCTTCCCAACTTGCTTTTGTCAGAGATTTTTGTGACAAGGAAAGTAACCCGTGCACACCTGCAGGGGAAATGGAGACACAGCTGTGTACACAACATACCTGTGGCCTTGCACTTGGCTTGGCTTCAGGAAAAAGAAGGTCTTAGAATACCCCTCGTGCATGAGAAGAGAACGTGGAAACTTGATACGGGAATGCCCGTGTGCTTAGGGGGCCATCCACTTCCCTATATCAAGCAGCTGAGGTTGGTGGAGACCCATCCAGAAACCCAGGGGAAGACAGACTCCTGGCCCTTAGGTCTCCGACTACCTCGTCAGGATTATCATCCTGTGCACTGTGTAAAGATGGTCCTTGTATTATTCAAATGCTGACTCGGTACCCAGAGAGTTGAGTACAGACTTTGGTATCGTCATTTTCAGGAAGCACCTCTTGCCTCAGTATTGGTTGAATACTCAGATTGCTTGAACAAAGTATGGAATGGCCTATAGCAAAAGCAGGAGAGAGAGAGGGAGGGAGGAGAGGCAGGACTTCCTGACAGAGATAGGCACTCCAGGAAAGAAAGAAGTGAGGGGAAAGGATTCAATGGAGAAGAGGCATTGAGCCACGTGGCAGAACATAGGTTACTATAAACTGGTTAGCATAAGTCATAAGACCTGGTTGGGGACAGGAGCAAGCTAAGGCCTAAAGCTTTTATAGAAAAACATGTCTCTGTGCCATTATTCCGAGCTGGGATGGGCATAGAAAGTCCCTATGGCTTTACTATCCCTCCTCAGCCTGGGGTTCTTACTTCTAGATCACTGTGAGTTGTCCCCTTTCCCAGAGTCTGAGCTGTGAGAAATGGCAGGGGGGTTGTTTTTTTTTTTTTTTTTAACCTCCTGAGCTACTGGGCTTCCAGCCTGGGCTCCCCCGACCCCCTCCCACCCCGCCCTCTTTGCTCCCTTTCTCAGCTTGCTTGCCAAGGTTAAAGCCCAGTTTCTTTGTCTTTCCGTCCTTCCCCATCATCCTTGTCAGCAATGCCCCAAGGCTGGGTAAACCTGAAGTGCCACACCTGCCCTTCAAGCACCTCTGGAGAAGCCACACAAACATTTGGGCCACACATTGCAAATAGACACTTGGCCACACTGAAGGTCACTGCCAGATTTTCCATCCTGACCTCAGCTTGTCCCAGACCCCATATCCAGCTCAGAATCATAGGAAAGAGGCAAATGTCTGCCTCCTGCCTGCACCCTCCAGCCCATGCCAATGCCCACACCTCCACCTCTACGGCCACTTTCCCTGCCACGCCTTCTGTTTCACTGTCCTGCATCATTGCCCTCTGCTAATGGCTTATGGTTTCCTGTCCCGGCTGCCCGTCTTTTTTTTTTTTTTTTTTTTTAAGAATTAAAGTATACGATTAACTGTATGTGTATGGGTGTTTTGTCTGTGTGTATGTCTGCACCTCATGTGTGCAGATGTCAGGAGAAGGTGTCGGATTCCCTGGAACTGGAAGTTACTGTGAGCTGCCATGTAGGTGCTAGGAATGGATGCCGAGACCCCCAAAAAGAGCAGCCAGTGCACTTAACCACTGAGCCATTCCTCCAGCCTCTCAATTGTCTGTCTTCTTAGAACCGATGCTCTGGAGGAGAGTCGGTGTCTGTGGCATCCAACCCCAGAGCTTCCAACACCCAACAGTGCTGGCTAACAGCAGCTACCTCCTGAGCCTTTGGGGAAACCGTCTGATATCAGACCCCTTGGTGAAAATCATACTCTGGGTGACCTGATCCTTCCCACCTTGACCCTGGCAGGGTGTCACCATTTCTTGGCAGTCTGGAGCATGCTCACTCACGGTCACACCCACAGCACTTAGCATAGCTCTTACAGATGACAGAAACTCATATTTACGTTTTCCAGATGACAATAAATAAATAAATCAAAACCAGCAGACAGCTGTGTGCAAGGCTGGTGGATGAGAGGATGAGAAGTGACACTGAACATCTGTTATGGGTGTCCCAGTGCCCTGTGCAGCACTGCAGAGAGCCCAGAGTACAGTGTGAGGCCAGCTCAGGCCCACAGCTGCCCTCTCCATATCTGTACAGGGTGGAGCTTCCCGGGGTTCTGCCATGTGAAAAGAGTCAGAACTTTGCTCCCTGTGCCGCTTGAATGCGTCCTCATCATTGCCACCCCAACCCCAAATTCACCCCAAATTTATATGTTGATGTGGAGCTGGGCCTTGGGAGAGGAAGCTGGGATGAGCTGAGCTCACTAAGGAAGGGCTCCCTGATGCTGCAGGAGCTCTGTAGAACAGGACGAGGAAGATGCAGGGGCCTGAGCTGGCACACCTGCTACCTGAATCAAGTTACAATGACGTTATGATGCAGGAAGAAGGCCCTGGAGGGAAGCCAGCATCCTGCTCTTGGACATCCCAGCCTTCAGAACCATCAGCCTTATAAACAAACCATAAACCAGTCCTAGTGACCAAGGAAGCCTGGAGCAAGGTAGCTCCTCAGTCTCAGGCGTCTTGTTATAGCAACAGAAACAGATTGACACTCCTCGATCGGTCGGTACCTCTGATCAGACTGTAGAGAGCTGACATTTATGGACACAGCTCCTGAAGGAGACAAATAGGACTTCTTCCAGACATGCCTCCCCAGGGCAGAGAACCAGTCCCAAGCAGGTGTCCTTAAACAAGCCCCCCTCCACCCCCGCCACTAGGTTCTGATGCTTCTCTTTTGGCCCTTGCTGGCCCTTGGGAGCACTGATCTCATCTTGTGCTCTATCTCCAGCTACCTCACAATTCTGTAGCACAAGTTAGGGGCACAGGCACCTAAAGGCCTCAGTACAGTCCTCGAGTATGGAATAGGTCTGCTTGACCATCAAGCAAGACCATCAGCTATAAGCATCCATGATGCCTCACTAGAGCTGACAGTGTAGCTCAGGGGTAGATCACTAGCATGTGTTGAGGCCCTGAGTTTCCAAAGATAAAAATAAAAAGAAATATTTATCACAACCTTTATTTATTGGTGGGCGGGACTACAAAGTTGTATAGCCAAACTATTCAGTATGGAGGGGCTTTCCATTGCTGTCCTAAACGCCTTGATCAAAAGCATCTTGGGGGAGGGAGGGGTTTCTTTTAGCTTAGAGTTTACAACCATTATGAAGGGAAGTCAGAGCCATGGAGACTCCTCTGGCTTCCAAATACCACCCAGTACCAGCCACAGTGGGCTGGTCCCTCCTACATCAGTTGTCAATCAAGAAAATGTTTATAGGCAATCTGATGTTGGCATCTTCTCAATTAAGGTTCTCTTCTCCCAACTGACTTTAGTTTCTGTCTAGTTGGAAAAAAACTAACCAGCATAGGAGATGTCTAAAACATACAACAACAATGAAAACCTTTAAAAATAGAAGTGTGATATGACCCAGCTATACCATTCCGAGTCAACATAACACAGATTTTTAATTATTTAATTTAATTTAATTTTTACGTTCATGCTTCCAGGTGCATGGAAGTAGCCTGACTGTCCACCAACAGGTGAATGGCTAAGGAGAATGTGGTCCACATACACAGAGGGATTTCATGCAGCTGTGAAGAAAAAACGAATTCATGACATTTCCAGCAAAGTGAATAGAACTGAATATTATCTTAGGTGTCCATGCCTAGAAAGACAAATACATGCCATCTCTCGTGTATACATTCTAGATCTTATTTCTATATGTGTTGGACTTAAAGTTTTCTTTTTTTATATGTCCACCCCAGCTCCCAATTAATGAGACAGAGACCAGTTACACAATAAGCTTCAAGCACCATAACTGGGCAGATATCAATCTATTCTAACTCAACTATGCTAGACTGGGCTACGTCCCAGCTATGTGTCCTGTCACCTGCCCTTTAGTCTCCCCCTGGCTGCCTCTGCTCCATCCTCATCCCAATGGCCACTTCTCCATGGCGACCTCCTCCTCATGGCATGGCAACTTTTCCTTCTCTCTCCCCACCTGCTCTGGAACCCCAAGGCTGGGAATGGAAGTCCTGCCCTACTGTCTCCTCCACCCAGTCACGGGCTCTTCAGCTTCTTTATTAACCAATCAGAGATAATTGGGGAGTAATTTTTACACAACATTGAGACAGGCGAGTCCTCAATAGAAACGGCAATACCAGAATCTGTTGGCATTTAGCTCACTGCCAGCTCAGCAATGTACTGAGATACACCTTACCTCTACACATATGTGTGTGTATATATAGGGGGTACAGGTCTTCAAACTAGAGAGGGGAAATGAAGTCTTCTGGGAAGGCTGGAGGGGAGAGACAGTTAAGACCTGAGATGTGGAAAAGGAAGGAAGACATGTGGAGGGAAAGGGCTGGGGAGGGACTGGAGGAAGGAGTGGGGGAGGAGAGGAAGGGAGGGAAGAGAATAAACAAAAGAATGCAGGAAAGCCTTATGGCAAAATCTATTACTTCATGTGCTAATCTGAGAAAAAAATCATGAAAAATAAAATTTTAAAGCCCCAAAGTTGGAAATTTGACTAATTAATTGAATTCCTCAGTACAAACAGGAAGCCCGGTGCTCTGGATAAGGCCAGCTGCTCACGGTTAGATGTTTCTACATGCACGGGTGCTTCTGAGTCCATTCTATATATACTGGGGTCACCTCTCCAGAACTCAGATGCCTCCCACTCTTGTCCCATTGATCACTATCCTGAGAGGCAGGGGTCCCTGCTGAGACATACTCCAACAGCAGTGGCTCTCTAGTGCATGTGCTGCTGTGCAGGCAGAAGGCTGTCAAGGCAGCCTTTGGGTAGACTTGCTCCCTGAGCTCCTGGCCCATGACTAGGGACTCCTGGGTCTCAGGCCTTCTCCCCACCGTCATCCCAAACCTGGGCTGTGACTCCTGCCAGAGCACACCACAGTTTGTCAAAGTTGGGAAGTAAGGTGGGGCCAAACAAACCAAGGTAGGTGAGCAGGCTGGGGTTACCCTCTTTTCTTGGCCACTTCAGAAGCCACCAGGCAAAAGCTGTATGGAACAAACCATGAAACTCTGAGGGACACAGCCATAGGGGTAAAGAGGCCCTTTAGTGTTAAGAGGGGTGGCCCAAGAAAGAAGGATGCCTTGTCCAACTCTCGATGATACAGGAAGCCACCCCTCTCTTCAGAGGACACCAAAGGATGTACAGCTCAGGGTAGCAGGCCCATTCTCACTTTGTCTCAAGAGCTAGTGCAGAACTCCAGGCTCTGCATGTGTTGGCTTAGGTTAGAAAGGTAGGGCCGGGGCACATCCAGCTGTGCAGTCAGGAACACTGAAGGGCTCTGGCCCAGGAGATGGAACTTCCAGCCTCATGGTCTAAACAGCAAAACCAACCTCCGGGGACCATCACACCTCCAGGGCAGGTGCGAGAAGTCCAAATGAAAAACAAAGAGTGGTTCCCATTTGCCAGTCAGGATGCTATTTCAAGACGGTGCCTCACGGGCACAGCGAGGCAGTGAGGCACCAGCGAGGCACAGTGCTATGCTCCCTCCCCTGCTCCGGGTGAGGAATCCCTGAGTCATTTGCTCCCTAGAAGCGCATGCCAGGTGTTCTCTTCCTCCTCAAGAGCCAAAGCATTACCACAGAACCTGACAGAAAACAGGGTGCTGAAAGGAGTAGTAGTTTCTGGAGGATCAACGACACAGAACCACCTGGGGCACACAGGGTTTTAGGAGGGTGCCAGGTACCAGCTGTCCCAGAGGGGCCTGTTCCTCCCCACTCTCTGTCTTCGTGGACACAGCAATCTCCTCTTTTAGGATCTGGGAGGGATGTCCTGCTGGCACAGGACAGTTATGGGAGGTGGTCACTCAGGAGTGGCCAGACATCAAGGATTCAGGCTTGCCTCTGGGGCAGCATCCTCCACTGGGTCTGGGCCCCAAGTTTTTCTTTGGTGCTGACTGGATGAAAAGGAGGACATAACCGCTCCTAGGTGTGGTTGAAGAGAAGGTTCTTGTTGTAGATACAAGGGAGAGACCAGCCAGAGGCATCTGGAAGGATCCAGACTGAACAAGGCCAGAACAATAGACTGGGTCATGAGAGGGGAGACAGAGAGTGGAAGAGCAAGACAGGAAGAAGGGGAGGGGGAGAAGAAGAAGAAGGGGAGGGGGAGGAGAAGGGGGAGGAGGGGGAGGAGGAGGAGGAGAACACCAAGGGAAAGAGGACCAAGAGAAGAGCCAAATAGCACATGGCCAAAAATGATTGGGTTATGTGGGAAGCTCAGGGGCTGAGGAGGGTTAGGGGAGGGGGTGGTGGTGGTGAGTAGGTCTGAGAGGAGCCAGGCCACTCTAACAGGTACTTTGGATACTGAGACTGGCGGCCAGAGTCCTCTTTGGTATGTTAATAGGCACCTCAGTTAGCCATTTGTCCTTAGTTTCTTCCGGGACCTGACACTGATGTCATGTTGGCAAACACCTCAGACCTTTGGAAAGGTTCTGGCTAGACTGAGGGCAAGTGGGTGGACAAGCGGGGAAGAGAGGGGGGCCCATAAGGTAAGGACAAAGTTTTATTTGTTTAACTTGGTTTCCACCCCTTCTGTGTAGCTTTCCCAGGAAAATGGACAGGGTGTTAGGACCCCCAAGGGTGAGGGGAGCAGTGGTAAACTGCTCACAAGGGAGACACTTAAAATACTCCCCCCAAATCCTTGGTTTATGAACTTGGCACAAACAAAGGGAGCATGTTGGAAGACAAAGGGAATTCTGAGATGGTTAAGTGTCCTTGAATGCCCTTCAAAACACACTGGTCCGGGAAAGGCAAGGCCGAGAGTGTGACCTCCCGGTGGGGCTGAGAGGTGTGGCAGTAGTAGCACATGACTGGCCCCCTTGTGCCCTCTCTCAGGCCAGCCTACTCTCAGCCCAGCCTACACCACCCGGAGCAGTCTATGAACTCTTCTTCCCTCGAGGAGTTATGAATTAATTTTGATTAATACCTGCCCAGGAGCTGGTCTGTGAAGGACTAGTTTTCTCTCACACATGAACAACAGGAAGGGAGACACAGATATTTAGCCCCAAACTTCTGCCTTCTAGCCTTGGAGAACCGGCTGCCCATGTCGTTCATGTCTGCCCCCTTGGAGCACATCTTACTTTCTGATGAAGTGTGAAGGGACACAGGGCCCCAGCGGACACAAACAAAAGGAGGCACACGCATGCCATTTCCCCTCTCGCCACACTCCATCTCCCCTTTAATGGGCCCTGCTTCCTTCCGGCAGGCACTCTCAGGGTCAGTCCCAATCCCAAGGTCCCAGGCGCCCTGTGTCCTATCTGTTGTCTGGAAGCAGCTTGGGGACAGACAGGGTGGGCCAACTGGCAGACAGCATTAGCCGCCAAGGGAGTGGGCAAAGTGCCCAGTCCTCCAAGGGCCCCACCTATCAGCCCAGAGTCGGGTGGAAGGTTGGCAGGGGCTGGGTCCTTCCGCTGCCCGCGTCTGAAGCACTCCTATCCAATTGTCCGAGGTCACTGCAGGTCTGGGGTCCTGGGCTAGTCTTTGAGGAGGCCCTTGAAGCAGTAGGTTTTGGGACCTTTCGACACGTTTTCTTGCTTTTAACTTTCCAACTTGCTGAATATTTTGGAGTTTTTGTTGCTGTTGTTTTGTTCTGTTTTTCTATAACAAAAAAGTAACCGGCGTTCAACTGACAGTTTCTTAGAGCCAGTCGTTACTGCAGCTGGCCGACCCTCTCTGGGGTGCACACCGCGCGCGCGCGCGCCCCGCATAGCGGAGTGGTCAGTCCAGAGCCATCCGCTCCAGAGCCCCACGCCGAAAATCTCGCGGCTCTCCTCCACCCTGCTTCGTCCGAAGGAGGCAATGAGCACCCACGGGGCACCGTACCCATCACGAGGCCCCGGGGAGAGCGGGTCCTCAAGCATGCTCGGCCTCCTGATCGGTGGCCACAGCAGTGTCGCCCGTGCCCGGCAGGAGGCGCAGGCATGTCTCGAGCGACGGTGGAGCTGGGCCCCTGACGTCACCGCCCGCGGTCGCCACGGCGACGGCCTCACCGGCGCGCGCGTCAGAGCCTTCAGTCTCTTGGCAACCGCCCGATCTCTGCTCCCCCTCGGCCGGCACTGGGCCGCGCGTCGCTCTGGCGTCAAAACGACGTCAATGGGCTGTGCCTGCCGCGGGGGGCGGGGTGGGGCGGGGCTTGCGCGGGGCGGGGCGGGGCGGGGCGGGGCGTTGCCGCGTGCGGCCGGCGGCGGTGGGGCGCTGACATGCGGCGCGGCCCGGGCGGCAGCGGCAGCGTTGGTGGCGGCGGCGCGAACTGCGGGCGCCGAAGCAGAGCGAACAGCCGAGCGGGTGGCGTCCCGGATCGAGCGCACGGAGGACGGCGGAGGTGAGCGGTGGCGCGGATTCGGGTTCCCGCGGCCCCGCAGGTGCGCGCGTGGGGTCGCGGGCTGGACTGCAGCCCGGCGGGCTCCCCATTGTTGCGGGTCGGCGCCTGGAGGCGGGTCCGCGAGCGCCCGGTTGAGGAGCCTGTCCTGGGGAGCCGAGTGCGGGCGCTGGTGGACCGAAGCGCGGTGATAGCCCGGCACCCGAGGGTGTCCAGGGGCTGGCGTGGGGTCGACCGCGGGTGGGCTGCTGGCGCGCGTGCCCAGCCAGGACCGGGGGTCGGGGGGCGCGTGCGTGGGGACTCGAGCGAAGAGAACCTGGGATCGTGGGGGCGCGCGCGTGGGGGCGCGGGCTACGAGCCCAGGATCCGAGAGCTCGGGCTGGGGTGATTCGGGGTAGAGGGGTGCGTACGTGGGGACTTTAGTCCGGGGAGACGGTGTCAAGGAATGAGCGAGTGGGGGTGCGAGCTGGGATCCAGGGTCCCGGGCCACACTCGGGTACCTGGGTGGGAGGAACATAGGGTCGAGGAGGCACGCGTGGTGGCCTGGCGGACACAGTTTTGTTGGCCACGTCGTGGAGGCTCGGGCTGGGGACGGGGGGGGGGGGCGGTAGGGAAAGGGGGTCGAGCCGGTTTCGGTCGGTGCTGAACGCACTCCTCGCTGACCCGCAGGTGCGGCCCGAAGCCATGGTGATCATGTCGGAGTTCAGCGCGGTCCCCTCAGGCACAGGCCAGGGCCAGCAGAAGCCCCTCCGCGTGGGCTTTTACGACGTGGAACGTACCCTGGGAAAAGGCAATTTTGCGGTGGTTAAGCTGGCGCGGCACCGAGTCACCAAAACGCAGGTGCGCGCGCTTATTGGGGGGGAGACTAAACCCGGTGTGTGGGGGGGGAGCGAGCGGTGTGAGGATCCAGCCAGGGGGTGGACCCCTGTGCTGATTCAGTCCTGCAGAGTTGATTGTCACAATTGTAAACGATGACAGTGTTTAGTCTGGTAAAGGAGGAGGAAGCTTTTTGTTATGTTTCTGCATAATTTGTACAATTACTAGGAACAGCAAAGATAATAATGACCAACACCCACCTTCCCCGAAAATTAAAGAGAGAGCGTTTGGGGGGGGGGGGGAGAAAAAAACAAAAAACCCAGATATGAGTGGCTCCTTGTAAAGCTAGCTGGCAAAAACACAGTTAGTGCCGACTTTTATTTTCTCTCAATTTCTTGTGACCTTTTGAAGACATCAAATGTTTGAGAAATTCGTTTGCCCCCCCCCCAAAAGAAGTGCAAATGAGGTTCCTCGAACGTTTATTTACCCCCCCCCCCTTTTCTTTTTAAAAATCTGTAGGTTGCAATAAAAATAATTGACAAGACACGCTTAGATTCCAGCAACCTGGAGAAGATCTATCGGGAGGTCCAGCTCATGAAACTCCTCAACCACCCTCATATCATCAAGCTCTACCAGGTGAGCCTCATGGGCACGACCTTTGCTTCTCACGTGTCATACCCTGAGCCTGTGGTCCCTGAAGGTGGCCTGGGTTTCTGTACTCCCCAGTAGGAAGGAACCAGGTAGTAGTCTCTTGCTCCGTGTGACACTTGGTTTTGTCTTGTTCGGAGTTTTTATCTCGCATTGTGATTTGTCCCGGGTTTTGGATGTGTTGAGGTCTGTTGATAAAGTCCTGTCACCGTGAGAATAGCCACATGTACCATCATCAGGCTTAGTACCGAAGGGCAAACTTGAGCGAAACTCGAAACTTCCGCCTTTGCAGATGATTACTAAATGTTAAAAAAAAGCGGCAGCGCTTTCCAGCTTTTCTTTGTGATGGCAACAGCAAGCCCTGGTCTCCCTGAGTGTAACTCACAGTGCTGAGCAGAGACCGCGAGATGCTTTAGCCCTAGAAACGTGGCATTTCATCTGGGGTGAGAATGTGTGCCTCACCCAGTTGTCTGCTGCTTGGTTGTTCTCTGACAATCTCCCTCGGGTCTGCCTAGTGATAGACGACCCTTCTGCAGCCCTGAGATGGGTTTACATGTAGAAGAGCCAGGCCTGGTGAACGTTGTCATATATGCTTGTGTTGGTGTGTGAGTCCCCATCAGTGACTCTCAGAATCCTCGTGAGCCTGAGGTGACTACAGGGGACGTGAGTGTGCAGTCGTGTCTCCGGTGCAGTAGGGAAGAGAACTGTAATTTAAAATTACCCCTGGCCTTCCTTCTCAGAACAATGGCAGACAAGTCCCTGGAGCTTGTATTTGGCCTGTGGTGATGGTTCCCTCTCCGTCTCTAAGCACAGAGCCCGGGGCTGTGTGCTCAGAGGTCAGCCTATAAGTTGTGCTCCAAGATAAGTTTCCTCCTCGGCCAGCGCGCTTGGGAGAAGGGGCTGGGAAGATGCCGCCTCCCCACCACCACCGCTCTTGTGCTCCAGCCCATGGAGGCCCTGTCTATGCTGCTCTTAGCACCTTCCTTCCTCCCTTCCTTCCACTTGCCGGTCAGGTCAAAGCTTTGTTGCCCAGGCGACGGATGCCAGCGTGGACAGTTTAGCTCCTGTCTTCTGCAGCTCAGTTTTCAGGTTTTGGTCCTCTGGTCTTGATACTGGTGTCTAGCATTCATTCTGCTGGCCCGGGCCCTAGGCGTCTCTTTCTCTCCTCTGGGTGGGGGTGGGGAGTGTTTGTTTGGTTCCATTTGTTGAGATAGCATCTTGCCATATAGCTTCTATGTCTTGGTGGCCTTAGACTTGTGGCAATCCTCCTGCCGTAGTCTCCTGAGTGCTGGGATTACAGATGTCTGCCACCAAACTTGGTTTATTTAGGGTTTTTAAAGGTTAAAAGATGTAGACTCTAAGCTGGGCATAGTGGCGCTCGCCTTTAATCCCAGCACTCGGGTGGCAGAAGCAGGCAGATCGCTGATCACTGTGACTTCAAGACCAGCCTGGTCTACAAAGCAAGCCTAAGACAGCCAAGGCTACACAGAGAAACCTTGTTTCGAAAGACCAAAAAAAAAAAAAAAAAAAAAAAAAAAAGATGTAGACTCTAAATTCATTTTCCTTCCCCTTTTCTTTCATTGAGAAAAGGAATAAACAGGGGTCCTCTAGTGCACTGTGGGGAGGGGAGGTGACAGCTAAGGTTTTTTAGCTGACTTGCCATGGTTTTTAATAACTCTTTTCTTAGTGTTTTTGACTCAAAAGGATTCTTTAAAATACCTTTCAAAGGAATAACAGTATGTCTTGAACCCAAAGAAATCTTTCTTTCTGCCAGGGTGCATTCTCTTTCTCCCCATGAAATGTTCTATTTATTTATTTGTATTGAGACCGTTTCACTGGCTAGACTGACTAGCCTGGAACTTGCTATGTAGTCCAGGCTAGCCTTGATTTCACAGCAATTCTGCCTCTGCCTCCTGAGTGCTGGGATTACAGGTATACGCCACTATACCTGGCTCCTCTGGAATATTTAGACAATACATGTATTTAAGTGTTTTTTTTTTTTTTTTTTTAACTTGTTTCAGAACCAAAGAATTGAATTTTACTTTGTTGCTTAGTTATGGTTTAAGTTTTTTTTTTTTTTTTTAAGTAACAGAGTTGTCGATCAATGAATGAACTCTGAAAGTCTATGTTGACACTGACCATTACTGTTGACACATGCTAAGCAATGCGCTGTACAAAGAGCAATCCCCTGTAGTTTACCTGGCAAGGCCATGTTCTTAAAGCTTAATGTCTTGTCAATAAAGCAAGTGGGCGTGGGATATTGGTATTGATTACTTGGTTTGCTTTGGTATTTTTTTGGTTGCTTGGTTGGTTGTTGTTGTTTTTGTTTTGTTTTCTTGAATGACCATTTGTCCATTGGGGCTTCTGAAAGGACACTCTTAGGATTCTGGCATACATGGTTTCCAGAGCTCAGGAGGCATGTGAGGCAAACGCTAGCCCTGTATAGCCTTGTTTGTGGCGCTCTCCCTTTTAAGAGCAGACTTGCCCGGGCAGACAGGACCAAGTGATGGCGGAGCGGAGGGTCTTATCCCAGTGTGTAAAGTTGTGTCTGGGTTGCGTTTCTTTCCCCTCCCTCTCTCCTTCCTTACATGATGGAGGCGGTTTCTTGAAGAGGTCAAAGGTTGCGTGGGGTTCAGGTGCATCCATCACAGCTTCCGTTTGGTCCTTTCTCCTCAGCTTAAGTTTTTCCTTTTTTGTTGTTGTTGCTGTTGTTTCAGGTTATGGAGACAAAGGATATGCTATACATTGTCACAGAATTTGCAAAAAATGGAGAAATGTTCGGTGAGTTGCATTCATTTTAGCGTCAGGTGAAACCTGCCTTCTCCCTTGTGCCTGCATCTCCTGTGGTTCTCAGGGTGTCCCTTGCCTGGCTCCAGGTCGTGGCAGGCTCCGGTATCTTAGAGTGTGACTTTGTTTTGTGGTCCCTCAGATTATCTGACTTCCAATGGGCACCTGAGTGAAAACGAGGCTCGGAAGAAATTCTGGCAGATTCTGTCAGCAGTAGAGTACTGCCATAACCATCACATAGTCCACCGGGACCTCAAGACAGAGAACCTGCTGCTGGACGCCAACATGGACATCAAACTGGCAGGCAAGAACATGTGGCGAGGAAGGCCCTGTGGGATGCCTGGTTCCGGTGCCCTCTTCAGCTACAGTGCTTATGTCTGTGCCTCTTCCTTTGCCTCACAGATTTTGGTTTTGGGAATTTCTACAAGCCAGGAGAGCCTCTGTCCACGTGGTGTGGGAGCCCCCCATATGCAGCTCCCGAAGTCTTTGAGGGGAAGGAGTATGAAGGGCCCCAGTTGGACATCTGGGTAGGAGCCTTTTTAGACCCCGCTGCCACCGCCTGCTACCTCATCCCCGGAGGAGCCGGCAAGCAGGACGCCAACACAGCTGTCTGGTGTTTTCACAGAGCCTCGGCGTGGTGCTGTACGTCCTTGTCTGTGGGTCCCTCCCTTTCGATGGACCCAACCTGCCGACGCTGAGACAGCGCGTGCTGGAGGGCCGGTTTCGCATCCCCTTCTTCATGTCTCAAGGTGGGTGGGCGCGGTCTGGCTGGTCTGCCCTGGGTGCCTCAGGTAAGCTGGGCGGTTAGGGTTAGGAAAGAGATGGAGGGCGGGTCTTGGCAGTGCCTGCCCAGCTGTCTAGCAAGTCTGCTCTCCAGTCAGGACTCAGGTCCTGGCGATCAAACTGCAAGAGAAACTCAAACCCACATGTGCTTTCCCGGTGCCCTACTTACTATCTGTCCCCTGCAAGCCTTAGCTCCTCAGTGCCCCCCCCACACACACACACTGCTAGGCCTCACACCTCCTCAGTGGCCCCACCATCAGGCCCCTTTGATGCCAACCCCTCTCACACACAAGACTTTCTGTTTTATAAAGCTGTCCAGCCTTGTGTGTACCACAATAGGAGGGAGAGTCGAAATGGTTTCCTACAGGAAACATTTGGAAAGATTAGCGTGTCTGGTTCCCAACTTGGTGGCTCTTCTCTGTAGAAGGAGGTAGACTCATGGGAGCTTCAGACGTCCTGACTACCACGCGGGCAGGCGTGGGAATAGGCCACCAGGCTCAGTACCCTGTCCTCAGCGAGTCCTTTGCCTCCTTAGACTGTGAGACACTGATCCGACGCATGCTGGTTGTGGACCCTGCCAAGCGCATCACCATCGCCCAGATCCGCCAGCACCGCTGGATGCAGGCTGACCCCACCCTGCTGCAGCAGGACGACCTCGCCTTCTCCATGCAGGGCTACACCTCCAACCTGGGCGACTACAACGAACAAGCGCTGGGCATCATGCAGGCCCTGGGCATCGACCGGCAGAGGACGATCGAGGTGAGCACCCTGGGCGGAGCCCTGCCCTCGCCTCACATCCTGGGATGGCAGCGGGATCGGCTTCCTCAGACAGAGCAGACCCTTGCCTATGGAGTTAAAATGGGAGTATAGTCTAATTTTAGGGCCAGCTTGTCTCCTTCTCAAAGGATATTCTTGGCTGCCTGAGGGTCACCTGGGAACGGTCTCGTAGGCAAGCCTAGTGACCAGTGTAGCGGGGGCCTTGCTCTGATCCGCTGTTCCTGCTCCCTAGTCCCTGCAGAACAGTAGCTACAACCACTTTGCTGCTATTTACTACCTTCTCCTTGAACGCATCAAGGAGCACCGAAGCACCCAGTCCTCATCCCGGCCCGGCCCTGCCCCTGCCAGACAGCCCCGGCTCCGAAGCTCGGACCTCAGCAGTCTGGAGGTGAGGGTGAGCTCCCTCCTTAGAGCCTTGAGTTGTCCCCTCAGAGCCAGGACTCCCTTGCTCAGACATGGCACTGACTCTCGGGACGGTCCCCTGGACTTCGTTGCAACACTAGTTGTGCGTCAGCCACAGGTTGTGGGAAAGGGGGCAGGACGGGGTGCTATGGCTGTTCCACTCTGGGCCAGGCACTGGCCTGCAAACTCTTGTTCCTGGCACCCCCTCCTGACCACATGCATGTGGCCTCATAGATGAAGGTACCGGATCCTGAGCCCCTAGTCCAGTCAGCTGGCATCTGGCCCCTGTGGGTTTCATCTCTAGAACCAGCTTGCTGCCACCGGGCATTTGACCCTGGAATCACTTCCCAACAATCCCTCCCTTCTCTCCGGCCCCAGGTGCCTCAAGAAATCCTCCCATGTGACCCTTTCCGGCCCTCGCTGCTGTGTCCACAGCCCCAGGCCTTGGCTCAGTCTGTCCTGCAGGCCGAGATGGATTGTGATCTCCACAGCTCCCTTCAGGTGCGTGGGTGCTGGTCCTTGGTGGGTTATGCGATCTTTCCTGTGGCCGATGATGTCCCATCAGCATCCGTTCTCAGGGCCCTGGAAGTTGACTGGCTTTTGTCTCTCCCACCCAGCCCTTGTTTTTCCCCGTGGATACCAACTGCAGCGGAGTGTTCCGGCACCGATCTGTCTCCCCGAGCAGCCTGCTGGACACAGCCATCAGTGAGGAGGCCAGGCAGGGTCCCGGGCTGGAGGAGGAACAGGAAGTCCAGCAGCCCCTGCCCAGCAGCACAGGCCGGAGGCACACACTGGCTGAAGTCTCCACCCATTTCTCCCCGCTCAACCCTCCTTGTAAGTCCAAAGACCCCCGCATCCATGCGGAGGGTCAAGTCCAAGTTGAACTCACTTGAAATGGGCCCTTTGCCTGGGACCCTCCTCCAGTTAGAGTTTGGGGGTTTTTGTTTGTTTGTTTGTTTTGTTTTGTTTTGTTTTCAGTGATCCATGGTTCATATTTGGGCCCGTGTGTATTTATCTCAGTGGTGGGCAACCCCTTGCCTGTCCCAGGCACTGGAGGACAGGTGTTTGGCCTTGGGCCTCTCCCTGTCCTGAGGTCTGTTAGCCTCCCATCTCTACTTGCACTCTTGGCTCGTAGCCAGAGCCTCTAGGTTCTGGTGGCCTAGATGAGGGTCCACCATATGACAGCCTCCTCACTAACAGGCCATGTACCCCACCCCTCGGGCTATCCATGGGGGTGTGAGGTCTCCTACTCAAGGCCTTGATCTTCCCACAGGCATAATTGTCTCCTCCTCTGCCACGGCAAGTCCCTCAGAAGGAACCAGCTCGGATAGCTGCCTCCCCTTCTCTGCAAGTGAAGGACCTGCCGGGCTCGGTGGTGGCCTGGCCACTCCAGGGCTGCCTGGCGCCAGCTCTCCAGTCAGATTGGCCTCCCCTTTCCTGGGGTCACAGTCGGCCACCCCTGTGCTACAGGCTCAGGCAGGTCTGGGCACAGCTGTCCTACTTCCTGTCAGCTTTCAGGAGGGACGGAGAGCGTCAGATACCTCACTCACTCAAGGTAAGGTCCCCTTCCATGCCCACACTTCCTGCCCCCAAGTAGGTGCCACTGTCCTGGCAGGCCATCTCTGTCCTTGATGGAAGTTAGGTCCCATCCTCAGCCTGAGTGGAAGCATCAGAGCTCCTCACTGGATCACTGGACAGGCTGGAGGTACCAGCCTGGTACAGTTCTAGGTAGCCTGGCTTACAGAGTGAGTCAGACCCTGGCCCTGAGTGCAAGGGACAGCCATTCTGGGAAACAGCTTCTGCCTGGCAGAAGGGCTAGGGTCAGGGAGGGATCCTGGCTCAAGCAGGTCCATACCTGCTTGGGCTTCTCCATGCCACTCAGGGTCAGGGGTTACCTGTGAGACCCTCTATGTCTGTGTCAGTCCCAGGGAGCCTCCAGAGCCCAGCGCACGGCACACTCACTCCTACATAACATACCCAGACACACTTGTCCCACTGTGGGAGGGACTATAGCCCCAGACCTGGAAAGAAGGCTGGCCATGGAGGAGGTGTGGATGTTGGACTCAGGAGCTAGCAGCTGTTGAACTCTGTAGGGAAACCTCAGCCATGGCTGCCCAGTTATCCCTTCCTTTCCTCCTCCTCCTCCTCCTCCTCCTTGGGGCTTGGAAACTCCGGCAGACTGAAGGCTACCAGCCATAACCCAGAGCAAGGCCTGCTAACCCCTTGCTCTCGTCTCCACAGGGCTGAAGGCCTTTCGGCAGCAGCTGAGGAAAAATGCGAGGACCAAGGGGTTCCTGGGCCTGAACAAGATCAAAGGGTTGGCACGCCAGGTGTGCCAGTCCTCCATCCGCACTCCCCGGGGAGGCATGAGCACCTTCCACACCCCGGCCCCAAGCTCAGGCCTGCAAGGCTGCACGACCGGCAGTCGCGAGGGCAGGAGCCTGCTCGAAGAGGTGCTGCAGCAGCAGAGGTAGGCCCGCCATACCTTTCCTGTGCTCTCTGCCGTTTCTTTTAAGGAGCCCATGTAGCAACATACCACACTTCCCTGTGTGCTGAGATACATCCCCTGTCATGTGGCCCCTCAGTGAGGTCCTGGCAGCCTGGGAGGCACAGTGGGCAGGCTTAGTAACCCTTTGTGGGTGGAGAGCCATGGTGACCAAGACTCTCCTGTTGAGCTGGCATCTCTGAGTCGCCACATCAGCTAGGACTTAGGGCAGGCTGGATGGCTCAGGGATGTGTCACGTCACACACAAAGCTATATGCAAGCTCCTCTGCCAAGAGCAACTCTGAGGTGGGTGGCACCCACCTGGGCAGTGTAAAAACCGGAACGCTTCTAGGCCGGGTGGACCAAGTGACCTCTTCCCTCCCCCGTCTCTCTGTTTTTCAGGCTGCTCCAGTTACAGCACCACCCAGTCACCTCGTCTGGCTGCCAGCAGGGCCCCCAGCCATCCCCTGTCCCGTATGTGCTCACTCCCTGTGATGGCCTCCTCATGTCTGGGATCCCGCTGCTGCCAGCACCCCTCCTCCAGCCTGGCATGTCCCCCGTGGCGTCTGCTGCACAGCTCCTGGATGCCCACTTGCACATCAGTGCTGGCCCAGTGGCCCTGCCCACTGGGCCCCTGCCACAGTGCCTCACCAGGCTGGCCCCAAGCTGTGATCCTGCCGGGCTGCCACAGGGGGACTGTGAGATGGAAGACCTGACCTCTGCCCAGCGGGGGACGTTTGTCCTGGTACAGTGAGGGAGACTCTGCCGTACCCCGCCATGGCCGACTGACTCTTCTAAGCAATAATTTCAGAGTATGTGAAGATGGTTTCGGACTCAAAGCCAAGAACTTTCTAGACGTGAAACAAGCAATATGTTTGGTGTATGGGCTTTTTAGGATTTTTTGTTGTTGTTGTTATTTTTATTTTTTTATTTTTATTTTTCCTTGCACTGAATGACCTCAATGATGAGTGGGGACTGAAACTTTCTGAAGAAAAATAATAATTGAGGGGTTGTCGTATGGGCGGACAGATGGGAGGGGTAGTGGGGTGAGAGAAAAGAGGGCCCATGCAGCTGGTATGAAGGAGAAGAGAGGGGCCACGCTGCTCAGGGACCTACACTCCCATACACAGGTCATCACCATAACGTGATGAGCTCAGACATCCCTGGAGGGAGCAGTGCCAAGCGTGGCGCATGCTTTTCTGTCGGTCGGCGTTGGTTTAGGGGTTTGGGTTCACAGCTCTCACCTATACTTTAGCAAAAAAAAAAAAAAAAAAAAAAAAAATCTGTGAACTTGCTGCTTTCCGTGTGGGTTTTAGAACAGCCAAGGATCGGCCTAGGGGAAGACCGTGTGCCTACTCGGGATTCCCCTGGCAGCCAGAAGAATGGCCTTGTCTCTTAGCTTGAGTTCTGTTTGGTAGCTGCTCAAGTCAGTTTGCCAGGCTTATTCAGAGGACAGGAAGGGGTAAAGACCTGCAGGTGAGCACTCTGGCTCGTGATTACCTGATCCCAGAGCCCGACACCTCGACCCCCCACCCCCACCCCGTACCGCAAGGAAGCCAAGGCGTGTATCTTGACTCTGCTGCTAATTACTGGATTTTTACGCATTTCATTATCAGGGTCCAACAAGAGCACCTGACTTGGGGACATTGTGCAATACCAAGGGGCTGTGACCAGAGGGGTCCAGGCAGCCAGCGGGCATCTTGTTTATGACCACCTACCCTGGGTCTGGTGAAAGCCCGGCACCCAGGCCTGGCCACTGGCTTGCCTTCCAGAAAGATGACAAGTATAGGTCAGTGTTTGTAAAGTTCCTTTTTAAAGCAAATACTGTATATGTATATAAATAGGAGACAGACAGTACTTATTTTTTCTATTTTGTATACACTTTTGTGTTCCTGGCTTAAACCTCTCTTGGTCACATTAAGAGATGTCCCCAGCTACACCACATTTGGGTTGAAGGGGCTGTATAGGCTGCCCACCTCCAGCACAGGGTAGAGGGAAGGAATGGCTTACCTGACAAGTCTACCTCAGCAGGTAGGCCCAGGCACAGCTTTGCCATCCAAAAACCTCTGCAAGGACCCAGGGATGTCACCTCTTCCTGTTCACTCTGCGTCAGGCGTCTGTCCCTCTGCCTCCTGGGTGACTTCCACTATGGCATCTCGCCACTGCAGTATTAACCTAAGGTCATTAAGGAGAGGAAAGGAGGCACTTTTAGAAGCCAAAGATTGACCGAGTTACCTGAGGCCGAGAAGAGACTGCCTTGGACCTGATGTCACAGCGAGGTCCTCCCTATTGGCCCTGTGGCCCATCTTACACCGCTTACTCGAAAGACCATTCTTCTGGGTCAGAACTGGTGCCCTCCGTAGAACAAGCCAAAAAATGTCCCTCCTGCCGAATCACCCTGGGCAGCCTGCCTTCATCTCCCACAGTCCCTGTCTGCATACCACAGATCAAAGGCCTGGGCACTGCTGTGTGTCAGAAGCGACAAGCACTTTACTTTCTGGCAGTTTTGTGTCTTCTACTCACTGTCACCCCTCCCTGGGGGGACAGTAATGTCATGGTTTTTAGTTCTTGGGGGTTTTTTTGTTTTGTTTTTGTTTTGTTTTTTTGGCGTGTGTGGTGTGTTTTTGTAGATCCTCGCAGCCCTGTCCTGGACTGTAATGGAATCGCCTATTTAAAGACACTACGTGATCTCAGATGTATATAATGTTTTTTTTTTTAAATTTGTTTGTTTGTTTTTTACTATGATGGAATTGTTTCATTTCTCATGTTAATGTGAGAAACGTATGCCAAATGATTAGTTGATGTATGTTTTTTTTTTAATTTAATATTTAAATAAAATATTTGGGGGTAACCTTGATTTTTCCATTGGTTTGCCTCTGGGAGCACATTCCTTTGAGACACTGTTTGGAGGCGCCGGGGGCCTGGGCCTGTTGTCTACAGTGGGCTAAGCTGTGCCCAGGCCTACCAAGGTGGACTGTCTTAGCCCAAAGCCAGCAACAGGCATTTCCCTCCCAAGGCCATTGGCCTCTGGCCTCACTCCTTCCTCCAAATCCCTTTATAAAGTCTAGAAGTTTTAGAAGAATTTCACAGGGAAACTCCCCTGGTCTGTGTCTTTATGACCTTCCAGCATAAGGTAGTCTCAGAGCAACTCCTTTGGGTAAAAAAAAAAAAAAAAAAAAAAAAAAAAAAAAAATCCTTAACCCCTTCACAAGTAGATTCCTGGCCCTAGAACAGAGCCCAGGAGGCCTGCAGTGGGTAGCTACTGTGGCATAAACACCATAGAAGATCATGGGACAGTTCCCACCCTTTTCGGTCCTATACCCCAAAACTGGTCTCAGAGATATTTACACACTGGGTTCACAGGAGCACAGTCAGAGGTCAAAGTTCAGGGACAAGCCCAGTGTCCCATTTGTGGATACAGTAGAGTATTTAGCCTTCAAAGTGAAGAGGACCCTGGCCTGAGGGGGTCCTAAGGACGAGCCCTGTAAGATAGTCACCACGGGCAGAGGCAGTGGCTCCTCTGGGGCCTTAGAACGGTCCACCTCAGAAAGTAGTATGACTGGCTAGGGAAGAGATGGTGTCCACCTTTAACAAGGGCAGAGATCCAGCTTGGGACAAAGAACCTTCTGGGGGTGACGGCTGCACAGGGATGCACTTTAATGCCACCAAACTGTGCGTCCAGGAGCAGGATGACACATTTTGCGTTGGGTTTGTTATATGCCATAAGAAAAGTATTCAAGAGAAAAGACTTAGTGAATGGACAGTAACTTCCAGAAGGAGCCGTGGCTGAGCACAATGGACTTGAAACAAGGACACGGCACTGCAGGTGGTAGGAAGCCAGAAGTCTTGCCAAGGCCCTCAAATGTCTGCGTGAGGCTACGGGAATGCTTCCTGGGATCCGAGTGAGCCGTGGTGGTTGGTGCTGCATGTTTAAAACAGTTACTGCAAGCCTGGTGCAGTGGCGCTCGCCTTTAATCCCAGCACTCGGGAGCCAGAGGCAGGCGGATCGCTGTGAGTTCGAGGCCAGCCTGGTCTACAAAGCGAGTCCAGGGCAGCCAAGGGCTAACACAGAGAAACCCTGTCTCGAAAAACCAAAACAATAAAATAAAATGGTTACTGCAGCCAGACTCGCTAAGCCAACCCAGACTACACCTCCAAGGAAGTGTGGCAGGCCAGGTCCCAGCCAAGCTGCCCATGTGTATGGGACCTAGGTCGGGAGGGGTGGCAGGGTCAGCTTGGCTCTGTGTACTCTTGGTGGCACTGTGGCTGAGACTCACTAGGGACTGTAGGCTTGGTTCTGGCATCCAGACTATGGTGTATGCAGTGGCCGTGTGCTTGCAGAACCCGCGTATGGAGTGGAGAGCTGACCAACCCCAAATAAATCTTGTCTCTCTGGGCCTCCCCGTGTATTTGGCTTTCACATTTGTCTTTGCTAAGTAGTACACTGATATATATGTCTCAGCTCCCCACCTAGGTGGTCCTCTTCTAAGGGGGAATGAGGGTATGTATAACATGGTGCCCCAGAAAGACTGAATACAACCCCCCCCCCCTTAGGAAGTGGGCATCAGCTGCACCTTCCTCTGTTACTTCTTCTAGAACTTGTGGTGTGCCGCAGAGGGTGGGGGTGGGGCGGGAGGAAAGGAGGAGAGGCGGATGGAAGTGATAAAATATCATTTAGACCTCTCTGGTTGGTAATCAGAGCCTTGGAAAACATCTAGAAACTTTGTGGGGACCCCAGAATTTCTTTCCTGGGCGAGTTGATCTCCTCGTAACCTTTCCCAGGCACTCTGAAGAGGAGCAGCCATTGTTGCTGCGGGCCTGTGAGGTCCCTTCTCAGCCCTGCCCAGGTCTCACTGCCAACATTTTTTTGCTCTGCAAACAGCCCCACCTTCCCAGGGAGTTTCACAAGATGTTTACATCAGGGACGAGTTCATTCCTGCCCTGCAACTAGAGAGGCTAAGTGGGGCTTTGACACAGCCCTCACAGCACAGTTGTACTTCTGAGAGATGGGGTGTATTGGGGTTCCTCAGCTTTCTTCCTCCTGGCCAGGGTCCAGGCATACCCTGGAGCTGTGACCGCTGTGGAGCAAGTGGCTATTTGTGTCTTTACTAATAGGAGATAGAGTCCTGTGTCCATCGGGCACAGCACACAGAGTCTCGGTGGCTCAGAACGTGGTCTTTTCTGTCACGTGCCACCCTTTGTATCCTAGCTCTACAACTTTCCAGTCCTGTGACACTGGACGGATGACCTGGATAGGCTGTGTATTAGTGTTCTTGTTTGCAGCGTGGTACACTCAGCCACGGTGTCACATCTTAGGGCCGTGTGGGTTCTGACTAGTTTATGACACACCGAGTCATCGTAGGGTCTGCCTGGATGCAGTGAGCACTAAGCAAAGTCATGGATATCTCTAAGCGTCATCCTCAGCAAGGACAGGACAGAACACCCTTTCCCCCGCCTCAGGAAGGAGAGTTGTCAGATGGCCACACAGCTCCAGGCCTACCTACTTGTCCTAACATTCGCACAGAGGGTGCCAACTCCAACTGAAGGCAGGAGGCTTCACTCAGCAGCCCCTAGATGCTCCTTGACCAGGCAACAATTAGGTGTTTTTAACTGCTTGACTGCAGGCTGGCCATCTCAGCAAAATTACCGGTTGGAAGGGCTTCTCTTGACAATCTCTAGGAGTGGGACTCTCTTCTTCCCCTGCACCCCAGCATGCACTGGGATGTGAGGGTGTTCCAGGCGGGGCCTTCAGTGCAGGAACTGAATCTGCCTGAGGAGGAACTGAGCCCTGGGGCAGAAGAAACAAAACAAAACAAAACAGATCTACTAGTTTTGCTTCTAGAAAAAAATGTGTGTGTGTGTTGCGGGGGGGGGGGGGGGGGGGGTTGGAAGACACCCTGGTGAGGGATTGGGCAAGCATTGCCTTGAGGAAACATGACCTTGGCCTAGCAGTGTTTGCCCTAAAGAACATCTGGTAGAGTTTCTCTAAGGCCTGGGAATCTGGGCTTGGCTTGCTGCGGCTAGGCAGTGGCTGGGGTTGTTGAACGGGCTTGAGGCATTTCAGTTCTCCTTCCTCAGAGAACTGCTCGCCTCTCCATCCACTTTCAGTATTGCTATTTTGTCTATTTGAATGTGATTCCTCTAAAGTACTGAAAGGCTTTTTAAAAACCCCAAGGGGGCCCAGTGGCCAGTCCCAGTGACTCTGCTGCCTTCTCCTTCGCCCTGGAATAACTCCAGGATGGGCGGGAGCCAGGCTTCCCCAGCAGGTGCCAAAAGTATTCTTTGCAACCTGAGGGAAAGATGCGCTTTTCTTTCTTAGGGGGGTTGGGGTGAGGGGGTGGGGGAGGTGAGGGACAGGATCTCATCTTGTTAACCCATGCTGTCTGTCCCTGTATAGCCAAGGATGATCCTGAACTCCTGTGTCCCAAATACTGCGGTGACAGGCGTTGAGTCACACTCTTGGCTAGTACAGTGCAGGGGACTAAACCAAGGCTTCATCTTTCTAGGAAAGCACTCTACCAAACTGAGCTACACACCCAGGCTCCCAAAGATGCATTAAAAAAAAAAAAACCAAACAAACAAACAAATAAACAAAAAATCCCTCTCCCACCAGCAGGAGATTGGATGAATAGGAAGAATCCTCCCCCCCCCCCCCACTCCCAGGTTGTAGAAGGGAGGATAAAGACAGAAGTTTTTCAGAAGAAGAATCCCACAAAGGGCCTCCCCAGAAAAGAAAGACAAGATTGAGGCCAAACTGCGCTGCAATCCCACAGGTGGTCCAACGCACACTGCATGTGGGACATTCCTACTGGGCAGTAAGACCTGCCGTCCCCACCCCAGGTGCTTGAAGACCTACTTCCTGTCACTGTGGGTGGGTTGGCATTTTCTGAAGTTTTCTACTGAGCCACAACAGTGTGGCTTCTGGGTTTGGCTCTGTTCCTCAGTGTCACTGGGTGGAGGAGACTCATCGAATGCTACACCGGTCACTGGCTTACTCCTTTAATTGCTGAGTGGCATCGCTGGTGCATACACATCACAGTGTGTTTACCCAGCCACCTGGCGATCGGGCACGCGGTGTGTTCCCAGCTTGGGGCTATTAGAAACGATGCTGCGGTGTTTGTGTGCCAGTCTGGGTTGGGGATGGTTTCGGTTCTCTTGGGTGATGTAGGTCAAAGGGCAACAGATGGGGAGTATGGCATGGCAGCTGCAAACCTTATGGGGTGCTGCCACACCGTCCTGCTCCAACTCACATCCCTACCTGCCATGTACAAAGACCTACCTGTTCACACCCTCGACAGCGTTTGGCATTATCAGTGTTTCACTCTTTAGCCACGCTGCATTGTCTATAGTGGTAGCAGCACTCTTCTGCAACACTGTTTTACTTTTTGTGACAACGTATAATTCAGGCTGCCCTCAAACTTAGGACCCTCCTTCCTTGGCCTTCCCATCTCTGGTATTGCTAGTGTGCACCACCACACCCAGCACGTGTTCCTGTTCTCTGAGGACCTTGAAAATCATGCAGTGGCCCAATGGCCACCCTGTTTTTCAGGTTCGCTTAAATCTATTTGCTACTTTCCCGCTGTAGGATGCTAAGGTTTGACCCCCAACCTCGTGCATGCCACAAACATCCCTTCTCTGCTACTGGGCCACGCCCCTTGCTCCTTGCCAGTGTTTTATTGGCTTACCTGAGCCCTTATTATTGAATTGTTGGAGTTCTTTATATATTCATCACAAGTCTCTTTGTTATATGGATGTGCATGTGCAAATGCATTTGTAGGAAGAGACAGGAAACAGTCTTTCAGTGTGTGGCTTGCCCTTCGTTTGAGAAGAGTTTTAAATTTTTAGTAAATTTAACTTGTGCATTTTGACAAATTCAAATCCATTGATTTTTTTGCATAGTGATTCTGTACTTTGTTTAAGAAATGTTGTCTACTCTGATGTGTTTTAGAATTGTTGTTGTTATTGTTGTTGTTTTATTTCTAGGTTCTTTGTATCTTTGTATAAATTTTAGAGACATCTTGCCAGTGTCTGACTTTGAATTTAAATGTCTGAGAAAGTGGTTTCCTTCCTTCCTTTCTCCTTCCCCCCCGCCCCCCCCCACCCCATGTTTGGTGGAATTTGTCACCAGAGGCATTTCTTTGTAGGAAGCTTTAAACTTCAAATTCAATTTAAGAAATACATCTAGAGCTATTCAGAGTTTCAATTTCATTTTCAAGGAAGCTGTGGGAATTTGAGGGCAGGGGCTGTGAGTTTCACCAGCTCTTATCATATTTCCTAGAATGATACTCTTATAAGATTTGTTTTTATGACCACCCCAAGGATAATAGTGAAAAACCATTTTAAACTCACCAGCAGATGCCATCAAAGGCATCGAACGGAACCTAACATGCTCTGGTCCTCCAGATCCCAGCTGGGCTCAAAGGCTGGCTATTTGTCTATGCAGTTTCTGATCCTCCAGCTGTAAGTGGAGTGTGTGTGTGCACGCACACACACACACACACACACACACACACACACACACACACACACCAGGCAGAGCTGCAGAACTCCAGCCTATTCCTCCTGCCAGCCAGGAGGCCATAGCGACAGGTACCCAGCTGCCCGAGACAGGCCATAGCATGCCCGGCAGATGCGGTACAAGGAATGCCTGGAAAACGCGAGCTGTGTTGTGTATTATAAAGCAGTTTACCCTGGCACACACATGGCCTGGCTCTTGTCAAGTACATCAGCTCCTGGTGGGGAACAGTAGGGTCAGGAGGAGCTCGAGGTCTGGGATTAGTGTTTCAGCCCTCAGCAGCTGAACTTTATTCCCAGCCCTGTCCCTGGATGCTATGCACTTGCCAGCTTTGAGAGACCTCAGACACCTGGGGCTCCTAGGAACACTTTCACCCATGCCAGGAGCTGCAGGCAGGCTGTGCTGGGCATCCAAACAATGCTCTTAAGACATTTCATGGGCGAGCTCCCCCTTAGCATGGGTATAATTCTTTTTCCTGAAATAGCATGATGGCCCATCATCCCTGCCACCTGAGTCAGACAGAGGCCATCGCTTCTCACAGGTGTGGCTTGCTGTTGGCCACTCGAGAGTTGCACTGCCCATAGCTCTCCAGGTCCTGGTGGAATGCTCCAGGGCCTGAGGTATAACATGGCGAAGGAGATGCTCAGAGCCTCAGCCTGGAGCTCTAGGGTGAGAGATGGTTTCTAGGTTTAGAGTAACCCAATTATGGGCACACAGAAGTCACAAGCTGGCAAAGGGGGGCTTGGATAAAGTTGGCAAGGGCAGAGGGAACTGCCCTTTGTGAGAGCCCAAGGCCAAGTCCTGCCAGGGAGAAGGACCCATCTCAGCAGTGTCACCCCATGAGAGGAAGAAGAGGGCTTTGGTGAGGTCAGACCGACCACTACTACTGGTCAGTCATGGTCAGTAGTGGGTAGCCAGAATAGGATGAAGGGTGACTCGGTGTGTTGCTATGCGAAGACATGGCTACATCTTGGGCTTTGAGCCAAGTTGTTTGTTACTCCAAACCTTGTCATTCAGTACTGGGTTCTCTAGTGGGAGCTGCACAGGATGGAGGTCCCCTTTGTTCCCTTGAGCTCCAAGTCCCTACAGCATTACCAGTTCTCTGCCCATAGAGCTTCTGGCCTCATTTTTGCTCTGAGGGGCTTTCGGATAGCCTTCCTGTCAGGTTTTGTCCTCTGCTTCCTGAGCCCAGAGGCCAGGTTCTCTCCCCATTTCTGAGGAAGAGGCTTGTGTGTGTACTCAGAGGCCTGTCCCCTAAGCCCCCTGTGGACACTGTGACCCATGTCATCAGAACCACTGTCTCTGGTCCCTGGTCCCTTCTACCTTAAGGTTATCATAGCTGACCCCTGTTTTACAGGTCAGAAAAAGGCAGCGGGTGGGGAGCCTGTTTCTGAGGCAGGCCTGAGTTGTCTTTGCTCCCAGTGCCCTCCCTGGGAGAAAATGTCCCTAGACACCTTGGATCTGAAGTGTGGGAACCCTGTGCTTGGTGACGGCAGGACACACCCCCTCCCTCATGGATTATTGTCTGTCCCCCCCCACCACCACCATAATAGCCCATATGACCTCCGTGTGGAGATGGGGAAACTGAGGCCTCAGGTCTTAGTGAGGAAGTGCAAAAAGGCCACTTCGAGAGAGGCTGAGCTGCCATCTGAGTTCTGCAGGCTAAAGGGGACAAGCACAGCCCCCCCCTTCCTTAGCAAGGAAGCAGCCCCTGTGGCTACGGCCTTCCCCGATTGTGTACCCCAGCCTCCTGCCTGACCTAATCGAGAAAGAACCTGAGACAGAAGTCCTTGCTCATGCAAGAGTTCAGGGCAGAGAGCACTCGTGAGTCTCAAGGCCCTGTGACACACTGAGCTCTTGGCCCTGGGCACACAGACTCCTGGTTTTCTTGACCTTTCAACTTACAGTGCCTCCCAAGGTCCAAGCCCTGCCTGGGACCACTAGGTTTAATATTATCTGGTGTCTTTAAAAGAAGGTGGCTGTGTAAAACAGACACCAGGGGATGAGCCCCCACTCTGCCCCCTGGGATGGTGGAAGGAGAGCAGAGGTGACTCCAACACCAGCTGAAGACCAATGTGGGGCCACCAGAAAATGGGTGAGAAGGCAAAACAGACCCTCCTTAGAGGCACTGAGGGAACACAGCCTGTCTAAGCCTTGTTTTCAGATGCAGTCAGCCTTGTGGGGCTCTGCAGAATCTTTGGAGCGGCAAGCCGCTGGGTTTGTGGTAACTTGACCTAGGAAACTCCTTCAGAGGCCTAAACCCTAGAATTCCTGGTGTGAAGGATCTGCAGCTACAGTGTGGGGGGAGCACCAGGACTCTCTGGGAACTCCAGCAGCCAGCTGGCCCTGACCCTGGGGTGGGGACCCCAGTGTGCTATGCCCTCTCTGGGTTCAGTGGCTCAGAAGTCAGACTTCAGGGTCCTCCTTTGTGAAAGGGAAGCATTTTTCCCTGGTGGAGAGACCTCTTCCTCCTTTCCCCATGCTGTTGTGTTTCTGCTTTGAGAGGGAGAGAGAGAGAGAGAGAGAGAGAGAGAGAGAGAGAGTTCTGCTGCCAGAAGTGACATCTTTAAACAAACACACCCTCCTTGTTGGAGTAGACAAAGGCAGATGGAGCAAAACAAAGTAGCAACCACCCACCTCCCTCCCGGTGCCCTGCTGTTTCTCCCAGGGCTGGGGCCAGAGAGCTCCTGTCTCACAGCCATGGAAATGACTGCTCTGCTCTTTAGTTCCCAAGGCTGAACTTAGGGAGAAAGTGACTCAGTTGGGGGGAGGGCAGGGCCCTCCGTAGGCCTCCCCTGGCCCTCTGCAGCCTGGGGGCTTTAGCTCTGCCTTCTTGAGGGCAGGGCAGGGTTGTATTGTCCCACAAGGAGTCTGTCCCTCCTTACGCATGACCCAGCTTCACCTCAGGAAATAGTTCCCTCTGAGGAGTGTCCCCAGACTTGATGGGACCTCTACTTTGGAACTGCAGTGATATAATGGCAGCCCTGAAACCTTGACCCTGGGTCAGAGGGCAAACAGAACAGCACTAGGATAGGTAATCCTAGGGGATGGGGGTGGGGGTTGAGGGAAGGCCTGGAGAGAGTGGAAGGCAAGGCTTTGAAGTCATGGGGAGAGTTGGGATGGTGGCGAGCCAAGGCAGAGCCTGCTCCATACAGTTACAGGAGCAGGTGGTGGCATCCAGGGCCCTGTGAGTCAGGCCAGCAGCTGGTCCCAGGACACCAGTGAAACTCCAGCCATTGTGTGCAGAGCCATTGAGACCTTACCTCAGTGAGTGGCCAGTGCTGCAAAGTGGACAGTGAGTTCCTAGCCACGGTGTATGGCAGGAGCAGAAAGGCATGTGACTCACTTGCACTATGCTGGATACTGCTCCTGAGTCTCCAAGCCTCCCACCCCACCCCACCCCTGCCCTGCCCCCGTCCCATCAGCTGGAGGCCAGGTCCCCACTGACACTTGTCCTGGTCTTGCAGGACATGTGGGCTCAGTGCAGACTCCCCAAGTTGAGGATCTCCTGAGAATGGCGTGCAGATTAGTAAGGTGAGGCCTATGGGGGAGGCCTTTGGGGCCTGTACAGGAAGTGGGGCTGGCTGCCTGTTCTCACTCCCATCCCTGGGCTTTCTGCCTAACTACCTGGGCATGCCATTCAGTGGAAATTCTCTACAGCTCTGAGCTATCCCCATCTGTCCTCCAAAGTATCCCAGCTCCAAGGGCCTGGCTGGTTGGGGGAGTGTGGCCGTGGCACACCTCCATAGCTCCTGCTGAGGGCTGGCCGCAGTGAAACTGGTGCAGTTTGCTTCCTTCCTGTTTGTAGGAGGGGGGTGGGTGGGAGGGGGGTGGGAGTCCTCTCCTGAACTTCCATTGAGATATACCTCCACGGTACCTCCCATGCCTCTGGGCAGAGGGTGCTGGTGCCCTACTGAGGAACAGGAAGAGGAAGCAGAAGAGAGAAATCATTTGCCACAGACTGGGGTTGAGCTGGTGGCAGAAGGACACAGGGCACAAAGGTGGCAGATATGTGTTCTCAAGCTGCCACGGTGTCACCAAGGCCTGTCTGCTGTTGAGCAGAACCTGTTTAGGGAACTTGTTGGGCACTCTCAGGCGGCTGTCCTCTCTGCCTTCCACCTTCCTGTTGACTCAGACGGGCCTCTCAGGCTCTCGTGGTATGAGAACCCACCCTTCAGAGGCTCTGCCTTTGGAGACGAGAAGGCCTATCGCCGACAATGTGTGGGTGGCCAACAGTGTACACACAACCCAGGCAGATGGGAGAAGCCTGGGTGCAGAGGGGTGACCGGATTAGAATGAGGGGATCTGGTGCAGCAGCAGTCTCAGTGTCTGGGAGTCCTGAGACTCATCAGAAATCGGGGGTCCTGGAGGGCTCCCCCAGGAAAGTTCCTGATCGCTACAGCCTGCGGCTCCCCAACTTACCTGCCCTGCTGCAGAGCTCAGAGATGCCCCACAGCCAGGACCAGGTTGGTTGGTCAGCAAGAGGCTCGGGATCCCTGCAGTGAGGACCTTCGGGCCATTCTACATTCAGCAGCCCTGCAGTACCCTGGGAAGAGCAGAGGCTGGCCCTGGGTGGGGCTGGCAGAAAGCAGAAGTGACGGTGTGTGGCTACCCGCCTATGCTATGCCTGCCGATCACCTGTCATGCAGGTTCTAGCAATCCTTTCTCTCAGAAGACTCATGGGACTTGGGGGGGGGGGCAGGGGATCACCTAGAGCAGCCTGGGAACTCAGTCACCGGTGGCTACCTTAGAGATGTGTGCATTTACACACACTTGCACACACTCAAGGGCACACATGCACACGTAAGAACCTGGGCACACAGAACAGTCAGCTCTCTTTCCTCTTGCTCTGGCTTGCTTACCACAATGGGGTGGAAAGGCAAATGTTTTTGTCCCTGCACTGTGGAGGAAGCTGAAGATCAGGCAGAGAGGAGTGACTCAGAGGAGATCATCCAGCCTGCCAGGCGAGGCTGGCCATGTGACCCCAGGTCAGGGAGGGCCAGCTTCTGGGGAGACAAAAGCAAGGCCGGCTTCTCCTTTATGGTTGTCAGCATGCACCTGGGATAGAGGTGGCCTCGAGGACTAACCACAGGCAGAGGGCGCCCCCAAGGGAGAAGGTGACCTTGGCGGGAGGTGACCACAGGGGGAGGTGACCATAGGAAGTAGGTGATTAGAGCGAGAAAGATATCTGTAGATGGTTGTCTTCTGGAGCAGGTAACCACAGGGGATGCTCTTGGGGTGAGAAAAGTAGCCACAGGGAGAAGTGGCCATGAGGTGAGGTGGCCACAGGGGAAGTGACCCTTGTGCCACAGAGCAGGATGGCAGTGACGGCCGGGGGAGAAGGGGCAGACAGCCTATGTTCTCCCTGTGTCAAGGCCCTGCGTGCCGTGCTGAGCAGCTGAGGAAATACTTCTGTGGGTAGCGCATGCTGCCTCTCCCAGTCTGCAGATGTTTGAGGCTACGTGACTACCATGGCCTGGAACCTAAGAGCTTCCAGCCCCTGGGCCCTTAGCCCTCCACCACTAGGGGGTGGTTTATGCACCTACGACCCAGGTGTCATTCCTTGCCCCTCCCCTGACACCCCTACCCACCCACCCAAGGCAAAAAAGAACCCAAGTTCCAACCATAACTGCCTAGTTGCTGAGGACAGGGCTGTGCTGGGGAGTGTGTTTGTGATAATGAGGGCAGTGGATGGCTCAGCTGCTCTGTAGGGGAAGCTGGCTGGGGCTCTTGTGGACTGAGAAGGCTGAGGAGGGAGCCGCTCAATCCAGAGACCAATGTGGACTTTCTCTTCCCACTCAGTGATAGCCTGCCTGTCCGGGCATGAGGAACTTTGAATTAAAACTGGTTCCTGCAGCCTTGGTGTCCTCAGCTGTCACAAAGGCTGTTTATGAGAGGCCCCTGTAGGGAACCAGGCAGTAGAAGGTCTGGGGAAGGCTGCTTCCTGCTCAGCCAGAGCATCCCCACCCACCCCCAACCCGCGCCCAGAGGAGCTTGCTGGTAAATTCTAGCGTCTGTGTCTGCTCAAGTTTGATTTTGACATGATGTCCACCCTTGAAAGTACACGGGAACCCATCTCTCAGCCATCTTTCCTGGGCCCCTGAGCCGGAGCTGGGCTGTGGGCTAGAGGGACAGGGTTGGGAAGGGAGGCTCCCTGCCTGAGTGGCATGCTATTAGCGACAAGGCCAGGCTAGATCTGAAGAAAGCTGCACTGTGAGATTTTGGCTACGGCTGCGTTGATTTGAGAGCATCAATAGGCCTGGTAGGCAAGGCCTGGAAAACACGGGCCACATCTGTACTGTACTAAGCATCAAGAACAGCTTTCTTGAGCCATGACTAGCTCCCAGGATAGCTTGATGCTACAGGAAAGGTCTCTGTTAACGGCCCGGGGCTCCCAGCTGGGCCTCCCCCACACTCCTGGGTGTAAACCAGCCCCTGGAAGCAGTTCCTTGTTGTTTCTACTGGGTGTAAGCAGTGGCCCCCTGCCCAGTGCTTACCCACTGACCCCCTGGGAGGGTTCTTGTTTAGAGACTGAGCCTGAGACCTGGAACACGGTAAGTGCAAGGACTCCGGTGGTCTTCCAGGTCTCTCTCTAGCCTTCTCCTGGTGGTCCGAATGGAGATTGATTCAGTGTTGCAGCAGAGCGGAACACCAGCAAAAGGTGGGGCTTTCTGACTTAGGGCCTTCTCGAAGCCTTTAATAATCTTCCAGGCAAGAGCTGCGGCCTGACTGAGCGGATGGCTCACACAGTTAAATGCGTGCGCTGCACCAGGGCTTGAGTTTGAGCTCTGGCACATGCGCACTAAAAAGATGGCCGTGGAAGCATGGAAGCTGTAATCCCCGCTCTAGGGAGACAGAGACAGCGAACCCCTGGGGCTTGTTGGCCTACTGGTCTAGCCAAAGCAACATGCTCCAGTAAAGTGATGAACGGTTTAGCCTGACACCTGATGCCAACCTCTGGCCTCCATACTCCCCTCTCCCCACACTCCCATATACATAAGCCATGGCGTTCAAAGCCTGCTCTTGGAACATTTGAACAGCAAGTTTGAAGTGGCCCTGGACACTGTCAACTGTAACCATGACAGGCAGCCCAGGAGGAAGGGCAGAATCTTGAGGCCGCAGTTTGGATTCCCGGATCTTTTGATTTTGCATTCCAGCGCAGGAACTACGGTGGGCAAACCACGCGGGGGTGGGGGTGGGGGTGGGTGCGAGGTGACCAGAGAAGACAAATGAATTTGGTTCCTGAGGAGTAGAACTCCTCCTCTTTCTTCATTCAGCTCCTCTCAGTTCTATACGGGCTGTTGAGCCAGCCTGCTGTACCACGATGACAGAAATGACCCTGAGTGCCAAGTCCGAGTCTCTGCTAACTACAGGGAGGAGCAAGGACAGGTGTGCTGTGTGCACAGGTCTTCGGCTCACTTTGTCTCTCCGGAGGGCCTTTCATACCCTTCCTCTTTCTTTATTACCCATCTATCTTAAAGCACAGACAAAGGCGGCAGCAGTTCGACCTTCACACAGCGCAATTGAGGACAAGAGCAGCCGACCATGCTGGGGACAGCACAGAACCACTGCATTGAGGGAGCTGTGATCAGTCAAGCTTCTCTCCCCTCTTTTAACTACTCCCTAGTGTCTGGTCACTTAATGTGCACGCATCCGTACATGTTTATGTGTGTGCAAGAACTTACGCACCTATGGAGGTCAGAGATCAACCTTGGCTATATTGCTCCTTAGGAGGAACCCATCTTGGTTTTGGAGACAGGTCTCTCACTGACCTGGAATTGGGCTAAACCGATTAGCAGGGAGTTTCGGGGACCCTCCTGTCTTTGCCACCTCAGAACTGGGATTACAAACACATGCCACTATTTTTGTACGTCTCCCTCCCCCCACAGTCTTTGGGGCACAAACTAAGTTCCTTACGTTTGCATGCCAAGCACTTTACCAACTGAGCCGTCTCCCTAGGCCACATCTGGTTTTAATTATCCAGGTGTGGACTGGTCCAGTTTTAGCTTCTTATCCGTCAGCTGCTCTGGAGTTTGCCCTTAATCTTTCCAGACATGGTGTGTGGAAACAGAAGAAATGCTGGCTTCTGCCCTTATCCCACTCCATCTTCTGGGCTAGCTTCTTCATTCTGGGCTAGCCTCTTCACGCTACCCACCTCTGCAGAGTCCTGCCTTTCTCTTGCCCACACATATGCTGGGCAGAAGTGGGCCTCACTGAGGGGGTCCTTTAGGCAAGGCTGGCTTTCTGGGGTTCCTATGATATCAGGGAACTGTACCTGTGCTGCGAACCAGCCGTACTGTGGCATCTGTGACATTTTTAGCACGGACTCTTGGTCTCGACTTCCTGGGCTCTTGTAAAATTCAAGACTTGTGGCATCTTCCACAGAGGCCCCGGGACTCCTCACCTGTGTTAGTCACAACACGTCCGGTTCTCCGGGAGTACAGCGTCAACAGGCTATGTATTTTATTTGCCATAAGGGGCAGTTGCATGTGATTATAGAGACAGAATCAGCTACCTGGAGACCTAGGAGAGCTTTCTTGGGTGGGTCTAGTCCAAGTCTGAAGAGAAACAAGCAGGATGCTCCAGTCTGAAGGACTCCCAGGCAGGGATCTACCTAGGGCCCCAGCAGATTGAAGGAGCCCCTCATGTTGGGGAAACATGTCCTCTCTCTGCCACCAACTTCAAGCCCATCTAAACTCACATCACGCCCCCAAAGCAATGCCTACCCAAGCAGGTACTTCCTGGCTCAGGTACGGTTCCCATCACAGGACTTTATCAGCAGGGCTGTGGCTCAGTGTGACGGTGACAGTGATGGCTACCACCAGGTCACACAAGACTCTGATTTCCAGTCTGCTCCATCTTGGATCCCTTTGAAGAGGGACGTTACTCTGTCTTATGAGAAAACCCAACACCACCCTAGGGAAATGCCATGTACCGTGTGGCAGAGGCTGAGCCACCACCATCAGCCATGATACACTGAAGTCTCCAGGCAACAGTCATATGAAACACTTCATAGAAATGTGTTCCCAACCCAGCCACATGCAACGCTGGCTGACTCCTTGACTGCATGCTCATGCTAGCCCCTGAGTAGTCTGGCCAACTGAGCTGGTGGCTGCCAGAGTCAGAGCACTGCAGTTAATAAGCTTGGAGAGATTTGCTATACCACCCATGAGAGAGGTTCCCCTTTTCCCTCTCTCTCTCTCTCTCTCTCTCTCTCTCTCTCTCTCTCTCTCTCTCTCTCCTTTTTCTGCTCTCTCCCCCACTGCCATTGTGTGGAGGAAGGGCAGTAGTGTTTGCTAAATATCTCCCTTTTTACACACTCCCTAACCTCCCTTGTGATTAGATTGGGATCACATGACCAACCATGGCCAATGAGCTCTGAGCAGAAGTAATACATGTGCCTTCTTGCCAAAATATTCTTGGACTACACTCTTTTACTCCCCCTGTGGGCCTCTGGAAAGTATGTCTGTGTGGTAGTATCACAAATAGGAGGACCAAGATTCTTTCGTCCCCAGTGTAGAAAAGACTGACCTGTCCATATGGCCCTTTGGAGTGCACTTAGCAGCATGGAGCCCTAGGGTTGGAGGTGTTGGTTACTGAATCACTACCCAGGCTATCCTGACTGATCCACAGTGGATTACAGTGGTCACCAAAGCTCGCTGGTACCCGAGGCCCATAGGAGATGTTTCATCAGGAGAACAGGCTCAAACAGTCTTTAAGATGCTGTCTCAAAGCTCTGGGAGGAAGCTGGCTGTGCCAAAGAGCCATTGCATCCCTGCATTGTGATGGACGGGGTGTGTGCATGAGATAGGAGCCGGGTGGGAGACAGGTGAGTGACAGGCCCCTGGGCCCCTGCCACACCTCGTGCACTCAGGAGGGAAGGCAGAGCCAAGCTTTATACCATGAGCACAGGGTACTCTCTCCAGCAGGTGACCCTGTTCTAGAAGGTTCTGATAGACTCAGAATTCCAGGCCAAGTTCCTACTGAAGACATTATTCTGAGTCAGTCTGAAGTGAGTCCCCATGTGCCTACTGTTAAATACACAACACACAACACACACGGTATAAGATTTATTGTAGAAGCATGGAGAGAGAAGCAAGGGGGGGGGGTGCCCCAGAGGGACAGAGAGAAGGACAGACAGACAGACAGACAGACAGACAGACAGACACAGACACACACACACACACGAAGTAAGAGAGCAACTGAAGGCAAGTTTGGTTTTTTTATCCTGGGCCCCTAATGGCAGTGGCAGGTGATGAGGAGGCAGGCCCATTATATCCCAACACCCCGGAGGGAGCACTGACCTCTCGCACTGACCTCTCTCTGACCATGTTGTGGTCCATGAGGCTGTGAAGACAAACAGTACTGAGTCCCTGCTCTGACTTCCTTGGTACCCAGCCAACAGGAAACCCAAGTAACCTAGGACAGGGGAGGTAAAATTGGGATGTGATGAATAAAGTAATGGGTCTTTTGGGCCAGACCATAGTACCCGGTTATTAGTCAGATGTCGTCTGGGAAGGTGTGAGTCTCACCTGCTGACAGTCAGCGCTAGGTAAAGGGGATGAGCCTCCAGTGTCTGGCTGGGCAGACTCAGTCAGTAGAGACCCTGAGAGCAGTCACCAGGCTTCTGCTAGTGACGAAACTTGGCCTTTCGACTTCTGCTGTCTCCCACCCACCAGCCTGCCCTCAGCCAGACCGTACAAATAAGCAGATCTCATCTCCTATCATTCGGACGTGCAGTCTAGGTGTCCTAGGTGTCAGCAATTGTGGCATCCACACACCCAACCAACCAGGGATGGAGAATGCAATCGGGCTGCTGTGGCCACGCGCTCGAGTGCGGACTTTGTTTCCTCATAACTGTACTGAACAACGCAGGCGGACAACTGCCTTGCCGCTGACGCTGTGTGGAGCGAGCTTCAGAGCGCATGGGTTGGCGGGTGTGGGTCATGAACAAACCCTGCTGTTTTGCATGTATGACTTGGGCATCCGGCTGGTGGAGTCCAAGTATATGAAGCCACTCACAGGTGGGGAAGGCCTCCTATGGCAAGAGGATCATTCCTCTGGAGCTCCCTGCGTTTAGTCTGCACTCCAAGGGGTAAGGGCTTGCCACTGTCTTTTTGCTAGAAGCCATAGCTGCTGGCAGGGTCTCCTACTATTAGACTCTGAGGCTCACAGGCCAGCACTCACACCCCACGCCTTGTCAGACCTGACTCCCTCAGTTACCCCATCTGCACCCAAGTCCTCCATAAGGGCCCTTCAGTATGACAAAACAGTGCCCTACCTGCCTCTCTTCCAGTCCCCCACCTCTCACAGACCAACTGCCACAGAGGGGACTTCCCAGGCCTTTGAAAGCTGTTGACATCTGCAAACAACTTCTTTCTCCCTCTATTGTCCTGGTGTCTAATGGAGACTTTTAACCAAAGGATCCAACCAGAATCTTAGAAACAGTTCTTGGCTCTCTTCCCGCTGAAGGCTGTTCTCCATAGCAGCTATGCAGAAGGGCTCGGGAGGAAACAGGAAATCCAACATCTTTCATGTTCCTCCAGGAGGAGAGCAGAGGCGTCCACGGGGCGGGGCATGGGATGCAGGATGGCAGGGGTTTCTATCCTGTGCCCTGGGGACTGTGCTCCTATCCAAACTGGGATGAAGCCAGCCCAGATCTGACTTGGGAAAGCCCCTGGGGGGATTTCCTGTTACATCCTGACATGTGTTTCCTGGGGGAGGAAGTCCAGTGCTTCTTTCTAGAGGGAGTCCCCTTCCTAGGGACACCTCACCCACCTCCCCAAACTGGTCACTATGGAGACCGTTTTGTGGAGGCAGGGCCAGTTCCGCTTGACTTCCCTGGGCCCTGAGGCCAGTTTTGGGTGAGGGCTAAGGGAGCAGAGCATCCTGACTTGCTGAGAGGTTTGAGGTTTGTTCATGACAAAGTGTGCCTTTGTCCTGATTTTGAACAGTATTGTGCTAAAATATTGTTGAACTTGATTAATGAGGGTTGAGTATACTCATATTTTGTCTGAAGCAAATGTCAGGTCTCTTCTTGCCCTCTGGGGCAACATAGAGCAGAGTATGGAATCTATGGCATCCACCCTGTGAGTAACTTTGGGGTGTCTCTGACTTCATGGCCACTGGGAGACAAGGACATGAGACACATGAGGACCCTGAGCTCATTGGGACTGTGCTTGAGGGTGTCACAGTGGCTTCTGAACCCCATTGAGGTCAACACCGGATAGCCCCAGCATCAGCCTAGTGACTGCAAGGACCTGGCCATGTAGCAGGCTGGGACAGCTTGGTGGCTCAGCAGCTGTGGGACAGAAAGCGGCTCCCAGGTCTGGATGTCACAGCCTATATTTCTGAGATAGGGGAAGACTGAGGGCTGGGTTACACCCTCACAGAGGGCACCTGGGCCCAGCCTGGGTAGAGGTCCAGAAGATGCCATTCAAAAGGCCCATAGGGCAGAACCCCAACCTGGTCCCAGGTCCCTAGTTAATAAAGCCTCATGTGGTATGAAGGCGCTCTGCCAACTAGCTTCACACAGTAGATGGGCTCCAGGTACCTGAAGGGAACTCTCCTGTCTTGCTGGGATGCAGCCCCCACAGCCTGGCTTAGCCTGAAAAAAAAAAAAAAAAAAAACCCTTAACCCGGGAGGCCCAGCTCTCCACAACTTAGCTCCCTCAGTCAGGAAAGTCCCTGGCAGGGCCCTAGGAGAACCAGGCACCAGGCCAGCAGAGTTAGACATGGCTGGAGTGGGTGGGGCTGTGCATGCACACACCCCACCACACCAACTCCGCAGTCAGATAAACGCCACTAACACACAACTGGGAACACACGCCACAGACACACACCACAGACACACAAAGTTCACAGACATACACATTCTACACACATACACACACGCACACACAAACACAAACACACACCAGGGGAACATACACAACCACATAGCACATTAACACACCAGCAGGCATACTTGCACACTGAACATACAACAGATTCACGAGCTCACATCATGCGCGTGCACGCACACACACACACACACACACACACACATGCTCATATCCCACACACTTATACGCACAAGGGCAGGGTGCCTCCTACACTGCCGTCACAGCACATGCACTCCACTCACACCCAGGACAGGCTTTTGACCACACCCGAGCCAAGCTTCTACAGGTCTCACTGTGGGCCCAGGCGGCCCTGCTCCCTTCCTCTCGAGGTGGTGGAGGCAGTACCCAGCTCTTCGTGGAAGACCCTGGGACATGTGCCAGGCCTCTGTGACGCAGCCGGGGGGACAGTAGCGGGTGGATAGACGCAGACTCACTGTGGGCTCCTTTCAAGTCAGGAAAAGACAAAACTCCAGCTAAACCTGGAGAGGCCAGGCACTCACCCTAAAACGCACAGCACGGGAAGGCCTTCAGCACACTCTACTGCTGGCTTTGTGCCCTCCTAGACATGGGCTGGGTAGTCATTCTCTCATCCGCTCTGGGTTCTGCTTGCTTCCCAGGGCTGCACTGGGAAGGTAGTGAGCACCCTGTCTGCACTGCAGGTGGCTGCTGTGCAGCCAGCCTGTCCCTGTCCCCACCTTCCAGACCATCTAGAAGAGAGACCTGGGGACCATGCCTTCCCCTCCCAGAAGCCCCTCCCAGCCGCTCCAGGCCTCACACACTGCCTCAATCATGCTATTCTAGGCTAGTCCTCTTTCCTTTCCAATGGTCTAAGTCTCTCCTTTCCTACCTGTTACTTCCCTTGCACTTATAGCCTCCCCGGGGTGGCTGCTCTCTCCCAGTGGCCCCAGGGACACCCTCTCTCCCCATGGACTTATCCCCCCCACCTCCACTGAAAGAGGTCAAGCTGACAGCCTGCTTAGCACATATAAAATCCTGCAATGTTTTACCCTATGGTCCATGATGGATGGGTCACGTGTGGACGTGAAAACCTCATGGCTGGACGCAGAGGGAAAAAGGACGCTGGAAAAGTTAGGCAGGGGCTTTGCTAGAGGGTGACGGAGAGGTCACATGTGAAGGGGTTGCTGTCATTCCTGTCATGACCAGCCCAGCCTGTTTATGCTGTTTCTAGCACCTTCTTTCACCAGCGTCTCCTGGGTTATTGGTGGCTGAAGTGGGACATGATTCAGAGTGAGGGCCAGTGAGGCTCCAGCGTGAAGACCACAGCTGTTCAGAGAGGGCTCTGGGCCACTCCCCAGCGTCTCTCACAGATCCTATGATTTACACCGCTGATTGCAAAAATGGCTGCCATGGTGTTGCTTACCACGGCCACTCACAATGGGAAGAGCACCCAGCTCCTTGAGGGAAGCTGACATGCCCCATGTCTTGGCCAGAACCGAGTCCTGAGCTCTTTCCTCTCCAGCCATCACTAAAGGTGAGGGAATCACATGGTTAGGGTGACTAGCCAGGAGCTGGACTCTGCTCCCTGTTCCATCCATTAACACATCCCACCTCCCGGTCAGATGGAGTTGTCTGAGGGGAAGGAGCAGGAGAATGGAAGATGTGGGTGGGTCCAGTCTGTCACATCCCTGGGCACACAGAAGGTAGCCTCTTGGGGTCCCTCTGCTCGCCACCTTATATTGGCTATGAAACCTTATAATGCCCTGGCTTTTGCCCCACCCCAGCCAGCAGTTTGTCCCAGAACATCAGAATAGAAATATCATAAGTGATTAGCACCAGGTGACAAAGAGCTGTTTAGATAACATTTTAAGAAAGAAGGGGACAGAGCTCCAAGACCCATCTTTTTCTCAATGCAAATGGCCAGTCAGCACAGAACAACAACTCGGAGAGCCCAGAGCCCTGAGGGCCACCTCAGCACCCAGGGAAGACACTATCTATAACCTCAAAACTGAAGCCAGGGGAGAGCCTTTACTGTGACACATGTGGCTTTGTGACAGTTTGCCTGTGACAGAGCCAAGAGACGAGGCAAGCTGGCCCACAACGTCTCCACTCCCAGCTCAGTTTCTTAAACTGCGGAGCTCAGCTCGATATGGCCAAGAACTGGATACGAAGTTCTCCACAACCTGGCAACAGTAGAAGGCTCCTGGACACTCGGTGACCAAAGGTCGACTTGGACTCAAACACAGGAGGAATCTAAGGGGCTACCGGCAGCGCCTGCCTGTGTTATACCACTGCAGCTTTGGTCCCGGACAAACTGTGCTATGGAACAGGGTGCTTTTAATGTGCACATCAAGGTGTCTGCCTTCCAAGAAACAATTATAGGAAACAAGGATGTCCAGCATCTCCCTACCATCACTCCGCGGCCTGTGCGTTTACGTCAGTGCATTGTTTGAGCTGGATTGGGATAGAATGTTTGATTCTTACAAACTGCTCTCTGGGTTGCCGGTCTGAGTTTGCGAAATGTTCTTAAGTAAATTCTGACTTGGAATTAGGACAGGATCTCCAGTGGTGCCTAAAATGGCCTGAAACGTACTCCTGTCATTTTGTTCTATGTGTCTCTAGGAGGCAGTACTCTAAGCATTGATGGATAGCAAAAAAAAGTATCGATCGGCTCCTAAAAACACTGATGAAGTTCCATTGCCTGTCAAACCAAACATTCAACTATGATTTAATGCATTATGTACCATATTTTTCAGACCATAAGACACACTTCCCCCCCAAAAGTGGGGAGGGACTAGGGTGTGCCTTATGGTCCAATTGTTGTTTTTACTCTTTTCTTGTTTTACTGCTCTAAACACTGGGTGCGACTTATGGTCAGGTGCATCTTATAGTCCAAAAAATACGGTAGCTGTAAATAATCACATTCATCTCACTATGCAAATCTGCCTTTTGTTTTCCACAATTGCTTAATCAGATATACAGTGAAAAATTACTTTAAAATAAATTCCTTCATGACTAATTCCCAGTAAGTGTTTGACTTACGTACCTATTTTCAATGCTTACATAAGCTGGGGTATTATAAAAATTTCTCCAGTTGGAAAGTGACTACCCTTTTCCTAAAGGCCATCACTCTGGGGGACGCTTTCTACCATGAGAGCAATATCTACCTGTTCCCTGTCCCTAGCCTAGACAACACCCCCAGACCTGCCTGTCTAGGGGTCACCATGGCAAAAGACTTTGCACTGCTTTGGCTCTACATATTCTGTCTCGTCCTCCCCTGGGTGCCCCTTGCCTAGGTGGGGACACCCAGCAGAGCAGATGAAACTCCAACTGGGTAGTGAGGCCCTCAAGGCAGCCAACTTTAAGGCAAAGCCACCAAGTTCATGCTATGTCCCCATTCTGACAAAGACCGAAGCCGATTCTTCCCAGGAGATCAATGTCCACCCAAGGAGGCCTTGCTTTCCAAATGTCTACATTGGCTCACCCATGTCTGGTCACCACTCAGTGGCCCTGCTTTGCCTTGTGGCTCTGGTGGCTGTCTATGATGACCACAGGCCAGGTCTGAAGACAATCCCTGAGCCACAGTCCATCAAAGGCATTGGCAATGTGGTCTGGAAGAACACAGACTTGCTCAGGTGGAGGAGAGGTGTGGCAGGCAGGAGGGGACGGTAGAGGGCAGAACATTTAGGGATGACAGAGTGAAGCTTGAAAAATACAAGTGCCTGGGGCTAGGAAACAGGCCAGAGGCTTACAGAGGCTATTGGATAGGTGTGGTATCTGTCTGTGGGGTTATAACCGTGTGAGGAAACTTGGCCACTTACTGTTCAGTGTCAAAGACATGGATACCTTTAATTGGCCCCAGACCTAAGGCAAGAAATGCCTAGATGTTCTTAACCTTGTGTACACAGAGTCGTTGCCCCCATGTGGCTTGGGGACTATTGTCAGGGTCAGGGCTTGTTCTTAGCTACCCAGGAGCACAGTGGGGCCAGCCTAGTGGGGAAGGTCAACTTAGCATCTCTCACCCTGCACACCACACTCATTGGTGGTACCTTGCCTCCTCACCAACACCTTCCATGAGTCTTTTGTACCCTCCACCCACCCATTCATCCATCCACCCACCCACCTGCCCATCAATCCATCCATCCATCCATCCATCCATCCATCCATCCATCCATCCATCCAACCATACATACATACACTCAACTATCTATCTATCTATCCATCCATCTATCTATCTTCTATCTATCTATCCACCCCCACCCACACACCCATCCATCCATTTATCTGCCCATCCATCCACCCATCTACCCATCCATCCATCCCAAGGGTCAGTGGCTGGGACAATGAGCCACTGAGAAGTGAGCTGGATCAGCATGCAACTTCCTAGTTAACCCTTTACTTGTCTTCACTATTTCTGCTGTCTGTGAGTTCCATAATTCCTCAACATCCACCAGAAGAGATGTGATAAATCCAGGTGGCTCTAGGCCTCTGGGTTCTAGATGCTATTTGTCATCTTAGCTGACCTTGCCTGTGGTGACAAAAAGGCTCCACTGTCCTCAGCTGGTTCTGGAAAGTGAAGAATTGTTGGATCACTCTTGTCTCTCTCTCATTCTGCATCCAGTATAGATAAGACCACCAGAATGAGACCTCCTGCAGGTCCCTTTAGCTGTCCCCATAAATCTCTCCCCATACAATGCTTGAGTTAGTCCCGGAATGAAATAGAGCCTGCCTCTCTGGCTGACATTTCACCACCTCAGTGGGGCTAGAGCAGAGATACTAAAGGACCTGCCCAATCCCTGCATGATTGGCATTCTGCTGACGTGCCTAGCACCTCCCTCCTGTACATCCACTCCTGGCTAGCAATCCCTTGATAGCCCTCACCCTGCTGCCTGCTGCTTCCTTCTCCCCCCACCCAGTTGACACCCCATCTTTATTCAGCTGCTGGGAGGATGTTTGGGGACTCTCCATCCTGCCTGTAGTGCCGTGCCAGTCTGTGTGTGACAGGAACGTGGTCCACGTCTGTGCTGGTGGGGGTGGGCTGGAGCTCGTGTCTGTACCATTGAGTGATGCCGTGCAATGCAGACGCACTGAGCACATAGAATCCACGAAGGAAGGAAGGAGTGGGATGGGACGGGCTTTGCTTTGCTGAGCAGCTGAGCCAGCCTGTCCCCTTCCTGTTCCTGCAGCTGTAACTCACCTTCAGGGGGGCCATGAAGCTGTCCATGTGCCCTGCACTGCTTGGCAGTTGCACTCTCAACCTGCAGCCTGCAGCAACTTTACCTGTGGGTTCCCGGGGATGGGCAGGAGGGACAATGTTCTCATTGTGCTGTGGGGCAAGGAGTGTGAAAAAACAAAACAAAACAAAACAGCTCCACCATGGGTTGGGCTCTCCCCATTGAGTCCTAATTGAGAAAATGCCTTACAGCTGGATCTCATGGAGGCATCTTTTCAGCTGAGGCTCCCTCCTCTCCGATGAGTCTAGCTTGTGTCCAGTTGCCACAAAAGCAGCCAGTACAGGGGTGGATGTGGGAATGTGACCAGAGAGGGACCAGTTCAGGCTAGTGACATGGCAAAGGGCTGTACGCGGTTGCTGCCTCTACTACTCTAAAAGCTCTGCAGAGGTGTGGGCTGTGGGAAGGGCTGAGAGGCCAGGTCTGAGCACCTGGGGGATTCTGGGGCCACCCCTTGGATGTGACCAGCTCTGATGACCTTGACTCACCAGATGGGAAACTGATGGGCTGGTGTCAGGATGTAAGGGACTTGTACTGGATAGTTTTTATGTCAACTTGACACAGGTGAGAGCCATTTTGAAAGATGGAACCTCAATTGAGAAAAATGCCCCCACCTGATTGGCCTGAGAGCAAGCCTGTGGTGCATTTTCTTAACTAGTGATTGATATGGGAGATCCCCCAGCCCGCTGGGGGTGGGGGGGAGGGCGGGTCATGCTATTCGTGGGCAGGTGGTCCTGGGTCATATAAGAAATCACAATGAGAAAACCAGGGGAGTAAGCAGCATTGGTCCGCGGCTTCTGTTTCAGTTCCTGTCCCCAGGTTTTTGCCTTGAGCCCCTACCCTGACTTCCCTCGGTGATGGGTGTGACCTGAGAGTTGTAAGCTGCCTTAAGTCTTTTCCTCCCCAAGTTGGCTTTACCATGGTGTTTATCACAGCAATAGAAACCCTAAGAGGGAGTTCACTATGGTGACTGACAGCCACATTAAGGGACATGCCTATACCTGTGTGTTCATAAACAGTTATCACATGCACAACTGAATCAGAGGACTGAGCCCTGAATGTGTCCCTGAGGTGCTGGGGGCCATTTGTCCTTCCCAATCAAGGAGGCTGCTGACTCTGGAAGGCTGACAACTCCCCACATAGCCTCCTAACTGCTTGGTATCATTGTCTGCCATTGTACTGCCTGCTGGGATCCCATATAGTTGGGAGGGTCCCTGCCCATCTCTAAAAACCCTGGGGAAACCAATCCCCGCACTCCCTCCTCCAGGTCTGTCCTTTTCCAGCGGTGAGGAGGGAGGGGCTGGGTGGTTATCTTCAGTGTCTGTATCCCAGCCTTGCCTTGTGCTGCTGGGCTGAGGGCATGCTTGTCTTTTGATGAGCGACGAGAGACTCCCTTTGGAGACCCCTTGGATTAGAACCCTTGGCCTTTGAGCTCCTGCAGATTCCATGGAGCCAAAGCTCCCACCCAGACCCCTCATCCTCCTTGAGTGCTCACATTGTATATATGCCACCACCCTTCCTGTGTTCCGGGGGCTACTCATGTGGATATTTGACAAGCCTGTGGTCCACTCACTTCAGCAGTGAAGCCACCCCTCTCTGCTCCACCATACCCCTTGCAGCTCTGCTGCTGGCATGTGAAGTTCCAGCTCCCTCCCCACTCCTCGACGGTCAACCAAGAGTCACTGTTCCTGATCTCTGGTGGACCATATGAAGGCTCTATCCCTTTGAATGGGTCTGTGTACAGGTTATGCCAGATACTCCTGACCTGAGTGGCAGGGCTGACCCTGGCATTGCCAGTAATTGTGGGTTCCTAAGGGCTGAGATGACAGCAGAAGAGGACCCCAGGACCTAGTGCAGTCAGGTCAGCCAGCCATGTCAGGCCAGTGGCTGGGGAAAGGAGCATGGCTGCTGCTGCTGCTGCTGCTGCTGCTGCTGCTGCTGCTGCTGCTGGTGGTGGTGGTGGTGGTGGTACTGTTGCTGTTGCTGCTGCTGCTGCCGGTGGTGGTACTGTTGCTGCTGCTGCTGCTGCTGCTGTTGCTATTGCTGCTGCTGCTGCTGCTGCTGCTGCTGCTGCTAAGGAGAAAAAGAATAGGGTTTTGAAGTTCTGTCAGAGACAGCACAGTAGGGCCCAACTCAGGGTATATGGTGAACCCTCAAAGCCGCTACCCTCCTGGCCGCCTCTTCTCTGGCTCTCACTGCTGAACACCAGCTTTGGACCCTGCCCAGCTTTGGAGTCCTGTTGCCTGCTAGAGACCAACTCATATTACTGTTCCACCTGAAAAGCTGTCGAGGAAGTGCTGCGGGCGCCCCTTGGAGCCTTGCCTTTTCAGGGTGTCTTTACATGACTGTGTGACAGACACACAGAGGAGGGACCATGAGTTCCTGGAGAAGTGGAGGTGCATCAAGCTGCCTGGCTCAGAGCGTGGGCTGGCAGGTCAACTGCCCTATGGCTTGCCTTTGCTACTTTGTGGGTTCCTTTTTTTTTTCCCAACCATTATCCCCCGTCCCAGCTTCATCCCCTGTCACTAGATAGAAGAGAAAGAAGGATGGGGGAGGAGAGAGAGAGAGAGAGAGAGAGAGAGAGAGAGAGAGAGAGAGAGAGAGAGACCCTTGAATCTTCTTTCTTCTTGTTTCTTCTTTGAGCATGACTACTAAAAAAAAAAAAAAAAAAAAAAAATGCAGCCAATCTCCCTGAATGACCAACAACCACCAACCCTGCCTATCAGGGCTTTAGCATTTATATACCCTCTGAAAAGTTCCCAGAATTCCAAAGGTAGCTGGCAAAACCACGCCTCTGCTGGAGCATGAGTCAAATCATAGTCAGCTGCAGCAAAACAGCCTCATATCCCCATACCTGGGATCAAAGCAAAAGCATAGTCTTATAATATTTCTGGATATATATATAAAACAAAGATTCCAGAATTACTGTCGCTATACCTCCTCACCTGGTTCTGGGCCTCAGCAGCAAGAAGAAGGCTTTGGAAACTTCAGAGCTAGTCCTCCCCCCACATGATAAAAGGGTTAGAAGCAAGGAGCTGAGAAGGGAGTGCCTGGGAACCCTAGGCTTGAAACTGGGTCTACACTTCCAGTCCGAGGGTGCAGGGAGCTCTGTAGGGGACAGAAGCCAGCCAGCCCAGCTACTGTGGGGCTGGGGAGAAACATATGCTCAACCACTATCCCTCTTCAGACGGTAGCCAGCCCAGGCAGGTTGGGCCTCAGCCACAGGCCTGCCAGGACAGTTATCAATTCGGCTTCAGCGTCAACATTCCGTCCTCAGCCTTATGTTTCTCCAGCTGGAACCCAGCAGGAATGGTGGGTTCCTGGCTCCTGGGGGTGGGAGTGAGGGAAGGGTTGGGGGGGACGAGAAACAGGACAACTGCATCTCCAATCCCATTTAACTGGAGGCAGAAGCCTGGTGGGAGGGATCAGGGGGAGGGTAAAGGCCGCCTCTGGAAGCAGAAACACTGGAAGCCTTGGATGCTGCTGCTGCTGCTGCTGTTGCCATGGCAATGCTGGCTGGCGGGAGTAGAGGGCAGGTGGACCAGGAGCTGCCACTCAGCCTGGTTGTCAAGTCTTCTGAAGGCTCTCAACCCTACATCCCTCCTTCCTTTACCCCTTTCAGTTCCCAATGGTGTCTGTGAACTGCACCACCACCACCTCTGCTTCCCCTGTGGAGTGTCTAAAACACCCAAAGTAGGACCCCAGGCCAGAGGCCAATCAAAGCCTCCTAACCTAGGGCTGATCCTACCCTCAGCCTCAGGCCATTCCAGAGGCCACAGGGGTCAACATGAGTTCCATACTGCTCCAGACTGAGGCCCGTATCTATATGGCTGCCCCTCAGAAGAGACACCATTCCTTTCATCAGGAAAAGGCTGAGTAAGTTGGGGCACCATACACAGAGCCTCTTACCAAGGAAATGGTGGGATCTCCTGCATTCAGCTGTGCTTGAAACAACAGTGTCTCTGGACCTCCAGTTACGTGAGGTCACACTTGACCCTTTCTTGCTAAAACCAGTTTGAGTTTTTTGGGTGTACAGGATGTGCATGCTGGGCTCCAGCCTGTCGCTTCTAATCCAGCAGGCTTGCAGGATGGGTTCCCTTTTAAATAAAATTATGTCTCTTCCAGGAAGTAAGCGATCCCATTGCATTGTGGGACCTTGTGTCACTTCCCTTCCTCAGCCATGTGACACAGCCATGGCTGAGGTGTGAAGATTTGGCTCTTTGATGCTTAGAGGAGAGACCGGATGGTTGGACCTTGCAGAGAGGAGGGGCTGATGGTTCAACCTCAGCCTCTACTGATGAGGAGGAGGCTGCAAAAATCTAAAGCTGGTGGCCTTCCACTCAGAGGGCAATAAATATCATCAGGCCCTGAAACCAGCACCATCCCCCACCCCCCAACCTCCTGTTCTTACCCCCTCATTTCCCCACCTCCTCCACCCCTGTCTGAGGTTCCCCTACCTGAAGCAGCAGGGGTGCCCACAGCATGAGCGTGCAGGAGTCCCTGTCTCAACCACATCCAACACTTCCAGGAGACTCCCAGTATGGGAGGAGCAGATGATTAAGACCGGGGACACAGGGACTGTGACCTAGAGCCCCATATTCCATCTAGGCCTCAGAGGGTGTCAAGGGTGTGTTCTTAGTAGACAAGGCTGCGAGCCAGGCTAGTCTTGTTTTTGTTTTTTCTTTTTTTTGGGGGGGGGTGGTTCGAGACAGGGTGTCTCTGTGTAGCCTTGGCCATCCTGGACTCACTTTGTAGACCAGGCTGGCCTCGAACTCACAGCGATCTGCCTGCCTCTGCCTCCCGAGTGCTGGGATTAAAGGCGTGCGCCACCATGCCCGGCTCCGAGCCAGGCTAGTCTTAACCAGGCCAAGGAGAGTGTCTGCGGGGCCCCAAGCTTCTGGTGAGTGGCTTTCGGCTCCAAACAGACCCATGCATCCTATTAGAGTGACCTCTCCCTAGGAATGCTGTGGCCACTGATGCTAGTACAACAGGCATGTCGCTGTGTGCCAGGCTCTGTGCTGGTACTGAAGACAAAGAAAAAAGTGGTGTCCATTTCAAGTATGTGGCAGTTCCTCAGGGCTGGTGGCTTGACTCACCCAAGCACGCTTTGACAGAGGAAGTATTTGGGGGTGCCTTTGGATTCCCGCACTACACTGGCACTAGCTGGTTATTGTGACAGGGCCAGTAAAGACCATCAGTGTGGATGAGAGTGTCCCTAAGGTGAGCAGATCCCAGAGGTCCCTCTCCTAGAGTGACCCTAAAACAAAGTATCTTCTGGACAAGCTCAGCTGCCACCAGATCAGGACCCCACAATGCACAGTGTGCCATGAGCTTTGGGGAGGTGCACCCTGGGGCCTCTGGGGACAAGGACAGCCCACGGGAGCCTTGAGTTGTCCTGTAAGCCTTTATCACCCTTCACACAGGCTTTGCTGCGATAACGATAGAGATCACAGTGTCCCCAAGGTCACTGGGAACACTAAGCAGTGGTGGGTGCTCAAGTCAAGTTCCTTTGTACTTTTCTGGTCTGACCTCCAGGCAGCTGGTCTTCACCAGGCGCAGCTCCCAAACCAAGTGGTGCTAGCCTCCAATCCCTCGTTTATTGTGGCACTCCTGGAGTTGCAGGTTCCAGGCTCAGGGCAAAGCAAAACCAAAGGCTCCTTATGCTTGGGATAGCCCAAACTGTCCTTGGGCCACAAGTCAGATGCCTAGGATAGACAATGCCCCCAGGGACAGTAGCACCTTCAAAGAGTAGGGTCACCGAGGCTTCATGTGTCCCTTAAGGGCCACAGTGAGCACAGCCTCCCTCCCTCTCTCCCTTCCTCCCTCCCTCCCTTCCTCCCTCCCTCCCTCTCCCCCCCTTCTCTCTCTCCCCCTCTCCCTCCCTCCCTCTCCTTCTCTCCCTCTCCCCCTCTCCCTCTCTCTGGCCCCCCTCCCCCCCTCCACCTCTCTCTGGCCTCTACCTGCCTCTGCTCCCTCCAGAACCTGGCCAGGGCTCCCACACCTCACATCAGAGCAGAGAGAGGCTGTTAGTTCCCACAGAAACAGGCAAACATCCAATTTCATCTCTGCTCCTTCTCAGAGCCTCCTAAATGACAGGAACGCCCCACAGGACAGAGACAGAGACAGGCACAGGCAAGGAAGAGGGGAGCTAGGGTGGTGTTGCCAAGAGCTCAGCGTCTAGGCAGACACTTAGTGTGTGGAGAGGCCTGGGGGAACCATCACAGGTGTGAGCTGGGCCCCAGAACACCCTCTCCGGAAGGGGCCTTCTTCCTTATCCATACATTTACTTCCTGGGGACAGCAAAACTGTCACCTACTCAAGTCCCCATAGGAACATTCTTCTGGGCTGTGGATTGCCTAGCATATAAGAAATCCTGTGTTCATTCAAAGGTGGAGTCTGCGGAGAATGCTTCCAGGTGCACATGAACCTGGGGTTCCTGGCACACACCGCCTGCATCTTCATGTCTCCGAGAAATTCTGTTGTTACGATTGTGCACGACTCTGCTTTGCCTTTGTCTAACCTGACCTTTCTCAAGCCTAATGGAGAACTTGGTTTGTTTAATGTCACATTCATCGACATCCATGGGATAAGATGCCGCATAGCTGCACCCAGTACTCCCTTGTATGGAGAAACAGAACCTCTGAGTCACATGGCTGAGGAAGGGACATGGTGTCCCTGAGTACAGGCTGCCCCAAGCTCTGTGGGAGATGCTGCAGTGTGGGGGTCCTTGCTCATGCTGGGTCACTATGGAGGGGCTCCTCTATATAGTAGCTCTCTCTCTCTCCACTCCTCTGACACAATGAGTCATGCATGATTCATTAATCTTAATGAAAATGCAAATGCACCGCCAGCCTTCTTGCCTTAATTGAAGGCTGTTATGGGACCACGCTCCGGGCTTCTGGGCTGAGATGAACAGACAACCTTTTTAGCTTTCTTTACTTGGAGTGGTAAGGTTCGTGAAGGTGGCACAGACAGGCAGTTTAGTCCCTGAAGAAGAGGCTGCCTCGCTTTCCCTCTCTCGCACACACATGCTCACCCTGGGTGCACCAGTTGCAGGCCAGCTGTCATTTCCTCAGGAGAACCCAGCCCTCAGGTCCCCAACTTGGCAAGGGAGGAAGCGCTAATTAAGGCTTAGCTTCCTGCAAGAAAGAACCCATTTCCTTCTCGCTATCCTGACATAGCCTCCAAGTGGGTCAGAGAAGCTTCCAGATTCCCAAAGAAGCCTTGTAGGAGAAAATTACCCCTGAGCAGCTGAGACAAGCCCCTAGGCAATAGGAAGAAACACTGAGAGCCGAGCAAGGGACTGTTGGACAATCTGTCCCCGGGCTCCGTGTCCTCGTGTGTTTAACCAGCTTTGGGCTCTTGGTCTCGCAAGTGCCCCTGAGTGGCCCACAGAGGTTCCAGGGCAGTGGTGCCTCTATCCCATTCCAGAGACTGAGCTGAGCATCAACTTGGCTGCTAAGGAAACTGGAGCTGGTGTGGTGCCTGTACTGGCAGCCCTTCATATCCAAGGGTACCTAGCATGGAGTCAACCAGGTGCAGATCAAAAATATATATTTGGGGGAGGGGGAATTATATCTGCATGCCACATGTGCAGAGCTTGTCCTTGTTGTTTGTCCCCCATGTGACAGAACAGAAAGCTCTACTATGATGTGTCCGTTGCGTTGGGTCTGCTGCCCAGAGGGGGAGGGATATGTGGCGTAGATGCAGACCTATGCCACTCTTCACAAGGTCTTGAGCAATCAGGACTTGGCATCCTAGGGAACTCCTAGACCCAGACCCCGTGGTCACTGGCTGTGAGCTTCCTCTTGCCCCGTGTGGCTGGGTACATCCAGATAGCTTCCATTAAAGCTATAGGATCCAGCCCACAGGTAATATATAATTCATTATTTATTATAACTTAATTACATATAATTAAATGCTATCGATGAGATTTGGATTCTGCCCCTCTCCCCCCCTCCAGCCTTGCTCTGCTTCCAAATAATCTAGTTTTGAGCTGACAACAACTAGGGGTGGGAGAGAGAGAGAGAAATATGCCGTTTTGTCACCACCCTGCATACATAGCTGACGCTGGGGCTGCCTGGCCTCATTGAGGACATCTTTTCACATCAAGTGACAAGCAGAGGTGAGTCACTGCCATCCTAGGGTGAGATGTTCTGTCACTGAATGTTCTCCATGGGTTGACAAAGGCAAGTGACAGGAACCATTTTCCCCATCAACTGGATGGAAATAGGTTTGACCAGCCGTGCTCCTTCCTGGGAGTCTGCTGGAGGAAGATGCGCACAGCTCCAGACAGCCATCTAGTTACTGCCCAGCCTGCCTCTTGTAAATTAGTCTTTGAACACACACATGTGCGCGCACGCGCGCACACACACACACTGTGCCCAGAGCCACCACTTGACTATTTTATATCAATTCTCTGCTCTGAAATGATCATATATATTGTAGAACAGTGAGAAAAAAAAAAAAAAAAAAAAAGGAGAACAGAGGGAGGGCGGGAGGGAGGGAACGAGACCCAGGACCTGTGTATTCCCTCACCTACTTCCCACAGGTCACTTTGGAGAGGAAGTCACTGGGCTGGTTAGTATGGCATCTGTGTCATATGAAGCGTGGAGTCCACGACCCTCAGTTACATGCAGGCTCAGCCAGGCTCGATTGGATTGGAATCTCTCTATAGCCTTTCCCACCCCATATCTTGTCCAGGTGCCATCACTAGATCCTGCTGCCTTCTTGGCACCTCTTGTTCCTACTTGTCAAGACCAGTTCTCGGGGACCTTCGTGCACCTCTTTCGGGTCCTGGAGCCACCTCTTTAGGAGCTGCTATGGTATGCATGCAGCTATGATGTGAGGCTGGACACAGCAGCCATGACCTTTTGTTTCTAGTGTCTTATTTTTTCAGTCAGCGTCTCACTGGCCACCCTAAGGCTTTGTATTTTATGTCAAAGTGTAATTTCTTGCTTGCTTTGCCAACTGTCATTGTTCTTCCTGGGGCTGGGATGGAGAGGAAGCGCACACCGGAGGAGGTCACACTTTTACACAAGACGTCTGTGTCCTTCATTTTGTCTCACCTCATCAGCAGGGACTATCTGGCCCCACAGGCCACCAGCAGGACCAGGTAGTTACTCTTTCTCCCAAACACAGAAGCAGGAGCCAAGGCCACCTTCTTTTCTCACAGGGACAACCAACCCTGTTGAGCCCAGAGGTGCAAAGTAAGGTGGTGGAGATGAGAAAGAAAAAAGAGCACAGGCCAGCCTGTAGGCTCGCCTTCCCCTGAGGCGAGTCTGTCTTCTGTCCCAGGGGATGTGTGTCTGTAAGCTCTCGTGCTAACAGGAGCTGGGACCGCTGTCCCCTCCTATGGCTTAACTGCCGGATGTGGCTGAAACCCATGTCCCTCTCCTCGCCACTATTCTGAGGACTATTCACGGGCACTGGTAGGTTCCCTTAACCTAGGTGGACTCATGTTTTTTTAAGGTACATTTTGAACCTCCGTCCATCTGTGTGATGTCCACCTTGGGCCAAGACTGTTTGTTGTCCTGGCTTCCTCTCTGCCAGGATTGTGAGGGATGCCCTGTTTGTCTATAGGTGCTGACCTGATAGCGTGTGTGTGGTGTGTGTGTGTGTGTGTGTGTGTGTGTGTGTGTGTGTGTGTGTGTGTGACCCAGATGTGGGGGTGGGGGGAGTAGAGCTGGCGGATGCCTAATGTGCCTCTGTGGTCGTCTGTACCCAGCACCCACTTCAGTCCTGCTCTAGAGTCACGGAAACCACAGGAGTTATTGGACAGTGAGCCAGCCTGGACAGGCCCCCTCGGCAGCCTGATGCTGGGGACACACATTTTTGTAGTGTCCGATGATGGAGAAACCCGCCAAACTAAGAAAATCCAGGTGGCCGTGGTAGGAAAGGCTCTGATGTCATATCAGTCCCTTGTCCCTCATGGCAACTGAGCTGGCATCTTGAACAAGCTGGTATCTTCAAAACAAACGGCACAGACCTGAGACTCTGGTCCAGGAACAGAGAAATGAGCCTACGAGCCACATCTCTGAAGCCTAGAACCCAGAGGGGAGGAGTCCTCGAAATAATGAGGACAGGCCAGCACCAGCTATGCTCAAATGGCCACTTGAGCCAGCAGGCTGGGGCAGGTCCCACTGATGCCTGTGGCCAGGCACCACTGTTCCTGTCCTCCTCATGTATTGTCAAGGGCCCCAGCTGGAACAACAATTTTTTATGATTACCTTTGTCCCAATGCATCACGAAAAAAGTCCACAGGGATGTACCCTTCCCTCAGGAAACTGACCACAAAATATCCATCTTCCCACTCAGATGAATTCAAAGAGACTTGTTTTCCCAGCGGACTTTTTTTTTTTTTTTTTTTTTTTTATTGCAATAAAAGAAAACCTGTAATTTGCCAAACAACGTTGCTAGCCGCTGCCTCCAGCGTGAGTGTGTTCACTGCACGGTCCCGCTTTTTTTTTTTTTTTTTAAAATGGGGCTTCGTCTCAGGCACACACCAAGGCTTGGAACAAAAAGCCCCAACCACAGGGCCATGGCTGCCGCTCAGCTAGGCGGATGGCAGCAGTGGTACAGATGGAGGGTGCCCGCCCGCTGGCTGTGTTGCCCTGGGGCTTCTGGAGAGTGGCTGGCAGGGGAAACAACAGATGGAAAGGCTGACGCTTTGCTCCTCGGAAGAGCAATTCTTGCTTCTAGCAGGAGGAAGGTGGGGTGCCATCACCCCGACGGGGGCATGCGACTGTGCAGAGGGTCATTGAGCAGCTGACGTGAGGGGGAGCGAGGATGACGCCACCAGTGACGGCTGAAGAGGGGCCATCGTGAAATATGACAAGAGAGGGAAAAAAAGCTCTGTGAGGGAGAGAGGGAGGAGAGAGCAGCCCTCCCCACCCCAGGACATTTTCCCCGTGGAAAATAAATGGAAAGCTCGGAGCAGTGATTCACAACGCTAAATTGTGACTAAGTTAAGCAGGGGAGGGCGCTCGCCTGGAGGGGGGGCGGGGTTTGCTGTCAGTGCTCAAGAGGATCAGCAGCCCTGAAGTCCTTGGTGTCCTTTGCTCATCGGGGTCCATCTTCTACAAGGAGACCGAATGGGATTCTGGGTGGGTTCTGGGGAATTAGAAGGAGCAAGTGTTTTGTTGCTTAGGAGGCAACCACCAGCTCCCTACTGTCTCCTGCCTAGGTCAGAGCTATTTGATGAGCATGGGCTTAAAAAACTCTCATGTTATTGCCAAACAAAACAACCATGACTTTGGGTCCAATAATGGCTCCCCGGTATTCACCAAGGGACCAGCCCCAGGTCCTCGCTAAGACGTTGTCTGCTCAGTGCGTCCGCTGGGCCAGCTCTCGAGTTCAAGCAGGTCAGGCCGAGGCGAGAGGTCCGCAGCTCCAACCTCCGGCGGCACCAAAACCCTATGAAACCCAGAACTTAGAACCTCAGGAAGGATTTGCAGCCAGGCTGACCTGGGTGGGCTCTGCCATCCATGGCGTGGTGCTTGCTTTTTGCTAGAGCCTCGGTGAGGGAGCCACTGCATCTCCTGGGCACCACTGTGGTAGAGCATCCCCACGTGCAGGTGTGAGCACTGTCTGTCACATCTCTGCTGTAGGGTTCTGGGGTTTTTGTTGTTGTTGTTGCTGCTGCTGCTGCTGCTGTTACTTTTTGTTTTGTCTTGGTTCAGACTCGAACAAAAACGAGGCTGCTTGTTTCCATCCACTGGACTCAGTGGTACAAGCTGCCTCAGTCATATATACACACAGGCTCCTCCAGGATCCCTGTCTTATCCTCTCTCTGCTGGGTATTAGCTAAAGGATGAGGATGGCCAGAGCATTGTAGACGGGCTTGAGAGTTGGGGGTAACAGTTCCCAGGGGAGGGGAAAACTGAATCTCTCTTGGAAAGAGATCTGCATGAGACAGATGGTAGGACACGGACCTAGCTCGCCTTGAGGTATAAGTCAAGTTGTCCCCTGGTGTTGTATTCTGACCCCCCCCCCACCTCTGTGAAATGAAGGAGGGGGGCTGAACAAGCTTGACAGCATCCTGAGTCCCAAGGAGACCCCTTCTTTTGCTACTTGGGATTGGCCAGTTTTGTTTATAATAAGTACAGTAGTGATATGGAAAAAGTGGTGTGCAAACTCCTTCCTCAAGATTACCACCACCACCACCACCTGCCCCATCAGGGAGGGACAGAGACGCTGAAGTCACCCAGAGCCACCTGGGCCTCCTGCAGAGATGTCTGCGGCATCTGTTCCTAGTGACTAAGGTCCTAGGGGGACTCTGCACATGGGCAGGTCTCGGGGCCCGGGCAGGAAGTAGAAGTCATATGTGGGTTACTGAGCTAGAGTTGAGGAACAAAAGCCAGCGAGGGCTCTCTGCCTGGTCCAGGAGAGGTCAGCTTCTGGACGGCTGGGTGTGCCCGCCACTGTGTAAAGGACAAAGCTGAAGCACAGCAAGGTGACAAAGGTGACAACATGGAATGCCACTCAGAGATGGATCCTCAAAAGGAGACCCTGTGCCCTGCAAGGCAAGGCTGACTTCAGCTTCCAGATGGGACATGTGTAGATCCTAGATCTCCCATGATGCTTGCCGCATGTTTCAGGACAAGCCAAACGCAGCGTGTACCTGTTGCTTGTGGGTCTCGTCCTTGTACCCATTAGTATGTGAACAAAGAAACTGGGCCATGGCCCAGCTGGTAGAAGATTTTTTTTTCTTCTATAACTCTAAGCACCTAAGGAATGCTGTGGTCACACAGGCCGGTTCATTTACTAGGATAAAACCACAAGGAAATGACCTTGCTCAGGGACCTTGGGCTGGGAATGGAATGGCAATGCGGTGACTCCCAGCCCCAGTGAGTGACAGGAAAGGCCTAGGGCATGGGGCACAGCTGGGAATGTTGTTCCCTTTTGGTGGGTCCCAAGAGTCAGGACATGAGGGCACACAACCAGGGCACGCAGGAACCCTGTGTGTCTGTGGGTTAGTAGGCAGCAAGTTGCCCCCACCCCCGAGGCTGGAGCTCTGCCCACTTCATCAGCAAGTCTCAGCTTTTTCACTCACTGCCAGCACCCAGACAGGTTCTCAGCCACTCCAGGGTTTCCTCATTGCTCTGTGCCACCTTGAAGACCCCAGGAGACAACGCAAGTACCGAGACCTGGTTCCTTCTTTGTACCTCTAAGATGCAATACAAACTCACTTATACACACATCCCAGGCAGCTCTGCATCCCGCTCTCCTCTTTCTATGAAGACACTAGACAGAATGGATCGGACACACCCCAGTGACTACCTACATTACCCTGCAGAAGCCCCATCTCCAAATAGTCATATTCTGAGGCATTGGGAATTAAGAAGAAAACTATGGATTTGAAGGGGGACAGAATTCATCCCCACAGCAGCCTGGGGTCAATTCTTATAATAAATCACCCTCATGGGGATCTCTCCCCAGGTTCTGCTTCTAGGGAAGATAGACTGAGAGTGATCCCAGCTTCTTAGCAAAGGAGGGACAGTCCCTCCATCCCTTGGTATAGGGTGTATGTCAGCTGATTGCTCGGAGATGACCTCCTGGGGTATTCACCAGTAGCTGCTGGCATTCCCAGGGGACAGGTTGTAAGTCAGGGCAAATGGATGGGGTGCTGGTCGTGCCTTCCAGTATTTAAAACTGTGGCGCTGTTCAGAAACTGCTCCCATGTGTGCTTTTGTGGATGGAAATGTAAGGTGTTTCTTCAAATAACAATTGATCCCGGAGCTGCGGCTATAGCTCGGTTGGGGGAGTGCTCGCTCGGCTGCGTGAAGTTCTGAGTTGGGTCCCCAGCCATCCACAAACCAGATGTGATGGTACACGCCTGTAATCCCAGCACCTAGGAGGCAGAGGCAGGAGGATGAGAAGCCCAAGGCCATCCTGGGCTACCTTGGCTACCCAGTGAGTTTACAGCTAGCCTGGGTTATGTGAGACGCCGTCTCAGAAGGAGGAAGGAATGGGGGAGGGAGGGAGGGGAAGAAGGAGGAAGCAAGAAAATAGCTTAATAATATAAATAATTTGTTCCTCAACTTTCTTGACAGAGTCATCTTTGAATTCCTGGTAAAATCAGAGGAACAAAGGACTTACAAATTACAGGAATGGAAAGAAAAGCCATCCGCAGACTTGCCCCGGAGGCTTCTCCCGCTGGCGTGGGAGCTGCCTGTGAAGCTGCCGCCTTCGACCTTCCCAGACTCAGGCAGGGTCACTGGGAGTCAGGACCCCCTGCAGCTCCCAGCCACCAAGCCAACTCGGCATGTGATAACAAACAGTTTCATTAACCTCACAGCTTTTTCCATCTCTGTGGCAGAACTCCAGATGCTGGCCATGAACCATCCACTAGGATGGATCACAGAGAAGCTCCGGTGCTGTGCCCGGCAAGGAAGGAGATGGCTGTAGTCTCCAGCCACAGTCGCCTGTCCAGATGTGCCTCATCTGCACACTCAGCCCACACATTCTCCTCTCTACTGGGTAGATCCTGTGAAGCCCTACCCACCCAGTGCAATGGTCTGTGAAGCCTGTATCCTCTTTCTATAAGTGGGAGGTGGAGGGGCTGGTGGCTCCTCTTTCTCCAGAGGGCTCAGCGGGAATTCAGCTGTACTAATTGCTTTTTAATAAATGGGTTATTTTTTTTTAAATAGGTAAGTTGTCTGCACTTAATTATTAGTGACTAGTTACTGTTGCAACCCATTTATTTGAGATAAACTCTCGTGTGTGAGAAACCCAGCGCCCACCACTTTATTATTTGGGTCAGAAAAGACACACACGGCATATGAAAGTCTGGGAGGCGGGTCCTAGTCCAGATCTGTCACATTTGGTCGATATGCCCAAATTTAGTCTTTAAGATTTTTGCGAAGGGTTCAGTCTCTACAGTCAAACACTGCTGGGACTCCAAGGATGTCATAAATAGCTCAAAGTGGCATTGCCCCCAGCTGGCCTTTGCACATATGGAGTAAGGCTTGGGGAGGATCATATGACAAGTTGGGAACCTATAGGCACAGTCAGCTATGAGGGCTGGTTTGTCACCTGTGGGATCTGTGTGTTTCGGTGTCGGGGAAGGACCTGGGCAGGAAAGGCAAGTGAGTGTCACACTCACAGGAAAACTCCATAACAGAGAACTGATGGTGGGGACCCACAGGAGCTTTTAAGCCCTGCTCTGAGCAAAGGTTCAACTACAAGACCAACAATAAGGACCTGAAGCCACATTCCGGCAGGTGGCCCACCTGTCAAGATGCACATTTGTGTACATGTGCGAGCATGGGATGTGTGCCCATGCATATGCATGCATGCGGAGGCCGAAGGCCAGCGTGGCTCTCTTCCTCAATTGTTTTTCACCTTCTTTTTGGCTTTTTGACTCACCGAACCTGGAGCTCACAGCTTCAGCTGGTCCAAATTAAGTGCTTTAGTTTCCTCCAGTATGTACACGGTTGAAAGCAATAAGAAGTCCTGGTTTTGTAGGATGCAGTGGTCAGTCTAGGCTTGGCCCTCCTCCTCCAACTTACCCTGTCCCAGCCAGCAGCTCTCTCCAGATGGCCAACATGCTGTGGACATGCCAACTGCTTTAGAGCCTGTCTCAAAGAGGGGCTGGGATTTGAATGGCTTTCTTGGCACTCCAATGAGAGGATCTGTTCCGGGCTCCTCTGGTTGGCTAGGGGTACAGTAGCATAAACACAGGAGGTCTAGTCGCCAGTGTCTCTCTCACCGCCAGGGCATACATGGAGTAGATCGTGGGCTTGCTCCCTTCAGAGCACCCCTCCTTGCCTGTTATTAGCCTGGGAACACCCATTCATTATGGTGAGATAAGCGAACTCAGGCGCCAGCCCAGACAAAGTTCCTCCAGACCTGAGGAGGCGGGAAGAGACACCCTGGCCACATCCTGGGGAGCCCGGGGCTCCTGGCTTGAAGAGCTGGGGCTTATGCCCTGAGTTGAGAAAGGGCCTGTCGGGAGCAAGGGTTATCCTTTTGACCCGTTGCGTTGGTGGAGCTGGGGAGGTTCAAAGGACTTGGAGACCCAGGACCAGTTTGGATCCAATGTTCAGGGACCTCAAAAGCCACTGAGTCAGAGCCAATAGGATGGCCCGCCTTCCTGCTGCAGACTGCCTGCCTCCTGTCCCACTTCGAGAGCCAGGATGATGTGTAAATAATCACAGTAGTCAAATAAGGTTCTCTGAGCAAGAGGCACATCTCTACATGGCTTTGGAGAGGAACCAAGGCTCTGAGGTAGCAAAGCATCATGGGGAATATGTTCTCTGAAGCCTCCCTTTGGTCTGGCCTCTTCCCCTACAGGATGGCCACTGTGTCATGCAGAAGTAAGCATACAGGTATCTACTGTCCACATAGGATCGGCTCTCTTTGGCACTCTGGCTTTTTGATTCCTACACCATGTACCAAAACTTTGCCCACAGGACAGAGCCCTTTGGCTCTTTTGGTGGCCGACGTGTGTCTCATTAGACAGCAACTCAGAGTTGCTGATGGGTATTGAAACTGAAGACAAGCATCCTGGTAAGTAGGGCTCTTCAAAATACTCTTACACATGAGCTCAGTGGTGGACAGCAGGACAGACAGCAGTGTGCAGATCTGCATCCCCGCTTGCAAGACACAGGGGAAGCATTTGGGTGTGTGTGCATGGCACAGAGCTGGCTGGTGCTCTTCTTTTTTTTTTTTTTAATATTTTTATTTATTTATTATTATGAATACAGTACTCTGTTTGCATGTACGCCTGCAGGCCAAAAGAGGACATTAGATCACATTATAGATGGGTGTGAGCCACCATGTGGTTGCTGGGAATTGAACTCAGGACCTCTGGAAGGGCAGTAGTCAGTGCTCTTAACCTCTGAGCCATCTCTCCAGCCCGGCTGGTGCTCTTCTATTCACGGTCTACACTGAAAGCAGTATGCATGGCAGGCAGGCAGGTCCAGTCAGAGAAACCTGCAGATCTATGTGTCCCACAGTAGTCTTGGTTACTCAGGAGGAAGAATGACAAAGGAGCTTAGAGGGGCCAAAGCAATCCCCAGGGAGGGGGTGGGGGCAGACCATAGAGCTGTCCTGCCTGGCTAAGCCCATGTCACTGCTGGGCTCCCAGAATCATGGCTGCAGAGGGTTCTTACGTGTTAACAAGTGCTGCATATAGTTGAGGCAGGAGATTAAGGCAGAGATGGAGTTTCCAAAAACTTTACACATGGGATATGAGTTAGCACATGTAAGAAAGGATCTGGCAGAGAGGAAGGCTCAAACCCATCGCCAAGGATGATGGGTAACAGGCAGAGCATGAAGGGAAAAGCCTGTTGTATGCAAATGCATCAGAAAGCCTACAGCGAAAGAGCCTGCCCTTTGCCTAGCATTGCTGAACTGATAACCTTCCCCCTGCTCCAACCACTTCCTCCTTTGGAAGTACTCCTCCACCCCCCACCCCCTGTCCTCCACCCTCCGTGCCCCATCCTTGAGTCGGGTTTCTCTACGTAGCCTTGGCTGTCTTGGAACTCGCTCTGTAGACCAAGCTGGCCTGCCTCTGCATCTCAAGTTCTGGAATCAAAGGCATGAGCCACCACCACCCCCCCTACACCCCACCCTACCCCCACCCCAGGCAGAAGTACTTTTTCTTTGTTAACAAAAATATCCCTGCTTCTACGGCCATCCACATGTCTCTGTCCAATTCCTTGCTTGGGAACACAAAAGCCTTAAAATCCCAGCGGGTACCTACGAAATCCCAACACTTGCAATGTTGTAGAGGAGCAATCTCTCCCTGACCTTAGTGGCCACCGCTCCCTGAAAGTAAAAAACATCATCTCTCTCTTCCCCCAGCAGATCTAGCTGAAAAGCCAAGATTAGGGCCCAGGAGATAAGTCCAAGAGGTGCCCAGTGCAGCTTTGCCACACCAGTGGCCATGTTATGAGGATGGGTCATCTCATTGGCTCTGACCCAGCAGGGGTAGGGGCCCCAGGGCAGTGGGTGTGCACTGGGCCTGCATCCCTGAGTCTTTGCCTTCAACCTTTCTCTGTGCCCAACCGTATCACTTCAAGCAGTCTGTGCCAAAGCGGCCACTCCCTATCCAGGCCCCCTGCAGGGCACTTGCCTCCCTGGGCTGCAAATGTATGCATGTAAAAAGAGCTTAGCAAGCGGCACATGCCTGTAATCCCAGTGCTGGGGGGATGGAGACTCGTGGAGCCTCAGGGCTCACTGTTTAGCTACTACAGGCAACCAGTGAGCTCCTGGTTTAATGAGAGACCCTGCCTTAAAAAAATATGGTAGAGCCGGGTGGAGGGGGTGCACGCCTTTAATCCCAGCACTTGGGAGGTAGCGGCAAGTGAATCACTGTGAGTTTGAGGCCAGTCTGGTCTACAGACTGAGTTCCAGGACAGTCAAGGCTACACAGAGAAACCCTGTCTCGAAAAAACAAAATATAAACTAGTAGTGTAGTAGTAGTGATGATGATGATGATGATGGTGATAGGTAGAAATCTATTGAGGAATAAAACCAGTATCAACCTCAGATCTCTATACACACGCATGAGCCCTTACATAGGCTTGCACACACATTAGTCTCCAGGATGTGATTTGTAGAGGTGTGACCAGTGTCAAGGTGGAAAGGTCAATGCCATTGAGGACTTCCCGCTCACAACAAAAAGGGGGCACTCAGCACCCCCACAGCACCACAGGTGCCTGTCTGGTCAGGCAAAACAGGTAGAGGAGGAACCTTCTTCAGATTTCCTGAGGAAGATGGAAGGCGGCTGTATTAGTTACTTTTCTATTGTTGTGATAAAACACAATGATAAGGACAACTTGTGGAAGGAAGGGTTTGAGCCTACAGGTCCAAAGAGCTAAGAGTCCATCACCATCACAGTGAGGAAGCACAGCAGTAAGCAGGCGTGGTGGCTGGACCAAGCTGAGCACTCACGCCTTGAACCCCAAGCACAAAAGCAGAGAGCCTCAAAGTCAAGCCCCAGTGGCTACTCCTGTTAGTGTTCATTTTATAAATGTGTGCTGCGGGTTCTCTCTTATCCTGGCTAGCACCCAAACAAATGAGATTGAACTATTGCATTTGCTTAATAAGCTTTACGGCACAATCACTGAGCAGTGTTACTCTATTCTTAACCCTCTAAGCTAGTCTGGCTTCCTCTTTGCCAAAATCCCTGAGATACTTGCATTTTATGGCTTTCTTTGCTCCAGCTGCTCTTTCCTCAAGCTTCCTGGGTCTCTGTCCTTGGCTGAATCCCCTACTTCCTCCCTCTATTTCCCCCTTCCCTGGCTGGCAGGAAGTCCAGCCCTATTCCATCCCCCTCTCAGTGATTGGCTGTAAGCTGCTTTATTGGCATATCAGGGGACAACTGAGAAGCAATGTTTATACAACATTGAGAAAGGAGATTCTCAGAACAAGGATTGCAACCCGATTTGGGGACACAGAAATCAACATTTGAATCTTTACACAGTATACAAGAACATTATGTCTGTATACTTCCTCCGGCAGGCCATGCCTCTTAGACCACCCCAAACAACACAATCAACTAGGAACCAAGTGTTCAAATACGCGAGCCTCTGGAGGACATCTCTCACTCAGACTCACTCAGACTTCAGACTTGACAATGGGAACTTGATGGCTTGAGGAAATCTGGTGGGCTTGGACGTCGTGTGGGTTTTCCACTGGCCTTGGTCAGGTTAAATGAGTGAAGGGAAGATGAGACCGGCCACTGCAGACACCAGCCTTCCTTCCCTCTAAGAGTCTAACCAGCCCTAGGAAGATCAGCTGTCCTGGGTGCCTGTCTTGGAAACAGATCTAAGGAAGCATGGTTGGAGGCAGTCCATCAGTACAGGGAACAGTAGTCTATGGGTGTGAAACACAGAGAGGCACAGGAGGGAGGTGACTCCAAATGTGGGCCGTGCCAACCCCCGCAGGGATGACGCGCTGGCATTCCCCATTCACCTCCTATAATGCCCTTAGTGCGAGTTCTGTGTGTATGGAGAAGTGTGGGTTTTATACAGGAAGTAATAGTTTGACCCGTATGCATGAGATACTAGGGTGCTGAGGCCTGGCCCTGGCCCTGGGGCCCTGCATCTACCCCATTCCATGACGTAACCCATATGCTATGTGTGTCTTATTCCGCAGCACCCTAAGATGAGATGGGAAGAAAAGTGAGAGATACTGGGTGAGATCTGGCCATGAATATGCCTAGGTTGCACTGAACACATTGTTCTCAGGACAGAGCTCCTGGATCAACCTCAGCTCAACTGCCTGCTCAGCCAATGTGAAGAGAGAGGAGGGTCTATCCAGGACTCAGCCACTATCCAAAGGGGGAGGTCCAGGGTGGAGGATTCAGGATAGCCAGACCTGGAGTCATAGAGGCCCTCATACAAGAAGTACTTTAGAACCCTTGCTGAGATTCTCCCTGACCCGTAGCCAGGGTTCTGCATTCCCGGAACTTAGGGGGTTCCAGTCCTGAAAGCCCTATGGCCACCTGATACCAAAGGCCCAGATCTCCCCTCATGGTACTGAGTGGTGAGGCACCCCCATGCCTCATTGACGCCTTACCCTGTCCTACCCATAGGTCTGAACTGACTGTAATCCGTCCTGTGGCCCCCACAGTCTCTAACATTACAAATCATTGTGTCTAGAGCTGCCAACTTCAGTGGTCAGAGCACTGGTCATGTGCAGGGAGCATTAAACAGATGGTCTACCCCAACCATGTGGCTACTGCCACCACCCCCGCCCTCGTCCCCCACAGGGGTACCGGCTGACCACTCTCATTTCTAGCTTGTAGGCTACCTACAGAGGACCTGACATTTGTGTTCATATGTGTCTGCATGTACATGCATGTATGTGTGTGCATGTATGTGCTCCCACTGAAAGAGGAGAGAGAAGAGAAGGGAGAGAGGTGAGCTTGGGATTAGAGACAATGACTGAGCTGATGGCCAGACACAACCGAGGCACCTTTAACTTCAAGAATATTTCTGGATTTAGTCATAGTCCTTGAGGGGGGGCAGTCAGTTAAGTGGCCAGAAGACTCTGTTTTTGTTTTTGTTTTTGTTTTTATTATGTATACAGTACTCTGCCTGCATGTGTGCCTGATCACCAGAAGAGGGCACCAGATCACATTATAGATGGTTGTGAGCCATCATGCAGTTGCTGGGAATTGAACTTAGGACCTTTGAAAGAGCAGCCAGTGCTCTTAACCTCTGAGCCATCTCTCCAGCCCAGACTTCGATTTTCTATTCACATTTTCCCAGATGTATGAACCATGTGTATAACATTTTAGAAAGTACAGAAAAGTACACATTAGCTAATAAATTTGACTCACTGCCGACAGAAGCCGTACACATCCACAAGTCCATTATAAAAATTACAATGCCAGACGCTTTAGTTAATGGGTAATTAAGAAAGCAAATATTTAAAAATCACTGTTTTTACCCCGTTGTGCCTGTGGTGACACTCAGGCTTGGTTATTGTGAAGACAATGGCTTCCTGCCTGAAGGAGAAGTTTCTGGAATATTCTACAAGTCAAGCAGGCATTTGAGAAGGAAGAGCCGGCCAGCCTTGGCGTCAAGAAATGCATTTTACAATTTCTAGCAGCTCAGCTGTGTCAATTCACCTTTCTTGAGCCAACAGGAGGGCCTGTCCCTGTGCATGATGGTCTGAGTGTTCAAGCAGAGGCCACACCCCAACAGTAGCCCTGCATAACATGCTCCAAGACATCACTTTTACAGCTCGCCTCAGAGTATAACATAACACCCCTGGAAGTCAGGAGAGCACACTGTCTTTTGTGCATTGTAGGAGATGAAGCCAAATTTCATGCATGCTAGTAAGAGGTAGGTGGTGGGAGTAGCCTACAACTGAGCAACACCCCAGGCCCCAGAGCCAGACTTGACTGTGCCATCTACCAACATTGCCTCAGTTTCCCCCAGCAGGGTGATAGGGATCACTCTCTTTTGTTGTTTGGTTTTTGTTTGTTTGTTTTTGTTTTTGGAGACAGGGTTTCTCTGTGTAGCCTTGGCTGTCCTGGACTCGCTTTGTAGACCAAGCTGGCCTCGAACTCACAGCAATCCACCTGCCTCTGCCTCTCGAGTACTGGGATTAAAGGCGTGCACCACCACTGCCCAGCAGGGACCACTCTCTTATCTCCATCATTTGCTCAAAATGGCTGTCCTCACCAAGACCCCTGCAGCAGTTGCATGTGAGAAGAGGCATAGAAAGATTCTGAGATCAGCAGACTCCTCCCGTGTGGAGCCCATCATTGGACGCATCATGACTGGCAGCAGAAGGCTTAGCTTCCCTGTATCCCCACAACCTCCCCCTTTGGGGTCAGAGGACACACCGCAGAGTGAGCTCTGTGTAGGAAGCTGTCCAGCTCTGGGAGTCCTGGGGGCTTCCTCCACAAGCTCAGCCCCAGCTCTCCTGCTCTTGCCAGCTCCTCCACGGCACAAAATGCTTCTAACCCATCAAGAGGCGCGTGGCTTCCAGCAATCAGTTCCTGAGTATGAGTTACCGGATGGCCCTGCTGCGTCGCTGTGGGCCCCAAGGGGAAATTAAAGAGTTGGGAAGGATTCCTATCCTTTGGGCTTTTGTTTTTTTGTACCATGTCATAGTGACAGCTCCTGGGCCTCTGGAATATTCCGACACCACTCCTGAGGTCATCTTGGTTCAATGATGGGAGGCCAGCATGGCTGAGCTGTCCTGGAGGGGTCAAGAGTGGACAGGGAGATACGACTGGTGGCTTCGTGGGAATGTGCACACCTGTTACCAGGAATGTATCCTTCCACCGCAGACAGTGAGGCCAGCCCAAGCAAGGCAGGCTTGAGTCTGCTCTGTAGAAAGAGTTCTGGAGCTCTGGGTATGTTGCCTGCTTCCTGGCTATGCTAGTGCCGTCCTCTGAGCCACCAGGCTCTGCCTATGTCCCTGCTGTCCTTCATACAAGTGACTGACTCCCTCAGTGTCCCTGTCACAGGGTTCAGGACTGGAACTGCAGGAAGCTATGTAACCATGAGGACCGGGGACATTTTCTTTCGTAGAACACCTTGGTAGCTCATTTGAATGCCAAGGGGACCCACGTCATGGACCTTCAGGACTCATAGGGTAGCAGAAAGCAAAAAAGCGAACTCAAAGTGGGGCCTTTGGTGGGGTCAGGGCTGCCTGCCTCTCCTGCCCCCCTTCCCTTTTCTTCTGATCCTGGGGAGAGGACTAGGCATAGAACTCTGAGGCACTCATGGAGGATAGCTCAGAGGCCTCAGAGACGTGAGAGCCCCAAGTGTTTGGGGTTTTTTTGTTTTGGTTTGGTTTTTTGTTTTTTTGGTTGGTTGTTTTTTTTTTGGGTTTTTTTGTTTTGTTTTGTTTTGTTTTGTTTGTATCTACTTCTGGCCCAGTCACCGTAGCTGAGAGGCAGGATCACCTTTGTCTACCTTGAATGGCTACATGTGCTTAGATACAGTATACTCAAGTGGCTTCTGATACCTGCTGCACCCAGAACCAGCGCTGGCAGCACCTGGTCCCCAAGAGAAGGGACACTGCACAGCCAGCAAGGTTTATAATGCTGTGCTGGTGACCATGGCATCCCTTGTGCCGGTCTCTAGTGTTGATGCAGGGTTTTAGCTACATGGACACCAAGGAATCCCTTCCGTGCATTGCTTGTCTCCTCTTATAGCATGGGGGAGGCAGCATTTGGTAGCATCAGGGTCAGCTCCTAGGGTCAAGGGCCAATTTTACTAGTTTGTGTCCAACCCATAGGCAAAAGACATATTTTATAATTTTAAAATGTCTTCGGTGGGGAGATTTATCTCATGATACATGTGAAAGCTACACAAAATTCCCATCTCAGGGCCACAAACGCAGTTGAGCAAGCCATCCCATTTGCTCCTGTGGCATCATGGGTATTCTGACACTGCGACCACCTACACCCTTCAGAAAGTGTTTACTGACCCCAAGTCAAAGACTTTGTCCCACGCGGCAGTCCTTCTCGGACTACGACAGGCTGCCGACAGATCCAAAATGTGCTCCAGGCTTTCTACCCAGGCCACTTGGCTGCTGCATGTCAGCTGTTGGGTTCCCAGGAGGCTGTGCCCGTTCCTCCTCCCCCACCTCCCATCTAAAGTAGACAGATAAGGCCAGTGTTTTGCTGCCTGGGGTTAGGACCACCCAGGCAGCTTCCTGGCCCACTTGCTGTAGTCTGGGAGCCACCAGACTATCTCAGGAACATTCCATTTGAATTCCACCAAGGCCCAGAGCCCAGGCATTGGCACATGAGGACAGAATTGGCTTACCGGTTCCTGCCAGGGGTCCATGGCTGAGGGACAGGAAGAAGGCACCACGGCTGGCTCCTGAACTCCAGCAATGGCAAGTGGGCACTCACAGTCCACCTCCTCCCATGTCTGACCAGGGAACTCCAAGCTGCTATGTCTGTTGTCTGTCTTGGCAGAGCCGTTAAGTAAATCATCTCCTCCGGCTCTGGTTCGGACAACAGTCCTCAGGGCGGTGGCCACCCGTTCCCCCACAAACCAGCGGGAGCAAACATTGTCTGGTGTCTCCCCACCATCTTCCTCCCACTCAGAGCACCCTTGTTAGAGGAGAGGAGAATGCGCCTAAAGACCCATGTGGGCAGCAGGGGGCGGGGCATGTACCTCCAAAGCAAGCTACCTCTCACCAGGTGTCTACCTCAAGTTCCCTCTGCCCTGGGGGACCCTTTTGAAGGTGGAGCCTGAAAAAATTCCCCTTGAACTTCAAGATGGGTAGGAGAGAGTTCTGGGGCTGAAAGGAGTGGCAGAAAGTCAGAGAAGCCGAAAGGGATGGGGGTGGGTGGAAAGAGAGAGAGAGAGAGAGAGAGACAGACAGACAGACAGACAGACAGACAGACAGACAGACAGACAGAGAGACAGAGAGACAGAGAGACAGAGGACAGAGACAGAGAGACAGATAGAGACACACAGAGACAGAGAGACAGAGAGACAGAGACTCCCACAGGGACTTCAAAGGAGACCCAGGAGAAGTGAGAAACAGGAGCGGAGATGGGGCAGTGTGACTTCAGGGCTGCTTGACATGAGGGACGAAGCAGAAACACGATGAGGAAAGAAAGCATCCACATGTTAAGACAGGCTGCGGCACGTGTCCTGCTCACGTGGCCAGACCAGAAGGCTTAACCATACACGTCCTCACATGGCAGGCCTGGGACTGACTACAAGCCATTCTCCTTCCGGTCTATTTGTGTGGCCTAATCTTTCCTCCTGACATCCCCGGCCCAAGGGCCCCCTCCATCCACCCATGGAATCCAGCGAGCCCTTACGGGTAAATGTGCTTCATGTGGAAGAAGAAGGCAGCCTCCTCCTCAGCTTCAGCCAGCCATGCAGTTCTCATCACCCTCCCGCAGAGGCAAGAAAGCTGGGGGCCCTGTGTGGGAACCAAGCACTTGTCCAGAGAGGTCCATACTGTTTCCTTCCTAGTCCTATCCTGCAATACCAGTGGTGGGGGCGGGGGCCTGAGGAGTGAGGAGAGGCTCCGTGGAGGTGCACGCAAGTCTAGAGAGGCTCCTGGTGCCTTGTCAACATTTAAAAACAGTGGCCAGGGATCGCTGTGAGTTCAAGGCCCGCCTGGTCTACAAAGCGAGTCTAGGACAGCCAAGGCTACACAGAGAGGCCCTGTCTCAAAAAACCAAAACCAAAACCAAACAAAACAGTGGCCAGAGCCCCACAGTCCTGGGCTCCTGGCTCCTCGGGTATAGTGTATCAAGACTCCAAGGGACCTCAGGAGAAATCATCAAGGAGCAACCACCAGACCCCCCAACTCTGTGAGTCTTGTCTTGTGCTCAGGAAGGGTGCCTGATGGGAATCTCCTGCCCTGAAACTCCCTGTTGGCCTCTCCTGGCAGCTGGTAGAAGCTGGAAAGGTCAGACCTCAGTCCTTTCTTCTTTGTCACATGTGCTAATGTGGGTCATTCAGTCAGTGATGTCCTCAGCTGCCTTCCTGGTCTCCAGCAAGGCCATGGGAGAGCCTGGGACCTAGGGTGGCTCTTAGGTGCTCACAAGGACCCAGTTGCCCAGAAGTGTTGGGCTAGCCTGGCTTGGTCTCTCTGTGAGGGTCTTCTCCCATCCCAGGTGCATGCTGGGATTTGGCTGCGTGGTGTGGCGCTTGAAAGCTGAGAGCTTCTTCGTCCACAGCTCAGGGCCCCCTGCAGCCTTCTTTCTCCTCAAAATTTGCTTCTTTCTAGTTCCCTGGGGGTGTGGAGATCACGAAAGTGTGTTCAGGCAGAGCTCGGGATGGGCGATCTATGCTCAGGAGCTCCCTCCCAATCTTTCTCTTCACGCCTTCTAGAGAGAGCCCTGTTTAGCTTTTGAAGGGCAGCGCTGTGTGAACACCACTTAAAGGATAACTTTGGATTATTTTCTTAATGGGAAAGCAAACATTTATGTCTTATATACCAAAAAGCCTGCTGGAGTGTGGGAATATTGACTCTTGGGGCGCTGGCCTCCGTGACTGCCGAGTTCTGGCAAGGAGAAAGGCACTGGCTGCTGGCTGCCGTGCTTGGCCACCACAAGCAAACACTTGCTCCTTTGTCCCAGGGCTACTCAGGTTATGGCTGTGGTTGGGGCTGGGGCTGTGGTGGGGGCTGGGGCTGGGGCCTGTGCCATGAGCTACCGGGACTGTTTTCCTGAAAACAGCAAAGGCGACCAGGTGCGGAGAGCCAACATTAGTTCCAGGTTTTGAGTGGACCTGGCTCGATTGACACTTCCTTGACTGGAAACAAGATGTCAGGTGGAATGGGAGTAGGTTCTGCCTCTCTGACTTTGACATGTTGGCTGTGGCAGGGGTGCCAATTGCCACTTAGAGGACAATGAAGATGGCTCAGCTGATATCGTGTTTGCCTCACAAGCACGGGGCCTGAGTTTCGTGCCCAGAGCAAAAGTGAAAAGGGCTGAGCGGAGTGGCATGCGTTTGGAATTCCAGCGCTGGGGATGCTGGGACAACCTAGTTCCTGGGCCTTGCTGGCCAGCCATCTTAGCCTACTTGATGAGCTCTAGGCCAGTAAGAGAAGAAGTGAACGGCGCCTGAGGAGCAAAGGCCAAAGTTGTCCTTTGACCACATACATGGGCACGCAAGTGAACTCACACCACCATACATGTATATTTGAATACATCACACACACACACACACACACACACACACACACACACCACAAAAGGAACTGTACCAACCTGTGCTCTCTAGCCCCATCCCTATTTGTACATGATGGGTACCCAGTAGTCTGTATTGGAATGGCCCTTTGGTGGATGCAACCTGCAATGTTGCTTAGATTATCGCAGCTTAGCATTACACACACCAAAGAAACTCACTCTAGCCTGAAGGAGTAATGGCAGGCAGCAGAAGGCTCAAGGACCCATGGTGAGAACTGGGCCACCAAGAAGCTGTTTGCCAGGGTCATGCTGGCACCAGGAGGCTGCGGTTTCATCCACGATCCTTGCAGCCCTGCGCAGGAGTTCTGGGAAGCCTGGCCCTACAGTAGGAGGCTTTACTCTTGTGGCCCAAGGATATAGTGCCATACAGATCCTGTCCCTAGCAAAAGATGGCAACTCAGGTGGTCTCAAGGCACATGCAGGAACACTGGGTGTTCTGGAAGAGCCGTCTGCTGCCTGTCTGCTCATGGGGTTGCTTTCCTTGTGACTGCCATCCTAATCCTGTTGGCCCATTCTGGAACTTTCCCCAGAAATCCCAGCTGCTCTAGGCCCTGCCTGGAAAAGTACCTGTTGTTCTCATGTCCAAGAAGGTGACCCCGTGTCCTGTGGCCCTGACTCAGAGGATAGTGTCTGAGAAGTGGGGAAGAAGTAAGTTTCCAGGATCTGCCAAGATAAGGCTGGGACAGAGCATATTCGCTGGGGCTGATGGCCTCTCTGACCCACACAAAGATTATGGGGCTGGCACGGTGCCCATCCCTGAGGCTGAGGGACCCAGCCCTGTAAAGAGGTCGTAATCTCTAAGCTCCCAGTTGCTCATCTCTCCGCCCTTCTCCTGTCTCCGTGGCTCAGGGAACAATGCAGGCCCAGGACTCTTCTCTCTATGCCAGAAGCCTGTCACAGTCAGCACATCGCTGTTCTCCTGCCTGTGATGAGGCAAGCGGCCGGGACATGCCCTCTTCACACAAAGGCTGCCCACTGGACACCCTCATCCCGCTCTGTGCTTGTGGAGCCACCTGGCTTGTCATAATAAAGACATCTCAGAGATCATGTCTGTATCCTTAGCCTTGTTAGCCTATCCCACCATAGTCATCCCAGCCCGTGGCCTTTGAGCTTTGTTATATGCTGCTCTTACAGGTCCACATAGGTGAAGAGCAGAGGACCTGGGCCTGACACTCAGCACACATGCTCATGAACAAATGCTTGCATGTGAATATACCTGTGTGTGTGTGTGTGCGTGCTCATTATGTGCCTGCATAAATGTACACACAATGAACATATATGTGTATATGTAACTATGAAGACCATGAACACATATGCAGTGTGTTCATGTGTGCTATATATGTGCCTCTTGAATGGATCTCGTGTGTGTGTGTGTGTGTGTGTGTGTGTGTGTGTGTGTGTGTGTGTATGTATGTATGTGCGTGCGTGCACATATGGATAAAAGTCCTCCCATTTAAGGAAGAATGACATGTCATGCTCTGGCAGGCAGGCAGAATTTCTAGGTAGGCCATGCGTGACTCTTCCTATGGTGACTGGGCCTCTCATGCCTGCCACCATGAAATTCATCTTCCTGAACTCACTCAGCATGTTCCCCCTGGGTTCCAGCAGGTGTGCATGTGGCTACAGGCTCTGGGGAGTCTTATGGTGAGGGGCCAAGGAAGGCTGGCCACTGCAGCTCAGCTGCATGCAACATTGCACCCTCCTTACTGCCTACGGGTCCCCTCAGTCCCTTCCCGGTTTGAACACCCACCTGGCCTTCTTTCCTTCCAAATACCCAGTGGGCAGAGTGAAAGGACCCCAGTGGCACTGGGGACAAGGGCCAAGGGGCAGGAGGAGGCCAGCAGGAAGGACGTGTAGGCTCGTAGGGCAGCTGTGTCTCCTTGACCTTGGGAGCCCCACATGCCACGCTGGCCGCCCTTTAAAGAGCAGCTGGTTATCTCCAACGCTGCCTTGCTCTGGAGCCCGCACGCCCTCCCTCCACGGACCGCAGGCTGCCAACTGAGTGGCAGGTGGCAGCTGCTCCTTTGATTTGCGTCAGTGCCTAGCTGGCCAGGAGGGGCCTGCGCGGCGGGTGCTTGGCAGCTGCAGAGAGTCACGATGACATCACGGCTCTCAGGGCCCAGGCAGGCATCCCAGGAGAGAGCCTGGCTGCATGGTCAACCGGAGCACATGCTGCAGAGCCCTCACCCCTCTCCCCGTTACCGCACCACCCGCCGAGCTGGGCTTTGAAGGCAGTTTCCATGATGCACGTGCCATGGGAGGTCAAGCTCCCCCCCCCCCCCCCCTCAGAGGCAGAAAGGAAGCGGAGTGTCCCTCCCCCACTGGGCTCCCCTCAGCTCCCAGAGCAGCGGAGGACTTGCCACTCTGTGGCCACCCGGTCACCGAGAGCGGCTGCTAATTGAGGGCCTCTGTAGGAGGCCTCACCACTCCTGCAAACCTGCAATTTCACAGGGATAAAAGGATCCTCAAAGGGCTCCAGTGAGAGCACCGTGGCTGTGAGAAGGGGTCACAAAGAGCGGGGCCCTGTCGACTGTTCCCTGGTGTGCCACGGAGGCCATGGCAGCCATGGAGGTGTGTAACCCTCCAAGCGTCCTCTCCCGCAGCCCTCTCTTTGTTACTGATGCCTCCTGCTTAGGGCAGGAGCAATTGCAAGTCACTTCAAAGACTGAGATGGTTTATCCTTACAAAGAATTTCTGGGAAAGTTACCCGCAGCCCGCTCTCAAAAAAAAAAAAAAAAAAAAAAAAAGACTGGTTGTCACCATGGTCACCCAGCCCATCCCCCCTCCTGTCAGCAAGATGCTCTTACTCCTGACAGTAATTACCCCTGGTGGGACTGGCCGTCTCCCTTCTGCTAGGGGCTACAAGGCTCCCTCTGCTCCTTAGCCGAGAAGCCCTCTGCATGCACGCTGTACCTCAGTACACCTGCACAGATGCACTGCTCTGAGAATATTGTATTACTCTCTCAGAGCTCCCAGCATCCTACTTTAATGTTCCTACGGGCCTGTGTATCCTCAGTGAGTCCTTGGATGAGAGCGGGGTTGGTGGGGGTCGGGGGGCGGTCAGGTGTAACTGCAATGGACTTGTGGTCAGACACTAGTTGCCCCCGCTGGGTTAGCGGAGCGAGCGGGTGGACATTAGCTGTGGATATGATGCCTGCCCTGGGTTCTTTGCATCTTCCTGAAGGCTTCTTAGCACTCTGTGGCCAGAGTCAGATTTTTTTTTTCTCACTCCTAAAGGGAGCTCTTCACTGTCTTCTCTCTCTGGAAATTCAAGAATCCAGGAAAAGGAGGTTTCCAGAGACCTCAGCTCAGCCAGGTGGGTGCTGAGGCCCAAGGGAGGCAGTTTAAAAGCCTTGAGAGTTTAAACCGTTGTCCAGGATCCATCAGCCTAGAGGACAGGAAGCTGGCACTAGAGCCTGTGGTGGTGACAGACAGTGTCTGATTTGAATGGAGCTATGGTTTGGAGAATGACAGACCACACTGTGTTCCCTCCCCACCAAGCAACTGTGTGGATCCCATTTCTGAGTGTCTGGAACCTTCCCTCGCCCATCCCACAGTGCTTCCCAGCCTTATTCTATGTGGCTGACAGGCTGCATGCTGAGTCACCGGCAGCGTGTCCCTAACTTGGAGCATCTTAGTGTATTTGTTTCCTGCGGCCGATGAAACAAAGCACAAGCAGACTGTGTGCCTTAAACCACAGACATCAACTGTCTCCGAGATCTGGAGGTCAGAAGTCCAAGGCTGAGATGTGGCCAGGCAGCTGCCCAAAGGGCTGAGGGCAGCTGGTGACCAGCTTCTCCCAGCCACCAACACCGCGGAACCCTCTGGCCTCTGCCTCATCACCTGGCCTCCCCATTTGTCTGTGCTGGCACCCCCTTTTCCCTTGCTAGTAGTGATTACAATGGTTGCCTTTAAGGCCCCAACCTAATCCAGGGCCAGCTCATCTCTACAGCCTCGCCAGATATCCAGCTGCAAGACACTTCCTCCAAATACAGTCCCACTCACAGATTCCCCACGGACGGACCAGGAGACTAGCATTCAACCCCTCAAGGGTTCACAGTACAGTCCTCTTCCCGTCTCAACCAAGTTTCTCTAACTGACCCGACTGGGTGAACAAATAAGAAACCAAGAGACCCAGTTGGGACCTAGCCAAGATGGCAGCCCAGGCCATATGCCCTTGATGCTCCTGTGTGTCTATGTTGGGATAGAGCAGGAAGGCTGGCGAGGCCTCCCAGGCACCGCTGAGCTTCTCCAGCTTAAGGGGACTCTCCTTTTGTGATCTGATTCTCAGCCTGACACCCGCTCTGCCCCCCCTCCCCCGCCGCCGCCGCCACCTATCAGCCCTGCGACCTCTGCACAGGGTCACCTCACAGACATGTGGCTGGTCACCAGCCACTGGCTGTCTGATTCCTCCTGGCCTGTAGCTGTATGTGGCCACGCATCCTGGCATGAACCTGACCCCTAGCCGCCAGGGATAGAGCCTTGAGTCAGATGCCAAGGAGGCCTTATGACATGCCAGGGTTCTGAGGCTGGCAGAGCCAGTATGTGTGGTCAGTCACTTAGGTCACAGGCTGGGCCACACAGAGTTGGGAGGGACCTCCAATATTCTAGCCCAGATGCATGGACAGACCCCCTTTTTGCCTTTCCCATGTATTCCTGTTGGGGTCAGTGTCCTGACTGTAAGGGCGAGGCCCCTGAGTTCTCAACAGGCCAGGCTGCTATGGGTGACTTGGGGCACAGACCTTCTGAGAGCAGGACGGTGGCCCAGCAAGGAGGAAATAGGAATAATCTCTGCCCACAAATAGTCACGTGTGTGCCAACTGTCTACTAATATGGGAGAGCCTGGAACTTGGTGCCAGTTCTCTGGGGCTTAGAGTTTCCAGGAGGCCAGGCTTGACTCCAGCCTTTGGGGTACTGGCTTCAGAGAGGGGAGCCCACAGGCTCAGGCTGCAGGAAATCATCAGCTGGCCTACCTATGCCCCCAGGGAAATGGAAGCCTGTTGGGGGGGGGGGTCCCTGGCTTCCCTTCCTGAAACCGGCATGGCCCTCAAAGACCCTTGGCTGAGGTGAATGAGTGTCCCTGGCTGAGGACGTAAGATGACAGAGGGACATGATGCTACCCCCATGTGCCTGAACATCCTGGAAGTTGTTCTTAGTACTGAGAACTGGAAGACACCCATAGGACAGGTGACATGATCCATGGGGGCTGACTGAAAAGAAGAATGGGGCAGTGGGATAGATGGTGTTTTTATGCCAACCTGGGACTTCCGGCTCCAGGGAGGAGGGGAGTGGTGAGCAGAGGTAGGGCCGTCCTTTCTAGAGTCCCAAGGTATTTGAGCAGGTGTATTTGGGCAGGTGAACAGGATGGTGAGTGACCAGGTAGGGGAGGAGTCATGCTGGAAGAGGCTCCGCCATTGTGTATGCCCATCTCTGCCCTCGACACAGAGTCACAGCGAGACACTGCTTGCTTGCAGCGCTCTGAGAACATTCAGGCCAGCAGGGTGTACAGTGTCCCTCCCAGTGACTCACGCTGTCACTCTGTCTGCAGTTTGCCGAGTTCTAAGACTATTCTCTGCAGAGAGTCTCCAGGCTGGATAGAGTTCACGGCTGGCCAGCCCTGTGGCTCCCATTGAAATGCTACGGCCTTTGTACTTTCCATCCCACCAGTGTGTGAGCAAGGATGGCAGAGCCTCCTGGGTTAAGCCCTGGAGGGCTTCGTCCTCACCGCCCCAAGCTAGGGCCATGAATGGATCACTCTTCTTCAAGATGGTGTCTCCAGTAAGAGTGGGAGATGTGTCGTGATCCCATCGATTTTTAGAGTCATTCTTCTAATAGAAGAAGCCTGAAGCCGGGTAGTGGTGGTGCACATATTTAATCCCAGCGCTCGGCAGGCAGAGGCAGGCGGATCTCTGTGAGTTCGAGGCCAGCCTGGTCTACAAAGTGAGTCTAGGACAGCCAAGGCTACACAGAGAAACCCTGTCTCGGAAAAAAAGAAAGAAAGAAAGAAAGAACGAACCTGAGCCCTTAGGCCGTGGGCTGCGAAGGGACAAGGCTCCAGCAGGTGTAGAGACCTCACTACACACCTTCCGGGACCATCTTCCCCTATTCAACATCTATCTTCAGCAAGATTCACTTGGCAGGATGAAACAGCCTCGCTGTGTACGGCTGATAGCTTGGGGGGGGGGCGTTGGGAGGGGGGGGGGGGGGAGGGAGGGGATGGTGGTGGTTAGCAATAACCTGGCCGTGTTCAGGGTCACAATCGTACACAACGAACAGCCATTCCATCGGACACTGCCTTGTGCACTGCAGGTCACCTCACACCGTATAGAACACCTGGTCAAGAACTTCCTGAACTACTCTGCCCTGCCCAGGCCACAAGAGAGAAGACCCAGGCTGTTGGCTGAAAGGCCTGGACCACAGAGGACTATGTGCAGTGGCCATTTGGGGGAGACACTGGAAAAGGTAAAACTGTAGGAACTTCCCTGGCCCCTCCCTGAGCGGTCACTCTTCAGTGGGTAACTGATCTGGACAAGGCCTTTCATGGATTCTGTCTTAGTCCCTGCTCTCTGGCTGTGAAGAGACACCATGACCACGGCAGCTCTCACATGGAACGCATTTCACTGGGGCTTGCTTACAGTTCCAGGGGGTCAGTTCATTATCGTCACACTAGGGAGCATGGTGGCATGTAGGCAGGGCTGGCAGCTGAGAAATCCTGATCCACGGGGCAGCAGGAAGAAGGGAGCCTTGGCTTGAGCCTTTGAAACCCCAAAGCCCACCCCCTAGTGACACACTTCCCCCAACAAGGCCACACCTCCTAATTCCTCTCAAGTAGCCCTATTCCCTAATGACCGAGCATTCAAATATATGAGCCTTTGGGAGCCATGGCTATTCAAATCATCACAGTGGAGCACGAGAAAGAGTCAGCCCCCGCAGCACCCTAGCTTTGGAACCCTGGAGCGAGGGCTGAGTGCCAAGTGTCATTTACTTAAACTCTGGTTGGGGAAGCTGACAGGGCCTGACAAAACAGCCAGCTGCCTTCAGCACAGGGCCGACCGCCTCCTCGGTCCGGGGTAGACATGGCAGGGTGAGAGGCCTTGCTCCTCTGCCCCTTATAGTATGGCCAGCCTGCTCTCTGCTCCCTTGGCCTTCCTCTGACACCCCTCACCCCTCACCCCTCACCCGCTCACTTGTCCAGCCTTGAGCTCAATGCTGCCTGCTCCCCATGCAACCCCTCCTATACCTCTTTCACATCCTGATCCCTAAAGAAAGCAGCCACCTTCCTGCCTGGGGGGCCTGGGGTTCTATCCATCCCAGCTCTCCCCAAGCCTAGGGTGGGTGGAGTCAATGTCTCCACCCACCTGGAAACCCCTCAAGCCAAGAGTAAAGCCAGGAAGCCCTGGTGACAGCCACAAGCTTACAGCCAGGTCACCCTGGGAGAGACACTTCCATCTCTAAGAATCCTTCAACTCCCTCCCCCACACCTGTTTATCCTGCAGCTCTGTCCCTCTTGAATCCTAAGGAGCCCTCACCCCACCCACATGAGTAGACTGAGCCAGCGTCCTGGTACTGTCAGCTTTCTATCCGGGCTAAAGTTCTGGCCTTCACTGAGGTCATGTGGTGCTGAGCCTCATGCACGTAGTCTCAGTCACTGATCCAGCTTTTTGGGGAAGTGTGGGGGGGGGTGCATCTCACACTCTGGATCACCAACCGGACAATTCTAGGAACAGGTGGCTGGTCCCACACCTGTGGGGAACAGCGCATGTCTGCATTTCCTGGCCCTGCTGAGGCAAAAGTCCATAGACCTGAAGGCCCAAAACACAGATTTATCTTCCAGTGTTTCTGGGGGCAGGCCTGTTAGGGTCTGACCCACACTCCACTGATTAAGGTCGCGGTGCTATGGGACTTCTCTCCTTCCCAGGGCTCCAAGCCTTTCCAGGTCTTCCTCCAAGCTTCTGGAGGCCACATCGCCACTTCGTTCATCTTCTCTGAGTAGAGCCGACTGCAGGCAGCCCATCTCTCTAATGCCGTACCCTCCCTCCCTGTTCTCACCTAACAGAGCTTGTGTGTACCCCAAACCTCCACAGACAAGCTACCTCCATCCCAAGACACCTGTACTGGCAACCTTCCTTCCCTGTATAGGGTTAAAAAACAAAAACCAACAAACCAACCAAACAAACGAACAAAAGATCCCCCACAGGCTCTTTGAAATGGATCAGTCATCTTTGGGGGACCACTCAGCCAGCCATACTCAGTCCCTCTGGGAACTCTATTTGCCACCTGTGTGTGCCTTGACAGCGACACTGACCCTTTCCTCCACTTACTTACTTTATTCATGGCGCCAGGCCTGAGGCCCAGGAGGATCAGGTGGCCAAAGGCACAAGCTGTCCATTGTGTTTGTGCGGGTGGATCCCACGGGGCCTGGCAAGCCAGCAACAGCATCCTCCCACTGTTTTTTTTTTTTTTTAAAGGCCTTTGTGAAGGCAGCAGGTCCCCACCCTGCTTCCCATGAGCCAAGCCTGTCTCCCAGCTTCCCTGTCTGCAGGCAGGGGGACCTGTGTGGCTCTTTATTCAGTGTGGCTGGTGTCACCAGCTTTGCATGCCAGGGGGCTCAGATCTGCAGGAGACCAACAGAGCCACCAGCTGAGGACCAGTTTCTTCATGCCTACAAATAGTGGCGAAGTTCTAGAAAAACGGTGCCTGGGAGGACAGTGCACTGGTCTGGGTTAGCTACTGCAGGTGGCACTGACAGCCTGGTGGCCAGCAGGTGCTTGAGTTGGCAGGTGCTGTTGTCACTGGGGAAAGATTAAGAAGAGGAGGGAGGGAAGTGACCGAGAGACAACAGCTCTCAAGACAAAGGTTGCAGTCTAGAAGGCAGCAGGGTCCCACAGGACCTGGGGACAGTTAGAACCTCAGAGGATAAATAACAGCATTGCATCAACCCTGACACCATCCCTGGCTCTCCCACACCTAAAGTCAACGTTTCCCTTTCCAGCCAGTCCCAGGGACTCAACCTGTACCCTGGCTTGGACCACACCTCCAGGACCAGGGGCCCGCTGATGTGGGTAGTCAAGGCATCTCAAAGACTCAAGGATACGGACACTCTTGAGAGGGGACTGACTACCGCGACCAAGTCTCACTCGTGCACATTAGGATACAGGCTCCTAAAGACCCTAGGAAGATGCTCCCTAGGCCTCCTATCCTGGATTCCAAGATAGAAGAGGCCAGCCCATTGTCCAGTTGGCTCTCTTTTTTGTTCTATTTCCTTGGAAGGTCATAGCCACTGACAGCAGTAGCTGAGGTTGCTGTGGTCTTAGCAGCAGGGAGGCTCCAGCACTGTCCCCAGGGCCAGGGAGTAGGGCGGGAGGGACAGAGGAAACAAGGAGTTACTTTTGTGAAAAGAGAGCTGGGTGGGGGCACAGGAAGGGCAGGAAAGGAAAGCAGGAAGGAGGGCGGGGAGGGCAGGCGGCATTGAGGGAAAGAGCTTGAACCCCCAAGGACGGAGGTCCGTTTCTTTTTCTGGGGCAGAAGGCAGAGGGAGTCCTCCTCTACTCCTCCCCAAAGGCGTCAGACCCCACACTCCTGCAGCCTTTCATGGTGCCAGGCCAGGAAATGCCTCCGTAGGCTATACCTCCAGTGAAGGGGATCCCCTGTCCCCCACCCCCACCCCATCCCACTTCATCTGCCTGAGGCCTTACTTAGAAGCCTGCAGGATGTGGCAGAGGCCGGACAGTATGTGCCATGAGGGTCTAAGGTGACGATAGTCTTGTATAGGAGCTGCTGGATCTCTAGCTGTGATAACTGTTTCTGGAGCATTGCGGGACTGGTACCCTGCCGGGAGTGGATGGGAGCAGGTAGCCCAGGCACAGTGGCTTGGAGAGATCAAGTCATGGGAAGAGCTACATGGACTGGCAGGAAGGTGTGGAGAAGCTAACTCTCCAAAGACATCAAGAGGGTCTGTGGGAGTTGGGTCAAAGGGCAAAGGAGGGAAGGGTATGACCAAAGCAAAGGCTGAACCATGGGAGGAGCCCTCAAGTGGGGTGTCCTGGAAGGGCAGCAAAGCAGGGACAGCGAAGGGAGGACAGATTCTTCCATCTAGCATTCCTGCCTCTGATATGCTTCTCTGCCTCCCAACGGCTGACATCCTAACCTGAAGCCCAAAGGCAAAGGGTCTGGTGGGATGCTTGCCTACCTGACAGGGAGTTTCCTAGCACACGGCACAGACAACACAAAGAGGGACAGAGAAACACTGTGGACAAACAAAAGTGCAGTTGTTACCCCTGCTGCTGCCACGGTTGTTGTTAGCAGTCGTGGTGGTGATGGTGATGATGGTCCCGGCTGTGACTTTGGTGACAGCAATAGTGATATTTGCAGTGGTGACAGTGATGGTAATGGTCATGGTGGTCATGTTCATAGGTTTGGTGGTCATGATGATGCTTGTGTTGGTGGTGGTGACAATGATAGGATGGAGAGGGCGTCAGCCATGTTCATAGGTTTGGTGGCAGTCGTGCTGATGTTGCTGATTTTGGCATTGGTAGAGATGGTGGGAGAACAGTTATACGATGCTGATGATGTTGGTAAAAGTGGTGATGATGGCAGTGACAGTGATGTGATGCTGATGTTGGTAATAGTGGTGATGGTGGTGGTGACAGTGATGTGATGCTGATGATGTTGGTAAAAGTGGTGATGATGGCGGTGACAGTGATGTGATGCTGATGTTGGTAATAGTGGTGATGGTGGCGGTGACAGTGATGTGATGCTGATGTTGGTAATAGTGGTGATGGTGGCGGTGACAGTGATGTGATGCTGATGTTGGTAATAGTGGTGATGGTGGTGGTGACAGTGATGTGATGCTGATGTTGGTAAAAGTGGTGATGGTGGCGGTGACAGTGATGTGATGCTGATGTTGGTAAAAGTGATGATGGTGGTGACAGTGATGCGACAGTGATGTTGGTAACAGTGGTGGTGGTGGTGGTGACAGTGATGTGATGCTGATGTTGGTAATAGTGGTGATGGTGGTGGTGACAGTGATGTGATGCTGATGTTGGTAATAGTGGTGATGGTGGTGGTGACAGTGATGTGATGCTGATGTTGGTAAAAGTGGGTGATGGTGGCGGTGACAGTGATGTGATGCTGATGTTGGTAAAAGTGGTGATGATGGTGGTGACAGTGATGCGACAGTGATGTTGGTAACAGTGTTGGTGGTGGTGGTGACAGTGATGTGATAGTGATGTTGGTAACAGTGGTGATGGTGACAGTGACAGGGATGTGATAGTGATGTTGGTAATAGTGGTGATGGTGGTGGTGACAGTGATGTGATGCTGATGTTGGTAAAAGTGGTGATGATGGCGGTGACAGTGATGTGATGCTGATGTTGGTAAAAGTGGTGATGGTGGCGGTGACAGTGATGCGATAGTGATGTTGGTAACAGTGGTGGTGGTGGTGGTGACAGTGATGTGATGCTGATGTTGGTAAAAGTGGTGATGGTGGCGGTGACAGTGATGTGATGCTGATGTTGGTAACAGTGGTGATGGTGGCGGTGACAGTGATGTGATGCTGATGTTGGTAAAAGTGGTGATGGTGGTGGTGACAGTGATGCGACAGTGATGTTGGTAACAGTGGTGGTGGTGGTGGTGACAGTGATGTGATAGTGATGTTGGTAACAGTGGTGATGGTGACAGTGACAGGGTTGTGATAGTGATGTTGGTAACAGTGGTGATGGTGACAGTGACAGGGATGTGATAGTGATGTTGGTAATAGTGGTGATGGTGGTGACAGTGATGCAATAGTGGTGCTGGTCATTACGTGGAGATGTGGCTGATGTTGATAGTGGCAATGGTGTGGATGAGAGTAAAATGTCATGTTCTTAGTTTTGATGGCGGCCATGGCGGTCACAGTCACAGTTTCAAAGGTCACAATGACTGTATCACCAGGACAGGTAGTGAAACTGTCATTTTCTGAAGAGCCTGGACTGTCTCATCACATTTTACTCTCTGCTTCAGACCGCTTATCATCTTGGAAACGCTGGGCAAACCTCGAGTCCCCTCTTTCCACACTGGGCTGCTGAGTGTTGTCACCAGGCACAGGAAGCCACCACTGCCAGTATGAGTCCTGCTAGCCATTAACTCACCACCCAGCTATTGTTTACCCATGCTGCTGTACACCTTAGTTCCTCCTTGGCTGGATGGCCACAGGTCATGCATCCCGCGGCAGGCTCCAGTACCTGCCACTGACCCTTCCTTGCCCAGGTCACTTATTTCCCAAAGCCTTGGTGTCACCCATATGGGAATTTTGTGTTCATTCTTCTGCCTGGGCACCTGCGCGCTCAGGTGATGTTTGGTGGGTTATTTTCCTCTCCTTCTTGGGCATCCCGGAAGCTACCCATCCTCTGTCAATGAGAAACTTGGCTGGCACTGAGACCCCAGGAAAAGAGCTGCTGGCTGCAAACCACACCTGCCTGGCCTCTCAGCAGATACTCTCTGCACCCTGGCAGAGGACAGGTGCGTGTACTCAGTCCATGTTTACAAAATAGAGCAGTCTGACCCCACATAGTTTATGCATGAGTTCACTCCACGCCTCTTTCTTTTCTTTTTCTTCTTCTTTCTTTTTTTTTTTTTTTTTCTGGAGGTTGGGCCGGGAGCATGCCAGGCAAACGCTGAGCTCTAGCCCCAGCTCTAGCTCCCCTCTGTCCCTCTGCAAACCACACTTGACTATAAGCACACATGTGTAAATACACTACACACGTACTGTACGGTCACACAACATACACAAGCATGCATGTGTGAGTCACATAACATGCACAGAATCATATGTCATACATACGCCACACACACGTTCTCAGGTGCCCAACACAAATGAACTCACTAATCACACACACACACACACACACACACACACACACACACACACACACACTCATGCATGACACAATACCCTGTAGACACATAATATCATGTACATACCAACATGCAGCATGCTCAAACATGCTCTTGCAAACACACACACGAACATACACACCATGTACACAAACATCCCACCCACTTGTACACACACAAAACTCATGAGCATACTAAAGCACACATGCACACCAGAGAACACGCACTACACGTACACATAGCAGAGTCGTTTTGTCTTTTGTGATTTTAGCTGGGGGTTTCCACATTGGTGCTGGCCACCATTTTTCTTACTGCCTCCAGGACCTTGACAGCAGAAGCAGCCCCACTTTTAGGCCATGTCCCAGTGGTTTGTGGAGGGGTGTGACAGGCTCCTGGGACAAAGAGGGGCTGGTGATGGCACAGGCTGTGCTGTGACCACCATGTATCCAACCTAGGCTGCCTGAGCCTCTGAAGGCCTGGTCTCCCGAAGGCCAACTGTGAGAGAAAGGCTGTCCAGGCGAGCGCCAACGAGTATGCACTGGACTTTTCTATAGCCGTTGAGAGCCAAAGACACTTCGTCATCAAAGGACTCTGTGACTGTTGGCCCCATCTTCCATGAGACTCCACAATTGCCTACCCAGTTGTCTTTCTTGTTTGTTGGGGACTGGCCTCGAGCATCCTAGGTAAGCACGCTACCAGCTGAGTTAGGTCCAGCTTTAGCCCCTCTGTCACTCTTACTCTGCCTGGTGTCCAACATCTCCAAGGAGATACATATAACTTCTGCTGCTGGACATGCTGTGGCTGCTGCATGGTGCTCAACCTCAAGCTATATTATCTTGTTCCCCAGGAAACGCCTTCAGCTTCAGCATCAAAACGCATTAGAGCCTACATCTCTCTCTGCTCAGCACTGGACTCCTCCAGGTGTCTGCTGTAGCTTCCACAGCACAGGACAGTACTTGCAGTGGGCTCTGCTCTCAGCCACGCAGGCTGCCTGTAGCTCAGAAGGTAGTGGGTGCCCCTCAGCTCAGCCACTGTTGTAAGACTGTGACCCCTGGCTCCCAGGAACCTGCACCAGAGTCCTTTCACTTTGGCAATCCCCAGTCTGGTCCTTTCCTACCTCCTTGGGGACGTACACACCAGAAAGGTGAGGGCCTCTACTGGACATGCCAATAAAGGGCAAAGAGTTGGCGGAAGACCGGAAGAGGGGGAAGAGGAAGTGGGGGAGAAGAGGAGTTGGTAAATATTTGCTAAGGGAATTAATGCATGGAACGTAGCTCTGCAGCCCCTGTGAGGCCCCGAAAACAGAAACCAGGAAGAGAAGAAACTGCAAAAAAGAAGACTGCCTCACAGTAAAGAGAACTTCTAAGGCTGGCAAGCCTGTCCCTTCCTCCTCAGATCTCTGTGAGGACCTTGAGCCTTTCCCAGGTTCATGAGCAGCTGAGCTGCCAGGCAGAGATTAGGAGACGCAGGAGTTGGGGGTGGGGGGAGTAGGGGGGTGGGCGTGCACACAGCCAGTCCCTGCAGCTGCTCTATGCCAAATGCCTGGAATTCTAGAGTCTCCCCCTCCCACCCAGCAAGCAGAGCCAGCTGAAAGCTGGCCCCCCTCAAACTGGCTGCTTGTGCCTCAGCCTTACTCAAAAGCCCAGCATGCAGGTCAGCCAGCCTGAGTGCTGTACTTGGGACGCCCCTCCCACCCATGCTCACAGTGAGGCAACCTGACCCAGCCCTCCCCATCATCACATGCTCTCCCCTCCACCTCTTACCCCCACAAGCCACCCTAGGAGTCACAAGGCAAGAGTTTCCATTAGCGTCAAATGTACGTGAATGTTGCTCCTAAAACCGGTGGGAACTCGAGGGAAAAGGACAGTTTTAGAAAATTCACATGCCAGGGGTCACATGGTGACCAAGGACACAGCATGCCCTAGCATGAGGTGAATAGGCCTTAGGGTGTGGACTCTGTACTCGTGCCCCCCAAATCACATAGTGGGGGACAGATGCTCAACCTCAAATAAGATATTCCACCTGCTCGGTACAGGACTGAAGGGTGATATGGTCCTCAGGCCTGAAAAGCCTATTTGAGTTCTGCCACATGCGTGCTCCCAGCCCAAGCTGTAACAGGAGACTCAACACAGGAGGACAAAGGAGGCTCCTTGGGAGAGCCTTAGAGAGGTGAGAGACCCTAAAGTAGCCTCAATAAGTAAGACCAGAGATCATTTTGAGCGCTGTCAGACCGTAAGAACTGTTGCCTTCCTGATATGCCCCACCCAATATTCTTTTGGGTAAACTGGCTTCCTCTTCTTATGGGGCATATCAGGTCTTATTGTTACCCTCAGCATGCCCATGTGACATGGGGAGGTCACAGGACACCAAGCCCAACTAGCACAAGGCTGTTTCACTGGCCAAAGCAATTTGCAAGGAGTTGGGCATGTGACCCAAGTCCAAACACACCCCTTGCTGCCCAGGTTTTCCTTCATGGTCAGTAGAATCACCAGGAGCCCCCATATTGCAGGGGTAGGGGGTGGCTATGCCTAAGGTTCCTGGGTCATTTCTGCTGAAAATGAAGCCACCACAGGAAACAGCGCATTTAGGGAAGACGTGCATTGCTTTCGGTGAGTTCCTAGGAGCTGTCTGTTGACCCAGCAATGGGTTCACTATGGAACTCAGGCATCTGGAGGAACCGGGTGGAGCCCCAAAGGCTTGAGGAATGGGGAAACCCACAATCCCAGCCAGCTATTCAGCACAGGTGCGGCCCGTCAGTATGGGTAAAGCCACCTCTTTCTCTGCCTCCCTCAGTGGGAAATCAGGGAGCCCCACTATTGCAGGGGTGCCATGTTCTAGCTATTCCCCACTGCTGACATTCCTACAAACAAACAAACAAGCAAGCAAACAAACAAACAAACAAAACTAATCCTCAAATAAAACACCAGAAAGAGATATTCCCACCCTGCAGATCTCTTGTGCCACGCCCTAATCCTGGTGCAGCCAGCCAGCCTCACTACCCTCCAAATTGTGGTCCTTTCCTGGAGGCAGGGAACAGATAACGCTACCACACAACAAGAGAGGGTAAGCATTTCAGATCTACTTTTCAACTGTACAGCTTTGAATGAGAACGGCCCCCATAGGCTCACATATCGAAATTCTTGTTCCCTGGTGGGTAAAACTTTGGGAAGGATTAGGAGGTGTGACATTGTTGGAGGGAGGTGTGTCACTGTGGGACAGGCTTTGAGGTTTCAAAAGACTCAAGAAATCCCCTGTGGTGTTTTGTTTTGTTTTGTTTTGTTTTGTTCTCTCTCTCTCTCTCTCTTTCTCTCTCTCTCTCTCTCTCTCTCTCTCTCTCTCTCTCTCTCTCTCTCTCTCTCTCTCTCTGGCTTGTGGTCGTGGGTCAGTATGTGAGCATTCAGCTGTTCCTTTGCTCCACCATCATGGACTCTAACCCTTGGAAACCATAAGCCAAATGAACCCTTTTCTTTTATAAGTTGTCTTGGTCATGATGTTTTGTCACAGCAAAGGAAAAGTAGCCAAGACCATGGCTTTGACAGCTCCAGGCTCTCAGGCAGGCCTGTTACTCCAGACCCTTTGCCTAGGCCTGAGCAAGTAGGTTGTGTCCAGATGTTGTAACATCTGCAGCATCCCACTCACTCCTTCAAGGGCACAGCCCACACTGCAGACTCATCAGCACCTCCTCGAATCTTGACTGAGCTTGAGCCTGGGACCCTCATCACAGAGAGAAGTCGGGCTGCCTCAAATCAAGGAACTGAAAAGGAGTCCTGAAGAAACCAGACTCCTCCTGCCTAGGTCCCAAAGTGAAAGCTGAGACAGTTTCCAGCCCTGTGGTCCCCTAGGAACCTCCCATCTGGAGTTAATCAGGCAGCGACAGTCCAGAGAACCCAGGTCACCAATGGCTGGAGGTGAGAGCAGGGGAGGTTTGCCTCTGTGGTTCTCTGTTATGCCAGGAAATGGGAATTGTTGAAAAACTCAGGTGTGTCTGCAGATTCTCCTGGGGCTAGGATGGACACACAGTCCACTTTGTTCATATCACAGTTCCTTAGAGAGACCTGATCAATGGCTCAAGTCACCCCCACGCTCATCTCTAACACTAAATTTGGAGATAATTCTTTTGTTGCTGTTGTTGTTTATTTGTTTGCGTTTGGTTTTCAAGGCAGGGTTTCTCTGTATAGCTTTGGCTGTCCATGCTGTTGTAGACCATGTTGGCCTCAAACTCACAGAGACCTGCCTGCCTCTGCCTCCCAGAGTGCTGGGATTACAGGTGTGTGCCACTGCACCCAGCTAGAGACAATTCTTTTTTTGTTTGTTTGTTTGTTTGTTTCTCTTTTTCTCTCTCTTTTTTAAAAGATTTATTTATTTTATTTATTGCATATGAGTGCTTTATCTGCAGAAGAGGGTATCAGATTACATTATAGACAGTTCTGAGCCACCACGTGGTTGCTGGGAATTGAACTCAGGGAGAGCAAGCAGTGCTCTTAACCACTGAGCCATCTCTCCAGCACCTTCCTCCCGCGCCCCCTTTTTTTTTTTTTCGTTTTTCAAGACAGGGTTTCTCTGTGTAGCCTTGGCTATCCTGGACCGCATTATAGACCAGGCTGGCCTGGAACTCATAGGGATCCACCTGCCTCTGCCACCACCGGCCCAGCTGGAGACACTTCTTATAGTGGGAGACACTCAAAGCTCCGGCCTCACCAGTGAGGAGTAAAACCACACACTGAGAGGTGCCTACTTGGTCTGTGAGAACCCCAGATGGAAAGCACACATGGTACTCTGTGCAGTGGGCAGAGGGCCAGCATCCAGAGTCCCAGACATCAGCTGACAGAAAGAGCCCTGGAGGCTTCATAGTATAGCATGTAGAGGTTGTGTGTACCATGGCTGGATAAGGCTGCCCTCTGATGAACAGGAATAAAAACAGTGACAAAATGGCCTTGGTGTGTGTGTGGAGGGGGAAGCAGTTAGCAAAGTTCTGGTCCAACTCATCGCTGGTCCCATGGTGTCATCTTGGAGGCACCCCTTCTTCTGCCAGGCAGGAAAAGGCACTAGAATGACATCCATGGCTGCTCCCCTACCCTCCAACTTTAGTCAGGTCGTTTGCTTCGCACACCTCTGCAGCACGCTCTCTGAACCCCTGGACGTGCTGTAGAAGGAGATGCCCTCCCAGATGAGCTGGTCACTCGCCTGGGTGAGGACCGTGAAGCACACACTGGGTAAACCTTTTCCTCAGCCCCCCGCTCTGCAGCCCAGAGGCCCTGGTCAGGCACAGAAGAGCAAGGTGCTTCTGGCAGCTCCAGAGAGACCCCATTCCTGCCTCTCCAGTGTCCCCCAGTGCTCTCCACAACTCTGGCGTCATGGCTCGCCCTACCTCACTACAGTTTCTGCCTCAGGTCTCACACGGCCTTCCCTGTTAGTTTAGGGTGACCTCATCTTGACCTGATCACTCCTTCCAAGGCCAATTTTTTTTTTTTTTTTTTGTCACAAAACTCACATTCACAGGCTCAGGTGGACATGAATTTGGGCCAGTAGACCATGCTACAAAACCTCAGAGGGTCAGGCTTAAGAGAGATGACTCAGTAATTAAGAGCATCCACTGCTCTTCTAGAGGACCCAGGTTCAAGTCCCAACATCCACTAGCAATTCGCAGCCATCAGGAACTGTAGTCTAAAGGGATCTGATGCCTTCTTCTGGTCTCTGAGGGTTAAACATATGTAGTGCACAAAAGTGTGTTCAGGAAAAACACCCATACACACTTTTAAAAAAACAGGGTGGGCATGGTGGGGTACACCTTTAATCCCAGCACTTGAGAGCAGAGGCAGGTGGATCTCTGTGAGTTCAAGGCCAACCTGGTATACAGAGTGAGTTCTGGAAAAAAAATTAAAAGAAAGAAAGAAAGAAAGAATCCACTACCAGCAGAAAGAGATCAATCCATTCCTGGAGCTCTCTTTGCTGACCCAAGACCCTCCTACCAAGCCCCACCTCCCAACACCACTGTACTGTAAAATTCTGGATTCTGACACGCATATTCCAGGGATGTCTGCAGTCACAGAAGGCAGTTTGAAAGCACAGAGGCCATGGCCAGTGAGTATCCCAGCCACCACCTGTCACAATCTCTCTAGTCTAGCTTACCTGGATAAGACTTTCAAACTTTCAACCCTTTGGAAAGACAGAATCTGGGAGTTGTAGCACATGCTTTTAATCCTAGCACTCAAGAGGCAGAAGCAGGCCAGCCTGGTCTACAAAGCGAGTCCAGGACATCCAGGGCTACATAGAGAAAGCCTTGTTGATGCTTGTTTTTAAAATCTATTTTATTTTGCTCTTCTTATATCTGTTTCTCACTTCTACACCCCAATCCCTTCCAGCACCCCAACACCAGGTAGGAGAGAAATAAGGTTAGTAAGGAGAGAGGGCGTAGTTTTCCTTGCCTACTTCCTGCTGTCTAGGGTCATTATTGGTTCCTTGGGGCAAGTCCAATCCTCATTTCAGGATATGAATATCTCCAACTTCTTGTTGCATCAACAGCAACCAGGAGCAGCAGGCAGGAAGCACCAGCAGCTTTCGACTTCCTCAGAGCCCCCAGTCTCTCTCTGGGTCTGGCATTTAATCCCACTGGCAAAGACCACGCCCCCGCACGAGGCAGTTCCCAGCCGACAAAGATCACGTGCTCTCTCAGAAGGCGGTTATTAGCCGTGGACAAACTGGAGCAGCCCCCATATCCCACACCTGGGATTACGACAAAAGCATGTTTACATATCATAAGCCAAAACTTCCACAACAAACCTGTCTTGAAAAACCATAAATAAATATATATATATATTTTTTTAACTCAAAGGGATTAGGAATCTGACCCACGTTCAGAGTCTCCCAGTTAGTCAGGATCAGAGCCTGGAGCACAGCGTGACACTCATCTTCTTAGTAGCAGCCATGCCTTGAAGTCCCCACAGCAGAGCCCTTGACTCCACCCTGCTGGGACCCCTCCATGCCACCCTACCTCTCCAGAGATGGGAGCGTGTTCCAGATCGGCTGTTAAGGGGCAGGCTGTGATGCATGCTACAGCACCATTTGGTGGTAAAGGACAAAACGTGAATACACACGAGGCTATTTACGGTTGCAAAGATGACCCAGAAAGATAAATACGAAGCTAATAAAAATAGTGACTTGGGGTGGGGTGGAGGTAGACTTAGCTTTCCTGAATGTACTTGGTTATAGCGGTTGACGCCAGAACTGTGTGGATGTTTCTCTGTGTTTAAAAAAAAATAGATAAATAAACTTCAGCTTTAAAACAAAGTGTCCTTTAAAAAAAAAAAAAAAGAAGAAGAAGCCGACAAAATAAAACCTACACAGAGTTTATAAAATAACCAAGCAGAGGAAACAAGATTTATTCCGAAGGATGTGAAAGCAGTGTTGAAATCGGGCTTTTTTTTTTTTTCGGTAGGATGCATCTTCAGAGACAAAAACATGGCAAAGAGGCTATACAGGACACTCAAGCGGCCTCTCTATCCATCTTGATCCTGCCGCTGCGGCTTTCCCCTCCTTGTGTCAAGTCGGCAACTCTGAGAAGGGACCACAGTAGTTATTCCCTGAGAAAAGTGTGGCCCACGCAGGGTCTAACAGGTTAAGTAGCAAGCTGAGAACTGTAAGGTGTGAACAGGACGTGGAAAGTTGTCATGGTTGAAAACAACTTCCGTTTCCTTGTTCCTGAGGAGGCTGGGAGCCCCTGGCCACTTAGCAGCCATGAGCCTGAACAGGGCTCTAACCGACCTGCTTGTGGATGACTAATTACAGATCAAAGGTAAAGAGAGTGCTTGCCCAGGATTTGAGTTTTGTAAAAAAGTCAAGGAAGAAAGCAAAAACTATGTAGAGGCCCCGGCCCGGGGCACTTCTCTGATAGTTAGCTAGGATACCCAGACACCCTGCTTGCGATGGCTTCAAATATGTTTAATCAGGGAATTCATTCCAGGACCAAGTGTGGCTTAGTGGTGGTGCTTGTATAGTAAGCAGTGGACCCTGGGTTTTACTTTCACACTCACACTCACACACACACACACACACACACACACACACACACACACACACACACACAAGCACACGTTCATGTGTGTTCACCCATTTATTCCCATGATACTGAAAAATAATGAAAAAAAGATTTAATCTCACTTGTGACCATTGAAGATAATTTCTGTGCCAGCTCATCGCTCTGAAAATTAAGCAGACACGCACACACACACACATACACGCGTGGACACACAGACACAGGGACACGACAGACTGCATTTAACTTATCCTTCTGCTCTTGTAAGTTTGGAGTGGATGATGTGGACAGTTCCTCTTTGTGGGTATTTGGTTAACAAATTCAGGATGGGCACAGGAAGTGGAGCCTCCCCATCTGCAAGCCTCAGGAAGCTGTTACTCAGGTATCCATCGCCAATCACCAGTGAGCATAAAGCCACCAAGGAAAATGTCTCTGGGAAGCTGGATGTCCCGGGGCCACCATCCCCACTGGCAGGGCAGAGTGCAGCACCAAGTGGCCACCGTGTGTATAAACCAGCTGGTGCCAGCATTTGTGAAAATGAGGGTGTCTCCAGAACCACACCGTGCCAATGAAATTTTTCTTTGCAACACAGGTAAGTAGGACAACGCCTCCAGTCGGCAATGGCGCCCTCAAGCAGAGGCGTCCCTAACAGAGACGTTTGCTTGGTTTCTCGATAGGCCTTAGCATGGAAGAAAAATGAGGCAGAACTGACCTAGATTCAAAAGAAAATTAAGAGCCACAAAGACCAAATGCAGAATTGGGACCTTGTAACATCGGTCAAAACAACCGCCGGTGAGAAAAACTGGGGGGGAGGGGGGTAGTAGTATACATGAGATGTCCCCCATAGGCTCAGGCATTTGAACGCTTGGTCTCCAGCTGGTGGAGCTGTTTGGGGAGGCTTAGGTGGCCCAACCTTCCTGGAGAAGATAGGCCACTGGGAGGAGGCTTTGAAAGCAGAAACCCCCACACACCTCAGGTTCTCTGCTTCATATTTGAAATTCAAGACGTAAGCGTTTAGCTTCCTGCTGCCGTGCTGCCCTACCATTACAGACTCTAGTGCTCTGCTCTAGAACCAGGTCAGCTCTTTTTTCTATAAGTTGCCTCAGCGACAGGAAAGTGATCGATACAGGGACTGTGTGAAACCTAAGTAGTGACCAGTATTGAGTGGCTGGCATCTTCCTTTGTTTTCCTGGCCCTGTGGTAGTATTCTCTGATGGGAGAAAGGGTTAATGCTGGCTCACAGTTCAAGGGCAGAGGCCATTGTGGGTTGGAGGTCGAGGTGGCAGGAGCTTGAGGTAGCTGCTCATGGCATCCACAGTCAGGATGCAGAGAAAGATGAATGCCTGTGCTTAGCTTACATCCTAAACTATAGTCCTGGACATATGGTCCTAGATCCCTGCCCAGAGAATGGCTCCTCCTACAGTAACATGTGTCTTTCACTTTGCTTAACCTAATTAAGACAACGCCCCCCCACGCACGCCCAGAAGCCAGCCTAACGTAGATAACCCCTCACAGGCATGCTAACAGTTGGTCTTCCATGTGATTCTAGAGTATACCAAGGTGGTCAGGATGCACGGTTACTCATGAGTAGTTTGAGTGCTTTAAACGCAACCTATGGAAGAAAGGCTTTATTTGGGGTTTATATTCCCAGAATGGTAGGAGTCCATGCCATACGCCATGGGGTGTATGGCAGCTGGTAGGCAGGCATGGTGTTGGAGCAGCAGCTGGGAACGCACACTTTGAACCCCAAACCAGAGGCAGAGAAGAGCTAACTGGGAATGGAGTGACTCAACTTCAAAGCCCCGCCCCCAGTTACATACTTCCTCCAGCAAGGCCATACCTCCTAGTCTTCCCCCCAAAACAGCCAACAACTAGAGACCAAGTCTTCAAATGCCTGAGACTTATGGGGACATGTCCACCCATCTCACTTACGACATATAAAGATATAGAGTAAACATTCCTATTCCAAGATGGAGGAATGGAGGTACAGCAAGGAATGACCAACCCAACCCAAGACCAAAACCCAGCACGGAAAACACCAAATCTTGCAGCTCCATGTTCAGCATCTGGACTTAGAATGAAATCAGCTGGGCTCCAGAAGGCTTGGGCAGCCCCACCAAACAAGCTCTGCTGCCAGTCAGACAGACACATGGATTCCGTCAAGGAATGGCCATGTCCACAGTTCTTTACAAATGTCCCATGGCCCCTGACATCTTCAACGTCCTGGAGTTTCCAACTGCAGCTTGGGCCTCACTTCAGAACTTCATACAGTGGCCTCTCCTCTCCATTCTAGAGCTGCAACACACATGCACACACAAAGACACATACATACACACAGACACAGAAAGACACACACAGGAACACACATGCACACACAAAGACAGACATGTACACATACACACAGACACAGAGAGACACACACAGTAACACACATGCACACACAAAGACACACACATACATATACATATACGCCCAGAGAGACTCACAGAGGAACACACATGCACACACAAAGACATATGTATGCATACACACACACAGACACACACAGGAACACACACGCATACACAAAGACACACACACTTTAAAAAAAAAAAAAAAACAATGAGAAGAGAGCATGTTTTTGGTGTGCCCACCATATTCACTTGGTTGCTGGTACTTTCCTGGGGGAAGCCACAGGAAGCTTGTGGGGACAGGAGCTGGAAGCCTGACCACTTGATGAGCCACGTGCAAACACAAGCTGCATGGTGGACACACTTGTCTAATCACACAGCGAGAAGCGACGTCCAGTTTTTGTTTTATTTCCCGTTAGCTGAGTGGGCACCTGACGTCCCCTCAGCATGCAAAGGGGGACCTTTGGAAGAGCACAGGGGCTTGTGTTCTAGAGAGATCGAGTTACTGAACAAGGAGCAGAACTGGCAGGTTGCAATCCACCCACCCAGGGTGTGGGTGACAGGCTACAAGAAATGCGAGCAACCTGTCCTCAGAGTTCAAAGCAGGTGGGTTCCATCCCAGCCTCGTGGGACCACGCCACGGTCCCTTGCAGCGTAGTCTGGGGCCCAGCCCTGGTCTACGTGGGAGCCCTGTCTCTAAATTCTCCTCGCTCACACAATGTCCGCGCTTAGGGAGTGTAGTTTAGAGGTCGCCCTCAGTCTCTTGGCTGTGGGGTTTTCCCTGCGTGCGCCCCCACAACTGTCCCTTCCTCTGACCAGTCCATCAGAAGTGACAATAGGCATTGTTCCCATCTCCCACTCAGGATTCTCCACGCAGGCAGGCATCAGCTGGGGGTCCATTCTGCCGCCTTACCTGAGGTGTCATTCACCTCCTTAGTACTCCACTTTATGTTAGTGAGATTAGGCCGGTTTAGCTCTACAGGGAAACTTCGGGTGGAATGGATGCTAGGGGCCTCATCAGAGCTGGCTCTGCTTTGCATACTAATGTGAACTCAGCCAGAGTAGAAGGACCCAGCACTTGGGGCGGAGCCCAGAATCTATGTTTAGCAGCTTCCCATGTGGAGACAGACCTGTGCTCCCCAGAAGGACAAGCATTTTGTGGGGGGTATCACTTGTCCAGAGCAATACTCCCTTTTTCCACTTGCAGAACAGAAGACAAGGGTTCACGGCAACGCTGCAAATGTTTCCTGTGTGCCTGCCTTCCCAGGCCACCCGACAGTGACGCAGAGCTGCTGGCCTTGGTCCAGGTGGGCACGGGGCAAGCCCAGACTTGAGTTTCCTGAGGAGAAGGCTGGTGACATCACCGTGGTTAGGAGCCATACACCTTACAAGGACAGGCCATGGCTGCATCTTCCTCGTCTTCACAGGCCACGCACAGACTCCTCTTGAAGCCCAGATGGACAAGTGAGGCTGTTGCTGACTGAGACGGCAGCAAGCACGCTCCTGGGTAACCAGGCCCCTTCCCAGAGAGAAGGGGGTCTTTCCTGGGCGGGCCTGCCGCGATGGAAACTGTCCAGCTCCGCGGGCAGCCTGCTGTCTTAATGACTGGCATGTGGCCGCTCAGCAGCCAAGCAGGCTGCCTCTGAGCACAGAGCCAAGAACAAAGCGGGCCATTAAAAAGGCAGCGCAGAAGCTCCCGCTGCAGGCTGGGGGAGCTGGAGCAGATTGAGGAGGGCCTCACAAGGAACATCAAGGGCTTTGTAGCAGTCTGTCACCCGGGTCTAGACGTCTGGGACCTCAACCTGGCCAGAGACTGACCCGTCACAGCAGGCTACAAAGTCAGTCTGAAGAGAAAACAGACGGTGTGATTTATTCCCATACCTCTTCCCACCGTAGAGATTCTGAGGACCATTCCATTCACAGCCCTTCTCAGTTTCTCCTTTGCCACACTCCATTGCTCACTCACTCACTCATTCATTCATTCATTCACTCACTCACTCATTCATTCATTCACTCATTCATTCATTCACTCACTCATTCATTCATTCACACATTCACTCACTCATTCATTCATTCACTCACTCATTTTCTTACTCGGCTCTGTCATTCACTCAGTTCTTCACTCACTCACTCACTTAATTCACACATCTGCTTACTCACTCACTCACGAAGCTTTTTATGAGCATTTACTACGTGCCTGGTGCTGTCTGGGATTCTTAGGAGGACCTTGGAGAACCAGCTATAAGCCCTTTTCCAAACAGCTGCAAGTAACGAGCAGGCACTGGGAAGCTAGTGAGCCAGCAAGCTAGGAGTGACGCTAACGGTACGCAAGACAGCTAGAACAGACAGTGTAAGTAGCCCCTGGCCTAGGGGACAATATGGGAAAGGAAGGCTATGGCAGCCAGGTCAACGATCTTCCCATTTCCCCCAGAAAGACGAAAATTAGGATGTTTTAACATTATCTCCCAAAGTATCAATGTTGACACCTCGTCCCCCAATTTTTTTAAGCTCAAAAATGTGTGTCAAACAAAGCAGATGTGTGAGCTCCACCCAGGTCCTTAGTCTCAGGTCCTGGCGCCAACCATGCTGTGACCGGTAGAGAGAGAGGGATCACATGGGCACATGTTCCAACTGTCAGACACCTTGTGGGACCCATCTCTGGTCCTTCTGCTCACTTCACTTCTCTGTGAACTTCTGGTCCCCCTGCCTCCGTCTCCTGAGTGCTACCAGCACACAACATGAGCCCCATGCTTCTGTGCTGAGGATTAGAAGCCAGGTTTCCTGTGTTCTAAGCAAGCACTCTTCTGACTGAGCAATAGTCCCAAGCCCTCTCCCTCACCGCCCCCTCCCGCCCCATTTCTTTCTTTTTTTTCTCCTCCTCCTTTTTCTTCTTGTAGTCCAGGGTGGCCTGAAACTTACTGTGTAGCCAAAGATGACCTGGAACTCCTGAACCTCCTGCCTCCATCCCCCAAGTACTAGAACTCCAGGTATGTGCCACCATGCCTGGTTTACTCCACGCCAGCCATCACACTTAGGATCCCATGAGTGCTGAGTGAGTGCTCTACCCGCTGAGCTGCACCCTCCTTCTCTCTCTGTGCTTCTGTCCCTGGTTTTTCCCCAGTGTTGCTCCAAGTGCTTCAAATGATTCATGGTCATCTGCACAGCGCTGCTAGTGCCCCTTGGGATGTGGGAAGAATCACTTGTAAAGTCACCTGGGCCTGGAGCCATTTGCAGCTTTGTGGCTCTACCAGAGTCAGAAGCCTCAACACCCCAGCCAAACTAAATGCATGGCAGGTTGGCAGTGCAGACTGAGTCCACTCACATGCAAACACAAGAAAGGGCATTGTCTGTAGAGAATTACAAAACTGACTACAACTTAGTGGAGTTGTCAACTCTAACCAATCAGGACCCCATCCTCTTGAGTTCCTCCCTGTATGCCACCACCTTGCCCAGCAAGCCAGACAACTCAAGTCAGACCAATATGCCCCAAGAAAAAGAAGACACAAAAGAAGAAGTTTGGTTTGGTTTTTTTTTTTTTTAATTGGGGAAACATATTTCCCCCCCAAATTGGAGAAACATCCAGAGAAACCCCAAACCATAAACAAAATTTAAACATGGCAGTTCCTCATACAATTAAATATAGACCCATTTGATTTGGCAATCTCACTTCTGTTCCCCAAAGAACTGAAAGCAAGAACCAGAAGATGTATCTGTGTGTACATGTTTATGGCAATGCTATTCACAGCGGACACACAGAGCCGGAAGCACTTAAGAGCGTTCAGCAGCAGGCCAGTAGATAGATGCAACTAAATACTACCTGTTCCTAAAAAGGTGAGAAATTCTGACACCTGCCACAACAAGAAGTAACGAAAGGTCCTGAAGACTCACAAGAGGTGTATATAGAAGCCAGTGTGGTAGTGCATGCCAGTCATCCCGGCACTGGGGAGGTGACTGGAGGGTTTGGGAGTTCAAAGTTACCCTCATTTAGAGTAAATAGCAGACTGGTGGGAACAAGGGCTGGAGAGGAGACCTGACAGAGTGTTGTTTAGTTGGATAGATGGGAGGTGATGGCAGTGGCCACTGCCCAGTGTTGAATGTGTTCAGTGCCACAACTAAGAAATGAGTAAGATGGGACTGGAGAGATGGCTCAGAGGTTAAGAGCACTGTCTGCTCTTCCAGAGGACCTGGGTTCAATTCCACATGGCGGCTCACAGTTGTCTGCAACTCCAGTTCCAAGAGGATCCGACACCCTCACACAGACATACATGCAGGCAAAATAAAAATTTAAAAATAAAATGTAATCCGGGCGTTGTGGCGCACACCTTTAATCCCAGCGCTCTGGAGGCAGAGGTAGGCAGATTGCTGTGAGTTTGAGGCCAGCCTGGTCTATAAAGCAAGTCCAGGGCAGCCAAGGCTACACAGAGAGACCCTGTCTCAAAAAACAAAACAAAATTAAAGTAAGATAAAATTTTATCTAAAATAAAAATTTTTAAAAAATGATGAGACAATACGCTGCATTTGCTTGTGAGGTGTCTGTATGTATGTGGAGGACCAAGGTCAACGCTGGTGGCTTTCTTGGTCACTCACTACTTTACTTTTAGAGATAGAATCTCCTGTTGAACCTAGGCAGGCTGGCCTGTGAGCTTGTGTGGTGAGAGCTTTAATGGCCAAGCCGTCTCACCTCCCTTAAAATGGCAATATATAAAGTAAAGAGCTTGAGCCTGGTGCAGTGGCACACGCCTGTATTGCCAACTTTCAGGGAGGCAGAGTCAGGTGGATCTCTGTGAGTTTGAGACCAGCCTGACCTACAAAGTGAGTCTGGGACAGCCAAGGCTACACAGAGCAACCCTCTTAGGCTTTCTGGTTGCAGACCCATATGCTGTGCCTGGGATCTGTCCCTTCTGCGGCCTGCAGGTCCTCTGTTGGAACCCAGGCAGAAAAGAGCTACGGAGCATCCTAGCCGGACCCACTTGGCTCTATGTGACCCACAGTGGTCCCAATTGTGAGCCGCCAAGCTGACTCTTCCTTCTGGACCTTTCCATGGCACAATCCCTACAGACGCTTCATGCTGAGTCCTTGTTGATAAACCCAGGAGCTTAACTCCAAGGTCTAGGGTTACTCAATAGCAAGAAGCCCTAACAATTGGGGTGCTTCCTGCTCAGTGTCAGATGGCTGTGGAATAGCCAGTGCAGGAGCACTCTGGTAGCCTGGGAGGAGGGGTGACAAACAGGGTCCCAGTGGCAGTAGGTCACAGTTGGCACAAGTGAATGAGCAAATGATGTCCATGAAGAAGACAGAGCAGCCGCGGACCCCATTAACCGGAGAGGACCCCACCTCCTCCCCCCCCAATCTCCCATCCCCTCACCTCCCCAACCCCTCAGCCCCCCAGCCCCCCCAACCCAATCCCACCCACTGCCACTCCCCACAGTGGGGCAGAGTTAGAGCAGAGAATTCTTGTTCTGCCATAGCCACAGCCAGCTGCCAGTTTCAGGGGAGGCTGGTCTCCTTCCCTTTTCTGTGGACGGGGACATTTGCATTCCTGGGTACAGCCTGTTCAGTTTCTGCTCCCTTCAGGGCTTCCAGCTGCATCAGCTTCCACCCTACGTGAGGGAGAACCAGTTCCAGTGGGTGGGGTACCGGCCTCTCTGGGGCAGCTGTTGGAGGCCTGGGAAAACCCCAGCTTAGAGAGAACATTACTGTCAGTCAGCTAGCCAGCTCCACCAGGTGCTAGGGCCAACCCACCTGAGGTCCTTTTGTCCTTAGAGAGAAATCAGTGGATGAGTTCCTAGGGTCCCACTCAAGGTCATTTATCACACACACACACACACACACACACACACACACACACACACACACACACACCACTGTGTGCTACCAAGCACTTCCTGAGGCAGATGCTGCAGCTTCCTGCCCAGCTGCCCAGCCCAAGCTCACAGGGAAGCAGGACTCCCTAGTGAAGACCCTCCATTGCACCCACCTAAGAACACCTCTAATGGAGCTTTGGTTTCCAGGGGTGCATCTCCATGGAGATGTGTTTTGGGGGGGTTGCGGGGCTCTGGAACACGTCACTGCCAGAGATGAGCAAGCATGAGGGATTGAGGGAGCCAAGGACAAGGTTTGGGTCTGAGAGCCCTCTGGAAAATCAGGGGATCACCATGTGTGATGTTGTCTCATAAATTCCCAGCAGGGCTGTTGGAAGAAAAAAAGAGGTGTCTCTGTGTTTTACCTTTCTGTAGGGTACACCCTGGGGTTGGCTTGCTCTACTCCCTTCCCAGCGACTCAGCCTTCCATGAGGGAGGAGTGGCTGTCTCAGATGACAGTTTCCACGTGCCAGCTACAGTCCAGGTAAATCTGGGTGGAGGCAGCCAACTCCAGGATATGGTTGGAAGGAGTGGGGGGGGGGGGGCGGGAGGATGCACATGATTTCTAGATTTTAAAGAAGGTGGGGAGATGTGGCTATGTTACCCAACCATGGTGTCTGTGAGGAGATGGCCTTTCTCTTGCAGGCTCAGCTCTCAATCCCAGCTGAGGACAAATGATGCCACCTCCACAACCTGCAATGACACCATGCATCTCAATGGAGGCTCTTGGGGCCTCAAGGATCAACAAGAGATGACCCTGTTTGAAGGGGGGAGGTGACAGGAGGCAGAGAGAGGCTTAGAGCCGGGAGGCCTGGAGTTACAACATGGCCTTCCTTCCCTCTCTTTGTGAAAATAGAGTGTCTGTTAAGCGTCTCCTGTGCCCACCATGGAGCAGAATAGGCCGAGAGATTCCCAGGAAAGGAGAGGTGGGGAGATGGTCAGGGCCAGGATCTTGGCAGGAGGTAGCTTGTTGCTGTAAGTAGGGTAGGAAGCGGAGGGTGGGGTGGGAGAGGCAGAGAGGGAGGGAAGGAGAAAGGGAAGGCAGGAAGGAGAGGAATAAGACTCTCAAGATGGGGAAAGCTCACTCAGAACTCAGGGAGGGCGAGAAGGAAGCTGGGAGAAGGGTCACCTGTTGCTAAGGCAGTAGCCCCTGGTCACTGAACCCAGAAGGTGAAGACACAGGGCATCTCTGGGCAGGAGCAAGGTGGTACCTAAAGGCTGCCAATAGAGAAGGGTGTGAGACCCAGGCCCACCCACAGATGGGTGGAGCTTCCAGGTCAGGCGCTCTGAAGCAGTAGGAATCCCTTGTGGCAGGCAGAGCCAAAACCTGACTGCATCCTGGGGCCACATGAGACCCACTTTGCCACATCTACCTCCTGGCCCTTCCTGTCCTGTCACTCACCTGAGCCTTAGCGTTCTCCCTGCCCCTCCCTACACACGTGCTCCATCACGAGAGGTCACTCTGCCCAGCTGTTCCCTCCAAGAGCTTTCCTGACCATAGCTATAGTGCATCGAGCTCCACCTGTCTCTCACTGTCACCCACTCCCGGACTCTGAGCAGCAGCTAACCTGAGCTCTATGAGGCCCCTCCGCAGGAGGCTAGGGTCAGGTACATAGAGGGGCCTCCTGCCACCAATAGGTTGGATAGGTGGTCTCCTGATTTCTTTTCTGTTGCTGTGACAAAAACAACAACACCCTGACAAAAACAATTTATGGGAGGAGGGGTTTGTTTTAGCTTACAGTCCTAGGCCATCATAGCAGGGAGGTCAAGATGGCTGTGAGGACTTGAAGCAGCCGGTCTAGTCCACCATGGGCAAGAGCAGAGGATGAACATGTGCTGCACTCAACTCACTTTCTCCTGGTTTCTATAGTTCAGGACCCAAACCCAGGGACTAGCGCCACCCCCTTTTAGACTAAGTTAATCAATTAAGACAGTCCCCTACAGACATGCTCACAGGTCAACCTGATCTAGACAGGCCTCCCCTGGGAGTCTCTTCCCAAGTTATTCTGGACTGTGTCACGTTAACGGGACCGATCATCACAGGTGGATGAGTGAGTGAATGAATGAACGTAACAGACTCAGCACAAACAGTGGCCATTAGAGGAACCCTGCCCACCCCACAGCGGTCGCAGGGATACTGGCACTAGGAGCCCATCTGTGCCCTAGGAGTGACCGACCCTCTCCTCGGGAGTGAAGTAGGCATTTTAGAAGCGGGCAGATCTTCATCTTCTCCCAAGACTCACCTACCACACAAACTCAGAAAGTGGTGAGCTGTCGGCTCTGCCCTGGGCGAGGGGTCCCCAAGACCACCCACAGCCTAGCACTGAAGACTGTGGCCGTGGAGGCTGTGGACCAGGGCTGGCCACAAAGCGACCACAAAACAGCAGCCACTAATAGCCATGGCAACTGGTGGTCAGCAGTGCAAATGGCTCAAGAACAACAGAAGAAAACAACGGCTTCAGCCTCAACTTTGTACAAGGCTATCCTGTCGTCGCTAGTGCGACACCCTAGATGGCCCCTAAGAGAGAACACAGTGGGGCCTAAGGTTATACACTCGCTGAAGCCTCCTGTTTGCATCTGCCTGAAAGGCTGCCTGGCAGCCTAGGGACACATGTAGACAGAAAGAAAGAAGAGGACCTGGTTTCCTCAGCACTTTGGGAGGCAAGTATTTCAGAGTTGGCTGAAAGGCCTTGGAAGGGAACGCTATGTGATGGTCCCTGCAACCTCTGCAGGGCATGCTGCTGCTCTGGCCGAAGACACCAGGGACTCAGGGTATGGGGAGGGGGAGGCCTGAGATGGCTTGGTTTGTAACTTTCTGCAGTTGGGGCTTCTGTTACTTCTAGCTTTCCTCCCTGTCTGACTGTACTTAGGTGATGTCTAGAGATGCTCGTGGCTCCCAACAGACCCAGCAGCGGGCTATCCCAGTCTTCTGAGTGCTGAGGCCTCTCCTTTTCCATTTCTTATCTTTCCTCATTCTTTCTGAAGAGTCCTACGAAAAAAAAATGTGATCTTATCAAGGCAGCTCTTACTCACTTTCTCTGAATCTGTCTTTTAATCTGCTGAAAAGCCAGCCTTCGCTCCTCCCTCTCCATGCAGGCCTCTGAAGGAGTCTTGGGGGGGGGGGGGGGGGGGCCCAGCCATGCTCCTGCTCTGCCTGTCCTCCCTTGTTGGATGGCAGGGCTCCTGGGGTCTGCAGCTTGACTGGCTGGCTGACAGCCATCTCTCTGCCTGTCTGCCTCTTCCCTGCTTCTGTCTCGGACATCCAGTTGCTGGGAGCACTCCTCAGACTCCTGACTCCCATTTCCTCACACTCTAAGCCATTACATCAGGTAAATCCCCTACCGGGCTCTGTATCCGCTCCAGGTTGCATGTTATGGCTGAGAGCATATCCCGAGGTTTTGTTTCAAAAAACACACCATGTACGCTTGACCCAGCTCCAATGCTGTCTTGACACAGTTGAGCAGATCTCAGGGGCACTGGACCATGAAGCACTTAGTTTTCTGAGCTGCTCCAAGTGTCCCTGACCTGGCCAGTCTGGGAAATGCTAATATTGACCAAGCTAAAGGGACTAAGAGTAAGCAACATGACAGCTCTTGCCGCTAACCTATGCACCCCTAAACAAGATGGTACCTCCTCTAGAGAGCTTCTGTCCAAACTTTCCATCCTGGAGATGCCTGAGCAGCTCAGAGGGACATGATAGAAGGGGTCCTGGGGTCCCCCCACCCATGTGACAGGATTAGAACCAGAGTAAACACACAGTGTGCAGTGTGAGGGGAGCAGTGGCGCCATGAACACACATTCCCCAAACACAAATCATACATTTACCCCACACACTTTCAAACATATCACACACTCTTGACGAACGTTGTCAGACATGACACAGCCCAGACATATACTCAACATATACATTACACACCACACATACTTAAACACATACATATGTATTCAGACATGCACAGCAAGTTACACACACCCCACATGTTTACTCACACTTTTGTTACACTCCGTATAGCGCCTCTTATATACACTAATACACACACACTTATATATACCATATATGGTACCATATATGTCCCTATGTATTCCAGGCATACATATACAGGTTTGTATATGCACATGTATACACACACACACACACACACACACACACACACACACATACACACACACACACACATATACACACACATACACACACACACACACACACACACACACACACACACACACACACACACACACACATACACACACACACACACACACACACACACACACACACACACACACACACACACACCATGCTAGGCAGAGCCACACTGCCTGGAGTAAGGAGTGGTTTGATTTTCAGGGACTATGGGCTGGCAGCTCCAGGCTGCTATAAGCACAAGACGGGTTGGACAAGGCAGAGAGAGGAAGGCTAGACATATCAACCAAGGCACTCTCCAGTCCCTGCCACAAGTCGGGCTCCTGGTGGCAAGAGAGAGTGAGCCTCACAGCTGGTCTGAAAGAGAAGCCTTGTGATGTCCAGGACTATTCACAGCTGCTGAGGCAGGGGAGCAGCTATGTGGCCACACAGCATGCTTCCTGACAGGCCTGCCTGAGACTGCCTGCTCAGCACCTTCCTTGCCCTCCGGGGCCAGGTGCAGAACTTAAGCAAAACACAGCCAAAGCCCTGGGAGGTAGAGGCTGTGCATCGTCGAGCGCTGGGAGTCGGTGGAGGCAGCCCTTTTATGAAAGTAGGACTAAAGGACCTTCTTAAACAAGACTAGCCCAACCACCCCAGCATACTCCAGGGAGCCCAAAGCAGAGCCCAGGGTCCTTGCCCAGGCTAGTCCCAGGGGAAGCCCTCAGAAACAAGATGGAGGGGCTGTGGTTCATCTGTGTTCATCAGAAAAGAAACCGAGGCACAACACAACAGAAACAGATCCTAAGGCTTTGCATTGACCAAGTCTCAGGTGCCCTTTCCTAGCTCAGACAGCTGAGGCCCTCATCAGCAGATGTCCCCTTGGCCTGGAGCTATCTGCACCACACCTCGGCTCAAGGGAAAACTAGAGACCTGTTACCTGAGTCTCAGAAGGGCTGAGGGCTGCTCTCAAGCACCTGGCTTCAGAATTAGCCCTGTCACTGTTTCCACGGGAGCTCAGAGGGGGTGGGAGAGCAGGCCTTGAAGTGTGCTTCCTCAGCAGCCAGTCCTAGCACCTCTCTCTGTTTTGCTGCAGGAGAGTGTGCCTGGCCTGGGACCCAGGTCCTGGGTCCAGAGAACAAAGGACACAGGAACAGAGTGGAGCCCCAGCCTCAGAGGCCTAGCAGCCTAGTGAGCAGGAAGGGAGAATCACAGCTGGTATTCGTCACCACAGCATTGTGATGTAAGTGCTAAATTACCAGCCTCATTTGGTCTTACTGTGTGCTACACACATAACACAGACACACGCATACACACACACACACACACACACAGAGACCCATCTCCACCATGTGGACTGGAAGCTTCCGGCAGACCTAGCAGCCATCAGCCTGTTTATTCCAGATGTGGGTGGCTTAGGTAAAGAGCATCTGCATTATAAGAAGAAATGCTCTGGTGACATCCCCCATATATCCTATGGTCACTTGACTCAGAGAAACGCCCTCTTTACTTCTTAGGGAACCAAGCTACTCTGTGAGCCAGGTGTCTGCCCTGATGGCGCTCACCTTCAACATCTCCACAGAGTCTGCGACTGGCGTTGACACACTACAATTCTGAGATGACTTTACGGCCAAGGGCTTAATGGACTTCCTGGAAGCAGCTCTCCTCTGTCCCCAGACCCTGACCCTGGGTCCCAGACTCCCAAGGGACGGTCCATACAACTGGCAGGACTGAGCACCTCTCCCCACATCTGCCAGTAGATAGCTGCCAGGCTAAAAAAAAAAAAAAAAGCAGCATTGTTCAGAGGCTCAGCTTTGACATCTCTCTGCCTGCTGGCTTGTTTCAGATGACAAGTCCACACAGGCTTTGCTCCTCACTCAGGCCCCAGGCACACACCCACATTCGGTGGAGCTTGTGCACCCTCAGGCAGTCACGTAGGGAGACCGCTGCTGAGCCTGTCTCTGAAGGAGCCGGGCCTGGGAAGTCCGGGGGAGCCAGATCCCAAGGGGCGCTGAGGAATGCTCCTTCTGAGGAACAGTGCCGGGACAGCTTCCTGTGGGATTCATACCACTGCCTCCCTTTTTGGGGGCAGGCAGGCCTCCGAGCCAGTATGTGGAGAGAGAGGGTAATTTCTATGTAGAAAGAGTGTGTGGGAGGGCACGAGCTATGCTGGCTACGTGCAAAGGCTCAGGAGACCCAGCCAGAAGGTTGTCCTAGGTCCACATACAGAGCCAATCACTTCTTTGTGCAAAGCCCCCTCTTCCCCCCCCCCCAGAGGGCTCACACACGGCCTCCCATATCCCCTTGAAGGCCAGCTCTCCCACTCTTGTCCTTATTGGTCACAACATCCTGGGGACCCTGCATCCAGAACAGTCTAGTTCCCACTAGTTCTGAGGGACATCAGGAAGACAGGAAGGACAATGCACACTGGGCCAGCAACAGGTGGACGATCAGTAAGCCCAGAGTGTCTGTTCAAATCTGTTTCCTACCCTAGCAGGAAGGAGGAAGTGGGGAGGGGGGAGGGACATGTTGGAACACATCACTCATGCCTGAGGTGGCCTGGGAGCTTGAAAGGGCTGGATCAAATTCAGGGGGTTCATCGTGATGTCCACAGGTCAAGAACCAACTGGTCAACAGGATGTGGAGAGCAAAGAAGACAGTCACAAGATGAGAAACGTGTGACAGCCACCTGGGAACATAAGACCAGTATGGCTACAGAAGACTACGTTTCATCAAAGGGGCACCCCGTCGCAAAGATGCAGCTGAGCATGGACCACATCCTGTAGTCCTGCTAGCCGGAGTGACTGCTGGAGGCCAAAGCATCCTACATCATTGTGTGTGAAGTAAAGGAAGGAGGGGCTCACATATGTCAAACACTCCCGCCCCCATCACCTGCCACTCAAGAATTTTGAGTAGTCTCATTACATGAGAACAGCATAGTTTCCTCAACTCCCCTACACACACCAAATGCCCTGTCAGGAGGAGCTTTATCTCACCCTCCTATTCCTATTTGGGCTAAGCTTTCTGGGAGTGGATGTGGCATCTCTGAGGCAAGGAACATCAGCCAGGGCAGTGGCATTCTCCCTCGGTCTCAGCCTCCTGGGGTGGCCACGTCCAGAGGCTCCATTCACCAGGACACTCACTGGCTTGGCCCATGGACTCCACAGGACTGTTTTGTCTTTTTAAAGGGGGATGAGATTCAGGTCATGAATTTACTCAGGTCTCCCTGCATCTCCGAACCTGCTACCATTATAACAATGCACACATGCATCCATCCCAATACACACCCATACACACATACAAACGCACATTTACATGCACATGTACACATATCACATAAGCATACATCCACATACACCACACAAACATACATACATACTTACACATAAATGGTCATAGCTATATACACACATACACACACCATACAAACACATACATTCATACTTACACAAACAAACATACATACATACATACACACCTACACCACACAAACACACACATATACACACAAGCACACATATAAACATATACACACCACACAAACATACATACACACATACATATATACATATTTACACACATGTACACACACAGCAACAGGCTAAGGCATGAGCAGAAATAGTGGCTTCAGGCCTTGGACAGCTTGAGCTTTGTCAATCCGGTTTAGCTTAAAGCTAAGATCAGAGAAGGGAAGGGTGCTATACCCAGAGCCAGGCTCAGCATGGAGTCTCTGACTTGATGAAAGCAAGTGATTGGAAGGTGGGATCTGCCTCCTCACATCACAGGCTGGTGACCCCAGCTAGGAATGCTGCTGTCCGCCGCCAAGCCTGATCTGAAATGGGGGGGAAAGCCACTGTCCAAGAGCAGCAGTCAGACAGGTTGATTTCACTGGCCCTGCCACTGCCAGTCTGGCCCAGCAGAGGCTGTGCTGGGTCTCAGAGGCTTCTTATGGGAGCAATGGGATATGCAAGTGTATACACATGAGTGTATGAGCGTGTGTTGGTGTGGATACAGGCATCAGAGTGTGTGCATGCATGCCTCTGTATGTGTGTACACATGTGTGCTAGGATAGATTCACGCATCACAGTGTGTGTGTGTTGTTCGGATGGATATATGCATCACTGTGTGTGTGTGTGTGTGTGTGTGTTTGTGTGTGTGTGTGTGCTTGTGTGTGTGCTTGTGTGCCAGTGAGTCTCTCACTTACCCTGAAGGCTTCCCCCACTCTCTGACACAGCAATCTGGCAGCCAAAGGCAACCAGCTAGAATTGTAATGGTCAAACACCTGCCCTACAGTCTCTACTACCTCAGGCATTTCTCGTCCTTTTCCATGAGGAATTTCAATCCTCAACGTCCTTCAAAGGGAGAATCTGCAGTTGCCCTCAGTCATCACAGCTCCTCAGGAGTGACAAGGCCAGCCTCAGCCTCTTCCCCCACCCCCCACCCCACACACACACACACACACACACAACTCACAATGGGGAGCCAGGAATCCCTTCAGGGAAAGAAAGGACCCAAGGTAGCCCCTGGCCCGCCTGGAGCGGAGATGGAAGCCGGGAACGGATTGTGAGAGCTGCTGGCTTGCAAGCAGAGTTGGCCCTTCTCCATCTTGCCATGAAGCCCTTTAGCCAGGATCTAGCACTGTTCTCCCAAGAGCAGGAGCCATGCTGTGGACACCGAGCCCAGCCCCCGAAGGCGTGAGCTTCAAGCCAGCCACCCCATCCAGCCCTCTTGGAGTAATCTGTTTGCAGAAATCATGATCAAGCTGAGGGCGGAGGCTGTCTGGGAGCCGGTTTGGGGATGGTTAGGGTTAATTGTTAACTTGACTGCATCCCCTGGGAGATGGACCTCTGGATGTGCCTGTGGGGGCTTATCTTGACTGCCTTAACTGGGGTAGGAAGACCCACCCACTATGGGTGGCACCATTTCCTTGCCGGGATCCATTTGGTAAAAGTTGGGAGGCAGCGTGCATTGCTCTCTGCTTCCTGACTGTGGACACAATGTGAAGCTGCTTCAAGCTCCTGCCACTGTGACCTCCCTGCCAGATGGACTTGGCCTGCAGCTAGAATAAGCCCTTTCTCCCTTAAGTTGCTCTTGTCAGAGTATTTTATCACAGCAACAGGGGGGAAATGCAACTAAGATAGGACAGGAAGAAGGGCCAAAGCCCAAACGCCCCAGGTGGCCTAGGCTGGGCAAAACTATAATGAGTGAGTGCCTTGCTAGTGCCTCACACTGTGGAATACCAGGGTGAGTGTCTGCTATACAGGCAGGCTGAAGTGGCATGCCTGTGTCTGCTGGGAATCTGTGTGGGTTCACTGGTGCAGCTTCTCCACGGTCCACTAGGAAGAAGCATCCACCTGTGTGCCACCACGGTAAGCAGTATAAGCCGGGAACACTCAGGAGCCTGAAACAGGGAGATGGTAAGTTCTAGGCCAGCCTGGGTCACAGAGACACTCGGGGAAAGAGACAGAGACAGCCAGAGAGACAAACAGAGAGACAGAGACCAATGGAGACAGATAGAGACAGAGAGTGACAGAGAGACAGAAAGGAGAGACAAAGATAGCACAGAGAGAGACAGACAGACAGACAGACTAACAGAGAAGGGCAGAGAAAAGAGAGATAAACAAAGGCAAAGAGATGACAGAGACAGACAGACACAGAAAGAGACAGACAGAGTACTGTGGCCATGTCACTGAATCTTTTGCAGCCTGATCCTCTTTGTAGTTGATCAGGAAGGTTAGCATGGGTAGCGTGGGGAGAACAGAGCCAGCCAGTTACCTACAGTAGTAGGCTATCAGGATTTCTCTCAGCTTTAGGGTGGTCATGAACAAAGCCACTTTGAATGGCTGCACCTTTCCATAGCAGCAGCTAGAATAGTCACTTCTGGTGTCATCACCACAGTGATGGTCCACACACAGCAAGATTTCCCCACTGTACCGGTAGCTAATGACGTGGCTTGCTTGTATCTCTGGCTTCCGTCCGGCAAGATGCTTGTGTCTTTTGCCTAAGTTCCTGTTGCACTCACTGGCCGGTTTTTAACCGTGGAGTTGTTCTGAGAGTTCTCTGTGTACCATAAGCACCGGTTCTTTGCCAGATGTGTGCTTTCCAAGCATTATTCTTCCAGTCTGCTTTGCACAAGATGTTTCTCAGAGCATGAATGTCTTATTTTGACGCAGTCTAGTGTGTCTGTCTTTACTCTCAAGGCGTGTGCTTCTGATATTAATCCCGAGACCTCTCCCCCAACCTTGGAGCCTGCAGATTTTCTATTTTCCTCCGTGGCTTCCAGTTCGGGGTTTGCAGTTAATCTGTGACCCATGGTGAGTTCATTTCAGTAGCAGCTTTGAGGCTCAGGCCAAGGGCCATTTTTCAGCCTCGGACTTTGCCCTCACATTCCTCTGTTCCACTGAGTCACTTTTGTCCTTTTGTCAGAAATCAGCTGGGCACAGGTCTGGGGCTCTGTTTCTCCAATAAGCCTACACTGTTGTGATGACTGTGCCTTTGCCGTAAGCTGTGACGTAGAATGCCTCTTGCTCCTGAACCCTGTGAATGGAAAGTTACACCTGTTCCCATGTGGGGAAACGAGGAACGTTCTGGTAGCTGGTGCCTCTTGGACAGCTGCCAGTTAGCAGGTGCACTGATGCAGTCTGTGTGCAGGCGATGCCAGTCGAATGGTAAATACACTTCTTATTTTTACCCTGGAGAGACAGCTTGCTGGAAGGAGGAGAGGAAAGAGGGTGTTTTGCATACACCAGTGGGTTGAAGCCAGGGCCCCGAGGCTGCTAGACTCCACTGTAGCTTTGTTCGCCTTTGGTTCTTGGCTCTGTGCTGCCTTGCCTGGACCCTAGCCATTGTTTACACACCTTGGACAAGCAACAATATAGTGAGAGCCAGGAGCCAAGTTTCCTGAGCTTTAAGGATAGGGTCTGCTTCTGAGGATCAAAGGCAGGGACGGAGCCATCTTTAATGTGTCCGGGGTGACAGGAGTAGCACAGCAGCTTTTAGGAAGTTCAGAAGGATTAAACGTAGGTGCTGGTGTCTGTGACTCCTGCTGAGTCACACGGCCTTGAACCACACGGACAAGATGGTCACAGAGCTGCTGCTACTGAGCTAGGAAACCCGCCAACGTGAAGCCATCACTCCCCGAACAGGTGAAATGGGATCAGCCTGGGGCCAAGGCACCCTACATTAGAATCTCCAAGGAGGTACTAGACCCTGATGATGCCTGATGCCTGCACTGTGCCTCACGTTGTCTGTCCCTGAGCAGGACCTAGCTGGTGGTGGCTGTTGAGAGCTGAAGGAGGATTTCCCAGAAAGAGAAAGACAACGGGCAAAGTGTAGCCAGGAAGGCAGAGGGGCGACACGAATTCTAAATGGGAAAGAACAGAATCAAAGTGCTGGGACCGGCATGCCTGTCAGGCCATAGAACAGTTCTTCACACAACATGGTCGATCCCTCAAGTTCTGGAGGCCACAGTGCAAAGTCAAACTGGTGGCCGGCCATGCTTTCCTGGAGGCTCTGGGAGAAAGTCGTTCCTGACCTTTCTAGACTCTAGTAACCCTGGGTATCCCTTGGCTATGGCCGTATTGCCTTCTCTCTCCTCTTTCATGATAGCCTGTGTCTGTCACCTCTCTCTGCCTCTGTTTGAGGAGGGCTCAAAGGGTGGCCTCTAGGCCCATCTGGCTAACTCAGGCTAAGGGGCTCTCTAAAGACTCTTCCCTTAGTCACATCTGTCACCATGACCAAAGGAAACACTCTGAGATGTCCTAGATTTAATTTAAAAGCCTGAAAGATGAGGGTGGAGGGGAGAGGAGGAAATGGGTGGTTAACAGCTGCAGGCTAACCCAACAAAGAGGATTTATGTCGAAACTTTGACTTAATTCCCAGCACTGAGTGCCCCAACCCTGTTTACATAGAAACTTCACGATCGTTAACTCCAGCTGGCCCAAAAGCCATGGACCTAGCCTTCTACCCCAAAACTCTCTGTGGAACCCACCCCTTTACCCATGGCTAGGTTGGGCTCTGAGGGATCAGGTGACATTCTCCAACTGCCACCTCACCCTGCAGCTAGAAGCCTGCAGGCACTTGTCCCAGCTCCTCACCCTCTACTGGCTGGCACCTAGACCTCTTTTTCTTCCCTAGATCCCTGTGTCTCAAGAGTCAAGGCGGTGGCCAGCTCTGCCTCCACTAAAGTTCACTGGAGAAAGTCCTTTCTGTTTCTTCCAGTAGTTAAATGCCAATTCGCTGTTTTGCCACATGAAGAAATACCCACAGGCTCCGATGTTGAGTCATGAGTGGGTCTTATGTAGCCCTACAGCTCCTCTAGAACAGTACCTATCGTCTCTGGGGGTGAAGGCACAGAGCATCTGGCTAGGGCAGAGTCTGCCTGGACATATTGGTCAGCTCCTAGGGCAACCTAAATCTTAGCTTGGATGTCTGGATGACCTGGGAAGGAGCAGGCAGATGACGGGAAGAGCCAAGGAGTTGGGCAAGGACTCACCCTCACCAAGGACTGAGGTCGTGTGCATCTGGGCTCATCAGTAGGACAAAAGAGGACAAACATTTGATGCCTTCCCAGCTGGTTGCAACAGCCACAGCCACAGCCACAGCCACCATGAAGTGATGTAGGTAATTAATTCAATCACACTCTTTTGAGTAACATTGGTGCTAGTTTTACAGTCGAAATGTCAGTTTGGTAACTATCATCATTTTGTATCCCAACTCCTGAAACCCTATGTTGATTATTGGGGTGTTTTGTTTTGTTTTAGAGACTCAGAAAATGGGTGTGTCCCTCCCAAGAGGCTTTGCTCAGAGCTCAGGACCAGCACTGAAGGACCTCAAACACTCTGAGAGGATGACACTGAGGCCCCTGCACCCCACTGCCCTGCATCCCGACAGTGAGAGGCTCAGGAACCTTTCCACTTCCCGAGCCCCGAGTGTGTGGTGCCAGGATTTTCAAGCTCCAGAACTGAACACCTCCCGGGAAAGACAGGAGAGTCACGCTCCACTCACTCATAGAGGGATGGCTGATTCTGCAGAGGGGACGTGGCTCCAGGCGTGGGTTCAGAAGGCAAGGCTGGACTGCCAAGTCTCTCATCGTCATGGCAGTATCCACTGCACTGTCCAGCGGTAATACCAGCCCAGACCCTCACCCCCTTCTGCCTCCAAATGGTTTCTTCTTTGCTAAGTGACCTTAGGCCTTGCACTTTGGAAGTGCTTCTGCAAACATGACCTCGCTTTGTCTGGTAATAGCCGCAGCCAAGCGTGGGGCAGACTAGGCAGACCACCCCTCCCCCACTCGCCTCCTGCCCCACCCCTATCAGAACACCATGTTGGGGAGTCTGAGACAGAATCTCCAAGTGACTGAAGAGGGCTTCCAGGCCGGGGTGGGGGGTGAGAGGGTGAGACGTGTGAGGGGTGAGGGCGTGGTAGGGGCGGGGCAGAGAAGGGCTGAGATACTGGCAGTGGTTGCTGACCAGACACCTCTGCCACTGATTCCTGGCAAGACAGGACAGCAGTTAACGACAGTGTGACACTTGTGTGAGCAAGTGTGATACTTGATATCTCAGCTGGCCAAAGTCCCTCTCCAAGATCTATGCCACGGGTTCCAGTGTTCTCGTTTTTTTGTTTGTTTTTTTTTTTTTTTTTGTTTTTGTTTTTGTTTTTTTTGTTTGTTTGTTTGTTTTTTTTTTTTGTTTTTGTTTTTTTGCTGCTGCTGCTGCTGACCTGAGAAGCCAGAGGACCAACCCCGTGTTGATATTCAGTGACAGGTGGCTCCTTTCTGTGTCCTGGAGTCTCCTCTCATGGCCCAAATGAACGGCGGTTCCCATGCAAGCCATGAGGAGCAAGTTGGGAAAGGGAAGCATACACAACTCTGTGTGCCTAACCCTCATATCCCACCACTCCCTGGAAGTTAGAATAGTCCCAGAGGACCTTGTCTTCATCAAGAAAACAGACTCTAGTGTGTCCCTGCCCTTTTCTCCATGGCCTGCCCATTGGTTCCTCTTCTCCCCCAGGGTGGGCGGGGCCAACCCCCAGGGTGGGCGGGGCCCCCCTAAGCTCACACAGGCCCTGGCTCCTGTACTGGCTGCGTCCATCAGCCTGAAGCCATGGAGAGTCTATCACAGCCATCTGAAGTTCTTCATGAACCTTCAAAGCAGCCCTCCCCACCCCCACCCCCACCCCATAGCAATCCTTCAAGTGGCGCTTGCTGCTCCGAAGCCCTGTGCCAGGTGACCCCAGAGACCGGAGCCTCAGAGCCTTAGACTCTAGACAGGTTTCCAAAGGCCTTTCATTTCCTCTGTACCGGCCACAACCTGTCTGGATGGCTTTTAAACCTGTGTAGTCTGCGGCCAGTGAAGCAGCTGCCTGCTCCGAATTCATGAAAGGGAGACGCCCCGGGGAGATGACAGTGTGCTGTGGAAACCCTCGGCTTGCCAGGCTTTTGATTCTTTACTTTCTGGTTCCAAAAGGGGGAGGGGCGGGGGAGCGTGGAGGGGGGAGGGGTCAGGGATGGGAGCTGCCGCCAGCCCCTGCAGGTTGCCTCCCGGCACAACAGCATCGGCAGCACCCCCTTTCCTCTGAGAAACAGGAAGTCCACCTAAGGGGGATCTATACTCATTTGGGAAGAGCCGGCAATGGCTGGCGTTAGATTTTCTTCCAGGTTGGGCGCATCCGTGGTACTAAGACAAAGCCAGCCGTGCGCTGCCCCCCTGCTCGGTAGCCCAGAACCAGAAGTTGAGACTATCTCTCAAGCCTTGAAGGTCACCTAAAGCCTGAGTGCTGAAGGCTTGCTCCCAGTCACAGGGCGCTAGCTGGAGGTGATAGAACCTGTGGGGCCTCGAGGGAGAAAGGTAGGTCCTTAGATGCCTGGCTTAGGAGAGGACTGTGAGACCCTGTCTCTGTCTCTCTCACACTGGACGATGAGGTACGGGGCTTCCTTCACCATATACTCCACCAGGGACATGCCACTGTGAGCCCAAAAGAGGACTAATCGGTCACGGACTGACTGTACCGTGTAAGCCGAGTAAACCTTTCCTCTCCATAAATTATCCCAGGAAACCTACTTAACTCTATCATTAGCATCTCTGGGAGCCCATAGATCCAGAACTATCTGCCTGCACCAAGTGCACATTCATCAGCCAGAGGTCATACAGCATGCTAAGTGTCTCATGGCCTTTCCACTCCATGACCATAGTGACGGATAGCTGCTGAATGCCTGTGGTGGCTTGAATAAAAATGTTCCCCATACTTTCACAGGGAGTGGCACCACCAGGGGTGTGGCCTTGCTGGGGTGGGCGTGGTCTTGCTGGGGTGGGCGTGGCCTTGCTGGAGGAAGTGTGCCACTGGTGGGCGGGCTTTGAGGTCTCATTAGCTCGAACCAGGCCCAGTATGTTGCAGTCTCTTCCTGCTGCCTGCAGATCCAAATGTCCACCTCTCAGTTACCTCTCCAGCACCATGCCTGCCTGTACACTGTCCGGCTTCCTGTCGTGATGATAATGGACTAAACCTCTGAAACTGTAAGCCAGCCCCAGTGAAATGTTTTCTTTATAATAGTTGCTGTGGTCATAGTGTCTCTTCACAGCAACAGAAACCCTAACTTAGATAGTACCTGTTATGTGTCAAATGCTAGCGTATGTGTTAGGGTTGCTGCACAGCCACATGCCCACAGCCATGCTTTGTACTCTACCAGGCCCGTTTACAGTGAACATGAGGACCATACCACAAACTGACCACAGCCCTTGGTCATCTTTCATAGCTATCTGGAGACATTGCACTTAAGCAGTTAGAAACGTTTGCAACCTGCAGCCAACATTCTTGGGGCACTGAAGGGAGCTGTCTGTCATCCACTGGAAGTGTCTAGGCAGGGCCTGAGGCTGGAGAGAGTGAGGATAGGAGCCGGTGTGTGTTTCAGAGCCTCATCTGTAAAGCGGGGTGACAACCAGCCTCGTTCATTGCTTTGTGGGGAGCACAGTAGGTGAACCTCTTTGCAAGGGTTAAGATGTGAGCTGTCAGAGCTCTGATTGACAATCAGAAGACAAAGCAGAGAAGGGGCCAGCCTAAAGCTGTCCCACCCAGGGGCCAAAGCCTCTCCCTGCAACGCCCACACTGACGTCAGTGAAGTCTCATGGACCAGAACTTGCTGGGGAAAGGCAGCGAGGAGCAGCCCAGGAGTGTGACTTCTGCAGTGGGTGTGGCTCCAGGAAAAGGTGAAAGTATAAAATAGCTTAAGGGCTCTGTTAGGTCTTCCACAAACAGAACGCATCAGTGGGTAAGGTCACCTGCTCATAAAGAAAGCTCCGAGCTTCCGCCTGTGACATGGTCCTTGCAGTTGGGAGGGACTGTAGCTCCCATTTCTCCTCAGAGGGTTCTCGTTAGCCATGGAGGCTAACACTAACTTAATAGAATACGGAATTGCTGGGGCTAGAGGACACGCGAGCTCACATTTCCACCAACCCACAAGCACACAGTTTGTTTCGATATGTGCCCCTGTCTGAAGACACCTTCTTAAGCTTAGTTGCTGGGTCATTAGCATAGAGGCACCTCACAGCCACCGCGCCAGAACTCAGCCAGAAACCAGAACTTCTAATAGGCTTCTCTGAGTCACGTGGTCACTCATGCTCACAGCACTAAGCGGCTACAGCATCCTGCCCCTGGCCCCAGAAATGCCAAATCACCTCCCATAAAGCCCAGAAATACTAACCACGTGGCCCTAAATAGGCCGGGGAAATATTTACACCGTGAGCTAAGCAGGGATGCCGAGAGCTGTCTGGTTTAGCCTCAGTTGGGAACGAGCGTCAAACGTCATCGCTGAACTCAAATGTGTCACCCCTGGCACACGAAGCTGCCTGAGCACCGATTGGGAGTTACAAAAATACTTTAGCAAGTGGAAAATTCACTAACACCTGTGCCGAGGACAGTGCGAAAACAGCATTCTGATGGTCTGGAACCCACCGCTTTGCAGCCCTGATGGGTCTCCCTGCCTTGGCAGGAAAGAGGAAGTGGGGAGATCCCAGAAGTTGTCCTTGTTCATGAAGGGGCAGTCAGGGAAAAGGCGCTCCTTCTTTGTCTGCGCTTGTCGCTCATATACGTTTGCTTTGCTGTGACGTGCCCACGGCTAATGGCCACCCCCAGCCCTGTTCATGGGCCAGTGAGGCTTACCTACGTTTCTCCTACAGCATAATTCAGACACTAAAGCCTCCCTGTGCCCCAAAAGCACAGGCTGGGGGCTCCAGGGTCAGGCAGGGTCTGTTGCTTACTCCCTCTCAATGAGCACTCACATCACAGAGGCCTTCTAGAAATTGGGCAATATGTTCTTGGCACCCTCACAGTCCTGAATCTCCTCCCTTCAAACCAGGGTCCAGCCCAGGCTAGCCAGTTTCCCGGTAAGGAAGTGAGAGAGTGAGGGGAGGGGGTACCCCCATCGCTGCCTTAAACTTAACAAAAGTATAGACATTGATCCATTATAGCCCCAACCTGGCCAAAGGAAGGTCAGAATCTCGCTGTGGCTTTTATGAGCAACTGTCCTTCTCTGACCACGTGTGAATGGAGGAGCGGTGGATCAGAATCTCAGCAGCCCTAAAGAGTCATGCCTACGAAACCGCAGACAGAATAGAAGGTGGTCAGCGGGGAGCATAGGGGCTACTCATGTGGCCAGTGGCAAACCAGCTCCATGGCATCCAGGAAGTCTGAATGAAGCTGGCAAAGTGAACATCACCAGAAGAATTGTGGCACGTATGAAACAGGAGTCCAGAACAAAAATGTGATGCCTCAGGGGCACCACAAAGGCCACCAGGGAACGGACGGTGCTAGGTGGCGTCCGTCTTTAAATAAAGTGACTGAAGAAAGCCTTTTATGGTCACAGTTGGACTCGCGGCTCGGGGTAGCACTTGTTTCTAATCAGGCAACCTCGGGCATTCTGGCTGACCCCAGAGTCCACACCCTCCCAGTAGAGTTAATTATAACACATCCAGTAATGCCGAGGGTCGGCATCAGAGTCATGCAGCTGTCAACCAGAGTCCCTGTTAACTGGGCCACAAACACCCGCAGATTCTGCTGACACTGACATCCCCAACATCACAGTCGGAGGGGGAGGTGCTTTGGGCTGTGGCAGATTCCAGACCAGTGTGTCCAACTGTGTGGGGCTCATTCCAGCAGGGGGCCTTAGGGGACGCTGGGGTAGCCGGCTCTGCAGGAAGCCGAAGGCTGAGGCACTAGAAGGCAGTCCTGGGAACCTGAGCCATCAGTGTCTGACGGCTACTGGGCATCCAGGGAAAGCCAAGTGGCTACCAACTTGGGGGTAATTACAGGCGGCAGGCAGACAGAAGCAGTCCCCAGGGAACTGCAATACCAAGAAAGTTAACTACAGGGAAAAAGTGAGAAACCATCCTTTCCCATACTGAGTTGATGCTGCGGCGTGCTGGGGTCACGTGAGTGCTTCCTAAAGGATCAAGGTGGCTTTTTCAGCCACCGTCCTCAGGTTTGCCTAAACCAAACTGTGGCCTGTGGTGCTGAGCTTAAAAGCCAACTCCTGCACCCCCACCTTGACACCAGTACTAGGCCTCTGTGATGGAGAGTGGGCCTCAATGGGCTCCAGGCAGGTTACCCCCTAGACCTGAGCCTCCCTGCTGTTCATACCCCACGTCCACGCTGTACTAATACCCTCAGCCAAGCCAAGATACAGAAGAAGCCCAGAGCACAGTTTGTAGCCCTCAAGAACCTACAAACTGAACCCCACTGGCCACCTGAGGGCTCATGTCATCTGCATCTCCCCAGATGCACTCCTGGAACATTCTCTTACTTTCTGCGTGTACCTTGAATCCTGAGTGCTTTGAGCTGTGTGGCTCTGAGAGACTGGGGAAGTCGAGTGAGGTTCTGAGCCATGGCACATCCGAGTTGGGCAGTGCTTGTCCTCAAAGCTACTCAACAGTATTCACCACACCCACCTTACTGCCCTGGTGGTCTAGGGATAGGGAAACCAAGTATGAGGTCAGTACACCTACTGCACTGGCGTGATCTGAAAGCTTGTGTCCCCCAAAATATATGTGTTGACATCTAACCTGCAAGGAGATAGTACTGAGAATGGGAGCTAGCACAGTCACAAGGGAGAGCACGCAGAAAGGAAGTAGGGCCTATGAAAGTTAATCCTGATTGCCAAGTTAATGGGGTTTATTGTTGCCATGGAAACAAACATTTGGTTGTATCTGTGAGGGAGTTATTAGACTTGGTAGAAAATAAAGGTGGGTGTTATCCCACGGGCTGGAGTCCCTGCCTGAGCAAAAAGGAGAAGTGAATTGAACACCAGCCTCTGTCTCTGCTCCCTGACTGGCCAGCTACCTCACATTCTTGCTGCTATGACTTTTATTACTGTGAGAGACTGTATTCCCTCACCCATGAGCCTAAACAAACCCTTTTTCCCACTTAAGTCACTTCTCTTCTGGTTTCTTGTTTACAGCGGTGTTGAAAAATAACAAATGAGGGGCCCTTATAGAAGGGACCCCCATAGGCCTCCCCTTTCCTTCCATCTAATCAGCTCTTAGCAAGGAAGCATCATCTGTGAAGCAGGAAGTTGTCCTCACCAGACACAGACCTCTCAGGCACCCTGATACTGGACATCGGCTGTCAGCCATCAGAAATGTAAGCGACGGAGTTTTTGGGTTTGTTTGTTTGTTTGTTTTTGTTTTGTTTTGTTTTGGTTTTTCAAGACAGGGTTTCTCTGTGTAGCCTTGCCTGTCCTGGACTCCCTTTGAAGACCAGGCTGGCCTCGAACTCACAGAGATCTGCCTGCCTCTGCCTCCCAAGTGCTGGGATTAAAGGTGTGCACCACCACACCCTGCACGATGGAGTTTTCATATATGGCCAGTGTGTTGACATTTTGCTACAAGAGATAGACTCCCGGGCTGGAGAGATGGCTCAGTGGTTAAGAGCACTGCCTGCTCTTCCAAAGGACCCGGGTTCAATTCCCAGCACCCACATGGCAGCTCACAACTGTCTGTAACTCCAAGATCTGACACCCTCACACTAACACACATAAATTAAAATTAAATAAAATATTTAAAAAAAAATAAATTTAAAAAAAGAGAGAGAGAGATAGACTCCCGCCTGTGGTAGCAGGGACAGTCCTTTCATTTGTAAGGGACAGCTGCCTCTCCAACACAAGTTCCCTGTCACTCCACAGACCCAGACAGATCCTGCAAGAGCATGAGGCGCAGAGAGCTGCTCCCCCCTGCTCTATCCCCGGGGCTCAGCTGCTGCTGACTCATGCCCGCACTGCAACCTGTCACCGTGGGACCTGACTCAGCCACCGTCACTCAACCCTACCGACCCGACCCGTGTTACCTGCCCAGAGACCAGCTGGGTGTCCCTTCACCCAGGCCATCCCCACCTTGCTCACCCAGATGCTTGGCCCTGCCTTCTCTTCATTTATTCCCCCCTCCTGTCAGGCATCTCAGGTCTCCCCAGCTGCCCACCCCGTAGCAGATGACATTATCCCAGGAACCGAGTGAGACCAGAGGCAAGGCCCAAGTCACACAGGCATGGTGGGGCCCAGACAAGCTTGCTGCACCCTCAGGCGGGCAGTAAATTAGTGACCACGACGATGACGACGCCCCCTAGAGGAAAGCCCCCTGGCCAGCCCCATCTAGAAGAAGGGACTTTTTGTATGGTCCCACTCAACCTTAGTAGCTCTTTCTCTGGGCCTTGCCTCTTTGTTCTCACTAAACTGGATCCAGGCACTGCTCCCACGGTGATACTTCTTTTCTTTCTTTTTTTTTTTTTATTAATTTATTCAGATTACATCTCAATTGTTATCCCATCACTTGTATCCTCCTGTTCCTCCCTCCCTCCCTCTTTCACCCTATTTCCCCTCCCCATGGACCTAGGGGACGGCAATGTTTCTTATAGTGAAACGCTGAACATGACTTTAAACAGAGCCTCTGAACTCAGGCTGGTAGTGGGGCCAGCAATGCCTATCCTGGTATTCTTGCAGCTTGCAGAAGCCCGCCTAGTCCTCTTCTCGCCCATGTTCCTTCCAGACAAATGGAATTCATGAGCAGAGCAGCAGGGGCGGGTTCCGAAGCCCACCTTGAGCAGGCATCCCATGCATAGGAGACATCAGCCAACCAGGAGCGAGAGAGCAGACTGAGATAATATGATGAATTCAGGGTAAAAAAAGAGCCTCGCCCTTCACACAGAAGCAGAGCTGTGGAGGCAGAGGCCTGGGGCTGAAGCAGAGGCCCCCTGTGTTCCCTTCCTTCCTAGGGGTTAAGGGTCCTTCTAACACCACCACCACCCCAGCCCAGAAGCAGCCTCTACAAGCCTGCCTTGGTTTCCAGTGAGTCTGCCTGCAACTCTGCTGGCTGCCTAGAAATGTTTGAGAGCTGGCTGCTTGAGCCACAATACCCTTAGTCCCAGGATAGGGGTGTGTGTGGAAGGGGTAGGGGCCGAGCTCATGTCCTTCCTCACCCAAATGACACCTCAGCCCCTGGTGCAACTGTCCTTGTCATAGGAAGCCCGGTGTGGCCAGGAAGCCCCCCTCCCCGCCCCCATTAGCCCAGGTTGGGAGAATACGCTCGCATTCTCATGGTCTCTTGGAGGGCCGTGTGTTTTCGGCTGACTGACTCAGTACCCCCCCCCGACCCCCACCGGGCAGGGAGTCTCCTGCGAACACCTCTGCTAGGGCTGCAGACAGGACAGCAGTTTCTAGAGTAGCTGGCAAAGCAGCTCAGGGAGTCATTTATTCATTCACTTCCTGCTAGGAAGTCCCACGAGCCTTAGCTTTGCTGTCAGCCAGTCTCCGAGGAGGAGGCTCAGTAGTCTGCTGGCACTTCTAGTCAGCCCTTTCCAACTGCCACACTCCTGGGAATGTGGGACTCAGTCCATTCCTCCTCCCATGTCCCCTCAGCTCCTTTGTGGGACCAAATCTCTGCGGAAGGATCTATTCAAGTTTCTCTTCCCTCTCTATGTACGCATGTCCCCCAGCCTTGGCAAGACCCCAAAGGACGTCACCGGCCTCCTTGGAGGGACTGCTGACCTTTCAAAACTCTGGTTACATCCTATCTCCCAGACCTGCTGCATTTCCCAAAAGGACTGGTGCCACAGCAGGGCCCTCAGACCCTGGATGGAGTCAGTCACAGAGACCCCAGGCTCCATGTCCTCACCATACTCTTCTCCCCTCCTCAGCAGAAAGAGCTAACAGAAGCACTGGCTCGGCTGGGGGTTGGGGGGGCTGGCATAACAGAGACTGAAGAGAGGCTGGTCTTCTTCCACCCGTGCAAAGAGAGGCAGCCATGTGCATTGCAGATTTGGTGGCCGGGGCCAGCAGGCATTGGTTAAGTAGCTGTTTCGGGACAGAAGAATACGGAACTCTGGCAAAGACAAAGTGACAGGAAGGCCCGCTGTCACTCAGATTTGTTTGGCTTTGGCTCCCCTTGAATCAGAGCCCAGTGGGTCCAAGAGAGACCAGGCCCAGGCCGCCTAGACTCAGTACCAGACTCAAAATCCTTCTGCTCTTTCTCAGGAGCTTCACTTGCCCTTCAAACAAGGCCTTGCACCCAGAATGAAGGAAACCACGTTTGCAGCAGAGAGAGACTCACAAAATGGGTTGACCCTGGAAGGCCAGGTCACAGCAGGAACCTTGCCACACTGACCCCTCCCCTACACCTTAGCTTGACTCTGAGGCCCACGGTATGCCTTTCACCTTCCCATATACTCAGTCCTTCCACAAGGGACAAGGATGCAAGCACTAGCACCCTCAAGCTCCCACAGAGCTGAAAAACTGAGACCTCTCAATAGCACCACATCTCCTAGACAAAGACCTAAAAACTTAGACAGAAAAGGAAAAGAGGATGGGTGGCAGGGGACTTTCTGGGGGCTGGAGGTGGGAACCAGATTTGGTTCTTGTCAAATAAGTCTGACAAACGAAACCTGAAGTAAAAATCATAAGAAAAATGTCTTAAGATTTAAATATATCTGCCTTAGGATGGGGTCAGGTAGAGAATTCGGGCAAGGTTAATGAAGATACAGGTACAGGATGTGCTGCTGTGACAGAGGCCCCCAAGAAAGCCACCTAAGCACAACAGAGGTTTCCTCCTTCCTGTGTACACCCTGAGACCCAGACTCCTTCCATCTTGTTGCTCTCTCATCTTCACAGCCCCGTTTTCATCTTGAGCTTCATCTCTTTCCTTCGTGCCCACTTATCTTTACTCTCCTGCTCCAGAACGTGAAGGCAGACCTCCTTTTAACATGCCATGGGTGAGATGTGATGGGTGGAGTCCTTACCCTGCTCCTCCCCACCACAGAGAAGGTCACCATGGCAACCCTTGCCCCGCAATTCTGCCCATATAGCTTCTTCCACACTCCAATGCACGGCTGGTCCTTGGGCTGTCTTTGCTGCTTTCATTGGAGCCAAATGGCTGCAGCATCTCTGACAGGAAGGCCTCTTGCCCTGAGAGGATGGAAGAAACAAAACAAAACAAAAAAACCCAAACAAACAAAAGGCATTTCCCTCAGAGAAGGGTTAACCCATTTTGTGTGTGGCCCTGTGACCCTCTGAGCATGGCATGAGGCTGACTAGCCACGAGCCAAACTGAGCTAGGTTGCTCATGGAAGCCTAAACTAACTGTGTTGCCAGCCAGTGATTGGTCTTTTTCCCTTTAATTGATCAATCATTGAGCGACAACAAGCTTCTGCCTTCGGTGCCGTGCTACCAAAGTCACTTAGGCGATTAAATCTCAACTCAAAGTGCAGAAGCCTAGTGTCCTCCCTGACCCCTGGAAAATGCTTCTGTGATGTGGCGATCTTAGCCCCACCCATCGCTATCCCAAACCCAGATAGTGACATTACTGATGGCTGCCAGGGTCTGGCCCAGCTTGACCCTGGGAGCCTCATCCTCAAACCCTTGCTGCTATGGCTCCTAATGACACATGATGACAGGCCACCACCTGCCTGTGGCACCTGACAGGCAGCCAGTGAAAAGAAATGAACAACGGAGTCTCTGAAAAGCCTGTGGCAGAGCCCCCACCGGGCACACTCAGAAACTTGTGATTTTTTTTTTCTTCTTCTCTCACTTATAAACAAAAGAGTTGATTTGAGAAACTGCAGCCTGTTCATCTCTCACTGGCAGTGCCCAGAAGGTACCTGTCTCTGAGAAGTGCAGTGCCCTCCCTCATCCTTCCAGGAGCCTCTGAAGTGGGTTTCCAGAGGTACTGTTCACAGAGAGGGAGAGGGGAAATGCTTTTCCTCCCACCTCACAGGGTCTGAGGTTTGCTGTAGGCAGTGGCCTTGCACGCCCCCACACTGCTAAGGGAGCAGCTTGGAGCAAACTCTGTTCCAATGAAAAGGGCCTGGAAGAGCCTCTCTTACAATGGTCCTGAAGGGAGCAGTGATATCCTGAGAGCCCTGCTGGGACAGAAGGCCAAATTTCGCAGGAGCTCCCCAGGGACCAGCTCCCAAATATCACACACACACACCCTGGGAGGTCCCCAGTGTGGCTCTTGAGGACACTAGGGCCAGGAGCAGGAAGTGAAGTGGGGACTGGAGGGAAGTGGACAGCCCTGCTTCCTTCATTCACTTCTGGGACCCCTGAGCCATTTCTAACCTTAAACAAATCTGTGTCTGTTAGTAATTAGGCAGCGTACAAGCCATTCCAAAGGCCCTGAGGCTCATGGGAAAACAGGAAACCTCAGGACCACCCTAAAATACGTCAGTGTCATCAGAAGCCCGTCACTGCCACCAAAAGCACGTCACTGGCAGGATTCAGGTCCCCCTGTTTACTGTATGCTTTCTGCGCATGCGCCAGGTCACTTTATAAAAGGGGGCTCACCCCATCCTTGCTCTCTCTTCCTCATGTCTCCCCAGAGACAACCTCTGTATACCCCTCCCAATAAAACCTCCTACGTGGGTCTGGCACGTGGTGTGATTTGTATATCTAATACATAGTTACACCGCGCAAACTCTAACAGTGTGGGGCGATGGAATGGGAGCGAGTCTTGCTGTGAGAACCTTTTCCGCTGAGATGGTTTGCGCCGCCGTCGTGCCTGCACTGCTTGGGTAGGAAGACACTGCAGACTCAACTTAGGCCTGGAGACAAGACTCATGTAAGAAACCAGAAGCTAGGGAGGCAGGAGGTATGTGGATCCTTTTTTTTTTTTTTTTTTTTTTTAATCTTATGATATTTTGAACCCTTAAAAATGTGGATTCTTTTCTTTTCTTTTAATCTTATGATGTTTTGAACCCTTAAAAATCTTGCTGATCAGAGAAAGACTTCTGGGAGCAGCTTCCATGCACAACCAATCCTGTTTCTTTTTCCTTCCACTCCGTTAACTAACTCTGACCCAGGGTCAATCCCCGGCTTCAAATCATCCCTAAAGATCCCCCTAGCTCAAGACTCCTCCCACCTCGCTCTACCCCGAGTGCTCCTGCTTGCCTCTCACTTTACTCAGCTTTCTGAAGCCCCTCTAAGGCTGGGCTGGCCCTTCTGGGTCATTCACACATGAAAATGAGGCCAGCCTCCACCCGAGGCCCCTCCACAGGGTGGCCATGCGTTGGTGAGGATATCTGACTGGGCAAAGTGGACAGACCACCCACCTGCCAATGTGCCTGGCCTCCAGGCCAGCCCATGCTGGGAGTTGCTTGGCTCTGACAGAGGAGATGACCCATTCTCCACCAAGGCCCAACCTCATCCCTGGCCTTGGCCAGGTTCCTAGGACAGTCCTGTTCTGTCTCTGCTGCCCAGGTATCCTGACGTCTACCCACCTCATGGCCAATGAAACCGAGTTTCTGAGGATCAAAGGATATCGCAAAGTGGGGAGCCCGAGCCATCTAAGGGTTTGAGCTCAAGCATAGTGTAAATGAAGCACCATTTTTTTTTGTTTTTTGTTTATTTGTTTGTTTGTTTGGGTTTTTGTTGTTGGGTTTTTTGTTTTTCGGGGTTTTTTTTTTTTTTTTTGGGTTTGGTTTTGTTGTTGGTTTGTTGTTGTTGGGTGTGTTTTTTTGTTTTGTTGGTTTGGTTTGGTTTTTGGTTTTTCAAGACAGGGTTTCTCTGTGTAGCCTTGGCTGTCCTGGACTTGCTTTGCAGACCAGGCTGGCCTTGAACTCACAGCAATTGGCCTGCCTCTGCCTCCTGAGTGCTGGGATTAAAGACGTGTGCCACCATGCCCAGTGAAGCATGTTTATTTTTATTATTAAAATAAGCAAAACATGAGGTTTACCGTAGGCATCCTTTTAAAATATTTTTTCATTTTGGTTTCTTAAATCTTTTCCTCCTTTCTCCACCCCAATTCCTTCCAACACCAGGTAGAAGAGAAAGAAAGTTAGTGGGGAGAGGGGCATAGTTTTCCTTAGCTATTTCCTACTGTTTAGGGTCGTAGGTTCCTTGGGGCAAGTCCAATCCTCATTTCGGGATATTAATATCTCCAACTTCTCATCCAGCTACGTCAACAGCAACCAGGAGCAGCAGGCAGGAAGCACCAGCAGCCTTCGTCTTCCTCAGAGGCCCCAGTCTCTCTCTGGGTCTGGCGTTTATTCCCACCGGCGAAGACCATGGCCCCGCACGAGGCAGTTCCCAGCTGACAAAGATCACGCGCCTTCTCATGAGGCAGTTCTCAGCTGTGGACAAACTGGAGCAGCCCCCACATCCCACACCCATACCATAAACCCCAAACCTCCACAACAGTTTACAGCTAGCTTAAGCACACACAAGTACAGGGAGGGAACACACCTGGTTTCATGTCTTATCATCTTTGGTCATGTGAGAAGAGGCAAGAGTATCTCTCCCAGGCCTTTGCCGTTTTTTTACGTGAGAAATGTGGACATTTTTACACAGGTTCCCACATCATGACGCATGATGGATGTCGTGGTAATAACATCACTCACTGGAGGACCTCCTGCCGACACAGGAGTATCACTGTATCTTTGAGAGTGACAGAACATTTCTTGGCTCTTGTTTTAGAGCAAGAAGCTAGGGTCCTAAAAACTCAATGGCCACCAAAGCCACCCCAACTAGTGGCTTTTGGGTTCTTCTCTCTCAAATTCAAAGAATGAGATTCACAGGCCACAGAGGGTAAGTTCTGTTTGTTTGTTTGTTTGTTTGTTTGTTTGTTTGTTTTGGGGGAGCGTTTCTCTGTGTTATCTTGGCTGTCCTGGACTTGCTCTGTAGACCAGGCTGGCCTCAAACTCACAGTGATCCACCTGCCTCTGCCTCCCAAGTGCTGGGATTACAGATGTGCACCACCACCACCCGGCCTCGCAGAGGGTAAGTTTTAAAGAGAAGTTTATTATAGGTTCATAGGTAAAAGCTAGGAGGGAGGGAGAGAGGGAGGGAGGAGGGACAGACAGATGGATGTGTGAAAGGAGGGAGGAGAGCTTCTGTAGAGCAGTAGGGGGTCCTAGGAAACAGGTCCCATGCAGTTGTTAGCCTGGCATCTGTTTTAAAGAAGTGATGCCAGAACTGGAGTCAGGCGGAGAGGGAATGGGGAACCAGAGTGCCCTCCTAACACCCCCAGCCTCCAGCAAGGACATCCTCAAAACTGCTGCTTGGGGGCCCTTGTCCTGCCTGACCAGCTTGTTTTGGTCCTCAAAACAACCCTCGAGTTGTTGAGGATGCCCCCATCCCATCTCCCATAGGAGCTCATGACAATGTCAATGACGTGGAGTCAGCATTCCGACGCGGCAGAATTGAGGAGCTGGCATGCGGGCCCTGGATGCCTCCTTTTAGCTGAGTGTTATCAGTATTAAAGAGTATGCATCTTGGCAGACTGTGTAGGAGACCCAGGGAATAACTGCCACAACCTTTGTGTCTCTGTCTGAGGTATTGGGTACAGGACTTGGGTTTCCTTGTGTTCACCTAGTCAGGGAAGGATGTTGCTGGCTTATGCATCAGTACCTGGTCCCTCAGGTCTTCCGGAAGGAATGCTGTCTGAGTGCTCCGTGGGCCCAGAACACAGCACAGCTCCTCACAGAGACCACAGTGACCTAGAGCACAAGAGCAGTGAGCTTTGTCCATGTCTGTCCTGGGAGGTGGCAGGCTTGTGGAATCAGACACGGGATCCAGGAGGACCGGAAATCCAGCCTTTGCAACCCATCTGTCCTCAACTCTTCGGCAGCAACAATGCTGTTAACGGAAAGCAATCTGCCGGAAGTGAATGATGGTCACACCGGCAGGCAGACAGGCAGCCGGAGGGACTGCATGCTTGATGGAGCTGCCCTGGCCTCAGTCATGTGACAACTCCAGCACCATCTGCCCTTTACAGAAAGATGACAGGCAGATGCTGGAGGAGGGATCTTGGAACTCTAGCCACACACAGGACTTGCATTGTTAGTAGGAGAGAGAACAAGGCAGGCTTTCCCAACCAGGCCAGCAGGTTGGCTCCTTCAGTCTCCCCCCGTCCTTCACATGCTTTCTTAGCCAGCAGGTCTATACTCGCTAAAACAACCTAGTCCACACAGCAAGACCCTAACCCTAACCTTAACCCTTTAGACACAGTAGGGCTCTATGCCAATTTCCCTGCAGCCTGTTATGTGTCTAATGGTTTCTCTGTAGCCAGATCCCTGCTCCTGCCAACAATAAAGATGGGTACGGTAAACACCTAATTTTCCCCACCCCCAAGAAAGCTTTGCTTGCAGAAGAAATAACAAAAGCACCTGCTTCTACAAGCCCACCAATGAAGGTGAAAGAGACCCCCAGAAAACAGAGCAAGCTAGACAGAGCGAATATCAACTGCCAACTTGACATGAATCTAAAATCACCTAGGAGCCAAACCTCAGGCCACGGCTGTGAGGGTGTTTTTTGTATTGGGTTAACTGAGATGGGATGGCACTCTGAACATGGTGGCACCTCCCGTGGGCTGGGATTCTCAGCCTACATATAGAGGAGACATGTTTCTCTCCTTCCTGACTGTGGATAAGATCTGATCAGGTCCTGTCACCACACCTTGCCTGCTATATATGACAGACTGTCCTCAAGCTAGGAGCCAGATAAGCCCTTTCTTCCTTGAGTTGCTATTGTTGGGGCTAAGTAATAAAAGACATAGCTGGGGCTGGAGAGATGGCTCAGAGGTTAAGAGCACTGACTGCTCTTCCAGAGGTCCTGAGTTCAATTCCCAGCAACCACGTCATGGCTCACAACCATCTATAATGTGATAGGACGCCCTCTTCTGGCCTTCAGGTGTACAGGCAGGTACAGCACTGTATACATAAAAAGCAAAGAATTCGAGGATCTCTAGCCTCCAGAGCTAGCCTCCTGCCCGAGGTAGAGGCCTCACCAGCAGGGAGTCACCCTTTGCCTGCCTGCGCAGAGGGGACCAAAGCTCTGGGATAGGAAAGGCAAGCGGGGAGGGGGGGGGTCAACACAACACTTCAGCTATTCACCTGAGTGGCCCGGCCCCGATCCACTTGAGCTGCTCTAATGTGCCTCAAGAATGTGCCTGAGACACAGTAAAGGGGCCCGTGTGTGACACAGCCTCCATTGTGCCCTGATAGTCCACGTGGACTCTGTGGGTACAAAGGGCCATGTGGGGCTGAGGAGGTATAGATGGATATTGGCCCCCTAACAGTAAGGTCTTCCCTACCTGGCTGCCCAGCGTGACCCCGGAACTTTACCATTCCGACTATCCCTTGTGCTGATTAAAGATCCAGACCCTTAGTGAACAGTAGAAGGGGACCTTTTTGAAGGAGAGCCAAGCAGGGTTAACCAAATCCGTGGTACCTTCCACCATTATAAGAATCCCTAGGAAAATGTAGGTGACCTTAAGACAAATGAGTTTCTAAGTATGTGCTAGAGGTGACTGGATGCTTCCACCTGAACCAAGAGAAAAGCTTTCATGCTCAGAGACAGAAATCCAACCACCTCGCTGAGCTCAGCCGAACAGTATGGTTTCCATCCACAGAGAAAGGGCCTCTATCCTAATATTAAGGTTTTTAAATTTTAAAAAATTTTACTTTTCAATCATGCATTCAAAAGAGCACCCCCACCCCCACCCCACCCCGGCTGGAGAGATGGCTCAGAGGTTGAGAGCTTTGACTGCTCTTCCAGAGGTCCTGAGTCCAATTCCCAGCAACCACATGGTGGCTTACAACCATCTATAAAGGGATCTGATGCCATCTTCTGTTGTGCAGGTGTACATGAAGTCAGAGTACTATATACATAATAAATAAATAAATAAATCTTTAAAAAAAAAAAAAAAAAAAAAAAAGAGCACCTCCCAGACTCTATATACCCAGCCGTGTTCTTGGCTAGCCCCTCTCTTGGTCTGTGGGTTTGGTCGGAGACGCCGAGAGGAAAGGTCCCCATAGAAGAGTCTTCCCCTTAGGTTGTTGGTCCAGTCCCATGAGATTTGATCAAATATCTTCTGTGACAGGGCAAGGATGCAATTTTCTCTACACAAGGAACATCTCCCATGGTATGTTCTCCTGAGCACAGGCAGCTTCACCCTGTAGTGTAATGGCTGTCTCCCTCTCTCTCTCTCTCTCTCTCTCTCTCTCTCTCTCTCTCTCTCTCTCTCCTTTTTATAGTGGAAATTATTTTTCTTGCAGTGCAGGGACACCAGGAATATGCTGAATGAATAGCAGTTTTCCCTCCCTCCAATGGACAACAGGGACCGCACTGTACCCAGACAAACAGAGCTGAGAAGTTGGGTCTTGGGGAGCAAGTGGACCCTCACCTGGGAGAAATCTTAACAGCAAAGAGGTTAGCTTTGATCAGAAGTCACCAGGGGCCTCTCTATGTGTGACTTTCTCTAGGTAAGTATTGACTTTCGTTTTATTCGTATGACAACCACAGAGCATCCAGCCTCTCCTTCTCACTGAGGTGTTCTTTTTCAATAACTTGGTTGCGTTGATCATTTTCCCAGTTGGACCAGGGAGCTGTCTCTCTACCCTTAGCCAAACGACAAGTACAAAGAGCTGGCTGTGAACTCAAGGCCAGTAAGCTTCTTTAGGGCTGACAAGCCACCCCTAAAGAGGCAGGACTAGTGAAGAGCAACTCCTTTGGTTGCCTAGACACATTTGGCAGAGCTTCCTCCACTTTGGGCCAAGCTCCTGAGACACCCCACCCCCACCCCCATGAACACCCAGTCTCTGTACTAGCTTTGGGAGAGCAAGACAGCATGAGCAGTTTCAGCAGAGGGTGGGTTGTCCTTCGGCATAGCCTGCTGAAGAGACCCACAACGGGAAAAACACAGGACAGTCCACCTGCGCCCACTCTGGGGCCGGGGAAGCCAGAGCAGCTGTGGGATTCAAGACAGCAGAGAAAGCCCTGGCAGTGGTGAGAGCCTGAGGCTCTGGGAGCTGGAACAAGAGTGATGAAGGCTTTTTGAGGTCACGGCTTTATCTCAAGGATGTCTGGAGCCTTTTCCTGCTTTCTCTGGAGTTTGCCCTCTTCTCAAGGTCAGGGATGTACTTGTAAGGACCAGATTGGAGGTGGCAAGGGACAGTGCTGCCCCTCACCACCAGAGAAACAGAAAGCCATGCTAGAGCATCGAGTTACAATAAACAAGAGGGACCAAAGGTAGGGTCATAACCTGGGACAGTCAAAAAAAGAATTGCTGGGAAAGGCAGGGGCATTCATCCCGGAGTCACCCAAGCCAGTGTCTCTTGGTGTTGGTCAATGAAGAACCGGCCAATAAAATAATAGACCTGTCAAGAGGTGGGAAAATATGAACGGGATTTATTGGCATTGTTGTTGGGGAGTGATAGGAAAGAAAGAAATGTGTTGTTGTTGTGAGCACACATGTCGCAGCACAAGTTGAGTGCAGAGGTAGGAGAACAAGTTTGTAGAGTCGGTTCTCTCTTTCCAACTAACTGATGTTCACAAGGCGAGGTATGGCAGAGCTCTGGGACAAGCCCAGCTCCCTAAAGAGCCTGAGGTAGAATAGCACTGCAACAGGAACTGCCAGTGGAAGCCAAAGGCTTTTAGGCTTGCAGAGGAGCTGAGGGAGGATGCCTCTTCTCCACTAGGGAAGTGACTTGCCTTAGTACAGGTGCGGGTCAATCTGCCCACAGGGACCAGGAGCTTGTGGTATCGAGGACTGGGCTGTTGTGAGGCTTCTGTGTCTGTGAGCTGGGGACAAGGGGGCTAACATGAGCACCGATTTAGCCTACCACCGCAATGTCCTGGGGCACAAGCGCCTGGCTGCAGAATATCTCAGTGATGAGAGGCGCGCCATCGGAAGAGGCCCACAAATCATACATGGCAGAGGACAGACAGAAAAACAAAACAATAAGCACTGATTTGGAATGGTGCTGCCAGATGGGCTGTGGTGGCGCCAGCCTTTAATCCCAGCAGTCAGGAGGCAGAGGCAGGCAGGTCTCTGTGAGTTCGAGGCCAGCCTGGTCTACAGAGTGAGTTCCAGGACAGCCAGAGCTACACAGAGAAATCCTGTCTCGAAGAAAAACAAAAACAAAACCAAAAATATGCAGCTGCCCAATTCCCCAAAACACATAGAAAACCAGTGTTGCAAAACCATGCCTATGAATGTCGCCAGTGGAAGACTGAAGCAAAAAAGGCCATGGAAAGAGACGTTGTAACACTATATAAACTTACAGTCCCCAGAGATTAAAAATAAATAAATAAATAAAAATAAAATGATAAGTCAACAATAGAAAACCAGACGGAAGATCTCATTTTAAAACACTAGAAATGAAAATTAGTCATCAAAATGTCAAGAACCGGAATGGATGGGAGGAATACTCCAGAACGGGAGAAGGAAAACGGGGCGGCAGGATTTGATCAGCGCGGGCTTGTACACATGCAGATAGAAATAGTGCTCTGAATCTCATTAACACATACAACCAATATGTGCTGGTTTAAAAAAAAAAAAAAAGGGACGAGTTAATGCATTGGTGATGAAAATTGGCTAGTAAAATAATAGACCTGTCAAGAGGTAGGATATATGAAAACGATTAATTATCTTTTTTTTCTTTTTTTTTTTTTTTTTTTTTTTTTGAAGGTGGGTATTGTTGTGTTGGAGAAGCGCTCGCGCCCCAGCATGAGCATCAAGTCAGTTGTCTCCTTCTGACCTTACAAGGGTTCTGGAGACTCGGGAGCTCATTCTTACCGGAAGCATGTCTACTGGCCGAACCATCTCAGCAGCCCAAAAGAAATAAGGCAGAAAACGATGGAGTGCAAATCCTCTGAGGACCGCAACTATACAAAACAGGTGATACATGGCGGAGGAGGTGACTGGGTGCCCAGATAGCTGCAAGCCAGGGAAAGAGACCTCGGAAGAGATCCTCTCTGTGGCACCTTGACCTTGGACCCTCAACTTCCAGAACTTCGAGAGAAGGAAAGTCTTGTTGGAGCCCCAGCCCGTGGCGCTTGCAGCCGCAGAAAGCCACTGCCAGTCTAAGCCACTTTCTCTCTGTGCTTCCCACTTCCGCCTGTCCTCTGCCACAGGGATACAAAGCCCTGGGCCTACGGCTTCCTGAGCTGAGCTCACTGTCCTGTCCCTCCTTGCTCTCTGGAGCTCCGAGATCTTGTCCTGGGGACCCTGAAGATAAAGGGTGGTCGGGATTGTCTGTATATGGCAGTATACACACCCAGCTGTAGGGTCAGCCTTAGAATTCCCTTCAGCACAGAGGGAAAAACAAAAAACAAAAACAGGCTCTAGCAGAGTGAGTCTACCAAGTTTTTCATCTCTCTTGAATCTGAGGTGACATGGAGACATGAGTACCCATGAATTAATCCTTAATTTTGAAGTATGTTTACAAATTGCATGGAATATTAGCTTTCCACCCGTCGCTATTCCTAAAAGAAAGCAGACAGTTCAACGATGTTGTGTCTCAGGCTGGTCTCGAACTCGCTTTGTAGCTTAGGAGGACTTTAAAGTTCTGGCCCTCAATCTTCCACTTCCTGTATGCTGGGACGGCAGGTGTGCACGCTGGGGGATTAAGCCCAAGGCATCTTGGGATTCCACAAGCCCGGCAGCCCAGCTCCAGAGCAGTGCTGTTCTCACATACGTGGCAGGCTCCGTTCTGTGGGGCCAGCAGACCTGCTGCACCTGGCTTGGTCCTTTCTAAACCAGAGAATTGTTATGTTCAGAATGTAATACCCCGGTCACACCCACAGTGGATGTGAGTTCGCTCTGTTGAGAAGCATCTATAAATGTCAGTGAGATTGTGTGGCTGATGGCGTTTTTTTCAGAGCCTATGTTCTTTCTGGCCGTTTCTGTTATTAGAAAAGGACCATTAAAAGCAACGGCAGTGAAGATGTGTTTGTTCCTCCGTTGTGTGACTGCGCTTCCTCTTCCTGAGTTCTGAAGGTCTATTAGTGGGTATGGAAAAGTCAGGGATGTTGGTGTGGGGCTTCGGTCAGCGCGCACGGCCCCTCTAGATCTCCGGTAGCCGGATTCCTTTCCCGTTGGACTCTCGGCCCTCCCCACTGCCTGTGATTACTGTATTTGTGGTATGTCATTTTCCATCCTTCACTTCTAATCTCCGTCTCTGTATTTCGAGTTCATTTCCTACGGTTAGCATATAATTGAGTCTTGCTTTTTAATTAGACCCTGAAACCACTTACATTCGATGTCATTATTGACAGCGATGGGTCAGAGCCTCCAGTTTGCTGTCTGCTCGGCTGTCTGCCTGGCTTTTCTTTGTTCTCCAGTTTCTCTGCTCCTTGCTTCAGATGGAGTCTTTAGGGAGCCCATTTTAATCTCACCTATGAGCTTATTGTTTGTCTGTGCTCATTCCTCACTATGCTCTTTATTTTTAAAGAGGTTTTTTTTTTTTTCTTTAATTGTGTGTCTCTGAATGGGATACGTACACGTGTGTTGAAGTCTGCCGAGACCAGAGGCATTGGATCCCCTGGAGCTAGAGTTATGGCAGTTGTAAATGCCCTGATATGGGTCGTGGGAACCAGTTTTCCCTCTTAGCTGCCGGGACATCTCTGCAGCTCTGACACAGCTAGCCATCAGAGTCCACTACCACACAGTGTGTCCTACCTCCAAGCTGGGTCACACTTCTGTCTCCCTTAACTTATGCTATTAGCCCACAGTCCCTTGTTACTCTTGTTGTTTATTAAGGCTTTGGGGTTTTTGTTGTTTGTTTGTTTGTTTTAGCTTTGTTTTTGTTTTGTTTTGTTTGAGACATGGTCTCTCTGTGTAGCCTTGGCTGTCCTGGACTCACTTTGTAGACCAGACTGGCCTCGAACTCACAGTGATCTGCCTGCCTCTGCCTCCTGAGTGCTGGGATTAAAGGCATGCACCACCACACCCAGCTTTTTGTTTGTTTGTTTGTTTTTAAGAAAAAGAAACTATTTAACATCCACCATTGCTTTCAGAAGCGACTGCTGGAATCGTTCTGGAATTGCCCACCTTCAGCCTGAAAGAGCTCTTTAAATGTTTACTGAAATACAGGTGTGCTCATGAAAATTCTTTCAGCTTTTTTTTGGGGGGTAGGGGGTGGGGGCAGTGGCCAGGCAGGATGTCTGAGGGTTGCCTGACCTCTGCTTTTGAGGGCTAACTTTTGCTAAATGTAACATTTTAGGTTGTGGATTCCCTCCAGAGAATTTTAGTGTCCCCTCCACCCCTGCTCCAAGCTGGCAAGTGGCTGCACATGTGTCTGCAAGGCCCCTTCTTCACCTCTCCAGGGTAGTGACGTTTTGTCCCTGGGACTTCTGAAGCTCTGTGTTCACATTGACATGAGATCCTCCACTAATTCTTTTTATCTGCACACACACACACACACACACACACACACACACACACAGGACCATCAAACTAGACAAAGAGTACAAAACAAAAACGTCAAGAAGGTTGTGAGGCTTCATCCTCTGAGGATGGTGTGTCTCGGAGGCTGACAGTCACGTTTGTCCCTTGTGGAGCGTATTCCTTCGACCTGTGGATTCGTGCTTTCTGTCAGATTTGGAAAGCTTAGGATCATTAGTTCTCCAGGTTACCCGCCACCTTCCTTCCTGCCGTCTTGTTCTTGAATTCCGGCGCCTCTGAGTGATCCAGCAGCCCCAGCCTCCGTCTCTTTTCCTCACTTACTTCCACTCGACATGCTCACTGCTGGCTTCAGGTTGACCTTGGCGATCGGGCCAGGAATGGATGTCTCATCTGTGATGTTACTGTGATATCCCTGTGGTGGGGATACTGACAGTCGGTCGGACAGGACACACAGTCACCGAGGACATAAACCTCTGAGCTTGGCCAGGTGTGGTGGCGCACGCCTTTAATCCCAGCACTCGGGCGGCAGAGGCAGGTGGATCGCTGTGAGTTCGAGGCCAGCCTGGTCTACAAAGCAAGTCCAGGGCAGCTTAATGCTACACAGAGACTCTGTCTTAAAAAAAACAAAAAAAACAAAAAAACAAAAAACAACTGTGAGCGTGTCTCTGAGGGCTTTCTAGACTATATTATCTGAGGTGGGAAGGCCCACCTTAAATGTGGATGAGTCCATCCCCTTGGCTAATAAAATGGGGCCTTTCTTTGGGCTGCCAGCTCCCAAAGTGGAGACCTTTTATTCATTATATAAGCTTGGCCATAGCTTCGGCTTGTTCGCAACTAGCTCGTATCTTAAATGAACACACGTATGTTAATCCACATTCTGCCTCGTGCTTTGTTACCTTTCCTCAACTACTGACACTTGCTTCCTCCTTCACGTCTCAACGGAGACTCCTTCACACCTGATTCTTTTCCATAGTGCCTATTTCTGCCCGGAAGTCCCGCCTTCCTCTCTTGTCTCAGCTCTTTAATAAACCAATCAGAAGGTGTTGAAGGGGGTGTTTACAAAATATGACGCAGCCAAAGCCTAACAATATTAAAGTCTGGCCTACACTCACTCGGCTCTCTGCTGGTGCAGAAATCAGCATTTGAGTAATACAAGGACAATTTTTACACGGTGCATGCGGAAAAAGATCACGCCAACACCTGGGGTCCTGGACCTGTCAAAAGGAGAACGTTAGCTGAGTGCCAGCCTTCGTTCCTTTTCACTGCTTCCTGTCTGTGGACACGATGTGGCCACCGCCGCCGAGACTTTCCCTGCCGTGGTGGACCGTACTCTCAAACTGTAAGCCATGAGAAAAGTCACAGCTATGGTAGCTCTTCCTCCGTCCCTTGTACCCAAACATCTTTAAGCAGTTGCACCAAATTTAAAATTAAAATGCCAGTTAAACTTCGGCATCTAATTCCACCACTCCTGTCACTTCTGGGTCTGTATTTATGACTGTCTCCTGGGTATACAGAGCCATTGCTGCTGTTTCATCTGTTTTGTGATTAGTTTGGTTTTGGTTTTGGTTTTTAAGGTGCCAGGCCTTCTCAGTGCGATGATGACCCTCAGGCAAAGTTTCCTTTCTGCTATAGGGAATGGTGACATTGTTCCTGTAGGCCAGCTAGATCCTTTTGAGATTTCTTTCTAGGGTTCCCTGGGATATGTCTAGCATGGTTTTGTTTTGTTTTGTTTTGTTTTAACTACACATCTGGCTTCTTTGCCACACAGGCATGGTCCTTAGTGCTCTGTCCCCCGACCCCGTCCTTCCTGCTCTCCAGCTGCATAGCTGGAACCTGATCGCCAGCCTGATGCAAGCCCTGGGCATCATTTGGTCCATACCTCAAATTCCACAGGTAGGACGTTCACCTTAGAAACCTCCCCTGAGCCAGGAGATGGTGGCACATGCCTTTAATCCAAGCACTTGGGAGCCGAGACAGGCAAATCTCTGTGAGTTTGAGGCCAGCCTGGTCTACAGCATGAGTTTCAGGACAGCCAGAGCTACACAGGGAAACCCTGTCTCAAAAAACAAAAACAAAAAGAGGGGACTGGAGAGATGGCTCAGCAGTTAAGAGCACTGGCTGTTCTTCCAGAGGTCCTGAATTCAATTCCGAGCAACCACATGGTGGCTCACAACCATCTATAATGGAATCTGATGCCCTCTTCTGGTGTGCATGAAAAACAGAGCACTAAGTGGTCCTTGGAGGGACCCGGAACAGAATGCAAAGTTCCTCCCCACATCCTCCCCCTCCCTCCCACTCTGCCCACCTCAGCCTCCTCACAGCCAGATCTCTCCCATGGCTGGAGTGTGGGAATTGCCACCCGGAGAGCAAAGCTGAACACATACTCAGCTGCCACCTTTGTAGACTGAGGCCTCCACAGCCTGCTGTTCCTCGTGCCACACCCGCCCCACATGCTCTGTCCAATTTGAGAAGAATAAAGAGAACGAGGGAAAGGCCTGGAGAGAGTGGGGGCCTGAGTTTGATCACCAAGACCTAGGTCAAAAGGCCTGCCAGCATCATCATCCTGTAACTGGCGACTGGGTCCCATGGTCCCTGGGCTCACGGGCTGGCCAGCCTAACCAAAGCGGCAAACTCTGACAGACCTTGTCTCAAAAACTAAGATGGAGAGCCACTAAAGAAGACACCTGACTGTTACACACACACACACACACACACACACACGACTAGGTGAGTCCCATACTAGTTACTAGTTGGTGTCATGGATGACTGTAGGACTTCCAAAGTGTCACGTCTTTCACGTTGTGACTTGAACAGGATCTTGGCTCAGTACCTGCCTGCGCCTGGCCCCCAGGAGATGACTAGAGTGAGAGAGAATCCTCTAGACCTGAGAAGAGGGACGTGGCTGGATAGGACCATGCCACTGAGGGAGCAGAGCCCACGGGAGGTTCTAACCACCAGTGGCTTCTCACTTTGTGGGGACCCGCTTAGTTCCCTCTCGAGAACGCAAAGAGGGAAAACATCACACTTTGGGAGCACAGGCCGCTGCCTAAAGTGGGTCAGTATTCCACCAGATGGCATTCCTGATAACTGTGCTTCCGAGCAGAGTGACCTCAGTCTGTTGCCAAAACGAGCATCCACCACGGTGATTTACATACACGCTTGCGGTTAAGAGTTCTTCTGCGCTGTAAGAACCTTATGAAGCTAAATTTCTGCAAAGTTCTATTTGATTTAAAGTAGGCTGTGTTAGACATTTGCCTACAGTTCAGCTTTTGTTTGTTTTGTTTTGTTTTTCAAGACAGGGTTTCTTTGTATAGCCTTGGCTGTCCTGGAGCTCACTATGTAGACCAGGCTGGCCTTGAACCTGAAGATCTGCCTGTCTCTGCTCCCTAAGTACTGGAACTAAAATCCTGTGTTACCTTGCCTGGCAGCGGCCTTGTTTTCAATCTAGTGAGTTCAGCGCTCCTTTCCAGCCAACGGCACAACCATAGACACCTGTCAAAAACAGTTTGTCTGCCTGCACGGCTAGAGAAATTTCCTCTACTTAAAAAAGAAACATGCCAATGCATACCAAGAAAAAAAGACACTTAGAAGGGAGAACTGAATTTAGAAAAAAAAAAAAAAAAAAAAAAAAACAGCTTAAAGAATTGAGAATGAGATAAATTTGGAACCTGAGGCATAAGGACAGGAGAGGCCTTCTTTTATTAAAATCTGTAAGGGAGAAAATGGACACCATGCCCATTGTGGCCTATGGGGATGATGGTGCAAGTGCAAGCCGGCCTGAGTCCCTCAATAACAGAGATGACCGACAAGGACCTCAGGCTGCCTGAGATCTGGGGCCTGGGGGATCTTCCACAGAATTCTTACTTTGAATCCCTGTGAGACTCCACCCCTCCACTGTCTCTCACTCACAGAAGCCCTCCTCCCTGGAGTTTTATTTGTCCTGGAAGCAGTCTCACCCTGAACAGAGTGGCCACCCAGTTGGAAGGATTCTGTGCTGAGCAAGAACCAGCAAACTGTGAATTAACTCCAAGAGTTTTGGCAAAGGAAAGGCCAGGCAGGCTTTGACAGACTGACAGATGACTCAAAGTAGTAGTAAAAACAAAACAAACAAACAAACAAAACAAAGCTGAGCCATGGTGGCACAGTTTTTAATCCCAACACTCAGGAAACAGAGGTAGGCAGACCTCTGAGTTCAAAGCCAGCCTGGTCTATAGAGTGAGTTCCACAACAGCCAAAGCTACACAGAAAAACCCAATGTGTGTGTGTTTGGGGTATGGGTGTGGGTTGTGTGTAGGGGTGATGTGATTCACAGCTCGGCTATGGATGACCTGCTCTGTGTCTTAAACAGGGTCCGATAACTCCTGCCTTGCTTCCCTTGGGAAATTAGAAGTTGAATTCTCCTCAGGCTTCTGTTCCTCAAGACAGCTGCTGTCTGGGACTCAGAGGCAGCCCCCTTCCTACAGGGAGGGCCTGTGTGATCCATCACACATACCTGCTATGAGCCACAGGGATCCCTGTTGTGGACAGAGCAGTCTCCCCCTGAGGAAAATCCAGCCTGAGGAGGCAACCCATAGTGCCTGTGCCTTCCTGAGACAAAGGAGACCCCCTCTTTTCCTCTACAAAAAGGATTCAACGAGAAGGCATTTGGCCACATTGGAGAGAGGCCTTCACCAGGGACAGATGGCACCTCGGTCACCAGCACCTTCATTTTAGAAACTCAGGCTCTAGAGCAGTGAAAATCAGAGACCTCTGGCTATTTGTTATGGGCCCAAGAAGATTGAGGCTGGTGTGGGATCCAGGCAAGAGTCCTCACCATCAGTGAGGCCATGCTAGGCCCCAGAGGAGTCCTCACCACCTGTGTGGCCAGAGGGTGACTTTTTTTTTTTTTTAGGATTTATTTATTTATTATGAATTCAGTGCTCCCCTGCATGTACACCTGCAGGCTAACAGAGGGCATCAGATCACATTCTAGATGGTTGTGAGCCACCATGTGGTTGCTGGGAATTGAACTCAGGACCTCTGGGAAAGCAGCCAATGCTCTTAACCTCTGAGCCATCTCTCCAGCCCTAAGAGGGTGACCCTCTTAAAAGCAGGCTTCAGACACAGAGGGGTGCATCACCCAAAACCCCTGAGAGGCCAGGTGGAGGACAGTGTATGCATGCAGGGTATTTGCATTGCAATGTGTGCATGGTGTGTGTGTGTGTGTGTGTGTGTGTGTGTGTGTGTGTGTGTGTGTGTGCGTGCGTGCGCGCACGCCTGAATATGCATGGTATCTATCTATGTGGTATGGAATGTATGTATGTGGCGTGTGTTTTGTCTGTGTGTATAGTGTGTGTGTGTGTGTGTGTGTATGGTGGGCAGCTAGCATATGTATTATGCGGTGTGTAGGTGTGTATGACATCTATGTGTGTTGTGCATGTAATAGGTATAGGTATGAATGAATGTTTGCGTCTTGCATGGTGTGGGATGTGTGGGCATGGTTGATGGATGTGGTGTGAATGTGATTTGTGTCTGTGTGTGGTGTCGGGTGAAGCTGGTGACTCCAGCCCTGAGATTGTCTCGTGACTCTTGTCTTAAAAGAAAAGCATAACCCTGCCTTGGTGTCTTCTCAGAGCCCTAAGCCTGAGTAGGCACATGTAGCCACCCCAGACAAGGACCTGCCCAAACCAATCCCACTCTGCCACTGTCACTGGCAGAGGCTCTGAGCCAAGAGGAGGCTGGTTGTCTGAGCAGCCTGGCTTCAGTACCCTGTCCCCCTGTATCCCTGTGGGTCGTGTCTGGTGGAGGCTCTGACTGAGACACCTCCTTGTCAAGTGTCCTTATCAGGGGACCCTGAAAGACACCTGAGCGGGGCACCCTTGAGGGCTGGGCACAGGCTGCCTTTGACTCATTTGCATAGATCTGTGCAAATTCATGCTTCTGACATTAGCACTGTTAATTTACAGCTAATGACTGTGTGGTGTCAAAGAAAACATTCAGGGATGCTTAACACTTACGAACGCAAGGCTCATCTTCCCATCTCTCATTGTGCAGGCTGAACTGCAACAGAGGTGACTAGAGGGCTCTCCATCAGAGGAGATCAGAGATCGTAGAAAACTCGGTCACAGGTCAGGAAGGAGAGTCCAGGGATGGCTCTAGGCTAACACTGTGCCTCAGATGTCTAGGGGAAGGGGCGAGGCACCATGTCCCAAGAGACAATGTCAGCGTGTGAGAGTTCACAAAAGCCAGAACCTGGAGCCTGTCCAGCAAAGAGTACCTGGCCAGAATGTCCCACAAAGGCCAACACTAGAAGTCATAGGCAAAAGACATCATGAGATCAAAAGATCGCTAAACCTATAAAGACATCAGGCCTCAGTAATCTGGGAAAATGTAAGTGAAAAGGGCAGATGGCATATCACATTCTTGTCACTTAGGCCTGAGACCCAGAGTCACTGTGGGAAGAGCACTTACAGGGGAGCACAGTCATGCTGCAGGACAAAGGAAAAGCCACTGAGACTCTGGGACACAGGACACCAGTGCTCCCCCAGCATTTCTGGGAGCAGCCCAGATGTTCACAGCAGTGGGATGGGCAGATGGAATAAGGCATACGACCCAACAGGAAAACTAAGCAGACGTGAAAGCAATGACCCACAGCCACCGACACAAGACTTAGGAACAACTCCAAATTAGGGCACACCCTGGAGTAGCTGGTTTCCTTTCCTCTCCAAACAGTAGAACAAGATGGTATATTGTTGAAGGACCCCATGCAAGTGTGGGCATCATAAGAAGTCAAACATGGCGGTGTCAGCCACACAGTCAGAGGTTTATCTGTATTGTCATGTCCTTAGAATGATGTGTATGGCATAGCAAGGAGTCCAGAAGGGCTTGCTGAGTGAGTGAGTGAGTGAGTGAGGGAGGGAGGGAGGGAGGCATGACCATAGAGGGTACACAGCCTGAGTCTTAGATTCTGACCAGTGCCCTGTTTCCTAATCTAGAAAGAGGCTGTGTGTTCCTTCAAATGGACACATTTATTTCCTCTACGTACTGCATAGTCCACAACAAGGAGGAATAAACAGATAGTCTAAATCTCAAAATGTCTATTTAAAAAAAAAAAAAAAGGGAGGGGAGAAGCTGCAGAAACATGCCACAGACAGAAAAATCCCAGCTAGCAGGAAGAGAGTGGTAAGCACAGGGTGATCAGGGAAGAGACAGAGCCATCGATTTTCCTTTCTGAGTTACCAAAGAAGCCAAGAAGCCGAGCTGGACAGAGCTCTACTCCTTGGCACTGTGAAGAGTGCCACGGCTGCCAAAGGAGCTTGGCGCAGCCACCCCCTGTGCACTGCCAGGTCCCACCAGGCCCCGTGATAGCCAGGAGGACCTCTGCCAGGCCGTGCAGAACTGCTCCTCCAGCGCCAAGCCTCCCACAGGGATGCAGGGTTCCCTAATTACAATGATTACCAAAGGAGGGGAGGGTGCCTGGAGCAGACAGGACCGTGCATAAAAGGCGGGAAGGCAATCAGAAGATCCGGGAGTAGCAGACAGTCCCGAGACTTGTCCATCAATGTCACACCCATTTACAAACAAACATACACATGACATGTGCCAGACCTTAGCATGGAATGTATGTGTGGTGTGATTCATGACCCCTGGGCTTTGAAAGACAAGGACAGCGTGGCCCGGGTCCTTCAAGCCCCTCAAGGTGTAAGCTGGATGCAAACCACAGACGTTGCTCCCGGAGAAAGGCAGGAGACCCCGAAGGCTCCAGCTGGTACCAAGTGAGCATCAGCCACATTCATTTCCTGAAGCCTAAAAAAACCGAGTCTTTACTTTTTTTTCTTGATTTTATTTTTCTAATTAGTCTTTTTAAGTCTTGCCACTAGCACTTCTCTTTTCACTCCTTTCTCTAACGCTGGTAGAGATGCAATTAATTTCATGAGCCACTAATAGGATGTGCCAACCGTCTGAAAGCGTTCATTTGGTTTTGCTTTTGTTTTTCCTTGACACAGAGTCACACTGTGTGGCCCAATCCCATGTTGGGTTTGTGATTCTCCTGCCTCTGCCTCCCCAGTGCTGACTACATGTGTGCTCCACTATAGCCGCCCCCAAAAGCCAACCTGTTATAAAATTGCCTTCATATCTCTTTGTGTACTCACATACACGGATGGTGTGGTGTGCGCGTCATGGTCGGAGTCAGTTCTCTCCTTCTGCCATGTGCTTCCTGCGATTAAGCTCTGGCCATCAGGCCTAGCAGTAAGCACCTTTACCCACTGAGCCACGTCACTGCCCCACCCCCATCCCCCCAAATTAAATTTTTTTTCCTTTATTTTCTTCTTTGAGATACGGTCTCTCTATGTAGTCCTGGTTGGTCTGGAGCTCTCTAGAAAGGCCAGGCTGGCCTCAGACTCACAGAGATCCACCTGCCTCTGCCTATGGAGTACTAGGATGAAAGGAGTGTGCTGCCATGCTCCACCAAAAAAGCCAATCTAAAACTAAAAGCTTTCATGGTTTTGATCTTAAGATCCATGGATGAGCCTTTCTGAGCATAAGTTGTGTGGTGTGTGTGTGTATATGTGTGTGTGCATACGTGTGTGTGCATGTGTGTATGGTGTGTGTGTGCATGCATGTGTGTGCATGTGTGTGCGTGCGTGTGTGTATGGTGTGTATGTGCATGCATGTATGTGCGCGTGCATGTGTGTGTGCCTGTGTGTGTGTGAGCATGTGTATGTGCGTGCGTGTGTGCGTGTGTCTGTGTATGGTGTGTGTGTGTGCATGTGTGTGTGTGTGCATGTGTGTGGTGTGGATGTGTGTGTGCATGCATGTGTGTGTGTGCATGTGTGTGCATGTGTATGCGTGTGTGTGTGTGTGTGTGTGTTATACAGGCATGGTCTGTGTATTTACAGAGCCATGTATGTGTACACATATCTTCTTTCCTAGAAACAAGTCTATGTCTTTAAGTCTTCAAAGGCAATCCTGACCTTCTGACTCCCCACCTGACCCACTATGTCACAGAGGAGGAAATTCAGGTCCAAGATGAGTCTGTATTTTTCACCTTCACACTCTAGCCCATGGCTCAGGGAGCCAGCCAGCCGGGTCCTTGCATGGGTGCGCAGGAGCCCCAGGACAGCCTCAACCCAGACAGCAAGCTATCCGGAAACCTTAACCTAACCCTCACACTGCCCTGCAACAGAGTCTCCTTGCACCAAGCTCATCTGCACTGCCAGGGCTCCTGGGCAGCAGCCCAGAGGAGAGGTCCAATCCCAGCCATGTGGAGATAATTCTTAGCCGGCAACTGGGCGCATTGCACAAGACCAGAAACTAGGGGGTATACCAATGCCCCACCAGGACAAGGTGGGATGGGGGTAGATAAGAACGCACTGAGCAGAGGATTAACCCAGTGAACACAACATGAGGGGCCCAAGCAGAGACAGCCCCACTGCACTGTAGCCCAGGGCTGCCAGGATCCACCCAGGCCAAAGCCCAACACACATGAATATTGTAACAGGTCACCTGACTCCTGCTATTGAGTGGCTGCTGTCTGTTTACTGCCCAGCAGGGTAGAGAGCACAGTGGCAACCCAGTCTAAACTGTTCCGACTCCTGGCGTTTGAAACTAGAGCTCATTTGCTAAATGTGGATGGTGCTGACACCTGCCTTGGGCTGCAATGCATGTAGTCCCTGATGACTGAGGGTCAGTACTGGGTGTGCCTGTCCCCAGCCTCACCTCCTCCATTCAGGGCAGCTATGAGAGGTACAGTCAGACCTCAGAGGGGTTCCAGGATCCAGCTGGTTAAGCCAGGGGCTGATAAACTTGTTTATTTCTGTCATCATGACTGGACTGTATGGGGATTGGCTGTCCATAAAACCTCAGGTGTCATGAGCCCTGCGTCACAATATAGCTGGGCAGCACAGCCAGTGACTTCCACAGCAAGCTCCTTGGTCTTCCCTGTAAGCATAGCCTTCCTCACTTCAAGCCGGGCAACAATGGTGGAAGGTATGAGCCCCAGCCCCTCCCCTTCTCCCCCACCCCTCACCAAGCAAATCCTCCTCTAAAATCCTCATCTCTTGTTCAGAATGTACACCGAGGATGAGCAGTTGGGCATATGGGTTCACAACCTCGGTCCCCTCAGAGACGGGCTCACAGATCAGTGCAGAACACGGAAAGCTCATGTCACACATCTTCCCAAGTTTGCCTAATTTTTTTTTTATATCTTTATTCTATTCACATTGATTTCAAGTTTTGTAAAGTTCTCTTATTCTACATGGAAAGTTGTTGGCTTTTGGTTTTTCTTTTTTTTTTTTTTTTTTAACTTTTAACATCTACACTTAGTTTAAAATAGTGGTTCTCAAATTTCATAATGCTGTGACCTTTCAATACAGTTCCTCATGTTGTGGTGACCCCCCTCCTCCAACCATAAAATTTCATTACTACTTCATAACTGTAATTTCTTCAACTGTTATGAATCATAGTGTAAATATCTGTGTTTTCCAGTGGTTTTAGATGACCCCAGTGAAAGGGTCATTCCACCCAAAGGGGTCGCAACCCACAGATTGAGAACCAATCATCTAAAAGTATCTCTCTTATTCCTGAGTAATTAAAGACAAAAACAAGAAGAAAAAACCCTGAAGACCATTTTAGACTCTCTTGTAGGTGCTGTTTTTAAACTCTACTTTATTTGGGATTCCTTAAACCTCTAACTTACTTCCGACTGTCCCCCACCCCCACCCCTGCATGCTGACCCTAAGCAGGGAAGAAAGGTTAGAGGGAAAGGGCATATAGACCTCTTTAGACTTAGTTCTGGCTGGTTAGGATTGTCAGGTTCTTTGGGAAAATACCAATCTCAGTTGTCAGGGTATTTAGCAGTCTAGCAACAGCAAACAGCAAATGCAGCAGGACGAGCAAGCAGCCTTCTTCCTCCTCCATCCATCTCCTGGAAACCCCCACCCCCCTCTCACTCTGGGCTCTCATATTTATACCCTCTCAGAGTCATCAGAATTAAACTATCTCCAGCTGGCAAAGACCATGCCCCTCTCCTTGCCACACAAGACAATTATCAGCAATGGATAAACTAAAACAGTCCCACATCCCACATTTGAGATTAAAATAAAGACATATCTACATAACATAACTGAGCTGTTAAAAAAGCCAAAACTTATAGCCAGGCATGGTGACTCACGCCTTTAATCTCAGCACTTGGGAGGCAAAGGCAGGTGGATAGCTGTGAGTTCGAGGCCAGCCTGGTCTACAGAGAGAGTCCAGGACAGCCAGGGATACCCAGAGAAGGCCTGTTTCCAAAAAGAAAAAGGAAAAAAAAAAAAGGAAACCAAAACTTCCACTACAGTCTATTTTTTAAAATAATTTACTTATTTTACTGTATGTGCATTGGTGTTTTGCCTGCATGTATGTCTGTGTGAGGGTATCAGATCTTGGAGTTACAGACAGTTATGAGCTGCTATGTGAGTGCTGGGAATTGAACCTGGGTCCTTTGGAAGAACAGTCAGTGCTCTTAACCTCTAGGCCATCTCTCCAGCCCTACACTCTTTTTTTTTTTTTTTTTAATCATCACGTCGAAGTCACTAGATGGGTATCTGGGCTTGAAAATGTCTGTTTTGGCTAGCATTCTCAATTGATAATTTAGCTGGGTATATAGAAAGAAGCTAATGTGCGCTCTGTCTCTCTCCTTGTATCAGTACAAATACAATGTGTCAGTTACTTGTCCATAACAGTGACAAAACACCTGACAGAAGCAGAGGAAGGGAGCAGAAGGGTTTGCTTGGCTCACAGTTTCAGAAATATTAGGCCACCATGGCATGGAAAGGCATGGTGGCTCATGGTGGTAGGAATTTGTGGCCTGTGTTGCTCACATCTTAGTAGATGCTCAGTTCTAAAGCAAGGCCAGGGGGTAATCCTCAATCCCACCCCCCAGGGACTCAGACACGCTTTCCACCGCAAAGGTTTCACTATATCCCAAAATGGTGTCACCCAGTGGGGAACAACTATTCAAAAATGAGCCTTGTTGGGGACAGGCTAGGCCTCTCCACAGGTATGTGTAGCCATGGGACCTGGGTTGCAATTGACTGACATCTGTAGAGACCAGGGTGATCATAGAAGTCAGTTTAGTTCTGAAGTCAGAGGGTATGTGACTAATAACATGGCCCCGTGGAGGCTGGCTAGAGTCCTCCCAAGTCTCCAGGCACTCAAAGATGGCAACCCACACTACAGAATGAGTTTTAGGACAGCCAGGGCTACGCAGAAAGAAACCCTGTCTCAGAAGAAACAAACAAAACAAAACAAAAAGCTTTGTCAAAGACAATAGGGATGGGCTACGATTAGATGGAAATGAGGTATCCTGGGCATCCAGAGAAAGGCAGAGGTTGGGGTATGGGGACATGCCATTCCTCTGCTGTGTGTCCTTTATTACCCCTGAGCATTGACCACCCCGTGCCCCCTCCCCAATTACAGGTACAAAAGCAAGGAATCGGGAGCCAACCACCTGTGGCCCTGTGGTTCCAAGATTTCTTGGCGGGTTCATTCATAGGCACTTTCCAGCTTCAAAATTTCATGGAACCCACTCTCCACACAAACAGCCTAGCAATTGTTTTCTTCCCCACCCAGATTCAGGAACTCCCCTGCTCCACCTCCAGCAAGTCCAGGCAAATGAACCCACTCTACTTTCTAGGTTGCGTTCAATCCTAGGTCAACCCAAGGCCATGCAGGGACAACCCCCCAGGCTCTCAGAATGAACAGACCAAGCAATTCGGTACCCCATCAGTGGGCGGCAAGCCAGCAGGGAGGTGTCAATCTTGGCTTGGCTTGGCTTTTTTAGGCAGCCTCAGAAAACTAGAAAAGGTAGCTGAAATAATTCCCCCTTAAGAGCTGCACTGTGGAGGGCCCCCCCCCCCGCCCGTCTTCACTCAGCAATCAGCCAGGCAAAGTGCCCCTTACCGAGGAACCTCGCCCCCAATGCTCGATTGCTAATTTGCCAGAAAGCTCCAACTGTACTTGCATGTTTTCCATCTAATTTAGTCTGATCACAATTTGCAGCAGGTGCAACCCCAGCAGGCAACTCAAGCAATCAGCCAGGCTGGCGACTGCACTCGCAGGTCCCCTGCCTTCTGGGGTCGGTGTGAGCCAGTGAACGCACTGTGACTACCCCATCACCACCTCTACCCAGCAGGCACACACACACCCCCAAGAACCACAGAATGCCACCTCCCCTGCCCTCCTGAGCTTAGACCTGGGGTACTTGAATGCTACCATTGGACACAGACATGCTGAGCCCTGTGGGGGCTGTGGCTGCTGCCCAGCCTTTACTCTGGCACAGAAAAGCCATGAACCCACCTGACACCACTGGGCAGCCCACACTCACCAGAGTCAGCCCTGTAGGAAAGCAGGACAAGCTAGAAGTGCAGAGATGCCCTGAAGCCAGCTGGGGCCAGAGTCAAATGCAAATGGTGGCTTCTCAAAGCCTCTTCCATGTCACCTCTGCCCTGCATTTCACCCTCTGACATCACCCAAACTTCAGAGACCACCACCATCAGAATGAGCTGCAAAGACAGCCTGCTGTGGTGCCTCATCCACCCAGGGCCTTTCTGTTTGCTCTTCAGCTGTAAGATACCTGTCTCACCTCTTTTCCACAAGCATTCCGGACAGGGTCCTTGTACCTCAGAAAGCTGAGTGATAAAATAGCTTGGTAGGGACACCAAGGGGGGAGTAGGGACACACCTGAAGACCAGTGATCTCATGGCCCAGTGAACTTGCTGCCGTTAGGACACCAGACAAGGCCCTGATATATCTTCCCAGGGATAGCCCCCAAACAAACAAACAACAAACAAACAGAAAAACACCTCCCTGCTGGCTCCTACATAGCTTGCCTTGGTTAATACTGGGCACTAAACACCCAAAAGCCCCCAAGTGGTCCGTGTGCCCTTAAGACCAAGTGCCTGGGATCAGGACCTGTTCACAGAGATACATGCAACAAACATACACTCAGTACATGCATACAAGGACACAGTTTAAACACACAAACACAGGCTGGGCGTGGTGGCACACACCTTTAATCCCAGCACTTGGGAGGCAGAGGCAGGCAGATCCCTGTGAGTTTGAGGCCAGTCTGGTCTACAAAGAGAGTCCAGGACAGCCAGGGCTCTATGTAACAAGGAACCCTGTCTTGGAAACACACACATGCACGCAGATACACACACTATTTGGAATCTACTTCCCAAGCTGTGTCCCTTCCTCCTCCTCCTTCATCTCCACCCACCCATGTCTACTTCCACTCATATTGTATAAGATACAATCTCTTTGTGTGCATGCACCTAACCATTTGGGCTGTCTCTCTGGCAATGCTGGTGCTGGTGATACAGAAGGAAATGATTACTGCAATTATGGTTGATGATGGAGATGACAATGTTTGTAATGGTGGGTGAGGAGATGATGGTGATGATGGGGGGATAATGTGAACCAGGGAAAGATACGGTGAGTGGGATGGTGGTGACAACAGTAATGTTGGCAGTGGTGTTGATAGTGACAATAATGATGGTAGTGATGCTGATGTGGGATGCTGATGTGGGATACTGATGGTGATGCTGATGTGGGATACTGATGGTGATGCTGATGTGGGATACTGATGGTGATGCTGATGTGATACTACTGATGGTGATGCTGATGTGGGATATTGATGGTGATGCTGATGTGGGAGACTGATGGTGATGCTGATGTGGGATACTGATGGTGATGCTGATAACAATCATGATGATTGTGGTAATGATGCCAATTCAAAGGCAATGGTGGTAAAAGCGATGACAGTGATGGCGATGAAAATGCCAACATAAGGATGATGGTAGTGATGATGGCATGGTGTTGGTGGTGATGCTGACATGAGGGGGAATGCTGCTGCTGATGACATTAGTAGCAGTAACAGAGATGGTAACAATCGGGCAGATGATGGTGGTGATGATGTCATGGTTTATAATGACTTACTCTGAGCCAGAGCATGTTTTCCATCTTTGTTGCTCATGACAACAATATTCTGGGCTAGGAATCATTAGTCTGCCTTACGGGAGGATGTGCAGATGGAAAGCTCTGATCCTATCAGGCTTCCTCAGCTTGCAAGGTCCCGCAGCTCACTCACAGGAACCAACCCATGAACCCATGCCGGAAGCATTTTTATGGGAGGAGATGAAGGAAAGAGGACAAAAGGGCTCACCCACAGCTGAAGCTGCCACAGGCCAAACTGCTTCAAGAACACACTCTGTGTTCCTCTGAGGCACATGGGCACGCTCTGTACCCAATGGGTCCTGAAGAGGCTCTGCCAGAGGCAGCAACGAGCTTGTCTGAGCATGAACAGGACAGTCATAGGCCCCTCTCTGAGCAGCCATTGGCCCCGGTGAGGCTGGCAAGGCCACTCCTTGGCTTTGGACCATCACAGTTTCAAAGGGTACAGAGGACACAAGCTGCGGAGAATTTGATGGAGCACAGTGTGTCTCCCGCATGGTCATGGGGGAGGGGTTCCAGAACCCCTACAGGGTAGGGGCAGGAGCTGATCAAGAGCAGAGTGTAAAGCGAGTGTGGTGGCACACACCTTTAATCCTAGCACTTGGGGAGGCAGAGGCAGGGGGATCTCTGTGAGTTCCAGACCAGCCTGGTCTACATAATGAGTTTCAGGACTGCCAGAGCCAACATAGTAAAGAAGAGAGAGAGAGAAAAAAAAAAAAGTAGAGTACAGGAGGGTCCCAGGGAAAAGTAATCACAACAGTATTGGTATATAGTGCCCTTCACAAAATACAGTAGCATTTGCCTTGCAGTGTTGTGGTTAGCATTAAGTGAGGCTATGTGTGCCTGCAGCCAGTGCAGACTATGGCCACCTTCCCTCCTCTCTTCATTCCCGGGGGACCCAGGAGCTGTGAATGCATTCCACAAAATCCAGGCTACAACCTCTCTGCCCAGAGCTGTGATGGTCAAAGCTACTGGGCAAAAACAAACAAACAAACAAACAAACAAACACTTCTTCCCACAGGGAGCACACGCACCCCAACACAGGCGGGTGCGCGCGCACACGCGCGCACACACACACACTAGCCATAAACACATTGCCACCTTGATGCTTACACACATCCATCCTTGTATAATGTATATGTCTGTGGGCCTGTGTTCACATAGCCTACACATTTGTATACAAGTGCATCAGGCATCTGCACTGCACATGAACACACACACACACACACACACACACACACACACACACTGTGGATGCTCAGGACCCTAGTCACAGGTAGACACAAAGGTCTGGTCTCATCTCCTGGATTGAGATCTGAGGAGCAGTACAGATCTTGGCAAGCTGGGCTCAGGTCACTGTACAGATGACTTCCATTTCTCTATGCAGAGCCTCCCTGAAACTTTTAGCCACAGCCTGCAGCGTGTGCCGTGGGTGTGTGCATGTGCCTTTCTGTGTCTATGCACCAACTCAGTCCTGCTCTGCCATTTACTGACAAGAAGTGGAGACAGGGCACCGTAGGGGACCTGTGGCAATGAGGTCCCACCCACAGCACTGTCACGGGCCTTGAATTGAAGACTTCTACATTTACAGGGACATGGGGTCCAAGAGCGAGTGCAAGGAAAGACAGAGAGGTTATATCAGGCTCTCATTAGTGGAGACCCGGAAATTCCCACTGCCAGTCTGTGTCCTATTTCATCCTTGCCCTCTTGGTCATCACTAGCCAGCTGAGTTCCATCAATGCCACCCCCACCAGTCCTATAACTGAGAGTTGGAATCCCCAGGCAAAAAGACTGGGGAAACTGAGGCCCAGAGCGGTGGGCAACTTGGCCTTGTGCCAGCAGGAGGGAGGTGGGGAAATGAATGAGGTCACTGCTCCTCAAACCCAAGTTATTCTTGCCTTGTTGGTGTCGCGGTGACATTCAATGCACACGTTTGAGTCACAGCGTGGGCACCCAAAGAGCTTTTGGTGGTGGGGAGGGCCCCCTTCCCAGAGTGGGGTCATGACCTTACCTAGGAAGGGTGACCAAGCAGAACTGAGCTGCTTCACCACTTGCCCCGCCCTATCCTACTTTGTCATCCTCCCACTCCTGCCCCGTGGCCTCCCCCACAGTCCCCCCCCCTCCCCACCACTCCTCCCTCCCAGCAGGCCAGTGGCCCACCTTTGTGCGTCAACCCCAGCCCTGCTGCTGAGGCAGCTTGGGCGATGAGCCCTGGGGGGAGGAGGGAGGAAGGGGACCCAGCAGCCGCTCTGAGCCTGGAACTGGGTAGAAGGCGCCCCCTGTCGGCCATGTGAAGTCCAGCAGCGGCAGCACTTCAGGACTACCCTTTCTCAAACTCTAAGATGGTGCTGTTGGTAGGGAGCGTAGAAAATGAAGTTTGTTTCCTCCGCGCCCTATTCCTGGGCCCAGTTATCCTGGTTGCTACCTAAGCTTCGCTTCCTGGCCTGTCTGAGAACAAAGTACCCATCTTCAAGCCCGCTTGTCAAAGGGTCCGTCTATTGACAGGAGCCAGCAGCCTCCTGAGACAATAGCCTTGTCCCCTCCTCACTGCCATGCTTCCTGTGTGTGCACTGAGCCTTTTAGAAAAGGACCAGTCATCCAGAGCCTAACTCTAACCCCAACCCTAACCCCAACTCTAACCCACACCCCTCAGCATAGCATCCTGGCTGAGCTAGCTGCTGCAAACCTTACCTCCAGCTAGATACTCTGCCCAGGGGGTGCCCACTCTGCCCAGGGCGTTCACCCCTGCTCACCGGGCCAGGATAAGCAGACTAACCCATGGCCTGGATGCTGAGGTGCTTCCTAAGGCCGCTAGCTTACCTCATAGACAGACTGGAAGCTTCCTAGCTCCATCTGTCACTTGCTCCAGAGACAGGACAGCGTGCCCCATGCCCCGGAAGTCACGTGGCCTCTGCAAGAATATTAACACAGATAGGAACATTTGTGTGGACTTTTTAAATCCTGGTATCCGGTCTTCCTGATGTTTCCATCACCTTTATTGATTTATTATTTATTTATGCATCTTATGTACATTGAGTCTTTATTATATGTATTTGAGCATTCTGTCTTCATGCACACCAGAAGAGGGCATCAGGTCCCATTACAGATGGTTGTGAACCGCCATGTGGTTGCTGGGAACCGAACTCGGGACCTCTGGAAGAGCAGCCAGTGCTCTTAACCGCTGAACCATCTCTCCAGCCCTCTATCAGTCACTCTTAGATACAAAGTAAATACTGTCTGTTTGAAGCGAAATGAAGATTGAACTTATGCCAAGCTTCTTCCCACACCTGGGTCTTCCTACTGACAGTGACATTGTGACCTGCTCAAGGTCACCACCTTAAGGACATGACCCCCAACTCCAAGCTGGCTGCTGGGGGGAGGGGTCCAGGGGCCTTGACGGTATCAAGAGAAAGAGCAGTAACTAGCACAGTAGCTACCCAATGCAGTGGCACTGGCTCCAGGTGCCATGGGGCCAGCTCCTCCTGTGGCCCTCGCTCCTTTCTTCTGCAAAGTGGAGTGACAGTGCCCATTTCCCAGTCACAGTTCCATAGGCAGCAGATGTCACAGCTGCCCACAGACTTTGTGCCAAGCCAGGGCACCATCTTCCTGCGCTTTGGAGAGCTCTTTTCTGACTTAGAGGCTAATGTCACATTATAATGCTGGGCTGGCTTCAAGGGACACAGTGGCAGGTCACGGAGAAGGTCAGCCATGGGTGAGGTCACTTTGGGTTCCCTAGGTTAAAAATGAGCCAGCAAACTCCTGACACTAACCCTAATGTCACCCAGTTAGCATACACCCAATTCCTAAGCCAGACAGGAGTTTGGATACTCAGCTCTCCCCTGGGAGTAAGGGGGTCAGGGAGGCATGTGCTAAATCAGGCCTTTTTGTGAGGAGAGGGATAGGCTTGTGGAGAGGCCTGGGTAGGCTGGAGTGACAGAGTGCATGGCCAGCTGAGGACAAGGAAGACACAAAATCCAATCTCACTGGCCCTAAAGATCCACACACAGAATCCTTTTGCCCCAGAGTCAGGTGTGGCCCTGCAGGTGCTGGGCAGGGAAGAGCTGATCTTACTCAGGCTTGGGGACGGGGAAGGGGGAGGCTCTTGTGGCGGGCAGGTTGGTCCTGTTAATCCCTATGTTCCACTGATGAAGGCACAAAACATGCAGGGCAGAACACAAGAGTCTCCAGAGTGATGAGCTTCTGGAGTGGACTTTAGCCATCTCTGAGGTCACAAACAGGCTCCCCAAGTCAGGGCCAGCCCCATGCGGCAGACGTGAAAACTGAGACCAAAGGTCTGGGCCACCAACATGGGACTTGAGCCTGTAAGAGCAACACAGGCTCTGGCAACCCCACAGAGACCAGCTGCATCCTCATCCTCATCCTCATCGCCAGGCCCCTCCCGTTTTCAGGCACCAACTCCTCCCAAGAAGCCGACTACACAAACTGCTCCCACTGCCACAGCCCTCAGGGACAGAGTCACAGACAGAGAGCCTGGGTCCCTGCTCCACCTTGTTTGGTCAAGCCAAGCCTCGAGCGATCATCTCAGGCATCCCTGAGTCCCAAGAACCTTTGAGAATCTAACCACAAGCCCTCCCCTCATTTGACTCAGTTTCCCACTGCCTGCCAAGAGGCCCGCATGGAGAAGGCTGAGGCTTAGAGAGAGTATATGCCTTCCTGCCTTCCTTTTGATCGGCTAGCCCAGGTTAGCCACCAATTCTCTATGCAGCTGGGGATGACCTTGACTTTGGATCTTCCTGATTTCCTCCCAAGAGATTACAGGCATGTGCCAGCCGTCTGGGTTTATGAGGTGCTGAGGGTAAAATAAAGAGCCTCAGGCATACTAGGCAAGCACCCTACAAGCTGAGGCACATCTTAGCCCTGGTCCCATCTGAGGAAGGCCCTCCTTTTCCCTTTTCCCTATAGCCACACACACCCTTGCATATCTTTCTGTGAAGATGTGCTCAGAAACTATGCACACTACGGGAGCTCCCAAACGGGCCCCCTCCAACTTTAGCCCTTCATTTCAGCCTTACCTCCCCTCTCAGTGCTCAGGGCCAGCCAAAACCTCCTTTTCATTTGGCCTTTTGGCTGGAATGTGGGAGAGTGACAGGGGACCCTGACTACTATTTGAAGTCATATTTTCTTCCTGGAAAGACTGGAGTCCTGAGCCCTGACGGCAGAGTCCCTGTCCCCAGGGGAAGTTCTCTCACATTTTCGGGTTCCTGGAACAAGTGTTAAGGCCAGAAGGTGACAGTACCCCAGGCTAGGTCAGAAGTTGCCCTAAGCCTGTTAATAGGTGACTCATGGTTGGACGCTGAACAGGGGTCATCTGTGGGTGTGCACTGCGGATTGCCATAGAAACATCGAGAACAGAAATACAGGCTTTCATACATCAGAATGCAGATCAGCCGTTGGGAATCAGAAGTGGGCGGCCCCTTGCTGACGGCCTCAAGCAGACGTGTCCACAGTCAACAACTCCTCGAAAGGATCATGAGGGCGGGGAAACCGGCTTGGGCAGCTTTCGTAGTGTGTTGATTTTTTTTTTTTAAGTGCATCGCAAGCCATTTGTTTCAGTTTACTGAATAAATCTTGATTTTTTTTTTTCTCACAAAGAATGAAGGAAGTGGACGTCTATGGTTAAGAGCACTCATTGCTTTTCCAAAGGACCTGGGTTCGATTTCCAGCACGCACACAACAGCTTACAACTCAGAATCCAGTTCCAGAGGACCCAACGCCCTCTTCTGGCCTCTGCCGGTCCCAGGCACATGCGTGGTGCAGGCAAAACACTCCAACACAGAAAATAACCCAAGAATAATTTTTAAGAGAATAAATGAACTTTCTGGCCTTGACTTCCCGGGCCAGTGTGTGTACTTTAATGTCTCTATCATTTGAGTATGCCGATATCTGTCCTCAGCCGGCTGGGGCTTCCTGGGGAGGACGGGCACAGTGGTGTATACGAAGCGGCTCTGAAGGCAAACCTAGAAACATCATCTATTCTTGGGGGTGGCCTCCTGTTCTCAGAAAGCTACGCCTTGCTTCTGAAGTTCAGACACCCAACATGGAACCTTGCATAGAAATGAGCCTTCACTGAAATGACTGAGTTAAAGATGGACTCATGGTATCCTGAGTCAAGAGATTTGGGGAGTGGGGGGGGGGGGAGAGACAGGGTCTCTCTGTGTAGCCTTGGCTATCCTAGACTCACTTTGAAGACCAGGCTGGCCTCGAACTCATGAAGATCCACTTGCCTCTGCCTCCCAAAGCAGAGTCAAGAGATGTTGATGAGAAGTGGAGGCACGGGCCAGTGGGAAGAGCCATTGTGGCAGAGATAGAAGGTCCAAGGGCAGAGGGTAGCAGAGGCTGGACCATGCCTCCTGATCCCACAGCGGAAGAGTTGCTCCTTTCTGGTGACCTTCAGATGCCCTTGAATCCAAGGTAGAGGTATTTTCCTTATTGGAAAAACAAAATCTCCTACCTGCCCTCCCTGTCCAGGTGCCTTCATGTCACCACAGTTACTATGGGACCCACAGTCACAAGACCCCCTGTGATTGTATGCTTCGAGTTTGAGTACAAAGCAGGACACAGAAGGAAGCTAACAGAAGAGAGGCAGATAACAGAGGCCAGAGTGTGTTTGTGGCATGATTGTGTGTGTGTGTGTGTGTGTGTGTGTGTGTGTGTGTGTGTAAGGGTTGTTTGTGGTATGTGTATATGTGTGTTTGTGTGTGGTATGGTGTAGTGTATGTGTTTGCACTGCGTGTCTATGTGTGTACTCATGCATGCTTGTGGCATAACTTCTGTGTGCCTGCATGTGCGTTTTCCTTTCTGTTCTATTCTAATGGTGACAGCCTGCACACACAGGCTTGTGGTCTGCCTGTAAACTCAGTCCTCAGCCAGGAATCTTGGAAGAAATCCCATGTCCTTGGGGCTCCCAGCCTCTCAGCTAACAACAGCAGCCTCACCCCACTCCCCACCCCCCACCCCGGGGTGGGGCTCAGAAGCTGAGGGACCTCCTTGGACAGCTGCAGCCTGGGGCTGAGCCACCACCTTGCTGGGCCTCCAGCCTAAATGGGGCTCCCCTCTCAACCATCCTGAAGTGGCAGAAAAGGGGATGGGGGTAGGGATAGAGGTTTAAGGGTGAGGAGTTCTAACCTGCATATATCCTGGGACAGACCCTGGCCCTAGCCTTCAATACCCACCCGCCACCCCCCCCCCACCCACCACACCCCCCCCACCCGCCCTTCATGCCTTTCCCTCTAAGCTGGGACTGTCCCACATGAGAGCAAGGTTCCTGGCTCTTTTTTTTTTTTTTTTTTTTTTTGGCTGGCAACAAAAAGCAGAGCCAGGCTGACAGAACCTGTGATTTCAACACCTGTGTTAGCTGAGGCCTAGTAGGCCCTCCCCTCCTGGCCTCCCAGCCCCCACATGGGTCTCTGCTGCGTGGCTGGCCGGAAGGAAGCAGTTCGCACAGTCTCTGCCAGAGGCTTCCCAGGAAGAAGCTATAACCCCTGGGGCCCAGCAGCAGGCTCACAGCTCGCGTCATTATGTGTAAGAGCTGCAGCAGAGAGTGCAGGCCAGCACGGTGCTGGCCTTCATTAGGCAATCTCTCCTTCGAAGGATTGTTCCTACAGCCTCATTACACAGAAACACTTTGACTGCTCCCCACAGGTCCTTTGTGTGTGTCCAGCTCAGGATCTCTGCTGGCAAAGACTCCTGGGGCATCTCCTACAGTTCCTCGGCACACAGGCAGAGCCCTTACTCCCTCCAACCAGGCTCTGCAATGTTTGTTACCTACCACTCCCTGTCTCCTAGACCAGTGAAGGTGACCCTTAAGGCTGGTGTCCTTGAGTTGGTGCTGGCCAAGGTCTTGCCTTTGAGGTAAGGCCTCTACTGCCACCTGGTGGTGGTGGTGTGACAGACCAGTGGTTAAACTAACTGGAATCTGATATTGCAGACTGATAAACCAGCCTGCAGCCACAAGGCAAGTCCCCAACAGAACAGGACCAGCTTCTACCTGCCTTCCTCAGAGACCCCAGCCTGCAGATTTCCTGTGACACTATAATAACCTTCCACCAGGGGGATCCAGAGTGCTGGCTTTAAGGTCAGGAAGCTCTCAACCTTCCTAATGCTGCGAGCCTTTAATATAGTGCCTCATGTTGTAGTGACTCCCTCAACCATCAGAGTATTTTGGATGCTACTTCACAATTGTAATTTTGCTACTGTTTGAATGTAAACATCTTATATGCAGGACATCTGATATGCAACCCCCATGAAAGGGTCTTTGGACCCCCAAAGGGGTCACAACCCACATGTTGAAAATGGCTGCTTTAAGATCAGAGGTGTATACTACCCCAACCTTACTAGGCCAGTGACTCCGTTTCTTCTTCTTCTTCTTCTTCTTCTTCTTCTTCTTCTTCTTCTTCTTCTTCTTCTTCTTCTTCTTCTTTTTCTTCTCCTTCTTCTTCTTCTTCTTCTTCTTCTTCTTCTTCTTCTTTTTTTTTTTTTTTTTGGTTTTTCAAGACAGGGTTTCTCTGTGTAGCCTTGGCTGTCCTGGATTCTCTTTGTAGACCAGGCTGGCCTCGAACTCACAACGATCCACCTGCCTCTACCTCTGCCTCCCAAGTGCTGGGGTTAAAGGCATGTGCCACCACGCCCATCCCTGTGACTCCATTTCTAAAACCAGGATTCTTTCACCTAATATATGTGACCAAGTCACAGCTTCTGTGTAGGTTGCATGAGGACTGTCAGTTGCCAGTGTGACCAGTGCTCTACTGGACACAGTAAGCCCTCTGTTAGGGAGTTTCCCCACTAGACAGATGATGGCATCACCATACTACAGCTGGCAATGGCGGGGAAAAATGGCATCACCATGAAGGTGACCATCCTAATTAGCATTAGGTATCATCGTTGGCAGAGTCTAGGATCACTGGGGGCAAGGAGAAAAGTCTCCATTGAATGAAATGTCATTTATCAGATTACCCTGTGAGCATGTCTGTGGGAGATGGTCTTAGTCATTAATTGGCATGGGGGGGGGGACCAGCCCACTATGGGCAGCACGGTCCTTTGGGCAGGTGGTCCTGGGCTGTATAAGAAAGCTGGTTAAGCTTGAGCCTTGGAGCGAGTCAGCAAACAACACCCTCCAGGATTTTTGCTTCATGTTCTTGCTCTGGTTTCTGCCCTGGCTTCCCTCAGTGATGGACTGTGACATGAAAGTATAAGCCGAAGGGACCCTTCCCTCCCCTAAGCTGCTTCTAGTCAGAGAGTTAGTAAAACTAAGCTTAGCAAAAAGCAACAGAAAGAAAACTAGAACAGCAACAGTGGTGATGGTGATGCTGATGGTGATGACGTCGTCGTGATGGTCTTGGTGGTAGCGGTAGTAGTGGCAATAGCATCAGCAGGTTGTCAGGTCTCAAACCTGAGACAAATGGCTAACTGAGGTGCTAACATATCAAAGTGGATGCTGCCCACCAGCTTCTCTCAGCATTGGACTACCTGCTACAGTATCATCCGGGCTCGAGTGCCTAACCCTAACCCTAACCCTAACCCTAACCCTAGCCCTAGCCCTAGCCCTAGCCCTAACCCTAACCCTAACCCTAACCCTAACCCTAACCCTAGCCCTAGCCCTAGCCCTAACCCTAACCCTAACCCTAACCCTAACCCTAACCCTAACCCTAACCCTAGCCCTAGCCCTAGCCCTAGCCCTAACCCTAACCCTAACCCTAACCCTAACCCTAACCCTAGCCCTAGCCCTAGCCCTAGCCCTAGCCCTAACCCTAACCCTAACCCTAACCCTAACCCTACTCCTAACCCTAACCGTAACGCTAGGCTCTCCTGTCCCATAGTTCAGAAATTCTTCCCACAGCCTATGGGACTAGCAAAGACAGAAGCCCCATAGCCAGGCAACCTCTGACAGCTAATTAGACCCCAAGAGGGCAGCTTGAAGCCACAGACACAGTTGTACCCAATATGTTGGTGTTGGGTCATCCTAGCCTCCTATAGGACAGCATCCAGCAGACCTCACCATGACCCCCAAAGAGGTCAGGGTCACCTGCTGAAACTCCTAGGCATGTAGAGTCTATGAAATTAGCCCAAGTGGATCCTAGAGATTTCCAGGCCTTTCTGTTGGCTGCCCCAGAGCCTCACAGTGTCCCTGACTAAGTCTAAGATCCTCCTAGACAAAGATGACAGGGCTGATCACTAGGGCTGCCTTAAGCATGGCCATCTGCTCTGGGCCTAGGGGAGGTCTTGGGACCTTGGTCCCAATAGTAGCTGTGGTGACATAAGGTCACCTGGAATCCTGGGCAGGGAGGGCAGGTGGGGAGCCATAGGCTTACAGGCAGCCCCAGAAGGAGTGTGCAACCAAGCCCCAGGACTAGTTTTTCCTATTGTAAGAAGGGGAGTCTCTTGGGGATCTCCCATACCCCCACGATCCCAAAGCATCTCAGAGGGGAAAAGCAGGCCCATCTGCAGCCTTTGGGGCTCCCAGGTTTTAGAGGCATGTGAACAGAGGGTAAGAAGACAGCACGGGGAAGGAAGGGAAGAAGAAATAGAGGGTCCCAGGGGAAGATTTTTCTAGCACCAGCCCCAAAATGTGACTATGGGACAGGAAAGCCCCAAGTGGATTAAATGGTGGAAGAGCCTATGGGTGTCCTGCGGTAAGATATAGAGTAAGCATGGCTAGGGGGGGGTCTTTCCGGGGGGGGGGGAAGCCATCTTATACAAGTTCAACATGAGGGGAGTGTGTGTGCACAGTGTAGAGTATGTGGTGTGTTTGGTGGGTTCGCTCTGCGTGATAGGTACCATGTATACACTGTGTGTCTGCTGCATAGTGCATGTGATATGTTTGGGATGAACGGCGTGTGTGTGTGTGTGTGTGTGTGTGTGTGTGTGTGTGTGTGTGTGCGCGCGCGTGTGTGCATGCGTGTGTGCGCGCGCGCGCGTGTGTGTGTGCGTGTGTGTGTGTGTGTGTGTGCGCGCGCGCGTGTGCGTGTGTGTGCGTGCGCGCGTGTGCGTGTGTGCGTGTGTGTGTGCGCGCGCGTGTGCGTGCATGCGTGCATGTGTGTGTGTGTTATGCATCATATGCATTTTGCTGTGTGCCATGCATGTGATGGGCAGTGTGTATGCTGTGCCTCATGGGTCCTGAGTGCACTACCGGGGCCTGTGTGGCCATAGTGCCACTCCTAAGAACCTGCTGTCTCCTGCCTTATCCCAAGTGGAAGGCTGTGATCCTCCAGACAAGGCCTCCCCACCACTGGGATCTGAAAAGGCAGCAACAGGCTGCCCTGGGTAGACACAAACTTCAAGGCCCTAGGTCTGCTCTGGTGAGGGAAGGTGAGAGGGAGCCTGGTACCTCCAGCATGGAGTTAGGACACAGCAGGGCAGAGCTAGCTGTAGAGGGGACCATGGGCTTAGGAGGCAGGAGGAGATGCCAGAAACCCTCTCAGGGCAGGCAGGAAATGCCTAACGCACCCTCCCAGGCACCCCACCCGTCACCCCAAAAGGAGACAGCATGACACCAGACTGCAAATTGCTTCTGTTACCTGCTCTTTATTGTCTGCCAGGGGCTCCATTCTCATGGGTGACCAGGGTCCCCAGGAGCAATACTACATAGAGAAAGTTACAGGAAGAGGGTCTGAGAGGAGTGGACTGTCTGAGGCCAGCACATGAGCTGGCAGAAAGTGTGGGCAAAAAAAAAGAAAAAAAAAAAACAGAGGCTGCCATCCAGGGCCTCAGCAGAGGGCTGTCAGAGTTGGCTAGCTACCACTCACTCTGCCTTTGGAGCAGAGCTCAGATGCCACATTCCAGGAGGGCAGGTCATATCTTGAGAGTTCAATGCCATCATTATCTCTGACTGGATAGTGTTGAGCCTGGGTCACCCAGGACTCCATAGCACCTCAGGCCAAGACCCCAAGCCCTCTAAGCCACTCACTCAAACCCTCAGCCCTCTGAGGAAGAAGAAAGGAAACAGAAAGGAAGGAAAGTAAGAGGGTGGGCAGACTCTGCTGTGGGCCCTGGGCTTGTCAGGGGCCTCAGGGGACAAACCAAGGTGAGGCCTGCTCAGGACGAGGGTGCCGAGCTGGGCTTCTCCTCCCGTGACACAGGAATGGCCCTCTCGCTGTGGCCAGCATCCAAGCCAGACTGGACCTTGGGGCCAGAGAAGGTCAGCATACCATCCGCAGACAGGGAGCAGGAGAGGGCAGACTGGTCCACATTGGAAGGCAGACGGTAGCGACGGTGAAACTCACGAGAAATGTAGCCATGATCATCCTGGGAACCACCGGGGAGAAAGGCATGATCAGGGATGATGGGGCAGCAGTGGCCACCATCCCACTGGAAAAGGAACCTCCCAGACCACACAAGGTGGCCAGGGTGCAGGGGATCTCACCAGGGCTAGGCTTTAGGATCAGAGCCCCAGGGCCTAGCTATCTCACCATGAGATTTACAGAGTCACAACCAGGCTCCTTAAACCCTAGATTTACAGCAAGCTTCCGAGGGACCTCTAGTCAAGGCTAACTACAGATGATGGGCCAGACCAGGGCCTGTGCTGTGGAGCTGGCTTTTGCAGATTTGATGGACTATGTTGTCCTTGCTTCTGCACCTCTCCCAGCTTCCTCTCCCCTTGGACCCACAGGGATTGCCCAGGACTAGCTGTCAGCAGTCCCACCCAACAGAAAACTTCAGCCAGGCAGGAAACTCATTTTCTCTGGAATCCTTGGGGGCAAAGGCCAGGAGGTTGAAGGTATACTCCCAAGCCTGGCCAGGGGTCGGGGAAGCCTTGTCCTGGCTCCAGCACATAATGAGCTTGGTTCAAATGCTGACTGAAAACTCAGCCAAGAAAAACTGGTACTGAGAGAGATGGAGAGATGGCTCAGAGGTTAAGAGCACTGGCCGCCCTTCCAAAGGTCCTGAGTTCAATTCCCAGCAACCACATGGTGGCTCACAACTATCTGTAATGAGATCTGATGCCCTCTTCTGGTGTGTATGCATGCAAAAACACTGTATATATATGAAAAATAAATTAGTTTTTTAAAAAAGAGAGAGAGAGAGAGAGAAACTAGTACTGGGGTGAAGACCCTTGCTCCTAGCCCTTCTCTGCCATCTGGCTCACATGGGCACTACACACCTAGCCAGCCTCATTGAGCTTGCTGCAGAGGTCCAGCTTTATGAGGAGCCATTGCTTCCAGCCAACATCAGTGCCTAGGGTTCCCTTAATCCAAAGCCCTGAAGCTTCTCCATATGATCAAGAGCTATAGGGCAGGGTGAGGAAGCTGGGAAGAAGCCTGCCTCTCCCGGCAAGGGGCCTCCTTATGCCTCAGGACTGCCACTTATTAACAGAAATACCACAAGGGCTCCTCAACTTTTGGTGTATATAAATGCTAGCTCTATCCGGGCGGTGGTGGTGCACGCCTTTGATCCCAGCACTTGGGAGGCAGAGGCAGGTGGATCACTGTGAGTTCAAGGCCAGTCAAGGCTACACAGAGAAACCCTGTCTCGAAAAACCAAAATAAATAAATAAATAAAAATGCTAGCTCTTCTGTCCTCCGGGTTCTCCCTCCCCAGCCAGGTTACATGTGAAAGTATGGCTGGGGGGGGGGGGTTGCGGTGGGGGTAGGCTGGGGGAGCTACCTTCAGCACTTTGCTCCCTCCCCCCCCCCCCCCGGGTCATTTCTAATCCCTTGTCATCCAGAAGATCCAAGGGTGATAGCTAGAGGCATGCCCAATACAAAGGTCCTCATCCTGCATCCCTGAGTCCCTTTTCCTGCTGCCTGGACCAGCCAGGGCTGAGGACAGTAACCTCCATGGTCCTGGGAGGGGCCATCCCAGGACAGGAGCATTTAGCCCCTCCCAGCAGGAGCAGCTGAGCCAGCACAGCCTCCCTTGGTCTCTCCGGGCACACAGGTGGGCTTCTCTGTGGAACTCACCTGCCTCTCGTTGTGCTTTCCGTGGATCTCCACGAAGTCCTCCAGAACCTTCACGGTGAGGTCCTCAGGAGAGAAGTGCTTCACGTCCAAGAAAATGACAAACTTGTCCCGGTCGGATCGGACCTGAAACCCAAACCCATGCGTGGAGCTCCACAAAGGGCCGCCAGCTCCAGGGACAAAGGATGGAGGAAAACAGCTGCGGGATCCCTGATGGGTTGGATGGGACCAGCCAGGGAAGTGCCTGGCCAGCTGTCAGAAGCGAAAGTCAATCCTGCCACGCCTCTACTTCCACAAGCCAAGAGAGCCCATGCATGCTGGAGCTGGGACTGTCCCCTGGACCCCACAGGTAAGACCACCACTGACCTCTAGACCCAATGATTGGGCAGTGCTTGCTTACTGCTACCCAGCCGATACTGGGTCAGCCGATTGATTATAAGGTGGCTGGCTAATTGGTTATAGGCTGGAAAGCTGGTCATAGTAGGATGGCTGGTTGGTCAATGAGTGTCATGGCTGATCACAACAAGGTATTGGTTTTCAGTTAGCTGATGACCAGTTGTTTGGTTATGGGCTACTGGCTGGTAGTGAGTTGGGGGGTGTGTCTTAATGGGTTTTAAGTAGCTAGTTAACTAAAGGTAGCTGGTTGGTTATGGGTGATTATGGGTGCCCCAGGAGCCCACATCACCTGTCAGTGCTGCAGCAGTTCCACTATGGCCTGCTAGCACAAAGCTTTTTGCATGCACTCGTCTTTCCCTACCCTGACTAAATCCTGCGTTTGGGCGATTTGCTTCCTGGGGTTGTGGCAGAATCTGTTTCGGGAGCCGCCTTTTGAAGCAAAGGGAGACTTGGCTCTTCCAGAACTGTGCACCACTTGGGTAGGGAGGATCGTGGCCTTTCTTTGGCCATCAGAGAAGCTGGAAGGGAGCCCCACCCCCCTGCCTGCAGCTTTGCCAGCTACAGAAGGCCCCTGCCCTGCTGTAAGAAGAGCTTCGGGGCAGTACATCCCACCCCCACACCAAGAAGAAAAAGTACAGGGAGCGGCCAGCACAGGATGCTCGCCTTTGCCATGTAACTTGCCTTGATGGGGTTGGTCTTGGGGTTTCCAGCATGTGGTTGATGCATTACAAACCACATATGGGTCATGAGCTGATGGGAGGAAAAGACAGCAGTCGGGCTCGGGCGGGTCTCCTCCTCTGACCCGGTTCCCAGGGATGTGGGAGTCTTTGGCAGCTAGGCATGGGGGCTCCCACCAAGCCTCTGCAGGGTACGAGGCTGGGAGAGGCAGGGACACTGCTTAAGGAGAGCATGGGTCAGCTGTGCCCCTCGAGGATCCCTAGCTGTCTTCTAGGCAAGGCCAAGACCCCTCTGACCGGCAAGGAGAAGCCAGTGTGGCTGCATCTTACCTCAGAGATGCCAGAGTCCAGCACCGTGCGGAAGAGGGACTGGCGGTAATAGGGGCTGATGGTGGAAGACAGGAAGGGCAGCAGGTCGTATTCAAAAAGGCCCTCGCCGAAGAACTGGTCGAACAGTCGGCTGGGGTAGAAGGGCCCCAGGGCGCGCTTGAACCAAGGGTGCTGGATGGTGACGTCCATGTTGTATCTGGCGATGCAGGGACCGAAGGCTGGCGGTGGGTCAGGCAGGGGCCTCTGGGCAGTGCAGTGGCGAGCTAGCATTCGGACCCTCCCTATATACGCCTGCACAGAATAGGTGGGATTAAGGGATTTCCCAAAAGGCCTGTGCTCAGCTCGGGAGGGAGGCTGCACCGTCAGCAGCGAGGTTGCTCGCCCAGCGACACACAGGGGCCAGTTCTCCGTCCAGATGCCCCCAAGGAGGTCTATGGAGAGTCTTATCATCCAGGCCAGGGACAGCACTACTTCCTCCCGTGCTGTACTGAGGGACAGACACTCCTGGCCTCCCTTGGAGGAAGAGTTAGGATACATGGATACCCGGATACCCGTTTCACAGGTGGGGAGACTTAGGTACAGCTTAGCAAGCCACACCCAGTTCTCACAACCTCCCTTGTGAAAGCTGTATCTTCAAAGCAAAATACGATTTGTTTTTTCTTACCCGTAACAAAAATTACACAACTCCCAGAAATTTCAAGGAAGACGGGAAAACAATGAGGAAACGGGCCAAGAATCCTGTCCAAATCCTCCTCCAAGTCCCTGCTCTTCCCAGGGTGTCTGTATGCTGGATGTGATTCTGGATTTTTCCTGGGCTGGAGAGATGGCTCAGTGGTTAAGAGCACTGCTGCTCTTCCAGTGGTCCTGAGTTCAATTCCCAGCAACCACATGGTACCTCATGACCATCTATTAAAAAAATGGGGGAAGGGGTCTGGACTTTTCTCTGTGCAGCTCCTTCTGAGCTCTTCTTCCCATGGCCACCATCCTCAGCAATGTATCAAGTCTTCCCCACATGACTTGCACACGCAGAGTATTAAACCAGCTGTGTCTGCCCAATCCAGAGCTTATGCAAATCACTCTCAGGTCTTCCTGGGTCTTAAGGGGCAATGCTAGAGAGGATTCTGCTCCTCGATGTGGGGCTCTCATCCAGGTACCACCAGGTGATAGGCATCCCTGAACCCCCGCTGTGTGTGGCACTGGCATCTGATCAAAGGTCCTAAAGGAATGGCTTTTGCCCTGAAAGCTTGTGATCCCAGAGGAGGGATTTCCTGGGGGTTCCAGAAGCAAAGATGCACGTGATAAATGCTGCAGGAAGCAATGGGCACCTCACAGTCTGCCCCCCCAACACTTGTTGACCACAATTTAGTAGTTCTTCAGATGACACTAGGAGGCAGATCCAAGCATCACCCTGTAGGGGGTCTCTTCAACCACCATGGCGTGCCTCATGAGAGGCAAGCAAGCAGTTCAGTTCAACATGACTACATAGCTGCTGTTGGCTCGAACTTCAGGAGTCTGACCCAGGGGTGGTTTATTTTAGGCATGGTTAGGCACGGCACAATTTGGTGACAACTTTTCTGGAGATAATGAATTCAATCCCTCGTGCACAATAAAGCAGACATAAGTCTCTTTGAGGAACAAAGCCAGTTAAATAAGGGCCAGACGTGACTACATTGAAATTCTTTGTAAAGTTATGTACGGCACCTTCCATAAAGTTAGGTTCTGAAGGTTGGACTGAGAAAAACAAGCTTGTGAGAAGGGTCTGGGGAGGAAGGGTCTAGGGCGGTCTCCAGCCACACAGAGAGTGCAAAGATCTCCATGCCAGAACGCAGGCCTCATCCCAGCCTTCTGGGAGGATGACAGGTGTCGCGGCGTTCCTACCCTCGAAGGAACAACCCAGTGTGCTACAATGCCAGAGTCCCCTAGTGTTTATCTGTGAGCACAAGGGCCTCCGTGCCTCCTGTGTCACTCCCCTTTACAAACCAAGAAAGTGGGGCTTAGGAAGGCTGGACGCAGGAGCACATTGCTGCACTTTGAAGAAGGGAAGGGCATCCAGTGCAGAGGAGGGCTCAGACAGTAGCACATCGGCACTGGGACCAGCATCTAGGCAGTGGCAGGGGTTAGTGGGGAGGGTGATCTTACTATGTTGAGGGCCTGGGCTGGCTAGGTTGAGAGGGGTTAACCCATGGAATGGTACTAGCTATGTCCTCATGGAAAGGCTCAGTCAAACCAGGTCCATGATCAGGGCTATACAGAGCCGTCCTAGAGCCTGAGAAAAGGAAGACAGTAGTGTTCATTTATGCTCAGGCATTCGGGGTCCAGCAAGAAGGACCAGCAGGCAAAGGGGCTTGCAGCACAGCCCATCCCTGACCCACGGAAAGAGCTGAAGGAAAGAATGCATCCCACAAGGTTGTCCTCCAACCTCTACATCAGATGGCCACATACATACGTGCATACATGCATATATGCATACATAACAATAACTTTTTTCTTTTGGTTTTTCGAGACAGAGTCTCTCTGTGTAACCTTGGCTGCCCTAGACTCACTTTGTAGACCAGGCTGGCCTCGAACTCACAGCAATCCGCCTGCCTCTGCCTCCCGAGTGCTGGGGTAAAAGGCGTGCGCCACCACACCTGGCCATAATAAACAACTTATAAACCAAACAAAAACCAATCAAGTCTAGCCTTGGGGACCAGTAGCTACTCCAGAAGCTGAAACAGAAGGATCTCAAGTTCAAGGCCTGCTTTGGCTAGAGTGAACTCAAGGTCACACTGAGAAGCTTACAGAATGGTCTCAAAAGAAAAGCAAGGAGGGCCTGGGGACGGAGCTCAGTGGGTAGAATGCTTGCCTAGCATGCACAGAGCCCTAGGGCGGGGCTCTAGCACTACGTTAGCCAGGTGTGGGGGTGCATTTAGGAGGTGGAGGCAGGAAGATTGGGTGTTCAAGGTCAGTCTTGACTATATAGCAAATTCAAGGCCAGCCCAGCCACATGAGAGCCTGCCTTTAAATAATAGATAGATAGATAGATAGATAGATAGATAGATAGATAGATAGATAGATGGATGGATGGATAAGGGCTTGGGGGCTGTTATAGTGGTAGAGTGCCTACCTAGCTATCATGAATGAAGCCCTAAGTTCACTATTCACCGGTATCACACACAAAAATTAAATTTTATATTTTTTATCACCGATTTTTAAAAGTCATTTTGACCTCTTTAAATGCTTCACTAAGGGCTGGGCATGGTAGCACATGCCTTTAAAAGTAGAAGTAGGCAGATCTCTGAGTTCAAAGCCAGCCTGGTCTACAGAGCCAATTCCAGGACAGCCAGGGCTGCACAAAGAAACCCTGTCTTTAAAAAAAAAAAAAAAAAATGTTGGGTTAAGACAAAAAGACTGTGTATTTTCAATTTCCACCCACAACACTGAACATAGAAGACAGTATTCTGTTCTGTCTCCTAAACAGACCCTGTATGTGAACAGAGTCCAAGCTGGGACTACAGGCGGGAATAAGGCCAAGGTACCAGCCTGAGACCTCCTCCTGTGCGTCACATAGCTCTCAGTGCCACAGAGGACAAGGCAAGCTTTTATATCCCTCATATTCCTGCTCCTAGAGAGAGTGTGGGTTCCTAGTGGTAAAGGCTCAGTGGGCTCACAGCCCTCACGATAGGCCTGGCCTTCGTTATAGCCAGGCCTGAGTGTACACTGCATGGTGAAGGTCAAGGTCAAGCGAGGGAAACTTAAAGGGCCCACCATTCTACCTCAGCTCAGGTTGCTGTGTGAATACCCTGTAGCCACAGTCTGGGTGGCTTGAACAACACAGATGCATTGCCCTGTAGCTCTGGAGGCCAGAAATCAGCAATGTATTCTCTTGGAGCCGAAGGAAAGGTGCTGGCTGGGTAGGGCCTCTTGGAAGCCTTGGAGAGAATCAGCTTCCTGCTTTTCCAGATTCTTCCAGCCCGTGACTCCGCCTCCACCTTCAAAGGAAGCCAAGGATAGCCAAGTCTCCCTAATATCCGCGCCCCGCTCCAGCTGTGACATTCGTTATCCCTCTTAGAAAGTTGTTCTGCTAGGTGTGGTGGCGCACGCCTTTAATCCCAGCATGCAGGAGGCAGACTCAGGCAGATCTCTGTGAGTTCGAAGCCAGCCTGGTCTATAGAGTGCATGCCAGGACAGCCAGGACTACACAAAGAAACCCTGCCTTGAAAAACAAAGAAAGAAGAAAGGTAGGAAGGAAGGAACGGAACGAACGAACAAAGATCTGTCCCTGAATGCTACAATATCAACCTTCCAGGCAAGATGTGCCTACTGGTACAATGGCTGTTACAGGAGTAATCAACCACTTTCTACATGGACTTGAGGCCAGCTCCAAATGCGTTAACTCATGCAAACCTTATTAAAAGCTCATGGCTAGTGAAGTCACAGGTGCTAACCGGAAACCTACTAGTACTGTTTTACTAAATGGACACATTGTCAAACTACCTTCTAAACACTCGCGTTCAGACTTGTAGGTTAGTGCTGCTCTCACCCTTGGTCAGAGAAACTTCTTGTGGCTATGGGTAGCAGTCAATCCACAGACTTCTAGCAAGCCAAAGTGCTGAGAGCAAGTGACTGTTAAGTGATCAGAGCTAACTGGAACATTTATACCGACACACTCAAGTGTCAAGGAACATCTCAGAAGAAGGGATGGAGGGAATAGAAGAGCTTGGGGGGGGGGCTGTAAAATGCTCTATTCCAGACATGGCAAGGCCGATGCTCCCATGAACCCACAGAAGCTGCCTGAACAAAATCGAGACAGTGGGCATTTCACCGTGGATAGAAGAGGGGGTATTGGCAGTTGGTGGCTTCTGGGAGAAAGGAAGTCATTTTTCTTTGGGGGTATTAACCACATTTGGACAGATGGTTTCACAGCCACAAGCATGCAGGCTATAATATAGAACTTTGAGCCGGGCATAGTAGCACACACCTTTAATCCCAGAACTCGGGAAGCAGAGGCAGGCGGATCACTGTGCATTCAAGGCCAGCCTGGTCTACAAAGTGAGTCCAGGACAGCCAAGGCAACACAGAGAAACTCTGTCTCAAAAAAAGCAAAATAAATAAATAAATAAATCTAAACATTTACTCTCTGGGGAAACTTTAGGAGTCACTAAGCCCACGATCATCAGTGTCTGGCCGGGCATGTTTCTGTCTGAAATGCCCTGATCTAGCTGTAGTTGGCGCCATGTGCCTTTAATTCCAGCACTCAGGAGGCAGAGGCAGGCAAGACTGTGAATTCAGGGCCAGTATGGTCTACCTAGCAAGTTCCAGCCATGGCTACATAGTGAGACTCTGTCTCAAAAAAGGGGGGAGGGGGCACTTACCGCTCTTCCAAAGAACCTGAGTTTGATTTTTGGCACCCACATTGGTCACCTCACAATCACCTGTAACTCCAGATCCAGTGCCCTCCTCTGGCCTCCCTAGGCACCTTCAAACACAGCATTAACTCACACAGACACCCATGTACACATAAATAAAGTAAGTCCTGGGTGGGAGGAGTCAAGACAGTGTTTCCTGTGTAGCCCTGGCTATCCTGGAACTCACTCTGTAGACTGAGATGGCCTCGAACTCAGAGATATGCCTGCTTCTGCCTCCCACTGCTAGAACTAAAGGCGCGTGCCACTACCACCCAGCTTAAAATAAATATTTTTTTGTTTGTTTGTTTGGTTGGTTGGTTTTTTTGAGACAGGGTTTCTCTGTATAGCCTTGGCTGTCCTGGACTTGCTTTGTAGACCATGCAGGGCTCAAACTCACAATGATCCACCTGCCTCTGCCTTAAAATAAATCTTTTAAGGCACTAAATATGACTCAAAGGAAGAGCCTTCCTGATATGAGACCCAAGAGGGCACAGCATCTTCTGATTGACTCTGTTGAGAAAATTTTACTAGAGAAAATTTCTCTGCCATTTTGCACACATCTTCAAAAGATGGCAAAGGCTCGGCACCCCTTGATTCTGGATTCACAAATGTATTTGGACAAATAGGTGCCACGAGTGGAGCTGAACTCCCAAGTTCACACCAAGTCCTAACCTTCAGTACTTCAGAGGGTGTACTGAGACAGGGGCTTGGAGAGGGTAGTACATGTGGAATGAGATTACACAGGCAGGCCCTAATCCACCATATCCTTGTAGGAAGAACACATTCAAACATAAGGAAAGAGACTGGGGGGGCGGGGCGGTGCACACAAAAAAGACCACACGAGGCTCAGCAAAAAAGATGCTCTGCAGGCCAAAGAGGGAAGCCTTGCAAAGTTTCAGGGGGTGGGGGGTAAGGCAAGAGTGTCCTGAGGAGCCTGCTGGGTAGTATCCCCCTGCCCGGTGTCTCTGAGCTGTGTACTACCAGCCCTCAGTCAGTGTTCCTGTGACACACACACACACACACACACACACACACACACACACACACACACGTTTACTTATTGGTTTCCCCCAAGTACAAGCATAGCAACACAACACTAGGGACTGGGAGAAGCCGATGAGAAGCTGAAAGAGACCTCTCCTGGGTGAAAAGGAGAAAATGCTCAACTCTACAGAAATTGCCAAGCTCTAGGGTGAGAACAGTTGTGCCGCAAAACAGTGAAGAAGGGGCAGGGAGTTTGTGCTGTTGCTACTCAGAATGCAGCGACGGTGGAAAGGGCAGCCATCAAGGGCTTGGTACCCTACAAGGTGCATCCAAGGTCTTGGAACCTACCTTCTGCCCAGGGGAAGAAGAGAGGCTCCCTGACCTTGTCACACAGCCCTGCATGCTTGCTCTATGGAGAGCCTATCATCTCCACTACATGGGCAATGCCTTACAAGGCTTTCTGGAGATGGAGATGGAGGTCCAGAACTCCTGTTAGGGGTGTGGATGGATCCCTGGGACTCTACAAATCTGCATGCATGGATGATTTTCAAATGACCTCAGTTTCGGGGGTGGGGAGGAGGGGCACTGCTGGATCAGTGCTGATTCTGTGGCCCTCGGGACCACTTGTGCTTTATTGCAGGTTTAAAGCTGTAAATTGTAGAACTGAGTCCAAGCCAGGCATCTCATTTAAGTGCAAACATCAGCCCGTGCCTGAACTATGTCACCGAATAGATTTGCAGTCTCCTTCCTAATTGCTAATTGCTTTAAGGAACAAACTAGAAAAAAAGTCGCCGTTATCCATAATTATCACTTGATTACACTGAAACCAATTTTGTCCTGTGAAGGGTGGAGCGTTCATAAAGCAACCAACCTGCACGCGGCCGCGCATTCTGCCATCTGAGGGGCAACAGCGTGAATTCTTTGTCCCATCTTCTTTTCGGGTTACCCAAGTTGCCAGCATGGTGCTTCTGCTTTGGGGTATTAGTAAGTTACAGAATCACAAACTCACCAACCCTGGCCAGCAGTCTCAATCCCCCTTGACTGGGACCTGGGAAGTGGCCAGCCCAGCATGTCCCATCAACAGGTGATGTCCCCACTTGCAGGTTGAAAAAAAATCCATTTCCCCAAGTCAAGGAAAGACAAAAGACTAGTCTCCTGGACCTCAAGGGTCTGAGCAGACAGGAGTCCCTGTGGGAACTCATATCACAGACCCATGCTGAGGACTGAGCTGCTAAAAGCCTGAATGCAAATGGCCACCCACCTGCATCCAGCATCCTGGGGAACCTACAAGGGAGGCCTTAGGCTGCGGAAGCTGCAGGAACAAACGTTACTCTTGACCCAGGAGATGGGAGTGTAGGCTTGATGTCAGATATTCTCAAGAGAGGAGTCAGGAGCAAGGTGCCAGAAGTGGGGAGATGTCAGGAAAGTACTCCAGTTAACCATGTGTTTGAAGAGACATTTCTACTGAGTGTCATGTGCCGTAAGTGTGGGCTATGTGTGTGATTGTGTATCTATAGAGTGGAGTTGGGTGGAGTTGGGGATAAATATGTGTATAAAATTTGTGTATAAAAGAGTGTCCTTCCAGCGAGGTACAGTGGCACATGCCTTTAATCCCAGCACTTGGGAAGCAGAGATAGGTGGATCACTGTGAGTTCGAGGTCAGCCTGGTCTACAAAACAAGTCCAGGACAGCCAAGCTAACACAAAGAAACCCTGTCTCAATAAATAAATAAATAAATAAATAAATAAATAAATAAATAAATAAAAATAGAGTGTCCTTGGTGGAGTGTAGACCTTCACCTTGCGGACCCCTCCCCCCCCCACCTTCTCCAGTGTCTAAGCATAGATGCCTGGCAAGAAGGCCCTAGTGACTTGCTTCCATGTCCTCCCCGTCTGGTTTGGACAGCAGATTTCCACCCAACCTCAGCATTCCCGCTTCACTGCACAGGGCTCAGCCACCCCACCCTGGCAGAGCTGACATCTGCTTGGATTCCTGCGACGCCAGCAGTCTGCTGCGCAGTCAGAAAGCTTCGTTCGATTTTCCACCCCAGGGGCCAGGGCTCCTGCACAAAGCAAGCACAGGGCGACCAGCATTGTGGTGGGACAGCAGGAATGCGCCCTGCTAAGCCCTGGCCCCAGCCTCAGGGGTCAGCAGGTCAGACAGGACTGTCTGCTGCCGACACCACCACATCCGGGAAAGGAATGAGGGCCAGTCTTGCTTGCCAACCCCTCCCAGGGCAAAGCTGCTGGCTGTGCATCAGTGAAAACCCCCCACCGAGCATCTGAAGAGGCCAGCCTGGGAATTGACCCACACCCCACCCCCATCAAGGACTCAGAGGGAAATGCTGTTCTTTTTCTTTTCTTTTTTTTTTTTTTTTTTTTTTTTTTTTTTTTTGGTTTTTCGAGACAGGGTTTCTCTGTGTAGCCTTGGCTGTCCTGGACTCACTTTGTAGACCAGGCTGGCCTCAAACTCACAGCGATCCCCGCCTGCCTCTGCCTCCCGACTGCTGGGATTAAAGGCGTGCGCCACCACGTCTGGCAGAAATGCTGTTCTTAACCTTTAATTGTCAGGGTGATAGCTCTGTCTACTATACTTTAACTCTTAACTTTCAGGCTGGTAGCCTTTTCATTTGGGGTCACTGTTTGAGGCAAGAAACTCTCTCTCTAGCTGTACTTTAGCTCTTAAACTTTCAGGCTGGTGGGCTTGCTATTTTGAATCACTACTTGAGATGAGAAACCACAAATATATCTATATTGTAGGATTGCGGAATCATCAATTCATTTAAACAGCACTATGACATGAGTGTACATCTTCAATATAATCTGCAGGAAATCTGCCCAGCAGAGCAAAGCGATAGACAGTGGGGAGGGGGGTCTCTACCAAAGCGATAGACAGTGGGGGTGGGTCTCTACCAAAGCGATAGACAGTGGGGGGATCTCTACCAAAGCGATAGACAGTGGGGGGTCTCTACCATGGCAGATAAATGAGACAAGCATGGAAAGGTGATATGGCAACAAGCAGTCTTGAGGCAAAAAGCCCTGGAGATACACCCATCCGTCGTCAGCCATGCACAAACCACCGGGCTGCCTCCAGGATGTTTGCTTGCCTGCTTTGGCCAATCCAGCATCCAATGCTCCCAGCACGTTCCGTTCCTTCTCAAGGCTGTGTTATACCCTATCCTCCAGACGAGCTGCATCTTAGAAAGATGCTGGGATCCTGGTGGGATGTGGACAAGCTAAGATCAGGTCCTCAGGGAGCTCCCAGAGGAGGAGCAAGCTTAAAGAGCCTTACTGGGACAAGAGGTGTGGGTCATTTGGTAGAGTGCTTGCCTAGCATGCATACGGTCCAGGGTTCAATCCTGAACCCTGATTAAAATGAGTAGGGTACTGCATACCTGTGATCACAGCATGTGGTGGCAGAGGCAGGAGAATTATAGTTTCAAGTCTTGGCTGCATAGTGAATTGGAGGCTAGCCTGGGCTACAAGAGACCCTGGCTTTGTGGTCAGACATCTTCCATGCTGCAGCAAAAGCTATTGTTCTGGTTCCAACCCTGCTTGGCTCTGTTCTTCCCCCAGGGGCCTCAGAGTGCTGCAACAGGGGGCTGCACCACAGTGACACAAACAGACTCTTGGCAAAAGTGTGAAACTTAAGTGGGTCCCAAAATCTACAGGAAATGGTGCAGGTGGAAGTGCAGATGGCAGGGTGTGCCTCCAAGGAGCCAGCACATGTACCCTTGCTATACCAATTTCCAGAGGGCTGGAGGCTTTTCTGTACACCAGAACCCAGCCACAGAGCCCTAGAACACCCCCGACCCAGGGTTCCAGAAGAAACTGGAATTCTATTTCCAGGGAGCCTTCAGATGGTGACCCCAGGGGTTATAGAGAACCCCCACTGTTGACAGGAGGGCTGGTGGAAGCACTGTTTTTAGGGAGTTCTAGACTTGGGGAGAGAAAGGAAAGGCCACCTGCAAAGATACTTGCAAGATGCAATAACAAAAGCCAAGGAAATTAACTCAGCACACAAAGTATTCATGAGGCAAAGAGAAGATTAGTCATTATTTAGAAGTCATTGCTAATGGTAGGTATGACCACAGAGAAAGAGTATTTATTTATTTATTTAAAATATTTTCTATTTAATTTTAATTTATATGCGTTGCTGTGAGGGTGTCAGATCTTGGAGTTACAGACAGTTGTGAGCTGCCACGTGGGTGCTGGGAATTGAACCCTGGGTCCTTTAGAAGAGCAGGCAGTGCTCTTAACCACTGAGCCATCTCTCCAGCCCTATTTACTTACTTATTTATTTATTTATTTATTTATTTATTTATTGTGAGACAGTGTTTTTCTATGTAGCCCTGACTAGCCTGGAACTCTGTAGACCAAGTTGACCTCCAACTCAAAGATCTACCTGCCTCTGCCTCCAGAGTGTGGGATTAAAGGCATGTGCCAACACACCCAGTATTTTGTTTTTTGAGACAAGGTTTCTCTGTGTGATAGCCCTGGCTGTCCTGGACTTGCTCTGTAGAGCAGGCTGGCCTTGAACTCACGGTGATTCACCTGCCTCTGCCTCCTGAGTGCTGAGATTACTGATGTATGCCACCACCCACCACACCCGGTCCCATACCTAGTGTTTATCTGTGAGATTTTAATTATTTTATTTATTTGTGTGTGTGTGTGTGTGTGTGTGTGTGTGTGTGTGTGTGTGTGTTGGAATTTCACTTGTGTGTAGATACCTACAGAGGGCATCAAATGCTCTGGACCTGGAATTACAAGTGGCTATGTGCCACCCAGTGTGGGTGCTAGGAGTCAAACTCCAGTCCTGTGGAAGAGCTGCAAATGCTCTTAACTGCTAAGCCATCTCTTCAACTCAAAAAGGGTTTATTTTAGTTCCAGTTCCAGGTTATAGGACACCATAGCATGGAAATCATAGCATCGGGAGCTCGAGAGAGCTAGTCACAAGACAGCAGCACTCAAGCACAGAAACAATGGTGCATGCATTCCCATGCCACACCCCTGCTCTCCCTTTCATTTGTGCCACAGCCCAGCCCATGAATGGTGGCACCCACATTCAGGATGAGCTTTTTCTCTTCTCAGTTATCTGGAATTAAAAAAAAAAAATCCTAGGGGCTGGAGAGACGACTCAGAGGTTAAGGGTCCTGAGGACAATTCCCAGCAACCACATGGTGGCTCACAACCATCCAGAATGTGATCTTATGCCCTCTTCTGGCTGTGGGTGTACATGCAGACAGAGCACTGTATTCATAATAATAAATAAATCTTTTTTTTTTTAAATCCCTAACATTGAGTGAAAGTGATGCATGCCTTCCAGCACTCTGGAGGCAAAAGCAGGCATATCTCTGTGAATTCGAGGCCAGCCTAATCTACAGAGCAAGTTCCAGGACAGCCAGGGATACACAAATAAAACCAGTCCCGAAAGCCAACAAAAACAGTAACAACAAAAAGATGCTAACTCTCTTGGCTAAAGGACTTCACATGGTAGGCCCTGGAACGAGCCAAGATCCGAGAGTCCCACACACAAGTCTTAAGCCTTGTTAATGACTGTACTTCATGTGGGGTATCTACGCACATCTTCCCCTATTTTCTGTTGCTGTAACAGACTGCTTCAGAGTGGATAATTTATAATGAACAGAGATTTGTTTGGCTCAAGCTGAGAAATCCAAGAGCATAGTTTTGCCACCTGACAAAGGTCTTGGTGCCATATCATGCCACAACACAACAAAGAAGGGCAGAAAAAGAGGAAAGGCATGAGCCACCTTTATCAGGACCCTACTCCCACCACCGGAAGAACCTTCATCTGGCCTCCTAGGCAGAGCCCTCCTGGTTCACACCTTGGAAACGCCCCACCTCTCCACACGGTGGCGCTAGAGACCAGGTTTCCCCACACGAGTTCTGCCTGGGCCGACTACAGCAACTGGCCTGCGTTAAAGGGAAGTGGCAGACCCAGCAGAAACCCACCAACCATGGTTGTTTTATACCCAGTCAGCCAAACCGAAGCGCACCCCCCCCCCCCCCGCCCATGGCCTCTGCCCAGCCAAAGCTCCCTGGGAGTGTCTTTCCTGAGTGTCCACTCGCCTCCCCTAGGCTCCTTTGGTTCTAGATTCTTCTCCTCCCCTGGTATCACCCAACCCATCTCCTCCCGCTCTCTCCTCCCAGCGCCCCAAGCTCCATGTTTTCAAGCACTGAGACAAGTGCTGAGACATGGCCCTTGCCACAAGTTCCAGGATAACTCAGGATTTACTTGCTTGTTTGGTTGGTTGGTTGGTTTGGTTTTCTGTTTGTTTGTTTGTTTGCATGCTTGACTGATTGGTTGGGTTTTTTGTTCTTTTGTTTTGTTTTATTCTGAGACAAGGTTTCTTTATGTGCCCCCAGGCTAGTCTGGAGCTCACGATGTAGCCAAAGATGATCTTGAATTAGTGGCAACCATCTTTCCTCAGACTCCTGAGTTAGAGATATGAGCCACCACACCCAGCAAGTCCGAGGAAAAGAAGCCCAGCCCCATGAACAGTCATCCCCCACTGTCCTTCCCAAGCCCTGGGCAACCTTATAACACACAACAACAACAACAACAAATTCTTTAAAACCTTACTAAAACAATCTAGATGAGCAGGGTGTGGTGGCAGCACTGAGAGGCAGAGGCTGGCCAATCTCAGTGAGTTCAAGGCCAGCCTGGTCTACAACCAGGACAGCCACAGCTACACAGAGAAACCCTGTCTCCAAAAACCAAAAGGAAAAAGAAAACAACCTAATTTAAAAATTGGCTGTGAGCCGGGCAGTGGTGGCGCACGCCTTTAATCCCAGCACTCAGGAGGCAGAAGCAGGTGGATCGCTGTGAGTTTGAGGCCAGCCTGGGCTACAAAGTAAGTCCAGGACAGCCAAGGCTACGCAGAGAAACCCTGTCTCGAAAAACAAAAACAAACAAACAAACAAAACCCCAAAACACTACAGTTCTAGGTGTCAGGCTCCTAGAACTGGAGTTATAGACAGTTGTGAGCCATGTGGGTTCTGGAAATTGAACCCAGGGCTTTTGGAAGAGCATCTGGTGCTCTTAAGTGCTAAGGCATCTCTCCAGCCCAAATTTTGTAATTTTTATTTTATGTGTGTGGCTAAATGTCTGTGTGCTCACTATTTGTATGCAGTACCCAAAGAGACCAGAAGAGGGCACTGGAACTAGAATTACAGACAGCTGTGAACTGCCCTGTGGCTGAACTTTCTCTCAAAGAGTACACATTTTTATACAAATAGTTACAAAGTCTCATTTGCAAGGATCATGGAAATAGAAGGAAATTAGCGGCATTCTTTCAGAAAACATTGAAACAAACTAACCAGTATCAACTGAAAACAAAGAACAAATAGTATCTATTTTATGACCTATCAGGGCCGGCTCCAGGATTCCAAATAAAATAAATTCACATTTTTGCAACTAAATAACTCATGCCAGCAGAGGGATCGCATTACACCTGGCTTCCAGTTGACTGTGTGGTCACTACTACCTAAATAGTAACAAAGTGACTTGTTAAATACAAGGTAATTACACACTGGGATCTTTCTGATGTTGATTGCTGGGAAAGCTTTAAACTTAAGTGGGCTGTGTAGAAGCTAAATGCCTGTCTGTATTGATACCTTATGAGTCAACAGGTTCACGTGTTAGAGGTCCTGAGAGTAAATGTGAGCATCAGAGGCAGGCGTGGTGGTGCATACCTTTAATCTCAGCACTTGGGAGGCAGAGGCAAGTGGATCTCTGTGAGTTCGAGGCCAGCCTGGTCTATAAAGCGAGTCCAGGACAGCCAAGGCTACACAGAGAAACTGTCTCAAACAAACAAACAAAGTGGGCATCAGAGGGAATGGAAGGGAGTCTCAACTTCTGAGGCAGCACCAGGAAGTAAGAGTCTAAGTCACCAGACTTATGACTGAGCTGGGTTTTTGTTGTTGTTGCTGCTCTTGTTTTTGTTTTTGTTTTCTATTACTATTTGTTTGGGTTGGGTTGGTTTTGGGTTTTTTTGAGAAAGAGTCTCTATATTATCCTGGCTGTTCTGGAGCTTGCTATGTAGACCAGGCGGGCCTTAAATTACCAGACTCTACTGACTTTGATTCTTGAAGACTGGCCTTAAAGCTGTGCACCACCATGCCAGAGTTGGCTGGATGTTGTTTTGTTTTTGTTGTGGTGGTGGTGGTGATGGGTTTTTTTTTTTGTTTGTTTGTTTGTTTTGTTTGTTTGTTTTTGTGTTTTTTTTTTAATGGGGAAGGCAGAGGCAGGTGGGTCTGCCAATTTGGGGCCAGCCTGGTCTATATAGTAAATTCCAGGACAACCAAGGCTGCATAGTGAGATCCTGTCTCAAAAAAATAAGACAAAATCCGAGTGGTGGTAGATTCACTTGGGTGACAGAGGCAGGCTTATCTATGAGTCCAAGACTAGCCTGGTCTACAGAATGAGTTCCAGCACAGCCAGGGGTACAGAGAAACGTTGTCTCTCAAAAGCATTAAAATTAAAAACAAAACAAAATTTAAAAAAGAAAGAAAGAATTGCTTTGGCCCAGAGACCATGGGAGCACACAGTGAAGGGGCTAGTCAATTGTCTTGTTTTTTGTTTGTTTAATTTTTTTTTTCTTTTTTGTTTTTGGAGACAGGGGTTTCTCTGTGTAGCCTTGGCCATCCTGGACTCACTTTGTAGACCAGGCTGGCCTCGAACTCACAGCAATCCGTCTGCCTCTGCCTCCCAAGTGCTGGGATTAAAGGCGTGCACCACGACGCCCGGCTGTTTTTTTAATTTTTCGAGACAGAGTTTCCTCTGTGTAGCCTTGGCTGTCCTGGACTCACTTTGTAGACCAGACTGGCCTTGAACTCACAGGGATCTGCCTGCCTCTGCCTCCTGAGTGCCAGGATTAAAGGAGTGCACCACCTCACCTGGCTCAATTGTCTAAACATTTGCAATTGTGAATGTGGTGGTGTTGGCATTAAATCTTGCAAAGACAGACAGTGCCAACATCTACCTATCAGTGGTGGGACATCCGAATACTTCTCGAGGCATTTATCGTCTCTGTCTTAAAGGAAATAAAACTTCTTTCACAAAGAGAGGGAAAAGTAAATGTCAGAAACATGACTATTCAAAAGACGTTCAGGATGTGTTGAGCGGCTGTGCAGAATATCAAAGCCTGCCTTTTCTTTCATGCCAGCTTATCTGTTAGGAGTTTATGGAACTTACCAAGCCAGCCAGGCAGGACACATTTCCTGGTTCCTTTGCATAAGAGGCAAAATGCCCAAGTTCACACCTGAAGCCTTTTCCACCCTGCCAGCTTCACCGTGCCACCTGTTGTTCCTCTCTTCGCCCACCCGGCCTCCTCAGGCCCTGGCACCTGTTCAAACTATAGTTTTCCACACAGCAGATTCACAGAAAACCTGCCAGGGTGGTTTTCAGCTGTTTCTGGGTAAGAAGCTTTCCATGGTGACAGGTGGCTTTCCACCCTGGCACATTTGCATATTCATGCTCACCTTTAAAGTTCAGCTGCTCCTGCTACATTGCAGCTTGTCATGACCAGCATAACCACTCCCCGACATATGGTGGCGTCCTCACTGCCAGCTCCATTACTGGCAAAGATATTCCCACATTTGCACTTATACATATTCCCTCTCTCTCTCTCTCTCTCTCTCTCTCTCTCTCTCTCTCTCTCTCTCTCTCTCTCTCTCTCTCTCTCGGCTTTTCCAGACAAGGTTGGTTTCTCTCGGTAGCCCTGGCTGGTCTGGTACCCACTCTGTATACCAGGCTAACCTTGCTCTACCTGCCTGTCTCTCAATTTATGTTTTGTTTTTGTTTTTCGAGACAGGGTTTCTGTGTGTAGCCTTGGCCATCCTGGACTCACTTTGTAGACCAGGCTGGCCTCGAACTCACAGGGATCCGCCTGCCTCTGCCTCCCGAGTGCTGGGATTAAAGGCGTGCGCCACCACGCCCGGCTCTGTCTCTCAATTTAAAGGAATGTGCCGCCTCCACCACGGTGGCTCATGCCTTTGATTCCAGCACTCAGGAAACAAAGGAAGGTGCATCTTTGAGTTCAAGGCTAGCCTGGTCTACAGAGTGAGTTCCAGGACAGCCAGGGCTACAACAGAGAAACCCTGTCTGGAAAAACCTAAAAACAAAACAAAAAGTGAACAGATGCCTTGTGTGTTCAGGGCCTTGGGAACCAGGAGGAATTGATTTCTCCGGGTTCGTCCTCGGGTGGAAGAGGCTCCATAGGCAGAGACAGCAGGCAAAGTCATCAAACCAAGAAAGATGACCCCATAGCCTGGGTCTCAGCCTGAGATAACGGGATTAGGCTCTGCCTAGAAATTTGGTAATTTGAAGGTGAGCTGGTGAGCTATAGGTTTCAATTCCTCGAGGAAGCCAGACAGGGATTCTTGTCTACAGCTGCACCAGTGGGAGGTCTGGGACAGGATAGCCAACAAGGGGAGAGGGCGCGGTCCCAGCGGCGGGAGCGGGAAACTGCGGTGCTGAGCACGCGCGGAACCGCTGCGCGCGGGACCCACCAGGGCGGCAGGGAGTGCGCAGGCGCCAGAGTCGGAGGGTGGAGCCTCAGCCCGCTCTTCGTCCCGCCTCCGCGCCAGCAGCGTCTCTCCCAATTGGGCGACGCCTCTACGACGGGCGGGCGGGGGGCGGGGGGAGCGCCGTCGCGTCCGGTGACGTCTCCCGCGGACGTCGATACAGTCGGCGGCGTCGACTGCCGAGTCGGACTCGTCCGCTGGAAAATGGCGGAATACTTGGCCTCCATCTTCGGCACCGAGAAAGACAAGTGAGTAGGGCCGCCCTGCCGGGACCTGGGCGGGGGTGGTAACGGGCAACGGGTGCGGGCCGAGGCAAGCAGCGGTCGCGTCCAGGTCTAGCGGGTGGCTTGGCCCTGGCGGCCTCGCGCGGCTTGGCCCCGCTGCCTCGTGGGCCGGGCGGCTCGGGCTGGGCCTCGGCGCCTAGGGCTCCACGGTGCCCCACGCCGGGTTCTACGTGGGGCCCTGCTCCACGCCGCGCTCCTGCCGCCGCCCCAGTCTCCTGTGGCGAGATGAACACGTTTCTTGCAACTTCGGGCTTTGAGTGTCGTGTCGGAAGTGCGGTGGCACCGTGCTCGCGAGCACTCAGTCGCTGGGGCTGATGATTGGAAGCGGTTCCGACTGAATAAACCTCCGCCTGCTTAAGTCTTGGTGGACCCGCTTTTTTTTTTTTTTTTTTTAAGGTTTGCATATCCGTAGGTAACTGTTAGGGTAAGTGGAAAAAAATAACAATAGTTCCGCATGTATTTGTATGCCATTGTGGCCCATACTCATTTCCAGTGTGTCGGCCGAATCTTAGGTTAAAGGAAATGTCATCATACGCTTTGAAGGATCATTCCTACTTTGAAAACCTAAAAGTTAATTGTCTGGCTTAATCTGCTATCAGTAAGTAATCACCGTCTTTGTATTTTTGAATTTTGTTATAAGGTTTATGCAGGTATTTGTCACAGTAAGCATTTGCAATAGTAACATTTTTGGTGCCACATTCTCACTGTTGAAAATGTTCTATTTTCCAGGATGGAGGCTGTCTGATCAGGGACCTTTATTATACAGTCTACTGTGTTTGAAAGGGAATGTTTCTAAAAGTCTCATGGCCAAATCGGCAGTCACTTTGGAGACATTTTATTGGGTGCCAGGTCTAGGTCAGTCTTCCAAGAATCAGATGGGATAAAATTCGCGTTCTCAGGAAGTCATGGAGGAAGGCTGTGTGTGTTGTGTTAGTTAAAAAGATGACTAAAATACATTAAAGGCACTGGAGAGGTGACTCAGTGGTTCAGAGTGTGAACTGCTCTTGAATCGGCCAGGAGTTTGGTTTCCTGAATCCACTTCATGCTCTCTGATGTTTCTCTGCCACCTGTAACTCCAGATCTGGGGAGATCTGTTGCCTCTGCCACCACACACACCTGCACTTAGGTATTACACCCCTTCCCACACATATAGGTAGGTCAAAGTAGAACCTTTAAAGTACTTTAAAATCAATGTCCAAAACCAGGTGTTGTGGTACACTTTGTCCCAGCATTCCAGAGACAGAGGTAGGTGGATCTCTGAGTTCCAGGACAGCCAGAACTACATACAGGCCCTGTTTCACATGCACATTTGTTTGGTGCTATGGAAGATTGCAGTCTCTAAATTCTGGGGTTACAGAGAATATGGCCTGGAACATAGTGAAATGTGTGTGCCAGTTCTGCCATGAGGTTTCCCTGCCTTGATGCCGAAAGGCTGGGACTTACAGAACTTAGGGCATAGTAGTCTGCCCCTGGGTTCATAGCTGTGTTGAAGGGCCATCTTAGCAAACTATTTAGGATTTTTTGGTTGGTTGGTTTTGGTCTTCAGAAACAAGATTTCTCTGTGTAACATTGGGTAGCTGTCCTGGACTCACTTTGCAGACCAGGCTGGCCTTGAACTCAGAGATATGCTTGCCTCTGCCTCAGTGCTGGGATTAAAGGTGTGCACCACCACTGCCCAGCAGTTAAACAAACAAACAAAAAACTAGGTTACTTATGTTATTACATCTGAAACAGGCGCATGGGGTGCCTCTTAACTTTGGGGTTTTTAAAGGGGAAAAATGTGGGTCTTTACTAATTAAATATTTAGTGGTGATATTATTATAAGCTATATTTTTCTGGGCCCAGCTTGTCTGATAGAAATCACCCTTTTTTTCCTTGTACTTCTTCCCTGCCTCACCCCCCACCCCCCACCCCCCCCCCTACTCCCCGAGACAGAGTTTCTCTGTATAACTTTGGCAGTCCTGGAACTCTCTGTTTGATTTGGTTTCGAGACAGGGTTTCTCTGTGTAGATCCGGCTGTCCTGAACCTGCATTGTAGACCAGGCTGGCCTCGAACTCAGAGATCCCACTGCCTTTGCTTCCCAAGTGCTGGGAGCACAGTTGTTCATCAGGTTCCTCCCCTGAGAAACTTAGATTACTTTCTGATCATCAGTAGAGGATAACTGGTCTTCGTGGTCACTAAATTTCACTGAGGTTGAACCTTCAGTCCTTTCTTCATGGTGAGGACTTTTGGTAAAAGTATCAGTGAGGCAGCATTCCTCCCTCTGCAGCTGGCTTCTGAAGGGAAGCTGCACCAAGTACCTGTTCACTCCACGATGGCTTTGGTTGCTTGTGGCAGCACGGAGTATCTGTGGTGCTAAGGGCCTTGATGGCAGGCAAGATGCTCCTGTGTGGTTCCTCAGGCTGGGTCTCTGGATAGCACATTTGCACTGAGGTGAAGCCAAGACACCTGGTTGCTGCAGAGCAGTTTGGAGCTTCCCTCTTGGTTTGGTGGCGAGTTGGAGACAGCCTCCGCTGGCCTTTCAGTTCTCTGTAGATAATGATAGCACTCCCGTGTGGCTGTGCACACACCTCAGTTCCGGAAACAGCACCTCGTTGGCAGTGTCCTGTTCTTATAGGTGGCATCCAGGATCCAGAGGGAGACAGTCTTTAAAAAAGCAAAGAAAATATTACACAGAGAGGGGGTTTGGAGTAACAGGAAGCTGGTTAGAGTTAGAACACTTCTGTGGGGAGCTAGGGTAATGACCACTGACATACTGTCTGCAAGAGGAAACAGCCAGCAAGAACTGCCTAACTTCTGTCATCTGGAAGAAAAGGAGCTGGGAAGTAGGATGAAGGTAATGGTGTTCCTGCCATGTCCTTCCAGAACTAATCGGATCTTATTTTCCCTTACAGAGTCAACTGTTCATTTTATTTCAAAATTGGAGCATGCCGTCATGGAGACAGATGTTCTCGGTTGCACAATAAACCGACCTTTAGCCAGGTTTGTGTGTTGTTGGGTTATTTATTTATGTATTTATTTTCTTAACGTCAATTATCAAAAGTTCTTGTGCTTTCAGGGACAGTTAATGTTTCCTGCATTTAGCAGGTCACTTTTTTCCCTCTAGTTTTATTTTGCATTTGTTGCAGAGGGTGATGGACCCACCCAGTGGAGAGTCTTGCTGTTCTTAGCCTTAGAGGGGCTTCTTAAAATGTGGCTGGATGTTGGCTGCAGCTGAGGTTCACTGCCCTGTTCTTCCCCTTATGGATAGACACTGGTGGATACAGAGGGATTTCTGCTCACTGGGCAGTAGTGATGTAGTCCCCGGGCAAGGCATGCTGGCATGAGTGTCTGTCAGCAGATCCAGCATGTTCTAATACCCAAGAGGACCCCCTAAGGCATCATGATCATAGAAACTTAATGATAGGCCAGGCTGTGGTGGTGCACACCTTTAATCCCAGCAGAGGCAGGTGGATCTCTTGAGTTCAAGGCCAGCCTGGTCTAGAGTGAGTTCAGGGCTCCAAGGCTACACAGAGAAACCCTGTCTCTAAAAGAAAGAAAATAGGCATAGAGGCCAGAGATTGGAAGTCTTGCTGAGGCTGTCTAGCTTGGGCTGTAGGGTTCTAGCCCACACCTGCTTACAGGGTCCCTTTAAGCTACAGATAAATCTTTTTTGGGGGTATGCATCTTTCTTTCGCATATTTTGCCCTTCTTACATGCTATAATATAATCTTTCTGTAGAAGTTTAAGAAATTGCCCATTTGAGCCAGGTGTGGTGGTGCACGCCTTTAATCCCAGCACTTGAGAGGCAGAGGCAGGTGAATCACTGTGAGTTCGAGGCCAGCCTGGTCTACAAAGCGAGTCCAGGACAGCAAAGGCTATACAGAGAGACCCTGTTTCAAAAACCCCACAGCCTCCCCCCACCCCAAATTACCCATTTAATACAAGGAGGGAGAAGAAAGGGATCTTGCTTTTAGAATGTAAGCCCTCAGGAAACTATGCCTTGGATGGTTTTGTTTTGTTTTGCTTTTAAGATTTATTTATTGTGTGTACGTGCTTCATGCATGTACACCTGCACACCAGAAAAGGACACTAGATCTTATTATAGATGGTTGTGAGCTACCATGTGGGTGCTGGGAATTGAACTTGGAACCTTTGGAAGAGCAAACAGTGTTCTTAACCCCTGAGCCATCTCTCCAGCCCCCAGTAGTGGATGTTTTAGAGGAGAAAGCATAATGATAAGTTTCCTTCCTGATCATCCCTGACTACCCCATGGTTAGTGTAGGAGGTGCCTGTCCTCTAATAACCCTAAAAGTGTCCCTCTCTGTGAATTTTAAGACTATTAGAGCACCTGCTTTAAACTGTGTTATGAATGTGGTGTTTGTCTGACGATTATTAACAAAATCTCCTACCTGACATGGTGGGTGGTTGTAGGCTGCTGACTTTGCATGCCTTCAGTGTCCTTGTGCTGGTTAACATGCATGTGAGGTAGTGGGCAGAGAGACTGTTCTTGTGAGCCAAAAGCCTTTGCTGCCTAAGCACTATGGCCTGGAACAAAGTAGGGAAGAGCAGGCCCCGTAGATCGTAGATCAATGATACAGTAACGGCCTCAGTTGTGTTGGGTTGGCTAGTCAAGTAACTGTAGCTTCCCCTTTACAGTGCTTTCACTACAGTGAGAGCTCTTTATGCCTCAGTACTGGGGAGACCTGCAGGGGGACCAGGCATCCACTTTGCTCCCAGTTGGAAGCTGGGTAAAGTCAGCTCTGAAAAACTTCTGAAGGTGCAGGCCCAGAGTGGTAGAGGACTCAGTGGTTCAGGGTGTGTGGTCTGATGTTCAGCCTTCCTCCCAGGTGGGTTCCAGCAGCAGACCTGTGTCCCAAACACTGTTCCCTACCCTACACCCTTTGAGCACAGCTGGAAGCCAAGCTCACTGGTCTGCTGAGCGCTTAGAGTTGCTCTCTTTATAGCAAGTTGTTGAGAGGCCGTCTGTGCTGTGGGTCACGCAGTCTGTTGGCTAGCATAACGTAGTGTAATTCAGGGTGGGTTTCTTTGTAAGCTCTAGTGATGTGGACGTGAGATTGATGTACTATATTAGCTTACTAACTTAAACATGGTTTGTTTTTTCAGACAACTTGATTTTAAGAAGAACGGTACAGTGTAAGGTTTCAAGTCTGCCTGATCCAGTTTAAAGCACAAGGGCTAAAAGGATTTTTTCCTTAAAAGAAGGATCGCAAAAGAGCAAATGTTTTAACTATTGTATTATGTAAACAGAGACCCACCAAGAAAGTGTAAATAAGAGTCAGGTATCCAAGACAACGGGCGTGGCTGTTTTGCTAAGAGACCTTGAGTGCTGCATACAGTTGAAGTATGCATTTGGTTAAGAGAGATAACTGTGTGGGGAATATGATTATTATGTGACTTTTTAACATGTTCTTGTGTGCTGGCTTGAAGTACAAGAAAATGTTAGTGTTCTCTTCTCTTGTATAGAAGCACTTTATCATTGGTAATGGGGACCACTCAAAACGACAACGGATACAGTTCCTTCTTGGTTGCTGGCTGACTTGACGACCCAAGTCACTGCTCAAACTCTGTTTTCATAATATGATGGTTTTGGTATACTCTGCACAAGACACAAGTGTCTGACTTGTGGCAAAACAACAAACAAACGTTAACCGTTTGCAAACAAACTGTCTCTTTGCAATTGTCTAATATATGCACAGCAGCCAGTAGAATTCCCCTTTTTATTTTTTTTTTCCCCGCAGACCATCTTGATTCAAAACATCTATCGTAATCCCCAAAACAGTGCACAGACGGCTGACGGCTCACACTGTAAGTCCCACAGTTGGAGAAATTTTTTTAAACGATGGTGTTCAAGAGCCCACTCTTAATTGAGACCTAACGCTGGCTCTGAGCTGCTGACATAGAGCTGTTGCAAACAGGACACGGTGCTGGAACCGCGTGGCGCACAGCCAGAACTTGACAGGGGCCACAGGCGCTCAGGAGGCACTTCTCCTAGGGAAAGTCACTGGCCGGCCTCTCCTGTTGACTAACATTTGTCACGAGAGTACCTGCCCACATGAAGCGGGTTTTAACCCGGGTAGCCAATTGCTGGCCTTTACCGTGACTGAACCCTGGCCTTTCTTAAGTTCTTTCTGTAAAGTTAAAATGGTAGGAATATTAAGGAGTCAACAAGGTAAGTTGCCCAGTAAGTGTGGGTTTTATTTCACCATTATGATTTTTCCTCTAGGAAGTGGAGATTTCATGACATGAGATATTGTATTTCTCTGGTACAGCCCTTGGTTGGTCTCAGGTGTGAGCTCTTTTCCTCTCAGTCTCGTCAGCTAAGAGCCAGTGCCGTCCTCGCTTGGCTGGCACTTGGCAGTGGAGAGTCCACTGTGGGCAGACGTGCAATATTGGCATCTCATGAGATCTCCCAGCACTGCAGTGTTAGCGTAGTTCAAGACAGCCACCAACCTAGGGGACACCTCTGCTCTAGAGAAATAACCTGCTCTCTTTTCAGCACTGACTCAACTGAAGCGATCGTCACAGGCAGCCGGTGAAGTGTGTACATTCAATTTCCATAATATAAAGTTGTTGCGTTTTGTATTTCAGACCATTGCCCTCTTGAACATTTACCGTAACCCTCAAAACTCTTCCCAGTCTGCTGACGGTTTGCGCTGTAAGTTCATACAAGTTCCTTCCCCGGTTCCCTGGGCTTGCGTGTCAGAGCTCAGTGTCCACTCCACCTGGTCTGCTGTGCTAGTGTCAAGAGCCGCCCACGTTCCTAGAGGTGGCAGGAGCTGTTGTCCCCTCTCACCTGCTGGAGATCTGAGTTCCTGTCCCTTAGTCAGGATGACAGTGACTGGCAAGGGCACCCCTGAAGTAGTTGGGACTTGCTGCTCTTTGTTCCCTCCGCACTTGGACCGTCACCCTAGGATGCACTGGGATTACAGTGTTCGAGGTCTGCTCTTCCCTCTGAAGAGCAGCAGCATCTGAACGGCTCTCTCGCTTTCTGGAACTCAGTGCAAATTGCTTAGAACTTTTCAGATTTTGTCACTCCATAAACTGCATGTCAGAGGTCACCCTCTTCCGTGAGGGCCTTGTTCTGAGTGTTTCCCAGGTGAGGGTCTGCAGCCCGCACTGACCCACGCAGGTGTGCTGACCAGAAGAGCACTCCGCAGAAGAGATGCTCGGAGTCCAGGCGCCCACTTTGCATAGATAGCATCTCAGCTTCTGGGAGGTAGCGTGCTGCATCTGGCAATAAAGGGTACTCATGGGGCAACAGCTTGAACCTGTATCCGTAAACACTCACTGCAGATTTCTTCATGTGCTGGGAGTTACTATACTTAGGTTGTGATTGCCTACAATGGAACACTGGGATGAAGTCGTGTCCAAACCCAAGGTAGACTCCCTTGGATGGCCAAAGGCTAAAAACCCCAACCTACATGTCTTGGTTGGCCTACCCTGGGTAAATAGATGGTCCCAGGGCCACTGCCCATTGGAGCTGCCCAGGCTAGGAGGCATCTGGTGCTCGTTGAGGGGCCAGGTGTTGTGCAGTGCTGACCCTGACCTGACACTAGAGCAGTCTCTAAAGTGAGAGAGCAGTCACCTGGCAGTCAATCCCTGGTTTAAATACTTGGTTTTATTTTTTCATTTTTAGAAATAAGGTGTATAGGAGGAGGGAAGTGTTTATGTGTGGCTTGATTAAGTAATGTTTGTTCCTATTCCCGCCCTGGGGTACAAGCGAATGGAAAACAGGTGATTGGCAACGATGATTGTTCTTCGTTGCCTGGTTGCTCACTCGGGGACTCTGCTTTGCTGACAGGATGCTGTGTTTGCTGTCTCTATTTGCAATTCACATTTTGAAGTGTACTGTAAACTGACTTTTCGGCTCTTATTAAATCTTCCAGTCTTGGGGGTCCAGGTTGTAGAAAGTAAATGAAACTAACTCTTCATTTTAGAGCAAAGTAGTTACCACCTTGACATGTGTAGAGGAATGCACTTCAGATACACAAATTAAAGTTAAATGTGAACCTTAGTTTTAAGAGTTGCATTTCTGTAAGAAAAGTAGTCGTTTTCTAAGTTATAGTACTTAGAATATACTGAGCCCACTGGTGTTCTGTCTGGTCCATGTCTTGGGTGCTGGTCTCAGTCCTTTTGAATGGAGTAAGTGTAGCTGTCCTAAAACCACCACCAAGTGTCTTTCAGAGACATGAAAGCCTAGAGCTGTGGGGGTGGGGGTACTTTTTCCTGTTCTCATTCCACCCGAATACAGAAGGCCTTGCCTTTAACTGCTACAATCTGCCTGTGGAACAGGCTCCTAAGCCTTTTGCTTTCTAAGCCTTCTCAGCCAGGCCTGGGCACCCCTGAAGGTTTGGTCAGGCACCACATACGCGGGGCAGGCTCTTGTCAAGAGAGCCTGGTGCATTCAATTAAATTTGGGTTTTCAGGCCAGCTCATTTCCTCAAAATTCAAAATATCTAAAGCAACTCCAGATAGAGATTAGAGGGGAGCTGATGTTGTCATAATCAGAATGTGGGTTAGCTCTTAGTTTCAGATACCAAAAGACTTTTGAGGAAGCTCCAAGACACTGCCCCATACCCACCCAAGATGCCCTTGGTGGGCACCAAAAGAGGGAAGTGGGTCTGGGGCTCTCCTCTTGTCCAGAAATACAGCTCACAGAAGGGGTCGGTCAAAGACCCGGCCTGGCCAACAAACCAAATCCCTACCAGGCCCTTGCCAGCTCTTCACCCAACTGGTCTGTGGTGTCTTGGATTGAGGCTGAGGTTGTGCTTGCTGGAATAGCCTGAGCCTGGGCAAAAGTGCTCATGAACAGCCATGACTTCACAGTACTGAGTGTGGCTAACATAGTAAACTTGGTGCAAAGCTTGGAAACACCTCCAACAAGGTCTAACTGTCTTTGTAACAAGACATCCAAAATGCTGCCGTCTGGTGGCTTTGGTTTCCATCACAGCAGGAAGAGTTTTCTAGCAGTCAGTGCTTGGCAGTGTGTAAAGACACATGAGCTCTTGATCACTCACCCTGGGTTCAGCTTCCATTTTGACCTAATAAAAGGGAAATCAGTGTGCTTTCCTGGCCTCCAGTCTTAAGGAAAACATTTTTATTTTTAAACATCTTGATCCAAGAGTCACCTTTTTCCTTGAACTTTGTGTGGCCCTTTTGGTACCAACTAAAGCTGGCTGTGGTTTTGGTAGCCAGGACTGAGGTGGTGGGCATTTAAGATCTCAGCAACTCCAAGGCACAAGCAAGTCGGTGCTCCTGTAGCGTGCAGCTCTGGCCTGGCGTCCTCTAGACAGTCACTGTAGCAGTTGAGCTTGAGGACGGCAAGGCTGCAGGGCTCTCACCAGCGGGGTGTTTTTGGCTGCAGGTGCCGTGAGTGACGTGGAGATGCAGGAGCACTACGATGAGTTCTTTGAGGTAAGTGTCGGGACACGGTGGGAGAGGGGCCGCCATGGGGGCGGGCAGTGTGCAGTGCTCACCAACCTGTGTTCCCCTTCAGGAAGTCTTCACTGAGATGGAAGAAAAGTACGGAGAGGTTGAGGAGATGAATGTCTGTGACAACCTAGGAGACCACCTGGTGGGGAACGTGTATGTCAAGGTACAGACAGATGGGAGCTGTGGGTCGCCAGGCGGCTGTGGCTCTAGTGAGGAGTAATAGCTGGGTAGAAGCTGCTTGGACTGGCTGGGATTAGTCGGTATACTTTGTTTCCTTTTCCAGAATAACACTTAGGGGCGCTCTTTGTGGGTTGGAGTTAAAAGGGAAGGCAACACTAGCTTCCTGGGTCCATCATGAGGGGCCGGGAGGGGCTCTACTGCATCAGCCCATAAGTGTTCTGCCTCTGAGTGTGTAACAGTAGGCGGGTGGAGAACTAGGCGTCAACACAGGAGTGGAGTGGCAAGCATTTTGGTTTGCCTTTCCAGTTCCGACGTGAGGAGGATGCGGAGAAAGCTGTGATCGACTTGAATAATCGTTGGTTTAATGGGCAGCCTATCCATGCAGAGCTGTCCCCAGTGACTGACTTCAGGGAAGCCTGCTGTCGCCAGTACGAAATGGGGTAAGTAAGGATAAGCGCGGCTCTGTGGTGGGGGACAATGCTCAGTCAGCATGGGCACGATGTAACTAACATGTCTGGATGTGGCCCACAGAGAGTGCACAAGAGGAGGCTTCTGTAACTTCATGCATCTGAAGCCGATCTCGAGAGAGCTGAGACGGGAGCTGTATGGGCGCCGGCGCAAGAAGTGAGTCCTCTGGGTGCATGGTGAAGTGGGAGGCTCCCCAGTGCCGAAGGAAAGCAAGCTTGGGACTCCCTCTCCCCCAAGTGTCTGCTTAGATCTTGGTCATCATTTCAATACAAAGTGCTTGGGGGAAGCCTGCCCCTGCGGTACAGAGCGGCACCTGTGCTCCACAACTGTACGCGGCTTTCGGGGTTTTTGATGGTGTGCCAGTTGTCTGGTTTTTCCTGTGTTGTGGGGGAGGGGGGAATGCAGGCACTAGGGCCATCCACTGTACTGCTTACATACGGAGGGGTGCTGGGCTCTTTACTATTCCTGTATCCCAGCAGGGGTCAGGATGAGTCTTGTGAGTTCACTGCTTCTAGATGGTTCCCCTTACACATGGCTCAGAGCATAGACCTTGTTGTGATTGCTTTTATTGCCAGCAAGAAGCAGCTCTCCCGCCCTAAAAATTGGCCTGATAGACTCTGCCTAGCAAGCCCTGAGGAGCAGGTCAGGTTGGAGATGGGCTGTGCTGGCAAGTCAGTGGGTGTCTGTTCTGTGCTGATTTCCCACAGCATTTGGGTTAGTTTTAAAAACAATAGAATGCCAAGTACACCACACATGTTCAGCTTGGAGGTACATTCTTCCTGAAGATAGCATTTAAATTTGAGGTGTGTTTCATACTTGGGGCTTGCAAGCCACCGGCTTCGTGTGTCATCTCTGCAGTCGGGGCTGTCTGTGCTCTGCTTCTGATGCCATTTTCTTGTCCTTGGTCTAGGCATAGATCCAGATCCCGATCTCGGGAGCGGCGTTCGAGGTCCAGAGACCGTGGGCGTGGCGGCGGCGGTGGAGGTGGAGGTGGTGGAGGACGAGAGCGTGACAGGAGGCGGTCAAGAGACAGGGAAAAGATCTGGGCGATTCTGAGCCGAGCCGTTTTTACCGTGTGTCTGCTAGACAGTGTTGTAGTTGGTTGACAAGCCAGTTCATAATGGGATTTTTTTTTAAAAAACAACAAAAAAAAAACAAAGATGGGTTTCTGAATAAAATTTGTAGTGATACAATGCAGTATTGGTATGCCTTCTTGTAAAGTGCATCTTCCTTTTTCTTTTTTTTTAAGATTTATTTATTGCATGGTGGCGCACACCTTTAATCTCAGCACTTGGGAGGCAGAGGCAGGTGGATCTCTGAGTTGGGGGCCAGCCTGGTCTACAAAGCGAGTCCAGGACAGCCAAGGCTACCCAAAGGGACCTTGTCTCAAAAAAATAAAAAATATTCTTTATACAGTATTCTGCCTGCATATGAGTCAACAGGCCAGAAGAGGGCACCAGATCTCATAATAGATGGTTGTGAGCCTCCATGTGGTTGCTGGGAAATGAACTCAGGACCTTTGGAAGAACCTCTGAGCCATCTCTCTCTCCAGCCCCTGCAGTTTCTTTTCTAAAAGTGCTAGTCCCATGTCCTTGAGGTAGGTTCACAAAGTTTAGGGCATAAAATCGCAGCAAATGAGAGGGTAGGTTCATAAGGAGAGGACGCCAGCTGCTCTAGTGTCCTTAGTGACCAGGAGTTTCTCCTCAAGACTTGTGAGAGGGTCTCTGCCCTCCTCTGCTCATCACAGCCAATGAGCCAGTGTCCAGCTACAGCCCTTTGAGCACTCAGCATCAGGCCACAGATGATCTTTTCAAGAGAGCATGTCCTGGCGTGAGGTGCAGCCCAGGAACCTGCGAGGTTATGTGACCTGTGTGTACAGAGCATGCCTGTGAGACAGAGTGTATTTACATGTCTAAGCAAGGATTGTGCAAGATTCCCAGCACTACAGCCACCAGAGCCCCAGCAGCACTTGCTGTCTTCTCTTGCCCTGGTTGCCGGGGTTACCTGTGGTATGAGCTTCAGTGCCAGGCCTGAGTCACACACCATCCTGAGTGGCACTCAGCTACTTCTGGGAGTTGCCATGTTGCCTCCTGACAGCTCTTCATCCTGGACAGGAACCCAATGTGGGTGTCCCATGGATTGTTCTAGGAAGTATTGGTTCCTCCCGTGTGCTCAAAACATCGCTCTCGGGGTTGGAGGACACAGATCTGTCCCTACATGCAACAAACACCTCAGAAGGAGGTACTTCCCAGTCTTGTCTCATGATACAGTTAGAGGTAATTCACTTTATCATAGAGTCTGAAGAAGAGGCTAAGCTGGGTGTGTTGGCGCATCCCAGCACTGGGGAAGCAGAGGCAGGGGGATCTCTGAGTTAGAAGCCAGCCTGGTCCACAAAGTGCAGGACAGCCAGGACTATAACACAGAGAAACCCTGTTTCAGGAAGGGGTTAAAAAAGAGACTCTAGACCTCTAGACCAGCAGGGTCTGTGTAACAGCCCTGGCTGTCCTGGAACTCCCTCTGTAGACCTCACAGCCATCCGCCTGCCTCTACCTCCCCACTGCTGGGATTAAAGGCGTGTGCGGCTGCTGCCACGCTGGTTCAGCCAGCAGTTCTTATGCCCTGGGTCACAACCCCCTTGGGGGTTGAACCACCCTTTCACAGGGGTCTCCAAAGTCTGTCAGAAAGGACAGATACTTACACTATGATTCATAACAAAGCAAAACCAGAGTTACGTGAAGTAGCAACAATATACTTCCATGTTTGGGGGACACCACAACATGAGGTCGCAGCATTAGGAAGGTTAAGAACTACCCGCTCTAGACAGCTCTTCCTTTTCAATCTGCAATATAACCCAAAATGGCACGGATTTAGCAGTGTCTTCAAACCTTGTTAAGGAAGGGTTTTTTATTTTTGTTTTGTTTTTTGCCACCCATGGTGGCAGGAGTGTGCAGTGACCGATCCTGTTTGTCCACTGTGAGGAAGCAGAGACAGATGGATACTGGTCCTTAGCTCACTTTCTCCTTTTTATTCAGTTGGAGATCCCAGCTCCAGGCTGGTGCAGCCCATGGATAGGGTGGGGCCCACACCTTAATTAAGCTATATACATAATCCTCATGGATATGCCCAGAGATCTGTTTGTAAATCTCGGGGATCAAGTTGTCAGGGAACATAAATTGTCACAAGTCCTGATTGGGACCATTTTTCCATCAAATTGAAAGTAGATGTTATAACTGATTTAACAAACCAAGCCCTCCTGAGAGAGAGAAAGGCACCAGGCCGCTGGCTATGGCTTCTTTTATCCTGAGCCTGAGGACCATGTTTACTTCTGGAGAGGATGGGACAAGGTGCCATCTTGGAAACTGGGACCAATCCCCCTCACCAAGCACAAAACCTGCCAGCACCTGGATCTGCCACTTCCAGCCCCTGGAGCTTCAGGCAGAACACTTCCAGCCACAGATGTGATGTTAAGGTTTGAACTGTTCCCCACCACCAGCTCCTGTGTTTGCTTCAGGGTCTGCTGACTCAAGGTGTGGAACCTTCAGGAGCTGGAGCCTCAATAGAGAAAGTGGATGGATCACTGGAGGCAGTATAGCTTCCTGTGCTCTCTGAGATCTGAGCTGCATATTCCCACTGCTATGGAGCCACCTGCCACTGTACCTTTTCCAACCATGAGGGACTCTGCCCCCTCAAACCATAAACCTTTGAGTTACTTTGGTATCTGTCAAAGCGACAAGAAGGCTGGGCATGGTGGCACACGCCTTTAATCCTAGCACTCAGGAGGCAGAGGCAGGGGGATCTCTGAGTTGGAGGCTAGCCTGGTCTATAAAGCAAGTCCAGGACAGCCAGGGCTACACAGAAGAACCCTGTCTTGAAAACCCAAAAAACATAAAAGTAAAAAAGACAAAGAAAGAAGAAAAGAAAAAGTAAAACAAGTATTTTCCTCAACAGGGACTATCCCAAGGTCACCTTGGATTATAGTCATGCACAGATGTCTTGGTTAATGACGGATGCTGTCACCTCTTCTGCCTCACCTCATGAGTCAGAATCTAACTCTGCAAAACAGGCCGAGCCTTTTGTCCCCTTTCAATCACCCAGCAGACATCTGTATGTTCAAGTAAAAGATTGGAGTTTTAGCAAAAGTGGCTTTCAAGTTTCTTCCAAGAAACATGGACAGATGGTTTTATGACCCAGACATGAGACACTACCTCCAGCCACCTAGTAGTGCAAAGCTGATTACAAATAAATAGGCCAATTAATATAAGTAGTGCGAATGAAAAAAGGGGGATTTATTCAATGTGGCCACCTTGAGAAGAGGGTCAAAGAAACTCAATGGCCCCCACCCCAGTCCATCTTCAAAGGACTCCAGCACAAACATTTTGTTGTTTTGATGATTTAGTGCACATGGAGGGGCACTAATTTTATGTGTGCTATGGCACACATGTGGACGGTTTCAGGAGTTGGTTCTTGCTTTACACCTTGCTGAGGTGGAGTCTCCCTGGCCCATCCTGATGAGGTGGGGTCTCCTTGTTTCTGGGCACTCCAGGTTAGCTGGTCAGTAAGCCTCTAGCCACGAGTCCCAAGACTGGATAGATCTGTACCACACAGCTGCATCTGGCCGGCTCTTTAAGGCTATGGGATGTGTGAGCCTTTACTGGGGCAGCCACATCAACAGCCTGAAGCTTAGGTCTAAATGGAGACCAGAGAGGGTGTACATAGCTAAGCAGTCTGGTCAAGGTGTAATCCTGACCATCATGGCCTCAGCTCAGAATTCTCCTGCAAAGTGGTCTCAGGAGCGCTTAGAACCGAGTGAAATATCTTTGTGGGGTACAAGTGTCTTCTCACTGGCATTCTCTCAGCATTCCACTCCTGAGGAAATTCCAATTCCTTGTAGTTCATATTCTCTCTCTCTCTCTCTCTCTCTCTCTCTCTCTCTCTCTCTCTCTCTCTCTCTCTCTCTCTCTCACTCTCTTGCTTTCTCTCTCTGTGGCTTTACGAGACAGGGTTTCTCTGAGTAGCTCCATCTTGGAACTCTGCAGACCAGGCTGGCCTTGAGCTCAGAGATCCGCCTGCCTCTGCCACCTGAGTGCTGGGATTAAAGGTGTATGCACTACCACCTAGTTCATTATCTCAAATTTTGTGGCCAAGTGGAGAGACACAGGTATTTCTGTAAGGTGTCTTCTTTGTCTGTGGGGGAGCATATGGTACTGCACAGCTGTGTGAATTAAAAAATCAGTGGCTTGTAAGTCAAGTCAGAGAAAAGGCCAGGGTTTTGCTCGACATGGTGGGACAGCCTCACGGGGGCATTGTGTGAACAACGGTTTTCTCCACAACTCACTCCTCTCCATGTTTCTGATTTGTGTCTTGTAAGAAACCTGGGTCTCCCCAGTCTGGACCAGGGACACGAGTGTTTTGACAGGGCTGTCAGGAGAGTTCAAGGATGGATCATTCTAAAGTTTATTGAGAGCAGATATGAAGGGATGTCATAGCACTCTGCGTCCGAGGCCAGCCTAGGCTCTACAGTGATATTCTATAAGATAAACAGCCAAAGCTATACACAGAGAAACCCTGTCTCAGACAAATAAACAAAATCAGTGGATTCACAAACAAATGAATAAACCAGGCCAGACACAGTGGCAAATGCCTGTGATCTCAGTTCCCAGGAGGTAGCTAGGCTTCATAAAAGTCTGTCTCAGACACACACACACACACACACACACACACACACACACACACACACACACACACAGACACACACACACACTATATCTAGACATGGTGGTGCACACCTTTAATCCCCATACTCAGGATTTGAAGCCAGCCTGGCCTATAGAGTGAGTTCCAGGACAGCCAGGGCTATATAGAGAGACTGTGTAAAACAAAAACGCGCCGGGTACTGGTGGCGCACTTGGGAGGCAGAGGCAGGTGGATCTCTATGAGTTCCAGGCCAGCCTGGTCTACAAAGTGAGTTCAGGACAGGCAGTGTTACACAGAGAGACCCTGTCTCAAAAAACAAAAACAAAAACCAGAAAGCAAACAAGCAAAAACAAAAAATAAAATATACAGTCAATGATCCATGAGGGAGGGCAACTTTTACCAGGTAAGGGCCAATGATTAATGTGGAAAGAACAATGTAGTTTAAAAAGTTATTAAAAGGGCTGGAGAGATGGCTCAGGGGTTAAGAGCACTGTCTGCTCTTCCAAAGGACCCAGGTTCAATTCCCAGCACCAACATGGCAGCTCACAACTGTCTGTAACTCCAGTTCCAAGGGATTTGACACCTTTACACTAATGCCCAAAAAATAAAAGTAAATAATTATTTTTAAGTCATTAAAAATTGATTCAGTGTTGATATTAGAGTGTGAAAGATCAGGATACCTCCATGGCTACAAAGTCTCCCCAGAAGATACTTAGTGAGTGGCAGAGGAACTTCTCAAGGAGATAGAGGGCAGATTGCCCCCCCCCAATATCCTTAGAGTCAGGGTTGCTGGCCAAGGGTGCACCAGTGGCACCATAAACTGTCATCCCAGAACTCAGGAGGTGAGGTTCAAGGTCACGTTAGTATTGGCAAGAAGACAAAACAAGTGGGGTGGGGGTAGGGGTAAGGGTAGGGGTGGGGATGGGAATAGGGGTAGGGGTGGGAGTGGAGGTGGGGGTGGGAGGGCTGTGGGCATAAACTCAGCATCTGTTTCTTGGCCTTCCAGCAAAGTGTGTCATTCCAGGGTCTGGCCAAGAGGAGGGACGTGTTCACAAACCAAAATCAATGCTGCAAAATGTCTGCCCTAGGCACCTCAAAATGTTTCTATTCTTCAAATACAGAGTAACCTTGAAACTGCTCTAGATTTTAAAAAAGGGGGGAGGGGGAGTGAGGGGCACAGATCCAGGAACTTGGCAGAGGGCAATATCGGAGCCACTGGCAAATTGAGTAACGGCAAGCAAACACCGGAGCATCGTTTGTGAGTGCGCTAAGTTCCTGATTTGACGGGTGCTTTGCGGATACGGAAAGCAGTCCTGTTCTTAGGAAATACTGAGGTACTGAGCTGAAAGGATGGCTGTGCGTGCTAGTTTTCTGTCAGCTTGATATAACCAGAGTCATCTGGTTGGCCTGTAGGAGGGCCTGTGGGGCAATTTTCTGCATTAATGACAGATGTGGGAGGGCACAGTGCATTGTGGGTGATGCCGGCCCTGGGCAGGTGGTCCTGGGTGCTGTAAGAAAGCCAGCTGGGCAAGCCAGAAAGAGGGCGGTAAGCAGCACCCCTTGGTTTCTGCAGCTGCTGCATTCAGGTTTCAGCCTTGAGTTCCTGCCTTGATTTCCCTCAAAGATGGCCTGTTAACAGGTAAGCCGTATAAACCTATTCTTCCCCACGTTGCTTTGGTTACGATGTTTATCACAGAAACAGAGCAAACTAGGATAAGGCCTCACCTGTCTGAAGTTTGTTTTCAACAACTCAGATGACAAGTGTGAGTGTCAGTGTGTGTGTGTGTGAGAGAGAGAGAGAGACAGAGAGAGAGAGACAGAGACAGAGACAGAGAGGGGGAGAGACAGAGAGAGAGAGAGAGAGAGAGAGAGAGAGAGAGAGACAGAGACAGAGACAGAGACAGAGACAGAGACAGAGAGGGGGAGAGAAACAATGGGAAAGTCTGCATCAAAGGCACTCCACATTTTAGGTCAAATTTATCAGTTTGTTTGTTTGTTTGTTTGTTTTTTCAAAACAGGGTTTCTCTGTGTAGCCTTGGCTGTCCTGAGCTCACTTTGTAGACCAGGCTGGCCTCAAACTCACAGAGATCCACCTGCCTCTGCCTCCCAAGTGCTGGGATTAAAGGTGTGTGCCACCAACCCTCCTCCCCCCTTTAATCTTCTTTACTGGAGGTAGCAGCCAGCCAGGAACAGGCAGATGCATGCCTGCATGGGACTGTTTCTCCATTCAAATTCTCATCTTCTCTTAAGGACTCCCGTGACTGCAGGTTTAAGTCACTAGCATGGATAATGTACTTTAATCACACCTGCTAGGACCGGGATTTCTATGTATGGCCAAACATTCAGGAACTTGAGAAAAGGTCCCTGGGAATGCCTGTTAGTATTCTTGCCCTTGGTATGACAAAATAAGCTCTGCTGAGAGGCAAAACAACTCAGCCTGCTAACACTCCCCCGCCCCCACCTCCTGCAAAAAGCCTCACTCATACAGATATCTGGATCGCTCCCCCCAAGCTTCCCGCTTCCCCCTTCTCCAGCCACTTTCCGTGTTGGTGTCTGGTTTCTCAGTCCCACTTTGCTCTTCTTGCCCCAGGCGTTTACACTCTTTCTAGCCCAGAAGTTTTCTTCCGGGAACAAGATGTAGCCCCTCTTATCAAATGTGGCCTGTGGCTGTGCATGGTGGCCCAGAACTACTATCCCAGCTCTGGGGGGAGGCAGGAGGATCAGGAGTTTGTCTCAACAAGCAGAAAAACAGGGCTGGAGAGATGGCTCATCAGTTAAGAGCCCTGGCTGCTCTTGCAGAGGACTGGAGTTCAATTCCCAGCAACCACATGGTGGCTCACAACCATCTGTAATAGGATCTGAGGCCCTCTTCTAATGTGCATGAAGACAGCATACTCATAGACATTAAATAAATATTTAAAATAAATAAATAAATAAATGAAACTGAGATCATCTACATAGCTACAGGATGAGACTCATCAAAATCAGTCCATTTATTTAGGTGTTTGCTTCCCCGTCCCACCGCCCAAAGGTCTCCTTATGTAGTCCAGGTTGGCCTCAAACTCAAACTTGAGATCCTCCTCCCCTGGACCTCGCTCCAATGCTGGGATTCCAGGCGAACACCACAATGCTCATTTTTAACCTCATACGGGTATCGGTAGTGGGACGTCCTTCCAATGGCACGACAGACCCAGGCCCCTCAAGCCCGTTGCTTGGAAGAGCCGTGGGCTCTTTGCTGTGAGCGTCAGGCTCCTGCAGTTCAGAGCAGAGATGCGTGATTCGAGCATTCCAAGCCAGGACGCCCCACCAGGCACATTCTGGAGCGGAACGGGTCTGGGAAACGAAGCTCCCTAACACTCCACCAGGCAGTGGCGCAGGGTGCAGACCTTTGGGCACAGACCTGGGGCCCCTCCAGTGCCGCACGACAAACGTGTGTTAGACGGTAGAGCCTCTCGAACTTTCGAGAGGATCTCTCAGAATTCTTAAAGAGCAAGAAGATGCCCCGGTGTGGATGTGGGGCGTCCATCGGGCCCCTGGAGGAGCCAGAGTGGGGGTGGGGAGGGGAAAGGGGTTGGGGGTGGGGAGGTGGGCGGCCGCTCTGCGGCTTGGGATTGGCGAGTTCCGGCCCTCCGCCCCCCCGTCGCTGGGCCAATCGCCTGAGCCTGCTGTGGGCGGCGGGGTCCGTAGACCGGCCACCCCCCCACCCCGCCACTGCCCTCACCAAGGGTCCCCATCTGAGCCGTGATTCTGTTCGTTCGCGCGCTCTAGCCCGACCCAGCCCGCACCGTTTTCCTGTGTGAGTCCAGGTGAGTTCTGGTCACATTGACTCCCGCGCTGCTCACACAACCAGGACCTGACCAGGGTTCGGTGGCCCGCGGGCGCTCCCTATCCCTGCGCACAGACTTGGCTTCAGCTGCAGTTGGACGCGCAGAGCAATGCCGGTTCCTAAGTCCTGTGTCCTGGTCGCTAAGGTCCCTGTGATCTCACCCTGAGCGTCCTGCCGTCCCGCTGCAACTAACTTCCCATGCCCCCTTGGCGCAAACATCGACTTCCGCGCAGCCCTACGCTGAGCACCCACTTGGCCCCGGACCCCACGGCCGCGAGTCTCAGAGCGTGGAGCTGGGTTCTAGGGCGACGCGCTGCCCCGCTACAAGTCATCGATTTCCCGCTATTTCGCAAAGTGTTCTTTTGGGCCTTGGTCCGGGTGGAGTAAATATTGATGTAGTGGCGCTCCGGGTGGCTGTGGCAAGGGCGAGCAGGTTCCGCGCCTTGCGCCGGGCCTTGCGGGGGGATGGGGCGCGAAACCTAGGGCTGTACAACTTGTAACTTTTGGAGGGTTTCCCACCTCACTGCCACACACGGTCCCCAACCTCTCCTTCCGAAGGAGGAAGGTTGCTTGGCGAGGGGTGGGGGTGGGGGGGGGGGACCGCAGGATGCCCTGGAGCATGGTCGCTAGGATGAGTTTGAGTTCGGGTTGCTCTGGGGCTTCCTGGTCAGCTGGTTACCTTGAGGGATGGCGCTACCTGCGCCAGCACAGCTTTCTAGAGAGCTCCGCAAGGAGGGTGGGCGCCCAGCAGGAGGACGCTCCAGAGAGGGGTCTTGGGCCAAGCACAGAAGCACCTGCCTAGGCCACTGCTTGGGCACACGCGTTTTGCTGTTAGTCACGGCAGCTGGTGCTCCACATTCCCGGCAAGGGAAGGGAGTAAAGTGGGCCGCGGCCAGGTGGGATTCTTCACCTGGGAGTGCTAAATCCTGTCCCTATTTCTTTTCCTCCTTCATGGTCTTCATGGCTCAGATTAAGACTGAACTCCTGCCAGGCGCCGTGCACACCTGTAATCCCAGCACTCTGGGAGGCAGAGGCTGGTGGATCTCTGTGAGTTTGTTTTTTCGAGGCAGGGTTTCTCTGTATAACACGCTGGCTGTCTTGGACTCGCTTTTGTAGACCAGGCTGGCCTCGAACTAACAGAAATCCGCCTGCCTCTGCCTTCTGAGTGCTGGCTTTCTTTCTTTTGTTTTTGTTTTTTCGATATAGGGTTTCTCTGTGTAACCCTGGAACCTACTATGTAGACCAAGCTGGCCTTTTGGGGGTTTTGTTTGTTTTTTAAGATTTCTCAAGCCAGCGGCGTGGTGGCCCACACCTTTATTCCTAGCACTCGCGAGGCAGAGGCAGGCGGATCTCTGTGAGTTTGAGGCCAGCCTGGTCTACAAAGCAAGTCCAGGACAGCAAAGGCTACACAGAGGAATCCTGGGGTGGGTGGGGTCCGGGGTCAGGATTTATTTATTTTTATATAGTATTCTCCTTGCATGTGCGCCTGCAGGCCAGAAGAGGGCACCAGATCTCATTATAGATGGTTGTGAGCCACCATATGGTTTCTGGAAGTTGAACTCAGGACCTTTGGAAGAGCAGCCTTTGAGCCATCTCTCCAACCCCCAAGCTGGCCTTAAACTCACAGAAAGTCACCTGCCTCTGCTTCCTGAATGCTGGGACTAAAGGCATAAACCATGACACTCAGCTTTAAAAACTTTTTTCAAAGGAGCTGTGATGCTGCATTCTTCTTGAAATAATAACCAAAAAAAAAAAAAAAAAAAGTGTACCCATTTTTTGTTTTGTTTGTTTGGTGTTTGGTTTTCATTTGTTTAAAAAACAAAACAACAAACAACCAAAACCCAGGGCCTGGCACTTGACAGCCACCAAGCTACACATCCAACCTCTGAAGAATTCCTATCTGCAGTTTAGTCTGAAGTGCAGAAATGGTTGATCTATCTGGAGGCTGTATCTTATCACTTTATCGACAGTATTGTGCAACTGCAGTGACTCTCTACAAGGTTTTGGCCAGTGTTAAATATCACCTCCACAGAGTTTAGAGTCACCTGATAAGGGATCTGAACAAAGGGACTGTCTAGATCAGATTGTCCTGGGGGCACATCTGTAAGGAATTGTCTCCATTATTACTTGATGTGGGAGGAGCCAGCCCAGTGGGCTGCCCTGTTCTCCAGGCAGGGAGTCCTGAACTGTCTAAGGCTGGAGAGGCCAAGATGGAAGCAGGCAGCCTGAGTGCATATGTTCCTCCTGGCTCTTGACTATGAAAACAGTGTAAGGTGGTTAAAGCTCCTTCTCTGACCTCCTGGAACATAGATGAAATAAACCCTTGCTTCCTCAGTTGCTTTTGGTCAGTATGTTTTTATCACAGCTACAGAATAAAAATAGGACCAGACTCCTGTCTTCTCATCATCCCCAAAGCCCCTGTGCATGAAATAATTTCTCTCTCTCCTCACACTGTGACCTTGACATCTTCTCTGCTATAATTTACCTGTTCTGGGTCTGTCACATATGTCAAACCATAAGACATTTGGTTATTCTGGGCATTTCGTATAACTGCAATTTGTTTTTTGTTTTTGTTTTTTATTGGCTTCTTTCATTTAATGCCCTGTCTTCAGAGTTAGTTCATTCCTTTTTTTTTTTTTAAGTGCTTACTTGCCAGGCATAGTGGCACAGGCCTTTAATCTCAGCGCTTGGGAGGCAGAGGCAGGTGGATTTCTTTGAGTTTGAAGCCAGCCTGGTTTATAAAGCGAGTCCAGGACAGGCAAGGAAGGCTACACAAAGAAACCCTGTCCAAAAAAAAAAAAAAAAAAAAGGCTTACTTATATATAAGTATATGAATGTGTGCAAAGATCTGAACTCCAGTCGCTCCTCACGACTTCAAAACAAGCACTTTTAACTGACGGACCGTCATCACTACAGCCTCCACCTGTTCCTCTTTGAGGACAAATACTATTCTGGTGTATGGATGGAACACATTTTTGTGCATCTGTTCATCAGTGACTTTGGGTAATGTTCACCTTTGGCTCTCAAAATTACCACGAGAATGAGCACACTAAATATTTATTTTCATGCTTTTTGGATCGCTGCCTTGGCATTGAATTACTGGGTCATATGGTAGTTTATGTTTAACTTTCTGAAACGATCCTAACCATTTTCCACAGCAGCTGGAGCCTGCCCCTTTTCTCCCATCCTCGCTGGACTCCCAGAGGAGACAAAGGAGCCCACTTCTAAAGCAACAGATCTCAGCACCCCACCCCCTCCAGATCCCAGCATGCCTTTAGGGACATCCCAGAGTGAAGATGGCTCTGCAGGGTGCCCCCAGCACTTGGAGGTGCACTCAGGCAAAGGGCACCGGGAGAAGGGCCCTTCAGGGGACAAGGAACGAGTCTGGATTCGACCCGATACCCCAAGCAGATGTACCTGGCAGCTGGGGATGCCCACAGCAGACTCACCACATTACCATACAACGCCGTAAGTCTCGGGCTTTCATCCCAAGATGGTGGGTCTGTTTCCTTGAGGGATGGTGCAGGGGGTTGAGGGTGGGACGGTCATACAGCCACCAGGCTCAGAGCTGGGATTTCCTGCCCGGTGACCGCTGTGGGTCACAGCAGTTCTGCAGCTCACATGAAATGTGGCTCTGGTCTGTTCCTTTCATGGTTAGACAAAGACTGTCATTGGCGCTGCTAGATGTCTGCCATGACTTTATTTGAAGTCACTCCAATCAAAACCATTCCTTTCCATACACGGTCAGTAGTTTGGCCCGGGAACCTGCACTATGTCGCACCCTGTTCTAAGTGCCCAGGTTGGAGCCATGTAGGTTCCTGCCCTGTTGTAAAAGCTCTTAGGATTATCTTCATTTCCTTAGTTTAATGTCTTCGAATTAGAACAAGTAAGTGAAAGGATTTGTGTTTTCAGTCTTGCAGTGAGTCTCGCTCCCCGTGTGTGGCCAACCGACATTTATGGTTATTGGTTCAAAAGTCCCGAGAGAGACTTGGGCAGGTGTGGGGGAGGCAGTGCTTTTCAAGGGGTCAAAGGCAAAGAAATGAAAACTTGCAAACTAGAGGTGGTACCCATTGCATGGGTTCCAGTGCTGGGGACCTCGGGAGACAAGTGACACCCCCCCACCCCCCCCCCCCCTCCCCAACCTCTGTCAGATGAGTTTTTGCCAGGACAACACAGCAGGGGGGAAGAGCCTGTGGCTGCAGGACATGCAAGAGAGCTGACTCCCTGAGGGCTCCTGGGGGCCTGGGAACTGCTTGTTCAAAGACAGTTGTGTGGCACACAAAGGCCTTAAGGGCCTTAAGGGCAGGTTTGTCATCAGCTTATCAGCCCTATCTTTGTGAGAAGTCATTGGAAGGCTAGGGGGTAGGGGGAGTGGGAGGAGTGGGGAGGTGGGGGAAGTGGGGGGGGTGGGGGGTTCAGGGAGGCTGGGCCGGGCACTACAGTGCAGGGAGGTGCTGGCTCAAGGTACCTGGTACCGGACCAGATATGGGAAGAGAGAAAGATGGACAGGTTGACTGGGGTGAGATGAACCAGCCACTTCCAGAGGCGCCTGATGTGGTAGCTGCAGAGAGAGGAGCAGGCATCCTGGATGAGGAATTGGGGCTTCTGAGGACCTGGGGGGAGGGGGTGCTGCTCATCTGAGCTGGCAAAGCACAGGAAGTTGGGCTGGATGATAAATCTGAACCATTACCTGTACAAATATCTGATAACTTTCCTGAGTGAGCACACCTGAGTCTCCAGCTGTGTCCTGGTGCCCTCCCTGCCTGGCCCCCCTGGGGTGGTTTCAGGGTCAGGAGTTCTTGGCCTTGGCCCAGCCTATCTCCACTGAGGCCAACCAAGGGCAGCCTGGGAACGGGGCATGTCCAGCTCTTCTGCAGAGCAAAACTCTGCCTCTCTGGAAGCCCTGGTTGGAGCCTAGCCTGTTGCTGCCTGTTAGGCCCTCCGGGCAGCTTCTCCTTGCACCCCGGAACTCCAGACTCCTTTACCCTCCTCCCCTGATGGGGCCAGGGAGGGGGGTGCAGCAGCACAAAGGTGACTGAAGCTTCTGTTTAGTCAGTTTGGCTCCACTGTGAGAAACTTGAGGCAGAGAGGCAGGAAGCCAGGACCCAGCAGCCTGGCAAGCCTTGAAGTCTGGCTTGTGGGGGTGGGGATGGGGTGCAGGTCCCTGAGCGGAGGTGGGGGGTTGGGGGGGTGTTGATGAGTGCAACTAGGCATAGGCAGGGAGTGTGTGGAGGTGCAGCCACCCCTGAGCCTGTGGATGGACAGCCATATAGAGACTGTTCTGGAAACTGCTTTGGTCATATTGTGCTATTATTGAAATGCTGCGGAGAATCCATAGGCTTGGCCTATCTATCTACTGGCTCATAGCCCTGGCCCGGGCATCCAGCCTTGGGGCCTTTCATTTCTGTGCACCACTTCTGTCTTGCTGGCCCTGTAGTGCCAGGCTTCTGGGGCTTCTGGTAGCAAGATATCTGAGGACCGACCCCTGAGAGGGAGGCACCTCAGTTGTTCAGGGAACTGAATTGAACGGAAAGGAAATAAATATTCTGGCCACTGAATGCTGAGGGTTCAGCGGATGAGGATTCTCAGGCAAAACAGGCTGGGCCTATTATCTCAAAGTCTCGAAAAGAAATTGCTTTGATTGTGACAGAGTCTTGTTATATACCCTAGATTGGCCTGGGCCCTGAACTCACAGCACTTCTCCTGCCTCAGCCTCCCAAGTACTAGAATTACAGGCATATGCCACCATGCCTGGCTCTTTTTGGTTTGAGACAATAGCTTGCTGCTGTGGGAAATAGCATCTGGAAGGTTGGTGGTGTGAGCGGTCAAAGAATTTACCAGGGTGGGAGCTGGAGAGATGGCTCAGCCGTTAAGAACACTGTCTGTTCTTTCAGAGGTCCCACCAACCATGTGGTGGCTCACAGCCATCTATAATGTGATCTGATGCCCTCTTCAGGCATGCAGGTGTCTATACAGATGGAGCACTCATATATATACATTAAGTAAATAAATAAGGCCAGGCAGTGGTGGCGCATGCCTTTAATCCCAGCACTCTGGAGGCAGAAGCAGGTGGATTGCTGTGAGTTCAAGGCCAGCCTGGTCTACAAAAGCGAGTCCAAAACAGTCAGGGCTACACAGAGAGACCCTGCCTCAAAATACCAATAAATAAATAAATTAAATAAATCTTTAAAAAAAAATTCTAAGCTGGGCATGGTGGCTCATGCCTTTAATCCCAGCATTTTGGAAGAGAGGCAGGTGGATCACTGTGGCTTTGAGGCCAGCCTAGTCTACAAAGTGAGTCTAGGACAGCCAAAGCTACACAGAGAAACCTTGTCTTGAAAAACAATAAATAAATAAAATAAATTTTTTTTTATTAACCAGGGCTCAAAAGAGAGGAAGAGAGATAATTTATTGAAATATGCTCTCTGTAGCAGGTGAATTCCCAGAGAGGGGACATGTGGCTGAGAGGGAGAGAGATTTGGGGAAGAATGTCAGAGAGAGAGTCTCGATGTATCCCAGGCTAGATTCAAACTTACTATGTAGCCAAGAATGACCCTGAAATCCAGATTCTCCTGTGTCTGCCTCCTAAGGGCTGAAGTCACAGTGTGCCACTTTGCCTGCTTGCCAATCAGGGGGAAGGTACATCATCTCACCTCCTGGGCCGTTTGTGCTGGGTCTGTATTTGTACACGTAGACAGGATGCCACTGTCTTGTTAAATAGTTTTATAGCACAAGTCATCTATTTTGAGAGTGGCCAATTGTCCAGGCAGCATGGGTCATAAAGAGTTAGGCTGACAGATCAGCAAGCCCAAGTCATTAATTGGGGGTGAGGAGGGGCAGTGAATGTCTTCTTGAACTGTTCTATGTCTGAGTAGGGGCATGGGGGTGGCTAGTTGGCCTTTCTGATCCATCATAAGGGCACAAGGCAGAAAGGCATGGAAGGCGGGCGTTTTAGAAAGCGGAAGAGACAAAGGGATCTCCAGGGATGGGAGACAGTACAGATGGGTTGGAGAGAGTTGATATCCCTAAGATGGTACCATCTGAAGCTGTGACCCGTGAGCCACCCATCCTGCCTCAAGGTTGAGCAGGGGCAGAAAATACAAAACAGAATTAAAAAAAAAAAACAGAGAGGGGTGGGGACTGGAGAGATGGCTCAGAGGTTAAGAGCACAGTCTGTTCATTCAAAGGTCCTAAGTTCAATTCCCAGCCACCACATGGTGGCTCACAACCATCTATAATGAGATCTGGTGTCCTCTTCTGGAGTGCAGTTGTACGTGCAGAACATTGTATACACAATAAATAAATAAATCATAAAAAAAAAAAAATCAGAGAGTGACACTGGGGTCCATTTGGAATAATGAACCCATGACACTGCTGACTAGAGGGTCCGTCCCATGGTTTTTTGGGTTTTTTTTTTGTTTGTTTGTTTTTTGTTTTGGTCCCATTTGGCCGGATGTAGAGCATGACATTTTGGAAGAGGTGCCCAGTGCCTTTCTTTTCTTTTTTTTTTTTTTTTTTCGAGACAAGGTTTCTCTGTGTAGCCTTGGCCATCCTGGACTCACTTTGTAGACCAGGCTGGCCTCGAACTCACAGCGATCCGCCTGCCTCTGCCTCCCGAGTGCTGGGATTAAAGGCGTGCGCCACCGCGCCTGGCTCCAGTGCCTTTCTTGTAGATCCATTTGAAGCATAATATAATAAATTCTGGAATAAATGAACCAAATTAGATGTTGAATGTTGTCTTAATTAAGGTTTTACTGCTGTGAAGAGACACCATGACCACGGCAGTTCTTTGAAAGGAAAACATTTAATTGGTGCTGGCTTACAGTCTCAGAGGTTTAGTCCATTAGCGTCATGGCAGGAAGCATGTCCCTAATGTAGCTTCCCATCCATAACATCCTATGAGACCCAAGGGCACGTTCAGACCCAGGAGTGGAAGTCCATAGAGGTCCAGTCCCTCAAATGTCACTGTATAAAAGTAACCTTTATTCTCGTGGCTCAATTGTTGTCTGGGAGGCTTGCTGCCTCCTTCTGCTAACCTAGGCCTAGTCCTGGAAGCTTCTAGCCTCCGTACACTCTAACCTAGGCCTAGAATGTTTTCAGCCTCTGAGACTTACTGCTTAATGAGCTCACCCTTACTTGTTCTTTCTGAGCTCTGGGCTGGCTGGCTCAACCCAGCTGCTCTGGGTCAAACTCTTCTCCCAGCTGACTTACTTAATCTGGCTTCTCTCTCTTAGCCCAGAATTACTCTGCTTGGCCTCAAACTAACTCAGCAATCTGCTCTAATCTTCTGGCTTCTTATTTTCTGGCCTGTTTCATCATCACCTGAGTTCTCTCTCTGCAACCCATGTTTTTATTACTGACCTGGTAAAATGGCCTCTTAGGTAGCTTCCCTTTCCTCTCTCTTCTTGTGAAGTTGGGTGTATCCTATTCTGTCAAATCTTTTCTGGTTTGTAACCTTTCCTGCCAATTAGACATCACTTTCAAACATGGATGTTTCCTTCTACAAACTAACTTTACCTTCATTTGGGATTAAAGGCATGTACCACCACTCTCAGACCTAAACTTTTCTTTATCTGAAACTTGCTCTATGCCAGGCTGGCCTTGAACTCAGTCTTCTGGATTAAAGGCCTGTTTGTATTCCAGCTGGATCGCATAGACCTAGAAGGTCTTTGGAGGTGATCTCTTGCCAGAACAGCCATGTTCTGAATTAACATTCCTCTACATCACTGCACTTGGCTTTTCCAGGTGTTCGGGTGGGTGCTTGTATGCGTGTTATTTATGCCAGGTGTGGATCTGCCAGGCAGCCCACAACCCAGGTCCTTCCCTGAGGAGGTTCTTTATTTCTTGATTTCCTAAATGCTCACAATGCCAAGGCTCAAACTGCTATCCTGTTTGTTTCCTGAATGGCTTCCTCTCTCCTCTCTGTTTTAGGACAAAATCTCCAAAAATTTTGCCAGATATTCTGAGGAAAATCGGGAATACCCCCATGGTCAGAATCAATAAGCTCGCAAAGAATGCGGGACTCAAGTGCGAGCTGTGTGAGTATTCGGCCCTATCAGGGGTGCCTCTATCCTGGACCAGGGCCCTGGGATGGCTCCTAGCTGAGGTTTTGGGGGTGTCGGCAGTGGGGTCTGCTGGAATGCTGGCTGTATTCGTGATTGAGGCAGCGCCTTTCCAACTGATGGTCAGAGAAGCTTGAGATGACAATGCCAGCCTGGGAAGGCAGAGAGAGGTCAAAGGTAGAAGTTAAGCAGAGCTGTGAGAGAGTGTAGCTTGTTTGATTGGTTGGTTTTATTTTGTTTTTTGACTGTTTGTTTTTGAGACGGAGTTTCTCTGTGTAGCCCTGGCTGTCCTGGTGGATCTCACTCTGCAGACCAGGCTGGCCTCAAACCACAGAGATTGCTTGCCTCTGCCTCCCGAGGGCTGAGGTTAAAAGCAAGAGCCACTATGTTAGGCAGAATATGTCAACGAGGAGATTGTGTGGGGTGGTTTTACCTCAGGAGGAGTGGAGGGTCCTATGTGGGGGCGGAGCTTGTGCTGAGTGGCAGCCATGCCTGCTGAGGAAGCATTTGGCAGTGTCTTCTCCTTAGTTCCATGGAGTCTGGCAGGTCACCCAACCACACATGGGACAAAGAGTGGGAATTAGGTCCCAGATGAATGCAGACCATCCAGGAACGGGTTCCTTGCAAGGAGCTGTTCCCAAGCAGCGGTGTGGGCATTCATAGCCTGGGCTATTGTCTGAAGTAAGGGCTAAGTTGGCTTGGCCAGGGGTGGGGGTGGGAGGCAGTGTTGCAAATCTGAGGGCCCAAATGAGCAGACATCAAAGCCCCTCTTTACCCACAGAATCTCTTTTAGCTCTTGGGGACAGTCTGTTTGTGGTAGGTTTCAAGAACCAGCCAAGAAGGTGGTCTGTGGGAGTGTGTGGGCTCAAATCCAGCTGCCTACTACATGTACTCATTTCATTCTGTCCGGACATGTTTTGCAACCGTCCACCCACGGGTTCTTGACTGTCTTTCCACTTAAGTGTTGCCATGGGTCGGCGGGGCAGGTGGGAGACAGGCCAGCTGTAACCAGGAGTGTCCAGGTACAGGGGTGGGCAGTGGGTATGGAATGGCAAACACCAAGGCCGGTCCTCATTCGAGGGGTGGGTGGTGTCTCAGGTAGTTGAGGTGGGGACCAGAGTCCTTACTCTGAAACATGGTCGCCTTTCAGTGGCCAAGTGTGAGTTCTTCAACGCGGGTGGGAGTGTGAAGGACCGAATCAGCCTTCGGATGATTGAAGATGCTGAGCGAGCCGGAACCTTGAAGCCTGGGGACACAATCATTGAGCCGACTTCTGGGAACACAGGTAAGGACAGGGCCTGTTGGGGGCAGAGTAGAGGCTGAAAGTCCCTGGCCTGTGTGGACCTTACAGGGAGGGAGGTTGAGAGGAAAAGCACATTTGTGTACCCGGCTATCAGAATACATTCCTCTACGGTCCGACATCAGGGTGTGGGGTTCTTCCCCAGAACAGGAGCCCTTTGTTCATGTTTCTGGAGTTTGTCCCTGGTGTCCCAGGTGGGGGCAAGGAGGCACTAGCCCCTCTCACCCTCTGTATGTCACCCTCAGGGATCGGGCTGGCCCTGGCAACTGCTGTGAAGGGCTATCGCTGCATTATCGTGATGCCAGAGAAGATGAGTATGGAGAAGGTGTGCCTAGGGCAGTCTTGGGTGGGGTTCGGTGGAGGGCGTGGCCAGTGGGAGGGTGTGGCTGGGGCAGGGCGCTTTAGCTTCCAGAGTGTTCCCCCCTTTGCTTTAGTCTTTCTCTTTGCCTTGCACTCGATCTCTCTCTCTCTCTCTCTTTCTGTGTGTGTGTGTGTCCATCCATATGTGTCCTCACCCTGAATAAAAGCCTTTTTTTTACTGGCTAAAAACAAAGGTGAGCTTGGGTGTGTGAAAGGGCAGGGCCCCAGAGGGTACCATTTAGGCTGGTACGCAGGCACAGTGATGAAGATGTGGTTTTTTTCCTGGGCAGGTGGATGTGCTGCGGGCTCTGGGAGCTGAGATAGTGAGGACACCCACCAATGCCAGGTTCGATTCCCCTGAGTCTCATGTGGGAGTGGCATGGCGACTGAAGAACGAAATCCCCAATTCTCACATACTGGACCAGGTCAGGTGCCCCCACCCCCACCTCCATCCGCCCACCCCACCCCAACCGCCCTAGGAAGCAAATTTGTTATCAGAGACTTGTGCTCAAGTGTGCTGTTTCCTAGGGGGACCTGGTCTCTGCCCAACATCAGATGAGCAGAGTGACAGTGTTTCCTCAGCAGAGGTACTCCAGGCCCTGCTCAGTGGCACAGCTTTTGGTTTTTGCTGTCCCAGTGCCAGTGTTGGGGGGTGGGGGAAGGAAGTGGCTGTCCCTCTGGACACAACCCAGCTGTGCTGGGTCAACAGTGAGATTGGTTATCCTTTCCAGAACTCTGAAAATGCAGAATAAGAACTTGTGCCCCCAAAAGGCCTAGTCTTCTGCTCATTTCACTTCTGGGTTAATTTCACACTGTGGGGACCTGGTTTTAATATCTTGTATATGAGGGTGTTGCTGCCGTGGGACTTGCTGGCCATCACGGAGCTGACTGACCAGTGTCCGTGCACGATGCAGTCGGTTTCAGCCAGCTCACAGCCCCTCTGTTCTTCTGCACAGTACCGCAATGCCAGCAACCCCTTGGCGCACTACGACGACACAGCGGAGGAGATCCTGCAGCAGTGTGACGGTGTGTGCGGTCCGCCCCTCCACCCGCCTTGATTGCAGTGACCGCTTATTCAAGTTTCATTTCTGTCGCTGTGATAAAACACCAGGACAAAAAGCTACTTAGGGGAGAAAGGGCTCACAGTTCCGGGTTCCGGTTCTTTATTGTGGGGAGTCAAGGAGGCAGGAACTTGAGTCAGCTGGTCATGGGAAAGCCGCACTCCAGAGCAGATGGAGGAGTATGCATTGTACGCCCAGTGCTCAGCTCAGGACCCCCTACCCAAGAAATGGTATCACACACAGTGGGTGGGTCTTTTAACACCAATTAATAGAATCAAGACAGTCTTTCAAAGACATGCCCATGGGCCGACCTGATGTAGACCATCCTGAGATGCTCTCCCATCTAGGTTGTGTGGAGTCAACAGAACCATCACTCTCAGTCAAGTGTGGTTGCCTGGGAGTGTACAAGGCACTCACCCACTCCTTGGTAAACTCAGCTTAAATGTCCTTTCAGTGAATAGTCCCCTACGTCCTCCAGGCTGTGGGAACTGCTGAGTTCATGGGTGTCGGTGCTGGCCGCCACCTGGGGATCAAGATCTAACTGGGGCATGAATGTGACACTTGGTTTCTCCCACCTGTGGAGCTGCATAGTGATAGCTTCAGTTAGCTTACTCTCAGTATATATGCCACATATAGACTGTGTACATACATACACCATATATGAATGTACGCTGAGCGCTTAGCTCCTGGGACTGGTGGGCCATTTCTCTAAGAGGTCCTTATGGGAGAAGGTCCCACCCTTGGCCTTCCACTTGGAACCTGAAATTGGCATTGGCCCAGGTGCACACTTGTTTTATGCCCAGAAGCTGGCCAGTAAAAGCCCACGTGTTTGCTTTCCTGGTTTTATGAGTGAGAATTCTCACTTGGCAGAGCTGGTGCACATTGCTTCATTCCTGAGTCTGCTGCTCAGACTTGTCTGCTGCTGAGCTGACCCTCAGAAATATGAGGGCCTGGGCCAGTTCTCGGCCTCAGCTTCAGCCATTTTTCCTGTATCCTAAAAAATCTAGTTTGCTTATCTGTAGTCACCGAAGAATCAACCCACCAGACAGACTCAGGGCTGCCCAGCTGACCCATCCTTGAGATTCAGTTACATTGGTAGTTCAAAGGTCAAGGTCACAGTGCAGACAGCAGCCCCTGCCTGGTCATGTGTCCACAGACAGAGGCAGTGATGGGTGATGTTTATCTCAAGCTGATTTGTGTTAAGTGTATTTCCACCAATGATTATTTAAGAGTGGTGGGCTGGCTGAGCCATGGCCTGAGAATGTCCTCCCTCCCCCAGGGAAGCTGGACATGTTGGTGGCTTCAGCAGGCACGGGTGGCACCATCACAGGTCTCGCCAGGAAGCTGAAGGAGAAGTGCCCTGGGTGTAAAGTGAGTATGGCACATGGGTGGTGCTGGTACAGACTGGGTGGCGGAGAGGGTGGGTCTGGACTTGATCTGAGCTGGTCAGAGGCACAGAGTGCTGCTGGCATCAGACTGGATCCCCCTCTGCCTGGGGATCCAGTTCCTCCCACATTCCTATCTCATTGCATTGCTGTTTGGAAGAGTTATATCAGGTTGCCCGGTAGGAACTTGGGGAACACAGGGTCCTGGGGGGCTCCTATGCTGAGTGAGATGAAGCCCTTTGGATTAGTCCAGAAGCCCCCTCAAGACAGTCCCAGGTTGTGTGGGCTAGGGCAGTGGGATCAGATAGCCTGCAAATGGCATATTTACATTACAATTCATAACAGTAGCAAAATTATATTTTAGAAGTAGCAATAAAAAAAAAAGTAGCAGTGAAAATAATTTTATGAACCAGGCGCAGTAGCCCACACCTGTAATCTCAGCACTTGGGAGGCAGAGGCAGGCGGATCTCTGTGAGTTGGAGGCCTGCCTGGTCTACAGTGTCCAGAGCTGTCCTTTGTCCCCGGAGGCTCTTCGATGCCCATGACTGGGACCCTCCCTGGAGCAGCACTGGGAGGACCTTTCTGAGTACTCTGTGTTGGACATTAGCCCCATAGGTGTGGCCTTCCTGCTTCTTGTTCGGGGTTCTGGAGGACTTCACCTTCCTCTGATCTGGGACTACTACTTGCACCCTGTGAGCCATCCTCAACAAGCAGATATTAGTGGGCAGTACCCTTCCTGTTGGCAGCTGCATAGGGCTGGGTTAAGCTTCTTCCTGGCCTGAGCCCTAAAGCCACCTACCCTGCAGATCATCGGTGTAGATCCTGAAGGGTCCATCCTGGCGGAGCCTGAGGAGCTGAACCAGACAGAGCAAACAGCCTACGAGGTGGAAGGGATTGGCTATGACTTCGTTCCAACAGTCCTGGATAGGGCGGTAGGTTGAGCCAAAGTGCTCCCCCAGGCAGAGCTGCAGGCTGCTGCCAGGTCTTTAACTTGGTTTTGTTTTTTTCATTCTGGCACTTTAGCTGCCCCAAGTGTTGAGGGGGGCAGAAGAGGGAGTGCTGGTCAAGGAGCTGAGACAGGGTGAAACACATTACCATGTCTGAGTTCACATTTGCTGCTCTTGACACAGGCTCTGAGATGCAGAGGGAAGGGCAGACAAGGATGGCCAGGATGAATGTGGGATGGCCACCCATAGCAGAGACCTATGAAGATGTGGGTGGCCTGAGTTATTGGGTGGGCCAGCGAAGGGCAGAGTTTAGGTTTGCAGCTCTGGGGAGAAGTCCTCTATAAGGTTGGCCCGCCTCCGAGCCCCCTGCCTGAGCTCAGTTGCCCCGCCCCTGGGTCCCTGCCTGAGCTCAGTTGCCCCGCCCCCGGACCCCCTGCCTGAGCTCAGTTGCCCCGCCCCCGGACCCCCTGCCTGAGCTCAGACCCACGACCCGGTCTTGCCACAGGTGGTGGATAAGTGGTTTAAGAGCAACGATGAGGACTCCTTCGCCTTTGCCCGCATGCTCATCGCACAGGAAGGACTGTTGTGTGGTAAGAGGGCCCTGTGGGTGGGAGGGTAGGTGACGGTCCAGGATGTGCGCTGTCTTCTAGGACAAATGCATGAAAGTCATGGTCATTCTGAGGCTGTGTGACCGCAGTAACGTCCCTCCTCAGTTGGAGCTGTCTGTCTGTCCAGGCTCTTCCTTCCTTAGCTCAGTTTGCTTGTCCTCTGCAGCCTCTTGGGGTCATTCATGGAGACGAGGGTAGGAAGTACAGGCAGGAGCTTCAATTTGCCCTTTTAGTTTTTGAGTTTTTTTGTTTTTGTTTTTGAGACAAGATTTTACCATGTAGTCCTGTCTGTCCTGGAACTCGAAATCAGAGACCTGCCTGCCTCTCCTGAGTGCTGGGATTAAAGGAGACGCCACCACGCTCAGCTGACCTTCTAATTTTTGAGGCAAACTCTTAAGATTTTTTTTTCCTTCACTCATAAACAGTTCTATCACTGGAATGGGATCCACAGGGATAGTTCGATCCACAGCAGCTCAAGGCTAGAATGTGGTGCGTCCTGGCTCCCTGAAGGGGGTGGAGAGGGAGCCCACAGGGAGCTGGGACAGCACTTCTTGCCTTCCCAGTTTTATGTGAAGCTGAGGCACGCCCAGAAGTAACCTCCACAGCCTTTCACCCTGCCTGCACAGGGTGGGCAGAGCACCACTGCCTGGCCACGGGCAGCAGAAGCCTCAACAGCTGAGTTAGACCTGAGATTTGGAGAGCACTAAGGGTGCCTGAACTTGTCCTATAACTGTGGTCCCACGGTTTGAGTCATGTTGGCGGGGTGGGGGTAGGGGAGGCAGTCAGCCCCAGTATGGCCGGGTTCTCAACATCCAAGCACTATCAAGAGAGGGATCAGCCTGAAGTTTCAGCATGACCACTAGGCAGACGCTCGGGGTACTTGAGCTCTCTCTCAGTGAGTTTATACCCCACACTAAGTATAAGTGGTATAAACCTGGGCCTTGATGAGTGGCAGGACCACGGTCCTCTGTGAGAGGCACCAGGATGACTTTTCTGACTGCCTTGCACCTTCTTAGGCTGAGCCCAGAGGAACCCAACTGGAGAGGCAGCAACAGTGGCTTTGGCTCTCTCTGGAGGTCCCAGGGCCATATATGGTCAGTGTCAGAGAATCTAGGGCTCTCATTATAATGGTGCCTGATGTCTCACCTGCTTGCATTGCATGATGGCTATGAGTAATCAATGAGGCACATGTTGTCCTTAGTTGGCTCTTTGCTTGGGGAACCAAGAGCCCCTGTTCTGGCTAAGCATGACGCCTCATTTGTTCCAGGGTCTCCTCAATTCCTCACTGAGGGTGTATTTATGAAATACAAGCTTCATAGACTAAGAGGAAGTTGACACAGAGGGATGGAGTCTTTCCAGAGCATGTATGCACATGTGTGAGATGCACATGGCTGGGTATTCACATACATACCTGAAGAATTCCTACAGATTCTTCTAGAGTGTTGGCATAGATGTGTGGGCTATACATGCGTGTTTATATGTGGATGCACACATGCGCACATGGGCAAGTCTAATGGTCCTCTTGGCAGGTGGAAGTTCAGGCAGTGCCATGGCTGTGGCTGTGAAGGCTGCCCAAGAGCTGCAGGAAGGACAGCGCTGCGTGGTCATCCTGCCTGATTCTGTGAGGAACTACATGTAAGGCGCACCCCTGGTCTCTGTCACCTAAGTGGCGACAGTGGGATACTAGGAACGGGTAATGGTCGGCTGGGCCTTGTAAGCCTTCTAGCTCAGGATCCTCCATGTCTTTGGAGCCAGTGTTCACTTTGCACAGCTCCATCCTGAGCCTCCATGTGCTCTTGTGTACGTCTATACCCATTCATGGACCAGCTCAGGTGGACGGCTGTGCCCTTTATGTACGTCTTCTGTCCTGGTTTCTTTGGGTTGGCTTCATTTCCCCATGGAGTCTCTGAGGCCATAAGCCACCCTAGTTTGCTTCCTGCCCACCAGTTCTTCTGCTTCACCAGCGGTCCTAAACTGGACCCTGGAGGCTGAGTGTACCTGGTTGGGTTCTCACAGGACTTGCTAAGTAGCCTGTGAAGTCTTGTGCTGATACCTGTACTCATAGGACAGGTCCTAGCTCCCTGCCTGGCCACCTTGACCAGCAGGATTGAAGTCTTGTCAGCTGCCTGGGTTCCTGACTGAACTAGGCTATTGGTATAGTTTTTAAATCTATTCTTATTTTGGGTTCCTTATATCTCTTTCCCTCTTTTCCACCCCAATCCCTTTCAACACCAGGTAGGAGAGAAAGGTTAGTGGGGAGAAGGGATGTGGTTTTTCTTAGCTACTTCCTGCTGCTTAGGGTCATCAGGTTCCTTGGGGCAAGTCCAGTCTCCATTTCAGGACGTCGCCAACTTCTCATCAGCAACCAGGAAGCACCAGCAGCCGCCTTCTTTATTGGAGCCCCCGTCTCTCTCTGGGTCTGGCATTTATTCCCACTAACAAAGATCACGTGCCCTCTCATGAGGGAGTTATCAGCTGTGGACAAACTGGAACAGCCTCCAAATCCCATACCTGAGATTAAAAACAAAAACATGTTTATATATAACCCAAAACCTCCACAACACTAGGGGGAGCTATTTTGTAGCAGGCCTCACGGGCAACAGGAGTGGTACAAAGGAGCATCCCACACCTTCCTTACCTTGGGCTTCATCCACAGCCTGTGAGCTACAGAGTAATGTCTGTATTGAGCTTCATAGCCTGGCAGGACCAGGCATGTTGCACGAGCATCCTGGGGGCTTCCAGGTCAGGTGACAAATAACCCAGAGACCATCCATACCCCCAAAACATGGCTGTCCTGTAGTGTGTGTGTGTGGCTCTGGCTTGTGTGGGTGCATGTGTGTGTTCAAAGGCCTGAAGCACTTGAGCACCTTCTATGAGAGTGCATGAGTATGTACTTCATACTGTTGTTCCTCAGCCTGGCTCTTTGGGACAGATCCTAACAGCTCTGTACCCTGCTCAGCAGCCTCTGGAGAGAATGGGAAAAGCTCCCTCTGTTCAGGCGGTCCTAGGGGGTCCAAGGAGGCTGCCCAGGAACCTGAGAGAGAGGGGCCCCAGAGCCTCCCAGAAGTAACCTCCAAGGCTCCTTCAACTCAGGTGCCCAGTAACCTTCAGTTCTCTGCCTCCCTGGAGCTCTGCTTTTCCTTTATCATATGCTGAAACGGTCAGGCCTAAGGCAGTTGCAAGGCCCACAGCACCTCACCCCTGCCTCTGTATGTGCCTTCCATGGGGTACAGAGGCCTCAGTGACACCCTGACCCTGCAGGTCCAAGTTCCTGAATGACAAGTGGATGCTGCAGAAGGGTTTCCTGAAGGAGGAGCTCTCCGTGAAGAGGCCCTGGTAAGAATGATGCTGGAATCATCCATGGATGAGCAGGAGAGGTAGCCTTCTAGTTTCCCACGTTGGTGGCTCTCTCATGGCCCTGCCTCCTGCTTCACAATGGCTTTTTCTGCCATTCCACCCTCTTGCCCAGGTGGTGGCATCTGCGTGTTCAAGAGCTGAGCCTGTCTGCACCACTGACTGTGCTGCCCACAGTCACCTGTGAGCACACCATCGCCATCCTCCGCGAGAAAGGCTTTGACCAGGCACCTGTGGTCAATGAGGCCGGGTCAGTCTCACCCTTGCCCCTGGGTAGGACTCTGACCTTAGACTGTGCCTGGATTCTAGATCCTGTTCCCCAGGCCTCTGTGCCCATGTCACTAAATGGGACAGGCAGTGACAGGCTGAGCGTGGTCAGTTTGCATACAATGTCCAGAGACCATACAACCCTTTGGACCTTAGTGTTTCTGTCTCCCTCTCCCACACACATACCCACTCATTGTCAGTATGCAGGCCCACATACTGCCCCAGGGAGTAGGTGACAGGCACCCTGGAGGTGGCATACAGAGAACTGCATGGTAGAAAGGCCTGGTTGACCAGCATCCTCTATCATCCCTAAAGTCTGATGGCCTAGTCACCCTGGGCCCCTGTGGGGACACATACTCTACAGGACTTGTAAGCTTGCTTGTTCCTCTGTGGGGTTCCCCTGTTCCCCCTCCCCCAACTATATTTTTATGCATACAAGTATTTTGCTTGTATGTGTATATATGTATGTGTGTGTGCATGTTTGTGTGTGCACAGTGTGCTTAGTGGTTATGGCAGTCAGTATCAGATCTGGACCTGGAGTTACAGATGATTGTGAGCTGCTGTGTGGGTGCTGGGAATTGAACCCGGGTCTTCTGCAAGAGCAGTGAATGCTCTTGACCACTGAGCCATTTAGTGATCCCCATTGAGATCTATGGCTATAGAGCTCCATCTGTGAGATCCACAATGAGGAACTCCACAGTGGCCAGAGACCTCTTTCTGATCCGTCTCTTCTTCACCCTAAATTCTATATTCTTCCCTAGGGCCATCCTAGGAATGGTGACTCTGGGGAACATGCTGTCATCCCTGCTCGCTGGGAAGGTGCAGCCATCAGACGAAGTCTGCAAAGTCCTCTACAAGCAGTTCAAACCGGTATGGGTTTTTCCAGATCCAGAGGTGCAGCAGGCATGTGGGAGGAAGCTCGGCCTTCAAGGCAGAGCATAGTGTGTGTTGCACCAGAAGTGGGTCCCTGACACACACCACCCCTTGGAAACTACAGCTTGCTTAAGGGATTTGAGGTCACTTCAGTTGGAAGTCAACATTGCCACATACATCTTGGGTACATACCCATAAACACTCTATCCTCAGTCCATCTCTCCTTCAGACCCCATGGCCACTGGTGCGGGAGTGAATGACAAGCCACTGCTCAGGCAGCTGCTCTAAGATCCTACCAGGCCTTTCTACCTGCAGCTTGTTGGCAGCTATGGCGAGGATTGTGCCATTTTGTGTTCGTCAAGTCTCTAGGGGCTGATAGCTCTGAGGGCCAGCATGAACACAGCTTCTCTTGCAGATCCACCTGACTGACACACTGGGCATGCTTTCCCATATCCTGGAGATGGATCACTTCGCCCTGGTGGTCCATGAGCAGATCCAATGTGAGTGGGGTCCACTAGGTGCTGGGCTCTTGTTGGGGGCAAGGGTGTTAAGCCCTGGACACTAGCTGTGCTTGGCCCAGGCTCTCATGGTACATACTCCTGAAGCGTGCAGTAGGCAGACATGCTCCCTTGTGGGTGATGGCGAGTCCAAGGTCCTCCTCTTCCCACCATAGCTTTTGACATCCTGAGTCTCTCCCATGTTCCTGTAAATCCAGTCATGTACCCAACGGACACATCAAGCCTCAGCAAGCCCCCATGTCACTTACTTAGCACGGCATTGCCCTAGGTCCACAGAGAAACTTGTGACAACTGAATTTCTTGGCCCTTGGTGACACCCCAAGGAGATACTGATTGCTTCTGATGGACTCCAGGGCCACTCTGGAGGGAAGGACAGCTTGTGTACCACAGGCTGTGCATTCGCAATACTCAGTCTGTCCTTCCTGCTCTCAGAGCTCCTTCCCACTGTCCACAACTGCCTGAAGGGATGACACCCGGTCCCAGTGGGGTGAGGGTACTGATATTCACTGCTCTTTCCATGAGAACTAGAAGGGCCTTGTATCTAGCCCCAAGGCTGGCCTGCATGTGGGGGTGGCCCCGTGTCTAATCCCTCTCCCGTCCTTGGCTCTACAGCACGAGACCAGGCCTTGTCAGGAGTGGTGGGGGGGCCCACAGGTATGTACACCTCACCCATCCCAGCCCCCAGGAAGTGGTCCTCATGGTCAGAGTCACAGCTTTCCAAGGGTACCTAGCCCTGGACCCCTAAGGTTGGGTAAGGGGGAGGGGAGGGACTCCCAACCTTTGAACATCTCAAAAGCAAAGCAAGGCAAAACAAAACTGAATTCCAGCTTCAGGGGTAGCTGGAGCGACTGGCAGAGCTGAGTGTAAGCACAGCCCCCAAACATTCCCCACCTAACCTGCAGTCACCTGCTCCATGGGCACCCAGACCCGGACATGTAGTTCCTGTGCTCCAGTGACTCTAGTGACTCCAAAATGCAGCAAGCTGAGTTTTGCTGTTTGTATGTTTCCCTGTCCTTTCCTGGGGTTCCAGATAGGCCAGTGAGATGCCAGTCATTGATGGGTCTCCCCAAAGGGCCTCTGTCTTCAGTGTGGCTTCTGGGCATCTCAAAGACTGTGCCGGCATGGACTATGTTGAGCACAGGAGAGAGAAATCCAGAGGGAGAGCTGACATGAAGGGCCCAGGCTATCATGGAGGTGGATATGAACCAAGGGCTGCAGGCTATGTTGTCAGCCTAGAGCCCCCTAGAACCGGTGAACAGGTCAAATCCTAAGCCAGAGGCATCCCTACTCTTGAGAAGCCCCTAGGTTCCTCCCAGGCTCTCACATGAATAGGCAAGGTCCACCCACACCTAGATCACCATGTGGCAGAAGCCTGGGGCACCCTGTATCATCTCAAATGGGTAGGAAACATAGCCCTCTCAGCCTGTACGCCATGTGGGGTTGGGCCAGGCCCAAGCTGCTAATGAAGCTCCAGTCTGAGAAGGCTGTCTGCAGACAGACTTGGTGGAGTGCGCTGAATAGATGCTAGGTGCCAGGCAGAGAGAGGGCCTGAGGTTTGTCCTGGCAGTGACACTGCACATGGCCTGTGGACACAGGCTGAGAGGAGGTCTCTCCCATTCTGGGAAGCCTGGGTTGGCTTCCAGTTCTCTGTTCCAGAAAGCACCCAGCATCCTATGGCAGGGCTGGTGAGAGTTGCTGCTCTCTGGTTCCGCCCACATGGCTCAGCAGGAGCACAGGTAGCTGGTATTTGCTCCTTGAAGGCTGGAAAAGAGTCTCTTGCTTCCAACAGACCATGGGCTCAGCTCAGCTCAGCGCCCTGTCCTCTTTAATCCAGCAACTGTTTCTTTCCCTTAGACCACAGCAGTGGCATGTCCAGCAAGCGGCAGATGGTGTTTGGGGTCGTCACTGCCATTGACCTGCTAAACTTCGTGGCAGCCCGTGAGCAGAATCAGAAATAGAGCCTGGAAGTCAGCACTGGCTTCCACTCTCCCTGCTGGGCCTTCTTGGCTTTCAGAGACGCCTACCAGTTTCCACGCCCAAGTCCAGCGGTGGTGTGAACAGGTGGCTATTTAGACCAGCTGCAGAGGCCCGGCCTCCCCTCCTAATACTCAGCTTCCTAAAGGAATCCTCTATGCCTGAGCAGCTTCCGTGGGTTTTCCTCTGGTGTGACTCCCTTCTGGTGTCACAGAAGAATTGAGGAATGTCAGGCAGGAAAGATGGACACATAGTACAATCGCAACAAGACTGAGGATGCCAGAATGTACCCTCCCCAGAGAAGGATTCAGCATGGGAGCATGTGGGCTTTAATGAAGGCACCGTCCTGTGACCGGAGATCCACGGCTGTGAAGTGAACAGAGTGCGGCACGAAGTGTTACCACCTGGGTCCTGACCTGTTAAGCAGCTCTTCCTCCCCTCCCCTCCTTCCCTGGCAAGCACTTACCTATGCTCCATCCCAGTGGCTCCCTGCTCTGCACACGTCCTATAAATGCAAGCACACACCTGTGACTATGTCTACATTATTTCCCTCGGCGAGTGTCTCATGTTTTCATGTTGCAGCCTCTATCAGTTTCCTTCCTTTTCATGCTGAGCATCAGTCCAGTGCACACACTGGCCCTTGTTTTGTTCCGCTCACCCATGTACAAATATGTATGTAATATATATGTTGTTTTCACCTCTTGGCTGTTAGGGAGGTCTGTGCACATCTGCTTGAGCACATTTCCCCCTGCCCTGTACCTCAGATTGGGCTCTCTGCAATTCTGTGTTCACTTGTTGCACTGGGCTGTGCTGTTGGACATGCTTGCCTGTGTGTCGCTGGGCACCTTTCTCAGTCCTCCCCAGCCTTGGTCCTGCCCTGCCCTGTGGTTTAGATTTTCTGGGCAGCAACTATACATATCCTTGTGCTCCACCCATGTTTAAATTGGGTTGTCTATGGGATGGGATGGATTCTGCATTGGTGAGGGGTTCAGGGTCTCACTAAGTAGCCCAGGCTGGCCTCAGTCTCCCAAGCGTGAGGATGGCAAGCCTGTGCCACCTTGCCAGCTTGTCTTCATTTAGTGTTGCTGAAGTCAAACCTCTCTGGTCATCCCATCACCACATCTAAGGCATCAACATTCATCTTTGCTTCTAGGACTTGTACTGACTGCTGCATTTTAAAATTAGAGATGGGGGCTGGAGAGGTGGCTCAGAGGTTAAGGGCACTGACTGCTCCTCGAGAGGTCCTGAGTTCAATTCCCAGCAACCACATGGTGGCTCACAACCATCTATAATGTGATCTGATGCCCTCTCTTCTGGCCTGCAGATGTACATGCAGGCAGAGCACTATATACATAATAAATAAATAAATCTTTTTTAAAAAAGATGAGAGATAGGTTACAGGTGGTGGTGACACACTTCTGCTCCCAGGACTCAGGAGGCCAAGATAAGGTTGTCGCAAGTTTTGAAGCTAACCTGAGCTACATGGCAAGACCTATTTCAAATGTATATAAACATTTAAAAAAGCACCCAGACCAGCGTCATGGCTATGAAGGTAAAGATTTGCTGCTAAGCCTGCTGAACTGAGCTCAGTTCCTCGAACCCAAATGGCAGAAGGGAACCAGCTCCCAAAGTTTTCCTCTTGACTGCCACAAAAGGGGGTGGGGTGGGGGTGAAGGCCCATGCTCGGAGGGAGGTAAGCAGCGTTAAGAGCTGAGAATTGGGAGGGAGTGCACAGACAGGCATGGGAATGATAGAAGGGTAACCCGGGAAATAGGTACATGGATATGCAGGAGGGTGCACACAGACACCAAGCCCACGGTGATGAGGCCAGCCGGATATTAGCAGGATGTGCCTCGGTGGCCAGCTCCACTTCCTATGTCTCTCTTGCAGTCCTGCCAAAGGCAGGAAAGTAAATCAAAGGCATCACTGCCACTGAAGCTGTCCTTTACAGGGGCTGGAAAGTGAGCTTGGCAGTTCCTCCTGAGGATGACTCCCAGCAGTCATATGGTAGCTCACAACCACCTGTAACATCAGTTCCAGAGGACCTGAGGCCTCCCTCAACAGCAGGCCACACATGCAGGCAAAACACCCACACACATAAAAAGTACTTACCAGATGATTCCTTAAGCTCAGGCCACACTGGCCTTCTAGAACATCAAATGGTCAGACAGGAAGGGACTGGGAGGGAAGAGTACATAGCAGGGCCCCAGACCTTAGCACAACTGACTCCATGATGGAAGTACCATTCAGGCCATAACTCTGCATGTAGACAGCATGTCTGCCAAAATGAAAATAAAGACCTAGTCGATCAAAGTTAACAGTACTGCGGAAGTCTCTAAATGTACCAACCGTTCTTGTTGGCTTCGTAGTTCTGCTTCTGGCCAACTGTTCTTGTTAAATCAAGTATGTCAACCCAGGCCTTGGTTCTTGTGCTTAAGCTCACCGTGAGAAAGGCTCAGTGCTACACTGGGATCCTGAACACAGTGCAGACCAGAATGGCTAATAAAGACTTAAACTCATGTCTGGCCAGTCTTCTCTGGCGAAGGCCCTACTAGAGGGTTTCTAGTCCCTCTGCAGAGGAACGCACTGTTGGCCTATGGAGGTCTGTTCCTCAGGCAGATGTACTCAGATGCCACAGCTGGGGAGGTCTGTGGGCCCATTTTTGTTTTGGAGCCATACTTTGCTATGTCGCCCAGGCTGTGTTTGGACTTTCAATCCTCCTGCCTCTGCATCCATAATACCTGGCAATATTTAGATCTGAAAAATGGAAAGGGATCACAAGACCCAGTGAAGGTGAGAGAGCTAACTGTACAAGGACAAACACACTATCATAGTAAGCCTTCCTCTTTGAGTCCATAGAAAGGCTTGTGGGCTAAACATTGTATAAATCAACAAAATGCAACACCCTAAACTCTTAATGCCACCATATCACTTACCTGCAGTATTTGCTGGGCCACTGTCTGGCTGCTTGTTTCTGTCTAAATAGGGATGTTGGATCTTGGTTACCATAGATGTCATTTTAGAGCTTGATGAAACCTAGGAGCCAAATTCTCCCTTCTCACAAACGAGCCCTTTTGAGAGCCTGGTGCTGGTGGCCGGGGTCTTCCCTGTCCACCTTGGACAGCGGAGCTCAACAGTAACACGCCTTCACCTTCTGAAAGTCAAATGCTTCCTGCGATACTGGCCACCCAAGGTCAGTTCTTTTGTCTTTCCAGATGAGGTCTCTCCTTTCTCAGGTTTAAGGGGTTTGGGTTTCTGATTTCTGACCATCTATTCCCAATGGCCAGGATTACAGGGGTGTGCCACCACTCCACATTTATGGGGTGCTCGCCACTGAACCCAAGGCTCTGTGCATGCCAGGCAGGCATTCTATCAACTGAGGTTTACCTCCAAGGCCTTAGACACACTTCTGAAGAAAAAACCCCATTGGTCCACTGCCCCAAGCAGAAGCTGGGGACCTGCGACACCTGAATGATTTCCTGTGCGCCTGGACGTACCCAGGATCTGCCTCACAAAGTGTGGACCAGCAAAGGTTACAAATCTGCACCCATGAGCCATTCTCTCCTTGTTATGCCAAAATAATTCAATTTAGGAACATTTTTAATGAAAAATCTGTTTTGCAATTTTTTTCCCTGAAAAATGACCAACCGAAGCCCAGGCCCTTGAAGCTGTGAATGAAGTCGAACAGTTGGTGTCGCGTCAGCTTGCCCCTAGGAATTCTGTAAGACGTGTCACAGTATGAGAATCTCACTCAGAGTGGAAAGGCAGCTTTGGTGGCAAAAGCTTTACAGAATTAATCATCCACAAGGCATGTTTCTGTTTTTAATTTTTTCTTTGATAAATCAATCGCTTCACAAAAATCCTTTTAAAGACAACAATCCAAGAAAACATATTGTTACAGTATTCACATTTTAAAGATTGTCAGTTTCAAAGACCGAACTTAACTTGAAAAGTCAGACTGCTGAGTTCTGTCACTACCTGCCGGAGAAGCCTCAGGATGGGCATTCCCTACGGGAATGTGTGGGAGGAACAATTCTCTGCTGCCCCCACAGGTGCACTGGCCACTCAGCAGGCTACACAGTGGCCCATCACTCCTAGCCAGAAGGGCCACCGTGCATATTGCATATACACACTTCTATTTGACAATCTGGACTCAAAGAAGCAGAAAACTGAGCCTACCAGACAGGTGGGTCAGCCAGTCTAGATTTCTGCGAGGCAGCCAGACAGCAGGAATGACACAGGGTGACTGTGGGTCTCAGAACACATTCAAAAGGCTCCAATGTTAGGAAGGACTTGAACAGGAACAAAAGCTAGAATCTGACCATTTAAACAAAGCGCAAAGGAAATGTACTTTCAGGTTTTCTCTACAGGCCAAGGAAAGGAGAGCAGGGGTTCTGCTTGGGTTTTGTGAGACAGGTTGTCACTGCACCAGAGGCCGATCTCAACCTTGCAGCAGCCCCCTGCTCCAGCCCCGAAGTGTTTGTGTATAGGCACACACCACAGTGCCCAGCAAGCAGGTGTCTAAAGGTGCAACTGACAGACGACATGGGGGCAGTAATTCTATGAACAGGAATGGCTTGCTTCATGGGAGTTACCTAAAAAAGCATCTCAGTATGGATGGGGAGGTGGAAGGAAACTCAGGCTATGACCCTGTGGCAGCTCTCTGCAACCTTTTTTTTTAGACAGGGTCAGGTTATGTAGCCCAGGCTTGCCTCCTGTCTCGAGTTCCTGAGTGTTGGGGTTACAGGAGTGTGTCACCATGCTCAGGTTCTGTTATGACCTTTATGCTATTCCTCTGAATTCAGAAGGTGAGAGCTCCAGGCTTAGGAAAAATGATTTCAACTGGAAAGGACACGCTGAATCATGATGTTCAAATCCAAGCTGGAATAGCCACCAGCAGGCACACAAGCAGGACAGTGGGGACTACCTTCCTTTGGGAGAGCGGCAGAGCTCTGCAGGGCTCACGGGCCATGTATTGCTTCCTAAGCCCAGCACAGCCAGCCACTCTTTCAGGCTTTTATACACCTGACTTCAAATAGTAAAGCAGTTTGTGAATAAGTAATAGAAAGGCTGCTTAGAATATTATTCTCTCTTCAGAAGAGTTGCTGGCAAGTTTTTTTGTTTTGTTTTATTTTATTTTGCTGTTTTCTTTTTTGTAGTGAGGGCTCCTTAAGTGGATTGAAAGGACCACTCACTTTTCTTGCTGACTACTGGGCTATCCAGCTGTGCTCTATGCCTGAATGGAATCAAGACATTTGGGGGATGGTGCTCTCTTGGGGAGCAGGATGTGAATTAGCTAAAGATGCACCCTCTAGAGTAACTCTGGTCCATAACCAATCCCCACCCCTGGGGCCCACGGCATGGAACCCTCAGCAGCTGTGCAGCTGCTCAGCTGCTCTCTGTCAGCAGAGGGCCTGGGTACTACTGTGAAAACACAGGCGCTCCACATGAAGCAGGGTGCTTGTTTCCTAAAAAAATGTATCCCAAGTAAACCAGAACAAATCAACCAAACCTCTAGACCTCAGCCTACAGTCTGTTCTGTCTGGATACCAGGAAACAAAGTCTCCAAACTGTCCTAAAATCATGAAAGGGGAGGACCCTGGAAAAGGAAGCAATGACAGCAAGACAGCCACATACACCAGTGAGCCACCAGTGGGCCCACTACCACATGTGCCCATGGTTATGACTTCCAGGTGCTGCCTATTATGTAAGACAGCTTGGGTGTTTTCTGTTTACCCCAGCTCTGAGCCAGTGGGGTAGAACACATTTTATATTAGTTTATAATAAACATTCTATGTATAACACGTTTTAACTAAAAAAAAATAAAATAAAATCTAAAATTACCACCCAGTTAACATGGCCAGGCAGCCAGGTAACTGCAGTCAGTTTTGAATTAGGCTGGACTAGGCATGGCAGAGCCACAACACACTAAGGGTGCCGCATGGTGGCGGCCCTCACTTACCGTACATCCTCCTGAGCACACTCTGTAAGATAACTAGATCTTGTGTGAACGCAATCTGAGCATCACATATGAACACAAAACAGGCGATATTAAAGTTCACTTGACAGTTGTTTCCTTTTAGCAGTTAAGGTGAACCTCCTCCCACCGGGGAGCAGGAGACCGCCGCCTTTCACAACATCCCAAATTGAAAGACAAGCATGTGCTGTTGTTCCTTCTCTAGAAATTTATCCTCGATATAGTCATAATCCAATTAATAACTGATTTATAAAAATAGCTTTTTATCCAATAATCCCAGCAAGGTAAAAATAGGAGTTTCTTTTCTATATAGCAAATGAGACAGACAAATGCTGCCCAAAGAGAACTGAAGTGTGTGGTGGGCACTCGCAGCCCACCAGGGTCAGCGGCCTCTCGCCCTGCAGCCCAAGTGCAGATCATCTTTCAGACCTGCAGGCGACACAAGCAGCAGCCCCCAGACCTGCTGTAAACCACAGAACTCAATTGCAACTGCATAATTCTTTAGAAAATGGCAGCACTGTTCCTTAATCTCATCAGGGACTCAGGGGCAGGGGCCACTCACCACATTCCTAGCATTAAAAACCCACACACGCACATCTGGAGGAAGTTGCTGCACCAGCAAAGACGTCTTGAAGCTTGCTGTGAAATACAAAAGTGCACTCTTCTATATCTACATATAAAACATATTACAAAGAAAACTATGTAAAATGTTTGCTGTGCAAACAATACAGTCAGGTGCCCTAGCTCAACACTGGCCCTGTAGGCGCCATCCCTACTGCAGGGAGTCGCTGTTCTCCAGCACCAGCCCGCTGATGTGCGTGGGCGCCAGTGCGCCCCCATCATCTTCCGTGCTGTCCACAGACTCGTCTTCACTCTGCCCCGCCATCATGACCTGCTGCACGGCCAGGGTAGCCCCATCTGAGGACAGGGACTGAAGGCTGTCCACATTCATGTTTACAGGCGTGGTGATGGTCACGACGGCACCTGAAACGCAGCACAGCGGTGTCACTGCCTTCCCTAGGTGAGGCCAAGCTGTACAGGGTCAACATCAGGTGAGGGAAGGGCCGCCATGTGGCAACAAGAGTAAGAGACAACCCAGCGTGGAAGAGGAAAACACCAGTGCCAGTGCCGTTTACTGGCTTCACACACGGGCCACTGAAGGCTTGAAAAGAGGTGATGGGGAGGCTGGGAAAGTGAGGCCAAGACAGCCAAGTCTACACCGAAAAACCCTGTCTTGAAAAAAAAAAAAAAAAAAGATGTGACTCAGTGGTGGAGTAGCATGTGTGAGGCCAGCTCTCCATATGCAGCTCTCCAAAAACAACAGCAAAGCAATTATAAACTGTCCCAAAGCTGCCTTCTGCCATGGGGAGGGAGAAAGGATAGGAAGGTTGCCTAGGCAATACACTCACACACACCCCAGTGGGAGGCAGTGGCACACGCCTCAGGCAGAACTGCTGAGGAAAAGTGCTGAAGCCGCAGAGCTCCGGGCCATCCAGGGCAGCACAGTGAGGCCTTGTCTCAAAAGTAATGATATACAAACAGCCCAGACTTTGGAGAGCTCACGCAAAGAGAGTTGCTGATGAAACACATCAGAATGGTGGCTTGTGACAGGGAGAGGAGGAAAAGGGCAAAAGCAAGAGACAGGCACATGCACCAAAGACAGAGGCCAGGCGGTGTGAACAGGATGGACTCTGCTGTCTGCACTGAAGGCCAGAAAGGACAAAACTGGACATGCAGGAGAGCGCCTTGCTGAGGACACCTCAAGACCCGAAACCGTTCTCATGGCAATGAATGCGCACACCTGCACTCCCACCACCGGTGAGCCCTAACACTCACCCATTGATGCAGCCTCCTGTTTTATTTAGTATTTAGTATGTGTAGGGTGTGATGTAATGTGGGCATGGTGTGGGGGTCAGAAACTTTGTAGGAGTTGGTTTCTCTGCTGGGCATCAAACTTAAGTCATTAGGCTTGGTGGCAACTTTACCCTATGAGCCATCTTGTCAGCCTTGAATGCAAAGAAACGGCGCCTGCACTCAGATAGACAGCTCTGCATGGGCTCACAGATGGCAGCAGCTGAGCTGGCTCCTTGTCCCCACCTTTGCACATCTGAAGTGACATACCTTCTGACATGGCAAGCTCACTGGGTGTTGCTTGGGCGACTCCCGATGCAAGAGAATCTGGCCAGAACCTTTGAACCGGCCTGTTCTGGGCAGGCTTTTTCTTTGTTTTTGGAGTCTCTGAACAGCTAGAATCCAACATTGGCTGGAGAATCCGTCTTCGGGCATTGATGAACCTGTGTATGGACAAGGGGATACTCAAGCCAAAGAACTTGTGAAGATGTGGGACAGGGCACCGCCCTTTAGGAACCACGCTGACAAGAAGAACATGAGTGACAAGCTCATGGACCACCTAGGTCTCCAGAAAAGCAGTCCAGATCTTGGACATGGCAACATACACCTCTCTTTTGTTCTTGTTTGTTCGTTTTTGTTTTTCGAGACAAGGTTTTTCTGTGTAACAAGCCCTTGCTGTCCCTGGACTCTCTTTGTAGACCAGACCAGCCTGGCCTCGAACTCACAGAGATCGGCCTGCCTCTGCCTCCAGAGTGCCTTGCCCGGCCAGCTGGTAGCACAGGCCTTTAATCCCGGCACTCAGGAGGCAAAAGTAGGTGGATTTCTTTGAGTTCAAGGCCAGCCAGGTCTACATATTGAGTTCTAGACAGGCAGGGATACACAAGAAGAACCCGCATACACCATGAGCCTGCAGGGCCTATGCTACAGAACAGTCCTCCATCTGTGTTGCCAGCAGCAGGCTGAGTCTTCAGCAAGACACTGTGGATCACCCAGAGTGGGGTCTGGGGTAAGAACTGTGTCTTGGGGGCTGTAGAAATGGCTCAGAGGTTAAGAGCACTGACTGCTCATCCAGAGGTCCTGAGTTCAATTCCCAGCAACCACACGGTGGTTTACAACTGTCTATAATGAGATCTGGTACCCTCTTCTAGCGTGCAGGCACACATGCGGGCAGAACATTGTATACATAATAAATAAATCTTTAAAAACAACAAAAAACAAAACAAAACAAAAAACCCTGTGTCTTGGTGCCAGGCAGTGGCAGCGCACACCTTTAATCCCAGCACTTGGGAGGCAGAGACAAGTGGACTACTGGGAGTTCGAGACCAGCCTGTTCTACAAAGTGAGTTCAGGACAGCCAAGGCTACACAAAGAAACCTTGTCTCAAAAAACAAAAAACAAAAAACAAAACAAAACAAAAAAAGAGACAGAGAGAGAGAGAGAGAGAGAGAGAGAGAGAGAGAGAGAGAGAGAGACAGAGAGAGAGAGAGAGAGAACTATGTCTTAGGGCCAGTGAGGGCTCAGCTGGTCCAGGCACCCAGACTCATGTAAGGTAGAAAGGAAGAGCTGACTCCACTAAGTCCTCTGACCTCCACATGCCTGCCATGGCACATTGGACCCTCCACCCATCATGTACACATATGCAGTAATAGAATTTTTAAAGAGACATGTAAAGAAGACAATTTCAAGGGAGAGTCCAGGCACTCTGCCTGCCTGCACACCCAGTGGCATGGGGCCAGCAAACACACAGCAGGGAAATATCTGGCAGAGCTTGCCACTCTGTGAGATGAACTCACACCTGAACTGTGACCCACAGAGAGACATCTAGACAGCACAGCAGAGAAACTGGCCAGGTGGGCAGGACATGGCTTCTCACTGGGTGCATGCTAAGAAGACACACCTCAACCCCTGGCTTCCAGTACACCAAAACAGTTGACTTTGAATGTGAAAATGTGACAAGTGGGGTATAAGAAGGAGCCCAGACCACCAAATCAGCTTTTCCTGATGCAGATGCTGGCATGTTAGGACAGACACCCTCCTGCCTGGCCCTCCCCTGGTGACCCTGCTCCACTGTTCAACTTTGCTAGAGTCAACAGCAATGGACAAGACACCAAAGCATCCTACACAGCTCAATTAGATCAGAAGCTGTCCTGCAGTAGCTCCAACCTGACAGGACCCTGGACGGACCCAGCTTCTGACAGGGTTACTGTGCTCATCCTTCTCTGTGTTGCAGAGGATGAGGAAGGCCCCTCCCTAGATTCCCATCAGCTTTCCATACAGGCTGGCCAAATTCTTGGATTCAGGACAAAGCACTGCTTCTGTATTCAGGTTCTGTGGTGACACATGCTCTCTGAACCCCCTCATCTGTGCAGTATCGGGGCCAGAGCGGGTCATTTAAAGTTCTAGATTGCTGCCTAACAACTTGAGGACACCCTACAATGCACCACTTGAGGGCTTCCCTGAGGTGCAGGAACTCAGGGCAGGAGGCAGGCAGGAGAGCCAGGGCATCGAGGGCAGCCCTTGCCATCTCAGTTGCCATCAGGCACAGGCCAGTGCTAACGATGGCACATTACCCCACCCACCATGCAAAAGAGTCAGGTAGAAGGAGCTACAGGTGGTAAAGGATTTTAGAAACTCAAGAACTCAGGAGACAACTTCTACTTCTAAAATTTAAAAGCTATGGCCAGGCATGGTGGCACAAGCCTTTAATCTCAGCACTCGGGAGGCAGAGGCAGGTGGATTGCTGTGAGTTCGAGGCCATCCTGGTCTACAAAACAAGTCCAGAACAGCCAAAGACTACACAGAGAAACACTGTCTTGAAAAACAAAAAACAAACAAACAAAAAAGCTAGTGTTAAGCCTTCCAGATCAGACAGCCCTGGGAGCTGAGCAGAGCAGCAAGGTGGAGACACAAGGAAGTGAGCGGAGAAGATAAGGTGCCCAAGAGTGACAGAAGGCCTGGAGCCATTGCACTGTGGTTCAGATGGGAGACAGGTGCCTGGCAACTGCAGTAGAGTTGTCATGTGTGCACCAGGGCCCTAGCATTTATATATCATCTGAAAAATTCCCAGAATTCCAAACGTCACACCCTTGCAGAAACTATCTGTAGCTAACAAAACCACATTCCTGCTAGAGCACGAGGCAAATCATAGTCAGGGAAGCAGCCTCATAGCCCCATACCTGGGACTAAAACAAAACCATAGTCTCACAATATTTCTTTGTGTGTTTTTTTTTTTTCTTAAAGAAACCAAAGTTGGACTGGAGAGATGGCTCAGAGGTTAAAAGCACTGGTTACTTTTCCAAAGGTCCTGAGTTCAATTCCCAGCAACCACATGGTGACTCACAACCATCTATGTGATCTGATTCCCTCTTCTGACATGCAGGTGAAACACTGTATACTCAATAATAAATAAAACAAATCTAAAAAAAGGCAGTGCGTAGTGGCACACGCCTTTAATCCCAGCACTCGGGAACTCGGGAGGCAGAAGCAGGTGGATCACTGTGAGTTCAAGCCAAAGATACACAGAGAAACCCTGTCTCAAAAAACCACACACACAAAAAAATGTTAAAAAGAAAGAAAGAAAGAAACCAAAGTTACACAATTCTCACTACAGTCTGCTCTGCCCTGCCATGCAGCAGAGTGACTGCACAGACACAGGCAGAACTGTGTCCCCAAGCTGTGGCATGGCTTTTGTTTTTTGAGACAGGGTCTCTCAACATAGCCCTGGCTGTCTTGGAACTCATTATGTAGTCCAGACTGACTTCAAACCCACGGAGATCCACCACACACTGGGTTGGCATACCCACCAGGTGAAAATAAGTGTCAATAAACTCTGACATGTGATGTCTGCTGCAGCACTCTGATGGCAGCACAGAACTTGTCAGGAGGCCAGGCTCTGCCACAGGAACAGGTATGCTATTAGCAAGTGGTGATCTTACCAGTTATTGACTTGGAGCAGTGTCAAATTTGTCTGAGCAGCAATCTGCTTTTTCTCATCCTCTGTTGGGTAAGGATGCTAAAAATAAAGACAGTTACTGTCACCATGGGCTTTGATTTTTTAAAAGGGAAACCAAAGATTATCTAGGCTAATGGTTCTCAACCCGAGGGTTGCGACCCCTTTGGGTGTCATATATAAGATATCCTACATATCACATATTTATACTGCAGTTCCTGGCAGTAGCAAAATTACAGTCATAAAGTAGCAACAAAATAATTTTGTGGTTGAGGGTCACCACAATAAGAGGAATTGTGTTAAAGGACTGCAGCACTAGGAAGGCTGAGAACTACCTATCTAGGCAAACTCAATGCATACAAATGAGCAGGAGAAAAAGCTGACATAGTACAACATCCAACACACTAGACTTTAGCCTCACAAATCCTTGTTTTAGATATGTTCAGATAAGGGCTGGAGAGATGGCTCAGAGGTTAACAACACCAACTGCTCTTCCAGAGGTCCTGAGTTCAATTCCCAACAACCAAATGGTGGCTCACAACCATCTATAAATGTGATCTGATGCCCTCTTCTGGCCTGTAGATATATGTGCAGGCAGAGCCCTGTGTATATACTAAACAAATAAATCTTTTTAAAAAGAAAAAAAGAAAAAGAAAAAAAAAAAAAAAAAAAAAAAAAAAAAAAAAAAGAAAGAAAGAAAGAAAGAAATGTTCAGATAAGAACAAAGCAACTCTCTTTCTTCCCTGACTGAGCACATTTAACCCTACAGCTCTGTCAATGTGGTGAGATGTCCCAAGGTGCATAGGGAATAGTGACAGCTGTGCGAGCTGCAGCCCTGCTATGGGGCAGCCTCTGTGCCCAGCGCCATCGGAGCCTTGACACAGCACATCTGCATCAACTTCGCTGAGGGTCAGTGCATGTGCAGTGCATGCCACCTACTTCAGCCATGGGAGCAGACACATCACTGACAGCTTGCTCAGGACCAAACCTCTGCTGGACTCACACGGTGCTGTGGTACAGACGCTGACTGCCCTTGCATTGCGGGCATGGTCCTCAGGCTGCTGCTATTGTGGGCTGGTGGAAACTTGGCAAGTGGGGCCAGAAGGAGGAGACCTTAGGCCATTGAAGCTTTACCCTTGAAGGGGACTGTGGGTGCCAACCCCTTCTACTTCCTGCCGTGAGCGGTGCACTTTGTTATATGGTTCCACCACTGCTATTAGGTACCCTTACCTAACATCCAGAGCCACGATCCTACCAATCATGGGCCAGAACTCTAAGAGTGTGATAAAAGATGAACCTTTTCTCCCTCTGAGTTGGTTGTCCCAAGTATCTACTACAATGGCAGAAAGCGGACTAGCCCTCTCTGTCAGTGAAGGAGTAAAGGCAGGGCTGGGCGAAGAGCGTCTACTATACTACCTTTCTTTTATGTATGGTCTTAATATTTCACTTAAAAAACAAAACAAGGGGCTGGGCAGGATTACGGGGCTCGGCAATGGCTGCAAGTGTCAAGTGCTTGCTGAGCAGGCGTAAAGATCTGAATTCGGACCCCCAGCACCCACATAAAATCTGAGTATGGCAGGATGTGTCTGGAAAACCCCAGTGCCGGGCAGGGAGGATGATGAAAGTTGGAGAGCAGAAGAGGAGACTCCATGGCTGGTGCCTGGCCTCCCACACATGCAGGCACAAAACCAAAGCAAAGCAGAGAGAGCATCACAACTCCTGGGGCATTCAAAGAAAATACAGTGTTTCTAGAAAAACAAAACAAATAACCCATACCACTCCTCAGGACTGATGACCCTGTGTGTGGAGGCAAAGAGGCTAAGAACTCCGAATTCCATGATCAAATCTCTTAGTTTGGACTGCTGGGCCCAGGGAGTAAGTGGTACCTATAAAAAAGCCTGGCTAAGACCAGTGGTTCTCACCCTGTGGGTTGCTACCCCTTTGGCAAACCTTTAGCTTCAAAATATTTGTATTATAGGCCAGGCGTGTAGGAACAGGAAAACAAGCAAAGAAGAAATGTGTCCTCACTGACCCTTATAACCAGGGTTCAGGTTTGAGAAACTATTAACTCATTCATTAAAGGGATGTGTGAGAAGACACTGGCACCTGAACAGGAAAGAGGCGCACCCCACTCAGCACTTCTGTGAGGAAGTAGAAGCACTGCACCACAGCCATGTGCTGGCCATCACTTCCTATCCTTTATCTGACACCACCTTTGCTGGCAGCCCTATCATACACACTTTCTGCCCAGGCTACTCATTTTAAAATAAGCCATGTGCTGGCTTTCCTCATTGCATCTCCCTCTTAGACTACACAAACACTGCAGCTTGCGTGTTTGTTCCAACTGTCTTTCTCAGTCAGCCCCAATACACAGTAGGGTTTTTGTGACTGAAAGACACATGATTAGCAGTAGCTTAGTTGATAGCCTTTCCACCCGAGGGATCCCTGCTGCATTTTTAGTTTCTTAAAGCCATTAGTAGGGACCTGCACTCAATCCCCAGTATGGACACAGCATAATATCAACAATTAGACCAGGGCAAAGTAAACACAAGTCAGTGTTCGAGGAACACAGCCAGGAGGGTCTCAGGGTCACTCTTACCCCTATGTGCTGGAAGAGCCAGGAGCGCATCACATTGGTGGCATGCTTCGGCAGGACACCCCTCTTGTTCTTGGAGGAGCCGTCCTCTTGTTGCAAGATGCTGAGATCTTGGTTCAACTGCAACTGAAGCTTTCATACATGGAGAAATAATGTCAGAAAGGCTTTGAAATGACTACACATCGGGTAGCTTACAAGTTCAGATGGAGTTCCCAAGGCTCCTACAGGCTGATTTACAGTAAAGAGGCATGGGCTGAAACCCTGTATAGACTAATCTTTTGAGGATACATGTGACACTGTCAACATATATTTGGACTTCATTCTTACTTTAAAAAAGAAAAAAAGATTTATTTATTTATTTACTTTCCTGTATATGTGTGCTCTATGTGCATGTACCTCTACATGCCAGAAGAGGGCACTAGATCACATTATAGATGGTAATGACCCACCACATATGTGGTTGCTGGGAATTGAACTCAGGACCTCTGGAAGAGCAGACAGTGTTCTGTTGAGCCATCTCTCCAGCACCATTCCCACTTTTTCAGCATGCAAGCCGTACAATTCTTAGACCCTTCACACTGATAAGGGACATCTTCCTGTACGCTGACTGTGCCAACTCTTGACTGTTGTCTCCTGGCAGGCACTGTTCACAGGCCAGGCTGAGGCAGGATCACAGAACCTAACCTCCACAGTGCACCAAGCGGCTAACATTTAGGGTGATCACCAACAGTCAGTGTGTGGTCATTAATCCTACTTATGTCGTGAAGCTGCCAAGCTCATGGAGGGTGGTACACTGGAGAGGAGCCTGAGAGCTCTGTGCCCACCCCACACTACTCCTGTCTCCATCTGCGTCCTCTACAATGGCCTTCAGAACAAGGACCAGTAGAACGGGCCTGGGCCTGGAAGACAGCCCTGAAACAGCTGGCTCTGGCAGGACAAGCACGAGTGATGTGTCACCTGGCACCATGGACACAGACCAAGGGGCCACTGGACACTTACATAATGAAAACCTTGCATACACAAAAATTAAGCACCACTGCAAGCCAGAGCGGTTAAGAGCAGTGCAGGGGCTGGAGAAATGGCTCAGAGGTTAAGAGCACTGACTGTTCATCCAGAGGTCCTGAGTTCAATTCCCAGCAACCATGGTGGCTCACAACCATTTATAATGAAATCTAGTGCCCTCTTCTGGCCTGCAAGTGTACATGCAGGCAGAACACTGTATACATAATAAATACATTAAAAAAAAAAAAAAGAACCACTGCAGAACGCTCAACAGAAGCTGGTGCTGGGTGTTACCAGTAAACATTGGCCTGATGCAACTGGAGGACAGTCAGGGGTGTGAGAGTGGAACCTGCTACAGCAAAAGGCAGACAAAGAAGTTCAAGGGAATTCAAAAGAGAGAAGCTTTCTTTTAGAAACACATTAAGGCCAGGCGTGGTGGCGCACACCTTTAATCCCAGCACTTGGGAGGCAGAGGCAGGATCGCTGTGAGTTCGAGGCCAGCCTGGTCTACAAAGTGAGGTCAGGACAGCCAAGGTTAACACAGAGAAACCCTGTCTCGAAAAAAAAAAAAAAAAAAAAAATGAAAAAAAAGAAACACATGAAAATAGGAAAATAGATGGCTCAAAGATTTGGAGGGGACCTGGGTGAGTAGAGAATTGTTTAGAAGTATGGCCTGCCTATGGTGTCCTGTGGCACAGACAGGGTGTCCCCAGGTGGGGCTGCAGCCAATCAAGTAATCTTGGGTTCCAGGATACACGGCTACATCCTGACACTCAGAAGGAGGGAGCAGAGGATGGGAAGCCCAGGGCTACTCTTGGTTATACAGAGCTTAAGACCAGCTTATGAGACATGAAAACCTACCTCCTGCCTGCCTATTCCTCACTCTCAAAACCATTTTTACATGAGTGTGTGCTATCAGTATAATTAAAGGCTTCTCAATGGTCATCTCCCAGAAGTCAGAGTCAGTACCAGCCTACCACTATCATCATTGGCAGGCCATACATGGCCAGGTCAGAGTGTCCCAACCAAGGCTGACACCCTCCTCAGGGAGCAGCAGCAGGTAGCACTTTCTGACCAGAGGTCTGCATGGTAACATCAGTCCACCTGAGCCTGCCATGTGCCATGCCACACAGGGCCCCTGTGTGACAGTGGGATCTGTGTGGGAACAAGAGTCAGAAAGCATTCTCCTGTAGGATTGCTATTCATTCCTAAGAATACCCAGTTACATGGAAAACTGTCTTTTCATTTGGGAAGCTGAGGCAGGAAGACTATACAGTGAGGTCCGGGCTAGCCAAGGCACAGAGTGAAACCCTGTCCCAGTTCCCACAAAACAAAGAAAAACCCCTTTCTTTTTTAACACAACAAAGGAGCATGAGCTACAGCTGGTGAGTCAGCTGACTTACAATGTCTTCCCCCAAAAAGGACACTTCAATCCTAGAAAGCCCACAGACCACTGACAGGCAGACAGCTGACAGGTTAGCGAGACCCAGCTCTCCCTATGCAGGCCTGGGCTCGAGCAGTCACACGGCTCAGATCGTCCCTGAAGCCCCCGCTCACCTCTGTCAGTGGCACCTGCATCTTTCTCTAGTGTTGCCACCAAACTTTTGTGGCTAAGATGGCAGCCCCAACTACCCAGACCACTGAGGGCCTCTGTAGCCCACTTGGACCACAGCCTTGGCTGGGCATTCAAGTCTTTGATAAAAACACTGACAGAGACCTCACAAAGTGAATCAGTATGCACCGAGTAAGAACTATACTATAGGCTAGTCGTGGTGGTGCACATCTTTAATCCCAGCACTTGGGAGGCAGAGGTAGGTGGGTTGCTGTGAGTTTGAGGCCAGCCTGGTCTACAAAGTGAGTCCAGGACAGCCGGGGCTACACAGAGAAACCCTATCTCAAAAAACAAAACAAAAAAAGAACTATACTATAAACCTTATATTTAATTATTCAAAGTTAAAAAAAAAAAGTTTCTAGAACTTAGAGGGTCTTCCAGGCCAGAAGATCCAATTTCCACATTTGACTACAAAGAAACAGGAAGACTGTAGAGTGGCCATGGCCACAGTATACCATAGGTCTCCTCTTATTCTGGAAGCCAAACACCTGAAGGTGAGAGCCAAGGATTGCTGCTGCAAATGCCCAAAGCATGACACCAACAAAATATCCCAGGCACGCCAAGGGTCCAAAGCAGAGGCCTGGGGCACTTCTAGAGCTTGGGTGCAGCCTCAGGCTAGGGATTCAGTCTGGGCTTTGTGGTTCTGAAAACTCTGCTTCGCTGTTCCACATCTACAAGACTTCAAGTTTCTGGAGACAGGGTTTCTCTGTGTCCAGTTGCTCTGTGTCCTGGACTCACATGTAGGTCAGCCTGGCCTCGAACTCACATCGATTTGCCTGCCTCTGTCTCCTTGCCACCACGCCTAGCTCATTTGAGTCTTGGTGAGTACACAGCACACACCCTGTGCCTGCTTCTAGTGTGTAACATAGGCCACGGCTGCTTCTAGGGCTGTGAATAGCTTCCCTGGTGCCTCAGACTTGTTCTGAGCTGTGCACATTTCTGCAATAAGGAAGATGACACATGAAAAACAAACAAACAAACAAAACCCCCAAAACCAACTGGAGGATACTTGACAAAAGTGACAGTCAAAACGAGGGGACAGTTTGCCCTGCTCCACTGTACTCCCACCCAGGTAACACACCTGGGAGTTCTGGATCCTAATTGTCCCAGGAGATAACGCCTGTGTGACCACTTGGCCTTGTGGAGTGACAACGGTGACAGGCTGGTACACTGTGCCACCTCAAAAAGGAAAAGAGAATTTAAAGATTAAACTACTTTTAAGTCTTAATGATTTAAAGCCATTCTTCCTGATATGCTTGTGAAAGAAGTAAAAAGCCTATTGAGTGAGTCTTTTAACCATTTCTAATACTCAACAATACTTTGCAAACTCTCTGGTCAGACAACCTATCACAGCAATTCTGGCCTGCATGGCTCCCGTCCTATCAACAGGGCCTGGCCGGTCCCTTCCTTTTGCTTCTGCTTCCTTTTCCTACAGTTAACACATACCCAGGATGTAACTAAAGGTGCTGGATAGTGGACACCTTTACTCTAAGTTTTCTGCCGGTCTTCTTTTGTTTGTTTCTGTTTGGAAACAGAGTCTCTCCTCCATGCAGCCATGGCTGTGTCCTCAAGCTCGCTGAGCTCCGCCTGCCTCTGCCTCCCGGTACACCGCCACACCACACTCTAGTTATGTTTCTTAGCAACAGTTCTTTTCTTCTGGTGAGGCCCCCTCCCCGCTCCGTGACGCACGTAGAGTGCATGTCTACTGCTCCCCGCAGACCTGCTCCGTGTCGAGTCTTACAGCTGTGACATCTACATGGAGCAGGAATCCTCCGGCTGTCCCCTTCCTCTAATAGTTTTGTTATAAAAATAAAACTAAGACTAAAGTAATATTTTCCCTTGACTGGCACCACCAATTTATAATACAATTAGGCAGCTTTGGGTCCTGTAAATGGTGCAAATAAAACCCGTGTTATTTGAGAAGGTAACACGATGACTCAGCAGGTACAGGGGCTTGTGATCAAGCCTGGGTAGCCCCAGTCCCATCCCTGCAACCCATGTGGTGGAAAGAGAACTGACTCCTGCACATTGTCCTCTGACCTCCACATACATGCTGTGATGTATGCACATGTGTGTGCACATACATGCGTGCAACACACACACCCAAGTATGTTTTAAAATTATATTGTCTGAAACCATATTTAACTTTTGACACATGTTTTCTTTTCCTTTTTACATTATTATTTTAAAATATGTGTGTGTGTGTGTGTGTGTGTGAGTATGTGGGCATATGTGCATGAGTACAGGTGCCCACAGGGGACTTTGTAGAGCTGGAGTTACAGACAGCTGTGAGCAACCTGATACAGGGGCTGGGATTCCAACTCAGATCTTCTGGAAGAATAGTAAGTGCTCTTAAGGCATCAGCCACTTTTCCACCCCCTTGCTGTGTATATTCAATTCCTATATAAAACTTTTCCCCCAAATGCTTTGGTAGAAAAACACAATCTGTATAATATACTTGCTGAAAATCAACAAGAAGCAGGTATTGAAACTGCTCTGGATTCTAGCACTATTATATCAGTAACAGGCATTGAGTAAAACACAGTGAAATCAAGAAGGAAAAAGAGAAGTTAGAAGACATTTTTATATATATGCTCATTTTAATATAATGGATCTGTTTTCTGCAAAGGCTCATGGAAAGCGTCCATTTTTATGTGGTCCTACCTGCTACTGTTGCCATGGTTACATTTCCCTGTTGCAGGGCTGATGCTGGCACCACAATTCCCTGGGGGCTCAGAGTGCCGGTGATGGCGCTTTGAATCTGCTGAATGTCAGAACATACAGATTGTGGGAGTCATTAGAACATAGGAAAACCATATTAAAAACTTCAAAGGAAACAGTATCTTAATGTTGCAATAAGGAAGGGGAGGCCAGACACACAGAGCAGACTCAGTTGACAGGCTTTGGGAAGCAGGTGGCCCATATGGGACCTGGAGAGATGCAAATCCATCCACACTGGATAGGATATGATGGCCTTGCTGTTTAAGGCCAAGTGGTGAGCAGAAAGACTCTACTTTCAAACCAAAACTTTCTCCTTAGTCTTGGCTCAGGTAACAGTTTTCCAAAACTATACCCTTCAGGACGGAAGCAACACATGCAAAGCTGACACCATAGGCTTGGAAGCGCCAGAAGTCACTGGGGACAAGAAGGGGAAGTCCGCCCTCACAGTTAGTCAGAACTGGTATTTCAACTGCTGCAATGAGGCAAGAAAAGGAACAAACACACAGAGGTCAGAAAGGGAGCAGGGCTGTTCCTATTTGTACAGGACCCAGTGAAAGAAACAACAAACACTAGGGAATGGACCAAATAAACACCTTACTTAGGATGGAAAAATGAACTCACAAGGGGCATAGGATGTGAGAGGAAACATGAGCTGTTGGAAGGCTCTCTGACAGATGGGAAGAGGTTGAGGAGGTAGCAGACCTGTAAGCATGGCCAAAGCGTCTCATACACATGCACGGAACGCTAAAATGAAACCCACTGCTTTCTACAACTGACATCTGCTCACAGAAACACACAACTTTACATGCTTCATGTGGCTTTCTTATGAATGTTCCTGTGACACATTAAAAATTAAAAAATAACTGCCCCCCCTCCCCCCACCAAAAAAAAAAAAAAAAAAAAGAAAGAAAGAAAGAAAAAAGAAAAAGAAAGAAAAGCCAGAAGGTAACAGCACATACTTTTACTCCTAGCACTCAGGAGGCAGAGGCAGGCAGATCTCTGAGAGTTTGAGGCCAGCCTGGTCTTCAGAGCAAGTTCTAGGACAGCCAGGGCTGCAAAAAGAAACTCTATTTTGAACAGCCTCCTCTCCAAAAAATTAACTGCTTTTCTGAAGACTAGCAATGAACACAAAAACCAAAAAGTACACTCCAGAGGCCAGAGAGATGGCTCAGTAGTTAAAAGCGGTTCCCATGAACTACATGACAGCTCACAGCTCCAGCTCCAGGGAGTCTAAAACCTTCTGGCCTCCTCAGGCACCAGACAAGGCACACTTACATCGTGCAGGCCACACTCAGACATCTAAAACGAAGTAACTCTTTACAAACAAACACAATCCGTTTACAGTCATTCAAAGAAACACCTGTGTACAGAGATAATATCCCATTGTGTATGTTCTTCCAGCGGTCCTAGAACTCTGCATATAGACCAGACTAGCCTGACCTCAAACTCACAGTGATCTGTCTGCCTCTGCCTCCCAAGTGCTGGGCTTCAAGGTGTGTGCCACTATACCCAGTTACTTGTGTGTACTCCTCTCTCTCTCTCTCTCTCTCTCTCTCTCTCTCTCTCTCTCTCTCTCTCTCTCTCTCTCTCAAGATTTTTTTTTTTTTTTTTTTTTTTTTGGTTTTTCGAGACAGGGTTTCTCTGTGTAGCCTTGGCCATCCTGGACTCACTTTGTGGACCAGGCTGGCCTCGAACTCACAGCGATCCTCCTGCCTCTGCCTCCCGAGTGTCTCAAGATTTATTTATTTATTGTTATGTATACAGTGTTGTATCTGCATGTACACCTGCAGGCCAGAAGACGGCATCAGATCACATTATAGATGGTTGTGAGCCACCATATAGTTGCTGAGAATTGAACTCAGGACCTTTAGAAGAGCAGGCAGAGCTCTTAACCACTGAGCCATCTCTCCAGCCCTTGTGTGTACTTCTAAGAGCTCATGGATCACTGTGCTGATACAAAACACTGATGAAAAAGCACCAGGTGATATAAATACAAACAGAGACATTGCATGTTTCTGTAGTGAAGAGTCACACAGTGAAGATGTCATGTCCCTAAACTAATGTAGACCGTTAATGCACTGCTGCCAACACTCACGGTGAGCTCTGTTTTAGAGATCTAGACAGCATCATCGACAATTTATATGGGAAGTAAAGCACCCAGAAGAGAGCTAGAACAATTTTGAGAAATGGTGACGTGGGAGGGACCATCTCGTCACTGCTGAGACTTGCCTGGTAGCTGTAATAACCATGGTACAACACACAGATCAGCGGGACAGAACAACACACAGAGAAGCTCCTGAAACGTGCCCACTGGCTTTTAACAAAGTGGCAAAGAAAAGCAGTTCAATAGGGGAGCTTCCAACAACAGGTGGTGGAGCTGTCTAGCAGACAGCTAGAACTTTCAAAACTCAGAAATTTAAGGAAAACAAAAGTTAAAAAATGAGCAAAAGGGATGGGCGCAGTGACACACACCTATAATCCCAGCACTTGGGAAGGCAGAGGCAGGAGGATCTCTGTGAGTTCAAGGACAGCCTAGTCCCCAAAGGGAGCCCAGGACAGCCAAGGCTACACAGAGAAATCATGACTCCAAAAAAAGGGAAAAGACATAGGCAGCCTTTTCTAGTGAAAATGACACTCAGATGGCAGATCAGCACATGAAAATATCATTTGCTATCAGGGAAATACAAATAAAGTCCATGATGAAATGAGTGTTTCATGGGGAGAGGACTTCCTTCGGGGAGTTGGGTAAGTCTCAGAGATGAACAGGGTGGTGATGAGCACACAACAGCGAGGCTGCACTTAATACCACTGACCTACATCCCCTGAAATGGTTACAATGGGGAAAAAAAAAAGAGTTAAGAATTTTATGTCATCAAGGCAGCCAACAATTCTGTAGGAGCTGGAGGTCTCGGAAGTCAGTGCTGAGCGATCACTACTACGATGACCAAAAAGCCACCAGTGGCCCCCAAGGCAAGTACCTGGGACTGCACAGGAGAGTATGGGCTTCCAGGCTCCCCGCTGAGCAGGGTCTCGCTGTTCATCTTTGTCTTCAGACAAGCAATGTACCGACTACAGAAATCTTTACAGAGTTCATTAACCTTCTCCAATTCAAGAAGATGAATGCGCAGGACCTGGATTGCTTTCACCATCTAGAGGCAGAAAGAATAAAGGCTTTTTGCGTGGGAAGTAACGTGCTGTTATCACACATGCTGCTCTTAGTTATTCAGTGGGAACAACAGAGTGGGGCAGCAGGAACAATTACACAGACAGACAACGTGTCCCAGCACTCCAGGGCCTCTGGCTGCACCTGTGCCAGGCAGAGGACCAGGGTGCCTCCGTCAGCATGGCCATGCTGGGGGAGTGGCTCAGTGCTTTCAGATGACTGGATTCTACTCCACCTCAACATCTGCAGCTGCCCTACAGATGGTTCTCACAGTCCGCCCACCAGCTCTGCCTTCTCTAGGCCGCACTCTGTGTCCACTCTAAGAACTCTTTGCCTTGATCTAGATCCCCAAGTTCTTATTGAATTGCATCTCTTTTGTTTAATATGAAGTCACCAAGTGTTGAATATACTTGCTCTCTAGCAATGGGTCATGAATGCCAATGGTGGCATGTCACTGGCACCCCTTGCTGTGAACAGGGCCCTCAGCCACAGGCTCAAGTATGAAGTCACCTACATTCCTGATGCAGTGAGAGAACAGTCAGTAACAAAAGCTGCAAGCATGAGCTGCGAGGCCCTGCGCTTAGAGGAGGAGGTGCTAGCAGGGTGGGTAGGACACCTTCCCTCCACTGAGCTGGGCACGGCCCATCCGTGAAAGCTCTCGGGGGGCGGGGGCGCGGGCGGGGGGTGGGTAGAGATGGACCACACAAGGAGAAATCAAAGCAGCAGCTCTAAGACCAATACAACTATCCATGGTGATGAAGCTTCCAAATGACCCGCCAAAGGCCCAAGGCCTCCAGCCTACTCACAGACCCAGAGAACCACTGCTGCGGGGTTTCTAAGTTCATCTGAGTCTGGAGAGGCTGCAGCTGGAAGGGCAGGCAGTGTGCGTGCCCTGCAACATGATGCTGGCACTACTGGTGTCCTTCACTGGGCTGGACAGGACTGGTGTCAGCACTGGGAGCTGCATCACAGATGACAGCTCAAGCCTGCTTCTAAGGTTAGATCTGTACTAACAACACAAGTGGTGCAGACACCCCGCAGGTGAGTCTGCCCCAGGGAATCTTCAGGCACCTCAGGAGGAAGCAAAAATTAGACTGTTAAAGAGAAACTAGTGAGAAACCAGAAGACTAGGAGGATAAACTGCATGAGCAGCTTTAAATCATACACAAAAATAGAAAGAGAACACGGATGCACTCACTAAGTTGTCAGTTTCCGGATCTTCACAGAAGAAGGGCTTCCCGTCCTTCTCCTGCTTCCTCACAAAGTTCTCAATGTCCACATCGAAGCTGGCGGACGTTGTGCCCTCTGAGCCCTGTGTGGACTGCTCACACTTCTCAAACAACAATGCTAGTAACGGAAACAACGGGTGCCTGCGAGGAAAGAGAGCAAAGGTGTGCGCATCTCTTCAGGACCTGGGGTGTGTCTGTCTGTGTTTGTGTGTGTGTGTGTGTGTGTGCGCGCGCGCGCGCGCGCGCGCACCTTCCCTGCATCCCTCCTCTCTTAGACAGGGTCAGGCTGGCTTCTAACTCAGGCTCTCCTGCCTCAGCCTCCAGGCTGTGCATTGTCTGGCCTGTATGAATGAGTTTTAAGCAGCTTGTTATTTGTTTGTGTGTTCTTTTAAAATGTTATTCCATGTATGTGCACTATATATGTGCCTGGTATCCATGGAGTCAGAAGAGGACATCACATCTCCTGGATCCTCTGGAAGAAGAAGCCATGTTCTTTACCACTGAGCCATCTCTCTTAACCCATCTTTTATTTGTTTTTTAACTCATTTATTATGGCTACTCTGAGTGGAATTCTTTCATGAAACATTTTTTTACTGGTTAGTGTTAAGCTATATGAGAATAATTTTTCAAAACTCCTGATCTTTTTATTAATTTTTTTCTTGTTACTTGTTTGCTATTTGTTTTCTGACAGAGGTCTCACTACACAGTCCAGGCTGGCCTTGATTCATACTCCTTCTGCCCAGCCTCCCAAGGGCTGGGATTACAGCATGTACCACTATGCCTGGATATAAAATTTTAATGTGTCAACAATAAATGGGCCATGCATGGTATTTAGATTCTTACTTGTGTGTCCAGTCACCACGATAAACAGGACACAGAGCAGCTCCAGGACCCCTAAACTCTCTTCTTGTTCTCCCTTTGGTACACCATGCTGGACCTCCTACCCAGCAGGAGTCATCGCCGTCATCAAGCTTTCTCTTGGTGTGATGTAAAGTCTAAGCCTTCTGAGAAGGGCTTCCTTCCCTCAGCATAAGGCAGCTGGGATTCGTGTAAACAGTTGCCCACAGCCATATCCCTTCCTTTTAATGCTGAGTGGCAGACACTGTATGGGCCCACCACTGTTTGAGAAACATATAGGCTGTTTCTCATCTGACAATCATGAGTGAAGCTTCTAATAAACTGTGTACAGCTAAGTGTGCATCTACACGCTGTGCTTATAGTGCACTAATGGTCAAAAGGAGGAAGCCCAGGCTGTGTGATGCACGCCTTTGATGCCAGCACTCGGGAGGCAGAGGCCAGCAGATCTCCGTGAGTTCAAGGCCAGCTTGATTTACATAGTGAGTTCCAAAACAGGCCAGAACTACAAACAGAGATCTTGTCTCCAAAAAAAGGGTGAAGCAACCCAAAATCCCAGTGTCTGCTGATAGATAAATGTGGTACATACACAGTGGAATATTAATCAGCCTCAAAAAGGAAGGAGGTCCAGCACATTCTATTACAGGATCACACTTAAACATTTTATGTGAAAGAAGCCAGTCAAGGAAAGAAATCCAGGAGGTACTGTGTAACTGCAGTGAGTCTTCACCACAGGCCATGGCCTCCCTCAGGAGACACCTGCAGCTGAGCAAAATGACAATCTCTAGAGCTGCATAAGTGGAAGTCAGAGGACTACTTTGTGGGGTTCTCTCCACTCTCTGTGGGGTCCGGGAATCAAACTCAGGTCATCTGGTTTTACATAGCAAGTGCTTTGCTTGTTGACCCATCTCCAGGCCCTTTTCCTTACAGAGCCCAGACTGGCCTGGAACCGACTCTGTGTCCTCTATCCCCAGCGCTAAGATTCTAAATATGGCCGGGTGTGGTGGTGCACGCCTTTAATCCCAGCACTCGAGAGGCAGAGGCAGGCGGATCGCTGTGAGTTCGAGGCCAGCCTGGTCTACAAAGTGAGTCCAGGATGGCCAAGGCTACACAGAAAAACTCTGCTCGAAAAAAAAAAAAAAAACCAAAAAAAAAAAAAAAAAGAGAGAGATTCTAAATATGCACCACCAGGTCTGGCCTGAAGATTTTTCTGAAATGTAGATTTCAGATTTATATTATAAAATATAGATTTATATTATGAATGTAGGTTTATATTATAAAACCCTTTAAAAATTTTTTTTTATTAATTTATTTTTGTTACATCTCAATGTTTATCCCATCCCTTGTATTCTCCCATTCCTCCCTCCCTCCCATTTTCCCATTATTCCCCTCCCCTATGACTGTTCCTGAGGGGGATTACCTCCCCCTGTATATGCTCATAGGGTATCAAGTCTCTTCTTGGCAACCTGCTGTCCTTCCTCTGAGTGCCACCAGGTCTCCCCCTCCAGGGGACATGGTCAAATGTAAGGCACCAGAGTACGTGAGAAAGACATATCCCACTCTCCACTCCACTGTGGAGAATGTTCTGACCATTGGCTAGATCTGGGTAGGGGAAAACCCTTTCTTTTATTATTTGAAGTAACACTCATCTGAAAAGGTTCCCCCCATGGTACCGCCCAGATCAGTGTAGACCACAGCCCTGGGTTCCACATGACAAGTCTGTATTCTCCCTGGCTCTCTGAAAACCACATTCGCACACCAGGCAGTACCTATAAATGGCCTGCTTGTCAGCATCCATTGGGGTCTGAGACTCCATAGGAGGAGGGCTCACTCCTTCTGCATCTGGGTCAGAGCAGTTGGGATCTTGCTCTGTTTTTAATTCAGTGACCACCTGCATCTGTAAAAGGAGAAGTTTGGTTACAAAATACATACAAAGCCCTACTCACCCTGAAGTTGGAAGATTGTATAACTGCTGGTAACAGCAGAAAGAACACTAGTACAAAACTCCTTTGCATCTTGTATGTTCTAAGAGTAGACGGCATAAAAGCCAAATTTATTATGAACTGAGATGATTTTAAAGCCATCGCTATGTACTGCTGACAGAAACTGCACAGTGCAAGCTGACTCTTCTAGCCACACAGCTTACAATTGGTACACAGAAGAATCAAATGCAGCACTACAAACTCTGTGACAGGGTTCAAGTTCTCTCACACCGACCCTGCGCTGTTATGCAAATATGAACATGGGCTGGGTACAGCTCCTGTTCACAATCCTCCCTAGGCTCGACTGCAGCACACTCACATGTACACAATAATTATGTGAGTGTGTATGTGTGTTTGGTGTGTGTGTACATACACATAAATGCAGATGCCCATGGAGGCCAGAAGAAGGAATCAGATGCCCTGGAGCTGGAGTTGTAGGTGGTTGTGAACCATATAATGTGCATTCTAGGAACCAAACTCCAGCCCTCCGCAAGAACACCAGGAGCTCCTAACCAGGAAGCCATCTCTCCAACCCCAACACGCAATTTTAAATAAAGGGCAGTTTAGATAGAAAGTAAAGAACAGGTGTGTTTTCTAGGGTTGTAACATTTACATTGTGTTGAACAAGCTATGCATCTGCCACTCAAAAAAAATGTATTTAAGTCCTTAATGAAACGCTGATTATTCATCCCCTGAAACTTACTGCCATCCTGCCTCTGGCCATCCTGAGGGAGCGATAGCCAGGTGCCCCACCCCTCAGGATGCTTTCCAGCAGTCCAAAAGGACATCCGCTCTGTACAGACAGTACAGCTGTACAACTGGGACTGGAGAGACGGGTCCGTGCTTAAGAGCGCTGACTGCTCTTCTGAGGACCTGGATTCAATTCCTAGCAGCCACATAGCAGCAGCTCACTACTGTCTGTAACTCCTGTTCCGGAGGATCTGACACTCTCATACAGACATACATGCACTCAAAACACCAATGCACACAAAATAAAAATAATTATTAAAAAAGAAAAAAAGAGAGATAGTAACAACACAGAGAATCTGTTTTTCCCCCTTTCAAAAGCAAGGCAACTTGGGGCTAGAGTTAACAGCACTCACTGGCTACTCTTCCAGAGAACCTGGCTATGGTTCCCAGCACCTATAGGGTTCCTAATCACCTCTTAACTCTGGTTCTAGGGGATTTAACACCCCCTTCTGGCCTCTGAGGGCTCCTCCCCAAGTATGGAACACACAAACACAAAGGCTCACACACATGCACATAAACATATATTTTGGCAGGGGGCGGGGTTCGAGACAGGGTTTTTCTGTGTAGCCTTGGCTGTCCTGGAGTCCCTTTGTAGACTAGGCTGGCCTCGAAGTCACAGACATCCGCCTGCCTCTGCCTCCTGAGTGCTGGGATTAAAGGCATGTACCACCATGCCCAGCTAAACATATTCTTAAAAAATAATAAAGCAACTAGCCAGGCCCGGTGGCTCCCACCTTTAAAACTAGCACTCAGGGGGTCAGAGGCCAACAGATCACTGTGAGGTCAAGGCCAGGTCTACATAGTGAGCTCCAGGCAAAACAGGGATATATAGTGAGATGTGTCAGAGAAAAATTAAATAAATAAGCAACGAAAGCCTAGGCAAACACAAGCCTTTTAAAGGTGCTCTGACTGTGTTTGTAAAAAGCATTACGAGGTTTACTTCTGAGTCCTAAATGATTTTGAGAAGGAATAACCCATGTGTTCTACCTCAGGATGGTGTGACTGTCCACACAGGGCACATGCAATGTCCCTGAAGAGCATCAAGCCCTGCTGCAGGAGGCTGTCACTGCTCCTTCTGGTGTGGGGACAGGTAGAAGGCTAGCCTGAACAAAGTTTTATGTTTAATAAAGAAAATGATAAGAAGATAACAGATGTCAGATATTAACATTATATGAGGTTTATTAGACAAGCATGGGGAGAGAAGGAAAGGGGGAGGAGTACCCCAGAGGAGAGAGAGACAGAGATGGAGGAAGAGAGGGGAGAAAGAGGAAGAGTAAGCAGGGGTGTAGAGAAAGGAGGGTCTATCCTTCTATACAGCCTCGAGCAAGACCATGCCCCATGGCAGGTAGGCAGTGACGTCACAGGTAGGCAGACTGAAGCAGAATCCCAACACAAAGACCTAAAGGACAACACTGGAAGAACAACTGCAACAGCCAGAGGCCTCTGGGCAAAGAGATGTCTGAGTGTGTCACAAGGTGCTGGACGGCCAGGCGTCCATCAGGGAAGGCAGGCAGAGTCTGGGCAGCTTGAACCTTGCCCAATGCCCTTGGGGAGGCACTTTAGGGCTCAGGAAGGAGATTTGTTATTATATTTGCATATAAAAAGCAATCACCCAGAGTTGGGTGTGGTGGCACATACCACTGATTTCAGTACTCTGGAGGAGGCAGGGGATGGGGAAAGAAAAGGCTTGAGGCCAGCAACACTACAGGAGGCCCTGCCTCAGACAGTAACAAAAGAAGGGAGGAAGGACAGGAGGAAGGGAAGGGAGGAAAGAGGAGGTGGGCGTGGGGGGATGAAAAAGGCCTAAGGCAGACTCAAAATAGTAAAAACACAAAACAAAAATAGTTACCTGCAATTTCAGAGTGTGGTTGCTCATGCCTTTAATAACAGCACTCTCTGTTAGGAGGCAGAGGCAGGTGGATCTCTGTGAGTTCAAGGCCAGCCTGGTCTACAGGACACCCAGGGCTCTGTTAAACAGAGAAACCCTGTCTCAAAACAAACAAACATCTGCAACCAGACAGAAATGATACAAAACTAGTCATCAAGGAAAGGGTAAGCTGGGCCTGGTGGTGCATACAGGCAGAGGCAGAGGGACCGTTGTGAGTTCAAGGCCAGCCTGGTTTACAAAGGGAGTCCAAGACAGCCAAGGCTAACACAGAGAGACCCTGTCTCGAAAAAACAAGGGGGAAAAAAAAAAAAGGAAAAGGTGGCAGAATTTGCCTTAGCTCCCAGGCACCCGTGACAACCCTCCCTGGTCTGTATCAGACCCTTAGACTGGGGGAAGAGGGCAGGTGGCATTTCTTTTGTGGTGGACTGTAGTGCAACCCTGCCAACCTGCAACACAAAGGCAGAACTGAGAGCACCAGGAAGCACGCAGCAGGATCCCAGGGCTAAGGAGAGGAGCCAGTTCCTCAGCTGAGCACACACCACACCTATAAAGACACTGGACAGCCTCAGTGAGAGGAAGGACAATCAAGAAACTACCCTCATCATAAGCACACTCAAGGTCTATAGTCAAACTCCATTAAGGACATTACTAAGACAGTGTCATCCTATACTTATCACCGGGGAGATAAAACCATAGGATTCCCATTTGATTTTATTTTGATTTATTTATATTTTTAAATTATGTGTGTATATGTGGGGATATATAAAGTATAAGTACAGGTGCTCTTGAGGTCCAAAAGAGGACATTGGATACACTGGTGCTGGAGTTACAGGCAATTGTAAGCTGCCAGGGGTTCTGCAACTGAACTCAGATCCTCTGTAAGAGAAGGATACAATCTTAATGCTGTGCCACATCTCCAGACCCAGGATTCCTTACTTATAATCTCATACTCGGAAGGCTAAGGCAGGAGGGCCACAAGTTCAAGGCTAGCCTGGCCTACAGTAGCATGAGACCCTGTCTCACAAACCAAAATATACAGGCGAGCTAGATGGCTCAGTAGGTAAAGGTAAAAATTGCTTTTTATATGCAAATATAATAACAACTCTCCTTCCTGAGCCCTAAAGTGCCTCCCCAAGGGTGTTGGGCAACTTGCCAGATCAGACGCCTCAAAATAAGGTTGCTGAGCTAGAATGATGGCCTCTGACCTTCACACACTCACTGTGGTACATGTACATCTATATGCAAACAACAAACATTTAAAAACAAAAACAAAAACTGGCTAGAATGATAGCTCAGAGGTTAAGAGCATTGGCTGCTCTTCCAGAGGTCCTGAGTTCAATTCCCAGCAACCACATGGTGGCTCACAACCATCTATAATGTGATCTAATACCCTCTTCTGGTGTGCCTGTGTATATTCAGGCTGAACTCTGTATACATAATAAATCTTTAAAAAAAAAAAAAAAAAAAGGAAAAAACAAAACAAACAAACTAACAAACAAAAATAGAGCCAGGCACATGGTGCACACCTATGTCCCACCACTTAGAACACCAAGACAGGCAGACTGTTGAGTTTAAGGCTATGCAGGAAGACTTTGTCTCAAAACCAAAACCTCTAGAACACCCAGCTCAAGGGGCACAGCAGTGAAGTGTTTGCCAGCATGAGACCCTGAACTCAAGTCACTAGCACTACAAAAAGACAAACACCCACCTGGTTTCTCTTTTCTTTTTTCTTCCCAGTGCTGAGATCAACCCAGGTCTTCACAAATGCTAGGCAAGTGCCCAGTTTGTTTTGTTTTTGTTGTCATTTGTATTGTTTTTTGAGACAGAGTTTCTTTGTGTAACCCTGTCCTGGAACTCCCTCTGTAGACCTGGCTGGCCTTGAACTCAGAGATCCGTCCGCCTCTGGCTAGTGCTGGGATTTAAAGTATGCACCACCAGTGCCCAGCAAGTGCCCCATTTTTAATCCCCAGCACCACCTGCTTGAATGCATCCATGCATGCATGCACAATAAAATACCCTAAAAGTGGTTTGGTGGCTGGCAGGAAGTAGGGAGCTAGCATGAGCAATAGAGAGCTCTGAGCTCTGATATGTAATGGATGCCTAACACATTGAAAGTTGGATGTGCAAGCTCATGGAGACTGAGCAGTCACATAGAGTGCTGTCCACACTCAGTGTCCGGTTGCCTGGCAGCCATCAGGATGCAGGATAGGGGGCAGGCCCTTACTTGCTGTCCGTCTGGATAGCTGTCTATACTTAGCGTCTGTGTAGCCATCATGGTTGATGAGAGTTCACTTCAGACAGCAGATCATCTTGAGTCAGAAGCCAACGGTGTCTGGGGAAATAAGAGCAGAAGAGCACCGGTTAACACGTCCTCAACACTGTGCCTCTTATCCCATAGCATCACGTCATTTCTAAAAACTGTACTTTTACACAGAGAGGGACAATCCCTTCTTAACTCCAGGCCAAACCCTCCTTGGTAGCACTACGCTTGCTAAGTCACTCATCTTACTGTGCAGGGGCCCAACATGCTATTACACGGGCAACGCTCCTTTATCTCCACATACAAGATGGCTGGGCCCTGGGACAGCAGGAGCACAGGAGTCAGGTTAGGAAGGCCCAGCCTCCCTTGCGGGCATGGCACTGGGGGGCAGAATAGAAGACTAGTAGGAGAAACACCAGTGGCACCACAGGATAGGGTCATGAGGGGAAAAGGAGAGGTATGTAGGAGTTCCCAGGATGTGTGGGCAGAGCAGGCTTCCCCCAAGAAAGGGCCATCTAGGAAAGGCTTGACTACCTGCTCAGAGTAGGGAGGAAAAAATGGCTAGTGCAAAATGAAAATACTGTGCCCCACAGGCGCAGATGGCACTCTGACAAATCTCTGTGTGTGCAGCACTAATAAGTAAGCAATTGTCATTTGCTTAGTGATGACAGACACCTCAAAATAATGTTGCTGAGCTAGAATGACCAGGGACCTGAGAAGCATGGAAGGCAGAACGGGATACTCCAGTGTGGCAACTCGGGGTCAGTCCCAGCTGGCCTAGACCAGCAAGCTGGAGCTTGCGTAGATAGCCACTCCAAGACCAAGGGCAGGTACACCATTTGTTCTGCACTAGCAGAACCAACTACGGGTCCCCATAGGAAGCACAGTGGAACTCTAGACTGCAAAACACGAGCACATACAGCCGAGCAGGGCAAACCACGGGCAGGAACGAGCAGCATGTCTTGCGACAGTTCAAAGGGTGTCGACCCCACCAGCAGTGCAGTGGTAGCAACAGCTGGTCCACCTCCTGAGCTCGATGATGCCCACCTCATATCTGACAAGTCAGAATAATAGGGCCAAGGCCATGGAGCTGACCCAAGGTAAACCAGACTCATCTCAGCATCATTCTGAGGTCCCCAGGTACCAGAGCTTTTCACAGACCCAGGAGCTAGCATGTAGGGAAGGGTTAAACATAAGTTCACTAGATGTTATAGGGACAAATGGCTTGGGCATAGATACATAATGTCTGGAGTGATGAGGTACAGGAACCAGGTTGGGACAGAAGATGACTAGGGGGTAGAAGGCACCTTAGCGAGGAGGTCTGACAAGAGAAGTAGTAGCAGGCTACCTACCACCCCTGGGCTGAAGGAAGCCAGGAGCCAAGATGGCTGAACAGAGTGGAGAAGGAGAAGACAGTAGGGATGTGTCTGATCAGATGAGTCTGTGGCTACAGTGAGGACAGCAAGCCCACAGCAGGTGTGAGCAGTGGGAGACTCATGGTCTGACCACATGTGTGTATCAGACTGAATGACTGAGGGGCACAGAGTCAAGGTGGGGAGCTATAGGCACAAGAGTCAGAGGAGGTGAGCCAGGGACCTGCAGGTGGACTAAGGGAGCAGGGAAGGGTCCAAGCTTCCCACCTGAGCACCTGGAAGAACAGAGCCGCGGGTCCCGAGATGAGCAAACAGCTAAGAACAGCTCCGTGTCTTGGGAGGGAAACAAGGCAGGACATCTCAGGCTGCCGACGAGTCTTAGATACCTTCCCGGAAACTGAGCAGAGGAGCCTGGGCTGGAATCACTTGGTCATCGTCAGGGTGCAGTGGGTACACATGGAGATGAGCAGAATCCTCCACAAGGCACGTCCCACTCTAACACCCAGCACCTGAGCATGGACCAGATTTAGAAACAGAGTCTTACAGATGGGATGACAGTTGGGGTCTTGAGATGAAACACCTCTGGACCTAGGACGGAGCAACTGGTTATCTATATAAGAGGAGAGAGGAAGATCTGAGACACACAGAGGCTCATGATGGGAAGATGGGGGCACACACTGTGGTGACACACCTTTAAGCCCAGGAAGCCTAAGCATTGCTTGAGTCATCAGACACTGGAAGAGGCAAGGACAGACCCCTAGAGCCTTCAAAGTGAGTGCAGCCTTGTCTATACCTTGATCACGGATTTCTAGAACCATGAGAGAATCCATATCTGGGGGTGGTAGAGATTAAATCCAGGGCCTCACACAGGCTAGGTGAGCAGTCTACTGTTTAGTATACCCAGTTTGTGGTAATTTGGTATTGCAGTCCTAGTAAACAAATACACATATACACATGATGTAAAGCCAAGCGACTGAAGGAGCCCAAAAGAAAGGCAGAAGACACACTGTGCAAGGAGATGGCCTGGAGGTTGGAGGGTAAGAGGACACGGCAGGTCACGGGAAGCAGAACTGAACTGCTTACACTACGTAAAAGAGGAGGCCATGGTGGAGGAGAAGTAGCGATGTTAAGGACTTCCTCAGGATCAGGAAGAGGGGGACTGAGTCAGCAGCTGGTGAGCAGAAGGCCTGTGGTAGACAAAACAAGAACCATGGCCCCCAGCCTATCTCCAGGAGCCATGGCATCAGCACGCACATTGCTAAATCTGCTGTCTGGACTAGGAAGGGTAGGAAACACTTTGAAAGAAGCAGCATTACAGACAGTCACTCAGAAGGACTGAGTGCAATGAGGAAACAAGTTAAATACTGTTTCTTCTCTTTTCTTTTCTGGAGACAGGGTCTCACTATGTAGACCAGGTTATCCTAGAATGTACTGTGTAGGCCCAGTTGGCTTCAGACTCACAGTGATTCACCTGCCTCTATCTCCCAAGGGCAGGCATTAAAATCATGTGCCATTATGCCATTTCAAAGAGTTAAACCTTTAAAATGCTATTAAATCTGTGTGTTCCATCTCACCCAGGAGCCCATTCTTGGGACAGAGAACCACACACCTGCAACTTGCTCCAGAGCACTTCCTACTGTCCTGTGCTACGATTAAAAGTCTGGCTACCTTCCAAATCCTGACTGCTCTTCAGTTTTGCTTCCACTTGCCCTTCCACCCTCAAATCCAGCACCGCACAGTCCCCTCAAACTTCTATCTCCGCAGCCTCTACCTGACTACCAGAGGCCAAGGCTGGCCTTACTCCAAATCATTCTCTAGGCTCTTTAAAATGCAAACTGGTCATGTGACCGGCCTCATAAAGCTGTGTCTACCCACACCCATCCCCAGGCATCAGCCCACCTCCATCCTATCTCCAAGAGTAGACCCTCAAACCTTTCTCCCTTCTCCTGCAGCACTCTCCCACCACAGGTCCCACCCCTAGAAGCTCCACCTTCCACCTCCCATTCTGGGTGTCTGGCTAGCTAAGTGCACGCTTTAGCATCCACACCATCCTCCTCCTCGGTCTTGTCTAGGGATGGAGACGCCCACACAGAGCCTGGGAAATGATGATCTTCAACCATCAGTCAGCTGGAGGGTTAGGTCTCTGAAGGTCTGAGATGCTTAAGATAGATACAAAAGTATTTTTGAAAGATTTATTATTTTAGTGTAGGTATGTGTGCCTGTATGAGTTTATGTGTACCATGCAGAGGCCAGAGGACATCGGATCTCCAGGAATTGGAGTTCTAGGAGGTTGTAGCTGTCATTTGGTGGTGGATGCTGAGAACTGAACTTAGGTCCTCTGCAAGAGCAGCAAGTACTCTTAACTACTGAACAATCTCTCCAGCCTTATAAAAGTTACATAGCCCTGGCTGTCCTAGAACTCATTATGTAGCCAAGGCTAGACTGGAACTCACAGAGATCTGCCTGACTCTGCCTCCTGAGTGTAGAATTAAAGGCGTGCAATAGGCTGGGCGGTGGTGGCGCACGCCTTTAATCCCAGCACTGGGGAGGCAGAGGCAGGTGGATCGCTGTGAGTCCGAGGCCAGCCTGGTCTACAAAGTGAGTCCAGGACAGCCAAGTCTACACAGAGAAACCCTGTCTCGGAAAAAAAACAAAAAACAAAAAAACGGCACGCCAGTCTAGGAGTGACGGTGTCACAGTTGACGGCTGGTCCTGTGCTGCTTCCAGACAGCTTACACTGAACACTTTTCATGTAGTACAAGGCAAAGATGCCATCCTGCTAGGAGATAGTTTTCCACGAATATCTTCCAGTCTCACTGAGGCAACTTCCTAGGCAAATCTGGCTAAGAGATGATGGCCAATGAACACATCTGGGAAGCCAGGGGCAGTGTAAGAACCCAGAGATTTCTCTCCATGCCTGTTTTTCAGAACAGGGTACTGAGGAAGCTCCCAGAGCACAGCACATGTGCTTCTGCTTGTTCCCACTGACACATCACTAGTCTCACTCTCTCCCCTCAGTGGGTAGGCTGGGCCACGTCGGTACTTACACACGCTCCCCATCTCGTAGTCACGTAGCTCTTTTCCTAAGGCTACACCTCTCTTCTCTCAAGTCACCCTGGGGAACTGGAATATGGGAGAACAAAGTGACCAAGAGACCTATCTGCTATCTGAACCCATGCATACACACTCATACACACTACGGACTTTTCCACTACGGTAGGAACAGAGGGACTGTTTCATTGAAAAGCAGAAGTGAGGAAGCATCCTGAGCCAGATGCATGACCTCCACCCACACACCAGTTCAGCTCCATAATCTCAACTCTTCCAAGAATAGAATGGTCACTTCTTATAAACTCTTGGTCATAAAGCATGCCTGACAGGCCCTGCGGAAGTGTCTACAGAGAGCTCCCCGGAGCAAGCGAGTGATTGATAGACTGAAGGGCCTAACTTTGGGCTATGGTAGGTGAAGGCTGAATATGCTGGAGGTTGTTTAAGACCAGGGAGGTTCCAGAATGGAAAGTAGAATACAAGAGCTGCTGTGAGCCAGGCTTCCCAGTGACAGAGAATGCAGGTGGGTTCAAGGTTCTCTATAGTGCTGGGCAGATGGACTGTTAGTGTGAATTCAGGGTTTCATTGTTTTTGGTGGGGTTTTTGTTGTTGTTTTGTTTGTTTGTTTGTTTGTTTGTAGACAGGGTTTCTCTGTGTAGCCCTGGCTGTCCTGGAACTCACTTTGTAGACTGGACTGTCCTCAAACTCACAGAGATTGGCCTGCCTCTGCTCCTGAGTGCTGGGTTTAAAGGGGTGAGCCAACACACATACACACACACACGCACACGCGCACACGCACACACGCACACACACGCACCCCTCCTCCACTGAAAGGGACACAGTACCGCAAGCACAGAAATGAGCACTTAGCGGGAACGTAAGATGAGCCTAGAACTTGTGCTCAAAAACTTAAGGGGACTTAAGGGGGAGCTGCTCTAGGCTCTAGGCGAGCTGGAGTTGGAGTGAGGCTGTGACCACGCCTCCTAACTCTGGACAGGCTCCTACTCTACTGCAGCTGGCTCTGTGGGCTGCCTTTAACAGGAGACCCCAGGCACAAAGATGTGGCAGGACTTTTGGCCTCTGATACCTGAACAACTACAATATCTAATTAAATCCACCATCCTCAGGAGGTGTCTGGTGACTCTGGCCTGCCTTCAGCAAGAATCTTGTCACATCAGGCTGTTTCCTGATTTTTCCATCTACAGATTCCTGCCCCTGGGTTCTAAATTCCCACTCCCCTTGCTTCACTGAGAGGTGAGCCAGTCTCTCTCCCACTGCAAAGCCACCTGCCTAGCTTCTGTGCATGCTGAGATGTTCCCGAAGTAAATCTGCCTTACTGTTTTTAACAAAGCTACTGGGTAAGTTTTTCTTTAGTAATATAAATATTCAAAATATAGGGAAAGCTCTGAAAGCACAAAGAGTTCTAAGACAGAACTGCACTGGTTACCAGCTCATTTTATTACAAAAGAAGATCCTGTGCTCTGTCTCTTAGTTTTGTTTTGTTTTAATCCAGGCCCTGTGTATAGCATTGGATATCCTGGAACTCCCTCCATAGACCAGGCCAGATTGGCCTCAAACTCAGAAAAGCACCCATCTCTGCCTCCCAAGTGCTGAGATTAAAGACACCATTGCAAGCTGGGTGTGGTGGCACATGCCTTTAATTACAGCACCGGGGAGGCAGATGCAGGTGGATTGCCTTGAGTTTGAGGCCAGCCAGGTCTATCTACAAAGTGAGTCCAGGACAGCCAAGGCTACACAGAGAAACCCTGTCTCGAAAAACCAAAATAAATAAATAAATAAATAAATAAATAAATAAATATTCTCAGCTTCCAGAACTAAGAGCCAAATAAACTTTTATGATTTATAAATTTTCTGTTCTCAAGTGAGAATAGGCAGGGCCTTGTTGGTGGAGTGGTGCCTTGAAGCAGGTGCCTGGACATGCCTTTTAGTGGTAGCTAGCCTGACCCTCTCCTTTCTCTCTGATCACTGGTTGCCATGAGAAGGGAAATTATTCTTCTGCCACGACCTTCCATAATGTCTGTCTTTTTTTTTTTTTTTTTTTTTTAAATCTTTTTTTTTTTTTTTTTTTTTTTAAGATTTATTTATTTATTATGTATACAGTGCTCTGGCTGCATGTACACCTGCAGGCCAGAAGAGGGCATCAGATCACATTCTAGATGGTTGTGAGCCACCATGTGGTTGCTGGGAATTGAACTCAGGACCTCTGGAGGATCAGTCGGTGCCCTTAACCTCTGAGCCATCTCTCCAGCCCCATAATGTCTGTCTTGCTATTATCCTAAAAGCAATAGGCAGCCAAGCATGGGCTGAAGCTTCTGTTGAGTCTATAAGGCAAAATAAATGTTTCCCCTCTAAATTGTGTATGGTAGGGATCCTGCTGCAGTGATGAAAATCCTGACAGGCCAGGTGTAGTGGCGCATACCTTTAATCCCAGCACTCAGGAGGCAGAGGCAGGTGGATCTCTGTGAGTTCGAGGCCAGCCTGGTCTACAAAGAGTGTCCAGGACAGCCAAGGCTACACAGAGAAACAGTGTCTCGAAAAACCAGAAAAAAAGGAAAAACATCCTGACACAGATAACCCACAGATAATGGGTAGAGTGCTATGACCACCTGGTTCACAGCCTTTGGAACTTGTTTGTGGGAGGAGTTTGGGAAAGCCTGAAGAAGAGTTAGCTCTTGATTGCTTGAGGTAGAGCTAGTTGGATGGTTTCAGAGGGAGCCTGGAAGGCCAAAAGGCTGACAGGAATGTGGAAAGTAAACATTGTGTGCTTACAAGGTTTCTAACAGGAATGGGAATTCCATTGAGACTTGGACTACAAGCCACTTGTGTGCATTCTGGCAAAGAACTTGCTACATCTTGTCTATGGTGAATTATGTGGGGCTGAATTTAAAGCAGATGGTCTAATTAACCTTGTGGAAGAAATTCCTAGTCAGTCTGTGCTGTGCCTATTGGTGGGTACTTTTAGATATATTTACAGTGGAAATCGTGAGCAAAAAGCAGAAGAGAAAAATCTGGAAGGAAAAAACAACTTAGACACAAAAGGAGCTCACTGAGGACTACAGGCAAGAACACAACTGTAGAAATGACTACAGATATCAAAAAGAAGCCAAGTACTTTTCACCAGGGCAATAACAAACATGCTGTGAGGACACCTCAGACATTTGCCAGACCCCAGCCCCGCCCCCAGGACCCCATAAAGGTCTCCATTTACTTGACTTTCCCTTTGATGTCCTCCATATGAATCAAGCTTTGCAACTTTACAAATCCAAGATTTGCAGGGTCTTGCAGAGAGTCTTGGCTGTCAAAGGAAGGCCCAGGAGATCACATGGGGTGTGATATAGGGTTGGAGCCCCTGCAGGTAGACTTGAGTGATGTGTGAAACTGTGTGCATTAACTGACAGTAGAAGGGAGATCCTATGGTATGGGAGACAGTGTGATGTAGAATTTCTGTAGAGGGAAGGTACAAGAACTGAGTGGAGCCAGTTTAAGAATGAGGACATGAGCCGGGCGTGGTAGCACATGCCTTTAATCCCAGCACTTGGGAGGCAGAGGCAGGCGGATCGCTGTGAGTTCGAGGCCAGCCTGCTCTACAAAGTGAGTCCAGGATGGCCAAGGCTACACAGAGAAACCCTGTCTCGAAAAACAAAAAAACAAAACAAAACAAACAAACAACAACAATAAAAAAGAATTAGGACTACAAATAGCAACATTACAGATTACAGGTATGGTACACGCCTAAGCGCCTCTTGAACCGTCAACATGATGCTAAAACACCTGTTTAAGAGCTTCAGGGACTTTCTATTAGTCACGAGATGAAGACCATTATTCTGAGCATATCCAATGATGGCTGGGCCTTGGTTTCCCTTCCTTCCTGGCCCCATCCAGCCACTTCAGGTTTCTTGCAGGCTCCACAGTATCTTCTCCAAGCCTCTGAATGCGTAACTTCCACTCCTGTCTAGAATGGCTTCACTCCCACTCTCCTCTCCACAGCCATTATCTCACTGTACAAGCCAACCCTGACCTCTGACCAGCTGCTTGGAGTGAAGCATGCCTTCCTTCCAGTCCTTACCACAGTTGTAATAAAGTGCCTCTTCTGCTGAGTTGCTGATGAGCTTGCTCACTTCCCGATACAAACTTCTGTACAATCCGGAGAGGAACTTTAGCTGTTTCTATTCATCCCCGCATTTCCAGCCACAGCACCATGCTGGGTATATAATAGGGGCTCAATGATTTAGTTAAGTGATTCCTAAAGTCTGCACAACATAGGAATTACCTGCTGTATGAAAGCTGCGCAGTACTCACTCATCTGTGCCTGTACCTAGAAGGTCAGCTCAGACTATGCTGTCTGTGCTATCAAGCAGGTTGTGGTGTTCCTCTTTATTATTATTCTACATAGATGAATGCTTTGCCTGCGTGCATACCTGTGCACCATGTGTATGTATGATGCCTTCGGAACCCACAAGAGGGCACCAGAGCTGCCATGTGGGTGCTGGGAACAGAACCCAGGTGCTCTGGAAAAGCAGCCTGTGCCCTTAAACTCTGGGCCATCTCTGCAGCCCCAATGTGATGAGTCCTTACTTGTTACCTTAAATCAATCTCTCTCTCTCTCTCTCTCTCTCTCTCTCTCTCTCTCTCTCTCTCTCTCTCTCTCTGTGTGTGTGTGTGTGTGTGTGTGTGTGTGTGTGTGTGTGTGTGTAGCTTTGGCTGTCCTGAACTCACTTTGTAGACCAGGCTGGCCTCAAACTCAAGGCAATCCTCCTACCTCTACCTCCCCAGTGCTGGGATTAAAGGCAGCCTATGCCACCATATGTGGCTTTACTTTCTTCTTAATCAAATTTAACAAGCAGGAAATCAAGTTTTCCCTCTTTGGGTTAATTCTACTTTTATCGTAAGCTGAAACTTCAATCTGCTTACTTTCTTATTTTCTAGAAAATGCACCTGTGGAATTAGTTTCTCCTGAGCACTGTCTCTGCTTTGTCCTGAAGGTGAGGATGTATAAAGCAGTTATTCGTTTGTAAGTCACAAAATAGCTGGAGCACTCATTTATTCAAAGGCAGAAAACAGTTTTGGTTTTTGAAACCAGGTCTAACTGTGTAGCCTAAGTGTCTTGGTCTTAAAGCCACACATATCCTTTTGCCTCTGGCCACTGAGTGAAAAGATTTAAGGTGTGCCCCACCTCACCTTAGAAAGGAGGCATGCTTTACTCCAAAGTGAGTATCTCCTCTTTATTCCAAGATATATACAGAAGAGACCCAAAGTTCCTCTATAGAAATCTTTAGCTTCCCTTTTAAAAGTTCTAACTAGTCTGTGTTACTGTGGCTCAGATTCTCATTCATAAAATTAGTTGTTTAGGTTTCTGTTTTTGAGAATGGGTCTCATGGCTGAAGAGAACCTTGAGCCCCCATTCAGCCTATACTTTCTAGAGCAGGAATTACAGGCAGATGTTACCATACCTGGCCTCTCTTCCTCATTTTTCAGGAGAAGGGTCTGCTTTTGAGACAAGATTTCACTGTTTAGCTCAGGCTAGCTTTGGACCCAGCAATTCTCCTGCCTCTGTCTCTTAAATGCTGGAATTACACCACACCCTGCAGAGGAATCACTTTTCTGAAACTTGAGAGTTCTTTTTATCCTAACACAGGGCTAATTTTGTTGTGTTTATGTTGCAAAAACAATCTACATTTTGTTTATTAAGCACAAATTTCTGTCCATGTTTATTAGTTCATTTGTCATGTTGTTTAAACCCAGTTCTCAGATGGAGACAATTTTGGCACTCAGGGGACATCTGGCAGTACCCAGAGACATTTCTTAACATTGACGCATGTGGGATCCTGACAGGGTGATCTGGCACATGACCTGCCTGACAGTCTCACTCCTTTGAAACCACTTGGTCACCGGGCTGCTGGGAGTCACAAGGAGATGTCTCTCCCTCTCTCAGGGAGACCTGTGTCTGTCTGTGTACGTGTGTTAGTTTACTTGCTGTAATCAGTCTTGGTAAGGATAACACAAGGCATAAAGTTTATCATTAGTACTTGGTCCTGGGAGTGACACGCAGTGGCCCTCAGTACTTTTCTCCTTTATCTAGTACTGACACCAGGAGTTGTCTTGCCTGGCAGTTGCTCCTGGAAGGCTGAACTTTCCATCCCTTATTTCCCATATATTTGTCCGTCTTAGCTGACTTATATATTCAGATCCTTTGGCTAAATGTTACCTTTCTGCTTAATCTGGAGCCTTATGAGAGACTGAGCTCTTTCAAACTAATTATGGTTCTTATTTTGGGCTTATGTCACCTGGTTTTACGTTCCTTAATCCTCCTTTGTTAAAAGTTTTTCTGTTCAGTCATCCCATGTATGATGGTGGAGCACACCTTTAATCCCAGCACTTGGGAGGCAGAGGCAGGTAGATCACTGTGTGTCCCAGGCCAGCCTGGTCTACAAAGGACAGCCAAGGGTACACAGAAAAACCCTGTCTTAAAAAAACAAAACAGGGTGGTGGTGCATGCCTTTAACCCCAGCACTCAGGAGGCAGAGGAAGAAGAAGGCGGATCTCTGGGAGTTCGAGGCCAGCCTGGTCTACAAAGTGAGTCTAGGACAATCAAGGCTACACAGAGAAACCCTGTCTTGAGAAACAAAACACAAACAAAAAAGTCTGAACCAGGTTGGGCTCCACCACACACACAGAGTCATGAACCTCTAGAGTTGGTCATACAAATACAGACAACAGGGGCTGGAGAGATGGCTCAGGGGTTAAGAGCACTGGCTGCTCTCCCAGAGGTCCTGAGTTCAATTCCCAGCAACAACATGGTGGTTCACAACCACATATAATGTGATCTGGTGCCCTCTTCTGGCCTGCAGGGGTACAAGCAGGCAGAACATTGTATACATAAAAATAAATAAATAAATCTTAAAAACAACAAAAAAAAAAAAAAAAAAAAAGAAAAAGAAAAAAACAGACCACAACTGGATTCTGTAGTTTGCTAACTCCTGATCTAAATAAAGAAGAGTTAACCAAAGAGAAACCAATCTCTGAGACATGGTTTCTCTGTGTAGCCCTACCTGTCCTGGAATACTCAAATTCCTCTTAAACCACCTAAAGTGGTTACCAGCGCAGGTGGTGATTTGTCAAGCCACTGATAGGCATTAGCACCCCGTGTTCCTTTCCAGCTGCCACAACCAATACAGGACAGCTTCCTTAGCCCTACGTGCTAGCAAAGTGAGCCTGAACAACCCCAATCAGAAAAGCTGGGTATTCTAGGCAGGCCAGTTCTAGTGTCCCCAAAAAGCAAAGCCAGCATTAAGAGGGAAAAACATGACAACAGAAGGGTGAAGACAGCACTGCAGATTGCTGGCCTGTCTCTACATTTCCCTTCTATTAGTAATCCTCTGTAAGAACTGATGGTCCTTGTCCAGGCAAAGCTGCCTTTCAACACACCTGCAATGCCAGGACACCTTCTCTGGGAGCTTTTTGGGGAATTAACCACCTGGCACGAAGTCCAGGGAGTTTTGTTTAAGCCATCTCATGTGACTGGGGCTCATTCCCTAACACAGAGATATCAGTCACTAAGTAACTCAATGGAGGAAAACATCTGCCAAAAAAAAAAAATCATTTTAGTGTTTAAACAAAGCCTGCAAAGGTGCCATTTAAAACAACATCCAATAAAATCAGATATTAGGTCCTGTAAAACAAAATCTGTGCCAGGCACAGTAGTGTACTTGTAACACCCCACACAGAACGCTCAGCCCTTGGGAGGCTCAGGTACAATAGTTTGAGGCTAGCCTGGGCTACACAACAAATAAGCAAATAAATAATCTACAGAATCAAATTATAGACACAGCAAAATCCTAATAACTAAGATACTGTGTGTTAGTGTAAGGGTGTGTGTGCAACAGCATGAATGTATAGAGGTCAGGGAATAATCTGTGGACACAGCCCTTACCTTCTACTTCTTTGTTTGTTGCTGCCATTTGCCAGGCAAGCTGGCCCATGAGCTTCCAGGCACTCTCATCTCTCTGCCTTCCATCTCACAGGAGTGATGGGATGTGCTCTATCAGGCTTTATGTGGGTTCTGAGGATCTGAGCTTGGGGCAAGCAAGCACTTACCTGTTATCTCCTTGGCCCTAATGAAATTTTACAGGCTTTGGAATTTGTTTTGAGGCTGAGTTAGGCAGTCTATCATAGCTATTAAATTCATTATAAAAGCTTTAAGACTATATGACTATCACTGGCATCAATTAAACTGACACATAAAACCTGCCAATGTTCTTGTTATTAGACCAATGAAACTGTCCTGTGAGAGACAGACGGCGGTGGTAATATGTACTCAACATGTATCATGTCCCAGGTTCAATCTCTAGCACAAGGAAAGCAAAGGAAGAAAGAGGAAAATAGGGACCTTAACTTTTCCAAGCCAAGAACCTTTTCCCTAGGACAATCTTTCTGCCTTGGGCACTGCCAGTGCTGCTCAGGGACACTGATGGGCCACTGTAGAAAGAGGCGGGTTTCAACTAAAACTCAGGAGGAGATTCACCTGGTGGAATGCAAGACACAAAGAAGGAGAGCAAGTCTGAAGGACTGATCAAGCTCTCAAACTTTATTAGTCAGGCAGCAATATTTATAAGTCAGAAGGCAGGGAAGCTGCAGGCTTTTCTCAAAACACAGGGAATTCCAGGCAGGGTCATAATGTCCTGCTACACAGGGTATCTGGCTCCACACAGATGGATCTTTGTCTAGTCTAACTGCTAAACCATAACAGGGTTGCTCCATCTCTATCTGTCTTTAGTCTAACTGCCGACCCACAACAGGGTCAGCTAGTTTCTGGTGAAAGGCAAGCTCTGGGAAAAACAGAGACTTAAAGGTGCAGGCTCTGACAAGATGGCTGAACATTGGCCATATGGCCGATTGCCCCTAACATGTAACCCGAGCACCCAGGGAGGCAGAGGCAGGCCTACAAAGGGAGTCCGGGACAGCCAAGGATACATAGAGAACTCTGTCTCAAAAAAGCAAAAAACAAAAAAACAAAGCTAAATGCTCAAAGGCCCTGACAATCAGGCATAACCATAAGTTATTTTTTTAAAAAGTGACACAACATTTTTAATTAATTTCTTTATTGTATGTGTGTGTACAATGGCATAGCGAGGATGGAGGTTAAAGGGCAGCTTGCAGCAGTCAGGTCTCTTCCTTCACCATGTGAGATCTGGGCTTGAACTCAGACTGTCAGGCTTGGTAGCAAATGCCTTTCTTTACCTGCTGGGCCATCTCTCTGACCCAAGTTTACACTTTTAAATTTGAGAAAAAACATTTATGTTAACATGGATAAAATTATATAATAATGCCAGACACAAAAGTACTTTAACAACTTATACATAAAAAATATACACACAAACTAGATTCAAACGCAGGCAAAGAACTTAAAAAGGAAATTTCTCCAAAGAAAACAAAGAAATGTCAAATAAACCCATGAAAAGATGCTCAACATCATTAATCACTAGAGAAATGCAATTAAAACTATAAAATGTCATCTCACACACATGAGAACGACAATTACAACATAGAAAGCTGGTGCTAGGCAAGCAGCTCAGTGACACAGTGCTTGCCCACTGTTCACACAGCTCTGGACCCTTGCCACAAAACAACCAAACACTCACAAGCTAGGATGTTGAGAATCTGGAAAGCTGAAGCACTGCTGAAAACTAGGATAATGGTTCCTTAAGACACAACCAAGGTGGAAGGAGCAAAGTGTCCAACAATGGTGGATGAACAGAATGCAGGGCATACATAGGATGGAGCTCTATTGGGCTTAAAAATAAGTCACTGCAGCTGGGCGTGGTGGGGCCTGCCTGTGATCCCAGCACTCAGGGAGACAGAGGCAGGCGGAGCTCTGTGAATTCAAGGCCAGAAACTCTCTGGGGTGGGGGTGGGGGACAACAAAGGCCAAACGAAACCAACAACAAAAAAAGAAATGCTGGAGCCGGGCGTGGTGGCGCATGCCTTTAATCCCAGCACTCGGGAGGCAGAAGCAGGCGGATCGCTGTGAGTTCGAGGCCAGCCTGGTCTACAAAGTGAGTCCAGGACGGCCAAGGCTACACAGAGAAACCCTGTCTCGGGGGAAAAAAAAAAAAAAAAAAAAAAAAAAAAGAAATGCTGACATAAGCTAAAGTATGGATGAATTTTGTTAAGTGAAATGACCCAATCACAAAAAAGTAAGTTATTATTCCACTTAGATGGGATACCTAAAATTGGTACTTTCATACACATGGAAAGTAAAGTGTGGTTGCTGGAATGGGTGTTTAATGTTTAAAAAGGCAGCCCCCCCCCCATGCCTGAGGTCCGTGTGTGGATGGTGACTGTAGAGAGCTCAGGCCCACGGTAACAAAAGGGAAGGAGGTAAAACTGAGGACCAAGAGAATGAGAGGTGGCGCTGGGTGAGGAGCAGGTGACAGGGAGCCCACTGGGCTCCTGTAGTCTTATCCCACTGAGCACATGCATAGTGACCTAAGGAGGTGTTCCAAATAACTTACACAGGCCTTTAGGATGACAGGGTTAGGGCTACCCTGACACACAGAGCACTGGCAATCCATGCTAATCAGCTGACCCTCAAGAGGGAAGGGCCAAGATAATAAAATCATCTCATAAAGCAAGAGCTCTATCAGTGAGCTACATCCCCTACCTAATGGTTGTCAGGATTCTGCAGACGTTTTACCTCCCAGAAAACATGTGTGTAAGGAGCTGCTGCATGCTCACATCTAGGTTCCTGAAGTATGTCCCAACCACCACAGAGCATCAGAGAAACACAAGTTCTCAGCCACAGCTCAGCCACTACACTGACTGCCTTCTATGGAAATTTTCCAGAAACAATAGCTGAACAGCAGGAGCTGCAGCAGGGAGGACCTGGCCGGCACTGGCACCCGCCCCCCCCCCACCCCCCAAGTAATGTGACACTTAGGCCTGTGTCTGCTTTGCACCGAATGACTGTCCAGTGCAGACTTCGCTCATTCTATCAATCTACGTTTTCTATACACAGCATACTTCCACTTTAGACAAGATCTGCACAGAACTCAAGACACTGGGAGGCAGCATGGCTAGCTGGCTGTAAGACAGCCTAACCCATCAAAGCCCATGGCTACATCACTTACCCTTAACCACACCATGAGGCCACTCTCCTACACCAGGGCATCAAGTGCCCCTGACGGCTGCATTACTTGAATTCTTTGTCATCGCTGCCACCAAAGTCATGTCATGGGGGGGGAGGGGGGGCGGGGACAGCACATTCATTCACGTTCCTACCAAAGACAGCTGAATGTACATGAGTTTCTAATAAGGACCTTTTGAGCTAAGTATCTGAACCTGACAAAAATATCTGCAGAAGCTTCCAGGTGTGCCCCAGCTCTTCCCAGAGGAGGGTAATCACATCAGGAAATGAGCAGCACCAGTGTGAGGTATGCCCACAAAGCAATTGAGTTGTCACAGAAACCTACACACCCAAAGGACTTGGAGTGCTCTGCTCAGCCTGGTTGCACAGTGTGCTAATTTGGAGGCTCTGGTGGGATCTCTTTGGCCCAATCCTGTAAATTGTTTGTGTCAGACAGGATTCTCTGTGTAGCCCTGACTATCCTGGAGCTCACTCTACAGACTAGACTGGCCTCCAACTCAAGAGTTCCACCTGCCTCTGTCTTCTAAATGCTTGGGTTAGGGCTCGCACCACGAAAATACTCGCCTCCACCCACCCACCTCCACGTGTGCGCGCATGCGCACAGGTCGGACAATGCTTTTGACAGCTATTTCGATGCGGCTGGTCCTCTTTATGACCCTGGGAAAGTTACAGTTCCTAGATCCACACTTTGAGCTTTGGCAAATTCTTTCTCAACAGTTCTAGGAGAACTGTTTAGTCTAGACGGCATTTTAACAATGCCGCGCCAAAGTCAAGCTTGTAACTGAATGTTTCTACTCCTGTAATGACTTTGTTTCCACAACTCACCATTAGGGTTTTCCTAAAGTTAGGATGATACAAGACCACAGAAACGTAACTAAATGTGAACTGGAGGCCATGCAACCTGCTGCCATCTTAATAACCGAGACTGTGGGGGACCGCGCAATCTCTTCTTTACAGGCACGCTGCCTCTAAAACATAGGGAACTCTCTTAAGGAACCTCAACTCCTCGTGCCCTGGCGACAAATTTCTCCAGGAAAAACCCTGTCTAAGCCTCAACGCGCTATTGCAAAGGGATGCTTGGCACGCACAAGCCCCAGACTGAGCGGTTTGCCGACTCCTGTATTACACCACATGAGCAACAAAGTGCGCTAGCAACGTGTTCCCGCCTCAGTCAAATTCTTCCTTAGAGTGTTTAGAGAAAGCTCATTTTTTCTAGTGCCATGACAGGAGGCCCGCTTAGGGGGCAGGTTCTTCCATCTTTTAGTGGAAAGCACCCACATTTTAAAAACATAAAAACAAAAACAAAACCCAGCCACTTCTGGAAGAAGCTTCCGTGTCGAGACCGACACTTATGTCTCAGCTATCCAGAATCCCAGGTGTGTGCTCAAACTCGGCCCTCGCTCCCGGGTGGCGTGGGGAGGGGGGCTGGGGAGCGACCGCGCTGGCCGCGACGCTGGGAACCTGGAGTCTCAAACTCGGCTAGCTCCGGTCTCAGCTGCACCGCTTCCCTTCAAAGGAACACACGGGGCAGGCACAGCGGGCCAAGCGCTCCCTAAGAAACTATTCCCGGTGGGCAGTGGACACGCGCGACACGCTGTCAGCGTCCGCGGACTCCCGCGGGAAGCCCCACACCGACTCGGGCCGCCCCTCCAGGCCGCCGACCCCGCCGCCATCTTCCTGCCGCACCGCCCCCCGGCCCTCTGCTCGCCGCGCGCCCCCGGCGGCCCGCGCGCCCCCGCTACCCGCAAGCCGCGCTCCGTGAGCGACGGTTAGGCGCGCGCCTCGAGCGGGCCCAGCGCGGAGGCCCTGTCGCCTTCCAGAAATTTCCGCGCCCCCCTGAACCCACACTGGAAAACAAGCCCGGCGCGCACCCGCGCCGCGGCCGCAGCGCCCCCTCCCCCCATCAGCGTTCCCCTCCCCCGCCCCCCCAGCCCCCGCCCCGGGCGCGGGTCAAGTGCGGCCCCGGGCACCGCCCGCCGGTCCGACCTCCCGCCCGGCCCGCGGCGGAAGAGGCAGCGACGGAGGCGGCAGCAGCGGCGGCCTCGGCCGGTGTGATTGATAGGGACGGCGGCGGCGAGAGCGGCGGCGGCGGCGGCGGAGCGGTTGAGTGACAGCTTACCTGGGTGCCAATCTTCATCACACTGACAAGCGGCTGCAGCAATCGGGACCCGCAGTGCCGCGCCCGCGTCCAACCGTCACGCCGACGCTGGGCCACGCGACACAGCCTCGCTCAATGGGAGGAGGGCGACGCCGACGCGCGCCGCATCAATATTCACCGCGGGGGCGGGGCCTGCCTGTCCCGGGCCCCGCCCCCGCCCAGCGCGGCGGCGGGAATGGGGCGGGGCGGCGGCGGGCGGGGGCGAGGCAGGGGGCGGGGAGGGCCCCGGAGGGGCGGGGCAGAGGTCGGTCCCACCCCGCCGCGCGCCCTCAGCCTGGCCCCACCCAGAGGTCCAGCCCCAGCGCCAGTAGCAGCCTGCCCCGCCCCAGAGGCAGAGCTAAATATCTTATTGACTATGCAGCGAGGGCGTGGCCCAGAGCTCTATAGGACCACGCCTCCTCTGCTCCCTCCTCCGCAATGGGAAAGAGGTTTGGTTGAGCTAGGTGGAACCATTTGCAGCTCCAGCGGGGAGTACGGAATGTACCAATGAGGACCTGCGACTCTGGGCCTCCCGGCTCCAGCCCTTCTTCACCCTGTGCAAGTGCCTGGTAATCCAGGTTTTGGAGCTTGGGCTAGACGCGGGGAGATGGAGCTGCGGGGTATGGTGCACTTTTGAGGATTGGAGGACTGAACGCATGCGACCTGACCGAGTGCATGGGACCTGACCGCGAGGAGGTTGCGGACTGACATCTGGTTTCTCGGGACTCCCTTCTAGGGGACTCAAATGGACTCGAACTCCAGGCCAAAAAGGAAGACTGGACAGTGTTGTTCCTAGTGGGAGCTCAGCCTAACCAGATCATTTGCATTAGCGTACCCACGTGTCCCGTGGCTTCTCTGGAAGATGAAAAGATGGCGCGATGGAGGAGGCCCTTCAGTTTGTTTGGCTTGTCTAGGTTCACTCATTTTATGCAGTGGCCGTGTGTGTGTGTGTGTGTGTGTGTGTGTGTGTGTGTGTGTGTGTGTGTGTGTGTGTGTGTGTGTTTTCACTGCTTCGCATCCACGCACATCTTAAAGCGGTTCTGCTGATCCCACACTCCTCAGGAGGAACCTTGTACACCAGGACTGATGGCTGGAAGGGGCCTGAGGTGCACGCAGCTAGCACAGCTCAGAGGACTCCCTCCTGTGTCCTCAGGGCTCCACAGACACCGGGAAGTCAGAGCATCATGCTCTTTGTAGCTACAGTTCAGTTGACACAATCCATCTGGAAGGAGAGAACCAACTACCAAGGCATGTGTAGTATGCACACACATTTACACACAATAACAACAAAATAAAATTTGAAAAATAAAATGAGTTTGGGGGTTGGAGAGGTATCCCTCAGGTGATGAAATTTTTGTCTAGCCTTCACAAAGCCCTAGGATGGATCCCCAGCACAAATAAGCCAGGTGTACTGACCCATGCCTGTCATCCCAGCACTTAGGAGGCAGAGGCAGGTGAATCACTGAGAGTTCCAGGCCACCCTGATCTACAACGCGAGTCCAGTACAGTCAAGGCTATACAGAGAAACCCTGTCTCAAAAAGCCAAAACAAACAACACCAAAAACAAGTCAGCCAGGCATGGTAGCACATGCCATTACTGGGTAGCCTTTAATCCCAGCACTTGGGAGGCAGAGGCAGGCAGATTGGCTGTGAGTTCAAGGCTAGCCTGGTCTACAAAGCGAGTCAAGGCTACACAGAGAAACCTTGTCTCAAAAAACCAAAACAAAACAGAACAAAAGATTATTAAGAATTTCAAAGTAAAGCTAGGCATGGTAGCCCATGCCTTTAATCCCAGCACTCAGGAGGTGGGTGTCTGTGAGTTCAAGGTGAGCCTGGGTACAGGGCTGGTACACAGAGAAACCCTGTCTCAAAAAACCAAAAAAGAGAAAAAAAAAAAAAAAAAAAGGTGTGTGTGTGGGGTGAGGGGACTGGAGAGATGGCTCAGCCGTTAAGAGCACTGTCTGCTCTTGCAGAGGTCCTCAGTTCATTCCCAGTAACCACATGGTGGCTCATGACCATCTGTAATAGGATTTGATGCCCTCTTCTGTCATATATGCAAATAGAACACTCATATAAATAAAAGAATTCCAAGGGATCAACAAAATGAGGTATCTTGGTTTATGCTTTCCATTGCTGTGGTAAAACACTGACCAAAATAGCCTAGGAGAGGAAAGGGCTTATTTGGTTTATATTTCCACATTATGTGCTGTCATTGAGGAAAGTCAAGGCAGGAACTGAAGACAGAGACCACAAAGGAATGCTGCTTACTGACTTGCTCTCCATAGCTCCATTAGCCAGCTTTCTTATACAACCCAGGACTCTCTACAATCTGCCCAGACTTGGCACCACCCACAATAATCTGGGCCCTCCCACGTCAGTCAACAATTAAGAAAATGTCCCAAAGCCATGTCTACAGGCTAGTCTGATGAAGCAATTCCTCATCTCAAATGCTCACTTCCCAGGTGACTCTAGTTTGTCAAGTTGACAAGACCCAGTGCAGAAGGCAAAAGCCCTTATAAGCCAGGTCCAGCGCAGTGGCCATGGCTGGTGTCCACAGAAGTGGTGGACCCAGGTGTGTGGTCACCCCAAACCCAATGTAAGCTGCTATCCCAGAGTCCAGAGCCAGCTAAGCCCCCTTTTCATCAAACTGGCTTTAGAGTTCACGGATCTAGACTTCTCTGCCTGTTGTCTCAATCCTTCTCCATCATTCCCTTCCTCCTTCACACAAGGTCATTTGTGGGAAAAGGAAAAAGAAAAAGCTCTCCATGTGCTCGGCAAGTGTGACCATCCGCCAGGGGAGCGGACTCTCACAGCAGGGACTCTTGCATCTGTCACTTCCCTGTGAGGCCACACAGGACCTCATGCTAGTGCTGAGATCCAGGATGGCTTCTGAGAAAAGACTAGTGTACTGTTAACCCTCTTTACCATCACTTCTGTGTTTTTACAGTGCCTTTTTTTTTTTTTTTAAGATTTATTTATTTATTATGTATACAATGTTCTGACTGCTTATGTGCCTGCTGGCCAGAAGAGGGCACTAGATCTCATTGTAGATGCTTATGAGCTACTATATGGTTGCTGGGATTTGAACTCAGGACCTCTGGAAGAGCAGACAGTGCTCTTAACCTCTGAGCCATCTTTCCAGCCCAGTTACAGTGCCTTTTAAAGCTTCATCTTTAGGAGCTGGAGACATGGCTCCACGGTTAAAAGCATGCATAGCTCTTCCAGAGGACTGGGGTGTGGTTTTGACCACCGATGTTAGGTGGCAAACCACCTGTGACTCCAGCTCCTAGGATCTACATCCTCTCTGGCATTTGTAGGCACATACTCATAAAAATAAATTGTTTCTAAAAGCTTCATTGTTTTCCTGAGGACCATGTCTCAGGGTTCAGCATGAGAAGACACATACGGTAACTGTATGCAGAAATTGAAGAGTGAAATTCTTTCCCACTTTTCCAATGCTGGATGTGACTTGTAGCATTAAGGGAATGGTCATGGGACTTGAGTTTGCAACCTACTTTTCCCAGTCAGGAAACACCTGGGCATGACTTTACTTTAGCTTGCACATGCTTACTGTTGCTCTCCTAAAAATTTATTGTGTCTCTGTTTTTGTTTGTTTGTTTTTAAGATTTATTTATTTTTTATATGTGGCTTGGTATTTTGCCTGCATGTATGTCTGTGTGAGGGTGTCAGATCCCCTGGAACTTGAGTTACAGACAATTATGAGCTGCCATGTGGGTACTGGGAATCGAACTTGTGTCCTCTGGAAGAACAGCCAGTGCTCTTAATCTCTGAGCCTTCTCTCCAGCACCTGTGTCTCTGTTTTTTTATTCCAGCTGTCACTCATAGAAACGAGGATTGTAGTCCTCTGAGTGTAGGTGCTTGTGGTTTACAAATGTCTGCAGGTACAACAGAAGAAGGGAGGAAGCAGATAGCCACCTGCGCTGAGTGTGTTCCATGCAAAAACCACAGGAAGGGCAGAATTCATAAAGGCATGGGCTTGAGGGACTGAGTTCCATAGAGGGTTGTTTTTTGTTTTGTTTTGTTTTGTTTTTGTTTTTTGAGACAGGGTTTCTCTGTATAGCCTTGGCTGTCTTGAACTCACTTTGTAGACCAGGCTGGCCTCGAACTCCCAGAGATCTTACCTGCCTCTGCCTCCCGAGTGCTGAGATTAAAGGCATGTGCCACCACCGCCTGGCCAGGTAGAGATGGCATCCAAAAACCTTTTAATCCAGGAGACAGAGGCAAGCAGATCTGAGCTCAAGGCCAGCCCAGTATAAGCAAATTGCAGATAAAGAAAACCTTAGGAGCCAGGCACGGTGGTGCACTAATCCCAGCACTCAGGGAGGCAGAGGCAGGCGATCTCTGTGAGTTCGAGGCCAGCCTGGTCTACAAATGGAGTCCAGGACAGCCAAGGCTACACAGAGAAACCCTGTCTCAAAAAAAGAAAGAAAGAAAGAAAAGAAAAGCTTAGGTCCAAACAATGAAGGTAAAGTTTGTAGAAAGAAGCATCCATGTTTGAAAGTGATGTCGGGCTGGAGAGATGGCTCAGAGGTTAAGAGCACTGCCTGCTCTTCCAGAGGTCCTGAGTTCTATTCCCAGCAACCACATGGTGGCTCACAACCATCTATAATGTGATCTGGTGCCCCCTTCCCGTCTGCAGGTGTACATGCAAGCAGAACACTGTGTACATAATAAATAAATAAATAAGTCTTTAAAAAAAAAAAAGAAGTGATGTCTAATTGACTGCAAGAAAAGAAAGTGACAAATCAGAGAAGATTTGACAGAATAGGATATGCCAACTCTCACTAGAGGAGAGAGGAAAGGGAGCCACTTAAGGGCAAAACAGAGAGAGGGAAGGCAGTTTTACTAGAGCAGTAATAGAGAGACAGGGTGCAGAGATTGAGAGAGAACTTAGGTGAAGACCGAATGAGCCAGAGAATGAGAAGGAGCCAGCAGGTTAGAGCAGGTTGCTGGAGTTGGTTTGAGGCCAAGCAGAGGAGCCATTCAGGGGCTGAGAAGCCAGATGGAATAAATGACCCAGGAGAGGAGTTTGAGTTTGAGTTGAACGAGGCAGCCCAGAGCTCAATAAGAACAAGAAAAAAGTGAACTTATTAAGCAGTAAGTCTCAGAGGTTGAAGACATTCTAGGCCTACGTTAGATTGTAGAGAGACTAGAAGCTTGCAGGACTAGGCTTAGGTTAGCAGACAGAGGCAGTAATCCTCCGAGAGCCGGGCAAGTAAAAGTTCCTTTTACAGACAGAGCTTCCCCTCTGGCCCCCTCATGGGCTTAGGCTTGCAAGGGACCTCACAGAAAAAGGATATGGCCCCTGACCACCAGGCCTTCAGTGTGCATACTAGCCCAGTGTATGGAAGCAGTGTCAGTCGACTGGATGCAGCAAGTCCTGCTGTTCCGTGTAGGCTAGGGGAGGACTTTGGGTGTCCTTAAAGGATCTGGGGATCTGGAAGGAGGGTTACGATGAATGTGCAGAGCTTGGCATGGTGTAGGGTACCTATAATCCCAGCTGCTCAGGAAGCTGAGCTTGGAGGGTTGGGAATTCGGGGACAGCTTGAATGATTTAGCAAGACACCCTCACCCCCTCCCCACATCTCAGAATCAACCAGCTAGGCTTAGTGTTGCAGATCTGTAATCCTAGCACTTAGGGAGATGGAGGCAAGAGGGTCAGAGGTCAAGAACAGCCTTAGCTACATAGCAAGTTCCAGGCATGCCAGCTAGGCCTGTATGAGGCCCTGTCTCTGAAAAAGAGAGAAAGAAAGGAAGAAAGAAAGAAAGAAAGAAAGAAAGAAAGAAAGAAAGAAAGAAAAGAGCCAGGTGTGGTGGCACATACCTTTAATCCCAGCACTCAGGAGGCAGAGGCAGGAGGATCGCTATGAGTTCAAGGCCAGCCTGGTCTACAAAGTGAGTCCAGGACAGCCAGGACTGTTACACAGAGAAACACTGTCTCAAAAAAGCTATAAAAAGAAAAAAGAAAGAAAGAAAGAAAAAAGAAAAACAAGGCCAAAAACCAAATCAACCATTATAATTGACTGTGTAGATTCCATTGGAATTATTTTTCTGTTTTACTTTCATCTTTGTGTATTTGTGTGTGTGTGTGTGTGTGTGTGTGTGTGTGTGTGTGTGTGTGTAGTGTCTGAGTTTGTGTGCACATGGGTAGATGTGTAGACCAGGGGCCAACATTGGGTGTCTTCCTCAGTCACTGTCCACGTTAGATTTTTAGCCAAAGTCTCTCACTGAACCTATAGCTACCTGCCAGTTGGGAGATCCTCCTGACTCTACCTCCACAGCTGTGGGATTATAGGTGTGTAAAGCCTCTGGGACTTTTCACATACATGGTGAGGCTCCAAATCAGGTCCTCACATTGTGTTGCTGGCACTTTACTCTCTCTGTAGGCCCTAAAGTGTTTTTCTTATTCCAAGTCTCTTTATACCAGCTATACAAAGTAGCCCTGGGACACCAAGGCTGACCTTCTCAACTCTGCCTCCATCCTCAAGGCACTGTGGGAGAGTCTTCTCCCATACCATAGCTTCTCTCAATGCTTCTTTCCCTCCCTCCTCCCCCGAGACAGGGTTTCTCTGTGTAGCCTTGGCTGTCCTGGACTCACTTTGTAGATCAGGCTAGCCTCAAACTCAGAGATCCACCTGCCTCTGACTCTCAAGTTTTGGGATTAAAGGCATGCACCACCACCACCACCCAGCTCTCTTAGGGTTTCTAATAGCAGTAGTAGTTCTCTGGTCCCCAGATGCATCACCCTGTCCTCCCTTTATTTGCACACTTCCTGTATGTGTTCAGTGTCCAGGCTCCTCTTCCTCTTCTGCAAGGACACGGGTCAGACTGGATCAGTGCCCACCTGGGCATCTCATTTTAACTTGATGATGGGCACTCTTGAGACTTACGCTGGCCTTGCCTTCCTTGCCCCTAAGAGGCATTTACCTAGGACTTTAGTACAGAGCCTGGATCTTTGTGAGTGTTGGGGAAGCTTTGGGAATGAATGCATTGTTGAACACAGCCGACCACTACCTGTGCTGGCCCTACAGCTAAAAAATGGCATCAGAGAACACCTGAGACCCATAGAAGAGATCCCTCTCTCTGCTCACCTGCCCTCAAGTCTCCCCCAGTGTAAAGCATGGATAAATGCACCGACCACCTTATGACTGTCCTGTGCTCATGGAAGCCTCTTCCACAGAGGGCCATGTCACTCCAGATGGTCTGAATCTGTGTCCCTGGACACTGTCTTCAGATCTGACTCAAAGTGAACTGTCTCTTTATTCCTTTTAGGATGAAACGGTACACTCATCCTGTTAGGGCACCTGTGTGGTTTCCTGGGTAACAAGCACTGGAAAGTGTTTCTCGTTGTCTTAGTTAGGGTTTATTATTGTGATGAAACTTTGTGAGCAAAGCAACCAGGGGAGGAAAAGGGTGTATCTGGCTTATGCTTCTACATCTCTCTTCATCACTGAAGGAGGTCAGGACAGGAGCAAGCTGGCAGGAGCTGATGCAGAAGCCATGGAGGAGTGTTGCTTACTGCCTTGCTCAGCCTGCTTTTCTTTTTTCTTTTAAAAGATTTATTTATTATGTATACAGTGTTCTGCCTGCATGTACACCTGTAGGCCAGAAGAGGGCATCAGATCACATTACAGATGGTTGTGAACCACCATATGGTTGCTGGGAATTGAACTCAGGACCTTTGGAAGAACAGGCGGCACTCTTCACCACCGAGCCATCTCTCCAGCCCCTCAGCCTGCTTTTCTATAGCACCCAGGGCAACCAGCCCAGGGATAGCACCACCCACAGTGGGCTGGTCCCTCCTTATCAATCACTAATTAAGAAAGTACCCTATAGGCTTGTCTACAGCCTAGTCTTGTGGGGACATTTTCTCAGTTGAGGTTCCTGCCTCCCCAGTGACTTTAGCTCATGTCAGGCTGATTTAAAACTAGCCAACATATTTGTTCTGGGACTTGCTCTCTGGTCCTGGACTTGCTGGGAGATGGGAAGTTTTTTTGGTGGGGGGCTGGGTGTAGATACATGGTTTCTCTTCTTTGTGTATCCTTGGCTGTCCTAGAACTCAGTCTGTAGACCACGCTGGTCTTGAACTCACAGAGATCTGCCTGCCTCAGCATCCCAAGTGGTGAGATTAAAGGCATGTGCCACTACCACCGGACTGCATCTTTTGTCTTTTTTTTTTTTTTTTTAAAGATTTATTTATTTATTTATTTTTATGTATGCATTACTCTGGCTGTACATACACCTGCAGTCCAGAAGGGGAACCACATCATATTATAGATGGTTGTGAGCCACCATGCGGTTGCTGGGAATTGAACTCAGGACCTCTGGAGGAGCAAAAGGATGCTCCCAACCTCTGAGCTATCTCTCCAGCCCCGCATCTTTTGTCTTAATGAGACAACTCTTAGCATCTCCTAAATGTGGGGAGACCATGAAAAGGACAAGCTCTAATTAGGATCCTGGAGCTTTTGGGCACTGTTCCTCTGAGGAGAGTGTGATGGTTTGAGTGAGATGTCCCTTGGAGTCTCAGGCATTTGAACACTTGGTCCCCAGTAGGTGGTTCAGTTTGTGGAGGTTGAGAGGATGTGGTCTTAGCCAGGCGAGCACAGTAAGCACACCTTTAATTCCAGCACACCCCTGGAGGCAGAGGCAAGTAGTTCAAGGTCTACAAAGGAAGTTCAGGACAGCCAAGGCTACACAGAGAGACCCTGTCTCTGCGGGGGTCGGGGGGTAGGGGGAGCCTTGCTGGAGGAAGCACATCACTGAGTCCAGGGTGAAGGCGGTGTTTGAAATAAAAAAAAAAACCTCATGTGGACCCCACCGAACCCCTTCTGGACTTTGTGCTTGTGGTTCGAGATGTGAGCTCTCAGCTTCCTGCTGTGGCCACCCCTCCTGCTGCTTGCTGCCATGCCCTTCCCACTAGGGTTGGTGGACACTTAGGCCTCTGGAACTTTAATCCTAAATAACTTCCCTCTTCTATAAGCTGCCTTGCTTGTGGTGTTTTGTCAGAGCAACAGAAAAGTACCAAACAGAGGACCTGTGGGATTCAGAGAACTTCTGGTGTGGGAGCTGTGGAAGGTGGTGCCAGCCAAAGGCCTGACAGCCCTTGTGCCCTTCCTATTCCTTCCATTGTAACCTCCTTAACCTGCTTAAACACTATAGCCCCTCCCTTGAGACCTAGTTTAGTTCCTTTTTTTTTTTTTTTTTTTTTTTTCCCCATAAAGTAAGCTTAAATTCAGGTTGTCAGACTCTACCTGCTTGGGAGCTTGAATAACCTTTTACTTACAATTCAATATTTATTGAACATTCTGCTTATATTAAGATTTATGACCCAGCATGGTGGTGCACGCCTTTAATCCCAGCACTTGGGAGGCAGAGGCAGGCTGTGAGTTCAAGACCAGCCTGGTCTACAAGAGCAGGTCTAGGACAGCCAAGGCTGTTACACAGAGAGACCCTGTGTTGAAAAACCTAAAAAAAAAAAAAAAAAAATTATGTTCTACTTAAACAAAACCACAATACCTAGCAATGCTCCCTTCACCCAGAACAGTGGAGAACTGAAAAGTCCCCTAGCCTGTATCCCAGCCAATCAGCTTAAAATCCTTTGTCTAGCTACCTGGACGTTGTGCTCAGAACAAAATAGATTCTTGCTGTGTTTAGCTAATCAAAATGATGTCTTGCTGCCCTCCCCCTTGCTTCCCACCTGCTTACCTGGTTGTTACCTAGTTATAGTTTTTCTTATAAAAGCCTGCCTTAGAAGCAGAGCAAGTATGGCTTCCAAATCCACTGTGTCCCTGGCCATGGTCAGTCTTGGGTATGGCATCCTAATAAACCATCAATATCTCACTGAGACTGAGACTGGTGCTTGGGTGGCTTGTGTGGTGATTATTTTTATTTATTTATTTATTTATTTATTTGTATATTGGGGGTTTTTTTTGAGACAGAGGTTCTCTGTGTAGCCTTGGCTGACATGGACTTGCTTTGTAGACCAGGCTGGCCTCGAACTCACAGACTGCCTCTGCCTCCTGAGTGCTGGGATTAAAGGCGTGTGCCACCACTGTCCAGCCAGGCAATTCTTGTATTGTAACACTCTGAACCTCTGCCACCTCCTCAGTCCCAAGTTGTCCCCCTTAAAACAAAAGGATAAATGTAAGAAAAATGTCTTTCTGAGCTCTGTGACCAATTCTAGCAAATGACAAAATATACTCAGAGGGATTCAAATTCAAGGTATACAAACCTCCGGTTTATAGTGAAGCTATAAACATCATGGTAGCAGCCAGGATCTGAATCTATTGACTGAAGTGGGGTCCATGCTGTGGGGATCGAGTCTTGGCCTGTGGGATCTGATGTTCCAGGTGGAGCCAGGATTGAGTGAAACTCCCACCTGGGCATCGATGTGAGGAGAGAAAGCCACGAGGCTAAGACCTCAGTCTGGTTGTTTGGCTCTATTGTGCTCCCCTGCCACACACAGTTCAACCCACATAGTTGGGAAAGTTGGGCCCGGTGCATGACAGAATTCCAATCTGGAAAAAGCTGTCTAGGAAGTACCAGGTCCTTGCTGTGTGAGGATTCTCTTAGCTGTCCATTCTCCCACCTCCCCCATACCATTCGTGTCCATGCGGTAGCTCAGACCAGGGCACCAGAGTGACACGGTGTACCATGGCAAGTCTCAGCTGTGGTTTGGAGAACGGTCCTCGGAAGGCTGTGTGTGGAAGGCGCGGCCACCAGCCTAGGGTATTACTGGGAGATGATAGGGCCGGTAATAGGTAGAACCTAGGAGGAGGCAGTTAGCTCACTGGAGGCCTGCCCTTCATGAGTGCATTGGAAGCTCAGTCCTGTCTCTCCTGCTCCCTGGACGCTGTGTAAGGAGCTTCTTCCAGCACAGGCTCTTACCTCCCCCGCCCAGCCCCCCTCCCCCCCCACCCGCTCACCACCCACCATCCACCTCCAAGCAGGATATCTTTATGTTATCTTGGCTGTCCTGGACTCCCTTTATAGACCAGGCTGGCCTTGAACTCGTAGCGATCTGCCTGCCTATGCCTCCGAGCACTGGGATTAAAAGTGTGCACCACCAGGCCAGGCAGGCTCTTACTTTAATGTGTTGCATCATCACAGGCCCAGTGCAACAAGGCCGACAGACCATGAATCAGAACCTCTAAAACTATTTATCTTTTTTTTCTTTTTCCCCCTGAGACACGGTTTCTCTGTGTGTAGCCTTTGGCTGTTCTGGACTCTCTTTGTAGAACAGGCTGGCCTCAAACCCACAGCAATCCACCTCCCTCTGCCTCCTGAGTGCTGGGATTAAAGGCGCGTGCCACCACACCTGGCCCTTCCTGCTTCTTAAACTGATAAGCATGGGGATCTTGCAATAGTAATAACTGACCAGTGCATAGACTTAAAACCTGCTCATCTGTAAAATGTTCGCTGAGGGTCCACGATGGAGGTGCCATGTTTGTGTTGGGACTCAGCTGCTGGCAAGGCATGGTCCCTTAAAGTGTAAGCAGTGAGACAGAGCTACAAGGTTCTGGTTTGCGTGGGTCCTGGTTTTACACTGACAGCTTGAAGCTTTGGGTGATTTCCAATGCCTTTGTCTCACCGCCTACCCAGAAGAGCTGTGCTCACGGCATAGCAGCAGACAGCCCTAGGGTCATGCAGGACCTTTAGATGCAGGGCCAGACGCTGGCTTCTGATATCCACGGTGTTCACTGTGCAGTTACACTGTGGGTTAAACAGACCCAGTCTCCTAGGCCCCAAGTGGCCATGCCACACTGTGCCTGTGGCCACCCTGCTCTCTTGCAAGCAGCAGCAGCTTGTGTAGCCAGCTGTAGCTTCGGTTTCTCTCCAGGGTCGGCCAGTTTCCAAGTCAGAGCCACAGACTCAAGGGATGCCGACATCCTGTCAAGTGTTACTCTGTCCTGCCTGAGTCAGAGTCTTGCTCTGTGGCCCAGGCTAGCCTTCAGCTTGGCAAGTCGTTCTGCTTCGGCCTTCCAGATGTTGGAATTACAGTGGTAACCCTCCAGGCCCAGCAACTGTAAAATTTTGTTTTGATTGAAATTAGGCAATTAAGCACAAAAGTTTTCATGCAGGTGCAGGTTCTTCTGCATCCTGCCTGCCCACTGTCGGGCTGGGTCAGGTCAGCTTGGCTGTGCCCGGCTCGGTCTGACAAAGGAGCCAATATGTTGAGTCAAGGTTCCCTTTGTTGTTTGCGATGTAGATTAATCCATTTTTAAACATGTCTCAAAGCCCTCTGGCTTTTTAAAAGACTCTCCCATGATGTAGCAAGAGTCCCTTCCTTTTGAAGGCTGAAGGCTGTCCCATCATGTGGGTGGATGCCAATGTGTTAGTCCATCCATCAGCCTTGAGGCGTTTGGGTTGCTTCCAAATTTTTGATATTGCGAATAGGGCTTTTCTGAACACGGATATGCTGGCTCATATTTTAAGTTTCTCTCTCTCTCTCCTCTCTCTCTCTCTCTCATTTTTGTTTTAGTTTTTTAAAGATTTCTTTCTTTATTATTATGTATACAGTGCTCTGCCCTTATATATACCTGCAGGCCAGAAGAGGGAACCAGATCTCATTATAGATGGTTATGAGCCACCATGTGGTTTCTGGGAATTGAACTCAGGACCTTTGGAAGAGCAGTCATTGCTCCTTACCTCTGAGCCATCTCTCCAGCCCTGTTTTTTGTTGTTGTTGTTGTTGTTTTGTTTGTTTGTTTGTTTTGTTTGTTTGTTTGTTTTTTGAGATGGGGGTTTGTCTGTGTAGACCAGGCTGGTCTCAAACTCACAGAGATCGGCCTGCCTCTACCTCCCAGAGTGTTGGGATTACTGGCATGTGCCACTGTTCCTGGCCATTTTAAGTCTTTTTAAAACAAAGATCTTGTTTTGCCTTGTGTATATGTATTGATGGGTTTGTGCAAATGGGTGCAGTGATCCAAGGAAGTTCTCCCTGGAGCCGGGCTGCTTGAGGCCGTGAATACTTGATATAAGTGTCAGGAACCAAATTCCAGTCCTGTGGAAGTGTAGTATACCCTAGGGCTAGCCCATGTTTGGTTGGTTGGTTGCCTTTTCAGACAGGGTCTCTCTGTATAGCCCTGGCTATCCTGGAACTTGCTTTGTAGACCAGGCTGGCCTCAAACACAGAGATCCACCTGCCTCTTGTCTCCGGAGTGCTGGGATTAAAGGCACATGCCACTATGCCCAGCTATGTTTAGTTGTCTTTTAAACAAGGTCTCGTGTATCCCAGGCTGGCCTTGAACTTATCGCATAGCTGAGGTTGGCTCTGCAGCCAGCTCCAGCACATGAGGATGACAGCTGTGTGTCACCACACTGTTTCATAAACCCGTGTTTAATCTCTGGAGCAGCCACTATTCTGTTTTCCACAGCAGCTGTTGCGCTTTTCTGTCCCCACCAACTGCACACAGGGCTTTAGCTTTCTCATATCCTCCCCAGAATCTCTATCTATCTGTCTGTCTGTCTCTGTCTCTTTCTCTCTCTCGGTATGACCCTGCTGATGGGTATGTAATAGTGTCACTGATTTCTAAAATCCCTTTCATTCCCATTGGCTGCCCCAACTCGCCCTGTCCCCATGTCACCTCCTGACATTTGTTAGAAGCCTGGCTGATGCTGTGGAATTTCCTAAACATAAAGAGCTAAGAAGACTAAACGCCCCAGAGGTATTAGGACAGGATCATTTGTTTACACTACCGAACACTCCCTGCTGGAGCCGAGCTGCCCCTCTCCCCAGCTAGCTGGCTGCCTGCTTATGCAAGCACTACAGCTCCCAAAATTGAAACAAAACGGAAAAACAAAACACAAAAAGAAAACTAAAGGAAAAACTGTTCTTGAATACTTTTATTAATTTTATCAAATTACTTAAACCTAGTCCACGTGTGATAGTCAAAACATTTTAGATAATATTTCCCCAAAGAACAGAGGAGGGGTGACATTGTTTAATTTTTTTTTTTTTCAAATCCCTTCAACATCTGGCTTAATCAAAGACAGCCAGATTGTCCCTAGCTGCTTCTGCATCCATTTATAAGTCTGGCTGATGTGCATGAAGAAATGAGGTCCTGTAGACGACGAGTCTGCTACAGGGATGCAGGGGAGGATGTAGGTGGCCTTTGCAGATAAAAATGATGCTCTGCCGGACTCCGTGTGGCTGTTTCTGACAGGGCTGGGCCATTGGCAGTAGACTTAGAGACAGTCAGGGGTGCCACATGGATGAACTAAAAGCCACTGCTGCATGGGGCTTGTCTGACAGCATCCTCAATGTGGTATTTTGCGTTGGGGCTATTTGGAAAATGCCTTGTGCAGACACACCAATTGTTGGCTATTCACTACGTTAAACAACACCCTGGTTGTTAGTGTGTCTGCCTCCCTTGTAAGAGTTGGCACCAGCCGGGCATGGTGGCTCACGCCTTTAATCCCAGCACCCGGGAAGCAGAGGCAGGCAGATCACTGTGAGTTCGAGGCCAGCCTGGTCTATAAAGTGAGTCCAGGACAGCCAAGATAACATAGAGAAACCTTGTGTCAAAAAACCAAACCAAACCAAATCAAGCTAAACTAAAACAAAGGAGACTTGGCACCAGAGAGCAGTCAAGTTCATGTCACAGATATAAGTTCTCCAAGATTTTTTTTGCTTGGAATTTCAGATTTTCTCTCTCACGACCAAAGGGCGAGTCCTATGTGTAGTTGAAGTCACAGATCCACTATGTCTTCAGTCTTGCCTTGAACTTCCAGGCCCAAGTAGTCCTTACTGCATCAGCCTCCTGAAAAGCTGGGACCCCAAGTGTGTACACTAGGCCTGGTATTGTGCTTATTTTAAAGAAACCATCTGCCCAGGGCTCTCAGTAGCAAGCGTTTGCTGCACACGCATAAGAGTCTAAGTTTGAATCCCCAGGCTGAGTGTATAAAACCAAATGCCTATGACTCCAACACTGCGTGTGTGTGTGTGGGGTGTGTGGGGGAGGGGCGTTACAGGTAGATCTGGAGGTCTGTCCGGTCAGCCAGCCTGGCCAAAATGGGAGTTCCAGCTTAAGTGAGAGACATTGTCTCAACAAAGAAGCAAAAACAAAATGGAAAGTAAAAGAGGAAAACACCCAAGGTCAACCTCTGGCCTCTCTAGACATCTACATGGCTGAGTGAATCTGGATAGACAAACAGACAGACACTCATGCACAGTGGATGGATAAATTAAAATAACAACAACAACAACAACAACAACAAAGTCAGGCATAGTGGGTGATGGTGGCTCACGTCTTTAATCCTAGCACTCAGGAGACAGAAGCAGGCAAATTGTTGTCAGTTCAAGGCCAGCCTGGTCTACAAAGTGAGTCTAGGACAGTCAAGTCTACACAGAGAAACCCTGTCTTGAAAAAACAAAACAGAGCAACAACAACAACAACCAAAAAAGGCAGGCGTGGTGGCCCACACCTTTAATTCTAGCACTCAGGAGGCAGAGGCAGGCGGATCTCTGGGAGTTCAAGGCCAGCCTGGCCTACAAAGCGAGTCCAGGACAGCCAAGGCTATCATAAAGAAATCTGCCTCAAAAAAGAAAAACAAAGAGAGTCCAGGACAGCCAAGGCTGTTACAAAGAGTAACCCTGTCTCGGAAAAAAAAAAAAAAAAAACTAAACAAAAACAAAAACAGAAAACAAAACAAAAGCATGGGTGCTAGGGATCCAGACTCAGGTCCTCATGTTGGCTCAACAAACACTTTACCCACTGCCCCTGCTCCCTAGTGCCCAGTGCTGGAGTCATGAACAACTAAGGTGTGCCAGTCAGTTGTTCTTTCAAATAAAAACAGACCCAGCAGGCCTCGGGGTGTAACTCAGTGCCTGGTATGCATGAGCCCTGGGTTCTATTTCCAGCACTGAAAAGGGGAGGGAGAGATGGTACAAAGAAGGAAAGGAGGGAGGAAGAGGAGAGAGATGGGAAAGAAAGGGAGGAAGGGGAGGAAGGAGGGAAAAAGAAACAAGAGAGGGAGAAATGGAGAAAAAGGAAAAAAACTGAGCAGGAAAAAAGAAAATAAGAAACTATCAGCAATAATTTGACCCTCTTGCCTAGGCCCCTCCTACTTGAGATCACAGCAAATGTGTGATGGTGACAGTGACAGCAGCAGAGAGTTTTCCTGCTGTTCCATCAGTAAACCGTCAAGAAGAACATAAGCTTTATCTGTGAAAGCGTGTTCAGGTGGCACTGACATCGTTATCTGACTTGGATAATGAATGCAGCCAGCCAACCCTCGATGATGTGGCTGGCTCTCTTTCCGTTGGCTGAAGGCCATAAGAGAAATGGCTGGGCCCAGGATGAAAGGAAGGAATCCTCCCTCCAGGTGGCCTTGGTTTAGAAGCTGCCTAGATTCTGGTCAGGCAGCTGCCTGCCCTGGTGTTCACAGTCTCCCCAAGTGTGTTGCCTGGCTGGCGGAGCACCCAGAACCAAAGGAAACCAGGTCTTGGGATGATAGGTTCCCTAATCTCGGGCCCTGAAGTCTCTGAAATCTCTCACCCGACTGAAGGGGGCTTTTCTGAGAGCAGCACAACTGACCTGGACACCCCCTGGGACCCACTAGCAAACAAAGAAGGCAAGCCAGGTGTGGTGGCACACATCTTCAATTCCAGCACTTGGGAGGCAGAGGCAGGCAGATGGTTCTGTGAGTTTAAGGCCCACCTGGTCTACAAAGCAAGTCCAGGACAGCCAAGGCTACACAGAGAAACCTTGTTTCAAACAAAACAAAACAAACAGAAAAACCAAAAAACCAAAGAAGGCAAGAGGCTGGAGCTGAGCTTCCGATGTCTAGGGAGGGTTAGCCTTCACCTCAGCATGATTAGAACAGCCAGGATCCCGGGGGGCAACAAGGGAAAGACTCCACCGTCATGCATTTACACTTCTGTTCCAAGAGTTCACATCATAAGACAGCCTTTGTTCCAGCACAGCCTGCCACCTGCTTTTTCATAGCTTGTCACCACCTCCCCCAGAGCCCAGAGAACTTAGTGCCAAGCCTCTGTGTACCCTTCAGGCCAATTCATTTCTCTACAAATCACTGGGCCTGCCCTCCCCCTTCCCACTACACCCTCTAGGCCGTTCCCTCTTCCCTCACCCCTGTGACGAAGGTACCTAAGCTTCAACCATCTGGCCGTTCTCTGACTTTCATAATTTGTATGGCTTCTGTGCACATGTGCACGATAATAAATCTGTCCACTTTTTTCCTGTTGTTCAGTCTGCTGTCGGTTTCAGTACGTTCAGTTTGCAAAACTACAGAGCTTCGCCATACCTGCAGACCTCACATGTGACAGCCCCAAACCTCTTAAAATAAACTGTCTTGATGGATGAATGGAAAGAAAGAAAGAGGAAAGGAAGGAAGGACAGATGGATGGGTGGGTGTGTGTGGATGGATGGATGGATAGATGAAGTGGGTGGGTGTGTGGATGGATGGATAAGCAGATGGGTGGATGGTTTAATGGGGTAGAGGGATGTGTGGATGGATAGGTACATGCGTGTGTGTGTGTGTGTGTGTGTGTGTGTGTGTCTGTCTGTCTGTCTGTCTGTCTGTCTGTCTATGTAGATGACAGATGTCTCCAGCTCACAGATTCTGCTTCTCAGAAGAATGCTGCCATTCTAAACCCTTCCTCATCTCTGTTTGAATTCTCATGTGCTTCGTTGACATATCACAGCGACGACTTACCCTGCCCTGTGGACAGTCAAGGACAGTTCTGGATCACTGTGCCCTGGCTGGCCAATCAGTGCTGGCTCTTCCTAGAGGGAAGGTGTAGGAAGGGCCAGCCACAGGAAAAGTGCTTTTGAATCTGTCATCCTGCTTCCCAGCTGGTGATAGCAGTGTCACCAAAGCACTCTCCCCTCTGCCCACGCAGGCAGAAGGAGTCAGACACTGTCCCCTGGAGGAAATCTAGCTCTTCTCAGCCTGATGAAGGATCGAAGGTGATGGAAGGAGAGGGAAAGGTGGGAGGGACAGTGGCCACCTGGCTGTGGCTGTTCTTCTTGCCCATAGGCTGGTCACAAAGGCCTTTGCTGTGACTCAAGCAGCATAGCTGGAGAGGCTTAATATAAATGCCTGGCATGGGTGGAGGGAGACAAAGCTGACACCCTTCCTTCCTGGTCCCTGGACAGGCAGAGTTAATCCACAAAAAGAAGAGTCAAGCCAAAAGAAAATCCTTCCCTTGTTGCCCTCACGTTCCTAGCTGTCCTTCTGATGATGCCAAAGCAGAGACTTACCGCCCTGAAGCATCCAAGTACACGGTTAATGCTTCCTCAGCACAGAGCCAGTGAAAACAAAGAGGGTGGCTTTGTGGATGGAGGCCCTCAGTGCTGGCAGTGCAGCTCCTCTGGCTTCCTGCCTCATTCTTGGGCCACTTCCACACGTATTCTCCTCCATCTCACCATTGAGGCCTTGTGTGTGTGTGTGTGTGTGTGTGTTTACGTGCGCACATGAGTGTCAACCAGCATCATTGGATGTTTTATGAGTAGAGCTAACGTGACACGGAATGCACATAGAAGTCTGAGGCAGAAAGCCTCAGAGTGCAGCCTGCTCTAACAGACAGGAGGCTCAAGGCCAGCTCCCAGGTCCTCTGCTCCCGTCTCATCCCCTCAATTACTCTTTATGATCAACTGTGCAGGAGGGAAAATATCAGTCTCTTCCTTTCTTCCTTTCCAGGTATTTGCTGTGGTCCCCGTGAGGAAAGACAAATTAACCAAAGCATAGCATGCAGAAGTGTAATCCTTATGGCTCCTGGTGTATGAGGAAGGAATTCAGGGGTGAGGGAGCCCAGAGGTGGCTTACAATAGGTTCTCTAATGAAAAGGTGACCCTGTATGGGAAAAGCAAGTGACCAACTTAAGAATTATTGTGCAGCCAGGTGCAGTGGCACATACCTTTAATGCCAGCACTTGGGAGGCAGAAACAGAGGCAGGCAGATCGATGTGAGTTTGAGGCCAGCCTGGTCTACAAAGCGAGTCCAGGACAGCCAAGGCTACACAGAGAAATTCTATCTCAAAAATAAAATAAAAATAAAATAAAGACCTGCTTTAAGATGAATACCCACATGGTGGTGCACACCTTTAATGCCAGCACTTGGGAGGCAGAGGCAGGCAGATATCTGAGTGTGAGTCCTGGTCTATAAAGAGAGTTCCAGGATAGCCAGGGCTACACAGAGAAACCTTGCCTCAAAAAGCCAAAACAGAAACAAAAACAAAAACAAAAACCCATATGGCCCACAAAGGAAAGGGCTGGCATTGACAGTGCATCTCTCAGCTTAGGAGGTGCCCCATAGTGTTCCAAGAAAGTGGCCTGAGACTCTATGCTGCCTGTGTGGCCTAAGGGAGAGAATCCCAGGTTCCTGGATACTATGGTGGGCCTGGAGTGACAGCAGGACTGAATGACCAGGTGACCATAGAACGTGGGCCCCTCACTAGAAAGCACACCTGTGAGCAACAATTGGGTTTTGTTTTTGTTTTTGTTTTTGAAGACAGGGTCTCTCTGTGTTAGCCTTGGCTGTCCTGGACTCACTTTGAAGACCAGATTGACCTCGAACTCACAGAGATCCACCTACCTCTGCCTCCCAAGTGCTGGGATTAAAAGCGAGCACTACCACTGCCCAGGCTGTGAGCTGCAATTTTGATGGAGGTCTGTCCACAGTGAGATGGACTGGATCACGTGACTCACTCAGTCTGCAGCCCTTCTCTCCTCTCAGAGGGCAGCCTAGTAGCATCAGGGGGTGGTTTCACAGGCCTGTGAATTAGAGACTTAGTTACCAGCTGGCTGGTTTGGCGGATGTAATTGGATCCTGAGGGTCCTGACCTGATGACTGGACTGTCTCTTGACATATGATGCCACTATTGGGCAGTGACACCCACTGGAAGATGTAGATCACTAGGGGGAGGGGGGTGTCTTAGGACCTCTATCTTATTACTGCCCTCTCTCTACTTCCTGTCCACTCTGACGCTCTGCCTCAGCTTGGGACCAGGATGAGAAGAGCCTCTGAAATTGTGAACCGAAATAAAACTCATAGCCGGGCATGGTGGTGCACACCTTTAATCCCAGCACACGGGAGGCAGAAGCAGGTGGATCAATGTGAGTTCGAGGCCAGCCTGGTCTACAAAGAGAGCTCCAATACAGCCAAGGCTATACAGAGAAACCCTGTCTTGAAAAACCAAACCACCACAAAACAAAAAACCAAAGCCAAAACAAAACCTCACTTGCCCTGTGTTGTCACTACATGTGGTCACGGTGACCCCAAGGCTGCCCCAGTAAGGTTAAAAGCTCCCAAACCTACAGTGGCATGTTCTTTCCAGCAGGAAGGGCCTCTCCTGAAAATGGGGATCCACAAGGTGTAGTCCGAGGGCCATCATGAACCACCCATGAAATCCATGCATTCAGACACTCCCCTCTTGGAGCCAGGGACAGCCGATTCAGCAGCTTCCCAGTGGAGGACAAAAGCCAGTACCCTGTGAGGCTTCTCTGGGAACAATCCTAAAAACCACATCCTAGGGAGATGCACGTACAGAGGATGGCAGGCAAGATACTGAGCACTCACAGACCTGTCAGGAGAAAACCTCCAGCTGAGATGTCTCAGTGGGGTGGTGTTCACCAAAACGTTCCTCACAGGAATACAAAGCGCAGTATGCTGTGTGCAACAGCAAAAACAAGACGCTCTCCACGAGTCTCAGGTGACCAGCCGTTCATATGCTTGCTCACACTAAGATTTTAAACAATAGGTTTACATGTAAATGTGACTTTGTATTTCTCTGTGTAGCCTTGGCTGTCCTGGACTCACTTTGTAGACCAGGCTGGCCTCAAACTCACAGCTATCCACCTGCCTCTGCCTCCTGAATGCTGGGATTAAAGGCGTGTGCCACCGGCCCCAGCTCTTTGTATTTAGACTTAACAACCATGAGGCCCTCCAGTCAATCCCCACCACACATGTGCCTACACACACACACACACACACACACACACAGAGAGAGAGAGAGAGAGAGAGAGAGAGAGAGAGAGAGAGAGAACAAACCTAGTAATGTGTCAATTTACTCTTCAAAAAACAAAACAGGGTCTCACTCTGTAGCCCTTGCTGTGGCCCCAAACTCATAGGAATGCTCCTGCCTCTGCACTTCTGAGTGTTGGGATTTAAGGCAAAATATGCATGGGTGTGTGATGGGGATTGAATGGGGGGGAGGAACCTCATCTCCGAGACCTTAATTTTGAAGCCGAATGCTGATCACATAGATTCCTTATACGCTCCTCTCTACCTTCACGCCTACAGAAATGCCCAAAATAATAGGTAAAAAAATAACGTCAATAGCACTTGGCCCTGCCTAACAGGTTAACTAAAAACCACACCAGCTTCACAGCCCTACCAGGGTGTTTGCCATTCCTCGGAGAAGGCATCAGTATAAATGGGACTTTGCAGTGTTATTCTGTGGTCCTAAAAAAAAAAAAAACAAAACCGATTGCATCACACCATGAGGCATTGTTGACAAGGAGACAGAAAATAGATTAGAACCCTGGGGAGGAATAGCTGTGAAGGACCAAGATGAAGCTTTCAAACAGGGGCAGCTCTGAAGGGGATTTGCTTTTAACATGAGGAATGGGAACCCCATCTGGGCCCATTGCTGATGAAGGACATAAACTCGAAATATATCAAAGATATGTTGCCTCCTAGCTGACAGTTTATTTCTGGAGTTCTATGTGTATAACATTCCTTGCCCAATAAATTGATGAATAATACCTCTTTTATTTATAAATCACTGGCTTCCAGGCAGGTACATACACTGAATAAAAAGAGGCTCCTAGCCAGGCAGTGGTGGCGCATGCCTTTAATCCCAGCACTTGGGAAGCAGAGGCAGGTGGATTGCTGTGAGTTCAAGGCCAACCTGTTCTACAAAGCAAGTCTAGGACAGCCAAGGCTACACAGAGAAACCCTGTCTCAACCCCACCCCCCCAAAAAAGCAAGTCCAGGATGGCCAAGATAAAATAGAGAAACCCTGTCTTAAAAAAAAAAACCAAAAAGAAGAAGAAGGAGAAGAAGAAGAAGAAGAAGAAGAAGAAGAAGAAGAAGAAGAAGAAGAAGAAGAAGAAGAAGAAGAAGAAGAAAAGAGGCTCCCAACAAAAGCTGGGTGTGGTGGCATACACCTGTAACCCCAGCACTTGGGAGGCAGAGGCAGAGCTCCTCTAAGGGAAGCCCCAGAGAACTCCCTTCCCTGATGCTGTGAGAAGATGCAGTCAGTAGGCACCATTTAATCCAGTACTAGGTCACTTTGAAATGACTGCAAACACCATTGGCTACACGAGTGGCATATGCTTTGCTAGGACATGAATTTGAAGGGAAGTTCACCTCTCTTGAGAAGGGTCACATCCTACCTCACCAACCACCACAGTAAGTCACCTGTTTCAAGTACTAGGTCCAACCTCTAGGCTTAACAACACCTAAGGGCTTGACCGACACTCAGAGCTGTGTCCCTGCTAACCTCTGGGCTGATTTCCAAAGTGTCTTTTCCACAAGCAGCACTATCCAGTGTGAACGCTGATGTGCCTAGCCAGTGTGAGCACTCACATACCCAGTGGGAGTACTATCAAACCTGCAGAGATTACTCGTGTGCCCTGTGTAAGTACTCATATGCCCTGTGTAAGCAGTCACACACCCAGTGTGAGCACTCATACACCCAGAGAGAGCACTTGTGTGCCCTGTGTAAGCACCCATGTGCCCTGTGTGAGCACTCACACACCCAGTGGGAGCACTCACCCATCTGCCAGGATCCTCCCACACCCACTCCGATGCACTGGCCACACCCACCTCAGCCTCCTGACTTTAGTCAGGCTTACCATCCTACAGGCTTGACTAGGCAGTGCTACCAACCATGTCCAGGGTCCAGGTGTTTCTCCTCCTCACCCCTTCCTTGTTAGGCACTGTGAACAAAAGGAAGTTCCCTTGTCTGCCCCTGGTCAGTCATGTGACCCATGAACTCATCTTCTTATTTTAACCTTACAAAACAACCAGCCTCGGACTCGTCACTCTAGAACTGTGAGGAGTACGCCTGTTGTATATCGGCTGCACAACTAATGGTATTTCATTGCAGCAGCCCATATGGGAAGACAAAGACAGCTCCATTCCCCTTGGCAGGTTCCCAGGCAGCGGCTGCTCCCACACAGCCGAGCGGGATCACGACAGAGAGCTGGACTGAAAAGATGGCTCCCGTTGTGTGTTCTGGAAGCGTCTTCTGCACGTTGGACAGCTTGACTGTGCCCTGCACCTCCCCCACCACCTCTGGCTGGCCCAAGAACATCAGCACGTCACGTCAGCCGTGTCGCCGTGTCAAGTGCATTGGTTACATAGCCAATCTCAGCTACTCCCTTTACATCCAGCCAGTGCATGTGGGGTGTGTGACATGGTCGATGGGACAGTGACGATGAAAGTCTGTGTGAAAAAGCATGTTCCTCTAGCTTATCATACCCCCTTTGCCCCCTTGCCTCCTTCTCTGCTGTCTCCTCTCTCTTCTTCCCCCTCCCATTAGTCCCTTTACCCCCAGGACAGTTTGCTCCTATTTTGTTTGTTTGCTTATTTGTTTTTTGAGACAGGGTTTCTGTGTGTAGCCTTGGCTGTCCTAGACTTGCTCTGTAGACCAGGCTGGCCTCAAACTCACAGCAATCTGCCTGCCTCTACCTCCCGAGTGCTGGGATTAGAAGCATACACCACCACCGCCCGGCTTATTTCTATGTCATCTGTATATACATGGTTTTATGAATCTGTACAAAATCTAGGATCCACAAATGAGAGAAAGCATGGGATTTTTGTCTTTCTGAGACTGACTTGATTCAGTTGTGTGAACGTGGCCTCGTGTAAGCCAGTACAATGAAATAAGATATAATAAAATAAAATGACACTTGGGAGGCAGAGGCAAGCGGATTGCTGTGAGCTTGAGGCCAGTCTGGTCTACAATGTGAGTCCAGGACAGTCAAAGCTACACAGAGAAACCCTGTCTCAGAAAAACAAAACAAAACACAGGATTGTTCCTTCAAGAGAAGGAATTTGGAGCTGGAGAGATGGCTCAGCAGTTAAGAGTATTGTCTGCTCCTCCAGAGGTCCTGAGTTCAACTCCCAGCAAGCACATGGTGGCTCACAACCATCTATACTGGGATCTGATGCCCTCTTCTGGCATACAGGTGTACATGTAGGCAGAGAACTCATCTACATAAGTGAGAGAGAGACAGAGAGACAGAGAGAGAGAGAAAATGCAAAACCCGTTTTCTGCCCAGAAGACTAGAGTGGATGGACTTTCTAGACTAGTGCCCTTTCCCAGCACCAGACCCTCCTCCAGAACTTTATCATAAATTTGTTGTTTTCAGTCAATCTATAGAATCTATCTTTACAGACTTGAGTTTCAGTGTAGTCACATCTGATCTATATTTAGCTTGCTTTGTTACTTGATATTTTTGTATGCTTTGTTATGCATGGGTGATCAGGCTAATCATCACAAGAATAAACTTCCCCAAATCGTGCTGTGCTTAAATAGGCCTCAAATAAAGCATTCCGGGTCAGATTTCCGAAGACTGAACCAACACTGGCTACCGACTCACGTCCCAGAGACACCCCCTCCACAACACCTTCGACCGGAGCAAACGTCTTGGGCAATATGCAAACGAGCAACACGGAAAGACACTGGAGCTGGGGTTCCCTTAGCACACAGCTGGTTAGTCAAGGCTAGAAGGAGGAGACATCCCTAGCAGCGGGCTCCCCAAGACCAATCGCTTCAGGGCAGCCTCCCAATGAAGGCAGACCTGACCAGGTGGTGGGTCCAATGTTCTGAGAGACACACCCCACCACTCCTCCTTGGCACTGCTATCTATTTTCCAGCCCTGGCTTTGAAATCTGGAAATGCAAAAGACTGGGAGTCCAGCAGGAGGAGCAGGTAGGTCCGAGGCGCTCTATTCTCCAGAGCCTTGGACAAGGGGTTGAACTTTATTTCCCTTTAGTTTAAATGTATCACTATGTGGCCCAGGTTGAGAGCCCTCCAGCCTCCCATCTATCTACCTGACTTCCACACTAGATTGTGCTCTGCCCTGGGCATTATTTTATTTATTTATTTATTTATTTTTGGTTTTTCGAGACATGGTTTCTCTGTGTAGCCTTGGCTGTTCTGGACTTGCTTTGTAGACCAGGCTGGCCTCAAACTCTCAGCGATCCACCAGCCTCTGGCCCGTGAGTGCTGTAATTAAAGGCATGTGCCACCATGCCCAGCTCTGGGCATTATTTTAAAATGCTAGAGTTTTCCATACTTCCCCTCAGCTCCGAGCCAGCCAGGGGAAGGAATAATCTTCCCTAAAATGCACCAAGTGCCTCTGCCAACTGCTTTTTGGATACCACCGCTGCCGTCAGAAGTTCTAGAAAAGCCATTCCCTCACCAGGAACAAAGCTTTTTCCATCAAAGCTGTTTTCAGGAGAGAGTATTTACTAAAGAGTTCATGGGGGGGGGGGGGATGAAGAAAAGAAGGGGGAGGAGAAGAAGCCACTCCTAGGGGATCTGAGGCTGTCTGAGATGGCCTCAGATGGGGGTGGGAGTGGGGCTTCCCAGGTGGGCTCTTACTAGCTAGGGTGCACCTGACTGCAGGGACACTTCAGGCAGCCAGCTCCTCCTGGCTCAGTTTCCACCTTTCCTCCCTTTTCACTGTGGTAATGGGCCCTTTAAAAGATCCTCAGTGCAGCTGCGGGGTGGGGGTGGGGGGGGAGGTAGGGCTGCCTTTAATTCCAGCTGTGAGTTCAAGGCTAGCCTGGTCTACAAAGCAAGTCCAGGACAGCCAAGGCTACACAGAGAGAGATCCTGTCTTTAAAAAAAGATCCTCATTGTTTTCCCAGAAACCCTCTTCTAAACCAAGGTCATCTGCCTGCAGAAGGCTTCTTAAGGAGACACCCTCTCCTCTGTCTATTTAAAGCTTATATTTGACATCTTGTGCTGCTCTCTGTACTGCATTAACTCTTACGGTTATTTTTTCTCTAAAATGCATAATTCTTGGCCTTCCAGGGGTTTCCACGCCCGTATCTTTGCAGTGAATTCTGTACTTACTGTTGTTGCTATCATAGTTGTTGAGAATTCCACAGCGGAACACGAAATTTTATGTAGCATTGCTAGAGACTTAAAGTTTTTGATTTCTGAATTTATTGTTGGAGTTAGTGTGTCATTAGAGGGAGAAAGGGGCCCACAACAAACGGGCCTGTTGGCATTAGTAACAGTGGAGGCACCGTGTCCTCATATATAATGCATAAGTGTGGGTAATGGATACTTTTCGTTAGTCATAAAAGGTTTAAATGACTCACAGATGTGTGGCCCTTGCAGCTGTTCCTCCCCGGCTAATGGCGCTGGCTTGGACTCAGGAGTTTTGTACCAAAGTTGCCTGGCAGCAGCCACAGTTCTTGTAATATTCCCTTTGAGGGGAATCAGTCACTGTCAGCACAGCCTAAGTGACAAACCACTGAAGACTCAGGGTAGAGGCTGGCCAGCAGGCCAGGAAGGCTGTGTCCCCACTGCTCCCCGAAAAGGATCCTTAGCTGCAGAATTCTCACCCCTATTCGACCCAGGCTGTTTTGTTGATAAAGTCCTTTTCTCTCTCTCTTTCTTTCTTTCTTTCTTCCTTCCTTCTCTTCTCTCTTCTTCTTTTTCTTCTTCTTCTTCTTCTTCTTCTTCTTCTTCTTCTTCTTCTTCTTCTTCTTCTTCTTCTTCTTCTTCTTCTTCTTCGGGGGAAGGGGCATGTTTGACACAAGATATCTCTCGATGTCACCCTGGCTTGTATGCAAGTCACTTTGTAGACCAGGCTGGCCTTGAGAGTGCTGGGATTAAAGGCATGTGCCACCATGCCTGGCATTGTTTTATTTTTTTAAATTATATACATCGTGGGGGGCCAAAACAGAGGCCCTGCAGCTGGAGCTACAGGCAGTTGTGAATTGCCCAACATAGGAATTGTCCTAGAACCCAGCAGTTACCAGCAGTTTAGCAGCAACAGGGTAGGGCTCCAAAAGCCCCAGAGTAGCTTAGAGCTGGGGAGAGAACTCAGTTCATAAAATGCTTGCCTTACAGACTTGGGGGGGATCTGAGTTCAGTCCCCAGAAACTATCTTTGTTGTTGTTGTTAGATTTATTTAGTTTGTGTGTATGAGTGTTTTACCCACAAATATATCTATACACCACATGCTTGCTTGATCCCACAGAGGCCAGAAAATGGTGTCAGATGCCCTGGAGTTGCAGACAGATGTAATCTACCCTGTGGATGCTGGAAATTAAATCCAGGTCCTCTGCAAGAGTAACAATGGTCTTTGTTTTGTTTTTTTGAGACAGGGTTTCTCTGTGTAGCCTTGGCTGTCCTAGACTCGCTTTGTAGACTGGGCTGGCCTCGAGCTCATAGCAATCCGTGTGCCTCTACCTCCCAGGTACTGGGATTAAAGGTGTGTGCCACCACGCTCGGCCCTTTATTTATTTTTTATTACACCTAGTGTGTGTGTGTGTGTGTGTGTGCGTGTGTGTGTGTGTGTGTGTGTGTGTGTATGGACATGAATAGAAGTGAGAGGACAACTTCTGGAAGTCAGTTCTTTCTTACCACTATGTGGGTCCAGGGGACTGAACTCAAGTCATCAGGCTTAGCAGCAAGCGCCTCTATCCACTGAGCCATCTTGCTGGCCCTCGCCCATCAGCTTCTGTTTATCTCATTTCCTTTAATGCTGGGTACTCGGCTGTGACAATGGTGACTGCTTGTTCTGGAAGGTGACCTGCCGTCCTGCCCTCCTTCTCTTGCTCATTCTCACTAGTGGCATTTTGAGCAGCTCTGAGTGGTCTGACTTCCATGATGGTTTCGTCTGAATTCTATCTGTGAGGGAGCCCTGGGGGGGGGGCTTGGCCTGTCATTTGCTGTAACCGATATGGACCCTGTACCAAGGTGGTCTTAGAGAACAACAGTGAACAAACTGATGCAACTTTTGATGGTTATATGTGTAGGTGGGGGAAAAAAATGAAGACCATGTATGGAGAGCTATGTCACAAGGAACATGCTCCAGACACAGGCTCAAGCTGCAGAACTCTCATCCTGATGAACCCACCGGACAACATGTGGAAGGGATTGGCACCCCCATGGACAGGCCACGGCCTGGGCTGGTCTTCAAGATGGCAGAGGAACGATGATTGTCATGTACCCCACGTGCCCTGGCTGTCCGCCTGAGCTGGCACTTTACCCCCCACTGCTTGAGCATGGCAGTGTCCTGATCCTCGCCAGGTCAAGCTTCCTTCCTTATGCCATGCTGCAGGGGACTAATAAGAGCTTCTTTAAAGGTCTTTTACTAGGAAAGTCTACACCAAAGTGGGAACAGACTCTCAAGCCCTTACATGCCCTCATAGACCCTTTCCATCCCTTCCATCTCTGCCACACAGTTGATGTGGGTGAGTGAGGATTTCAATCAAATTATAGAGGGGTTTGTTTCTTTGTATTTGTTTTGTTTCTTTTTCTTTCTTCTTCTTCTTTTAAATTTTTAAAAAAAATTTTTATTTTTTTATTTTTGTATTTTTTTTCCCAAGACAGTTTCTCTGTGTAGCCTTGACTGTCCTGAACTCACTTTGTAGACCAGGCTGGCCTCGAACTCACAGAGATCCGCCTCCTCCTGCCTCTCTAAGTGCTGGGATTACAGGAGTGTGCCATGTCCAACTGACCAGGGTTTGGTTTTTGTTTTTGTTTTTGTTTTTTCTTTTTCAATATAACACAGGAGTAGGGCTGGAGAGATGGCTCAGTGGTTAAGAGCACTGACTGCTCTTCCAAAGGTCCTGAGTTCAATTCCCAGCAACCACATGGTGGTTCACAGCCATCTATAATGTGATCTGATGCCCTCTTCTGGCCTGCAGGTGTACATGCAGGCAGAGCACTGTGTACATAATAATAAATACATATTTTAAACAAACACAGGAGCAGAGTACTCCCAGAGCTCAACCTTTACAGCTTGGTCTAGCCTCAAACTATAACTACAGCTTCTGGCAGTCCCAGTGCTAGCTCGGCACCTATGCCTGGGCTCCCACTGTCAATCTCATGGTCTGTCTCTTCCCCACGGCCTGCCTCTTATATCTACACTCTACCATGCTGCAGGTCCCTTGCAAGGGTTCTCCATGGGCTGCTTTTGCTGCCTATGAACTCAGAGAAGGTGGGGTGTCCTGACTTGGATGCAGAGGCATTTAAAATAAAGCTCCTTTCAGGCCTCTGAGATGACAACCACTCTTCTTAGCTGTTGTGAGCTGTGCCCCACACCCCACCGCCCTTCCCCAGTCAGGGTTTCTCTGTGTAGCTTTGGCTGACCTGGACTCCCTCTGTAGACCAGGCTGGCCTCGAACTCACAGCGATCTGCCTGCCTCTGCCTCCCTGAGTGCTGCAATTACAGCATGTGCCGCTGTACTCTGCTTGTTGTGAGCCTCTTATATCATAGTGTTTCCAGGCTCTTTTGGAGAAGAGGGAGAGGAGAGAGAAAGGGGGAGTTGGGTTAGCACCCTACAGGCTTCAGCATTATGCCTGCCCAGCCCTTTGCTAAAGAAACCATGTTGTGCTGGGCAGTGGTGGCGCATGCCTTTAATTCCAGCACTTGGGAGACAGAGGCAGGTAGATTGCTGTGAGTTTGAGGCTAGCCTGGCTACAAAGTGAGTCCAGGACAGCCAAGGATACACAGAGAGAGACCCTGTCTCGAAAAAAACCAAAATAAATAAATAAATAAATAAATTTAAAAAAATAAAATAAAATAAAGAAAGAAACCATGTTGCAACATCTTGAATCCTGGGACTGGCAAACCACTGCATTAACAGACAAGGCTGTGCAAGCCTGACTCTGGGGATCTGGGCATGCGTGCTTGGCTCTGAGGCCAGCAGAACACAAGCTATTCAAACACAAAGTGGGTGTTTATTTTGACTCTACAATGGACACAACAGGAAAGGCTCCTGCTATCTTTTCTTTGTTTATCCCTTTGTTTGAGACAGGGTCTCTCACATAGGCCTGGCTGTTCTGGAACTTTCCTCTGTTGATAAGACTGAGTTAGACTGGCCTCTAACTCAGAGATCTTCCTGCCTCTGCTGCCAGAGTGCTTGGGTTAAATATATGTGCTACCACCACCCAGCTGGCTCCTGCTATTTTTGTTGTTGTTGGTTAGTTTGGGGGTTTTTTGTTTGTTTGTTTGGTTTTGAGATAGGGTTTCTTTATGTGGCTTTGGATGTCCTGTTCTGACTGCCAAGGCTTCAAGGTTCCAAGGCCCCCCTACTCTTTAAAGTGAAGCACTCAGGGTCCAATGCCCTCCAGCACGCACCCCGGTCCCCTCCCATCCTTTTCACCTTTGGTTGTCCTGGAACTTGCTCTGTAGACCAGGCTGACCTCTAACTCAGAAATCCACCTGCTTCTGCCACCCAAGTGCTGGCATTAAAGGCGTGCACACACACACACACACACACAAAAAGGCATGCACCACTGCTGCCTGGCAGGCTCCTGTTGTTTATAACGGCTGAAGTGACTTTGTATACAACCTGCTTGAGTCAGTGTGCATCTGCACCACATGTAAGGGGGTACCAGCGACAGAAGAATGGGAGCTGTATCCATACATGTCAAACTGGTTTTAAAATTCAGCAAAAGTGGGCCGGAGAGATAGATGGCTCAATGGTTAAGAGCACTGACTGCTCTTCCAGAGGTCCTGAGTTCAATTCCCAGCAACCACATGGTGGCTTACAACCAATCATCTATAAATGAGATCTTCTGGCATATAGATAGAGAACTCATATATATAAAATAAAAATCAATAAATCTCTTTTTAAAAAAATCAGCCAAGGGAAGCAGTACCGAAGCTCATAGTATGTGGCTTGAGTCAGAATCTGGAATGTCAACCTAATGCAATGACTCAAAGCCGAAGCAAATTCAAGCCACACAGATGCTCTGGTAGCAGTCTTTAAGAGAGAACAGGAAAACAACAGACGCTCCACCCCCAACCTGACTGTGAGGGTAACCTCGGCATTGCCACCAGATGGAGTACCCAGGAAGTACCAGCTGTGACCATGCCTGGGGCTGCTTGCCATTGTCTTTCAGTGGGCAGTGAGCCAACTGCCAAGAGGGTTGAGACAGCCCAGAGGGGCCAGTTCTAAGGCAAGAACGGTTCAAGCCTCATACTTACTCTTCAGATCATCAAGTACTTACCCTTGGGGCTAGAGAGATGGCTCGGAGGGTAGGAGCTGCCAAGCCCGGTGACCTGGGTTCTGTCCCCTGGATCCACATCAGGTAGCAGGAGAAAATCTGCTGTAGGTTGTCCTCTGACCTCCACATATGTGATGTGTGTGTGTGTTTTAGGGGGGGGCGGGCGTTTCAAGACAGGGTTTCTCTGTGTAGTTTTGGCTGTCCTGGACTTGCTTTATAGACCAGTCTGGCCTTGATCTCACAGCAATCCACCTGCCTGTCTCCTGAGTGCTGGAATTAAAGGCATGTGCCACCACCGCCCAGCTGTAATGTAGTAGTTTATATTTTTGATTGTGAGCCTAGCCTTTAACAGCTGAGCCATCTCTCCAGCCCATGTAGTAGTTTAAATCAGTGTAATTCATGGATCTCTGTGAGTTTGAGGCCAGCCTCAAAGTGAGTCCAGGACAGTCAAGGCTACAGAGAGAAACCCACAATTTGTGTGTGTGTGTAATTCCACTCCTCAGTTTATCCAGGCTATGGCTCAGATCTAGCAGTCACTGCTACTGCAGACCAGTACAAAGCTGAGTGGGTCTGACATCGCTTTGTTTCTCTCATTTTATGAATCCCTCTGGCTGGTTGTAGACTGGCAATTAAAGAGGCATGCGGTACACAGCCATTCCTAAGGGTGTTCCACAACAGACAACATCCCTCAGGCCTTGTTAGGGATGAGGAGCCACAGAGGCTAATCTGGAAGCACCATGACACTTCACTGTGGCCCCTGAAGGGTGCCACTGAATGACACAGACTCGATACAAATAGTCAGGGTGTCACCAATTTATTTTCTGGAAGGTGTGAGAGCTTTGTGACTCTAACTTTTATTCTCACAGGCAAGAATTCATGGGACCAGCATGGGGCTGCCCCGAGGTGAGCTCAGTGCCAAGGCGACTCTCGTCCTGAGGAGGGTTGTGGCATTCTGAACTTAGAGAGATCCAGGTTCAGGTCAAGGAAGGTGTACGTGTGGTAGTCATGATGCTGCAGGTTCTTGTAGGTGCTGGTGTCGGTGGGCTCTGCAGAGGAAAGTGACAGGAGAGCTGTCAGACACACGTGTGTGTGGGCACCGAGGGAGCGGAAGTCTGCACACTGTTGGCCTATGATATGTGAATGTTCTAACTAGGACAGACCTTGAGAACCCTGTATCTTCAAATACAACATAAAGGAATCGAATCACCTGAGAATTTCTGCTGAAACTTAGCACCGTTCCAGCTAAGTGTAACCACAAAGCACAGGAGGCAATGCTGTCGCCATAAAACCTCTAACTCTGCCACAGAAGCTTCCCAGAGTGAACCACACACAGGAAATGACTGCTTTGTTTGTTTTGAGACAGGGTCTCTCTGTGTAGCCTTGGCTGTCCTGGACTTGCTTTGTAGACAAGGCTGGCCTCAAACTCACAGAGATCCACCTGCCTCTGCCTCCCGAGTGCCGGTATTAAAGGCGTGCGCCACCACGCCCGGCATCAGCCTTTTACCTTAAATGGGAAAATGAAAGCTATATGCCTAAACACTTGATAATCTTAAAATTCAAAGTGTGGGACTGAAGCAAAAGGACATGGCTCTCTTGTAACACGAATGCAACAAGACAGGAGACAAAACAAAGCTAGCGGGGCCCACAGGGCAAGGTCTGGCCTAAGACTCTTCCCAGCTCTCTAACAATCAGGTAGGTAGACTATCTCAGTTTTTGCTCACACTGCCTGCACAGAAAACACACACACACACACACACACACACACACACACACACACACAAATATGCATTTCTCTATTCCAATCTAAAAGCTGTTTCTCATAATTTAATTTCACTTAAAAAAAAAAAAGAACGAAAGGATGTCTTATAGAGCTGGCGTCTTCTCTTCCTCACCAAGCTGGAGACCTTCACTGTGCTGAAGGCATACCTCAAGCCATGGGCATGTTTATCATAGGGGAGGCAGCAGCTGATGGGAGCTGGGGGTTACTAGCTCTATTGATAACAGCCCACCTGTAAGCCAGAGGTTTCAGGCAAGGATCACTTTGTGAGCCTCAGCTGCCAGCAGAGGCTTGTGTGTGTGTGTGTGTGGGCGTTGGTGAAGGCAAGTTTGTTTCCATGGTGCTGGAAACTGAGTGCAGGACCTGACACATTGGCTAAGGCCCATACCAAGATCACAGGCAGCCCTGGGAGTTGTTGTTTCCCTAGAAACAACCTAGAGATCCCCAGCCCTGTGTTTTCATAGTAGGTTTGAGGCACTCCCCTCCAGATGAGATCAAGTCTGAAAACTGCAACAGTGTCAGAAAGGCAGGTCCTGAGGTCTCAGGAAGTCTGGCATGCACTGGTACCTGGCAGATTAGTGAGAGAGGGGAAGCAGAAAAGGAAGAAAACATAAATGCTGTCGCCATCCTGGAAGAGCAATAGGTAGCACACAGGCTGATGCAAATTAGGCAAGGATGGGCTGGGAATGATGCTCAGGTGCAGGAAGGAAGCCTTGTTAGTGATGCTGCATCTTAAAGCCCCCAGGAACCGCAGGTTCTGAATATCAAAGCATTCCTGTTTCCCAGGGGGCTTCCCCGAGGCTGTGACTACAGTATGATAGAGCGCTGTCCCCCCCCCCCCCCCCCCCCCACAAGGCCCTCATCAGAAACTCACTGTAGGAGACTAAACAGCCCAACTGTGCTGTGAACAGACTGAGGATGCAGTCCATGGCTGCCTACCTGCTGACACTTGCTTCCTTTTTCTTTTCTTTTCTTTTTTTGAAATTTTGAGATAGAGTTTCTCTGTGTCTCCTTGGCTGTCCTGGACTCACTCTGTAGACCAGGCTGGCCTCGAACTCTCAGTGATTCACCTACCTCTGCCTCCCGAGTGCCGGGATTAAAGGCGTGCGCCACCACGCCCAGTGACACTTGTTTTCGTTAAGGCCCCTATCTAGTTCAGTCTACCCGAGGGTTATCACTGCCAAGTGTGGCCATTCCTCCAAAGGATTTCCACTCAGCAGGGTGCTGGACAAGTTTATGAACTACGTGTGTGGACACCCTCAAGGTTAACTGTGGTGATGCTAGACTTTCAGTTTCCATAAATTATGCCGTCTAGGAAGTAGTTAAATGAGGCCAAGCGGTGCACACCTGCACCCAGCACCGGGGAGGCAGGAGGATCAGGAGTGCAAAGCCAGTGTTAGCTACCTAGCAAGTTTGAAATCAACCTGAGCTTCATATGACACTGTGTCAAGAAAGGGGGGGGAGGGAGAAAGACACTCCTTTCTAAACACACAGAAACTCAAGAGGTCAAGGAGAGTCTGAACCAAGGCAAGGTGTACCCTGTGTGTCATCTGGGATTTCCTGGGGTGGGCCTGCATCAATGGGCGGGGCTTCACCGACTGCCTCCTGGAACTGCCCCTCCAGCTGTGGTCCTGCTTTTTCATCAAAGGTATCTTTCTTCTGGGCAGGAACTGTCTTCAAATATCTCCCTAGTTTCTGATCTTCCAAGGTTTCCTCCTTGGCTTTTGAGCGTCCTTCTGGCACCTGCTTCTCCAGGCTTTCTTTTCTGACCACGGGAGAGGCTGCCTTCCATTCGGGCTCTGGCACTTCCGGCTCCAGATGTCTGGCTCCTCCAGCCCCCGGGGCGGCGGCTGGCAGCTGTTCTACACTGTCCTCTTGTGTTCTCATTGTGGGCACTGGGCCACTAGTGAGCTGGGCAGATGGCCTGGTTTTTGTGTGGTCGAGTAAGATTCCTTCGGCTTCAAATGGCTTTGGCCTTTCCTTCCCTGTCTTATTTGGTCTCGGTTTCCCCCGCTGGGGCTCTTCCTCCACATTTTCCTCCGAAATCTCAGTGGATCGTGAACTGGGTGTTGCAGGCCTGGACCTGGTTTCTCTGTGGTCTTCTCCAAGCTTGGTGAAGGTCCCTTTCTTCTTTGGCTGTAGGGACTTCTCTGGGTAGGAGACGGCTGTGTGTGGCTTTTGCACCCTGGGTTTCTCTTTTGCAGGAGCCGTTATTTTAGGGGCTGCATTCTCGAAGGCACGGGAGGCCTCTGGTTTGGAAAACCCTGCCTTGCCTTTGCTTGCCACTTGGTGACGAACGTCTGAGTTGGGTTCCTCTCCATCGGAGTCTGAATCTGAGGAGCTGGATGAGGAAGATGAGGGTGAATCACCTGTCACCTTCTGCCGAGCCTCAGAGTCAGAACCCCGTGCTCGGGGTGGAGATGGAACTTTCTGGGGAAACTCTACCAAAGTCTTTCTTGACAAACGCTTCGGAAGCCCTTCGTCTGTGAGCAGCCGGCTGCCACCAGGGTGCAGGCCAGCTACAGCCCCACCTGTGTTCTCCACTGATGGGTAAGAACCGGGTGGAGATGTGCTTTTGGACAGTGCCGCTGCCGTGTGGGTGGCTAGGAGCTTGCCCCTCTCCTCTGCTCCCACCACATCTGGGAAATGGCATAAAGAGGAACATTTATTACTTAATGAACAACTCAAAGCCATAGACATTGCATTGTGTAATGAGCGTGTTATAGTGCTGTCCAGGTAACTGACTCAAGGTAGGTTCCAGGCACCTCTCCACATGCTGGGGCAGCGGAAGAAACTGCCCCTGAGCAGAACCTTCAAGGAGGGGCTTTCTCACCAACAGGACTCCATTTCTCACACTCATGGCTTCCCAGATGACGACTATTTTTAAGTGACTTCACTCAAATTTACAATGGTTAAACTCTAATGCAGATATTTTCAGTTGACCATACAAGTTTTACAAATGCACAATTTCTTTTTCTTTTCTTTTTTAATATTTATTTATTTATTATGTATACAATGCTCTGCCTTCATGTACACCTGCAGGTTAGAAGAGGGCACCAGATCATAGTATAGATGGTTGTGAGCCACCATGTGGTTGCTGGGAATTGAACTCAGGACCTCTGGAAGAACAGCCAGTGCTCTTAACCGCTGAGCCATCTCTCCAGTCCCCCAAATGCACAATTTCTTGACGCGCTAAGACTGCTCAAGTATTTGGTGCTTCTCCAATATTAAAAAGGTCAGAGTTGACCTTTCTGAACAAAACAGCCAAGGTCTAGACGTAAGTCTGTTTGGAGTGTCCCTGTGAGAAGAGTGGGCGGGAGTGGCAACAACTTTTCAAGCAAAGTTGCCCTAAAAAGGAAGAAAAATCCTCAAAATCACACAGGCCACAGGGGGATTTCTTCAGCCAAGAAAACAAGTTTTACAAAACCAGAAAGTCCAAAATAATTTAATACCACACATATCACTGGAAACAGATGTTAAACTGCAGAAGCCAGATAAATTGTAATAGAAAAATCTTACATTTCGTAGTCATTTATGAAAGCCCTCTACGCCCCCAAAAATCACTTTAAAGCTAATTTCATTTAGTCTTCTCAGGTGTCAATCGTTCTTTTCACTTCTTTTTTTCTTTAAGACAGGGTTTCTCTGTGTAGCCTTGGCTGTTTGGACTCACTCTGTAGACCAGGCTGGCCTTGAACTCACAGAGATCCCCCTGCCTCTGCCTCCCAAGTGCTGGGATTACAGGCGTGCAGCACGACTGCCCGGCAGGGGTCAATCTTTCTAACCATTCAGATGAGAAGAAAAACACAGGACAAGTTATTAATCTGGTAAATTGCCCTCTGAGCCTGAAGTGGGAGCGAACAGTCTCTAGACGAGCAGATGTACAGAGTCCTTAAGACGGGCTATATATACGCTAAAACCGCCTGCTCCTCTACGGTAGCCTCAGGCCCCTCCCACCCATCTTATCATCCCTCACAAGGGGAAACCTATGATTAGCTGGTAGCGTAGGAACAAAGAAAAGTGAAGTTTCTCAAGCCAGAGAGTGACAGACACCATGAAAGGAAATGACCATAGCCAGACTGGTGGGTGACAGGCGGAACCAGCCCTGGCTCACAGACAGGCTATGTCTGCTTGGCCCTGGCCACCTGGAGTAGGGACTGACATGATGACTCGGAGGCCACTGCTGCATAGTACAGCAGAGCAGGGCAGTACACACTTGCTCTCTCTGAGCTAGGAGTGCACAGATCAGAATTCCCAACAGCCACACGTATGACTCCCTGCCTCCTAAGCCAGCTAGCCCACTCAGCTACTCCACTGTTATTTTTCTGAACTCGACTAATACAAATAGGAGATGACCTTAGGTCCAGGGTGTGGCTCAGCTGGCACACAGAGGCCCTGGGCTCCAACCCAGCACTGCACTAAAGTGGGTGTGGTGGTATTTGACTGTGATTCTTGCACTCTGAAGGTAGAGGCAAAGGACCTTAAGTTCAAGGTCAACTACACAGCAAGTCTGAAGCTAGCCTGGGCTACATAAGGCTTGGCCTCAAAATGAAAATAAACAAATATAGAAAGCTCTCAGATGACTATTTTGAATAGAAAAACGGTGGACTGACTTTTCCAACATATGCTGAGGATTTGAGGTTACTACCACTGAGCACTCTCCTTAGGGGTTGGGAATTCAGAAGGCTGAAATGAGTTGCAAAACTATGTTATTGGGGCTGAAGTAGCCCAGTGATACAGCATGTGATAGGCAAATGCAAGCACCTGGGTTCAAAAGCCACCCCCCCAAACACAAACACACACACACACACACACACACACACACACACGAGAGAGAGAGAGAGACAGACAGACAGACAGACAGACTTACAGACAGACTTACAGACAGATAGAGAAAGAATGAGAATAGAAACTTACATTATAGGTTATTCACCTACAAAACCAGAAAGAACATTTCAGACTTGCAGACCTGGCTTGATAATGAGACATCACCGTATGTAATAGGAAGACTTGAACTGTTTCTCTTCTTCTCATTGGTTACAGGAAGAATTCCAGGGAAAGGCTAACAGATCCAGGAACTGGTTTTACTTTTTATGGAGGGTCAGTTTCTGTCCTGCCTAGCCCCAGCCCTGTCTTTGAACCTCAGACCCATGTCTGCCATATGGATCTACAGTTGCCACCACGAAACAGCATCCACGGCAAGTGTGCGTTCACCAGTGGAGTAGATCATAGAAGGTGAATGTGGCCTCTGAGAAGCACACTGGATGGACACAGGATGCAACACCCCTCGTGGCATTCTAGCTAAAGACTGGCTTCTCCTGGCAAACAGCCTCATCAGCCGCCTGCTGCCTACCCCAGACTCCTGCAGGCGCTCTCAGAGCACATAAGGGGAGGTGCAGGGGGCTGCTAGCTCCACAGAGACCACAGCAGCCTACACAGCCAAGTCTACAAATACTATCTAATGGTACCAACCAGTTCCTCCCCGCCGCCTCCCCATCTCCTCTCAAGAAACAACTCAAGTTTCTACATCTCTTCTCTGTTCAGTGGGGCGTGAAAGAAGGCTCAGCAGTTAAGAGTACCTATTGCTCTTGCAGAGGACCCCAGTTCAGTTCCCTGCACTCATGTTGGGTGGCTCACCTGTTAACTCCAGCTCCAGTGATCCAATGACCTCTTCTGCCCTTTGTGGGGACTGCACCTATGTACACAGCCACACAGCCACACACACACACATCCACATAAATAAATGTGTGTGTGTGTACAAATAATGAAGTAGCAACCCTACAATATTCCTATGTAGTGTCAATGGTTTATAAAACTAACCCAGGAAACAAAGCACACTTCCAAAGGTACATTAAACAGGCCAGGAGAGTGAAGTCACTCAGATGTCATAGGCTTAGGATTACATGTGTGTACAGATTAAAAAAAAAAAAAAAAAAAGAATGCAGGAGAGTCCAGATTACACCCCCGCCCCCAGAAGACAGCACAGTGGCTGAAATATAGATTATGGCCCAGAATGTCAAAGTCAAAAACAGACTTCGCTGGCAGGATACCTCAGCGATACCTCATCAGTAAGAGGTGTGTGAGGTGACACATAGGAAGTGTTCTGAACAGCGCTCCCTCTGCCTCAAGGCTGTGGTTAACATGGCTAACCTCTAGTTTTAGAACTGACACACTTTTAAGCCTGGACTGAGCCTAGATGGAGAAATAACTTTGGCTTTATACTCTTAAAGAGCTATACAAAAGCAAGGTGTGAAAGCTGGAGAGAGGCTCAAGGGCAAAGAGTACTGGATTGCTTGTTCTTCCAGATGGCTGGGATTCAATTCCTAGCACCCACTTGGCAGCTCACAACCATCTGTAATCAAGACCTTCACAGAGACACACACAGGCAAAACATCATTGCACATAAATTTTTTTTAAAAAGTAAAAATCACACACACACACGCACGCACACACACACACACACACACACACACACACACACACACACACACGGTGTGATGGTGCACATTTGTAATTCCAGCCCTCGAGAGGATCGGGAGTTCAAGACCAACATGTACTACATAGCAAGACCATGGGGGTGGAGGGGGGTGGGATAGAAAGAAAGCAATGTACAAATTACTCAGCCAATAACTGTACAAAGGTGGCCTGGTGACTGGATTCAATAAACAGCAAAGGAAAAGCCAGGCACGTCTCCAAGAAGGGCCTGTGGGAATGCCATGATTCTGATGTGTGTCAACAGCTTTCCTCCATTAGGAAGCAATGGTAAAGACGGGAGCCCCAGAGTAGGGCAGAAAATTCCATCCTCAAGGGCAGGCCTTGACCTTTGGGCAGGGGACCACCGCCCAAGGGTTCCCAAAGCCACTCTGGTTCAGATGGATTCTAATCCCTAGCACTGCAAGAGAAAACACAGGCCCACATGTGGGTATTTAGAACTGTTATCTCCTTTTCTCTGTATAGAGATCATTTAAAATTATACTATAGAAATGTAGTATGCACAGAAGACAATTTCTTTCTTTCTTTCTTTTGTTTTTTTTCAAGTCAGGGTTTCTCTGTGTAGCCTTGGCTGTCCTGGACTCACTTTGTAGACCAGGCTGACCTCAACTCACAGCGACCTGCCTGTCTCTGCCTCCCGAGTGCTGGGATTAAAGGTGTGCACAACTGTACCTGGAATTTTTTTTTTTAAAGACGTATTTACTTATTGTGTATACAATGTTTTGCCAGAAGAGGGCACCAGATTTTATTATAGATGGTTGTGAGCCACCATGTGCTTGCTGGGAATTGAACTCAGGACCTTTGGAAGGACAGGCAGTGCTCTTAACCTTTGAGCCATCTCTCCAGCCTGGCAATTTATTTCTAAAGACCATCTTCCACCCTGAAGTATACTGCCATTCACAGAATGCATGAGTGTGCACTTGAGTGGACACCCACCCACCCCACAGCTTCATCAGCCCCAGAGCACCCGGGAGGTGGCAAAGGTGCAGGCTCAGATGGCTGCAGGGCCAGGGGCAGGAGCTCTATAGGAATCCAAGGCCAACCCTCAGGCCAGGTCCTCCTTCCCAAACCTTCCCAGGATGACACCGTTTCTATTCACACAGACACCTGTTCTTATTTTTTTTTTTTGTTTGGTTTTTCGAGACAGGGTTTCTCTGTGTAGCCTTGGCCATCCTGGACTCACTTTGTAGACCAGGCTGGCCTCGAACTCACAGCGATCCGCCTGCCTCTGCCTCCCGAGTGCTGGGATTAAAGGCGTGCACCACCACGCCTGGCCAGACACCTGTTCTTATGTAGAAGGCTCTTGGGTCCTAAAACCCACTTGGTCTAAAATCATGTATCTAAAAGATAGGATTATAGTCATAAACTTAAAAATTCCCTAGAGAAGAAGACACAGTTAATATTGAAACCGGAGTCACTCACTAGCAAGTAGTCATAAGCATTCCAGGCTGTGCAAGACCCTCGGCTCAATCCACAGCATGCAAAAACAAACAAAAGACCATGCCAAATACGGCGCACAACTTAGTTGACATTCTTGCTGCAGACATTTCTTAGGTAGATTGGAATTATCTTTTGTTGTTGTTTTAAGTAGTCCTCATGTTTAATATTTCTATTTTTCTTTTTCTTGTTTGTTTTTTGTTTTTGAGACAGCGTTTCTCTGTGTGTAGCCCTTGCTGTTCTGGACTCCCTTTTATAGACCAGGGCTGGCCTTGAACTCAGAGATCCATCTGCTTCTGCCTCCCTAATATTTCTAAATTTCAATGTATCCAAAAGGAAAAGAGTTCTGTATTTTAAAAATTGGGCAGGTATGGGCATAACTGAATCATGTCCCTATGAAATTCAAGCCAAGACACCTCGATGTAGGACTTATGGAGAGGGTGTGTGTGTGTGTGCGTGCGCGTAGGGCAAGAGAGGCTGTGGGCAGGCACTGTCTAACAGTGCAAACATTTAACACCCACTGATGGCCAGTACTCAGACAAGGAGAAAACAATAGAATCTGTATAGTTTCACACACTCAAACTGAGGAAATGCTATTTTAGTGACACTAAGACCAAACTTAATTACCACTCCAGTGTCCCATGTGAGGATGGAAGCTTTGCCAAGAAGCAGCTCTGCACAATTGTTCAAGGGCAGATCAGCCACCATGATTAAGGAACTAAATTCAATGCACCTAGTTCATGATCCATTAAAAAAAAAAAAAAAAGAGCAAGGCATAGGAAATAAAATTATTCTCAGAAGAGAAGCACTTAAAACACATTACAGTTCCTGCTTGCCTGGTGTGAGGCTATCCTACGCTGACATTGAGGAAGGGAAAAATGTGACAGAAACCAACCAGGCACCAGCCGAGTGCAGCACAACAGAATGCTGGCTCCTAATTCCCTCCCTGAGGTCATGATGATGTTCCCCAGCCAGTGATGGGGGACACTGGGAGAACCCCACTAGAGTCTTAGACCAGGAAAGCCAGAAACCAGAGAAAGAAAGTAGGGCGGGGGTCTCCTTACTTCACGCTAGCATGGGTTTCTGAGAGCCTCAGAAATGCCAGAGCCCAGCCGGGCATGGTGGCGCATGCCTATCATCCCAGCACTGGGGAGGCAGAGGCAGAGGCAGGCAGATCTTTCAGAGTTCGAGGCCAGCTGGTCTACAAAGTGAGTCCAGTATAGCCAAGGCTACACAGAGAAACTCTATCTCAAAAAAACAAAACAACAACAAAACAAAAAATAAAAAACAAAAACAAAAACAAAGCAAAAACAAAACAACAACAACAACCAGACAAAAGGGAAATGCCAGAGGCCTCTGTTCTCCTTGCTGAGCTGGGCATTTAGAAAGTACCACTTGGGCTGGAGAGATGGCTAAGTGGTTAAGAGTGCTGACTGCTCTTCTGAAGGTCCTGAGTTCAATTCCCAGGAACTACATGGTGGCTCAGAATTATCTATAATGTGATCTGATGCCCTCTTCTGGCCTGCAGGGGTACAAGCAGGCAGACCACTGTGTTCATAATAAATAGATAAATCTTTAAAAAAAAGAAAGAAAGAAAGAAAGAAAGCATGATTCTCTCTCTAGAGCTAACAGAGTCAAAGCCTATACCACTGGTGTGTTCTGATCTTCCAGAAGACTATAATCTGGACACTGGGACGATTAAGAGCCTTAGGTTATGTGGCTGGCCAAACTCATTTCATGCTATTGACTTTGCATTCTTTGCCCCCGAGACCATCTTTAAAAATCTCACCTTTGGGTGCGCTTTGCTTCTTGGGAATTGGTTGTGTTCCCTTTTCACTCTTCCCTGACTCCGTAGAGAGGGGCACTGTAGAAGCCAGTTCTCGGAACACCCTTGCCTCCAGGAGCACAGGCTGAGGAGAGTCAACAAGGAAGGATATTCACCTTGGTAACAGCCATTATAATGTAAACACTATATATTAATATTCATGTGGCACATTTATTACAATGTTCAGAACACATGGGAATTATGACTATCATGAAAAAAAAAAGCTACAAGAAAAATATGCCCAAGTTCCAGTAGAATCACTGTTAACATCTGGGTAAAAATTTCCCAAAATAGACACTTATGAGGTTTTACTAAAAATATTTTGGCCAGGTGGTGGTGGTGCACGCCTTTAATCCCACCACTTGGGAGGTAGAGGCAGGAGGACCTACAAAGTGAGTTCCAGGGCAGCTAGAGCTGTTACACAGAGAAACCCTGTCTCGAAAAACAAAAAACAACAACAAAAAGACTTCGTTATACAAAGCGTCAGGACATCTTGGAGAAGAGCCTAGTCCTGTGTTCTGCAGGAACCTGGGGCTCAGGGGGTAGGGGGTGGATGAGAGGCAGGTGCTGCTGGAAGAAGCTCTTGATGCCACTTGTCCTGCAAAGCCCCAGTTAGATCTGCCTTGACATGTGGGGTGGGGTGGGGGTTGCTGACCTCTGCCATCACCTCACGCCAGGATACCGATACATGGCCAGTCCAGACTCCTGGGTCCTAAACGCAGCAGCCCGTTTATCCTATTGCTGATTTTGTTACTCTACAAAATACTAAGGTTATTTTATTATTTTTTATTTTTTGCAAAATTATCTCCCCACACTTAGTCAAGCTGCAGAAACACTATCTACTAGTAAACACAATGTAGCTAATTGCTTCAGAAGTGTTACAATGTGAGAAAAATTTTACTGCAATTCCCCAAGGCCACTGCAAAGGTATGCGCGAGACCCTAGGATGCTTCATGCCGGGGCCTGAATGGAACAAGAAAACTACTTACATTGATGATTCTCCGGTACACAAATTATGTGTACCGATACACGCTGGCGGGGGGTGGGGGCGCTAAGAACAAGATACCTGGAGAAGTAACTAAATAGTGCCCATTAGACGACGGGACCCTCTGTCACCGGCATTTTATTTTGCTGTGAGCACTTCCTGTTTGGGGCCAGTTCAATGACAGCTCTTGGCAAGCAAGCGCAGGGCCCTAGAATCCATCCCCCGAGCCCAACGAAACAAACCCCAAAACTGGTTTTGCAGAGAAAGACAGGTTTAGTTTTAAAAGCAGCCAAGGAGCCTCAGCTTTACTTCTGCAGAGAAAGCCCGTCTCTCCGCATCAGGTGAGCACAGGCCCTGGGACCCCTCACCGCACCGAGCCCACGGGTGCAGCTGAGGCTCGGGTTAAGGGCTGGTAGGTTTTGTCCTCTCGCCCTTTTTACCTTCAGCGCCCGGATTCGTCCTCCCCGGAGCAGGAGAGAGACCGCCATGGCCCAAACGCCAAGCACTGAGGTCGCACCTAATTACGTGACCTGCGCATGCACACGCTTCACCTAAGGCTCCGCCCTGCGTTCACTTTCGCCAATCGCAGACCAGTGCGGGCCCAAGAGTTTGCGCGCGCATCCCGGGCGGGCTCCTCACGAGGCCACGCCCATTACAGTGTCTACCAATCCCAGGTTAGAGCGCGAGGGGTCCGCCCCTGGGCAGGTTCTACTGGAAGTCCCGCCCCTCCGCTTAAGGCCTGTCCACCTTGCCCTGATCTCACCCTTAACACTGCAATTTACCAATGCCGCACAGCTAGAATCATGCCCTTTGCGTTTCTGGTTCGACCTCAGAGTCTTTTGTGTTTCGTGTGGTTTTTGTGAGTTTGTTGTTGGTGATACAGTTCGGTGGTGGTGCGCTTGCCTGGTCGGGGCGTGATCCTGTACAAACAAACCAGAAGCCGTAGAGCTAGTCAAACCTGTGCTTTATAGATCAAATATAAGGAATATAATCAACTGATTAACTCCCTGATGAAGGCAGAAACCCCCACGCCCACCCTCACCAGTTGGAGACCAAGCCTTCAACGCACAGGGCGTTTTTGGAGAACCTTCATATCAAAGACATAGCTGTGGAGTGTGTGTTATTGGTACACACGGTACGCAGTGCACTGTAAGTGTTTTATTCAGATGAATGTATCCACACCTCTAATTTACACCAAGGAAAATTCAGTGGTAGTGAAAGTGTTGAGGACGTTGGGGAGAAAAAGTTCATTAGAGCTATTAATGCTGTGTACAGGCAGACAGGCAGAAAAGCATGACAGGAGCCAAGCCCCTAGGAGCGTTCAGGCCCCAGAGACAGCGTGGCCAGATCTCCGAAGAGTGGAGTCAGCCCAGATGGGAGAGATTTCTGTGAGCAGGGGGGAGGGGGGGCAGGAGTGCTACATATACTGTAGGCGGAGTAGAAGCTACTTTCTTACATTGCAGCCTTATGAAGTCCTTGAGATCGACTGGAATCGGGCCTCTGAGCAACATCAGGAAACTCACTCAGGTGGCGGGATAAACTGGCAGAGCCAAGAGCCGCCTGACGTTGGCAGATCACAGGACCGCGAAAAGAACAAATGCAGGGCCCTGGAGAGATGGTTTGGTGGTTAAGAGCGCCGCCTGCTCCCCCAGTGGTCTTGAGTTCAATTCCCAGTAACCACATGGTGGCTCACAACCGTCTATAATGAGATCTGGTGCCCTCTTCTGGACTGTAGGTGTACATACACGCAGACAGAACACTGTATACATAGTAAATAAATCTTTAAAAAAAAAAAAAGAACAAATGCAGGTTTAGACAACAGTGAGAGCACAACCTGTTGTCTCTAAAGAAAGAAGCCACAAACGGATCTGCTCCTCTTCACCTAACTCTTGTCTCTGGGGACATTCCTGTTCAACACCCCGAAGTGTGCTTACTTTTTAAGTAAGTAAATAATACTAACCAGAACCTTCACTTCTCACATCTGACCAGTCACACAGTGGAGGAACTGGAAGACTCAAGAACAAACAAAAGGGAAAGACTCCTCAGTGGGAGAGTTGTCTGCTTGTCCCCTTCCAGTCCCCCTTCCTGAGGGCTCATGACTTGGAAGCTCATGGTCTCCAGGGTGGTGATGTGGGAATAGAAGCAGTTGGAGGTGGGGCCCCCTGGGAAGTAATTCATCTTAAGGGGTGCAGCTATGAAAAGGGACCAGTGTTGCTCATGTGGGAATCTAGTAATGCTCATAGGAAGGGTGATGTTTTGGGGGTGACTGGCTTGATTGGTTTGAAGTTTCTTTGAGACAAGGTCTTCCTATGTAGCCCAGATTGACCTGGAACTTACTCCTGATTCTGCCCTTCCTCCTTCACCCCTCTTCTTCCTTCCTTTCCTTTCTTTCTTTTTCTTCTATCTATCTTTTTTTCTTTCTTTTTTTTTTTTACGAGACAGGGTTTCTTTGTGTAGCCTTGGCAGACCAGGCTGGCTTTGAACTCAGTGATCTGCCTGCCTCTGCCTTCCGAGTGCTGGGATTAATGGTTGTACCCCCGCTGCCCAGCTCAGATCCTCATTCTTGCAAGGCAAGCCTTTAACTGACTGTGCTGTCTCCCCAGCTCCTCCTTCTCCTCCTCTTCTTCTTGTTATTATTGCTATTATATTTTGTTTTTTTGGTCTTTTGAGACAGGGTTTTTCTATATCTTTGGCTGTCCTACACTCCCTTTGTAGACCAGGCTGTCCTCAAACTCACAGAGATCCACCTGCTTCTGCCTCCCCAGTGCTGGGGTTAAAGGTGTGCACCACCATGTCTGGCTAAGACAGGGTTTCTTTGTGTAACAGCCCTCAATGTCCTGGAACTTGCTCTGAAGACCAGGCTATGCCGCCACCACCTGGTCGGTCGTTATTTCTGTTATGAGCTAAGCAACCACAACTATTTTGTTATATCAACAGCAAGTGGGCTCACCCACATAGGGTGTTGCCACAGGCCAGGTTGTTAGAGGAGGGGATCTTTAGCTGAGGGGGAACCCAGAGGAGAAAGAGATAGAATGGGCAGTAGGGATCTTTTTGTGAGGGGACCATGATTGGCAGTGCTGCTGTTTCCTCTGGGTTGCACATGCCCTTGCTACTCGGACTCAGAGCAGATGTAAGTTCCCACAGGAGATCCTCACAAGATCTGGACTATTAGCATTTTGTTTCTGGAGGGGGGGGGGCATGAGGCTCATGAGGCTCTTCCTCAAGATTATAGAAGAGGTAAACAATGTATTAGGGGTGAGAGTCTTGAGTGGGACAGCACTTTGTAAATCTTCCATGCGACATGGGAGTCGCTGGTGGTCTGGCTGCCTGTCAGGTGTGTAGAGGAATTTGCAGTAGCGTCCATGCCTTCTAGTCAATCTTGCTCCTGTAAACAAGCAAAAACAAATCCCTTGATGAGCAAACTGAACTTGGATGTGTGGAGAATTCCTGAAAAGACGCTGTGTCTGCAGAGGCTGATTGACTTGCTAGAACTGCAGTGATGTAGGGAGGCGGGACTGTTGCAGGCCCAGAGTCAATTACAGTTATCTTGGGCTAGCTTTCGCCCCTAAACAGCCATTCCTTGTACCCCTCTGAGTATGACCTAACATACTGACAAATAAATTAAAACCTTGGAATGTATTAACTTCACCAAACCTTCTTCTTCACCAATCAAAGAGCTAAGAGTCTTTGTTCAGTTACTATAAAAACTTCATGAAACCGCGTCCACATTGGAACTTGGAACCAAAATCTGTGCTCTTTTTTTTTTTTAAAAAATGTACTTATTTTACGTATATCAATGTTCTATCTGCATGCACACTTACAAGACAGACAGAAGGCGGCACCAGATATCGTAGATGGTTGTGAGCCACCATGTTGTTGCTGGGAATTGAACTCAGGACCTCTGAAAGAGCAGCCAGTGCTCTTAACCGCTGAGCCATCTCTCCAGCCCAAAATCTGTGCTCTTAAGATGCGGTCAGTCAGAAAAAACTATCGCTTATTCCCCTTGCGGTGAAAGTTGTGGTAGGTTTTTTTTTGTTTTTTTTTAATCTAGTTTGTTTTCAACACAGAGTTTTCTGGGTAGATTTGACACAAAATCTCAAGTGCTCGGGTTAAAGGCATGTGCCACCGCATCCGGCTAGGATTTAATTTTTTTATTTTTAAAGATTTATTTATTTTGTACGTATACAGTGTTCTGCCTACATGTACACCTGCACGCCAGAAGAGGGCACCAGATCTCGTTATAGATGGCTGAGAGCCACCATGTGGTTGCTGGGAATTGAACTAAGGACCTTTGAAAGAGCAGCCAGTGCTCTTAACCGCTGAGCCATCTCTCCAGCCCAATTTTTTTATTCTTTTACCTTCACTAGGCTGTGTTGGGTGGGTGGGGCAGATAAACCATCTTTTTAGGAGATGCCTTGGAGGTCTATATCCAACCTGTAAGTGACTACGGCATTCTGGACCTTGAGAATCACGGATATGGATGGAAGGAATCTTTTGGGGGTTTGGACAGGCACACCGTTAGATAAAGACATTTGACACTTGGGGTTCAAGGCGTCTTCCTCCTACATGGAGGAGGGTAAGTAGCACATTTCCAGCGACCTCTGCCTTGACCAAACTGAGACAGTTCGGTCTCCTACTCACATAGGGCCACATATTGGGCCTGGCCATCTAGTACTGACGGCACTCAGCAGCTTTTTACCAGCACCTGCTGGGTACCAGGCTCTGTCCAAGAGGAACCATCTAGCCTGACTGGCCGAAAAGCTAATCAATACGAAAAGCACGTGGGGGCTCCACAGCTTTAGCACCAATGAAGCACTCAGTTCAAAGGAGACTACTCCCTGTGCGCATGCTCCAGACCCGCATGCGACGCGCTGAGTGACGTCACTGGCCGGCGCCAGCAGGAAGGGCTCTGTGCTTCAAGCGTGTGCGGAGGCCGCGGGCTTGTCCATGGCGAGCTCCGTGGGACTGGCATTGTGCGGCCAGACGCTAGTGGTGCGGGGTGGCAGCCGGTTCCTGGCCTTCTCCACTGCGAGCAGGTAAGAGGCCCGGGCCGAGGGCTGCGGGGCCGGACCGCCGCTGTCTCGTGTGAAGCTCCTCCCGGATTCCCTGTCCTCGGTCCCTCTTCACCCCGACCCAGCGCCCTACGACCTGCACGCCGGGTCCAGGGCGCTCTCTCGGTTCAGAGTCGGGTGCTTCCGAACTCGGCGGCGCCTGCGTGGCGTCGAGAGGGCCGGGTCGTGTGGGTGTCGCGTTGTCCAGGCTTTTGGTCCTTGGCGTTCGATCCTGACCTGCTTGGAACCTCCCTGATGCGTGTATGTATGCATGTATGCATGCATGTATTCGGGAACGCTGCCGGGTCTCACTGAGGGCAGAACGTGCTCCCTGTCCCAGGTCTGCGTCCAGCAACCCGGCTCTAGTTGCTCTTCTGGGTTTTTGGGTTCTTAATACGACACCCCCCAAACCCAGGATGCACGGAGAGTCTGGTGTGGGCATCTCCCTGGAAGCCCTTCACACGACCGGTTTTGCTTTATGTTATTTTTATTTTTTGGTTTTTCGAGACAGGGTCTCTCTGCGTTAGCCTTGGCTGTCCTGGACTCGCTTTGTAGATCAGGTTGGCCTCGAACTCATAGAGATCCACCTGCCTCTGCTTCCTGAGTGCTGGGATTAAAAGCGTGCGCCACCACCCCCGGCCGCTTTGTTATTTCTATCTTTATGTATCCCTAGTGCTAGGTCAAAGGATTCTTAAATCAGTGAGTGTTGAGCAAGTAATTGATTCCCAGACCCTTAGGGAATCATTGGCGGTCCATTTTGGCTTTGTTTTCCTTTCTTATTTAGTTTTGGTACCTTGGCATTTGAAGATAGACATGCTCCTCGGTTTGTGTCTTTGGGGGAATGCTAACGGCCAGCCAAGTTTCAGTCTTGGAAAATGACTTTGCTTTCTGCAGTTCAGTGTTTAATTGGAAGTGTCTTTGGTGCAGCCACTTTGTAGGTTGTCAGTAGTACACGATGGTTTAATGTGCCGGGGTCCAGGGTCAGAGCAACAGAAGGGAGTTTAGGGTCTAATAGGGAAAGTAGGTGATTCCTATAGGAGTGCCTGAGGCTCATGGGGGCTTTTTCCCTAGCAGGTGAGACTTCAACTAGGTAAGGACAACCTCAGCTGTTTTAATTTGGGAGCAAAACCCAGTTGAAAACAATACCAGAGTTGTCGGGTGGTCGTGGCGCATGCCTTTAATCCCAGCACTCAGGAGGCAGAGGCAGGCAGATCACTGTGAGTTCGAGGCCAGCCTGGTCTATAGAGTGATTCCAGGACAGGCAAGGCTATACAGAGAAGCCTCCACCACCACAATAAACAGCAATAAAACAATATCAAAGGATAATTTCTTAGAGTCAACAGTTTGGTGCCTGAAAGAAGAGCACGCTGATTCCAGGCTTGTACCACCACGCCATGCTGCACTGGTTTGGAACAGAGCCGTGCTGACTGACTGTGGTGTGTACCATTAGGTGGTTAAGCAGGTGACAATTCTTGCCTCTTCTCTGTTATGGACAAGACCCATAACTTAACAGTGACGGAATGTTTTTGTTCCAAGAGTGAAGTGAGATCATTCCTTATGTTTGCTAATAATTGCTCCCTCCTGTTCCTTCCCTTTAGTGATGAAGGCTGCGTCTTCACATATGACTGCAGTGCCACAGAGAAGAAGTCCTCGCCAGAAGATAAGGGGTGAGATGGTGGGGAAGCGAGCTTGCTTGTGGTTTGAGTGCTGAGCCAGTGAGCCAGGACAGGGCTTGTGCTGCCTCGCTCAAGTCCTAGTTTCTTGTTACCTACTTGTGGGGTTGGGCTAAGTTCCATTTCAGTCAGAAAGAAACATGGAAGTAACCTTAAATTTAGGCATTCAGAATACTTCCCAAGCACTTTTAGTTTCTTTAGTACTCATTTTTTGTTGCTGGCTCCTTAAATTAATAGTGACCATTTCGAGCCAGGCATGGTGGCGCACGCCTTTAATCCCAGCACTCAGGAGGCAGAGGCAGGCGGGTCACTGAATTCGAGGCCAGCCTGGTCTACAAAGGGAGTCCAGGACAGCCAAGGCTACACAGAGAAACCCTGTTTCGGAAAACCAAAAAAATAGTGACCATTTAAAATGCATTGAGGGCAAGTGTGGGACATTGACTAATTGACAGGTACACAGCAGCATGTGATTGCTTTGTGTGGTGGCTTGGTCTTGTGACTCTATCATTAATATTACTGGTCCCTGCCTCTGGCCTTTGGATTCCATGTCCTCGAGGGCTAGGCCTGTGATCGCTGAGAATTCTTCCAGCCTACCCTGGATGTCAGCAAGTTTGCAGAGACATCTTGTTGAGTTGGGTTTCAAGACTGGAAAATTAGAGCTGTTGCTGAACTTCCTCAGGTCCCCTTACCCTGTATTATGCTCTGGGTACATGAACTGCTTAACCAAGTATTTTCCACCTGTGTTAGAACGGACAGGCCTGGAAACTCAGCTGAGGCCTAATTGTCTTCCTCTCTTGCCCTGCCCTTCTTTCAGGGAGGACGGACAGCCCGCAGACAAGGGGAGTGACACGATTCTGGCGTCCACCTTCTCCAAGTCTGGCAGCCATTTTGCTTTAACTGATGACAGTAAGCGTCTGATTCTTTTCCGTACAAAACCATGGCAGTGTCTGAGTGTCAGGTATGAAATGCTACCCCTGCGTCATTAAGATGTCCTATGCACCTCTTTTCTTTGCATGCCGGTAGAGTAGTGAGAGTGACCGTTGTCACAAGCAGTTAGCGTGAAGGGCCGGCTGTGTGTGAGACATTGCTTGCCGAGCTTTACTTGAGTTAACTGACTGAATCCTAACAGCAGGAGAGGGTGACATGGGCCTGTTTTCCCTCACTGGGTGCTGTGGGGCTAAGTAGCCAATTTCAGGCTCTTCAGCTTGGAAAGGCAGAAAGGCTCCTGGCTACAGTGTCAGTACTCAGAGGCTGTGGTGCTGTGCTTTCCACATTGCTATGGCCTCATGGCTTGCAGGAGTAGGACTGTTGGCTCACACTGAGAGTGTCAGGGCTTTGGGGAAGTGGAAGTGGGTGTGGCATATGTGAGCTGGGTGAGTCTGAGGTAGGGCGGATGTCTGTCAAGATGCAAGGTGTAGGGTGAGACCAGCACCTGGGCAGGAGTACGTTGCATAAACACTATACCACTTACTCCTCCTCTCAAACTGTAACTGTCCTTTCTGAAGGCAAGGTGCAGGGAGAGAGATGGGCCCATGGTGTGGGGCCGGGGTTGGTGATGATGGTGAAGAGGAGGAGACTGAAGCTTTCTCAGTGACACCTTGTCCTTGTGAATGGAGGTGGGTGTTGCTGTGGTACAATTTTGTTGGCTCTGACAGCCTTCTGATACACATGCTCTGGGCCTCCTGAATCTCTGATCCTTCTCTGGGGTCAGCACATGGAGCAGAGTCAGCCAGGGCCTCATTTGTGCACCCCCACCCCCACTGGAGTCAGCCAGGGCCTCATTTGTGCACCCCCCACCCCCACTGGAGTCAGCCAGGGCCTCATTTGTGCACCCCCACCCCCGCTGGAGTCAGCCAGGGCCTCATTTGTGCACACCCCCACCCCCACTGGAGTCAGCCAGGGCCTCATTTGTGCACCCCCACCCCCACTGGAGTCAGCCAGGGCCTCATTTGTGCACCCCCACCCCCGCTGGAGTCAGCCAGGGCCTCATTTGTGCACTCCCCCACCCCCACTGCTGATTGAACTGTGCTTGGCTTTACCCATCAGTTTTCTGTTGCTGTTTCAAAGTACCCAGCAGAAGCAACTCAAGGGAAGGAGGGTTTATTCTGGTTGGTCACTCGGGATGCCCTATGGTGACAGGCATGGTGCTAGTAGTTTCAGGATGTGCTGATTGGGACAGGAAAGGCCAACTATTCTCCTAACTGCACAGATCCCTCAAAGCAACTGCTAAACACTGTAGGTTTGTGGGAATGACACGAGTGAATAACAGCCAAAACGTGTCTTTGCAAAGTCTGAAAAGCCTGAAGGGGCATCAGGGATGGGTTTTTCTAATATGTACTGCCTAGGAGTCATGTGTTACAGGAAGTATGGATAGGATTTTATTTTGACGGAAATAGTTATCTATTTTACCCTGGAAATTTTACAGACAGAGCTGAGCAGTAGAGTCGGGTGAGAACATCCAGGCAAGAAGTCCTGTGAAATTGGAAGAATAATTGATTCTGGCTTTTTAAAAAATTATTTATTTATTTATTTATTATGTGTACAGTGCTCTGTCTTCACATACACCTGCAGGCTAGAAGAGGGCATCAGATCTCATTATAGATGGTTGTGAGCCACCATGTGGTTGCTGGGAATTGAACTCAGGACCTCTGGAAGAACAGCCAGTGCTCTTATCCTCTGAGCCATCTCTCCAGCCCCTGATTCTGGCTTTTTACCCAACAATAAAAGGCATGTTTTAAGCACCTTTAGTGCAAGAGTGAAAATATTATGTATAAAAGCTGTAACATTAGGAGCAGAAGAATACACCAAATGAACCTTGTATAATATTTTGTTGGGCAGTTGGAAGAGCGCCCCAGTAGGAAATCCCTGCATGGGCATCACAGTGCCTCAAACCTCACTAGTAGGGTCAAACTGATGTAGAAGGGCTTGATTAAAGCCTGCATTAGCATCCTGTAAAGCCTGTTTCACCTCCTTTGTAATGGTTAAAATCTCTGGCCATTTGGCACCATGAAGCTGAAGAAAGCAGGGTGAGCTATCCTGTGGAAACAGGAAGGCAAGGTCTAACCCATGCCAAGTTCCCCAGAAAGGTCTGCATGGAAGCCAGTGTGGGGGGTAGTGTGGGAAGGAGAAATGTAGGTTTGGGGCCTAATAGCATAGGAGATAACTGTGTGTCCCCAAAACAAATACAGTTCTTGAGTTTGTACCTTCTCCAAGCAGTAGAGCTATCCCGGAGCTTGAACTGTAGGGTTTGTTGCTCAGGGTGATCAATCAAGGTATCATCCATATAATGGATCACAGAACAGTCACTGGCCACCTTTTTAATAGCCCCCCCCCCCCAATAAATCTGGCAAACAGTAGGGCTATTTCATCCCCTGTGGCAATACCTTCCACTGATAGCTGCTCATAGGTATTTTATTATTAATTCCAGGCACAGAGAAGGCTCTTTGTCCTCTGGATGTAGAGGAATAGAGAAAAAACAACCTTTACAATTTATGGTGACAATACAGTATCCACGAGGGGCTGCAGATAATGCAGGGAGGCTGGTCTGGGTCGTCCCCATGTCTGCATAGTAGCATTGATAGAGCTGAGGTCATGAAAGAATCTAAATTTGCTTGACTTTTTTTTTATAACAAAGACAGGAGAATTCCAAGTAGTAGAAAGCTCTATAGAAAGCTCTATATGATCACAGCCCAGCTGTTCTTGGACAAGCTTGAGCAATTCCTGGTGTTTTTCTCCCGCTATTGGCTATTGATCCACCCACATAGGCTTATCAGAATTCCACATCAATTTTAGGGGGAATTGGAATCGTGTTGGAGCAGTGGCCCTTAGAATTGGGGACCTGAAATGTAGTTTACCTTGTACAGTGCAATCATCATAAAAGGTTTATTGTCTGGTGATGACTACATCCATATCTTCCAAGACATTTCCCCAGAGGCTGTTGTTGGGAAGACCTACCAGCATGGGGATGTGATTGCCCCTTGATTACCATCATTATCACACCATGGGATTGCCTGAGCTGTTAGCCAAGACTGTATTAGGCCTCCAGTGGCCCTTTACATGTGGTTTTGGGGCAAAGTTTCCAAAAAGTGGCAACTTCCTCCCTTGTTTTTTTTTATTTTTTATTTTTTATTTTTTATTTTTATTTATTTATTTATTTATTTATTTATTTATTTATTTATTTTGGTTTTTTGAGACAGGGTTTCTCTGTGTAGCCTTGGCTGTCCTAGACTCACTTTGTAGACCAGGCTGGCCTCAAACTCACAGTGGTCCACCTGCCTCTGCCTCCCGAGTGCTGGGATTAAAGGTGTGCGCCACCATGCCCAGCCTAACTTCCACCAATAATACCACAAAATATGTTATCCTCTAATCTCAACAGAAGGCGGCCCTGATGCACTCTAACAGGAATTGTCCATATTTCCCTGGGTTCCCCCCTTAATTGAGGGGTTGGGGGTTGCCTTGCTGGAAGTTTGGTAGTTTTGGAGCAGCAGTCTTAGGCCCAATGGAACCCTTTCCTACATTTTGGGAAGATTGGAGGGGGCATTTTTCAGTTTTGTCTTGCATCTTATTGGCACATTGATGGACAATGTGGTCCGCTCCTACATGTTCAAATTCTGCCTTGCTTTTATCTCCAGTGTCCTGTGTTTTTAAGTGTATAGCTAGAGTGGCTGCCAAGTGTTCTGTCTGATGAGGGTAGCACCTAACTCTCTAGTGGCAGTCATCCAGTCTTCCTGTCTCTACCCTGCACTGGATCAACAGCCTCCCGTTCGAGTGCTTTTGTTAAGATGCCTGTGGCGGCGTAATGTTGTGCCTGCCGATTGACTGCTTCGTGCACTCTATAGACAAAGTCGACAAATTGCTCCTTTGGCTTTGCTTTAGCCCACTGAGCGGTCCTTTATAGCACCCTTGGTAGTTTGCTGTGTGGCCCGCATGGCACACAAACGCCTCTGAGTGGAGTAGTTTAGGAGGCCTAGCATTTGAGTAGCAGGGGAAGCATAATTACCTTCTCCCTGGAGGCTCAGCAGGGATTTGAACATTCTGAGCCAAGTTTCCTTGTCTGACGACCTCTCCCTCATCATCAGTGGAAATCATGCAGATTTCCATCGTAGGAACTGCCCTTTGGATAAGATTGCGCGTGTAATATTTTTTCCAGTCCTGGAGTGTTTTTAAAGTGACGGCCAGGGGCTGGAGAGATGGCTCAGAAGTTAAGAGCTCTGACTCTCTTCCAGAGGACCCGGGTTCAATTCTCAGCACCCACATGGCAGCTCCCACTATCTGTAACTTCAAGATCACAAAAAATAAAAATTAGCTGGGCGTGGTGGCACACACCTATAATCCCAGCACTCGGGAGGCAGAGGCAGAGGCAGGTGGATCCCTGTGAGTTGGAGGCTAGCCTGGTCTACAAAGCGAGTCCAGGACAGCCAGGGCTACACACAGAGAAACCCTGTTTCGAAAAACCAAAAAAGAAAAGAAAAAAAAAAAAAAAGACTAAAACATTTGACTAAGGAACGGTGCAAGTAGCCCACTCTCACTCACTGCTTCTCTAATGTGGTTCCCAAACTCTTTGAGGAGGATTGTTGCCACCCTGAGGCTGGAGAATTACAGAGAAAGCTTGGGTGGTGGAAAAGTCGTCCTTTTTTAGGGTTTAATATAGTCTTGTAGAGGGGCAACATATGTGTTGCAGGTGAACTAGAGGGGGCTCCCCAAGAATTTGTGTGGGAGGCCGCCCCTCAACCATATTGGGCCATGTCCCTGCAGGGGAACAGGAAGCCACCACTGGGATATAGTGTGACGGTGGCGGCCATTCTCCCTCAGTCTCAGTTTCACCAAGTTGATCCAATAGGGAACTGACTTTTGGTTTGGCTGGGTCCTTATCTATGGCCCCAGCAGTGGTCAGAGTATGCCTGCTCATGGCAGTCCTCAGCCTTTTCTGTCTCTCCAGGCTCTGCCACCAGCGTCAAAGAAGGTCATGTGGTAGCAGATCCCTGAAGGTGGCTAAGAATAGCCATAACTAGCTGGGCGTGGTGGCACACGCCTTTAATCCCAGCACTCGGGAGGCAGAGGCAGGTGGATCGCTGTGAGTTCGAGGCCAGCCTAGTCTACAAAGTGAGTCCAGGACAGCCAAAAGCTACACAGAGAAACCCTGTCTCGAAAAAAACAAAAACAAAACAAAAAAACAAAACAAAAAAAAAGAATAGCCATAACTATAGGGGAAAGTAGGGTGGGAGGTCATCCTCTATCTCTTTCTTCTCGGCAAGAATTGCAGTCCACTCCCAAGTCTGCCATCCCAGATCTCCCCTCCAGCATCCAAGGACACAGTTTAAGAACCCTGTCATAGATATGATTAAGTTTTTAATCTGAGAAAGTCACATACTCTCTAGAATACTTTTTGAGTTTTTTTTTTTTTTTTTTTTTTTTTTTGTCTCCAAGACAGGGTTTCTCTGTGTAGCCTTGGCTGTCCTGGACTCACTTTGTAGACCAGGCTGGCTTCGAACTCACAGTGATCCGCCTGCCTCTGCCTCCTGAGTGCTGGGATTACAGGCGTGCACCACCACACCTGGCTCCCTTTCAGGATTTTTAACTCATTCTCTTTGCACGGAGAATTTGAGTTACTCATCCTGAGTAAAGAGGTCCCCTCACTTGCAATGATTATGGGGTTCCTGTTGTCCCTGCTGTTTGGGCGCCAGCTGTGAGGATCAGAAATGGGGTGGGGAGGGTAAGAGTACCACACGGAATCCCGGGAATCAGACTCCAGAGAGCAGACTCAAGGTGTGCAGATCTAACGTTATTGTGCAATGTATAAGCCTTTATACGATTACAGGGCCAGTCAGACCATCCTATGTTAGCCTCAAGCACCAATAGCAATCAATCAGGTTGGTGTAACTATAAAAAAAATTTGATGAGGAGGCAAGGTTACCTCAGGAGACTTTGAAGTCACCTCCCTAGCCCTAGTCCCTAGTAGATCAACACCGTGTACAATGGATCGGGATCATTCAAGGGGCAGTAGGAGCCTCTGGCACTTCGCTTGCCATTCTCTGTGGGGTTTCTCTAGACATTCCTCACACTGAGCCTCCTAGATCCTGGGGCTCTGCAGCAAGCCAGCAGCACAGCTAGGAAGCTCTGCAAGGAGACCCAGGTGCCTTCTGGGATGAGGGTGTGTGGGAGAATGGGGTGTAGTTGCTGTGGCTTAGAAGGCAGCAGCAGTAGTGCAGGCTGCATAGCATCCTGGGACTGCTGTGGCTGTGGAGTTCCACTGGGTGGGCCCACAGTAGGATTCCTAAAGCTTCTCTGTTGATGGACATTTTTCTCTTACATTTTGCTACTTTAGGAAGCACCTCAGTGGACAAGCATGTACTGTTTTGCATCTGTGAGTAAGTCTGTAGATGTTACCAGAGTCAGTTGCTGGTCAGAGGAGCTGTGCTTGTCATTTAGCCTGTAGTCACAGAGTACCCTCCAAAGGCGCTGTATCTGTGTCCATGTTTCCCTGCTTTAGAAGTGTCTCTTAGGACTGCTGTGTGTCTCATGGCATGTGTAAGGTTTTGCAGATCATCTTCAGCCGCTGAGTAAGAATTATTTTGAAAATACTATTTTTATTTATATGTGTATCCGCCTGCTTGTCTCTGTGTACACTGAGTGTGTGCATGGCGCCTGAAGAGGCCAAAAGAAGATGTTGGATCCCTTGGGACTAGAGTTACAAATGATTGTGAGCTACCTCTTGGGTGTTAGGAACTCGGTTCCTCTGCAAGAGAGCTGTTGTCTTTAACAGTGGAGTCTGGTGGCGCACACCTTTAATCCCAGCACTCCGGAGGCAGAGGCAGGCGGATCGCTGTGAGTTCGAGGCCAGCCTGGTCTACAAAGTGATTCCAGGATGGCCAAGGCTACACAGAGAAACCCTATCTCGAAAAACCAAAAAAAAAAAAAAAAAAAAAAAAAAAACCAAAAAAAAAAACAGTGGAGTCGTCCTCCAGTCTTGTAGAAGTGTGTGTTTTCTCATCATGTAGCATTTGAGATCCTTGGTGCCTGGCAGGACCTAAGCAGTGTGGTTCTGAAGGCTGGCTTGGGGCAGTGTCATATATACGTAAATGGAGCTTCAGGGCCCAGCAGTGAGGCACTTTGGCAGAGACCAGCCTGTTCCGCGTCCCCTGGAGCCCACCAGAGAGTAGAGTGCTCACTGTTCTGTGGGGCTCTTGACCATAAGCCCTAAGACCAGATGATTATGGAAGGGCCCAGCACATGCTATGACATAGTCAGAGTTCATTGGAGTCTGCTGCCTCAGTTCTCGGGGTGATGCCCACCTCCCTTCTTGCTGGTGTTCTGACCTGGGCCCTAACTCCAAGCTTGCACCCACAGCAGGCGCCTTCCTGGGGCCTCTATGGCACAGTCTGAGAGGCGCTTGGTGTCTGCCTGGAGCTGAGTAGCAGCAGTGTGGCAGGACTCATACAGGAAGAGAGTTCTAGGCAGATGGGATCCTGGAGTCCTCCTGTGTCGCCTTGACCCCTGTGCAGAGCTTGAGCTTGGGTTTGGCACGGTTGCTCGTTGGACCCATTAGCACAGGCTTGGTTGCTAGGCTGTTCAGGCCATTTGTTTTGATCCATTGGCTCCAGAGCCTAATTGTCTTTCTCCTGTTCTCCACCGTAACCCTCTGGAGCACCCACTGCAGCTGCCCTGATGCCTAGAGCGGCAATAGTGCTGCAGCCGAGTCCTTCCCTTTTCTTCTTGTCTCGTGTGGAACACCGTCCTCAAGCTTCCGGTTCTGTTTGAGGCCTGCGTGTGGCCAGCTTGGGGCTGTGAGTGTGTGGGTCCTGTTCTGCCCCAGCATTAGCTCCTCAGCAATGGCTACTGCCTGTGCTTGAGCCACAAGGGAAGCAGCGAGGCCAGGGCTTCTGTGATGAGGGTACGTGCCCTGCGGAGCAGTGTTTGAACATGTGTCCTAAAGGATGGTGGGTGCAGAGGGGTATGGTATGTAGCTACTGGGGACAGGGATCTGGGTGCCATCCCCTGGTATGGGAGAGGAGTGGACTACTGTAACCAGTGCTACTTAACTGAGTCACCTTGTCAGCGGAACTTATCCTGGGACCGAGGCCAAGGACTGCTGTGAATGGGTAGAATTTGATAGACTTAACTGGTCCCCAACACTGTCTCTGTATCTTTTACTGGGGATTCTGGGTGTCTCGTGGCTGCTCTGTATTGCCTGTGGCCCACACTGCTCTGGGCAGCCTGATTGTAGCTGTGGGCTTCGACTCTAGGCACAGACCCAGAGTCACAGAGGTGGTGGGAGGGGTGGTGGGGCAGTCATGGGGAGGGGAAGTAGGAAGAACCGGGTGGTCCTGCTGGGTGGGGAGACTCCCAGGCTGGGATCCACATAGCACACATGCATAGCTGGCACTCATCTCCTTCTGATGAGCAGCGGAAGGTTCAGGGGTAGGGAACAATTTCTCAGCATTTTATTATGAGCTTTTCAAACATACAGCAAAGCTGGAGGTGTTTGAACATAAATACTCATGAGGCAGGCCTGGAACTCGCAATCGTCCTTCCTTAGCCTACAGGGTGCTACTGAGATGTCAGGTGTGTGCCTGCCCCTCTTTTTGTTTTTATATTTTAGTTCTTTTGAGACAGGATTTCTTTGTGTAGACCTGGCTGTCCTCAAACTCAGATCTGCCTACCTCTGTCTGTAGAGTCCTGGGATTAAAGGTGTACACGACCACGCCCAGCCATGTCTTTCATTTTTTTGAAGGGAAATTCTAAAAGTAAAATAGGCTGACGGCATCGTCTTTGTTTCAGTTCTTTGTGTTGCTGTGTTTGCGGCTCCACATTCTGCTATGAAAGAGGCTGACTGCATGTAGATTAGGCGCTCCCAACCTGCAGTAGGGTCAAGCCCTAATAGTTCTTCCTAAGTCATAACTGCTAAGTTAAAAATGGGTTTCCTACCCAAGGCCTGTGGAGCATGCCAGCTTAGCTCACCTTTTAGGTGCGGTCAGCACCCTGGTCAGCCCACAGCTGAGCAGAGCTGGGGAAGAGAAGGTCTGCTTTACAGTCCCACTGTCTAAAATGAGAGCAGGGCACTAGGAAAGTCAAAGTATTGGAAGTCTAGTTATTTTAAATTGGCTTATGGCTCTGTGGGGGCCTGTGCTGGCTTTAGACACTAAGCAGCTCACCTCTGGTCCTGCAGGACGGTGGTGCGGAGGTGCACTGCCCTGACTTTCACAGCCTCGGAGGATCGAGTCTTGGTGGCTGACAAGTCTGGAGACGTGTACTCCTTCTCGGTGCTGGAGCCTGATGGATGTGGCAGGGTGGAACTGGGGCACCTCTCCATGCTGCTAGATGTGGTATGTGGGGACACAGCACTGTCCACGGCAGCCAAGGCTCGAGAAGGGTCAGGGACAGAGAGGGAGGGGCATGGGGATCCCAGAGCAGCAGGAGAAGTTAGCCTGGCGTTGGCAGATGAAGTGGTTGGTCACTGTGTACTTCTGGACCACAGTCTGGGCAGTGTAGGGAGGTGGTGCGAGCTACTTGGTCTGTGGTCTCCCCTCTTTTCTGCCATACTCCTGAGAAGACCCCTTCTACCTCCTTACCTCCATCTCTGAGGTGGGGTGGAATCAAGGGCTATGTGCAGTGCTTAGCATGACTCTGGCTGCTGCCCTACAGTGTGGGGGGATGGGTGGTGTTGGGGTTAGTCTTAGTGTATAGAGGTGTGGCTCTGGCCTTCAGTTAAGCTGAGGAGTGGGAACTTGGCACTGCTAGGGATGCTCCCACTGTCCCCTGCCAGTTCCGATTGCTCTTCTAAGCTGCACTGCAGCTCCCTGGAAAAGGCCTTCAGGGTGGCCTCGAGAAAATCCGAGCATTCTCTTGGTACTTGCAAGGCCACCCAGTGAGAGGCTCTCCTTCTATTGACCCCTGGTGATGTAGGCTGTGAGTCCTGATGACCAGTTCGTGCTCACTGCAGACCGGGATGAGAAGATCCGGGTCAGCTGGGCTGCTGCTCCACACAACATCGAGGCTTTCTGCCTGGGACACACAGAGTAAGTGCAACTCTGCCCCTCCTCAGGCAGGGAGGGCTGGGTCTAATGGTGTGGGTGGGTTGGAGCAGTGCTGGCTGTTGGACTGGTAGGGCTCCATAAGAGCTACTTGAAGGCTTAGAAGGCCCTTCCTGGCCCCTGGCTCATACCCCCTCCCCCTCTCACATGCTCATATGCATGCACGCACGCGCGCTTGTGTGTGACAGCTATAGACATCCGGGCCTGGGTGCCTCGTGAAGTTTATCTCCTGGGCTGGTGCTCCTCAGCCCATTTCTACAGTCTCACATGGGAAACTCCTTTCTAGGCCCAGGGACCAGAAGCCAGAGCCTGGTGGCTGCAAGTAGCCAGGAGGAGACTGTGAGCAACAGTCTGTAGGCCTGTGGACTGTTGGGAGTTAAATGCCTGGTCTCCGCCTGTGCTCTCCTAGCAGGTGAGCTCTAGTTGTGAGGCACTGTGAAGTGAACTGCTCTTTGGCCAGATGTTGATTGCAGGGTGCAGCACTTAGTATGACCACTCAGAGTGGAAAGCATGCTACTGCAACAGTAGAAGTCTGAAGGACTTCAGTTCTGAGCTGCTCTTGGCTTCTGGAGTGGGATGCAGAAGTTGTCCTTGGAGAAAGCTGGTGTCAGTCACCTTGCCACAGCTTAGTGTGACTTCTGGTTGACCCATATATCAGGCCCCCAGCCATGTCTTCCAGTCACTCCTGCCTCACGTGGTGGGTCTTGGGACAGGAATGGTGTTTTCGTGGCAGCTCTTTGCTTCTCTTTCTGCTTGATGCTACCTGCTTCCTTGGAGAATGTCCCTCCACCCTCTGCAGGAATCTGTCACTTGAATCCACTGATTTAGTATGAGCAGTACCTGTTGGCCTCTGGGATTACTGCAGGACCAGAGATAGACCCCTTCTGTGGCCTTTTACATGCTGATTCAGTTTAGTTGAGGCTTGTGGAGACTGGTCCCCATTCTCACCTGCTGAGAACTCGGGCAATTTGGGCCTGTGCCGTGCACACAGGTTATTCTTCTTGCAGGACCTAAGGCTTTGGCACCCTCAGGGATGGCAGCTGTTGGTCAGAGGTCAGCTGCAGGCCAGGCCTGGTCAGTATTGGTATTTGGGGTGGGGGTGACAGTGTGAAGGGGATCATCTGGACCAGCATGCCCAAGGAGCCCTGGGTCTCGTGAAGGATAACTTGAGGTCTAGTAAGAGCTGGGAGAAGGGGCTGGAGAGATGGCTCAGTAGTTAAGAGCACTGGCTACTTTTCCAGAGGTCCTGAGCTCATTTCCCAGCAACCACATGGTGGCTCACAACCATCTATATTGGGATCTGATGCCCTCTTCTGGCCTGCAGGCATACATGCAGACAGAGCACTTAAAAAAAAAAAAAAAAAAAAAAAAAAAAAAAAAAAAATATATATATATATATATATATATATATATATATATATATATATATATAAATAAAATTTAAAAGGAGCCGGGAGAAGAGCAGCCTTGTTGCCTGGCAGGTGCTGGAGATCATGTTCAGGGCCGGGACTATAGGGTAGCTGCGGGGATTCCTGGAGAGCTAGTGTGCGCAGGTGCAGTTGCAAAATGGCCACTGCTGTCCTGTGCAGTTAGAGGTGCAGAGCTAGGCTGGGGTTTGTGGATTCTATAATGCAGTCTCTGATTGGGATCCTTGTATTCTTCTGGAAGTGCTCAGCAGTATGCCTTTCCTCTTTGCTGCTCTGAGACTCAACACTGACCTTGCACGTAGGCATCTTGAGGGAGGCCGTTTGTGGGACAGAGTGAAGTAGCACCCCCACACAGCTGCATGCCCTTCAGTGCTCCAGCAGAAGTGGGCCCTGCTACCCTTTGTCCAGATGTAATGTTGGGGACTCAAAAGTGTCCAGCCATATTGTCAGTACCGGTGGATGTGGGTGAGGCATGTTCTGGTGACTGTCCTCCACTCCCCACAGGTTTGTGAGCCGCATCTCTTTCATGCCCAGCCATCCTGAGCTGCTTCTTTCCTCCTCTGGGGTAAGTGCTGTGCTTGCTGGGTAACAGCCAGCATCGGGCGGTGATGACACACTCTTTTAATCCCCAGCACTTGGGAGGCAGAGCCAGGCCTGTCTCGAAAAAACAAAAAACAAACAAACAAACAAACAAACAAACAAAAAAAACCAGCCAGCCTCTTGTTCCCAGCCAGGGCTCCAAGTCTACCAGTCTGTAGTGGGGGCTACTAGGGAGAGCATCCTCCTGGCTCTTAGAGTGGCCCCTTCCTCCAGTGCTGTGTATATAGTTTGTGTGCACATGTGTGTTTATCTCCCTGGTCCCAGCACAGCAGGCATTGTAAGTGGATTTTACTTAGTAGGGGCCATTTTGGTCCCTTTGCCTGTTGTGCCATGGTCTGGGTGTCTTGATTTGCCTGTCAGCACAGAGGCTTTCCGAGGTGCTCCGTGGCACAATTGGTTAGCTTGTGGTACTCACAGAGAGATTTTTCTCATGTGGGAGCCCTAGATATCAGAGGACTCTCCACACCCAGCCATGCTCAGTGTCTTGTGTGTCCTCTCCCCTAGCTTTTCTTGCTTCTGGCCCAGGCCCCTTGAGTCCACATACTGACCCTTTTGTCTGTGCACAGGATGGCACCCTGAGACTCTGGGAATACAGAAGTGGCACCCAGCTTCAGTGCTGTGACCTGGCCAGCCTGCAGGAGTCTGTACAGCAACCAGGCCACAAGGTAGCTTCATGTTCAACTTGGGTACTGGGGTGCTCACTAGGCGCCTCCTATTGTTCTGAGGGGGAAGTCATCTGTCAGAACGTTTTCTTCTTGTCAGTGTCTGGCTTCCTTCAGCCTGGGAGACACACAGGATTTCCAGGTCTGCAGATGCCTGATCACCTGATGGGAAACAAGTCACATTGTACCTTGTGTGTACACAAGGACTGGCTTACAGGAAGGCCTCCAGGCTACTTGGCCATGAAAAAATTTTGGCAGACAGCCTCCCCTGTGTTTTGTCAGGACTGGGATACCCCAACATTCTCTGTGCTCATGGAGTACCTCTTGACACCTGCTGTACCCACGCTTCCTCTGGCATCAGGGGTGTTCTCAGGCTGCTCAGGTCTTAGAATTGGGTGGCATGGTGCCTGCCTTCTGCCAGGCCAGCCAATGAGCGACAGGCAGGTGCTTTTTTTTCTGTACTTCATGTAACAGGACAGTTGTGTCTCTGATTACAGCTTCTCTTCCCATATGTCCTCGCTTTCCCATCTATTCTGTCACTTTGGAGGCATATCACAGGCCTGCAGGGAGAGAAACGCTTCTGTCATGTGTGAGGGATGTTCCCGTGTCCTCTCTTGCCCTGCTTTGCATTATGAGGGAACCATAGTGCCCGTGCCTTACCTACTGTGCTAAGAAGGATGCGTAGGTGCCCTGGCAACAGTGCCTGGGTAAGCAGCTGCTTTTTCTTGCAGGGACTGGCGGCATCCAGGATTGCATTCTGGGGACAGGAGAGCTGGGTGGTGCTTCTGTGCGAGTGGTAAGACAACAGGCTTCCCTTTGGCGGCCCACGGGGTGTTTGTGTGCGATGAAGACGCGGCTAGCCATTAACTGCTCAAGTTTCTTGAGAGAAGGGGATGGGGCCCTCTAATCTGTCCCTGCCATGTGGTGATGTCCACTGGCTTAACAGGTAGCAGTGGCACACATGGTGGCAGTTATAGGAGATACCCAGGCCAATCCACCCAGAACCAATCCTGCTAGAATCTGCTGGAGAGTTGGGACCCAAAGGGAGTTGCTGTCCCTGTCAATGCCCAGGCAGTATTTGGTGTTCTGCATTCTGTCCTGTGATAGCTTGGGGATGCCCTTAGCTCTAGCTCTCCTTTGAATTGAGAATATAGGTTTGGAGAGGAGAGAGAATCTTCTCAGATCCTGGCCTTCTGTGGCTCTCAGCCTTCCTAATGCTGTGATGTGACCCTTATAAAATTATTTTTGTTGCCATTTCATAACTGTACTTTTGCCACTGTTAAGAATCACAATGCAAACACCAGCCTATATGTTGGGGTGGGGTAGCTATTTCACTTTGTCCTGTATTGGTTAGTTCTTGCTATAAACTAGTTGCCCCAGAACTTAGACAGCAAACCCACACTACCTCCTAGGGATTAGGTGACTCGGGCAGGCCTAGCGCTAAGATGCCTTGTGTGGCATTTGCTCTGGGCATGAGGTTGAGGTGGTGACCAGTCTCTCTCTCCTGGAAAGCGTTCCTGTGGTCTTCGTCTTCCAGTTTGATGTCAGCAGACAGCAGTTGGTGTTCAGACAGCAGCTGACTTTCCCTCACCGAGTGTGGGATGTCGTGTTTGAAGAGACTCAGGGCCTGTGGGTTCTGCAGGACTGTCGTGACACTCCCCTCGTGCTCTGGAGGCCTGTGGGTGGTCAGTGGCAGGTGAGAGTATAGCGGGGTTGTGGCAGAAGTATTGAAGGTAGTAGCTGTGATTTTCTCACAGCCTTGAACCTCTTCAGCTTGCTCGCATCTCGAGGCAGCTGTGGCTGGAGGCCTCATGTAGAAGTCACCTGAGTGCTAGTGAGCTTGTTCCTGCCCTGGTTTGGGTACTGGTTCCTGTGCAGGAGGTTAATTTGCCATCAACTATGGGTCCTAACACCCCATCTCATCCCATACTGCTAAAGCCAGTACTAGGCCTCCTGTGGGTGTGCTCTTCCTGTGTGTAGGCGCTGTGCCAGGGACCTTGCTGAGTACTGAGTGGGTGGAGGGAGCAGTGTGAGGCTGTCCCTTCAATCCCATGAGGCTCTTGGCCAGCTTCGGCTTCCTGGGCTCAGCTCCTTGGGCTGAAGGCTTTGTATGACTAACCCTAGAGATAGGGAGCCTGAGCCATGGATGGGCCCTGTCAGGCCTCTGACTGCTATCTCTGGGCCCCAATCCTGCTCAATTGTCACCTGCAGGCTGCTCCTGAAAGTGCTGTGTCCCAGAGACTCTGCAGCCATCTCCGTGAGAGCTGGGCCATGCTGGAAGGTGAGAGCTCAGTAAAGTCTGAGGTGCAGATAAGACCCAGTGGGAGGTGAACAGGGGTCCCCAGCTAGAGCAGATGCAGCCAATGAACATGCTAACAGGAGGGTGTGTGGCTGAGGATGTGGGTTCAGGGCAGTGAGCTTGCAGGTGTCCACTGTTGAATTTCCTGGCCAGAGAATGGCCACCCAGGCAGGACCATCCAGACCCAGTGTTTTATGAAACAGTTACCACTCCAAAAAGCTTGCAAGTTCTTAGAAGTTCGGCTTCCTAAACTTCCTCTCAGAGGTGCTTGCACCAACTGTGATCTAACTGCCCTCTAAAGCCTTCAGGCTTTCGCCACAAGGCAGTCTAGTGGAGCATTGAGGTCCCCTCTTTCAGAATGACCTAGCTTGTGTCAAGTTGAAGTAAATAGGCAGGACAAGGCGGGGAGACGGTTGTGTCCTCTGGCCCTGTCCGAATTGCATTAACAGTCTGGGTCTGTGGCTGGTCACCCTTGGAACTCCTGACTGAGGGACAGGTCAGTCTCTGACCATGTTGCTGCACTTCTCACACTCTGCCTGGGCTGTGTTCAGTCTGCTCTGTGGAGGACTACCTGACACAGGCTCTGGCCAAAGCCTGACTTCACTTCTTAGATACTCCACACACAGATGTGACATGTGTGGCTAGGGAGAGAACCACGCTAGCCTGTGCATCCTCAGTAGTGTCCTTGGCTGCTGCTCAGGGAACCACACCCACCTGTAGGTTAGAGTGACATAAGGGCACTCTCTGGCATGCAGTGCTGACTGTCCTCGGGTGTACCTCTGTTCCAGTAGCACCCTACCTACCTTAACGCTCGCTCCAGGAAGTCCTCTGCAGTCTGTTGGGGTGTGGCGTGCTCTGACCACCCAGAGCCACACACCCCGCTGAGTCTGGGTTCTGTAGCTCCTGTGGGCTCTGTAGGTCGCCTGCCGTTCACTAGTGTTGACTGGCACTGGCTGCTCGCAGGACCCCTGGGTGGGATTCATTCCTGCTCAGTAGATGGTTGAAGGATTCAGGCCTCACTTTCTGAATCCTGCAGCCAGCAGATGAGAAATCACCAAACCCTTGTCTGTACTTCTCACCTCTCCCCCTTCCCTTCACCACATTCTGTTGAGCAAGTCCCCAGGTCCTGCCTGAGAATGGGTCCCAGGTGGTAGGGTCCCATGAGGCTCTTCAGGGTCGTTGAGGTGTCAGGGAGTTGGAATTCCCAAGGCCCTCCTGTGAGTGGAAATAGCGCAGGCCACTGGGCCATGTTCCAAGTCATTTCACCCAGCATATGTTCTTGCCCTTGTCATAGGCTCTGTTGGCACAGACGATGGCTTCCGCAGCCTTTACAAGGCCACCTTTGACAACATGACCTCTTATCTGAAGAAGAAGGAAGAGAGACTGCAACAGCAGCTGAAGAAGAAACGACAAAGGAGCCCCCTCCCAGGGTCCCCAGAACAGACCAAAAAGGCGTGCCCAGGCCAGTCAGCCCTTAGTTGCTGACAGTGGGCTTGGCAGCAGCTCTTAGCTCTGAGGCCCCATGGGCCACTCTCTCTTCTCCCTCCTGTCTGGTTCCTCCATAAGGAGGGAGATCATGGCAGCTCAGTCCCCACCCCTAGCTCAGAGTCTCTGGTCTCCAGGCTCTGCCACCGCCTTTGTCACTGAGCACAGATTCCTGGGGCTCCTGCTGGCTGCCAGGAAGACATGTGGTGTTAGCTTAGCTAATGGTTCTACACACTGTGTGGAAGCACCTTCACATTGAAGGATCCACTCACCGCAGCACCATGCACATCCATCAGTGCCCACAGTGCGGTCCCTGCAGGTCTTCAGGAGGCCTGCCTCCACGGCACTGCTGTGGCTCTCAGGTGGAGCATTGTATGGCTCACATGGAGCTGCTTGTTGTTGGGAAGCGGAGTCCATTGGTGCTGTTTCTCTGTCGCTCTGCACTCTTGCAACCACATGGGAGGAACTCAGTCTGGGCTGAAGAGAGCTGCTGTGCATCCCAGGGAAGCAGTCCTTGCTTCCAGGCATATGAGAGTGGGACATGGCCAGGGCAGCCTTGCTTTACAGAGGATGTCCGGTGACAGGGCTGTTGCTTTGATATGAACTTTGCATATGCTGCAGAACAGCGGGGAACCAACTGACCACCCAGCATCAATAAAGACCAGTTTTGCACAGCTTTGCTTTCTGGAATGTTTCACAGCAGCCTCCAACGCTGATCTTAAGCCTACACACTGTATACTGTTCAGATGACATGGCTCTTGGTGGCTAGAGAAGGTGCCACCCAGCTCTGCCTACTTTCCATGCTATGTCCCAGACAGCATCAGTAGAAATGTTCCTGGGCTGGGGAGCTGCTTGGTGAGTAAGCAGCGGCTGTGAAAACAGAAGACATGAGTCAAGTACTCTCCCATAGGTACAGCACACCTGTAACCCTAATACTGGGGCTGCAGACCAAGGCAGCCTAGTTCCCTTTCAGGCCCAGTGAGAGATCAGTGATCTATGCAGAACAATAGGGGAAGGCATCCAGTGTCATACTCAGGCCTCTGTGGGCATGCACACTAGTGCATTCAAGCGTGCAGATAACACACTAGGAAGTCTTCCTGACTCGACTGTGCCCAAGTGCTTTGTTTCTTCCCTCAAAGTCAATGGACAGGGCGGTGTACGTGGAGCAAGGCATGCCCTCCTGTCTAAGAGCTAACCTTGTTCTGCCTCATCAACACAGATGCTTGGTCCCCAGAGAAATGGACCTGAAAACTGGTCTGCGGACTGGGTCCAATGATCTAAGAAAGATGTTATGATTCTAAATAGTTGGAAAGAAATCAAAAGAAAAAAATTTTACAACTAAGTTCAAGTCTGAGGGTCAAGGAATATAGCTTTGCTGATGGCGCCTGTTTACTCAGCCCCTTTGGTGTGTGTGGTGTGTGTGGTGTGTGGGCCAGGCAGAGCCTGTGCCTGCAAAGCAGCAGTTCTTTCTGTGCTATCATGGCCTGTGGCTTGATGCACAGAACCTTGAGAGGGCCATGTGTTCCTAGACCCAGAGGCACCAGAGCTCTTTGGTGTCTTGCTTACAGGCTCTGAAATAGCCATGTAGTGATGGGGAGTCCTGTGTCAAAAAAGATGAGACTGGGGGACGTGGTAACTTTCCAAGGGTGCCTTCATGATGAATTTATTCCTATGGCCCTGATGTGTCACAGATCCAAACAGCAGTGAGTGACAGCTGATGGGCCCACCGTAACAACCCCAGTCCCTGGCTCCACTTTGCTCCCTAAGGTCATGACTTTTTCTGACCCCACGGTGACACCATCACATCCCTTGTGGATCCATTTACAGTTTGAGCCCACTGACCTGAATGAGTGGCCAGTGGAGATGGCACACGGTGGTGTGGGGTAGAGGGCAGTGCTGGGCTTTCATGTCCTAGCCAGGCTGTAGTGACTGCCACTAGGCTCCTACCTACCTTCTGGCAATGGGGCCAACCGTGGCCCCTGTTCCCCTAAGCATCACTTCTGAGCCTGTAATTGGTCTTACTTTTAGGGTCCTTAATGCCTCTAGGCTGGGTACAAAACTTCATTCTCATGGACTCCTGCTAAGCTAGGCCCCATGCCTACACTTAAAAGTTATTCCAGAAATTTCTTCTATAGTAGACTGAGAGGAGTCCCATTTTAGTTGGTACTCCTCTGTTTTAGGCCAGTCTGATCTAGGCAGTTGGTGTCATGATTCCAGGTTATGTCAGGGCGTCTTCACCTCTGAAGCAGCACCCGACTTCCTCTGTTGTTGCTAGGGTCAATTTCGTGAGACTGGCCACAGTGTCTCAGTTACTTTTCATTTGCTGATAAGATACTTCAACCAGGGCAGTGTATAAGGCAAAGAGATTACTTGGGTGTACACTCCCAGCCTTTTTGTCAGTTTAGACCTGGCCTCTGCTTGCACCACCACCACCCCATTAACTTTATTTTCATTCCTTATTACCATTTTTGTTTCTCTGTCTTGCTTTAAGAGAGATTCCTTGTGTTCTGCACCCCCCCCCCTCGTTGATTAAACACATCTGGTGGTGTTCATAGCCCTCTAATCATTACGATGCAAGGCTGTGTGGAGCACAGCTGACGTGCATGTGGAATGTACCTGCTAGAATTCCACCACTTGGATTTACATACGTGAAGGTGCCCACAGGTACAGCATTTGCCAGTCGCCAAGAGACTCCACATTCCCTTGTACTTGCTGCCTACCAACACTGCCAGACAGACTGGCCTCAGTCGTCCATCTGTGGAAATACTCCTTGACTATCCACAGGCACTGAATGGCCTAAGAATGCTGGCTAAGCGGAAGGATGCTGTGAGCATTCAAGTCCCTGCTGTTTGGTCCACAGGGAAGAGGAAGCGTTTCTGTGGGGTACAGAGTCATCCATGCTCAAGTCCCTTGCATAAATGGAGTTTGCAGTACAGCTTCCATGAGTCATCTCTCCAACCCCCTGACCTTGCTTTTAATTCTCAGTGTGAGAATTCCTCCTCCAGTCCTAGATCCGGAGTATTTTCTTTGATTTTTTTCCAAAAGGCTCTTGGTTTCATTTTACACTTAAGTCCACAGTCTGTTCTGAGCAGATGTGTGGCTCGCGCCTCTTTGGTCTTGGCTTGGGACATCCCTTTGTCGAATCGCTTCTGCAGCTCTCACTTTCTTGGCTACAGTTCCAGATTGGGCGCTTATAGTCATTTCTTTTCCTTGGGCTTTACTCCCTTGCTTCTGCCCTGTAGCTGTCTTTTCTGCAGACCCTGTCAGCTCTCAGTGTCTTGCCTCGCAGTCCTGCGGCCTCTTCCTGCTTTGCTGGTTATCCTGGAGATGGACCAACAAAGCTTGTCTTTTGTTTGCAGGTGCAGTGCTGAGCTCGTCCACTAGAGGGAGTAAGAGGCACACCAACAGATGAGGGGGCTCCAGCTTCCAAGTGCTGCCTTTTCTGGGTTTCTGTGATGTCTTGCTCTCCTGCATAATATGGGGACATTCAGGCACATTCTCCTGGAGTTTGGCAGCACCCAATGGGTGGCTTCCCAGTGACTTGTCTAGCTAATAGGGAAGGGTTCCAATGTGGGCCTTGGTTGCCAGCCCTTTGACAATCCCACCGTCCTCTGTGACATGGCCACTTCAGCACACAGGTTCTGTATCTCAGATGCAGTGGATGCTCAGGTTCTTAGCATCCAGGCTCAGCACTTGTTTGTGTCTGTCACCTAGCCTGTGACACAAGCTTTCTTTCCATTGGGCACAAAGTGACTCTTCCTTGCTGCTTTTGAAGCCTTTTTTTTTAAAATTTGTTTTCTGTGATTTAATCAGGAGTGTGTGTGTGTGTGTGTGTGTGTGTGTGTGTGTGTGTATGTGTTTGTGTTCTATTTGGAGATTCTTGATTCTTGTTGTTTTTTGTGAAGTCTGTGACATCCCCAGCTCCTCCCCCTCTCTGCACTCTTCTGTCTCTGGTACGGCTGGCTTGGTCTGCTGAGTCCCCAACCGCTGCTCCTGGAGCATCTTCAGGCTTTTTTTTTTTTTTTTTTTTTTTTTTTTTTTTTTTTCTTTCCTCGCTTCAGTTTGTATAGATTTCAGTTGACTAATCTTCCCCGTGGCATTTAAATGCTGTTGCTCAAAGCCACGGCTTTTCTTGATTTCAGTTTTGGCCTAAGCCTTCCGTTTCCCTGACAATCATAATCTAAGGCTTTAACTGCATTCTTGTGCATTGGGGCATGAATGGGCTTCTGCTTGTTCTGTTGCCTGTGTCTCTGGGGATTGGTGGAGGGGAAGAAGGAGGGAGGGAGAAAGGGAGGGAGGGAGGGAGGGATTGTGTGTACAATGCTATGTGTGCCATTGTGCACATGTGAAGGTCAGAGGACAATTTGTGAGAACTGGTTTTCTTCTGGCTTTTTGTTTGTTGTTTTTGTTTTTCGAGACAGGGTTTCTCTGTGTAGCCTTGGCTGTCCTGCACTCACTTTGTAGACCAGGCTGGCCTCGAACTCACAGCGATCTGCCTGCCTCTGCCTCCCAAGAGCTGGGATTAAAGGCGTGTGCCACCATGCCTGGCTGGTTCTCTTCTTCGACTATGTGAATCCTAGGGTTCAATCTCACATTATCAGGCATGGCAGCTAGAGGCTGTACCCACTAAGCCATCTGTTGGCTCTGACCAGTTTATACTATGCTTAGGGGGAGCCCTTTTCCTGGGACAAGCTTGCTGCAGGTTGGGGCCAACCCTGCCTGCATCCTGGTTCACCTGAGCCTCATTCTGTTCCTTTGGAGACTGTTTTGTTCTTTCTTCCACACAGGCCTGCTCCTGTGGACTTGACTTTCTCACTTGTGGAGTAGGACCAAGGTAGGGATGACACCACTGCAGCTCAGATGTGGCTGCACTGGGCCCCTGTTGAATGTCCTGTGTGCCCAGAACATGACCCCGAAGCACTAGAGACACCAGCATAACTCCCAGGCCAGTATGAGGTGTGGACTTGCTATCTTTAGTGCCTTGGCATTGTTCTTTCTCAAACATTGCTCTCTGGCCTCTGGCTTTCATGGGTATGCTGTATTCAGCCATACTGCTGAGAGGACCCCGCCTACCTCCTTACCTCCATCTCCTTCTGCAGGCGCTCGCCTGTCCAGGAGTCCAGTTCCTGTTCCCGGTGGCATTGCTCCGTCAGGGCTTCTTCTTGGGGTGTTGCAGTCAGAATTGCTTCCAGGCACACAGGCTGGAGGATGTGCTTCTGAGGGCTGGGGCACGGTCTGCACCATTGGGTCTCCTGTGGGAATGCAAGAGGGTCATTCTAGACCTCTTTGCCTCGTCCTAGACAGGCTGGGAACCCCCTTTACCCCATTTTAAGGTTTGTGTTGTTGTTCTTGTTGAGTCTGAAGGTTCATTTCAAGGTGACCTTTCAATGAATTGCTGCCCCCACACCAAATTTTACCTTTTGATTTTTTTTTAAAGATTTATTTATTTATTATTATTATACAGTGTTCTGCCTGCATGTACACCTGCACACTAGAAGAGGGCATCAGATCTCATTATAGATGGCTGTGAGCCACCATGTGGTTGTTGGGAATTGAACTCAGGACCTTTGGAAGAGCAGGCGGCGCTCCTAACCTCTGAGCCATCTCTCCAGCCCTTACCTTTTGATTTTAAATGTTTGCTTTTGTTTTGAAACAGTCTTACTGTCTGGCCCAGGCTGGTCTCAAACTCAAAGATCTGCCTCCCTCAGCCTTCAGAGTTCTAGGATTAAAGGAATGTGCCACTATGCCTACCTTAAATTTTTTTTTGGTTGTTTGTATGTGTGTGTGTGATTGATGTGTATGTGTGTTTCCATGTGTGATAGAGCTGCACTCATCCTACAGGTGTGTGTGTCTGTGAAGTATTCCATCTCGCAGGGAATCTCCTTAAGATAAGGAAGTAAGCAACCCAAAGTTTTCAGGAAGTCCCTGAAACTGACCAGATACACTACATCATCAGACAACCTGAGCTTACTAGAAGAGGCTCAGGCCAGCCTAATCACCTGGGATTGGCAGGGATCGGCAAAGGTACCTGGATAGCTTAGAACACCTACCTAAGCTGCCTGTGAGAGACAGTCTCCACCCTGTCAAGCTGCCTGCAGGGTGTACAGAGCACTCCAGGTTTCACAAACTCACCCATGCTGGGGTGGGCTTTGGTGATGCCTCTATCTTTGTGTCATTTCTGTTCCTGTATGTAAACCCAGTAAATCCATTGGTTCCCCAAGAAGACCAAAGCATCCTTATTGACCTGCCATTGGTCCCCTGTCTAGAGTGAGTAGGCATTTGTACACATCTCCCCAGGAACAGTGTCTCACAACAGGGAGTCAGTAACAATCTTGAGTGTTGTTTGAAGCAGGGTGTTTTGGTCATGGTTACCATCTTTGGGTGAGCCGGCCCTTGAGCTTCCAAAGAGTCTGCCTCCTATGTCCCAATAGAGGCAGGCTGGGGTTACAGACACGTGCGCTACTGTGCCTGGCTTTTGGAGTCCCAAATTCAAATTGCCAGGCTGGCCTGGCTAGCACTTCACCCTCTGAGCCTCCCAGCCTCTAAGTGTCTTCTTTTAATACAGATCTCTGCAGTCACACTGTCAGCATTTGCCCATGGCTCCTGAGAATGGCATTATGAAAGCTAGCTCTCCCTGCTCACTCTTGCTGTTAAGTGGCCTGGTGACAACCATGACACCAGGAGGGACTTGAGCTGGGGCCGCCTGGGAAGGATGACAGGGACGTGTGGAGAGATCAGTCTCCTGTGAAACTCACTGGCACGTGCTTGTTTTCCTCCCCGTGAAATGAAAGCTGAGTGGTTCTCAACACCTCACTGTAAGCTTTGTCAGTTTTTGAAGCAGAAAATTACAAGCCCTACATTGACACTAAGTCTTTCTGCTCCCAATTCCATGGTGAAGAAGTGAAAACGAAAATAAAACTTGAAGGTAGCCTTCAAGGTTCCTCAGGCCAGGTGCATGCTGGGGATAGGGAAATGCTAAAGGCAGGAATCTGGGGAGCCAGAGCAAAGTTTCACCTGGACACTGGGGATGTGCTCCCCAGAGAATTCCTGGAGAGTCAGGCAGTGGTGGTGCATGCCTTTAATCCCAGCACTCAGGAGGCAGAGACAAGTTTGAGGCTAGCCTGGTCTACAAAGCAATTTCCAAGACAGCCAGGCCTGAACAGAGAAACCCTGTCTCAAACAACAACAGCAGCAACAACACCACAACCCAAAACAAACAAAAAAATCTATGAGCCCCCGGGATGAGCAATCTCTTAAATCATTGTGCTTTAAGGCCACTGGCACATACACAGCACGGGTGTGCTAGTTTACTCTTTGCTGTGCTAAAACACCATGAATGACAAAGCAGTACTACAGGGGTTTATTTAATCTTACAGCCTGTCGTCCATCTTTGAAGAGAGCCAGTGCTCTCGAGGCAGGAACTGAAGCCGAGAAGCTTGCTCCTCATAGCTTGCTTGCTTTCTTTTTTAACAAATTGTTTATTTTATGTATATGAGCACACTGCCTTCATGTACACTAGAAGAGGGCACCGGATCATATTACAGATGGTTGTGAGCCACCATGTGGTTGCTGGGAATTGAACTCAGGACCTCTAGAAGAGCAGCCAGTGCTCTTAACCTTTGAGCCATCTCTCCAGCCCCTAGCCTGCTTTCTTACACAGCCCAAGCCCACCTGCCCAGGGGTGGCCCATGGTGAGCTGGTTCCTTTCACATTACTAATCAAGAAAATGTTCTACAGACTTGCCTACAGGCCAGTCTGATAGAAGAAGCATTTTCTCACTTGAGGTTTCCTCCTCCCAGATGACTCTAGGTTTGTGTTAATATGAAAACAAACAAACAAACAAAAAAACTCACCAAAACTTAGTGGTCAGAGTTCCTGCATATGAACACTGCATTTGAACAGCCTTTAATCCCAGCACTCAGAGGCAGAGGCAGGCAGATCGCTGTGAATTCGAGGCCAGCCTGGTCTACAAAGTGAGTCCAGGATAGCCAAGACTACACAGAGAAACCCTGTCTCAAAAAAAAAAAAAAAAAAAAAAAAAAAAAAAAAAAAAAAAAAAAGAAAGAAAAGAAAAGAAAAAAAAGAAGAAAAGAAAAAGAAAAAAAAAAAAGGACTTCTCTTTGTATGGCGACAGGTAGTGGGATTTGGGAAGCCATATTTAGGTGTCCCCTCTCAAACCCATGCAAAATGGGACTCTACTCAGCTGAACTCCCACTTCTGCTACCCTTGCCTAGTAGAGTAAAAGTACACTGCCTCAGTGGGGGACAGATCAGGACATGTGTGGCTCCTCCAGGCTTTAGGCTACCACTAAAGCTGTGCCCCCCAGGCCTTCTAGATCAGATGTCACTGCCACTGAGGACCAGGACTGCCTCAAGTTTGGCAGGTCCCTGAATCATCTTGAAATGGCCACCTGCAGTTAGAGGCCGGCCCTGCAGGAAAAAGCGTGCCTGTGCATGGCGTCACTTACACGTAACACAGCATTTACCATTTTAGCTATTTGAGGTGCAGTTCAGGAAGAATCTGTTCATGCTGCCATGCAGCCAGAAGCATCTCTCTCCAGAACCATCCTCTGCAACAGAAAGCTCTGTGCCAGCAAGCACTGATTCCCTAGTCTCTGGCACCCTCCACTCTCTTTTTTGCCCCTTTGAGCTGGAAGGAACACCTGTTCCAGTTTCATCTCTGTTTTCCTGCCAACCTGGTCAACCAAGGTCAACAACCCTGACCCAGAGCAACTTAGAGGAGAAAAGAGGTCAGGGATGACCAATACCCACTCAGAGGCAAAGTCCATGACGTTGGTTGGCTTCCAGAGCCCAGCCCTCTAGCCCGTCCCTTTCCCCAGGGCCAGTCCATGACTTAAGATCCTGTCTTCTCTCCTGTGCTTTGGTGGCAGTGTCAAGTCCTTGATTCAGTGTCACTGTGCAGCCACACCTGTGCCATCCTTAGCTGTGTCTGTAGTCCAATTCCTTCGAGAGGGTAGCCAGAGCTGTTGTGTCACACAAGGCCCCAGAAAGAGCAGAAACCCCCCAGGTTTAACACTCAGTATAATGTGATAATGTAAAAATATCTAATTAGTTTTATACCAATTACATATTGAAATGATAGCACTTTGGCCATGTTGCTTTAATTAAAAAGCCTATTAATTTCTCTCGAGCTTTGCCTGTTTAATATGGTTCTGAGAGCTTTCGGTCACACAGCGGCTGGCATTCATGGCTCACAGCATGTATATATCAGATAGCACTACCTACACAGCCAGCAACTTGACAGTAGGGGACTAGAACACAGGCATGTTTAAACATGGGAAATGGGGAAGCTGAGGTAGGCTGACATGGGCCAGAAGATACGGCCAGATGGGACGGAAGCAGGTGTGGATTTGACCCTGAGCTAGCCCCATGGGATGGCATACATAAAGATGAGGTCGGGATCCGGCTGTGGTGGCGCCCGCCTTTAATCCCACTCAGGAGGCAGAGGCAGGCGGATTGCAGTGAATTCAAGGCTAGCCTGGTCTACAAAGTGAGTCCCAGACAGCCAAGGCTAACACAGAGAGATCCTGTCTCAAAAAAACAAAAAAAAAACAACAAAAAACAACAAAAAACAAAAAACAAAAAACAAAACAAAACAAAAAAGATGAGGTTGGGGCAGTTGGATACAAGAGTAGTTGCCACCACCACCCTCCACGCACCTCACCAGCCCTACCCCCATTTCCAAGTCTACAAGGATAAAAGGTAGGAATAGATGGTACTAGAAGCTTTTTTGTGTGTGTATTTTTAAAAAAATTTTGTGTATGGATGTTTTGCTTTGCATGTATGTCTGTGTACCTTGTGCATACCTGGTACATTCTTAGGTCTGAGGAGCATGTTGTATCCTCTGGGACTGGCCTTGCAGATGGTTGTAAGCTACCAATGTGGGTGCCGGGAACTGAACCCAGGTCCCTTGCAAGAATAACAAGTGCTATTAACTGCTAAGGCTAGGTGCTGCCACCACCTAGCTACAAAGAGAAGTCTTTGAAGAGAGGGACTAAAGAGAGCAAACCTCACAGGGACCTGAGCAGAGGACAGAGAGAGACATGGCCAGTGAGCTCCCCCATCCCACAGCCCAGCTACTTAGGGCAGGATGGAACAGCCTCTTCAGGAAGGTAAGTCAGACTGGATAGGGCTGTCCTGGATGACAAGGGGGGTGCTCTAAATGGTGGAGAGGGGCAGGATGTAGGTGGGAGCTTCTGGAATCAGCTGAGGCCAGTGGGGAGGGTCCTGCCACCAACAACCTCTGAGTGTCTATGAAGCACATTAGCTCACGTGTGCTGAGTTCAGTACTTGAGGCCGGTGGTTGCTCCCCGTGGGGTCTGCTGTGGTGTGAGGTGACCCTTCTCAGGGGAGAGGCACTTCCCTCTCAGTCACATCACAGTGAAGATCTGTCACCCAGATAGCCAATGGTGTCAGTGTTTTGAAACATTTCAAAGTGACATGAGGAGCATAGATGTGACCCAGATATTTGGTACCCGAGGCAGAGTTTCAGCCACTGCCCCGTGAATAGGCCCAGGGGCACCAAAAAACATGGCTGGAAACCTGCAGTTGCCTTTGCTGCCACCGATTGGTCCTACAAGCATCCTTCCTCAGCCATGAGGTCACTTATTCTTTAGTGTTGCCTAAAGGGCATACAAGGAAAGCTGGGGTTCTGGCTCCAAATTTTCTCCATCTCTTTCCCACATCAAAACCCTTTCCTGCCAGGCATGGTGGCACACACCTTTAATCCCAGCACTCAGGAGGCAGAGGCAGGTGGATCACTGTAAGTTTGAGGCCAGCCTGGTCTACAAAGCAAGTCTAGGACAGCCAAGGTCTACACAGGGAAACCCTGTCTTGAAAAAACAAACAAACAAACAAACAACAAAACAACCCTTTCCTGTCAGCTGCCTTCAGAGACGATCGCTGGAGGGTTGTGAGGAGGCGGCTCAGTGGGGGAAGTGTTTGCTTTGCAAGCACGAGGTCCTGCATTGACCCCCAGTACACAGGGAAAGAGGAGGAATGGCAAAGTGGTGTCCACTTGTGATCCCAATGGGGCGAGGCAAAGACAGGAAGCCCCTGGGGCTTTCTAGCCAGCTATGCTAACCTGACTGGCTTTAGGTCGGGAGAGAGAGAGACCATCTCAAAGAACACGGGTGGAGTTCCCCGGATGGCACATGGAGCCACCCCCACCCCCAGCTTCCACTTGCTCACACATATACACCTGCACACACCTGCATGTGTGCATACAGATAGAAAGGAGCACAGATTCTTAGTGAACTGTCCATGTTCAGTGCCTTATCAATATCGGCTTTTTTTTTTCTTTTTCTTTTTTCCTTTAAGACAGGGTTGCTGCCAGACGTGGTGGCGCATGCCTTTAATCCCAGCCTTCGGGAGGCAGAGGCAGGTGGATCACTGTGAGTTCGAGGCCAGCCTGGTCTATAAAACAAGTCTAGGATAGACAAGACTACACAGAGAAACCCTGTCTCAAAAAACCAAAAAACAAACAAACAAAAAAAACCCCCAAAAAACAGGGTTGTAGAGCATAGTATATACTTTGGGCATAATGACGTCATCAGAGCAGCTGTGACCACCATGAAGATCAGGTCTGTTGACTATCAACCTTCCCTCTTAGTAGGAAGGGGTAGAGGACTGGAGAGGGACACCAGACCTGCCCCCCTGCACCTCCCAGCCAGTATGTGACTGCCCTAGCTGCACATGGCCTCATGGTCTTCAGAGGGGCTGGAGTGCATAGAGAATGGCAGGATAGCAGAAGAGAGGATTTCTGCTGAGGGGAAGTGACCAACTATGCTAGGTGAGCCTTCTGGTGCAGAGCCTGCTTTGGGGGTCACCCTCTCTCCTGTAAGCAGCCCCTCCCTCACTCTCTGTAAGCAAGCACAAGAAGCTCACTGGTTCCCAACTTGGACTTCGGTGGCATTGAACTTTAGTTTGTTGCTGGTGCCCTACCTGGTGTGGGGACAGTCACATGTGTATTTGTGTTCCCCCAGGGAAAGAGGTCATGAAACACAGGGTTTCCCTATGGAGCCCAGGCTGGCCTCAAACTCAAGGGTCTTTTGCCTCAGCCTCCTGAGTGCTGGAATTACAGGCATGAGCTGCCATACCAGAATCATTGTTTGCTCCTTGTATTTAAAAAAAAAAATATATATATATATATATAAAATATATATATTACTTATTAAGTATACATGTTTTGCCTGCATGTACACCTGCAGTCCAGAAGAGGGCACCAGATCTCATTATAGATGGTTGTGAGCCACCATGTGGTTGCTAGGAATTGAACTCAGGACCTTTGGAAAAGCAGCCAGTGCTCTTAACCTCTGAGCCATCTCTCCAGCCTGTATTTTTTTTTAAACCATCAGAAAATATCTAGTTCAATAATATCTGATTCTTCCCCTGAATCACTCTCGTTTCCAAATGTTCAGGCAAAAAGGACCAGGCAGAAACTTCTTTCTCTTTTCTGGTATTTTCAACTTGCTGGGTCTCAGAAAGTTAAGACACACGTGCTTTTTTTTTGTGTAGCTTAGAACTGACGCGTGCCTCTGTCTTTCCCCTGCTTTACTTTTCAGTAGTAGACAGTTCATTAGAGAAAGAAACAGGTCTCTGTAAAGGGGAGTCAGCTGGAGAAACAGCCTCTGTTTGTTTTATTTATTCTTCATCTATCTGTCTTCAGACAGGGTTTCCCGGAACCCAGGCTGGCCCTGAACTTGCTGTGCAATCAAGAATGAACTGGAAAGCCGGGCGTGGTGGCTGAGCACACCTTTAATCCCAGCACTCAGGAGGCAGAGGCAGGCGGATCTCTGTGAGTTTGAGGCCATCCTGGTCTACAAAGTGAGTCTGGGATGGCCAAGGCTATACAGAGAGACCCTGTCTCGAAAAAACCAAAAACATAAAAATAAAAAAATAAAAGAACTGGAACATCTGATTCTCCACTTCCTGAGTGCTGGGGTTCCAGGTGTGTGCTCCCATGATCTGTTTATGTGGTGATGGGGAATGAACCCAGGGCTTTGTGCATTGTAGGCAGACACTGTAACTACCAACTGAGCCAGATCGCGGTTCACGAATTCTCTCTTCACCCTCTCTGATCTACTGTGCAATCCTTATGTGAGTAAAACAGGACTCACATTAAAATGTCATTTATTTAAGAAGTTCTTTCTGGGTGCTGGAGAGATGGTCCACAGTTAAGAGCACTGGCTGCTCTTCCAGAGGTCCTGAGTTCAATTCCCAGCAACCACACGGTGTCTCACAACCATCTATAATGGGATCTGGTGCCCTCTTCTGGTCTGCAGGTGTACATGCAAGCAGAACACTACATACATAATAACAATAATTAAATAAAATTAAAAAAATAAAAACCTTCTTTCCAAAAATGCCATTTGTTCCATGGCTCAAGGATGCCGTCTGTGCCAGGTGGTGGTAGCACAAGCCTTTAATCCCAGCATTTGGAAGGCAGAGGCAGGTGGATCTCTGTGAGTTCATGGCCAGCCTGGTATACAAAGAGAGTTCCAGGGCAGCTAGGGCTACACAGAGAAACCATGTCTCAAAAACAAAACAAAAAACAAAAGCAGATAAATAAAAAGACGCTGTCTGTGCGTGTATGTGTGCATGTTTTTGTATATGTGTATACGTGTATGCATTGTGTATGTATGTCTGCACGTATGTGTATATGTGTATATGTGTGTGTGTGTGTGTGTGTGTGTGTGTGTGTGTGTGTGTGTGTGTGTTCTGAGGTTTGAACCCAGGGCTTTAGCACAGTAATAGGTGTTATGGTGTTAATTGTCAATCTGACAGACAATTGATGTTAACTGATGTGGAAAGACTCCTTTTTTTTTTTTTTTTTTTTTTTTCTTTTCCCAAGGCAGGGTTTCTCTGTGTAGCCTTGACTGTCCTGGCACTCTTTGAACTCAGAAAGCTGCATGTCTCTGCCTCCCAGTGCTGGCATTAAAGGCGCACACCACAACACCTGGTGGGAAGACCCATCTTCCTTCTAGGCAGCACTTTCCCCTTGGGTGGGGATGCTGGGCTGCGTGGAGTGGAGGACCCGCACAGCAGCAGCAGCAGCAGCTGTCGCTCTCTTCTATCTGCAAGAGCAATAAGCCCAGCTTCTTCAAGTTCTGCTGTGGTAATTATACCTTGAGCTAAAAGCAATGCATTCTCCCTTAAGTTGCTTTTGTTGGAGTATTTTATCCTAGCAACAGCAAAGAGAAACGAAAGACTCCAGGCAAGAACTCTACAACGGAGCTGAGTCCCCAGCTCTTTGAATGGATCTGTTCAATCTGTATATCATCCCAAACATACCGTCTTTAACCATAAAACACAGGTTGAATTGAACTGATAAGATAAAATGTATTGTGGGTATACACAGTGTGAGAACTGCTGGAGTAATCTGGCTACTCAGGAGCCAGAAGTACCTCAAGGTCAGGGCTGCCTGGGCAACGCAGTGAGATGCCATCTCGCTGAATAAATGGCTGAACGGACAAAAACAAGAACATAGCTGGAGTGGGCGATTAGCCTCGGACTTAGCTGATTTTCATCTCAGCAAGAAGGATAGCACCTAAAGCTAAAGGCTGGGCTCGTTGATGAACTGGAACAGTCCAGTTAAGTGCAGGTCTATCGTTTTGAACCAATGGTCTGCACTGGGCCCCTGCACACCAGCCCAGCCCAACCTGGAGACACACAAGTTAGGTGCCAAGGCATTAAGTCCAACTTTGATATGGGTCATTAAAAAAAAAATCTACTAAACCCCAGGAGATTCCAGCCCATGCGTGAAGAAAGTTACCTCCCAAAGGCCCGTCTGTGTTTTGGTCTCCCCTGACTGCAGTACTCAGCCCTTTGCTGCCTACAAAGCCAGCTGCCATTGCCCAGCTCACTGAAACACGTTTGATTTTATATTAAAGAGGCATCGATTGATTCCCAAATGAAAGTCATTCAGAACTGGGGTGTGCTTGGTGGTGGTGTGCTTCGTATGCACAAGGCCCAGACACCCCATCTCTAGATCTTCTGGTTAAAGGTGACATATTTTTGTCTTTGAACATGTGGACATGATAAATAGCAAAACAGGCTTGCGTGGCGGCCAGCCCATGTGCACTGGGATAGCAGGCCCGCGAGTCAGCCCTCCTCTAGGCTACGGGCTTTGGTCTACTTCCAGGAGGAGAAAAGTTACTCCCTTTTCTTGGCAGTGGGCTCTGCCCCTTGTTCTGAGAAATCAGGGCCTTGCTCTTGCCGTAGGGATGTGAATTTAAGACTTCCCCCCTCAGCAGCCAGGTTTAGGGTTTTTTTTCTGACACACCCATGTCACAAAAAAAGTGACTCTCTGGTCTCCATTCCCGTGCCTTGTCAGCAGCCAGGGCGCCCAGGCATTTCTACATGAGTCAAGCTCCCTTTCTTTGTGTGTGTGTGTGTGTGTGTGTGTGTGTGTGTGTGTGTGTGTGTGTGTCTTCTCAAGCACCAAGCAAATGACGTTCTTTTTGTTTTGTTTTGTTTTTCTGTTTTTTCCAGACAGGATTTCTCTGTGTAGCCTTGGCTGTCCTGAACTCGCTTTGTAGGCCAGGCTGGCTTCGAACTCACAAACTCACAGCGATCTGCCTGCCTCTGTCTCCTGAGTACTGGGATTACAGGCAAATGCCCTTTAGGAATTGTTTAACATCTAACTGAATCTTTTTCCTCGGTCTATAGCGTAGCCATTTCATTTTGTGCTCTGTGGCGAAGTTCTCTTCCTGGCCAAACTTGGCTCTTCACCATTCTCGTGGGCCCCCTTGGTGAACTTCCTTATACAATCCCGTCTTAACAAGAATTCTAAGTCAGTTTACCAAGAACACCCACCCTCATATCTGATCCATGTGTGGTGTGTGTGTGGGGTGTGTGTGTGTGTGTTTGTAGTGGTGGTGCTGACAAGGCCGTATGTAGCCTAGGCTGCTCTAATCTGTTCTGTAACTAAGCCTGGCCTTGAACTCCTGATCCTCCTACATCCATATCCCAAGTGCTAGAGTTACAGGTATGTATGTGCCTCCACACTTAGCACGATCACTATTAATTTCTGAGGACTTCCTTGCTCTCTTTGTCCTCAGGACAAAGATGCCTGGTGGCCCCAGACCAGCTTTCAGCGTGAAGCTTGTGAGGTCAACTAACTCAACCTCTTGCTCAGATGTCACCTCACAGTGGTTCTCTGCCCTGGGGCTTTAGATCCTGGGTCTCTCTCTTGCTGCACTGAGGGGTGAGCCACTCTCTCCCCCTTCAAAGCTGGTCCCCTGCCCCTAATCTCTGTACCTGCTAAGTTGTTGAGAAGTGGGGCTGCCTTGATGAACTTTGACCCCCACCCCACCCCTACCCCTTATCCCACCAGTAACTTTTCCTTTCACACATATGGAGAGTGAACATCTATATGGTTGTAAGCACGGTCGGTTTCTTTGTTCCCTCTGACTCAACTCTGGTTTTAAAGATGATCTGCTCCTTCTCCCTATTTGTGTGGGAACGGTGTTTTTTTGTGGCTGGCTAAATTCTAAGAAGAGACAGAAGTCACTTTTATGCATTTCGCTGTGCCAGAATCTAACAAGCTCCCTTTGTGAGCTCATCTCCCATGGGATTTCCTCCCTAGGGGTCCTGGGTAATGGCAGAACAACACATGGTTCCATAAGAACACAGCAGGGAAGAGATGACACAGGAAACTGGGTCACCCAGGAGGGTTTATGAGTCTAGCTACAAAGGAGAAGGAGGTTAGAAAAATCCAAATTCTAAAGCAAAGGGCCCGGGCAGCTGCTGCTTGCTTTAGGTGTGAACAGCCAAAGAGGCACCTGTTCAGTTCAGAGCAGATGCTGAACTACAAAGATGACAGACCAGGAGAGCTTTGGTCCTCAACAAAGGCCATAGCCAAGCAAGGACTCAGCAGATCTCAACGACTGCCAGCACAGCCTACATAAACAACACACAGACTCTCCGTTCACCCACACAACACACACAGACACTCCACTCACCCACACAACACACACAGACATTCCACTCACTCACACAACACACACAGACACTCCACTCACTCACACAACACACACAGACACTCCACTCACCCACACAACACACACAGACATTCCACTCACTCACACAACACACACAGACACTCCACTCACCCATACAACACACACAGACACTCCACTCACTCACACAACACACACAGACACGGCACCCACCCACTCACCCACACAACAGACACAGACACTCCACTCACCCACACAACACACAGTCCACCCATCCACACAACACACACAAACACTGCACCCACCCACCCACACAACACACACAGACACTGTACCCACCCACACAACATACACAGACACTGTACCCATCCACACAACACACACAGACACTTCACCCACCCACACAACACACACAGACACTCCACCCACCCACTCAACACACACAGGCACTCCACCCACTCACACTAGCAGACACTTGGCACCATGAAATATTTGCCAAGATAGAGTGTCACTGTCCATCAAACCAAGCTCAAGACACTTGAAGCGACTGAAATGTTACAGTGTGGTCTTTGTCCACAGTGAAATCAAACGAGGTATCGATAACAGGAAGATTGCGGGGACGTCTTCAAACAATTGGGGCTCAAGTAATCTAGTTTTAAATGATCCATGGATATGAAAGAGTCTCAAGGGAAATTAAAAAGACAGGGAACTGAGGGAAAATGAAAATACAGTGTATCAAATTTAGCCTTGGGGCACACAGCTAAAGCCTGGCTAGGGAGGAGATTTACAACGCAAAAAGGCCTTAGTCTCCTAACTAGGCTTCAGTCTCTTTAAAAAGGACCAAATAAACCTAAACAAATCAGAAGGAAGAAATAAAGGAGATGAAATGGAAGGCAATGCAGAAAGTCAAGGGTCAGAGCTGGCTCTTTGAAAATGATCAGCAAACTTCTTGCAGGGCTGAGAAGGGAGGATGGACTAATAGGGGGAATGTTAGCGCAAGAGGCACCCTGGACTCCACCGCAGCAAGGGTGTGGCCAAGGGACACTGCAAAGCATCCACACACTAACACCGACACCGGATGCGAGAGGGACCAACTGTTTGAATGGCACAAATTAGCAAACACAGCCACCACAAGATACTCATTTGAACAGCCCCATGTACTATGGAGGAAATGGAATCAGTGGCTAAAGAGTATTGACAACCGAAACACAGCTCTCACCTCAAAGGGAAGAGGAGGCGGTTTACTCTGCAGCTACGTGTAAATGGCCATGGCCCGGTAACACAGACTCCGTTTACCCCAAATACTGTGTTCCAGCACTGTATTAGTTTCATGACATTTTTATGGCAGCCGAACAAAGCAAAGCATAAATGAAGGCCCTTTGGAACACATTACTGAGAAGGCCAGGTAGGTAGGCCGCGTCCAGCAAAGCCGGGAACCTTGGCCACAGCCTCAGATGCTGTCTGAGGGCACTCTCAGCCTTTGGGTGGGTGGAAGGTAGAGGTCTGTTTGAATGTTCCAAAAAGATTTCCCCAATAGTCACAGGATATGATGTCACACACAGAGGTGGCCAATAAATGGCTCTGAAGGGGTTAACATGGCCCAGGACAATTTGGTTCTGGACCTGCAACATTCCAGTTCCCCCGCCTTCCCCCCCCCCCCCCCAATTACAGAAGTTCCAATGAGTGAATCAGCCCTGTAGATTCTTTACACTGGTGTTGCTTTTTCTGGGACCCTCAGTTCACACACCCCTCTAACCTTCCCAGATGCCCATTTTTCAGCAGTTCCACCGAAAATTATTCCAGGCATCTGAAGAGGAACTGGCACCAACCAATCCCCCCCTTTTGCTTAAAACAAAGGGGGTAGCAGCACTTCTCAATTATTATATGAACAAACATTACTCTGAGACCAAGTCAGAGAGACAATAAAGAGGCAACTGCATATTAATATCACTTTAAAAAGAGATTTATTTATTACATATATACTGTTCTGCCTGCATGTGTGCCTGCACACCAGAAGAGGACACTAGATCCCAGATGGTTGTGAGCCACCATGTGGTTACTGGGAATTGAACTCAGGAGCTCTGGAAGAGCAGCCAGTGCTCTTAACCGCTGCGCCATCTCTCCAGGCCTAATATCACTAATGTCCATGTAGAAATCCTTTAACAGAACATTAGCGGGTTGAATTCAGTACTTGTATCACAAAAAAGGACAATTATTATCATCTGGAGTTTATTCTGGGACGCAAGAATGGTTCAGGATTCAAAAACTGACAAGTTAGAACCCAGAGACACCGCTAGAAACTTTCCTAGCCAAAGATTCATTCATTTTGTATATGTGCATGTGTGTGTGTGCGTGTGTGTGTGTGTGCGTGTGTGTGTGTGCGCGTGTGTGTGTGTGTGTGTGTGTAGGTGGAGGACAGAGGTCAATCTTGGATGTTAATTTTTAGGTTTCCTCTACTTTGCTTTTGTTTTTGAGACAGGGTTTCTCTGTGTAGCCCTGGCTGTCCTGTAGATCAGGCTGGCCTTGAACTCATGGAGATTACCTGTCTCCGCCTCCCAAGTGCTAGGATTACAGGAGTGTGCCACCACGCCCAGCTTCTATCTTTCTTATTTAGAGAGGGTCTCCCACTGGCCTAGATTTTTGCCAAGTGGGTTACACTGACAGGCCGGTGGGCTCCAGGACCCTGCCTGTCTCTGTCAGCACACCTCTGGAATTCCAAAGGTGTGCCACCAAGCCTACTTTTTATGTAGGTTCTGGTTAAAGAAGGAAAATTACAGCAATCAACACAGTAAAAATGATAGACAAAATAAATCCGAGTCGAGAGCGGGTGGTGGTAGCGCACGCTTTTAATCCCAGCACTCGGGAGGCAGAGGCTGGTGGATCACTGTGAGTTTGAGGCCAGCCTGGTCTACAAAGCAAGTCCAGGACAGCCAAGGCTACACAGAGAAACCCTGACTTAAAAAACCAAAAAAAAAAAAAAAATATATATATATATATATATATATATATATATATAGATAGATAGATAGATAGATAAATATAGGTATATATCTATATAAAAATATATCTCCAGTTGAGATACAGATGCCCAGACAAGTGGCAGAAGACAGGAACTTCCTTGGTGCAATAAAGAACATCTACAAAGATGTCGCTTATGCATAAAGACAGGATCCCCACCATCACCACTGAAGAGAAGGAACAAGGCTCTCTTAGCCATTACCCACAGTGCTGGGCTCCCAGCCTCTGCAGCATAGTGTAAGCAGGACGCAGAAGGCACGTGCAGGTCAGCAGGGAGGTGAATCTTGACTGTCAACCTCACAGGGTTTAGAATCATGTAGGAAGCAGAGCCCTGAGTGAGTATTTGAGGGCAACCCCAGAGAGGTTGGACTGAGGTGGGGATGATCTACCCTGAATATGGCGGGGGTGGGGGGTAAGAGGGGGTAGGAAGTGGGGGGGGGATGTCCTGGACTGCATAGAAAGGAGAAAACAAACTGGAGACCAGCACTCCTCTCTCTTTGCCGTCTGAATGTGGATGCACTGTGACCAGCTGCCTCGGGCTCCTGTTGCTGTGCACTCCCTGCCACGACACTGTCCCTCAGACTGTGAGCCCAAACAAACCCCTTCCTTCTTCCTTTCCCTGCGCACTTTCATAGAACACGTTCATTGACTCTCTGGGAGTTTCACACCATGCACCTGGATCGCAAGCTCTTTCCAGTCTTTTCATGTCAACTCCCCCTTGTGACCTCCCCACTAATGAAGTCAAAATTAAAAATAAGAAAACAAACACGTCCATTTGTGTTATCTGTATACTCATTGGAGCACGGTCAAACTCCCAGTGGCCTCCCCCTTAAATAGAACTGAGCCCTCCAGCTCCTGCACCCCTCCCGGAAGCCATCAATGGTAGGGAGCCATGCTTCAGTGTCTTAATCATGTTCTTTGTTTTGTTTTCCAAAACAGGGTTTCTCTGTGGAGCCCTGGCTATCCTGAACTTGTAGACCAGGCTGGTCTCCAACTCACAGAGATCTGCCTGCCTCTGCCTCCCTGAGTGCTGAGTGCAACACCACTGCCCAGCTCATCATATTTTATAAGAGTTCTTTTGGGTGGCTTCCTGTTTAAGTTGTTATGTTTTGGGGGTGGGAGTGGGGAATGAGGGGCTGGGACACGTTGCCTTGTCACAGCAGTGAGACAAGTAACCAATACAACGATATGACCGCCTGTTCTCAAAGTCCCCAAGAATCCTCAAACCCTATTGAGAAGACCATCCCCCAGGGCCCCCAGGCCCCCCCAAAGATCCCAGTTTTCTTGACTAGACGAACTCCATGACAGGCTTCAGGTTTTTACTCTGACTAACTAGGCCAAGTTTTTAACAATTCCTGGAAAAACCGCAATGGATGGACAGCTCATGAACAGCTAATCAGCTCATAGGACAAAATGACTAGATACCGTGTTTTATTGACTAGATACCATGCTTTATTACGTCATGGCCTTGGTAGAGAGCACAGCTGGCCCTATCCAAGCAAATTAAACGTCAACTCCTGAGTAAAAGCCAAAACCTCAATGACTCAAAAGGTCCCCAGCAACCAAACAAACAGCCAATCCTGAATGCCCTGTGACTCACTTCTGACCAATCACTTAAAGTTTGTCACAAATCCCCCTGACTGTCTATAAATTGAGCCTGTGTGTTCATTTTGTGGTCGCCCTTAGAGGAGAGAGGCGATCCCAGCATGCTGGAGTAAATGTTCTTTGCTTTTGCACACTGCCTTGGGGTCTCTTTTCAGCAGCTCACCCGGACCCTAACATCTCTGAAACAAGAAAACAAACAAAAACAAAACTTCATCCCTTCCCCAAACAGATCGGCTCAGTAAAGCCACGGGACACCAGGTAAACTACACAAATCAGTTATGTTTCCATCAATGAGCATGTGCCTTCAAGGTATGTTAACGCCAGTCCCAGGGGACCTATCGCCCTCTTCTGGCCTTCTTGGACACTGCATCATGCAGTGCACAGACGAATGTACAGGCAAAACACCCCATCCCAGTCAGGGTTACTATTGCTGTGATGAAACGCCATGACCAAAAGCAGCTTGGGAAGGGAAGGGTTTATTCGGCTTACACACTTCCACATCATGGCTCATCACTGAAGGAAGTTCAGGACAGGCACTCGAGCAGGGCAGGAACCTGGAGGCAGGAGCTGATGCAGAGGCCATGGAGGAGTGCTGCTCGGTGCCTTTTTCTCCATGGCTTGCTTAGCTTTCTTTTTGTTTGTTTTTGTTTTTTGAGACAGGGTTTCTCTGTGTAACCTTGGCTGTCCTGGACTTGCTTTGTAGACCAGGCTGGCCTCGAACTCACAGAGATCTGCCTGCCTCTGCCTCCTGAGTGCTGGGATTAAAGGCATGCGCACCCAGCTTGCTTTCTTATAGAACCCAAGACCACCAGCCCAGGAATGGCACCACCCACAATGGGCTGGGTCCCTCCCCATCAGTCACTAATTAAGAAAATGCCGACAGCCTGATCTTACAGAGGCATTTTCCCAATTGAGGCTCCTTCTCTCTCTGATGACTGAAAATTCTTCTCTAAACCTTTGCCTCACAAGTGCTGGGTTTAAAGACATGCAGCACCACGGCCAGCTGAAAGATAGCTTTTCTTTTCTTTTTTTTAAATTTATTTTTATTATTATTTTTTTAAAAATCTGTATTGGTGTTTTGCCTGCATGTATGTCTGTGTGAGGGTGTCAGATCTTGGAGTGACAGACAGTTATGAGCTATGGGTGCTGAGAATTGAAACTCAGTCCTTTGGAAGAGCAGTCAGTGCTCTCAACTGCTGAGCCATCTCTCCAACTCCCGAAATACAGCTTTTCAAAGAAACGTGCTGGAGTGACAGACATTTCGAAACAGAAGCTGGCCCCTTTGGGGGGGCTCAGATGATCCTTTCTCAGAGGTTGCTCGCCTTTAATCCCAGCACTCGGGAGGCAAGAGGCAGGCAGATCACTGTGAGTTCGAGGCCAGCCTGGTCTACAGAGAGAGTTCAGGACAGCCGGGGCTGAGCCACTACATGGGGAGGCTGTGCCTTGCCCAGCTGTATATGTGAGGCCCTGGGTTAGCATCCTACTGTGCGATAATCACTGACCAAAAGCAACCTGGGGAGGGAAGGCCTTACCTGGCTTATACTTCCAGGTCACATGCTGAGGAAAGTCAGGGCAGGAACTCAAGGTGGGAACCTGGAGGCAGGAGCTAAAGCAGAGGCCATGGAGGGTGCTGCTTACTGGTTTGCTCCTCATGGCTTCCTCAGCCGGTTTTCTTACACAACCCAGGCCCACTTGCCCAGGTGTGGCACCGCCCACAGTGAGCTGGGCCCTCCCCCATCAGTCATTCGTTAAAGAAAATGTTCCACAGACTTGCCCACAGGCTCATCTAATGGAGGTGCCCCCGCCCCCTCCCAATTGAGAGGTCATTTCTCCAAATGATTCTAGTTTCTGTCAAATTGTCAAAACAAACAAAGAAACAAAAAAAACCCTAAGCAGTGCGATCCCCAGTGCCACACAGGATCCCACACCGTATCACACTTACTACCGGAAGCTCCACCCAGCCGAGGATTAGTGGAACTAAGACCTTTTAACTGGCTAACATCAAAGGTAGAGGAGGTGACTCAGCCACCAGGTGCTTGCCGTGTAAGCGCAAGCGCAAAGGCCTGAATTCAATCCCCAGAACACAGCTTCTCACACACAGCACTCATGGGAGGGGCCAGTTCTTAGGGGAGCAGCAAAGACAGTGAGTGAGTGGACCAATCAGTGATGTTGGTGATGAGCCCTTCAGAAGGGCTGGGATTTACAATCTGGCCGTTAAAAATTGCTGGCCTCCGTCCTGGGACAAGGAGTCAGCTGTTCATCTTAGAGTGTAAAGAAGGACAATAAAACCAGGAAGGAGAGAGGGGCCCAGTGAGGTGGCATGAAGCTGGGCCAAAGTGTCCAGCAGAGTGGCCAGGAAAGGCTTGGCAACAGGTATTGGAGGACAGTTGGGCACAGCATCCTGGTAGTGATGACCACGTCCTGTTCTTCCCTAGGATGCACTTGTGTATCCAGACAAGGAGATAGTGTGAGGAGATCGAGGCTAGGCCCTTATGCTGTGAGGGTAGGGGAGTGTGGGGTGGGGGTGGAGGGATGGCGCATCCTGGGTTATCCATGTGGCATTGAGTCCCAGTTCCAGAAGGCAGAGGATGAGGCCTGGGAGAGGGAACAGAGAGATGAGGAAGAGAGGTGGGGAAGAAAAGAGAGACGGAGGCAGAAGCAGTGCAGGCAGGGGAGCAACTGTTTGGAGCCACCATGAGAAGGCTTACATGAAGTTTTTGTTTTTTTAATCTGGAGCCTCATGGATGAAACTGATCTTGGACCCAGAGTCTAGAACTGTGGGGGTGAATTTTCTGGGAGAGAGGAGGAGGCTGCAGCTGCAAGGAGTGAGACAAGCAGAGGTGGAAAGGCGAAGGGAGCAATCCTGTCACCTCTGGCTAGGTGCTCACTGCCCCTGCACAGCATGTGGGAGTAGCACAGAGCAGGCAGGGTTCCTCTCAGATTCCTAGGAAGGAAGCCAGAAGTCTGGGTGGTCTGGGTCAGCAGGCTCTTGAGGGGCAGGGGCGCTTCTGTCCTCTCCTAGGGTGAGGATCGTGCAGGTCTCTGGGTCTCTTTTGTTAGGGTGCTAACTTCAGTCATTGGGCTCCACACCCATGGCTTCTTAGCCTCATGTTCAGGGCACCACCCCAGCCCAGCCCACCAATTATGAAAATACATAATAACCACAGGGCTCAGAGTTCAGAAAGCAAAAAGCGCCCTGTGGTCGATTAAGATGGTCCCAAGAGGAAAACGAGCAAAGGTCTGGTTCCACAGAAGAGAAACGCTATAGGGCTAGTGAGCAAATAAAAAGCTTTCCAGCTTAAAAAAAAAAAAAATTAGAAAAGGCACTCACCTCATGGGGCCAGGCACAGAATGGAAATTAAGTGGGTAGGGCATTCTCCTTCACATTTAAGAGTTGCTAGTGCCAAAATGTAAATTGCGGAAACAACACCGGCAGGTGTCACCCTCCTGGGTGACCCCAACGAAGTCTCTGGTCCTCCTGGTGTGGATGGGTCAGTATTCATGTTCACAGGTTGGCTCCTCAGGCTGGGTGAGTGGCTCTGAGGTCCTGTAGGACTCCCAAGTCTTAATGTCCCTCCCAGTACAGAAGCCAGGTGGTCCTGTCCCCAGGCTAATGCCCAAGTCCACCAGCCTTCTGCACTCTCCTCACCAGAGCAGAGTCCTAGCCAGTCTGTTACCCAGCTGGCCACTTACTCAGATGTGGGGGCTCCCTCCCCCCTACTTTATTTATTTCCAGCTGTTGACATGAGGTGTCCCTGAGGATGACCAGAAGTGAGGGCTCAGGTGTTTCCTACTGCAGTCATCCCAAGACTCAGAACTTAGGATTCTGGAGGCTGGGGGAGGGGCTAGGGCTGCATGGGGTGGCGGGGGTGGGGTGGGGGTGGTACAGGGAGAGTCCTTGATGGTGAGGTGGAAAGGACAGATTAAAAAGCATAGTTGGAGGCACTTTTTCCAGCCACCATAGCAGGTGATGGTCCTGTCCTGTAGGGTGACAGAAGACAAAGGAGCAACACCATCAAAAGTGTGCCTCTGAAGTTTGCCCATATTCTGATAACAGGATTAAGGGGACAACTAAAGCAAAACCATGAGGGTGGGTCAAATGAGATGGGAGCAGCTGGTGTGATATGAGGTTAGGAGGCAGAGAGAGAGAGAGAGAGAGAGAGAGAGAGAGAGAGAGAGAGAGAGACAGACAGACAGACGGACGGACGGACGGACGGACGGACGGACAGACAGACAGACAGGCAGGCAGGCAGGCAGGCAGGCAGACAGACAGAGTCACTGTCTCCAATGAATTATTCAAAGATGAGAAGTAATATTCTAGAATTCATCCAGAGGGATAGGTGCCCCAAGGAAATCCAATCCAGGATGCAAAGGGCTCAACAGTGGATCAACTCTTCACAGGGTGACCCATCCAGGGGGTCCTCTGGCCCTCCAGGGGAGCAGTGCTGCCCCTGGAGCCTGGGAGAGGGCCCAGCTTCCCTCCCCTTCTTCTTCTTCTTCTTCTTTTTTTTTTTTTTTTTTTAAGATTTATTTGTTATTTATACAATATTCTGTCTGCATATGCACCTTCCCGCCACAAGAAGGCACTAGATCTCATTACAGATGGTTGTGAGCCACCATGTGGTTGCTGGGAATTGAACTCTGTACCTCTGGAAGAGCAGCCGGTGCTCTTAACCTCTGAGCCATCTCTCCAGACCTCCCTCCCCTTCTTATAACTTGAGAATCCAGAGTCCAGGTGTATGAGAGGTCAAGGGGGGGGGCATGTAAGCAGGGTGTGTGTAACCATCTCAATCGTGACATGTGGGGGGGGGGCTGGGCTTCCTGGGCAGCCACCATGCCACACAGAATGTCCCCACTGCCTGTCCTCCAGAAATGAAGACAGGGCATCTTTTTGGGGGGCACAGAGTCCCTCAGGATTTGAGGTTCCTGTGAGCATGCAGCAGCTGTCACTGTCGCGGTGGTCAGGAGGGCATCTGTCGCCCACATCGTCACTCTAATTCATGGTCCCCAGCCTGCCCCTTTCTCTAGTTTCTGTGCACCTGGTGCCTTCCCTTTGTTCATAAACACACGACACGTGCACACCCCTGCACTCCGGCACCGTTCTGATGTTTAATGTGCAATTTACAAGGACCCTCGCATCGCATCACACTGTTCAGCCATAGGAAGATACATCTGAGGGAAAACTAGAGTACCTGGAAACCCTAGTGCAAAACCCAAAGAAAAAAAGTACAGACCCATTTCTGTATAAGAATATATTATTTAAAAGACAGTTTAAAAATAAAAATTCTGTACAGCATCACCAATTCCTGTTTTTATAGTAGTGAACAAAATGATTCTTAGAAAACATGGTCTGTGGCAGGTCATCAGGGGGGTCATCTAGGTGCAGCCATCCTTGTGTGGAGGGTTCTGGGAAGCCCCACTGGCTCTGTCCACTTGGAGGCCACAGCTTGGTTGCTGTAACTGGTATAGTCTGTTGGAAAAAAGAGGAAGACGGCATGTTTTTCTCTGTGGGGACTGGAGATGGCACAGCCACAGGACTGAGTGGAAAGTCGAGATGGAATGGAATACATGTGATAAGAAAGCAGAAAGAAAAGCCGGACGTGGTGGCGCACACCTTTAATCCCAGCACTCAGGAGGCAGAGGCAGGTGGATCCCTGTGAGTTTGAGGCCAGCCTGGTCTACAAAGCAAGTCTAGGACAGCCAAGGCTACACAGAGAAACCTTGTCTCAAAAACAAAACAAAAAAACAAAAAAAAACAAAAACAAAAACAAAAACAAAAACAAAAAACCCCGAAAAAACCGGAAAAACCTGGGCTGGGGAGTGCTAGGAGACAGCACTGTTCTTGTTGAGGACCCAAGTTCGAGTCCCAGCAGCCATACTGCCTGTTATTTCAGCTCTAGGGTATTCAATGCCCTCTTCTGTTCTCTCTGGGCGCCTGCACTCATGTGCACATACCCACACACATATACCTAATTAAAAATAAAATCTTTTCTTTGTTTGTTTGTTTCTTTCTTTCTTTCTTTCTTAAAGCAGAAGTAGGACTGGAGGGGTAATTCAGTGGTTAAGAGCACTGGCTGCTCTTCCAGAGGTCCCAGGTTCAATTCCCAGTATCCACATGGCAGCCCACCACTGTCTGTAACTCCAGTTCCAAGTAATCCAGTGTGTTCTTTTGGCCTCCACAGGCACCAGACATGCCAGTGGTACACAGACACACATGCAGGCAAGCATGCAAGGGCGCGCACACACACACACACACACACACACACACACACACACACACACAGGGAACAAGTGGGTGGGGGAAGGGCAGGACTGGATGAGAAGAGGCAGTGAGACACATGTGCATAAAGACACGAGGGTGAAAACCTTTGCATACTAATCTAAAAAATTAATAAAATATACACGAATGAGGTTGGGGCTGGAGAGATGGCTCAGCGGTTAAGAACTCTGGCTGCTCTTGCAGAGGGCATGATTTCTGTTCCCAGTAACCACACAGTGGCTCACGACCAACTGGAACTCCAGTTCCAGGAGATCTGATGGCTTCTTCTGTGGGCTCCAACACACACATGGCGCACCTACTCACTCAGGAAAACACACGTACACACAGATAAGATAAACCTAAAGAGAAAGATTAGGTTGTCAGTCACACTACACACGTAGGCAAAATTAGACAATGCCACTGCCATTTTTTTTTTTCCCCAGAACATGACCTGCCTTCAAAGTTTATTGGGTGTCTCAGTATGGAACAACCGCTCACGTCCCAGTAACGACACAGTGACCTTGGGCTTACAGACGACAGCTCTGGGCTTCACAGAGGTGGGGACATATGGCTGTCACTTGCAAAGGTTTTACTAAAAGCATGTCTTAGGCTGAAGGCTTTGCTGTTTCCCCTTCAAACTCAGCTTCTCTGGCTCCCACAGCTTACCTGACACACACCTGATGGCCATGTGCTTAGTGGGAGCTTTGCATGCACTGTAGCATGTACTGGCTGCATGGCTGTGCTGAATGAAGGGCTATGTCAGCAGGTGTCAGGGGACACACTTGTGGTGACAGGGGCAAATGCTTTTTAAAAGCTTCTAATACTCCAGACGCACTCCACAGACTACTCCATTACAAGAGTGGCTAGCATCCAAATAATTAACCCTTCCTATACCCAGGGTGTGACACCCCCCCCCCTTCCAAATCAGAGCCTGGACTCTAACTAGGATGTGCAGGATTAAAGGCCTGCCTCATCAGAAAGCAGGCTGCCCACTGTGGTTTGACCCTGCTCTTGCCCTATAAGTGTATCAGGCAAATGATGGTTTGTAAGTGTCCCTGGAGTGTTCCACGCTGGCTGCGAGGTTAAAGGTGAAAACACTTGACTGTGATGTAGAGGAGAAAGCTGTGGGAGGCAATTAGGATAGACAAAGGCAGCAGGGTGGACATCCCACGACTGATTTTCTGGTGCTTTGTAAGAAAGGGGGAGGCAGGACTGGAGAGATGGCTCAGAGGTTTGGAGCACTGGTTGCTTTTCCAGAGGTCCTGAGTTCAGTTCTCAGCAACCACATGGTAGCTCGCAACCATCTATAATGAGATCTGGTGCCCATTTCTGGCCTGCAGGTGCACATAAATAAATAAATCTAAAAAAGAAGAAGAAGAAGAAGAAGAAGAAGAAGAAGAAGAAGAAGAAGAAGAAGAAGAAGAAGAAGAGGATGGGGGGCCACATATGCACACAAAGGCACACACACACACACACACACACACACACATGCATACACTTTGTCCTCCCCACATACAGAACCCCAGTGCTCACCCACTTAGTGTACACACTGAGACATCAGTTTGGAGACTGGCCCTCACTGTTTTTCACATCTTTGTTCTCTGTGGTGTTTTCGGTGCTCCCAGATGTCAAGTTCTCTGTCTTCTTCTGTAACTGAGAGAACAGAGGTTAAAGTGAGCCCCTGGAGGCAGTGGGCCAGCTCAAGCAGCCCTCTTGTCTGAAAACACTCAGATGCAAAAGATGGCGGCCCACACATAATCCTGGGCAGCAACGTCTGGATCAAGCAAGCCAGCACAGCCCATAGCCCCAGGCCTGGGAATCAAGTTCTTGTATCACACGCTCAGCCCTGTCACTTCATTTTCTTTCTTTTCCTTTCTTTCTTTCTTTTCTTTCTTTCTTTCTCTTTCTTTCTTTCTTTCTTTCTTTCATTCTCTCTCTCTCTCTCTCTCTCTCTCTCTCTCTTCCTCCTCCCCTCTCCCTCTCTCTCTCACCTCTCCACCCCCTCCCTCTCTCATCCTCGCCTCATTCTCCTCTCCTCTCTCGCTCTCTCTCTCTCCTCTCTCCTCCTCTCTCCTCCTCTCCCTCTCTCTCTCTTTCCCAGGCAGGGTTTTTCTATGTTAGCCTTGGCTGTCCTGGACTTGCTTTGTAGAGCAGGCTGGCCTCGAACTTACAGCAGTCTGCCTGCCTCTGCCTCCCGAGTGCTGGGATTAAAGGCGTGTGCCACCACTGCCCAGCTATCACTTCATTTTCATGCCTCCCTCTCTAAGGCCAGGATGGAAGCCTGGAGAGGTCTGACATTCGTTCCCACTGGGTAGCAGAATAAGGATTGCAGGCTCAGGTCCTCCAGAGCAATGGCTGATGGGATGGCCGTGGTGGCAGAGGCCCCTGCAGCCTTCCTGTGGGAATCTAGACTGGGAATGCCCTCTTGCTGTGGCCCTTTGGTGTGTACAGTTTTGCTCTTAGCTTTTTCAATTTTCAGAGCTATCTTGTGACTTCCTGGCAGGAGAGACCAACCAGGGAGATCGGGATTGCTGGTCTGTACTTTCAGTCAACCCCTATGCATCTACCATTTGTCTGTCACATGCCTGGCATTGCAGACGCGGGTGGGGCTGGGGTGGGTGGCAGATGTGTCTAAGGGAGATGTGACCAATACTAGGACACACCTGGGAAAGAAGACAGAAAAGATGGCTACAGAGTCCTGTTAGCAGGGAGCGTGGATGGATGGGTGCAGAGTAGGAAATGTAGCTCGGAGGAGCATCTCAGGTTGGGTGGTGGGGTCACGGTTGCCAAGGAGAAAGTTTTCTGGGTATATGAATGTTTTGGTAGGAGGAGCAGGGGGGTGAAGTTGGTAGGGCAAGACTGCACCCAGCTGCCACATCAGGCAGGAGGCATGGATTGTGACCCTCGTGCCAGTGTCTCTGGAAGAAAAGATGTTCATACAAGGGCTCCAAGAGAGGTGAACCCCTTACAGGAATCTGTGTTAAGACTGTAGTGGCTCCCACCCTCTCCTGAGATCCAGCATCCACAGTACCCTAAAACCTGCTCATTTCCTGGACCACAAGAGTAGCTGAGTTATATGAATAAATTAATAAAAAAAAAAAAAAAAAAAAAAAAAAAAAAAGAGTAGCCAAGTTGCCCTGTGTGTGCTGTGTCTGAAAGCAGGGACGTGGGCTCTTGCTTTGCTCTCGTGTCCTTTTCAGTGCAGCCCTCACTGAACAGGCATCCTGGCCAGGAAGAGGACATGGGCCAGGGAGGTGCTAAGAGACACTGCAGAGGCTATGATGCACTGTGGTCCTCCAGGGTCACACCGGCAGCAGGCTCTGAGGAAAGCGCTGCCCACTAGCCACAGTCCCTGGGAAGAGACTGCTTTTAGTGAGCCTTCTGTCTAGGCCCCTTGTCTCAGTGAGCTCGCCTTTCCTGTCTTTTGTACTGCCTGCCGCTGGTCCCTGGCTCATCCGCCTGCACCCTCTGCGCTGCCTTTACCTCCTTCATGGCGTCATCCAGCTGTTTCAGCTCCTCGTAGTGCTCTCGGGACTCCCAGAGTGGCCGTAGCATGGTCTCCTCAACGACAGGGAAGAGCTAGGGAGCAAGAGGGTCCAAGGTCAGCCCACCCTTGTTAAGTTGCAGAGAATACTGGAGGAGGGCTGACGGGCTCTTGAGGGGTACCTGTGAGCCTCAGGGGGTTCACTTTCCAGCGGCCTCCAAACCAGACCTTTAGGGAAATCCAAGGCAATGGGGGTGTGACTCTCCTGGCCAGTTCTAGAGACCTTAGTACACCCCCATCCTGCCATCTCTGTCACTTGCTCAGAGTTCCGCCTCCTACCGTTCCTCACAGGAGCTCAGAAAGCCTACTACCTTCTCCTGTCCCCACTCCTTCCAGTAAGACAAGGAGAGGTATGGCCAGAGAGGGTCTGATGGTAATCTGACAAAATTCCTGGTGGTGGTCCTAGGAACGGGAAGGATGTAGGTGGCTCTGAGACACCCAGAGAATCACGGGCAGGAAGTGAGGGTGAGACAAATGGGGTGGCAAGGGATGAGTGTGTGTTTGGGAGCCAGGGGGCTGGAAGTGGTGGCCTTGGGCAGGATGCGTAGGCAGCTCTGGGACCCGGAAGGTGGAGGCTGCAGAGGCTGGGTGGTAGAAGGCTAGGATGTGGTGGCGAGAGTGCCCCAGCCCGAGGTCACCAATTCCAGCTGCTCCTTTAAGGCTAGGCCTGGAAGGACAGGAGAGCCAATAGCTGCTGTAACTGGCTGGGTCTTAAAGCTGGAAGAGAGAGGCAGTGGCAAAGTGGGTACCACGGGCCTGAGATGCACAGATGGAGGTCTTTGAAGAGCACTGGTGTGTGTGTGTGTGTGTGTGTGTGGGCGGGGGAGCACTGGACATAGCAGAAAGGAATGGCTGCCAGGCAACCATCACCATGACAGCCGATGATGAAGCTATAGAGGATTCGTGCATGTGCATTCGTGTGTACATGCATATCCCTGAAGCGTGCGTGAATGCATGCGTGCACATGTGTGTTTATTGCTGTACCATCAGTAAAATCACTCACCTTAGTCACTGTTTCAAACATTGGGATCAGGACAAACTTGATGAACCCAATTTGGGCTGTCGCTTTGGTCACTTTGTCTCGGTCCATGAATGGGGCCACAGGAAGGCCTTCTGACTTTTCACGGTCACTCTGCAAGGAACACAGTGACAGTGACATTAAAGGCACAAAGGCCCGTGGACACCCGTGCACAGAGCAGCCCTATCCTTAGAGGAAGAATAGGACATGCTGCCCAGCTGTGATCCTCCTGGCCACACAAAAACTGTACAACGGTAAGGACACACAGCCTGTAGTGTAAGGGCTACATATGAGCCGAGGCGAGGTAAAGCAGCAGCCATAGGGACCAAGTCTAGGGCTGAGCGTCCATCTCAAGGGCATGACAGGGCAGCTTACAAGGCTAAACTTCACAGCTACTTGCCTGCATCTATCCTACAAACCATGTTGCTTGGCCACACCTCTCCACAGGGCGTGGCCCTTCCCTTTGGGTCTGGCTTTTTGACTCTTAGCCACTTTTCTTGAGCCTGCTTCTAAAAGTGGCTTCTATGAATGGCAATGGGTGGTAATTTCATCACACTGCTTTTTGTTTGTTTTTCTGGTGGCCGCTGTCTCTCATCTATAACACAGCCTAATCAAGGCCGGCCCTGGACTCCTGATCTTCCTGCCTCCTAGCTGCTAGGATTACAGGCACTCCTGGTTCTCAAAACAATGCCAAACGCAGAATGCCACTTGCTCTGTATGTCGAGGCAGACAGTCTTATGGAGGTTGCTGGGGTGTGGGATGGATGTGTCCGTCGCCCTGGTCTGCTCTTTCCAATGCGGCGCCATCCGCGGGGCCGGAAACAGCGCTCGTGATTTGTTGGCTCAGTATTTCTTACCTGCATAAAATATTCTTCCAGTAAACAGTCCACCCACGGTTCTGCCACCTCCATGGGACGGACCTCATTGGAGATATCACAGCATTTTATGAGAATCATCTTCAGCTGAAAGACACATGACACATGACATTCAGGGCTATAGCAGGCATGGCATGTGCATTGCTGTGTGTGGGTTGACTGGGCTCGCTGTCATAAGTGGGAAAATGGGATGGAATGGGCAGTGGGGAGAGCGGTGGGCGGATGCTGGCCATCAAGGACAGAAGTTTTCTTCCTTGAAGGATGCTCTTCCTTCCTTTTCCCTCTCACACAGTGCGGCTGCACTCTACACTGAGATCTGTGCAGTGTGAATTTCCTCACTCTCCCAGGGAGGGATGGGGACTCATCAGATACATAAGCTTTTATGATACTAATTGTAGGGGTTGAAGAGATGGCTCAGCGGTAAAGAGCACTGACTGCTCTTTCAGAGGTCCTGGGTTCAATTCCCAGCAACAACATGGCATCTCACAACTGTCTCTAACTCCAAGATTTAACACCCTCACACAGACATGCATGCAGGCAAAACACCAACACACATAAAATAAAATTAAATAAATTGGCCAGGCAGTGGTGGTGCACGCCTTTAATCCCAGCACTTGGGTGGCAGAGACAGTCAGATCTCTGTGAGTTTGAGGCCAGCCTGGTCTACAGAGTAAGTTGCAGGACAGCCAGGGCTACTCAGAGAAACCATGTCTCGAAAATCAATCAATCAATCAATCAGAAAAAAGCATACTAACTGTAAAGTATCAAGTTAAAAAGTGAGCGAGCACTCTCTCATGTTGAAATCAGAACCTCAGGCTGGCCTTTAGATCTCAAGGCTGACCTTGAACTCCTCATTTTCCTGCCTCCCAGCTGTGAGGATTACAGGTTATGTGTCAACATGCCTGGTTCTCAAAGCAATGGCCAAGGCAATAATATGCAAATTCACGGTCTGCCTACAAGGCCAGCCTGGACAACATAGTGAGACTCTTGTCTCAAAGCGCCAAGTAAAAACCGAGCTGGGGACATAACTGAGGAGTACAGTGTCTGCCTAGCTTACACAAAGTCCAGTACCTTTATAAGTGACTGTGGGAAATATAAGAAAAATATAGAGAGAGGACGCAATGGTTTAAGAAGCAATGGTTTAAAAGGGGGTATTGAAAAGAGCTCTTGGGGGGGGGACTCCCAAGAGGTGATGAAATGGTGTCAGAGCACAGTGGCAAAGGCTTTGCAATCCCCCGTTTGAGGACAGTGGGGGTGGGGGAGGTCAGCGGTGCATTGCTTACCTAGGGGTGTGTCCCTCAGGAAGAACCTTGATGATGGAATTAGAAAATTGCACAAAATCATGCAAAAAGGCCCTCAGTTCTGCTCTCCGTTCCTAAACACAGCTTTCCTCTCTCAGTCTGTTCCTGTGCCTAGGGCTTCATGCCCTGCAGACATTTCTCTGAGTGTGTGACTGCAAGGGCCTGAGTAGGTCCATCCACTCCCTCCAGCCTCATGTCACCCCAGAGCAGATGTCCCTTGTAGCACTGTCTTATGCCCACTGACCCTCTTGGCTGCAGTCTCCCGTAAGGATGTACCTTCTCCCAGGCAGGAGGCTAGCCACTCCCCTGGAATCCAGATCAGGACAGTTAAGGGAGTCTGTACAAGTGTTTTTCCTGAGCTAGCTAGAACATCACCTATGACGGTGGGGGCTGGTGGCCTGGTGGTCTGGTGCTCAGGTCTTGTACTGGGCATGGACATCACTTGATAGTATGGCCTTCTTGCATGAATGTGGGGTCCAGGGTCTGAGGGTGAACAGGCAGGAATGCCTATCTGAGGCACGGGCCCAGATCCACCTGCTTTCCTGACTTTTCCACGTAGGAGAGGAAAGCTGGCCTGGCTGTGCACAGGCCTTGTGTCTGCACAGCGGGGTGAATCAATGCTTCCACTCTTGCTGGTCCTTGGAGGGACGATGGATATTTGCTGTGCAGCACCATTTCTGGTGCCTGGGCAGCTAAACTTCTTTGTTGCTCTGTATGGTAACTGGCTCCAGCCCAGAGGCAGTGACAAGCTTGGTCTGTTTGGCTTCACAGGGGTGGGGGGGGGGGGGGGGGCAGGGATTGTCCCAGACTAGACACTGTGGCCTCAGCAGTGGCTGGGTCAGGTCTGTTGATCTGTCTTCAGGCTGTGTCCTGGCCACTTCCACTTCCTTGGCCCAGGAGCATCCGGGCAGAGGCTTGGACTTTGACCTTTTTCTCCCAGTCCTTTCTCAGTCCCTCCCCCAGCCTTTGGGGGCCCTGCAGTGACTAAAGGACAGTCAGTCTGATCCTGGCCCAGGGAAGAAGTAGAGAGAGTGCTTGCCGGCAGCTTCTCCTGCGCCTCCTCATCAGTGGGTGGGTGGATGGAGGTGAGCGAGCAGGTATGCTTTTGGTCTGGCTTCTCGTCCTATTAAGCCACCTGCACACCCCTTGGCCTTCTGCTTGTCACCCAGCCCTGAAGCTAGCTGTCTTCATGTCACGCATGAAAATAAGGCATGCAGGGTGCAGCCTGCTTGCTTCCTTCAGCCATCTCCCATCGTCCTTCGCTTTATTCTCCTGTCTTTCCCCCCGACCTTAGCAGATCTTGTCGTGGATCCAATCTTTCAGTCCCTGCTTTTGCTTTCTATGCTTTTAGTTACCCATGAAAATATTCAATAGAAAGTTCCAGAAATAAGTAGCCCATCAGTTTTAACCTCCATGCCTGTCCTGAGCAACATAGGAAGATTTCACACCATCTTTACCCTACCCAGGATGGGAGTCTGCATGTATGTATGTATGTATGTATGTATGTATGTATGTATGTATGTATGTGTACTATGTGTGTGCAGTGCCCACAGAGGCCAGAAGAGGGCATCAGATCCCCCGGATCTGGAATTACATGTGGTTATGAGTTGCCGTGGGGGTGCTGGGAACTGAACCCAGATCCTGTGCAAGACCTCAAGAGCTCTTAACTGCCAAGCCATCTCTCCAGCCCCATGGTATTAGTTTAAAAGAGATAAACAGCTTTAAGAAAGACTATGGTGCATGTCTCCAAAGCAAGGCACAGACAATTAATCTCTGAATGATGGGTTATTACTTGTTAATTATTTTGTTAATACATTTTGCACACTGTGGAATTACTTACTTTTTGAGACAGGGTCTTACACTATAATCCAGGATGGCTAGGAACTCATTATAAGTGGCCCAGGTGATGAGTCTAAAGCTTTTGTAATCCTCCTGCCTCAGCCTCTCCAGTGCTGGGGATTGCAAGGATGAAGCAGCGTGCTGGCTTTGCATTTTGCTTTTTGGAAGGGACAGATGCTGTGCATAGTCGGGCTACTTCCTTAAGGGAGAAGGTGATCCTTGAGCTGGGAGCTCTCTCCAGGAGGTAGCCTTGTCTACTGCTGGTCTGGGAGAAGCTGTGACACTGCAATATAGTCACACCAGCTCTCCATGGCCAAGTGAGACACCCCGGGCTCCTGGGTTTCCCACCAGGCTATGGCTCAGTTTCCAAAGACACAACCTACCAGGGTCAGGTGCTCCTCGTTGCTGTAATCAAAATTCTCCATTTTCTCTTTGAAAGAATCCATAATCTCGGCGTGCCTCGCCATGTCGGTGGCCAAGATCAGCGTGATCATCCCCTGAATGGAAAGAGGACTTGGTGTCAGCACATAGGAGAATCGCAGTGACAGCTCCTTACACTGTGCTCTGAGCTCCCGTGTGACCATCGCCCACTGGTGTGCTCTGTCTGTCCCCATGCCATGTCCTCAGGCTACAGATCACAGGCTGACACATGTGTCGTCATGCTAACTTGTGAAACAAGCAGTTTTTAGCCAAGCCACCTAGATTTAATCACCAAGTCTGCCATCAGCCCTGCTCAGAGCTTGCCGACTGGGAACGATAATGGAGTTTCTAAGGCAAGTTTCTTACTGTCTCATCTGTGCGACGCATATAGATTATCTAAGTCAGACTGTACTTGATAACATTCCCACTATTAAGTCTGTAAATGAAGAATCAATGGGCTTCTAATCTATAGCTATGCTGTGCTCTGACCATAGTTGATGCCCTCCTAAACTCGGGTTGAAATCTGGTCCCTCCAGTGACTATGTTAAGAAGCGGGGGTCCTTGGGCTGGAGAGATGGCTCAGTGGTTAAGAGTGCTGCCTGCTCTTCCAAAGGTTCTGAGTTCAAGTCCCAGCAACCACATGGTGGTTCACAACCATCTATAATGTGATCTGATGCCCTCTTCTGGCCTACAGGTAAACATCCCAGCAGAACACTGTATACATAATAAATAAATAAATAAATAAATAAATAAATAAATAAATAAACTTAAAAAAAAAAAAAAAAAAAAAAAAAAGAGAGAGAGAGAGAAAGAAATGGGGTCCTTAAGGAGTATATGGGTTTCCTCCTCATGACACAATTCATATCCTCTCCCAACCCACCCAGCCCTGGGTTAAGTCCACAGGGAGTGAATTCTCACTCTTGTCCTTTAACCTTTGGCCCACATCCTTACTAGATACAGAGCAGATGCAGAGGCCATGCTCTTAGACCTCCCAGGCTCCAGGACTATGAGTGAACACAAACCTCTTTCTAAATTACCTGGTCTGCAGTATTTTCTTATAGCAGCTGAAACTAGATCAAGGTAGTTACTTTGTTAACTAAAAAGTGGTACAGGAAAAGCAGCACAATTGGGAACTGTAACCATGGACCCATTCCTTCATTTCTCCTTCTGTCCATCTAGTCTTCCTAGCATCTACTATATTCTACTTATCTATATGTCCTCCCAGTGGCTACGCACCCTTCCATTCATCCATCTGTACTCAGCCCATCCATCCTTCTATCTGTCCATCCAACCATTCATCCACCATCAATCACTCCAGTCATCCTCCCATCTAACCATCCATCCGCCACCTACCCATCTCTCATGTATCTGTTCCATCCATCTATCCATCCATCCATCCATCATCCATCCATCCATCCATCCATCCATCTTCCATCTATCCATCCTCCATCCATCATCCATCCCGCCATCCTCCATCCATCCCACAAACATTTTTACATAACATCTCTATGCCAGGTGTAGAACTTCACTTTTCTAAGAAAATAAGACCACCAGCCTCAAAGGCCAGCGTCAAACAGCCAATATGAAGAATCTCAAGTGTATATTTCTCATGTGTGTGAGGGACATCACCTTGCATTTTGAATTATGAACTTTTTTCTCTAAGGACTGTTATTAATAGAACATTCAGTTATCCCTCAAAATCTTCAGTGACAAAATCGCTTTGTATGTGTGAGTGTGGGTGCACACGTGCCATAATTAGTCATGTGGAGATCAGGGGACAACCTTGGTTGGTGTCCCTTGCCTTCCACTGTTGTTCACTGCAGTGCTCACCAGGCTAGCTGGCCTGGGAGCGCCAGGTGGTTCTCCTGTCTCCACCTCTCATCTCCCTGTAGCTGTGTACTACGGTTCTAGATGCTAACACTACGGCGCCTAGCTGTGATGTGGGTTCTGGGGATCTGAGCTCAGGTTGCCTCGCTTGTGTGGCAAGTGCTTTACTTACTGAACTATCTACCTATCCTGTGATAAAATATTAAAAAAAAAAAAAACTGAGTCCATGATAAATAAAAAGAAAACGTCTTATTTTAAAACTCATAAAGTTCTGGGGGTAGGGCAGGACTGGCTGTCCCTTGCTGTCCCCATGGTGGCCAGCATGAAGAAGATTTTGTTTGGAAGGATGCATTGTCCCCTCATCCATTTAGATGACTGCTTTTCTCTTCTGAGGTGCTGCCTGATGTTCCTTGCAGGGGGAAGCTACACACTAAAGGAAGCTCCATCAGGCTGTCTGGGCAGTCAGTGGGTGGCACTGGCCTGTGTGGCCACCTCCCACGGCCTTTACCTACTTCAGAGAAGGCTGGGTGTGGTTGTCATAACAACCTATGGCACACACGGATAGGGCAGAGCTGCAAACAGGAAAGAAAGGGCAGGAGACGGCTGTACCAGCAGTCAATGATCCAATATTGACTGTCGCGAAGTACACTTGGCATTGAATTTCTCGGGGAACAGACAAGTGAGGAGATAGTGGCTTATGAGGGGGCCGCTCTTTGACAAAGCCAAGCTTATAGGTTCCCCAGAAGGCAGATGAACCTTCCCCTGCCTCACCTCAGCTGTGTGGGGAAGGAGGCCAGCTGGGACTCAAGGGGCATGATCCCTCAAGGAATGGCAACGGGTGACTCTCAGAGAACTGGGAGATGCTCCTTATGTACATGGCCGGGGTGGCCTCACCCAGGGCTGCCACCTTTGGGGATATCGTCCCTTAGAGTTCTGGGCTCTAGAAGGCCAAGAGGAAGGTGCCAGCATGTTCATGTCCCCCCCACCCCAAGGTTCCAGAGAAGGCACCTTCCTGCCCATTGTACCTTCTGGTAGCCCATGACCTGGCTTTGTCCATACCAATATCGGCCTCTATTGTCCCATGGCCTTTTGCTGTGTTCATGTGTCTTTGTCCTCTGTCCTTCATACGGACACTTGACATTGGTTTGGAGCCCAAACCATAGTGGCACCTGGAGATCCTAGTTAAACAGGTATGCAAAGACCTCCACCCTCCCTTTTATTTTTCCAAATAATGTCTCGTTCAGAGGTTCTTGAGGGTCAGCTACAATCGAGCCCCGACATTTTGGACAGGAGTCACTCTGGGTCCTTCCATTCCCTGTAAATAGCACCAGTGGCCCATTCAGTTATGGTTCAGACAAGGCCATCTGCGTGGGAAGGGCGGTGTTTTAGGGAACTAGATGTGTTTGTCTTGAGGCAGCAGTGTCTAGCAGGATAATCAGCTAGGACAGGTCATGGTGGAGATGAATGGCCAAGCCCTAGGTGGTGGGCGACAGTAACTGAAGGTACATGGCAGATATCAGCTCTACCAGGTTGCATGCAACTCAGGCACCTACGGCGGCAGCAGTGAAGGGGGGGGGACGACGAGTGGGGGGGGGCGCACTGTACCATAGCCTTGGGCCAGTTACTTCCCTTTCTTTTCTGACTGCTCAGACATAGGAATCATCTCAAAGGGAGCAGTTAGAGTTGTATTAGTGGCTGTGGCATACAAGTGACATCAGGCATATATGGCAAAAGCCCATCTTCTGGTGGGCTTCTGGGCCCTGGAGGAGGTGGGTAAGGAGGGCTGGCTTCAGGGTCCTTGATCCGTACTGCTGTCATGAAGAGCCTCTGGAGAGTGGGGCTCCGCTTTGACCCTACAAAGCTCTGACCCCACACACCTGCCTGATCTGCCTGAAGCTCTCGGGTGGCACACTGGCGAAGATGTTGCACTCGGGTCTTGCCAGGATCTGGAAGGCGATGGCGCAGTGGTGGTTCTCCAGCGGTGAGATGTCATTGTAGCGCACAGCCAGTTCTGTGCGGGCGTTGATCTGGTATCTAGGGTGGAGAGAGCAGGGGGCTCAGGCGACCTGCCACCGGCATTTGTGTGCCACGGTGGACATGGTGCCTGCAGAGGTTGGAGGGAAGTAATGAGGGCTAGTGACCAGATGCCGTGTGCTCACTCCAGGAACGTGCTTCAGCTGAGTCCCTGACTCTCGTGCTCCTAGAAGCTGATATCCTGTGCCTTTAGGTCCAACCTGTGACCTCAGCTCTCTTCCTGGGTGAGGCCTTGAAGGCATCAGGGTTCTAAAAACTTTCAGGTTTTCAGTGTATGCAAAGACAGGGTTTAGGAAAGAGGAAACAGGTTTGTTTTCTCATTCTCTCTCTCTCTCATATATATGTGTGTTTTATATATTATATATGTGTTATGTATATTATATATGTCATATATATAAACAGGGTCTCATTCTATAGCCCAGGTCTGGAATTTGTGGTCTTCTTGCCTCCGTCAGCCTCCAAGAGCTGGGGTTACAGGAGAGCTCCACTGGGCTATTCTAAGGGCTGACTTTTGTGGTCAATGATAAAATGAAAAGCTCTTTGCCAGTCTCTCGTTGGCCGCTCTGGTGACCACTGGATGTACAGAAAAGTAATGGATGAGTTCTTGGGCCAGCCCCTGAGGAGTGCTCATGGCCACATCTGGCATCTCTCCTGTCTCGACCAGCATCTGAGGAATACACACTGCTAGACCTGGGACCCACTCTGTCCTGACAAATGGTGGCATGACCCCAAGCGCATCTGATGTCACTGCCCAACCACAAAGGTGCATTAGAAAGCCCCATGTGTCATTGAATACAAGCTCACACCATGAGTGTGGACTGTCAGTTCCATGGTGTAGCATTCTGTCCAATGGAGACAGGAGATCTGGGCCCACCCTCTTGGCCCCATGACATGCACTCCTTCAGCCTTGCCCTCACTCACTCTGGCCCCCTTGTCATCTTCTGCCTGTGTCTTTGGAAATAAGTCTGAGGAGGACTCTTCCTGGCAGAGAATACTGTGGAGGCCTATTGGCCTCACTGTTGGGAGGGGACAGGCTGTTACTGTCATGCACTTCCAGAGCCTGGGGCTGACACAAAGGGATTATGGCTGCCCATAGTGTTTGGTGGCCTTGGTGTTTCCATCCCAGGGGAGGACCAGAGCCCTGGACAAAGTCCAAAAGCTGGAAACTGTATCCTTCAGGGCTAGGTGGGGTGGGGAGGGTATCTAGGTTGGCAGCTCCACTTGGGAGCTGCCGAAGGGCTTCCCCCGAGAGGAGTGCTTTTCAAAGGAGAAACGAGAAAGAAATCCCAAACGTACGTGTTGTTGTACCCTGGGTGGTCCAGGTCATGGCAGATGGCTGCGGTCATCAGGACCAAGATGTCCATCTGGGAAAACTTCTCCTGGATTAGGTGAGAGTCCGGTGGTCTGTCCTCATGGGAAGGCAGGAGGGGGTGGGGACAGACTAGGCTGCAGTGACAGGGGAGGACACAGTCCCCCTGGGCTGGGGTAGAGGAGGGCACAGCTACTTGGCAGGGTTAGGGACAGAGGGTAAGGCGGCTGGCAGGACCCACCTGGAGGCCACACAGCCAGACCATGCTGTACATCATCTGCGTCACACAGAAGCAATGCCGGAAGTTGTGGAAAGGGTTGTTCCGGTAATTGTCATGAACACAGAGCTGTGGGGAGGAAAAGGTGAATCGCTTGCGCTCAGTGGCCCCTGCTCCTAGAGGGCTCCCAGGGCTTTGCAGCCTCAGGCTCAAGGCCTCAGGTGCTCCCAAGTTGACCAAAACAGGACTATGTGGCCCTGCAATGCCCCACTACTCTATCATCTGGGAGCAAGGTCTAAGGTATTTGCTGAGCCACACTGGAGTTGGGAGTGGGGCAGGGAGCATTCCCTGAGCTCAGGGATCTAGGTTCTAGGGCTTACGGGATTTCAGTTTTTTGATTTGCAGCAACATTCTATGCCTTAGAAAAAGATGTGCTCTTAAGCACCCCACTATGCCTACACCCATCACCATATAGCTACCTATACCACGCATATCCCAGAGGCATGGACCCTTTGCAAAATCCCAGAGACACTCTCCCACCCACACAGTCTCAGAGACATACACTCCCACAGACGATCACACACACTCTCACACTCACCCTCCCAGAGACACACATGCACACGCATACATTTATATATTCATAGACAATAACCCCACAAACTCATACAATCTCCTCACCCACACACTCCAGACACCACATGACACCCCAACTCCACACGCCCCTGCTTTAGTGGGCTGCCTTGTGGATGTCTCCCTGATTGCTGTACTATTTCCTTGCTCCTCTGTGGGCATGGGGAGGACAGATGGGACAAATAACCTCACAGAACCTCCTTGGTACTGACACCCACTCTATAAGAGCCCACTGTCACCAGGACATGCAGGACAGTTCACTCCAGTGTGACGGGGAGGAAGTGACAGACCCGAGCACGAGCTCACCACTTACCAGCCACCTGCGGAGTGTGATGGGGTTGATGCTGAAGTCCCCGACCAGACCGAGGTCATGGTACATATGTTCTAAGCAGCTCAGCATCTGTGGGAATAGGGCCAGGGGTAAAGGAGTCAGGGGTCAGGGGTCAGGGATCAGAGGTCATGGTACATATGTTCTAAGCAGCTCAGCATCTGTGGGAATAGGGCCAGGGGTAAAGGAGTCAGGGGTCAGGGGTCAGAGGTCATGGTACATATGTTCTAAGCAGCTCAGCATCTGTGGGAATAGGGCCAGGGGTAAATGAGTCAGGGGTCAGGGGTCAGAGGTCATGGTACATATGTTCTAAGCAGCTCAGCATCTGTGGGAATAGGGCCAGGGGTAAAGGAGTCAGGGGTCAGGGGTCAGAGGTCATGGTACATATGTTCTAAGCAGCTCAGCATCTGTGGGAATAGGGTCAGGGGTAAAGGAGTCAGGGGTCAGGGGTCAGGGGTCAGAGGTCATGGTACATATGTTCTAAGCAGCTCAGCATCTGTGGGAATAGGGCCAGGGGTAAAGGAGTCAGGGGTCAGGGGTCAGAGGCAGCAGGTAGACCAACTGCCCCTCTTTCTCATGTACCATCCAGGACAGTGCCACTGGGGTTGACTTGGGAAGGTGAGTTTTGCCTCTGGGTGGGAGGGGCCAATTGTGGGATCACCCAGATGGGCTGTGGGTCTGTGACAGCCTGTAGATCTCCTGGGAGTGAAGTGTCAAGCTCAGAAGCCCATGAACACATCCTAGGTAAGACTGCAACCCTGGGCTGGGTGACACGACTTCAGAGGGTGACACCAAGATGACCACAACCCAGCAGAGGGCTAACAGTTAGGAGGGAATTCATCTACCATACACCCAGGAAGGGGTGTCGCTGAGGGCCACCCCTTGCTTGCTCAAGGCTGGAGTTGGGAAGGGCTTTGAGGAGCTGAAGTCTGATCCTCTTACTGGGACCTGATTTGCCTCCTAATGTCTCAATCTTGGTCTGGAGGGTGGAGCGCCTATCTGAGCAAATCTTATTTCCAGGAATTCTGTCGTCTGTGGACACTTGATGGAGGGCGAGACAGACGTGATGTTTAATTCTGCTGTCACTTTGCAGGTCTCTTCAGACATCTCCGAGAGTTTTGACACTAAGCCAGTGAGGAACAGGAAAGGCGTCTGTAACTAAGAGCCTGGCTAGAGTGGCTTTGTTTCCAGGGGGGTGGGGAAACAGGTCTCAGGGAGATGGGAGATCTGTAATACAGAGCTGAGTGAGCCAGCCCAGTGGGCACATGGCATGACCCCAGCAGAGAGCATTTCCCTCTAGCCACACATCCAGTCCTGGGCACCAGTGTCCCAGCACCTGCATAGGGCAGCAGCTGTTAGTGCTATAGCCTGATCTGTTTCCCCTGCGTCTGTGCACTGATTGGCAAAATCATGTAAGGGACCGGATTGTATCCCATGAACATAGTACGTTGAGGCTCCACTGTGGCCCTCTCCCTAATGTGACCATATCAGGGATAGGTTTTTACAGAGGTTAACTAAGATAAATGTGGTCATTGGGAGGGGTCCAATTCAATCTAACCCGACTCTGTAGGGACAGATCAGAACACAGAACACATAGAGATAACTGAGAGAAGATGCTAAGGGGCGAGGTCAGGAATGACCAGCCCAAGACACTTTGACCTTTGACCTCTGGCTCTAGGACACTGAGACAGTTAACACACTGCTGTTGTTGAAGCCACCCAGTCTCTGGTGGTTTGACACTGCTGACTGCTGAAAGGAGTGCGGGCCTGCCACTGAGCTCTATTCTTTTATTGTTGTTGCTATGTAGTATGTATGGACTGGGAATGTTATAGTTAAGGTGATGTTTTGTCCAGAGCTATCGGCAACCCCCCCCCCCCTACATCCACCCCCCCCCCCGCCCCGACATCATCCTGGAAGCCAGCCCTCAGCACCCTGGAGCTACAGCCCCAAATCATTGTTTTCTGTCCCAGAGGCCCAAACAGTGTTCTAAGCAACCCTGGAGAGATGAAATATTTGCTGTGAAATCAGAGCTGAAAGACACAGAGGGCTGCCAGACGGAACCATCTGCTGCCACTTCTGTGACTGATGGACCTGGTGGCTTTGAAACAGTAGTGATGGTCTGTTCCTGTGACTGTCCTCAACTCCAGCTGAGTGAGTGAGTGACCGGGAGGTTCCTGGATATGACGATGAGCACTGATCAAGAGGGATCAGGACTTTCAGAGTGACAGTGGGTGGTTCTTCAGTATGGCAGAGCAGCCACTTTACCGTCTGCACCCTCGGGATGGAACCAGTGGGTCAGAGGGACCAGAACACCATGAAACCACATCCAGGGTCAGGTCTGAGAAGGGCAGGACACTGGGTAGAGCTGTGGGTTGATGTCATTGCATCCATTGGGAAAGAGGTGAGCCCCAACAGGGCCCCGATGCTTTGCCAATTCAGGGCTGGTCCTCAGTGAATCTTCAGTTAGGCATATTTTTTTGTCCATATTTGAATCAGGCAGAGGCCAAGGCTCTTGACACAGGGCATTTCTGGCTTACCACCTAAGGGCAGCAAGAAACCTCCAGAAGCATCCTGTTTGTCTCCTTGGCCAAAGCTATGGGTAGTGGAGGATGTCACATCGCTGGGTCCAGCTGTAAGAGCGACTCACCATACCTGCTTGCTAGTTAGAGGGCAGCTATGAATACAGTTTGCAAAGTGAGGGCAGAAGGGCTGCAGATTTTAATTTTGTCCTCACCATGTACAGCGTGCTCCTTTAGTCCCTGAGTATCTCCCCAGCCTGGTCTCTGTTTTTCTGGCTAACATCCTCCTCCTCCTCTTCCTCCTCTTCTTTTGGTTTTTTGAGACAGGGTTTCTATGTGTAGCTTTGGCTGTCCTGGACTCACTTTGTAGACCAGGCTGGCCTCAAACTCACAGTGATCCACCAGCCTCTGCCTCTCGAGTGCTGGGTCTAAAGGCATGCGCCACTATGCCCGGCAAAGACCACCTTTTTCTTCTTCTTCTTCCTTCTTCCTTCTTCCTCTTCCTCCTCCTCCTCCTCCTCCTCCTCCTCCTCCTCCTCCTCCTCCTCCTCCTTCTTCTTCTTCTTGTTTTTCAAGACAGTGTCAAAGACCTTCTTCTTAGTCTGGGCAAGCACATGCCAGAAGAGGTTTATTTGGGAAATTTGGAGACCCTCTAGTCTAAAGGCACAAAATCCCATTTGCTATGACTGACCTTGTCAAAGGCAGCAGGGAGCATGGTGCAGGAAGCATGGGGCATTTTTGCTTATTTCCATGCATCTGTGCTTTGGAAAAGCTGGAAAGGCCCTTAGGTTTTGGTGACTTACTCTTTCAGTTTCCATGTTGGTATTTCTTAGGGAATGAGAAATTCTGAAGGAATATTTTCCTGTCAAAAGCGACTCCTATCTCCACAAACCTCACATGTCCACTATTTTGTGTCCAGTTGCCTGGGGGCTTCTGCTGGCGACTCTTCCCATGTCTCATCGGGAGGCCTGGTTCTGCAGGAAATGGCTGTTTCAAGCAGTGGCTATATATCTCTGCATGGCTCCATCTTCCTGCATCTCCTGCAGATGTGGGTCAGCCCGGGGTCAGCTGGTTGCCCAGGGGCACTGGGTATCATCAGCAGGCCAAGAGCTGATGTTTCTTTTCTTTGGGATAGCCCTTTGCTTTGGGCTTTGTCTCCTGTATCCCTTTGAATTAAAATCTAGAGATTTTCATTCAGAGGAGTTTTAAGTTTAAAACAAACAAACAAATGACAGGAAAAAATTCACAGGAGAAATAGCTTGGGCACAAGCTCCCATTCAGGATTTGCAGTCCTGAGCAGGTGTCCCCAGAGACCGGGGAACCTGGATATCCCCTCACCTACCTCGTTGGGCTCCCAAAGCCAGACATCAAAGGTGGGTTTCCGTAGGGCTTCAATGGTCTCTGGGGAGAGCAGGTACTAGAAAGAACGGGAGTGCTGTGTTAGCCAGACAGTGAGGCTTCTGTGAGTGACAGAGACCACGGCTCAGAGGTCCTTGTGAACATATTTCTCCATCTTCCAGTCCCCATCACAGACACTGTATACAGACTCAAGCCTGCCTTTCTCTGGAAACTGTCAATGGACTCCCATCTGTGGTGGCCTGAGCTAGGGCACACGGGGCTTCTTAGGGACGTTCGAGCGATAAGAAATACTCCCTATATTTATCATGACGGTAATTTCATGACTACATTTGTCAAAACTCACTGTGCTCAGATTTTAAGGAGAGGAGCTCAATAGCTGTCAATCTGGTTTCAACAGTAAAAGCTATCTAGAGTGAAGAGAAGGGATAATAAGCCACTGGGTATATGTTCAAATCCCTGCTGAGAAGCTCCCTTGCTGGGACCCACCCCTGGAACCAGCCATGAGCTAAGCCACACACTGGCTGATGAAGGCCTTGGCCCAGGGTTGGCTCCACTGAGCCCTAAGGTTTAAGGTGATCTGTCAGAATCAAGGCATGAGGCAGCAAGCAGTTAGGGCTGCCATTCGGGTTGGCCTGTGTTCATTTTCTTAAAAAGGGACTGGTGTGGAGGCCAGCTTGGTTTGTTCGAGGTCTGGGCTATGTAATCTCTGGACAGGATTGCAAAGGATGTGGGCCATATTGATCTCCTGGGTGATAAGAGCTAAGTGTATGGCTTGGACCCACGTGGAGCAAATCGCTGACGAGTGGGCACTCAGGCCTATGGGGGCTTCCAGAAGGACCTGTGGGTGGCCTGCCTAATCTCAGAGTAACAGTGTGAGCCAGGGTTTAAGCAGAGGCCACCCCTGAGGAGGTGACATATGCAACTAAAACAACTTAACAACAGCTAGTTGACTAAAGGCTTGGTTGCTTTCAAAACTCAGAACTTTTGTGTGCAAAAGCTTTTCATAAAAACACCGTTCCGTTCAGGGAGCCAGCAATGCAGATTTTTAAGAGCCTTGTTAAAGTTCCTTGGTGGAATGTTTGTGTGCAGATGTCTTTTACAGTCAGCTGTGGACCCGGGAGGGAGCCAGAAGGGCTATTACCTCCCCGCTCTGGAATCGCTTCTCTAAACAAACGTCCAAGAGAAAAATATCCTGCCTGACAACCTCCCACCCTTCCTTAGCCCGAGACAGGGATAGAGGGGGTGGGGTGGAATGGGGGGGGGGTGAGGGGTGAGGGTGGGAGCTGTTATCACTGTGCAGAGTGAGGGGGCCAGACACGGTTCACGTGTCCTGGTGCTGGAGGGACAGAGCTAGAATTGTCCCCGGGCCAGAAATCCACCTTACCTTGGGGTAAGTGGGGACATCGCGTCTCGGTGTCAACTTCTTATTTATCCAAAAAACTGTATTTACAGGGACAGTTGGTCCTAGAGGGCAGAGGGAGAACTTAGTTACAGCAGTGTGCTCCTTTTCAGAGGTGTTCTGTGTGCTGCTCGGGGCACCATTTGCTTGGAGCAAATGGAACACACAGCACAGCTCCAGCCCCAGGACCCATAGCCCCAGCCCTGGAACACAGAGACCCGCCCCATTGGATTTGCCATGGGAGCATCAGTCATGGCGACTGTGAGATGGTTGGCTCTCAGCTTGCAAACAGGAAACACCCAGAAAGCCAGGTGATGATGCGGCTGGCATTCACCTTTACTTTAGTGTCTACAAAAATCTTTTAAAATGGCACAAGTAAAATATTTCCTTTTTTTTTCCTTTGCTTTTTTGTTTCTTTCAGAGACAGGATCAAATATAGCCCAAGCTAGCCTCAAACTTGTTATGTAGCCAAGACTTTGACAATAGAAGTGGCTTCCCACCCCCGGTTTATGAGGTGCTGGAAACAAAGCCCGGGGTTTCATGCATATCAGGCAAGCAGTAAAACGTCTATTTGTTTGTTTTGTTTTTGTTTTATTTGTTTGTTTTGTTTTGTTTGAGACAGGGTTTCTCTTGGTAGCCCTGGCTGTCCTGGAACTTGCTCTATAGACCAGGCTGGTCTCAAACTCACAGAGATCCTCCTGCCTCTGCCTCCTGAGTGCTGGGATTATAGGTGTGAGCCACCACCATACTTCTCACAGTGAAACATTCTTTTTTTTTTTTTTTTTTTTAAGATTTATTTATTTATTATGTATACAGATTTCATTATAGATGGTTGTGAGCCAACATGTGTTTGCTGGGAATTGAACTCACAACCTTTACAAGAGCAGTCAGTGCTCTTACCCTCTGAGCCATCTCTCCAGCCCCCAGTGAAACATTCTTATTCTCAAAGATCTGGCTGGGTGCAATGGCACGTGCCTGTGATGTCACCACTCAGGAAATGAGGCAGAAGGGCCTAGAGTTTGCAGCAAGCCTGGGCTAGAGATGGGGGACCCTGACTCAAAATGAACAAAAAGCAACAAACACAGGAGAAAAGAAACCAACAAGAAACCCTGAAGTCCTCACTTATCCATTTTCTCCCTAAGCTCCCCACCCTGGAAGTCACTATGAGAAGTGTCCTTTCCAAATATTCTGAGGCACGGGTGACACACAGGGCTAGACACCTGAGCCTTGCAAACATATCTGGTGTTGTGTTAAGAAAAGGGGTGGGGGGCTGGAGAGATGGCTCAGTGGTTAAGAGTACCGCCTGCTCTTCCAAAGGACCCGGGTTCAATTCCCAGCACCCACATGGCAGCTCACAACTGTCTGTAACTCCAAGATCTGACACCCTCACACCAATGCACATAAATTTAAATTTTAAAAAATTTATATTAAAAAAAAAGAAAAGAAAAGGGGTAGGAAGCTGGGCATGGTGGTGCACGCCTTTAATCCCAGCACTTGGGAGGCAGAAGCAGGCAGATCTCTGTGAGTTTGAGGCCAGCCTGGTCTACAAAGAGAATTCCAGGACAGCTAAGGCTACACACAGAGAAACTCCTGTCTCAAAAAAACCAAAAACCAAAAAAAAAAAAAAAAAAAAAAGTGAAAAAGATCATAAAACAGTATTTTTAAGGTTTTTCTTTTTTTCCCCCTCTAGTTGAACAAATCCAGGAAAACACCTGACATGGGAACTTTGTGACGGATTTAAACTGAAGGAGTGCCTGGCTGTTGTCACTAGCAGTGATCCCCTTGCCTCTCTCTGGGTTGTCTGGAGTCTCCTGTGAGCCTGTGCTGGGGTTCCAAGCCCAGAATTACACACCTTTTCATTCAGAAACACAGCCTTTGGTTGCGTCCCTCCAAACTGCACCCTTGCAAAAGCTACCAGGTTGTGGTGACAGTTGCTGCACCAAGGGGATTCTAACACAAGATCTAGCAAGTTTATAACACAAAAAGCCTCTTGCTGGGCGTGGTAGTGCACACCTTTAATCCCAGCACTCGGGAGGCAGAGGCAGGTGGATCTCTGTGAGTTCGAGGCCAGCCTGGTCTACAAAGAGAGTCTAGGACAGCCAAGCTATACAGAAAGACCTTGTCTCGAAAAAATAAAATACAACAACAACAACAACAAAAAACCCCCACAAATAATAGAAAGACCCAATCAAATGTCCCTGTGAAGCCATTTCTACCCCCTCCCCCCTCTCCCCCCCTCCATCCACAAGTCCACCCACCCCCGTCTCATTTCAGGTCAGACACACACTCTTGGCTGTGTAGGGTACATGGTACCTCCTTCAGCCTCACTCATGTACACAACTGCACATGCACTCTGCTCTGCGTGCCTTCTGCATCCCCTGGGAATGCAGATAGGAATATGGAAGCTGTCACTAGACAGAGTGCTGATGCTGTAATCCAGCTCCTTCCTAGTAATGGAAGCCTTGGGGCAGACTGGGATGCAGGGGGCCTACTGACCCTGCCTGGACCAGCCACTGCCCACCCTGGGGCCCCGTTGCCACAGGAACCAGCAGCATCCTACAGCTGGTAGAGCAGCTGGCATAGTGCCTCTTCTCTTTGTTCTGTTTGGAGCTTATTTTTTGCCTCATTTCCTGGGCTTGCCGTCCTCCCTCCCCTGGGGCTCAGCTCATGGCCAAGGCCATTTGTCTGAGAGAAAGGCAGAGATTGCCCATCTCTACCCTCAGTCACCATTCTACATTTCTGCTTTAGCCTACTCTGGCCTTGTTTCCTACCCATTCCTTTCTTACATGGTGCTGGGAACCACAGTAGCCATATTCGCCAGCAGGGCTGGCTTCAGCTCTCAGTGTGACCTTGGCCCATTGGAATTCATTCCCTTCAGGGACACAGAGGGACCTGGATGAGTGTAAGGAGAAGACAGCCTGCCCAGGGTGCTGGAGGCGGTGTATGTTCCCTCTGCTGTTCCCAGGTAGGTTCAGGTGAATCCAGACCCCTGTCAGGGTGTGTCCCATAGGGGGCAAATGCCAGTCTGCTCTTCCGGCTCCTGAGCCTATAAGGGCAGGGCTAGGCTCCAGCTCACTTGCTCTCCTGTTCTCTCTGTTCCCCGAGGAAGGCGAGAAAGTGGCACCTGGACCCTTCAAGGGTGTAACCTTTCTCCACAACCTGAGTGAGGCTACACAGCCTCATCTTGTTGGTGGTGTTGGGGCCAGGGCGGGGCTCACTTGCTGAGTGTGTTTGCATGCTTAAATGGGCTCCTTCCATCAACAAGAATGCAAACGCCACACTCTCCGCCCTGTGTCCCGAACATTAAAACATTGTTGTGAGTAGAAAAATGGCTACAGGTGTCTGAGCAAGGATTAGGAATGGACTAGGCACAGCCCAGGGCTCCAGATCTGTTTGATCATTTGGAGGTGAGACCTGAGCAGTTTTTATCCACTTGGGGAGGTTTAGCGTCCCACAGATGCCTCTCTCCCTTACAAAGGATGCCTCCAGCACCGTCTGCAGACAATACCACCTCTGTAAGCCTGCCTGGCCACTGGAGGGCTCTGGTTTATGTCTCCATGAGCTCAAAATTGTACTTGTGGGATACAGAGACACGCTTGTCACTGAGACAAGCCAAAAACCCACTACAGGCAGACTGCCAGCACTGCTGATAGGGATTGGCACAGAGGCCACTTGCTCCCACCTGGTCCTGGGGACCAAACCTTCTGGGGTGATAATGGGCTGAGTGAGGCCTTGGGTCAGAGGCTGTTGCGCTGTTTTCCAGATAAGCGTCTGTCCCATGTGTGACTCTAGGTTCTTCTTAGAGGCCACACAGATGGGACTCTCTTGACCCCTGAAGAGCTACTTTCATAGGGACAGTGGGGGTGAACTGTTTCTCTCAGTTTCCTATGGCTACAAAATGCTTTGCCCTGCCTTAATCTAAATCAAATAGAAAAAGAGCTCCTCAGCTACACCAGCTGGCCACTCTATACGATCCCCATGGAGTCCCACCATGATGGCTAGCATGGTTTTCTCAACAAAGGCACAGCACAGGGAAGAGAGGTGCATCATCATGGTGTCCTATGGGGACTGTGCCACATTAAGTGTCATAATTGCTTTCCCTGTATGCCCTCCCTGCAGGTAAGAGCCATGTCCCCACCCTCAGCGGGCAACCTGACTTTGTTGCACTCAGGGAGTGCTTTAAACTGGGGTCCTGAGACAACGGATATAATTTATTCAGGGCTGGTCCTTACTCAGGATGTTGCCCCATAGCGGTAGACTCTGGCTTTAGTGGCCATTCCTGGATGCTGACCAAGCATCTCTGAGGACCGTGTGATCTAAATCCAAGATAACAGGAACACTCACTGACAGAAGGGGCTCCCCTTGGGAACGAGGAGACCTGAGGATGAAAACTGGGTGCTTGTTCGCTACAAACCAAACCCCTTTGTCTTTTTACTGGTATCTTTAAAAACAGGTGTTGGCTGGATGTGGTGGTGCACACCTTTAATCTCAGCACTCAGGAGGTGGAGGCAGGTGGATCTCTGTTAGTTGGAGGCCAGCCTGGCCTACCTAGTGAGTTCCAGGACAGCCAGAAGGAAACAAACAGCCCCCGCGCCCAAACAAAAAAGGAAAAAATGAACCTCTACTTCCTTCACGTGTGGAATTTACTTTGATATAGGCCTGGAGAGTGTTATTTCCCTCCTGTGCAGACACTTTCCAATACCACAAAACCCCTTTATAAAACAATATAGTGTGTGGGGGGGGCCAGTGGTGGCGCACGCCTTTGGTCCCAGCATTAAGGAGACAGAGGCAGGCGGATCGCTCTCAGTTCAAGGCTAGCCTGGTCTACAAAGTGAGTCCAGGACAGCCAAGGATACACAGAGAAACCTTGTCTTGGAAACAAACAAACAAACAAACAAACAAAAACCCAACTAACCAACCAACCAAACAAACAAAAAGACAATGTCGGGGTCTGGAGAGATAACTCAGCAGTTATGAGCACTTACTGTTCTTGCAAAGGACTAGGGTTCTGTTCCCAGGACCCACATGGGAGCTCATGACTGCCTATAACTCTAGTTCCAGAGAAGTGGACAGACTCTTTTGGCTACCATGGACACTGGTATGCAGACATGCATGCAGGCAAACACATGCAGACATAAAATAAAGATGAACCTCTAAGGAAACGGGATTGAGCAGAATCTCTGCTTGTGTCATCCATGTTGGAACCAGACCAAGTCATATTAGCCTTTCCTTTTGAGGAAGCAAAGCCATAGCCCATCCCATGGTTTCCAGCCAGAGTCCTCTCCAGGCCCAGCTGCTGCAGGCTCCCGACACAGACTTACCTGCTGTTTCTAGCTGCCAACTCCTCCCGCATCTTCTTAATGTCACTCTTGCATTTTTCTATCTCCACCACCTTAAGTCCTTCCACTGGGGACAAGAAGACACAGGTAGGGTCACCAGAAGTAATCCCAGGGATGTAGGCAGGCTGGTAGCTGGGGTCCCAGAGGGATGCTGGCTCTCGTTAAAGGCTTCCACACCTTCTCACACTACTGATATCTGGGGTTCCCTCACCTTCCCACCAGCTAGAAAGTAAAAAGGCAAAGTCAAACCAAGGTCAGACACAGTCACATTTCTGGGGTCCCAGCTAAACGCAGAGTGTGCCCACCAACAAGCCAGTAGCCAAGATGCCCGGAAATGCTTCCGAAAGCTGGGATCTTGAGGAAGAACAGAAATTATGTCTGTTACTTTATGACCACACCTCAGTTCCCTGCCAAAGGACACTGGCCATGGTGTCAGCCTATCCCTTTTCTCACTGAGCTTGGTTCCCATAACTGATAAAAGCACAGCATGGCCTACTAAAGGAAACAGTCATCCCGGGGCGAGGCGGGTTCCTGACAATGCCTCCACCCAGAAGAGGAGCTGCGGCTTGGATGTATGTATGAAGACAGCCTGGTGAGACTCGGCATTCTTCTGGGCTTTCTAGAACTTTCCAAGGTAGTGGCCAAGCTGGGATAGGGCTCTGTAGGGACACAGCCTCTTCTGCACAAAGGAACACAGTCAGCTCTGGTCCTTGTGACTTGCTTCTGGGCCAGAGAAACTTCTGCCCCTTCCATACGAGGTGGGTAGGTGGCCGCACAGCCAAAATGAGGGTGTCAGGTGTCAGTGGCTGGGGACAGGGTGGTGGCAGCCTGGGGACAAGTCTAGGTAACAGCTGTGGGGTACATAGAGGCTAGGCATGTTCACCCATTTGGTCACCTCTCCTTTTGAGTGGGGTTCTTTTTTTTTTTTTTAATTTAAAAAAATTATTATTATGTACACTTGCAGGCCAGAAGAGGGCATCAGATCACATTATAGATGGTTGTGAGCTACCATGTGGTTGCTGGGAATTGAACTCAGGAACTCTAGAGGAGCAGTCAGTGCTCTTAACCTCTGAGTCATCTCTCCAGCCCCTTGAGTGGGGTTCTTAATGCTTTCTTGTATCACTGGCACCCAAAGAAGTTGTTGAAGGCCATGGAGCACTCTTCTGGGGACATTACTCAGGCACCCCTGGGATTCCTTAGCAATGAGTTCAATGTGGCCGCTGCAGCCTTGTCCAGCCCTGGTTGCATTTTGCAGGCTGAAGGCGTGCCTCTAGAACATAGATGAAACGCATGGTAAATCAACCACAGCAAGGTGGAGCTCAACCAATGGACGCATGAAAGGCAGAGCATTGTGGGATGTAAGTAGATCCCAAGGAGGAGGTGCATCACCATAGCTCCACTTGCCACATGTGTTACAGACAACGCTGTCCCGTGTAACACAGACTGGCTCTAATGCGCAACGTTCTTGTCTTGGTTTGTAAATAGTTGGGATTGTAGGCATGACCTGCTATACCTAGTATTCTGCAGTTCATCACAGGCCCCAGTCCAGTCCTTCCAGCATCACATCCTGCAGAATTCCAGGGGGAAGAGAGGGTGCTCTGTACTGAGAGGCCTTCACAGATAAACCTGTAAGGTTATCTTTCTTTCTTTCTTTCTTTTTTTAAAGATTTATTTATTATTATGTACACAGTTTCTGCCTGCGTGTGCCCCTGCAGGCCAGAAGAAGGCACCAGATCTCATTATAGATGGTTGTGAGCCACCATGTGGTTGCTGGGAATTGAACTCAGGACCTCTGTAAGAGCAGCCAGTGCTCTTAACCACTGAGCCATCTCTCCAGCCCGTGTTATCTTTCTTTTAAACCTTGGAAACTGCACGTGGACTTCAGAAGATTTTTTTTTTTTTTTTTTTGGTTTTTCGAGACAGGGTTTCTCTGTGAAGCCTTGGCTGTCCTGGACTCGCTTTGTAGACCAGGCTGGCCTGGAGCTCACAGCGATCCGCCTGCCTCTGCCTCCCGAGTGCTGGGATTAAAGGCGTGCGCCATGCCTGGCCAGAAGAGATCTTAAAAAAAAAAAAAGTTTATGCATGTTTTATGTACATGGATGTTATGTGCACCCACCTAAGTGCAGTGCCTGAGGAAGCCAGAAAAGGGGGCTGGATCTCCCTGGAACTGGTGGTACAGAGAGTTGTGAGCTGCCATGTGAGTGGGTGCTAGAAACTGAACCCCGGTCCTCTGGAAATGTAGCCAGTGTTTTTAATCACTGAGCCATCTCTCCGGCTTCAGCTTCAGAAGGGGCATCTGTGGGCTTCTGTACCTTGCTGCATCCCAGTCCCATCCTGTCCCGGTGAAAAGATTTAAGGGTGACTTCCTAAGGCAGACAGTGGCGTCGTGGAAAAGAGGCTCAGCAGTAGCTAAGGTAGTTTTCACCTTCTTCCACCTTAAGGACTTATCGGATCTGGGGGTGGGGGAAGGGCATGCTCTCTCCTGGCTGCAAAGCTAAGGGTCCCCACTCAAAGACAAGGAATAGAGAGACACTTTTAAAATGCTTTCTCCTGGTGCTGCTCTGAAGGCCTGAATGCCTCAACACACTTCCTGAGTGACATGGAAAGGCTGGTTTGGTCCAGTTTAGTATGTAAACTGGATTCTTCGCATGTCCCATGTCCACCTCTGCCCCTGAGTGTCAGCTCTGGCGGTAGCCCACACTTGTGTTTAGATCTTGGTTCGGGTCCAAGGTGGACGGATCAGGGCTGCCCTGTGCTGCTACCACAACACACCAGGAAGGAAGTGAACAGCTTTGGGCAGGACAGGAGGCAAAGACCAGACTGTTCCACATTGATGAAATCACCTTTGATCCCACTAGTAATCCCAGACTCCTTCAAAGCTAAACATTTACACAGAAAGAAAGAAAAGCGCTGGGAGCCATGGAGGGGAAACGTGTATTTGGTTTAAGGTCAAAGAGCAAGCAGGAAATTCCATTCACGCCAAGGTCAGTGCAGGGTGGGGGTTTACAGATGGCTGAACTAGGATGCCCCTTACCGTGAGACACAGATAACAGTTAATGACAAGATGGAGCTTCATGTACACGTATGCCCACGTGTGTCTGCCCATGCCTTTCTGTATGTGCTTGTGCCACAATTGTATGTCTATATAGAGCAAGGACCCAAGTTGTGTTCCCAGCAGCCTTCCCAGCAGCCTTCCCAGCCACTTAGGGTCAGGACCATCTGTGTCCTGTCAGGAGGAAGGTCTGGCTGTGGCCCCCCCGTCCCCGACTCTGAGCTTCCACCATTCTACCCTGTCTTCCCTCCCACGCACCTGACAGCCCCTTCAGAATGAGGCAGGTGTCTGTGGCTGGAAGTCCCTGAGGATCAACATAGGTGACATTCCTGGCCATATTAATGCTAAAGGAGAGGTCTCTGGAGATGAGGAAATGGTCAGTGAGGAGGGCCAGGAATGCATGAGCCCAGAGCCAGCTGGGTTTCGATGACAGAGAACCTGTGTATACAAAGTGCATACCCCCTCCTAGGGGCACAAGAAGATGTGGGGATGCCAGGAAGTGAGACCTATGATTGGGGACCTGGGACAGAAGAGGCATCAGAAGAGGATGGTGCTAGAGGACTGGAGGATGAGGAGGCATCTGCTGTGTGTGGCAGTCACAAGCCAAAGGGTGACCGTGGCTATTTGTATCTGGTGGTGTGGATGGTGCCCTGGCAGCAAGCTAGGACTAACTGTCCCTCAGATCTCAGAGGAGCCTGCCCTGATGACACTGTCCAAGCCAGAGCTTCCAGCTTCTAGCACCAGGGAGAGGTCACCGTTGTGCCACCTCCAGCGTGCCCGCACTTTGCTGAGGTGGTCACGTGAGGACACACTCTCCTACTTTGGCTTCTCCTGCAGGCAGATGTTGGCCCAGCTAGCTCCATGCAGGTTTTGAATCTGGTGTCAGTGGCAGCACTGACAGTGGGGAATCCAATGTGACTGATGTCAGAGGGGTGACACCGAGTCTAACAGTCACGAGGATGGCTGGAGCGGTGTCATGTGGCACCACACCCTTTAGGAGAGTGGTGGGCTCCCCTAAGCCCTCTAGGGAAAAAAAACCAAAGATCCCTCTCTTGTTCAGAACAACCATGGTCCATTTTTGGAACCTGGGATGAGAAGAAGCTCCAGGGAGCTGCTCCACCCCCACCCCCAGGCAGGCATGCAGGAGGATGCCTCTCTCTGAGGAGAGCTGGCAAGGACTCCAGACACTGGTTTTTCTTGTCTCACTTGCTAAGTGAACCGGAGCGGTCACTAATTTTTCTGTGTCTCCTCATCGTCCACAGGCATGACAAGGTAATCTTGAGGACTCAAAGACCAGCTGACATGGAAAAGCTGATGCATTTTGGGACGTATACATGAGGCGACAGGAATGTGGTTCGACTTATTCTGGTGAGCTGGGTCTTGTATATGATGAGAGAAATTTTTTTTTTCTTGAAAAATGAGAAGCAGCCGGGTGGTGGTGGCCCACACCTTTAGTCCCAGCACTTGGGAGGCAGGGGCAGGTGGATCGCTGTGAGTTCATGGCCAGCCTGGTCTACAAAGCAGGTCCAAGACAGCCAGGTCTACACAGAGAAATTCTGTCTCGAAAAAAACAAACAAACAAACAAACAAACAAAAAACAAAACAAAACAAAAAACAAAAAAGAAAAATGAGAAGCAGCAAAAAAGCAAGAATATGAGGGAAGGGGGAAAAAAAAAGACATCCCCTCAATCTTATGAACAGAAATCAGCCACACATTCTTCGGTGATGCTTGTCTCTTAATGGCTTCCTGTTTGAATTTTGTTTACTCAGCTCAGGTTAATAAATTAGGTGTTCATGTATCACCAGGCTGAGCCTGACAGTGACAGAGAGCCTGGCTCTGGAACCAGGGGTGGGTGAGGGGGCGGCGGGGGGGGGGGGGGGGGGTGGGGGTGGACTGGCAGGCCTGTGGAGCGGAAGCATCGATCCCTTCATCGATTCCTTCGCTATGGAAACTGAATGGAAACAGGACTCCTCTCTCTGGCTCACAGGCCGACTTTCTCCTTTCCTTTAGCAGCAGTTACAAACCGAGAGCGAGCTGTCATATATATAACATATTCCAAACTCTGCAGGAGCAAGCTGTGCAGCGGTGCGGAAGATTCCCCACCCCAAGCGGAGAGGCACAAGAGCTAGGGGCCCTGACATAGGCTCTGCTGGGCCAGACATAGGCCATTTGGGGTTCCTCCCCCACCACCACCTTTGGGGCGGGGTCTGTGCACAGACAAGCATACAAGCGTCACTTTTATAGAAATGTGCCCTTAGATCCGTGTGTGTCTAGCTTCTGTCACTATCAAAGCGGTGCACGAAGGATGCGCTTGTCTTCCGCACCAACCTGCTCCCTGTTCTAATGCTGACGGAGGCTAAGCCATAAGCAGAAAGGAAAGCATCTCTACTCACATTCCACCCGCTTCTCCAGCATGGCCAGGTGATTTGTAACTTCTGCTTTCAGCTCGTTGATCTTAAACGCCCTGGGGTAACAGTGGGGAGAAAAGATTAATAAATAAATAAATAAATAAATAAATAAATAAATAAATAAATAAATAAAGTGACCCAGACCAGCAAACGTTTATAGGTCCCTGCCTGGGGTGAGGTCTCCAGGAAGGCTGGGGAGGGGACAAATCGACAGGAATCACTTTCAGAGAACACATAATGTCAGGTGTCCTCACTACTTTGTCCTGTGCTCTCTGGGTTGACCCATGCCTGTACCCCATCCTGCCCAACTACAGGGGTACTGCCATGATCCTGGGGTAGCTCAGCTCAGTTATTTGGTTCAGAGTGACTATAAGATACCATACAGAAATCACTTTGAGAAACTGGCAAATACTGACATAGGATTAGTAGGGTATTGGTGAACGAAACGGAAGCCCTCCCTCCATACAGCATCTCAGTGGGAAACAATCTTTTTAAAAGGGTGTTTTGCAGTCAGATCCAAGTCTTAGAAGAATAAAGAGGGGGCAGGTTCGCCACCCCCAAGAACTCATATCCCACGAGCGGCCACTGGAATGGTTTTGGGGACAAGGTGAAAGTTTGCTAGGATGTGCTAGGCTCCGTCAGTTACAGAAGTTACAGGGGGCTGACTATGGCTAGGGCTGGCTCCCCCAAGTCTGGAAAAGTCTGTACAAAGAGGAGACTTACCTGGAGAACTGCTCTGCCACCTGGGCCAGCACACCCTGGACGAGTTCTTCTCTCTCTACAAACCAAAGAAGAGAGAAGGATGCAGCGCCAGCCGGAAGGGCGAACGTAGGGACGGGCAGGTCGCTAAGGGTGCTATCCCCGTGTGAGCTGCAGGTGCCACTGAGAAGGGTGCTTGGCCTGCCAGTCACAGGTAGCAGGGCCTTCCTGAGTGCAGGCTTCTCCCCTTCTCTGCTGCCTGCTCTTACTGGTCCCTTGTCAGTGGCCCCTGGGGCTGACGTTCTGCAGGCTCTGCCACAGCTAAATAAGGCAGGCAGGCCTGGGGGTTCTAAATATGGGTAGCTTTCTCTTAGTTCTCATTTTATGGGGACAATCGCTATGACAGAGTGGGGTCAGTGCACCACTAGAGTGAAAACATGGTGTTCCCAGGATGGGCCTGCAGAGAGGAAGCAGGCTGGGTGGAGCAGGCCTGGCCTCTTCTGGCCTGCCCTGTAAAACTGGGCTGGGTGGTTGGTTTACAAGGTCCAGGTCTCAGGCGGATCATAACTTGCCTCTTTCCTGCTTCCTGACCAGCCCAATGCTGTCTGGAGGAAAGCACAGATGGCCAGGACGCCATCCTTTGAAATGATGTTGTCTGTGCTCTTGAGAAAGGGGAGACCTTCTTGACCCCATTAGCCACTCATTCATTCATGGCCCCAAACTCAGAGACCCTATAAAGGAGTTCATAGGTTCTTCCATGTTGGCCTGGTGCTTAACTCTTGCCAGCAACCAAAATACAGCAAACCAAACCAGCATGGCCAAGAAAGCATTTCAATAATTTAGTCCGGCAATGGAATTCAGAAGCTAAGAAACGACCCTATGTTTCTATCCACTGCCTGCTTCTCAGTGAATGGTCACAAATACACATAAAAGATATGCGCCCTAGCGTCATTTGATACAGTGAGAACCAGCACAGGCCATCTGTGTGTGCTGGTGGCGGCAGCAGCACACGCGTGTTATGGCACAGGTATGGAGTACAGAGGACAATTTTCAGAAGTCAGTTCTCTCTTTACGCTGTGTGGATTTGGGGGACTCAGGTCACCAGGCTCAGTCACTGAGCCATCTGTGGGCCTCGGGGTTTGTTAAATTAAATATGGTGAGCCTGTATTGTATGCACACGTTCTACTGTTGATAATAGTTTCATCTCAGCCACCCTTAAACCCCAGTATACGGGAGGTGCGGTTAGAGCGCCAGGTGGCTGAGAAGAACTAGTTGAAGGTTAGCCTTAGCCGCGCAACAAGATCTTGTCAAAAATGGAAAGAAGAGGAAGAAAAAATAATCACTTAAATATGTTCATGTCTGGGAGGCAAAGGCAGGAGGATGACCGGTAAGTACATGCTAGACCAGCCAGGGTTACATAGCAAGACCTTGACTCTAAAAACAAAACAAAACAAAAACCAACAGAAAAGTTAACATCTGTTGTTAGACTTAAAAAGCGGGTTTTGAGGGATGAAGAAATCTCTCAGAGACGAAGAAGACTGGCTGCTCTTGCAGAAGACTCAGGGTTGAGTCCCAGCACCCACATGAGGCTCACAGCCAACCATCTGTATATAACTCCAGTCCCAGGGGAAAGGTGTGTGCCACCACCGCCCGGCCTGATTTCATTTTTTAAAAAGATATATTTATTATATATACAATATTTTTGTCTGTATGTACTATACGCCTGCATATCAGAACAAGACACCAGATCTCACTATAGATGGTTGTGAACCACCATGTGGTTGCTCAGGACCTTTGGAAGACCAGACACTGCTCTTAACCTCTGAGACATCTCTCCAGCCCTGATTTCATTTCTTAAACATGTTGGGAATACCTTCCAGAACACCAACGGTAACTACCTTTTGTTTGTAAGATTCCAAATAGGAATATTTTTGCTTCCTCAGGGATGCTCCATTTTCTACCATGAATATCTTATATTAATTTTATAATGAGAAAAAAAGTGGTTTCCCCCTACATCTTGGTCACTTAACACTCAGAACATTGATGGCACCAGAAGTGTTCTTGGGCCCCATGGTCCCCCTTCCCTCCACAGGCCACCTGTGTACTGAGCTCTAAGTCGATGTTCTGGGCGTATCCTCCTGTGCCTAACTCCTGTCATAGTCCATTGATGAGACTAGGGTGCATCAGTGCCTGGTAGCATGGACCTGCAATGCCAGTACACCGTCACCAGGATAAAAATCCAAAACTAGCAGTCTCAGTGGTGAGAGTACCATTTCAAGTAGCATGTGGCTAGGTGACAGTGTGCTGGCACAGGCAGGTGGCACTGAGGTCACTTAAGGAAGTTCCAAAGTTGACACTGGACGGTATAGCCCACTATGTGAGCCCAGAAAGATGTGTGGACACCCGCACTCCATCTCCGTGTATCTTCAACAATAAGCTGCTTTATCATTCCCTGCTATGGAGACCCAGCGAAACTGAACACAGTGCCTGGTACCACATCTAGCCTTTTCCTTACTCCTTCTATTCTTTTCTTGCTTTCTTGTCCTTTCCTCCCTCCTTCCTAAGACATATTTGCTAGTGAACACAATAAAAAGAAAACAAAAACAAATGAACCAATTTAGATCAGTGGTTCTCAACCTGTGGGATCATGACCCCCAAAGAGGCAACCCTTTCACAGGGGTCACCTAAGACCATTAGAAATATCAGTATTTACACTACAACTCCTAACAGTAGCTAAATTACAGTTAGGAAGTAGCAAAGAAATAATTTTATGGTTGGGGGTCACCACAACACGAGGAACTGTATTGAAGGGTCGCAGCGTTAGGAAGGCCGAACCACTGGCCTAGATCAGCCTCGTAGGCCTCTGCCACTTCGCTGCCTGTAGGAAATCCTTTTGGTGTCATGTGACCTCACACTCTTGAGTTCACTCTGCCTACAGACGTTCACTCCAGAGCAAGTTCAGTCACCCCAAACCAGCTTCCGGTTGTCTGCCTCCCATCTATTCAGGTGCCCATCCAGATGTCTAGCGTAAGCCATTTCCTCCTGGTGCCCACCTCCTTACGGACAGCCAGTGACAGCCAACCTGACTCACCCTACTGTCCCCACACCCTGCACACCCTGTGCAGCCCTATGCCACAGTAACCATTTCACCATCACTGTGACCTTTCAGAACTCGTGTCTGCTTGCTTTAAATCACCAATTAAAATTCCCTTCGAGGAACCTTGTAGGGTAATTCTCAAGAGATAATAAAGGCATTAACCTAAGGGTCACCGTTTGTCTTTTTTCTTGTGCTCCTGGCCTCCCTGTGTGGCCTACAGGCACCTGTCTACCCTGAACCTATAAGTTAACAGTATCTTTGCTTCAAATTTGTGTCTCTTATTTGCCCAAAGGGTGCTTTCTACCTAAGACCCTGAATTACAACACTTTTGAGTGAGCAGGTGGCGAGAACCCATGGCCACCTGGCTTCATGTCCAAAAAGAAGAGAAGTCAATCTTCATGGTATCTCTTAGGCACCCAACTCAAAGTGCCAGCCACAGAGCCACAGTTGAGCTGCTCGTGAGTCTACAGACTGGCCTTCTGAGAGCTCTGCACCTACCAGGGAAGACAAGAGGCCTCCACTGGCAGGGCTCCAGTGAGCTCTCATAGCCTTGATACACTGTGGTCTTAGGTTACTTATCACAAAATCGTTAGGAAAAGTGATGGTTTGTTTGGATTAATGCAAGTTACTGATCTCTGAGTATTTGTATAAACCCAGCAGTCATCACACAATCAGTATTATATGTATGTGTGTGTGTGTGTGAGTATACGTACGCATGTGAGCGAATGTGTACATGTGAATACATGTGAGAGTGTGAGTGTATATGTGTGTGTGTGTGAGGCTGTGTTTGAGTGTGCACGTGAGTGTGTGTTTGTGAGTGTGTATGTGTGTGAGTGTGTTTGAGTGTGTATATGTGAGTGTGTGTATGAGTGTGTGTCTATGTGAATATGTGAGTATATATATGATTATGTGTGTCTATGTGAATGTGTGTGTATGTGAGTGTGTGTATACATACATGAATGCTACACTATATCTGTGTAGACTGGGGGACAGCTTGCAGGGGTATACTCTTGCCTTCTAGTATGTGGGTCCTAGGATTCCAAGGCAGATGATCTGGTTATGTAGCAAGTGTCCTTACCTGCTGAGCCACCCCTCTGACCCACTATTCACATTTTCAAACAATTCATGGGTAAAAGAGGAAGTTTTGAGAAAAAAATTAAAAAGACATTTAATTTCATGAAAACAAACACACACACATCAACGGTCAGCTAAAGGAAGGCTGGAAGGAAACAGAGCCCTGCATGTTGTACGAGGAAAAAAACTCAGCGCAGTAGCCCAGGAGCCCACTGCAAGAATCACAGACAGAACAAAACCACAGCAGAAGAAAGGAAAGAACAGTAAAGAGTAGGAAACAGAAACAAAGAGAGGAAAGCCGTAAAATAAACAGCAAGCCACACATAAAAATTAACAAAAGAAGCCAGGCGTGGTGGTGCATGCCTGCAATCCCAGCACTCAGGGAGATAGAGAGAGGCAGATTGTTGTGAGTTCAAGGCCAGCCTGGTCTACAAAGCAAGTCCAGGACAGTCAAAGCTACACAGAGAAACCCTGACTTGAAAACCCAAAACCAACCAACCAAACAACAATAATAAAAGATCTAGCTCTTTAAGAAGGCCAACGAACCTGCAAACTCCCAGCAAGACCCAACAAAGAAATAAAGACAGGAGGCAATGGTGGCTGCAGCAAAGTGTTTGGAGCGATGTCTCACACTATTTTGCTGGTACACCCTACCAAGAGGCTAGAAGGCAGGACTTACGCTGACTCACGAGTCTGTGGATGAGTGCATGGAAGGTGTTTGTAAAATGTATGAAGAACATCTGAAGAGAGTGAATCCCAACAGCCCCTCCATCACATCGGCCGTGTTTACATAGCTGATACGCAGATGTGCCAGCCTTATGACTGGGTCGAAGAGAAATCTATGTGCTCCTCTATCCAACAAGCTGGGAAGTAACTTAGTGGGAAGCACTAGGGGCTGGGTTGGCCTTGGGACAGGTGCATACAGTGTACTGTAGTGACATTTTGTATGACAGTGATCCTGTTTTTTCACTTTGTTACATAGAGGCAAGATCGAACGTGTGACATGAAACATGAATGATCTTTTTGTTTTGTTTTGTTTTGTTTTTTGAGACAGGGTTTCTCTGTGTGGCGTTGGCTGTCCTGGATTTGCTTTGTAGACCAGGCTGGCCTCGAACTCACAGCAATCCACCTGCCTCTGCCTCCTGAGTGCTGGGATTAAAGGCGTGCGCCACCACGCCCGGCGTGAATGATCTTTTTATTCTGAAACCACTATTGCCCCTTTTCTTTCTTTCTTTCTTTCTTTCTTTCTTTCTTTCTTTCTTTCTTCCTTTTTACTTAAACACTTTTATGATAATTCAAATAGAAAGTGTTTTTGTCATTTAGGGTTGGTTCAGGTCCTTGAAGCTGTTCCCTACTGCTTTATAGCAGTGAGTGCACTAACCCTTCCTGGGGGGGAGGGGTGCAGCGGTGACAAGGTTACTCACGAAAAGTCTTAGTGAAAAATAAAGAAGTGTTCTGTGTAAGGAAAGGAAAAAAAAGGAAGGAAGGAAGACAGACAGACAGACAGACAGACAGAGGCTACCAATATCAGGGACAAAAGAGGAGCTATGACTACTGTCCCTGTAGACACGGGCTATGAGGGGCCTGCCAGCAACTCTTGTCTACAGCTTTGACAACCTTGGTAAAGCAGAGCAACTCCTACAGAAATGAAACCACAACTCATCCAGGAGGAAGCAGTTTGAATAGCTTATAACCATAAAGGGATGTGAATTTAAAATGTAAAAGTTCGCCCACAATCACCAAAGGAATCTCCAGTCCCTGCGGATGCCCTGCAGAGTTCAGTCAAGTAGTTATAGAATTTACACAGCTCTAAATACCTCCTTCCGAAAACAGAAGTGGGAACACTTCTCTATTCATTTTATGGAGTTACCAGCAGAGTCTGATACCAAATCCACAAAGGCAACAGCAACAGATAGAGAGCTGTAACCAACACCCTTCATGAACATGGACCCAAGCCCAGTAAGAAAAAAAAAAAAAATTAAAATGCATTCAGCAATATAAAAAAAGAAAACCACACATCAGGGTCAAATGGGATTTGTTCTAGGGATGCACGTTTGATCCAATCTTTAAAAACCAATCAATGCAATTTACATTGGCAGCACTTAGAAGGAAAATCCCATGATCCTCTCAATCAAGCCATGGAAAGGCATCTGGTAAAATCAACACATGTTCAAGATGAAAATCTCAGAAAGCAGAAATAGGGAGGGACTGCTTTAAAGTGATTTGAAAAAAAAAAGCATTAACAGGGGCTGGAGAGATGGCTCAGCAGTTAAAAAGCACTGGCTGTTCTTCCAAAGAACGTGGGTTTGATTCCCAGCATCCACATGGTGGCTCACAACCACCTGTAACTTTAGTTCCAAAGGATCAGATGCCTTATTCTGGCCACTGTGGGCACTGTATACACTTGGTGCAAATATGTGCATATGGCTACAACAACCATATACAGAAAATGAAGAAAAACTTAAATTATAAAAGCATCAACAAAACTCTCCAGCTAAAAGTATGACAAGGTGAGAAAGATGTCTCCTTGTTGTTACTTGATGCAATGTTAAAAGTTCAGGCTTGCGCAAGGAAGCAAGAATAAGAAATCAAGGGCACAGGTCAGAAAAGAAGGGCTGAATCAGCAGTCCTGGACTGTGACGCCAAGACTGTCCACACAGAACATTTCAAGGGATCTCAAAAACACAACAAACACCTCTCTGAGAGCCAACAAGTAAATTTAACAAGGTCGTAAGATACACGTACAATATTAATAATAAATAACAGTCATATTAAAGGCATAATACTATTGATAGTCACTCAGAAAAGCCCCACAACTCAGGTATAAATCTAACAAAACATGCAGAATTTGCATGCTTAAAATGCCTAATGTTACTGAAAAAAAAAAAAGTAAATAAATAGTAAGTAACTCGTGTTAACGACTTAGTAAATTTGACACAGCAAAGATGTCAATTCTCTCTAAACTGGTATTAAAGGCTCAAGGAAATTGCTGTCAAAAACCATTGCAATCTCTCTTATAGAAATAGACAATATTATTCCATAGGCAAAAATCTAACGCAAAAATGAATGGCTCACAGCTATAAACCATAACACACAAGGGCAAACCTTGCAGAGTGCTGGAAAAGTCAGGGAGTTCTTAGATGTGATGCCCAAATACATCTAAGCCGTTTCATCAGAATTAATTATTGCTATAAGAAGAATAGTGTTAGCCGGGCGTGGTGGCGCACGCCTTTAATCCCAGCACTTGGGAGGCAGAGGCAGGTGGATCGCTGTGAGTTCAAAGCCAGCCTGGTCTACAAAGTGAGTCCAGGATGGCCAAGGCTACACAGAGAAACCCTGTCTCCAAAAACCAAAAAAAAAAAAAAAAGAAGAAGAATAGTGTTAAGGGGATGAAAAGACAGCGGAAGCCACACTCCAGGCAGTCACATGCTCAGGAATAGTTGGCCAAGACAAAACAGATTCCATGTTTTGGGGTGTGTGTGGTGTGTGTGTGTGTGTATGTGTGTGTGTATGTGTGTGTGTATGTGTGTGTGGTGTGTTTGTGTGTGTGTGTGTGTTGGGTAGGTGGCTGTGGATCTGGATGACCAAGATGTATTTAAAAATAAGAATCTCACGCCACCCCACAAAAGAGAAAAGATAATCTGCAGCTCAGGAGGAATATTTGTAAATGGTGTATCTGACAATGGTTCAAATAAAGTGTGTGTGAAAGGCTGTCATGACTCCACAGCAGGAGACAACTGCTGAGAATGGGTAAGAGGTGACACATGACTGACTGTGTGCAGATGGGTGTGAGGACGGGGCACCTGGAGTCACTAAGAAACAAAAATCAAAATGCTTAAACTAAGATAAAAAAAAGACCGACCACACCCAGGGCTGGGGAGGACTAAGCCTGGGTCACTCATACCCTGCTGGTGGCCACAGAGATCCTATGGAAAAGTGTAGCTGACCTTCCAGGCAGAGGGAGCAAAGTCTACACTCCCATAATCACCTGTGTGCTAGCAACTTGACTGGGAATGGTCCCAACCTGGAAACAAGCCATACACCCTCAAGGAGCACAACTAACTGTGCTCCTCCAATGACAGGGAGCACTATACAGCCATAAAAAGAACTTATTTCTATAGGAACACTTTGGGTGGATGAGAGTACTAGCGCCGAGTGAAGCAGCTAATATCCTGAATTACTTGGGTGACTGTAGTCACTCAGTGTTCTAAGCGACAAAGTAGGAAATCTGATGATCTCAGACTTACAAGCAACAGGGGTCAGAGAGGGGTGAGTTCAGAAAGGAGGTGATTACTGAAGGGCGGCAGGAGGGGTGGGGGAGGGGAGCTGCACATCTACGTGTGCCAGTGTGCATAGCTGGCTGGGTCACTGTGCTGCGGGTTGTGCAAGGTGAGCTGGGAAAGGTGGCTCGGCTGCCTCCCCATTTGTTCTCATGAGCATGTGTATTTGAAATGCTCTCAAGCCACTTCAGAACAGGATGAAAAAAAATAAGGAAGCCGGGAGAGACGCCTCAGAGATAAAGAGGCAGTCCGGGACTTGGTTCCCAGCACCCACGATGGTTGCTCACCACTTCAATCTCACCAGTGCCAGGGGAATCTGACACCTTTCTTCTGGCCTCTTGGGTATAAGACACACAAGTAGCACACAGGTGTTCATGCAGGCAACAGTCATACACATAAAATAAAAATAAATAACTTAAAAAAAAATAGTTAATGAAGAGCTATTGGTTGGATTTGGGGATATGCACTCCCTTGGGTCTCACAGTATTTTTATACTTGAATTTGATTCTTAGGATAAACAGAAATCAGTGCTTGGGCATCTAGTATTCCCGGCTAGGTTAAGGCTAAACCTTAGCCCAGTTACAACCCATGCCAGTGTCTCTAGGGTTCTCTTATGGTCTCTTTGTTCAGAAACAAAATGAATGACACACCCGCTGGGCTGTGGCATTCACTCCGCACAGTACGTACAACTCAGCACAGACAGCTCACCGGGTCGTTTATGCAGAGTGCAACGAATGGATTCCTTTCCAAGAGGGGAAAAAAAAAAAATCCCACGAGGCACAGCCAGCTACCCACATGTCCATAAACACAGGCCTGATCTGGAAGTGGTGTCCACCATCACAGGGAGCCCTGCATTGGCACTGTTTCCTCCCAGCGGACGCAGAACTTGAAAGCAAGAGAGGAACAACGTGCAGAGCCCTCAGGGCCTGTGTGGCCCGTGGCAAACACCGGGACCTTCGCTCTTGTCTCTGCTGACAGCCGAGGTTTGCTCTAACATCTCCTGTGGCTTGCCCTTCCGTGGAGTGCCAGCATCTTTGGGACCACGGGATGCTTAGGAAACCCCTGCCAGCCAGGGCAACCTGGGTCTGCCTGCAAAGTCTATCAAGTGCTCATTTCCGTTATAGTATAGGTGCACTTCAACTGCAGCGATCGAGGGTGTTCACTGTGACATTTCCACACTTGCACACATTCGTGCTTTGACCACATTCACCCATCCTCTCGTCCCCTCGACCCCACCACGTTTGCTTCCTTAATAACCATTTCCTTTTACCTTCCGGTCATCTTTTGAAAAGATTTTTGGTTTCCTTGTGAGAAAAAAAAATTGCATGAATTATTTGTCTTTATTCCCTTAGGGAGCCTAAACTCCCCTGGATTTGGGGGGCAAACAGTTTTCAATTGCCAAGTGTTTGTCATTCCCAACCTGGTGGCAAAACCATACCCTGCCAGCGAATTCACTACTGTGGATAACACCAATCACTATTTCCTAGGCTTCGAGGCACAAACTAACTTGAAGAAGTTTACGCATGTGCAAAGCATTTCATTCTGAGGACATCGCTCAGTAGCTCCGAGAAAAGTCAGCCGTAGCCAAAAATGCTCCTAAGTCATAGCTGCAGGCAACTGTCATCTCTTTGGGGTTCCTCTGGACTTCAATGTTTTAAGCAAAGGAGAGAAGAAGAGAGTCGGAGGGGAGGAGTCAGTTTAACTGGTGCTGAGCCTGGCAGACAGACCCATGGGAGAACAAGCTGATATTCACAGGCAATTTGTTTCCTAGAGAAATCTCAGAAGCCGAGCAGCACGCTACACAGAGCACCCACCCACTGGCCCAGGCTCCTGCAAGTGCAGGGGAGCTGGTGGCACTTTCAGGTACTGAGAGCAGCAAAGGCCTTGAATATTCCAAACAGCAGCTTCCGTCAGGCTGAGGAGGCGTGTGTGCAGCCTCGGCAGGCCAGGCAGCTTCTTGCCTGTCGATGCCTTAGCTCCTACTGGCTGCTGTGTCTACAGACTTCCTGAACCAATGTTGCTGGGAGCTGGGGATCTCATATACAGCACAGGAATACTAAGTTTTACTTTAGGACAATCTGAGAGGGCCCAGCAGGGGTCCAGCTTCGAGGATGTTCTGACAACACAGCAGTGTCACACCACTGACTTAGAGCTGACTTCAGGAGTAGGTACATAGATACAAGTGGGATGGGTGCCCTGCCCTGTGGGGTTTCCCCAAGCAGCAGACCATGGCAGAGTCTGAAGTCTGACTCCAACTTGGATTATAGGGGACACTCAAGGAACTTGGCCCTGCCTCGCCCACTTCTTCCAGGAATTGTGTTCTGTGTTTTCAGACAATTCCTGGCCCTGCCCTGGACTCCTGTCATTCAGCGGCAGAACATAAGGATTTGGTTAAAGGGACGGATGGCAAAGTCTGTGATTCTGTTGTAAGGAGCCATCGTACACCACATGCAGATAGTGTGGGGCCAGAGGTCTGATGACTCAAAGTTCTTTGTGTACTGAGATGACTAGGACAATAGCTCTGTCAGTTTTTTTTCATCTCCTAACACCTGACCTGGTTTGCACATATGGCCTCTTTCCTGTCCCAGTCTCCTGCATGGAGGTGGAAGGCCTGGGGTGCCAGCATAGGCTCCTACACCCCAGCTCTCTGGCCCTGTAGAAACAGCATTAAGAACTGCAGGGGTGCTAAGAATGCTGACATGCATACACCTATAATCCCACAATCGGGGGAGGCTGAGGCAGGAGGGTGGTGAATGCGAGGCCAGAATGGGTTACATAATGAGATCATTCCCCAAAGGACACGCCGCCATGCCTCACCTGGCAGGCAGCAATGGCCCATGACTCCACTGTGCCCGCCACTCCTCTATTCAGATGGTGCGGTGATAGTGAGCCATGGGCCAGCCTGAGGCAGCAGATGGGGCTCTGAGCATTCTCTCAGCTGCATGCACTCAACAGAAATGTCCCAAAGCACAGGCAAACTGAAAGCAAAACAAAGCAAGGCCCCAACAACAACAACAATAACGAACCGTCTGCCCCATTGCGGTATCATCATCACCACCACCACCACATTAGAGAAAATAAGCATTAATCCTTAGACTCTAAGAGACAACCCTCCCAGAGGCCCTGACGACAAGAACGTGCAGCTATTTTCCCTCTCAGCGTCCCCCCCCGCCCCCCGCAACAGAGAGAGCCAGAACATGAACCACAACTCCCACCCTTGCCCTGGGAACCAAGAGGGACAGACTCACCTCCTGTCCCACTTTCGCTGTCGCCCAGCCCCTGCAGCTGCCCTCCAATCAGTCTGCCTTCAAAACAGCTTGTGGGGATGTTTTAAGGCTGGCAGGGTCACTGGCCGCTCATTGTTTATTGGGCACCATAAAACTGACATTCAGAAGGAGGGGGAGAAGTTGGAAGTGGGGGGTGGGGGACACGGAGGACACACTTCCTTTATGACCCAGGAGGACAATAAAGTTATATGATTAACAGTGACTTTGCCTGGTGCTTCTTAAAGTCGCAGGTTGCCGGGCTGGGAAATCACACACTCTCTCCTCAGCTGGAGGACTGGCAAAAGGGCATTTCAGTAATAAAGCAAGGAAAGGTGCCAAGGCCTCTGGAGCTAAACTGCCGAGTCTGGCAACTGCTTTGGTGGTTTGGATCCGCCTATGGCATGGGGGTGTGTATACAGCATAGTTCTTGGGGTGGGGGTGCGGGGCGGAGGCCTGTCACGTTCTATGTGGCCTGCCTAATTTCAGGTGCACAGGACACTTTGCCTGCCTCTCCCCCAAGAACCTGTGCAGGGGTGTACACAGAGGCAGCATCCGTAACTGCCAATGCTAGAAGCCACCAAACTGCCCACAGCAGAAACTGAGGAATAAACATCGATACATATGGACAAGAGATTCGATGGCGCTGGAGAGTAAGGAAAAGGTAGAGAAAGGGCCCCACCTGCACAGCGACAAGGAAAAGCAACTGGTCTGAAAGGCTGGGGTCTGCATGGTTTCAACTACACAACACTCTAGAAAAGGAAAAAACCACGGAGCAGGGAAGAGGATTGTGGGAGGGGGCAAGGAGCGGTGGAAACAGATTCCCCACCCCCACCCCGGGTGGACTTGACTCTCAAATGCCAGGCTCAATGATCCTCCACCCTCAGCCTCCAGAGCTGATGGGGCTATAGGGTGCCACCACACTATGTGGCTGCACTGGGGGAACACACGGTATCATGGACTCACAAGGACTGGAGGCTGTGCAAAGCCAAGAGTGGCCTGCCGTGAACTGTGGACTCTAGTGAGGATGATGTGTCCATCGCTCTGTGTGTGTGCGCGGGGGGGGGGGGGGGGGGGGGGGACGGCGTGTAGGAACATATCGATCAACTTTCTTATCAATATAAAAATATCAAGTCTGGCCGGGCGTGGTGGCGCACGCCTTTAATTCCAGCACTCGGGAAGCAAAGGCAGGCGGATCTCAGTGAGTTCGAGGCCAGCCTGGTCTACAAAGTGAGTCCAGGACAGCCAAGGCTAACACAGAGAGACCCTGTCTTGAAAAACCAAAAAAATAAAAAATAAAAAAAATCAAGTCTGTTAGTTTAAAATAAGGTGGAAACCGCAGTGCTTATGGTAGCAGCCACAAGCGATGCTGGAGGGCAGGTGAAGAGTGGGGAGCAGGTGTGAGGTGGGGTGTGAGGGGTGTGGAACACCTGTCCAGCCAGCACCAGCAGCAGGAGAAAAGGAAAAACAACAAAACAAAACAAAAGCACCCCCCAAGGCCAAGCCTGCATAACCTGATGGTTAGACCGCTCTGTGGTACAGGTAAGGGGAAAGCTTTTGTTGTAGACAGGAAGGAGAGAATTACCACAGGCATCTGGAGAGTTCAGATCAGGGAGAGAAAGCAGCAGACTGAACATTGGCCAACAGAAGCTGGGGGCAGGGGGAGGGGGGTGGGGAGGGAGAGATGAGGCCAAAAGAGATGACAGAGAGAGAGCATAGCTGTGTGTGTGTGTGTGTGCATGTGCAAAATGCCTGTTCTGAAAGCTTGCTTGAGACATTAGGTGAGACTCCCCAGGGGGGGTCTCCTGTTCATAGGCGGGGAGCTTCAATATGGTAAGACGTGTCAATGTACCCCAAATCTACCAATACGTTGAAAGTACTCATAATCAATGTTTGTTGTAGATCCTTTCTTACATTGTTTTTTTAAAAATTGACAATGGAGAAAATAATAAAATCAACCCAAAAGGAAGACAAATGTTTGAGGCTCACCCTGCCCAAACCATGTAGCTAGCTTGGTACAGATGCCAGTGTTAGAAACCAGGGTGGCTGATGGGAAAGGAAAGCTTGGGAAAGGAGCACATATGAAGTTGTTTCAGAGTGAGCTTTATTAAGAGAGAGAGGGAGAGAGAGACAGACAGACAGACAGACAGACAGGGACAGAGAGACAGAGAGGCAAAAAGAGACAGAGACAGAAACAGAGAGACAGAGAGAGACACAGAGACAGAGACACAGAGAGACACAAAGACAGAGAGACAGAGAGGCAAAAAGAGACAGAGACAGAAACAGAGAGACAGACAGAGACACAGAGACAGAGACACAGAGAGACACAAAGACAGAGAGACAGAGAGAGAGACATACAGAGACAGAGAGACACAGAGACAGAGAGAGAGTGATAGAGAGACACAGAGACAGAGACACAGAGAGAGCGACAGGGAGAGACAGAGACAGAGACAGACAGACAGAACTCATGACCATAGGGGAGGGGCAAGATCTGGTAGGCTTAGGGTGGAAAGCAATGGGAAAACACAGCAGAGGCAGCACAATGGGGCTTAGAGGGAGAAAAAAGAGGCTTCCTTCCAAAACCCCGGGAGGGGCTGCATTAAGAGAGACAGCTGTCAAACATAGCATGGGGGAGAGCCTGAAAGAAGCAACACAGTCTTCAGTTCCCCAGAGACAAAGACAGTTTTTAACTTTTGCAGGACTTCAGGTGGTGGCAGGAAGCCCCCAACTCCTGACTTAATGTAATCTAGTCACCATGCCAAGGGGCAAGGCTGCATGCACTGGGCAAGACTGTAAACTTACCTTACAGTTGTAAGGGAAGAGGGGCTAGGCTCTCACCATGCCCAGCAGGGGCCTGACAGTTCTTTCTCACCACTGCTGAGTGGCAATCTGTTTCCATAAAGGTGCCAATGGGAGTATGGTGGTGACCCCTCTGTTAATTGATTTGAAATGGATCACAGCTTAAAACAAAAGCATCCTTGCGAAGTGAAGGGAGTACTAAATGTAAAGGAAAATGTTTTAACATCCAATCTCATCAAATTAACTACCTCTGCTCCTCTGATAACCTCATTAAGAGCATGAAAAAGACAGTGGTGGTGGGAGGATGGAAACCACAAACCAGGCCCTGAGAAAAACATGCCACACTATGTGTGACAAATGAAAGCTACCCTGTTACAGTCATTTTTATAAAACTGTTTTTGTTTCTCAGTTTCTCTCTTAACCCAGCTATCACCTAAGTAATTGAGACTCCATTATATTATTTTAACAAGCTTCACAGTACAATCCTGAGCAGGATTCACTCTATTCTTAACCCTCTAAGCTAATCTGGCTTCCTCCCAGGGTACATCCTAGAGATAATTGCACTTTGTGACTTTCTGCTCCAGCTCCTTCTCACATCTCTTGGACCTCTCCTGTCACTTAATCCCCTATTTCCTCCTCTAACTCCTCCTCCCCTGGCTGGCAGGAAGCCCAGCCCTACTCTCTCCCCTGCTCAGCGATTGGCTGTAAACTGCTTTATCGGCATGTCAGGGAACAATTGGGGAGCAGTGTTTACACAACATTGATACAGTTGACTCTCAGAACAAGGATTGTTGCCAGACATTGATGGGTACAGAAATCAGCATTTGAATTACACAATAACCTTCTGCCTACACCACCCAGATTATAGTTTCCTACAGCAAGCCATAATAAAAACAACACAAGCAGCCGCAAGCAGTGGTGGCGCATGCCTTTAATCCCAGCACTCTGGAGGCAGAGGCAGGCAGGTCGCTGTGAGCTCGAGGCCAGCCTGGTCTACAAAGTGAGTCCAGGACAGCCAAGGCTACACAGAGATGCAATGGCTCTCACACCTACTTGAATGTTTCAAAGTTTGAGATTCACAAGCTTGCTGCGTGGCTATGAAAGAAGCAGGCATCGTGACAATGAGCAACTGAGCCGCATCTGCCTACAGAGGTCACCTCCTCAGGAGCTCACCTCCCTTCTTTGCCTCAGTCTCCCCTTTCCCCAAGGACTTCCTGAGATCACCTCAAACAACACTAGTTCCATCTCTAGGCATGTGGGCAGTTAACCCACATCCAAGGCACACTCTTGCTCCCAGACTGCACTCAGGATGCAATGTCTGCAAGCATATCCACAGACCTTCACAGTGACCATAGCAGCTGAGACCCACATTAGAAGTGACCACCCTCGCCCCCCCCCGCCATATCTACCCGCAGGGGCTTAGAGAGCAAGCGCGCTCACCAACATGGACGTGGTCAAAAGCCTGTGAATCTGGAGACCGTGACACTGAACAAGAGAGTCCAGACATCACAGTGGGTGGCACACAGTAGGACTCTATCCTAGTGGCCCTAGGGAGCTGGCAATACAAGCAGAGATGGTGTATTCTTACAGTGTGTGTGGGGTGGAGGGGTGAGGGGGGCTGGGAAAGCATTCAAGGTTGATAGAAATTCCGTTTTGACTTGGGTGATGGCTATCTAGCCTTCATAAAATTCCTCACACGGCACCCTTTGGAACTCTGCGTTCAGGTTAGATCTGTGTTCTGTTGCATCTCAGGAATGCCTCAGTATGTGGGACAGTGGAACCACGCATGGCCTGGAAGTGCTAGCAGTGTTCAGATGCCAGCGCTGTTCCTATCCAAAAGAAATCCTGCTGTCAGGACACACATTCTGGAGGCCTCTGCTCCACTGCTTGCCACCCACATCTCTGGCAGTGGCATGCTGCTGCCCTAGCCAGCTAGACCACCCCAAGGAGAAGCGCGAGCATGCAATTTCGGGGAGTTATTTTGCATTTTATACGATGAGCCCTATTTGTTGTTTTAAAAAATAATGCAGGTAAGGATGACTCAGGGTGTGCTTATGAAGCCTAAAAGCCTTAATGCTTTGGGCTGAAACTGTACTAAATATAGAAAATATTATTAAGAAGCATTATCATTGCTCACAAGCCACACATCTGCGTTCAAATTTGGAGCAGAAACTTGGCTTCCGAGAGAAAGCAGATCCCACATTACTTGTGTCAGTTTGGCCCTGGGAGATCATCCCTGCTCTTGCAGTTTCACTGAGACAAGGTTTTGCCCATTGGACAATGCCCTCAAGGTTACTTTAAACAATAGCTACCATTTATTGAGCACTGCTAAGTGGCAGGCCCTCGGTAGGCATTTTGCATAAATTACATCATTTACCCTCTGAAGAACCCTGCCGAGGTGTCTATTTTAATTCCTGTTCTGCACAGGAAATGGGAGCTCAGGGACGAGGGGAGGCAATTTTCCTAAGGCCACTTCATCCAGCTGGCAGATGAATGCAGCATCAGATGGGCCCTTTATTCTTAGATTCCTATCTGCGCCCCGCCCCCCCCAAAGCTCTAAGTCTGGGCTGCACAAAAGCGATCCGATCTGCAGATCACTTAGGGAGATCATCCAGAAAGTCCTCCAAGGGAAGGGGCACTGAAGAAGCGACCACTGGGGAGATACGAAGATCAGTGCTCCGGGGTCCCTTTGGGCTACTACACTGGCTGTCCACCGAGAGAAGCTGTCTAGACTGGTGGCTACTTAGCACTCCTGGTCTTCCCTGAGCAGAGGAAGCCCTCAGGCAGGGAACACAGGGCTGGAGAAGGAAGGATGCATCTGGTGGGATGAGAACTGTCCATTGAGATATAGGATCTTTAAGGATCAGTGAGCCTGGAGCACCAGGGGTGTCTCCTACGCTGCAATACCGCTCTCAAGACCTTCCTTCAATGGTGATTAGACTTCTAAGAAGGCTGACCCATTTCCTCAACTCCCTGTATGTCTCAAAACAGTTCAACGCAGCACGCGGCGCAAAAAGGCAGGAAAACTCAGAGCAGTGCTGCTAACAATAGCTGCAAGCCCCAGGTGTGTCCCCTGATGAAAAGGGGTCAAAATGTGGCCCACCCACATGAGGCAGCATCGCCCAGCCCTAAATTGACTGGAAGCAGCTTCATGCCACACAGCATGCATGGACCCCAAGCTAACTGCAAGACATGCACCCAGATGCCACCGTAGCATATCTGAAACACTGGGGATCAAGCAATGCAGGCTAGAGGCTGCCGGAACCTGGAGGGGAGGGGTGTGAAAATGAAGACTTCTGGCCCACAGGTGGGCGGGGCTTCTATCTGGGGTGATGGAAACGTTTGGGAATAAACAGCGGTAATGGATGCACAACGAAATACATGCAGACAAAAAAAACGTCTCCACTGAATGCTGAACCATCAATGTAATAGCATGCAAATTGTGTCTTGAGCAAACAGGAAAGCCGAATGCAAATTCCTGAGGGATCTCCTTCATCCTCTGTCTTCTAAGATAGGCGTGCACAGTAAAATGACAGGGCTGATTTTTTTCTGGTCCGTGTGGACCTGGCAGAATGCTTGGTCTGGCAGTGCCTGGAGTTCCATGGATGCTCCACAGCCATTCCGGAGCTGGCAGAGTGTGGCTGCCCAGGCCTGTCTGGACTCTGGGGGAAGGCTGGAAATGGAGGGGGGCACACAGAACCCACAAGCCCTCCGCAGGGCCATTTCTGGTTCAGAAATTAAAGGTACTGTCCCCTGGTTCAGTGTCAACAGCTGCTGGGTCGTGAGAAAATCATGGGCCCACAGGTAGCTCTTCTAGGGGACACAGGGGCACAACAAGTGCCATCATCTTGAGAAAGTCTGACATGTTTTGCTGCATCTTGTCTTGGGCAAGAAGTGAAGGAGGACTTTGGTTCCCTGTGCCCACTGTGGGGTGTGGCAGCCACAGCCTTGGCATTCACCTGAGGGCAGCTCAGACCCTTGCTTCTCTCATAGGGCCACACAGTGGTCCTTTCTCTGTGAGTCTGAGGTCTCAGGACTGACATGAGCCTACTGTTCCGACGTACATGTCTCTCTCAGGCAGGCACGCCGCAATGAGCTGTCAACCATAACAGTATACATTGTCATAGAGAAACACTTGAATTTGAGCTACTTAAATAGGATAAAAGTAGCTGACAACAGGAGGTTTTTCCAAAAAATGAGCTCCAGTGACATAAAGAAGGACATATAAAAGCCTGTCAGTACCTTTGGAGCCAGTACTATTTTCAAGACAGGGTTTCTCCGTGTTAGCATTGGCTATCCTGGACTTGCGTTGTAGACCAGGCTGGCCTTGAACTCACAGCAATCCTCCTGCCTCTACTTCCTGAGCGCTGGGATTAAAGGAGTACTTTCTTATTGCATAGTTCACATTGGCGCTCCCAGGTTGATCTGGAGGCCAGAGCAGACCCAGGCCTGTTCTAGATTTCTACTGGTTGCTTCTGTCTCCAAGAGCAAAGTCTTGTCCTGTTTGTTTATTTACTTGTTTGAAGACAGGATTTCTCTATGCAGCCTTGGCTGTCCTGGAACTCACTCTGTAGAAAAGACAGAGATCTGCCTGCCTCTGCCTTCCAAGTGCCGGGATTAAAGGCAAGTATCACCACCACCCAACAGTCTTGTCCTCTTCTGTTAAGCAGAAGTTTACTCATGGCCCTGTAGTTGCATCCTTGCTGCTGGCATTCTCAGAGAAGCCATTGCTCCCAGGTTGCTCCCACACTCATGGTGTGCAGCAGCTGTTTTCTGGTTCTGTCTTACCCTGGCCCACTGAGAAGATACATCCTTCACTGCCCTTCGCTGCACCATTCACTGACACCATGAAGCTAGGATGCACTGTGCACTCACTCTGACACCATGTAGCTAGGATGCACTGTGCACTCACTCTGATACCATGAAGCTACAATGTGCACACAGGCCTTGGTCCTCTGCAGCACCTATTTATTTCCCGAAGTCCTTTGCAACTCCCACGACCCCAGCTGTGGGAGGAGCTTCAGCAGCATTGGCCTAGCTGCTCATGTGTGTCCTCCGTACTGGCCCTCCACAAACCCTCCAGGGAGCTCAGCTCTTACATCCCAGGGGCCCTGTTCACACTCAACTCTCACTTTCGTTAATGAGTCGGAACCCAGCTCCCACCAGTCTGGCTTGGCTCCGAAATTACACAAAACCCCATTTTAAAATTTATTTTCTGGAGTAAGTACCAGGATTGTCTTTTCCAGCATAAAAGCCATTTATATCTTTTACAAACTAAAAGGCACTAAAAACTGATATTTAAAATAAATCTTTTATAGTGGTAGGAATTTAACCCAGGACCTTACGCATGCTATGTGACCAACTTCAAGTTCCTGATGCCTTGACCTCCCCCCGCACCAAAATGAACTGTGTAACCATGAACTGTGAGCTGAAATAAACCCTTTCTCCCTCAGTTGCTTTTATCAGAGTTATTTAATCAAGGCCACAGGAATAAACACTAAGCACGACTCTTCAACCTGCCAGGAAACTCCACAACTGCGTAAGTGCAGGAGCAGAAGCTACGAGTTACCAAAAGAGCTGAGCAGGAGATGTCACAAACCAAATAGGAAACAGGTACCTCAGACACACTGGAGGTCAGTAATCATTAGGGAATCACCAACTAAATTAAAAACCACAAATTAAAACCATTGTGCACTCCATTTCTGCAGCCATCAGGGTGACTGGAATGCAAAACACTGCCAGTCCAGAGGGCTAAGAAAGGAGCCAGCTGGAGCAGGGCGTCAAGAGATGGGAGGCAGCAGAGTTTGGGGTTTTGTTTGTTTGTTTGTTTGTTTGTTTGTTTGAAACAGGGTCTCTCTGTGTAGCCTTGGCTGTCCTGGAATTTGCAATGTAGACCAAGCTGGCCTTGAACTCACAGAGATCTGTCAGCCTCTGCCCCACCCCCACCCCCCCCAGTGCTGGGATTAAAGGCTTGTACTACCACGGCCCAGGGAAGCGAGAGGTTTTGATGGAGTTAAACTTATACTTAACCCATGACCCCACAGTCCCACTCAAGCCCCACCCCTGCCAAGTCTTTAACCCACAGCTGCTAGACTCATTTAAAAAAAAAAAAAAAGACCCAAATGTCCATCTAGAAAGGAATGAAAAACATAGGGTGCAGGATGACTGTTACAAGTACCAGGTGCAGTGGTTGGTGCTCACCACACCAATGGGTCTCAGAAGCATCATGCTGAGTCACTTCCTGGGTCATGCATCCCCCCCCACACCCCATGCCCCAGGCCATGAAACTTTGCTAGAAAGATGTCTCTGTTGGTAAAAGCATGAGAACCTAAGACTGATTGCCAGAACCCACACAGAGAGCAGAGCGTGGTGGCACACGATGAGGCTTGGTATGCTCGGCAGGCAGAGAAAGGAAGATTCCCTGGGGCTCACTGACCAGCCATCCTACCCTAGTCAGCCAGACCCAGGATAATGAGAGATTAAGTACACTCCTGAGGACCAGGGAAGGACACTGCTGGGAGGTTGATGTCCGGGCTTTGCCGGGAGGTTGATGTCCAGGCTCCATATGGACACAACCAAGCATAAGGCAGGAGGATCGCTGTGAGTTCAAGGCCAGCCTGGTCTACAAAGTGAGTCCAGGCCAGCCAAGGTTACACAGAGAAACCCTGTCTCAAAAAAAAAAAAAAAAAAAAAAGAAAGAAAGAAAGAAAGAAAGAAAGAAAAGAAACATTTACACCCCTCCCCCTAACACCTCACACAAGCTCTGGGAAACACATCTGTTGGATGGTCTCCGAAAGTAAGCCAGCTGTTGACTGGGGCGGCCAAGCAGCCACACGAGAGGTTCACGGACACCTTGATTTCCTCAATGGTGACACCAGTGTGCAGATTCCTCAAAAACACATCCAGGTGCTCACATTGAAATAAGAGATTTTATTAGGCACGAATCACATACAAATAGAAGTGATTTAAAAAAAAGAAGAAGAAGAAGAAGAAGAAGAAGAAGAAGAAGAAAGAAATAAAAAAAGAAACAGGAGTTTTACTCAATCCTATGCCTGGCTGGGAAACCTGGTGGGCTGGCAGCCTGACCTTTGCAGCCCACAGGAAAAGAGATGGCTGTGGGCCTGGGAGCCCAAGTAGAAAGAGGTAGAATGACACCCAGTATCTATCAGGTTCTCTGGGGGAGGGTGGGGACTCAGAGGAGCCACCTAGACAGGAACACGAAGTTTTGGATTCTGCAGTGGTAGCAGGCTGTGGAACCAAACATTTAACCAGCATGCGTTCCATCACTCAGGAAAGGCTAGAGTGTCCCCCCCCCATTATTTAAGAGATGATAGCAGGGCCTTACCAGACAGTTGCTTGACGGCCACAGGTCTCACCTTGTAAGGCGTTCTGCAAGAGAAGAGAGTGTCTGTTGCAGTGAGTGGCTGCCAGAGGCACTGGCTGCAGGCAGTGATAAGCGCTCCCCAGGGCGCCTTTACAATTAAGCCCACTAAGCTTGGTGATCTGCTTTCTTATTCTCTTGAGGTGCTGGAGATGAAACCCCCATTCCGAGCTCATGTTCTGCCCCAACACTCCTTCCCCCTAACCTCTCACTCTAAAAACTGTATCATCTAACTGAAGGTTTACACTTGATTATAATGAGGCAAATTTCTGTCATCGATATAACTGAGGCCCAGAGAGACAGTATCCGGTAGGACCGGAGGACTCTGACAGCCTTGCCTACTTCTATCCCAAACCAGTGCAAACTGGCTCCCTCCCATTTCTGTTGGAGCTCACAGGTCTGTACTGGAGCCACTGACCCTGTCACCAGCCTGTTTGAAGCTGGGCAGAAGAAACCCCAGGCTATTTGGATGGCAGGGAAAGGCTCTGTATTGATCTAAGGATCTCTGGCTAGGGGCAGGAACAGGCATCCGAGACCAAGTGGAAACCAGGCGACAGTGGGCAACCTCCAGTGCTAAGAGCTAACCTTAGGAGAGATTGGTTGGTTATCGATTGGTTTGGGTTGGGTTTGTTTGTTTGTTTGTTTGTTTTCACTCGGCAGTTTAGCAGAAGTTGCAACTTGGTAGCAAGAGCGCTACAAGGCTAGAAAGTCAAGCCCCCCCAGAGGTGCCACAGGCAGGATGTGCACTTGTAATGCAGGCGTGGGTGAGAGTCCGAACACCTGACCCTCAGTCTTGCAAATGACGTTAGGGAGTGTGTCAAGATGAGCCATCAGAGTCCAGGGACCTTCAGGCTTAACACGGATTCACAGAAAGGAGGCTGGATAGATGACTCAGAGGTTAAGAGCACCACCTGCTCTTCCAAAGGTCCTGAGTTCAATTCCCAGCAACCACATGGTGGCTAACAACCACCTGTAATGAGATCTGGTGTCTTCTTGTGCTGGGCAGGCACACATGTGGGTAGAATACTGTATAAATAATAAAACAAAACAAAACAAAACCTTTGGCTGAAGGAACAGAAATATTGTTTTGTTTTGTTTTTTACAAACTTTATCTTTCTTTTTTATTTAGTTTTTTAATTTATGTGCGTTGGTGTGGGGGTGTCAGATCTTGGAGTTACAGACAGTTATGAGCTGCCATGCGGGTGCTGGGAATTGAACCCGGGTCCTTTAGAAGAGCAGGCAGTGCTCTTAACTACTGAGCCACCTCTCCAGCCCCCAGAACTACTGTTACAGTGTCTGTCTTTGGCATGGGCAACCCGTTCATCATCCCATGGTGCTTTGGTCTGAATGTAACTGGCCAGCAGATGCCACTGGCGAGAGGTAAGGAGGGAGACAAAAAGACCCTGGGGCCACAGGCAGAGCTCCCTGGCTACATCTCATGGCTTCTTGTTTAGTCTTGGCTCCTGGTTCCCAAATCCTCTCGGCTCAGTTCTGGACAGCTAGTGATGTGTCTTCTGGGATTGAATATACTCTTGGATCCTTCTGAACTGAGTTACAGCCTTTCTTGCTCTCTTCCTCGACACTGTTAATATGATGTACGTGACAGCCCCCTTCCTGCTCCGGAGGTGATAAATGACCCTGGCCTTTCATTGCGTGTCTGGTCTGCAATCTAACTGCTTGGTCAATAGTCTTCCTTGATGATGCCTCGGGAGGCAGCAGCCTGGCGCCAGCTGGGCCTCTCTATCTAGGAGGCCTGTGCACGGAGCTGAGGGATGGCTTGTACATCCATCCTTGCTGGCGCCCGGTTGCTTTACCCAGCAGGAAGATGCACGTCTCACAACTTGGCTAAAATAGGAAACCAAAGATGTGTTTGTGTTATGTCAGAAATGTACGGTGTCAATTCTGGCCCTCTCCACTCTCCATATGCGGCACCATATGCCCCACTCCCCTCACACCATGCAAGCATCTGTTCCCCTTCTCCAGCAAGAGAGTAAGGGCAGGGCCCGTGAGAGGCAGCACCGAGAGCTGGACACTGCCAAACCTAGAACATTCTTTGGTCAGAAAAAGGAGCTGGATGATAAAAGGCCCTCTGAGGGGAAACCTGTAGCTCCATTTGGCCAGGCTCCGATATGTCTGTTCTCACCAGTCCTGAGGAACAGGCCATTCACCGCGCCTTGCCAGCTCCAAATGAGAGCAGAAGCCCAATGGCCTTCCCTCTCACTGCTGTGATGTGGGGTTTGAGACAGGTGCAGAGAAACAGCCCGAAGGCATGAAGCTGTGAGAGATGGAGACCGCTACCCTCTGACCAGGATGGAGGTGGCTGGCCAGAAACCTCTGAGATTTAGGGAGTCATGGAAAACCCATCCTGTGAACAGGAAATGGGCTCCAAGTGTATGAATGAGACCCGCCACCTACAGCCAAATCCCTTCCACCAGTAGGAGGCTGGGACATGGGGAGGTGACCATGTGTCCAAGCTGAAGAAGATCAGTGTGGTCTTCCGAGGTGCGGAAAGTTAAAAACATAGACACAAGCGATCAGGCATAATGTGGCCACATGGAACGGTGGGGGGGTGGGGTGGGGGTAGGAATGGGCCTGTGTTTGTAGGTGGGAAAGTCGGGGGGGGGGGGTGGTGTCACATAGACCAGAGGATCTATCCTGTATCTCCTGAGAATGGTACTACCTGGGCTCAGAGGGCAGAACTTCCAGGTCACAGGTCCACAGCTAAATGCAGGGTAGTTTCAGAGGTTCCCTCAGTGGCATGTGGTTCTCACCCCAGACTCTGTACCCTAGAGCCCTTTGCAGGCTTTTACAAAGATCTGGATGAATGACTCTTCGAGGGGCTTCTGGGTTAACTAGGTCCCTTTAAAAGATCTTGCCAGTTTTAGTGCCCAGCAGGAGATGAAAGCCACTGTTCAGCTGACCTGGTTTATACTGAGCTACCAGTGTGGGATGCACATCTTCCTGACAGACACACATGCTAAAGCACATACACGCATGCCTCTAGGTCAGGAACCCCCATGAAGAGTGGATGGGGACTTTCTAGGCCACATATGTCCTGGCACACATGGAGCCTTCAGCATGGAGCTGACAACCCTGTCACAGCACACAAGCTCAGAACGAGATACTGAGTCCATTCTGGACAGGTGGAGAAGCTGGGAAGAAGGGGATGGGGGAGATGGAAGTGCAGGAGGATGTGGAGACCCTGGGGACAGCAAGCACGGTCCACCGTGCCTACAGTCTGTGACTTTCCCATCTCCATGCAGCTGCATCAGCACCACACCTATCCGTAACTCAGGGCACGTGGTCATCACCAGACCTGGGTGACTTAGGTCTTAGCCCACAGTTGTGTTGCCCGTGTCCCTGCTTCACGCAGCCTTCTCTATACCTAGCTGTGTCTCCGTGTTCGCACCTCTGTAACACCAGACACCTGCCTAGCTTCATGAAGCTCCATCCCTCTCTGCATGTGAGAGATGGTTTCCAGCATCCCACGAATGCGGTGTTCAGTCTGCACATTTGGACTAGTGGTGGGGCAGGGCACAGCGGGATGGAGGAGGGTGGCCCCTGTTTGTGTGTGTGTGTGTGTGTGTGTGTGTGTGTGTGTGTGTGTATGAAAAGATAGGGGTCAGAGACAACATTGTGGAATTTGTTCTCTCCTTCCATCTTCACATGGGTTCTGGCCTTGAACTCATGTCCTTAGGCTTGTGTGCAAGCGCTTTACCAGCTGAATCATCCCTGCCAGCCCCAGAGGCTACATTTTAAGTTCTGCACATCTTGCACATACGACTCGGAGACTTCTAGGGACTTTCCAGGCCACCTGGAAAGGTGGCATCACTCAGGGCCCCGTTCCATGTCCTCCCTGAGGGTACAGACAACTGGCTCCAGCTATCCTGTTCATTCTCACAAGTGCACACATGGTCACCAGCTACGCTTGGCCTTCTGTGCCTCAGCTTCCTTCCTTCTATGCACAGAATGTTCCAGTAAGGGCTGAAGTAGGGAGACAAAGTCCCAGGAAACCCTAGTTCTCTCACAAAGATCCTTCAGGCTGGAGCCAAGCTCTTAGCCCAGTACACACACACACACACACACACACACACACACACACACACACACACCATCCTTCAGTTCTTCAGTTTCCCTGTCTGCACACGGCCTCCTCACAGGGCCCCACTGAGGATGGAACATGGTTTTACAAGAAGGAAGGAGTGAACTGAGCCTCCTCCTGCCTCCCATCTGCCTCTTCCCATCCCTGCTGAAACTTCACACTTTTCAGCCGTAGTAAACAAAACCAAATTGCAAACTCCCTGGCACATGGCACATGGAAGCCGTAAGACACCTCAGGAAGAGACGCTTACCGCTCTGAGTTTGCAGGCATGGTGGGATCGATGGAGACCATGGCGTCATCTGTGGTCAGAAGGGAGATGGTGGTGTTCCTGCAAAACACTCATGTCAGCACTGGTCCCCCTACACACTTACATGGGACTCACGTGACAGAGCCCAAAGGAACCAGGGCCTGAGAACTGGGGACCAGAGGTATCCTTAGCCAAGGGTGTAGACACCCCCCACACCCGCCTTAGCCAAGGGTGTAGACACCCCCCACACCCGCCTTAGCAAATCAAGTGAAAAGGGCAAGTGTATACTAAGAGCCTGTCAGTTCTGAAGTAATTTAACGTGGGAATTGGAGCACGGCTAATTTATTGAGTTGGGAGATTAAGGAAGCTATGGAGCACAAAAATGAATGTAGATCAGAGACAGGAACTACCGCCTACCTCGATGCTTCTGGGCCCTTGGAGAAGCCCTGAGCCCGTCCCCCACAAAGCCAACTTCAGTGGTCAAAGTCCTCCCAGCCTCTCCTCTAAGGGACTTCTGCCACGGAAACTAAGCCCTCTGACCCTCAACTGTGATTTTTTTTTTTATCATTGTGTTTTGATTTGTGTGCTTCGGGATGAGTGCATGCTTGTGTGCGAGCCTGAGGCCAGAGCTAGCTCAACCTCCTGCGGCATTTCCTCAGGCACCAGCCACCTTGAATTTTGAGATAGGGTTTCTTACTGGGACTGGGACTTGCAATTCAGTTCCCCAGAGGCCTGTGAATTTTTTTTCAAATCGGTACAATAGAAATGAGCTCCTAATCCCACAGTGTGCGCACAGCAGATGTTTTGCAGATCGTAATCTATGCTGCCTAAAACTGCCGAGTGTGGCTGCTTTTGCTGCACTCGGTTATTTGCTGCAGCCTCTGGAACTCGGTTTCGTCTCCTCAGTCCCTTTCCTCTCTGGTTTGTGAAAGGTTTTGTTTGTTTGTTTGTTTGTTTGTTTGTTTTGTTTTTTCGAGACAGGGTTTCTCTGTGTAGCCTTGGCTGTCCTAGACTCACTTTATAGACCAGGCTGGCCTTGAACTCATAGAGATCCACCTGCCTCTGCCTTCCGAGTGCTGGGATCAAAGGTGTGTGCCACTACCGCCGGGCCATGAAAGGCTTTTATCATCTTTCCGTCCCATTTACCTCCACTCACCCTAATCTTATCTTTATCCAGTAAGCCACTCCTCCTCACCTCTTTTCTCTTATTTATTTCTTCAGTTGTCTCTGAGACAGGGTCTCACTGTATATATAGTCCTGGTTGGTCTTTAATTCACAATCCTCCTGCCTCAGCCTCTCAAATACCAGCATTTCAGGCATACACCTTCTCTAATGGAAAATAGATGTGAAAATGGGCCAACTGTCTCTTATCCAAAATGCTTAGGATCAGAAGTGTTTGGGATTTTCTTTTTAAAGACTTTAGTCTACCTGAATATATGGTATACAATACTGTGGGAAGCCAACCCATGCCTAAACACACAAACTGTGTATTTCACTCTGCATTTTGGTTGACATATCTCACTGTGTCAAGTATAGCATTTTCCTCTTTTGGTGTCAGGTCAGCACTAAAACGGTTTCAGAACTTAGAGAATTTGGGATTTGGGGTTTGAAGACTAGCAAGGATCAGCCCGTAATTAGAACATTTCCATGCTAGTACAGGCTTTAGGGAAGAAACTGGGAGGATTTTGAGGATTCTATAGGCCAGGCTACTGCTTTTAACTCAACTCTGAAGCAAGCCTTGTGTCAAATGCTGATGGGGACAACATCCCTGAGGACAAAGGCGCTTACAGTTAGTTATTTGAAGCCAGGGCAACTCCAAACACAGCCACCCTCCTCCCCCAACAGTGAGTGACCAAGTGGAAGGGAAAACCCAGCTCTGTAGACAGAGCTCTGCTAAGCTCAACCCAGTGGCTGGACACTGCTGCTGGGGGGTCAGCAGAGCCGGGACTGGGCTTCCCATGGGGTGCGGCGGATTCCTCTGCCTGCTAGCCCCCTATTTGCAGCTTCACCCTTCTCTGGCCCACTGTGGGGGTAAGGCAGCCTTCACCATGAAGCACACAGGGGACACTCACCTAGGCAAGCCGGTGGCGATACAGAACAGGTCCATGATGTCACTGGAGTTGCAGTACTTGCTGAAAACCACCTGCAAAACACAGAAGCGGTGGCTTCGTGAGTATTGTGCATGCGAGTAAGTATGAGGACCCGGGTTCAATCCCCTAGAGTTCATGTACACAGCCAAGGGTTGTTATGTGCCTTTAACACCAACACCGGGGATGCAGATACAGGAGGCTTCCTAGAGCTTGCCAGTCATCTAGCCTATGTGGGGAGCGTCAGGCCAGGAGAGGCGCTGCCTCAAAAAAACAGGATGTGTGGCTTCTGAGGATCATCACCTAAGGCTGATCTCTGGATTCCCACATGCATGTGCACACGTGTGCATATGAACACATGTGTGCACACATGCACACACACAAGAAAGCACACTTCACAGGCAGCGAGGTGGCAGAACGGCAACTCATTTCCACAGAAATGCCAGATTCCATGCACTTCCTCGCTGCTTGGACTGATGTTTACTTTTCAAAACTGTGGGCTCTAGGATGTCACATGGGCATCTTCTCATGTGGTCAGTGTGTGTGTGGATTATAGAAAAGCTGAATTCCTTTGTTAGGTGAAAGCAAACCGCTCGCCTGCTTCTCCATGCCTGTAGTGACTGCAGTTGCATGTGACACAAAACTAAGGATGAAGTTCCAAGGTACCACGGCACAGCTAGTCTCCAGGCACCTCACAGTGTTGTTATGGGAAAAGCAAATTTAAGGTTATTGATTTTTTTTTTTTTTTTTTTTTAAAGATTGCCTTTTAGTCTTTGGGAAATGAGGTTTTGGAGCTGAATGACCAGATCAAAGGGGGGAATCAAAGTGACAAGAAAAGAGCTGTGAATAGCTAGTGTCACAGCAGAATATAAAGGGTTTGTGCTGTGACTCGGCATGCATGGGCATCCAGCCCTGGCCCTGCAGGACAGCGAAAACTTGTCTTGCATCAGCCTGGTCTATGCAAGAGCCCTGTCCTGGCTTTTTCACTGGTAATCGCTCTTGTACATAATTAATCTATCAAACTTTTATCATAGCTTTCTTTTTTCCCTTCCCTCCCCCCCTTCTTCTCTTGTCTTGGGGAGTCGAACCCCCAGGAGAATGACTGAGCTACAGCCCAGCCTCCCTTTTTGAGACAGCTTCTCACTGTGGGACCCAGAATTGAAATCCCACTGCGCCCCCCCACCCCCCCCCGACCCCCGTCTCAAGCTCTGGACTGCAGGGATCACAGGCACCCCTAAGGCCCACTTTCATTCGAAAGACATTTCCCTTGGATGCTTCTTCCTGGATCTCTGCGTAAACGCCTTTCAGTCCCTGCGTGTGGGGGAGGACCAGGACGAGAAGACGGATGATATTTTTTTTTGATGCCCGACACAAGTCTTTTTTTAGCTGAGTTGCTTCTTGTTCTACTTAGAAATAGTGAAATACAGCAAACAGAGGACTCTCTCCTGTGAACCTGGCCTTTCTGTGACTGAGGTCACTTTCTGCATGTTGCCCAGTGACACAGAAAACAGTGTATCTGTTCATGTCTCAATGATTTCACCCTTCAGATCTGCACCGTGGGTGACAGCTGTTCCCTGTGACCCGAGTCATCCATCTGCACTGTCCTCAGTTCCCTCCTAAGGATGCTATGTCAGCTAGTCTCTGGTCTTGCCCAGACTCCTCCCTGCCTCAATTCCCAACTCATCCTTTCCCTGTCATATCCCTACTGGGTGTCACTTTTCTTTACAGAGCCCCTGCTAGCTCCTGTCACCCCACGGAGGAGACCCAGGTCTTTGCTGAGCATGTAAGGTCATGTCCCCTCCCAGCCTGTGTCCCCACTCTGGCCTCTAACTCTAGCCTTGCGGGTGCTCCTCTCCGGGGTGCACCCTTACCCAGTGCCAGCCTGGCTTCTGCCACGAGCACCCCTGGCACAGGCCTCTGAGTCATGGTTTATGCTGTAGATTTGCTGGTGAGCCAATCTGGAGTTCTGAGTTAGCCTGGGTTCTGTCTATCCATTCACCCATCAAGGCAAATGGGGCCTTTCTTGTAGCTCATTCTGCCTGTGCTGTCTGGCTTTTGAGGTCTCACACGCCTATGTGCTGGAGGTGGGTATAGCAAAAGACGGAGGCAGAAAGTCCTTCCTATGATTGATCTTGCCGGGAGACTTAAAAAAAAAAAAAAAAAAAGAGGGCGCTGGCAGTCAGAGAAGGAATGGTTCCTGGGCCAGCTCTGGGATGCTATGCACAGAATCTGGGTGAGGTGAGAGGAAACCATACTTTGTTTTTTAATAGGCTCAGAGAGGGACCTCTGAGGGGTCGGGGATGTGTGCTGTGTGCCAGCTATCCCTGTACAAAGAGCCTTGCTCCCCACCTCCCATGCCCAGACACTAAGGGTACCAAGTGGCTCAGAGGGGCTTCTCCAGCACGCTCAGAACCCACAGAGCTGATCCGACAGTTGCATCCTTTCTATAGCCGAGAGCCACTGGTACCAGGACCTCTTAGGGCCCATGTAGTGTCCAGTGGGACTCTCTGCCCTCCTAGTTCCTGCCTGCCTAGTTTCTACAAGTCAGAGAAAACTCCCTGACTTCTTCCGTTCCTATTTCACCCTTACTTAGCTGTGTGTACACATGCACGCTGTGATTGCAAGTCAGGCCCCTTTACCTGAGCTTCACTCACTTCTTTGTGCCTCAATTTTAAGTTCTGTGGAATAGGCCCCAGCTGTCGTCTAGTGATGGCTATTGTCTTTTTATATTGTTATTTTTATTTATTTATTTATTTATTTTGAGCTAGGGTTTCTGTGTAGCCTCGGCTGTCCTGGACTCACTTTGTACACCAGGCTGGCCTCGAACTCACAGAGATCCGCCTGTCCTCCATGCCCACCTCCACAGGCTGGGGGCCCATCAGGACTCCTGTTCACGGAGAAACAGCATGGTAAGGCTGCTGACCACGCCCAGCGGAATTCACCGCAGAGCACAGCGTGATCCCCAAGATGGTTTTACTTGTTCGCTTCTCGCTCCACAAAGAATCCCTTTCTTTTCTTCTTAAGCATTTTAACAAACTGTAGGCTTTTTTTTTTTTAAAAAACCAAAATGAAACATTTTAAAATAATATCTGTTTTTTTTTTTTTTTTTTTTTTTTTTTTTTTACTGCCATCTCCGCCTCCTCCCCAGATTCAGAAAGTTTTATTAAATAGTCTTTCTTTTCCATGGCAACAGGGTTATCTGCAGAGGTTCCGCCAGAGCAGTAGGCGACTCTCACAGAGCTGGGGCCACCATAGGATGCAGAAGCTTTGAACTTCCTCTGGGGTTGGGGTGGGTACAATGTGCTCCTTGGGGCCACGGTCTTCCCGGTGAAAAGAAACACCTTAGCTTCTGGCAGGCTAAGAGCCTCACACAGTCCTGAGAAATCTGTCTCCCCAGATTTATAAGGGCTGCTGATGAAATGTGAATAAAAGAGAAGTGAGGCTTTTAGAAGTTGAAAGGTAAGTTCTCAGCCAAGGGTAGTGCTCCATGCCTGTAAACCCAGCTGGGGCCTGAGGATCATGAATACGGAGCTAGCCTGGGCTACATGGTGAGTCTGAGACTTGCTTGGGCTACGTGAGACCCAAGTCTCAAAAGAAAGAAGAAATAAAAGGAAGGTAAGCCTTCCAGCCGATCAAATGGGAGGCCCCCGTGGCACCTGACACTCTTGCTGTTCCCATGCAAACAGCTGAGCTGGGTCTGAGGAGACTGGCTTTATTCTGGGACCAGGACATCATTTCTGGTAAATGGCCTAGAGAGGCTGCATAGAAACTTAAAATGAGCAGAAAAGGCTCTGAGGGGTGCTTCTAGCAGAAAGCACACGCGAACCCATATTCCTCCACTCTGCAGCGTGATTGCTTTCTTGAGGTCTCTTTTGAACTGGCTGCAGCACGAGTTGAGCAAAAATCTTTTGACACACCACAGTCATCTCATGAGAAGAAGAGTCACAATCCTTTGTTGTTAATTAGTCTCCAGCCGGGCCAGTGCCAGGAGAGTCTGAGTGGGTGGGAAGAGGCAAAAAGCCAGAGGACAGGATGCTGGGACGCCTGGAGTCAGGAAACATCCAGCCTGGGCCAACTGTCACTGACTGCAAAAACCAGCTGGCTGTAAGTGTGTGCTCATGAGACCCTCAGGAAGCCTCATGGGAAATGGCACGGGGCCGCCTGTCTACATTTTGGCTAATTTTGTAGATTCTTTGTTCATTACTCAAAAACAGGCAGCACAGGAAAATAGAAGTTGAGATTTAAACAAGATGCCAAGGCAGCCAGATTCACAGGATTTCATACCTCCGTCCAGCTTGGAGGCAGATCGGGGCTGGAGCTCATAAGCAAGCAGGGAAAATCACCTCCAAAATCTTTCATATGCCTTGATTGGCAGCACTGTGATTTTTTTTTTTTTTTCCGAGACAGGGCCTCTCTGTGTAGCCTTGGCTGTCCTGGGCTCACTTTGTAGACCAGGCTGGCCTCGAACTCACAGCGATCCACCTGCCTCTGCCTCCCGAGTGCTGGGATTAAAGGCGTGCGCCACCACGCCTGGCAGCACCGTGATATTAAAAGGCTGACAGGAGAAACAAATGGGGAGCAGAGTGCTTCTTCTTTTTCCTCACCGGGTATTGGTCCTTTTCTCTCTCAGGCAAGACCTGTGAATGTCACAGTGCGGCTTCCTCTGGGAGCCCCTCCCCACCCAAGTCTGCCACCCACAGAAAAGAATACCGACACTTAGGGGAGTTGGCAGAATCAGAGCACAATTCAAAGGGTGGCACAAAGAAACAGGCACCCTGGCATGTGTGTGCTTTCATGGGCGCAGCCAGGGTCAGGCCACCTGACCCTGGTTACTTAGTCTATATTCAAGTTAACCCCCCCCCCCCCACTGCAGACCTTGTTACAGACACAGGGCTGGATCTGGGGACAGAAGCAGGATCCTTCAACCTTCACCCTTTCTCTGCACTAGATTCTCTTGTCCCCTGTAAGCAAGACTGTAGCCACAGGAGCCTCAGTTTACCATTCTGTAAATGGGCCAACAGAACCAGAGTGTCACTGGCCTCCCCTGGGAGTAGTGAGCAGCAAGCGGAGGAAAATCCTGGAAGGAACCACAGAAGCACAGCTGGACAAACACCATGTCGAGTGTCACACCTTCACGGTGGTTACCCATGAGCCTCATGACCATCTTGGGTTACTGACTTAAGTCTTCAAGGGTCTCTGAGGTACCAAATGCAAGCAGAATATCTTCCAGTCACAATTTGTCCAGCATACAGTTGTGTTTTAGTGAGCCTACAGCGCGCGTGCACACACACACACACACATACACACCCTAAAGGATTTTGGGGTGTTAAGGTGGAGAATAAAAGTGGGATGCAGCTCCTCTGTGCCCATAGTTTCCTGAGGGAGGAGCTGCCCTTGACCTGGCAAACTATTGGTCCAGAGCTGTGTATGGTGGAGCATCCGTGGTTTTGAAAAGATGTTCTGGCCCAGTTCGGTGACTCTTGGCCTCTCGTCACAAGTATAGGATAGCAAGTTGGGGTCAGGCTATTTAGCAATCACTGGTCCTGTCAGCTCGGTTGGGTACAGACTAGTGGTTCTCAACCTTACTAATGCTATGACCCCTTAATATAGTTTCTCATGTTGTGGTGACTCCAAACCATAAAACTATTTCCATTGCTACTTCATAACTATAATTTTGCTGTTATAAATTGTCATGTCAAGCTGGGCAGTGGTGGCACACACCTTTAATCCCAGCACTCAGGAGGCAGAGACAGGCAGATCTCTGTAAGTTCAAGGCCAGCCTGGTCTGGTCTACAAAGTGAGTTCAGGACAGCCAATGCGACACAGAGAAGTCCTGTCTCAGATCAAAAAAAAAAAAAAAAAATCATCATGTAAATAGATTTTGAGCTAGAGGGTTGCCAAAGGGGTCGTGACCCACAGGTTGAGAACCACTGGTGGTGAATTTCTAATTAAACATCCCTCTGTACACTTTCTTCCCAAAACTCAGGAGTAAGCTTTCGAGTGTCACAATGACCAGCCTGAAGCTACCAGGCACAGGGCACCTGGAAGCTACGACAGGTGGCCCTGACTCCTGGTGACCAGTCATGCCATAATGCTGATAGAACTGAACCTGGGCCAAGCACAGCTCTTCATGAAAGTTTCCCTAAGAGACCTGGGGCTTGTAACAACGAATGGCGAGTTCAGCGGGAGCCACGAGAGGGATGCATCAGGGATGCTCAGTACACAGAGGGCTGCGGGTGCTGTGGGAGCAAGCAAGGGGCTGGAGACACAAGAGTCAGCTTCTGAGGGGGACTCATTGTCCTCACAACAGCTACACACCCACCCAAGGTCTCCACCCAGCTCAGGCCTCCCTAAGAAGACAATCATTTTAGCTGGGACACTGTGAAGGAACAAGTCAGGAGACTGAGAAGCAGAGGTGAGAGGGACCGCGGTGGACCCAAGTAGCTTCTGGGCCACAAAAAGGGCAGGGTGGTCTCGGAAGCTGCAAGGAGCCAGTTTGGATTCTGAGTCCGGAGGCATCCTTCTGCGGATGTGGCTCTGTCTCTAAAGTGTCAAGCTAATCAGGGCGTCACTTTTCCCTTTGTGTCCCACTGTGAAAAGAAAGAAGAAGGTTAAGTCGGGGCCCCTTGCCAGATGGTGGTGGCATGCGCCTTTAATCCCAGCACTCGGGAGGCAGAAGCTGGTAGATCGCTATGAGTTTGAGGCCAGCCTGGTCTACAAAGTGAGTCCAGGACAGCCAAGGCTACACAGAGAAACCCTGTCTTGAAAAACAAACAAAACAAAATCAAAACACACACACAAAAGAAGGGCCTTCAGGTTCCTGGTTCAAACCCCACAAGGCAGGAGAGCATTTTAAAGCTCCAAGCCCCATCCCCAGGCAACCAGCTGCCCCATGTGGTCCTGGCTGAGGGTGGTGGTAGTACCTTCTTATCGTCTAAAAAAACCAAAGCACAGAATGAAAGCACTTCCAAGTTCCTAGGAAGGGTGCCTTACCAGGCTGTACGCGCCAGCATTGCAGCTGCGAATTTCAATACAAAAATGCAGCAGGGCTTGGGTCACCAAGGAGGAGGTGAGTGAGTGGGGAGTGCTGTGGGGTTCTGGAGTGGAAGCAACTTTTGATGAGTTGTCTCCTGGGTGGGAAACAGGCCCAATGAACCCACCCTGCTGCACCCTGGTGTGGGTGCTCAGCAGTGGCTGCCCTCTCTCAACACAGTGGGGACCTGGGCTGAAGTGTTCTTTCAGTGGCAGAGAGGACTATGGGAAGTGGTGGGCATTCCGCTGGTGCCTGTGCCCCATTCAAGGCTGGACTGCCTTCTAACTTGGCCTCTAATGTCATGAATGACTCTGTCCCTGTAGCTTAACCTCTGTGGGACTGAAGGGATCTGGAGGTGCAATGTTTTGAGATTTTTTTTAAAAATATTTTTTATTTAATATTAATTTATGTGTGTTGGTGTGAGGGTGTCAGATCTTGGAGTTACAGACAGTTGTGAGCTGCCATGTGGGTGCTGGGAATTGAACCCAGGTCCTTTGGAAGAGCAGGCAGTGCTCTTAACCGCTGAGCCATCTCCCCAGCCCTCTGTTTTGAGATTTGTTTTGTTTTGTTTTGTTTGTTTTTCAAGACGGGGTTTCTCTATGTAGCCTTGGCTGTCCTGCACTCACTTGTAGACCAGGCTGGCCTCAAACTCACAGAGATCCACCTGCCTCTGCCTCCTGAGTGCTGGGACTAAAGATGTGTGCCACCACTACCTGGCTTCTGTTTTTTGTTTTTTGTTTTTGTTTTTTTGTTTTTTGGTTGAAGAGTTTTTATGAACACCTGGTTTTAATTTCTCCCTCCTTCCCTCTATCAGTTTTTGAAACAGGGTCTTGCTATGTAAGCTCTGGTTGGCCTGGAACTGACTCTCGCCTTAAACTCAGAAGAATCCTCCTGCCCCAACCTCCTCAGTGCTGGGATTAAAGGCACACCTGGTTTTGTTTGTTTGTTTGTCATTTGTTTTAGGTTTTTAAAGACAGGGTTTCTCTGTGTAATAGTCCTGGCTATCCTGGACTTACTTTTTGTAGATCAGGCTGGCCTTGAACTCACAACGATCTGCCTGCCTCTGCCTCCCAAGTGCTGGGATTAAAGGTGTGTGCCACCATGCCTGGCCCTGGTTGCCCTTTTAACCTGCCCTTGACCAAGAAATGCTACACAGAGATCTGCCCTGTGAGACGTCTGGAACCCAGCCTGGCTTCCAGGAAGGGTAGCTCTCTGTAGCTGTTTAGGCCACTGATGGGCACAGGACTATATGGGTGCACAAGGAAGCTTGCTATGGAAACTTGGATTTGGGTTCCAGATACAAAGTGACTTCTGAGGTCTCTGTCTCATTTATCCTTGATATTCAGATTTTATTCAGTCCAAAAATGGCTGCAGTGGCAGGCGTGACTATTTCCCTCTTCCCAGCAATTAGGAGACTGGCTATACAGGGAAGCCAGAATCCCATAGAGAGGAGACCGGGGGCATGGCAGCCAACCTCTTGCCCTGTTCACGTCTGCTGGTGGTTCCCCTGTGAACTCCCCCACACCAAGGGAGCACAGAGCCCCTCATCTCAGCACATCTGTCTGAAGCACTTCCCTGCAACTCCCATGTACATTTCTTGCTGGGTTTATGAGACAGTGGCTTGGAACTGTGGCAGATCCAAAGGAAACGCCAATTCCCCAAACTCCAAAGGGCCGTGCGAGTATCCAGCAAGGAGCTCAGCTCCATGCAGGAGGGTTTCTGGTGGTTAGATGAAAGCCAGCATTCCTCAGGAGCGTGGGAAACTGGCTCTCATCTACCTAAAGGAGTCATGTCCTGTTATCTCCAGCAAAAAGGACACACAATTCAATGGACATACACCTGTGAGCCTCTCAGCATACCAAGGTCCATCCGAGCCTCCAGGTTCCTTCAGTCCCTACTCTTGAGTATCTGCTAGATGAGTTAATGGCCCCCACACTAGTTTCCTGGCCCTTCTCTCACCCCATCTACTCACCCTTCTGATAACCCAGCTATGCTCACCATTTGAGGCTTCTGCCAGTGTCACTGTCCTCAGCTCCCACTCCTGTTAGTCTCGCTATACTTTTTCTATTCTCTATCCCCTGCTAGTCTCCCTTATTGTAAAGATAGCCTTGGCTATGTCCAGTCTTCTGGTCATGTCCAGTCTACTTCTTCTTCTTCTTCTTCTTTTTTTTAAAGACTTATTTATTACGTATACAGTGTTCTGCCTGCACGTACATCTGCAGACTAGAACAGGACATCAGATCTCATTATAGATGGTTGTGAGCCACCATGTGACTTCTGGGAATTGAACTCAGGACCTTTGGAAGAGCAGCCACTGAGCCATATCTCCAGCCTGCCCCCCCCCCCCCAGTCTACTTCTTTGTCTCTCTGCTCTGGACACTTTCAGATGCCTGCCCACCTCCCCCCCCCCCAATAAAAACCTTCTTCTTACCACAAAACAGTCATATATTGAGTTCATACAGATTGGCTTCAAGCCAGTGACCACCAGAAACTGTGGGTTTCTACCACAGGCCTGTGTGGTTCTGCAACTATGAAATTCTCCCAGGCCTGGGTAAATACGATAATCAAACAGCAGTTGAGGTTTGGGTTGAGTTGACATGCTGGGGAAAACACACACACACACACACACACACACACACACACACACACACACACACACACACACCAACTCAAGCCAAACTTAGTCTTAGCAGCATCACAGCAAGCGCCCCGGGGGAGCTACAGTGCCTGGGAACTTCCTCTGTGGTCCAGCCACACTCCATCAAGACACACCGTCTTCCAAGACTGGGTGGGAACCAGGATGGCATGAATTCCCTCTCCACATCTCTCTGAAAACTATATATTTAAAAAAACAAAACAAAACCCATGTTGGGAAAGCCCCACTGAGGAGTTAGCTGCTGTAAAACATACAGCTCTTCATGTCTCCCAGTTACCGTGACTCTGATGGCACAATTTTTTAGTCAATTGCCTTGGCAACAATTTTCACCAAGTCTCTTTGAACTCACAGCAACAAATCTCCAGCAAAATCCTCCTCACAGAAATTCTATAGTCTTTGCCCTGTCCCCCACCCCTAGCAATTTCACAGCTGCTGTTGATGATGAAAGCCCAGGGTGCTGGGAACCTGGAGTGTTTCCTCTTCTTTCTGCTGCTGGATCCCCACAGTCCTCTACCTCAGCTCCCCCTCAAATCTCTCCAATCTCAGATTTAATCATCTGAAGAGCCTTTGCTTGCTCTCTCGACTTGACAGTGGCGGCATTCACTAAGCGTCTGTGTCAAGGCAGCATCAGAATCCTCCCATCCAAGACAAGGTCAGAAGTCCAGCCATTACCGACTACAAGGAATCAAAGTGAACACTAACGATAATCAAACTGGTAACAACAAAAAGTAAAAGGCAGTCCCCTAGGTGGGAAGAGCCCAGTGGTTTCTGGGGCAGCGACTGTCAGTTGTCACCTCCATACCCGGTGCTGTAGAGCACTGGTCTCCAAGAATGTCATGGTGTTAGCTCCTTGAAATCAGGGCAGTGGTAATCACAAGGAAGTGTCTAGCTCTGGCCTATTTAGCCTCTCCCATAGAAGGGCAGCAAAGGCTAGATCGTTAGACCCTGAGAGATCAGATGCCCTCCTGCCCCGGGCCTGCTGCCTACAGGTGCTAGAGTCCACGGAAGGTGAAAAGTTGACAGAGACAGGGGCTCTGTCAGGGCAGCTAGGGGCAAGTTGTTGTCCATGCGGGGTGAGACTGTCAGTCACGTGACCACTTTGGAGTCACTCACACTCCTAAAGTCATACCCACCCATGCTGTGTGAGTAAACCCAGTTCACAGGCTGGACTTGGATGGAATCATTCCTTTGTGTCACCGTCGGTGCCCATCTGAGCGGGAGCTGATGTGTGTTTGTTCAGGACTTGGATGGGAATGGGTGCTGTTGAGGGTGGCAAGGTGTGGGTGTGGCTAGGTTAGGGGTCCCTGGAGGTAATGGGATGCTACCGTGACCATGAAAAGAACATGCACGGGAGATAATAAATACAGAATAAAATGGGTCTAGGAATGATAAGGGCCTGCATCCATTAGGTGAGCCGCGCCACTCTTGGTGCCCAGGGTGCATTATTATAGGGGCAGGGAAGGTGCTTTCTGGGAAGTGGGTGCTTTCTGGGGTCTCACTGCATTCTCTACAGCTCCCTATAAAGCCACCAGTGTCCTCAAGAATGGGGACAGCATGAGGTATGGGTTCTGAGGTGAGGCAGAAGATGCTAAGAGATGGGTCTCCACACAGCCCTGGAGGAGAGCCACTTGGGAAGGCGCATGCACTTTGACTCAGAGTCCCGCTGCCAGGACTCACTCTTGAGAGGTAAAGATGACAGACAAATGGTGAGCGCTTGGACCATGTGTCAGCCAGGCACCCTTCGGGTACAGGCTGTGGATTAGCTCATGCAATTGTCAAGGCAAACCAGGTCGCCTCCTGAGTTCAGGCCCACCCCACCGCTCAGCACAGCGCCCCACCAGCAGTTTCACAGTTGGGAAAGCTCCCCTGGTATAGTTTGCCACAGAGACATGGAATGAAAACAACGAGACGGTTACAGTTGACTGCATCTGCAGACAGGGCGCTACAAACGCGGTAAAGCTGTGCCTCTGAAGACCGCTTTAATGCAACAGTGAGAACGTTGCTGATGGGGGGCTGTGTGAGAAAAAAAAAGATCAGGCATAGCTACGGGCGGGAATGACACACATGCACACAAACGCAAGTGCACATACATGTTTGCACACACATGTACACTTCCCCGAGAACCCTGGCAACAGAAGCCCTGAGGCATCAACAGCGGCTCCCTGGGTGGCAGGAGAATGGATTCTTTTTTATTTTCTTCCTGATGCCACACTGCATTTTCCCAGTCTTCCGCAATGAATATGTGGGGCTTTTATAACCAAGGAAAAAGTTATGTCATCCCCGAAGCTAAGTCTGATGAAGAGCCAGGTGTGAGCAAGAGGCTCTGCAAATTATAAAAATCTCAAGAGAGAAGAAAGGGTCTTCTCCGCTTCTATTCAGAAAGAAAACACTCTGGCATAAAGCCAAGAACAAGAGACAAATCAAACAGCTAGAGGACGGAAGTTGGAATTTAAATTCCATGTATGGCAGAGAAGCAAGTACCGGGAAATCGGGAACATGAATTCATGTTCCGGCGCAGGTGACTTAGCCCCTCTGCAGCTCTGATTCTCCAGGTGGAAAGTGAAGACGGTCCTGCCTTGGCTCCAGGCACACTGTGAGGACGCAACCTGGCAGGTAAAAGCTTAACATACCAACTGCTCAGCAAGGGTGGCAACTGTGATGACTGGACAGGCTGTTTAAACCCGGATGTCTTATCAATTCCAAGGCCACTTCACAAGCAAGAGACACTGAGGACTTGTGGCCCCAGGATGCCAGCCAGCCAGCATTTCTGGGAGTTTCCATCAGTGTGGGACAAAAGGAGGCCAGCTCCAGACTTCTGTCAACAAGGCTGTACTTGCTCTAAGTTGGCCCGCTGGCCTCTCTTGGTGGCAGATACCGGAGGATAGGAGGTCTTAGTAAGGCCCACCATGCAGAGTCAGCAAGATTACAAACACGGCGGGTGAGCAACCAGTCTGAGCTCCCTCCAGGAAGGTTAAGGTCTCCCCCAGTTCAGCAAGCAGTCTTTAAATGGGGAGGTCCTTCCCACAGGCCTGGATCAGCTCCTCCGAGTAGCCAGCCCATAGGCATATGCACAGGAAACAGTTCCTGGGAACCTCCAACCCCCAACTCTCAGTAATGGCCACGAGGGTGCAATTTGTGTGCCATGGTTTTATGCTGTATAGTAACAGCTCTATCAACATAGACACCGCCATCATTATCAACCGCTCTCAGGGGCCGAGACAATTCTCAGTACAGAGACAGAGCAAGTGGACCTCGGGAGCCTGACGTCATCATCAGCTCCATAGATATGGGCATGGAAGCATGTCATAGGTACTGGTCCTGATGCAAACTCCAATAGAATGGCTCAGAGGCCAGGACGCCAGATCACGGGCTGTGTCTGAAGCTGGGTTAGCTGCTCCCCACGGGGAAGAGCGGGTCTCCAGCTCTATGCTGGGTGGTCCCACCCATGATGGAAACACAGTTTAGGCTCTCAACCACTGGTGCCTAATGCTACATCATCCTTGGAATGCGTATTGATTTAGCTCCTTCCTCTGAGGAGAACAAACCAACTCACGGCCCTTTTACTTTGTCCATCATAGACGGATTCATTTTTTTCTAAAGCTTTTGCCAGCTATTAAGCCTTTACATAAGCCTCTGTGGGCTTCTCGGGCCCTGCCCATCCCCAAAGCTGCCACAGCCTCTCAGGCTGGCTGCTGGGTGAGTGAAAACCAGCTATCTACAACAGTCAACTCCTCCAGTACAAGGGGCATCGCCTTCACATTTTTGGAGGGATTAAAGGTGTGTATATGTGGGGCATGGAGAGGGGGGCGGGGTTTGTCTACTGCCTGAGAAACAAGCGCTTAACATGAAGATATTTAATATGAAAAGGAGACCAGTACCAAAACTGCATATTCTATCCCCAGATAAAAACATATTCACCAAAGAGAACACTGCATGCTTACCTATGCATTGTCTGTCCACCCATCTGCCCACCCTCTATCTGTCTTAACACCTATCTTTCCATAATCCATTCATCCATTATCTATCTGTCCGCCCTCCCATCCATCGGCTATCTAGTCACTAAGACCTCCATATCTGTCCATTACCCATCTTATCTATCTTTCCATCCATTCACTCAATCATCCACCTGTCTACCCACCCACTATCTATCCATACTAATGCCTTTACCTCCAACCACTATCTTATTACCTATCTCTCTATCCAGCCACCAACCATCCACTCCATCATCTATCCAACATCCATCCACCAGTTAGCCTAATGTTACCTATCTATTCACGTATCCATCAGCCACCTTACATCTGTCCCCCTACCCATCCATCGCCTGTCCACCCATCCATCCACCTACCCATCACCCACCCATATTTGAATCTCACCCTCAATTACACATTTGACATGTAAATTTGAGCACGCTGTTCTCTCTGCGCTGTCTCTTGCTTTGGAGTGCTTAGCAATGACGTCACGTTCAAGATGGTTACGGCTAACCAGCAGGCAATCATGCTGTTTTTGTTTGCTAAAATAAAAACTGTATTAGTCCTCATTTCCCTTTCTAATGGAGGAGATGTTTTTCCGGTCATTGCATTTGAAAAAGAAGAGTATGAAATAATAACAGAAATTTCCATTTATTACTGTGTTCCAGACCTATTACTGAAATTATCTTTGCGGCGGGGGGTTGGGGAGGGATGAGGTAGGAGAGTGGGGGCTGGGAGCTGGTTCTAGGGGCATAATGACCCATGTGCTGACATGAAAGGAAGGCAAGCCACAGCCTTGGCTCCCCACTCCCAGCTCCAAGGGTCCCCAACACCTTCCCCCGGACCCTACCACTACCCAACCTGCTCCCCACTAGCCTGACTTCCAAGCTCAGGGCAGCAGGCCGGCATTACTGTTACACCTGTGTTTCATGGAATATCTCTAGATTTAAGGGCCACTTCTTAAGACAAACACACTTTGACGAGGAGAACTAGTGACAGCTCCCCCAAGCGTCAGGTCCCAGTGTGGAAACAGAAGTATCGTGGGTAGGGGTGGCAGGGGTGCCCTCTTCTGATCCCTAAAGCACCCCTCCAGGCTGGATACTCGCATTTTGCAGACTCTAAGGCTCCGAGAAAGTAACTTTCCCAAAGCCACACAGCAAGAGCGAGGGAAAGAAGCGAAGCTTGGGACAATGAATGGATTCTTTCCCCACACAGTGTGTACCATGGGTGCGGTAGGCTCTCAAACACCCAGGAAGACGTATATGTTGGAAACATCAGGCAATGCCAACAGGCAGATGCTGTCTATACCTGCCTCTCTGGTGAGATACAGAACCCCCCAAATTCTCACCAGCAATTAGCACAGCCACACTCCAGTCCTATTGCTGACACAAGGCCCCAGGTGAACAGGAGATATAGAGCTTGCTGCTTTGAGACTCGTCCCGGAGCCCACCATAGCCTCCCCAACAAGGGTCTTCTTTACACACTTTCTCTCAGGTCCAGCATTCGAGGAGTCTTTGACAAATGCCCAGGGGAAAGAACTGGGAGGCATATCTGCCTCGCCGGACCTGCGGAAGCTCTACCACGATGTAGAGTAAACCTGGGCAGGGAAGACACCGGAAGACCCAGCATCATGGGAGCAGATGGGCAACAGGAAACACAGAACCGAAGGTAGCCTGTCAGAAAGGACCCGATCAAGGGAGGAGAGGTCCAGGCAGCAAGCAGAGCTGGGCTAGTGCCTTACACGGCTCTGCTCAGTGCAGCTGGGGCTCCCGCAGGCTCGGGGGCTTGAGTCTGTGGGTACAACAGGCAGCCCCTGGAATTGCTGGAAGCCAAGCATATAGGTCAAGGTTTACAACCACATGCCCAAGCCCAAGACCTGTCCTCATCCTAATCCCAGCATCCAAGAGTGTTCCCTCTGTGGCCACTTATCTTTAGATGCATTCCTTTTTTTGTTGGTTTGTTTGGGTTTTTTTTGGTTTTGGTTTTTCAAGACAGGGTCTCTCTGTGTTAGTCTTGGCTGTCCTGGACTCGCTTTGTAGACGAGGCTGGCCCCGAACTCACAGCGATCCTCCTGCCTTTGCCTCCTGAGCACTGAGATTAAATGCGTGCGCTGCCACGCCCGGCTCCAGATGTATTTCTGAAATGAGGTGGTCCTGGATTATTTGGGGGTTATCCCCAAATGTAACCACCCTAAGAGCCCTCAGACAGTGAGGTAGAAGGAGACTGACACAGGAGAAGAAGGTGACGTGAAAACATGAGTTGGGGGGGATTGACGCCACATGCAGAGGGGATATTGGTAGCTTCCGTGAGCTGCTGAGGTAGGAAAGGCTTTGGCAGAGCCTTCATCTCGGAGAGCACAGTCCCGGTGACACCTTGGCTCATGACCATGGCTGTGTGGATTAACTTCCAAGTCCTGATTCTAAAGAGGCTAATGCTCCTTCCTGCGGGCGACAAAGTTCTGAGGCAGAGACGAGAGTGGACTGAGGACAAGAGTCAGCGAGGAGGACCCACAGGGAGCCTCCGGAGGTTCAGGAGCTAGAGCTGGCCACTCCCCTGGGAGGGCTGCTATGAGCCTGGTGGGGACAGGGTGAGGAGGAGGAGGAGGAGATGGGAGAGCTTGGCATTTATGAGTATCCCTCCTTGAGGAGCAGGGCAAGGCCACTCTGACCCCCTGAACCTCCTCCATCTCCCCAGGTTATCTGGCTGCCGGCAGACTCCAGCACCTGCGTCCCTTCTGGTCTCAGGATCTTCTGCTTGGATACGTCTGTCATGTTTGATACACTCATCTCTCTTATCAAAGCTCTGAGTTGCTTTGCCTCTTTTTTTTTTTTTTTTTTTTTCTTTTAACACTTTTAGTGTCTGAAGCCAATGTCACCGCTGTTAAATAATGAATCACAGAAGTTAAGTGGAAAGAGAGAAACAGAGATCAAAAAAGACTAGAACCGTGCTGTGCCAGAGCTCAGGGCAGAGGCCCGATCTCTGGGGCTTTTCTAGTTAACGATCTGGTGGCTTTCTTCCACCAGGTCGCCCCTATCATCATGGCTTCAAGACAGCAGCCAAGGATGGAGCAATATGAAGATGAGAAAAGATGAAGGTGAAGATGAGGAAAGGAAAGTCAGGCAAGGGTGGAGACTCTCCATTGAGGCCCTCCTCCCATAGAGACCCAGAGAGCTTTGAGACCTCAGGCTGCACTATGGCTTTGCGATGCTGCCCCAGCTTGTCCCCAGCTGATGAAGATGTTGGGAGGTGGCAGAACCGGCAGCAGATGTGGCCTCATTGGTGGAAGGAGATCACTGGGGGTATGCTTTTGATGGGGACACTGGGACTGTGGCCTTTTCTCTGCTGCTTGTCCTTTAGGAGGTGAGCGGCTCTGCCTTGCCACACACTCCCCACAATGATGTCCTACCTCCCCGTGGGCCAAAGTGATGAACATTGTCCCCCTTAGAAACCTCCATAGAAACCTGCGGATGACAGGAAGTCACGGCCTCTGTCTTTATTAGTTCCAGTGATCATGATAAGGAGAGCGGTTCTGCCGGAGCCACAGTGGCTATGATCCCCTTGGGGTTGGCCAAGCTGCGAGGAAGATAGATGGTCAAAGAGGAGAAACCAGGAGGATTCTGGGAGGCGGTGCCATTGAGGCTCTGAAGAGGGCTGCAGTGTGGCTAGTATGGGCCACCTGCTGAGGGCCTAAGACCTCAAGCCAGAAACTCCCACAGTCAGAGGTCCCAAGACATGTCTGAAAAGAAAGCAGAGCCTTCCTTCCAGGGAGGGGCTGGTGATGGCTGAGCGGGGAGGCTCCCACCTCAGACCCCTCCACTCCCAGCACTTTAGATTGGCTATTAGAGACAAGAGCTCTACGGAGGTGATTGAGTTAAAGCTGTCACAGTAAGAATGGTGAAGAGATCCAACACGACGGATACCATATTTATATGAGGCAAGGAGGACATAGTTACATATACAGAAGGGTGTCCACGTAAGGACCTAGGAAGATGTTGCCTGCAAGCCAAGGAAAGAGGCCTCAGGAAGAACTTAGATTTGAGACGCAATGTCCACTGACCTCTCCTTTAGGACTCAGTTTCTACGCTGAAGGCCCTGTGAGCTAACACAAGCCCTTTTCTCCTCTTAGCTGTTTTTGGTCACAACAGCTGAGAAGTAACCGACCCACCTCTGCTACCTCTAGGGGCTCCGCTTGGCACCAGAGGTCCCTGATCTCCACGTGCCCTCGCCACAATGACACAGACATCATCACCTCCCACACCGGCTTTGAGGGGCTGGCTCAGCCTTGACACTGGGGTCCAGGTTAGAATTTGTCCCGTAGACTCTGTGAAGAAGATGCCATACCATCTAGTTGGTGGAGCTGGGTGGGGAGGCTTAGGAGGCATGGCAGTAGGAAGGACAGCAATACGCTTGCTTTTAGAGTTTATGGTCCATGCACCTACTACCGGCGTATTCTCTCTGCTTTGTGCTTGCGGTTCAAGGTGTGAGCTCTCGGCATCTAGCCCCTGCCACCATGCCTGCTGCTTGCTGCCACACATCTCCGTAATGGACCCTTGGCCCTCTGGAACTGTAAGGCAAACAAACCCTCTTTCTATAAGTTGCCTTAGCAGTGGTGTTCTATCACAGCGACAGAAAAGTTAATTTGTGCAGACTCCCAAAGGCGGTGTGGTCAGCGGCTATCTCTACAGCCACAGACTCTGAGCTGTGGCTTTTCTGTCATTTAGCGACAGTGACACTCTCAGCTCTCACAGAGAGTCTCAGTTCCAAGCACACACAATCACTGATTTTTTTTTTTTTTTTTTTTAGCCTTTAATCACAGCTTAAGCTTAACTCAGCCCTACAGGACCTGCATGGCACTGCTCCCAAGCAGCAGGCTGGGGCTGTGTCCTGAAACCCAGCCTTCCTGGCCATGGGCTCGTCAGGGATGTGAGTTCCAGGAGGAAAGATCCAGAAGCTCACTAGGCAGTAAAGCCAAATGTGCCACTTTTCTGGCTGTGTGTGAGGCTAGGGACATTTGAAAAGCCTCTGCAGAGAAAGACATCATGGGAGACAGCTTGAGGAACCAATGATCTCATCAAAAGATAAACAAAAACAAACAAACAAATAAATCAGCCATGTGCAACTGGCTGCCTGACTATAAGCAGGCCCGTGTGGCTATACTTTGACATGTGTTCTGGTGACTTCCAGACTGTTACCTCAAACCACTTTGGAGGAACAGCCTGCCCTCCTGCCAGAGTCCTGGGCTAAATGGTCCTCCCAGCCTTTACTACTCCATGGATGGGCTCTGTTTTCCCAGAGCCTGGTGAAAGACTGGCCAAGCCACAAGGCTGCAAGAGAAGGGCAGAAAAACTCAACAGGAGGCATGTCAAGGGCACAGCTCCCTTTGATTGTCAGGCTGGCTTAGACTATAAAACCATCACACAGCCCCTGGGCAATGCTTTTACATACACACACACACACACACACACACACACACTCACTCACACACACACACACACACACTCACTCACACAAACACACACACACATTCAAGCATGCACTCACACACTCATGCACATGCACACAATAAGCCTGAAACCCACAACCAGGGACATGAGGTCAGTGTGTCTTATTCCACTCACACCTATGGCTAACCTGTCTTTTCTCCGAGCCTCCTCAGTGTCATCTCTCCAAACAGAATAAAAGCCACTTATGGTGACTCTGCCACCAACTGAGTGGAGGAGGTTGGATTGGTGGCTAAGCTAGGACAGGTGTTACTGAGCCAACAGCATCTGGCAGGACAGCACTGACCCCTCTACCCTCCACAAAGCGAGCCGAGGCACATGACCTGTTGTGGAAGTGGAAGGAGTGATGGAGGTCAGTTAACAGCCCAGAGTGACATGACGTGGGTTGGTGTCAACCAGGCACAGATAAAGCAAACAATGGACAAGTTAAAATTAAGTTAAATTCAGTTAAAGTTTTAATAGGGACAGTCTGAGAGCCAGCCATGGGGACACTCAACACAAACACGCCCATTTAATCTCCCCCAAAGCATGGACAGGCGTTCCCTTCTCTCCCTTGCTAAGACACAGCAAAAGAGGTAAAGAAGCATCTCCCTTTTTGTGCTCACAACTGTGACGTTGTGACGTCAGAGTGCCAGGGATGACGGGGCTGTGCATCATCAGAACCACAGATGCTCTGCAGGGCTCTTCTCAGAAATATACTTAGCTCCCAGGCTGACCCTGTATATACCAGGAAGCAAATGTGGAACTGACTAGAGGCTGAAGAATGCCAGGCAGGGTCCCCAGCTGTCTGATCCAGTGGGGACAATGACACACTCTGCCTTACTACTCAAGCAGTAGATGTAACTTAGCCCTAAAGAGGAAGACAGTCTTGACACTCACCTTAGCACAGCAGGACACTGTGACAAGTGAAAGAAGCCAAACCCAAGGATAAACACTGTAAGATCCACTTGGGTCAGATCCCTACAGCAGCCAAATTCGCAGAGACTAGATGCAGGAAGAGGGTGCACGGGGCAAAGGAGGGTGAGGAGTCCATGTTTAACCAAGCTTCCTTTCGGCTAGAGGATGTGTTAGGGGAAGACAGAGGTGCTGGCTACAGGGCACTGTGAGACAACTGTGAGCCGGGCATTTAACAGCATTACACAGCTCATCGCAATTTAGAAAAATTAGACAGCGGGTCTAAAGGGAAAAGAATAAAAGCTCCAGGGAGTTTCTGTTTGGGACAAATGTCCCCAGTGTGTGACTGGAGAAGAGACATAGGGGTTACATGCGACTACACACTCCCCGTGCCTCCAACGTGAGCACCAGCTGCCTAGGCTCAGGCTATGCAGACACATACCTACAAGGCAGGAGGCACGATGCTGTGGGCTGTAAGAGGTCATAGTCACATCTCAGGCCCTAGTGGTCAGTCAGGTCTCACAGACTGCACTTTCTGTGGTGGGAAAGTGCCAGGCTGCAGACACACTCCGCACTCTGGAGGATGAAGCCTTGTGCTGGGGGACAGGTCTCGAAATGAAGCAGTCTAGGCAGGGATTCCTGCAAGGAGGTGTTTCCCTGGTGATTCAGTCAGCCCTCCTTATCAAAGATATCCCTCAACCGCCCCCCACCCCCCACCCCGCTATCTCTCAGGGGTGTGGCTTGCTGGGATACCAGCAACCTAATGATTAGATGGGAGGGGGTGTTTTTTGGTGCAGTGAGAGGCCCGTGGGTCATGCCTGCCACTCGGAGGGTAAGTCATATGAGCAGAGTCCAGCCGAGATGCCCCGAGGTACACCCATTGCTGGCTGGCACTGAGACCAGTGCCAGCATCACCTCTCATTTGCATGTCAGTTCCACTGAGCTGCTGGGACCCCATGCTGTTCTTATTCTCTTGGTGGACTCCACCTGTGACCAGAGCTGTGTTTTACACACTTCTGAGGTCAGATGAGCCCTCGGTCACAATGCACTCTGGTGACCTCCCTTGTCTCTGGGCATCAATCAGTCCCAACAGGTGTGGCATCTGTAAGTCAGAGATGGAAGTGTCTGGAGTGTAGGGTTTGGGGTCCTGCCTTTCTGTTCCTGGCTGGTTTTGGTTAGATTCGGTGGGTTTGGGAGAATAATAATATGAGCGATTAGGTGGCATCTGCCATAGCCTCTTCTGGGATCTCAAAATTGTCATGTCTGGAGGTGTGAACGGTATTGAGAAAAGAGGCCACTGAGGCCATCACTGAGGTTCTCAGGTGTCCACATTGCCCCTCTGTGAGAATGTTGCCACCTTCCCACTTCTCCAGAGAAAGAAGTGCCTTTCACATCTGTCCTGGTTAGTGGTTGGTTGGTTGGTTGTGATTTTTCAAGGCAGGGTTTCTCTTTGTAGCCCTGGCTGTCCTGGGACTCACAGACCAGGCTGGCCTTGAACTCAGAGATCCACCAGCCTCTGCCTACCAAATACTGAGATTAAAAGCATGAGCCCCGCCCCTGCACACCCCCCCCCCCCCCCGCTTTGTTCTAGTTAGTTTTTACTGTCAACCAGGCAACCAAGAGGCAGCTGGGAAGAGGGAGTGTCAAAGGACTGCCCAGATAAGATTGGCCTGAGGCCAAATCTGTGGAGACTTATTTTGATTATTGATTGGATGTAGGAAGGCCCAGGCTGCCATGGGCAGTGCCACCCTGGGCAGATGGGGCCTAGATTCTATAAGGAAGCAGGCAGAGCCGGGTGTGGTGGGGTATGCCTTTAAGCCTAGCACTCGGAAGGCAGAGCATGAGCCAGTAAGCCATATTTCTTGTTACTTTTCTGCTTCACCGTCCTTGCCATGACTTCCTTCCGGGATGGACTGTGACCTCAAGTATAAGCCAAGTGAATCCTTTCCTCCCCAAGTCGCTTTTGGTCATGGTGCTTATCACAGAGACAGAAACCAAACTCAGACACCATCTCCCAGTCAGCCAAGGCAGAATCAAACAAACACTGTAAGGGACCAGGGACACCGCTCTGAAACCATCAAGAGCAGGGCAATTTCTTTGTGCCACAGGGCAGCAGCCGTGTTCCCAGAGGCGTGCAGGCCATCAGCAGTCACCTCTGACAGTGTCACGCTAGGTTCAAGCCTATAGCCTCCCCTTCGGGCCAAAGGTCGCTGGGAACCTCAGATCAAAGCTGGGCACAGAAGGAGGGGTCAGTGTCTGTCCTCTGATTTCTCAGTGACCTTCCAAGTTCCTCCTAGGAGAGGTCCTACTGTAGTGGCCCCTCGGGCCTTTAACAACAGTTTGCTTTTTGCAAAAGAAACTGAAAGTTGATGGTGATCTTGCTTATCTTTACAGCCAGCTCTGATCCTGGCCGAAACCCACGGGCTATCTCAGGCTATCTCAGGCCAGCGGTCAGAGCAGAGATAGTTGGCCATCCAAATGGCCCCTGCCCCCCACTCTTCCCTCCCCAGCTCCACACTAGGCCCCTGGGGGATGAAGACGCCCCTCTTCTTCTAGCTCACCTGTTCCAAAGTGAAAGGGCCCTTGGGCATAGGCAGAGGATGCCAGAGAAACAGAGAGCAGGGTACCCCAGTCCCAGTGAGCAACCCAGCAGGGCATGTGGGACAGAGGACTCTCAGTGCAGAGGGGCCACACCAAAGAGGACATCTTCAGTGTGGATGTCAGAGCCTTCAGGTCAGAGGCTGGCAGGTCCACAGAGGCACAACAGGACCAGGCTGGATGAAGCCCAGGAGTATAGTGCGAAGCCCTAAGCAGGCCTTGGCACCTTGAGCTCTAGGCTCCAGCAAGACCAAGGCCAGGCAGCCACATGCACAGAGACAAATCATTTCAAATGGGCATACGGGCCAGTTTCCTCATGCTGGTGTGCCCTGTGGCTTTCCCCACAGAAACAGCTCAGCAAAACTCAAGCGGTTGTTTCCATAGGAAGACCTGGGTTCCAGCTGTAGAGACAGGGCTGGAACAAAGCCACAGGCAGCTTAGAGTGGCTGAGCGGAGGTGCTTACTAGACCAGGGCCAGACTCCAACAAAGGCTCCCAAACGGCCCCCTTGCCCAGCTACCAACTTTTCAACTAACCCAAAGCTGGTTGGCCTGAAGCCCCAAAGGTCTCTTATGCTTTCCTCACAAGTCTGCAAACCCGGACCTGGCTGAGCTACCAAGCCAGGGACCTCTGGCTCCCCGATGTGAGCTGCCTTATGCTTGCATCCCTGTGGGTGAGCGCAGTACTCTCCTCTTCTGTAGATAAAAGGACCAAGGACTGAGGTCTGGAAGCATGACCTCCTCCAACACCACAGACACCCCCTGCCCCTCCCCCTGCCCCTCCCCCCCACCTCAGGAAGGACAGCTAAGAAGAGATATAGGGGAATCCTCAGAGCAAAGACAGATGGGGCTTAGTGTCTAGAGAGCAGATCTAACTAACTCCCAACTCCCCGCTTCTTTAGCAGCCGACTTGGAGACCTCCTGGTCCTCATGTGTGCATCCTGGCAGGCTGGGGGACAGTGGGACAGGAATGTAGAGATGTGGTTGGACAGGCAACAGTGCTCCTTGGCCATTGGGAGGGTTTTAACCCAGTATACCCTAAAGGCTTTGGGATCTGCAGGATGGGAGTTTTCCCTACCTCCACAGAGGAAGGGAGCCGATCTCTGTCCACCTCATCACCTCCTTCTGTTTTGTTTTGTTTTGTTTTTTTGTTTTTCGAGACAGGGTTTCTCTGTGTAGCCTTGGCTGTCCTGGACTCACTTTGTACACCAGGCTGGCCTCGAACTCACAGTGATCCGCCTGCCTCTGCCTCCTGAGTGCTGGGATTAAAGGCATGCGCCACCACGCCCGGCCATCACCTCCTTCTTTAATGTCTCATCCAGCTGGAAATAACTTGTGGTACCAAGGCAGAAAGGCAGTGATGGCTCACGGGGGCTAACACAGTAGTACCCTGCCTATCTCCTTCATGCTGTGTCTTAGCCTCCAACATCCAACTTTAGGGCGTGTGGCTAAGCAGCTACCTGATCTGCCTCACACATCTAAGCTGCACAACAGCATGCCCACTCTTACCTCCATGTAACAGACACAACAACTACCCAGAAATGGGAAGTGAAGCTCCTAACACATAGTGTCCCACCTAAGGGCACTACAGATTTTGCATAGCATTCAGGAGGACAAGCCCCTTGGACCCTCCTATCTTCTTCTACACGAAATGCCCCAGAGACAGAAGATAGAATCCACCCCCAACACAAACACTCTATTCTTGCTGCCATCCCTGTTAAAGATGGCTGGGTATTGTGTACATCTGGAACTGTCTCCAAACAGAAAAAGCAGCACCGAGAAGCAGCCAAACGGCTACACTGGTCCCTTTGAGTCCCACCCTGGTAAGACCAAGAGGGCCTGAGGTCTTCTCCCTGAGCTTTGCTGGGCAGGTTATACTAGCAAAAGCCATTGTCTGCCTGGAGCTGAGATGACCAGAAGTTGGTAGCAAGAGGAACAAAGAGCAGAGATAACACAGGAGCCACAGGCGAGCTCCTCACCGAGATGATGACTGCCATGACAGAAAGCAGCATATGCCTTTATCTCACGCCCAGGGCCCAGGCCTTTTCCTCGGAAGCAATAGTGGTTTGTTCCTTGACCTCCCAATGGAGTGGGTAAATGCAAGCCAGGACTGGTTGCATGCTGGGAACTTTCAGATATACCCAGTGCCTGGGCAGAACTACTCTGTGCTCATGTACAAGGTCTTAGCAGTGTGCATGGGTGCAGGGCTACAGGGTGTGGAGCCTGCAAAGTGAACAGAGACACCAGGAAACCAGAGGACCTGGTTCTCACCAGGCTAAAGGTCCACCTCAACACCCAGTGCTAATGGCAAAGTGCCCAGGAGCAGTGATGGGCTGGCCGCAGTGGCAGGGTGGAGACCCCCTTGCTCCAACCAGCCTCTGCTCCTCCGTGTTGTGAGTGAAAAGGATGTTTATGGACAGGCAGAGGCAGGGAGGAGAAGAATGCCTCTTGTGTTCTGCAATGTTCCAGGCGCTGTTTATATCTCTCATTTACTTCTCATTACAGTCTATAAAGCAGATATGACGATCCCTTCACAGACAAGGATGCCAGCTCAGAGGAGCCCAGAGGAGCAGAGCCAGCACTCAACACCAGGTCTGTCTCCACCCAAGACCATGCATGCATGACCTTCTAGTTTAGTGCAGGGGCCTGTCCCCACCCACCCCAGGGTTGGCTTGTAGGTGACCTTTCTGGGGGTTACCCAAGTTCAGGTATGTCCACTGGAAAAAGTCCACCTTGCCTATGGTGACAGACCAGTCTGCTCGGGGGCCCTCCCAAATCTCCCCTCTACTTTCTGCATATTGCCAAGCTGCCCTTTGAGTACCTTTGAGGAGATTTCTGGAAGGACTTGCTGCTGCTGGCCAGGTGACACCTCACCTTACCACTTTAAAGAGATAAAAGAAGGCCAGCAATGTAGCTTAATAACACAGTGTCAGCCTTGCATGCATGAAGCCCAGGGTTCCACACCTTGCACCAAAATCAATGCCCGCCCCCACCAAAAAGGAGATCTTTAATAAATTCTCACTTGGTGGGTAAGGGGAAAAATGCATGTGTACAGGTATGTGCTGTGCACGTGTTTGTGTGCTCAAATGGGCTAAAGCAGGAAGAAGTACAAGAAGAGCCCTTCCTTCCTCTAGGAGAAAGAGGAGGCCCTTACATCTCACTAGCTGTGCTCAGGGGCTTGGATCTGGTCCTGCGCCTGCCCATCCTGCTCAAGTAAAAGGCTGACCACTGATGCTTGAAGGTGCCTCCCATCCATCCCAAGTCACTGAGCCTGTCAAAGGGGTCAACCTCGGAGGATGATGGTACTTCCCATTTTCCCAGGATCAGGGGCTGAGGGGGGGGGGGGAGAAAGGTTTCTCCTACTGGTAAAGCCAGCCAGCCAAGGGAACGCACACCTGAGAGCGGTGGTGGCCCATACCCAGTGGGCATCCCTCCTTGGCTTCCTTTGCTGGATCCATGGCAAGGTGCCCGCTTCCCTGAGATGTCCAGCTGAGGTCCGGGTGCAATTTCCCCACAACGGCTTTTCATAGGCACTTTAGGGAGAGCTAATGAGATATCCCTCCCCCTCCACCTTTCTCCAAGCCACCTTGCCCATTGCTTTGTCAATTTCAACAGCAGTCAAGAGCATCTTGTGTCCAGAGAAGGGTCTTCAGAAGAGGAGGGGCCACGAACAAAAGGGGTCCGTGGCGAACCCCTTCTCCTACGTGGCTCAAGTTGGCTAGGAAGGCAGTGTACAGCAGAGCCAGAAGCGGGTCCTCAGTCCCCACGAGGCCACAGGGCGCAGTGGCAGGATCCCCGAGAATGTCGCTGTCCACCTGGGAACTGCCCCCACTGCACCGCAGGCTGCCGCTCCTCCCAGGGGCCCTGTGCTCCGTCCATGGGCTCGGAGCCCTCAGTGAGGACACCTGCGCCTATTAGGGCGTACGGAGGCCGCGCGCGAGGGGTTACCTTCTGGATGCGTCCATCGATGTCCAGGTAGATGGCCTTGGGCCGGTAGCTTGAGGAGCCGGCCCCCATTGCGCCGGCAGCTGCACTTGGACTTTTTCACCTTACTTTCTCGCCACCGCCGCCGCGCCGGGAGGGCGGGGGCGGGGGGAGGGGCGGGGGAGGGGCGGGGGCGGCCAGCCAACCAGAGCCAGCAGCTCGCGGCCTCCGCACGCCCCTCCTCCCACGGCGCTGGCCCGCCCCGCCCTTCCATCCCCCTCCTCCCTTCTCTCCGCTCTCCTTCAACCCCTCCCCTTCTCCATCCCCCTCCTTTTCTCACCAGGGCTCCTCCCGACAGCCTCTCCCCCTCCTCACTCACTCTTGTCTCCTTCCCTGTCTCTCCCTCTCCCTTTCTTCTCCTCCCTCCCAGCCTTTCCCCCTTTATTCCCGTCTCCCAGGCTCTCTTCCCTCTCCCTCCCACCTTCTCCTGCTTTCTCTGTCCACCTTCCTCTATCCCTTCCTCTCACCCCCTCCCTTTCTTCCCCTACCCTGTCTCCCCCCTCTCCCTCCTTTTCCTCCTTCCTCTCTCTCTTTTCCCTCCCTCTTCCTCATCTCAGGCTCGCCCTTCCTCACCTAGCTTCCCTCCTCCTCACTCACTCATCTCTGCCCCTCCCCTTCTCTCACCCCTCCCTCCTCAGTCTTTCCTGCCACTTTCTTTACCCTCCCACTTCAGTCTCCCACTTTCCGTCCTTCTCCATCCCGGCTCCTTCCCCTCCCCCTTCCTGTTCCTCCTCTCCTCCACGTCCCCTCTTCTCTTGGATTCCTATCACTGTGACAGCTGTTTTTAAGTGTCCTCTTCATGCATGACCATTGTGCCCTTTAGCTTGATCAGAGATCACCCCTACGCACACCGTCAGTCATCAGCAGTCTCTGGGCTGAAAGCTGTGACTGTGGCTCACAGTGCTGGGAAGTTACTCTCCCACCCCCCACCCCCTCCTGGAGTCCTGAGCTAAAGGCCACCCTCACTTAATTTGAATCGGAAGTGGGGAAAGTTCCTTCCTCTAGTTGGCCTCGCATTCCTGGAAGGGCAATGAAGGCTGCCTCCCTCCACCTGGAGGAACAGGCAGCCTCATTTCTGCAGAGGGAAGGTTGGCCAGCCCATTATCTCTTGGACGCAGCACTTCCCTTACCACCGCCCCCACAACACACACACACACACACACACACACACACTTGCTATTTTCCATGGGGGTTGGGACCACGCGTGGTAAGCCCGAGGGGAGAGAATTTCAGGTCTCCTTAGCCTCTGGACACAATTCTCTGGGCCTTTCCCTGAGGGAACAGCTGGAGGAGTGGCTTTGAGTTTGTTGCTCTTGGAAGCCACTGTCAAACCACTGGAGAGGGCGCTTATTGTTTGTCTTAAGTGGATTTCCAGCCGAGCTGTCCATCTGCTGGTGTCTGGGTTGTGCTTGCTGAGAATGCCTGGGGCTCCCTATCCTGCGGGCCTGAGAGGAGCCAGCCTAATCAACCAGCCAGATCGATGGCGTTTTTTTTCTTTCCTTCACTTCATCTTTCTGGTTGCTCTTTACCTGGTGGATGGCCGCTGGCCTTGCCAAGTCCTCTAGAGCTATTGGAATCCAGACCAGGGATGAAGCCAGGGACTTGCAAAAGCAGCATGCATTAGAACCACAGTTACACAAAACAAAACAAACAAACAAACAAACAAAAAGAACCAGTTACTCTTAATTCTCCCTTAGTTGTTACCACTGGGAGACCCCTAAAAGTCCTGAGGGAGGAGGAGCCTCAGAATGCCTGCTATGCACACTCTGGTGACTGTCATGAGGTGAAGGAAGTGTCCACCTTCCACATACAGACAGTCCAGCCTCCATATCACCTTGAAGGTTCTAATCCACCCAGGCTGTCTGGTGGCCCCTGCCCAATCCCCTAGACAAAGCCTGGCACCTTAAGAATTACTTAAAAGTGGAGTATGACAGTGATGGCATGAGGAGCTTTAAGGTGGGGACTGACACTACTGGGTAATTACAGCTAGCCACCTAACTAGCACTTGTGATCTTGTGTCCTCAGAAAACCAAGCCAGCATTTGTTGTCAAATGAGCCAACACTATTTGAACTGATGATGGCCTGGCATTTAGGGCCACCTTGAGCTTCTGTGCAGCCTGGCATGGCTTTCTTGTTTCCCCAAACCTTGCTGCCATCTGGCCTAGTCCCCTGGAGCTGGCTCCTTCGGAGACCAGATGTTTGTCCCCACTGCAGCTGACCCGCAGCTTGGAGAGTGTGGTTCTGCCTGTCTGCTACTGTGGGTGTTCGGTCTCAGGCAGACTAGCCCTTCCAAGCCTGGCTGCCTCTGGAGTCAGAATAACAATTACATCTAATCTTATTTTGCATTGTGCAGCTTTCCTCTCTCGGGAGACACACCAGACCTCTAGGCAGACACTTAATTACCAAGGTAGTGACTGTTATCCAAAGGGAAACACTTGCCCCCCTAGCTTCTCCTCCTTTCCCCCCACCTCCCTTTGGAGCTATGGTTCCTCCTTTGCCAACGACTTCTGTTGTGTTCAGAACTGTTCCCGGCACTAGGGGTACAAGGTATGGGAGTGAGGAAAATTACTAAAATCCCTGGGTGGGAAGGGCTGACATTCTAGAGGGTAAGAGTAGATGAGGCAGATGAAGAAATATAAACACAGAGTGTTGAGTATCTTATTGTTTCTAAAATTACATGTATTACCTGTAGGCCATGCTAGTAATCAATCAAGACACAGACACTTGTTATATTTTAAGATAGCCTTAGTTAACCTGGGGCAGGTTATCTCCCACAGTGGGGGCAGGCATGGGATCCCTGTCTCAATCCCACGCCATCTGCTTCTAATAACTTTTATCAAGCTCCTCCCATCTATAACCCCAAATACTTGCTAATGTTCTTCATCTGGGCTGGATTCTCTATCCACGCCGGCCACGTGCTTCTCCTCCAGCTAACCCATGGCGGCCTTCCTCTCTTCACTTCAGGTCTCTCTTCTCCTTTTTTCTGGTGGAGATCCTTCTTCCCAGGATTCCTCTCTCTCTCCTAGCCCCACCTCTCCCCTACCCTGCCCAGGTGGGGTGGCTTTTTATTAAGCAAAAGGTAAAGCCACATGGGAGTTGGCTTTAAAGGGTCCCTTGATGAACTGGTGATCTGAGTGAAGACTCTTCTGGCCAACAGTGGCCTCACTCCACGATCCTGCTCAGGAGGCCAGTAGGGCTAGAATGGAGGGCACAGCAGCAGGCTTAGTGTCAGACAAGTTCAAGAGGCAAGCCCTGTGCCTCACGCAGGTGACTCCAGGCCTGTTTAGCTATCTTTCTGATGTAGTCTCATGGGAGACGTACAGAGGATATTTACATCTGACTAATGGTTTAGCTGGTCTACCCTGGCTATCTACCAGGGGCACATAGTGGGAGGCCAGCCAGGAGGTGGTGACATCATCTTCACAACACATGATGGCTATTTGGAACATGGCAAGGGTGCAGGGTTCTACAGAGAAACACAGCCAATAGAAGATTATGTATAATATATATACGTATCATATATGATAAATAATTGAGATATATGTGTATAGGGTTTTTGTTTTTGTTTTGTTTTGTTTTGTTTGCTGTGAAGAGACACCATGACCATGGCAACTCTTATAAAGGAAAACACTTAATTAGGGTTTGCTTATAGTTTCAGAGGTTTAGTCCGTTATCGTCATGGCGGGAAGCATGGCTGTGTGCAGGCAGACATGGTGCTGGAGGAGGAGCTGAGCGGTCTGCATCTTGAGCCTCAGACAGCAGGAGACTGAGACACACTGGCCAGACTTGAGTGTATATCTCCTCACAGTCTGCCATCACTGTGACACCCTTCCTCCAACAAGGCCACACCTCTTAATAGTGTCCTATGGGCCCTATGGGGCAAGCATTCACATACACACACACACACACACACACACACACACACACACACACACGTCTATGGGGACCATTCCTATGCAAACCACCACATATACATAGAAACAAACATATGAAGTGCCTGACAAACCTATCATTAATTGGAAGTATTTTAAAGCAAACAAGCCTGTCATTTACCTAATACACACACTGTAACAATGACGGTTTCCCCTTAGGATCTGGAGGCACTGTGGTTACAAGTTCTGCATACCTCTGAGGGGGGTGGCAGAGACCGAGACTGATTCATACAGCCTGTCAACAGCAGAGGGGAAGAACTGAAGAACAGTTTCTCTTGAATGCACGTGACTGACCCTGTAGACAAGGGAAGGGTTAAGTTGAACGACTAAGTTCAGGACCATTGCTACTTCCAACAGGTGTTGGCTCAAGGGATTGACAGCGGGCTGGAGACCTAGGAGGGCCAATGCTGGTGCCTGTTTCTGGTCTAAGTCTGGAGCTTGAGAGCCCACAGACCTGCTGGCGCGCATCCCAAGTTCAAGGGCTGGAGGACACAAACGCCTGGCTTAAGCAGGCAGCAAGAACAGAATCCTTCTGTGCGCACCTCTCGGTTCTATTAAGTCATTTGGTGAGATAGATGAAATCAGCATAGGTGTGTGTATGTGTGTGTGTGTGTGTGTGTGTGTGTGTGTGTGTGTGTGAACACCTCACTTGGAACCCCCTGTAAGGCACCCAGGATAAGGCATTGTGCCCTATCAGACTGACCCATAGAACTAGCCCTCCTTGGGTGGGAAATGATTGGCATCCAATGTCTCTATGACAACTGGCTCTATGGGTGGTCATTATTTCTCCTTTCTGCCATCCTTCTCTTTGCTTTGCCCACACCAGAGCTCAGGCATCCCCTGGATCAGGTAAAGGCTGGCCTGTCCGTGCCTTCCACACCAGCCCAGAGGCTCCTAGTGACCTGACTTGCCCCTGTACATGCAGCCCACATGAGTGCTTCAGAACCAAAGCAAAACCAGAAGAAACTATCTGCCCCTGCCAGGTGGCCTGGGGATCCTGAATCAGGTGGAGGCCAGGACCTGCCCACCTGTCCCTTGGGTTGCCTTTGGCAGCTTTTTGGACATTGGTAACCATCTTAGTTCGGGTTGCTAGTACTGACAGGAAATGCCACGAGCGAAAGCGGCGTTGGGAGGAAAAGGCTTATTTTGTTTACATGTCCATATCACACGCCATCATCAAAGGAACTCAGGAACAGGGCAGGAAGCCGGAGGCAGGAGCTGATCCAGAGGCCGAGGAGAACAGCTCACTGGCTTGCTCTCTATCGCTTGCTCAGTTTGCTTTCTTGTAGCACCCAGGATGACCAGCCCAAGGGTGGCATACCTCACAATGGGCTTGGACCTTTCCTGTCAATCATTCATTAAGAAAATGCCCCCACAGGCTTGCCTACAACCCCATCTTACTGAGGCTTCCTCTCACTTGAGGTTCCCTCCTTGAAGATGACTCTAGCTTGTATCAACTTAAAGGGGAAACTATCGGGGGGGGGGGGTGGGGGGGACAGTGAGTGAACTCAGTCAAAGGGGTGTTAAATAGAGGGACCTTCTCAGGTGTGCGCGGGATCCTGATTGTATCTCATCTACAAAGAAGGTTGTAGGGAAAGGGAGCCAGGAGCCAGGGAAGGGCTGGCCTCCTTCCCCAGCCCCTGCAGAAGTTGTGGTTTATTCTGGTACCTTCTGATGTCATTTTAGCAGAGCTCACTCCATCGTTGTCAAAATGATCCATTAGATTTTTTTTTCTTCATATGAAGGCTTCAAATAGCAGATGAAGGGGAAGGAACCAAGACTGGGGAAGGGAAGGAGTTATCCAGCCTCTGGTTTCCTTGCCAACACCAGCTCCCTGTCTTCATCAAGAAGCTGGGCTGGAGAGAGATGGCTAAGAGGTTAAGAGCACTTCCAGCAACCACATGGTGGCCCATAACCATTTATTATGAGCTCTGGTGCCCTCTTCTGGCAAGCAGATGTATATTCAGGCAAAACACTGTATACTTAATAAATAAACAAACCTTTAGGAGGAGGAGGAGGAGCAAAACCACAGTGAGGCAAGGCAGCAAGCTTCGCAGTGACATCACCCTGCCTTGAAGTTGGGAGACTGGGCAGGAAGGCTTGAGCACTTTGGAAAAGCCTACAGGCCTTCCCCAGTGTGGACGAGCCAGTTGCATTCACTCAAAGCAAGTGGCTCCCAATGGCCAACTGAACTTTGGAGCTGCAGTAGTGTCCTTCTGTCTGGTGTCCTTCTGTCTGTCCATCCTGAAGTCTAGCCAGTGTTTCTCATGACTACCCCAAAAAAGAATCTAGTTGCTTTCTATTCTACATCTTTGAACAAGGGGCTGCAGAAGAGACCATAGCAATTTCTCAATCAAAATATGTGTCCAGTTCTTGTTTGCTAGGGATGTGTCCCTGTGGAGGAGGTCCCTGGGGAGGGACAGGAGCCTATAGCTACACACACAGGACACACTGGCTGAGGTTAGGATGTGCACATGTGCAGATGCCTCACCCTTTCAGAGGAATCTGCTGACATGGAAGCATGGATTTGAACACCAGCCCTAAAGTACACAAAGCACAAGAGGCTGGTGCGATGGCTCAGCCACTAAAGTGCTCACCTTGCAAGCAAGAGAACTGGAGTTCTATCCCAAGAGTCAATGTGGGAAAGAAAAAAAAAAATCTTGGTGTGCTGATGAGAGGTTAATCCTGGAGCCGGGGAGACAGAGATAACAAACAAACAAACAAACCCCAAAACAAACCAACCAACCAACCAACCATCCAACCAACCCATTCTTTGGACAGTGCCCAAAGAATGAGAGTCGAGATTGTCATTTACTCTCTGTATACACCTGTATATACACCCAGGCACTCATCCACCTGCACACAGAGGGCATTAGAATAGGGTGCGCTCTTTGACCTGATCTGCTCTCAACAGCGATGCTATGCAGAAAGACCCGTGTCAACCTTGGGCTTGATTTACACACTCAGTGACTACTCTTTATGGCCTCTGTCACTACAAACCACGGCCAGAAGTCCCTCCCAGGCCAGAAGATGGGCCTGCCCCAGTCACTCTCTGTGAGTACCTGATACCTTGAGCTCTTGTCTATGCAACTTGTCCCCTGGTGCTGGGCATTTGGGTGTCCTTGCTGTGGTGATGTGCTTGTGTGAATGTGCAGACCCATGCTATTTGTATTATCTTTCTCTCTTTCTTCTCTCCCTCCTCTGTCTCCTCCTCCTCTGCTTCCTCCTTCTCCTCCTCTTTCTCCCTCTCCTTCTCCATCTCTTTCTCCCTCTCTTTCTCCCTCTCCTTCTCCATCCTGGCCCAAGCTGCCCTCAAAATATCAGTCATCTCCTGCCAGATGCGATTATAGGGTCACACTACCATGCCTGGCTCTTCTTGAAAATGAGATCTGTAAACCAGCACGTGGTGGCACACATTTTTTTTTTAATCCCAGCACATGAGAGGCAGAGGCATGCAGGGTGAGATCCAGGGCAGCCTAGGCTACACAGTGGAACCCTGTCTTGAAAAACAAAGCAAAAACAAATTTGCAGGTGAATGTGCACTTTTTATACTTTGTGAGCACACAAATTCATATGTGAGTATGTACGTGGTATGTGTATGTGTTTATGTATACAGAGGTACATGTGAGTGTGGTGACCAGAGACCCACATCATGCCTCCCTTAGTGTCTCTCCACCTTACCGGTTAAGACAGGTATCGTATTGAACCTGCAACTCATTGATTCAGTTGTGCTCAACAGCCAGAGAGCCCAGGGATCCTCCTGGCTCTCCCTCCCTAGTGGTAGAGTACCACATGGGTACTGGGTATCAACCTCAGGTCTTCATGCCTGATGGTAGGCGCTTTACCACCTGCGCTTTTCCCCATAGCTCCTGCTTTTTATACGTCTATGTGTTGGATGAAGACACACTTAATTTTTTTTTTTTTTTAATTTTTGCCAAATCACCCTCTGAGATGAGTAAATCTGCCATCATCCTATGAGCACAAAATGTCAAGTACCTTTTGACACACTTTCAGCGAAATTAAATGTACTCAGTGTCCCTTTTCCCACCCTGCCAGGGAAAGAGGAAGGCTTCGGTTCTCTGTCTGCACGTGCAGAGCATCCGGCCTTGTGCTTCTGGGCCACTTGTGTTTTTCTAGTGAATTTTGCTGTTAATTCTGCATCAACTTTTTTTCCTCACTCATCATACAGAGGAGATGGCAGCCCTTGGAATGTTAGCTATTTTACAAGTACTTCTTTGTCGGCATCGTTTGCCCGCTAGCTTTACGATCCACTCATAACAGGCATGCATATTTAAGCCAGCAAACCGGCACCTCCTGAAGCTGCTCTGGATTTCTCATCAGCTTTAGAAGGCAGTGCCCTTCAGAGTAGGAAATTGCAAAAGAAAAGAAAGAAATGACCCACATTTTCAGTGGACTTGGCTAATGGACCTGGCAGCTCTGCTTTAGCAGTGTCAAGGACGGTAATTATGCTGAGTGCCTGGGACAGGCAGAGATGCCTGTGGGACACAGCAGGCTACACCAGGCCAGCAGCTACTCAGACCCAGCCCAGCTGGATGAGACCTTTGTCCAAGGAAGTCCACTAGGCTTTTTTTTTTAAAGACCCATCAGAGGTCAACTGGCTTGCGGTGGAAATACAAAATGTTTGAGTTTAGAGAGATAAGAATTTCTTTGAAAAATACTTCAGAATCGTTTAGTGCAGAGAGGCTTTTTTTTTTTTTTTTTTTTTTTTTTTTTTGTCACAAAAATCAAGCCAAAAAAAAAAAAAAAGTTTCACAGAGCAGTGGCTTCCACCTTAGAAGTGGCTGATGGGAGACAGAGCAGATCCAGGTCGATGCGGAGAAGCTTAGTGCCCCCTGGGGGTCAAGGTGAGCATTCCATCCTCTCACGGCTCTGTGGAGCCAAGATGCAGCCTCAGCCAGACACTAGCTTTGCGGTCTGTGTGGGGATCACCAGGTCAGAGACTCCTTCTTCTGGCCTTTTGCTTCCCTTGCTCACGGGTCCTCCACACAACACATCCCCAGGGCTCTGCCCTGCAACCCTGTGACTCCCTAGGGTGATCAGGGTAGCACACCTGGCCATCCCATCACTTCCAGTGGTAACTCACTTGGCCTCTATCCTGTGGGCCTCATGCCTGTCTCCTATGCTCCACTGTCATATCTTGACTTCAGGCATCATTTTATTTCAGCAGAACATCCTTTTCTCCCCTGTTGCTTCATTCTCTGCTACCCACTAAAGTACCACCTAAGAAGGGGGAATGTTCTCAGAGCTCCAACCTTAGGCAAAGAACCAAGGGCGGCCAGATAATGCTAAACATAGGAGAACTGGCCTTTCCTGCAGTTAGTTATCCAATACTAACCGGTTATCCCTAACTGAGATAACAAACATACAGATAACATTATATGGACCGAGCAGGCTGTATTTAGGAGTGTGTGTGTGTGTGTGTGTGTGTGTGTGTGTGTGTGTGTGTGTGTGTAACAAGTAAAGAAAAAGAGGCCATGCTTTTGAGAGAGAGCGCAAGGGGGTTCACGGAAGGGGTTGGTGGAAATAAAGGGTAGAAATTATATAATTATAATTCAAGTAACTAAAAAAAAAAATACGTTTTTTTAAAAAGGCACCCCCTACACAGTCAGGTCTTCCCAGATCTCTGAGGTGGGATAAGGCATCCCTCCCAGGTCCTCAGGATCCTGTCCCTCCTGGTCCTCAGGCCACATTTGTCAGTGGGAGTGGCAAGTAGTCCAGAGTGCCTTGAGTCATGGAGAACAGGAAGTATGGTGCAGATTCTTCTGCCCAGGTCTACAGGAAAATATGACTGACAGCTAGCCTGGAGACACCTCAGGGCCTTTAGCAGCAGGCAACCCTGACTCTCTTCGGAGTAGCCTATGATGGGCTGGTGGAGCAATCGTGACCGCCATCAGGATAGCACCTAGCATGGGTTCTGGGAAGTGCAGCATTGGGTACTACTCCATTCTTAGCATCCTGGGCATCCTACTTCTGATCCTACAGCATTCTACGCAGCTTAAATCCAAGTATGTGTCAAGGCCAACCCAGGATCCAGATGAAGCCGCTGGCTGGTCCTGATGCTGACTCAGCCATCACAGTGGGACCAGCAGGCAAAAGTAGGCTGGACTCCTTATTCTCTCCAGCAGCACTGAGCTGTGTTGCCAGTGCCTCCTGCCTCTCCAATGTATCCAGGACTTCTCAGAGAGGAAGGCATGTCTCCTTTGTCTGGATGACACCTACTCTGACACTGCCAAAATGTGTCAAGATACCGCCAGTACTAGATTTAGGGGCCACGGGTTGTGCGTGTTTTAGCGTGAGAAACGCTAGCCATGTATCTTGGACATGGGTGATTCATTTCTAACCCCTCCCATTAGTTCTGAAAGCATCCCAATGGGGGTCCCTGGACCTCCCAGGGTCCTCAGGAGTCTGTGTCAATCATAAGGCAGAGCCTCTGGCCCCTCCCAGCAGGAGCTGCCTGCTGGAATTCATCCCTTACTTCCCACAAGACAAGCAAAAAAGCCAAATGCTCACCTGCCAGGCATGAGAGGAAGGACTGTACTTTGCAAGCTACAGGATGATTGAAGAGACTGATTATAATCACAGTTCCCTGGTCACATGTTCTCTCTCTCTCTCTCCCCTCCCCTCCCCCTCCTCTCCCCCAACCCCACCTTTTATGGGAGTTGCTGCTATTTGCTCATGCCAGTCATTAGGGAGTGAGAGCCACATGGAGCAGGGGTCAGCAGGGCCTACATGGCAAGTGCCCTAGGCAGAGAGAATCCCTGTGCGTTATCCCCATTGGCTGTCTTCCATCATAAAGCTGTGACTGGAGCCACAGATCCTAGGTACAGCCCGTGGATTCCCCCTGCTGCCTTCCTCCTCTGTTGCCCTTCTGCCCTGAAGTCACATCACCTATAGACCTCTCATCTGAGTCCCTCCATTCCTCTGGCTGAACTCTGAATTTTGCTATAAAATAGTAGGGCCAACTTGAAGGAGGTGGAAGGTGGGCCCTGCAAGGCCTGGACCTGCCCCCATCCAGAATAGCAAATGTTGGATAGACACAGAAGCCAGGCCAGAACCAGGGGCAAGAGCCAGCCAGGCAAAGACACAGGGCTGTCAGCGGTCAAGAGAGGTGAGTGGGCAACAGGCAGGGTCACCTTCTCTATATTGTCACCTTTTGTGGTTCCAGAGACCTCTGGTGAGCCACAGTTTAAAAATATTAAATGGAGATTTCCAGAAACATACAATTCACAAATCCATGAAGTTTAGAACAACTTTTATTGTGATACGTTGCTATAATTATTTGATTATTTATTGTTACTTGGTGTGAATTCCTTCCTGGGGAAAACATGGTACATTCCAGTTTGGTATTATTTTGTGGTCCCTGGTGTGTGAAGTTTAGGCAATATCCTCCAGGCCTGAGGCATGTTCACTTACCCCAGGCTTATATACACGATGTGACAGGCACTGGCTCTAACAGCTGATGCAAGGAACTCAACTACTAAATACAGTAGGCAAAGGAGAACTACTGAGTTTATTGTGTGTTGGCCACCTACTCCTGGGCATGGTGCCAATAGGACCCAGTAAGGCTCCATTGGAGAAAACTGATTGTCCTGTTCCCAGTGCTGCTCATTGCAGATGGCTTCTTGGTTAGAGGTGGCAGGGCCATGTCCACTTCTCTGTCTCAAGGTGGAGATTCCATCTGGCCTGAGTCTGTGAGGTCCGGCGTGTGCTGCCAGAGTCTCTGTGAGTTCTTATGTGCACCAGTTCTCTGTTGTCTGGAAGTTGCTGCTTCCTTGGAATCATTCATTCTCCCTGCCTCTTACCATCTTTCCACCTCCTCTTCTGCATAGATCTCTAAACCGTGAAGGTAGGGGTTGAGTGAAGACATCACATTTAGGATTAAGTGCTACAAAGTCTCTTGCTCTCTGCACACTGTCTCTACGTTAACACTCATATATTGTTGTGGGTTGAGCAAAGCACTCATTTATGGGTATAGCAATATGTTATCAGAAGCCATTTTATTGCTGTGTCCCTTTAGCAGAATAATAATCATAATATTAGGCTGTCTCATCTCACCCATGACCAATCTAGTCTGAGGTTCTTGGCCATTTAGTCACTGTTAGGCATAGATTCCATCTCATGGAGTGAGCCTTAAAAAGTGGCTGGTTACACCCATAACGTTTGTGTCACTATTGCACCAGGACATTTTTGTACTGTTAGGTTTGTAGCTGGGTGATATTAAGGAGAGCCTTTCTTCTCCAGTAGCATGCAGAGGCTATACCTTCCAGTACCATGAACACCTGTCAGGAGGGGTGAAGCTTCTAGTTCAGCTTGACTTCAGTAAGTGTTGTCTTCAGCAGTAGGGCCTGACAATCAGGTTGCTGAGAGCAACCAATAGCCTTGGCAATAGTCTGTGATCTTTCAAGGTGTGTGTGGAGTGTTCCTGGGGACCCTCTCAGCCAATGGCTCACCAAGCTGTAGCCCATTCCTGGCCTTACTTGGTGGTATAAGATGTCTTGCTGGGGGCATGGTCTCCCCTATTACATGGTGAGTCAATTTAGATTCTTTTCATATGTGTAAATATTTTAGGAAGCTTCTATAGTAGTAAGTTTCCATATGATTAAAAAAAAGATCTATTGATTATTTATACGGTTTTCTGCCTGCACACCAGAAAAGGGCACCAGATCTCATTATAGACGGTTGTGAGGCACCATGTGGTTTCTGGGAATTGAACTCTGGAACTTTGGAAGAGCAGCCAGTGCTCTTAACCTCTGAGTCATCTCTCTAGCTTTCCATATGATTGTTAAGTGGACTTTATGTTGGCATCACACTCAGTCATGCCGTGCTGGGGATGGGAGCCGGGGCTTTGTGCCTGTCAGATTGCTGTGTTTTACTTCCTTTGGCTCAGCTACAGCCCCAGCTGTCTGTACTTAAGGAACTTATTACTACTGTGTGCTGAAACTCAATTTTCACACTCTAAATTTTCAGACTCCAAAGCTGCTTGTTGTTGTTGCTGTTGTTTGTTTGTTTGTTTTTGTGTTTTTTTGAGACAGGGTTTCACTGTGTATAGCCTTGGCTGTCCTGGACTTGATTTGTAGAGCGGGATGATCTTGAGCTAACAGAGATTTCCCCCTGCCTCTGCCTTCCCGCGTGCTTGGATTACAGGCATGCAACGCTGCCACCACCTGCCTGACTCTTTAGTTTTCTTGTTTAATTTGCCAGAAAGAATGAAAAAATTTTTTTACTCAACTTATTACTCTATTGAGTGGTCTTTAGTGTTAGTTCCCACCATCACTCTTTTAGTCTCTCTATCCTTCTTGTCCGTCCTCCTCCCTACTTAATTTCCCTCTTCTAGTTTCCCCTTTATCTCTTCCTAACATTGTGTCCTATTTCCTCTTCTTTGAGAGATCCTCTCCTCCTCACTGGTCCTTTACTGAGCACGAAACCTCTGCGGTTATTTGGATGATAGCACACAATTGAGAGCTTAAATAGCTCTTAAATTAGCATCTACATATAAGAGAAAACATACAATTGTCTTTTGGGAACTGTGTCACTTCACTCAGGATGCTTTTTTCCCCCCTAGATCCATTCACTTACCAACAATTTTCATAATTTCATTTTTAACAGATGGATAATATTCCACTGTGCAAACATACCACATTTTCACTTGCCATCGATCAGCTGATACACATTGAGGCTGTTTCCAGTTCCTGGCTATTGTGAATAGAGCAGCCACGAACATGGCTTGTGGAAGGATGTAGAGTTTTTGGGTACATGCCCGAGAGTGGTATAGCTGGATCTTGAGGTAGATCTATTCCCAGCTTCCCCGAGGAACTGCGACACTAATTTCCATAGTGGCTGTACAAGTTTTCACTCCCACCAGCAATGAATAAATGTTCCCCTTACTCCACATCCTTGCCAGCATGAGCTGTCACTTGTTTTTTTCATCTTGGCCATTCTGACTGGGGTAAGAAATCTTCAAGTAGCTTTAATTTTCATTTCCGCGGTGACTAAGGATGTTGAACATTTCCTTAAGTGTTTCTTAGCCCTTTGTGTTTCATCTTACCGTTCCGCATGCCGTTTTTAATTGGGTTATTTGTTTTCTTGATGTCTAGTTGTTAAAAGTTCGTTATATATTATGGATGTCAACCCTTCATCAGATGTATAATTGGCAAAGATCTTTTCCCATTCTAAGTTGCCACTTTATGAAAATGGTGTCCTTTGCCACACAGAAGCTCTTGGACTGCATGAGATCCCATTTGTTAATTGTTGCTCTTAGTGTCTGTGGTATTGGCATTTTGTTTAATGTCCTTTCTAAAAAACAAGCAAAACAAACAAACAAAAAAAAAAGCCAGGCATTGTGGCACATGGCTTTAATCCCAGCAGAAGGATCACTGTGTGTTCGAGGTCAGCCTGGTCTACAAAGAGAGTCCAAGACAGCCAATGCTACACAGAGAAACCCTGTCTTGAAAAACCAAACCAACCAACTAAACAAAACAGCATGTCCTTTCTGGCATAAACGTTTTAGACAATGGGACACTGGCATCTTGGGAGGAGACTCTGAAAGAACAGCCAGCCAGTGGAGGCAAAGAGCCATGGCAGAAAATGTCAGAGGTAGCCAGAGCTGGGCCAGGTGATGGAGGTCGGAAGCAGAAAATAGCCAAAGGGCAGGCAGGCTAGTGTCACAGCACATGGGACTCTGCTCTAGATGTGACAAGAGACACAGGGGGATGGGAATCTGGTGTGTGTGTGTGTGTGTGTGTGTGTGTGACCTGAGTCGATATGCTACAGAGGACACACCCACAGAAGGCCCATGGGTGCCAGGCCACCAGCATACTTAGGGGGGCAAGGCTGGGGCATAGTCTGAGTCCAGTGTGCTGAGTGTCACTAAATAAATAGCTCCACAGCCAGAGCCTCAGTATTCTTGTCAATACAACGGGACAGACCATCAAATCTATGGAGGATTTGAAAGGCTCGGGTTTGCCACACAGTGATGAGCCCATTAAGCCCCTTCTCTTCCTGTTCTGCCCAGCCCTGGGATACGGTTTCCCTACAAGTGCACCCAATCACTGTTGCTACGGTACATGCAGCTTCCCCTTGGAGCACAAGCTTACAGATTGCTGACATTGCCACTCAGAGGCTTTTCCAAAGGCCGGTTCCAGCAACATCCCGAGGGGCTGCAGGATGTCTGTGACCGTTCCTGGGTGTCTCCATGGGCACGGGGCACCACCGCAACCATGTTTGCTGCCAACTAGGCAGGAAGCAGGCCGATGACCAGCAGCCAGTGGAGGTTGAGAAGCCATATGTGGGGCAGTCACTTTCCCAAGGCTGTCTCCCTGGGAGACCCACGATGCCTGTTCATGAGTTGCCCTGGGATGCTCAGGGATGTGTGGGACTCATTGCCATTGAGATAGCAATCTCCAGTCCTCATCGAAACCTATGGCAAGAGTGACTGTAAAGGCCAGATGGTAACCATTCAAATGGACACCTGACAGCCCATTGCTCTTTCGCCATGCATGAAGCAAGGGCACAGACCTAGCATGTCTGGAAGGGAATTTCTTTGCTTTGAAAGAAAATAGATTGGAACCATTCCTCTTGGACACTGAACGCTGCTCCATCTGAGGTGTAATCAAATGCCCAGCAGCAAGGGAACACCCCAACTCTATGAACATGCACACAGAAAGTCTTACTTTTAAAAAGGTCCAGGAGTGCTGGAAAGATGGCTCAGAGGTTGAGAGCACTGGCTGTTCTTCCAAAGGCCCTGAGTTCAATTCCCAGCAACCACATGGGGGCTCACAACCAACTGTAACAAGATCTGGCGCCCTATTCTCGTGTCCAGAAACATAAGCAGGCAGAACAGTGTATACATAATAAATAAATAAATCTTTAAAAAAAAAATAAAAATAAAAATAAAAAGGCCCAGGAGTAATCTGGCTTTAGATGCAACGGGGTCCGAGGACATACTGTGTCTATCTGTCTGTCTATGCCTTCCTCTCCTCCCTATGGGCTTTCCCATGTGGCCAGTGTTACAGTCCACTGGTTGACTATCCAGCCTTACATCTGGCCACTTGGATCATGCAAGAGAGAAGAGAGGAACTTTCCGAGAATCTAGGAGAAATGTCCTGGGAAGTAACTGGCTATTCCAGGCCACATTTTAATGTCATTACCATGAGTCACAGGTTGCTTTGTTAATTATATTTTTAAATAGAATTTTTTATTACAGAACTATTTTAGACTTATAGGAAAATCGCTAAGCTAGAACACAGAGTCCCCAGATTTCCCAGAGCGGTTCTTCTGACTGCTAACGCCTCAGAATAGTCGGGCACATTTGTTAAACTAATGAGCTGACACTGATACATTAGCCCTAACAAGAGCCCATGTTTTATTCAGGCTCCTTGGGCTTTGCCTTGTTCTTTTTTGTGTCCCCAGATCCAGGTGGCACTTTTCATGTCTCCTCTCAGCTATGGCAGCTTCTCAGTCTTTCACCGTGTTTGATGACCTTGACGTCTCTGAGGAGGCCCAGTCAGCCCTTTTGCCGACTATCCCTTAATTGGGACGCGTCTGATAATTTTCTCCTGAGCGGCCTGGGGTTGCAGGGCTAAGGATGAGATGAAGTGCAGGTCCCTCTGAGGCCATGTGTAGGGCTCATCACTCTTGGCCCTGACCTTGATCAGCTCGGCTGGGGGAGTGTGTGTCAAGTTTCTCCCTGTAGACTTTTTTCTTTTTCTTTTTCCTTCCTGGAAGGAAGCAACTACATGCCAACCATGGTTCATCTCCTGGCTAAGCATACTATGCCTACATAAACCAGACCCCTTCTGTCCGTCTCTTCAGCCTCTGATAAATATCGTGACCTCATGGGAATTTGTCTCACACTTTGAGCTCAAAGTCTGACTCTACTTGTTCTTACTTTCAGTTTGTCTCATTCTCTGCTGTTGGGTGGCTCTTCAGTTGGCTCCAAGCCTCTTTGATGGGTCTACAACATTGGGCATCGCTTTCCTTTCTCCTTCCTTTTCCTTCCTGTGAACAAACAGCTACTCATCTCAGATAGGAATCTGATGATGGGCCAAAGTAAAGACGCCACCGAAGTCCAACCAGGTGAGTCGGTAAGCGTTGCAGATTACTTGATCCCATTGTGAAACCCAAGATTGTGAACTGTGAAAACCTGCTTCTTGTTTGGTGTGGTTCAGCCCTCACACACACCTTTTGTTTTGTTTTGCTTTTTGGGTGTTTTTTTTTTTTTTTCCAGTGTGTCCCTGGTTTAGCCGTGGCTGTCCTGGATTCGCTTTGTAGACCAGGCTGGCCTTGAACTCACGGTGATCCATCCACCTGCCTCTTCCTTCCAAGTGCTGGGATTACAGGCATGGGCCACCCACTGCTCAGCCCTAGCACATACCTTTAATCCAAGAGCCTTCAGTATATAGGATTTAATAAAGTTAACCCTAGGTCAAGAGGTGGAGCAAGAAACCAGATGACAGGAATTAAGTAGAAAGGGGGGACTTTGAGAGAGGGGTATTTAAGACAGCGTGGAGAAGAAGAAAGAGCTTTTTGGCTTTTAGCTTTTGGCTTTTTCCTCCTGGGCTGTCAGCTGAATCATCAAGCTTCCGGCCTTTTGGCTTTTGGGGCTTTTAGCTTTGAGCTTTTGTCTTTTGTCTTTTTCCTTCAGGATGTGCTTTCTCTGCCTCTCTGAGCTGGCAGGTTTTCACCCCAGCATCTGGCTCCTGCGTCTTCACTGGCAAAGTTGAATGACTTGGGATTTTCTTTCTTTGTAACAACAAATAAGTCTTTGGGGATTACTAACAGGAGCATTGATAACTCAAATGCAGTTGTAGCATCAAATCCCATTCCAGCGTAGATGACGTCATGCATCATTAGAGCTCTCTGCACAGCTCGCAGGGAGCTCTGCGCTGAGTCTCCTCCCCTCAGTAGTTCTTACAGCTTAGATAGCACTGGAGGAAGGAGGAACCTTCGGAATCTGGTGAGTTTTGGAGATTTCCTGGTACTTCTGAGTTGTTTACTTTCTTAATTTTTTTTTTTTTCTTTTCCTTTTTGGTTTCTCAAGATGGCGTTTCTCTGTGTTGCCTTGGCTGTTCTGGACTCACTTTGTAGACCAGGCTAGCCTCAAACTTCCCAGAGTGGGGTGTGTACCCGGCTACTTCCTGAGCTTTAACAAGTTTCTCCCAGGGATAGGTAGGTTTGATTCAGACAAAACATTTGCAACATATCAGGAGTGTAGGGTGTGTGTGTGTGTTTGTCTGGTCAATGTTGGGTGTTGCTCCTTAGGAGTTTATCCACCTTGTTTTTTGAAAGTTTCCCACTGAGACCTGGGACTCTCCAATTAACTTAGGCTGGCCAGAAAGCCCCAGGCTCCTTCGGGTCTCCACTTCCTTTGTGCACCAGTGCCTCAGAGCTTCTCTGCATGAAGTTGTCATCTTGATGCAAAGAGCTAGCCTACAGTGGGGCTTAGGGGCAACACTGGTGGCCATCAAGGGACCATCTGTGTCACCTGCCTTGGTGTGCCAGGCCTATGGGTACACAAGGCATGCTAGGAGAGAAAAGGAGTCTGCCCATCCTTTGTAGCCAGGTGCACTCTGGATGCGACAGGAACACTGCGCCATGTGATAGTTTTATGGTCCTTCCATCCCTCTCTCAGAAATGCTGTTTCTCATTAGAATTCCCAGGGAGAGCAGAGCTCAGAGCTGTTCTGGGAAGGTGGCATTGCCCCAGAGGCAGCGCTAAAATCCCATCTGTGTGTCTGCTTGGCACTAGTGAGAGCAGGGCAGGGTGACTTTTGGCGAAGGCTGACTGGTAGACTACCACTCCATTCGCTACTTGTCCCATTGCTATGACAGGATGCTGGATACTACTGTGTGTAGTTTGCTGGGTTTGTGTGTGCAACATGTGTGTAAGAGCTCTTGGGAGCCAAATGAGGGCGGTGGGTCCCTGGAGCTATGTTACAGATGATTGCAAGCTGCCATGTGTGTGGGTGCTAGGAACTGAATCCAGGCCCCCTGCAAGAGCAGTAAGTGCTCTTAACCACTGAGCAATCTTCTCTAGGGCCTCGGACTGACTGGTAGTTGATAACCTCACAGTGAAGGGGACCCTGCAAGCATCCAGGCAGGGAAGCGAACCTTTAAAGACATGAAGATGGAAACCCAGTTCAGATTGACTTCATCAATCTGGATCAGACTTCTGGGGTATCTAATGCGAGGTTTGTTGTCAGCACATCTAAAACACAGTACAATTTGGGAAAAGGTCTCCAGATGTCAATCATTCCAATTCCAGGTATAGAATAAAGCTTAAGTGCACGTGACCACAAGGGTGGGTTCTATAGCTAACAGTCCTAGAATCTAATATGGTCCCTGCCTGAGATACCATACACATCAACAGGTCCTATATGTGACATCTTCCCTAAGGATGGGTAATGGTCTAGGGTGGTAAGAGTCTAGGACTATCATTCTGGGGCATTGGGGTGAGGTCTGCCTCCTCAGAGAGCCACACCACAGGTGTGGTGGCTTGCATAGGTGCGGCCCCCATACATTCATGTGTTTGAATGCTTGGCCGTAAGGAATGATATTATTAGGAGGTGTGGCCTTGTTGGAGGAGGTGTGGCCTTGTTGGAGGAAGTGTGTCACTGTGGAGGCGGGGCTTGAGGTCTTAAATGTTCAAGCTACACCCTGCATGGTATACATCCAGTCTCCTCCTTGCGGCCTGTGAATCAACATGTAAAACTCTTGCTTCTTCTCCAGCACAAGTCTGCCTGGACGCTGCTATGCTTCCTGCTACATTGGCAAAGGACTGAATCTCTGAAACTGTAAGCCAGCTCCCAATTTAAATATTGTCTTTTATAAGAGCTGTCTTGGTTATTCAGGCATGGTAGTGTATGCCTTTAATCCCAGCACTTGGGAGGCAGAGGCAGGTGGATCCCTGTAAGTTTGAGGCCAGCCTGGTCTACAAAGTGAGTCCAGGACAGCCAAAGCTACACAGAGAGACCATTTCTCAAAAAAACCAAAAATAAAAAGTAAAGAATAAAAAATAAAAATAAAAAAATAGCTGCCTTGGTCATGGTATCTCTTCACAACAATAAAACCCTAACCAAGACACATGGCTATTAACAAAATCCACCCCTAGCCTTCTGGACAGGAAAAGAGATATTTTAACTCCTCCTTTGAGAAGATGCCCCTGTGTGTTTAACATTCTTGGTTTCCCTAGTGCTCTGTGGGCCTAAAGACCTTTGTGCTCCCAGCATGACACCTTTCTAGGGCATGATGTGAGTGTGGGTATGTGGCGGTACCGTGCGTTGATCGGCCGTTTCCCCACCATCTCAGACTCTTCCCATTTCTTTGTGTAAGAACACTTGTAACCTTCTTGCAGCTGCTTCCGCCCCACAGCGCCTTGGGCCTCTTTGAAGAGATTCTGTAGTCACTGGCATGAGTTGGTGCAGCTATGCATGTGGGGGAAAAAATTCACACAGCCCATTCTCTCATCGAATGCAGCAGCCTGCCTTGCTTCTTAGGCTGGCTTGAGCTCTGGCCTCCTGTTCACTTGAAGAGGAAAGATAATGATACAAGAAGTGACATCAAATTGGAAGCGCAAACGTCTTTGGGAAACAGGCCAGGCTTGTTTGGAAAAAGCTCCTCGCTTTAGAGTTGAGGTGTGCGAGTGGTGAGATTAACATGCCACATAGCCGTACACCTGGCAGGGAACAGCCTCGCTTCTGGCGGATTGAGGACCTGTCACTCTGGAGTACCAGTCTGGGTAGCTGAGTGTGTTTAAACCTGTATATGGCTGCCTTGAGGTTCTGCAGTTTTTTGGGTTTGTTTTTGGGTTTTTTGGTTTGGTTTTTTTTGTTGTTGTTGTTGTTTTTGTTTTTGTTTTTCGAAACAGGGTTTCTCTGTGTAGCCTTGGCTGTCCTGGACTCACTTTGTAGATCAGGCTGGCTGTGAACTCAGAGCGATCCACGTGCCTCTGCCTCCTGAGTGCTGGGATTAAAGGCGTGCGCCACCACGCCCAGCTGAGGTTCTGCAGTTTTATTGCATGGTTGGTAAAGCTACTTAGGGAGGAAAAGCTGGGCTGTTTGGAAATAAGCTGAATGTCATCAGGGTGTGCATACCCCAAGGCATTTCTGCTGTCAAATATCAGGGTGCACACGCCAAGGCGCCCTGCCTTCTAACTCATGTGCAAACGAGAAGCAAGGCCACCTCTGCCTTCCGAGTGAGAAATGTCTGCTGCACTGTGCCTATTATGTTGCTGTGGAGGTGAGGTGCTGTCCCAGTTTGCTTTCTGTTGCTGTGGTAAGCACCATGACTTGGGGAGAGAAGGGTTCATGTAGCTTACACGTCCATGTCACAGTCCATGATGCAGAGCAGTCAGAGCAGGGACTAAAACACAGACTGTGGGGAGTGCTGCCTACAGGATTGCTCTGCACGGCTTGCTCAGCCTGGCCACTTGCCTAGGAGTGGCACCGCCCGCAGTGGGCTATGCCCTTTCACAGGCCAATCTGATGGAGGCACTTTCTCAATCTTCCTCTTCTCAAGGTGACCCTGGCTTGTGTCAAGTTTACAAAATCCGAGCAGCAGAGACAGCTGCCTTGCACCAGCCAAGGAAAATATATGCAATAAACTTCGAACCCCTACCCAGACCTAGCCAATGGACAGGACATTCTCCACCGTTGAGTGGAGAATGAGATCTGACTTTCACATGAACTCTGGTGCCCCGTATTTGACCATGTCTCCTGGATGGGGAGGCCTGGTGGCACTCAGAGGAAGGATAGCAAGTTACCAAGAACAGACTCCACACCCTAAGAGCATATATAGGGGGAGGAGGTCCCCCTCAGTCACAGACACAGGGGAGGGGAGTAGGGGGGAAGCAGGAGGGAGGGAGGGAGGAATAGGAGGATACAAGGGATGGGCTAACAATTGAGATGTAATATGAATAAATTAATAAAATAATTTTTTAAAAAAAGGCAAGGCTACCCTCCCCCTTCTTCTTCTTCTTCTTCTTCTTTTTTTTTTTTTTCATAGCTATTGGTGTGCTTCTGCGTGCAACCTAAACACAAAGAAGCCAGAGGAGGGGAGAAAGGTAAGGCTGATGTTTGTGTCATAGGCTTGTTTGTAATGATGATGTACTGAAAGGAAAAGGGAGACACGTTTTGGGGATGGATGATCATGGGTAAGTAGGTGGGTGGATGGATACATGGTGGATAAATGGATGGGTGTGCGGATGATGGACGGGGGTGGATGTATGGAGGGCAGACAGCTGAGTGGCTAGATGGATGGGTAGTGGATAGAGATGGGTGGGTAGACAGAGTAGATAGGTAAATAGAGTCATGAATATACCAGTGAGTGGGTGATAGATACGTGGGTGTTGAATGGATGCATGCACGGATGCTTCGGTCTGTGTGTCTATAGGTGGATGGATAGAGGCTCGGATGGATTCCTAGACATAGACATGTGTGTGTGGATGAATGAGAAAGTAAAGATGTCTGGTCTATGTCAGGTAAATGTCAAAACCTTCATCCACAGAAGCCCAAGGATAGGCAGACATGTCTGCCTGGTCTGAGTACTTACTATGAAGCAGGTTTTGGTGTGTAGCGGCTTAAGATTCCTGTCTGCCCCGGGCAGTGGTGGCACACGCCTTTAATCCCAGCACTCGGGAGGCAGAGGCAGGCAGATCGCTGTGAGTTCAAGGCCAGCCTGGTCTACAAAGTGAGTCCAGGACAGCCAAGGTTACACAGAGAAACCCTGTCTCAAAAAACCAAAACCAAAAAAAAAAAAAAAGATTCCTGTCTGCTTAAGGCATCCCTTTTAAGGGGTAAGGACCACTACCTCTGGTAAAGGATCAGAAAAACCTCTGAGGAGGTGGCATCTGGCCTGAGCCAGAGGCAGGAGCCAGCTTTGTACAAGGCAGAGTGTGCTGCCAGAGAGATAACGACAGACCCTGCCACTGAGTGGCAACTGCAATGCGGCAGTGTAAAAGTAACTCCTGGCTCAATTCTTGTCTGGGAGGCTTACTGCCTGGAAGCTTCTAGCCTCTGTACAATCTAACCCAGGCCTAGAATGTTTTCAGCCTCTGAGACTCACTGCTTAATGAGCTCAACCTTACTTGTTCTTTCTGAGCTCTGGGCTGGCTGGCTCAACTCAGCTGTTCTGGCTCAAACTCCTCTCCCAGCTGACTTATTCAATCTGGCTTCTCTCTTCTCTTGGCCTGGAATTGTTTTGCTTGGCTTCAAACTAACTCAGCAATCTGCTCTAATCTTCTGGCTTCTTCTCATCTTCTGGCTTGTTCTATCTTCACCTGAGTTCTCTCTCTGCCACTCATCTCTCTATTACTGTCCTGCAAAACTGCCTTTTAAGTAGCTTCCCTTTCCTCTCTCTTCTCTTAAGAGTTGGGTGTATCTATTCTGTCAAATCTCCTCTGATTCGTCACCTTTTCTGCCAGTCAATTAGACATCACTTTCAAACATGGGTGTTTTCTTCTACAAACTAACTTTACCTCCATTGCTTGGGATTGAAGGGATGTACCACCACACCTGGACCTAAACTTTTCTTTCCCTGACGCTTGCTCTATACCAGGCTGGCCTTGAACTCAGATTTGCTTGCCTTGGTCTCCTGGATCAAAGGCGTGCTTGTATTCCAACAGGATCACACAGACTTAGACGGTCTTTGGATGTGATCTCTTGCCAGAACAGCCATGTTCTAAATTAATATTCCTCGACCGGTAGTCTACAACATGCCCCAGGAACACAGGACACAATAAGGTGCCTCTAGATTTGCTTTCTGTCTTCTTCATGTACTCTGAGACTGACCCACACAGGCACAGCAAACCATGGCTGGGCTCAAACAGTGGGGAGCTCCACCAGGAGTTAGGAGATGGGGGTGGGATCAGGTCCTCAGCTTCTGGCTGGTGACTGAGGGTCATCCACGGTTCAAAGCAGCCTCCTGCTTATGACTGGAGGCTTCTGAGGCTTGTTATACACTCAAGCTCTGGCCTGTATGGCTGAGGGTGGTCCTACATCTACTATGCTTGACCCTCGGTGATCACACCATCCTCTGGGCTGCCTATGCCTTTATCATCCATCACAGCCCTTTTCCACATAGCACACCACAATTGTTTTAGTTGGAGCTTTATGTCCTGTGAGGACACTGAGTGATGGTCAATCAAGACCTTGACCAGGAAACAGGTCCTCGATGTGGACTGAAGAGGGGTATCGTTTATAGGGGCAGGCAGGAGGATCTCTTCACTGGAGCAATGGGATGTGGGTAAACACAGGTGCAGTGGCATCTCAATGACTGAGATTGTTACCAGTGTCAGCATGGAAGGAGGAGAGGGGAGGGTGAAGCCCCGGGGAGATGCTGGTGTTGCTATGGCAATGTTTGTGATTGAGGTGAGTTTATACACACCGGAAAAGGAAAAATGAAACCCAATGGTCACACATTTAAGGCACGAAGGGGCAGCTTTGAAGGGGTGGCTAAGCCAAGGCGGGGGTGGGGGGTGGGGGGTCAGGGGGTGGGGGATGGGGCTGGAGGATGGGGGGTGGGGGGATGGATGGTGGACTGCTGGGATATGGGGTGAGATTGGGGCTACATCAGTTGTCACAGCTGGGAGGGATACTCCTGGGTGGAGTGCTGCTGCTAATTGAGAGTGTGAGAGAGAGAGAGAGAGAGAGAGAGAGAGAGAGAGAGAGTGCGGAGTGAGAGAGGAGGGAGGAGGAGAGAGAGTAGAGAGAGGGATATACGGCTTGGCGGCTCACACGTCAACAGTGCCTAGGTCAGGGCAGTGACCATGAAAAGTAGGACTCCAGCGTATGGCATGGAGACCTTTGAGCATGAAGGAATAGGCCATTCGCCTGCTTGCCAAAGCTCTCCTTGTCCCTGTGCCAGGATGCCAGAGCTCTGCCCACCAAGCAGTTAAGGTGGATATTGTTTTTTGTGTCACTGGCCCCAAACCTGACAGAAACAACTAATGGGAAAGAAAGGCTTACTTATTGTGCAGGGGGAGTGATGGATAGAGGACCTCAGATCATGGTGGCAGAGGAGAAGAAAAGAGAGAGAGTGAGAGAGAAGTCTATGGTAATTGGCTTTCCCCCCACCACCACTCTTTTATGTGGCATCTCAAGCCACATTGGGGGTGGGTCTCAGGAAATCTTCTCTGGAAAAGCTCTCATACACTCAGAGCTGCACCTCAGTCTCACAGGAAGATAGTAAAGGGGAGCTGGGCCCAGTCCTGAGGGAGGGCAGACTTCCTCTGAGGAAGATGCTTTCTTTTGACCGCGGTCTGTTATGAAGAAGGATTTCTGGAAAGAAGCTGTGTCTTCAGAAACAAACTGATTGACTGATAGAAATTTCAGTGGCTCCAGAGAGTTTAGAACGTCACGGGTCCAGATCCTAAGTGTAGTCTATTGTGGTCTATCGTTAGCCCGCTAAATAGCCAGCCCTTGTCTCCTCTGTGTCAGACCTAAGACACTGACAAATAGATGAAAAACCTTTTCAGATGTTTTGATAAATAACCAGAATTTCCTTTTTCTCTGTTTAAATAATCTGGCAAACAAAACAAAACAAAACAAAACAAAACACTGTTAGCCAGGTGTGGTGGTGCGCACCTTTAATCCCAGCACTCAGGAGGCAGAGGCAGGTGGATCTCTGTGAGTTTGAGGCCAGCCTGGTCTACAAAGTGAGTTCTAGGACAGCCAGGGCTATTATGGGAAAACCCCTGTTTCAAAAATCAACAAGCAAGCAAACAAAACAAAACAAACAAACAAAAAAACCACTGTTAAAACACGCAGGGCAAGGCTGGGCCTCCACAGCAGTGCATGGGTTCCCTAGAACTGGGAAAATGAACAAAATTCAATATACACATAGAGAGTAAATTACTGACCTCTTTTTTTCCTTTTGCCCAGGTGTCAACTCGTAGGTTCGTAGGTGCAGGTGACAGGACATGCAGCTAGTGGTCCTGAGGAACACAGGGAAGGTCTCTCAAGACCCTCTACCATGGTGACTGCCCACAGTTGGTGTTTGGGTTGGAGATGAATTCAGTTTTTGCAAGTCCTAAGGCTCTGGCAGCCTCTACCGTCTTCCCTGGCACAGCAACTTCTGGAAAAGGCTTCTCGCCTTGGTATCTTGGAACAGCATTGGAATGTTACGGTGGCCCGAGGCTTTGGGGGCTTATGAAGACAGGTGCGGCTGCCCATCAGATTCCATATGGTGCTTGGTGGGCCACACAGCCATCCGTGATAGCCAGGGCATGAAGGAGGGAGCAGAAGGTTTTAAATACGAGTGTAGGCAGTGCTGTAATCTGAATAGCTTTCACCTTTAAGCCGATTCTCGGCTAAGTTCCTAAAGGAGGCATAAAAAAAATTCTCCCTTCTGATTTTATAAATTGGTCCCAGACGACAGGATGAAAAGGCTGGCCCAGTAACATATTGTGGATGAGACAGGTCCTGCCCCTGGGAGTCTGTGGCAACCTGCTGACCACAGGGAAAGTCAAACTCCCTTGTGGACCCAGCTCTCCCAGGGGCTACTGCCACAAAGCGAGAAGAGCTGATGCCAAGGAGAATGCGCGACATGTACAGTAAGGAGGAACTGTAGCCTCCTGTGTCCATCTGGCCCAGGACTGGGATGATTTTTAGAGAAAGGGTCTTGGCAGATTGGGTACATTAATGTCCTAGCTTCATATCTGTCGCTGTGATAAAACACGTAGACGAAAGCCACTTGGGGATAAAGAGTTTGTTTCGGGTAACAGTTTTGGGTTCCAGTTCATTATTATGGGGAGTCAAAGAGGCAGAAACTTCGAGCCGCTGGTCATGCGAGATCCACACTCAGGAGCGAACGGATGGGCGCGCATGCGCACCTAGTGCTTAGCTCACAGGTCCCAAACTCAGCAGCTGAACCTCCCACTTTTGCCTCGTTTCCCCACAGGAATTAAGACAACCCCCACAGACATGCCCACAGGCCTATCCGATCTAGACAACCTCTCATTGATACGCTTTTCCCAGGTGAGCTAAGGCTGCATGTCAAGTTGACAATTTAAAACTAAGGGATGCTGAGCCGGGCGTGGTGGCGCCCGCCTTTAATCCCAGCACTCGGGAGGCAGAGGTAGGTGGATCGCCATGAGTTTGAGGCCAGCCTGGTCTACAAAGTGAGTCCAGGACAGCCAAGGCTAACACAGAGAGACCCTGTCTCAAAAACCAAAACAAACAAACAAACAAACAAACAAAAAAAGGGGGGGGAAGCTTCATAACACAACTTTGAGGAGTTTAAGTTCTTAACCCTCCATGTTATCCCGACACCATCTTTGCCACGATCCCCAAGTTACTTGCTTTTTAGTTCCTTCATTGCTGAATCTTTTTTATCTCTCTTGCACCTACCTCTTCCTGTGGCTGAATCTCTTGGCGTGGAACCTCCTTCCTGATCATCCCCCACCTATACGCTCTTGCCTTTCTCCCTAGATTGCACGCAATCAGGGCAGAATTGCATACAACTGGTTGAGACGGGTGGCTGAATACTCAGGGGAGGGTCTACACCCCCCCACCCCCACCCTCCCCACCCCCTGTCCTGTGAGTGAAGTCAACAGGCCTGGCTGTGAGGCATTTTTTGTGAGCAGTCCTAGGAGAACCGAAGATGGCGGCTGTTTGGTTTGGGGCATGGTTCTGTTCATCAGATGGAAAACCTGGAGCCATGCGTCTACAAGCCCAGGGGACACTCAGAACTGTAGGTGGCTCTTGGGAGTCACAGAGACTCTCCTCAGAGCTCTCCGAAAGACCCGCCTTGCCGCCACTGGGCTGGGTGTCTGGTCTTCAGAAAGGTGAAAAAATCTATTGTGTTGTTTAACAGTACCTGGCACGTGATGCTTTGGTATGGAAGCCACTGGAAACATAGGCTACTTCAAGGGGCTTATAAGAAATCCAGCTTATACTGAATGGCTAGTCCGGCCCTGACACTGTGCCCAAACTGAAAGAACTTAAGGGGAGAGCGATCCATCTTACCTCACAGTTTCAGAGAGCCTAGTCTGTGGTCCATCACCTGGCTCCATGTTTGTGGGCCTGTTACAAGGTAAAAAATAACAATAGGAGTGTGGGTGGAAAGGGAATATAGGGAGAGGCCAGGGTAAGACATCTCCAGTGGCTTACTCCCTCCAGCAGCTAGGCCCCCGCAGCCTGCCTTTGGCCACCTTTCAATATTGCTGTGTTATTATGAACCCATCAATAGATTGATCCACTGATTATCTCAGAGCCTTTGAGATCTGGCTGGAGATGCCCTAGAGAGAGACACACCCAGAGGCGTCTTTTATTAACCTGGTAGTCAGGTCTCCACCCAACCAAGTCTAGAGCCAAGGTGAACCACTGTAAATTAAAAAGGCTGAATAGGGTCCAAAAAGCGAGCCAGACCTGATGGGGTGTGAGTGTGGGTAGGAGGCTGTTGGGGGAGGGGCTGGCCCTACATCCTCAAATGTCAGGTACCGCAACTGAGTGTGAGCTGTGCCCCTTTACAGAGTGAACGTGGCTCTGAGCTCCAATGGATATGCTTCCGGATAAGCTCCGTGAAGGCTTGGAATAACGACACCGTGGCCACTTCCCTTCCTACCTCCTCTGTGGTTGAAGCAGATGCCTGAGTTTGTCTTCTGATTTTTTTGTGTTGTTTTGCTTTGTGGTTTTTCAAGACAAGGTTTCTCTCTGTAGCCCTGGCTGTCCTGGACTCATTTTGTAGACCAGACTGGCCTCAAACTCACAGAGATCTCCCTGCCTCTGCCTCCTCTGAGGGTTGGGATTAAAGGCATGTGCCACCACACCCGGCTTGCTTTTCTCTTCTAAACCACACCTGCAGATTGATTTCTTTTCCAGCTCAATGACCCCAGGTGTATGCATCTATGATGCCAATCCCTGCACAAAACCTGTTTTGCTGCAAATGCCAGTGAGGTTGCTTGCCTCCTTAGAACCTAGGTGCTGTGTGGATGTTGGCCCAGCAGGGCTTTCCATTTATGCCCTGTTGATAAACAAGACGCTCCTTCAATGGAGATAACAGGGGCAGAGACCCATCGGGAGGGCCTCAGGGCAGTGGTGGGCTTGGTAGTCCAGCACTCGGGAGGCAGAGGCAGGTGGATTGCTGTAACTTCGAGGCCAGCCTGGTCTACAAAGTGAGTCTAGGACAGCTGTCTAAGACTATACAAAGAAACCCTGTCTCAACAACACCAAAAAAAAAAAAAAGTTGGCGGTGGTTGTAGGAGCAGCCACAAACACAGTGGTGGCAGCTGACTGGCTTTGCCTCCACCTATTTTTTGAGCCAGATTCTCCTGGCATCTTGTAGGTAGGTACTCAGAGCTGCCTGACATTGTTTCAGTGATCTGCTACCTAGCAGCATGTTCAGAGCTCAGCATTCTAAAGCTGAAGTTTATGCCAATACTGGAAGGTCACAGCTGGAACACCTGTAGTGTTCTTCATTGCAAAGTAATAGGAGATCTAAGGGAGGGGGCGGGGACCATGTCAGGGTCAGAATACAACCACTGCCCACAGGCACTTACTGCTCACTGCGCTCAGTTCTGGAAGTGAAGGTGACAGTGCCGCCTCATCAGTTCCTGGTGAGAGTCTCTGTCCTTGGCCTCAAGTGCTCAAGTGTCTCTTTCTGACCATGGCCTTTCAAGCAAGAGACAGAAAGAGGGCTCTGTCCCATTGTTTCTTAAAAAGTATTATTATTATTAATTATTAATTATTATTATTATTATTATTATTATTATTATTATTATTTTGTTTGAGACAGGGGTCTCTCTGTGTAGCCCTGGCTGGCTGTCTTAGAACTCTTTGTAGATTAAGCTGGCCTTAAACTCAAGAGACTTACCTGTCTATGAATTTCTTCCCCAGCGCTGGGGTTAAAGGCATGCACTACAACAAACACCCAGATATCATTGTTGGCTATAGTAGTAGTAACATTGAGCCTGTAGTGGGTTCCTAGGTTATTCAGGGCTGCACAGTGAGACACGTGTCTGGGCCTGGGCCTAACCTGCACCAAAAGAGTCAGGCTCTGGAGCGGGGAGGGACCTGAACTGTCGAGAGCACTGGTGTGGCACCAAGGTCACATCTCCAGAATCCAATTGGTGCCAAGATTTTTGTGGCTGGGTTGTGGTGAGGCTTCAGCTAAGGAGTAGAACCCCCTAGGAATGGGTCCCCAGGCCCCTCAGCTGAGGAGTGACATGTTCATTTTTGCCTCTGATTAAGAGAATATGACCTCCTGATGACCCCAATACAGATTTCCATAGAGCGAGTCCTAAGGTCGAGGAGCACTGACTGGGTGGATCCATTTCCATAGCATCTCAAAGCAGACAAATTCTCACGGGCTCCTCCTCCATATTAGTCACTTGTGCAGCCATCCCTAAATTAGTCTGTGCGGAGCCATATGCATGTCAGGGAAGCAGTGACTGACAGCTTGTCCCAAAATGGAAATGTAGATGACAGAAGCTGCCTGTAAAATAGCACAGGGATTTTTTTTTTTTTTTAAGCCTCACGAGAGAAGCCCAGTTTGCGCAGGAGAAGAAGCCGAGTGGCCTTGACCCAGGGGGGCTGCAGTGGGATGGTTCAGCAGAGCTGAGGAGCTAGGCATCTCACTGCTGGTACAAAATCTAGACACCACTGACCCCACACTGGACTGTGAGGTCCTGGAGTGCTGCTGTGACAGTTCCATACATCCCAGAGGTTGCCACGGCACCCAGCAGGATGCAAGACACAGAACTCATCCGGTCCGCTTTTCAGGAAAGATGAGGAAAGCAGCCCCGGCTGGGTATTAGAAGCTACAACTTGAGGCTAACGAGAGGCATGGGCCATTAGCTACTGAGAGGCTCCTGCTGTCACTCTGGGAGACTCAGGTGAGAGGTAAAGAGAAAACTGTCCTCTTCTGAGTTCACTCTCTGGTGGTCAGGAACTAGGACAAGGAAGGGAAGCATGTCTTCAAGTTCAGCTGGAGGAGACGCGTCGTAAGGACTGCCTTGAAAGTAAGATCTTCATGCCAAGCCCCTTTGAAGGAAGAAAGCAGACTCCTCAAGGCCCCTCTGATATCAGCAGTATGTTTGGATTGTCACAGTATCGGGCAGTGTGTTGAGAACTAAGTACCCTCGTAACAATCTGCGTTACTGTCTACTCCGGGTGAAACATTCCAGCTCTGTGTGTGAGGTTAAGATGGTGCATGAGGGGCTGGAGAGATGGCTCAGAGGTTAAGAATACTGATTGTTCTTCCAAAGGTCCTGAGTTCAAATCCCACAACCACATAGTGGCTCACAACCATCTATAATGAGATGTGGGGTCCTCTCCAGGTGTGTAGGTGTACATGCAGGCAGAACATTGTAAACATAATAATAAAGAAATAAATCTTAAAAAAAAAAAAAAAAAAGATGGTGCATGAGAAGCTCTGGGACTCCGAGGAGGGGCACAGACCCTGTCCAAGGAAGGGTGCAGCCACACTGGGCCATCTCAGTCCTGAGGAGTCAGGGCAGCGGCAAAGGTAGCCTTCTGCTCTCTGACACTGGGATCACTTTACAGTCTGGCCAAGTGGTCTTGACTTCAGAGAGAGAGGGAGAAATCCTGGCTGGAAAGAGTGGAGGACGGAACAGGACTGTTGATGAACCTATGGTCTTGGCTCGTGGCATGGTAGGCTTAAACATGTGGCCTTCACAGCAGCACGCAGATGTCACTAACTCCAAGTGTTCTGTGACAAGAACAAGAGATCCTGTCTTGGTACCCACTAGTCAACTGTAGTAAGAGCTGGTCGAGATCTGATGTTCAGTACCAGTTAGTCACCATGTCTAACTCAGCTTTTTATGGTGATTCTCAGTAAAGCACTGGCTCTGGCCAGAAGAAGCTCATCCCCAGCACACACATGCTCTGCCCCGTGATGGGCACAGATGCTGCTTGTGAACGTCTGTAGTTTAATGGTAGATGCTGTTTTTATTTTTAGCCTTCAGTTACGGTCATTAGACTATTAATACAGAGGAAGACGGTTTAAGTGTGGGACGTGCTCCTGCTCTCCCAGATGGAGGCAGCCGCTGTGCAGCAGGTGTTTACACTTATCCTGGAAGTCTGTCCTTTCTAGCCGGCTTCCTTTGCCAGAGTCTGCCTTACAATCTTTCCGGGGCTGGGTTAAACAGCAGGTTCTTCATTTGCATCGCGAGGAATGTAAAATTACACCAGAGGTTACTTGACTCAATCATCTCACCAGTACATGGCCGTGATGCCTACCTCAGCTCGGGTGGCTGCAACACTCGGTGAACCACGGTGACTTAAACCACACACTCCAGGTAACTGAGTTAAAGAGTTAAGGTGGCCAGCACGGAGCATACTTCTTTAATCTAGAAGAGCCAGCCCGGGGGCATAGGGAGAGATCCAGTCTCCAGACAAAACAAAGAAACAAAAAAGATGCCTCACAGCCATCTCCTCACAGCTCACCTGACTGTGACAACAACAGGTCTACCCTGACCATTGAGAGATCAACTGTGTGCTTCCTTAGGTCACAGATACAGTGTGAGCGCTCCATCTTCCTAGGGCTCCCGAACAGATTTTCCATTTTAGAAGCATGAGTGAAGATGGCATTTTACATGCAGCAAATCACTGTATATGTAAATGCCCATGCCCTGGATGAAATGGAATTCTAACTAGTTTTTTTTTTTAATTTTTTTTTTTTCCAAATAGAATCTTGGCTGAAACACACTTCAAAGAGCCACTAAAAGTCTTCAGTATTCTTTGTAAAAGTTTTTCAGGAGGTGACATTTTCAGAAAATATTCACAATTGTATCACAAGATGTGCTGGGAAGTTATGTCCTGTGAGGGCGTCATCAGAGCTGAGCTGGGCGGAGACACCCATGGTGATTTCCTGTGTGTGGGAGGCTGTCAAGGGTAGCTTCCCTTGAGGCTGAGAGACAGTGCTGGCTACCTTCTCAGAGGAAGAGATTGGTGTTGTCCTGCGGTTGGTCCAAAAACTAGAATCAAATCAGAGAAAAGCATTCAGCTGTCAATACTCGATCCTGCCTGTGAAGGCGGTGGGGTGTGACTGGGGCAGGAGCCGTGGGTACTAGTCAGGGGTGCCTGTCATGTGCATTGTTGGGGGGTGCCTGTCAGGATCCCTCATGAATGAGATTAGGACCCCAACAAAGGAGGCTCAGGAGGGATCTCTCACTCCTATCATGACCTTACAGTAAGAAGGTATCATCATAATCCCCCACAGACTGACAATTGGGCTTAACAAGCTGCCTTTCCTCATGGCTCTCCTGCCTTGATGGTCCCAGGGGTTCTTCCCTCATATCCTGTGTTCTGGGCCAGAAAAATGAGCCGTCTTCTCCAGTGTCACCAGTCACCATGACAGGAGGAGACAGGCACAGCTGCAGTGATCCCTGCCCATACGTTAAAGGCCTCCTGTCACTTGTTCTGTGTTAGTTCATCTTGACTCTCAACTTGGCTGGATTTTGAATCACCCCAGAAAAACATCTCTGTGAGTGTCTGTAAGAGGATTTCCTAAAAGGTTTAGGAGCAGAGGAAAGACCCACCTACTTTGGGGGCCACCATTCCACAGGCTGGGACACCAGCTTCACCCCTTCCTGCTCCCTAAACGCAGACACAGTATGACCATCCTCCTTACCCTGCCTCCACGCCTTCAGCACCACGATGCGATGGATCCTGAACCAGCCTTGCTTTTGCAGAATGGCTGTGGGCAACCTATCTCAGAAGACCAGAAGAGCTGACTATGTGACCATCACCCAGGCCTAGAGGGCAGGAGTCCCACAGAAAGATGTATGCAGTCAGAAGTAGAAGATATTCTTTTGCTTGCAATCCCTTAACACACACACACACACACACACACACACACACACACACACACACACACACACACAGAGAGAGAGAGAGAGAGAGAGAGATGTATACACACCGACACATGGACACACACATACATATGACAATAGGCCACAACAGGAACAACTTATTTTGAGTAGAATTAGCTTTTTGTCATGTAGTCCAGGCTGTCCTTGAATTCATTTTGTAGCCCAGCCTGACTCTGGATTTGTCTGATCCTCTGTCTAGCTCCAGAGTGCTGAGATTATAGGCACATACCGTCACATCTTATTTAATGCGTGTTAGGGAGGAAGCCCAGGGCCTCGTGAATGCCAGGCAAGCACTCTACCAACCGAGCTACATCTCCAGGCCTATACTGACTGGATTTTCCAGGCCGGTGCCTGCAGGGCTGGCTCTGGCCCCTACTGTGGACAATCTGAAGTACGCAGCCCACCAGTACCTTTGGCTCATGGCTGGGGGCTGGCCAGGGATCCTGGTCAACGGCTCTTCCTTGCTGGCCTCAGCTCCCTGGCTGCCCTGTGTTTGCCTGCAGTCCTGCCACACAGGGACTGTTTGCAGACCTGAGTGGGAGCCACAGGCCAGCACATATCCATGCGAATGCAGCGTGGGTCTCATGCGCTATTTTCAGATTCCAGTGATTTCAGCCGCCTCTGGATGAAAAGATGATTTTAATACTGAAAACTGTACACTTTATCCTTAAAATGTCATTGCGCTTCTGCTATATTGCTCTTTTGTTGTTGCTTTTATTTTTGTTTTTGGAGACAGGGTTTCTCTGTGTAGCCCTGGCTGTCCTGGAATCACTTTATAGACCAGGCTGGCCTCGAACTCAGAGATCCACCTGCCCCAGCCTCCCGAGTGCTGGTTTTAAAGGCATGAGCCACCACTGCCCAGCCTGCTATACTTCTCTTAAAAGTAGTGGTGTGTAGGCAGGTGGTGGTGGAGGCATATGCCTTTAATCTCAGCACTTGGGAGGCAGAGGCAGAGGCAAAGGCAGGTAGATCTCTGTGAGTTCAAGGCCAGCCTGGTCTACAGAGCGGAGTTCCAGGGCGGCTAGAGCTGTTACACAGAGAAACCCTGTCTCAAAAAACAAAAAACAAAAACAAAGTAGTGGTGTGTATGTGTTTTCAGACAGTCTCAGGGCTCAGCCTGGAAGTGAAGGAACGCAGGACAGCTTTTCCTCATGGGCTATGGGCGATTTTCTTCCAGTGCTTTGGTACGTTGAGCTGAGAGCAGATCCTTCACCCTTGAGGTCTCCTATGCTGAGTTCCTGGTGACCATAGGCTGGGAGTTCCACTGCCCCATCCCAGGAGATCTGATTGGTGATGCCTCAGAGGGATCACTCTGTAGGCAGAGAGCACTGGGTTTAAAAGAGTTTGTTTATTATATGACTTTTCTCTGGGCAGTGGTGGCACATGCCTTTAATCTCAGCACTTGGGAGTCAGAGGCAGGAGTCAGAGGCAGGTGGATCTTTGAGTTAGAGGCCAGCCTGGTCTATGGAGTGAGCTCCAGGATAGCCAGGGCTACACGGAGAAACCCTGTCTCAAACAAACAAGCAAACAGAGCAGCCTTACATATGAACTCACAGGGGTTGTGGCAGCGCGCACAACACCTGGGCAAACTCAAGCCGGACAAAATTCCAGCACAGAGGGTGGGAGGTGGGCACAAAGAGAAGACCCATCATCCTCAGCTGTAGAGCTTTAGGGAACTCATAACTGCCAGAGGCAGGAAGGGAAGCCAGTGTTGGAGTAGACAGCTCCTGGTCACGAGACCAGAACGCCTGGCCCTGGGAGCAGGGGAGGGGATGACAGGGGGGTGAAGGGGGGGAGTGGGGGGGGGTTGGGGTTGGGGGTGGGTGGGTGGGGTGGGGGGGGGGGTGGGGGTGGGGGGTGGGGGTGGGGAAGCTGAGCCTCCTAGGTGGGCTGGTTCAGTCATTTTGCCATCAAGACTATCCTAGAGAGGCAGGCTCACCTTAAGCCATGCTGAAGAGGTGGGCAGAACAGTCTTTTAATGAGACACTGCGATTTTCCTTCCCAGAATCCCTGCCCCTGCCTGCTTTGCCCTTTCTTTTTTTGTATCTTTTCCTCTGAGTGTTTTCCTTAACGCTCTGGGCTGTCTTGTCCCCTAACACTTTAGGCTTCCTTGGTCTTTCTTTAAAGCCCCCTGTCTACCATGTGGCTGCTTGACCGTCATGTGTCGGTCCCCATGCCGGGTTTAAGGCATGGCTTTTCCCTTCTCTCCTCCGCTGGGCAGCGGCTCAGGCATTACAGCTTGTCTGCCCTGGGGCTCTTCTTTTAAACTCTAATAGCATTACCCGAGTGTGCTCATTCAGTCCATTCTTAAATTCTTTTATTAATGAGACTAAACCTCAAAAGGGGAACCACATCCCCCCGCCTCCCTGCCATATCACAAGTAGGGCTGGTGACCACTGTGTGTGGGAAACTGACAATTATGTCAATGTTCATAGAGATTTCATTTAAAGAAAGAAAAATTTATACATGTAGCAATACCATTAAAAACGAAACAGCAGCAAAAATACAAAACAAAAGAAACTAAAAACCAAACTCAACAATGATAACCACTAAAAAAGCCAGCCCACTGTCATCAGTGGGCCTCCGGAAGAGTTCAAGGACAGGCCTTCCACCAACTGTTGGTCTGCAGAACTTGGGGGTGCTCCACCCTACCTCAGGAGCCCATGGCCAGTTGCTCTAGATACTGTGCATCCCACCACCGAGGGCGTGCCCTGTGAGAACTGGGGCCATTGCAGGTCCTGAGGGCCTCTCCCAGGCTCAGCTGAAGCACCCTCACACTCACCAGATGCCATTTCACAGACAAGGATAAGTGTTGGGATACTCAAAGTTCCACAACTTACCAAATATCCAGAGCTGGCGCTTACTGGGGCCCTGGCTCAGCTTTCTCTGTGGAGCCCCTTTTCTCTTGCAAAAGTCTGCAAAAATGTCTTCGGTTACTATCTTCAACTCGGACAGAATCGAGAACCACCAAGGAAATAAGCCTCTGGGTATGCCTATGAAGAATGTTCTAGATTGAATTAACTGAAGTAGGAAAGCCCACTTAAAGGTGGGAGGCACCATTCCATGGCTTGAGGACTCACGCCAAGGATTTGAGGCCAGCGGGGCACGAACATCCATCTCTCCCTGCTTCTGACGGTGAGGGCAGTACACCTTCTCCGCCACACGAACCAAAAGAAACCTTTCTCAGGCGGGCGGGCGTGCGTGGTGATGCATGCCTTTAATGCCAGCACTCGGGAGGCAGAGGCAGGTGGATCCTTGTGAGTTCGAGGCCAGCCAAGGCTATACAGTGAAACCCTGCGTCGAAAAACAAACAAAAACAAAACAGAAAAGAAAACTTTCTGTCCTTCAAGTGTCTTTTGTCAGGTACTTTGTCCCAGAAACATAAAATAACTAATGTGGCTGGGCACGCCTGAAATCCCAACACTCTGGGAGGCAGAGGAACATGGATCTCTATGAATTTGAGGTCCACCCGCTCTACAAAGTAAGTCCAGGCTAGCCAGTGCAACAAAAACCTTGTCTCGAAAAACCAAAAATCAACCAACCAACCAACCAAACCCCAACAAAACAAAACAAAACAAAAAACCCTAATATACTCTCCAGTCCTAAGAAAACCAGAGACAGAGTCTGTCTAGGGTCTTTCGTTAGCAGAATGCAGACCTGGATGAAAATAATCATTTACATTGTGCTTGGGCTTTTTAAAAAAAATTTTTTTAATAAAAACTCATTTATTTCAAAGAGCAGATACAACCAAGACAACAAATGGCCACAGAACAATCATAGCTCGTCTTAATAAATAACAAAATGCCATTTATCTCTCTTAAAATCTATGTAACACATTGTACATTTAAAATAATAAATAATCCCTGTGGGTCTAGAGACAGCCCAGGTGTCTGGGATAAGTGGGATAGCTGGGTGGGATCCATTGCCACTAGGACCCAATGAGGTCCCCTCCCCAGACTCTGTGCTCTCTCAGTTCTGCGGGGACGGCAGCACATGCTGCTGCTTTGGGACTGGCCTTTCTAGTGCCCCCGTCTGGTTGGGGGCTTATTGCTTCACAGCCGTTTACATCTTGACATGGTTGGTATCAAGCGTGGGTCTTCGTGCCTGCTGGGTGTGGACTCCATCTCAGTTTCTGACATCACATTCATGACGTGTCCCATCCTTTAACCCCGTCCTTTTACCTCATGCATTCACGAAACAGGAGGGCAGGATGGCTTGGGCTCACAGGCTAGGTAACATTCTGCACTGGGTACCTGAGAGGGGTGGGCTGCCTGGGTGCTGCAGGCCAGTCCTATCTGTCACCGTGCAGGCAGAGTTCAGCGTGCACCTGCGAGGCTGGGGCTGGCTGGGCCATTGGGCCTCGGCCCATTAAGGCAGTGGGACACAGCCAGGCAGACTCCCCATGGTCCTCCTGAGCTCGATGTCTGTCTATCCAGCCAGTCTCAGGGTGGCTTCCGAGCGGCCCCCAGGTGTATGTGGAAAAGCGAGTTTTTCTTTTTACAACAGGATCCTTCGTTTCAGATTTTCCAAAGACAGTGTGTGTAAGACGGGCCCAGGCACTCCAGAGGACTCCGTGGTCAGTGTTCCTTCAGCCTAAAGGCAAGGGATATGGTGACAGAGGGCCACACAGAGATGCTGAACACAACACACATAAGACGCATGGACCCCACGCAGCGCTGGCCTGGTGCCTTCCCCGGGATGCCTTGCTTCAGGAACAGGCTGATGGGTGAACTGTGTGCCCTTCCCATGGCTCCTCGGTGGCAGGGCACGGGAAGGAAGGAGAGGAAGATGGCTGCTGGAGAGATTGTCTTGGCTGGGAAGCCACAGCTCACAAACCCACAAAGGCAGTTCCCTCACACTCCCCTCTCGAGTCTGAAGAGAGATTCGTACAATTGCATCCACACAAAAGCATTTATTAGACAAGAAAGGAGAGGGGCTACAGTGTGCCAAGATCAGGATGTGCCCTTCCCATCAGGCTGCCCGGAGTTGCCCTGTCCCCAGAGAGGCCACAGTGGACTTACGGAGCCTGGATCCCAGTAGCTGGCCCTGGACAACTCAGTTCCTTGTGTATGAGGCGGATCAGGAACTGCACCCAAAATAGAAAAGATACTGTCACCGTGTAAAGGCAAAAGCAGAGGGCAGGCATGACCTGGTGAAGCTTGCCGGATTGTGTGGCTCCTTCTCTGAAGCACCTACAGGCTTTTGCCCCAGGGAGGTGTTGCTACTTGAGCAGAGAGCACGCCAGCACCTGGCCTGAGGTGAAGGCTGGCCCTCACTAAGTCCTCAGGATAATTCAGAAAGCCTGCATCAAAATAGGCTTTTAGCACAGACTTCAAAACGAACCCAGCCACAAGGTACACCAAATGGAAACAAGACAGGAAAAGCAGGGGAGGTAGCCCACAGTGTGTGTGTGTGTGTGTGTGTGTGTGTGTATACACATACCTCTGGCTGCCTTCCACACAGTGCTAACTGCTAGGCTAAGATCCATTGGTATTCACTAAAGCAGAGTAATGGCTGGCTGCCACCCGAAGCTCAGGGCTTACCCTGAGTGCAGGTGTACAGCTAGTCTCTGTGACAGACAGCAGACCACCATCAGGCTTTGGAGCTGCATGGAAGGGCATCCTGAGGGAAGTCTCAGCTTCTGGTGGCATGGGCTTAGAAGGCAGCAGGCATCCTTAACCCAGAGGGGCTTGGGGTATGGGAGCAGGCGGTGAAGATGCTAAGCCACCACTGCTGCCTGCCCTCATCAGTTGCATAGCAGGCCTCAGGCCATGGCTTCTAGACACCCCATGTTCAGGATGGAGGCCCATGTGCATAAGCTAAGAATGGGAGTGTCTCCTACGGATAAGACACTGTGCCAGCACTTGGCTTTGTTGGAAGGACCCTGCTGTTTGAGGTCACAGTCCTCCTGGTCTGGATGGCTTTTCTGAGCTCCGGCTCTCTGCCTGACTCCATCTTTAAACATAGATGCCTTTAAACATAGATGCCCCTAACCACATCTGATATCTGGCCCTTGACACAGCTCCCTGCTAGCAGCTCTCCCCTCCCTTACGCCTATAGGATAATTAGGTACTGTGCTTCCAATCATATGATGGGAGCGTGCTGCCAAATGTAAAATAAGCAACCTAAAAGTACCTGATTTCAACCAATATCGCACACCTATCCTAGAAGCTCCCCCGCTCACTCCCCAAGGGCTATTCAGCCTTTGTCCTCCCTGAGTAAAGTTGAACTAGCTCCTGAAGTGGTTCCTGCAGTGTTTCATCTCCTTCATGCTTATGGCCTTCCAGGACCTGCGTCTCGTCTTCTGCTCTCTTGCCTCAGTGGGCTGGTGGCCAACAACCCCCCCCCAAGGAAGAGGTGAACCACAGGCTTGACCCAAGAACAGGGCTTGTGACAATCACTGGACAATAGTGGGAATGAGGCGATACCAAATCCACAGTCGGTAGCTATAGAATCTTACAGCAAACTGGGACTAACTCCAACTGTAGCTCTGACTACCTCGGGCTGAGCTGGCAGTTGCTAATGCCACCACTCCCACCAAGCACAGCATGTGGCAAGTGCTGGCAGAAGAGGCCTGTGATGGTGAGACCAGATTGCCAAGAGGAAGGAGGAAGAGGGAAGGCAAGGGCTGCCTATGGGAATGGGACAGCTTATGTGAGGGGTCACAAGGACCCAGATCGCCTTCCAGCAAAGCTCTGTACCCATGCAGGTGACAGTGGCCAACAGAAAGGGGTCTGCCCTGAGCTCTCAGCCTCTGCCTGGGAAGGAGGTAAAATTGATCTATTTTAAGGGGGAAAAGTAAAAACACTGCAAAGAGGAAGGACCCGCCTGAGCTTTGGGGTATTTATTTGCTTGTGCATATTTTTTTTTTCTTGTTTTATTTTAGTTTTCTCAGACAGGGTTTCTCTGTGTAGCCCTGGCTGTCCTGGACTTGCTTTGTAGACCAGGCTGGCCTCGAACTCACAGAGATCTGCTTGCCTCTGCCTCCCTGAGTGCTGGGACTACAAGCATGTGCTTTATGCATAATTTGAAGGGGAGTCTCATGCAGCCAATCTCTAAACTGCAGTGTGGCGCTGGGGACGACCCCAGGACCTCGTGCATGCTAGGAAAGCATGCTCTACTGAGCCCTTACATAGCCAAGATGGCCTTGACTTCTGAATTCTACTGCCTCTAGCTCTCAGGTGCTGGGATTACAGGTGTAGGTCACCATTCCCAGTTTAATATAGTGTTGGGGGTTGTACAGGGGCCTCTGTGCACACCAGGCAAGCACTCTTCCAACTGAGCCACAGCCCCAGCTTTTTTGCTCTTCTTCAAGATGTCTCATTGTGTATTCCAGGCTGGGGCTGGATCTTATTAAACAGCTTGGGCTAGCCTCATGTTTGTGGCAGTCATAGGCATTCTGAGGGCTAGGACTATGGGCCAGTCAGAGGTGTGAAGGTCTTTGGGCATAACCAAAAGGGATTGTGGGACACCTCCCCCGACCTTCTCTATTTTGGTTCTTGGCTGTGCGGCGAGTAGTTCCTTTTCAGAGGTTAACGTTGTCACAGGCTCAAAGCAATCGGCCAAACTGAACCTTTCAAAGCTGACTGTGTCAGGTGCTTGCTATAGCAACTGACACAGCAAGCAGGTGGACTAGGTGGGGTTCTCTCTGCTCACCATCTGCTTTCGTTCCCCAACAGGCCTGCCATCACTATCATCACACCATTTTATAATGTGGATTCTCAGACTGGGGAGATGGTTCCATGATTAAGAGCCTTGGCTGCTCTTCCAGAGGACCTGGGTTTGGTACCTCTGGCACCGATATCAGGAGGTTTGCAACTATCTGTAACCTGAGCTTCAGGGGGTCTGATGCCCTCCTTTGGCCTTTGTATACATGTGGTGCACATGTACACACTCAGGCACATGTACATACATGTAAAAATAATAAATAAAAAATGTAAAACGTTGGCCAGGCAGTGGTGGTGGTCTCTGTGAGTTCAAGGCCAACCTGGTATACAGAGCTAGTTTTAGGACAGCCAACAGAGAAACCTTGCCTTGAAAAGTAATAAATAATAATAATAATAAAAATAAAAAAATATGCCCAGTGACCTTTCAACTGTTGGGCAGATCCAAAGCCTTGGGTCTCAATGCCTGTGACTGTCAACAACCTACAAAGCAACAAGCTCACCTGCTTCTGACTTATTCCCCATCGCTAGAGAGAGCCTCAGCCTACGTGTACTTGGCAAAGGTAGCACGATAAACAGCTTTGCTAGGAACTATAGGAGTCCACAGGAAGACTGGCAGAGAGGGCAGTGGTTCTCAACCCGTGGGTCGCGACCCCATCATCAGTAAACACAGATATTTGCATTACTATATGTGACCATAGCAAAACTAGAGTGATGAAGATAATCTTATGGTTGGGGTCACCACAACATGAGAAACGGTATTGAAGGGTTGCAGCCTTATTAGGAAGGGGTGAGACCCACTGGGCTAAGGTCTGACCCACAGCTACAGGGAAGCTAGCTGGACGTGGATGGGTTAGAGGCAAGGCGACCCACCAGTAAGGCACAGGCGTCTGCAAACATCAGCATGTAGAACACGTTGCTCCATCCTGAAGGGGAGATGAGCCCCGCCAGCAGGGGCCCCAAGGCAGCTCCTGAAACGGTACAAAGATGCTGGTTAAGGAAGGCTAACAATGGGAGACGAACTCTATCAGTGCTGAGGAGGGAGGGACTGGCGCAAACATCTTCTGTAAGTAGGCATTGATCTTTGGAATGTGCACGCTGTCTGACGCACCATCATTATAAATGAGCTTCCATAGCTGGGCATGGTGGCTCACACCTTTAATCCCAGCACTTGGGAGGCAGAGGCAGGTGGATTTCTGTGAGCTCGAGGTCAGCCTGGTTATATAGTGAATACCAGGACGACATAGAGACTCTATCTCAAAAAACAATAAAAAGTGGACTTATGTAAAGAAATCTGAACCCAACATACAACCTCAGATATCCCTGTGCTTAAATTAAAAAAAAAAAAAAAAAAAAAGCCATTGAATAAATCTGTGTAAGATACACAGGACTCAGGCCCTGCTGATGTCACCCACCCTATTCTGACCACTGTAACTCGGGGGCTCCCTGTTTCTTGAGGGAGTGCTGACCAATTATTTGCAAAGGGCAGTGGAGCTGCATCTTATTTCAGTGGCTCAGAAAAATATGCCTATACACGTGCAAAGTGTTTGACAGTCATGTGTACGCGTAATTGTGCATGTGTACATATGTGTAAAATGCGTGTGTGTGTGTGTGTGTGTATGCAGCTGCATAAGTGCTGGGTACACATGTATGCCCACAAGTGTGTATATGCATGTGTGTGCATGGGCACAGGTGTGCACGTGTATGCATGTGCACAACTGTGTGTGTGCGGGTGTGTGTGAATGAGATGTAACATAAAGCAAAATCGAGATGCTTATGAACTCTTTGCATTATATTTGCTTTTTCTTCTTTTTTTTCTTTTCTTTTTTCTTTTCTTTTTTGGTTTCTCTGTGTAGCCTTGGCTGTCCTGGACTTGCTGTGTAGATCAGACTGGCCTTGAACTCACAGTGATACCCCTGCCTTTGCCTCCTGAGTGCTGGGATTAAAGATGTGCACCACCACTGCCTGGCCTATATTTGTTTTTTGCTTGTTTCTTTTGTTTTGTATTTTTTGTTTTCTCTGTGTAGACTTGGCTGTCCTGGACTCAGTTTGTAGACCATGCGGGCTTCAAACTCACAGCGATCTACCTGCCTCTGCCTCCCGAGTGCTGGGATTAAAGGCATGCGCCACCACGCCCCGCTTTTGCATTATATTTGTAAGGTTGTCTTTTTCAAGTCTAAGATTATGTCAAATAAACTTTGAAAGCTAAACAAGCAGAGGACATCTGCAGGAGAATGCTTGTTGCAGTGTCTGGAGCCCTTCTATCATGGGGGTGGGCCAATTAAAACAACAACACAAAATGTAAATCCACAAAGTAGAGGGAAAAAACACGTGTAGTGAGAATAGTGTTATGCAAATCTGTTTTGGTTTAAATCCCAGGTGTGGGATATTGGGTTGCTTCAGACTGTCCACAGCAGCTGACTATGATGTGTTGCATGCTCTGGCAGGGGCATGATTTTTGCCAACTGCAGAAGTTTAATTGTGGGAACTCTTGAGGAGGTATGAATGGGGGATCCCTGAGAGGGCCTGAGGCAGCTGCCCCCCGACCTCCGTACACCCTCCCCCCACTGCCAGGCCCCTGCTGCATTTGCTATTTCTGGGTTGCTGAATATTCTGATGAGGAAGATTGGACAAGCCTGATCAGCAGGAAATACTTTAAAGAGGTCCACGCCCCCTTTCTATTCTAACCTTTGTCACCTACCTAGAGTTGGGGGGTTGGAAGGGATTGGGGTGGAGAAGGATGGTAGATGTAAGTACCCAAATAAAAATGCTAAAAAAAATTATGCCTACAAACATGCATTTTAAAAACAAAGATAACAGTGGGCACAGCCTGGGGACATCTCCCCATTGCTAGGCTGGCCAAGCACATGACACAGGGGGAGGGGCAGCAGCAGGCAAAAGGCCATCATTTGTTCCCTCCATCACCTCAGAGTCCAGGTTCCTCCTCATCAATGACTCAATGACACCTCACAGAAGAGCAACAGCTGAACTTCTGGGGACAGCAAACCCTATGACAGGTATGGGGAAGGCACCCAACAGGGAACAGGGACCCAAGGGTCGACACCAACCCCCAAGCAGCCATCTATGCTCCAGCACTGAGCTCTACAACTCAGCCCAGGGCAGGCAGAGTCCAAGCTGATCTGTGAAGTCCACCAGGGGGCGCTCTCCAAGAAAGGGGTCTCTATCCTCACTCATTTAAGTGGCTTATTCTTACATGCAAAGATACAAAGGGGCAGCCTAGAGGACTCAGCTGGGACACAGACTCTGCGGAGGGAAGGCCAGGTGCTGTTAACAATGCAGACGGAAACGCCCAGGCAAGGGGAATACAGTCAGAGCGCACACGGAGAACTAACTGGAATCTCGCTTTTGTAGCTTCAGATTGGTTATCAGCGATTCTCACCTGACACGGTGTTTGAGGCACTAAAAGGACAGCTAAAATAAGAACAAGAAGGCTGAAAGATAAAGTCAAGGGCGTTGCTCAGAGAGAGAGAGGCAGGAAGGACAAGCCATCTTGGAAACCTGACGTTTGACTAACGTTTTCCAGAAAACAAGGAAGACGGTGGTAGGCAAACTTATCAAAGAAACAACAGTACCCAACCCCCAAGGCGTCCACATGGACGCCTCCCAGGGGCAGCATGGTGGGTAGGAAGGGCCTCTGGGCAAGGTGAATAAGGTCAGTGTGAAGAGCATCAGAGAGTGACAGAAGATGCCTACTGCCAGCGATGGAAACTGAGGTGCTGCAGATGGAACCCCAATACCACAGCCTTGCAAGCTCTAGGAGTTTTAGGAGGCTACTAGGTGACAGTCCCACCCACAGAGGAGCCGTGAATAGGAACCTAGCAGACAGGGCTCTGATGGGAGAAGGAGGAGACGGTCTTGGGAGACGGAAAGGAAGCAAGGTTTATGTGGCTTAGTGGGCAGCTGTGTGGCCTGTCACCAGGCTGCCAGATGGAGGATACTGAAGGTGGTGGTGTCAGGGCAGGGACAGAGACAAAGAAAAAGCGAATGGGGGCAGTTAAGCCAGGGAGGGGAAATGGCACGTCTGAGGACCATCATCCATCCTGCCTGGGAAGAGGACGGCATCAACAGAGCCAGTGTGACGGACGGGATGCAGGGCAAGCAGTGTGCGAAGAGCCGCGTCTTTTCTGGGTAGAAGACATGAGTGCAGGAAATTCATGTATGTGGTGTTCAATTCTCTGCACCCACATGGCAGCTCACAACGGTCTAAGATCTGACACCCTCACACAGATATACCTGCAGGTAAAACATGAATGCACTAAAAAAAAGTTTGCAGGGCTATCTAGCCCTTGTATCTAGATTATGTCTCACTTTGATCAAATGAAGCCTTGAAACCATGCACGGCAACATTTAACTGTTCTGCACACACATGTAGGAAGGGCGGCCTTGGATGTCACTCTGGACACTGAAAACACACCAAACACATGAGCCATAAGGCACTTGGGAGTTAACCAGCCAGGAGATCAGCGGAGCTGTGCTTTTTGCCTAACCCTGCACTGACTAATAGACGTGAACACTTGGCAAGCCTGTGGGGCAAACGCTTTCCCAGTGTGACACTTTGCTAAAGTGGTGTGCTGTCCCTCGAGCCTTCTTTTGCTTCATCTTGTGGGGAGCGTGCGTGAGACACAAAGCTGGGACTTGGTGGAGGACCAGTGTTCATGCTGTTTCCATGGTGACTGGCTGCTGAGTCCCTGTGCACTTGAGTAATCAGGGATGCTTGGGGGCTTTGAAGAGGGGCAGCGCACGATGCTGAGGGCAGAGAAGGCCCACTGGCCCGCTGCCCTTCCGATCTGAGCATGGCGCCTTCCTCCTCTGCAGCCCAGAGGGCTGTGGCAAGGGCCCCCTCTTCACTGAGGCTGCCTCTCTCCCTTCAGCCGTGTGATTGAGATGAATGTCAAGTTTCCCATCTCCTTTCTGGGTTTTCTTTCTCCTCTGATCCTCTGCTTTGCTGTAGTGCCCAGGCTGCTGGCAAGATGCCATGTTAGCTTAGCATGACGTCCTGGGAGCGGCAGACTGACTCACAAAGACTTCCGTGGGACAGAGTAGAGAGAAGGACACACACACACACACACACGCACACGCACACACACACATACACACATGAGAGAGAGAGAGACAGAGACAGAGACAGAGAGACAGAGACAGAGACACAGAGGCAGGGAGAGAAAGCGAAACACAGAGGCAGACAGAGACAGACTAACAGAGACAGACATGATAGGCAGGTAGGTAGGTAGGTAGGTAGATAGATAGAACATCCACAGCTGCATCCCAGGCCATGAAGTCCCTCTTGAGCTGGGCTAACAGGAAAGGTTATGCTGTTTCTGAGACCCATCACCAGGCAGAGAAACCCAGCTTGAACCCCCTCCCACGTTCCAGATGCGACCCAGGGGCCAAGAGGGATCAGAGCAAACCTTTTCCTCTATTGAAGTTGACCATCTGTGGCCTTTTGTTACAGTAACGCAAAACTAACACAAAGATGAGATGCTTACACTGTCACTCCAGAATTTGCTAATAAAATCCCCTCAGAAACCTCGGCAAGGTGGGTGACTGGATCTCGTGTACTTTGGGATTCATTAGTTTTTCAATAACTTAAGCTGAAACAAGATGCTATCTTTCCTGGAGGGGCAGAGTAACGAAAAGTTGGAGCCTAAAGTTGGTCAATCCCTGGGTCAAATTAGAGCCTGGAGGACCGTTCTCTCCCAGTCGCACAACTGTCTTCTCTGAAGCCTCCCACCAACTCCCCCAAGCTTCTAGGAGCTGCCAGCCCTGACAATGGCACCAGAACCTTGGGTGCCCATCAGGAACAATAGCTTTCTGCTTCACCCCACAAGGCTGTTGGGGGGTGGGGGGAGCTGGGCGTTCTCTACATACCTACAGACCCAGTGCCGTCGATGATGGCCGTCACCGTGGACAGGGCATGAGAGTTCCCTTTCAGACTCTTGTGAGTCCCCTGCGGGCATGGAGAAGGATGTAAAACAGGCGGGCATGAAGTGCAACTGACACACGCATTCAACACACAAAGCGCTCTCCTTAGGAAGTCTATCTCCTCCCTGCGCCACTCTGAGCAAAGCTCTGAGGAATTCTAAGAGCCAGGAATCCCTCAAAATACCTGCCTGAACATATTTAGTTATTTGCAACTCTCTTATTTAGTGTAAAAAAAAAAAAAAATGTGGTTAGAATCCCTCCTCTGGTTCTGCCTCTTATATGTTGGCCATTTTGTTCAGTCTGGTGTGGATCCTTCCAGAATATCTCAGGGGCACATAGCTGAGTCTGTACGCTCATGTCCATCCAAGGATAAGCTTCCTATGGGCAGATCTAGCAATACCATCTAACATGGAGACCCAGGCAGGGCCAACCTGCTGCCCTGGACAGATGACATGGGGTGTATGTGGGGGCCGGTGTCAAAGCTCCACTCCTGTGCTCCTTAGCTGGACACTCTGTGGCCCCCTCATGAACAGCATTTACACAGGAGGAAGAGACCGAGAGAAGGTGGCCAGGGACAGCTGCTAGGAAACTCTCAAGACTCGGGCTATCTGTGCACAAACTATGAATGAAGTTTCGCCCACGGAGTGGAGTCAGTGTTGGCCCTGAGGAGGGGAAGCAGTGTGTGACTCACCAGGTCTGCGGAAACGGCGGTGGTGATCAGTGCATAGGGCCCACTGACTAGGGCCCCGCTGAGGAGCAGCATGGCTGTGGAAAATGGAGGGGGCTCAAAACAGGGCCTGCCCAGACCAGCAGTGGGTGAGGGCAGGCATTTAAGGGGAAGGGGCCCACCCCCTGGGGGCAATCTCCGGGACACAGGACAAATGGCTTCTGCACTGTGCTTGAGGATGCATTGTCAGGCTTCCTCAAAGCCTCAGCATCCTGTCTGGAGCACCCAGAACTCAAGTTCCCCGGCCTCCATGGACAGAATCCAATGATGGAACACAGAGGGGATGAGAGCTTGGGTGGACCGAGGCCAGGCCAGCACCGGATCTGTGCCACAGCCTTTTCAGCCAGAGCGAGGCCTTCTCTTGACCATGGGCAGGAACACTGAACCACACGGCCCTTCCCCCAACTGCCTGAGCTCGTTTTCCCTGGGTCCACGGGAAACCCCACATTCACTGGCCACTGTGACAAGATGCTTCCACACCCACTCCCTCCAGTGTCCTTGGCTTGGCTCTCCACTTTATTTATTTATTTATTTATTTATTTATTATGTATACAGTGCTCTGCCTGCATGTACACCTGCAGGCCAGAAGAGGGCTTCACATCACATGACTGATATGGTTGTGAGCCACCCTGTGGTTGCTGGGAAGTGAACTCAGGACCTCTAGAAGAGCGGCCAGTGCTCTTACCCACTTGAGCCATCCATGTCTCCGGGGGCTCTCCACCTTACACAACAGCTTCCAGGGCTGTGGCTAATGCCCCACCCCTAGGCTGAACAGCTCCTCCCCTTGGCACCCAGAGCGGAGCACTGCTGGCCGGGTGGCCATACTTAGCCCTCAGTAACTGTCACAGGTGCACTATCTGGAAACAGGAACCCGGCCTCTCCCAAAGAGGAACGCGGGGCCACACCCACCAGTCACCCCAGCCTAATGCCTCTAGACTGCTTTTTACCATTCACGTCATGAGGTCGTGTGGCCAGACATGTGTGAGAGAGAAGTGATGAGGTCTCATGTACTCACCTATGGTGGCTTCTAGACCCATTTTGCTGACGGAGGAGAAAACATAGAGCTGCGGGAGTTAAGGACAAAAAGGTGGATGGCTCAGCGCAGGCAGCTGTGGGGCTGCCAAGAGCCTGTGGTTTAGAAACAGAGCCCACAGGGACCTGCCTGTCGGCCTTGGGGAACTTGTAGAGTGCCCAGGGCTGGTGGGAGGGACACTGGACAAGTCCCCAACTCTTCATTTGAGGTCTGCAGCTGCCTGCCTGATCACTGCACCCTGGGACGCTGTCCTAGCGATAGGGCCACACTGCACATAATTTCTTGAGGACTCCTTTATAGAGCCTGAGGTCTGAGAGGACTCAGAGCTAGGCCATGTTCGGGGGACATCCAGCCACAGCCTTGGGATGAGAGGCATGTGGACAAATACAACGTGGCAACAGAACAGCCCCTCATGTCACCAACAGCAATGGCAGGCCAGTACCACAGTGGCTCCGCACAGCCACACGTTGGGGTGATGAGTAGCATCACCCCAACTCAGAGGAATCTCAGGCAGGGAAGTCACCTGGCCAAGGCCGAGAGCTTCTAAATGCCTGGAAGGATGAGCCTGACATGATGGTGCTCACTGAACCAGAAGATGGGGTGTCATGGAGATCCCAAGGGACAGGCAAGAGAGTGACTGGGAAAGTGTGAAGGGAATACCACAGATAGAAGCAGCCATGAGAAACTCAGAGTTGGGGAGGAGCGTGGTGTGTGCCGCCCAGGGGGCGTGGTGGGCAAGCGTGATGGAGGGCCTGGCGCTTCCAGCCAGGGACAAGCTGGGCTTCTTCTAGGGATGTGGAGCTTGGGCAGGGGGCAGTGGTGGTGCATGGAGATGAAGCTGCCTGCCTGCCTGTGACAGTGCGTAGAGCCGAGGCTTACCGTAGGTGCTGCCAGCAGGAGCATCAAACCACAGGTGGAGGCTCGTTTTTCCAGCCGGTCGGAGATTACACCTGCTAGGATCCCACCTGTAATATGGGGGTGAGGTGGGGAGGGGAGTTCAGGAGCTAAGGCCCAGCGGGAGCTCCCCAGAGGAGACTAGGTCACAGGGGCAAGAACTACAGCAACTGCCAGGCCGTGGTGGCGCACGCCTTTAATCCCAGCACTCGGGAGGCAGAGGCAGGCGGATTACTGTGAGTTCGAGGCCAGCCTGGTCTACAAAGTGAGTCCAGGATGGCCAAGGCTACACAGAGAAACCCTGTCTCGAAAAACCAAAAAAAAAAAGAACTACAGCAACCATCCCAGAGCCTGTCCTCACTGGGCAGCAGAAATGGCCGCTTGGGGCCTGGCCTAACAAGGCCATGGGAATCACAGAGTGTCTAGGCTTTAGGGCAACCCCAAAGCCGCTTTACCTGGTGGTACTAATGCCGCTGCCACCTGCCCAGGAGTGTGTGCCATTCCTGAGGGCAGCTGGCTCAGGTCAGAGGCAAGCAGGGCAAATGCCAAGGTCACTATGTCACATGGTGCCCGGCCAACAGCAAAACGGATTCGAACAAGGACAAGGTCTCACTCCGTAGGCCAGAATAGCCTCTGGCTTGCCAGGCTGCTGCCTCAGCTTCAGTGTGCTGAGTCCCAGGAAGACTGTCACACTACCCAGCTCCATCACTAAGTTCTTGACAAAGTGGAGCAAATGGCTTTGAACTCACCAAAGATCCCGCCCACATCAAACAATGTGGACAGCTCCCCGGCTTTCTTGGCATCCAGGTGATCTGTTGAATGACCAGAATATGAGCTAATGAGGACATGTCCTCGGTGGTTAGGCCAGAGGGACCCATGAGGGACTCTGCTCCATCAGCAGATTTACACCGAGCAATCACCGGAACTCAGATTTTAAAAGAAGTTGGTTGGCTCGTCTCACCCAAGCCTGGCCATCCTTGCAGCCTATGCTTGGCCACCATAGGGGTATCAGCTCAAGGGTGAGCCTGGGAAGGTACTTGGGGTGTGGCTGTGTGTCTGTGTGTGTGTCTGTGTACATGCATGTGAGCGATGTTTTTAAGGGCTGTGGTTCAAGGTCATAGGCAGGCCTCCCCAGAGCAACGACCAAGAATATTCAGTCAGTCACACAGTGTAACTGAGAGTGTGGCACTGACCCCAGCTGGGGCCTGAGCCTTCTCATGTCTCAGTGGCACGGTACTGCCACTTCATGGCCCTTTACTTGCAGCTGGATGGATGCAGGCCAGTATGCGGAGACAAGTGGGAAGTGTTTGGCTGGTCAGACCTATCTCCCTCACCCTGCAGTAACTGGAATTGACCCAAAGCAAGACTCAGACTGGGCATCCGGGCAATTCAACACTCAGGTCAAGATTGCTCCCTTAGCCGGGCAGGTGGTAACACACACCTATAATCCCAGCATTTGAGAGGCAGAGGCAGGTGGGTCTCTGTGAGTTTGAGGCCAGCCTGGTCTACAGAGTGAGTTCCAGGACAGCCAGGGCTACACCGAGAAACCCTGTCTTGAAAAACCAAAAAGAGGGGGAAAAATTTGTTCTCTTGTGAAAAGCAGTATGGTCACCTACTGAGACTCTCTGTTGGACATACTCTGCACCTCTCAAGGTGAGGTGGGCTCTGAGGTAGCTCCTTGCAGCCTGCCCACCCACCCTCTCTTTCCTTCAGCAGCCTGTCCTTGTTAGCCACACCCCCGGGAGGTCCCCTTGCTGCCATCCCAGGTTCCTGGGCTGAGGTGATGTCCCCTCCAGCTTTGGGTTCTGGTCAACCTCGACATGGCCTCATGATGCCCCTTGGAACCTGACCGTCCTTTCTGTGCTGTCCCCAGAGCCCAAGCCCGAGGCTGTAGTTACAAAACCCTGCTGCTTTTCCTGCTGCCTCACTGGTTCCTGTGCTCAAGGCGTCACCATGCTCTGAGACTCCCACCCCATCAGCACGACCCTGATTTGGTTCCTGAGAACTGCAGAGTCTCTTGTCCTCTTGTCTGCATACCGACCGTGCACAGCTATATAGCATTAGTTCCTGGAACATTCTATCAGGAGCCACAGCTTCAGACAGTCTTGGACTGTGGAAGCCTAAGAGGCTGTTGGCCTTTCCAAAAATCAGAACGCACCCCAGAAAACAGTTTCTAGGTCGGATTTCTAAGGATACCTTATCTCAAATCCCCGGCGGCTATGCTCCTGCTGGCTGGCCGCTGTGTTCCAAAGCCTAACGCGGGCCAGATTTAAACGCAGGGAGCCTCTGGGAACTGCAGAGGGGTCAGGATGTACTCAGCGAACCCAGGGACTGTTATTACCAGAGCCATATCCTCTCCCGTTTGCTGAGCCCCGCCGTCCCTCTCCAGTCACCACGTGTGGTCACTGAGCAGTCAGTGCACAGAACCGAACCTCGCTTTCCGCAGGCAGGCACTCACCCACGTTGGTGATGTACAGTGGAAGCCAAAACAGAAAGGTGTAGCTGACCAGCTTGGCGAACAGCAAGCACAGAGAGAACTCGATCACGCCCTGGAAGAGAGAGGGTCCTATCAACTCCGGGTGAGGGACTGGCAGTGTGTTTCGAGGTGTGACTGAGCACAATTGATGACAATTCTCCTGCAGGCAGGCTGTCTTTCCGCAAGGTTCAGCCTTGCTCAGGTGAGAATACTCCGGGGAAGCAAGCCCCAGGAGATCCAGAGCACGGATGGACATGCCTGGCTTGGCTGCCCGGAAGGCAAAAACCCGATGTCTATATCCAGTAAGAGCCAATGAAAATATATACTGATGAGATAGTTATGCCAAATGATGGCCAGTGATATCCCCCCTGGGATGCTCATTAAGACTCAGGAACTGGACTGAGGAGATAGCTTGGTGCATAAGAGGACTTGTTATACCAATGTGGCCCAAGTTCAAATCCTCAGTATCCAGGCATAGTTGTGAGTGTCTGTAACTTCAGCACTGGAGGGCGGAGACAGACAGATCCAAGGAGCTCACTGGCCAGCTATCCAGCCAAATCAGCAAGCTTCCAGTTCCTTCAGGGAGAGACCCTGCTTCCTCTAGCCTATGCATGTGTGTACACCGATATGTGAACATGCATATACTCATGTGTATGCAACACACACACACACACACACACACACACACACACACACACACACACACACACACACACTCTGAAACCTCCATCACCACCATTGGTGTTTTTCAGTTGTGGTGTGAGGATGAGAGTGTGTAGTCCACATTAACCTAGTACATACATGTCTGGCATGCTCTGCGCTGGCATGAACTCAACTAATGTCACACTCAGATCAACAGATCACATAGCCCAGTGACAGTGCAGATGCTCAGAACAACCAGCTGGGCAGGGGAGGGGAGAGGAGAGGGGGAGGGGGATGGTGAAGTTGGATCAGGCCTCCAAAGCCTGTCCTGTCCACATTGCCTCATAACTTGCATTTGCATGCTAGTCGGCTCCCCAACTGATGTCAGCGGAAGTATTCTGGGCAGCTACCACAGAAGGGCTGCTTAGCTGGTAGTGAGAACAGTCTTAGAAATGACTTTCATTTAAAACTGTCATCTTCCAGTGGCCAGCTGTGAAGCCTGTTTGGGAACCCAGTGCCCAGGCGCGGGCCTGTGCTGTGGAGACTGGCCAGGGCTCACAACTGTAAACTCTGAGGTTGCTACCGCAGGGCATTGTGGGAGATAGCTGACCTCCCCCACTCCCCCCACCCCCCCCCCCACCCAAGGGCCAGAGCATAATCGGGTCCAGCTACTTAGGACCCTAGCACATTGCTGGCTAGTCTTCTGTAGCCTCTACTCCTTCGTACCTCACCTTCCCTGTGGCTGCATGCCATACTGGACGCTCAGACCCTCACTGTGCTGTGAAACGGAGCAGACTCAGTGAGCACAGGGTGCCTCCTGTTGCACCCTACGCCCTCAGAGCCAGAGAATATGTGCCTGGGAGGGTAGAGAGACAAGAGGGACAGAAGGTATCATGGGTACAGGCTCAGAGCAGCCAGCTTTCTGTTTTTCATTGGCCTGTGAAGTTTCTGGGTGGAAAAATTAATTTCAAAGTGTTAGAGACAGTACAAAACGAAGAGATGACACACGCATGTCACATTCACCCTGGAATGACCAGCCACACTGCCCACAAGAACAGGAAGACCTGGCCCTCTCCCACAGCAGCGTTCTCTCCCTGGCGCGCAGACTCACTGGGATCCTCAGGGCTCCTGTGAAGCTGATGGCAGCCATGCTGCTGTTGCTGCTGCTGTCGCCCGGGAGGACAACAATGTGGCTCGGGTGGAGGGGGCTCTTCCCATCAGAGAGAAGCAAACACTGCAGCTCCGGGTCCTGGGCACAAAAGGAAAAGGAACAGATGTCACCAGGGGCATATGGCTGAAGAGAGCCAGAATTTTCTTTTTTTTTAATTAATTAACTAATTATGTATACAGTGCTGTCTGCATATACACAGGAAGGCCAGGAGAGGGCAGCAGATCTCATTATAGATGGTTGTGAGCCACCACGTGGTTCCTGGGAATTGAACTCAGGACTTATGAAAGAACAGCTGTCGGGAACTGCAGCTGTGCTGGTACTGACCATTACTTGTTTTTGTCTGCAGTTGAAACATTGTGCTCCACTGGTTGCCTTCATTTTCCTTGTTTTGAGTCTCATGATTTGGCCCTTGGTTTACTCCCTCTTGGGGACTTTCCACAGTGCTCTTCGATTGCTGGCTCCTCCTCTATATAAGCAGCTCTGTTACTCCCAATAAACGGCATTCTCCTAGCACGAATGACCCATTGTTGTATCATCTTTTCAATCCGCAGACCCTCGCCACAGCCTAGACAAGCAGCGCGGGTGCTGCAAACAGTCAGTGCTCTTAACTGCTGAGCCATCTCTCCAGGCCGAGAGGCCAGAATTTTAAGTGAGTAAGTCACCTGGCTTCCTGCTAAAAGCCTCAGAAACACATGTAGGTAACTATGTCCACCTCATTGTCACATCAGTTGTCACCATTCACCTGGCCCATGAAATAGCATTAACTCACAGAAATCTTTGGTTCAGAAATAGTGAGAGAAAAAAAATGAACCCGTCACTGTGGAGAAAGAGCAGTAGGTTAAAAATACACCGCATGGATGATGTATCTTGTACCCAAATATCGGGAAGATTCCAATAACAGGAGACGATGCCTTGTGTCTCGTAGATAACAACATGTAATCAGATTAGATTTTTATTATGATCTAATCAGCTGTGTCCAGAGTGCTGCCCAGAGCTGACATGTGGCCAAAGATAACTCAGAAACACATCCAACATCAAAGTATAAATATACTTAAGACATTAAGGGATTTTTTTTTTTTTTTTTTTTTTGGGAAGTGTGCGTTTGTGTGTTCGTTTTTAACTCGATTACACAGCTCTCTGGAAGGAACCTTGCAGATGACAGCATGGTTGAACAGGCCTGAAGGGACTGTTTTATGTATTCATCCACAATCTATAGGAAGCTTTTCAGGAAAGAGAGAAACTAAACTCCAAACCAGCAATGCGGTCACTGTGAGGTAGAGTGATGTCATTTCATGGACTTGCTAGTGAGGAAGTCTTCACGGGACCCTGGGCCTTGCAAGGTGTTCACAGTGTACAAATGCTGCCAGAAGCGATGCTATTTTAAAATTTATAAGCCAGCTCTGAGGTTTGTGCCTCCCGATACTGGGGACATTCCCAAGGGACAGAATTTGTGCTTACTGGAGCACAGCGGAGAGATCCCAGCTCTGCCATGGGGTTTTAAGTCAGAGCAAGGCTGATGTAACACAGCTTTTCCTGAATGAACTGTGAATCTGGGAGGGCTTAGAAAGGAGTGTTCCTATGTACTTAAGGATCCAACAGCCATTGATGTATTTTATTTGTTTTACTGTAACCCATGTAAGGTGAGTTCAAACTACAGCAGAATTTTAAAAAATTAATTAATTAATCAAGAAGGAATGTGAGGCTGGGGAGATGGCTGTTCAGTGGTTAAGAGCACTTGCAGCTTAAAAAAAAGGTCCCCCTCAGTCACAGTCATAGGGGAAGGGAGTAAGGGGAAAATGGGAAGGAGGGAAGAATGGGAGGTTACAAGGGATGGGATAAGAATTGAGATGTAATATGAATAAATTAATAAAACATATTAAAATATATGTGTGTGTGTGTGTGTGTGTGTGTGTGTGTGTGAGAGAGAGAGAGAGAGAGAGAGAGAGAGAGAGAGAGAGAGAGAGAGAGAGAGAGAGAGAGAATAATCTGCCTTCATACACACCCAGAAGAGGGCATCAGATTCTATTACAGATGGTTGGGAGCCACCATGTGGTTGCTGGGAATTGAACTCAGGACCTCTGGAAGAGCAGCCAGTGCTCTTAACCACTGAGTCATCTCTCCAGCCTGCACTTGCGGCTTCAGCACAGGACCCAGGTTCGATTTCTAGTCACATCAGGCAGCTCACAAATGCCTGTGATGACAGCTCAAGGAATCCAATGTCCTCTCCTGGCCTCCGTGGGAACTGCACACAGGTTTCACACCCAGACAAGCAGGCACTCGCATACTAATTAAAGAAGAAAGATGAAAGCAAGGTGGGTGGCAGGACTAACAAGCAGACACTCAGCATTCTGCGTGAGCTTGAAGTGTTCAGCTTGGGAGACCTGCCACTACTTCTCCATCATACTTAACGTTGGCTCCTCCAAGAGCCCAAGACCCCATTCCCGGGCTAGCTGAGCTGCAGAAATCTCTGAACAGCTCCATGCTTCAGGAGAGCCCCTGGGGACCACACCGAGACCTGCAGGACTTCACATGCCCTTGTAAACAGAGAGAGAGAGATGACCAGGGGGTAAGATGCAGCAAGCCACAAGGCAATGCAAGTGCAGAGAGTCCACCTGGCCAGGACAGAAGCAGTCTGTTGACTTGGAAAGCAGTAAGAAGAGGCCAGGTCTGCCACCGAAAGCCCACCAGCTCTCCAGCAGGTAATGCCCTGGAGTATAAAGTACCCTGAGGCGCCACCTGCTGGGCTGTATTAAAACTGCACACTCAGACTGCTTGGGAAGCAGACACCAGTCTATACCCATACCTCTAGGGAAGCCTTAATGCCTTTGCAGGCTGAAAGAACTGGGAAAGTAAGGTAGTGGCAGGTCTTCCAAAGCAAGCAAGAAGGGATGCTATTTCCTTTCAGAGTGACCAAGGAGCCACTGGGCAACAAGAGACAAATCCTGGGGGCAGGAGGCAGGGCTTCTGTCTTTAAACACTCAATAAGCAGGTTTCATGTGTGCTCCAGCCCGAGGGCTGCACGATGAATGAGGGGATTCATTCCTGCTACTGACAAGGAGCAGCAGCAGCAACAACAACAACAACAGCAACACACACACAATAGCAACACACATACAACAATACACACGGTGCAAAGGCTACTACTCTAGTTAAATGCCAACAGCAGCAGCAGCAGCAACACACACACACACACACACACACACGGTGCAAAGGCTAGTTATATGCCTCACTCCATTCACTTGGGTGTGCCTGTAGCCACGCTGGGGGAAGCCTGCCCTTGCTGAGGTCTGTGCTTCCCACCCAGCAAGGAAGGCACCGGCCAATGAGCTCATCCTTCTGAGGCTCATGGAAGGGGTCTCAGCAGTGTCCAAGCCCTGGCCCGTGACAGATGCCAAAGAGGAAGAGGACAAGCGGCCACGGGGATGGGAATTATGACCACCCCAAGTCAATCATCTCAATCCCACAAAGACCAAAGGGGGCTCCTGTGCAGCCAACATGTGGCCTCGGCATTAAGCCTTGCGGCTGGCATGAGTAATAGTGAGGAGCACCTGGGGTCAGGCTGGAACACTCTGGGAAAGGGGACAACCAGGGGCTCCTGCCAAGTTTGGGGGACACCCCTCCTACATATCCTAACCCATGGCAAGGGCAGAGGCAGGGGCTTGCTCATGATACCACGCAAGCAGAGCCTGTACCTGACTGGTCAGTCCCCACTGTAGTCAGCTTGAATAAGGTTACTGGGCTGTGTGAACCTGGTTTCTTGGTGGCAGTGGACAGACTTGCAGAGGAAAAAGAACAGGAAGAAGAAAGCAACACACTGAAGCCAGAGCGAGCCTTTTCAGCTTGGTCACTCCAGAGAACGAAATGTCAGCCTTCACGGCCACCGCAGGAGTGTGTCATGGTTGTCATCGAGTTGCAATTTTTAAAAATAAAACTCAAGTGAGCCGAAAGTCTTGCAGGCACGACCAACCTTTTGACGTTGAAACATACTGCCGTCATCTACAAAGTCCATGTTCAAGAATGCATCAGGCTGCATTCAAAGCTATGCTGGGGCACGGGGCACGTGGCCCCTGGGCTGCAGGGTGGACAGGTCTGCAGGCATTTTGGTTAACTAGCCACAGCCTGCACTCTCCTTAAAAGACCAGGATGTATAGGATATCATGTGTCTTTCTTCCCACACCCCAGACACCACAAATAAATTTCTCTGGGCAACAAAACAAAACAAAACAAAAAACCCGATAGCATGCTTAATGCATCAGTACTTCAAGGAACCTGCCTTCAAAATGAAAGAAAACAGCCATAACTTCAATGGTACAACTGAGTCTAAAATGCTCCAGGAGGTTCAGCTCGGCAAGTCCGTGAACTGTCTGAGGAACTAAATCCAGAAGAACCGCATGAGGGGAGGACAGCGAGAAGAGCCAGGCATGGAGAAGGCTTCTGGGCTTGTCCTGGGGTCGGAACTGGGAACTTAGGACCTTTGTGTCTCAGCTTCTTCATTCAGAAAGTGGGGAAAGACCCGGAGGTAGTGGCGCACGCCTTTAATCCCAGCACTCGGGACGCAGAGGCAGGCGGATAACTGTAAGTTCGAGGCCAGCCTGGTCTACAAAGTGACTCCAGGACAGCCAAGGCTAACACAGAGAACCACTGTCTTGAAAACAAACAAACAAACAAAAAAGAAAGTGGGAGAAAGGAAAGAGATGACCTTTTACGACATCTGCCACCTCTTCTTGGGCCTGACAAGAACTCTGTATGGCTTTGTACCCCTAGGCCACTGTGTGCTCCTCTTGTCTGCTGTGCCCCAACCTGCAAGACCCACCTGCCATACGGCTGTGTCGCAGTGACACCTGCTGGGGCCAGATGGAACAGCACCTGCCTGCTCTGCTTCCCCACCTGAGGCACAGGGACAGCCAGTCGGGTGTCTCCACAGGGCTTGGAGACTGGCTCTGAACCTCTAAAGGCATCCCAGCAGGTAGAAGCCACGTGTTACTCACCAGAGGGCCATTCTTTTCACTGCGGACAGTTTGCTTCTGAACTCTGAATCTGTTTATGCCATTCTCAGAGACTTTGGAATGCTGGAAAAGAAGCACTCCCTTAGTGACTTATAAATGCTTGTACTGCGGCTAAAGAGATGGCTGTCTTGCTAAAGAGACAGTAGACAGTAGATACAGGTCCCCGCTCAGACACAGTTTGTACATATTTCCCCCTCATTCTGTGGGACTGCCTCTTTTCAGACGGTCCTGCCAGAAACACAGAGCCACAAAAGTCTCGAAGCCTAATTGATATGTTTCCCCCATCAGCTCTGCCATGGCTGAGCACCCCCATAACTCCATATGTTGAAGCTGAACCCCACCTGTGATGCACTGAGAGGGTGGAGATGCCAACTGCTCTGTTTTTGGCCCCTGCCCAGCATGCCACAGAGCTCTCAGGGCAGCTGAGCCCTGCGAGACCCCAGCGACTTGCGCAGAAATTTGGAAAGGGGAAAATTAAAATGCGCTTTGGCCTTTTGACCAAGATGATGTATTGGGAATTGGTGGGGGGGTGGGGGAATCAGGCAGATTCAGCTCTACATCACACATGCCACAGCTGTCCGGAGGGACAGATGTCCCCACAGGGAAGTGAGCATCCCGGTTCTCCTGCACCTAGAGGTTGCCCACTGTGTGACACACAGAGGCCTCAGATCACAAGGGAAAAAGATGACAGGCTCTGTAAGCTTGGGCTAGGAAATCTAGTCCGGCAGGGAAATGGATTGGAGCACACTTTCAAATACCACCCACAGCCAGGTGTGATGGCGCATGCCTTTAATCTCAGCACTCGGGAGGCAGAGGTAGGAGAGATCGCTGTGAGTTTGAGGCCAGCCTAGTCTACAAAAAAGCGAGTCTACGACAGCCAAGGCTACACAGAAAGACCCTGTCTCAAAAAACAAACAAACAAATCAAATACCACCCACAGTTACTTTTCCAGAATATAGTAGCTGTCTTTGCTTACTTTTGTTTTGGTTAATAAAGTACCACAATGCTCCTACCCCCATCCTCCTACCACCCCTACCCCCCTAGAAGCCTGTTAACCCTCAATAGGAAGAAGGGGCTCTGGTGCCCCCTGCTGTACAGTTCAGGCACTGTCCCCAGAGCGGAGACCCAGGGGCTGCTTGATAGCCCCAGGAAGGTCCTCACATTTCACAGGGCAGAGGGTGGACAGGTAAAAAGGATTGTATGCTGACTGATGTCACAGGGGCCTGTCAGGCCAGGCTGTGGTGGCATGTTTCAGGTAGCCTCTGAAGGTAGAGCTTAGAATGAAGGAGCTGGTCAAGTGCTCTGTGGGTGGCGATGCGGGCTGGGATAGGCTCTTTGTCATGTGAGGCTGGGGTCAGCTGCCAGTGTGGGCTGCACAGAGGACTAAGCTGTGCTGTAAGGAAATAGACGCGGGGGTGGGGTGGGGTGGGGTGGGGGTTGGAGGTGGGAGTTAGAGGTGGAGGGTCAGGGAGGGGAGCTCTTACCGTGGGCAGGGTGGAAGAGCATTTGATGTCCTTCGGGTCTGAAAGAGTAAACAGGAGATGGATGGGTGGCTGAGCACTGCCGCCTACAGCAAAAGAACCCAACCAGGGCCCTCAGTAGCCCTTAGGGTACCGCTGGCAATGGACCCGGACCGGTTCTTCACCTGGTGTTCCTAAGTGGGTGGTTTTAAGGGGCTCTTCCCACAAAAACAGTAACAAAAGAGGGGACTGTGAGAGTGGCCAGGTGTATTTCACTACTGTAACTTTTATTAGCCACATGTCTGTGAGTGCACGTACTAAGGTTCATTTGAAGAGAACAAGGTGTTCTTTCTAAACAGAAGCTTAAGGAAGAAAGACAGTCCAGGGCAAGGGGCTGGTGAGGCGAGGGTATAAGCCACCTCCCCTCCCATTCTTCCACTGACTGCAGATGGGCATGTGGCAGCCCACACCAGCAAGCACCAGGCCATGGGTGTGGACACCACTTTGAATATGGAAAGAGGTTGACCTCGTGGTAAATCAGCCCCAAGGACACGGTGGACCCAAGGACAAACACGAAAGCATGAGGCTGGCCCCAGAGTATTGTCAGAACAGCGTTTGTGGCGGGCGATGGATTTCTTAGCAATAAAAGTGAGTGGAGATCAGATGCCTGCTGGGAGAAAACAGAGTGCTGGTGTTGCTGCAAGAAAGTGAGGGATCATGAAAATGTCCTGTCTGTCACCTGAAACTTATCCAGTGACCTGCTGGCACTTGGGTGGCCACTCGGCTCCTCAAGCAAGTGGCAGCTTGTTTCCTGAACCCTGTGTACTTTAGAGACTATGTATGAGAACAGCCCTGGGGCCTAACACAGTGGGGGGAAGGGCATGCCACATGGGACATTTTCTGCCACCTGGGAAAATGTCCCAGTTATGACAGATGAAGGAGGAGGAAGGAAGAGGGTCTTAATTGCAAGGCAGGGAGTAGGGCCAAGCTCAGATCTTTAAGTAAAAGTGTGAGAGGTGGAGCTGACCTCAGGTATGGTTGGCACAGTACAAGGGTGGGGGTGGGGAGACATCCTGCTGGGGAGCACAGCAAGGTCCAGGCTGAAGGAGCACACAGCTGCACACCGGGCCTTGGAGGCATCCTTGCAGAGCGCTGGGAGGAGAAGGGGCCACCAGGGCACCATGACCAGGTCTGTGGCCTGGGGCAGGTATGGAGAATGAACAGCCCAAGCGAGGCAGAAGCAGGGCCAGGGTTGAGAGGTGGCTGATGAGGCGAACCAGCTGGTATGAATGGGGGCCCCCGTCCCCCACATCAGGAGGGCAAAGTGTGGAAGGAGATGAACTAAGCAGTGAGCTCAAAGCAGATGGCCGGCCTCACCCACACTTGGCAGTGAGCAACAAAGGCATGTGTGTGTGTGTGTGTATGTATGTATGTATGTATGTATGTATGTATGTATGTACGTACATACGTACGTACAAAGTCCTTAGACAAGGCTTTGTCTCTCTGCCCTGGCACTAGCAGTAGCAAGCCACCTTCCTGTCCGGAGCCAGGAAGGATCAGGTAGGTAGCAGGTACAGACCAGCTCGGAGGGGCACCCTGGGTCAGGAGGATGGGGCACAGGGACCAAAGGGCCCGATGATGGACAGTCCTCCCAGTTTGCCCAGCCCATTAGTAGCAGGAGTGGGGGCTCATGGGAAGCAGGCTCTGGATCGGTAACAAAAAGGTGAAAACAGAGATCCACTATTCTTGAGAATCCTGTTCTGAGTGTGGACAACACCCCCATCCAGGATGACCTGGGCTGAAATGCAGCCTGTAGCCTACGTAGCCACGGCCACATCCTGTTCTTCCTCCCATCCTCCTTACCCTAAACCAGCTCCTCTGTCAGGTAAAGAAGAGTACACATTCCCTGGGGACTCCAGAAAGCAGGACAGGGTGGAGACGGGACCTGGGGCCCCAGTGAGGAGGAAGTGTCACTCTTCCAGGTGTCTGGTATAAGATGAATGTCTAGGGGCAGGGAAGGGACAAGACCCAGGCAGACAGCTGGCACAATGGCCTTTCCGAGAACTCCAGTGACATGCCAGCTAGTTAACCGGTTGTTTTAGTCCAGAAGCCACAAGGCCCTGCCTGCCCCACAGTGCACTTGCTGGGGGCTGGCCTGCCAACCTTCCTGTCACTTCCTGGGCCTCTGGAGAACACTGAAATAGGGCTAAGCAGTGGCCCACACGGCCCCTTCAGCTCACAGATCGCCCACCTAAGTTTCATGTCTGAACGTTCAGTTTCGATTTTCACTACCCAAAGAGCTGGTCGAGAGAGCCACATCTCCCTAGCTTGGCAGGATGGAGGTCACTGAAAAACTAAGAGGTTGGCTTGAGCAGTGGGGGCGGGAGTGGAAACTGGGGGTTTAGGGCGAGGTCATTGTGTGCAGAGCAAAGGGACTGGAGCCCTGGAGATGAGGGCAGAGGCTGGGGCTACTCTGACATACCAGAGACACGTGCTTCCATCTTGCTTCAAGGAAAAAAAAAAATCGAAGAACCAAATGGCCAGCCTAGCTTATACGACCAGGCCGAGGGTCAGAACAACCTGGCTCCTCTACCACAGCGGGTCCTTTGCTTTAAATGATTTTCAAAGCTTGTTAAATGGGAGGTCTGGGGCTGACTGGAATAGAACGTGGGTTTCATTTCCCTGTAACCGCTGTACCTAGTAAGATATATGGATTTAAGCCACACCATGGATTTATGGCATTGCCTGAGACTCGGCTTATCGCAAAGTACACAAGCTGGCAAAGTCCATGTTAGCGTGCGGAGGTGGCCGGGGTGAGCAGGTGCAGCCACGTAGGTTGGTTGGGTTTGTATGGGGTGGACGTATGAGGAGCGTCTGAGACGCCCTGATGACGCAGGTGCATGGGGCTAAGGGAAGGGTGGGGTCGGGAAGATGAGGAGGGGAAGGGATTTCCATAGGCAGGGGGTCACTCAAGGAACTGGGAAAGAGCAGAAAACTGAGCAAGCCCTGGAGAGAATGGGCTGCTGGGGACGTCTGTACAGGGCCTGGCTAGGGCGTAGCCAGGGTGAATACAGGCACCGCAGCACTGCAGTCTATACTGATCTGCCCTGAAGGCTAAAGCCCAGGTGACCATCTCTAGGGCCATGAGTACTTACGTTCGATGAGAAAGAGAAAGCATATTATCCCCATGGCTGCCACGATGGCCCCGGGCACGATAAACGAAAGGCCCCAGCACGTGGACACCCAGTAGCCGGCAATCAAGGACCCCAGAATGTTGCCCACGGAGGTGTGCGAGTTCCAAATCCCCATGATCAGGCCTCGCCTACAACACAGCATGATGGGGCAGTGAGCGGCGCAGTGGTGGCCAAATGGGATCTGCTTGCAGGGCGAGAGCATAGCCGCTGAGACCCAGGGCACCCCCACGGGGTCTCCAGGTACAGGCGCCAAGATGGCGGCTGCTCCGCGGAGAGCTGTGCTTCCGGTCTGGCGCAGGCTTCATCGGCACACTGTTTACCTTTACTCAGAGATCCCTGAGTCTACGATTGAAGGAGGAACAGGGGCTTTTCCTATAATTCTTGGAAGGCTGAGGGTTTAAATTTGTGCCTCCACAAACATGGTAGTCGGTTGACTCTCATGGTGGCAGGAGCGCACGCTGGCTCACGTGCCAGATGATTAAAACAAGCTTTCTAAATCGGGCTTCTGAGTCCATCTCCCATTTTAGCCTCTCCATCTTGGGTGGCGTCTCTATGGTTACCTAACCCCCAGCTAAGCTAGGCAGGGACTACAAATGACTGCACCAGAACTGGGTCAGGCCTGCTAATTATGGACCGGGTGACCTCTGCCAGAGTGTCCTAACCTCCACAGCCGGAGGCAGACTCAAATTCAAGAGGCCTGGCGTGGGTCCCCAGTCTCTCTATGCCCCCACAAGTGTGAGGGAAGCTGAGGCCAGAGGCCACACAGCAGGTAGCTCTCAGGTGTAGGCAGACACAGCTCTCAGGTGTGGAGTTCAGGGCACACTACCTGCCTAAGTGGCTGGGGCGGGGAGGACTGGGTTCTGCAGGTACAGGGAGGGGCCTGTGTGAACTGCAGAGCCTCCAAGTTGGAGGGTTTGATACATTGCAACCTTCAAAGTAGAGTCTTATTAATGTTCCCAAAATAGGCTGAGAGAAAACTTGAAAATAATGTAATAATGTGGTCTAGTTTCCATTGGAATCTTAAAAAAAAAAAAAAAAAGCTTTTGGAGATGGAGTTTGTTTTGTTTTGTTTTTTCCTTACCTTCCTTTTCCAAACCAGTTGCTGAGGCAGGTAACAACGCTAGGCCAGCCTGTGGTCTGCACCAGTCCGTTAATGATCTGCAGGTAAGAAAGGAGGCTTACTGAGGGGGAGATGTTGGTCCTTCCCCGTCCTCCCTTTGACTCACACCAAAATGACACATAGCACTTTCTCTCACCACCCAAGTGAGATAGATGTAAGGTCTATATTTACATATAGCTTAACCTATGAAATTTAAAATATGTATGTAGTTCATATACATAAAATATTTAGAAACATGCATATATTATAAAGTATATATAAGCCAGGCATAGTGGTGCATGGCTGTTAATCTTAGCTGCTGGGGAAGCTGACTGTTGAGGAGAGGAGTCTGATATCTGCCGGAGCGCGCGCGCGCGCGCGCGCGCGCGCGCGCACACACACACACACACACACACACACACACACACACACACACACGAAAAGTAAAAAAAAAAGCCAACCCAAGCCTTACATGGTGGTTCACACCTATAACCCCAGTACTCAGCAGGAATGCTCTGAGTGAGTTTGAGGCCAGCATGGGCTACAACATGAGACTTTGCCTAAAACACTTAAAAATAAAGCCAACTCAACCAGGAATACTCTTGAGAGGCTGGGCGCAAGCATTCCAGACTCCTTGGAGTCTAAACATTCTGTAGAGACAAGAGCTCTTCTCTTTCTAGACTGGCTTATAAACGGCTACAAATGCAGCTGAGAACCGGCAGCATGTCTTCCCTGACTGCCCACGAAAAAGATTCCTCCTCAGATGCCAACGCAGCCTTTACCCAGCTCTGCCGTGCATTCCTGTCCTCTCCAAGATGTTGGAGAACAGGTGCCGGGCCTACACTTAACCAAAGGCCCAGTTCCAGGAGGTTCACATTGGTGTATTCAGACTGAGGCCATAGCAAAAAGTGACCCGCTGTCTCACGGGACAGCGGGTGCTGCGGGAGGCATGCGGAAGGCAGTAAGCCCAGCTGCGGCTGCTCCTGGATCCGCAGCTCGGCCTTTGCTGGAGGAGCACATTGGGTTTCTGCGACTCTGCTTCCCTTCTGTTCTAACTTTGTGCGTCATTACAGTCTGAGGCTTCTGCATCCAAGGAATCAAAGCAGGGACACTAAATGCAATGTTGGGACTACAAAAGCTGTCTCCATGCTGAGCGGTCAGTGTTCCCTATACCATGTGCAGCTAGAGAGACGCAGCATCCGCACCCCGCACCACGTTAGGTGTTAAAAAATAATCTAGAGGCGACTGAATGGCTTACAGGAAGATGCACACAGGAATGACGTGAGGCCTAGGCCACTTAATGCAAGGGACCTGAGCAGCTGAGGACCATGGTAACGGATTCCCCTAAGGATGCCAGAGAGTTCTAACTGCCCGCAAGAACACAGCACGCTTGCAATAAAGCGGCTAAGCTTTCTCAGGCTCAACGGCACAGTCGTAAAAAACAAAATTAAACAAGGCTTGCTTTGAGCTTTTTTATCACACCTCCGCACCCTTGGTCCTCTAGGGAAGTTGAGGAGCTCTGTTTCCCTTGCAAGTCAATATTTACCCATGGGAGACTGCAGAAGCCAAGAGGGCCTAGAAAGGCTGGGCCCTCAAGGAGGGCACGGCTGGGCTTCTGGCACCACCCCTGCACCTTTGGCACCTCGCCATTCCTCCTGACCCTGTGCTGAAGGCTTCATACCTTTCTCAGCTGGTTCTAAGCTGAGCCCTCCTTCTACCCTGGTCACCTCCATGGCCACTTTGGCATGATCATTAGGGCTTTGCACCTCATTGGTCTGCCAAGCGGACAGCTTTTAAGACAGGAAGTTAAGTACACAGGAGGAAGGCTTTCCTAAGCCAACTGCTGGAGCCTTGACTCTGAAGGGCGCTGTTCTGCCCCTCACCAGCATCCGCCATCCATTCTCCTAGCAGAGGTGGACCTGAACTTGCCGTCCTGTTCCTCAGGGTGAACCTCGATCATGCCCTTACCTGGGTCACCACGTAGAATCCCAGGCTGTGGATGTTGTAGAAATAGCCCAGGCCAAACAGGGCTGTGAAGGCCCCGCTGGCCAGCATCCCAAAAGTCAGGTAATACCTAATCGGCAGGCGCTCCCCTATTATGCCACTGAAGGAACAAGGAAAAAGGGAACAGGCATGAGGAAATAGCACAGGACACCGCTAACAGCTACGGCCACGTCTCCCGGATGTCCGTGTCATTCGCTGTGCTTCCAGATCACTGAGTCCATTAGATGGGACAGGAATTTTTGCCCTGTGGAGCTCACTCACTTCCCTGGGACCCCTTAGCTTCATTTCCCATAAAAATCACTGACTGAGCCAGGTGCTTAGGGGAGGCAGAGGCAGGTAGATTACTGTGAGACCGAGGCTAGCCTGGTCTACAAAGTGAGTCCAGGACAGCTAAGGCTACACAAAGAAACCCTGTCTGGAAAAACCAAAATAAATAAATAAATAAATAACAAATAAATCACTAACTGTCAAACAATAAAGTGCACACTGTGAGGCACACCAATACTACCTAATAAAGCAGGACTCGCCCTGTTTGTTAAGCCTCCTTTTGTCTCAACAACACACAGTCGGTGTACAGAGCTATTTAAAACATCAACCACTGAGCTAGCTGCAAATGAAGAATTAAAAAGGGGACCACTGTGACGCTGAGCAAGCCACCCATGCAATGTGCGGTAACCAAGAAACCTTCGTGAACACACCCATCGGGCGGGTCAGCCAAGACAATACTCCACTGCCTGCGTGACCACTTCCTGCCACAGCCACTGCTGCCTGACTGAAAGACATTTTCTTATGTGGTGTATAAGGCCCATCAGGAGGGGCTGAACCTGAGCCCTAAAAGCAGCAGTGAGGCTTGGCGAGCTACATACATGTGCGTGTGCATACATGTGCATGTACATACATGTGCTGTCAAACTGAAGGGGTGGTGATGACCACCAAGGCTCCAGCCAGATATAAGACAGGCCACCATCGCCGTCACACCACTCTCTACCACTTGACCAACAACATCACCAGGGCGACGCACGTGATTTCAGCAGACACAAGAGATCCGTGACTGAGCTCTTTGTGATCTTCAAAACCTTTTGGGGCCTGGAGAGATGGCTCACTGGTCAAGAGCACTTGCATTCTTCTAGAGGACCTGAGATTTGGTTTCCAGCACCCATGTCACGAGGCTCACAACTGCTCCAGGGGATCTGATGTCTTCTTCTCACCTCCATGAACACCTGCACATGCCACACCCACACCCACACACGTCACATACACACAAATAAATAATAAGGTTTACCCACTCCACCTGGCTCACTTCGGGGATTAGGGGACATGTTCAGGGCTGCTAACCTGCCCAGGCACAGGACAAGGCACTGAGTCGTATGGGCTCCCAGTGGCTACCGCTGGGAGATGTCTTCTAGTATGACACCTGGTGGCAGCCCTCGTGTCTTCTCTGGGAGACTTACAGAACAATTCTGATGGAATGGGCCCCGCCCCACACTCCATCTGATTCATATGGGACTCACGCCCACACTGCACCTGCTGATCCTGCCAGGCAAGACCTGAGTGCACCCACCTCCCATGGTTCCATTTGGCCTACAGCGTCACATGACACTTGACTGTCAAGACCTCAGCGGTAACCACTCCAGGCTCTGAGGGCTGTCATGCCTTCTTGTCACAGCACAAAGCCCATCAGTGAAGTGGCAGGCATCCTTGCCTCCTTTCTGAGACTTTCGTATGGACTTACGCCCATTGAAATCCTATTTCAATAAACTCACTGATGAGCTGCCTGGGAAACTACCTTTGCCAATAAAGACGTGAGGAGAAACCTGCCTCAATTACTAAGCTGGGATTTTTTTTGTTTTTTTTGACAGGAGTTCTTTGGAATGATGATCTTGCTACATGCCGGGGTGTTTAGCAGAACTCCTGGTCTCTGCACACAGATGAATGACACTAGGCTTCCCTTCCTTAGCTGCAGATGTTCTCTAGGGGGATAAAACCGCCCCCAGCTGAGAACCAAGTTAAAAGTCCTGCTTTCACTGCAGAGTATTTCGTGTGCAGTTAAGACAACAGGGTGTGGGGCTGGCGGGCTGGTGGAGCCTGGGCTGACACGCTATTGCTCTTTGGCCAGGTGTGCTGCACACATTGGCACTTGACCATCTTTTTCTACCCAGTCTCTCACCCACACATGCTCTGAGCAATCGTGTGGCATTTGCATCTGATGAAAAGAGCTATATCCACCACTGGCAGGAACCACATGGGTCCCTGGGTCTTCATTACACATGTTGGGAGGCTCTCAGAGAAGCAGTTAAACACTTCCAGGGATTCCCTGAGATGCCGAGGCATTGGGCATGTAAGGCTGTTGGTCCCTACAATGCTTTTCCTATTTTTCTTTCCAGTAGTGGGGCTTGAACCCAGGGTCTCTTGTATGCTGTGTATGCTAGCAAACACCTTACCACTGAGTGTTCTCTCTAACCCTTCCACAACATTATTTTAAAATATGGTGGGGTACAGCCGGGCTTGGTGGCACATGGCTGTAATCCCAGCACTCAGGTGGAGGAGAGGAGTCAGAGGCAGGCGGATCTCTGCAAGTTCGAGGCCAGCCTGGTCTACAGAGTGAGTCCAGGACAGCCAAGGCTACACACAGAGAAACCCTGTCTCAAAAAACCAAACCAAACCAAACAACCCAAAAATATGGTGGGGCTGACAACATCAACCAGTTTTTAATCGGCCGCTCATTTGCTTCCTGACCCTGGGAACATCTAGCGCCTCTTAGGTCCATCCAATGACAGGGAGGAAACTTTCTGTACTGAAGGGCCCAGAAGACTGGGGAGGGTCCAAGCATGGGCGCCCCTACCTCAGGTACATCCCGACGGCATAGGCGCACAGGAAGGAGTAATCCAGGGCTCCGAGCAGCTGCTGGTAGTTGTTCTTATCTATGTGGGGTTGAGAGTCAACAGAAAGGCTCAGGGTTATTTAGTCCGGTCTAGAGAGGGCTATAAAACACAAAACTTAATTCTGTAAGTCCCTTCGAAAGGGAGGTGCTCTAACTCCAAAAAAAAAAAAAAAAAAACAACAACAACCAAAACCAAAACCAAAACAAAACACGGCAGCCCAGCTACTGGCCAGCTTCCTGTAAAGGAAAATAAAATTACCCCTTTCACCTGGGTGTGGTAGCGCATGCCTTTAATCCCAGCACTCGGGAGGCAGAGGCAGGTGGATCGCTGTGAGTTAGAGGCCAGCCTGGTCTACAAAGCGAGTCCAGGCCAGCCAAGGTTACACAGAGAAACCCTGTCTTGAAAAACAAAAAAACAAAACCAAACAAAAGTTACCCCTTTCAAGTTGTTCTTGTTTGTGTCCCTCAGACTGGAGGCAAACCGCACTGGCTGCAGTGAGTTTGACTTTGTGTTCCAACATCGTCCTGGCTGGCCTGCAGCATCCCTCTCATCAGATTTTGCCTGGCAAGCCCTAACCTCCACGTGTGGCAAGCACACACAGCAGGCTATCTTCCAGAGACTTCCCCAGCCCAGTCATGCTCTACTTAGGGGGTGGCCCCTCAGCATGTAGGCACAGAAGATCTGATGGTACCGAGTAATGTTTTCCTAGGGGACAGTTATCACTGAAACACACACCAGAGACTAGGTAGGCTGTAGGAACCCCAATGGATGGCTGCCAAGATCCCTGGGCAACAGAACAGCTGACCCGAACTTACCGAAGGGGGCCCAGCCACAGTCTGTCTCGTTGTCCAGGAGCCAGTGGGTGGGGCCATGCCTGGTACTGCTGCTAGGGCCACTGAATCTGGGCTCGTCCCCTGCGGCACACTGCTTATGGAGCTCACCCTACGGCAGACAAAGGTGGGCCAGAAATAAGAGTTTACTTGGGCTGGACAGAGTAGCCTCTCAATGGGTTTTTAAAGGTACATTTTAATTTTTTTTTAATCGGAGGAAAAGAAAAGCAATCAGTGATGACTGGAGGCAAGTGTAACCCTGATTGACCCAGCATCACTTGACAAATGAGTCATGTTCACTGGAGGATCACTACCCATTCTCAGCCCCGAGGTCCATGGCCAGTAAGCAAATGTATTCCAGTTTTGTTTATAACCTTCTGGGAAACACAGATAGCAGATGGTGACTCACGGGGTCCCTCCTAGAATCATTGCTGCTCCTGGGGCCATTTGTGCTATTTACAGTGGGAGCTGCAGCGGGTTGCAGGCTTCCTAAGGCGCCGTGAAGTCTAAATTATATATGGAGACAGTCTCATCTGTGTCAAGAGGCAAAGCAGCCTGCAGGGCTCAGTTTCAGGCGAATCCATAGGCAAGTGCACTGGGAAGTCTGGGTGTTAGACAGAACCACACAAGATGCTGATCATATGCCAGTCATAGCTGCCTTGGAGACTCTGGGGCAGCACTGTAAGGAACAGAGCCCAGGGGCTGGAGTGATGGCTCAGCAGTTCTGAGCACTGGCTGTTCTGGCTCAGTTCCCTGCACCCACTTGGTGGCTCCTAACTGTTCATATAACTCCAGTTTCAGGGTATCAGGCACCCTCTTCTGACCTCCAAAGGCAGGCATGCATATAATGTACATACACACATGTAGGCAAAACGCTCAGACACATAAATAAAAATAAGGGGGCTGGAGAGATGGCTCAGTGGTTAAGAGCACTGACTGCTCTTCCAGAGGTCATGAGTTCAATTCCCAGCAACCACATGGTGGCTCACAACCATCTATCATGTGATCTGATGCCCTCCTCTGGCCTGCAGGTGTATATGCAGGCAGAGCACTGTATACGTAATAATAAGTAAATAAAGCTTAAAATAAATAAATCTTTAAAAATAATAATAGAGAGCCTGGAGCCAGGGGACCAATGGAGAAGACACCAAGATGAGCTCATTTACACCTGATAACACCGCCAGGGCTACTGAGAAAACCGTGAGAGAACAAAGACAAGTAAGGGATTGGTTCAAACTAAGACACTTCCTCAAGAACCCAGAGACCCCCAATGGTCACTTCTGCAGACCTAAGGAAAGGAAAGTGTGACCTTGACCCACGTTCATATCCCTGGCAAACCCAGGACCCTCACGATCATCAGGTAGAGTCCAAGGGCCAGGTCCTGCCAGAGAGACCCTTAGGTGGCCAGCTCCACCGCACTCACCATGTCTGTCCCCCAAGCAGTGGCTGTGGTTCCACCCTCTACCTGGTATTGGAGGTGGGCCCCCCTCCCCCTACGCAGGCCCAACCTTTCCAGGTCAGTCCTGGAAGCCCCAGCACGGCTCCCTTACTATACTTGATTCCAGGACATCAGGGCTCACTCAGGCCCTTACAGGGGTGGCCTGCTGTTTGCCTTCGGTGATTTGCCTCTGTCTAGAGCCAAGCGTGAATCTTTCTAAGCAGGAAAAGGTCACAGAGACGGCATTCAAACTTCCAGAGCTGATTGCTGGTGCTGATGTCAGAGCCCTTGTCACATGTCACACACAGGAGCTTTTAATGCCACCGATTACTTTCCTACCCCACAGGCCTCTTTGAAACCTTTCTTAAAGGTCTCCAAGTGCGCCAGACAGAATGTTTCCTCCCTGCCATTGGATGGACCTAAGAGGCACTAGATGTTTCCAGGGTCAAGGAGCAAATGAGCGGCCGATTAAAAACTGGTTGCTGTCCCAGCACTCAGGAGGCAGAAGCAGAGGCCGGCAGATCTCCGTGAGTTTGAGGCCAACCTGGTCTACAGAGCTAGTTCTAGGACAGTCAGGGCCATACAAAGAAACCTTGTCTTGAAAAACCAATAAAACAAAACAAATCCTCCAAGTGTTTCCCTGGCAAACTCCTGGCTATTACTTACTAGAACTTTCTTTTTTTTTTTTTAAATATATTTTATTAATGTATTCAGATTACATCTCAATTGTTATCCCATCCCTTGTATCCTCCCATTCCTCCCTCCCTCCCATTTTCCCCTTAATCCCTTCCCCTATGACTGTGACTGAGAGGGACCTCTTCCCCCTGTATATGCTCATAGGGTATCAAGTCTCTTCTTGGCTGGTGACTAGAACTTTCTTAGTAAATGAATCTGATGGAGAAGGCACACAGAGGCAGCAGCCCTCTACATTGTCTCTAATGCTGGGGCAACTAGCCCCACTTAGTTGACAAGTTCCTAACACCAGAGTCCTGGACCAAGTCCCTGCTGAGCGTTGGAAGGACAGCAGGGAACAGAGTCACAAAATAGGCTGATGTTGGCACTGGATAGCATCTTTGTTTCTTCTACAGTAGTCAAAAGCCATTCATTCCTGTGGCCAGCCCACAAGTCAGGTGGGGCTGAGATAACATAGGTGTTTCTTTGCTAGATCTGGCATTGATACAGAGGACTTGACGTCTAGTGGGACACCTGTTTCCTAGCCTGTCACCTGCCCTCATCTGTACATTCAGTGCCTGAACTACAGAGGCTGCTTCAGAGCTGGGCGAGGGGTCAAATCGTACCAAGAGTAGGAGCCACTTGGGGACGCATTTAAGACTGAATCCACCAGGAAAGAAAACCCAGACAACAGAAATATTTAACTAAGTCTGGGAATTCTGGAATTCTGTAGTCTGATGGAGATATGCCTCCGAGGGGATAAAGAATGAAGCATTGTAAAGCTTGAGTTTCTCTCGAGAGGCAGAGGCAGGCAGATCTCTGTGAGCTTGGGGCCAGCCCTGGTCTACATAGAGAGTTCCAGGACAGCCAGGGCTATTACACAGAGAAACCCTATCTCAAAAACCAAAACCAAACCAAACCAAAATTTGAGTTTCTTTTTTTTTTTCTTTTTTCTGGTTTTTCGAGACAGGATTTCTCTGTGTAGCCTTGGTTGTCCTGGACTCACTTTGTAGACTAGGCTGGCCTTGAACTCACAGCGATCTGCCTGCCTTTGCTTCCCAAATGCTGGGATTAAAGAGTTTCTTTCTTTCCTTCTTTTTTTTTTTTTTTTTAAAGATTTATTTATTGTCACATTATAGATGGCTGTAAGCCACCATGTGGTTGCTGGGAACTGAACTCAGGACCTCTGGAAGAGCAAGCGGTGCTCTTAACCACTGAGCCATCTCTCCAGCCCCTAAAGAGTTTCTTAAAAAGGAAAACAAAAAACCAAAACCAAAAAGACCCAACACATCAACAAAAGACTCTACAATTAAGGTGCTAGAATAGTTCATCTCTAGAAACTTGCCATCCCCCCAATTCCCCCCCCCCAATCTCCCCATTCCACCCTCACCCTACCCCCCACCTCGGCCAGCCCATCCCACTTTCTTCCTCTCCCCATCTCCCAACCTTCCTAGAGTCACCAGACTTCAGGCAGATTACAAAACAGCCCCGTGTGTGAAGAAGGCCTCTTACCTTTACTATGCTGATAGGCTTTCGGGATAAGTGGAAGCTTGCATAGAGCAGGAATGTCAGCATAAAAATAAAGGCGCGGTACCTGGAACACACACACAGGTACAGGGTAGGAGAGGTGTCCCACTGTGTCATCTGCCTGTTAGTCACACGCCAACCCCACTTACAATCTCACGACAGTATCAGGACATTCAAAACCCTGCTACTCCTGACTATCCAAACGGAGACAGATGAAGCAGGAAACCAAAACAGGAGCTACGCTGTTACACATTGTTGCTTAGACACCACACCTAGCCCAGTGGTGGTGGTGCAGGCCTGTAATCCCAGCACTCCGGAGGCAGAGGCAGGCGAATCTCTGTGAGTTTGAAGCCAGCCTGGTCTACAAAGAGAGTCCAGCATAGCCAAAGCTACACAGAGAAATCCTGTCTTAAAAAAAAAAAAATAATAATAAATAAAAAGACTTCATGCCTTACAAGAACAAGTTTCTTTTCCTAAACCTAATGAATCCTGCAAGCCATGTTTTTCAACCTATGCCAAACTTGTAGCCCCACGATGCATACCTACCCCTTTGCCTTGCTAAACTCCTGGACTCTTTTGGGGACTCCCTTTCCACATGTTTTCTTGCATATACCTACCCCATGGGCAGCCTTGGGCCCTCAGCACCCCACTTCAGATGCTAAGAGCCAACTTTCTCAACAACAGCTGTTTTCCAACCACCCTCGCCCTTCCCTATAAAAGAGAACTTAGAAGCCAGTGAGGGGCTGCTCTCTGAAACCGCAGCTTAAGGGGGAGGCAGCTGGTGGCCAGTCCCTTGTGCACTTCTAACGCAGTTTGCTTTAATCAGACAGCAGAAGCCGTTGGGAGCTGGGAGAAGCTGACATCTTTTCCTCCCGTAACACTTCTGTCCTTACGACACATAGTCCTCTAGTGGATTCCACCCGGGGGGTGGGGGTGGGGGTTATAATTCAAGCCATGTTTGACATCAGTCTACACAGTAACAGTGTCAGATCCTAGGGTTGAGGGTCTCTTCCCACACCCAGCCCCCTACTTCTAATGACAAGTAATAAGTTGGGGTTCCTACAGGCCACGTTACTTGCTCAGTTCATTTGCTTGCGCCCAGGGAAACCCTCTCTTGCCTTCACCATTTGCTATAAAGCCCAGAGCCTGCCAGCTTGGCAGGAAGAAAGACACTGTCTCCCCCTGGCTATGAGACTTTTGAAACCACGAACCCCAAGAAGTGAGACTCTCCCTAGGATGGATGTTCATGTCTGGAGAGGAGAGAGGTCTAAAGCGTGGGCCAGCAGGGGGGTGGGGTGGGGAGATCTGCAAGGGGGAGGTGGCTCGGTGAGTGACCGTGCTTGCTACCAGGCCTGATGACCTGACCTGGAGCCCCAGAATCCAGAGTTGAAGCAGAGAATCCATTCCTGCAAGTCACACTGACGCCCCTCCCCTCACAATGTACCATGATAGGTGCACATCCGTACTCATATGCACATAAACAGAAACAAACCGATGTTCAAAAATATCCAAGGCCAAAACAAACAAACAAACAAACATCTCCAGACTCAAACAAAGAGCCCATTTGAGGTGGAGAAGGTAGGGCAGTGGCCCTGCGGGAAAGAGCAGGAGTCCATAAGCAGACACTTTGCTTTTGGAAATAAGGACCTGTCTGAGCTCTCCTCTTCCTGAGGAAACCTGAGTGGAAAGTTCCCCAGGACACCCTGTCCAAGCCCACGAGGTGACCAGAAGAAAGCAAACCTATGAAATGTGCGTAGAGAAAAAAAAGAAAGAAAGAAAGAAAGAAAGAAAAGAAATGTGCGTAGAGTTTATCCCAGCACTTAGGAGACAAAGCTGGGCCTGCCCAGCCAGCCAGGCTGTTTCTCGCTGTCAATGTCTGTCTGCCTGTCTGTCTGTCTCTCTCTCTCTATCTATCTATCTGCTTGTCTGTCTCTGTATGTGAATGCCTCCCTGGGGCAGAACTGAAGGTTCTCTCCATTTTTTTGGCTAAAGCTGCTCCTTGGCCCAGCCCTCCACCCAACACCACCCCCCACCCTGCCCCCAGCCTGAGGCTGGATATGAGAGACCACCCACTGCCTTCCACCAACCCCATTCTAGCTCACAGCCAGACTCCAGCTCCTCTCCTGGTATAGGTTCCAGTGCGCAGGGCAGGGCAGCCTGGGCACGGATTTCCCTCCAGAGCCTCTCAGTTGGGATAGCTGCTCAGGGCTGCTTGACTAAGGTTTCGCCGAATAGTAGTAGAAGGCTGACTTAGTGGCTTTAGGCTCTGTCTACTCCACTCTCCTAAAGTGATGATAAGAGCTGAGAGCGCCCAGCCCAGACACACTACATTCCTCAGTGTAAGGAAGTTTCAGGCAGAGGCCGCGGGGGATGAGGTGGTGGTAGCCGTGGGCACAACTTTCCACCAGGCCCTTCTGCAGGTGGCTCTGGGAAGGTGGTGTGGAGCATGCAGGCAAAAGTAAGTGCTCCTCTCACGCATGCTGGTGACGTCATGAGTGGACCCTTCAGGAAGAGAGAGGCTCCTGGAATCAGGGCTTGCAAGCCTCCTCCTGTGGGTTGGAGTCAAAGGTCAAAGAAGAGCAGGCAAGATTTCCCTGAGGCCTTATCTTCAAGTAGCTGCTGTTGGGCCCAGCCTACTTCCTCCATTTCCAAAATCACCCTTCTTCTGGTTTCCTCAGCTTCCTAGAGGACCTAGGGTGTGGAAGAAACAGTAGCTGCAGGCTGTCCTTCACCTTCCAGGAGGGTGTGTAGGCAAGAGCTGCTCTTAGCGAGGAGTCATCCCACACTGCCTGGCCTCTGGGAGGAAGAGGCCTGAGAGTTCACGGGGTCACAATCCTGGTCTATGAGACTTGAGGTCCTCCAAGATTCTTCTGGACTCCTCACACTACCTGGTAGATTTATCATCCTCCTCTTCGCCAATCACAAAACAGGAGTCTAAAGCTGTCCTTTCTTCTGGGCCATTCCCCATAGATAGGAACAGGTTTTTTCTCTTTTTTCTTTTTCTTTTGGTTTTTGAGACAGGGTTTCTCTGTTGTAGCCTTGGCTGACCTTAGGCTCTCTTTGTAGACCAAGCTGGCCTCGATCCACCTGCCTCTGCCTCCGGAGTGCTGGGATTACAGGTGTGTGTCACCACGTCCAGCTAGGAACAGGGTTTCTGAGCATCACTTTATTCAGAAATAAGGTCCCGAGATGAGTTAGCCTGGGGTCAGGTTAGGATGGTCCTAAACTCAAGGACTGGTGGCCTCCTCAGACTCTTCTGCAAGGTGGCCCTGGGAAGGTGACGTGGAGCGTCGTGGAGCGTGCAAGCTAAGGTGTGGTGGTGAATTCTTTAATCCCAGAACTCAAGCAGACACTTGCTTTTGGAAATAAGGACCTGTCTGAGCTCTTCCTCTCCCTGGGGAAGCCTGAGTGGAAAGTTCCCCAGGACACTCTGTCCAAGCCCATGAGGTGACCAGAAGCAAACCAAACCTATGAAATGTGTGTAGAGTTTATCCCAGCACTTAGGAGACAGAGCTGGGCCTGCCTAGCCAGCCAGGCTGTTTCTTGCAGGTGGATCTCTGTGAGTTTGAGGCCAGCCTGGGCTATACAGTCAGTTCCAGAACAGCCAGGGCAGCCAGGCGTGGTGGCGCACGCCTTTAATCCCAGCACTTGGGAGGCAGAGGCAGGTGGATCGCTGTGAGTTCAAGGCCAGCCTGGTCTACAAAGCGAGTCCAGGACAGCCAAGGCCACACAGAGAAACCCTGTCTCAAAAAACAAACAAACAAACAGAACAGCCAGGGCTATGTAGAGAGCCCTGTCTCTAAAAATCAAAAACCACAGAGACACAAGGAGGGAGTATGGCAATGGTGACATGGACCAGCTTGACTTAGCTGGTCATCGGAGGCACTGCAGCACAAAGACCTGAAGGAGGAAGGGAAGGTGTCACCCGGAACCATCAGACGCCCATGACTCTGCTGCACATTTGAGTTTGGACCCTCAGCCTTCCCAACTGTGGTGGACTCGATTTTGTGCACTGAGACCTTGGTTCGTGGTGTTTTGTTCCAGGAGAGGGAACGAGTCTTTGGTTTTTCTGTGATGCTGTAAGTGGCCTTGGGAGACAAAGTAAATGAAGAGAAGCCGATGGGGACAAACAGTACACGTTAATATAAGAATCCAGCCTGGCGGGCTGGAGAGATGGCTCAGAGGTTAAGAACACTGTCTGTTCTTCCAAAGGTCCTGAGTTCAATTCCCAGCAACCACATGGTGGTTCATAACCATCTATAATGCAATCTGGGCCCTCTTCTGGTATGAGTACTGTATAAATAATAAATAAATCTTTTTTTAAAAGATTTTTTTTTTAAAAAAAAGATTAAAAAAAAAAAAAGAATCCAGCCTGGGTTAACTGTAAGTTTCCAACAAAACCCCCCCCCCCCACATCCCAAGCCGAGCTTGGTGGCACACAGGGAGGTAGAAGCAGGTGGATCTCTGTGAGTTCGAGGCCAGCCTGGTCTTACAAAGCGAGTCCAGCACAGCCAAGGCTACTCAGAGAAACCCTGTCTCGAAAAACAAAACAAAAGAAAAAAAACCGCATATCCCATCAGTGCCAGCTCAGGATGTACCTGAGACTCTCCTCAGAGGAATATAGCAGGATTCAGACACGGCCAACTATTTAACACTGTAACATAACCCTGCCATCTAGTCCACTTGAGAACCAGCAAAACATTACAACAATAACCAAAATTATCCCCCCCCCCCCCCCCCCGACAAAACCCTTCAAAATGTTTTAAGACAATTTATGATTTTGTAGCAATTGCCATCCTTGGCTGCCAATGAGACTGCCTGGATAACTCCTGCGTTGAACACTTGATTACCAGTTGGTGGCACCTTTTGGGGGGGCGGGACCTACAAAGATGTAGATCTCTGAGGAATCTGAGGAAAGAGTCTTGAGGCTTACAGACTGGCCCTACTTCCTGTACCTCTGAGATCAGAGTAAGGAGTCCCTTGCCATGGCACTTTGCTGCAGCTTCCTAGCCCGCTACCTGTACTGTTAAGGAGCTTCTTCTCTTTCCAAAAGGCCAGTTGTTCTGTTAAGTGCCTTTTCCTGTGGGAAGAAGCCATGCCAAATTCTGCCATGTCAGAAATCCTGTGCTTAGGCTGTATGCTGTGACCTTCGAGTTGCTGACCTTTACCTCACGAGGTTTTGTGTTCTAGGCTATCCTTGGACTATTTACCTTTGAAAGTAGAGAAGTCTCAACTTGGAACCACCCAGAGGATCAAGGAAGTTCTTACAGGGAACTACTCAGAGAACTAGGAAGTTCTACAGGGAGCGATTCAGGCTATTGCACTCTTGCCCGGGGGCTAGGGTGAGTGGGATTAGAACAGATCCTATTGACCTTGCTCTATATATGTTCCTGCTAGTTGGGCAATAAAGTGAATCTTGATCAGAAATTTCCTGACTTGATTCGCTATTTCTCACTCTCTGTATCCTACTTTCAATCCCCACTCCCTCTTTCAGGTGAACCCTGATTCGACTTTTCCCGTGGGCTGGGACCCGACATTTTCCCACGTCTCCTATCAAACAGGATAATAAGCCCCAGGTTCTAAATGCCCCACGGAGCCCACAGTTCTCTGCGAACCTCCACGAACATGTTCGTCAGCTTAATTTGCCCGAGCCCTCCTCATAAAACGGGAGAAGGGCTGAGGACTCAGGTCAGTGCCCGAGCGCTTCTATAACAAAGCACAAGGCCCTGGGTTCCATCCCAGCACCACAGAAATAAAGCAAACGAAGAAAAGGTAAGTTTTTTTCTCCCTGACAAATTAGGAGGAGGAGGGTGCAATGGGGGCTGGAGAGCTCCAGTCTGCATCACCACCCTTGAAGAGTGTGGAGTGAGTGGGTCCACCTGTGAGGTAAGTCACAGAGCCGCCGAGAGAGACGCCCTCTCATCAGAGAGAGGGTGGTGTTTGGTCTCTCAGTTTCATCTGCCCCGTGCAGCCAGGCCACTCATCTGGAACCAGAGGTACCAGGGCTTACTTCACGAACACCATTACATAACCCGGCTAATAGCCAGTCGTGGTGGTTTAAATAAGAACTGTGCCCTGCAAGGCTCTGGCACCAGAACACTCTTGGTGGTATTTGGGGAGGTTTGGGTGGTACAGGCTTGCTGGAGGGAGAATGCCACTAGGGGGCGGGCTTTGGGTTTTAGGTGGCTCCCGCCATTACCAGCTTGTTCTTTCGTTTGTGGACATGAGGTGTCAGTCTCCTGCTGGCACACCTGCCACTTGGCTCCATGCCTCCCTGCCGTGATGGCTTCTAACTCTCTGGAACTCTACGCCAAGATAACCCCTTCCTTCTTCTGTAAGTCGCCTTAGCCATGATGTTCCACGGCAGCAACGGGAGAGTAACGGAAGTCTAAATGCTGTCTGTGATGTCACCACCAAAACACAGGACTCCTGAGGACCCAAGGTCACAGCAGCCACCACTCAACAGCCATGGGAAAGCCTGAGGCTCACGCTCTATAACGAAATACGGGCGAAGAAGCTGCCCAACGCCCACTACCAGTTCACTCCCAACACACACACGCATCTCTCTAGACGATGGACCAGCACCGAGCTTACCACTGATCCCTGGAGAAGGAGATGATGAAGCGGATGCCCACGGGGAGTCGAGCCATCTACGTCGCCCCTGGCGTCGGAGCTGTAGTCCCCAAATCAGACACTTCAGAAACCGGTTAAGGTTGTTTTGACAGCCCCGCGGCTCACACAGCCTGGAGAGCAACAGCAGATGTTGTGTCCTACTGGGTCCTGTCCTCTCTTCCTTCCATCAGGGAGCTGAGCTCTGTGGGAGAAAGAGAGGCATTAAGAGTCTGTGGCTCCTCTCCCCACTCCCCCAGGGATAAGTCTGTGAGTTCGAGGCCAGCCTGGTCTATCTACAAAGTGAGTTCTGGGACAGCCGAGGCTACACAGAGAACCTGTCTCAAAAACAAAACAAACCAAACAACTGTGGTCCTGACAATAGAACCTTGGAGACACCGGCAGGAGGAAGTCATTCTGCAGGTGGGGAGACGTCACCCATGACTGATCAAAGCTACACTTTCGCAACCGGAGGCTGCTCCCATCGTGGATGCCCTGGGGAGGATTGCTCAAATGGAGTTCACGAGATGCTCTAATGATTGCTGGAGGGAAGTGGGCGTTCACCTCTGCCTTTAGGGCTTCCAGAGATGGGTCTGGCCAGTCTGCACCCAAAGCATATGTTTAGTCACATGCACAATTCTCAGAGCATGGGGTAGGGGCGGGCTCTGGACTTGTTCACTTCATTACTACCCACAAGACCTTCCTGTGACTGTTGGCAGGAAAGGACTGTGGGCCTGGGCAAAAAGGGAGGAGGGGCCAACTGTCCCGTTGCTTCGGTTGTGGCTCCGCAACTGAATCTGCCACACCCACCACTGAGGGGATGTGAACTTCCCATCTGCCACTGTGCTCACATTCACTAGCCCCATTAGCTCTGAAGGCGGGCAATGCTGGAAGAGACGGTACAAAGTCTGAGCACTGAGAAGGGGGCCAGTCCCCAGGTAGGTGAGCCCCACACCACCCTCAGGACATACATTCCCAAGGCACTGTGCTCTTCCAAAGTGGAATCTATTTCCGCACCTATCCCTCTGAGCTCCGTAGAGGAGCAGCAGGGCACAGGCTCTGGATCCCAAGCCCAGCAGGTCACATGCACACAACTGATAACTCTGAAGAGAGTTTAGCCCAGAAACCATCATGGAGGCATGGAGGCCCTTACAACCCCGCCAGGGGAGAGCTCCCCCTTTCCCAAGGGCCCCCACAGGGCTTTAGCGAGCATCACTCATTTCTGACCCCACAGAGACCTGCGGTGAAGCAGCCGAGGCCACTAGCCCGTCTGCTCCCTTAACTTCTCCAGCTAAAAAATGATGGCTTTAAAGGCATCAATCATGTTACACAAAGACATGATCCCAGAAAGCCCTTGGCCCAGTAGACAGTCCATCAGTACCACTGTGGGTGGTTCTGGGGTGAGCTTCAGGAAGGCAGGCTTTCCCTGACCCATACCCTAGCTCAGGACAAAAGCAAAGAACTCCACGGGAGGCAGCCTGATGGTTTAGGCCTATAATCCCAGCACTGAGGCAGAAGGACCATTTTGAGTTGGAAGCCAGCCAGGGTTATCTAGTAAGTACCAGGCCAGCCAGAGGTATGTAGCAAGAGCCTGCCTCCAGATCCAACCAAAGTTGCAGGACTCAAGCCCAAACCTCCATTTGTAGACGATACCTTTCCAAAAGGGTTTGCTCAAAATGGGCTCACTGGGCTTGGTCCTATATATGCTTTCCAATCGCACAAGGCTTGAAAATGGACGGCCAGGGTCCTTTTTTTCTTTTCTTTCTTTCCTCTATCAAAATACTGACAATTCACTCCTGTGGCCAGTGAGACCCATCTGTCATCCAGCGAGGCAGAACCTGGCCTGACAGCAAAGCTCCAGAAGAAGCTTAAAAGTCCTTAGGAGAGAAAGCTCCCCGCTTCCACAAATAATGCTAGCGACTGCACAGAGATGATGGTGATGAAGTGGGGTTGGGGTGGGTATCCGGTCTCACGGGAAGTGCACTTTAGGGTAGACAGATGGCCAATTCCACATTTGGGGTGTTGAGAACTCTGCTTATCAAAGCCATTTTCCTGCTGCCCCGGACGACATCCCCCAAACCTGTTCCCTCAAAATCCCAGGTCATGAAAGTTACTGACACACCCTCCTGGAGCCCAAGGCATAGCTTTTACTCTAAGACAGTGGCTCTCTGCCTGTGGATGTCAATCTTAAGAGGGGTCGCATATCAGATAGTCACATTACCATTCATAACAGTAGCAAGATTACAGTTATGAAGCAGTAGCAATGAAATAATTTTATGGTGGGGTAGGGGTGGGGGTGGGGGGTCACCACAACATGAGGGACTGTATTAAAGGGCCACAGCATTAGGAGGGTTGAGAACCACTGCTCTAAGAGGCTAGTTCAGCTGGGTGGGCTTTACATTCCTGCAGATTCCAGGCCTTCCATTTGTGGCGGGGTGGGGGTGGGGTGGGGGTTGGGGGGGCAGGTGGGGTGGGGGGGGGGGGGTTGTCTTCTCAGCTACAAGCACACTTCCTCCTGCCCATCCCTGCACTGAGGGGGAGCTTAGCTGACTAGCTTTGGCATACAGCCCCAGCACAGGAAAATAGTTTTTTAAATGTCACCCTCTTAGAAGCTCCCAGTGAACTGCAGCCCATTAGAGAAAAGGATAAGAAGACAGTGTTATCTGACAGGGCAGGGAGAGCTATTAGGAGCCGTTGCGTTGTGAGACAGACCCCCTACCAGTCTCAGGAGCACACGGAGAACCTGACTGAGGAGCAGACGCACCCACGAGCCTCCCCGGCTCAGGGCTCAGAGCCGCTGGGAACCATCAGCCCTACAAGGAGACTCAGAAGTGGGTGGGAGTTAGCAAAACCGAGAGTAATGCCCCAAGGGGTTTTCCCAGGCTTTAGTACACAGACAAAAATCACAGCAGCCTAAGGCAACGTGTCAAAATTACCAACCGAATCCCTCCTAAAGATCCTAGAGTTTTTTTTTTTTTAAACCAAGACAAACTGTAATTTCTCCAATCTAACACCTTCTAAGCTTTTAAAAACTCCATTCTCCATGGGAGATAAACAGAAATGATCATTTTCACTTGTCCTGGACTTAAATACGAGTCCGAATTCTGTCCACCACCCACTCAAAACAAACAACGCATCCCAGGCTTTGCCTACGGTACGGGACCTGTAAAAGTATTCCCAAGACCACAGGGCGCAAACGGGACCCCCCAAGAGAGGGAATTTCCAGATGCCCTCTAACCAAGCAAGAATAAAGATATCAATGTGCAAAGCCGAATAATTTATTTTACCAACTCGCCCAACTTCACGCAATTTAAGTTCTAGGACAAGCCGGCAGGCCGGCAGGCAGCCACCCACCAGCCCGGTGTAGAGAGCTCTGAAGACCAGGAAAAGGCAGTTTAGGGATTCAAACCTAGAGGTGGGAAAGGTCTTCAGTTCAAATGCAAATCTTTTACCTGCGAGTTACCAAGACCCCAAATGCTGGAAGATTGGTGCATGCGGCTGGGGGACTTTCCGGTGGTTTAAACCCTATTATTGCCGCCAGAAGGTGGCTGTCACTGCGTGGCTCCAGGGCCCGGCTCCAGGAAGCAGTTCTTTTTAGCAAATAAACAACCCGAGAGAGCTCAGGGTGCTGGCTGTGCGCTTTCCCAAGGGCTTTGCGAGCCAGCTCCTCCCAGGTCGTACAGCAGCCTGGCCGGGTGGCTAAGGCTATGGGCACGCCCACGTCCCCAACGCCCGGCTACAAACAAAGCGCTGGGTCTCTGGCTCCCCACAGCTGTCACCGGGGCCCGGGGTTGGGAGAGGGACCCGGCTTCAAAGCTAGGCGACCCCAGCCCCGGGCCTCTGGGAACCTTCTGCTTCTACTTCCCCGGAAACTCAGCGCCGCCAGCCCGGATCGCCCCGGCATCGTCACCCAACGCCATTCTAGGATCCCTTACTTCAAAGACTTTCCTCTAGGAAAAGCGCTCGGTTGGTCCCCAGCTCTCCAGCCACAGCAGAGGGAGACAAACGGCAGAGAGGCCGAAGTGGGGGCGCAGGGCGCGGGCCCGCAGCAGGTGCGTGGCCGCTGGCAGGTGCGCGCCGCTGGGGAGGGTCCTCCATTGTCCCCGCGCCTACCTGCGCTCCGCAGCCCGCGCCGCGCGCTTCCTGCTCTCGACTTCCTGGAGCGGCTGCCCTTTCACTTTCCCGGCCCTGCGGGCGCCGGCCCAAAGCGGCTCCTCCCTCTCCCGCGCGCCCCCTGACCCCCGCCCCGCGCGCGCCCTGGGGCCCAGACAGCCCGTGGGATGCTCAGCTGGGGCTTCCTTTCGTTGTCCCTGAGCCCCCACATCTGCCCGTCATGTCCTCCTAGGCCCTGCAGGGCGCCAGGCTCTTATTGGCGTTGGTGCCCTGCAGCCAAACGCCGGTTCCTAGGGGCCCTCAGCACTGCTAGGCTTTTGTCTCCAAATCGAACCTTACTAATGTCAGCAAAGTGGACAAGTTCCGGGGGGAAAATTTTGCTCCCTTGGATCCCTGCACAGAAGGCGGCCTCTGTCGGCCTATCGCATTTTGTCAAGTGTCAGAATCGAGAACACTGGTGTGCTACCAAAGGAGTGAGCACATGGCTGGTACCAACACCCGTGCCGGTATGACAAACCCGCTTGCGTAGTTAGGACCTGAAGGCCAGCACCGGAGTCATGGGGAGGTGCCCTGGCACAGGGCTTCCCTTTTAGCCGGGATAATTAGCTTTCAAACCTCTCACCTCCTGCCAAGAATTGACCCGGGAAAGTCCGGGAAGGGCACCTGCCTCACACCTCCAGCTGTGAGCCTGGTCTGGCATCCTGCTCAGCCCTGGCTCGCAGAACAGTACCTGCCTGTAACGGCGAAACCAGGCAGGAAACCAACGTCCCTGAAGCACACAGGCATTTGGGTAACACAATGCTTAAGCCAAAACCAACTCAAATCCCCTTTGTGAAAGTATATGGATTGGGGGCAGGGGGGAGGGGGGAGCACCTAGCACCCTGCTGTGCCCTCTTCTGGCTGGTTGGTGTGCAGACAGCCTACAGCGCCTCTCTCCCCCGACCCCAGTATAGTTTGCTGAGTTCGGTAAGGCCAAGCTTTGTTTGTTTGTTTGTTTCTCTGTGCAGCCTTGGCTGTCCTGAACTCACTTCGAAGACCAGACTAACTTCGAACTCACAGAGATCCGCTTGCCTCTGCTCCCCGAGTGTTGGGATTACAGATGTGTGCCACCACGCCAGGCTCATACCTACAAGCTTTTGAGAAATAGTCTGGAGACAGAGGCAGGCGGATCGCTGTGAGTTCGAGGCCAGCCTAGTCTACAAAGCGAGACCAGGACAGCCAGGGCCACACAGAGAAACCCTGTCTGGAAAAACAAAAACAAAAAACAAAAACAAAACAAAACCAAAAAAAGAGACATTCTGTACCCTCGAAGCAAAGTTGACTTGCGGTTGACCCACCTGACCCCTGCGGTCCCACGCCTCACATGGTTAGTATCTTAGGAATTCTGGCTGTTCTACCCTCTTCCTTTGGCTGGACCTGTCTCTTTTCCTCCTCACGAGCACCACAGCAACCCAGGTGGATGTCTACATCTCAAGTCACCTACCCATGTCACTGTTTCTTATCAAGCTCGCACAAGAGTCCCTTGCTCTTCAGCCTGTGTTCCTTCTTTGTCTTTGCAGCTGCCCCAAACTGCCCTCCTAAAACAAAAGCTGAGCTCCCTAACTCGACTGACAACTTCTAGAAGGCTCTTTACATAACAAAGAGCACAAACTCCTGAGGAAGTGGATCAGGCCCCTGAGGCCATTTGCTCTGAGGAAGAGCCTCACAAAAGCTTCCTGGTAGTTTTTTAGTTTCCGAGAATGTGACTTTTCACACTGAGGTGCTAGGATTTGTCTTTCCTGAGTCTGGTTTTTTTGTTTTGTTTTGTTTGAATGAGCTGGGACTTCGGGTACTGTTGAAATTGCTGTATTTGGGGAAATTTGTATAAAATGCCCACGTCTAAGTGATGCCACTCTACCTCCAGGCCCCTAGAGGGCAGAAGAGGGAGTCCTAGATTAAAAACCAAACTAAACCAAACCAAAAAACAAAACCTCTTTAAAACAGCTTGACAAAAGCCTGGCATGGTGGCCCACGTCTTTAATCCCAGCACTCAAGAGGCAGAGGCAGGTGGAGCGCTGTGAGTTCGAGGCCAGCCTGGTCTACAACGTGAATCCTGGAAATCCTGTCTCGAAAAACCAAAAAGTAAAAAATAAAAAGACAGCGTGACAAACTGGGCATGGTGGCGCACGCCTTTAATGCCTTTAATCCCAGCACTGGCGAGGCAGAGGCAGGATCTCTAAGTTCGAAGCCAGCCTGGTCAACAAAGCAAGTCCAGAACAGCCAGAGCTGTTACACAGAAAAAACCCTGTCTTAAAAAACAAAACCAACCAACCAACCAAACAACAACAACAACAACAACAACAAAAAAAAAAAAAAAAAAGAGAGAGAGAGAGAGAAAGAGAAAGAGCCTGACAGTCATGGACAATTTGTTTGGTCATTAAAACCAGAATGGCAGTCTTTTCACAGACACTGGAGTCAACCAGAGAGAGTCTGGTGGCCTATGTTGAAAAATGTCAATATTGGGTTTCAGACCCAGAAGAATGCTTATCAGCCAACCTGAGAATCTTAAAGTAAGGTAATGTTTTATAATATACATTCTATATTGACCTTTATGTGATTATAAGAAAACACTCAAATGTATTGAGGTGGGATCTTTCTGTATCTTGAAATGGAAATTTATGATTACAGCCACAAGAATGGCAGGGGTTTTTGGTGTGCGAGGGGTGTGTGTGTGTGTGTTTTAATTATATGTATATGAGAGATCTACCTGTATGTACACCTATGTGCCAGAAGAGGGCGCCAGATCCCAGTATAGATGGTTGTGAGGCACCATGTGGTTGCTGGGAATTGAACTCAGGACCTCTGGAAGAACAGTCAGTGCTCTTAACCATTGAGCCATCTCTTCAGCCTGGTGGCAGGTTTTATACTTAAGAGGCTATAATAAAGAATTGGGTGTCCCCACCATGATGTAAGACTGACTTGTGATCTGTAGTCCTCTTGCCTGACCCTGTGAGTGCTGAGATTGCAGGTGTACCCCACCATGACTGGCTCCCTCCTTCCTCGCTAAAACCCAGAGGCTTGCACATGGTAGGTGCATGCTCTACCACTGAGCTGCACCCCAGCCTGAGGAGCTGTTTTAAAATCAAATCAAAAAGAAACATTAATGAAAGGACAGAGAAAGTAAAGGAAATAAAAGATTTGTGTTAGCCTTAGGCAGTAGCTTTTTAGCAATAGCACTGTAGGCACTAATACTTGAATTAGGAATGTACTTCAAAGAAAAGAGCATCTATCTGTCTGTCTATTTATCTACTATCTATCTTCCTGATATTTATCTATCCATCTATCATCATCTATCTAGCTGTCATCTATCTTTCTGGTTTAGTGTTTCTCTGTGTAACAGCTCTGGCTGGCCTGGAACTCACTTTGTGGACCAGGGTGACCTCAAATTCACAGAGCTCCTGAGATTAAAGGCATGTGAACCATGCGTTTATGGGTACCTCTGTTGAATGGCTTGTAGAAGACAGACTGGGCAAATGTTCTTGTTTCTAAGATTCCTTGGCAATGTCTTCCGGTAGAATATCTGCATTGTTTTTCTCCTATCGTAGGGTGTAGGAAGTGGTCATGGAGAAAGAGTGGGGAGTCTATACTGGATCGTAACCGGAGCAGGGCTCATGTGAAGTCTGGAATTAAATCTGGGGGGCTGGCTCAGCTTTTGGCTCTGCTCTGCAGCTGAGCTCCACGCCAGGGCTAGCCTGTGGCTGCATCAGTCCGTTGCGGGTGTCCCTGCCTTTTAAGCTTATAGTTAGCTGGAGGCCAGACACATGGAAACTGAAAAACTGACCCCTACGGAGTCATTCCTGCCACCCAGCTGGTGCAGATAAATGTGACAAGCAAATTGGACAATTTCTACAAGATGTCCCCAAAAGGACCAATGAGCTTCAACTGTGGTTCGGTAACTCATATGGCTCAAATCAAGAAGTTATACTTTTAAAGTTCCCTCTGGGAAGAGCGTGTCCTTTGACCGCACAGGATATGCTAATGCCTTAGTGGGAAAGTACGGTGACTCAGAGCTTCTCTTTGAAACCCAAGTGGTCTCATTAGGTCTCCTCATCTTGTGGCGTCTGGGAAGAGGTGATTTCAGAGGAAGCCTGTGTTGCACCTGCTGAAGCTGCCCTACTCCACAGGGTCTGGCTCCTCACGAGCCTCCATGTCATCCTCTGCACTCACTGCGGTCATGGGAGAGTTTGGGCCCTGGGCACATCCAAGCAACCACTCCTTCCCGAGTTGCTTAATGCTTCAATGTCTGCCATCCAGAGCCTTCCTTTTTAACCCTTTAACTGACACCCTTTCTAAAAACAAACCTTGTATAACTAACTCCCTAACAAATTCAACCTTTTACTATCACTCACGGTCATTTTTTTAAAACACTGCTTTATGATTCCAGTGTGTGGTGGCCAAGCAGATCTGAATGCATTTTTTAAATTTTATTTTATTGTCTTATTTACTTATACAGTATTCTGCCTGTAAGCCAGAAGAGGGCACCGGATCTCATTATAGATGGTTGTGAGCCACCATGTGGTTGCTGGGAATTGAACCTATGACCTTTGGAAGAGCAGTCAGTGTTCTTAACCTCTGAACCATCTCTTCAGCCCCTGAATGCATTTTAAACTCAAACCTTGACTCCAAACTCCCTGGAACCTAAGACTCCACTTAGGCTAGAAGATGGGTGGTCCTAGTGAGGCCGCTTGGAGGGGAGTTCTAAAGTCTCTTTCATCAGCTTATTTTGTTAATTTTTCCACAGAATCACTCCCACCTTCAATAAGTCCTGTTAAAGTTTGGTTCTTCACACAGTTACCAGGTGTCACTTCTTAGCTAGGTATGTGAGAGAGATGGATGAACTTCTGTCCGAGGGCTCACATCTATAATCCCAGCACTCAGGAAAGCCGAGGCAGGAGATCTGCCATGAGTTTGAGGTCAGCTTGGGTGACAGTGTGGGACCCCACCTCAAAACACCAAACCCCACAAGGCTAATTTTCATTGAGGTGTAGCCACACTGAGCCAGGCCAAGGAAGCCAGCACCCATATTCACCTCCCCCACACTCAGAATCACTTATATGTCATCAGCACTTACTGAGTGTGTCACACTGAGGCCATTTTTAACCCATAACATTCCAAGTTAGCTCTCTTTACCTTAATGCTTGTGGATCAGATGTAAGTGTTTAGCTCAGGCATGGTGGCGCATGCCTTTAGTCCCAGCACTCGGGAGGCAGAGGCAGGCGGATCGCTGTGAGTTCAAGGCCAGCCTGGTCTACAAAGTGAGTCTAGGAGAGCCAAGGCTACACAGAGAGACCCTGTCTTGAAAAAAAAAATGTTTGGCTCCAAAGCCGTGCTCCCTGCCTGCTGCTATGCTCCCTGCCATGATAATTATAGATTCTCTGGAACCATTAGGCCCACATTAAATGCTTGGTCATGTTTTCTGTTGTTTGTTTGTTTTTGTTTTGGGAGGGGGATTGTTTCTTTTTCTTTTCTTTTCTTTTCTTTCTTTTTTTTTTTTTTTGTCATGGCAACAGAGAAGTAGCTAAGATACAAACTACAGTCACTACAAGACACTCTCTTAGCTCGGCGTGGTAGTCCACGCCTTTAATCCCAGCACTCGTGAGGCAGAGGCAGGTGGATCACTTTGAGTTTGAGGGCAGTCTGGTCTACAAAGTGAGTCCAGAACAGCCAAGGCTAACACAGAGAAACCCTGTCTCGAAAACCCAACCCAAACCAAAACCAACCAAACCAAAACCAAAACCAAAACCCAAGATGCTCTCTTACCTACTGAACCAGCTAGACTAGCTGGCAGATAGGAAGCTTCCTGGTCAATGCAAATTTGAATGCTCCCTGTCCTGTGACCAGTGAACATCTCTTCTTTTGTCTATATCAAATATTACATAATTACAACAACTGAAAGCCTGGTCCATAGATACATGTTACATTTCTATAGAAACACATTACATTTCTGTAGAAACTTTGGATCACCTCGATCCTCAGCATGTTAGTCAGTCCTCACAACCCTCCTGAAGGCTGGGGGGGCGGGGAAGGTGGGGTTATTCTGGGCAAATAATGGACCACCCTTCTAGTTTGTTGCTTCCTTCTCTGGCCCTCTGTCAGAGGATCTAATTCATTCTTAGGCTCTGGAGGAGACAGGCGTATGTATGTACCACATGACGGTGCACCACCACCACCACAGGACACCATAAGGTTATTTATATGTAGTATCAGAATCAGGGCTGGGGGGTGTGGCTCAGTGGAAGAGTGCTTTGAGTTCTGCATTTAGCCACACACATCACACACACACACACACACACACACACACACACACACACACCCCAAAAGCAGAACCAATACTAATTATCCAGTCAGTAAGTGGTACACCCACTTCAAAGCGAAGGGCTAACACACAGTCATAAGGCATTTCGTAATGCTTTAAGCGTGTGAATTACTGCAGAGATCGCCACATGGATTTCTCATTTCTCTCACTTCCTCTTACTCCTGGTCTAGGACTCAACAGATACTTGGATGCACTTTAAGCAACTGAACAAGCTCCTAGAAGATGAGTTTGACATAAGAAAAGAAGAATCACAAGCTGGGAAAAGAGAAAGGGAGACGCTGATATGCTCCACTCTTTCTCTTGTCTAAAGGACTGCGTTAGGTACAGTTTTGTCACAAAATATCTAGAATTCTACGTGCCAAGTGTGGGTTTGCTTCCTACATGCCAGGCACCTGCCATGTGGCATGTGGCCAAAGCTGATGCCTGTGGCATCTCCTGTCTCTACCCTGGCTGACTCCTGCCAAGCCACTTTCCCTCCCACCCACCCTACCCCCCTCTCCCACTCCCCACCCCCTCACCCCCCCAACTCCCGCTCCCAGCTGTGGTATTACTGTACAATCACTTCCTGGGAAGAAGAGAGCTTGTTATTTCTCTTTTGACAAAAGTGACATGACTTATGTCATTAAACCACATGCCTCACAGTAAGGGGGCGGGGTTAGTTGAGTTTCCAATGTTAAGAAATCTAATGCTAAACAGTTAACGTGTGCATGTCGATGTTTTCCTAGACACTTCAGCTTCCCACCCTTGTACATCTTGGTACTAATGAGTGTGAGCAGAAAGGACAATCTGCTCATCACAGACTAACTTCTCATTGTCACAGTTATCCTGGCCCAAGGATTGGTGGCATAATAGAAACCCAACAGAAAACATGAAGGCTTTAAAAGCTCTCCAGAGACCTATGGACAGACCAAATGTCCTTAGTTCACTGTAAGAGGAACAACAGATGGACTGGGGTGCAGCCCAGTGAGAGTGCTAATTTAGCATGTGTAGGGCCTGGGCTCCATTCCACAGAACAAACAAACCCCAAAGAAAATCTGTTAGGATTCTGCTTCAGTCGGCCTACCTGTGATGTCATTGCCTACCTGCCATGGGGTCGTGGCCTGCCCAGGGCTAAATAAAAGGAAAGTCCTACCTCACCTCTCTCTCTCCTCCCTCTTGATCTTTCTCTTCTTATGCATTTCCCCCTTTCTCCTCTTCCTCTGTCTCTGTCCCGCCCCCTCATCTCTCTGGGGCACCCCCTCCCCCCTTCTTTCTTCTCTCCCTGTGCTCATTTAAGAAACCTCATATATTCTAATATCTGGCATCTTGTACCTAATTATCTTCTTCTTATCATTTTCTTATATATTAAACACACACACAAAAAAAATCAATGTGGTGTTTTGTTCTTTGTTGTTGTTTTGTTTTGTTTTGAGACAGGGTTTCTCTGTGTAGCCTTTGCTGTGTAGCTACCTGCCTTGCTACAAGACCACACTGACAACTGCCTACTGCCATACTTAGAGCAGAGTGCACCGATTTTGCTGAAAACCTGCATTTTGTCTAAGCAGTTGCATTTCCCTGACTTCCTGGATTCTTAAGACCTTTTCTCCACAGGAGAGCCCGGAAGGGAGACATTCAGGGCCTTGGCCAGTCACCATGGCAACTAACAGGCTGACAGAACCTCCTGTAGGGAGGCCTGAAAGGCTGTGAGAGATACCGAGGTGGAGACCTGGCGGGTGGCCTCATGGCCAGTTTCCTTGGCAATCTCATCTGGAAAGAAAAGGTGCTTTTATCAGCACCCCCACCAACCCATTTTACACTGCTTGGTCAGTGGGGACCTTCCTTCCCTGTTTTTCTTTGCTTTTCCAGTGAAAAGGGAACCAACTAAACAGACAAGAAGGTTTCTATTGAGGAAGTGGAGCAGGGGGAGAGAGAGGGTTCTCCCTCCTCTCATCTTGTGACTGGCCATCTGGCCACACCTGCTGCACTTCTGGCTGAGGACGATCGCCACTGCAAGGGTCATGGAGCTTGATGGGAGGCCCTTTGCACTGCCCGACAGGCGCCCCCTACTGGTGCATGGTGGAAATTCCATCCAGGGACATAATGAGAAAGTTCCCTGCCAGCTACTAAGAGATTGAGATCGGATCTCTAGTGAGGCAAACAAAGCCTTTGCCATGCACCTTCGTATCTGCGCTTTCATTTCGGTTAGTTATGTAGATAATTGCTACACCTGCAGATGAATGAAATTTCTGTAAATTACCAGAAAGCTTTTCTCCGGGTAAAATAAAACAGCACACTTCAGGGCTCTGTTGCGCTGCTGATCCCCGCTGCTCACGACTTGGTGGAGCAGCCATCGCTTTCGCCCATTAACCCCGTGGTTTGCTTAAGTCACTGTCAAGAATTACAGTGGAAGATTCTCAGGGCCAGAGGGTCCCTGCTTGGGAGATGGATGGAGGTCACTCAAGACGAACCACAGGCGCCTTTAAAACAGAGATCAGGGGTTTAGCGCAAACCACTCTCAAATCAGATAGCTAGTTCTTAGCCCAGCGGCTGGCTGCTTCGTCTTCTGCGGTGATCTCAGCTTTCTGTGACTTTGCAGTTACCTGTGCAACAGTGAAGTGACAGCCGGGGCTTCTAAGATAATACACGATACAGGTTGCTTCCGCAAGTGCCAGCTCAGCCTCGGAACTTAGCACGCGTTCCCTCCTGGCTTTGTTAGGAGGGATACAAAAGCTGAATTTCTAACACTTTTATGGCCCACAGAGCAAACATTTGTTTTCACATAATTCACTACACTGCCATTCCAGGTTTCTTAACATTCAAAGTATTTTTCATTATAGAAATAAACCATACTCAATTGAAATAAATAAATGTGGAAACTGCAACAAATATAGACACAATGATGATCCTCCCCACATGTCTCCTCGCTGGGGAAGCTGCTAACATGTTGAACGTGTTTATAATCTTTTCATCTCTGGAAGTGAGAAACTATAATTTTAGGGTCTTGTATGTTAATTGCTTGTGGCTTGGTTTGTTCGTTTGGTGTTTGGGCCTGAGGGTTTGCAGTCTTCTGGAGGAAACCCTGTTTGATGGGGTATGCAGTGTGTGCTCTGGAAAGCCAGCCCATGGGTGGCTCGCCACACCGGTGATCATGGCTAACAGAGCTCACTCTGCTCTGCAGGCCTGCAGCACAGCGAATGGGAGGGGCTGGGCTGCGAATGGGAGGGGCGGGGCTGCTAGGAGAATCTTTGCATACCTTTATTGCTCTCACCACCCACTCAGCAGTTCCGACAAACGTTAACCAGTCGTCATCTCTCACCCCCTAAAAGCTTATTATCTCTAGTTTTCAGAGAGGGAAACTGAGGCTAGAGCGCAGGGGAGTTTCTTAATGGCTGCTTCAAAGTAAAACCAGCAACAGGAGCCCAGAATCCTAATGTGGCTTTCAGTAATTAACGTTTTTGTCAAATGATGTATGTCATACACATATGTATATATACACACACACACATACACACACACACACACACATATACACACATATACACACATATACATATAGTATTTATATATGTATTTCTCATACATACATACATACATACATACATACATACATATATATGGTCAGAAGTGAAATTGAAAGACTCATTCCTATCTATTTCTATCTCACCAGAGGATAAATGCTGCCTCTTCCCAGGGCAGAGGGCAGACGGACTGAGGTGTGCTTCAGGGAGCCTCCAGTCTAACAGCTGGATGCCACAGCTGGATGCCACTGATGGGGTAGATGCCCTCACGCCCTATTCACTCTGCACAAGCCTCACTTCATCACCAGCTGGCCTGGCTTGGAAGGGTTTCCCAAGGGTTCACATGCTGAAGCGTGGTCACCACCCTGCGACATCAGGAGGAGGTGGGGAAAGCCAGAGAGCTAAGAGGGGACTCCTACACCATGACTGGTTTCCTCTGCAGCTTGGTCCCTCCATGGCATGGCACGTCGATGTGATGGAGAGGGCCAAGAGGCTTAGAATTTCTCCAGCACATTCCATGCTGGGTGAGGACAGGCCACGCCCTGGAGCCTTGGTGCCAGAACAGGGACAGGGACTCTCTCAGGACAGACACTCATCTCTCTGTCCCTGTCACAAGGACCCACAGCTGTATCTACAGTCTTTTCTGCCGGTGGGAACACTGTTGTGGGCCAGAGGCAGAGAAATTGAGGACGTCTCTCTCCACAGTTCAGGATAAAAATGTTAATTAATTCGCTTCCCCATTACTCTATATATGCAGCATGGTTTTGCTCTTAATACAAATGAGTGTTCAGACCCAGAGGCAGACCTCATGACCAGGGTTCGGGTAATGCTGACAGTGGTCTCAAACCCACAGACCAAAAGCTCTGGGACCATGAGCTAACCTGCGGCCTTGAGTATTTTATCACAGTGGTGAAAAGTCACTGGCATGAATCGATGACACTTGCATTCTGCAGGAGACGTTAAACCCCAGCACTGTGGGATGTAACAGTTCAGACTTATTGGGATGCTGGGTCATAGGGTTCGCAGGCTCACGTATAAAGCCCACCACAGAGCATGGTAACTGTTCTACTTCACTCCTCTGTTGCTGTGGTAAAATAGCATGACCCAAAGCAACTTGGGGACAGGGAAGCCTTATTTGGCTTACAGGTTGCAGACCATAGTCAGTCATCCAGGGAAGCTAGAGCAAAGGCCAAAGCTGGGACCAAGGAGGAGCACCACTTAATGCCTCAATTCCTCTGACTTGCTCTGCACCTCCTTACACAGCTCAGACCCACCTGCCTAGAGATGGTACCACCCACAGTGGGTGGGGCCCTCTTCCACCAATTAGCAAGTAAGAAAACACCCTACAGACATACCCACAGACCAAGATGCCATTCAATTGAGATTCCTTCTTTCCGAGTGTGTCAGGTTGACAACCAAAATTAGCCACCATGGTGACAAGGACAGTTCACTTGAAGTGTGAAGAGCAGACTCTAAGAGTCATACATATATATAGGGGATTACAGTGAAGGTGTGGCTGTGGCTGTGGCAATTGGCGCCCAATGTGTATGCATGCCAATCAGTACACTGCATATTAGCATTTTTATCCTGTCCAGGCTCCAGCCCTCTTTTCCTTCCTCCAGCAGTTTGGGGAGACAGCTCTTTAGTCAATCTCTGATGAGAGGTGTGCTGGTGTACTTTCCAGTGTGGGGAAGTAGCTATGTTAGGGAGCTGGTTAGGGTGGCCCGTGTCAAAGCCAGAAGTAGGGGACTGGAGACTTGAGTGGGTTGGTTTGTTTGCAGTGTAGCTAGTACAGGGAGGGGGAGCTTGGGGACATAGAGGGAGCCTGTGTGCGTTTGGGTTTCTGAACAGAGGGAGCTGTGAGGATGGTAGGAGGCCAGGTACTGGGGTAGAAAGTCTGGCTTAGTCGGGTAGTAGTAGGAAGGTGTGAGCCTGAGACAACAGCATAGGAGCGAGAAGCAGAGCCAGAGGGGCCTTGCAGGGTGGAATGTGGCACTGGAGGGACCTCAGGGGGAGGGGCCTTTCTGCAAGGGAGAACCAGTGTGAATGAACAGGCCTGGATGTGTGGCATGCCAGGCTGGGCATTTGAGGGCAAGCCTGCGGGCACCAGAGGACACAGAATGAATATGGGTCACCTGCGAGTGAGGGCCCAGGAGTCACTTGAGTAGGGAAGGGTTGGTTGAGATGCTAAACCCTGATCCGGGTCAGTGTGCAGGAGCTTCTGCTTAAGGTCAGTGCATCTGCTTAAGAGGTCAGAGTTCATCGCTCCAGCGTGTATGTGTTGACAGAAAACAGAAAAGACTCAAGTGTACGTGCCTCTGGAGATCACAAACATCTCGGTAGAAGAAATTGGAAAGGTCCCCGCAGCATCCCCAGAGGACCCAAGGGACTGAGAGGCAGGGCCCAGAGTTGAGGGATCCTCTTTTTAGGTGGCTCCTCGAGGTGCCCACAAACAAGATCACCGAGGACATTCCTGAGGTCAGAGACACTGCCCAGGTTAGCCGGCCAGGTCTGCCAGGGTACCAAGTCTGCCAAGGTCCCGCCCCTCCCTCTTCCCGGGCGGCGATTGGCAGAGCTGTCCTTCCAGTTGCTAGGACACTTTCCCAGCCCCTTGGCTCCTCCCACGCCTCTTGTCCGGCCCTTTCCCGCCACCCCTCCAGGCAGAGAGCCAAGCGGGCGGGCGGCGTCTCCATGGCGACGCGGGACGCGGGTGGGGGTGGCTGGTACCTGCTTAGTAGAGACGCTGCTCCGGCGATCTTGGCTGAAACCAGATCATGTCGGACCTGGGATCCGAGGAGTTAGAGGAGGAGGGAGAGAACGATCTTGGGGTGAGAGCTCCTGACCAGGGAGGGACTTCTGGGGTGCTCCGCAGCTCTGGAGCGGGAGGTATGAGGACCAGAGGGCCGAGAGGCCCGGGGGAAAGGACCACGCCGGCCACACCGGCTGCACAGCGTCCAGGAAGTCGCTCTGAAAGGTGAAACGCCGTGACGTCTGGTTTCCACCCCCCTTCCCTCTCCCATCCCGCCTCCCATTAAAGGCGAAGATTTCTAGGCAGAGGGCGTGAGTAAAGGGATAGAGAAAGCTGCTTCCTGGCGACTCCTGCCGGGTGCTGGGGTGCTCCGGGCTCTGAAGATCTCACCAAGTAGGTCTGGAATCAGTTTCTCTGAACCGTCCTAAGCCACTGGAATCACACTTCCCTAGTGTAGATTGCAGAGGGGAAGACATGGGACTCACAGCCGGTGATACGCTCTTACTTGAGTGCCGTGTGGTCCTGCTGTGTCTCCTTAAACCTGAGGGTGACCGCTCCTGGCTGACAAAGTGGGAACAGACCTGCTATGTGTGAGAAAACAAAAACAAAAACAAACTGAAGAACCCGTACCCTCCTCTGTAATGCAATGTTGGCACTAGCTCAGACCTCTTAGCTGGTCCCTGGGCATCATGATCTTTCAGCTTCTGCGTCCTCTAATCCCTGGAGCAGCCTGGTCAGTGTGAAGATGCGGAAATGCCTGGGAATCACGCGCTCCCAACACCAATGAGCTAGGAAAAAAAACAAAAAAACAAAAAACCAAAACAGGACAGACTGAGGTGTGAAATGTAGCCTCCACAGTCTCCATGTAATTAGCCGGAGGCTGGGATTTCATCTGAAACTGTAACGTGAGTGCAGAGTGTGTCCTCGCTGAGCTGCCTCCTTTTCAATCCAGCTGACCTTCTCACTTGGTTTCTCAGGGTTCCACTTCTAAAAGTCGGGGTGGGGGGGGGGAGGTTGGAGGGGAAGCAGGGGGCGTAGGGAGGTGGTGCTGGCTCAGTCAGTAAGGTGCTTGCTGCCCGGCATAAGGACCTGAGTTTAGATCTCACAACTATGTGAAAAGGTGGGCACAAGAGGATCCCTGGAGCTTGCTGCCTAGCTTGATCAAGAAATCCTGACTCAAAAAAAAAAAAAAAGGAGAAAAATTGAGATGATTAAGGAAGACACTCCCTGTCAATCTCTGGCCCCTATAGATGGACGTGCATGTGAGCAAACACCGCATGGACGTATCCACCATACTGCACATAACACACACAGACACACAGACACACACACACACACACACACACACACACACACACACACAGTGAGCAAGAGAGGTGTCACGAGTTTGTGGCCTGCTTCTGCTCATACATGATTTACAGTCCTGTCCATGAAGGTTTCTAGTTTGTTCCCCGCCTGGTCCTACTGATCTGTAACATGTTTAAGCCTGTAGTTATAATGGCAGATCGCCTTTGGGTCAACCTAAAGGATTTCTCTGTGTAGCCACTCCCACAGCTCAGTGCTGGGTATACTGGGAGGTCCCTGAGATTGGAGAAGGGATCTATTCCTGTAGCTCAGTGCTGGCCATCCTGGGAGGAAGAGTTAATTTCCCTTCCCAGAGGACTAGGGAAGGGCCCATCATGGCAAGGAGGCACAGCAACGAGCAGCAGGCCCAGAGGATGGCGCAGTGGCAGGCGCAGGGAGCTGAGAAGTTGTGTGGGGCCACTCTCATCCACTCCACCACACTGTGGTTTGGAACAACTCTGAGACCAATTTGTAGGGCCAGACGCTTATATTCTAGGCAGGAATTTCTGAGCTAAAAGGGGCCAGAAGAAGGCAAGAAACACCTCCCGGTTTGTTTCTGAAAATGTCCGGTACCTGTAATAGACACAGGTCCGTGCCCATGTATTATGTCTTAACGTTCCTTTAAAAATGATTTATTTTGGCTTTTCGAGACAGGGATTCTCTGTGTACCCTTGGCTGTCCTGGACTCGCTTTGTAGACCAGGCTGGCCTCGAACTCACAGCTACCCCACCTGCCTCTGCCTCCCTGACTGCTGGGAATAAAGGCATGCACCACCGCGCCTAACATGCCTTAACATTTTTAAATGAATGTTACTGTGTATGTTCAAAGTATGCAGCACAATGTTATAAACAATCATGGTGTATCGCTACTAAAAGCTCTAGCCATTTATATTATGTATTTATATCATTCCCTGTATATGAGCCAGAGAACATTTATTTTATAATGTATAGGGGGAAATGGGAAAATTGCAATCTTGTATTACTTTTTTATATACCTGTTTTTGGAATGGGGGCAGGGATTTGCTCTGTGGCTCAGATCTGGCCTTCAATTCTAAGGTTCAAGTTATTCTGCAATCCTCCTGTTTCAGCTCCTACAAGTGGTACTGCTTGCAAATGTCGTGTGTGTGTGTGTGTGTGTGTGTGTGTGTGTGTGTGTGTAGGGTGAAACATGCTAGGCAGTCCACTGAGCTCCACCACCAATCTATTTACAAGATAGATTCATAGCACTTTCAGATTGGATTAGAAGTAGTTTGTTTATTTATGGTTTTTTGAGACAAGGTTTCTCTGTGTAACAGTGCTGGCTGTCCTAGACTTGCTTTGTAGGCCATGCTGGCCTCCAACTCAGATCTGCCTGCCTCTGCCTCCTGAGTGCTGGGATTAAATGTGTGTGCCACCATGCCCAGCAGAAAATGTTTATTTTTAGCCTGAGGATGCCACAAGAGGGTATTGAATCCCCTGGAACTGGAGTTACAGACGATTGTGAGCCACCATTTGGGTGCTGGGAACTGAACCTGAGTCCTCTGTGAGACCAGCCAGTGTTTTTGTTTGTTTGGTTTGCTTGTTGTTGTTTTTGTTTGTTTGTTTGTTTTGTTTTTCGAGGCAGGGTTTCTCTGTGTAGCCTTGGCTGTCCTAAATTCACTTTGTAGACAAGTTTGGCCTCGAACTCACAGCGATCTGCCTGCCTCTGCCTCCTGAGTGCTGGCATCAAAGGTGTGCACCACTATGCCTGGCCCAGCTGGTGTTCTTAACTGCAGAACCATCTCTCTAGTTTTAGGGTCAAACATGTTTGAACTGTAAGTCCTTTGGTAGAGAGTTTGAAAGTAAAATTGGTAGAGTCTCCATGTCTCTTTCCCCGCTCCCGAGCAGCAGAACTTCCCACCAAGACACAGACCTGTGCAGAAAGCAACCACTCCAGAAAGAAGGAAGAGTCTTTCTTGTAGGGCATTTGTTCTTTAAGTCCTCCATGATGGAGAGAGTGGACAGGGAGGGGTCTGTGAGGGTGGGGACTTGTCCTGCCAGCATGTGCATTCCTGTGATGACAGAGTGCACCTAGCATTTTCCATACATCGGTTCCTGTTTACAATGTCAAGATTAGGGTCACTAATCACACTCTCAGATGCTGAAGGGAGTGAGGCTCCCACCATGGTCACCTGCACATGGAGACCTTGGACCAGGACTCCACCTACCAGGCTTGGTTACCTGCCTCACCAGTGCACTGTCATGGGTAAATGCAGTGCCCAGGGTTGGAAGGCTTCAGTGGTACAATTGTTATAAAATGCTTGGCACGTGCTTGGCACAAATGAACAGCAGCCACAATTAGCTTGCTTTTCTCCTCCCCAGGAGTATGAGGGGGAACGCAATGAAATGGGGGAACGGCATGGACACGGGAAAGCACGATTGCCCAACGGGGACACATACGAAGGTCATTATGAGTTTGGAAAAAGAAACGGACAGGTGAGAATTGGTGACTCAGGAGGCTGGTTTTCTTCATTACATATTGCCTTAGCACTTGTGGGACTCAAGACCAATATGAACTGTATCATCCATATGTTTCAGGGGGTCTACAAATTTAAGAATGGTGCCCGATACACCGGAGAATATATTAAAAATAAAAAGCATGGCCAAGGTACTTTTATCTACCCAGATGGATCCAGATATGAAGGTAACATGATGTCTTTTTTGTTTTTGTTGTTTTTTGTTTTCGTTTTGTTTTTTAGGTTTTTTGTTTGTTTGTTTTTGTTTTTTTGGTTTTTTGAGACATGGTTTCTCTGTGTGGCCCTGGCTGCCCTAGATTCACTTTGTAGACCAGGCTGCCTGCAAACTGACAGTGATCCACCTGCCTCTGCCTCCAAAGTGCTGAGCATCAAAGGCTTGCTCCACCATGCCCGGCCCCGTCTTTTCCTTCTGTACAGGCTATTTCTGTCATCAAACTTGTCTGCCGATACTAAAGTATACAAGAAAGGTACCACTCAACGGAAAAAACAACAACAAAAACAAAAACAACAACAAAAAACTGTGCTTCTTCCTGTATGGCCATAGAAGCTAGGAATTATTTTAAGTAGCTAAATATCTAACTAGTCTACCCATATGACTGGTCCTGCAGGCAGCACATGCTCTACTGTGACCCAGAGACTTAGAGTAAGTGAAAGGGCCTTGCTGGGTGGGCACAGACTCTGGGTGTGGTCTAGATCCCTGACAGCCCGTGGCTTCCTCCCTCTGAAGATGCCTTTGTTGCTTTCTGGCTTTCCTCAATCCCTCTTCAGATGGTCGTGTTTCTTTAGACCTTGGAGTTCCTTTATCGAGGCATTTTGCCCCAGCATGATGTCTTTTGCAGTCTCTTGATTCCTTACATGCTAATGTCACACCTCAGGAAAACTCTTAGCTTGTGTTTCTAAGAACCTCAGGTCCCTAAGTACCACTGGCGCCTGATTGGGTACAAGTCTAATTATCCCAGAGCCAGGAAGGGAGAAGGCAGGAAGTAGGCTGTTGGACCTTCCGGAAGCAGTTACCATGCTCTGTGGTGGGTTTTTTCTACTCCCTGTTCCTCCTGTCTCCAGAAGGGTTTTTGGTTTGCATCCTATTTTCAGAAAGATCTGTGCCTTCAGCCCTGGACTATGGGCACAGTAGGCTTCTCTATGCATGTCACCTCGTCTTGTCTCAGTTTTCTTACTGATAGCGTGCAGATGGAATAGATTGTGATTCCTATAGGTTTTCCTGCCTCGAGGGAATAGCTAGCTGTTGGCAAGGGCCATGATGTGTGACCGCATCGCTTTCTAATGAGGATGACATATCCTTAAAATGCAAGCCGTATTCCTATGACTAATACCTGAGATATTCATCTTCAAGGGAAGGAAGGCTTATTTTGATTCTAGAGGTTTTAAGATTTGTTTATTTTTATTTTATATGTACAGGCACATTACATGCATGGCTGTTTTACCTGCATGTATGCCAGTGAAATGTGTTACATAAAGTATCCACAGAAAAGGGCATTGGAGCCTACGGCACTGGAGTCATAGACCCAGCTGCTCACCTCATGGTGGCCAGGAAACACGGTGGGGGAGGGGGCTGGGGGGGTCATTGGTCATGCCCCCAGTAATCTGACTTCTTCTACTTGGTTCTATCTCTCAAAGGTTCCACACTTCCCCACAGTACTATAGTTGGGGACCAAGTTTCCATACATTGATTTTGAGGGACACCTAGCCAAACCACAGCAGTTTCCTGCCATGCTGCCAGAGGTGGGGGTGGGGAACCTAAAAATAACAGATAGCAAAGTAAGAGGATTCTGTCAGACTCTGAGATGGTGTAGAGGCATCCATGCCCTCTGCATTAGACATGGGATTTAAATGATTTTGTTCCTAAACCTTAGCAGTCCTGGATGACCAGAAGCACCATCTGCTTTTTTAACGAGCTTTGAACAATTTGATTTAGAGCTTAATTTAATTCTTCCCAGATCCCTGTGAGTCTCATCTCGCCACTTTTGATCTGAATGTAGATGTTAATACAATTTGGGCTACACATAAAGTACATTAAAAGGGGAGGGGCTTGGGAATTCTTTCTTTGAAGCAGAGTTGGGGATTTTTATTAAAGATATTTTAATATAGACTTAGGCGTGAAGATTAGGTGAAAAAGAGGTGCTCTGCTGATATACCCAAGTGGGGGTACAGCGCTGTCCTGTGTGGAGATGAACCATCTGATGAATGTGGTCTAGTCACAAGACCTGTGAGCTCAAGTATGGGACTTCACACCAAGCAGTTCTCCCAGCTCTGCTTACAATGGCTTTCCAAGGAGTCGTTCAGTCACGGCACCAGCTACCATAGCCCCAAGGAAGGCTTATCCTTATGAGTCCCACAACTCAGATGCAGAGGACACGCTACGCGTCCCCAGGCTGCTTACACTTCACTTCAGTGCTAACTAGGTCTCCCCCAAACCCTGTCTCTTGTCTAAAGAGCTTCCCTTGCAGCTTGCAGGACTCTTGGAAACACTGTTACTTGTTTATTGTAAAGGATGCTACAAATCATACTGATAGACAGTCAAATGAAAGGGTATGTAGTCTGAGTTCTAGAAGGTCTAGTTTAGAGGAGCCTTCCCCCCCCCACTCCCTTTTTTTGTTTTTTTTTTTAGAGATAGAGTCTCATGTATCCATGGGTGTCTGGATTCACTTTGTAGACCAGGCTGGCCTTGAACTCACAGCGATCCGCCTGCCTCTGCCTTCCGAGTGCTGGGATTAAAGGCGTGCGCCACCACACCCGGCTGAGCCTTTGTTCTTATGAAGTTGGTATGCATTGTCATACTGCCATGTATATGCCTTCCCCAACCCAAAGTCTCCTCAAAACTCACTGTTTGAGGGACTTTAAGGGCTTAATTTGCAGATATCTTCCCCCTTACACACTCCAGGTCTGGTAACAAGACTAAGAGTGATGAAAATAGCAAAGAATTGCTTTAAAAAAATATTTTCTTTCCTCTGTATAGCCCTGGCTGTCCTAGACTTACTTTGTAGACCAGGCTGGCCTTGAACTCACAGCGATCCGCCTGCCTCTGCCTCCTGAGTGCTGGGATTAAAGGTGTGCACCATCACATCCGGCTCAAAAAAAAAAAATTTTTTTTTAAGTGAAAATCAAATTTAAAGCAGGAATAATATGTTTCCAACTGTAATTCAGAAGCCTTGACTCCTGCTGTCGATGCCTGCAACTGGTATCGGCCACCTTCGTCTGAGCAGTCCCGCTTTATTGCACAAGGCTTCCTGGACCGGGTGGAGCCTCCCACAAGTTTCTCAAGTGGTGTAGCCTGGGCTCATGGGTCCTCAGCAACATAAAATCTGGGGTCATTTTGCTAAGCTCTTTTTTTGGGTGGAAAGGAAACCAGGTGAAGTAAACTCTTCTAGCTGTGCCGCTTGGCCCCCAGGGTGTGATGGAGCCGCTCTGAGTAGCTCACAGAAGCCAATTTTGCACTTTTACACTTCTTGCAGTTCCATAATTGGCTCCAAATTGGCCTCAGTGGGACAATTTCACCACAGAAACTGGTGGATGCTGCAGATGCAGACACGATGCTGCCAGTGAAGGCCTAGGGGACCCCCTAGATCTTTGTAACAGGGATCTCCATCCCTGTCTCTCCGTCTGTTTGGCGAGACTGCCCCATGCTAAGCTCTTGGTCACCTTTGAGGGTCTGTTCTTGCGTCTGCCCCAGGATACTGATACCCAGTTGCTGCCCTCTGCCTTTGTCTGGTGGAAGCTCGCGGGGGTGGGGGGGGGGGGGGGGTGGACATGCCCCATCCACATGTGTAGCTGTTCCCCTGCCTCCCGAGGCAGCCAGAGTGTGTTGTCATTGTTAAGTAAATATTGGAGAAGTGAGGAAACTTCTATCGATTTCCCATTTTTGGATAAACTTTGGGGTTTGTTCTCAGAAATATGGCTTGGATAATTAACATTTTGTTAGCATAGTGTATGTGCAACTGTTTCTAGTGTTTGTGTAAGCTAGATGCTTACATACATTCTAGGGTCCTCTTTAAGGAAAAAGATATGAAGTTGCTACAAAGATGACTTTTTATTTGTAATGGGAAATTGAAATAAATAACATTTTAAAAAATTAAGTACCATAAACAGCATAGAATTTAAGACAGCATCCTGGGTGTATTTTTAATTAATGACAGACATCCTTGTAGAATTCTAGAATAGCTTTCTTCCTCCACTGTTCGGCTTTTCTTTAGCACTGGGATTGGATCCAGGGCCTCCTACGTGTGAGGCAGGCATCTTCTGCCTGTGTTAGCCAATATTCTTTGCTACAAGTAAACAGTTTGCATTGTTTTCTGTAGAGACAATAGAAGATGAAATTGCCCCTTTCTCTTTAAACAAAATTATCTCAATTGGTTTTTAATTATTCTTAGTTCCATTCTAGAAAGTTCCATCCTGGCACTGGTTTGCAATTGGTCATATGTGAGGTTTTAGGTCATGCCCACCTTGAGAATACTCTAATTGGTTGCTTTCCAGTGTGAGCTATAAGAGTTGGGGAGCTTTTGAGAGACTGATTTCAAATCCCTTTTGGCTAACAACACGGTTTGCTGATGACCTTATTGTCAAGCCGTGTTCCGGATTTTATGCTGTTTTCCCAAGGTTAGGATTTTCTGTCACGTGCATGAGCGATTGTCAGCCTCTATCACCATGGAAGGAAATGGGAGGTCTTCCAGGCAAGAAAAGGGCATATGTAAGGTAGAGTGAAGGAGCTGGCAAGAGGGCAGCCTTGGAACCAAGTGCCCTGATGGGAGACAGAGTGAATGCTGAGGCTAGACCATTAGGCAGCCCCTCCAAGGCTAATGGAGTGTGGCTGGGATCAATGGCAGTGGGTCGGACAAGCTTGTTTGAGCCCTCACCATGGGCCCGCTAACCTGTGGAAGCATGGATGTGCCTGGGGCTCACATCACAATGCATACGTCCTCCCGATCTGTGTCCCCTGGCTCCTAACTTGGCCATCCTTAGCCAGCTCTCCCCCCGAAGCTGGCACAAGAGGAAGGGCCGGAGCTGGAGGTACTCCAGAGAGAAGAGAGGCAGCAGGCTTAGCCTTATGACTACAAAGTTCTCTCTTGCAGAGCATGTTGCTTGGATCCTGCTGGGCTAGCAGGATCCATGGCATCAGTCTGTTCTTTTCCTTTGTTGTCCCTTGCAGGGGAGTGGGCAGATGACCAGAGGCATGGCCACGGCGTGTATTACTACATCAATAATGACACCTACACAGGGGAGTGGTTTGCACATCAAAGGTTTGGCTCCTTCCTGCTGTCTTGGGGGTCCAATTGTGGTGGAAGACCAGGATGATGCCCACTTAAGGCAGGTCCATGCTGTAGGGCAGGTGTGTAGGGGGAGGTGCTGATGAGAGGGGCAGAGGAGGGACTCCTCAGAGTGGGATCCTCCATCCATAAGCCCCGAGGAGTGAAGACACAGAGAGCCAGTCTAGTGGATGGAACTCAAGCAGCGCTGCATCTGACTGGCAAGAGTGGTTCATAAGCAAACAGCTGGCCTTTATGCATTAGATGATGCTGGCCCCACGTTTTTGTTGACGCCCCATGTGTAGGTGGCACATCAAGCTGTCGAGTGGACATAGATATAGGAAACAAGTTGGCCTGGGAGCTTGCCTCTGCTCAAGTCCCCCTTAGTCCTAGGGTCAGTGCTCCATAGAAGACAGTGACCAGTGTCCTTGCCTTGTCTTCACTAGGCACGGGCAAGGTACCTACTTGTACGCGGAGACCGGCAGTAAGTACGTCGGTAGCTGGGTGAATGGGCAGCAGGAAGGTTCCGCCGAGCTTATCCACCTGAACCACAGGTACCAGGGCAAGTTCATTAACAAAAACGTAAGTCATTCTGCCATATGCTAACACTAAACACTCAGAGGAGTCCCTCTGTTCCCACCAGATGAGGACAGCTGTACCGCTCCAAGCCCTTCTGATGCCACCAGAACACAAAGTGGGGTGGGGGTGGGGTGTAGAAAGCTGAGCCTGTTTCCCCAGGCCTTGGTAGCACTACTTTATGTCTCTATTAAGGCCAATGGCCTTGATAACAGGGGCATCTTCTACTGACTGTGTGTGGTTCTGCCCTCTGGTAAATCATGTCAAGTGGGAGGGGCATCCCTGGGCTTCCTTCATTCCAGAGGCCAGCCTGTTACTCGTGGTTGGGGAAGGGCTTAAGTAGTTCAGCACACTCCCACTGGTTTTAGAGATCTCTACATTTTTTCGAGACAGGGTTTCTCTGTGTAGCCTTGGCTGTCCTGGACTCACTTTGTAGACCAGGCTGGCCTCAAACTCACAGTGATCTGCCTGCCTCTACCTCACGAGTGCTGGGATTAAAGGTGTGCACCACCACTGCCCTGCTGAGGCTGAGCTCCACATTTTCACTGGCTGCTTCTTTTTGCTGGGCTCTGGCTTTGGTTGCTGTTTTGTGCAAAGTGAAGAGGATGAGGGGGAACTCAGTAACTGTGAGCCTTGTGCCCAGGCATTCATGGGGCATTGAACCAATGGGTTAGGGCTGAAGGGAGACTACCTAAAAGAGAGTTTATTGAGTACACCGATATGGAAGTTGGTGTGGGGTATGTCTCTTGAATTTCTGAATGTTCTGTTTCATTTACATGGACCTCGAGCCTTTAACTGTTGGAGAAATCAATATGCTAGACTAGATGGTCTGAAAGGGAGAGTAAGCCTGGAGGCTTTGCGCTGCCATTTGGTAAAAAAGTCTTATGCTAGGGTTTTCCCCCTCCCCCTTTGCTGCTCCTCCCTCAGGACCTCTGTATACATACCACCTTCACACACACACTTACACACCCGCTTACACAGACTCAGTCTTGAGAATTCATGAGGTACTAGGACACAAAGGTACATCTGTTACCATCTCGCACATCTGGGCACGTGGAATAAAACCACAGAGGAGACAGAGGAGACCCCCCCCCCCGTGCCCCCCGCCCCCCGGCTTAGGCAGAGCTCCTGCCCTGGCTCAGAGGGCCACACCATGCACAGTCCTTCAGGCTTGCTGCCATTCCACTGTACGTCACAAGCAAGCCATCTGACCCGAGGAACCAAATCCCCAGCAGGTTTTCCAGTGCTCTGACCCTTTAAAAGGGAAGAGGGGAACTTTAAAATGACCTCATCTACATTTGGTCCTCTGTGTTTCTGATTTTGTCACCTCGGCCTCTTAACCACCCCTGCTCACCTCAACGGAAAACATGTTCCGTTTTATAGGCAGGCAATGCTGGGCTCTAGGAGGAGAGCCAGTAAGACCTTTAAATTTACATTTCTTGTCACTTCGTCTTCTGATGAATGCATTTATATAGACCAGAGTCCTAGTTGCTTTTCTGTGGCCTTGATAAACACCATGGCCAAATGCTACTTGGGAGAAAAGGTTTATTTCACCTTTCAGGGTCACAGTCCACCTTTGAGGGAAATCAGCTCAGGACCTGAAGGGGGGTGGGGACTCCACAGGGTCAAGAGCTTGAAATGGAGACCACGGAGGGACACTGGTTACTGTGGAGTTTGCTACCTTTCTTATACAGCTCTGCTTGGGGATGGTTCTACCCACGGTGGACTGAGCCTGGGGATGGTTCTGCCCACGGTGGACTGAGCCTGGGGATGGTTCTCGCCACGGTGGACTGAGCCCCTCTTACATTACTTAACATTTAGGAATATGCCTCACAGGCCAGTTTGATGAAGGTACTTCTTTAGCGGAGGTTTCTTCATCACAAGTGTGTCAGGTGTCACTCAGGATGAGCCATCACAGCTAGAAAACTGGCTGGCTGAATGTCAAGGGCTGGCACTTTGAAACACCACAAACATTCATCAGGTTCTCACAACACTGGGTTTATCAGCTACAATCTTTGGTGTTTTTTTTTTTTTCCCCTCTCTCAAATCTGATGTGTAAACATGGCTTCTCTCTGTCTCTTTCTCTCTCTCTCTCTGTTTTCTTTCTTTCTGTCCCTCTCCCTCTCTCCTTCTCGTCCCCTTCCTCCCTGCCCCCTTAATCTGTGTGTTTCTCTGGCTACAGGCCGGGTCAGGCATCTTTCACCCTCTTAGCACTGCTTAGTGTTTCTCAGACATTTTCCCATCTCTGTCCTTGCTGACAAATCATTAAAACAGGACGAGGCGGGATAGAGACGGGAGGCAGACTAGAAGGGGATACCGTCATCAAACACTGCGGCAGGGCATTGCTGGTGATTAGTGAAGAAATGAGGGGCTATGATGGCCTAAGAGACGAGATAATTAGATAAGCCCACCCCAAATCACATCACTGGGCACTCTCAGAGGGGTACAGACGCTTCCGGTAACTGGTGGCTAAGGGACCTGCTAAAGGTCGCGTTTTAAAAGTCTCTGTTGTGTTTCACCGCTTTATAAAAAGGGATAGGGGACAGCAAAAATTAGTTTGTCTTTCAGCAAAGAAAGGTATTTTTCCTAGAAGGAATATTTAAGTGTGACCACGGACAAAGCTAATGAAAATAGGTGATGATCAACACATGCAGAGAGGAGGAAAAAGATTCCCTAAGCAGACTCACAAAGGAAAAAAAAAAAAAATAGATTTAATTTCATAAGAAGTACAATGACTAGAAAATTGAAAGCACAGCATGGTGGTGTAGGCCCAGAGTCTCATCTGAGACCAGAGGCAGAAGACTTTGAGCTAGCCTGAGCTATGGAGTGAGACATATGTCAAAATACAACAAAACAACACCTTCACACCAGGGCTTGGGCAAAGAACAGTGTCACACCGCAACGGTCAACATCAGTAAGAAAGTAAAGCAAGCTATAATTCATGCTCCAAGGTGACATCAAGTATCAGGTTAACAGCTGGTGACATAGGAAAACATTTGTAAATCTGAGGAGGGGTTCACACTCCTAAGTCAAAGTGGTGACGGTGCATGTAACTGTGACCAGGGTTTTTGTTTTAAAAAAAAAAAAATCTCATGGGGCCAGTAAGATGGATCAGTGGGTACTGGTACCCAGTGTCAAGCCTGATGACTTAAATTTGACACCCAGGTCCCTGCTTTGCACTAAATTTGGTGTTATGACAAAGACAGGAGCTGGCCTCTCTCTAGCTAGCCTGGCCATAGGCACTGACTTGTTACAGGCTCTGAACAAAAATAAAACCTCTAGCAGTTCTGCTAGCTGTCAGTTGACAAAAACGTTTTGTGACCCCGCTCAGACTTTGCATGGTGAGGTCATTCGGGGTGGGCTTTCGGGGCTCAGTGCCTAGGAAGTGTTTTGTACTTTCTGCTCAGTGTTGACCCTGAAGAATAAAGTGCATTGAGCTTTTTTTCTCCCCGTAGCCTGTCGGCTCTGGAAAGTACATATTTGACGTTGGATGCGAACAGCACGGTGAATATCGCCTAACAGATCTGGTAAGTTGAAGAATCTGTATGGTCTCTCGTTTCCAGGAGCTAAACATCTGTCCTGCCACATTGATCCCGCTAGGTGAAAGGGGATTAGCTTTGAGCATGCTCCTAGGCAGCTCAGGCTGCTTAATGCATCGACGTCATTTCACAATGCCTGCCCTGGCTAACCCTGAGTTCCGGCAGGTGTCAGTCCCAGAATGGCTTCTGGACGCTGTAAACCCAGGGCTTGAATATCTCATATCCTGCATATCATATATTTACATTTATGATCTGTAACAGTAGCAAAATTGCAGTTATGAAGTAGCAGTGAAGATAATTTAATGGCTGGGGGTCACCACGACACGAGGCACTGTTTTAAAGGGTGGCAGTGTTAGGAAGGTTGAGAACCACTGGTCTGGAAGTCCCACCTTTCTGAGTCAGGATTCAGTAGAGCAGGCAGACCCAACTGAGCCTCAGTGCAGCTCAGCCCCAATCAGAGCTTTAAGGGGGGTGTCTGAATGTGGCCAGAAGAAAGTATCAAGTTGTGCCTTTATTTTCTCCTTGGTCCCTGAAGCTGCATGGAAGTCCCTTCCTGCTGAGCTGGACCTCTATTGTAAGCTGACTCTCCAACAAAGATATATCTATCTCACAGTAGATAGTACCAGATCATAAAAGCAGGTGCAGTAAGAGGTGACAATAACAATTAATAAAACAGAACAGTGGTAACATAACTAAAATATGAGTTAATTGAATGTTCTTATTCTCTCTCTCTCTTTCTTTCTCTTACCCCCCCTCCCCCAGCATCAGGTCTCTTCCTTCTTGGCTCAAAAATTTTTGCTTTTCACTTAAATGAAGCATTTTAGGGGAGTCTCCTTGACATGTCCACGTTACCAGTTGTTCTGGTTTAAATGGAAAGTGCCCTGCTGTGTCCGCCCTGCCCCCACTCACAGTTGGAGGGAATGTGTCAGAAAAAGTGGGTTGATAGGTCAACACTGGTAAACGTGTACTTCCTGTGAGGACTGAAGCCAAGGTGTGTCAGCTTCTTTTTTTCAAACCTATCTGTCAACTCAGTCCTGTAGCTTCTAAAACGTTCCAAAGATCGGAACATCAACCTAAAAAGTCTGTGGAGTCTCATGGACTCAGGTGGAAACAAAGAAGGGTGCATCTTGGGGTGCTCAGGGGTATATATTAGGGTGCTGCATCTCCCCTTGGCCCTTTTCTGTTTGCTCCCATCTCTGTTTCCTGTGGACTGCGATGTAAACTGTCCACTACTATGGTTCTGAGCCCTCTGAAACTTTGAGCCTAAACACTCTTTTCCTCTTTTAAATTGCTCTTTCACAGTTACGCAAAAGGAACTAAAATACCTCCCTTGTAGGACCTCGTTTTTACTTGAATCACCTAATCTTCAACCAGGTTGTGTTCTAAGGTCCTGGGGGGCTAGGGCAACATCACATCATCGGGGGTAAGGCACAGTTCATTTCATAACATGGGAAGTCAGCTCCAACACTCTGAGCTGTGCATCCATGGTTTGTTGGGGGTTGACCTTAAGGTCAACTGTGAAGGAATCAAGATTGGTTAGAAACAGGTCACCTGCGCTGTGACAGCTCTGAAGTGGGGACTGGCCTAAGTCAGGACCAGGCAGCAGGGTAGGATGTGGGGTTGGGGGTTCTGTGAAACCTAGAGCTCTGTGGCTTTCCTAGTGAGAGGGGGTCAGTCCCTTGGGAGGGACTCTGGTTATGCTCCATCAGCTGTGGATGCCATCAGCTGAAGGAAGGGACATATGCCACCTGGGGAAGGTCAGTTATTGCCCTTTGGAGATGTCCTCAGAGTATGGTCCTAGGCTCATCAACCTCAGGCTCACTTGGGAACCAATGCAAATTATTCATTTCCAGCCCTGACTGGCTGAGTTAGAAGCAGTGTGAGTGAGGGGCCAGCATGTGTGTTTTGGAGAGCCTTCTGGGTGACTCTGATGCAGGGCAGCCTTGGCTACCCCTGTTCGTGAATCCTTGTGTCACTCTATGGGTGGAGGAACTCAGAACTTTGGGGACCAAATGAAAGAGTTTATTTCTGAGTGGCTTAGCTGAGATTTGCTTCCACCTGAGTCCATGAGACTCCACAGACTTTTTAGGTTGATGTTCAGATCTTTGGAACTTTTTAGAAGCTACAGAATTGAGTTGATAGATATGTTTGAAAAAAAGAAGCTGACACACTTTGGCTCCAATCCCCGCAGGAAGTACATGTTTACCAGTGTTGACCTATCAGCCCACTTTTTCTGAATTTGATCTCTGGGCCCATGACAGGAGAGCCCCTGTTTTTATGCACTTCCCTGCCACCATGTGGTCATCTCAGGGCCTTCTTGGGACTCTACTTAAGTGAGTGTTGCTTTATGATTTACACAGACGAGCTTGAGGCCAGAGAGGGTAGCGAGGTTTGGAAAGCTGGTCTCCTTGGTTATTCTTAGCTCCTGTGGGATGATGTGCGGAGCCTGAAAGCCCCTCACAGTGTCCTGGCTCTACCCTGCAGCTTCCTGCCTTGTCTGACTCGTGCAGGATCTGCCTTCATCCCTTAGATGATGCCACCGGATGCCACAATTGTTCTGGTCAGGGAAAGTGCTGCAGACAAGCTCAAGTTGCAGTTCAGAGCCAGTCTCTGTCTTTTCCCTGTTGCTATTTAATATTCCAGGCCAAATAATAGCAAAGAGGATGACTTTGTTTTTTGTTTTTGTTTTTGTTTTTGTTTTTTTTCACTTAAAATAGGAAAGAGGAGAAGAAGAGGAGGAGGAAGAGACATTAGTGAATATCATTCCAAAGTGGAAAGCTCTCAAAATCACAGAATTGGCTCTGTGGACTCCAACCCTCTCTACGGAGCAGCCTCCTGCTGAGGGACCAGGCCAGGAAGAAGCGGCGGGAGCTTCTGGTACCCAACACCCCATGGTTGTCAGGGCAAGCATCCCAGGGTTGTTGGGTCCATGCACACCTGCCCTCAGGCTTCTCATAGCTGGTCTCTCTGGGAAATGGCCTCTGGGTCTGTTTGGGTGCAGGATGCTATAAGGGCAAGTGTCTGGGATGGGAGTCTCCCAGGAACTATAGGGGAAGAATGAAGACCAACCCTATAGAATGAATGTCCAGCTACGATGCAGGCTACAGCATCCTCTGAGGATTCTCCAATAGCTCCACAGCTCACTTGGCAGTGCCTAGCTGTGGGTATGACTTGGGTTGGGCAGCCAATAGCAAGTAGGGGGTCACATGCCCCTGTTGGAAAAAGGATGGGGGCAGCATTCTCTGTATCCATTGTATGGCAGTCTTGCCAATAAAGTTGAGAGATGGGGTGGGGTGATCTGATCGTCACATCTGGGCTAGAGCTTGGGGTTTGGGAAAGGAGGCCCCATTCTCAGGAGCAGGGGACATGGCTGGACAGACCAGGAGGGCCACTTGACACAAAGGCCTGCACTCATGTTCCTTGGTGACCTCATTCTGCCATCTGCCATTGTCTTCATCCCAGGTGTGGGTGAAACCTCAGATGAGACCCAGGGTCTGGGAGAAGGTTTTGAGGGTGAGGTGGAGCCGAGGCTCGGCGAAGAAGACATAGACACGTTCAGGCAGGAGAGCCGGGACGACAGTTACGACATGGACCAGGGTAAGAAAACACGCCCCACAGGGTGGACAGAGCCAGTGTGAGGCCAGCTACATACCCTACGAGGAGCAGGCATCTTCTTCCTCCATCATGCTATCCTCAGGCTGGGGTGAGGGGCCTGAATGAGCCAGGGGAGACCAGTTGACCTGAAGTCCAGCTTGACTCTAGTGGGACCTGACCACAGCAGGAACCGGCCTGCTGTAACTGGTTCTCAATCTGGACTAAATGTGTGGTCCGGAACAGTTCTGTTAAAGTGGTTTAGAGGGGCCTTCTGGCAACTTCTATCTCTGCAGCCCACAGAGCCGGGAACCCACGTGAGGTTCCTGGAATCTTTTTTTTTTTTTTTTTTAGTTTTTCGAGACAGGGTTTCTCTGTGTAGCCTTGGCTGTCCTGGACTCGCTTTGTAGACCAGGCTAGCCTTGAACTCACAGCAATCCACCTGCCTCTGCCTCCCAAGTGCTAGGATTAAAGGCATGCACCGCCATGCCTGGCCTGCTCCTGGAATCTTTGAAAATCTTTCCCCACAGGGACTCCTTTGATTCCATCAGGTTGGGGTGCTCATCTCCTGAGATAAATCTGACCTTGTTCTTAGGGACAGACTGGGCTGCCTCAGCCAGGCTGCCTGCTCCCCTGGCTAAAGGTAGCAGCATGTCTTAGAGTGAAGAGATGCCATGACCACAGCAACTCCTATAAAGGAAAGCACCTAATTGACGCTGGCTTACAGTTCAGAGGGGGTTTAGTCCATGGTCATCACAGTGGGAAGCATGGTGCACACAACATCAGCAGGCAACAGGAAGAGAGAGACACTGGGCCTACATTGAGCTTCTGAAACCTCAAAGCCCATCCCCAGTGACACACTTCCTCCAACAAGGCCACGCCTCTTCCAACAAAGCCACACTTCCTTATAGTGCCACTCGCTTTGGTGCCTATGGAGCCTGTCTTAGGGTTTTATTGCTGTGAAGAGACACCATGAGCGAGGCAACTCTTATAAAGGAAAACATTTGACTGAGGCTGGATCACAGTCCCAGAGGTTTAATCTGTTATCGTCACGGCAGGACACATGGCAGTGTGCAGGCAGACATGGCGCCGGAGGAGCGCGAGTTCTGTGTCTTGATCTGAGGGCAGCCAAGAGGAGACTGTGTTTCACACTGGGCATAGCTTGACTATTTAAGACCTCAAAGCCCCGCCTCCACAGTGACACACTTCCTCTAACAAAGCCACACCTTCTAACAGTGCCCCTTCCTATGGCTAAGCATTCAAACACTTGAATCTATGGGGAGGGGGGCATTTGTATTCAAACCACCACAGGGCTCCTTTTGGTTCAATTTCGGTTGTAAATTAAGAATGAATGTATTTCCTTGTCTTTAGAAAATATCTGAAACAACAAAACCAGGCAAAACTAGTTTTCTGTGTAACCGGTGGGAACACACACACAGAGTTAAGATTTTCTAGCAATAGTTAACGGGAATAGCGTAACAACACACCTGAGAGGCAGCATCCTTTGAGTGGGCTCCGGTGGAACCCTTACCTTTAACCTTTCTCATTTCATAAGACGGGTAAGAAGGGTGCCTCACAGGTGCCGTGCCCGCAGGGTCCTGTGGGCACTTAGAACAGTGGCAGCCCTGCGTCCTTCATTTGGGTTCCTAAAAGCCAGCACGTTTCATAGCACATGTGCATACACCCTGAGCTCGCCGGGCACACTCAGTGTTGGGTGGAGGGGCAGGGATCTCATCCGGAGCCACCCATGCCCACAATCACTATCCGGAGTCACCATGTTGCCCAGAGAGGTAATCCGGAACAGGAACTAGTTCCTGGAAGGGTCAGCTCTGGCTGAGTGGAGAGGCTGAGAGGCAGTGAGACGGGGCAAAATGGAGGCTAGAGGAGACTTCAGGGGGTGGGGAGAGGAGTTGGGGGGGGATGAGGCCTCAGCTTTCTCGTGCATTCCTTCTTGACATCAAGTGGTAGGCCTTTGGACTATGGATCTTCAGCTCTGTGGGTATGACAGAGACCTCAGGGAAGCATAAGCCTCAGGCTGGTTGTTCAAGCACCAGGGGAGGAATGTCCCAAAACCAATGTGGGAGGAATAAATAAATGAAGGAAGGAAGGAAGGATGGAAGGAAGGAAGAAAGGAAGGAAGGAAGAAAAAGGAAGGTGAAGCATTCTTAGAACTAGGTCCAGCAAGCCTGGGCTGAGTGGATGACGGCTGGTCCTTGGGTAAGAGGGAGAGCCTTAGCTCAGGAGCTTGTCCCAGGGATCTGAACACAGGCAGGAAACAGCCTGGGGGCGGCTAAATGCTTAAATAGTTGCACTCCTTTTTTTTAAATCATTGACTTTTATGTTCCTCTGGTGTTTTCTCTTCTTCCCAGGAAACGCGAACTTTGATGAAGAACAGGCAGAGCTCCAGGAGTAAAATGAAGGCGGAGCCACCCCAGCAGCGTCTTAGTTAACACCAGTCAGCTGGGGCTGGTACCAGCCGGCTGGCTGGCTGGCTGTCAGTCAGTCTTTCACTCTCAGTTGTTAAGTTGTTTTGTGGTTGGAAATAAACCTCTCCTGGGTGTTTGGTGTTTGTGAAGAAGCCTCCACCACAGCTTCTGTGAACTGGTTTCCAACTGCTCGTGGTCCTCACTCCACGGAGAGGGTGAAGGGGTGTGGACTTCTGGTGAAACACTTCCTCTGGAGTGTGTCCCGGGCTCTGTAACAAGCACAATCTGCCATCATCCTCCACCCTCTCCGTGGACTCCGGGAACCCGACATGATCCCTGCCACAGGCAGAGCAAGGCCACTCATGGGCGGTGTTAGCAGTGGGCGCCCTCTTCAAGTTCCTGCCTAGCTCATGGTCAAGTGTCACACCTGGTGTCTCCTTTCCCTCCCAGCATTGCTCCTGGGGCCTAAATCAGAAATTCTTTAAAAAAAATTTTTTTAAAAAAAACGATGTATTCATTTATTATGTATACAGTGCTCTGCCTGCATGTACACCTGCAAGCCGGAACAGGGCATCAGATCTCATTATAGATGGCTGTGAGCCACCATGTGGTTGCTGGGAATTGAACTCAGGACCTCTGGAAGAACAGTCAGTGAACCTCTGAGCCATTTCTCCAGCCCAATTAGAAACTCTTCAATCCCATCTCATATAGCTTCGCCTCCTCTTCCCCAGGGCAGCTCAGAAGGGAAGCGCTTCATCTCGTCCCAGTGAGATGGAGGCAGTCAGTCCCAGTGCTGGGCCCGGGCTCTGTCTACCTCCCAAAGCATTTCTTCTCATTGTTCCTTAGACTTCCTGGGACAGAGTGCTAGGTAGCGACAGTGTCTGCTGCTTACAAGCCACCTACTTTCCCATTTCTCGTTTCCTGGAGACACTGCAGCAGAAATTTCAAGCCTTTTCATTTCATTGGGGGCTGACTTGTCTTTGCTCAGGCCATTGTTAAGCAAAACAAACGATTGAGCGCATTTCTCTCAGCATTTGAGTCACACAGTAAGTAGTCTTAAGTCCCAAGTGAGGACGCCATGTCAGAATAGCCTGCCTCTTAGCTCCCCTGGTCCAACGCCCTCAGAATCACCCCACACTCCCACCCAACCTCTCTCTCATGCCCCCCCCCCCGCCCAGTGGCTGCTGCTGTGATTATCCGTCCCACCCCCACCCCCCAGCTCTTGCTCTTTCGAGGCTCCCTGCACATGCAGGAAACTCACCTTCAGAGGAAACACAGTTGGCTGGGCACCTCTGGATTTCTGCTTCTGAGAGTCTGGGGAGACCTGAGTGTTCCCAGGGACTCCTGGGTCTTAGGCCACTCTAGGTGGGAGGCCACTTTCCGTAGTGTTCTGTGGTCTAGCCCAAAAGCTGAGAAGATCCAGACTGTAGATCCAGGTCCCTACTGTCCGGGAAGATAGTTGGGTGTTAAAGTGATTTCCCTCTCGGAGGATTACTGCCTCTGCCTGCTAATTTAGGCCTAATCCTGGAAACTTCTAGCCTCTGTACAATCTAATCTAGGCCTAGAATGTTTACAGCTTCTGAGACTTCCTGCTGAATAAACTCACCCTTTCTAGTTCTTTCTTTCTGAATTCTGGCTGGCGGGTTCAGCTCAGCTGTTCTGACTTAAACTCCTCGCCAAGCTGACAGATTCAATCTGGCTTCTCTCAGTTTCTGACTGAATTGCTCTGCCTGGCCTCACACTAACTTTGGCAATCTGCTCTAATCTTTTTGGCTCCCCCTCTTCACCTGTGTCTAGCTTGTTCTTTCTTTAACCTGTTTCTGTAAAACTCCCCCCATAAAAACTGCCTCTGAATTTCATGAACTGAACTGCCACAAACTCAACTCCACTGCACCACCTCTCAGTTTACCGACTCAACTGAACTGCCTGAACAGCACTGACTATCCTCTGTCTCCTGAGTGCTGGGATTAAAGCCTGTACCACTACACCTGGACCTAAGCTTTTCTTTACTTGAAACTTGCTGTGTAGCAGGCTGACCTTGAACTCAGAGATCTGCTTGCCTCTGTCTCCTGGGATTAAAGGCTCGTCAGTCTTCCAGCCAGATCACACAGACCTAGAAGGTCTTTGGATGCGATCTCTTGCCAGAGCAGCCCTGTTCTGAATTAAGATCCCTCTACCTCGGGGGGGATCTTTGTGTTTTATGTAATTTATGACTCTCAGAGGCTGCCTTGAGGGCCATGTAAGGCGATGCAGGCGATGTGCTCAGAACACCACACGTAGGGAGACCTGGACATTTATTAACATTGTGTGACTCCATCAAACTCCTCACAGTGATTCACGCAGCATCTGCTGAATACAAGACTTCTTGGTGAGGGATTTTCTACAATTTGGGCTTTTAAGAGTATATAAACACGGACTCTACAAATTGCTGGATTTTTATGACCCTTTGAAAAATGCAAGATAAATATTTTTCATAAGTTCAAGACAGTTCCAGACTTTACAAAATGCAAGGCTGTGTCACTATCATAAAGCATGTTGTAACTGGGGGCAGTAGTTTCGCCACCACAATAAAAACAGTAGCTAAGGCTGTACCATGTGCAATTGTACTCAGGGATCATCTTATTTGTTTAATATATGGGCACGGCTATGAAACAGGTTGTCATCGGAACGCCGTGTTTGGAGTAGGGGTGGAGGACACAAGACACAACAGGGTCAGCATAGTTCATCCTGAGCCTGTGGCTCCATATCTGTGTGTCAATAACAATACGCCTAAGCAAAGGAAGGAGTGGAGGAAGGGTGGGAGAAGAGAGGTGGGTGGTGGCAAGGAGTGGAGTGGAGGAGGGGAGGATGACTTCCCCAGAACTCATCACACGGGAGCCCAGATATCTGGTGTCATAGCAGAACCTGGCACCTGTGTAGGAACCTGCTAACAGCACACCGGTTCCAACTGTTTGTCCAAATAGCTCAGAAGCGGCAAGCCGGTCAGTCAAATCCCTTAACAGTCACAGACACACACAAGTGGCTCCACCACCGCTGTTGGTCATGGGGCCAGGGAACGAACCTCTGTTCCTCTCCAAGGGGGAGACACGGAGGATGCTGAAAGCTGCCCTTCTGCTGGGTCCCGAGGGGGGACTGGGGGCAGTTACTACCAGTCCTTCCCCTCAAGTACCCATTCTTATAAAAGCATCACAGTGCTCCCCTCTGTCCTTTGCCCATGGTGTAGTTCCCAAGGCTCCTGGTGGAGACCTGAAACCTTAGGGACCAAACCCACCTAAAACCGTGCTATCCTTAACACACAGGTTTATAACTAAGTTGATGTTAAAACTCAGGCACTGTGGGTTTAACAATAGCTTCCAAAAAGCAGAACGATGCCTGTATTAATTCAAGTGGATGCAACACCCCACCTCCTTCAGTATTTTTTACTGCTGTGTGTGTATCTTTGAGCCTTGGAGGGATGACAACTAAACCCACAGACACTGGCCCTGCAGATAAGGGATGACAGTGTCCTGAAGTGTATTTTCTAGAATGATAAGGCACAGCCACCTTCTACGAGCAGTTAGCTTGGCAAAGTTTACCAATCAAGTCACTCAGGCCTGTCATTCTTTGTGGGATGCTTTCTGCTAATAGACGCAAGGTGTTTCAGTGTGTTTCTTCCAGTGCTGAGGGTGGACCTTCACACTGGGAAAAATGCTCTACTACCAAGCAGCCTCACTTGATTCATTTCTTCTCTCCCCTCCTCTCCCCTTTCTTCCTCTCCCCTTACCCCCTCTTTCCTTCTCTTTCTGGTGGCAGGGACTCACGGTGCAGCCCTCGCTTGGAACTTGCAGTGTAGACCAGCCTGGCTTGAGTGGTGGCTACCCTCCTGACTCCGCCTCCTAAGCCCTGATTGGCAGGCCTCTGGCACACACCTGCCCTCCAGTCATTTTCCTCCGTGGCCATGCCCCTCCCTCTTTCTGATGATTGAGGCTGTCTCTTTTTTCCTCTGATTAGTCTGCCTGTGGTCTATAAAATTTCTGGATCTTTCTGAAGCACCAGCGTATGCGTTGTTTTAATTTCTTTTCAGTTTTCTCTTTTTTGGTAGTGTTTGTTTGTTTGTTTAGTTTTTTTTTTTTTCAAAACAGGGTTTCTTTGTGTAGCCCTGGCTGTCCTAGAATTCCCTCTGTAGATCAGGCTGGTCTCCAATTCACAGCAATCCACCTGCCTCTGCCTCCCAAGTGCTGGGGTTAAAGTCATGTGTCACCACCACCTACTCTCTCTCTATTTCCTATTGTACTGATTTCTGCTCCGGTCTTGGAGAATTCCTTTCTTTTGCTCATATTGAGTCACTATATTTTGCTCATTATTCCTAGTTAGGATGCAAGGGCCATGCAATTTAGTTTTCCCCCCCCCCAATAATGACTTTTAGCAAGGTACTAATATCTCCCTAATCCTGCTGTAATGACACCCCACAGATTCTGATGGGTTGTATTTCCATTCTTAAACAGTTCAATTTTTTTCTCAGATTAAAAAAATTTAGTGTGTGTGTGTGTGTGTGTGTGTGTGTGTGTGTGTGTGCATGTGTGAGCACAAATGTGTGTGTTCATGCCATGGCATGCATTCAGGGGACACAGGACAACTTGTGGGAGTTGGTTCTCTCCTTCCACCAGGTTTGAACTCAGGCTGTCAGGCTTGTTGGCATGCACCTCTAATGGCCCATCCATCTTGCTGGCCCCCATTTTGCCTCTGACCCAGGTGCCTTCATTTTCTGTTACCGTTTCTAATCTAGTTCCTTCATGGCAGAAAACAAATACCACAAGACATGATTCAAATACTTTTGCATTTATTACAAAGTGCTTTGTAGCCTAGAATGTGGTCATTTGGCAAATAAGCCATGTTGTACTCGAAAAGAAAGTGAATTATACCACTGCATGGTGGGTGTTCCATAAGTCTTGATTAGGCCAACTTGACTAGTAGAACTGTTGGATCTTTTATGTATTTATTGATTTTCTTTCTGTTTTTAGTGACTACTGAGAGATATTAAAAGCCTTGAAAAAAAAGCCAGGCATGGTGGCACATACCTTTAATCCCAGTACTCCAGAGACAGAGGCAGGTGGATTGCTGTGAGTTTGAGGCCAGCCTGGTCTACAAAGGGAGTCCAGGACAGCCAAGGCTACATAGAGAAATCCTGTCTCGGGGGGAAAAAACACCTTGAAAAAAAAATAGCTGCTGCTGTTTCTCCAGCAGACAGAGGGGGCAGGTTTAGTATCTACTGTTGCCCGATGCACATTTCTTGGAGACTGGGATGGATGCTAGGCTTAGCATTAACTGTCAACTTGACTCAGCCCAGAATCACCTGAAAAAGATGTCTTAGTTGAGTCTGTGGGCATCTCTGGGGCAAGGATTGTCCCACGCACTGTGTACCATGCTAGGTAAGTGCTCCTGGGCTATGTATGAGAGCCAACTAAGTACAAGCCTGAAAGAGAGCCAGCAAGCAGTGTCCCTCCAGGTCTCGGCCTTGGGTCCCTGACTTCCCTCATTCACGGGCGGTGACTTGCAAGTATAAGGTCACAGCATCTTCTCCTGAAGGAGAAGCTACCACACTCGTCAAACATCGCCACCAGCTACCTGGGGACCGCACGTTCAAACACGTGGCCAACGCCAGCTGGACCTCTGGCCGGTGGGAGCACATTCTAGAGCCACACTGTCCATCCAGCATGTGTGCCAGGGAAAGGGCTTACACACTAGATCACAGAAGGGTGGGGAGGGACACTGGTGTGGACTGTGAGGACCCAACAGTGGTAAGTACCTGAATGAGGTTGGAGAAATGAGAAAGGAGGGAGACTCGGACAAATATTTCAGAATCCAAAACACCAAGGGTTGGAGTGTTTTCCCATAGCAACATAAATGTAACTGCAGCAAGGAGCATGTCTTGTTTTAGTTGTTTTTTTTTTTTTTTTCTCCTTGCAGACCATTGATGTGGGCTTTTCTTTATGGTTTTTTTCCCCCTTAGAGTTTGTGGTGATCTCTCAACACACAACTCCACTGACATCATTTTCCCAATAGCTCAGCAGTTGTTCCAGTTTCTTCTTCACCAAGATCTTAAACTAAGGCAAATATATTGCTTTTAAAACACCTTCTTATCACACACTTAGTAGAGAGCATGGATGGTGTAATTTTTCTTTTTTCTTTTCTTTTCTTTCTTTTTTTTTTTTTTTTTTTTTTTTTCAAGATAGGGTCTCTCTGTGCTAGCCTTGGTAGACCAGGTTGGCCTCGAACTCACAACAATCCACCTGCCTCTGCCTCCCGAGTGCTGGGATTAAAGGTGTGTGCCACCACACCTGGCTCCTGATGGTGTAACTTTCATGTTCACGGGGAGACCAGAAATTCTGTGTGGCTCACTTTCTTGCAGTGTTTGCTTTATGGCGGTGGTGGTGTGAGAGCGAACTTGTGATTAGCCTGAGGGGCGGCTGTGCATTACAGCAGCTGGTATCACACAGCCTTTCCTGGGAGGGGAGGGGAGAAGGTATCTGTAAGCACTCCTTACCCAGAACTGAAGTCTGTACCTGGTGCCACACTGTGTCGCTTTGAAAAGTGATGGAGGCTTGCCGTTGCTGCCGCTGTTCCCTATGCTGTAGTTATTTGAAGAGCAGTTTGACATTTTGAGTCTTAGTTTGATCTGCGTATGCATGTACATGCTTGCATTCATACACGAGGCAGGCTTAAAGTACACTTCAGGATGATTTTCTTCCGAAGATAATAGCTTGTGCCAATCATCAATTTCTTGACATTCACCACCTTGCCTGGCACACTACTCTGCCTCAGTAGTGACGTGCCAGCCTTTCCTGCAGTGACATGGTGCTAAGCTTCCTCAGCAGGGACAAAGCTTGCTACAGGAGGAGGGGCTGCCTCTCCCTCTGTCTGGTTGCTGCCATCTTCGATTCTCCCCTGATGATGCTGAGCACTGTGGTGGGACTCTGCCTGGCCTGATGGATAATAACCTACATGTGGCCTTGTAGAGAGAGATGCCACATGCCCAGGCATTGTGCCTTGCAGAAATGTCCTACATCTGCATGTGGCCTGGCCAGTCTCAGTTTAGCGGCTTCCTGCAGACTGGGGCCAGCTCCAGCTTGGAGGCTGCAGGGCGGTGTGGCTCTTTCCTTGGAGTGGCGGGCACACTCTCCAGTGAGCTCTGCACCTCAGCCCTGGAAAGGACAGGAAGTGTCCTCCTTTCCAATTCGTCCATTCAGGCCATTCTTCCCAGCCTTAGCAGTTCTGTGGCCTCTTCACTGTTAAAGCCAAAATTTTTATGTTGGGCTCTTCATCACAGTGCTGGGTGGCTTGTGCCTCTGGGGAGATAGAGTCGAGGTGCAGCATGCCTCACTTAAAAAAATTACTTTTGGTGTCCAAAATAATGGGTTTCTTCATGACATTGTCATTTCTATATATCATTATATACAGCTAGGAATCCAGGGCCCATGAAAGCCATTTTTGGCATCCACCTCTTTTCAGGAGCCAGTTCTGAATTTTTTTTACTTACTTACTTTCTTTTTTTTTTTTTTTTTTTTTTAATACCCTGATTTCTGACATCAACAAAACTGTTATTTTGCTATATTGGCATATGATTTTCTTGCATTCCTGGACACAGAAAAATCTATTTTAGTCATTTTTTTTCTCAAATCCCAGGTGGTATCACCTTTCTCTCTCCACAGAATTGATACTGAGTGCGGGCATATGGTTGGTCACACTAGACTTGATGAGCTTGTCCACAGGGCAGAGAGGCTCTCTAGAAAGCTCTGGGGAAGCCAGCTGCCATATAAGCAGCAAAAGAACCATTACCGCAGCTGGAGTTCAGGCGGGTTGATCACCACTCAATGACACCCCCCCCCGCACCCCTGAAGCTTCTGATGTTCACCCATTTCACAGACAAGGAAGTAGGAAGTGTAGAATCAACAAGTGTGGGTGAGGGCCAGGCTCTGGGCCTCTGAGCTTGACTCAGAGTTTTCTGACGCTGACATGCCTATTCTTAGTGACAGTGGAAGACCATGTGGTCAGATACGACCACTTCCTGTTCTTAGAATAACCTGTGCTCTAGTTAGGTGCCCTATAGGTTTCCTTAACTCCAGTGCCTGGTCTATGCTCTTTGTAGTCATTCCATGGTGTTCCCTGTGGACAGGCTCCTGGATCCTTGTTGGTACCAAGATGTTGGGACGCCCAAAAATGGAGTCATCTTTGCACACAGCAGGCGCGCATGCGTCCTCCGCGTGATGCCAATCATCTCTCTGCATTACTTACGATGCTTAGTGCAACATGTGCGCTGTGTAGACAGACCCAGCTGATGCTACTGCTTTTTATATACTTCACCTGGAGCCGCACAACCTGCCTAGTGTCCAGGTCCCGGGTGGGACGGTTTTGGCGGCTCTTGGCGATGACCTTCACGCACTGTAGCAGTTATTGAGACTGTTATACAGTGTACATAGACCAGATGCTTAATCAAAAGGAAACCCACCATCAAGGTATCACAGCCTGCTTCCTCCTGAGGCCTCTTCTCCTTGGCTTGCAGAAGGCGTCTCCTGCTATGTCTTCACAGGCTCACCTCTTTGTATGTGTGTCTTAGTGCTCCATTGCTGTGAAGAGGCACCATGACCATGGCAGCTCTTTTAAAAAGAGAGCATTTAGCTGGGGCCTGTTTACAGTTTCAGAGGTTTTGTCTGTTGTCCTGATGGTGGTACACAGACAGACATGGTGGCTGGAGGGTTCCACATCTGGATCTGAAGGCAGCAGGAAAAGAAAAAGCCACCGCGCCTGGCCTGAGCTTCTGAAACCCTAAAGCCTATACTCACTGTCATACCTGCTCTAACAAGGCCTCACCTCCTAATCCCTCTCAAATAGTGCTACTCCCTGATGACCAAGCATTCAAATAGATGAGCCTATGAGGACCATTCTTTTTCTTTTTCTTTTTTAATTAATTTTTTTGGTTTTTTTTTTTTTTTTTTTTGAGACAGGGTTTCTCTGTGTAGCCTTGGCTGTCTTAGACTCACTTTGTAAACCAAGCTGGCCTCGAACTCACAGCGATCCGCGTACCTCTGCCTCTGGAGTGCTGGGATTAAAGGTGTTCGCCACCCGGCTATGAGGGCCATTTTCATTCAATCACCACAGTGTGTCTGTATTTGTATCTTGACTCTTTTTTTTTTTTTTTTTTTTTTTTAATGGTTTTTCAAGACAGGGTTTCTCTGTGTAGCCTTGGCTGTCCTAGACTCACTTCGTAGACCAGGCTAGCCTTGAACTCACAGCCTCTGCCTCCCAAGTGCTGAGATTAAAGGCCTGTGACACCACCGCCTGGCTCTCTTTTTATTATAATGACAATAAGATTGGATGAGCTGGTCCTAATGACCTCATTTGTGTCAGGTGCCTCTTTCAAAGTCCTGTCTCCAGGTCAGCAAGATGGCTCAGGAGATAAAGATGACTGGTATTCAAAGCTGGCCACCAGACTTCAATCTCCCCGTAGGAATGTGAACGCGAATGGCCGCTGCAGGCGCATGTGTTGGAACACTTGATCCACATTTGGTGGAACCATTTGGGAAAGACTAGGGATTGAAGAGGTATGTCACTGTGGGTAGATTGAGATGTGACGTCTCAACCCTCCCTGCTGGCATGCCTCGGCTCTGTCATCCTGGACTCTAACCCTCTGAAACTGCAAGTCCAAGTAATGCTGTCTAAATTGCCTTGGTAATAGTGTCTCCTCACAGCAATAGAAATGTAACCAAGACACTATATAAAGGTGCAAAGAGAGAACCAATTGTTCAAATTTGTCTCTGACATCTGAATATTCCCTGTAGCCTGTGCTTACCCAAGTGCTTACAAACATTCTCCCCCACCCCCTCTGACACACACACACATACACACACACTTACTTTTTCCCTTTTAAAGATCCTGTCTCCAGGGCCTGGAGAGATGGCTCAGTGGTTAAGAGTCCTGTTTGCTCTTCCAGCAATTCCCAGCAACCACATGGTGGCTCACAAACAATCTATACTGGGATCTGATGTCCTCTTCAGGTGTACATGCAAATAGAGCACTCATATGCATTAAATAAACAAATCTAAAAAAAAATCCTGTCTTCAAATACAGTCTCACACTGAAGCACTTAACTGATTCAGTCTGCATTGGTGAGTCTCAATAGCTCTATAGATGGCCCAGCCTCTAGGTTGCTCCCCAGCCTTCCCCAGGGACATGCCTTGAGCTTTTGACTTGCCCACTGATAGGGTCATTTTCTTTGTTTGTACCTCTGAACCCTGCATAACTGTCTATTGGTTGAACTTGAGAGGAAAAGGGCACAGCCCTGTCTAGGACACATGACAATAGGAATTCTATTTTTAAAAACTCAAGTTGGCTCTGAAATGAAAAAGTCAAAGCACAGGGGTGTTGGAAGGTGGGCCAGGCCAGTGTCCACCCAGATGTTGCCAGCAGGGATGTCCTTGATGAGCTCAGAAGCATCAAGGGCCAGCCCAGAGAGAGGAAGGAAAAAGGATATTAAGAAGTCTCCCTCCCCTAATCTCTCCCTTCCTCCGCCCCTGTCCCCTCTCTCCTCCCTTGCAGGGCTTTCCTATCTTCAGTCAAAGCCCAGAGCACAGCAGTGAAAAGTAACCAGAATTTTGCAACAGGGAGCTAGCGAAAAAGGAGGACACATTAAAAAAAAGAATCATCATGGTGTGTGTGGGTGGCTCCAATGTAGGACACCCATGCATAGGCTTTGGGGGAACAGGGTGGGCTCTGTCGGAGGCGGACATGGAGAATCCCACTTACCACTGGACCACCATTTTTCCAAGCCAGAGGCACTGCTGGGTTCACACCCTCAGGAGCGGGCATCCTGCTGTCTTTGCGGGAAGTTCTTTCTTTCAGGGCAGGGAGTTCACTTTTTCCACTCACAAAGCTCCCATCCCTCCCTGCTTGTTGAGAAGAGAGAAAAGACAAAGCCAAAAACCAAACCAAACCAAACAAACAAACAAAAAACCCTGTACAAAGTGTGTGTAGTGGATTCAGAGCTTTATGTCTGGACCCTGTACAATAGCCACGGTGTGCTTGGAAGAACAGAGGCTGAGGTCGGCAGGAGAATGGCCTTCGAAGACACTTCCTTACTTCTGGGACCATGAACACATGACCTCTGTGGCTAAGGGACTTTGCAGGCACAGTTGTCAAGGATCTTAAGATGGGAGAGGATTCTGGGGGTGCTGAGCCCAATCCATCCCAGGGTCTTTGTGAGGAGGAGGCAGGAGGCTCAAGGCAGGGTCTATGTGACTGTGCCTTGGAACTTCCCCAGACAGAGTGATTTGCAATAGAATATCACTATGCTGCCAGGAGAGATAGATGCCTCTGGATTCTGGAAGTGGCTGGGGAAGGGTCTTCTGAAATCTGAGGAGAAGCATATCCCACACTGACCTCCAGAACCACACACTAGTCTGTGCATTAGGAGTTCTGCGCTGCTTTCGAGCACTGCTGTCTTTGCAGCCGCACAGAGTCCATATACACATGCTGGTGCCAGCAGCTGTCCTGGTTTTCATCTGGTGGGCCAGATCAAATTCTTTTATTGACCACCGTTCCTCTTTCAGTTGTTGTGTCCCTGGCTAAAGAGTGAGTGCTACAGAAAGAAGGAGGGATGCTAAGAACATATAAAATAGAACGGTGGCATTTTTGAGTGTGGGCTTGGGGACTCTTCAGATTCTGGAAGTGAGACAGTCCCTCTGTTCTCTCCAACCTAGCATACGTGTTGCAATGTGGTGTCCCATCCAGACCTCTGATCTGGCCTTCACAGTCAAGTCAGGCTGGCAGGACAGCAGATCCGCAGCTGGCAGTGAGGAAGGTATGAGCCATGGTAAGACCCTTGAACATCAAGTCTGTTTGCTGCTTCTCCTGTTCACAGCAGGCACGGGGCTAGACCACCTTTGTAATCATGACCACAGGCCCTCATGCCTTGGCACAGGGCAGCTGCCTCTTCCTGGAAAGCTTGGGTGAGCTCAGTTGCTCGAGATCCAGTTTCTCCAGTTAAAGGCCGAGTTCGCCCCGTGTGTCAGCGTCTTCACTGGCGGGTTCACCAGTTCCCACTTCCCTTCCTCTTTGTTTTCTTCACAGAAGCACATTCCCAGAGAGGGGATCTGGAAGCGGGTTTGGAATGTTTAGAACGTTGTTACAAGTCAACACGCCTCTATGTCACGGAGGGGACCAGATGGCTCCAGGCTGCCTGGGAGCCATGGAACCAAAGCCAACATCTACCATGTTACTTTCACTTGGGGATAATTAGCCCTCTCAACAATGGGATCTCAGGTGAGATTGGTCCTAACTTGGAGTAGGGCTGCTAAGCATTCTGTGAGCCATAGACCTTTCCCACAGAATTACCAGGTACCACATGTCTATGCACAGCGAGGACCCTGCCAATCAGCTACAAAATATCTTATTCCCACCTCAGTCCCAAAGAAAGATTCAGAATGGAGGCTTTAGACAATAGAATAAAGTTCAAAGTGAAACCCTGGACCTTCAGGCCTTCCTCTGAAAGTGGACCAGCCTGGTGGGTCCTTATGTTAAAGGCTTTTCTGTTGGCATGCCTTTCTTCCCTCACCTCACCCTCATTCTAATGTCTAAAAATTTCTCTGGTTGGACAACACTTGCAAAAACTCCAAGATGCTTGGAGAAGCCAGAGCAGAGGTCACCGTTGGGTGGGGGACAAGTCATCCTATCTGCAGATAGGGACTGCCAGGAAGGTGTGACAGGCTGGGCAAGGGATAGCCTTGCCTCTTCAGGGTCCTGCCTGCTGATCCTGACTGGAAGGCTCGTCATTCAGCAGAAGCCTTAGATGAACTTCTGCGCAGCAGGCTGTCTAATTTGGGGCAGGGTGGGGGTAGACTCCAAATCGCCAGCATAAGAAAGTTCTAGAGTTTAGAAGTTTTCTTATTTCCTTGTTCTCATCCTCCTCTTCCTCCTCCCCATCTCCTCGTCCCTCCTCCCCCTCCTTCCCTCCTCCTACTGAACTGAGCTTCCCTATGCTGCTTAGGCTTCTCTCAAACTCATAAGCTCACAGGGTCATCCTGCCTCAGCCTTCGGAGTAGCTACAATTACAGCAGGTGAGCTCCACCATGACCAACTCTTACCTACAATTTTCTATACCGAGAGTCAGGGCACACAGGATCACTGATTAATTAGCTTGATGAGGGAGAAAGAGGGAGAGAAAGAGACACACACACACACACACACACACACACACACACACAGAGAGAGAGAGAGAGAGACAGACAGAGAGAGAGAGAGAGAGAGAGAGAGAGAGAGTGCCTAGCCCTGAGAGGTGAGAGAGGCAGAGCAGACAGATGCATGCACGTGTACACACACACACACACACACACACACACAGAGAGAGAGAGAGAGAGAGAGAGAGAGAGAGAGAGAGAGAGAGAGAGAGAGAGAGAGAGAGAGAGACAGAGACAGAGACAGAGACAGAGACAGAGACAGAGACAGAGACAGAGATAGAGACTACTTCTGAGAATAATAGTTCTGCTCTGCTGGGGCATGTTCAATAGGTCACCCAAAATGCCACTTCTCTGCATGCTTGCCACCAGCTTGTCATTAGAGGTTTGCACAACACTGGCCCAGCGCCTGGTCATAACTGTCAGTGCCCCTCCCAGGCCTCCAGGAGGAAGGCAGGGCCACGCAGCACCCACCTTTCTCCTCTTACTTAAACACTAACTCCTGACTGCACACAGGACCTTTGCTGTGCTGTTAGAGCTTCGGGGAGATGAACTGTGGGCCTTCTCGGGACAAACCCTGAAACTTCTTGACAGGAAGCAGGTGGGCACATTCACGTGATCCTGCCAGGCCTGGGCTGGCTGGACATTTGTTTTCATTTCTATAAAGAGTGCCGTGCCCCTGAGCCTGCTTTACTTTGAGGCAAATGATGCATAAGGTGGGGACACATACCTTTCTCACCAGTTGGGCAAAATCCCCACATTCTCTGGGTGGGAGCCTGAGGAGTGGCCTCGTGCAGGAGTCGAGTGCTGAGCTATGGCTCACAATGAGGGTGGTGCCCACTGTAGACGAAACAGCTCAAGGTCAGAGCAGGCCCAGAGAGCGCCGTGCCACATATAGGCTTCCTCAACGTCTAGCGGGTCCAGCTACCATGCCCCCGAGGTGGTGGAGTAGGAGGTCATTCGCCATGATTCAGAGTACACCGCCTTGCCACATGGGGGCCTGGGAGTAGGAAGGATGAGTCGACTGTGTGCCAGCTTCAAGGATGGCATAGGGATGTTCCGAGCCACTATCCCCCCCCCCCCTTGTGGCTGGCTGCCTAGGTCCTGTCAGCCACAGGTGGGGTATGTGATGGCTGCCACCAAGACTCGATCCAATCACTTTAGCTGGCTTATCACTGTGAGTCTGAGATGCTGTCTGCTTTAGATAAGCCTTTGCAGGCCTCCAGGAACTTCCTCAGGTGACATGGTGGGCTGCAGATGGAGCCTGGTGTGGGATCCATGCTGTGTGTGTGTGTGTGTCATGCTGGACAAAGTGAAGCTCAGAAAGCTGGTGGTTGACTGTGTGAAGCTGGGAGAGTGGGGAGCATGGCTGGTAGTTAGGGCAGGTGGCCTGTGGCGTAGCCTCACTTTCCTTAGGCATCGGCTACCCCATCTTTCTGTCATTCTAGGCTTCTCTTGTTTCCTTCAGATTAACTCTAGTCTTTTGGACAGATGTAGTTTGTTAAGACCCTGATATTCTAGACCCACCCAACGGTGTTCAGCACCAGAGCATGCAGGGATACATAGACTATGGGTGTATGCATCTACTTCCTGTCATGGTGCAGATGAGATACTGTCTTGGCCAGAGCATGGGGGTGGGGTGGGGGCATGGGGAGGTAGGGGACATTAATAGCTCCAAATCAGCCAATCCCATCCCAGGGAAGCCTGAGGCGGCTCCTCCTCAAGCCTATGGGACACTCACTGTCTTGTGGGCATGTGTTGATGATCTGTCCCATGCTCACAGCGCACCTGTCCACATACTGGTCATAACTCTCAGCTGGCATTAGGGAACAGCGGGGGAATGCAGGCCTGGAAAGGGGATAGAGAGAGAGATGTGGATACTGCCCTAGATAGAGCCTTCTGGAGACCAAGAGTGTCCTGGAGCAGCAGAGAAGGACCATGATGCCCCAGACGACCTCCCAGGCAGGGAACATGGATTCGTGGCCAGAAGTGGCTCCTGGGTGTGTCCCACACTGGCAGAGGGCTGTGGTACCACCAGCGTGGAGGCTGACTGACAACAGGAAAGCTGTACATCTCAGGCTACTTGGGGATAGTCACCCTGGAAAAAGATAAAGGCACTTCTCTTCAGGAACCTCTTCTGGCTGAGGGCCATCTGTGTCTATTCTTGCAGGGCCAGTTTGAAGAGGGACACCCCATCTTCCATATGTGGTCAGGTCCCCTAGCCTCCATCACCTCCACGTGATGGTGTGTTCGCTGTAGCTGCCTTCACGAGGAGTCTTGTTGGTGTGGCTGAGCAAGCCCACACCCCTCAAGCCATTTCCCATCGCCTCCCTGCTGCCCCTGCTAAAGGTATAGTTCAGTCTGTTTCACTCTCCAGTGCAGGGCCCCACCTCAGTAGACAGATCTTCTTTAACAAGAACTAGAAAAGCCTCAGTAGCAGAGACTCGCAAGGTACATGCATACCTGTAGTCAAGGTCAACATTGAAGTTTGCCTCCTTCAGCTCCTCCAAGGTCAAGAAGGTCAGAGTGGTCTTGCTGGCTTCCCACTTCATCCATTCGAAGATGCCGGGCTCAACTCTTATCTTCAGCTTCTTGTCCAGTTTGAGTTCTGGGGGTGGTGGTGGGGCCGGGGTCAGTGGAAAACAAGCATGGAGCATTGCCAATGTTACAGAAAGAAGTTTCTTCATAGCTAGATCCACCATGCTAATTAGCTTTTTTGTTTTTGTTGTTAACTTGACACAGGCTATGGTCATCTGGGAAGAGGGAACCTTGATCGAGAAGATGCCTCGGTAAGATCAGGCTGTAGGGCAAGTCTCTAGCTGCCCTGGAACTCACCATGTAGAGGCCTTGAACTCACAGAAACCCACCTGCCTCTGCATCCCAAGTGCTGAGATGGCAGGCGTGCACTATTATGCCCATTTTCCTTGGTTAATTACTGAGGTGGGAAGGCCAAAACCACTGTGGGTGGTGCCGCTCCTGGGCAGGCAATCCTGGGTGCTCTGAGGAAAGCAGGATGAGCAAGCCATGGGGAGGAAGCTGGTAGTAGGCAGCACCCCTCCATGATGTCAGCTGCTGCCTCCAGGGTCCTGCTGTGGATCCCTACCACACAATCGCTCTGACTGATAAACCATGGGTGGAAAGCTAAGTCAAATACATGTTTTCCTTCTCCGAGTTGGTTTTGGTTAGTATTTTATCAGTGATGGAAAAGCAAACTAAGACTCCAACCTATAGGTGAGCCCAAGGAAACCCTTCACAAATGTGACTCTTTCCTGGCAAACGTCATCCTGTGATTTAAGCACAGCATTGTGGTGTCGTCAGAGACCCAAGCCACCAGGCAGTTGTAGTCCTCCAAGGGCTGACAGCATGCTACTCATCAAGGGGGCCATGATGCTTTTCTAGGGAACCACCACAGGCAGCAGGCTCACAGTCTTACCCTCCCGCCCCCGTTTTTTTTTTTTTTTTAAAGATTTATTATGTATACAGTGTTCTGCCTGCATGTACATCTGCCCACCAGAAGAGGGCATCAGATTGCATTATAGATGGTTGTGAGCCACCATGTGGTTGCTGGAAGAGCAGTCAGTGCTCTGAATCTCTGAGCTATGGCTCCAGCCCTACACAGTCTCACCCTTGTTAGAAGGATATGGTGATAGTGACAGGGAGTCCCGATGGGGCAAAAGGGAAAGAGGTTGGGGGGGGGAGGGAACATCTGGAACATTCTGATCCCTCACGGCACATCCTTCCCAAGCATTTTGTATCTTGACCAAAAGACCCATCAAGTGAGGCTGTCTGTGAATGGGATGAAAATGTAGTAGGCAAGAGGGGTTCACACTGGAGGCATGGCCCCTGCCTCCTAACTGCTGACTTTGGACAGGAACTTTGTTTTGCAGTGAACAAAGAGGGCTTTCATCCCATGCTGTGTACACTTCCATGACCCCCTACATGTGGGCAGAACCCCAGGTGACCACTGGCCTCCCACATGCCTCTGTTGTCTTGCACAGCCTGACAGGATCTGCAAGCAGCTTCCTGACAGGAAGATGGACAGCTCCCCTCCTGCACTGATCCTGCTCTGGGACGTCACTCACTGATCTAGAAGGGTCCGCAGCAGCCCCAGCAGTAAGGAGCCACAGGGCAAAGTATGATGATGGATGTTGGCCCTGTGACACCTGTCCCCACAGGTCCCACAACCCTATCATCCTGAGGTGTGAGTGGGTCATTTTTTCCAGCAGCTTCTAGGAAGCTGGTTTCTAATTGCCTTTTAGCTTCGTTGTAGCCATTCTTCGTCCATCATCTCGTTCACCTCCATTTCCTCTTTGCTCCCCATGGAGAGCAGCCCCAAGGTCAAGACAAGAGGCGAGGCGAGGCGAGGCTGAGCTGCTCACCCACCTTCCAGGATGTGCTTGGCCGTCTGCACACAGCGCAGGGCTGGAGACGCAAAGACTGCTGTGATTCTGGTGCCGCTGTCCTGCAGGGCCTCTCCTGAAAAACAGCAGGTGAACCCTTCATGTATCAGCCCAGGATGAGGGCTTGCCTTGGTGGCAGGCAGGCATGTATGAGGCTTCCAAGCCACTGCTGCACACAACTGCAGGGTCCCTCCACCAGGTTAGGGTAGAACCTGCAACTGTGACCTGCATTCGCTTTTGTGACTACATTATTATGTTGTATGGTAGGAGGGGGGTGGCCCAGGGGTCAGTGAGCCCATAGGTAGTGGAGGTTCCTCCCCGAGGGCCACAGAGCAGGAATAAGAGGAAACTGAAAGGGTTGTACTTGGCATGTGAGCCATACGGCTTGACTGTGTTGAAAGATGGAGGGGCTATGTGACCCTGGGTAAATGATCTAGCATCTCTGAGAATGCCCCCTCCCTGCTCATATATTTAAAAGTTTGGTCCCCAGTTGGTGGAATTGTTTGGGAAGCATTAGGAGGTGTGGCCATGTTGTAGGAGGTGTGTCACTGGGGGGTGGGCTTTGAGGTTTCAGAAGCTCATGTCAGGTGCAGTCTCCCTCTGCCTCCTGCCTGTAGATCAGGATACAAGCTCTCAGCTGCTGCTCCAATGCCATGCCTGCCTGCCAGTATGCTCCCTGCTGTGATGACTGTGAGCTAACCCTCTGAAACTGTAAGCAGGCCCTCAGTTAAATGCTTAGTTTTATAAGTTGTCGTGGTCATGGCATTTCATCACAGCAATACAACAGTAATTAAGACAATCTCTGTGTATTGGTATGGGAAGATACCAATACTGATGGCAAAGGCCGCATGGCAGGGGTTCAGTGTACACAGCTATAATCATAACTGTTCCTCCCCTGTGGGAACACTCTAAGACATACCAGCAAGTTTGGCCTGGAAAATTCCACAGGATGATAATGGTGGGTCATTCTCAAAGTCTTTGATGCCACTACTCCTCCTGGGCAGGCTTCGGGGGAAGTTCAGGTCTGGCCTGTAGTATTTTCCTAAGGTAAAAACAAGTAGCAGACATCTGAGACCATTGAGTCAGATCTCATTTGTCACCCAAGTCACCAAGACTGAGATCCACACCCCAGGGAAGGCTATTCTCTAAGTCCTTGCCAATGTTGTCATTTATGGACTATTCTCTGTGATGTGCACTCAATTCATGGAAAAGATATTGCTTTGCAGGCTTGTAACTTGTTCTCAAATGCAGAGCACTTAGGTTTGAGCCCCAGGGGCCAGGATCCCACTTTACCCTTTTAGCCCTCAACACTCACACAGGTGAGAGGAAGCTGTGTCCCCAGGACAAGCTTCTCAGTAGTTATCAGTTAACTGAAGACAGTGTGAAGTCTCCCATGTGCGCTGGTGTGACAGCCCACAGTTGGGTGACCCACCTGGAGAACTCTTCAGTTGGGTATTTGAATGCAGGACCAGAAAACAGCGGCTGCATGACACCTTGGTCCCTTTGAGTTTGATTAAGGTCTCTTAACCTGCTAGAAATCCTGACCTGTTGCAGGATGTTTGATCCCATTGTGAACCCCAAGATAATGAACTGTAAAAACCTGTTTCTGATTGTGGTATGGCTCAGTCTTTGATCCTAGAGCTCTCTGTTTACTGTAAACAAGCACTTGTGGTGTGGCTCAGCCCTAGCACACACCTTTAATCCAGGAGCTTTCTGTAAACAGGATTAAATGTAGTTAACACTAGGTCAAGAGGCAGAGCAAGTAACCAGGTTGACAGGAAGTGAATATGGGGAAAATACATAGAGAGTGAGAGGAAGTCCAGAGGATGGATAGAGAGATGCAGAGGAAGTAGAAAGGAGTGACATTGAGTTGAATGGTCAGTGTGGAGAAGGAGAAAGGACTTTTTCCTTTTGGGATGGTAGCTGAATAGGAAGGTCAGCTGGGTGCTTCCTCTACCTCTCTAAGCGAGCAAATTTTCACCCCAGCATCTGGTTCCTGAGTTTTCATTGGTAAAATGGAACGATTGGGATTTTCTTTCTAGGAAACAATACTGTCCCTTAGCTATGAGCTGTGTGACCAGAAACGAGTGGCTTAACCTCTGTCATCAGAGAAAAGGGGAATCCAGAATTGTCACAAGCCACTGAACTGATGCCAAGGGCCTGGCTCAGACATGTGGCCAATGTGTATGTGGGTGGGTTTCCATATCCACACTAGTGACCCAAAAGCCTGGTGGCGCTGGCATCTCCCAGCAGCTGCTCTGCCATGGTTGCTTTTAGGGATAGCACTGTTGGTATCTAGGGTCCCTCAAGGACACAGAGCCAGTCTGTCTAGAGTCATCTGGACTCAACCTACCATCAGTGGTAGTGCACTGCTGCAGCCAAGACTTCCCAAAGACCTGGTCCACTCTCTCCCCATGGCGTACAACCAGAACACCTCTCCTCGCAATGGTAGCCTGGGGTGGGAGCAATGGGGCAAGGAGTTAATAACCAGACTCAGTCCGCAGTATCCACCACCCATGGCCTAGAGACAGAGCCTCTCCCAGGCTGCTCAGCAACTGTAGTCAGGCTGCCCAGTGACTGTGGTCAGGCTGCCAGTCTTCACAGTGTGAGGCCAGGAGATTGCTTTTATTTCTCCATGTTTAATTTCCTGGGCTCCATGACTTCATAAGGGAGATGAAAAGAAGACTGGCCCCATTACAGACATGTACTTTTCCACTTTTTTTTTGTCTCTTCCAAGTGTCTTTCTGTTTGTCTATATCTATCTATCTATCTATCTATCTATCTATCTATCTATCATTTATCTATCTCTATCTCCCAAGTGTGTGTGTGTGTATGTGTGTGTGTATATCTCCCAAGTATGTATATCCCTACCTGTCTGTCTAAATTTATATTATTTATGTGCCTATATATCTATGTATCTATTCTATGTATCTATCTATGTATTTATTTCCCAAATCTACCTATCTTACACACACACACACACACACACCTACTTGCTGACTGTCTAAATCTGTATTATCTATCTATCTATCTATCTATCTATCTATCTATCTATCTATCTATCATCTGTCAATCTATGATGGTTGTAATGAAAAGTGTTCCCTATAGGCTTAGGTAATTGAATACTTGGTCCTCAGCTGGCAGTGCTGTTTGGGGTGGGTTTAGGAAATGCACCCTTGTTGGAGGAAGTATGTTGTTGGGATCAGACCTTGAGAGATGAAAGCTTTGCCCCACTTCCACTTTGCTCTGTGTCGATTTTGCATTTAAGGATGTGAATTGTCCGCTTCCTGCTCTTGCCAGCCATACCTGCTGCTTGCTGCCATGCCCTCTCACCATGATGGACTCTTACTCTTTTGATGGGATGCTTTGATGGCTGCTCTTGGTTGTCAACTTGACTACGTCTAGAATCAACTAAAAACCAAGCAGCTGACCATGCCTGTGAGGTGCCACTTGCAGTCTGGGCCACCCATCCTGGTGACAGAATACATAAAAGGACCTGGAAGGAGGACATTTCTGCTTTTTGCCTGCCTGTCCTCACCCTCACTGTCATCTCTCCTGTTGCTGAGGCATTCCTTTGCAGGTGTGAGAACCCACTTCCTCAGGACTCCAACGCGGGCTGAAGAGCGGCAGCTCTCTAGGAATCCTCTGGGACTCCAGCCTCAAGGACAGAACAACTACCAGAGTCTTGCCCTTTCCTCTGGGAGACAGCCATGGCTGGACGAGCAGGACCACAGCCTGTAAACCACTCTAGTAAATCCTTTTTTAATACATAGATATTTATTCTACCAGTTTTGTTTCTCTAGAGAAATCTAATAAAAACTATAAACCAAATAAGCTTTCTTCTATAAGCTCCTTTGGTTGTGGGGTTTTATCACAGCAATAAAAAAATACCTACTACACAATCACTTATCTACCAATTTACTATCTACTGTCTATTATCTATCTATCATCTTCCAACAATCTATCATCTATCTATCCATCTATCTTCATGTTTCTTTTTTCCTCCCTCCCCCCTCTCTCTCTCTCTCACACACACACACTAATCTATTTATAGTTTGCTCATTTACTGCAGTTCTTCTTCTTCTTCTTCTTCTTCTTCTTCTTCTTCTTCTTCTTCTTCTTCTTCTTCTTCTTCTTCTTCTTCTTCCTCTTCTTCCCTCTGAGACCACCGATGCTTGAGTCCATCCTAAGGCAGCTTTTCCACAGCGCCCAGGTAAAAGTGTTTTGCCTCTGAGCACTCAGGTAAGAAGCCCTTCCTCATCTTCTTCATTGCCTTCCTATAGCTGGCCAATCCCTGCCTGCCCAAGTGCTCTTAGTGAGTAGGGCAGCCATCCCACAGATCCCACAGTGCACCTGAGGTAGGCTGAGTACCCCTGCAGGTAGCAAAGTCACAGATGCTCAAGTCCCTTGTATAAAATGACGTGATATTTTTATTGAACATAGGCACATTGATGCCCTGTGCACTCTAACTCTCTCCAGGCGACTCAAACACTTAATGCTGTGTGGACAGTAATTATGCTATATTGTTTACAGAACAATGACAGGTAAAATCTGAATGGCTCAGTACTGGTGCAGCGATTGCCTTCCTCCCTCCCTTCTTTCCTCCCTCCCTCCATTCCTCCCTTCATCTCTTTCTTTCTTGTTTTCTTTTGAGACATTGTCTGACAATGTAGCCCAGGCTGCCCTGGAACTTTCTATGTAGTACAGGTTGGTCTCGAGACTTATAACTATCCTCCTTCTTCGACCTCTCTCCCCATCACCACCACCAAGTGCTGGGATTACAGATATGTGTCACCACAGCCAGTGTGGATCTTGAATATTATTCAAAAGCGTGGATGTGGAAGGCCTGGTGGCCAGCCTATGGCACTACTGAGAGTGGGACCTTTAGGAGGTCAGGCCTCGTGGGAAGAAGTTAGGTCACTGGACTTGTGACTTTGAAGAGCTCTTGGGACCCAGCCCCTTCCTCTCTTAGCTTTCTGACTTCTGTCAGATAACCAGCTCTCCTTCCCTATCTGCCTCTATCATAATAGATTGTGCCACAACAGGCCCAAAGCAACAGGTCCGAATGACGACGGACTGAAGACTCTAAGATTATGACAAATAGACCAGAACAAAGCATTCAGTTTTTAAAGTTGGTCATTTTGGGTATTTTGTTGGAATACTGGGAAGCTGATTAGGGTGGGATCCAGTCCTCTATAATATTTTCCATCCCCAGATGGTTGCATCAAATGGTAAAACAAACAAACAAAACAAAACAAAACAAAACAACAAACAAAAAAAACCTGTGATCTAGAGGTACAGAAGCTGCTATTTTATTTTGTTTTAACTTTAACCTGACAGTGCCCAGCAAACTCAAGTCATGGCGGTGAGTGGGCAGCAGCTCTCTGGAACTTTCCAGGCTGTCCTTAGCACTTCACAGTCACCGGGTATATGCCCATGGGGAGGCCTGTGTTTGGGGAGAAGCCCGGGGGTCCTTGGCAGTAATACATCAACCTTCAGGAGGGGTTCCTGTGTGAATAGGCTCATCCTCACTTGGGAGAAAAGCCAAAGTCTAGCAGCCATGGCTACCATGATGTTACCCCAGCAAGCATGGTTTAACTAACAAACCAAACCAAACCAAACAAAGAACAAAAATCAAGACAAAGCAACAGCAACAAAACCGGGGCCCTGTTACCTGCAGAGCCTGTATGCTGCTAATGCTCCTTGGCATTGGTGGGGTGTGGGACTCCCCATTTCTCCTGCTGCTGGCTTCACCGTCCCTCCTAGAGTTCATGTCCATGGCTAGACTGAATGTGTATGTCCTGTGGGGGAAGAGAAGAGGCTGTGAACACAGACATGACATATCGTCACCATGGTTTCTGATCATGAATGTTTGCAGGAATATGTGCCTCACCTCTGCAGTAAAGACCACAAAATGAAGCCAAATGTGCAGAGTGCTCCGGGCATGACTTGTTGGCTCATGGCTCTAGCACCATGGCGATGCCATCCTATTTCAACACTGTGCCCAGATGCACGACTTTATTTTAGAGATGGCAGTTTCTCTGTGTTGCTCAAGCTGGCCATGATCTCTTGGTTTAAGACAGCTTCTCATCTCAACCTTCAAAGGAGCTAGGAGTGCAGATGTGTATCGCTGTGCCAAGCTCTCGTGTTTTCAGCATCACCAAGAAGGTGCCTTTTAGATGAGATTGGTGGTGAGACCAGCAGGCCGTGAATAAAATGGATGCTCCCGTGCATGTAAGGCAGGGGGGGAATCTTAAGGTGGAGGTCTCCGTGGAACAGTGGAATCTGTCTACAAGCTACCTTCAGACACACGTTATAGTCCTGGATCTTTCCTGGGTCCCTACCTGCTGGGCTGCCCTGAGGACTTCAGACCTGCCAATCACCACTTCAACTGATTCCCCTCCCCACCGTGCCCCATCCCTCCGCCCTGCCTGTTCTGGACCTCTAGTGAATACCAAATCTATTCCCTCTCACACACCATCGTCTGATTTAGCATCTACTATAGCTAGAGGTGTTCAGACAGAAGTGGCTGGGATATTGTAACGTTGGCCAGACACCCTCAAGAGCTAGAGATGCATCATTCTGTGGGTAGTGGGTACTAACGGCTCCTGAGGACTTGCAAGTAACCAGGAAACTGCAAACTACCTAAAGGACCACGGGGTCAACAAGCCATCAGGAGACAATCTGGGGACATGTCAGGAGGAGAGGAGTCAAAGAAAACTGGAAAGCGAACCCCAAGAGATGAAACAGGAAGGGGTGTTGCACTCACAGGCTTCCTTCCTGTTTGGAAGGAACAGGCAGGTGGTGAGAGAGGAGGGTGAGCGAGCAACGCAGAGCACAGGACTCCTTCTTGGAGCAGAAATGGAGAGATTTCCCCAAGGCAGAAATCATTTCATACGATGAAAAGTTTCTGCAAACTGTTTAAAAATAACCCGCGGTCCCAGTGGGGGTTAGCCACTCCTGAGGTTCTTGGACAGACACTCTAGGCTTTTCTGGGCTGCAGTCTGTGAAAAGTCCTGCCTACCACCCTCTAAGTCTGAGAGTCTTTGCTCTCACTCTCTGTTGACCCAGCAGGGTTACTCTCCAATTCCTTCAGGGACAAGGAACGTTTTGATTCATTATTGGGAACATGGAAAATGGTTACAACACATCGAAAAAGAAAAGGTGGTCACGACTTTGTCAGCCACTGAATTCAACCACTTAATCTTTGCATCCATCCATATTTAAACTCTGACCCGCTTTTTTTTTTTAAAAGCAGATTGCACAGTTGGGCTTCACAAGGTGGGATATTATGGGCTGCAATAGTGAAGGCGTGGCCTGTCTAAGCAGGCTTCTGGCTATCTGTGGTGGGTACAGCTTCCCCAAATCCCTCAAGGCTGTGAGTGACATAGCATGTGGGTGGATGGGGATGGAGGTAGGTAGGGATGCAGGGGCAGGCTGAGGAGGCAGATGTGCTGTGGCTCGACTCTCTTGAGGGTTAGAGGAGCAGCAGAGGCCAGCGTGGCTGGAACAGAGTGTGCCAAAGGAGGAAAGGCAGAGGTAGAACAGGGAAGCTGTTGGGGGTGCAGAGCCTCAGGGCTTGCCTGAGGTTGGTGCTTGGAGCCAGGGTGAAGAGCAGTCGGATTTGGTGAGTGTGTGTGCAGTAACCTGAGCTCCTGGGGAGGATTCTGCACCAGGCTTCTCTCCCATCCTCCTCTCTCCTTCCCTCCCCCCCCCCACTCCCCCCCCACATCCTCTCTCTGCAGTGTTATATGGATCATACCTGCACATTAGGTCAGTGATTTCCCACTGAGACACACCCAAGCTCAACTCCAGGCTTTCCGGCTGAGCCATGGGAAAGAGTGGCTTTCCCCTGAAGGAGATGAGGAGCCTGTGAAGTTTGACGTGGCCACTGTAAGCCTGGCTCTCCTCTTAGTGATGCACGCGGCACCGAGCTGGCTTTGGGTGAGGGTATGGCTCAGGACCACTTAAGGCCAGAGTCACAGCCATTTTCAAAGGAAAGCTTGAGGCAGGAAGCTGCTCAGACAGGAACTTCTCCCAGGAGCGTGGATATCATAACACCTTATGGAAAAGCTTAGGCCTCGTCTTGCTCTCCCTGGGTCGTTCTGAATGTACAGAGGCCATGCATGCCAAGCAGTGACTGGACACTACCAAAGACAAGCCGACTAAGCATTCTGAGATACTCTCCTGCCTCTGCCCCATCACAGCTCTCCCAGCCCAGAAGCCAGAAGTGTATTTCTTCTGTTTATTTCTTGTCTCTGCCAGGCATTGATTGGGTGAACCATGTGGATGGGGTATAAATACTGTTGTTGTCACTCACTCTTCTCCCCCAGCTTCTGTGGGGGCTCCCAGACATGAATTTCCCATAATGCCAAGTTTCTCTGTTACCTAATACCTGGTGGGTCCCACTCATTAGAACCAAACCCTTTCATTAGAACCAAACCCTATTTTGATTTTAATTCATCGTACCATTAGTATCTTCTTTAAACAATTTTTTTTTTGACACAGGCTCTCATATATCCCAGGTTGGTTTTAAACTACGTAGCCAAGGATACCCTTAAACACTTGATTCCCTCTGCTGAGTTCTGGGTTTACAGGTGTGCACTACCACACCTGGGCATAGGGGCGCTGTAGATCAAACCCAGGGCCTTGTTTGTGTTGGGCAAAGAACGCCACTCATTCAGCTGCAAGCTGATCCCTTCTCTCATTACTTTGGTGCTAAAGTCTTCTCAGCTCTCTTCTCCTGATGTTTCTTTTAGATAAATTCATTCAGTGACATTCTAACAAATGGCCACACTGGGATTTTGTCTGAAGTTTCACAAGTGACTCAAGTTGACAAGTCCTGGTGACTCACTCTCCTTAGCCATCCATGAGGCATATTGTTATTTGCTCAGTCCTTTTCTTTTTTAAAAGATTTGTTATGTGTACAGCGCTCTGCCTGCATGTACACCTGCATGCCAGAAGAGGGCACCAGATCATATTATAGATGATTATGAGCCACCATGTGGTTGCTGGGAATTGAACTCAGGACCTCTGGAAGAGCAGTCAATGCTCTTAACCTCTGAGCCATCTCTCCAGGTCTCTCAGTCCTTTTCTTAGAACAGATTATCACATGGCAGACAACAACAGCTCCCCAGGATTCCAGCCTGAGACCTATCTAGGCCACATGGCATCACTTGCCTTGTATCTTGGCTGCAGTTGTCTGCCTGACATCTGGGACCAAGCCCTGGGCCATCTTCGACCTTTGTGGCATTTTGATGTCGTTCATACATCTAAACACTTTCTTTTACTTTATGTATATGGGAGTTTTGCCTGCATGTATGTCTGATACCCACGGAGGCCGGGAGAGGGCATCAGATCCCCTGGGACTGGATTTACAGATAGTTGTGAGCTGTGATGTGAGTGCTGGGAATTGAACCTGGGTCCATCTGAAAGAGCAGCCAGTGGTCTTAACTGCTGAGCCATTTCGTTTGTCTCATCGTTTTTTTTGTTTGTTTGTTTTTGTTTTTGTTTTTTTATTACCCACAAGTTATGGTCCTCTGTTCCTGTCACCGTAGTCTGTCTTGTCTCAGTTTGTAACCTCTTATGGGCTCTTCCATATGAAGTCGGGGTTTGGACAGATGGCTCAGCCATTAAAGGCTAGGCACACTACCAGAAGATATGGACTTTTCTCATGCAGACTCACACTGCAGACGCCAGTGAGATGAGGTATCAGAGGATCCCGCAGCTGAAGAGTGACACACACTGGAGCCGCACGCAGACAGCCCCTCTTCAACAAGCGTGTCACACAGAGCACAGACAGCTGAAGAGTCCTGACACAGGAAGTGCAGGTCACGTTCTCCTTCCTGAGGGCAAGGCAGGGGCACCTGTGTCACCCGGGGCTCACGGCTCAGACAGTAGAATCATTGTTATCTCTGAGGGACATCTGTGAACTTTACAGTCAGAGAGGAAGTTGAGCTTGTCCGCTAGTCTTTCAATTACAAAATGCAAGCGGGAGGATGATGGGCGCACTGGTGGTGAGAGTAGAGAGAGGGAAACACGTGACATTGTGCCATTTTCATCTTTCTCTTGGACTTAAGAGAGTCACTTAGCGGTTAGCTTGTGCCCTAGAAATAGATATGTTTCCAGTCTCCTTTGTTCTTAGAAGGGGGCCCACCTCAGGATGTAGCATTTAAAAGACAAAGTCACCATGTTAATGTCCCATCACACAGACTGGGGCTTCAGTGACAGAACAGGTTTCCGTGTTTTACTGCCCCGGAGACCAGGAGGTCCAAGATCAAGATGATACAAGGAGTTGTGATTCATCTTGGGGGTTCTGTCCTGGGCCTGAAAGATAAGTTGGTATCTTCCTCCTGTGTCCTTAATATTTGTCCCTCTGAACAAAGTAAGATCAGATAAAGGACACATTAATTTAAAGGCTGTTCTCTTAAAAAAAAATTAAATAAAAAGAAATGTCCATCAGGGCTTCAACATATGGGCTTTTGGAGGGGTGCATTCCATACAGCAGCAGTGCCCTTGCTATGGGGGAGTCTCCTACCACCAGCTTGCTTTGTGGGGTTTGAAGTCTTCCGCGGTGCGATGTCGTCGTGTGGTTGGAAGACAGCTTCCTTCTGGGCTTTGAGCCCAGCTTTTGCCTCTCTGGTCCTCAGCCGGGGCTGTATGCACGCCCTGTGAAGACGTCTGAAACTGAGGCAGCTCAGCAGCGTGCCCTCCCCCGCAGCTACCTTCCACTAATACGTGGTTTGCAAGTAACAAGTGGGTGTTGGGTCAGGACTTTTGGGTCCTCAGAGTCCTGTAGCCACCATCGTAAAGCCTGGAGACGTCATACAGGTGCTGGTGTGTTGCCTGTAAAGAACGTGTTCACATGGCTGGCACCTTCAGGGCTGGGATGGTGTCCTCTGAGCAGGAAGGGGCCTCTTCCTGCGTGCTTTGCAGAACTCTCCCTGGGTGCTGGCATACCAGCCCTTCTTGCTATCAAGCATGCCCTGTGGCCTTGGGAGATATATATCAAATGTCTATACAACAAGCTGTCTGCCCACGGGTCAACTATCTGTGCACACAGCTGTCTGACCGCATTCCTCGTTGCTTAACACTTTCATGACACACTCAGGCAATCCAGGACCTCTCTTGAGACAGGGTCTTACTGTGTAGTCCTGGCTGCCTTGGAACTCACAGAAGTGTGTCTGTCTCTGCCTCCTAAGTACTGGAATTAAAGCTAGACACCACCGTGCACCAAATTAAGACCTCCTTACAAGTTTAAAAGAATTTTTAGCCAGGTGTGGTGGCACATGCATTTAACCCCAGCACTTGGGAGGCAGAGGCAGGTAGATCACTGTGAGTTCGAGGCCAGCCTAGTCTATACAGGGAGTCCAGGACAGCCAAGGCTACACAGAGAAACCTTGCCTTGGAAAAAAAAAAAAAAAGAATTTTTAGCAGCTTTAAAATCCAGAGACAGCCCACTGCCACCTCCCAGCCTACAGCCATACCACAGTCAGCCTGGGGGCTTGTTGCTGTCCTGTGAGGAAGGGCTGATTCTGCGGGGGGGGGGCCTGGGGGGGAGTAAGGGGCCATCAGAAATGCCACAGCATTCAGTCAGAACTTGCTTTTTCTTACAACTTCGTGTGCATACACACTGGAGAAACTGGTCTCCCAGTAAGGTGAGGATCACAAGGTGGGACACTTAGAGGTACAGAGGACACATTAACGGTGGAGTGGAGCTGTTGTTAGCCACAGCTCCCTGCAGGTACAGACCCAGGCTTGCCCCTTGGTTGATGGCACCTCTGCCACAGTGAGATCTTCTGCCCTTGGTAGGAAGAGAAGGATGAGGAGCTATTAGCGCCCCCCCACACACCCTCAAAGCCACCTGGAATCAGATGCTGACCTCTCCTGTCCTATGATCTTCTGTTTTTAGAGCAGCCAACTGGCCATGTGGCTTCTGTAGGACACCAAAGCTCCCTTGTTTTTTGTGACATTGTTCAGCCCTTCACCTTCTAAACTGGGAACTCAGCTTTCACAAGAGGGCGTTCAGCTCTCTCGGCAGGCCCTTGTGGCTCGGTGGACCATGAGCTGACAGTTGAGGTGACAGCCTTGGAGTCATGGCTGAGGCTTTCTTCCTGAGTTTGTAGGCTTGCTCCTCAGCTTTTATGAATTAGCATATGAAGCCAAGATAACAAGGAATAGCCCCCAGCAGAACTGGATGAACCCATGTGTTTTAAATGCTATTTTAAATTAGTATACATGGCAGATTCATAAATACATATAAGAATCCATGGTTAACTCAGCTGCCTAACATACATGAAACCCATGGGATGGCACACATCTATACTGCTGGTACTCTGGAGATGGAGACAGGAGGATCAGAAGTTCAAGGTCATCCTTGGCTATATAGCAACATAGTGAGTCCCAGGGAGGCCTGGGCTACATGAGATCCTGCCTGGGTAGGGGTGGTAGAGGACCTACTTTGTTGTCAATGGTAGAGAGACTATCTTGTGTATTATAAGGGTGTAACACCTGTCCAAAAAAAAAAAAAACCTATGGCCTGTAGGAAAGGGTAGAATAGAAGGTGGGACATCCTGTAAGTAGAAAGAATTCTGGGGTAGAGTGAGGCATGGAGAGATTTACCTAGGAAGATGTGAGGAGGACAGATGCATGGTACCTAAGCAGAGGTAACTGGCCATGTGGCAGAATGTGGATTAGTATAAATGGGTTATTTTAAGTAGAACTAGTCATAGAAGAGCCTAGGTATATGGCCTAGGTATTTGTAATTATATTTTGAGTCTTATGAGTCATATTCTGGGAGCTTGGGGCCAGGAGGAAAAAAATCAAGCCCTACTACACAGTCAACTCCATTTCATGGGATAGCTCAAGGACACAAATGCTGTCCCTGGCTTGTCATGTAAAGCCAAATGTAAGGTTAATTAACAGAAAGAAATAGTAGCATAGAGGTCACCTGATCTCCCTTCATAAATGTTTTCAAAAACCCCTCTATTAAAAAAAATGACCAAAACCAATCATTTGTTTTGAATATTTAAAATACATTGTTTCTTAATTTTTTTTCAAAACAGAAGTTTTAGCTACCAGAACTTTTACCACACTCTTTAACTGGCTTCCAATAAACACATAAATAAAACAGTGCTGTTTCCACAGCTTTGCCTTATGAGCAGCTTTGATATAAAGAGATACAAGAAAAAACCTTCCTGAATACAGAGGCTAGAAAAATCTGTCCACAGACCATGCACAACACACTCATACACACAATGTGTTTGCACACACACACACACACACACACACACACACACACACACACACACGAAAAAAAAAGTCATGGTTATTCCTGGCAGAGTGCACATAGAGTGTGAGGGTGGCAGCTGCTGCCCAAGGATGCCCACAGGATGGAGACACAGACGTAGGAAGCTTGGAAGGGTCTCTATGTTGCAGCAAAAATGCTTAGCGACACGGTTCACGGGGAACAGAACTGATGAAGAATGAAGTTGGTTAAGTAGCTCAGGTTACCTCTAGGCACAGTGGCAAAGCTATCACTAAGTTCCTCCTTTTTTTCCTTATAGTAAAATGGGCGGGGAGGTGGACACATTGGGGGGGGGGGGACCAGACCAGCAAATTTAAGGAACAACAACCCTCTAGTGCTGATAATTTTGAAAATCCTTAGCCTCGACGGATGGTTCTAGATACTAAAATAGATCTCCCAACTGATCTGGAAGAAACAAACCACCAGAAGTATGCCAGCTTCTGGGAAATACATCTTACTGACAACCATACCACCGTTTCAGTGGTAACTGACAGAGAAAGAGGGCGGTTCTCACCTGTGCTTAACCCAGGTGTCAGCCTCATTGGCTCGCTCCGTGTAGTTCTCTGGCAGGAAGCCCCGGCAGCCAGTCCGATGTGAGATCCCCATGGCCCAGCCCTCGCTGGCTTCTTCCTGCTGACTGGGGTCCACGAAGATGTAGTCGCCAGGACTGAGCATCAGCTCATCCGCGTTCTGGGGTTTGTACTGAAACAGCGCTTTCAGGGTCTAGAAAGGAGGCAGGAGACCCACACTCTGGTGAGCCTCTGGCTGGTAAGCAATAGCGGCAGGAGACCAGATACCTTCTGCCTTGCCTTCTGCGTCCCTCCAGACCTTGCCTAATGAAACACAGTGTAGAACATAGCCAAAAACCGCAGTGTGGAAACCTTAGGGTAGATTTAGAAGTAAAAGTTTATGTCTATCTCCCTTCCTTCTACCCATCCTTTTGTGAACCCGTCCACCACTCACCCTCCGACCTTTGTTTATTTGCCTGCACACGTTTGTCTATCCTTTTGCCCACCACCACCTACTTACCTACCCTTGGCGTTCATCTGACCATCTGCTCAAACAGCTATTAGCCACCCATCCGTCTATCTACTTATCCATCCATCGTCTGTCCATCCAGCCACTCATCCATTTTCTAATTCGTCCATCCATCTAGTCATCCATCTGTCCATTTAGCTACTTCTCATTCCACCTACCCACCCGCCAGTAACCCACCTATCCATTCACTCATCCATCTGTCCATCTACCCATCTACCTACTCCCCCTCATCCATCCATCCACCCATGCATTTCTCTAACAGTTTATCCCTCCATCTATCTACTTACTCACCCATCCACATCCCACCATCCATTCATCTACCCATTATATCCATCCACCCATCCATCTACTTGTCCACCCACCTGCCCATTCACCCATCATTTACACACACACACACACACACACACACACACACACACACACACCTGTTTCTCTTATAGGAAAGACCTTATAGAGTGACCAAATGTGTATGTCTATCTTCCTTGGTGTGAAGCTACTTATTTCTTTATTTTATTTTATTTTTTTTAAAATTTATTTATTTTCATTTTGTGTGCCTCGATATTTTGCTTGCATGTATGCATATGTGAGGGTGTCAGATCTTGGAGTTACAGACAGTTGTGAGTTGCCATGTGGGGTCCTAGGAAATGAACCCAGGTCCTCTGGAAGAACAGTCAGTGCTCTTAACCACTGAGCCATCCCTCCAGCCCCCCTGAAGCTATTTATAATGTCTCCAATGACAGGCAATGTTGTGGCTTCCTCATACTTAGGCCCTGTGTGACATACTTTCTTCCTCAACCAATCAGCTCTTAGGAAAGGAAACCTTGGAATAAAGGCCCCCGAAATCATTACGTAGGGTGAATTTAAAAGCAAACCATGTATTAACACATCTCAACAACAGGCTTTCATCGTCTTTTGAAATGACTGTATATGCCCAACTTATCTATAAAGGAATGCTACTTCTAAACTGCACATGAGGAGAGGGCTCTAGCAGAGGCAAGCCCCCTCCTTTCTTCAGGGAAGGTTGTGAGAGTAAGTGCTTTTAGGGAAACATTTATTCACTTCCCACCAGTAGGAAAGGCTGGGCCGGCCAGGGCCTCTCACCTGGTAGTGCACAAAACGCATGTCTCGGGAGTAGAGGGCGGCTGTCCACTGGCAGGTATGGCTGGGCTGGATGGCTCTGGCCAGCTGCTCCAGGGTCCTTTGATGGTGAGGGTAGAACTTATGGGCCAAGGTCAGGTGCAGCTGCTTGGTGCAGGGCTTGATGGCGCAGTCTGTGGAATCAAGGAAATGCGGGCTGTTGGCTCGATCATCCCGAATGCCAAGAGAACACAGCGTGTCGGGTACCCGTTGTGAGTGTTGGGTGAGAATGGGAGTGCTGAGAACCTGTCCCTGAATGTCATTGCTACCTCTTGGAACAAGCAGGAACTTTTCCCAGTCACGGCTCTGTTCTACCGCACCTGCTCTGCAGTGGCGGGGCTCTCTTGACAAGGACTGGGCTCTATTAGGAAGGATGTGGTTGGATGCTTGCAGAGTTTTTTTTTTTTTTTTTTTAAGAAAAACAAAAGGCAGGCACAGGGATATGGCTCAAGGCCTTCAGAGCTCTTAGTCTGCAAGCTAGTCTGAATGACAGAAATGCAGTGAACGGCCCCTTCCTACTCTGGTGCACACACACGACAGGGGCCTAGACTCTAGGCCGAGGCTGGCTTGGTTTGGTTTGGTTTCGTTTTGAGATGGGATCTCATGTGCCCTAGACTGCTTTGGATTTGTTATGTAGCTGAGGATGACCTTGAACTTCTGATCCCCCTGCTTCTATCTCCTGAGTGCCAGGATCATAAGTGTGTACCCCTATACCTGGTTTAGGTATTGCTGGGGACTGAACCTAGGGCCTCATCATTGCTAGGCAAGCACTCTACCCACTGAGCCACCCACCACCACCACCAATATTCCAGATCAGGCCAAGGCCTCTTGCTTAAAGAAGAATCTCAGGAAGAAAATTTCTCAAGTGATGGACTGTAAAACCTGCAGCATGTCTAACGTTCACTTGACTCTCCTTCCTGGAAACCCTGGCAGCGCTGAGGCCCAGGCTTTGTGATGACCTCTGCCCTTTGAGAGTTTTTTTTTTTACTCCAGCTTGGCCTTTGAGTCCTTCAGGTTGTTAAACAACAGAGGATAGTATCAAAGGGACAGGCAGATCTGTTGTCAGCTGACCATAAGCATTCTAGGCTTTGAGGAGGCAGCCTGATGTCTTAATAGGAATCACACAGATTTTGCTGTGGAGGGACCTACTTCAAGGCTCTTCTGTCCTCGTCACCACAGGGGCCCTAACTGAAGAGTCACACTCTAACTTAGTTTCCTTTTTGTTTGTTTGTTTTGCTTTTCGAGACAGGGTTTTTCTCTGTGTAGCCTTGGCTGTTCTGGACTCGCTTTGTAGACCAGGCTGGCCTCGAACTCACAGTGATCCACCTGCCTCTGCCTCCCAAAGTGCTGGGATTAAAGGCAGGTACCACCACGTCCAGCTTAGTTTCCTTTTTGACAGCTAGGACTTGAGGACAAAGACATCTGGTTCTAGCCCCTGGAGTCCACTGAGGATTCTCAGTGCCCAAAAGCTGCTTGTCACCTCTTTGTGCACGTTGGGAAACAAATAGGATGTGCTTGCTATTTCACTTACAAAAGTTCTGGAAGGCTTAGACACCATGATGATCAGTTCACCATAGTATTCCCCACATAGGGGACCCAGCCAGATGGACCCTGGCCAGGTCCCTGAACCCTAAGATTCTGGGCAAGCAGCCTGCACAGGTGGCATGAAGGTATGTGTAGGTGATGGGAAACTCCTTTTGTGACATTTTTTTTTTTTTAGTAGTTGGGGAGGGTGGGCTCCCCATGTGAGTCAGCACAGCCTAGAAAAGACCTGGGTTGGCTTCCCCAGAGCCCCAGGGGTGAGTCATGCTGACTTCTGAATAGGCTTTTGTTTTTCCTCTGCTGCCCTGTGTACCTGGGTTCAGTTTCACTGAGAGGGCCAGTGTGGGCAGGGAGGGACTTGGGGCACTCCTGAGCTGTCATCCCAGGAGGGTTCTCCTAGCATCTCAGGTCAGACTGAGGTATAGCCTGGGAAGCCGGCAGAGCCCACTCAGGGTCAGGAGATGGATATGAGGCTGGGGCTAGCTCTCCCAGGAAGTTAGGCCTATCAACACAGAGCCCTGGCAGTGGTCCATGAGGCACACTGCTCAGTTCCAGGCCACCAAGATGGGTGAGCACAGCACCCACTTCCCACTGCAATAGGATACTCAACCTGGGCCGTGTAAAACAACAAGAGTTTATTGTCTTAGAGATCTTGAGGGTAGAAGTTCAAAATCAAGGTGTGGGCTGGGCCACATTCCTTCTCAAGGCTCTAAGTGTGGGTCCTTTGGTGTCAGCCCTCTCCTGGCATCCCTTGCCTGGGACTCCATCCTGCCCATTTCTGCCTCTGTGGTCAAGTGGTCTCCTCCTTATCTCCATGTGTCCTTTTCAGGACCATGTTATCGATTTAGGGTTATTGATTTAGGTCTCAGTCACCCAGTTATTAACTTAGGGCCACTTTACTCCAATGAGACTTCATCTTAATTAATTGCATCTTAAGTAAGATGCCATTCTGGGGCTCCTGGTGGTGGGAGGGGGACCCTGTGTAACCAAATACAGTGATGCTGAGCAGGGATTCCTGCTGGGCAGCCTCAGCTTTAGTTTCCTCCCTCCCTCCCTTCCTTCCTTCTCTCTTTCTTCTTTGAGACGGGGTCTCATGTAATAAAGGTAGGAGTCACATTTGCTATATGGTGAAGGACGTTCTTGAACTTCCAATCCTCTTGCCTCCCCTTTCTGGGTTACAGGTGTGTGGACCTCGTGCCTGGAATACACAGTGCTGAGGGTGGAATGTCATGCCCTGGCAAGCACTCTACCAACTGGGATCCACCCCTGGAACTTCCTCCCCCACCCCTCTTAAGGTGAGACCTGTAAGACCCATCTGGGCACACAGAGATAGGTGTCTGTCTGAGGGCAATGGCTGATGTCCTTGCTGCCTTACAACAAGAGCCAAACCATCCCATGGAGGATGGCCATTAAAGAGCCATCACCACAGATGGGAGCCAACCCACCAAGGCCTTGGGGGATGGTTCAGTGTGTCTGCCCACAGCTGGGGTCTCCTACCTGCCAAGACTGATGCCTCTGTGGCGAACGCCATGGCGAATTCCCGGATGACGTCAGCAGGGCCGTCGTTGATGAAGAAGCCGAGGTAGCTGATGGAAGAATGGAGAGCAAGCGGAACCAGGGCAGGAAAGGAGCCCAGGATCCTGTCCCCAGCACGCCGCAGAGCCTCATACAAACACTCCACCTTCTGGTCTTCACACTAAGGGAAGAGAAGCACAGAGTACAAGCCCTCAGTGCTTGCTGAGTTGATCCACCTGTTGAGAATTAAGGCTTAATTGCTCTGTCCAAGGATACTCCCTATCCAGCCCCTGCAGTTATGGGGTGAAGGGTCACAGCCCCCCTATATCATCTGCTCAGTTATTTGAGGCATCTTGGATAAGAAGTCTTCCCAGAACATAATCCCTTTTACATGCTTAAGTTGGAAGTACCCCCACACCCTGCCCCCCCCATCACTGCTCCCCCACCCCCACGCCATCACCTCCTGAGTCAGTCCTCTTTCCTTCTGTGAGCCTTGCTTTTTCTCAGTTTGTATGTTACCTTCTGGAATTCTCCAGTCAACTCAGAGGAAGCTCGTGGTATCCCTCGGGATCCCAGCTCAGACCTCCCTCCCCCAGCTCCCCTCCACCACAGGACGCAGCAGTTTAGTTCTGACCCCAGAGACCCACTAGTCTCAGGCACACAGGGATGTTGCGTGGATGCGTGGGAGGTGCTGTTTCCCAGGGGATAGTTTCTGGAAGCTTCTTTGTTGCCCGTTGTGCTTTGTGTTCCTCTAGCACTGTGGAGTGGCAGGAGGAAGCTCTGTCCTGATGTCCCAGGTGTAGGGGGGGCCCTTCTTGAAATCATCAGACAGAGGTGTAGAGGAGCCAGCTGCGGGTCCTCCTCCTTAGCCTCAGGCCTTCTTTTCTTGGTCCAGCAACGGGGCATCCTCTTGCCTTGGCTATGTTCCTGGGAAGGCTGCTGATTTGATCATTTTTCCTCCCCGAGGGCCAGGCCCTGACGCAGGGAAGACCCTGGTTTATGCCTAGCCAGACCCAGCATTCATCAGTGTTCTCACCATACAGGGGCTTTTGCTCGGTTCAGGATTTAGCTAGTCTCTGGGTAGACAAGGACCAGGGCAACATCTGCTTTCCTAGAGGGGCATATCACCTTCATAGCACCCAAATGTGCTCCTAGAGACAGTTACAAAAAGATGCAGAGAGTCTAGGGTCATACCTCCCTCTCCCTGGGGAGCTGAAGACTCTAAAATGACTTGGGTCCTGAAGGATGAACTGAAGTTGACCAGAGGAAGGAAAAGATTCCTTGCAAAGAAGCCAGATCACGCTAACGTCTTGATTAGAATAAATCAGTTGTGCTCTATTGTTGCCTGGTTATCAGAGGAAACTAGTGATGAGCATTTAAGGCCTCAGGGCTGGACTCACCGTGAAAAAGTCACAGAGCGTCACGTGAGGGAAGACCTCATGAGCTCTGTTCTTTGCGCACTGGCGTCTGCTCTCCCTCCAGAACTCTTGGAGTTTTTCCAGCAAGGGCCCCGTAGGGCAGAGGAAGAGAGCATACTCCTGGGGGATGGGGTCATCCAGGGAAGGGTCACTGCAGTGGCCACGCAGCCTGCAACAGAAAACACTCTCATGTCACCTGGGGTTGTCCCCATTGAGGACATGAAACAGCTGTGACACCAGCCTGAGGTGTGGGGCACGCTGATCTCACACAAACACATCAGTGCTGTGGCCATCCCTGCAAGACGGCACCTAGTGGTGGGGCTGTGTGGCTCTAGGCTAGACCAATGCGTGCCTCCTCCTCCTCTCAGCCCCATTATAGTATGCCAAGGACCAACCTTTAGAAAAGTGCTGCTCTAGGTATCTTTGTGGTATTGAAACACACAGGGAAAAATTTTCACATTTTAACTTCACCATAGACTTCAAGTTAAATGGAAAAATTGAAGCCACAAAATATTGGACAACATTTAGATGAATACTGCTGTGTGAGGTTTTTTTTTTTTTTTTACTCAAAAAGTACTTATTTATTTCTATTAAAAAGCATTTCTTTGTTTATTGAGACAGATCATTGTTTATACCAGTTGGGCTTCCACACTGCTGGGATTATAGGTGTGAGTCACACCTACCTAAGCAAATCACTCTAAATACAAGAAAAACTGATGTACAGCACCAAAGACAAGCTCATTACAAAATAAGTTAAAAAATGAAAAAGACACAATTTGTCTATCTGTTTGTTTGCTTGTTTTTTTCAAGACAGGGTTCCTCTGTGTAGTCCTGGCTGTCCTAGACGCGCTTTGTAGACCAGGCTGGCCTTGAACTCACAGAGATCCACCTGCCTCTGCCTCCCTGAGTGCTGGGATTACAAGCTTGTGCCACTGTGCCTGGCTGATAGGCATTTATCCTAAAGGTTCAGTGCTATTTTCTATTGTGTCAAAAGTGCAGACCACAGCTGCAGGCGTGCCACCATTCCTTACAGCGGTCTGCCAGCACATGCAGAAGAAAACACTCAGTGTCTTAAATTAATATTTCTGCTTCAAGACATTTGTTCCCCAGGGACGAGCAAGAAGCACAGGCAAAAATTCACTTGGAAAATCTCTCTAACGCAAAAGTTAAACAGGAGTCATATTATTTGGCATGTACTCGTTGAAACTACAGCTTTGGAGGACTCCTGGTGATGGACACTTGCCTGTGATGTCACATTACAGCTACAAAGCGGGGTGTTATCGCCAGGCAGACACCATATGTGTAAAAAAATTCTCTTTGATGATAATCTGCAACAGAGGTGGGTCTGTACCTCCTGGCTCTGCTTGTGCCTCTTTCCTGAGCTCACCCCAATGGAGTGAGCATTTGAGCAGGCCCAGCAAGTATGTGTGTGTGTGTGTGTGTGTTTGCATAAAATCGTGAGCTACTGTTCAAGCCATTCTGTGACCTGCGTTTCGGGCTCTACCATGTGAAGAATAGGGTCTTCTCAAGGCTGCCTCACAACCCATCTAACACATATGGAACATTGCTTCTACCCATTTCCAAATCCAGGGACATTTTTGTTTCTATTGCTGTGAAGAGACACCATGGCCTTGGCAGCTCTTACGCAGGAAAGCATTTACTCGGGGCTGGCTCACAGTTTCAGAGGCACGGTCTATTATTGTCATGGTGGGAAATGTGGCAGTATCCAGGCAGACATTGGGCTGGAAAAGGAGCTGAGAGGTCTACATTTTGATCCACAAGATCAAGTGATTGCCACATTAGGCCTAGGTAGAGCATCTGAGACCCTAAAGCCTACTCCCCCAACCCCCCACGCCCCAACGGCACTCCCACCACTACACGTTTCCTTTAACAAGCCACACCCATTCCGACACAGGCCACACCCACCCTGACAGAGACCATGCCCACTCGAACAAGGTCACACCCACTCCCACAAAGCCACACCCCCTAATAGGGTCATTCCCTATGAGCCAGACATTCAAACACATGAGTCTTTCCAGGACATTCCTATTCAACCCACCACTCATTTCAATTCCTTTCACTTTTTCAAAGTTTCCAGCACAGTAATCAAGCACTCCATGTATCTGATTTTTAAGATCTCTGCTAGAGTGGGAACTGTGCGGAGTTAGGTGGTCAGCTTCCCATGTTCCCAGCGCTGACCTATACTGCACACTGCCTCCTCCTCAACAGCATCAAGGTCCTTTGTGACTTAATGGTTTCTTAATCCCATGCTTCCCTGATTCCTATAAGATGTTAGGACCACTCTCGGCTAAGTGTAGGAGACCTGGCTTTATCTCTCTTCCTTGGTGAGTCTTGCTGGCTAGGCTGTTACGGGCAGGTGACATCCACGCTGCCCCTCCTGGCACTGAGCTTGGTTTATAGAGAAGAGTTTGAACTTGGAGGCTGGCTTTGAATTCAGATGGCTGGAACTCTGGACAATCCTCATGTCTTGTAGAGGCTTTGCCTAGCCACCCTCAGTCTGTGTTGTCAGACTGTTGGGACTCTGGGCATTCCCCTGACTGGTGGAGGTGCTGCCTGTGAGCTCTCTGTTTACACTCTGTGTGTGAGCCTGCGGCCTGTGCATCCTCTTCTTGTGCACCAACTGCCTGTGCACTCTCTGCGTGTGCACCAACTGCATGAGAGGCCTCTGCCTGTGCATCCTAGCTCTCTGCCTGTGTGCCCTCTGCTTGTGCACTCTCTGCCTGTGTGCTCTCTGCCTGTGTGTCCTCTGCCTGTGTGCCCTCTGCCTGTGTGTCCTCTGCCTGTGTGCCCTCTGCCTGTGTGCCCTCTGCCTGTGTGTCCTCTGCCTGTGTGCCCTCTGCCTGTGTGCCCTCTGCCTGTGTGTCCTCTGCCTGTGTGCTCTCTGCCTGTGTGTCCTCTGCCTGTGTGCCCTCTGCCTGTGTGCCCTCTGCCTGTGTGTCCTCTGCCTGTGTGCCCTCTGCCTGTGTGCCCTCTGCCTGTGTGCTCTCTGCCTGTGTGTCCTCTGCCTGTGTGCCCTCTGCCTGTGTGTCCTCTGCCTGTGTGCCCTCTGCCTGTGTGCCCTCTGCCTGTGTGCCCTCTGCCTGTGTGCTCTCTGCCTGTGCACTCTCTACTTATGCACCCTCTGCCTGTGTGTCCTCTGTGTGTCCTCTACCTGTATGCCTTCTGCCTGTGTGTCCTCTGCCTGTGTACCCTCTGCCTGTGTGCCCTCTGCCTGTGTGCCCTCTGCCTGTGCATCCTTGCTCTCTGCCTGTGAGCCCTCTGCTTGTACGCCCTCTGCCTGTGAGCTCTGTGACTTGTGGTCTTACAGGAAGAGGTTCTCCCAGAACACAGAACCCTGGGCCCAAACAGGCTTCTCTCCAGTGCTGGAGGTAGGGTTAGGCATGGAACCTGGGATAGTAAATATGAATTGCTCATTTGCTAGACTCCAGAATCAGCCTCAGAAGAGAAACTGCCAGGCTTGTCCACGAGGGAACTTCTAGGCTGGGTCAACTGAGGAAGGAAGACTCGCCCTGAGTGAGTGATGCCATTTCATGGATAGGGGACTGGGATGAGAAAAAGGAAAGAGCAGGTCAAGCAACAGTGGGGAGGAGGGCAGCACCTCTGAGTGTGCTTCTGGCCACCAAACATTTATTTCTCTCAGCTTCCTCACTGTGGATACAAAGAGCCCAGCTGTCTCACCCTCCTGCCCCATGGCATGGCTTTCGCACCGTGATGGAGTACAGCCTCAAACACTCCCAAATCAGCCCTTCCTCCTTCACGTTGCTTTTGTCAAACATTTGGTTTCAGCAACAGGATAAAGGGACCTGATGCAGGACCCAGGTCCCCCCTGCACTATAGGTAAACCCTCGCCACTTGGCCACAGCCAAGGCCAGGACCTGCTTCTTACACGGCTGGCTCGGTTCAATTCTCTCTGTGGCTTCTTCAGATAGGAGCAGGAGGACTTCCCAGCTGGGAGGAAAGATGGTGTCAAGTGACACCAGGGCTGGGGAGAAGCTCCTAAGAACAAGGATTCCCCCCCCTCAGGCCCACCCCCACCCCCCACCTAAAGTGGATGGCTGGAGTGAGAGTTAAGGTGGGTCCTCTTTCCCCAGCCCCCCTACAGGTGTACCCTGAGATACCTTAGGGATTCATGGCTGTCTTTAAATGCCTCTCATCTGTGGTGGCCTGAGAGCAAGGTGCATTTTTTATCAACAAAGATGACACCTTCCTACTTAGTTAACATATATCATAAACATAAATCTCTTTTTGAGCTCAATTTGAAATAAATCAGTTGTGTATGCATATGCGTGAATGCGCGCGTGTTTGTACTGGAACCCAGAATGCTGGGCAGAATCCGTGCAGAGCTGTAAATCTGGCTTTTAAGTGAGAAAATCTCTAGATTCTCTCTTAATGTCTCTCTTAATGGGTGGAAATGGATCTTATTTTGAGTCACTTCCGCAGACACTCCATCCCACTCAGAGGACCCACCCATGGGAGACAGAGCCCCACTGGTGTCACCCAAGCCCCCTGTAACCCTGCAGCTCCCACCCCACTCACCAGTCTGCGGCCTCCTCTGCAGTCTTCCTCCCTGTAGCCGCGAGTGCTTTGAGCCTGTGGAACGTGAACACAGGATGGTCAAGGCCCAGTTGTCTCTTCTTTGGAAGGGCTGAGTTCTAGTAGTCAAATGGCTGCTCATCCACGCTGTGTCCTACCAGGGCCAAGCTGCTGGACTTCCCAGCAAGTGCCCTTATGCCAAGATCTCCATCTTTCACACAGTGACTCATGCCCCAGGGCCCACTTGCTCTTTTCTCACAGCTTGATCACTTGTTCCTGGGCCCTGGAGTCCTGGCACTGAGGGCCTGGCCTCTGCTCTCTCTTGCTTTCTCCTCTCTACACCCTGCTACCCTGCAACACTTGCGGATGCTACAGTCGGCTGGGACGGGCTGCATTTCTGCCTCGGGCCTGTGCTCCCTGACAGATGCAGCCCTGCAACAATTGGGCAGGCTGGTCCACATCCCTCTCCTGGGTCCCTCACTCTCAGATGCTCATTGCTGCTTTCCTCGCACCTCCCATGTGTCTTATTCAATCTGGGACCTGGGATGTAAATTCGTTGGCTGAGCTGGGCCAAAGAGATGGGAGTGAGCAACGGACCCAGCAATCACTGGCTGGTACAGCTGGTTCCCATTGGAATCCAATGTGGTGCTGCCCAGCATTACCGCTAATTGCATGAGGAATGTAGCTGCTCGGATAGGCCATGCTATGAGCCTTGCCTATGGACGAACTTTAAGACACTTGGGTATTTACTGTTAACAGTAAACTGTAAACAGCTAGCAGCGATTTTGAAGGTGAACTCCCCATACAAACTGAGCAGTGAAACACAGTGGGTCTCGGAGGCATTGGGAGGCGGCCCCTGTCCTAGGCTCACAGCAGGCTCTTATTCTTTAGGCCTGGTGCTCTCACCTGCAGCTGGATGGTGAACGTGTGACTGATGGCTCCCTGAGGGACTGGGTTCTGTTCCCCATTTAGTGTCAACAAAGCCCTGGTATTGGGAGAAGGGACTAGTTTCAGTATCATGTCCTCCAGGATGGCCAGGGTGTTGTTATCTCGTTGAAGGAGTGTGGGGCTCACTCCCTGAGCCCTGGGTCCCCTGAAGCACACTTCTGATGTGTCTCCCTGGGAATAAGGATCTGAGGGGACCACAGCTAAGAGGCAGGTTTGCAATGGGCAGCACCACCACTAAGGTCAGCAGCATCTCTTTCCTCCCTGAGCCTTGCAGCTTTGGATGAGCCCTCAGCTGTCTCTGAAATTTCTCACAGGCCATTCCTTTCTTCCGGAGACAAATGGCGTTCCCTGTGCTGCTTAGAAACTCGAATGGTGATTCTCTCAGGAGATCCTAGCCTAAGAGAGCCATATCAGTGTCAGATAACTTGAAATGTCGCCTTTGGAGTCACTGCTCTGCAGGAGCGATTGCCCTCACACTCCAAGCCCAAGTGGGCAGCCAGAGACCCACATGGCTGCCGACGTGCACATGTTTTGGGGTCTTCATCAGATTAAGACCATTCCATGTATAAACAGGAGGAAGGGGAACCCTCTTCTCAGACACCATTTCACACTATGAGGCGAGCACTTTAGCAGGAAGTCAGCACCTCTCCATTATCCAGTTGTGTGGCAGGTGGAGCAGAGGGTTCCACCCAGGCAGAGAAGCCAGGCTGTGGGGCCATGGCAGCCGCAGTACTCACGCGGTATGTGTGGGGATGCCCATGGCCAGGAGGGGGTCCAAGAGCGAGGGGGTGCTGCGGCCCTTGAGCTTGTTGGAGACCTTGGCATACAGCTGCGTCTCCCCCGCAGCCATGTCTTCCTGCTTGCTGTACAAAAAGGCGCCTGCTCACTGCAAGGGCCAGATAAAGGGAGAGGGGAGAAGGAGGCAGGCTGAGGCTGCGAAGAGAAACCTCAAGTCTTTTTTTGATCTTTCCGACACCAGCGAATATCCTGTTTGCACAATGATTGGGCTTGAATTCTCCTTGTGGGTTCACAGCGGCGGCTTCCAAACTTACCTGCATCCACAACGGGGTCTGCCCCAAAGCTCGTCATCGGGATCTGCTAGGCGCTCGCTCAGGGAAGCATTTGGAAGGAAGGATACCTTAGTATGTGGGACAGGGTTGGGGGAATCAGAAGCCTGGAATAGGCTTCCCTCGGCTGTTCCACTGGGCACCTACCCTCGCCACCCTGGGCCTTAGCCTCCATGTCTGCAGACACACTGTTGTTTTGTTTGTTTTTTTCTCTAAACATCTTAGAAAACTGTTTTCTTTTCTCTTTCTTTTTCTTTTTCTTTTTTATTTTGATTGACCTATTTTATTGAAGAACTTTTGAGGTTCAATGCTATGCTTGTAACATGAGGGATTTCCATAAATTGACCATATTTTCTCCCCCCCACCCCAGGGCCAATGAACCAATAATGTAACACCCAGAGCTTTTTAGCTTTACACCCCTCTCTAAAGGGACAGTTGGCAGCGCCTTGGAGACATTTGTGGTTGCCAAAACTCAGAGGGGTGGGGACATGCTGGCAACTTAGTAGATGTCAACCCACAGATGCCACAGTGCCCAGGACTGTCTGTACAGCAAAGGCTGATCTTGTCCAGTGACAGCAATACAGGTTATGAAATTATGCTGCAGAATTTTCCAGACCCTTAGAAGCATCCTTATCCCACTCTGAACTCTTCCTGTGGCTATCCCCTTCCCCCGCAAATCTCTTTTGTAGGATAATTTCAACCCTCATGTAAACAGAACACCAGAACACACGCTCTGTCATAGCTGATTTCTTTTCTTTCCTTTTTCTCTTTCTTCCTTTTCTTTTTCTTTTTGTGGTATCAGGGATTGAGCCCAGGGTCCTGTCTATGCTAGGTAAGTGCTTTAACCCTTTAGCTCTTCATGTCCTGATTCTTTGCTCCAAATAGTGTCTATAGCTTGCTCTGTAGTTAGGTCTTTGCTGAGCAACAGCCTACTAAAGAGGCCCTGGCTCTTCCATTCATTTCTTTGCTTCTGTATGTGTGGGAGGAGGTGACAGTCGGTCCTCTGGCCAGCTGAGGGTGAGAAGCCTGGCATTTTCAGCCCTCTGCTCTGTGTTCATACCCAGCATCTCACTGCAGTTTCAATTTGCATTTCCGAGAAGGACTGTGATACCAGGGCTGTTTCGTGGGCTTACTGGTCACGGAACAGACTCTCTGGGGAGCTCTCTGCTCCTTTCCCCTCCTTGTCAGTCTTTTTAAAAATCACTCCATGGAAGCTCTGGTTGGCATCTTCTGCATCCTGTTTGAGAAATCGTTGTTTATCCGCTCCGGTGAACATGGTCTCCTCAGCTGTGTTCTAGAAGATTTGCTGTCGTCTGTCGTTCCTGGTTAGCTTGGTGGTGGGTAGAAATTGCTTTGTGTGTGGTGTGAGGTAGGGCTAAAGGTTCTTTATTTTTCCATCGACAAGACCAGCACACGCCAGCGGGGTTGTGAGCTGTGTGACTGACTGATGTAGTTTGCTTCTGGCTCTGTCATGTTCTCTCGCCTGGTTTGTGCGTTGCCGTCACCATGTCTGTGCTTTAATCACTACGATGTGAGGGCGTCCTGATTCTGTGTCTGTGAGGCTGCTCTACGTTCTTAGCTTTTTAATGCAAATTCAAAGAGCGAGCTGCGTGTGTACGGTGGAGGGTACAAATGGCTCACACGGACAGTGGTCAACTGTCAATAATCAGGCATTGTAATTCCCCCAGGAAGGGCTGCTGGGGAAACAGCACAGCATGTGCAGAGTTAATTCAAAATGGATGATGGGCTTGAATGTAAAAGCTGAAATTATAAAACCTATCAAAGAAAGCCTAGAAGAAAAAAATGCATGCTGTGTCTTGGTTTATAAAATGTTCTTAGGGCATAGTAAGCACAATGGGTGATCTTTTATTCTTCCACATGGGGCTTCATCAAACTCATAAGCCTTTAGTCTTTGAAAAGCATTGTAAAGGAAATGAAAGAAAAGGTAAGCCACAGAGTGGGAGAAAACGTTCCCCACCTACATACTTGGTCTGATACCCAGAATATACAGTGACTATGCGAAGAATGCATTCTTACAGCTAATGAGAGAACCAATGAGCAAGCCTAAAACTGGGAAAGTATCTAGATGATGCCTGATGAAGAAGAGACTTGAACAGTTATGAAAGATGCTCAGCCTCATCCCAGCCTGCCTCATCCATCCCTGCAGGATGTAGATGAAGACCACAGCATGACCTGGAGCTAACGTCAAAAAAGCCAACAAGGCCGAGCGTTAACAAGGCCAGGGAACTCTCGAAACACCTGTGTTTTTCATGTGATTGTAGTTTGTCCAACTACTTTGGAAATCACGTTGAAACTATGTCTCACAAAGGTCAATATACAATTACTACACGACCAGAAGACTTTAGATTTTATCAGGGAAAACTGAAAATGTGCGTCCACACAAAAACCCCTCTTAAAACGTCCATGGTGGCTTCACTCATCATAGTCCCAAATGATCCAAATAGCCCAAGTCAGATCCAACTGTGGACAGACAATAGAAGTTGTGTGCTCAGGGGAACTGTGCTCACACACAGGAAGTACCCCACCACCCTGCTCCCTGCAACACCAATGCACAGAAAAGTTCACTGTGCTGAGTGCCTGGGGCCAGACAAGCTAAGATTGATCTGTAGCTGTGAGGACCAGTGGCCTGAGACAGGGTGGGAATAAGCTGTGGGCTGAGGGACCTGTCTGACTGGTATTTACAGTGGTGTCATTTTTTTTTTCCCAAGATGGCCAAACTGAGTATGGGCTCATTTGAAAGCCTGTGAAGTTAGCCTCAATAAAACTGATCTTAAGAAAAGAGCAAGGAAAGGAATGCTAAAGACAACAAAAGTTCCAGTCATTAATTGTTATTATTATTATTTTTCCAGAAACAATTTATGAGGTTAGATTGAATCTGCAGATCATTTGAGAGAGAATTGACATTTGAACAGTATTATGCCTTTGAATCCACGAACATGGTATAGATCTCTCTGTTTAATTTCTCCTGGTAGTGTTTTTAGTTTTTAGTTTCTTTTCTTAATTAAAAAATATTTCATTTATGATTTTTGTGTGTGTCTATTGGGTACCTGTGGGTGCATGTACATCATATCTATGTGTGGAGGTCAGAGGGCAACTTAGTGGAGTTGCTTCTCCCCCTCCATCTTTTTTTTTTTTTTTTTTTTGCCTATGTGTGTGTATTGTTTTGAGACAGGGTTTCTCTGTGTTAGCCTTGGCTGTCCTGGACTCGCTTTGTAGACCAGGCTGGCCTCAAACTTACAGAGATCTGCCTGCCTCTGCCTCCCGAGTGCTGGGATTAAAGGCGTGCGCCACCACTGCCCGGCTTCCCTCCATCTTTGTGTAGGTTCTAGGGTTCAAGTTCAGGTTTGAGGCTTGTATGACAAGCACTTTACCCAGTGAAATGGTCCCTCCATTTATGTTTTTGTTGCTGTTATAAATTACATACATATAATTTATATATATGTGTGTGTGTGTATATATATATATATATATATATATATATATATATGATATAGACTTTCATCATATAGCTCAGGCTGGCTTTGAACTCATTACTCAGTTAAATATGACCTTGAACTCCTGACCCTTCTGCCTCTACCTTCCAAATTTGTGGATTTTAGGAGTGCACCTCCATGCCTGGTTTTAAATAATATTTAAACACATATTTAATCTTTATGTGTATGGGTGTTTTGCCTGAATGTATGCATGTGGCCCACAGAGGCCAGAAGAGGGCATCAGGTCCTTCAAAACTGGACCAACAAATCTAGTTGTGACCCTACCATGACAATGCAAACTGCCATGTGGATTTTTGGGACCTGAACCTGGATCCTCTGGAAGAGCAGCTGGTACTCGTAACCATGGAGCCATCTCTCTAGCCCCTTGTAAAGGATGCTCTAAAACAGCACCAGTTCCGGTTGCTGGCAGTGATGGAGAAGGACAGCTGATTTTTGTACAAGGATACCCCACATTCAGAGACCTCGCCGAGTCTGCTTATCACCCCTGGATCTGCAGATAATTCTTTTGCATTTTCTATTGACCTAATAAGATCTGATCTCTCCCAATAACAGCAGCTTTCCTCTCCCTTTCAAGTTGCTGTTGTTGAAGCATTAGGGCTCTATGTGATTTTATTATACCACAATTTGCCTTATTATTCCACTGAAGGCAAAAAGTAAATCTGGCTTCCTAAGACTAATCTTCTGAGTCTATAGCCATATACATGTGGGTATGGGTATTTTGCCTGAATGTACCCATGTGCACCATATGCATGTCTGGTGCCCACAGAGGCCAGAAGAGGGCATCAGGTCCCCTGAAACTGGAATAACAACCAGTTGTTATACATACAACAAACATATACATGCGCATTATATATAGATAATATATTATTATATTATATTATTCTTTATTATTATAATATATTATGTAACAGGTAATACTTAAATATAGCATTTATATATTAATAAATATACTTGAATATATCATTAAATATTTTACTATTAGTCATTGGACTCAGTGCACTAACACTTGATTAAGGAGTTCTGCATTAGTGTTTGTGAATTAACTTGACAGGTTACTTTTTTTTTTTTTTCTTCTGGTTTTTCGAGACAGGGTTTCTCTGTGTAGCCCTGGCTGCTCGGTAAAGTAACTCGCTCTGTAGACCAGGCAGACCTCAAACTCAGTGATCCACCTGCCTCTGCCTCCCCAGTGCTAGGATTAAAAGTCTGCGCCACCATGGTCAGCTTCATGTCCTTATTGCTCACTGGTTCTTATGATTTTCCTTTTTATATTTCCTTCTTTTTCATCTCATTTATCCTCTTTTTTTTCCCCCAATCTCTTTTCTTTTCTCTGTCTCTCTGTCTTTCTTTCTGCCTTTACTGTACTACATTGGACCCCAAATAAAATGCCGAATAGATATGACAATGCCTCCATGCCACTCCTTATTGTAGAGAAGAGACTTCAGCGTTTCACCTTAAAAATGTGAGTTTATTTTTCTATAATATTTTAAAACTTTAATTACAATCCTGTCTCTATATATGACTTCTCAAGTTGTCACATTTTTTTTTATTTTTAAATAAAAAGGCTTATTTGTGTGTATGCACGCACACACGTGTGAGGATGCCAGAAGGTGGTGTTGGGGACCCCCTAGAGCAGGAGTTACAGGCAGTTGTGAGCCTTCTAACATGGGCGATGGGAACCAAACTCCACCCTCTGCCCTTTGAAACCAGCTTTCCACATTTCGCAGCATTCAGTGCTGCACTGTAGCTGTGAGATCACACACCTGACTCTGGATGTACCCGTGCGACATTATCTAGAATCTGCACCCTTTGATTCATATCTCCCCACTTCCTCTCACTCCACCCTAACCCCACAACCACCATTTTGCTTTCTGTTACCTTCCTTCTCTTGCATAGTCTACATGGAACGGTCAGCCGGCAGACCCTTTCTCTGCTTGGCCTGTTTCCTTTGCTGTTAGGGACTCCAGTCCTCCATCTGTTCTCCTTTTCCTCTGAGGGAGTCAAGAGGAATTTCCTAGTCAACTTGTTTATCTTGAATTTGAATGTTAGAAACAGACAAAGCTTGCTACCATCAAGGCAAAACTCACCTGCTGCCCCAACGGGAATTGAGAAGCAGTGAGCGCACTGTGATCGAGCTGGGAGTCACCTGGCGTCCAGTTACCCTGAAGGACAATGCTTCCCTGTGGAAATGTTCCGGGAACTTTTTATAGTCACAGAACAAAAGGCAGTCTAAGTGAAGGCATTTTCAAACACATTGCCAGGGACATCAGATAGATGGGCTCCAGGAGAGCCGAGACACCTCTCCTAAAACTCTCAGATGCCATCTGATGCCATGCTTAGCTTTAGGAGTGGGAGAAGTTGGTGGTCTGCTAAATTATGCATTCCAACGGATTTACTTGTTTGTTGAAGAGCTGTTAGGTCAGACAAAGAGGTGGGTGACAAATGACCCCGAAGGGGATTAAAGGTAGACCAAGATGATTTGGTTCTTGCCCTGCAACATTCCAACACACATACACACACACACACACACACACACACACACACACACACTACACCCCCTAAGTTCTAGTCAGTCTATAAAAATCTTCAACAATTACATTTACATCTGTAATATACTGAAACATGAAATGTTTTGACTCATTTCTCTGTAATCCCAGACTTGAGAAGAACTTGAGGCTGGGGCAGCAGAATGGTGTAGCCTGGGCTACACAACATGATGCTGAAGTGAGGAAACAAGACCAAAACGAAGGAAGGAAGGAAGGAAGGAAGGGAGGGAGGGAGGGAGGGAGGGAGGAAGGAAGGAAGGTGCGAGGACGAGGGAGGGAGGAGAAAGCTCCTTCGCATCAGCCAGGAAATTCCCTGGCTGGCGTATTCCTTTCCTCATACCTTAAAAAGTTCTCTTTCAGGTCAGACAGAGGAAAGAAACCATCCAAATCAATAGTTGACTCCAAAACTTGCCAAAGAGAACTCACCTGTATGCAAGTGGTGCTGAGGGAGCTGTGAAAGCTGTTTGACCTTTGGTCTACACCCTGGTGGCTCTTGGTTATATCTCAGTACTGTTTGACCACTTAGGTTCACAATCTAGGCTCTTCATGGTCCTGGTCACCGTGGGGGTTATGACAGAACATTCTAGATGATCTTCTAAGATGCTTCGATTCGGAGAAAGAAGAGAAAGCTTCAAGAGCTGAATCTCCTATGACCATCTCAACAGATGTCCATCTTGGGATCGGGAGAGTAGTCAGAGATGACAAAAGGTCTGTAAACACGGAGGACTTTGAGTGAATCCAGACATGTCTGAAAGGGTGGAGTACGTGGAGGCAGGCAGCAATATAGAGTGAACTATGTTGCCTGGGCAACCCCTCCCGTCAGGTCTCACTACTCCCAGACTGGTCTAGAACCTATCCTACAGCCCATTGGCCTCAAACTCATGATCCTCCTGCCTCAGCATCAGGAGAAAGTGCTTCCAAATACCTCGTCAGCCATTTCCATGAGCACAGAGTGTACCTATTGAGGCTCATGTTTGACACAGCCTGCTCAGACTCTGGGAGTCCAGCCCTCACCAGACCCCAGAGTCTCCTCCCTCAGTGACCTTTCCTCCTCTGTCTCTGAGCATGGGGGTTTTCTCAGGTGCGTCCTCTCTCCTGCCTTTGAAGTAATGGCTGCCTGTTAAGAAAAATCCTATGCTGGGGTCTCTTCTTCCCAGAGACCATCCTCTATGTCACCATCTGTATCTCCTCCGGCACGCTTTACGGCCCAAGGCCACATGGGAGAACTCAGATGTCCTGAGACCTCTGCAGCAGCATAGAGCTCCGAGTCCCTGCAAAGTGCATGGCTCCCTCCAGTCTAAGTCTTTTGTCCTCAGTCACCTGGGTGGATGGCACTGCCCAGGAAAGTGCCGACCTGCCCTTCTATGGGACTGTCTGCTTGGCACTGGGTGTGGTTCCTTTGTTCATCTTAACAAAAGGAGTGTTCTTGGACCCTACGGTTCTTCTGTGACACTCCTGTAATTCTGGCTTTGCTTATTTACAAGCTGCTCCCTCCATTTCTGCGGCCGTACCACCAGGGCCACCTGATAGCCACGTCCAGATTGAGTTACAGAGGTGCCGCGGTGATGCTGCTGGCCTCAGTGACAGAGTCGACAAGGCTGAGTGACTTGGTACAACTGTTTCCCTACTGGACTCCCCTTTGCCAGCCGCTTACCTGCCTGCTCATTTTTATAATGAAAAGGGAAATTATTACTGTTTTGAACGATGGCGGCTCCAGAAATGGTAAGTAAGGGACCCCTGGGGGAGGGGACGCTTCCAGGATGTACTCTGAGGAAATTCCCTGATTCCCCACGTAGGCTCTGCCAACCAAGGCCTCCTTGGGAGGGAATCCACCTGCAAGGGTTGATTTTGCAGAAAGCTTAGAGCCTTAGAACCTTGTGATAAGCAAGGTTAGTTTTTGATGGTGAGCAGCTCTGCTTGGGATGTGGATAAACGCAACAGGGTAGTCAGCAAGAAGGCAGACATAGATTCGTCATTGGTGCTCACCAGCCTTCAGCAGGCCTCTGTGGACCTCAGCCTTGATGGAAGCAGATTCCTATAGCACCTGGGGTTGTGTGCTTGGGAGGATGACCCAGGACCCACCTGGGAGCACCCTCCATCTCTGTGTTCATTCAGACCTCTCTGGAAGGTCTCTACCGCAGGAAACAGAGCCCTGAGCCCTGTGTAGGTTTGGCCTTGAGGCAGAGGCTCCCAGCCACTCCTCACTTGGCTGGGTGGCCTGGGTCCCCAGGGCTCCGATACTTTCATTTTCAATTAGGTCATGCCTGCGTGAGCCAGGAAAGGGCTGTGCTTGTGGGAAGCTACTGATAGTGTGACCGTGCCCTTACCCTGATGCTACCTACACTTTGAGACACACAAATTGAGTATCGGAACATGTTATGTCTATGACAGGTAAACCTTATGTCTAGAAAGAAAAACCAAAATATTGAAGGACAGAGGATGGCAGTCTTAGAAATCCCTCTGAAAGTCACGGTCTTCCAAATAGCGACACAGTGACTTCTGTGTGGCAAAGGGGCTTATCTCTAAAAGTGCCACTTGATTGGTTTTTAAGATTGGCTATACAGAGGGCACCATCGCTGTCGCTTGAGAGGAATTAAAATTCCGCTCTTTTGTCAGGTCTAGAAGTCACTCTGTTTACAATGGCTCAGAGAAAGTTGCATAAGACAGGTGTTTGTGACAACCCACAGGGAAGTGGGCTTCATGTCTGACTGAAAGGATCTAAAATGGGACAGAGGCACCCCTGGTGCCCACACTTCCCACAGGGACCAACCCTGCTCATCCCTGCCTAAGCAGGTGGAGGTGGAGCCGGAAGCCGGCATCAGAGGTCCTGAGATAGTCACCATGGGGGAGAACGATCCTCCAGCAGCCGAAGCCCCTTTCTCCTTCCGGTCGCTCTTTGGCTTGGATGATTTGAAAATAAGTCCTGTGGCACCAGGTAGGTGGGACTTTGTGGTGTGGGCCTTTTGCCGATGTGCTGAATGTGGTCAAGTGTCTGGGGTGGGGGCGTCTCCTTGTGTGTTCTCTCTCTCTCTCTCTCTCTCTCTCTCTCTCTCTCTCTCACACACACACACACACACCTCCCTCTGTCTGTCTTTTTCTCTTTCTTTCTTCCCTCTCTCCAGTACTGGGGATTGAACGCGGGGCTTACATGCTACATGAGGCAACTTTATGGCTCTGCTGTGACTCCCACCCTCCCTGGGGATTTTCACATTGCTGTTTTCTGATCTCGTAGAACCACAGAGTTGGAGGGTGCCCAGGAGCACTTGCTGAACTCCCTGGAGGCAGTGTTCTTGTTTGTGTGTTTGTTTTTTAAGCTCTCTTCTCGGGAGGTTTTCAGAGATCCAAGCTCCACAGTGGCTCTGGTTCACTCCGAAAGGGGTCAAATCCTGTCCCAGAAAACTCTGAGCCCTCTGGGGAGACCTTAGAATTGGTGGCCACAGCCCTTCTAGAAAATCCAGGCAAGCTGTGTGTCACCAGAGGTTAAGTGCCTGGTTGAAATGAGTGGTCCAGCTACAAAAAGAAGGAAAGCAGGTTTTTTGAGTCACATACCTGCACGGTAAGGCAATTCCCCTTTTTGTCCCCCCCCCCCGCCCCGCCCCTCCCTGTCTATTCCTATGGGGTCTTCATGCTGACAGCTGCTTGCTGGTCCTGAGAGTCAGGCTCAATAGGAATGACCACCCCTGGGGCTGGGGGAGGGTGGGAACGTCGACACCGCTCTGAATGTGCATCCAGATCCCCTAAGGATTCTTTTTAAGCCATCTGGTCTGCTGACAGAGTATGAAGGATGGGTGGGAGGAGTGAAAAGACCCCCTAGGAATCCTATCCCGTGTGTGCCACAGTGACGCCAAGGCTTTACTGATGCCCTTTTGTTGGCTGTTCAGGCTACTTCCTGTTTCCCAGTTTCATGAAAGTCACCCTCCACGGGGTGTGTGGAGATTGGAATCTGTGTACACTCATGACAGCAGTTAGGATGCATTCCTAGAAGTGACATTGCTGGGTCAAAAATTGTATCTGCTCTTAAGCTCTGTGGACACATCTCCCATCTCACACAAATGGGAAGCAAACACGATCCACCCCTGTGCTGTGTGAGAAGCTGGTGGGCCCTTCCACTGTGAGCAAAAGCGGGTGTGGCAACAGCAAAGTCATTGTGACGTTAGGATGAATTTAGGTTCTTGTTGCTGTTGTTCATTTCCAGGGAGGCTGGATGGTCTTCCTGCTTGTCAGGCCTTTGTGGGACTTCTGGAGAGAGATGCATTTTACCCACAATCCCAAGTGTCAGAATTTGATTTATGTTGCTGTGATAAACACCATGACCAAAAACAGCCCGGGGAGGAAAGGGTTATATCAGCTCATCCAGGGAAGTGATGACAGGAACTCAAGCAGGACAGGAACCTGGAGGCAGAAACTGAAGCAAAGGCCACGGAGGAGTGATGCTTACTGGCTTGTTCAGTAGCCTGCTTTCTTATGCCATTCAGAAGCAGGGTGGTGGTACCCACAAGGAGCAGGGCTCTCCCCGTGTTCCATATTAACCAAGAAAACGCTCTCTCTATACGCTCAAAGGCCAATCTGACAAAGGAAGGCATTTTCTTGGTTGAGATTCTCTTTTCCCAGATGATCCTGGCTTGTGTCAAGTTGACAGAAAACCAACCAAGTGTGTCCAGAGACGAGGGGGTCAACATGCTGTAGCTATCCAGGGCAACTTGGGTATCAGCGGTCACCTTACTTGTAGTGGGTTAGCCTGCCTCGATTTCATACATTCAGCCAGGATACATGAGGCTCCTGGGTCAAGGACAGGGATTTGTCACTCCCTGCATAGCAGATGACCTCATCACCCTTGTCACTGCCAGCCCCCTCCCCAGTGGGTATTGCACAAGTGTGTGGTACCCATGAGATCTGTAGAAACCAGAGTCTAGGAACCCCAGTCTTTATGAGCTGCAAGCAGAGCTGTGTCAGCTCTGATCCAGAAGAGGACGTGAGATGCACTTAACCGGGCAGTGAGCTACTACTGAACAGCCCCATACTGGGGGACTGCTCCATGTATGGTGGCCTCTGCCCACATGGGATACAAGGCCTAGAACAAAGGCGGAAGGTCACTCTGTCGGGGAAAGGCCAGCTTGGGATGGTTTGAGAGAGCCCGGTGTCGCCCTTGCTTCAAGCACATGGGTGTAAAATTTTCATGTCACACTCCCATCTCTGGACACATCCTCGGGACCTGGGACTTTCTTCAACTGTTCTCCCAGGGCTGCTGGGACAAAATGCCACAAGTGGGTGGCTCAATCAACAGTCTTCTTGTCTCCCTTTTGGGGTCTGGAAGTCTGAGGTCCCTGATGTCATAAGGTCCCATGCTCATGGATGTACACAAGACCCACCAGGCCTTGTACAGATGCAGGTCTTTGACCAGCAGCTCCTTGAATTGTGGACATATCGTTGTGTCCTTGGCCCACATTATTACATGGCTGTCCATTCCCCTAGTCTTCTCTTGCCATCTTTCTTCTATGTATGTCTATGTTGAAATATCCCCCCGCCTCCCGAGGACACCAGTCACACAAGATTAGTGGCTGCCCTAAGGACACCTCATCTTAACTAGTTTTCTCTATGACCTCCAAGTGAGATCCCATTCTTGGCTATTGGGGGTTAAAGTGTCAAAGGTTCCTTTTGAGGGTACTTTTCAACCCACAGCAATGTCTCCTAAGCTGGGACAGAGAGCTGGGCCATAGCTTGGGAGGGTGAGAGTGACAGTGACCTAGACAATGTGGCCACCCATCTAACGAAGTCAGCTTTCTTTGGGCTGGCACTTTCTCTGTGCAGAGGAGACACAGGACATGTGGCTCAACTTTTAAGTTTTTTGTCATTCAAAATTGGTGGCCCCTAGCTTCCCCACCCCCTACCCCCCTTTGGTTCTCAGATGCAGATGCAGTGGCTGCGCAGATCCTGTCCCTGCTGCCCTTGAAGTTTTTTCCGATCATCGTCCTCGGGATCATTGCCTTGATACTGGCGCTGGCTATCGGCCTGGGAGGTGAGGGCTATTCATAATTGAGTAGGTGCTCGGGTACCTGCTCCAGCGTTTAAACTTGCATGAGCCCCCACTAACTCCCACCCCCTGTTCATACTTGCTGCTGCCTGGCCTTAATTACTGGTGGCTGGTGTCCTTTTGGTTTGATGGCTACGGGTTCTGCCTGCCGGCACAAATGTCAAACCAGAGTGGGAATAGGCAGGGGCTGCTGGCTGTGCTCCGGGCTCTGCCACCTGAGTATCTGCCCAGTTAGAATTACTCAAAGGTAGCTGATGAAACAGGACTCTGGGATGCAAAGGCGGGAGGCTGGGGTGGAGCAGACAAAGACTTCCATTCAAGTCATACCACGCGTGCCGGCTATTTTCCTAGGGAGGCTTTTGAGAAAGTGGGTCACGGGGAGGGAGGGGCTCTCTCACAGTTTCATATAGTTTCTCATTTTCTCCTTCAAGTAACTGCAGCACAGGGCAGTGTACTTTGCCTCCTGCTCAGCCATGTGTCCCACAGTTCACTGGCTCCAGGCCCAGAGTAGAAGAAAGCATGGCGGTTGAGAGGGCTCATCTGAGACCCTTGCTGGGCTGGCTTGGTGAGCTGGCTACAGCCATGCAGTTTTGTTCTTGACTTTGAACCCTAAATGCACCCTGACCTGTGATTCCTGGAGGGAGTGATACTGTGGGTGCGGCAGCCCCACCCCTTGGAGTTCAGGATGGGAGTGAGGCTGAAGGAAACAGGCTGATGCCTGGCATGTAGTTTCAATGCAGGTTTCATTATTGATGGGCAAGTCCAAGGCTGCATGGCCCAGCTGTCAGTGCTCCACATCCAAGGGGCCGCTCGCTAGCATTCTGTCATTCCTCCCCTTTCCAGTCCACTTTGACTGCTCTGGCAAGTACAGGTGCCATTCATCTTTCAAGTGTATTGAACTGACAGCTCGATGCGATGGGGTCTCTGACTGCAGGGATGGAGAGGATGAGTACCGGTGCGGTGAGTCACGCGGTTCACTGCAGGAAGGAATAGAGAGCGAACACAACCCAGCGCTGGCCGTTCCTGTTAGATGGAGTCGAGGCATAGCCGTCGCCATGCCCTGTCCTCAGCTGGGATGTGCCTAGTGGGGTTCTGGAAGGACTGTTCTATGGGTTTGCATTCAGATGGGGGACTAGACAGGCTCTGAGTGGCGGGGGGCGGTGTTTCAGGGTACAGATCATGAGAACTAGAGCACCTTGTAGGGAGGGGCTGTGGGTGGGAATGGGTCAGGTTGGAAGAGGGGGTGCATGGAACAAAATGGGGCTGTAGTCAGCTCTGCTGTGGTCTCTGCCCGGCCTCAGTCTGCTTGACCTGGTACTCACTGCCCTTCTCCCCATGCCTGGCCAGTGAGGGTGAGTGGCCAACGAGCAGCCCTCCAAGTGTTCACGGCTGCTGCATGGAGAACCATGTGCTCCGATGACTGGAAAAGCCACTATGCCAAGATTGCCTGTGCCCAGCTGGGGTTTCCCAGGTGAGTCAAGAACAAATGGCAAGGAGAACAGAACAAGGGCAGATTGCTGCAGGTCAGTCAAGAGCTCTCTAGATGTTTTAGCATGTCACACTTGATTCTTTTTCAAGACAGGGTTTCTCTGTGTAGCCTTGGCTGTCCAGGACTCACTTTGTAGACCAGGCTGGCCTCGAACTCACAGGGACTTACCTGCCTCTGCCTCCCAAGTGCTGGGATTAAAGGTGTGCACCACCATGCCTGGCTCACACTACATTCTTAAGACAACCTCATGGTATCTGGCTCTATTTTCCTTCACAGGGAGCAAGACAAGGCCCAAGCAGCTAGGTGACTCCAAGTCACACGGAACATTGTATTTGCAGGAGTTCTCATGGCTAGGCTAGGACCTTAGATGCAAAAGCAATTTAGATCTTTGGGCCTGGGGCTGGGGCCTAGTGGGTAGAGCACTGACCCGGCATGCACAAAGCCATGGGTTCCATTCTAGCATTGCAATAAGCAGGCATGCTGGCACACGTGTAATCCCTGCACTGGGGAGGCAGAGGAGGCAGAAGCAATGTAAGTTCCAGGCAGGCCTGGCCTACATGGAGAGTTTGAGACCAGCTTGAGCTGAAAAGTGAGTTCCTGTCAAAAATAAAAATCATCCAAACCAAAATGCAAACCATAATAAAAGAAAAACCATAATGGAAAGTGAACAGTTTTCATAAGCCCAGAAGTTCTGGGTGGAAAAATAAATACTCTGGCTCAGTGCTTTGCAGCTTAAAGAGCAGATGTTGAGAGGCTTGCACCTGGTCATGCTGGCCATATCCGTGTCTGCACACACATCCTCAAGGGTCCCAAAGGATGCAGTTATTCAAAACACCCTCAGCCTTAGGAGGCCATCTAAGACAGTGTCTTTCTGCCTTCAGTGTTAGGAGCCACCTGCTGGCTTTCCACACTGCGGCGATATGCTTTTGCCCAACTGAGGACACCCTCTCTTTCATGGTTGTCCCTCCTGACTCCTGACCCATGCCTTGCCTCCTTGGATGCCATTACCTCTTGACTTCTCTCTCTCTCTCTCTCTCTCTCTCTAAGATTTATTTATTTTATTTATTACATATGAGTGCTTTATCTGCAGAAGAGGGTATCAGATTGCATTATAGATGGTTGTGAGTCACCATGTGGTTGCTGGGAATTGAACTCAGGACCTCTGGAAGATCAGGCAGTGCTCTTAACCACTGAGCTATTTCTCCAGCCCCACCTTTTGACTTCTCAATTCTATAGGTCACAATTTACTACAGGCAGGTTCCCATGTTCCCATACTCATCTTAGGAGCTGAGCCAGATCAACAGTGGCAAACTCAGACAGACTGACATCTTAGTTTGTAATTCAGGAAGCAGGGCCCTTAAAACCACATGGCTGTACACACCATCTGGGGAGGAATCCAAGCCAGCAGGATCCTAGATGCCCTGCAGCTGAGGTCCTTCAGGTCTGCCTCCCCCATACACTGTGCCTGCCTGGGCTATAAAACAGGCTGTGACTGAAACCCAGTGACAGCCGCAATGGTTACTCAGAGACAATGTTGAAAATTATATAGCTTTTACTGCTTAAAGAAAAGGAGGAGACTCAAACAGCACAAAAACACATGCATGCACGCATGCACATACACCAAAACAGCCTCAGTTTCCCCATCAGGTATCTGATTCCTGTCAGTCTCTTTCCCATTCTGCCTTTTCTCTTGTGGAATATTCTTCCCTTCCAAATCCCTGGCCATCGCCATACTGTCCCAACATGCTCAGCTCAAGTCCTCTATGCTCCTTGTGGACCCTGGATAGGAGTTTCAGGCCTCCAAGTCCATTGGAGCCACCTGACAGGGTTGGCAGCTCCTGGTTCTAATCACCACCCTCACTCCCGAGCCTCCATTTCTCCCCTCTGAGAGGGTGGTTAGGGTTACACCCATCTCCCTGTACCATTTTCTCCTGCACCATGGGCATGCCACCCTCCCATTGCCTCAGCCCCTCTGGCTTTACTCTATGTTCTTATTTATTCCCCCGCCCCCCACACCCCTGCCTGCTCCTTTCTCTCTTTAGAGTCCCTCTCCTCTGATGCCATCTAGCTCTTATATCTGGAATAGCGGCAGACAAGCAAAACGCTGCCGCCGCCGCCGCCGCCGCTGCCGCCGCCACCACCACCACCACCAAAAATCAAAACCCAAACCAGTCAAGCCAGTTGGCTCAAATCTTGGTGCAGATTCAGGCCAGCCTTGTGAGGCTGTGCTCACTTCCTCCCTTAGAATGGATAACATCGGCATCCACCTTAAAAGGCTGTGTGGGCTCAGTGGTCATTAGGGTGTCGGAGGGATCGTGGCTGTGGTGGGGGTGGCTGATGCTCTGAGGTGGCCTGTGGGTTTCACTTGTGACACTTAGGCTCCCTCTGGGCCAGCTCATCATCTTCCCCATGACCTGACATCGCAGCAAAAGCAGGCTCCCTCACACAAGGCCATCTACTGCAGCCTCCCCCCAGTGGGAAAATGCCTGAAAAACATCTTTTTTTGTTGTTGTTGCTGTTTTTTCGAGACAGGGTTTCCCTGTGTAGCCTTGACTGTCCTGGATTTGCTTTGTAGACTAGGCTGGCTTCGAACTTACAGCAATCAGCCTGCCTCTGCCTCCCAAGTGCTGGGATTAAAGGTGTGTGTCACCACTGACTGGCTCTGAAAAACATCTTGATGGCACTTTCTTCAAACCCATGCTCGGCTGGACACCACACTGTACTTACATGAGTCCCTGCCCTGTGGTGCTTAGCAGCAATTGGGTGGTATCCAGTGTGACAAACTCCTGGGTTAGTGAGATGTTAGCCATCTGCAGGACTCTTTAAATTCTGCATTTTTCCTTTTCTATTTCTTATATTCTGGGTATGTGCTCAGCCATTCTACCATGTTCTAGGTTCTTTAAGTCTTCTGTACCATGGCAGTGTACACCTGTCTCCTGGCACTGAGCCCATTTGTTTTTGCCCCAGGGTTTTTGAGTCACTGCCTTCCATGACAGTGCTGGGCAAAGTGGACAGGCTCTCTTGGTCCCCTAACCCTCACCCTCGGGAGCTAGACTTCTAGCTGCCTCCCCACAGGCTTGGCTCCCAACAAATCAAGTACATTAGAGTGGGCAGGGTGGAGACCACTTATGTGTGGCAGGAAGTGGTCTTTCTTTGTGGCTGGAGCTGGGTGGGTGGGCAGGCCAGGTTGTAGACTGTGGGTCAGAGAGCAGATCTCCAGGCCACAGCCAGCAAAATAAAGCCTTTGGTGACTTGGGGAGGACCAAGTGAGGTCCCCAAAGTGTGATGTTGTAACCTGGTGAGTGTTGTGGGATGACTGACATTTCAGTCACCATGACTGTTGGATCTGGGTTTCCAATGTGCCTGCAGCTATGTAAGCTCGGACCACCTCAGAGTGGACGCACTTGAGGAGCCGTTCCAGGGTGACTTTGTGTCCATCAACCACCTACTGCCGGATGACAAGGTGACCGCATTACACCACTCTGTGTACACGAGGTAAGGGGTTGCCTTGGTGCTGAGGCACAGGCTGGGTGTGTGAGGCTGCGGTGCACTCCATGAGGGGAAACAATGCCACCTCCACAAGCAAGGGTGGAGCTCACTGCTATGGTTAGGATGGTGGTGCATAGGCCAGGGTGCAGGGATGAAACCCCCCCAACCCTGGAAAATAAGGTTCAGTGGAGGTTGGGAAGGAAGTGCAGTAAAAGAGCAACAGTGGCAGGCAGGTATGCCATCAGGCCACTGCTGGGCCTGCCTGACAACAGTGTGTGTGTGTGTGTGTGTGTGTGTGTGTGTGTGTGTGTGTGTGTGTAAGTATATGTGTATAGGCATGTCTCTGAGTATATGTATGTGTGTATGTATGTTGTGTCTACCTATATACATGTGTGTATGCATGTGTGTGTGAGTTGTGTGGTATCACATGTTGTGTGGTGTATATGTATGTTTGTGTATGTGAGTGTATGAGTGTATTTATGTGTGTGTTTGAGGGTGTGTATATGTATGTGTTAGTGTATATATGTGTGTAGGTGAGTATGTATGAGCACTTGTGTATATGCATGTGTGTATTATGTATGTATGTGTGTGAATATGTGAGCACATGTATGTGTGTGTATGTGTGTATATTCATGTTTTGTGTGTGTATGTGTGTATTTCTATGTATGAGTATGTATGTATGTGTGTGTGTCTTAGTATGTGTATATGGTTGTGTGTGTATATGTGTGTGTGAGTGTGTGTGTGTATGTATGAGAGAGTATATGTGTATGTATGTTAGTGTGTCTGCCTGTATGTATGTATGTGTATATTTGTGTGTTTATGTGTATGGGTTGTGTATGTGTGTGTATGTGTGGTTGTGTGTATGTGTGTGTGTGTGAGAGTGTGTTCAAAGTAAGCAAACAAGCAGGAAAGGAAGAGGAAGCTAAGACGGTAGCCTTTGCAAAGTGCTTTCACAGTCACCAGTTGTCCTCCCCCCCCCCCAAAAAAAAAACTCTGAGAAAGAAAAACCAGGTTCCCTTAGCAACAGTCAGGTCCCTAGCTCTGAGAGCGCTCCCTGCTGGGGCCCAGGCTAAAGTAGGGACCACATGCCACAGGTGCTCTGAAGCCAGGCTTTCCTCAGATACCCAGGCCCCAAGTTCCATGTCTGTGACCTCTGCCCTGCAAACAGCAGCTTGTTGCCTGTCCATGAACTGTTCCTTTCCACTGTAGGGAAGGCTGTGCCTCAGGCCACGTGGTCACCTTGAAGTGCTCAGGTAAGTTATGTAGGCCACATGGAAGCCGTCCTTGTGGAGTCATCTCTTCCACCTGGAGAAAGCTTAAGACCCCTTCTCCTAGATGCTAGTGTGGGGCCAGGGGGTCATTGTCGGCAGGGACACTGCAGAAGGACGGGGTGATCACACATGCTGTCTGCACTAACATCTCTTCCCACTGCCTCCCACTGTGGGACTGATGTGAGTTCTGGGTGGGGGACAGGGACAGGGTAGGAGGTGTGGGGTGCTGACAGCATTTCCCCCCTAAAAGGCCACACAGCCTACCCATAAACCCTTGTTCTTCTGCAGCCTGTGGCGTGAGAACTGGCTACAGCCCCCGCATTGTGGGTGGAAACATGTCCTCACTCAAGCAGTGGCCCTGGCAGGTCAGCCTCCAGTTCCAGGGGTACCACCTATGCGGCGGCTCCGTCATCACCCCGCTGTGGATCGTCACTGCTGCACACTGTGTTTACGAGTGAGTGCCTGAGCCTGCTGCTGTGGACTCTGCTCTTCCCAGAGCCTTGTTTGGTCCTGGATCAGATGGAGATCTGGTGGTCTGGGAGTGAGGACAAGGCAGAAAGGCAGGAAGCCAGTCTCCATAAAGCCACGTGCAGCCGTGCAACCGTGCAGCCTCGCCTTCCTCACAGTGGACCTGTCTCTGTGTCTGGGAGTGACATAAGCTGGGCTGGCACAGAAAAGGTAGAAAAAGGAGAAAGGAGGCTCAGGGCGGAAGGAGACCCAGGGAGGCCATCCATGTTATGGCAGAGCAGGGTACCATGGGGTGGAAGTGCAGGTCACCCAGAGAACAGTGAACCCCCACCAAGCTGTTGTCTGTCAGGAGTTTAGATGGCAAGGAAATCACAGAAAGAATCTTAGACTCAGTGGCTGGTTCTCTGCCTTTTTTCTTCCTGCTTGGTTACTGTCCAATGGGAAAAGGCCCAGATGGCCTCCACAGAGAGCAAAGCCAAGCCCAATTTTTAAAAAAACATATTTTATTTAACTTTAATCTATGTACATTGGTGTGAGGGTGTCAGATCTTGGAGTTACAGACAGTTGTGAGCTGCCATGTGGGTGCTGGGAATTGAACCCGGGTCCTTCAGAAGAACAGGCAGTGCTCTTAACCACTGAGCCACCTCTCCAGCCCCAAGCCCAGTTCGTAAATGCATGTTTCTTGGGTGTCAGTGGAGAGAGTGGCCTATCTGGGATGTACATGGACTGGTCTGTGTCCCTGTGGGACTTGGGAGTGTGGTCAATGTGGGGCACAGATGTGTAGGGCATTGGGCCATCTCCTGCCTGGTGACATCTCTCACCATCTCCCTCGGCTCTCTTGGGACACTAGAGCTCAGTATGGCTGGGTCTGTCCCGAGATTCACCTCTCTGTGCATTTCAGCCTCTACCAACCCAAGTCCTGGGCCGTCCAGGTGGGTCTGGTGTCCCTGATGGACAGTCCTGTGCCCTCCCATCTGGTGGAGAAAATCATCTACCACAGCAAGTATAAGCCAAAGCGGCTGGGCAATGATATCGCCCTCATGAAGCTGGCTGAGCCACTCACCTTTGACGGTACGTCTGGACTTCTACACCTGGCAGCTGCCTTTTTTTTTTTTTTTTTTTTTACTTTGTCTCAAGGGGCTGCCTGTTGAAGCAACCTGTTAGGATGGCTGCTTAATTATCCTTGCCAGAAAATTCCAACATCTGATTCAGCTAGGTGTTGACAGGTCTGTTGTGTTTGGGTGTGTGTGTGTGTGCGCATGTGTGTGTGTATGTGTTGTGTGCGTGCTTCTGTGAGTGTGCTTTGTGTTTCCTCATTAACAGTGTGGTGTGTATGTGTGTGTACTTCCTTCTGTGTGTGTGCATCATGCTTGCTTGTTAAAGGTGTGTGTAATTGTGTGTATATTCTTGCCCCATGTGTGTGCACTGTGCTTGTTTATTAAAAGTGTGTGTGTGTGTGTGTGTGTGTGCGTTGCGTTCCCTCATTAATGGTGTGCAGTGTATACATGTATACTTGCTCCTGTGTGTGCATTATATTTGCCTATTACAGGTGTGTGTATGCAAAAGCATTGCATTTGCTTACTGTGTGGTGTGTGCACATGTTCCTGTGTGTGCATGCATTTGTGTTTGCTTATTAAAGGTGTGTGGTATGCGATGTGTATGTGTGTATATACACTCCTGAGTGTGTGCATCATGTATTCTTATTAAAGGGGTATGTGTGAACACACTCCTGTGTGTGCACTGTTTGCTTATTAAAGAGGTGTGTGTACGTGTGAACACACTCCTGTGTGTACATTTGTGTTTGCTTATTAAAGGCATGTGGTGTGTGTATGTGTGTATATATGCTCCTGTTTGCTCATTAAAGGTGTGTGTGTGGGGGGTGTGTACATGGTCCTGTATGTGTGTGCATTGTGTTTGCTCATTAAAGGTAGGTGTGTATGTGTGTGCATGCCCATGGAAGCCAGAGGTCACCCTGAATGTTGTTCCTCAGGGACTCTCCACCTTGTTTTTTCGGGGATGCAGGGTCTCTCACTGGTCTACCTAATAGGCTGACTCGCCAAGAAGTCCTAGGGACCCGTCTGTCTGTACCTCCCCAGCACTGGGTCACAGGCTCGGTGTCTCTACAGCTGGCTTTTCACATGGGTCTCACAGATCAAGCCTTTGCCAGCTGAGCCATCTTCCTGGCCCAAATAATGTGCCTTCGATGTGAGTATGTCAGGAGACTGAGCCTCTCACAAGGCTCCAGCCCGTTGCTTTCTCTCCATCTTGTTCGTTGATTTCGGCTGTGGCTCTAGTGCTAACTTACTCTCACAGCCTTCCGGGTCCTCCTACTCTCTGGCCTCAGTCTGGTGCCAGCAGCAGGCAAGGAGCTTCTCTAGGCCATTCCACCTGCTGCCACTAGGTGGTGGAAGAGAGTCGTCTGTCCTCAGGGACCTAGTGCAGACAGCACTTCCCTGCCCTGGTGTTTGCTCCTCCGGACATCTCGACATCTCGTAGGGCATCTCCAGTGGGAAGATCAGAGTGCCAGGATGGGGCCACCTGAGGGCTAGGCAGTAGCCTCCGGGATGGTGCTAGGCATCCTCAGCTCACTGTGCGTTCTTAGACCCGATCTCTCTCCGCCCCCCCTCTTCTATCTGACTCTAAGCACTTATGGAGACTGCGGCTATGAGTCCAAGCTCATCCCTCTGGCTGTTATAGAAACCCCACGGCGTCAGCCCCACTAGAACTCTCTGTCATTCTGTCAGTGGCACAAAACAGGAGGGATGTCGGCCTAAGTGAACATCCTGACCTTCCCAAGGATAAACACTCTGGAGGGCCCGCAGGGACGTCCCCAAGATGAACCCATGTGATTTCTAGAGCAACAGAGAGAAAAACTGCTGGGTTGGGTTGTGGGGCTGCTGTTTGCTAATTGTTGTGGTGATGTTTGATTCTAGAAGAGGAGATGACTGTGGTGTGCTTGGCTAAAGAGCCAAACATGTCTCTACCCTTCTCCACTTTTCTGCTATCACCACACAGAATGGGGGTGGGGACAGCATCTCCAGTGCTGCTCATAAGAAAGCCCTGGGCATATGCAGCTGCTCGGCTTTGCTAGGGTATCAGTGGCACAGCCTAGATACAGGCCTGCTGCCACTACAAACACCAGGGGCAGTGAGAACCTCCACATGTGATGTTCTGGGAAGCACACTATACACTCGAAGGTCTGGACCAGAAGCGACCAGCTTGGACCCGAGGGCCAAGTGTGACCCAGGGCCCATTTGAGCAAATAAAATCTTGTCATAAATCAACCCTTTGTCTACACCTCCTATGGTTCCTGCAACAGTGACAAGGTCCACCTAGGCCTCAAGCCTGAACCATCTTTTACAGCCAGGGGACTCAGGCTACAGTCTAGGGCTACAGTGGAGTTTTAGGGACTCTGGGGGATGAGTGGGTGGGGCTTCTGCTCTGAGCCAGCTGCCTTCGATGACCAAAGCCAAACCGCTCCCTAGGAGGTGGTAGATTCGGAAACCTGAACACAAGGTCAGTTGAATCAGGGCCTTTACATCTTTTTTTTTTTCCTTCTGACAGAAACCATCCAGCCCATCTGTCTGCCCAACTCTGAAGAGAACTTCCCCGATGGGAAACTGTGCTGGACATCAGGATGGGGGGCCACGGAGGATGGAGGTCAGTGGTCTGAAAGCCAGAGGCTGGGAGGGCCCCTCTAATGTTCCGCTGTGCTGTCCTCTCAGGATGCTTGGAGGTCCCAGCTCGGGGGGTTAGGGTGGGCCGACTGTTCACAGCAACACACAGCTGAGTAGAGTAGCCTTGGGCCACCATGGTGTCACTCAGCTTCGGACAGTGTGAAGTTCTGAGGCTTCTCTGGAGAGAAATGAGCTATGAGGGAGACGTGTGGGTACTTCTCCATAGAGAGGCCTCCCCCTCCCCCTATCCCCATCCCCTCTCACTCTACTGACGCAGTACGTGAAGCTCATCTTCATGACCTCTCAAGCTTTGTGCAGCAGGCAGGTACAAGGTAATGATTTGATGCCTGAGAGAGCTGGCACAAGGTGTTATTTTTGCCTACAAGCATGGAATAGAAGGTGCTCTCAGGAGCCCTCACTGCTTTGGTAGCGGTAGTACCGTCAGTCATGGTCACATACCTTCCAGGGACATCTGTGTCCCTTGCATCAAGGCACAGTGCTGACATGGTCTCAGTGCTCAAGGTCCCCAGCAATGGCTTTCCTTTGTGCATTTTTCTAGACACAGGCCAGGCAGCTGTCAGTAGAAACTGTAGCAAACTACCGTGGTCTGGATGGCTCAAAAAGCTCCAAAGCGCAGGCATGAGTCCTCTCATAGTTCTAAAGTCTGAGGTCAAGGTGACCAGAGGCCTGAGGTGGGGGTCTGTCCCAGCATCTCCCCAGGGGCTGGTGGTCTCTTAATTCTCAGTGTTCCTTGGCTGGATGATGATGCATCACTGCAGTCCCAGTGTCTAGGTAGTTGTTTTGTTTGTTTATTTGTTTTTCCCTCATGTGGGTTCTGGGTATTGAACCAACCACTTTGCTGGCTGACCCATCTCCTCAGTCCCTTGATCCCTGTCTCCATGTTGGGTTTAGAGACTGCCCTAAATGCAAGATGACCTGGCCTCGAGATGGTATTTTAGTGGCCTCTGTAAAGGCTGCTCCAAACAAGGTCACGTGTCTTGGTAACAGGCAGACAAATAAGACGGGGCTTATAATTCAGCCTGTACAGGAATTTCAGTGTTTTCCTTTGGAGACATATCCATGCAGGCTCTCACTGCAGCACAGGCTGACCTGGAACTCACTATGTAGCCCAGGCTAGCCACGAACTTCACAGCAACTCTTCTGCCTCCAACTCTCAAAGTCTAGGCCAGCTCGTGTTTATCACCTTCCAGCTATAGGTCAGAAGTCACCAGTCAGCCTCAGGGGTCACTGGTGCTGGTAGGCTGGCTCCTTAGGTGGCTCCAATGACAGCTATCCTATGACCTTTATTTCTATACTCCTGGGCTCATGGCCTCATCCTAGGCTTCAAGGCCAACAGGCTGATCTGTCTCTTAAGTTCTGCTTCTCTGAGTCATTTATAAGTCCTTGTAGTCCTAATGAGCTTACCCACGTCATCTGGGCTGTTGAACAGCTGTACAACTGAACACTTGTGAGGTTCCCTGGCTAATGGCATGGCCACAGGTCCAGGGCCCACAACCTCTATTTGGAGGGTCACCCTACTGCTGGCCACATTCAGATGTGTGTGGCCTTCAGGGGCCTCAGTTTCCCTTTTGTAATGTGGATTGACTGGGGTGGGTCAAGGGCTTGGCTGGCTGTGGGAAGAAACATTTGTCTACTGTTTCCCTCTTCTCTTCCACTTTGGGTCCCTTAGGGGAGTAAGTGGCCCTGACGCAGAGGTGAGAACACACAGTGCCCTCAGCAGGGACACTTTGGGCTCCATGTGCTCCGTGGCAGTCCCAAACTGTGACTGCTTTGTATCAGGTGACACGTCCCTTGTCCCCTGGTTTTCCTGTCTTTCTGTTCTCTAACCAGGCTCCTCACTGCACATTTCTTTTTACTTTGAGGCAGGTGACGCCTCCCCTATCCTGAACCACGCGGCTGTCCCTTTAATTTCAAACAAGATCTGCAACCACAGGGATGTGTACGGCGGTATCATCTCTCCATCCATGCTCTGTGCAGGCTATCTGAAGGGCGGCGTGGACAGCTGCCAGGTAAAGGACTTCCAGTTACCCTTGGGCCCACGGCTGCAGGCAAGGGTCCGGCATAGGGACCCAGCCCATGGCACACAAGCCCCTGCCAGCTTCCCTGTGACTGAACAAAAAAGCAAATTTACATGGCACAAGGAAAAGATATCCTTGGCTTTCCCAGTGGTGGCCCAGCCTGTGTTTACCCAGGTTCCCAGTCTTCCAGGGCATGGGTGTTGCCTTCCCTCATCTTCTCCAGCCTGATTCTCAGTGTGTAAGGGGGCCAAACCAGAGCAGCAGGCAGGTATGAGCTGATGGGTCTGGGCTCCCAAGGGCCACAGTAGGTGAGACTCAGTACTACCTGTGGACACAGTGAGTGAGAGCTGGCTCACGCACACCACTCTCCCTTCCAGTTCCATGGGCTGCACAGGCCACCCTTGACCTCCACAGTTTTAGTGGCTGGGACCTGGTGGGGAGTCCTTCCCACACAGGCAAGAAGCCACAGCTTGGGGACAGCAGCATCCATTCTAGAATTACACGGGGAGAGATGTGCACATGGTATCACCCATGCGCACTGTGAATGGGAGTGTCTGTGCCACCTGGGCAGTGAGCTGCTCTATCCTCTTGACCTTTGCCCTCTTCTGCTCTCCAGGGAGACAGTGGGGGACCCCTGGTGTGCCAGGAGAGGAGACTGTGGAAGTTGGTGGGGGCAACAAGCTTTGGAATTGGCTGTGCTGAGGTGAACAAGCCCGGAGTCTACACCCGCATCACCTCCTTCTTGGATTGGATTCATGAGCAGTTGGAGGTGGGTGGAGTGCCCCCCCCCCCCCGTTGGAAGTGGAGGTGACTGACCAGCTCACATGTTCCCTGCACCCAGTGTGACCACAGCTCTGCCATAGGGAGCCTAGAGGGGATGGAAAGGATACTGATTCTGCAGTGATCTGGTGGCTTTGGGTGTCAGCTCTAGGGCACAGTTAATCCCACGGGTGTGATCCAGGCACACAGGGGAGGGACTGGAGGAACGGGCCCGCTTGAATCAGCAGGGAAAAGGGTGACCGGTGGATGAGGTGTCCCCTTGGAATGGGGTGAGTTAAGGATACCATATGTGCATGGAACAGAGGGTGGGTGGGTTGAGTCCAGATGAGGTAGAGGCAGGTGAGGGGGACTCCCAAATGCCCTTGTGAAGTTAACACCTTGCTGAGAGCCAGGGTGAAACAGGGAGTCCTAAAAGCAGGAAGGATCGCTTCAGAGACGGGGAATCTGTGGAGAGGTCTACAGAGGCTCCTGGTCAGCAAGAGGAAGACAGGGGAACCCTGAGCCACCAAAGAACTGAGAGTCACTGGGCACCAGGCAAAGAGATGTCCCAATAGACACAGGCCTTGTTGCAATGAGAGCCAGATGTCCACACCCCACTCCCTTCCGAGTGGGGAAGGCCTGCAGGGAGGTAAGGTCCAGCCTCAGACCAGGGACTAGGCAAATATTTAATAACTTTACCCCAGACTGGCCTCACATTGTTCCCTAGTCCAGTTTCATAGATATTTTCTCCTGACATAGTAGGAGTGAGTTTTACATAACAGAGACAAACTTTTAAAAGATAGTCTCTCCTGACATTTGATACGGTGATGTGTGTGGCCCACCACCTCTGTTCAGTTCCAAAAGTCTTCCTGTCATCCCAAGGGAAAACCGTGTTCCTTCCTGCCCTTCAGTCTCCTCAGCTGTGGGGTTCCAAAACCTTTATAAGTTATACGCGCGTGTGTGTGTGTGTGTGTGTGTGTGTGTGTGTGTGTGTGTGTGTGTGTGTGTGTGTCTGTGTGTCTGTGGTGTTTGACACACAGTCTTGTGAAACCCAGACTGGCCTCTAACCCATTGTGTAGCTGAGGATGACCTTGAACTTCTGATCTCTTGCCTCTACCTCACAGCTGCTGGGATAACAGGTGTGTACCAACATACTTAGTTAATGGGGCTCCGGAATTCAAACCCAAAGCCTCATGCATGCTAGGCAGGTAATCTACCACTGAGCTGCACACAGACTTTTTTTTTTTAAGTTATTATTTATTTAACTAAAGATTTTGCTTTTATTTTGTAATGGTGTGTGTGTATGTCTATGTCTGTGGGGGGAAGTGGGGGAGTTTGTGAGTTTGTATTTGTCTTTGTGTATTTTTGTGTGCAAGGATGAGGGTGTGTGTGTGTTTGTGTGTATGTGTTTTGTGTGTCTGTATGTATGCATTTGTGTTTATGTGTTTGTGTGTATGTATGTATTTGTGTATGTACGCAAGTGTTTGTGTGTGTGTGTTTGTCTTTCTGTGTGTTTATGTGGAGGAGTGTGTGTGTGTGTGTGTGTGTGTGTGTGTGTGTGTGTGTGTGTGTGTGTGTGTGTGAGTACAATGCCTTCAAAGGTCAGAAGAGGAGGTTGGATTCCCCTGGAGCTGGAGTGACAGGCTGTTATAAACTGCCCAATGTGGGTGCTGGGGATCAAACCTGTGTCCTCTGCAGTACAGAACAGTATGTGCTCTTAACCACTGAGCCACCAAGGAGACCTTTATAAAGAATTCCTGTCATTTGAAGCCGTTGGCTGAATAAGAAAAGATACCTTCAATAACTCCCTTAGCATTCCTCAGGTGTTACTTTCTGTTTCTTTTCTTTTCTTTTTTTTTAATTTTATTTTTGTTTTATGTGTACGGGTGTTTTGTCTGCCTGTATGTCTGTGCACCGTGCGTGTCTTTGAGGCCTGTTGAGGCCAGAAGAGGCATCGGCTCTCTTCAGACTGGAATTACAGACAGCTGTGAGCTGCCATGTGGGTGCTGCAAGTCAAATCCAGGTCCTCTACAAGAGCAGCCAGTGCTCTTAACCTCTGGAGCCATCTCTCCAGTCCTAGTTACTATTTCTTCATTATTGGTTTAACTCAAGGTTTTTTTCTTTTTCATTTTTAGTACTGAGGACTAAATAGAAGGTCTTGTGTGTACTAGGTGGGGCTCCACCATTGAGCTACACCCCAGCTCTCTGCTTCTTCATTTGTATTTTGGTCTTAACTGAGAAAGAACACTGAACACGGCTCCTGTGTTGGGGTAGAGTGGAGATGGGGTGGCGGCTGGTGAGGCCGGGCATGTTCAGGTCTCAGAACTGCTAGTCACAGCTGTGATTTTCTGCAGCCTGCCTTCCCTCTTTGGTGCATGATGGAACCCAAAGGGGCTGGCTCGTGTAGGCCTGGCTGCTTGTCCCGGACTGGTAGGAAGCTGCCAGTTGGAGCAGTCTGCTGGCTTTTCTTCAGTACAGAATTTAGCCAACACCTGTCTTCCCCTTGTGAAAATGGGCATTTGAGCAGGTGACTTCCTTGTGCAGAGGCCACTGACAGCGTTGCGCAGATAAGAACACAGATGGGCCACGTGTACCTGGGAGGTGTGTGGCAAGCGATACAGAAACCCCGGAAAGCAAGTGGCCCTTTCTGTGGCAGCTCTTGGGACACAGGTCCCAGGTGACTGTTCTGAAAGGCTAAACCACCACAAAGCCAAGAAGCTACTCCTCTCATGCGTCAGCTGTCCAAGAGTACGGGGCAGTCAGGGATTCAGGCTGGGAAGCCATGCGGGGTAGGGATGGGGTCCTTCCTTGCCAGTATGCTACACTCAGTGGTGGGTCCTACAACACTCCCCGAGCTAGTAAGGACTCATGAGTACATCCATACCCAGATCAGGACCTCAGCCTGATTCTGCCCAGAGGGATAAACAGATCGCAAACAAACTTGCAGTAGTAGGCAAATCCTCCCTTGACTGTTTGCTGAGGACCTCGGAGCTCTGTCTGTGCTCCACAAAGACAAAAGCACTCCCCCCCCCCCCCCCCCCCCGCGCCTCCAAGCTGCACCTGTCCCTGCCATCGCCCTAGATTTTTGCTAAGACAGGACCCTCTGCCAGTCAGGCTCAGTTGGGGGGTGGGATCTGGTGTAGGGACCAGGTGATCTTAGTGTTCTGAACATCCTTTTAAAGGGGCTGGTGTACCAAGACTCCCTGGCCAACAGGAAAAGACAGCGGCTGCTTCCTCAAGTGTATGTTCCCTGAGGGGCTTCGCTGTGGTGGCTGGCTGGGCATTGTGACAGTCTCTCAGGGCATCCTAATGATCAGGTGCCTCTGACCATTGAGGACCTGCAGCAGATGTCACCTTCCAGACACACCTGCTTCTAAACCTCTTTCCGAGTAGCTCAAGAAAGATCCAGAAGCCCTCTTCCCTTTCATAGAGAGAGTCCTGGGTTTGACTTGTCCCCACCATGTTTTCCTCTCCACTTAGAGCTCAAAACAAACTTATTCTGCCTCAAATTAGACCTCAGGAAGATGCAGCTGAGACCTAGCACCTTCATATAGCAGACTGGGGACAATCTTGGGCAGAGATGAAAAGCGCAGAGGCCTTTCTGGGTGGGGGCCACCCAGAGCTGGCACCCTCCTCCCTCAGAGACCCAGCTGTCCCCAATGACCATTGATGACGGTTAATGGAAACTCAATCACAATGTCCAACACGTGGCTTGCAGGAGAAAAGATGGTGACCTCTGTTTTCATTTGTAGAGAGACCTGAAGACTTGACAAGAGGGAACAAGCCAGCACCCGAGCTCCTGAGGGTGGACACGGCCGGAGCCTTCCCTGGACTCCTGTGTGGCCATGGTGGAAGTGAGGTTCAGCCTTAACTACTCTGCCCATCGCACTGACACAGCAGGAAGAGGCCTGCTGCTAAAGACCCCAGTCGGTCGCTGGGCTTTGGGGCTAAGATGACCCGGGAGCTCTGTCTGTGCTTCACAAAGACAAAAGCACCTCCCCAACTCATGCACATAAGCCGCACCTGTCCCTGCCATCTCCCTAGATTTTTTTTTCCTCAGAGCCGCTGCCAACACAGGCAAGCTCTCCTGCAGAACCATCAACACCTGCCGGTACAGACCTGAGGCCAGGATCTCAACCCAATGTTTACTTCCAAGAGCCCCTTTCAGGAGTAGACAGAGTCTGTGAATGCTTCAGCCTAAGGGTTTCTCTGTGTAGCCTTGGCTGTCCTGGACTTGCTTTGTAGACTAGGCTGGGTTCGAACTCATAGTGATCCACCTGTCTCTGCCTCCGAGTGCTGGGATTAAAGGCGTATGCCACCATGCCCAGCCCAGCCTAAGGTTTTATTCCACTATTTTCTCACAGCATTTGGTGCTTGACGAATGCCTTGCTTCTGGAAGGTGCCCCTTCTCTTAGCTTGGCTTGACATTAGCCTTGAGTGAGTAAGTGAGTGGTGATGGCTCACAGGAACAGAAATCTTGGGCGCACATTTCCATGGGCTCCACACGTCAGGAGTTAGCATTTTCCTATTAGAACAGGTTCCTCAGCATTTTAAAGGCATCCCATATTGCATCATGGGAGTCGTAAGCAGAGTAAGGGACCCAGGTCTCAGCAAAGACAAGACTGGAGGACACTAAAAGCAAGTTGAATAGAAGGGTCCTAAGTCATCGGGTCTGTCCCACCTCTTCATGCATTCCACTAATGTACCACAGCCAATGGCGTCCGGGGCCCTCCTGCATGGCTCACAGTCCTGTGGTTCCCAGATTACCCAGGAACAGAAGAGGGTTACATGAGGATGTAGCCATTGCTCATTCAAGCTTGTCACAGAGTAAGTCTTCAGAATATGAATTGGTTGTCTTGTGGCTGCAACAGGAAAGGTGTGTGTGTGAACACACCACCAAGACAGACTGGCACATAGCCATTGTGCTTAGACTCAACCCTGTCCTGATCAGAGCCACGACTCAGATTTCTGTGAGTAGAATAAAGGTCCCAAGACCCAGGGTGGGTGCCTGAAACTGCGAGTGACTCTGAGCCTTATATGGATGGTTCTTTCCCCTATGCGCTCATCTGTATGGTGTAATTTATCTATTAGTCATAGGAAGAGATGGACAACCATAACTAACAATAAAGCACAGCAGTTATAGAAACGCGTGGCCATTCACACTTACATATTGCTGCTCATCACCAAAAGCCGCGAGGACAGGAACTCAAGCAGGGCAGGAACCTGGAGGCAGGAGCTGATGCAGAGGCCATGGAGGGGTGCTGCTTCCTGGCTTGCTCCTCATGGCTTGCTCAGCCTGCTTTCTTATAGAACCCAGGACCACCAGCCCAGGGGTGGCACCACCCACAATGGGCGGGGCCCTCTTTCATCAATCACCAATTCAAAAAGTGCTCTACAGCTGGATCTTATGGAGCCGTTTTTTTCTCAGCTGAAGATCCCTCCTTTCTGATGCCTCTAGTTTGTGTCAAGTTGACATAAAACTACCCAGCACAACAGAGCAGATGTGGCAGCCTTGGATAAGTCAAGCCGTGTCCTTTGCAGCCTCTCCAACAGGTAGAGAGCACACAGGTGAGACCTACAGATGAGAATTATTTATTTACTATGTATACAGTGCTCTGCCTGAGCCTATACCTGCAGGCCAGAAGAGGCCATCAGATCACATTATAGATGGCTACGAGCCACCACGTGGTTGCTGGGAATTGAACTCAGGACCTCAGGAAGAGCAGCCAGTGCTCTTAACCTCTGAGCCATCTCTCCAGCCCTGGCCAAGGCAATCTTAAACCACAACTTCACCCTCCTGTCTAGAGCTGCTCAGTTCCTAACACTCAGGTTAGGTCACTGATATGGCATGAAACGCTTATCCCCCCAACCTAGTGGGTGGATAGCATATACAGTGTGGACACACTGCACAAAGGCACCATTTATGTCCCGGAGGGGTGGAATGGAAAAGTTTGAGATTTCCTCACGCTACTCAGAAAAGTAACTGAAGACTTACCAGCAGTTTCTTTCTGGACTTTTCCATTTATTACCTTTGGACCACATACGATTTGCCAAATTCTCTTTGAAAATACTGCTAGTGTCTATGTGACATGTGTAAGCTGAGGTGAGGCGTTTCCCTACGTAACCATCCCTCCTGAGGGAGCCGGACTGTGAGGCTGGCAGAAGGAAGTTTCCGGGCCGGCTGTGACTTCATCCTTGTCTGATCACTGTCGTTGTGATGCTTACAGTCTTGGATAATAAAAACAGCAACCAGCCAATCAGCATGGGCTGGGTGCCTGGTCCAAGCCCTGTACATTTTACTAATAAGCTCTTTGTCAGTATACTCCTACCATGAAGCTCCGCTGCTCCTTAGGAGCCTTTCTTGGCAGAGAGCCTCCTTTTGGCCCTCTCCAGGCATTTTCCTTCCAGGCCTAATTCCTCTCTTCAAGCCTGCTTCCGTTCCCTAAGTGCCCCGCCCCGCCCCCGCCCCGCCCCTGCCCCGCCCCTACCCCGCCCCTGCCCCGCCCCCTTGCCTACCCTCAAGGCCTGCTTTACCTCCTCTAATCCTCTGCAAGCCTCAAGTCCCTTCCTTTTTACCTAGTACTCAAAATTCTAAAGAAAGAAACCTGCTAAAGAATCAATATGGTAGCTGCTAAATCGTACTTTTTTTTTTTTCGAGACAGGGTTTCTCTGTGTAGCCTTTGCTGTCCTGGACTCGCTTTGTAGACCAGATTGGCCTCGAACTCACAGCGATCTGCCTGCCTCTGCCTCCCGAAGGCTGGGATTACAGGCGTGTGCCACCATGCCCAGCTAAATCATACTTCTTTAGATTGCAGAATCTAGAACATCTAGTGTTTCTCATATGACATAAAACATACTGCCTTTTCATAGTCTTTACCAAGAAGCATGGGCATTTCTGTGACACTTGGCTCATGGAAACCACCATGCCCTTCAGAAGGGAACGCAGGAACTCCTCTCAAGAGCTTGAACTCCACCACAGAGCTCAGGCAAGACAGAAAGGGTGCTAGAGAGATGGCTCAGCATTTAAGAGCACTGTCTGTCTGCTCTTTCAGAGGTCTTGAGTTCAATTCCCAGCAACCACATGGGGGCTCACAAGCATCTATAATGGGATCTGGCGCCCTCTTTGGGCAGTGCAGATGCAGATAGGGCACTCATGCAAATAAATAAATTAATTAATTAAAAGGTGCTAGAAGACTACATTCAAGACAAAGCCTTTCTGCTCCCCTCTTCTTTTCCTCCTCCTCCTCTCTTCCTTCTCCCCCCCCTCCCACCCCCTGTAAACATCAGCCGCATCCCTGGACTCTCCAAGGCAGAGCCCTAATGACAGCTTTATCCATCTGCTAAGGTGCTGGTCCTTGAACAAACCCCACAAGCTCTCATCTCCCAAATACTAGCTTTCAAGTGGAGATGCCCAAATGCTAGCCCAGTGACACTAAGAGACTGGACTGGTGTGATCCCTCTTCTGTGATGAGGCATCCAGGGCATGAGGAGGGAAGCACTGTCCCAAGGCCACACATTGGCCCAGCACTGTCCTGACTTAGAATGGCTCATCGTACCAGCAGCAGGAACAAAAGCAATGTGGGACCAGACACTTTGCTAACCCATCCAAAGAGGCACCTATGATCCGAGCTCCTGGATGACTCCTTCCCCTAGGGCAGTGTTTGGTCTTCCCAGAGACAGCTGCTCACTCAAGCCAGAGATCATCAGGGACGTCATGCTTTTCTCTTTCTAGCAGTTGATGTCAAGTGTTGTCCTCTGTCTTGCCTATTCCCTTGAGACAAAGTCTTTCACTGAATCTGGGGTTTGCCATTTGTTGACCAGCAGGGCCTGGCAAATGCCCTGTTTCTGCGCTGCCCTGGCCAGCACTGGAGTTATGGGTGCATGTGCCCATGTTGAACACGTTTGTTCATTTTAAACACGGGATCTGGGGATCTGAACTTAGGTCCTCACACTTGCCTGCAAGCAATCTGACCCACTGAGCCAGCTGCCCAGCCCCTCTGTTGTATACATCTTTAAATGGTACCAACTTAAATAAATCTCTCTTAAAGAAACTTCCTCCTGGGCCTTGTCCTCGCCCAATGCATGTGAAAAAGCAAGCTTTATTCCACTTGCTTCAGGCACAGACCACTCTCTGTGTCTGAGCAGAGTCTGTGGGGGAGCTCAGCATGTAGAGACATGCTGGCTGGCTGGCCAGCAGCACCTTCCTGAGTGGGGCTGTCTTCCAATTTCTTTACCTACTCCACCCCACCCCCATCGGTGTGCTTGTATAGACTCTATTATCCCTCACGTTCACTCACCTCCTCCGAGTTAGTTACTTTTCTGTGGCTGTGACAAAGCGCCGTGACCAAGTGAGAGTTTACTTTGGATTATGGTTCTAGAGGGGTGAGAGTCCTTCATGGGAGAGAGGCACGACGGCAAACAGCAGACACCGCGCCTGGAGCAGAAGCTGAGGCTCCCATCTTCAAATGCAGAGTAGCTCTTTACCCTCAAAGCCTGTCCCCAGGGACATAACTCCCTCAGCAAGGCTGAGCCATGCAAACCTCCCCCAGTAGCGTCACCAACGGGGGACCCAGTGTTCAAATGCCCAAGCCTTCGAGGGACATCTCCTTCAAACCACTATACATCCCTTCTTTCTTCATGGCCTTCTTGATCTATGCGTGAGTGTGCATGTGTACAAATCAGAGAGTATGTGACTGTTTGCACACGAGTGTACACATGGACTGTAATCCTTCTTGGCAATGTCATTGGTGTGTGAGTCTGTCTGTCACTCTAAGCTGAAGGTTTGTTGGGAATGAAGCTGGTCCACTGATGCCCGTGTCCCTGGCACTGGGTCTGAGGACCTACACAATGCTCACACATACCAGTGGGATGAATGAATGACGGCTATAAGAAGAAGCCACCAGCTGGGCGTGGTGGTGCACGCCTTTAATCCCAGCACTACAGAGGCCTAGAGACAAGCGGATTGCTGTGAGTTCAAGACCAGCCTAGTCTACAAAGTGAGTCCAGGACAGCCAAGCCTATACAGAGAAACCCTGTCTTGAAAAACCAAAAAAAAAAAAAAAAAAAAAAAAAAAAGAACCAGCCCCCACCACAGACCACCTGAGTGCTTCAGCAGATTGACTTGGAAATAAAGAGAAGCCACCCAAAGATAGACTTTAACATCACTGTTTGCTTTAAACGTCTCCATATCTCTCCATTCCAAAGAACAAACATTATCAGAGGCTACCGGAAAACTGGAGCCTAGGATATCTCCCAGAAGACCTGGACCATATCCCGGGCTGCCTGAGTAGTGTGAATCAGGCAGAAGTGATGATTCAAGGTATAGTTCACAGAGAAACGGGGTTTCAACTCAGTTGTCACAGCACAGAAGTTACCGGACAGAGCCGGTCCACTCCATCTCCCCTAACCCAGGCCCTCCCCTTCCCTCCTCCTCTTCTACCAGAATGACAGGCAACGCCTGTTCAAAGTTTCAAAGCTATTCTCCAAGCACTGGGCTCATGTCTCAGGGTCGGGGCCCGGACTCTTGGCTTTCCCCACTGTGGTTTCTTGGCCTTTTCCTTTCTCTCCTTCGTACCCTGGTGCTAACTGAGGCTCCCGCTCTCTGGGGGAGCTGAGTTTGCTCTCCTTTATGTGTATTTTGGACACTTGTCATCTCATTTTCTATCAAGAGTCACCTGTGGAGGGTGCAGCCCCTGCCTCTACTGCCGTCCCTCTTTTTGCTCTCATGAGCTCCCGGGGTGCCCTAGAAGGCGTGGCTGGTGTGCAGGAGCTGCTCTTTGGTGGTCCTGAGTTCAGTTCCTGGTACCCAAGGTGGGGATGCTCACAACCATCCGTAACTCCAGCTCCAGGGTGATGTGAGGCCTCCATGGACACCTGCACTTGTGTGCACACAGACACGCAAACATACATTCATTCAAAATAAAATCAGTCTTAAAAAAAAAAAAAAATTTAAGGTTGATGTCTTAGTTTCATTTTTGTTGTTATGATAAAATCTCCTGACTAAAAGGTCTGAGGCCAGAAAGGGGGTTTAGTTCAGCTGGTAATTCTAGGTTATTGTGGAGAAGGCCAGAGGGCAGAAACCTAAAGCAGCTAGTCGCAGCACCCATAGTCAAGGGCAGAGAGAAATGCGCGCATGTGTGCTTTCCTGTGTTCAGTCCCACCTCTGTGCTTACACAGCTCGGGATCCTGTGCCTAGGGAATGACACTGCTTGGAGTGAGTGAGGTCCTCCCCACCTCAGTGAACAGAACCATCACAAACACAGCTATAACCTCATGCCAACCTGCCCTAGACAATGCCTCGCTGAGACCCTTTTCCCAGCCGATGCTCCATTGTGTCGAGTTGACAATGCTAAGCACAAGGTGAGGTCCAGTCGCTGGAGTTTTCTTGTCTCAAGTTTACAGAAAAAAATCTGGAGAACATTTTGCTTAGTTTTAGATCCTAGGAGATGATTCTGTTTGTGTTTCTCTTAAAGGTTTTATGTTTTACATTTAGTGCTGTGATGTATATTATGTTTTGAATGAAGTGTAATTGATGCAACGCGCCCCCCCCCCAGCCCACAGTCCCTCCCCCACCCCCACACCCCCACACCACAGACTTCCTTTGCTCCACCAGTGATATCTCCACTGGATTGCAGCTACTTTTTTACCAAAATAGCCTGAGCGTATGTTTGAGGTCTGTTCATAGTCCTCAGCTGTTTTTCATTGACCTGTGTGTCTGCCCTTCTGCCACGGCCACACTGCCTCCAGTACTGACCCCACACAATAGTAAACCTACATATCAGGGACTCTTCCCACATCACTCTTTGTTTTTAAGATTGTTTCAGCTCTTCTGGGGCCAGCATCTCTCCAAGGAGAGTCTAACGTAAGCTTTTTTTATGTCTACCAAAAACCTTGCTGGGATTTCCATGGGAACCGGATTTGGCTGGGGGAGAGCTGACACATCTCTTGCCCAGACCCACCGTCAGTATTCTCTATCCATCACTGTTCCCCGCCCCCCTTTTTTTTTTTTTTTTGGTTTTGGTTTTGAGACAGGGTTTCTCTGTGTAGCCTTGGCTGTCCTAGACTCACTTTGTAGACCAGGCTGGCCTCTAAATCACAGCGATCCACCTGCCTCTGCCTCCCGAGTGCCGGGATTAAAGGTGTGTGTCACTACACCCGACGCTTTAGTTCCTTTTAACTGTCTTCAGGAGTCTGTCGTTTTGTTTTTGTTTTGCACACAGGTCTTGCTCTGTATTTCATTTTTTGAGGGACTGTAAAGGCAGTAGGGTTTTCAGTGTTTCTGCACGTTTACTGGCAGTGTGTAGAGGAGCAGCTGCCTTTTGCAGCCTGGCTGAACTCTTTAATTCTCTTTTAGTTTCCTTGTAATTTGATTTTACCCAGGACCTCGAGGGCACATGCTAATGATGTGGTACTGTACTCCCGGAGCTGCACCCCTACCTCCTGAAGACCTTATGTAGGTGGATGTGGTCATGACATCTTCAAACAGTTTTATTTAGTCTCATCTGTGTATGTTTCTCTTAATTATGTAACTACCAGCTCAATTACTACACTGAATAAGGAGCATCCGTTCTTTACTCCCAACCTTAGGACAAAAGCATCCAGTCTTTCACCAGTAAATACGACATCGCCAGAGCATTTTGTGGATGCTCTTCTGTAACCACAATTCTAAGAGATTTTTATTTTTATTTTTTTATGTATGTATTTATTATTATGTACACAGTGCTCTGTACTGCATGTACCCCTGCAGGCCAGAAGAGGGCGTCAGATCTCATTATAGATGGTTGTGAGTCACCATGTGGCTACTGGGAATTGAACTCGGGACCTCAGGAAGAGCAGCCAGTGCTCTTAACCTCTGAGCCATCTCTCCAGCCCCCTCTAAGAGATTTTTAAAGCCACAGACAGGTGCTACATTTTGTTAGTTTTTCTACTTTAGTTGATATGGTTGTACGTTTTTTTTTGTTTAGTTTCTTATTATGGTGAGTCACGTTATGGTCATTTTTAGAGTTCTATCGACCTTACCTAACTAGAAGAAATCCTAATTGGTTTCGCATATACTTCTTTTTATGCACTGGTGTTTTCTTGAAGAAGTCTGTGCCTAAATTCATGAGTAACACTGATCTGTTGGCTTTGTTTGGCTTTGGTTGGTATTTGGGTGATAATGAGCTCATAAATTATTTAAGAAGAACCGGGCGTGGTGGCGCATGCCTTTAGTCCCAGCACTTGGGAGGCAGAGGCAAGTGGATTGCTGTGAGTTCGAGGCCAGCCTGGTCTACAAAGCGAGTCCAGGACAGCCAAGGCTACATAGAGAAACTCTGACTTGAAAACAAAACAAAACAAAAAAGTTAACAAGTACTCACCATTCTCTGTTTTCCAGAGAAATCATGTGAAATTGCTATTAATTTTAAAAACTGGACCTAGAAATCCAACTATGAGTTCAAAATTTCGCAAGATTGTAGGATTGTTTGGAACAACTTTTCACCTTAATTGAGTTTGGCAGTCTGGAATTTTTGAGGAATTGGTCTGTGTCTTCTTAGCAAACTATACCACGAGCAAAAGTTGTGGGTTTTTTTTTTTTTTTTTTCCTGATCCTTTAGATGGCTGTAGGGTCTGTGGTGATATCTGTTGCTATATTTGTGGCATTAGTTATTTGTGTCTTATCTCTTTTAAATGTTGTCAGTTTTAATATAGGATTGTCAATATTATTAACCTTTTTTAATTTTTTAATTTTAGATAGAGTCTTACTTTGTAGCTCTTGATGGCTTGGAACTCACTATAGAGACCAGACTGGCCTCGAACCCTCTGAGATGTGCCTGTCTCTGCAGTTTTTTGAAATCCTTTTTCATTGTCTCATTTTATAGAGAAATAAAAAAGACACAGGGAAACTATCCAAACCTCCCACTTAAACACTTCACAATCATGGTGTCCCCTTTGTGACATGCTCACTCACAGCCAGGCTGGGCCAGCACTGAAGCTGCTGATGTGGGAGGCAGAGGAGGAGGGTGACAAGAGACAAAGAGGACAAGGCATCTGCATCATATACCACTGACGAGCCTGGATATCTTCTGTCTCCTCATTGGCCCATGTGGAGTGAGGCACTGGGATTTATGGGGTGGCACAAGAAGGGCTCACTGGGCAGGAATGGGTGGCTCCGCTCGCCAGCGGCTGATATCTGAAAGATTACAGGAGCCCACAGCTCACCTCAAGTCCGTGTTTGACTTCAGGGAAGGTGTGCAGAAATAGCTTCAGGGAAAGTACATCAGTGGGGTGTGGGTCCAAGGAACACCCCCAAAGTCAAACACCAGCCCCGTATCTTACCCTCTGACTCAGCTGTCGGGAAAGGAAAGCCGCGTCACTCCTTTTGATTTGAAGAGAGCAAAATTATTGAATTGCACTGCAATATACAGCCTTTTCAATGATGAAAGTTAATCCTTCAAGTCTAGTAGCTGAGTTAATAGGGAAGTGGAACTCAGAGAGAATCACAGACCTGTCTTCTCTGACCCTGTCAGTCCTAGCACCTGTGCTGCCTTCCATTTTCTTCTCAGGTTGATTTAAACTTCAGGGCCCAGTTCCTTTAGATGTAACAGTGTAGCTATATTATTCTCGACATACGATGAAAATTCTCAAACTCTGCAAGTGATGGTTCCAGTACGGGAGGATGCGAGCCCTTGCTGCCCACATGGCGGGGCCAGAGGCACCTGCAGCCCACAGCTGCTCTCGGGAGACTCGGATGGAGTCTGGGCGTCTGAGGGTCTGGGTCAGCTCAGAGCTGGTACTGATTGTCTAGGAAGGTCCTCACGGTTTTCTTCACCAGGATCCAGACTGCATTGGTTTCTATGGCTGCCTCAGCGAACTCACAGGATGTGTCTGTGGCCGGGTCTCTTGTTTTATAAGGAAACAATCACATCCACCCTCTGTCTCCACCTGAACTCCGTCATCTTTGAGGGCACAGTGTCAGCTGCTGGAGATCAGGGCTTCAGTATGGTGTAGGAGAGACACCTGTGGATGGTCTCACAGCCTCACTCTAGGGCCCTTTATTGGGGACATGGCCCCATCCTAGCTGAGGAACTGTGGATCCCACATCAGCTCCAACTGGAGCCTCAGGACTTCTGAAAACTGCTGTGGGCCCCTTACTAAGTCATTTCATATATAAGTCATTTCATATATATATATATATATATATATGTATATACACACAAATATACATACATGTGCATATTTCTAATACACATCTTAGTTTATTAATTTTAAAATTCAGAAGTAAAATTATATACATTTATGATACATAAAGTAATGTTTTAAAATACTTGTACACAGCTAGACCTGGTGCTACCTGCCTGTTGTTACCTTAGCACCAGGGATGACGAGTCACAAGGATCACAAGTTCAAAGCCACTGTGTGCTACAAGTACAGACAAGTACAAGTACAGACCCTGCTGTGTGTGTGTGGGGGGGGACTATGTGAACACCAGGGCTGGCAGAGTAATGATTGCTTGGTGTGAGGCAAGATGGAAATCCAGTTTTACCTGACTTAATTAGCTGGTGTTGGTTCAAATGTTTAGTGTATGACCCCGGGGAGTTTATTTTTGACATTTTTAAACATAGTACAACTTTGGAAAAAATTTCCTGGTGACAGTTGCCACAATAAAAGTTAAAGAATGACTACATCAAAACTCTTTGCAAAGTATAAGTCTTCCGCAAATTATGTTTGGCCTCTTCACATAAGAATGGGTGCTAGGGCCTGGAAAGATGGCTCAATGGTTAAAGGCACTGCCTGTTCTTCCAGAGGACCCAGGTTCAATTCCCAGTGCCCACATGGAAGTTTACAATTGTCTGTAACTTCAGTTCCAGGGGATCTGACCCCCTCACACAGACATACATGAAAGCAAAACACCAATGCACATACAATAAAAATAAATAAATCATTTTTAAAAATAGCCAGGAGCAGTGGCACATGCCTGTAACCTCAGCACTCTGGGAGGCAGAGGCAAGTGCATCTCTGTGAGTTTGAGGTCAGCCTGGACTACAAAATGAGTCCAGGACAGCCAAGGCTACACAGAGAAACCCTATCTTGAAGAGAAAAAAATGGGTTCTCTTGACGGAGAAACATTGCTCAGGATAAAGGTTTATGGAGGAAGAGTCTGGGATAAACATAGTAGTCTGGGGGATTCAAGTGGCCCCACAGATAACACAGATCACCAGGCTATTAGCTACATCCACTCCCCATTTTCCAGGTGGAAATAGCTATAAATCCCTTCCATTAAAGAGACAAGGCCAAGTGCCTAACATTCCTGCTTTCCCCAGTATTTTCCTGTGAGCACGCGGACCTCATGCCCTCTACTCCGCTGCCTCAAACAATTAAAAAACAAAACGTGTACCTCGTGAGCCACTTAAGCCAAACTGCTCTTTCACATATTTATTCATTTATTTTCTTAATTTTTGTGGGGGTGCACGTGTGTCATGGTGTGCCCGTGTGAGGTCAGAGGGACAGCTTGCAGGAGTCAGCTCTCTCCTTCCATCATGTGGGGGTCCTGGGGGCGGAAGTTAGGCCGTCAGGCTTGGCAGCAGTCACCTTTACCCACCAACCATCCCTCTGGCCCAGGTCAAGTCACTAAAGTATCTTGAGTGTCACCATATGGACTTTTTTTTTTTTTTTTAATGTAAGAATAGTTAAAATCAGATCTTAGAATTTTCCATGCTAGGGCTGGAGAGATGGCTCAGAGGTTAAGAGCACTGGCTGCTCTTCCAGAGGTCCTGAGTTCAATTCCCAGCAACTACATGGTGACTCACAACCACCTATAATGAGATCTTGTACCCTCTTCTGCACGCAAGCGTTACATGCAGGTAGAGCACGGTATACATAATAAATAAATCTAATTAAAAAAAAAAAAAGAATTTTCCGTGCTAATAGTGTCATCAGTACGAATCATGGCACTGCTCCGAAGATCTCTTAAGCTTAGTCTTCTCTTGCTTTGACCAACAGTGCTCCAATTCCATGTGCCCTCCTGACCCTCCTAACCACTGTTAGACACCCTACTCCCCCAGGCCAGCCTTTTACCATTTCACAGGCGTGTGAGATCGTGCAGTGTCTGTGTGTCTGTGTGTGACTTGTTTCACTGAGCGTAACAACAAGATAGTTTCACAGTGTGGTTGTCTGGAGACATTCACTGAGAGGAGGGCTGCTCCACTTCAGGGAGGGGTGGGGAGCTCCATCCTCTTCCCTGAAGCCGAGATCTTGGGGAGAGTGAACTGGATATGTCCGCCTACTCATGATCCACAGCTCAGGGAGCCAGGGGCCTGCAGTCTCCCCGGCCCCAGTCGCCCCCTACCCATAGCCTTCCTGTCCCGGGTGCCTGCCCACTCTCTCTGGCCTCCTTATCCATAGCCTTCCTGCCTGTGGTTCCCCTGCCCACAGTCTATTTGCCTTGTTCTTGAGGGACATTCTTAGAGCTGTTTCTTCCCTCTTCTGGGAAGCTTATAGAGGTCTCCCCGAAGAAGCCAGTGGACCCCAATCCTTGTCATCGTTCTCTTGCCATAAACCAACTGCTCTTGGCACCCTCAACTTCACCCTACTTCACTGCTCATCCATCCTCCTTTGGCTGCAGGAGGATTTGGAAGCTCAGTGCTGTGCTCAGCAGCATCTCAGCATCCCTGATGATTAGGGTGTCTCAGCATCCCTGATGACTAGGGTGTCTCAGCAGTCCTGACTGAGTGCTTGGTGCCTCAGATCTCCCAGGTAGGTGAGGGGCTTCATTTTCACTGGTTGCAATTTCTGTGTTAGCCTGAGGCCTGATAGGACATGGGCTTGCCTCCCCATCCTGGGCTATTTGAGGAGGAAGGAAGATATTGTGAGTCTCTTTGGGCTCCTAAAGCCAGCAAGGTGGAGAAGCAAGAGTGTGGCCCCAAGATTGTTGGATCCAGTCCAGATACCACTCCGGGGAGGGCAGGTGCACTTTGAACTCACTTCTTCCCAACCCCTCTCCTGCCACTCAAGTACCCAGAGCCAGGGGAGGTGGAGGCAGGGTGCACCATGCTGGGTGTGGTTGGGTGGAGTGGGCAGGAAGCACAGGAGAAACTGGCACCCCCATTCCAAGTTTCCTCCACGAGAGGACCTGGAATAGGAGACTGTCAGCCCCAGCTGAGACACGTGAAAACCACAGGAGGGCTGCTCCCATAGGCAGCAAGATGGGCCAGCTTGCAAAGCACGCAAGTCTGCTATAGTACAGGACCCTGTAGCAGAGTTTTACTTTTATTTTGTTTGTATATATGTAAGTGTGTATGCTGGGTGCACTCACAATGCAAGTGTATCAGGCCAGAGGTCAACATCAGGGCTCTTTCTCTACCATATTTGTTTTTCAGCCAGGGCCTTGCTGAACCTGGACTTGCTAATTAGATTAAGTTGGCTGCCAGTGAGTCGCCTCCACAGTCCTCCTATCTTCACCTCCCCAGTGTTGGGTTTACAGGCATGGGCTGCCACACTTGGCTGTTTACATAGGCGCTGGAGATCCAAACCCAGGTCCCTATGTTTACACAGCAGACACTTTTACCAGCGACCCCTCTCCCCAGCCCCATAGCTTTATTTTAAATTGGCAAGGCAATTGTACGTGCTCATAGGGTGCAGTGTGATGTTTGAGTATGGTAGCCATGCACAATGATGAGATGGAGGCAACTGGCATGTCTGTCACCTGACACTGTCAACTTTCTATGCCACCAACACTAAGGTCCACTAAACTGTAATTTAGTCTCTTAATCTATCTCCAAAGGAAGAGCACTTCTGCTGTGGTTGGTTCATTCATTCATTCACTCACTCATGTCTTCACAGCTACAGTTGATGCCTATTGAAGCTGTGGTCTTGAAGTTGGGCCACTCCCAAGAACAAAACAGTCTGCTCTCACAAACCTTCCAGTCTAGTGGAGGGGTACAAACAGTGAGGAGACATTACAGAGTGGCCGCATGTGCTCAATCATGAGATCAATCATGAAGGCAGAGGCGGAGGAGGGTGAGTCAGAGTGCTGGGCGCAGGGTATCCTCTTAGAGACTATGACCCAGGAGGTAGAGCGCCTTTTTGGGGACATTGAGGCAGAGGCTGAGGACAAGGAGCAGCAGGTGCCGGGCAGCACATTGTGTCTGCTTTCCACTTAGCTCTTATATATGATTATTTTTCCTTCCTTCATTCTTTTGTTCTTATTCCTAAAAGGACTCCGCTGCAAAGACAATAACGGTCTATGGCCACCACACCCAGAATGTGCCTGGTCTCATCTTAAATAGAAAAATAAAAGAAGGAATCACTTAGGTGAGCTGGTCAAGATCCATGCACAGGGTTGATGAGGACCCTGAGCTCTTCCCAAACTTTCAGGGCCCAATGCTGTCCCTGGAACAGGCTCCCACTGAGCATGGCTCCTCAGTAAGGGACCTAGGAATGCTTTGCTCACATGCCTGGGGAAGAATGAAGTGGATGCTAGAAAGATGCATCCTATAGGTTCATCCCCGTAGAGAAGAGAACAATGCCAGCAGGGAGCTGGCTCTTTATTTGCCCCTCTTATCTTGCCCAGCTATATACTTCCTGCTACCAGGTGACCTGGATCCTCCAAGTGGCTGACACAATGCATGTGACCACTTTGGAAGTATGGGGGCTCACCGCCTCTTCTTGGATCACTTGAGGGCTCACTGGCTCTTCCTTAATCACATGGGGGCTCACTGGCTCTCCTGAGATCACTTGGGAGCTCACTGGCTCTCCCTGGATCTCGTGGGGGTTCATTGGCTCTTCTTGGATCATGTGGGAGTTCACTGGCTCTTCTTGGATCCCTTGGGGGCTCACTGGCTCTTGGATCACTTGAGGGCTCACTGGCTCTTCCTTAATCATGTGGGGCCTCACTGACTCTCCTGAGATCATTTGGGGGCTCACTGGCTCTTCTTGGATCACTTGGGGGTTCACTGGCTCTCCCAAGATCACTTGGGGATTCACTGGTTCTTCTTGGATCTCTTAGGGGTCCACTGGCTCTTCTGGATCACTTGGGGGTTCACTGGCTCTTCTTGGATCACTTGGGAGTTCACTGGCTCTTCTTGGATCACTTTTGGGCTCACTGGCTCTTCTTGGATCTCTTGGGGGTTCACTGGCTCTTCTTGGATCACTTGGGGGTTCACTGGCTCTTCTTGGATCACTTGGGAGCTCGCTGGTTCTCCCTAGATCACTTGGGGGATCACTGGATCTTCTGGATCACTTGGGGGCTGACTGGCTCTTCTTGGGTCACTTGGAAGAGGGTGTTGTTGATGAAGCAGGCCCTCCCTGCAGTCTCTTGCTATGAGTCAGTTCTGACTGAGGAGGCATTGTTAACTCAGCAGGAGGATTTTGCTAATACCACCTGGGTCTAGATCAAGGTCGTGCCAGGGAGATACCCTGGTTTCCCAGTGTACGCTACAAGAGGGACTAGCCTCCCCTATCAGCACACTCTCAGCCCATGACTGCATCTCAGAAACACCTTGTAATCTTACTCACCGTAGACCCTCCTTTGGCAAATGCTATCTCACCCCAAGCAAACAGACCAGCAGTATAAAGGCAAGAACTCGGTCAGAGGCTCACCTGTCACTCGTGGTCTTCCTGTGAAGCTGCCATGGAGCGCAAGGTAACCTATGTCCTCGCTTTGGTCCTCATGCTGGCCCTCAGCAGCCTCGCCCAGGAGCAGGCAGGTAAGGAGAGCCTCTTGTTTCCCACTGATTACAGCAGATATTGGACCCCAGAGGCTATTGTGACCAGGTGTTTATTTCTAGTCTTTCCCTATGCAGCCAATGGTCTGGGCCCTTGAAGGCCATTACTCTGTTTACAAGACTGCAAGAGCAGGGAAGGATGGAGCAGCAGGGCGGGGTGCTATGAGGACCTATGAGGGTGCAGGGAGAATGGGGCTTCTGCAGCGGGGCCCCATCTTCCCTGGATGATGTGGATGTTATGCTCATCTTAAAGCCTCTTTTCCAAACAGCCAGCCTCTCCCCAGCAGGTGGCCTTGCCCCCCTTATGATGTAAGTAGGCCTTCAACAGATCCATCCTGATCCTGAGTCCCTGGAGCCAAATCCCTCCCGTAGCCCTGTGTCATCCACCCGGCCCTCATCCCTCCTGGGGATGGAGGACCTTGTGACCCATGACCTTGTCTCAGCTGCTTTGCCTGTAGACTGGGAACAGCATCTGCCTGGTGGGTATCAACGAAAGGTGTGAGACAGTGGCCAGCGTGGGAGTTGCGCTCCCCCCACCCCCCCCACCCCCAACCCCACCCTATTCCCTGGACTCAGGAGCTCAATACCCGTTTCTGGGTCACATGGTGTACTTGATGCTGTTTCCATAGAGATTTATCCGTAGATATATAAATATACATCCTATAAAATAGAGTGGCTGCTTGTGCCACTCCTGAAGGGAACCCGCTTTCAATAATTTCTTCACGTGACCACAAATACATGGGCAGGACAGAAATCTTTAAGTCCTTTGGGAAGAGGAGTTGGAGGCCCCAGGAGAGCAGAAATATCCCTCCCTCTTCTGGCTGCTGATTCTCCCATGGCTTGAGGGCTTTTTGTGACCCCTGGCTGTCCTGCGGGGTGGCCAATAGTCAGCTTTATAATAGAACCACAGTTTGGAGACTGGTGCCCTGAGAGGCCACCAGCTGATGGACGCCAGGTCCCGATCTTATCTTGAAAGATAAGAGCCCTTTCTTCAGAATGTTTCAGTAGATCCTCACACAAGAAAAGAGCCCCGAGAGCAGCCCCTGATGACTCCCGCCCTCCCAGGCCTCTGGCTTGGGACCTATTATCATCCACTCAGCCTCTTCTAGAAGAAGCTCGCTCTCCGTCCTTTAGTCTTATGGTCCTCAGCCCTTCTTGAGGGCTCCCAGGATCCCTGAGTTTATCCTCCACACACTGGGATGGTTGAGTGTACTGTGTGGCTCCTGTCCTTCATGGGTCTATTAGCTTCTAGATTCAGGTCTAAGGCTGAGGGCGGGGGTCAGGCCTGAAAGCCTGGCATAGGGCCCTCTTTTACTTGGCTGTCTGTCAAATCTAAAACAAAAGCTACATCCTTGGGAAAGAGCACCAGCTTCCTGAAGCAAAAGGAAGCTCTGTTTCCATCTCTGCATGCTGTCACTGGGCCCAGTGTCTAGCTTTTGCCAAGCCTGTTCCTACACCTAGCCAGCATGTATAGTTCTCACCAAGGACTTATTTGTTAGTTGAGTACATGTGCTGACCACGTGGTACATCACCTAGCAGGTGAGGCTGTGCTAGCCTGGGTCCTCGAACTGTCCCAGAGCTCCAGGCTTTCTGCATCTGCAAGTGAGGACTATAATCCCCTTGCATAATTTGAACCTGGCTCCCAGCGGGTAGTGTCCTGTTTCCTCGGAGAAGGAAGCTACTGAGACCGTGGGCAACTTGAGGAACCTAGCCCGTGACTTACCTCTCTGCTTTTTTTTTTTGTCCTTACTTTAGAGACATGTACCATGAACCCCCGAGAAAGGATAAATTGTGGCTTCCCTGGTGTCACCGCCCAGCAGTGCAAGGACAAAGGTTGCTGTTTTGATAACACTGTCCGTGGATTTCCATGGTGTTTCCACCCTCTGGCCATCCAAGAGCCTCTAGAAGGTACAGTCACTTTTAACATCGCTGAGATAAGGGTTTGGTTAGCAGGGAGGACTACGTGAGACTGTGGGGCCAGGCAGTGTCACTGGTTGGTCTTTACCTGTCTGGTGGTGCCTGGATGCCTGTGACATGGCTGGATCCAGGTCTATAGAGGTGAAGGGCCAGGGCTGAAAGTCTGGCAAGGGAGAGGACCACTTTTACTTGGCTCTTTGCCTGAATCCAAGATATGTCCTCGGGATGCTCTCTGGAGCAGGAGTGAAGGGGTCAGCAAGCAAACTGTCAAGGCGGCTTCTCTCTGTGCGTTTGTGTAAGTGGCCGTGTGCACACAGGCACATGTGGACATGTGTATGCATGTGCATGGAAGCCAAGGTCAACGTCATGTCTCATTACTCAGGAGCCATCCACCTTCCTTCTTGAGACAGGGTCTCTCACTGAGATGAGTAATAGGCTGCGTGGCCAGCAAGTCTTGGGAGACCTTCCGGCTCCATCTCCTCAGTACTGGGGTTCACCATAGTGCAAGTTCTTGTGTGGGGATTGAACTCAGGTCCTCTTGCTTGCAAGGCGAGCACTTTGCCAATTGAGCCATATCCCCAGTCCTGACAGTTTATGTCTTACAAAGACTGTTCCCATTGGTACTTTGAGTCAAAGCTTCCTGCAGTTGTTTAAAGAGGAAAACAACACGCATTCTCACGAGTTCTTTTCATCTGTGCTTTGTTTAGAAGAGTGTCCCTTCTAGATTCCACCCGAGAGAACTGGGCTGCATCAAGACTTCGCACCACCACCAACCCGGGCACCGGAATCACCTGGCCCAGCCACTGCATACACACATGCTCTGTGGCTGTATCTGGCCTGGTGACACAGGTCAACCTCTCTGACTTCTAGTCCTCAAATTCGGCTGAAAATTAAAAGAGATGAATGCTACTCTGTGTTCATTCCTTAAAAAACAAACAAACAAAAAACAAAACTGCAAACCACTTTCTTGTCTTTGATAGTCAAATGCAGTTTTTTGGGTACTGACTTCTTGTTGTGGGTCAACCCTTAACTGCAGGTGTCCAAGGGAGGTAGCTGGAAGCAGGTGTGACATATCCTATATCTAGTTGGTTGGTTGTCACTAGTTCTGCTGGTTGTCACTGAGGTTGAGACCAAGGACAGAGGTCTCAGGGGCATAGTGAGGGGGATCTCATGAGCTTCTAATACAATCTGGAGCTGTGGCCTCATCAATCCTGAAGACAGACATCAATTACCACCATGAATGCCACCATCCAGGGGAGGAGGGACAGACCGAGAGCTGAGACTCATCTTCCCATGGTGCTGTAGTTATTGTCAACTCTTAACAAACCAGGATCAGTCTCCGGTCCTGGGAGAGGACCAGTCAAGACACAACAATGAGAAGCAGAGGGACAGAGAGAGAGAGAGAGAGACAGAGAGAGAGAGAGAGACAGACAGACAGACAGATAGACAGACAGATTCATCTCATGTGGCCACATTGGAAAGAGGAACAAAACAGGTCTAGTGGCCCTCCATCCCTAGTCCATCTTCGGGACCCTGACATGAGGCTTAGGTTTAAATAGAGGGCAGGAAGTGTGTACAGCTAAGCAGCCTGGTCAAAGTGTGGTTCCATCCATCACTTTGTCTGGGCTCCAGTCTCTCTGGCAAGATGATCTGGCAAGTTGTGCATCTCTTCCAAGGAGACACGTTCCTTCCTCGGCTGGCACCAGGCTTCTTCCGCCTGGTGAGGAGGGGCTTTTGAGCCTCGGTATCTCTTGGCTCTCACTCTATTTTCCAGTTCATTCATTTGCTGTGGGCAGGTTTAATGCATAATCAACACCATCTTTTTTTTTTTTTTTTTTTTTTTTACTATTAAGTCATTCAAACATGTAGCGGTGGGCTCACATTCTAGGCCCGTTTCTGTTAGGGGCAGTAAAGAGACACAGGGCTGCCTGGAGCTGCCACTGGCTGGCATGGCCATTATAGATGAACAGCTTCATTGAGAAGGGGATCACAGCTGCCGCCAGCTCTAACAGCTCTCATGGGGTGAGGAAGCCCACCTCTTGAGGGCAGCAAGCCCCCTCCAGGGAGCTCAACTAAGCAGGTCAGGGCATCTGGATCCCTCTTCCCATATGAGATCCTACCTAGACGCTTATTGTGTATGGTTCCCAGGAGGAAGAAGGAAGGATTGAACCCTGTGGATCCCTCTCTCTTTTTATGTCAGTCAGACACGAGGATGAGGAGTAGAGAAATGAGCACATCCAGGAGACATCTCCCATAAAGAGAAACACGTGGGACAGAAGGAGCCTGTCCCCCATAACAAGTGCACACATTTGCCTATTGGTGTCCCTGGGAGACAGGCTCTAGGAACTCCCAAGGACAACAAAGTCCTCAGGTAGAATGATGTGATAACCTGCACACAGCCTACACTGTCCCATTACATGGTTGAAATCACCTGTTACTCAAAATGCCAGTGCAGTGGTAGCACAGTCCTAAATGGTGGTCCTACCACATCTTTTAGAAAATAATGACAAGAAAAAGGGTCTGAGCCGGGCATGGTGGCTCACACCTTCAATCCCAGCACTCGGGAGGCAGAGGCAGGCGGATCCCTGTGAGTTCGAGGCCAGCCTGGTCTACAAAGTGAGTCTAGGACAGCCAAGGCTACACAGAAAGACCCTGTTTCAAAAAACAAGAGAGAGAGAGAGAGAGAGAGAGAGAGAGAGAGAGAGAGAGAGAGAGAGAGAGAGAGAGAGAGAGAGAGAGAGAGAGAGAGAGAGAGATTACCCTCCCAAAAAAGCCACTTAAGGAAGGAGAGTTTTGTTTTGGTTCACAGTTGCCGGGGACACAGTCCATCATGGCGGGAAAGGCATGGTGGCTGGAGCCTGAGGGGTCACATTGCATCTGCAGTCAGGAAGCAGAGAGGGCGCCATGCTGTTGCTCACCAAGTTTTCTTCTTTTTATTCAGTCCAGAACTAGCCTCTAGAATGGTGTCTTTCACAGTTAGAACCATGGCATGCTGGGATTTCTTCTGGGACTCAGCACAGTCCTAAGGGCCACATCTTCCTTCATAGTTTGGTTAGACTATGTGTCCAGTTCTGGTTAGTGGCAAATGCACCCCCTGAGGTGAACACATTTGTGTAAGTCACATGGCCAGTGTACCTGGCAGATCAAGGTAACTAAAGACAGACAAGATTTTGTTTTGGATTGTTTTGGAGACAAGGTTTCTCTGGGTAGTTCTGGCTGTCCTGGAACTTTCTCTGTAAACCAGGCTGGCCTCAAACTCAAGAGATCCACTTGCCTCTGCCTCCCAAGTGCTGGGATTAAAAAGGCAAGTGGCTGGGTGTGGTGGTACCCACCTTTAATCCCAGCACTCAGGAGGCAGAGGCAGGCAGATTGCTGTGAGTTCGAGGTCAGCCTGGTCTACAAAGCGAGTTCAGGACAGCCAAGGCTAACCCAGAGAGACCCTGTCTCAAAAAACAAAAAACAAAAAGAAAAAGAAAAACAAAACAACAACAACAACAAAGGCAAGTGCTATACCACTGGGCCAGCGTGTCACTTTGCTTCTTATACTTGGTCATCATGAAGGATCCGGTTTGATGGGGCAGGTGTGTGGTGAGTATGGGCGAAGCCCTCAGGGGTTTCTTCCAGGCTGTAGAGCTGTGCACAAAAGGAAGCCGGAGCTGACCTAAGACCCATCACATCTCCAAAGGGCACAACTGCACAACAAGATAAGCAGCTGATAGCATTCCACACTGACTCCATAGGACTGGAAGCTCCCAATACAGATCTTCATTTGCAACACTGTAATGTACTGGCTGCTTCCTGGCCGGTCTGGTCTGCCTGCTCATGGGGGAATCTGTGATATGGGGGTGCCTCCTTCTATTTCTGACAAGAGATTCTCCACTCCCAAGAAACAGTGCATGAGTTTGCTTTTGAATTTCCTAATCCATTGACAACCAGTGTCCGAGATGCTGTTAAAGCCATTCTGATGCCCAGGACCCTGTCCGAGGGATGAGGGTGCACTTGTTAGCTTTTTAAATTTAGTGCAAGCCACGGATAATATAAATGCATTTTTTCCTAAAAAGACTCTGTGTGCATGCATGTATGTGTGTATGTGTGGTTGTGTGTGCGTGTGTGTGTGTGTGTGCGCGTATGTGTGTGTGTGCGTGTGTGTGTGTGTGTGTGTGTGTGTGTGTGCGCTGTGTATAGGGGCCTGAGGAAGCCAGAAGAGGGTGTCAGATCCCCAGGAGTCAGAGCAACAGGCAGTTAGGAGCTATGGGTCCTAGGAACCCTGGGAACCTGGGATTTGGATCTTCTGCAGTGGCAGCAAACATTTCTTCTTGCTCACCCAGCTTCCCAGCCCCAGCCTACTTCCTGTAACACGTATGGCTACACGTCAGGGTGTTCCGCACCTGTGCACGTTCCTGGCGTGCTCACACACATTACTGCAAAGCCTGGGAATGGCTTTTATTTTAAAATTCTATTTCAACAAAATTGCTCTCTGGGCTCATTGTCTTGTCGGAGTACGAATTAGCTCTTCTCACGGCAGGAGTAACTCCTACCCGGCCAGGACCACTGCTGCGATATCTATTTAGTTAAAGCACACTGCCCCACCTCCCGTGCACTCAAAAATTCCATGATTATAGCCATTCTTTCAAACACGGTGACTCGTTCCTAAAGGCGGAGTTCCCTTTGGCATATTCGGCGACACACCCCTAAGTGCGGGGTGACATGGCTTGTGTACATTGGCCACCTCCTTGAGGATGAAGAAACAAGGGCTCTGGTTTTGAGCAGCAATTAGTACCACAGTGCTACTTAAGCTATTAATGGTGAAAGCTAATAGCGTGTTGTGCAATTGCCACGTCACCCAGTCGTTAATCTCTGCAGTTGGATCGATCCTGGGGCTCACCCATGCTTGGTGGACAGAGCTCTGCTCTGTACTCAAGGCCCCCTTTGCTTTTTTTTTTTTTTTTTTTTTTTTTTTTTGTCTTCTGTTCTCTACTTTTCGAGGAACCCAAAGCTTATGAATCAGAATTAGGGAGGCAGCTTGCCTTCCATCAGCACGCTCAGAATCATCAGACTTTAAAAACCATCATCTGTTCAAAATAAAACTCCTTCAACAGGTGCTGGTCAAATGAGCCCCATGGTGCAATGAGCTCAGACCCAGACACTTGATCTTAACCCAATGCTGAGAACTTGTCAAGTCTTCTTGACATCTTTGTCAGCATAACCACATGTGAGAAACTCGCTGGCACGGTGAACAATTTTGTGGATGAGCTGCTTTGGAAACAACATCTCCAAATGCAGGCAGCTCCAAGGCACTGCGGCGAGGCTTTGGCCTGTGAGTCTAGGGCACAGAGGATCAACTCAGCTCATACTACCCCAGTCTGGTGGTTCAAACCTGCAATAAGAGCTATCCAGGAGGCTGAGGAAGGAGGATCACCGGTTCAAGGCCATCCTAGGAAACTTGGTGACTTGCAGCCCTTGGGCCCTGACCAAATGCACTTGTCAAAGGTTTGGTGTCCTAGTTGTTTGTTGTGTTTTGAGACTGGTTAACTCCTATAATTGGAAAGTCTGAAGAATGGAAGATGCATCCAGCATAGACAGTGGGCACTCAGAGACACTTGTGAGGCAAGAGTGACTCTCCTCAGACTTATTCTTTGTAGATGGCAAGTGAGTTGGTAACCTTGAAGGTGTGCCAGATTATGAGGAGAGGGAAGGAGTCAGCAAGGTAGAACTGACGGGAAGGGGGTGGGCCTAGTGGTCCATGTAAGTAGTCATTGCTATTCCAGAAGTTGAGGCAGGAGAATCATGAGTTCTAGTCCTGTCTGGGTGAGTTCAAGGACAGACCAAACAATTTGTTGAAGCCTTGTCTCAAAAAATAAAACATAAAGTGTATGCTCAAGGGTAGAGTGTCTGCCTAGTACATGGATGGCCCTAGATTCAATCAACCCTTGGCATCTAGAGAGGGGGACACAGAGGCAGGGAAGGACCCTGAGTATCCCATAGCTAACGGTCTGGTATTCCCTTCCAGGCACTTTGGCGCCAGAGAGGCAGGAGGATCATGAGTTCAGATCTTGCCTGGACTTGAACCTCTTCTTCCCTGCACTTTCCACTGTGCACTGGAGGTGATACAGCAAACCTGTGTGGCTTGTACCTTTGCTTGGTCTATGAACCTTTCAGGTCTGGAGCATTGGGTTCAGATAATACCCCATATAAGCCTGGGCTTCTGTTCAATGTTGAACTAGGGGCCAGACCAGGAACTAGTGTTCAAGTCAAGCTGTGGCTTTTGATCGTGTTTGCAGGGTCATTTAGAACACTGGAGAATGATAATGCTAACTTAAGAAAACATCCTTGACTTTGTGATGGTGGAGGGCCACGTGGTGAACTATTTACTGCTTGGGAGCCTCGTGGAAGACGGAAGCTAAGGAGGAAGACATTGACCTGGCAAGTGTCAGCCAAGGAGTTTCCTGAAAGGTTTTGACAGCCATCAGGCAGATTGTGGTCAGGGAGCCAAGGACAAGAAATGGAACTTCGAAGGTGTATTTTTCTTTCTTTCTTTCTTTCTTTCTTTCTTTCTTTCTTTCTTTCTTTCTTTCTTTCTTTCTTTTGAGACAGGATTTCTCTGTGTAGCGTTGGCTGTCCTGAACTTGCTTTGTAGACCAAGCTGGCCTTGAACTCACAGAGATCCACCTGCCTCTGCCTCTCAGAGTGCTGGGATTACAGGCGTGCACCACTGTGGCCAGTTTCAAAGGTGTATCTTAATCTCTTTTTTCAGTGATTAATACTAAGATGAGCTTTTCTGAGCAGCAAAAAAAAAGTCAATTAGGCAAAGCTATCACATATTCATACACACGTGCTGATGAGTGTGTGTGTGTGTGTGTGTGTGTGTGTGTGTGTGTGTGTGTGTGTCTACCTCATCTGAGTTAGTAGAGAGAGCTTAGAAAGATTCACACCTGAACTATCCCAGGAGGTGAATCCATCCAGCCTGAGAAGGGACAATATATAATGCTACTTCCAAACCCATAAGTTAGTGTGCCGGGATCTGCATTGTCCTAGTCGCACAAGCACTGGTGTAAACTTGGCCACATCTGGGCTAGAGACAAAGGGTTTCCTATTCCTGTGGAGCAAGCAGCACAAACAGCATACTGCTTAGAACGTTCCCTTGGTGCTGAAGCCACCTCCCTAAGATGACAGGACAGGCTTAGAGGGTACTTCCATGTACAATGCATTGTGTATGGGGAGGAACCCTGCCCTGAGGGACCCTTTGCTCTGGGAGAGACATCTTATCCACCTCCCAAGGTTATCTACTGTGCAAACATCCTTGAAGATAGTCCAAAGATAAGACTACAGCTCTCTGGAGAGGGAGGGACCCCTTCCTAGAGTTACAAGGATGGCCAAACACCTTTTACCCACAAAGTTGGACTGAGAACAATGAATTTGTGACTCACACACTCAAGATTGGGAGAGAAGCCCACACACGGGACCACATGGGGAGGTGCTCAGGCTAGTATGGATGGGATTCAGGCTCTGCAGTATCAAGGTGTGATGGCCGGTGTTTCTGTAGAAGGACTGGAGGAATGTCTTTAAGCAGTTCTGTGGGTGGGCAGTGGCCTGGAGACACAGCTGGCTACTGCTGGCTAAGCAGGCACAGGTGTATGGCCCCTTAAAGAGAAGTTCCTTAGCCGTGAGTGGGAGAAAGTGGCCCTTGTGTCCGAGTCATTCGAAATTCCCAAATTCAACCAGGATTCATGGAATCCTTCAGCACTGATCATTAACTTGGGGACTTGTGCCCCCATGGGGCAACTCTTCAGAGCAAAGCCTGGAACCCTGAGCCACATAAGCCCCGCCTGCTCTCAATAGCAACATGGCAAGTCATTGATGTACTGGCCTGAACCCATAGTAATAAGGGTCCCGAACAGCAAGGTGTCAAGTGGGACCAGAGATGAGAAGTAAAAATGACAAGAGATAGAGAAGGCAAAAGCAATCGCTGGGGCCAGCAGATCTTACATAAGCTGATGACTTATGCCAAGCAAGTTAGTTAAGAAGTAGAGCATCATGTGTGTGTGTGTGTGTGTGTGTGTGTGTGTGTGTGTGTGTGTGCGTATTTGTGGTGGTGGTGGCCAACTTCAGCAGGAAGCTAAATCAGATAATGTAGGCAAAGAGAAGACAGGGTACTCCAGACACAGCTGCCTTGGGACTGATAACGACACCCCAGGGGGGAGAGCTGGGTCCCCAGAAGCTGCAACTTTGACTCCTCTGGTTGTACTTGCTCTCGGCCAGAACACAGAACTAAAGCTCCATCTGTCCTTTCAAAGGGTCTCTGAGGCAGTCTTGGGTCAGTCTGGCTCCCTACAATATACAAGCCAAGTAAGAAATTGTACAGATTTGATTAAGCTGTATGTTGGAAGCTAACAGAGGGTCAAGCAAGCAAGTGCCATAACTGAGCCAACCCAGCCTGAGAGTTAGGGGAAGGGCCGGACGGAGGCAACACAGAGAGACTTCAGCCTGGAGTCCCTGTGGGGTACCTTGGAGGACAGGTTTCCAAATAACGACTTCTTCTGTACATCTAAAAACAATTTTGAGGTGGTTAAGAATTTTCTTAATCAAGCTGGAGAGATGACTCAGAGGTTAAGAGCACTGGCTGCTCTTCCAAAGGTCCTGAGTTCAATTCTAAGCAACCACATGGTGGTTCACAATTGTCTAAACTGAGATCTGGTGCAGGCACACATGCAGGTGAAACACTGTATACATAATAAATAAATCTTTTACAAAAAGAATTTCCTTAATGTTTTCTGACAAGGTGATATATATATAATTTATCTTCCTTAAAATCATTTGAGTTTCTGGAATTTGTGAATTTGTACCTCTAATCAAGTTTGTTAAAAAACTGACCAGCATTTCTTCAAGGTGTCAATCATAAACAATTCTTTTCCTCTTCCCTCCCACCAGTGCTCTGATTAGGTGAGCCTGTCTGGCATTATCTTAGAAGTCACTGAAATCCTGTTCGTCTCTCCAGCCCCTTTACTCTAGTGTGGCCTAAATGGTTGACATCCCATTGGCTTGGAGCAAACCAGTTGCTTCTGTTGTATTTATCTAAAACTACACAGCAAATATTCCATTTCAGATGCATTTTTTTATTCCCAGAGTTTCCACTTTCATGTTTCTCAGCCCTTTCCTTGTGAGGGTCCCTTTTTATTGTTGCTGTTTCCTCATCTTCCCCCCCCCCCCCTTTCCTATTTCTGGATTTGTTTCTACAGATTTTGTTTTTGTGTTACACACGGTCATGGCTCAAATGTTTGAACACTTAATGGATGCTGTGAAACATATATGGGGGGAAAAAATGCCTGTGTGGCAAAGGCAGGCTACAAGGAAAGGCCGCAAGGCAACATCACCTTTTATTCTGGTCTGAGCCCTCTGATTCTTGGTCTGGAAGCCATATGAAGAATTGTGTCACACACACACACACACATTCACATCCACGGTGTCACCCTGCCACGTTGCCTTCTTTGTTAATACTACAGTGAAATCTTCCTCAAGCTGTAAGCCATAAAGAACCCTTACTCCCTGGAGTTGTTGCTTCTGTCAATATTTTAACACTGCAAGAGGAAAACTAACTAACACAAAAGACTTAGTGTGGAGAGATGTGCCGTGATTAAACCTGACCTCAGGGGTCACAGCCTTTGTCACTTGTCCGGGAACAACACAGTGGAATTTTCAGATGAGGTCAGACAAGTCCTAGAAGGCTGCAAGCAGAAGTTAGTGGGGTGTTCTGGCAGGAGTTCAGAACCCCAGACTGTAGACAGGAAAGAGACAGTGGCAAAGAGATGCTCGTAAGAGTTGAGAGGAGAAGAAACCTTATTTGGAATTGATCGAGAAGCCATTTGTCCTCTATTCTGCCAAAGAATTTGGACACATTCTGCCCACGTCCTAAACAAAAGCATGGACTAATTTTCTTTAGTGGAGGAAGTTTCGAGACAGAATAATAGTCAGGCTACATTGCAGCTCTTACTTGCTGCTTTGACCCAAATTTATGATGAGAATCCAGAGCAAAAAGCAAAGAGAAAAGAAGAATGTGAGGGTTGGCAAGAAACAGAACGTGCTAATATTTAAAGTTGTGCACAAGCAAGGCTGGAGGAAGCATCTAATTGTTTTTTGGGTTTTTTTTGGTTTTTGTTTTTGTTTTTTTCCCCAAGGGGAAGTGGTCAAATATGGGGCACCAGAGTTCATGTCAGAGTCAGCCCCCGCTCTCCACACAACTGTGGAGAATGTCCTGTCTATTGGCTAGATCTGAGTAGGGACTTCAATGCTTACTGCATGTACTGTCCTTGGTTGGTGCAGTAGTTTGAACAGAACCCCTAGGCCCAGATCTGCCTGTCATGATGTTCTTCTTGTAGGTTTCTAGGACCCTCTGGATCCTTCTATTTCCCCATTCTCCCATATTTCTCTCACCTAGAGTCCCAATAGGAAGTCCTCGCATCTATCTCAATCTCCTGGTAAGTGGATGCATCTAATTGTCAAGGCATTTAGTGCTGCTCTAAAAAGCCCTCGCATTCCCCACACTGGAACAACAGAAAGGGTGACCGGAGGGCAGGATCCTTTTCTTCAAAAGCTCCCAGGTGTAAACTTGCCAACTCATTAGAAAGACTTTCACTAGAAAGAAGAGTCACTGCAAAGAGAGCAGCTGACAGGAGAGAGTCACTGGGGCCTGCTGCTCAAACAGAGCCATGCAGAAAACAGATCCCAGGCTCAGCTGTGCAGGCTTTGGTCGGGGCTGGGGCACATGGTAGCACTGGTCCAAGAGACATATATGATTGGGCAGCAGACCAATCACCTCATCACCGCTTTTATAAAGTGCAACATCTAAGAGTCATGGGGCCATGGAGGCTTGCTCTGGGTTTCTGGAGAAAAGGAGGCGAGACCAGGCCAGAGGGTCTGAGAAGAAACTTGTAGGTTGCAGTGGAGATGCATAACTTTAGAGACGGTAGTGCTGTGCAATGTCTAGTTGCCCAGGAGTGAGTGCTACAGGCAGTGAGTGGAGAGAGCCTGTGCTTCAACTAGTAGAGCTATCAAATAAACGGGGCTGCCCAGACCTGTTAGAGGCCCCCGTGATGACACCATGCTCCCTTGGTGCCAGGCACAGAGTTTTTGGATTCAGTGTTAGCCATGCTACTTTCAGGGTTTTCTTTGGACCAATTTTTCTTCACTATATCACTTTCCCCCTTTTAGAATGTGCCATTGCACAGTGGGGGTGTACGTAATTTGAGGTGAGCACGATTATTGAATTGCACTGTTAAATGCTGCCTTTCCAATGGTGAGAGTTTAATTCTTCACTTCCTGTAGTGTGCCCTGCATCAGGGATGCAAACTAGGTACCCTAGAGGTGCCTCCCACAGTCCTGTGGGAGATGCTCTCCATCCCCAAGAAGGCTCTTGGGTGGAATGCCCTTCTCTGTGCCATCCATTTCCCCCATAGCCTCACTCCAAATAGTACAAATAAAACAAAAAACCAGAAGTCACTATGGGAGCCACAAACTTTATCCCAAGTAACAGGGCACAAGGCTAATCCCTTCCTGGGTGTGACCCTGCTCGTGCCCAGATCCAGCTGCACACGTGGCCCATTCCCCAGTCAGCAGCCTGGCACGGACCCTGATTCCTGCTAAGCGACCCACCCTGTGACTACACTCTCAGGGGTTTCTCCCGCCTCCTCCAGGCCTCCACTTGGATCTATGTCAGCTTTTTTTTTTTTTTTTTTTTTTTTTTCAAAGGATCTAGAAGGCTGGGGCCACTGGTAGGGGGACGTTATCAGAATGATTGAGCAAACAGACAGGAGCCAATAAAATACCAGCCAGCGGGAACTGAGCATTCTGCAAGCTGCCTAGGAACAGCGGAGCAGACATGGTACCTCGAGGTGCCCCTCTCCTGGCAGTGGTCTTCATCTTAGGGCTGTGTGCTCTAGTGGAAGGCAAGAAACCTTGTAAGTAAAAGTGCATGGGAGACTCTGCAGGTAAGGGGAGGAACCTGTTCAACTTTTCACGAGTGGTGGGCGGTAGGCCACCCATCACCAGTACTCCGTGGGGCTTTTCTTTACATTGACTCAAAGGACAAAGGCACGGTGTGACAGCTTGTAAGGAGCTGGACAGCAGTCTGTGTGCTGATGTGTGACTCTCGCCCAAAATCTCTTATTCGGAAGGGCCAGGTCTACAGGTGTCAGCCTGGTTAGGAGGGTAGGAGGGCCTGATGTCTTCGACCCATCTCACTCTCCTTCTTCCTTGACCTCTGCCCAGGTCCACACGCTCTTTAGAAGGTTTGTGGTGTTACCTTGTTTCTTCTCTCTCTCTCTCTCTCTCTCTCTCTCTCTCTCTCTCTCTCCCCTCCCTCCTTGCTTCCCTCCCTGTCTTCAACTGAAACAAAGTTTCCATAAAAGCCTGTGGTTTCCTCAGGAAGAAGTCAGACAGCTCTAACGTGGGCAAAATAAGACCTCATGTCACTCCATGGGCAATGGCATTCTGGAAGGTTCCTAAGACCCCAGAGCAGGTTGGGGGCAGTCACCTGGCACAGTGGGTAGAGCTGACCACAACGAATCTCCCCACAGCTCCCTGCCAGTGCTCTAGGCTGACACCCCACAACAGGAAGAACTGTGGCTTCCCCGGCATCACCAGTGACCAGTGCTTCGATCTTGGATGCTGCTTTGACTCGAGCATCGGTGGGGTCCCCTGGTGCTTCCACCCGCTTCCAAACCAAGGTAAACTTTGGAGAGCCGGGTCTTCCTGCCAGCCGTCAGCTTAGGACAGGGGCCCTGGGCAAGGTCTAGAGCAGGTACTTAGAAGCCTGGTTGTTTGTCTGGAGCTAGCCTAGGCTAAGGAAAAAAAAAAAAAAAAAAAAAGGAAGCCTTAAAAGTGCCTCTTCTATCCCCAACCCTGACCCCGATCCCAAACCCTAGACCTACACGTGCCTGTAATGGAGGCCTTAGATAAGATGGCATTAGTAACCCTGCAAACAGGCTTCAGATGTTAAGAGGGTGTTGAGGCTTCTGGTAGCTGTTTTTTGTTTGTTTGTTTGTTTGTTTGTTTTTGTTTTGTCTTGTTTTTGGAATGGGTTTTGAGTCAGGGCAAACAGAATATAGTATGCACATGGCTAGCTGTGTGTGAGTCCACCACAGGCACACTCACGGTGGGGAGCATCCTTCCCCAGTGTTCAGCATGCTATGAAGGAATAGCAGCTGGTGGGTGGCTGTATGCAAGGTCCCTTCTGGTATCAGTGTCTTCACGCCTCTTCTGGGCTTGGTACAGTGGGCTACCCATATTTAACAGAGTTGATCCGATCCAGTCGTGGTTTTCCCGGGGTCTCAGTTCTGTAGATAGTCTCACCTGAGATGACCTCCCCACACTAGGGCCCTCCTGTGGGAAGGACGGCCAAGCCCCTAGGTATTATCATCCTGAGAGACGCCATGCCAAGGAGCTCCTTGCATGCACTGGGGCTGCAAATCCAACGTCCCTGGGGAAAGCAGAACTGGTGGCCCTCAGTGAGTGGCCAGCCTGACAGAGCCTTGTATGTTGCTCTCCTCTATAACCAGCATCAGAGCAGTGTGTCATGGAAGTGTCAGCCCGCAAGAATTGTGGGTACCCAGGTATCAGCCCTGAGGAGTGTGCCAATCGACAGTGCTGTTTTTCCGATTTGATCTTTGAGGTGCCCTGGTGCTTCTTCCCACAGTCTGTGGAAGGTAAATGGTTGCAGGTGGGGTCTGCCTGGGGCCTGGCATGAGCCACTCCCACCCACTCCCACCCACTCCCACATGCAGAGCACCCCTCCTGTGTGTGTGTGTGTGTGTGTGTGTGTGTGTGTGTGTGTGTGTAGCCCAGAGTTTGACACTGAGTGTCTTCCACAGCCTCTCTCTCCACCACAGTTTTTAAGACAATGTCTCTCGTTGAACCTAGAGTTTACCAATCAGCTAGGCTGGTTTGGGCAGTGAGCTCCAGGGGTCTGAGTATCTCCCCCTGTCCCCCCAAAACCCACTCCCAACACTAGAATTACAGACATGCCTCATTACACCTACCTTGTTATGTGGGTTCCGGGGACCCGAACTCAGACACTCAGGCTTGTACAGCAGGCACTTTGCTGATTGAGCCATCTCTCTTTCTCCCAGTGGTTTGTCATGTGACCACCCACACCGGTCATCATGTTCTCCTGGGGGAATTTCTAATAGTTTGGGATAAATAGGCCCTCAGAGGATGCTATGGCTTGGGTATCATCCTTGCCTCACTTTGTTCTCCCTCAGAACTTGTCTGTTATGAGACCACCACACTTCTGAGCTCAGGCTCTCGCAGCTCTTTGGTGTGCTTACCAACACTGTGCTTTTCCATCTCCAGACTGTCATTTACTGAGAGGTACTGCTGCCAAGCCACCGGTTCCCTGGGAGCTGCAAGCCAGAAGAAGAAAAGTCTCAACCAGATGCCATCAATTTCTGGGTTGTTTTTTTTTTTTTTTAAACCATCGTGACCCTCAGCAGTGGCTAGACACAGGGTTTTTCCAAGTAAAGAAAACTTTTAAAATCTGGCAAGTTTTACTTTGGCTTCATTGAAGCCCATGGATGATGGCAGTGTGTATGTGAGTGTGTGTATGTGTGGGAGTGTGTGTGCTTGGGTGTGAATACAGGGTGTGTATGTGGGTATATGCATACACATACGAATGCATGTGTGTGCATAAGTGTGTGACTATGTGCATGTGTGTGAACACACCAGTGCATGCATGTGTGAGCAATAGTGTGTGAATGAGTTCATATGTGTGCATACATTGGTGTGTGCTTCTGTGAACATCAGTGTGTGAATGTGTGCATATACAGGTGTGTAAGGGTATATTCTTAACACCTCTTTATCCCCTCTGAGAGCAGCAAGCCACTGCTTACTTCTAGGCCGCTCCAGCACTGACAGCTGTGTGCTTATGTGAACTTCAGAATCCACCGTGTCTACAAGTCTACACACACTCAGTTCTTTTTTAAAGAACTCAGTTGAAGCCAGGAGTGGTGGCACACGCCTGTAATCCCAGCACTGGGGAGGCAGAGGCAGGTGGATCTCTGTGAGTTCAAGGCCAGCCTGTTCTATAAAGTGAGCCTAGGACAGCCAAGGCTAACACAGAGAAACCCTGTCTCGAAAAACCAAACCAAACCAGTGGACCCTGACTTTTGGCCCTGTAGGAATAACAAATGACTTCTAACCACAGTTCAGTTCCTAAAATCTTTCATTTTTACCCATTGCTCCACAGACCACTCACTTTGGACATGGTCCCTGGTTACTAACTGTCTCCTCCTTTTCCTAATGTGAACAAGAGCAGTGAGGGTCTGGGCCGTGGGAGTGCTCCCTGAACTGTGTTTCTTGGCCTGAGAGCATCCTTAATAACATACTCGAATGGAAGTTGCTGAAAGAGAAAGCATCACTAAGGCAGTTGTGGGTAGGGAGGTTCCAGCAGGGACTACTCCTCACTGCATTGTCTGAGACAGCAGCCCTCAAGCCGTGGGTTGCGACTCCCATCGACAAACCTAGATCTCCAAAATTATTTATGTTATGGTTCATCACAGTAGCAAAATTACAGCTACGAAATAGCAGTGGAAATAATCTTATGGTTGCAGGGGTCACCACAACACAAGGGACTGTATTGGGAGGGCTGAGAACCACTGGCCTAAGGGCTGTTGATGGTACCCAGCTGGGGGCCGGGAGGGTTCAGTGATGGCGGAAGGCTGGCTTCCAATAAGTTTTTCATCTCCTTTCCTTTCCCCAGCCTAAGAAGGCTGGTTAGCATCACCCAGTGGCCTGCTCCTGCTGCCTAGGGAAGTCCTGAGTTCCAGGACTAACACCTGGATCACTAGTTTGCTCCACTCCCACCCCACTTCCTTCTTGGGAAACTCTGGTGAAATGACTGCTCCATTTTCTGAGCCAGTCAGTCATATTCAGCTGAGGATAGTGCTACGGCTTGCTCTTCTGTTGCTAGGGGAAAACGCTGACCAAAAACAACTGGGGAGGGAAGGGTTTATTTGGCTTACACGTCGCTATCACAGACCACCATGACGGGAACTCAGGGCAGGAAGTCAAGACAGAAACGTGTGGTGCCCCGTATTTGACCACATCCCCTGGATGGGGAGACCTGGTGGCACTCAGAGGAAGGATAGCAGGCTACCAAGAAGAGACTTGATACCCTATGAGCATATACAGGGGGAGGAGGTCCCCCTCAGTCACAGTCATAGGGGAAGGGAGTAGGGGGAAAATGGGAGGGAGGGAGGAATGGGAGGATATAAGGAATGGGATAACAATTGAGATGTAATATGAATAAATTAATAAAAAATATATACATATTAAAAAAAGACAGAAACATGGAGACAGAAGCTGATGAAGAAGCTGTGAAGGAACACTGCTTATGGCTCACTCCTCATAGCCTCTTCAGCCTGCTTTCTTATAGAACCCAGGGCCACCTGCCTCGGTGTGACAGCACCCACACTGAGCTCGGCCCTTCCACACCAACCACCAATCAAGAAAATACACAGGCTTGGCCACAGACCAACCCGATTGAGACATCTTGTCAGCTGAAGTCCCTCTTCCAAAATGACCCTGGCCTGTGTCAAGTTGACAAAACACAGCAGAGCTGTCAGCATCACTCTGGGCTGCGCTTGTCAGTCGCAGGTCTCTCAGCTACTCTACCCTTGCTTGCCTCACACTGTGACTTAGCTGACCCTGTGGCATCTTGCAGTGTTCAGATTGTGTCATCCTTTGCTTTCCCCAGAGGGCCACCAACAGTCTCCTCTTGGCTCTGGAGCAATAGTGACTTTTGATGCAATCAGAAAAGCAGCCTCTCTTTTTCCTTTAACCCCACCACCTCTAATGTTCTCCTCTTCATCTCGTCTCTTTCCCCTTGCCTTCCCTCTAAGGTCCCCCCATGGCTTCTGCCTTCTCTACCCATCCTTCCGTGCCATCTGCTGTCAGAAGCACCCATTGTGCCTGCCACCACAGGAGGAATCTCTGAGAAGTGGGAAGGATTGGGCCTGGTGGGAGGGTCTTGCAGCCGTCAATCTGATAAGAAGCAGATGAAGAAGGGGTTTGGCCCCCCAGTTCACCTGCCCTGGCTCTGTGGGTCTCAGACTTGCCCGTGTGTCCCTTCTTCTTGGTCACAGTCCCCTCCTGCCCTTCAGTACTGTGAGCTGTCACCATTTCCGGCAGTCTCCTATTTCCCCCAGACCCCTGTGCCTCTGGAAACAGCCCAGGAAGGGAGTTCAGTCTATCCACGGGACAGCCTTGGCTTCCAGGTTAGTCATACGGATTGGGAAAGGCTGGAGAAAGGCAATGTATTGGGAATGTATTGGGAAGCCAGCCTTATGCCACTTTGCTCCAAGCCCTGCTGGAAGGGACCCCCCCCCCCCCAATCCTACTCCGCCTCCTGGAGGCTTGGAGAAGAGAGCCACAGTTACCAGGTTGTCCCCCAAATCCCCGTGGCCAGTAGCCCCCATACTTATTTTTGTTCAGCGCTCAGCAAATTGATACCCATGTAGCCCAATAAAATACGTTTTGAGTCCTGCCTGGTAGCTCCCGGCTGGCAGCCACTGTTCTCTGGTGCCCTCTGCTGGCCGACTCGGGAAGAAGCCTGCCTCCAAACGTCTCAGTAGCCACTGGTAGGCGCCAACAATCCTGACAGGTAACCAACCTTTTCATTACCTTTTCATAACCAGCCTTTTCATTAGTAGAACTCATAAGGGCAATAGTTATAGCACAGACTTTTATTTAAAATCAGATGTATTGGTGCGTGTCATGCGCATTAAAATGTAAGTAAGTAGCCTGGCAGGGGAGGCGCAGGTCTTTAATCCCACGTCTTCAGAGGCAGTGACTAGAGGCTATCTCTGAGTTTGAGACCACCCTGGGCTCCAGAGCAACTTCCAGGACAGCCAGGGCTGCAGAGAGAAACCCAGTCTCAAATCAAAAATAATAAGTTTGACAAAAAATTGTGTAAAAACTTTTTGTCAAGCAATGAGCATCATTTTGCCCCACCCCTAGAACCTCTGCAACGAGAGCCCTGTGCCCATGGCATACCCCTCCAAGAACCAACGCCCTGTGCCCATGGCATACCCCTCCAAGAGCCAACGCCCTGTGCCCATGGCATACCCCTCCAAGAACCAACGCCCTGTGCCCATGGCATACTCCTCGAAGAGCCAACGCCCTGTGCCCATGGCATACCCCTCCAAGAGCCAACGCCCTGTGCCCATGGCATACCCCTCCAAGAGCCAATGCCCTGTGCCCATGGCATACCCCTCCAAGAGCCAACGCCCTGTGCCCATGGCATACCCCTCCAAGAGCCAATGCCCTGTGCCCATGGCATACTCCTCGAAGAGCCAACGCCCTGTGCCCATGGCATACCCCTCCAAGAGCCAATGCCCTGTGCCCATGGCATACCTCTCCAAGAACCAACGCCCTGTGCCCATGGCATACTCCTCAAAGAGCCAATGCCCTGTGCCCATGGCATACCCCTCCAAGAGCCAATGATCAACTCTCTTTCTCCCTTACTCCATCTCTCTTAGAGGTCTCTCTTCCTACCATATGACTCCGGGGATTGAAGTCAAGTCCTCAGGCTTGACACCAAGTACTTTTCCCACCAAGCCATCCCGCCAGCCTCAGTTTATACAGTTTTTACTCAGGTGAGGCTTTTTGTTTAGTTTAGGCTTTTTTTGTTTTGGTTTTTGTTTTTGTTTCTGTTTTTGTTTTCTGTCAGTGTTCTTATATCCCACCCATAACTCCGCTGTCCTAGCCAAGTGTTGTGGTGCGAGGTATTCACCAGAGAAGACTGTTTGGACATGGGTTTAAGGCAATACGATGCCTTTGTTGGCCAACCAGTGACTAGACTGGGTGTTCAGGATCCCACTGTAGCCCCCAGCCTTTCTCAGGGTGAGCTTTTAAGTCCAAGAAACACATCCTTGGTTGATACACTTCAATTAAGAACAGTTGTCCAAGCCGGGTGGTGGCGGCGCACGCCTTTAATCCCAGCTCTTGGGAGGCAGAGGCAAGCGGATCACTGTGAGTTCGAGGCCAGCCTGGTCTACAAAGCAATTCCAGGATAGTCAAGGCTACACAGAGAAACCCTGTCTCAAACAAACAAACAAACAGAACAGTTGTCCAGAACAGAACAGAAGCCAACAAGTAAGGTTAGTACATTTAATGACTTCTCAGAACTGGGGGGCTTGGATGAATTAGGTCTCTGTTTTCATTTTTGACAGATGGTGCTGTCTATATGCTGAGTATTACAGCCCAAATGGCACTTCCATCATGGAGTCCGTCATGCTAAGGTCTGGGGCCCTGATACAGGTTCATCCTATAATTCCTGTACCTTGAGAGGAGGAGGGAGGGAGGGATTTGTAAGGTTGAAGTCAGCCTTGGCGGTGTAGTGAATTCTAGGCCAGGCTAGGTTTACACCCAGCAAACAAACAAGTCCTATATGGATGTGTGCGGTTAATTCCTTCTGGTTACTATGACTCATCCTAGTGTCTGGCAAAGAATAAATAATTCTAATTTTGATGATGATGACGATGATGGTGTGAGTGTCTGTGTGTAAACACCTGCCTTAAACCAAAGCACAAAAACTTTCTGCTACATTTTCTTCTAGAGGACTCATGACTTCACTGCCTGCGTTTCCTGTGTGACACCTCTTAGGGTCCTCCAGAGCAGGACTGGTTGGCGTGTGAAGCTTGTTAGGGTTCCCTGAGGCTGAGCACTGGGACCTGGCTCCAGGTCTGCTCCTCAGAACTATTGTTTGCTTGGTGTCCTTCAGCCTACGTCTCTGCTGGAACAACCCTGCCAAGCTGTTGTCTTCTGAGGAATTCATCTGTCCCATCCATTTTTTTTTTTTTCATAGCTACCGACTACTATTGCATGTGTGTGTGGTCGCGTGAGCCATGGCACGCATGTGGCGGTGAGAAGGTAAGCCTGTAGAGCCTGGCCTCTCCTGCCGCCTTCCACCTGGAGTCCAGAAATGGAACTCGGATTGCCTGGCTTGAGTGGCAAGTGCCTTCACCACCATCACCGTGCCTCCCCCCTTCCCCCCCGCCAATCCTACTGGCCCATTGCTCTTTATTTTTTTTAAAAAGATGTATTTATTTATTATATATACATTGCTTTGTCTGCATGTACACCTGCAGGCTAGAAGAGGCCACCAGATCTCATTACAGATGGTTGTAAGGCACCATGTGGTTGCTGGGAATTGAACTCTGGGCTTTTGGAAGAACAGTCAGTGCCCTTAACCTCTGAGCCATCTCTCCAGCCCCTCATTGCTCTTTTAAAAACATCAATATTTCCTGGTTTTATCAAGCCTGATGGTAATGTGACTCTAACACTTCCACTTTATAGGGTCTACTGTTTTCTTCACGCATATGTACACTGTCAAATGTTGGGCAGGTAAGATATTGTGTTATTTCAGGATTACGGTCCGATAGACATAACCACAGATTCGGTATCGCAACTGCCTCCGCAAACGTTATCTTACTGGCTTTGTCCACTTAGCTTTTCTTATCTCATGGCGTTTCCTGTGCCGATGGTGCTTCCGGACCATTTCTGTCCCAACCTCCTTGTTCGTGGATTACAGAGCAGATGGGTTTTCCCAGCCCCTGTCGCAGGCTGCTTGCTGTTGTCACACCTTGGCTATAAACTGTAACACGCGGTGTCCTCTTTGACATGTTTCATACTGTGTCTGTGTGGCTTCTGTCTTGTCTGATGTTAAAAACCACAGCCCCTGTTCCCAGCTCTGAGGCCTGGGAACTAAATCACCTCTGGTCATCGAGATGTTTTATAAATCTTGCTTGGAGACCCACTGAACATCATGTGGTCAGCATGCATCGGTAAGAGCAGAAAAAGAGCGGATTGCTGGTCAGGAAACACACAGGACTAAAGCGGAGAATAGCTGTAACCTTGACAGCGGTCAGACAATGGATGCTTCTAGAGTTTTTCCCTCGGACAAATCCACTTAAAACTCATCTAGGGTATCACAAAGTATATCCAAAAAAAAAAGTGTGTGTGTGTGTGTGTGTGTTTCAAGACAGGATTTCTCTGTGTAACAGCCCTGACTGTCCTGGACTCACTCTGTAGACCAGGCTGGCCTCGAACTCACAGAGATCCACTTGCCTCTATCTTCCGAGTGCTGGGATTAAAGGCGTTCATCACCACACCTGGCTATACACTGTTCTTTTGATGAGACACCTCAATGCCGTTTTTGTCCCACTTCTACTATGCTGTGAGGCCCTCTAAGCGACTTCAGGCAATTTGTAGAGGGATTTGCAGCTCTTTCGTGTTGGTTACCTTGGAAGGTGTCATGTCCCAGCCCATGGGAAAAATCGAATCAGGGTTCACCTGAAAGAGGGAGTGGGGATTGAAAGTAGGACACAGAGATGCGAGAAATACCGAATCAAGTCAGGAAATTTCTCATCAAGATTCACTTTAATGCCTGACTAGCAGGAACATATATAGGGCAAAGTCAATAGGATCTGTTCTCATCTCACTCACCATAGCCCCCTCCCCTCCCACAAGAATACAATAGCCTAAATCGCTCCCCATAGAACTTCCTAGTTCTCTGAGTAGTTCCCTATAAGAACTTCCTTGATCCTCTATGTGGTTCCAATTTGGGACTTCCTTACTTCTTTCAAAGGTAAATAGTCCAAGGATAGCCTAGAACACAAGACCTCATGAGGCAAAGGTCAGCAACTCGAAGGTCACAGCATACAGCCTAAGCACAGGATTTCTAACACGGCAGAATCTGGCATGGCTTCCCACAGGAAGGTACGCCAGATCAGGAAGGGTGGGCACCTCTGGCTCCTCGTGCTCAGTCCCTTATCACTCAGAACCCTCCTAATGACCCCTGAGCTACTTATCAGCCCTTCTGCTTTACGGCCGTGTTGTTTGCCAATGTACCTGGGCACACAAGAGTATCGATTATAATCTAAATAGCCCTCGTAGCAGCAGTGGGAGCTGGCCCAGGATCCTGCCTGCTGCTGCTTTACCTGGCTCTGTCAAGACAGAATGGCAAGCAACTGCACAGCCTTGGAGACAATTTTCAAATCCCCCTAGGAGCCCCATATGGCTGCTCAGAGTCAGGCAATCGCTGAAAATTACTGTCTGTCCTTACAGTGCAGAGCTGGGGCCACACGCTTCTGATGGGCATGCTCTGGGCCAGGGCATTGCTGTTGATTTCTCAGGCTTATTTCTTCTGCTCACTGTACCCTTGCAAAGGCTACCCTCTGTCTTGTGGGGGCACTCGGGAGGTGAGCAGGAAGTAGTTCCACTGTCCTCCAGTAGGAGAGGCTAGTGAGAGAAACTCAAGGACAACTGAGGTCAAAGCTCTGCCTGGGGAAGGGGGTCACTGTGGCCTGTGGCATGGAAGAGTGGACCTTGACCTGCACGGTGGGGCAAGTCGGCCTGGCCCTCGTGTTGAGTGCCTGTGGAGTTTGCTGTACAAGATGGCCGTGATCATACTGAGTGGCAGTGGCACACTGGTCCATCGTGTGGCTCTACCACACACCCTGCCACCATTATGTTTTGCCTGAGTATATGGCATCAAGAGACTTTCTGAAACTTGGAGCCCAGTAAATCCCTCCTCTTTTAAGTTGTCTCAGGTGTGTCGCCACAGCACTGACCAAGCAACTGAACAGAGCTCTTTGCTGTTCCATGTCTCTCAAAGCGGGACACCAAGTCTCCACTTGTGAGGAAGCCCTTCATATAGACCCAACTGCCTGCTTCACTCTCCGGGTATCTCCTGTGATGTCTTCTGTGAATTTGACATTAAGATATCAGCAGCCAATGAGATCTATCCCACTTTTTTTTTTTTTTCGTTTTTCAGGACAGGGTCTCTCTGTGTTAGCTTTGGCTGTCCTGGACTCACTCTGTAGACCAGGCTGGCCTCGAACTCACAGTGATCCGCCTGCCTCTGCCTCCCGAGTGCTGGGATTAAAGGCGTGCGCCACCACGCCCGGCTCCTATCCCACCTTTTCCCTGTCAATCATCAGGGTCATCTTCTTCCTCTTTTTATTCCTCCTGTTCCTCTTTCAAAACATACTTTACATTTAGCAATACAATTAACATATAAAATGACACTATAGTAGAATGAGTCGATACAGTGTTAAACAGAAGAAAACTAAGGAAAGATACGGTTTGCCAAAACATCAGCTACAGAAAGGATGTGTCAGATGGACCAAGCCCTCCGGTGACCCTAGAGCCTCAGGTCGGGCAGCTCTACAGTGGCCGTCAGGACAGGCCTGCTGGCTTCCTCTGCTTGAGAGAGAAGCATCTCATAGTTTCTGCCTCCCAGGATATGTAACCTTTCATAAACAGGTTATAAAACTAAGAAATCACTTTCTCTAAGTGAGCCGCTGTGAGTAGCCGAGTCTAATTCCTATCACGCTGATGGTCAATGGAATTACAAAGAAAGCCCCAGCTTGGTCAGTTACATCCATCAAGCCCAGAGGCAGCACAAGGTGGCATATAGATAGGAGCAGTGCCTTCCCCTCTAAACAAAGGTGAGAGGCCCCGGGCCCTAGCTGCTGTCTGTGTCTTCTTGGTTCTTGAGCTTGATGCGTCCAACTCAGGTCTCTTCTGGCACATAGTGCTCTGGACCATCCCATGCCCCATGCCTTAGTGGCATCTCCTGTCACTTTCCATGCCACTTCTGTTCAGAGCCGCCTTAGCCTCTGCCAGACACAGTGATGTGTTAGTCCTAAGGCGGTGTAGCACTGGTCTTTCCCGTACGCCCACTGCACGTGCAGCAAACTGAACACATCGCCCACTCGATCCTTCCCAGTATATTGAGCTGCTAGAGGACAGAAACCCTATAGGTGGACTTGCTCCTGGGGTTGGAAGTCAAGGTCCCCCCCACCCCAGACAGGAAGCATTTTATCAACAGTAGCCACACGGTCCCCTTCGTATCTCCCACGGCACCTGGTTGGAACCTGTGCACATGGTGATGGCTAATAAAAATCGACTGTTCTCTGTTCAGGAGTATTTCTGCCTGCAGGAACTCAGCAATTATTAACTCTCAGCTAAGACTCTCCCGCCGCCCCAACCCAAGACATTTAAAAACAAGTTGGGCATGATGGCTCTAGGAGGGTGGTTAGACTTTGGTGTGTGGGTGTGGGAAATGAGACTGTTAGGGGCATAGGGATTATGCAGGCGCATTTGTGCTTGTGATTGACTGACCACAGACTTCACCATCTGCTTCAGTTCTGTGGTAGGGCTACACACCAGTGATGGGGTGGCTGGAGAGAAGAATTGGAGGAGATGTAGGTAGGAGTGAGGGGAAAGAGATGTAAGGTTTTTGTCTCCTCAACAGACAGCAAAGTGGTTGTCATCCTCAGCATCCTGGGTGGCGGAAGCTGTGAGATGCTGCTCTCTCAAGCAGAGGAAGCCAGCAGGCCTGTCCTGATGGCCACTATAGAGCTGCCCGACCTGAGGCTCTAGGGCCACCGGAGGGCTTGGTCCATCTGACACATCCTTTCTGTAGCTGATGTTTTGGCAAACCATATTTTTCCTAAGGCTGCCTCTGCCTTTTGTCTCCCCCAAAACAGTAAAATGCTGTCTACTAGGCTGCAGAGGTGACCATCGCCGGTGGAAAAGATTCCGGTGCCAGATGTGGTGGATTTTGTGAAAAGTGAGGGACTCTCTCCCACGGTCTGTTGTTGACATTTGTCCCCCTGTGGCGACAAGCACTCAGCAATCCCCCATCTTGGGACAGTGAATGGCAGTTTCCTGGAACTCAGAACAGCCACTTTCCTTTGTTTTGTGTGACATACTGAGATGGCTCCTGGCCTGGGTGATGTACCAGGACACAGTTGGTGCTGTAGAGTCACAGTGTTGAAGGTGATCCCCATCTCCTAGTCCTTGCTCCTGCCCCGCTCAGGAATGCAGTCTGTGCCCCATGCAGCCAATATGTGCAATAGTAGGGCAGAGTTTCAGAAATATGTGCTTGAGCAGTTGCTGTGCAAACATCACACAGGCTATTCTTGTACATGCACTAAATAGCACATCACTCAGAATGCTCTGAATCCACGGACACAGCAAGCATGAGGTGGGCACGCTGGGGTAGCCTAGCACACTACAGCAAATCCGCTCTAATTAGTGGAAGGAGTACATCTGTGCTGGATGGTTTGGTTTTTTTGTTTGTTGTTTTTGTTTGTTTGTTTGTTTGTTTGGTTTTTTTTGGTTTTTCGAGACAGGGTTTCTCTGTGTAGCCTTGGCTGTCCTGGACTCACTTTGTAGACCAGGCTGGCCTTGAACTCACAGCAATCTGCCTGCTTCTGCATCCCGAGTGCTGGGATTAAAGGCGTGTGTGCCACCACGCCCGGCTGTGCTGGATGGTTTTATGTTCACTTGATACAAGCTAAAGTCATCAGAGAGGAGGGGGCCTCAGTTGAGAAAAGTCCTTCATAAGGTCTGGCTGTAAGGCTTTTTTCTTTTCTTCTTCTTCTTCTTCTTCTTCTTCTTCTTCTTCTTCTTCTTCTTCTTCTTCTTCTTCTTTTCTTCTCCTCCTCCTCCTTCTTCTTCCTCTTCCTCTTCTTCTTCTTTCTTCTTTTTTTCCAAGACAGGGTTTCTCCGTGTAGCCCTGGCTATGCTTGAACTCACTTTGCAGACCAGACTGGCCTTAAACCCAGAGATATGCCTGGCTCTACCTCCTGAGTGCTGGAATTAAAGGCAGTGCCATCTGGGCTGGAGAAATGGATCAGAGATTAAGAGCGCTGACTGCTCTTCCAGTGGTCCTGAGTTCAATTCCCAGCAACCACATGGTGGCTCACAACCATCTATCACGTGATCTGATGCCCTCTTCTGGAGTGCTGGCATAGCACAGTATACATAATAAATAAAATAAATCTTTTAAGAAAAAAAAGGCATGTGCCACCATAAGGCATTTCCTTAGTGCTTGTTGGGGGAGGGTCCAGCCCACTGTGGATTGTGCCACACCTCCACTGGTGGTCCTGGGTCCTATAAAAAAGGAGGCTGAGCAAGCCATAGGGGGCAGGCTGGTAAGCAGCACCCCTCCATGCTACATCAGCACCTGCCTGTCTCCAGGTTTCTGCCCTCACTGCTTTTGATGATGAACTACTCTATGGGACTGTGAGTGAAATTAACCCTTTCCTCCACAAATTGCTTTTAGGTCATGATGTTTTATCGACAGCAATAGACATTCTAACTAAGACAACATCTAAAGCAACGATAAAGTACAAAGTGCAGTGAACACATGACCAAATATCATGTGAGCTGGGCTTGACGGCGCACGCCTTCAATCCCAGCACTTGGGAGGCAGAGGCAGGTGGATCTCTCTGAATTCAAGGCTAGCTTGATCTATAAAGTGAGTCCAGGATAGGGAGGACTACAGAGCAAAATTCTGTCTGGGGTGGGGGTCGGGGAGCAGGTAAAGGCTAAAAAATGTTTGCTGACAGCATGGCAGAAAGAAAGAACCAATCCTCAAGTTGTTTGCTGACCACCATACATGCCATGTGTGCACGTATTCACACACAAACACACACAATACATAATTAAATGTAATAACTTTTTTTTTTAAAGAAGAAGACATGTGTCTGGGATATACCCATTCTGCTAAGTGTTCTGCTATGACTGACAGCCAAGTAGGTGTTTTTTTTTTTTTTGGGTGTGTGTGTGATAATGTTATTAATGAGCCAACCAATTTGCTCATGCGGAATAGATAAAAATCAAATCTGTTTCCCAATTTAAATATTATCAAATTTGCGGACGTTAAAAATGTTCAGCTTCATCTGGTAGAATGGATGTGTAACCATGATTTGTCATAAATACTCACTGCACCACTGTGCCATGAATACCGTGAGTACTGTGAGCACCGTGAGCACCATGAGCACCATGAATACTGTGGGTACCACGAGCACCGTGAGTACTGTAAGGTACCACGAGCACCGTGAGTACTGTAAGGTACCACGAGCACCGTGAGTACTGTAAGGTACCACGAGCACTGTGGATACCATGAGCACCACGAGCACCATAAGCACAGAGGGTACCATGAGCACCATGAGCACCATGGGTACCACGAGCACCGTGAGCACCATGAGCACCATGAGCACTATGAGTACAGACCCAGCTTGGGTCTCCACTAGCATCCTTAAAATCTGTACTTGATCTCTTTTAAACCTATTTTCATCAGAATCTATTGGGAAACGGGACAATTTTCCTTTTGTTTCTTGGCCAAGAACTGCCAGGCATACACTGCACAATGGCTGAGGAAAGGAGAAATTTGGGCTCCTTTATGCCAGCTTCACCATAAACACATGGATGATAACAGGGTGATATGACATATGACACCAGGGCATTTCAGCATCCTTGGAGGGCATCCCACTCTTCACCTTTTGTCTTAGATGAGTGTGTCATTTCACAGAACACAGTGAGAGAAAAAGCCCTACAGAGGCCCAGGAATCAAGGGGTAGTGTAAGATCTGAGATGATGCTTTTCACGATGAAGCTTGGTGCTGGGTGGGACTTAGTGTGGGACCCTCACTCCTGACCCCGTGAGACTCTGTAGTGTTGACCTGTCCTCCAGGTTGATCTATACCAGGACCCCAGCTTCCATCCCAACCCCGTCTGGCTTCCTCCAGGCCTGCTGGTCATCGCAGCCTTGCCCTCCCCCCATGCCCCATTACTGTCGGAATTTGTTCAACGTAGACGTCAAGTGTTTCAAATGTGTTTCCCCAAACAGTGTGAACAGTGGCCTTCTACACACTGTTGGCTTTTGTTTGTTTGTTTTTCTTTTCTCTTCTTTTTTTAATGCCTCTTAATAGAGAAATGGAGTTCTGAAAGTGCTTCCTTTGCCACTGTCCTCAGAGACATGGGGAAGAAACCAAAAAGCCGAGGGGGGGTGTGGGGGGAACCAAAACCAAACCAAAACAAGCAAAAGACGTGGCCTAAAATTTTTTTGTAAGTAATTGAGAGTACATTAGGAAGTTTTAAGCTGAGAAGATGATGGTGAGTTTGTTGTTGGGTAAATAACATATGGGAAATACTCCTAAGGTGGTTGCATCTGTATTTTAACCTGAGGGTATGTTTAAATTTTGCTTAGTTTTCTTGTTTTAGTTTTTGTTGTTCGAGACAGGGTTTCCCTGTGTAGCCTTGGCTGTCCTGGACTTGCTTCGTAGACCAGGCTGGTTTCGAACTCACAGTGATCCTCCTGCCTCTGCCTCCCGAGTGCTGGGATTGATTTTGCTTAGTTTTCTTATGAAGAAAGTTAAGCACTCACTTAAGTATTGATACGATGAGGAGACGAGACGTCATCCATGCAATGCATGGTCCCTACCCCAGGACGTTTAATCAGCATTAAGCTGTGTGCTTTATGTCCTAATTGCAACTGTTCTTGTGCTACAAAGTGGGGCCTATTTTCATCTTTCCTCAAGAAGGGACTAATCCTGCTGTGAGGGAAAACAAGGAACAAGTGCGTGGAAAACTAAGCTCTGGAGCAGAGAGTCCTAGCACGAGGGAGGCAGCAGGGCCCCCTGGCGTTCCTTGGAATTAGATGTGTCAGACGCTGTTGCTCTAACGCTGGTGGCCAAAAAGGATACAAGGCAGCGGCTGGCTCATAATGGGAGGGCTCCAAGTTCCAGTCAGACTACACGCGGGAGCAGGAGCCGCCAACTTGTATGGCTGGGTACAGCTGGCAAGCCAGAGTGGCCTTGCAGCCCATAGGTCCATCCTGCTAAGACTTGCCAAGATATCTCTGGCATTAAACAAAAACAAAAACTCCCCCCCCCCATCTCCTAGAAGGTTCCATGCAATACATTGCTGTATCCCATCTTGCAGAATAACCAGCAGAGATTTTCCTTCCTTTTTCATGGCCTCTCGTTACATTCCTGTGAAAATTAAGCTGCAGAGCTGTTGCTCTGAATATTTTGTTCCTATGGATTTTTAACAAATATCTGAGTAATGCTGCAAAATCCTTTGCCCCACCCTCTCAGGTATAGAGGTATAGTCGTGACCCCCTTGACCCCAGGTTTCTGTACTCTGCTTCTATTTAAATAACATTTTTCTTACCTCCTCGAGCCCTTCGTGCTGGGTACCAGCTGTGCCGTTGCTTATGGCCAGTGGAGAAATGCTTCACAGGAGCTGAAAAAGGAACTCCGGTTCAGTGTTTATTATTTACCTGGTGCTGGTTCAACCTTCTAGAGTACGATGCCAGGAAAAACGTTTCTTGGAAAACCGTTTACCTGTTGACATGGAGCCCAACCCTGTGTATACAGCACAGCTTAAGACATGTTTAACACCGGAACTCCAGTGTACGTATGGCATCTTTCATCAAAATGGGTTCTGTTGGCCGAGAAACAATGCTCAAGGCACAGGTCTAAGGAGAATGACTGGGGTAAAGATAATAACTTGGAGGGGTCAGGAGTGGTCTAACACAGAAGGCACCTAGGCTGTTGTAAAGTACAAGTGACATTTCTCATAAAGATGGGCTGTGTTGACTGGGAAGAGTCTGGGATAGCCAAACTCAACAGTCTGGGGGATTCCGGCAGAGCCTTGCCCTACAGGTAGCACAAATCACCAGGCTGTAAACTACATACTTCTCCCAGATTTTTTGGGTGGAAAACAGGTAAATGACTCTGTAGAGGAATGTTAATTCAGACCATGGCTGTTCTGGCAAGAGATCACATCCAAAGATTATCTAGGTCAGTGTGATCCGGCTGGGATACAAACACACCTTCAATCCAGCAGACAGAGTCAAACAGATCTAAATTAAAGGCCAGCCTGGTATAGAGCAAGCATCAGGTAAAGAAAAGCTTAGATCCAGGTATGGTGGCACATGCTTTTTAGTCCCAAACAATGAAGATAAAGTTAGTTTGTAGAAGGAAGCACCTATGTTTAGAAGTGATGCCTAATTAGTGGCAGAAAAAGTAATGAATCAGAGAAGATTTGACAGAACAGGATATGCCCAACTCTCAGGAGAAGAGAGAGGAAAAAGGGAAGCTACTTAAGAGGCAGTTTTCACCAGGTCAGTAACTGAGAGATGGGTGGCAGAGAGAGAACTTAGGTAAAGGCAGAACAGGCCAGAAAATGAGAAGAAGCCAGAAGATTAGAGCAGACTACTGAGCTAGTTTGAGGCCAAGCAGAGCAATTCTGGGCCGAGAGAGAAGCCAGATTAAATAAATCAGCTGGGAGAAGAGTTTGACCCAGAACAGCTGAGATGAACCAGTCAACCCAGAGCCCAGAAAGAACAAGTAACGGTGAGCTTATTCAGCAGTAAGTCTCAGAGGCTGAAAACATTCTAGGCTTGGGTTAGATTGTACAGAGGCTAGAAGCTTCCAGGACTAGGCCTAGGTAACAGAAGGAGGCAGTAAGCTTCCCAGACAACAATCAAGCCAGGCGAATAAAAGTTACTTTTATGCGTCTCCTTCCTCTAAATAGACAAGCCTGTGTGTTTAACTTTCCTGCAGTCCCTGGGGCCTGCCTGTTGAGCACGATGACCTCATACCTCTTGTCCTTCCTGCCTGAAGCAGAGGCTGAAGTGGACTCAGAGCCACTGGCTGTGGCCACTCCTTCCTGGCTACTGTAGAATGGACCGTGAGAGCTGGTTCTCCTAACAGAGATGCCAATTTCCACCCTGGAAGGTCCGTGAGTCCGAGATCAAAGTGTTGGCACAGGGTTGCTTCCTGCAGGGACCCCTGGGCAGGAGAATTTATTTGTTTCATTTTGTTGAGACAGGGTCTCACTATATTGCTTTAGCTGTTCTGGAACTCAGTATGTAGACCAGGCTGGCCTCCGAACTCATAAAGCTCTGACTGTCTCTGCCTCTCAAGTGCTGAGATTAAAGGTGTGCACCATCATACCAAGCTCAAGGGCAGGGAACTTTCTCACAGCTCTTCACTCTTGGTGGCTGCTGATGGCACTTGTTGGTTTGGGAGCTTGTCCCTCCTGCTTCTGTCCCATTGTTATGTGGCCATCTTCTCCCGTGCCTCTGATCATATTGTCTTCTATCTGTGGGTCCCCTTTCCTCCTAAGTCTTAAAAGGATGCCTGTTAGCTGGAGGAGGGCCACCCTGACTACCGCTGTTTACTGACTCACACCCACAGAGACCCTGTTTCTAAACAAGGTCACATGCTGTGGACACTGATCAACACAGAACATTTGGAAATCTCCATGACACCATCTTGGTTCACGGAAAGGAAATCTGGTACCCTAGACAGTGGCTCATCTGGATTGCTGGTGGGCAGTCCTGGCCGCTGGGGGTTTCCAACCCCATCCGTCCAGGGCTTTGCTTTTATGAACATATGAGGGAAGCTGTGTGCCTCCTGATCTGGGAGGCAAGGGCTCTCGGCTTCCTTGAAGAGTTGAGGTTACTGCAAGGCCACAGACAGGCTCTTCTGAGGTGGCTGCTGTCACTGTGGTAAGAACCATGAAGCTGCCGAGAAAAGGCGGGGCTGTGTGTGTGTGTGTGTGGTAGGGTGCCCTACTACACAGCTGTCAGCTGCTCTGTTTCAAACTTATCTCTGTCCCTAAGGTGTTCCATGCTGTAGCACCGCCAACCTACAGACTTTCTGGAGCTAGAGATCACATGATGAGTCCTGGGGGTGGGGCAGGTGAAGCTGGGCTCTATGTATTCTTTTTTTCTTTTTTTTCTTTGTTTGTTTTTAGGGTTTCTCTGTGTAGCCTTGGCTGTCCTGGACTCACTTTGTAGACCAGGCTGGCTTCGAACTCACAGTGATCCACCAGCCTCTGCCTCCCAAGTGCTGGGATTAAAGGCATGCGCCACCACGCCAGCACTCTAGGTATTCTTTAAGTTGGACATTGTTATCCCAGAACTCCAGGGCCTGTCCTATATTCTCCTGACAGTGGTGGCTGGGTACTGTCTCAGTGCCGACGGCAAGAGACTCAGCCCAACGTGGAAATCACCCTCTGCGGTTAGTATATTGCATCTGCATTTGTTCCTGAAAGACAGGGGCATCCCTGAACCAGCCATGGTGTTTGCTTCCCCAAACATCCACAGCCAGGTCCTGATGACTCAGAGGGGCTGTGAGGTGAGAGAAGAAGTCACAGCAGTGAGGGAGGACCACGCCTAGTGCAGCTGCAGAACGGGTGACAGGTGGCCAGCAGGAACTCCTGGCGACATTGCCCGGCTTTTGCCTTCTTTTCTCCACCTAACTGCTGGCTCAGATAACTGAGAGTGATACCTCAAGAAAAGTAAGGAGGCACCATGACTGGCCTTCACCTGCCTTGAGGACTTGATTTCCATGGGATGCTAACAAAGCAGGCAGTACCACTGCAATGCCATCCCTCTCATAGCCATAGCCTCAAGACCCAAGCAGACTTTACCCCATCCTGGCAAGTCTTTTTTCCCCCCCAGACACAGGGTTTCTCTGTGTAGCCTTGGCTGTCCGCGACTCGCTTTGTTGACCAGGCTGGCCTCGAACTCACAGTGATCCGCCTGCCTCTGCCTCCGGAGTGCTGGGATTCTTATATCATATAGTCACTTGAGGCTTTTCACTCCTCTCCAGGCTGTGACCTCTATGAGGTCCCGGTATCTGCAGGCTGACTGTCTGGTCTACGACGACCCAGGCTATGTTTGCTCTGGCAACGCTGCCTCCTCATGGTGCATCTCTGACACTGGGACCAGCCTGCAGGCGCAGCCCTGTCCGTTAGACCCTGCACATAGACCTGGCTTCCACTGGCAAGTCAGTGAAAGGTAACTCCTGGACACCCCTTTGGGTACTCACTCTCATACCTGCCCAACATGGAAGCCAAGTTTGAGCAGTTAGATGTAGCTATTTTGTGGGGGTGATGTACAAAATGTGCCGGAGGGTTCTCCGGTGGTCCCTGCTACAACGCCAGGCAGCGAAACCAGCCACAGCTCCTCAGCAGTCATCTTCTTGGGGGTGGAGTATGTTGAACTGATAGCTAGCCTCAGCTGCTGGAGCAATGTCGGCACGCACAGCATGCGCCACCGCACCTGGCTTGAGTTTCCACTTTTAAGAGTGACAGACAAGGGAGGCCCAGGGACCCAGCCTAGTTGTCACTTATGTCACTTATGTGTAGGTGGTGCTGTGGACGAAGTGGCCCAGGGGTTTTTCCTTCATTGTTCCTGGTGAGGGTGGTTGAGATGGCAAAACTAAATGTCCCTGCCTGGCCTGTGACTGTGCAGCCAGAAACCTTGCCTTGCAGCCTCACAGAGCCCTCTCCCAGCCTAGGCTCATACAATGATTGACAGACCCTGCTTCCAGGCTGGAATCTGCCCCGGCTGTCTGCACCCCTTCCCTGTTTTCCTCCCTAACCTCACCCCCCCATCCCCTCCCCCGCCCCACTTAGGATTGGGGAGGAGTCTTCTGGAATTTCACAGGATAGAGTCCAGAGTCCACATAACCCAGCAGATATAAAAGGGCTTTCCTTGTGACCCTGCACATCCTGGGTGGTGACGCTGACACTAGCCTGCTGCCATGGAGACCAGAGCCCTCTGGCTAATGCTGCTGGTCCTGGTTGCTGGGTCCTCTGGGGTAGCTGCAGAGTACATTGGCCTGTGTAAGTACCTATCTGGTTCCCTGGGAACTAGGCTGGAACCTTCCTAGCATGAGGAGGGAACAGAGAAGACCCAGGCTAAGACAGTGCTGTGAGTTTGAAATCTGAGGAAACTGCCTACCTTCTACACTGATCTAATAATTAATTACCGCCCATCAGGCACACGGCTTCTTGCAGCAGTCCTACAGAAAGGTTCTTTCTGACCCATTTCACAGACAAGTTAATGGCGGTTCAAAGAAAGTTAACATACTTGGGAGAACTCTCCTCCTCAGAGTCCGTGGTGGGGTTAAGAACCAAGGTTGTGGTGGGAGAGGATCTCTGGTGCCTCGCCCCTCATTTCTTTCTTCACCAGAGATTTCTGGGCACACTGACCATCTTGGCAAGTTACCAGAACAACAACAACAAAAAGAACCAATTGAGCAGGCTGTAGCTCCAGGCAGTTTCTAGAAACCCAGGTTCACTTGGCCACTGAGTCACAGTGCTAGGTGACAAATGGCCAAGCTCAGAGGCACTGAGTGTCACTGTCGCCAGGTCACCCTTGACCAGGTGAAGACAGTAGGTCCTCTGGGGACCTATGAAACCCTGCTGCCCTGAAGGTGTCAGCTAAGAGTATCTGGGAGCTAGAGCCAGGTTGAAATCTGTCTGGAGCCACCTGTGTCAAGGTCTGGAGGAGCCAAGGAAGGCATGGTGGACCCGCTGCAGCAGGGAAGATGTAGAAGATGGCTGGGCTCCACTTTCATAAGGGAAATCCGCTAGCTGATGAAAGGAGGCACATAGGGAGAACCATCTGATCTTCTGGAAGCAGGAATTCTGGAGATGGAGGGAGCGCACGGCTAGGACAGGAGCTAACCACCAGGTGGCGGGGAGCTGCAGCTGAGAGGTTAACATAGTACACATGCCGATTTTCCTTGTGGCATTGGTATTTCCTGGGACACTTTTCACTGTGTGTGTGTGTGGGGGGGGGGGGCGGGCAGTTCTTACAGATCAAACAAGGAAGAAAACCCTGTTTCATGTTTCAGGGGGCCCCTGGATGTCCAGGGATCTTGCCAGCTGTAGGGTATCTAGACCTGTTTTTGATCAGGTGAGATGACTAAGGCAGGTGAGGGGCCCCAGGCAAATGGCCCACTTCCTTGGGCTAGCATTCAGCGGTGGCTGCAAAGTATAGCTATCCTTCCAAATCGATGAGTGAACAGCAAGTTCAAGGCCAGCCTAGGCTACATGAGATCCTGTCTCAAACAAAACAAAACAAACAAAAACAAAAACCAGAGATTCACCCTGAGCTAAACGTGAGTGACTAGGGCCAGGAAGCTGCCCCTTCTACCACAAGAAGAAAGATGGTCTCAGATCAAGGCATTTCCCAAGTATACTGCCAGGGATGTCAGAGCAGGGGGTAAGTCGGGGCTCTGATGGCATTCTTAGCTTTGGAGTTGGTGGCAGCTAAGGCTCTGTGCTGGTGACACATTCCAAAGGTTTCACCTGATGGTCAAAGGATGTTAGTCAGATGCACCCATGGGTGGTAAACTACTAAGACTGAAACTAAGGCCAGCCCAGGATGATTTTAGCTCTGCATCCCCACTCTCCACTGTCAGGGAGATACCCAGGAAACTTCATTTTTTAATAGATCCTTTTTTTTTCTCTCTAGACATCCCCCTGTGGGGGCAAGAGCACCATTATCGTTGAACTTGGGGGAAGGGTTGAGGGGGTGCTCCAGGAAGCAAGGAAGTCACCCCAGCTGCCCTAGTAGTGCAGCAGCTGACTGCGTCTCATTTGCACAGCTCCAAGCCAGTGTATGGTGCCGGCGAACGTCAGGGTGGACTGTGGCTACCCCAGCGTTACAGAGAAGCAGTGCAACAACCGCGGCTGCTGCTTTGATTCCAGCATCCCAAATGTGCCCTGGTGCTTCAAACCTCTGCAGGAGAGTGGTAAGGCCGGCTGGTGGTGCCCATGGTGTCCCTGTCCTTCCATGGGGCTGGGCCTCAGCAGGACAACAGCATTGCCACTGTTCCTTGGTGGAGACCTCACGTAGGAGATCTCCTATCGGGGGCTTTGCACCTAGGCCAGCTAGTGGCCAGTGGCTAGCCCTTTCTAGAAAATATAAAAATGTGTTCTGACTGCCAGGGCGATGGCTCAGTCAATAAAATGCTTCCCACGCAAGCATAGGAATATGAGTTTGAGTCACAAAATCATGTCAAGAAGCCAGGGTTGGTGCTGTATGCGTGGACCCTCATCACGGGGGAGGTACAGACAGGCAGATCCCTGGGGCTTGCTGGTCAGCTAGCCTAGCCTAGTAGATGAGTTCCAGGCCAGTGAGAGACCCTGTCTCAATAAGCAAGGTAGGACCTGTAGGACCTGTGAGATGGCTCAGTAGATAAAGGTGCGCACGGCATGGATCACTTCCTGAAACCCACTTGGTGGCAGAAGAGAATTGACTCTGCCAAGTTGTCCTCTGACCTCCACGTGTGCACTGACATGCGCCCTTTCACATATGCACACAAAGTAAATAAAGTAAATATATATGAAGATGTACTCGTGTGTACACACACACACACACACACACACACACACACCAAAGCAGCAACACCTGAACTGACCTCTGCCCACCCCTTCTGACATGCAGGCATGCATGCACATGCACCCACAGTGACAAGGTGCCATATGGTGGGAGCTAGTTGAAACAAAGAGACACAGACAGAGAAGAGAGGGGACCTCGTGGGAGGGTTGGGGATGGGGGAGGGGGAGGAAGGAGACAGATACAGAGAGAGGCAGAAGCGCGCACGCGCACACACACACACACACACATGCACACACACACACACACAAACATAGACTGGGGGAGCGGCACTGTGTAGCTGTGGATCTGGGCTGATATTGATCCTGTTTTTAGCAAACAAGCCATCCATAGTCCCTTGTCACCCATAACATGCTCACAGCAGACCAGTAGCCAGGTGACTGTGTTTGTGCCCTGTTGGTTCCCCCTTCCCTGTCTCTCTTAACCCCACCCTGGGTGGAGTGGGTTTCTGGGCAAGTCCCCTGAGAATCCCTGGGTAGGGCCATGTGCAAACAGCAGATGGCCAGGCACACGGGGGGGGGGGGGGGGGGGGAGTAAGGGGGAGGGCACAGGGGGGGCGCTAATCCTACTTTACCCAGGTCCCAACCTACCACATCTTGCGGTAGCCACCCACTGTGAACCATCTGTCACATCCAAATGCTGGCTCACCTTCTAGGTATACAGAAGGCTGTATCTCTACAAGGCGTCTCCCTGGGCTGGCACTCAAAGGAGCCAGATGTGCTCTTTGGTCTGAGTAACAGATGGCTGAATTGGGGATGAATGAAGGCATACCACATGCAGCCTCCCTCCCTTCAGCAAAGACAGGAAAGGGAGCTGAGCTTAGTCAGGAGCAATGGCAGTGGGAGGAGCTAGCCACTGCCTCACAATTGGCAGGTCGCTTGCTTGTGGGACCCCCCTCCCCCCAGGTACCATCTCACATAGGCCCTGTCAGGACCACCGTGGGCAGGGGAGGGGAGGGGTGGGGTCTAGTTACCTGGTTTGGCAACACCGTGGAGGATGCACACTGTCTCCCAGGCTTGGGCAAGGGGGGGGGGGGGTGTCACATTTCCTTTTTGCCTGGGGGATGAAGACTGACTAGTGCTGGCCTTGGAGCTGGTCCTGACCTTGGGGAGCCAGGCACTCACCCTGACCCTTTCCTTTCTTCCCAGAGTGCACATTTTGAAGCCGTCCAGGCACTGGGCTCTGCACCCCTGGACTCTTGCAGACGGTGTTGGCCGAGGGCAGCTTTCATGCCTGCTCTGCTCCCTCTGCTGTTGACTAATGTAGGAGCCGGGAAATAAAGACCCCTCACAGTCAGCACAAGGCTGCCTTGACTGCTGAGACCTCTGCACCTGTGTTTATTTCCTGTGTTCCGCTCTCACTGGTGGGGAAGGTGAAGGGTCACACTGAGGACAGGGTGTCCCAGGCCAGTAGCGAACTGACCCTGAGTTGCTGCAACACCCTGGGGGCAAAAGCCTCAAGCCAGGAGCCCCCACCCCACCACCACCACGATTATTCTAGCTTCCTTCCACTGCTGTGACAAAACACTCTTGACCAAAATCAACTTAGGGGAGGAAGGGTTTGGCTTACACTTCCAGGCCACAGTCCTGTCACTGAAGGAGGTCACAGCAGGAGCTCCTGCGGGAAGAAACCTGGGAGGAGGGTCTCAGTCTCCGGCTCCAGCTCAGCTGACTTGCTTACAAAGGGATGGCGCCGCCCACAGAGGGCTAGGCCCTTCCTTCTATGTCGGTTAGCAATGGAGACAGTCTCCCACCCACCCCCCCTCCCATCCTCAGGCGTTCCAGGGAGCCAATCTGAGCTGGGCAGGCCCTCAGTTGAGAATGCTTCCTTAGGTGCCTCTAAGGGGTATCAAATGTTCAGTTTAGAGCAAGCTAGGGGAGCAGGTGGGTGGAACCTTTCACAGCACACTTCCTCTGTAAGATGAGAAACAAACAAACAAACAAACAAACAAGCAAACGAACCACCTCTCCTGCAAGATTTACGACCTAAGAAAACCATCTTACACGCCAGCCTGCTTTGTCCTTATCTACAGTTACACTAAACACCTGTCACACTGTAGGCAGCATTCTTTTCTTCTTTTCTTCTTCTTCTTCTTTTCTCTCTCTCTCTCTCTCTCTCTCTCTCTCTCTCTCTCTCTCTCTCTCTCTCTCTCTCTCGTGAACACAGAGCAGCGATCTGCATCTCTGTTAATGCCCGCTGGTGCTCTGGAGAGGGTCCAGGGTAGTTTCTCTGGTGTTGGATGCGGATGCCCTTCCAGTCCACTTTATCTCTTGGGTGGCCAGAGCTGATGGCTCAGGCAACCGATCAGGATTGAAAGAAGAAAAAGAAAGGAAGGGGAAAAGAGCCCAGGGTTTCTTCTCTAGGGACTGGCTGTACTGCAGCTGAGGAGAACTTAAACTGACCACAACTTTCCTATCGCTGAGGCTGTAAAAGCAGCTTCTGGCTAGAAACTGCACAGGGGTCGTAAAAGGAGGCTCTTTGGTCTGTAGACAGGCCTCTTTGCAGAGATCTCCAATAAGCTGGTGTAAATTTAGGCTTATTAGCCGTAGAAGGCTGATGGCTCTGAGTCTGTTAACTTATTTGCGAATCTACAGAGAAATAAGAAGTGAGAGAGAGAGAGAGAGAAAATCAACCACTCACACACATACGTTCAAGAGAAGAGGATCGGGAGAAAAGGTGGATGAAGTCAGGCATCTTACCTTCAACTGAAGTTAAGCTGCTCAATTTTCTCCCAGCCACGTTTATTGTAGGACCATGCTTACACTTCTGAGAAAAGGGAATTACCTCATAGTCAAAAGAATACAATTAATCACAAAAACAGATGAATTCTAAAATATAACAGGTTATATATTTTAAAGCTAAACATTTCTTGTCTATGTATCCATTACATAAGCTCATGGTGAGTTCAGAATGACGAAGGTTGGCAGGGTCTAAGGTTAATAGGGTCTGAAACTTACAAGAGTATACGACTTATCAGTTAGGACGGACCTGACTATACATTATCCAGCTATCTCTTAGTTCATATGAGCTCAGGACAATAATTTTGTCTGTCTTTCATTCTAAGAAACAGAGTAAATTCAGACATCTCTAGGTAACTTCATTCCACATAGGTTCACATGGAGTTTAAACAAATTTGGCTATATTTATGGTCAAATACCAGGATTCGTGGTGCCATCTGCGGTGGAGGCTTATCTGAAGCCACAAATCTGCTGGTAGGCTATCCTAGTGAGGCATCTGGAGGTCCACAAAGGTATTTATTGCAGCCATAAACTAACTTTAACTTTTAAAACTATTTGAGTCAAATCAGGAATTCCATAAGCAGGGACTAATTCATCTGGATAACAAAAAGTATAACTTCAATAAGATCCTCTAGGAAGTTTGCTCAATCAGAGCTGGTCAGTGCCCAGAAGCTAACAATTCACACCAGTGCCAGATGTATTTATTTTTGGTTTTTCGAGACAGGGTTTCTCTGTGTAATCTTGGCTATCCTGGACTCGCTTTGTAGACCGGACTGGCCATGAATATAGTCCTGGCTGTCCTGGACTCACTTTGTAGACCAAGCTGGCCTTAGACTCACAGTGATTCACCTGCCTCTACCTCCCTGGGTGCTGGGATTAAAGGCGTGCGCCACCATGCCTGGCTCTAATGTCAGATTTTAGAGAGATGCACAATTGACAGGGTAGTCAGAGGTTGGAAGCAATTCTGGGGTACATCACGATACAGACCTTGCAAATACCAGATCACCTCCAGAGATCTCTCATGCCTCCTAGACTTCCTCAAATCAACGGCTCCTGACAGCATGTCAGAGGCTGGAAGCAGTTTGGGGGTGCATCCTGGTATAAGACCTTGCAAACACCAGATCACCTCCCAGACAGCCCACATGCCTAGTGAGCTCCCTGAACAGGGTGGCTCTTGGCACATCTCACATCCCTACCCATGTCCACAGTCCCCTTCTCCTCATTTTCTGGTGTTGCTTTTTACTGCACCCACTATGGGAAGGTTTGGGGTGAGGCCCCTGTGTAGGCTGCATGGCTGATCCCTGCCTCTGCTCCCATAGGGGACCCTCTGTTACTGTATGGCCCACTTATACAGCACAGGGGCCAGAAAACATGGCTTCTTACTGTGCTGTGGCTTCCTGGTTTCTTCCTGAAAGAGACCGCGGTCCCCTTAAACAGCACTGCACTGGAAATGATGATTCAGTGTAAGTCTTGACAAGTCACATGTAAAGCATATCAGACTGACCATCACAGTGACCTTGATACCCAGGATGCACAGGGGTAAACTCTGAGTCTGTATGGTAAGCGAAGCCCCTGCCTTCTTGGCTCCTATTTGCTTTTATAAATAAAGACTTATTGGAAGCAGGGCCAAAATTACAGTGTAGCAGTAGGGTATTGTTGTCCAAGTGCAGAATTTTGGCATTTTACTAATGGTATAGTTAGTTCTGAATTACTTTTTTTTTTTTTTTTTGGTTTTTCGAGACATGTTTTCTCCATGTAATCTTGGCTGTCCTGGACTCGCTTTGTAGACCAGGCTGGTCTTGAACTTACAGAGATCCTCCTGCCTCTGCCTCCCAAGTGCTGGGATTAAAGGTGTGCGCTACCACGCTCAGCTTACTTCTGATTTCTAAATGCTGTGGTCTGTCTTGATGGCTGAGTTTTCTGTACATTTCCATGCAAGGTGAACACCACAATTCACTCTGGTCCCCACCTTGCTGAGTGACTGCTGGACTTGGGGCCCTCACCTTTGTAGTGACAGTTTTGAGAACTCTGGGATTTTGGTTCCCTTTTTGAAAACGCGGAAATATTAAGAATGTACTTTTGTTTTCCTCCCAGGGGTAGTAGGGACTTCTGGCTGCTTCGGACTGTCCGCAGCAGCTGACAATGATTTGCCTCGTGCTCTAGCAGAAGCACGGTTTTGCCAGCTGCAAATAATTCCTGTGTTTATGTGACGTTTGGAATTCTGGGAACTTTTCAGAGGGTTCCAAGAGTGGTGGGTGGTTGTTGATTGTTTACGGAGGTTGGTTGTGGTTTGCTAGTAGCCGTGGTCAAAGAAGAAGCAAAAGGAAAGAAATTAGATTCAGGGGTCAGCCCTACCCCTCTATCCTTGTTTCTTTACTATCTAGTGTTAGAGGGGATGAAACATGGCGGGGGGGGGGGGGATAAAGGATAAAGAAGAACCCACAAAGTAGGAAAGACCAGCTACAGCCTTTAAAGCACATCAGAAATAAGATGTCGCTGCCCTAGGCTCACATACAACAAGAAGCCTTCCTGTAGGCACGGAGTCCCAAGCCCCCGACTTAAGAGGGAAGCTGTCACAATGTTCTTAGTTAGAATCTAAAGGGTCCTTCAACCTGTCTGCCTGCCAACCTTAGGAGGAACACTTTTAGTTTCGCCTCACTCTTTACTAAGCCGTGTCTCCAGGCTAGCTCCCTGGGGCCCCTGCACACTGTCCTGGAGGGTAAGTGCCTGCCTAGCTTTGCCCTAGACCCTACTGTTTGGTGAAGGGAGGGACCCAGGCTGAGCCGCTAACTGGGGAAATGGTCAGTAACCCCAAGCATGGTTGGAAACCTTTTGAAGGTCCCACGGCAGAGGTGTAATCTCAGAGACAAGAAACCAGATTAAAGAGGTTCTAGAACATAAAAGAACACTGTCACGGAGTCCTCCATGAAAGTCAGTGGTCCCTGGCTCTGCCGTGGGGCCCGGATAGAGGCTGAGGCAGAAGTCCTAGGCCATGGTCATCATCAGAGAGCCTCTAGGCTGGCAGGACAGCTTCTGTCTTCTCACCCCCAACTAGGAGGTCAGATCTGGTTGGTTTTGGAAGTAAAGTACCTGCCAAGCTCTCTCTGATGTGTAAAGTCAGGGGCTTTGGGTAGGTTGGTGTGATTCAGCTGAAAGCAATCTGCCCACATTGTAGGAGCATCTTCTATGCCTGAGTGAAGCCAGCTGCGAGCCCACTCTGCGCCTTGAATAAAACTCACGCGGCCTCATAGCGCCCTCTGCTGGCAGCTAGGAGTGATGGCTGCTCTGCACGGCCTTACAGCGCCCTCTGCTGGCAGCTAGGCATGATGGCTGCTCATCACCTAGTATTCCCTGACCTACCTTCATGAACTTTCTATTTTCTTAAATTTCCTTGCCTTCCGACAGCACCCAATCCCGAGCCAGCCTGTGTCATGTCCTACAGTTGTTAATTCTCCCTGACACTGTCAACTTGAGCCAGTGTTGAGTACTGAGACCTTCCTGGCTGAGGTTGGCAAGCCCAGCGGCACCCTGCTGCGTGCCAATGATCTCCTGTGGGAGACGCGGGACTCACATGGACAAAAGAAAAGCATCTTCCAGTGAAGCCCATTTTTTAACTGTTCCCTATCTAGGTATTGGGGTAGACTGGGGCTCAGAGATGAAGTCTAATTGTATTGCCTTGTGGGTATTCTGAAACTTGGGGTGCATTTCTCGGTGTTACATAAATGTGGGGATAAGGCTGGCTTTGAGTAGATACAAGGTCAGAGATGGCAGGAGTCCATGATGTGCCATGTGTCACCCATAGTCTCCTGCCCCTGACAGTGACTATCCAGGGCGCTGACTGCTCATGGTGGTTTCAAATTCGTTGTTATGATTTGGACCTAGGCCCTGTCCCATGTTGCATCCTGATACAGATTATGTCCTGGTTTGATGCTGTGATAAACACCAAGACCAGAAACAACTCTGGAGGGGGGGGGCAGAGATGGAAGGTTGACTTGGTTTTTACAAGGCCATCGCTGAGGGAACTCAAGACAGGGAGCTAGGCACAGGAACCGGAGCGGAGGCCATGGAGAACCCCTGCTTACTGGCTCGCTTGCCCTGGCTTCCTCAGCTTGCTTTCTTATAGAACCCAGGACCACTTGCCTAGGGGCGGCTCTCCCACATCAATCAGTAATCAATAAAACACCCCCACTGCTTTGCCCATAGGCCAATCGGAGGGAGAGGCATTTTCTCAATCCAGTTTCCCTCTTCCCAGACGATTCAACCTTGTGTCAAATTGGCAAATAAATAAATAAATTTGCCAGGGCAGTTTGTGGGAAGGAGTAAGCTTTGTCACAGGTGGGAGCAGTCTTGGTGGGCTTTACCCTTGGGGCACCCCATGAATACCTTGTGACAGACTGAGTGGAGCCATCCTGGGTCTGGAATTCAGGAAGCAGACCTGGGAACCCCACCTGGACTATTGTCTTTCTAATGGACCCTCACCGGGAGAAGGAGCCGGTCCTTCTCACGTGACTGAAGGAGTTGGGGAAGAGAGAATTACAAAGTTGGGAGCTGGGAGAGCGTGCAGGAGCAGCGGACAAGCTGGATCAGCACGCCGGCCAGAGAGACACCTAAGGATCCGTCCCATGGAACGGCTACCGGAAGGTTCACTCTTTCGTCCCTTTAACCTTTTTCCTTCTTTTATAAGCTAGTTGGGTTGCATAATAAAGTTTAATTGCTAAGAAACAGAGTCAACAGCAGTTGCTTTTGTTTTCTGGCTTAACAGTGTCCTGCAGTTACCTAATGTGGAGCTTTAAAGGATGATGCCCATTCCAGTGCGGTGAAGCCCACGCTACACAGCTGCCCATCCAGCCTGCCAGGGGCTCCGGCACCCTGGTCCCCATTACATCCTATGGGGTGTGGCATGCCAGCACATGTTGCATTAGATAGTTTATCCTGTCATACCTAATAGGAATGTATGTATTTTTTGAAAGTTTGCATGCAGACTTGACTATGGTATGTAATGTGGAGGGGATGAGTTCTCTGTCTGTCCGTCCGTCTGTCTGTCTGTCTGTCTGTCTGTCTCTCTCTCTCTCTCTCTCTCTCTCTCTCTCTCTCTCTCTGTGTTAGCTGAGGTTCACTAGAGGAACAGAATGCATGCGTATTAGAAAGGGGGATTCAATAAATTGTCTTATACCATAGGGACGCTTGGAAACCAGAGACAGAAAGATCACTGCAAATTCAAAGCCAGCCTGTTCTAGCCTGTGAATTCTAGGGGTGACTATCAGCACACCCTCGCTCACTCACCTCACCTCTCTGTCAGTTTCCCACTTAGGCAGAGTCTGAGATTTGAGTGTGTTGCCAGGGACATAAGCCCTTGGTCCTGCCTGTTGCTTCTGACATGGCTTGTCCCTGTCCAAACTGACCCTGTTCTATTTCTAGCCTTCTCTCTGGACATAAGAGTTTATGAGCTGCCTTTCCCTGCAGCTGTCCTAGCCCACACTGGCACACCCCCTTGCAGTCTTTCCAATTTGTGACTCTACCTCCCCAGCTCTAACCTGCCCTCTTGTTCTCTTCCAGAGGACAGATCTGCTCCGCACACTGTGGGTGTTCAGCCGCAGTAACCACTAGAGGGCGCCAGTGAGTACTCACATGCATTTGTCCTTGTCCTTTCAAAGCCCAAGTAGGCAAAGGATGTGGCACTCAGGTCCCCCAGGAGGGGAGACTGTGCTACTGACACCCTAGAGACAGGTGAGCATATGTGCCATCCTCCTGCCTCCAAACTTCCAGTCAGAGACGTGTGCTGGGAGCTTTCAGAGCTGCTGTGTGTGCCTGGGGCAAGGAGAAAGGTTTAGCCCACTGCTGCGTAGGGAGGTGGAGAGCAACAGGAGTACCATGCTGGCTGCTCGAAGCTAGGACAGCTCGTGGAGAACCAAGTACTGGCTCCAGCAGGTCACCAGCAAGGGCCACCACATAGCTAGGTGCTTGCTCCCTGACTATTCTCGGCACCTCTGCCTCCCACGCGAAGAGGGACCTCATGGGGTTCCAGGTTTTCCAGAGGCCAGACCTCAGGGCTCAGTGGACACAGTTCGTTCCCTCCACACCAAAGACACAGGCCCACAACATCCTAAGGGAGTGAAGGTTCTGTTTGGTTCATCCAGTGCTGGCAGGCAGAGGAGACCAGCACTGTTGCCCTGAGAGAGACAGCACTGAAGGAGCCGTGGGTTAATGCCAAGGCTCGCTGTTCTGTCTATGGAGTTGTGAAGGATAGTTTTATGTCAATTTGATGCAAGCTCGTCATGAGAAGAGGGAAGGCTTCCATAAAATTGGGCCTGCTAGCAAGACTGTAAGGCGCTTTATTAATCAGTGACTGACAGGGGAGGGCCCAGCCCATTTGGGTGCTTCCAGACCTGGGCTGGTGATCCTGGGTTCTATAAGCAGGCTGAGCAAGCCATGGGGAGCAAGCCAGTAAGCAGCATCCCTCCATGGCCTCGGCATCAGCTCCCGCCTCCACCTTCCTGACCCGTTTAAGTTGCTGCCCTGACTTCCTCCAATGGTGGGCTACAGTGTGGAAATGTAAGCCAAACAAACCCTTTTCTCCCCAAGTTGCCCTTTTTTTTTTTTTTTTTTTTTTTTGGTTGCAGTGCTTCATCCTAGCAATAGAAACCACAGTTGGACGCGCGCCCTTGGCAAGATCACAGTGCAGAAAGGTTGTTCTATTGACATCACCCCTAAGCCATCCCTGGGGACCTAGAAAGAAGAGGTGGTGGGAGGGTCCTCACAGCATCTTAAGACAGTCACCGCTCTGAGCTCTAGAGACCCAGTAGCTGTGCCTCCCTGACACCTGAAGCCTTACAGGGGACAGGCTGAGGTAGCTCTGCATTGGTGTCAAACAAGGTGGCTTTTCTGCTTGCTTTCCTGGCACTCTGCTCTGCAGTGATCCTCAGGAGGAGGGGCCTTGGGGCCGCACCCACTGGTGACCAGGATTGGGGAGACATGTGGTTGGCCTGTTGTCTCCCTTTGGGGTCTGGGGACAGTCGTAAGGCTACGAAGGCATCAGGGTCTAGCCTGTGTGTCTTGGAATCCATCAGGCAATCTGCATAGAATAGGCCTCCTCCCTGGTCTCTCAGCACACTGCTAATGTCTGCTAGAGGAAGGCTCCATGTTGGCGCAGGGACAATGGGAAGTGGAGCCCAAGGCAAACCCTCCGTTCTCACCAGGATGAAAGCAAGATGGAGCAGGGCACTGAATTGTCACCGGGATGCTTTAAGACTCACACGGTGTCAGGAACGTGTGTCATCTCCTCTGCTTCCCAGAGCCCAAGCCTAAGCCTGATGCCTACCTCCTGCGGAAGCAGAATTCTGGGCAGGCCACCCTGATGCACCTGCAGGGCATGGAGAGGAGCAATAGGGAGGGCTGTGTGGGCTGTGCCTCTGGGGTTGCGGTGGTGGCAGCCTCCATGTTCCAGTGGCTTTACCGGGTCACATGGATCCCAGCAGAGGACATGGGTAAGGCATTTTGGGGAACGTGACCTAAAGACAGTTGCACAGAAAGTGCTGGGGAAGGCAGACCGGACTCCACAGTGGGTCAGACCATGAAGCCGGTCAGAATCCTTCACCAGGCAGACACACGCATCTTCAGAGAGTGGAACCACGGATCTGACTCAACAAAACACAAGCAAAGCCACTTGAAGCGTTTGACGCCGAACGCACGTGAGAGTTTTTATATAAAATATTTTATTATCAGTTTTTATCTCTTCCAAGGATCTAACTTTATATTGACACAGTCTGCTCCTTGAGTTCCCCTGCTGGGTTCTGTCACATTCTTTCTGTCACATTCTCGTTAGCTGGTGTTTGTCAGTAGCCTTGGTGGACTTTTCCATTGCACTTTCATCTCCTGTGCTACAGGCATAGATACACTTTGCCTTTCCTTCCTGGGGTAAAGGCAATAGGGAAGGACTTTGGAGACCTGGTGTGCTGCTGACACAGAATAACACTAGGAGACACGTGTGGGAAGCACATGTGAGTGTGTGCACGAGTGTGTGTGCAAATTCATGTGCAGACACTGAAACACAAATGCATGGACACCAGTGTCACTGGCCTGCGGTGGCCCACTAGGGTTGCCTTGGGAAGCTCAGATGGGAAAGAACGGGACCGCCTCCACTAAGACACAGGTGAGGTCGGCCCCTGTGTGGGCTAGTGACACTCATCATGGGCACTTGGATGTCAATCCTTTGGGGGACAAAAAGCAGATTGGCCTCCCACCTTGGCCATCTCTTTAGTGACTGGCTGGGTAGACAGTAGCATCTGTCCACCCACTTTGAGTCTGTTTGCATTGTTTGAACAAGGACAGCTGGAAAAGCCAGAGAACAGGCCTAATGGCCCTCAGCACCTCGCCAGCCCCTCCTCACCTTGCCTCAGTGCTACACAGATGAGGAGACCGGAGCAGCTCCCCACCAGGACAAGCCCTGAAGGAAGGCCCCTTCCCTGCACCCAGGGCCTGGAACAACAGAGAAACCAGCTCAGTGAAGGTACAAGGGATGAAATCAGCATGGAAAAGCAGATGGGGCTGCACAGGGCCTGGACACTCCCAAGGGGAGGCTCACTGGTTTTCTGTTGTTACGGACACACACAGAGGTGTTTTCTGCTTTGCAGATACTGTCTGCCCCTGGCCTCAGCCAATGAAATGACCTCTCTTTGGGTTTCTGAGATGAAAGCTGTATCTGCATTTCTCAAGTCCTATTGTGCTCTTCCCCACCTCCGGGTGAAGAAGGGAGATTCTAGCACCTACTGTGTGCAGCACTGGAAGGCTCATCTCCCTCCCTGGGATGCCCCCGGGGGAGTTTAACTCTCTAGACCAAGGGTAGAAGGGGAGGCCGAAGAAGCTGGGATTGCAGAGGTGGAGATGCGGGTGGGGGTGGTAGAGAGGGGGCAGGGCAGGTAGACAGGACAAAGGATGGGACTGGACAGAGGCTATCAGACCCACCCTTGCACCCAGCCTTTTCTGAGCCTGAACCTGGCAGGCCACAGGCCTCACTCTATGCCGAAGTCCCCAGTAAATTCTGTCTTAGGACCTTTGTTTTTTTGCATAAAGACTTTTGTCTTACTCTGCTAACATGCAGGGGTGGTGTAGGCTTTAACCTGATGGGTTCCTTCCTTTCTGTTGAAGAGCCTCAATTGGAGATGAGAGGAGGGGCCCGGGTCCTTAGGATCACACGGAACCCAATTGCAAGGGAGTTTCACTTTAACATCAGTATCGGGAAAGGTGGACACTTCCGGGTACCTCCTACCATGAGCAAAACGGATGCTCCCTTACCCTAGGGAGTGATCTAGAAATACAGATAGCATCTCTGAAACCTAAGCTATGTATGGTGATGAGAGGAGCCACACATCAGGGCACCTGTGGACACTGGGTGAGGGACAAGGCTGTAGGGTGCCCTAGTATGGCTGTCAACGTTCCTCGAGTCTACAGAACAAATGAGCGGTGCTGTCCCGAGAGGGGACTTCTGACGTCTTGTCTGTTCTGCTCAACACCCTTTACCAGCTGCCTGTGTCACTCTGCCCACCAGCAGCCTACCAGCTCCTGTATCCTAAGCTTAGACTCTGCCCTGTGGAAGGACCTCATCACACCCCCACTTACTTAGGAGCAGTGACAAGCCGTTCTCAGCGGTCCAGTGGCTGAGGGGCTCTTCCGGATCTGACACATGGGCCACTCCGCCTACGACTGACAGCAGAGCAGTCTGCAGAGAATGGCAGCCCCTGGCCCATCCTGCCAGGCATGACCCAGCACACTAACCCCCAAGGGGAGACACAGAAGGGATCGGTCCTTTGGCACCGACCTCACCAAGTGTGAGTATGAGACCTGGCCACCCAACCTCCATTCCTCTCAGCTCACACTTGACCAGCTGTTGGCAGGAAGTCCCTCTCTGGACGCCATACCTAACTTCTTGAAATTAAATAAAGACTTTCTTTCTTTCTTTTTTTTTTTTTAAATGAAGACTTTTTATAAAGGCGAATTGTGTCCCTGGTTAAAAGCTGAATCTAGAAGGCAATGCCATGTTTGTATAGAACAAGCAAACTGAAAATTACATTGTAATATGCATTTCAATCGTGTTCTCTATAAAAGATCTAGGAGTGAAAAAAATAAAAAGAATCTCTAAATATTTTCAAAGCACATCCATGCGTTAAGTAAAATTCAGACCCTTCTCATTCTCTGCAAGTAAGATATGAAAGCTTCAAGGCCACGACCAAGGAATCTCAGGACCTGTCAGAACATGATCTAGTGCAATTACTTATAGGTGTGGAAACTGAGGCTCTCAAGGGTAAACTGACCTACCCACATAAATACAGACTTTTGCAGGAGACTGATCCTAGGAGGGCCGTGCTCCAGAAGAAGCAAGCAGGTGTGTTTTCCTGATTGGGGCATCCAGGGTACCTCCTTTATACTTGGCCGGCCTGCTCATCACTGACGCCCGACAGTTTGAGGGCTACGCCCACTGTGACCCCAGGCCGGCTTCCCAGGCTTAGTGGAGGTAGTTAAGGTAACTCAGGAAGAAAAGGAAAAATGCTCTCCCAAAATCAACAAGATTGATCTAGTATTTCTTGGGCGACATGAAAGTGGCCAGAAAACTAGGAAGAAACCACGTACTTCGCTTAAAATGAGATCGCATGAAAAAGAAAGTCTGGAAGGAGCCTGCCGACTCCCACCTGGTCGGCGTTGCCCTTAGTCCTGCTGGCCAGCGCAGCACCTGGAGCCGGCGTTTGACCTTCTGTGGCTGTGGCTATGAGCCCCACTCGGTGGCTGTGTGGGCTTCTCCCATTTCTAAGCAAAACATACCTTCTACCCTGAATAAGTCCTCAAAAAGTACTAAAAAGATACAATCTCTCAAAAATGGATGAAATTTATCGACTTTGGCTCGGAAATTGACTTCATCATAAATGAGATGAACTTTAGAAAGATGAAAGAAACCATAAGGAACAAAAAGTCATCAAGCGGACGGAATCCCACCTTGCGTGGACTTTCCCCCTAAGACATCCACCTCTCTGAGGACCAACGTGGCCAACACCTCCTCCATCCAGGGCCAAGGTGCCCTGGACTCCAGGAAGACTCTACCGAGGAAGCCTCTTGTCCCCAGCTGGATCAGAGGACAGCATTCTGTGCCAGCTGTGTTTTGAATCCCTCATGTAAAAAAAACAAAAAACAAAAAACCCCAACTGCCCTACGTCTTCCTAGTTAGAAAAGGAAATGAAAACAGTTCCAACTGGGCGGGCAGAGGCGCTGAACACTGGTTGCCATCGACCTGCATGGGCTCCAGGTTGGGTTGGGAGAGTCTGTGTCACCAGGAGCATGTGCACTGCTGCCGCCCAGCGGTGCCCTTGGTCACAATGTCTGCTTTGCCTCGCTGCAAACCCCTGCAGGGGTTTTACCTCTCGGCCCGGATTTTGTATCTCAGGACAAAATAGGCAATGAGCCTCAGGGAGATGAAGAAGATGCCCAGGACGATGAAGTCCAGGTATAGCTTCGCGTTCTCCACGTCCAGCTCCCGCAGGATGGCCTCTGACTTCTGGAAGTGGCACGTCTCAGCAATGTCGCAGTGCAGATCCTCCCGGTCCAAGCCGTAGATGGAGAGGATGACCCCCTCGAAGCCGTATCTAAGAGGAGGAGCACCAGGTGTGAAGGTCACTCTGCAGGCTCTCTACTCTCAGTGACCCGCCGCCACCCCCCGAAACTACTTGTCACTGCGTCTTCCTAAGCCAGCACTCTAGCAGCCTCCCACCTTTGTTTTCTGATTCTGTTGCTTCCAAGGCCACCAGTGAAAATGCAAAATGGAATGAACTGTGCACAACCCACGGGGGAAATAAATAAATAAATAAATAAATAAATAAATAAATAAATAAATCGCATTTGGCTTCCTTCTGAACCTGCACACCTTTTCACTGTTAGGTCCTGTTATGGGTTAGATATCCTGGCAAGAACACTGGAGTATTTAAATAAAGCCCCTTTGGTCCAGCCTTGTTTTGCAGAACAAAAGCACCCATCTTCAGAAGAAAGGCGCTGGTCTCCAGTTTCCCAGAATTGGCAAGCGCGCAGGCAGCTGAAACCCGGCACAAGGGCTTTGTGTCTGTCTTGTTCTCCTAAACAATGTGGTGGGGTCTAAGCTGACCCTCCAGGAAAGCAGCACACTTGTTCCCAGAGTGGACCTCTGTGATGCAGGAAAATAGCTGCAGCTGGGGGTAGGGGACACAGGCCGAGTGCTAAGGATGCACACTGACCGCCCAGGGCATGGCCCATGGTGCAGAGTCAGTCACTCAGCAGAGGGACGGAATGCTGGTAGACCCTGGACTCAAATTGCCAGGAAATTCCTGTTGATAAGAAGGCCCTGGGGTATTTCAGTTGTGCCCTGGATGCCTTGTTTAGGTTTTATAATCAGGATAGCGTTGTGGTAGCACTTTTTACATAAATACGGGCACACCCTTGGAAATACCCAGAATCTGAGGGCATGCCATAGCATCTTCAGGGTGTGAGTCTCCATGCATTTGTGTGCACCGGAGAGGTGGGGCACAGAACTAAGGGAAAAATAAAGGCAGGTGCAGATTCCGGGGTGGCCAAGCCCTTTTGTCACCACTCAGTTCCCAGGCCTGCACCCTCCACCGCCACTGCCCACATGTACCTGACATAGGAAATGTAGGACATCCACTGCAGGTAGGCTGGGATCGTGTCAAAGCTGACGAAGAATCCGGAGAAAAGCAGGACAGGAATGGCTGTCACGGGTCCCACAAATGTCGCCACCTGGAGTGAGACGGGGCGGGAACCTGAGCAGTGCTCACTGGAGGGGGCGGGGCATTACCCACCCACTCAGGTGACCCTGAGGACATCCAGGTGGCTAGAAAGGAGGAGTGTCGAAGGGACAGAGTCTTCCTGGGCTGGCCAAGGCCAGGACGGTGGTCAAGAATGTCCCCTGGCAGGGCCAGAAGTTAATTTACTGACGAGGGGCCCTGAAAGCCCAGCTGAGGAAGGAGACCAAACAAAATGAACAGAATTTCCTGAGGAGAAAGGCCAATGTGTTCTGGGAATTGTCTTTAAGGAGTCTTAGTGAGCAGCTTATTGCTCTCCCTGGAGCTGATAACTGGGTAGGGCCACCTCTCTGGGGGTCCTACCTAGTGGCAAAGATGCTGTCACCTGCTGTGGAGCCAAATGCCAGAGACAGGTTTCAAGGACCCCATGGGACCCACTAGAGGGCCCCTCCTCTGGGGTCCTGCTGTCCCTGAGAGCTAAGAGCAACACGTGGCAAGGCTGGCAAGTAGCTGCTCCCACTGACCAGGCTCTGAGGAAAAGACTCTGAGACGTGGTTGTGACATGCATGTTGTTGTATGTATGAGCTTAAAGGACATCCAGCACGCAGTCAGTTACACCCTCTGAGGTCCAAAGCTCTGGGTAGAGGGGTGGGGGAGGATCTGCAGAGGTGAGATGGGGGTCAACATAGGGGAAAAAGCCATCTATAAAAACAGCATGGTTCTGATGTCTGGATGGGACTAACGAGGTGCATGGGCTACACTGACTAATGGGGTAGGTCAACATGGGAGTGACAGATGCTCTTCTACAGGCCTGATTTGGGGCTGATATGTCCCAGGCCCTTCTCCAGAGTGCTGTCATTGGCCCTTGTGAGAATGCTATGTGGCAGACACCAAGGATGAGTCCACTTCCAAGTAAGGAACCTGGACCCTGGAGGCCAGGAAGCCATTGTTGGGGACACTAGCAATGAATTGGGAAGCATTAGCACCCAGGAGCCCTTGGAACACGGCATGGGACCTCAAGAGCCTCAGGTGGCTTTGGTTTCTAAGGGGACATCAGCCATGGTCTTGGCCAGGTAGTAGGCCTTCAGGCTGTACCAGTAGTTCAGGTGCTCTCGGAGGAAGACACTCATCTCCAGGGGGACTAGGGACAAGAAGACAGAAGAGATGGGTCAGGTGGGCACAGCCAGGGAGTCAGAAAGGCACATGGATGGCCTTGGGCTGAGTCCTTAAGGTTCTGACCTATAACACAGTGTGGACCTGTCTAAGGACAGGGAGGGAGCTGGGGGTCGGAGATGAGACCACACTCAAAGAGACAGAGAAGCGCTATGCTTGCGAGGCTCTGGGTGAGGTGTGGGTGTCTACCATTGGTGGGCCAAAGGGTGGCCAAGTGGACCTGCGGAGGCAAGAGCAGAGGTGTGAAGGGCTTGGCCTCTGTGCCAGCTGTGTGTTGCCAACCAGTCAGGGCATCTCTGGTCCTTAGTCATCCCTACCTGTAAAATGAGGTCCTGGGGTGTGCTTGGTACAACATGAACAAGTCTGGGTGTGTACAGTGTGTAGGCTCAGACACTCCAAGTCACCACTGTGAGAATAATATTCTGATCATGGGTAGCAATGCTATTCTTTCCCATGAGAACAGTGTGACGACAACTAGAAGTTAAGGACAGAATTAAGGGTACGGGGCAACTGCCGAGCCCCATAGGGCCTCATTAAACCAAGGAGGCAGACGGAAGCTCAGCACTGCTCAGTACTTCCTCAGATGTACCTGCAGGGATGTGGAGGCAGCTCCAATCAGCAGGCCCAAGGACTGGGCCACGAGTGAGGTCATGGTGCCCAGAGCGGCAAAGAGTACAAAGCGCACAGCGTCTGATGGCTGCGATGTCATCCAGTACACGATGCTGCAGTAGGCCACGGGGAACATGATCTGCAAGGACAGAATCTGTGTCCCTGGGGGGGCTCTGCTTGTCCCCAGCGGGCAGCTATCCCCTGTGGCCCTTCCGGTCGCAGACCCCACAGATCCCACCAAATCCTGCTCCACTTCCCAGTAGAACCCTAGTGGAAACCGGTCCCACTTAGCTCCACAGGGTGCGGAGGACGTCCGTTCACCCTTGTAAGTCCCTGGTGGCTCGCATACCTGGAAGGGGACATCAGCCATGGTCTTGGCCAGGTAGTAGGCCTTCAGGCTGTACCAGTAGTTCAGGTGCTCTCGGAGGAAGACACTCATCTCCAGGGGAACTAGGGACAAGAAGACAGGAGAGATGGGTCAGGTGGGCACAGCCAGGGAGTCAGAAAGGCACGTGGATGGCCTTGGGCTGAGTCCTTAAGGTTCTGACCTATAACACAGTGTGAGCCCATCCCCCCAGCCCTCCCCAGCCCCCCCAACACTCCAGTACTCAGACTTTAAACAAAAGATGCAACCCAGACTCATTGGTCTGGAAAAAAAATCACCAGCCATTTCTCTAATCTAAGGATTTCATGGTGGTCTGAATGAGAAATGTCCCCCCACAGGCTCATGTATGTGACACTTGGTCCCCAGTTGGTAGCTGTTTGGGGAAGTTTTGGAAACTTCAGGAGGTGGGCCCTTGCTGGAGGAAGTGGATCACTCCGAGGGTGGGCTTTAAAGGTTTACAGCCTTGACCCATTTCCTGTTTTCACTCTCTGCTTCATGTGCGCAGATAAAGTGTGTCCAACGGGTTTCCTGCTCTTTGTGGGCCCGCCGTACCTCCCCCACCTTTACTGATGCTGGTTCTGGAACTGTACGCCTGATAAATGCTCTCTTCCTTAAGTTGCTTTTGGTTGTGCTATTTTCTCACAGTAGCAAAAACGAAACCAATCCAGGTGGTCCCCTGAAGACCCAGAGTGGACCATGTCCCTGAGAACACTGAGTGCCCCCACGGTGGCTCATGGGACCGTTCTGACCAGCCCTGTCTCTGATGGGGTCATCTGACCACTAGATTTCTGCTTTGTACCTAGCAGCCCAGAGAGGCCAGAGCTGACCAGCCCAGGCTGTCTGGATAGCTGAACTCCACTGGTCAGGTAGGCACAGCCAAACTGAGGGTCTCTTAAATAGCAAACTTTGGGGAATTTCCTTCCACTGCCTTCCACCAGCCTAATTGCCCTTTACTGAGATTTGATCATTTGTACTAGACACAGTAGTGTGTGTGTGTGTGTGTGTGTGTGTGTGTATGTGTGTGTGTCACATATGTACAAGTGTCCACAGAGACCAGAGGCATTGGATCCCCTACAGCTGAAATTACACATGGTTGTGAGCCATTCAACATGGATCCTAGAAACCAAATCTGGGGCCTATGAAAGGGCACGATGTCCTCTTAACCACCGGGGCATCTCCCTCAACCCACTATACAATAGTTTCTTACCCAATAGTAAATATAACACAACCTGTCTTGTTACCATAAAAAGGTTGAATCTGAGACATCAGGACATAATGTGGCAGTAAAAGCCACACCTGGCCAAAGCGACGCCTCAGCCCCCAAGCCTGGGTCAGAGTCCCGGCTAGCCGGGGAGGGACACTCACAGGTCAGAACGGTGGGCATGAGGGCCGCGAACATGAGGAACAGCATGGAGAAGAACAGGAAGCCGGAGTTGCTCAGGACCTTCTTGGCTTCGTTCCCGATCCCCAGGTACAGCAGGCCAATGAGGAGGCCGATGCCGATGTGGGAGGTGATTCGCAGGTGTGTCAGGACCTAAGGGCAGGCACAGCTCTCACCCAGTGCACAGGAGTGAGAGAGCAGGGCCAAGGCTACTGGGGGCATCGGATTCTGACTCCCGCGACAGAAGATCATAAGAGCCACCTTCTCTTTCCTCAAGGGAAGTAATCAGAGTCCTTACCAAGTGCATGCATTCACATTTACACACACACACACACACACGCATGCGCGTTCACACACGCACGCTGAACTCATGTACTACTGAAACAGAAAAAGAATTACTAGGCTTTGTTGCTTCTATTCAAATCTGGCAATCAAGGCTGGTCTCCCTCCCAAGGAGACAAAGCAATAGTGGGCATGGCTCTACAGGAGACCTCACTGCTGAGCTGTGGCTTGGGCTGCTATGAGCAGGAGCTCATAGGCTAAGTTACAGGTCTTCCAGCATAGGGCTGTGAGGCTACGCTGGACTTCAGCCTCCCCAGGCCGGCTGCCTAGTGCCCACTGGACCCATGGTGCTATCTATTAAACCCTCCATCTTCCCCTGCTTCCCTCTTTGCATGATCTCAGGCCTCTGCTTTCCTCTAGCACTTTTCTGTAGGCCCATACTAGAACTATCCAGTTTGGGGTTTGGAATGGGAAGATAGGTAGGGCCAAGCTCATCTTGACCTACGAGCACATATATGATACCAGCACCTAGGCCATGTGGACATAGACATCTGGGGGCATTCTGTTGCTGAGGCACAACAGTGATTGCCGATTGATGCAAACTGAGGATTACCAACTTGAAAGTGTGCTTGGAGTAGGGGGCGAGGGAACAGACCACCAAGGACATCCTTACCGAGTCCCGCATGATGCTGAGGAAGGTCCTCTTGAAGAGGATGCAGAACTGGGTGAGGCAGCTGGCCGAGAAGCTGTGACAGCCTTCCATGGAGGCAGAGTCCTGAGGATACACAGTGAAGGGGGTGACTGAGCCATATGCCTACCACACCCACCTTGCTCCAGAAGGGCCCTTATGCGGCAGGTGCATCAGGCACGCGAGCTACGCTGCAGGACCTATATCTCCGGACCACTCGAATCCCTTCACCTGGCTCACCTCTTCAGCAGGCCGGTGCCAAAGAAATGGGTTCACGTCTGTGTCGCCTCCGAGATCTCTCTTATAGTCAGAGTCACACATGCCCTCCCGCACGGCTCTCACCAGGCGGCTGTTCTGGTCGCCGTACTCTCCTGATGCCACTTCCATGACTGCAGAAGACAACAGAGGGTAAAGTGAGGCAGGGGCTCCTGGGAAGATGCACCACAGTGCTGGTGGGGAATGAAGGACTCTGTCGCTTTGTAATAGTAAAGCCTATATGGTAAAATGAGAATGCTCTAAAAGGAGGCACCACCAGAGAGCCATGGCAGCAGGTTGCCGACTGACTGACATTCGCTCACAACCCTCAGGAGACCGGAAGCACAAACACTCAAACGTGCCTGCATCTTGCGCATCTATGCCGTGACCATCTGTACAGCGTGCACTGAGTCCCTTGCTCTGGATCTGCACAGGCTAGAGCGTGGGTTGGGCAGGAGGAAGCAAGGCTCCTTGCTCAAGCATTGAGCATAAGGAACAATGAATGGATGGTCCACAGGGAAGGACAGCTCACAGCACATAGGCTCCACTGCTCTGAGACTGGGGACCATGGGCCACACCCCTCATTTCCCAGCAAGCAGCTCCATCTTCTGGTTTTCCTCACTGGCTTCTTCGGTCCTTCCTGGACCCCGTCCAAATTCCCTCTGCCTAGATTACTTCTGTGGTTGCTCACCGGTCCCCACTCACTCCGTGGTGATGACAGTTTGTTGCTGTCTAGACACCTCTGAGTCCTTCTCCTTCCTCTACTGCCTCCCTGGATAGCACAGCCCTCATCCCAATACCATGCTGAAGATGTCAAAGACCCTTCCTGCCCCTATAACCCTTAGTGAACTAGCAACTCCTTTTCTATGTGGCTATCAAGCTGAAGCCATCTCACCACCTCATCTCACCAGATACCTGCCATCTTCCCATGATCCATGTTTTTCCTCCCTCCTTTTGTCCCCCTTTTTGGGATTCCACCTCCCTTCCCCAGCTCAGTGGTGCTTATCACCTCTCTCTTGTTCTCGCTTGTGAGGGAATAAGCTGACTGCAAACAAGATCTTTCTGTTGGCTTTTAGATATGTCCAGTTCTCCCCTTTAAGTGGCGCTTTCCCTCGCCTGTCTCCTCCCCGCCCCACTTCATGGCAGTCTGCTTCCTGTGGGTGAGGAACATTCCCAGGGTCACTTAGGAAGTGACATATGGAACCCTGGGAGCTGTGAGGCCAGAGGTCTGAAAGAAATACAGCCAGGGGTGGGGGAGCCACAAAAGAGGGTTATCCAGCTGGGACCTGAGTGGTCCTGGGTAGCATCTGTGGATGTAGGGTTGGTCCTGAGTCTAGTGACCAGTGTGGGATGGCTAAGAGACAGAGGGTGAGGCTGTGCAGACAGGGTAGAGCCTGGTCATTAGACAAGTCCTCTGAAGAGAGGCCTGCCTGGAGTTCCTACAGGTACCACCACAGGATGGCCCCCGCCCCATCGGTCAGTAACCCCTGACTCAGGCATCAGACCGAATACACTAGACTGGGGGAGATTCCCTCTCCTTCCAGCTGGGCGGGGCTCTACTCACCAAAGTCTGCAGGGTTGTGGTAGGTAGGGCAGTTCAGACCCAAATCCCTCAGATATGGCACGAGATTCGAGACCTTTCCCCGGTATACGCACTGTCCTTGACTCAGGACATAAAGCTGAGAGAAAAGACGAGAGAAAGGCATCAACCATAGCCCTCACCTCTGTAAAGCACTAGAGGCTCCCACTCTGTCAGTCCTTCAATCCTGTCATCCATCCATCCATCCAGCCCACTGATGAGCCAGCTTGTCAGTCTGCCAGGCAACCAGCTATTCAGTCAGTCAACCAGCTAGTTAACCAACAGTCAGCTAATCACCCTAAAAACTAGTAGAGAGAATAAGGATCCAGGGTCTAATTTTTTTTTCAGGCTATCTCAGTCCTATCAGAGATCTTGAGATGGGGTCTGGGGTAGAAATCTGGGGTGGAAATTTAGGTCAAGGACCCTGACTGTGGTTGGGCCCACGTACCTGGTCAAAGAGCTCAAAGAGCTTGGCGCTGGGTTGGTGGATGGTACAGACGATGGAGCGGCCACCCTGGGCCAGCCCTTTCATCAGGGACACCACCTGGAAGCAGGAGGCACTGTCCAGGCCACTGTAAGTCAAAATCACCAGGAAAGGTTGAGAATGTGAGGGACAAGCCCAGTGTCCCAGGTCACTGCTGAGGGAGGGCTTGACACAAGACCGGTAGCTACACCCCCAAGGGCAGGCTCTTCTTGGCCTGTGTAACTGTTCAAGGGTCACACTTCCACGGGGACTGTAAACTGTATGGTGCTCTTGACAAGAAGGGAGAAGCCCAGCAGATTCCCCAAGGACTGGCTGTGGAATGGGGGGAGGGGTGCCCCACCTACCAGGCAAGGGACATCAGAACTGTCTGGGTAAATAGCTGGGCCCCAAAGTAAGCAGTAGTCACAATGCCATATTCTTTCACCCACGTGGGGGCTGTTAGAAAGGGTGGGCGGGGCAGCGGCTATGCTCCTAATGATGTTTTATTGACTATATTGATGCTTTTTGTGGTGAAGTGGTGTCCTGAGGCTTGCAGGGCTTTGCCAGTGTCTGGCACCCATAGGTGGGTTCTCCTCTCCTCCCCTCCCCTCCCCGCCTCTCCTCTCCCCTCCTCTCTCCTTTCCTCTCCTGCTTGTACACCCCCAAGCCTGTCTTGCTTCTACTGTGTACCTCCCAACAATGGGAATGCATCACAGTGGGCACCCCTGAGCACTGGCTTTCCCCACAGCACCAAGCCTGCCTGTGAGAGGCAATTTGTGTGTGTGTGTGTGTGTGTGTGTGGCAATTTTAAAGGTTCTTGAAGTTGTCTTTTGGGCCCTTTTAAGCACCCCTGCCCCGACTGTGGGCCAGGCACTCGGCAGCGCTGAGGTAGATGTGACCCTCCCCCTGTGATGCTTGGGATGCCTCTCAAGTTCAGTGGGCAGCCACGAGATGAGCACACAGTGGGAAGGAGATGAATAAGTCAGGATGAAGTCAGTCGGGCCAGCCCTGTGCAGCTGGCCTACTGTGTTGGGAATGCCTGAATACAACATGCTTGGATGAAAGGCGGGCTGATTAACCAGTGACCCGTGAACTCAGGAGCCAGGACTTGAGACCAGCATCGGCCCAAGTGTCAGCAGGTGTGTCCAGGACAGAATTCAGAATTCTCATGGCCACACAAAAGCAGTGAGGCACTTAAAATGGGAGGGGGTGCTACAAGCCTAAGATATCAGGCCCCTTTCTCAAAGTACCCCATTAGCACTAGCTTTCAGGGTACTATGCCACAGATAACTCGAGAAAAAGGGGGAGACAGATACTATAAAGGGCTGTTTCCAAACCGCAACCATACCTCTACATTCAGTACCCCATGTCCCAAGCACACACAAGCCTCTAAGCCAGTGGTTTTGTCCTGCCATCCTACAGATGCTAGCTCCTCCAAGGCCATACCAAGATGGCAGGGCCACCTCTAAGAACCTCAGAACATACTCTAGAAGTGACACTGCCTTGTCTCTTTTTGGTCACCAGTACAGAGACCAGACACAGGCTTACCTGGTGGGCTCATCAAAGAACATGACAGGAGGGTTGTTGACCAGTTCCAGGGCAATGGCCAGGCGTTTCCGCTGGCCACCCGATAGGCTCCCCGTGCGCGTGTTGGCACAGGGCAACAAGCCCAATGCTGTCAGGATCTCCTTGACCTGTGGGCAACAAAACCAGAGTCTCTATTAGGGAACAACCTTCTAAGCTTGTGACTATCAGGAACATGTGCTGAGCCCTGTGGGATGTCCTGATGAGCTCTGTGGGATACCCTACCCGGCACAGCCTCGCTAGTCCATACACAGACCATACACAGTGCTGGTCTGTTTCAGGTCATCTCAAGTGAGTGGCAGGTGCTGTCTTTAAACCTGTGGTCCTTCCTGGAGAGATAGGCAGAATTGTCAAGAGGCAAGAAGTAGCGTTGGGAGGTCAAGTCAAGGGTTGGAATCTTCACTCAGCCTCCGTGACCTCATATCATCCTTCAATTCTAAGCCAAGTGCAATGACTGGCATGAAGAAATGTCCTATATATTTTTGATCAATGGATGGATTAATGGACACATAACTAGATGGATGATCAGGTCTGTGACCAGTGCCAAGTGTCAGTGACCATCAAGTACAGTGATGGAACACTTGGCACATGGTAAGTACCCCCAACAGCTATCACTCATGTTCTCATCTCACATGAAGCATATGAGCAATTTCTCTGCAAGTTCCCTAACACGCACCCCGAGCCAGCCCTGTCAGGAGGCCACTTGAGACTGTGCACAGGTAAGTGGCTCAAGGTAGCGAACAGATCTGTGCTGTAACAGACAGAGTGGTCACCCCACGTCCAGGGCTCTGGGATGAAGGCGGAGAATAGAGACAGAGTTAGCTGCGTGCAGGGTCCTCTGGTTGGCCTAGGATGGTGACCTAATGTTGGCCAAGGGAGCAAACAGGTCAGCGGGCTCTTGGGAAGCAGATGCTGAGCCTGCTCCTCTCCTGGGGGTGGAGGAGGCCTCGGTGATTGGTTCCAGAATTTGTCCAGAGGCACAACAGCTCTGAGGCAGCCAGCCCCTGGTGGCCATACCAGGAGGATGTTGGCCAGTGGTTTCTCTGGGGAGATGAGGTCATCCAAGAGGAGGAAAACTCACAAAGAAGAAACTTTCCACTCTGGACTTCTGAATTATTTATGTGTGGTCGGTATAAAGTGGAACTGGTGGCTGAACTCGGGGCCAGGGACCCGGGATCAAGTCCTGTCTGCCTCTTCTTGTGGATGCTCTCAACCAAGTCTCCTGGAACGCCATGCCTCTGAGAGATGGACATCAACCTGAGATGGCTTCCGTGTGGCTGTCCGGGAAGGGCCAGAGAGGCAGAGCCAATCTTTTTGGCAGTTTGCTTCTTGCCACGATGTCAGCTGATTTTTCAAGGACAGGGCTTCAGGCTCTTCCAGACAGCTGGCTGATCCTGCAGGGTGGTTGGGGGGTGCTTTCCTCTGAGGGACATTCCATACACAAAATACACCCCCCTTTTCTTCACTTTCATGTCAGGGAAGTGGAAATAGAGGCCACCAATTTGTGGCTGCCCTTCTGCCTACCTAATGTGTTTCTACAGCCATTATTAGGCCAGGCCTGGCCTCTCCAGCCTTGTCTCAGAAGTGACTCTAACTATATAGGTTGGTTTAGGTTTAAAAGTAGTCAGCAGGGGCAAAACAAAAACAACAACAAAAAAAACAAACCCAAAACAAAACAAAAAAACCAACTGCATTTATATGTTTTCCTAAATAAGCAAACAAAAAGCAAAACAAAACTCCCCATGGTCACTTGCAATTCAAGGCCTCCTGGAGCCTCACCCTCTAGGGACGGTCTCAGCAGCACAAGACTGGCTCCCGGTGACCTCTCTCTTGAGGAAGCAGCACTACCAGAGAGCTCTCGGGGCCAAGGTGCCTTTTCTGGGAAACAAGGCAGGCTATGAACAGCACACTCCATGAAGTGCTGGAGAATGCCAGTCCATTGTTCACCCACGTCCTATACGCTGAGGTGCTGCTGCAGGGGCTGACGAGAAATGAGCCAGGGTAGTGTCCAGCCACAACTCTGTCCTTGAGATGCCTCTTACAGGCTCTTCATCCGAGAAGAGGCTCAGAGCAAGTGAGATTTCTGGTACAAACACAAGCAGGACGTACCAGTGCCTTAGGCCTGCATGGCTGGTTTACTGTAACACACAACATGGGCTATGACTGGAGGAGGAGTTAGGGCTTGGCTCTCTTGGGGACATTTCTAAGAACAGAATAATGGATGCTGGGTATACATGACAGGCCTGTCAGACTGAGCCCTAGTTATGACTTTTTCTAGAAGGCTCCAGGCTTCTCCAAAAAAGGCCACCTTCCACTCCAGCAGCGGAATGGGCTCCTGGGGCCCTGGCCAGCACCCACAAGAGGAGCTGAATCTAGAAGCTAGACTCTGACAGCACGGAACAGCATCAGAGGCAAAGATGGCATGCCTCATAGTGGTCACCTGCTCAGAGGCCCGAGTCCAGTGATGTCTTCTTCCCCAGCTACATAGGGAAAGGCTGGCCACAGAGCCACAGCTATGAAGAAACAGCCCCACCTCCATCTCTCCATCCTACACTCTCATTGATCATATTAACTTGAAAACTTAAAAGATACTGTCTCATTCGCCTGACTCTGCCTGAAAGGCAGGAGGGACCCTGTGTATGGGTGATATAGGCCAAGATACCCAGAGAGGTTCAGGGAAGCCACAGCTAAAGAGGCCACCACCAGTGTGGTCAGCTCTGCTTCTCCGCCGGACCCTCCCCTGTGGTCTGCTCACCTCTACACTATGAGAGTCTGTGGTCAGCCCAGACCTTGGGTCTTTGGTTTGAGCCCTTTGCCAGCTGCTCACTCTCCAGAGAGACCCAGCGTCTTCCACACCAGGGAGGACAATCAGTCTTGCCGTCATTGCTTTGCTTGGTGGCAACTGCCTCATCGAGGTTGGATGGAGCTTTAGGCCCTCATGGAGCACGTGAGGCCGGTAGATTGGAGGGACCAGGGATGGAGGTTGGTCCCAGGGTTACCATAGCCCTCTTATCAGTAACCAGGAAACACAAGGATGCTCCGAAGGAGAGTGCTCCATCTGAACTCACTTCTGGCTTCTGCCAGTCTCACTGTTGGTCCAACCATGAGTGGTCCTCCTCCTCACCAGTGAAAAATGGAATGCAGGACCAGGGAGTGTGGGAACAGGCCTCGGATAAAGGATAAAGGACCCCATCCATTGGTGTAGGCCACCTCAGGCTCACCCTGGCACACTGTGTTCTGACACTTGGTTTCCTTTCTTTTCTTCTTCCTTTCTAGACTTTTCTTTTGTCATCGCAATTGTTGCTTGACTTGACTCAGCACAGGTTGCCATGACAAAATGTCTCAAACTGAAGGCATAGACATTGGACACAGCACCTCAGAGTATGAAAGCGGTTGGTCAAGCCCACAGTGTGGGTGGTACTGTTTCTCCCAGTCTCTGTGACCCCTCTCTTCCAGGTTTGCAGATGGTGTCTTCTCCCTGGGCCCTTAACACTAACCCTTCTGAGTGAGTGCCTGTCCTGACCTCTTCTTATAAGGGCACAGTGAGACTGGATCAGGGCCATCCCAGGGACTCTGCAAATAGTCTGTTAATTCTGAAGTAGTGGGGTTAGAATTGCAGCAAATCTCCCGGGGCGTCAGCCCTTAAGCCTTGTCTCTTCTTGTCTTCATTCTCAGGGGCGGTGGAGGTAGATCTGAGGATGGGAGTCAGTGAGGGACAGGCGGTGGTGTCTTTTTATGTCACACTATTCAGAGGAGACCGGAGGCCATAATGGCTCTTGAAGTTCATCCTGCATGATGAGGTCACAAGCCCCATTCTACCACCGCCCACGCACGGCCTCTGAACTTTTCCACAGCTTCTCTGTGCTGGGTGCAAATGGTTCAATTTCTTCCCCTCAATCTCAGAATAAGAAAATCCCACAGGAAACATTTTCAGTAGTTCTGGGGAAATGTCCTCATCTCAGAAATGAGTTCTTCCTCTCCACGCTGCACACTCCACTACCGTGACAGAGAATCCCGAGAATGGGAGGGTCCTGTGAGGAAGGGGGAAGGGGGACCCTCAGGCTGCCCAGTGCTGCTTTCCCACAGCAAGCCACCTTAATCCACATCACATGAGCCCCTCTAGGCAGGAAAGGGAGGGGAGGGGAGAGCAAGTGAGCAGACTGGCAACAGATACTTCCTGAGGTAAGTATTTTGATGCTGCCCACACCACACTAATGTCCCTGGCAACTGCCAGTCAACTGCACTGCCCCTTGGCCTTGCAAGGTGTCAAAAGGCACAGAGGACATCGGGTGAGGTGACCTTCTGTTACACTGAGCAACCCAGTAACACTAGAGACAGCAAGAAGGGGGCAAGCTGAACTTCCCTTAGGTGGCCTGGGACTATGGACTGACTGGCACTCCCCACCTGCAGGACCTCCTGGGGCTTCTGCTGGGTTTGCTTACTTGTGTCCTACCCTGCTCCTTGAGTGCTCAGGGAGCCAGGAAAACTGAGAAAAGGGAGGAGAAACATCTCAGATAGGCTGGAAAAAATTTTTAAAAAAAATTTTCCTTGTAAAGGCTGGTTAATAATATGTAAAAGCCCAATTTCTCCTTGCAAAGGTATGTGGGTGGATGGGGGGTTATTTTTAAACCAATGACTAACTGTCTCCATTGTCAGTGTTTCATAAAAAAATAGTTTTATCTAAAATGTATTAAGCATCCAAGGGGGCGGAGCCCTTGGCCAGGCCCTGAGGTTTGTGTCTTCTGGCGCTGAGGCTTTGGATTGCTAGATCTACCTGTCATTCTAGCCCCAGAAACCATCTTTCCTGGACTCTAGCCACTGCATCCTACCACATGCTTTCTCATGCTCCCACTCACCTACACAGACACACTCAAGAGGAGGCAAAGAAAATCAACAGAAAAAAAAAAACAGAAGAGAAGAACAAGCCTCCCCCCTACCCCCCAACTTTTCACATGTATTTCTATCACGCTCTGGACCACGTGTGGCTTGGAGTTGCACACTCACCATCTCCCGTCTGCCTTCATCCTTCTCCTGCAACTTTAGATGCGCAGACACCTGTGGGCAAGAGGCAACAGTGAGGCGGCTTCCGGAAGGATGAGTCCCACAGGGCCATACCATGGTCAAAGCCACTCCACTGCCAAAGCCACACTACGGTCCAGGGTCCCATCAACTCTTTAGAGCTGCTTGATGGATCTCAGCTTCCCCGTGCCCACGGCCTGGTAGAGGTGTGGGGTCCTGGGGGACTTACATGGGTCGGCTATACTTCAGTTATCTCTGGTGTCCCCATGAGATGACTCAGATGTGCACACACAGAGATGAGGTAACCCTAAGGCAGCAGGGTTTGAAAACAGACTAGGAGGGGACCCGACTCAGGACCACCACGTTTCAGGTGATAAACTATTGCTGACTTGAAGTTGTCACCCTGGGAAGGTGGCAGGTGTGGGACAGCAGGGTGAGATTCCTGGTTCCCTTACTCAGATCCTGTTTACCAGTGTAGTGTGGGGTCTCCAGCCTTGCCTGGTGAAACCCTGAGACAGAATCACCTAGTCCAGGCTCAGCCCTGTTTCGATTATACCAGACTCTGCGTTCTTAGGCTCGCCTGGGCCTCGGTTTCCTCTCATCAGCACAAAACAAGCTTAAAAGCTACCGCCTTAATAATTCTGAAAACAGATGTATTTCCCAGCAAGACCTGGAAGGGACACGGTCACCACAAAAGAGAACTTGCTGAAGGGATCAGATCAGAGGCTGAGAGGCAGGAGAGGGGACTAAAGAGACCCTGGGCCTCAGAGTGGGACAAAGGTAGGCCTGCATCACCTCTGCAGGGCCAGCTGCCTGTCTTGTGACCCCAAGTGTCGCAAGAGGTTGTTAGGACGGAGGTGAGGTGAAAGAAGCACATAAAAATTTGCCACTGCCACAGGTCAGTAGCCAGTGGCCAGGAAGTGGGGCCCACAGGAGACAGGCCCTCAAAGATTAAAATGTTAGAGAGAAACATTTCCAAAGGTTCTGTGAAAGCCCCCAACTGAGCATCTGTGATTCTGTTAACAGATGCATTTCACAGCAAGACCTGGAGGGGACACGGTCACCACAGAAGAGAGCAGTGATGGGCACGACGGAGCTGGAGGCTCAGAGCGATGGTTCCATACCTGCAACCTCACGGCCCTCTAGTGACTCACCACGTGCTACAATCAGGTCACCCAACACACAGAGGGTCCCTGGGGACTCACAAGAGTGCATGAATACACAAGGACCGAGCCTCGAGGTGATGGCAACCTCAGAGGGCTTCCTGGCCTGGTCTGTGTGCAAACATTTTTCATCCTCTAAGCCCTCCAAAGCCCCCCATTGGAGGCCAGGTAAGTAGGCAGAGCTCCTTGAAGCCACTGTTCATGGAGATTGGGTGGTGGACAGGTGTTCCTTTATCCAGCACTAGGGCAGAGGAATGAAAGCAGCCCTAACAGCACCCCGCTTCCTCTTACCCCATAAAGCAGGTGGTGGAGCAGATCTCAGATCTAAAATCTTAACCCACTTTTCTTCATCTAAGAGTCCCCTAGAGCCACACAGAGTGCTGTGCGGTGGCCACTGGGCTTTGCCCAATTCAAGTCACGAACACAAGGGCAAGACCTTCCCACCTAAGGCTGCCAACACAAACGCCCCATCATCTACCGAAGCGCAGGGTTTCTGGCAATGTCTTCTTCAGGACCGGGGGAGGTACAACCCTACTGGGGGACTCTACACAGTGACAAGGAGAAAGCCGAGAAACAGCGCCAGCTAGGCACGAAGTGAGCCGGGCAACAAGCGGAGGCTACCAAGTAGAACTCAGTGTTCATTTTTTAAACCACTCTTTAGTGAGAGACATTCTAGGGGTTTCTTCTACTGACAGTGAGATCACATGGGCTGTCACTGACTATGGGGTTAGACCTTTAGTAAAAAAATGTCCTAGAAGCCCAGAGTTCCTGCACTGGTGGGGACACGGTCTGTGCCAAAGAGCACAGCCCGGCTGCTCTGGAAACCTATGACACAGGCTCCATTTGGACATTTGCATGGCCCCAGAGGGGAAGGTATTTTTAAACTCCTCCTGGACTTAGGTACTGGAGTCTCATGCGAAAATACAGTGAGAAGATGCACGAGGGGTGGAAAGAACCAGGATGGATCTGTAAGGACAGCACTAACAAGCCCCAAGACCTAGGTTCCCCCCACCTTCCTGTGGTCCCCATCCACCACAACTCTGGCAACACTGGAACAGGCCCATAGATGAGAAAAAGGCTGAAGAGACATCATGGAAGGAGGTAGAGTTTAGCAGAGAAACTCGGAGAGCCTGGAGCCAGAGCTCTGTTTGAGTCCCCACGCAGCTTTGGCAGACCTGTAGAGCCAGGCCTCACGGCTTAACTCTTGGAGGCTCTGCTCACCCCAGCTCCCTAGAGACTGCGTAGCCAAGACCTCGTGGGTACCCAGCAACGGCTGACTCTTATCTTTTCCCTGGCAGTCAGAAGAGAACTAGGACTCCACCAAAGGCAGAAGGATTCAAGGACAGCAATGGGGGTGTGTGCCTGTTAGGCTATGCCAGCTTAATGTAGGCTAGAGTCATTTGGAAAGAGGGAAACATCAATTGAGAAAACGGTGCCAGCAGATGGACCTGTGGGCAAGAGCCACCCCTGGGCTGGTGGTCCTTGGTGCTGTAGGAAGAGTGGCTGAGAAAGCCACGGGAAGCAAGCCAGTAAACAGCATTGCTTCAGGGGCCTGCTTTTAGTTCCTGCCTTGAGTTTCCTGCCCCAGATCCCCTGGATGATGGGCTACAGTTGTAAGATGAAATTAACCTTTTCCTCCCCTTGGTGCTTTTGGTCATGGTGTTTTATCACAACAATAAAGCAGAGGGGACATTGCTTAGCCCTAGGGAAATAGGACGGTGGTTACCATGGAAACAGACATTCAACTTAGTGATCAATAATCTCAGAAACTTGGCTGTGGCTTTGCCATTAAAGGAATTTTCCACTAAAATTCCTCGTCTCTCTGGGATTATGCTTCACATAGCTTGTGCAGGCAGCAGGACCAGGGCTGTAACTCAGCTAGAGAGGGGGGCAACTGTATGTGGCCAGGCGCAGCAGCAAGTCTAGTGTAGTACCGAGGGCAGGGGTGGCTCACCATCATGGCCTCCTGAACAGTGAGGTGAGGCAGCAGCATATCATCCTGCATGATGTAGCACGAGACCTTCCGGAAGCAGCGCAGGTCCCGGGGCATGCCATTGATGAGGACTGCCCCCTTCATGCCAGTCTCTCTGAAGTGACAAGGAGAAAGGAGACCATGAGCCCAGCTCCTTCGGCGTCCCGCCAGCCACCTTTAGGTGGCTTGGAGAAGCAAACCAGAGAGGGGCCTCCCTCCCTCCTGGGCTCCCCCAACCAGCAGAACCAGTCACCATTGCAACAAGGTGGGGCAGAGACACCAGTGACCCAGAGCACCACACTAGTACTCTCCTCAGGGGAGCAAGTGGTCAGCAGGGAGACAAGGCACACATCAGGCCCCTCCCGGTTGGCATGTATATCGCACCAGATGGATATGGCATCCTTTCTTTGCCTACTACCCAAAGATGCCCAGGGATGGCCCTCAGTACAGCTGCAGGGCAAAGATGTACAGCACTGGGTACTCTATCTGGAGCCCAGACTACACCACAGGGTACAGGTGCCTCAGGCTCAGGTGGCTTAGGGACAGTAGCAGTAGTCCAGCCATGACAGTTTTCAGCCCCATGACTAGCCCAGGTACAAGGTGAGGCCTGTAGGTAAGGAGGTTTGGAGCCTCCTGTGTCCTGAAAGGGATGGAGTGCCACCACCACAGCAGCCACCCTGTCAACTCCTCATTGTGCCTGTTGCCTCTCGGGTGCTTCTAAGCACCAGAAGAGCTAGTTTCCAGAGGCCCCCTCCGTCTTCCCTTCCTCCCAAGGACACATCTTTGCATCTCTCTCTCCCCGTGGCCATGGAGAACAGTAGCATTATGGAACCTGCGGGGACTAACAGAAGCATTCTGGGCCCCAGCCTCCTGCAGTCCACTGTCAAGGCTGAGGGCCTTGTAGTGCACCCTATTTTCCTCCCAGGCAATGGGCAGCTCCCCTAGCGGCCTCCTCTGAGTATCTAGCCTGGCAGGGCTGCCTCTGCATCTCTGGGATACACAAGCACCCTTGGTCTTCTAGGAACTGCTGTGGTGGTCTGAAAAACAGCCAGCCCCAAGAAGATATACCATTCAGTTCTTTGTCTGTCTTGACTCGGTGGGGGGGGGGCGGCGGCGAGGGGGTGGAGTGGAGGGTAGGGTTGAGAATTTGGCTTTCACCTTTAAATGTGAATGCACCAAACAGGAACTTATAGTGATGATTTTGAAAAATAATAATCTCCGATATTAAGAGATAATTCAGAGCTCTAAGGAATGGTGAGATGTATCTTTCTTCCCCTCCCCCCCTCAAATCATTAACATTACAGGTATCCATTATTTATTATTCTCAGGAGCGATATTATGCAATGGCTTGCATCTGAAATGCCGCCTACTCGGTGTGCTTGATAAGGGAGGCTGTGGAGCCTAGGTGGTAGAGGTGGGCCACTGAGGGCAGGGCTTTAAAGGCTGAAGCCTGCCTCTGCCTCTGGCTTCACTCTCTCTGCGTCCCGGGCAGTGTCCGGAAGTGAGCAGCCCTCACCTGTGGAAGCAGCCCACCAGCTTCCACAAACCCACGGCCTCAGCTGTCATGCCTTCCTTCCCACGACTGTGCTCTCTGAGACTGTGAGCCAAAATGGACCCTTCCTATCTTAAGCTCCTTCTGCTCCAGGGATTTGGCCACAGCAACAGGAAAGTAATTGACATGTGATCTGGGTAGATACTGAAACCATGCAGCGTTTTGTACACTATATGGACCATGATTTTTCCTATGCTGTATGTGTGAGTGAGTGTGTGTGTGTGTGTGTGTGCGTGCGTGTGTGCACGCACACACACATGCATGTGTGCATACACGTGTATGTGTGTGTGAAAGCTGAATTTATAAATTAAGCATGGCAAGAGATTAATAATAACTAATAGAGTAGTTGTTATTCTATTACAATTATTTGGGGACATTACTAAGGAAAACGAGGGTCCCTTGAACAAAACTCTACATCTCTCCAGCCAGTCTTATAGCCTGGACAGCTAACAGGCATAGAGTATAGATACAATGAATCCATGTCCTGGGTGGAACAAAGGCAGCATCAGATTTCATTAGATTTTTTTTTTTCTAAAGTGTGTGCAAGTAAGGTTTGAATAGTTTAGAATGGAACTTTAATTCTTTCTGAGCATGGTTAACTATGGACTGTTGCTGCCGCCACTCTTACTTTAGTTGTCAAGTGAACCCTGTGAGGACTGAAGAAGAATATTTTCAGAAAGCCTTTCTTGAGCACTTTAGAGTCACTCACAGATGAGAGGCCTTGGCATGACCTTGGAAATGGTGAGCCCTAAAAAGTCCTCAACAATCATGGGAACCACAGGCCTTGGGCATGGCAGCCCCTCATTGTCTTCTATCCACGCCCTCCATGTCTACCTGTCCAGCATGTCTAACAGTCCATTATGTGTAACTGTTTAACTGTCCATCATGTCTAATTATCTAACTGTCCATCATGCCTAATTGTCTAACTGCTCATCACATCTAACTGTCTGTCTATCATGTCTAAGTGTCTATCATGTCTAACTGTCCATCATGTCTAACTGTCTAACTGTCCATCATGTCTAACTGTCTAACTGCCCATCATGTCTAACTGTCCATCATATCTAACTGTCTGACTGTCCACCATATCTAACTGTCTGACTGTCCATCATGTCTAACTGTCTAACTGTCCATCATGTCTAACTGTCCATCATTCTCTCCTACTGGCTCTCAGTCTTCTGACCATTGCTTTCCTAGATCATGACCTTGGTACATTTTCCTGTCCAGAGGGTGGGCTGAGGGAGGAGTTAATTAGGAAGCTGCCTTGTGCACCTGTCTGTTGTCTCTTCTTTATGCCCTGTGCAGCCATCGGGAGGTATAGCTTTCAGTATTGTTTCTCTGTGCTGTTTCCTTCATGGGTTCTCAAGCTCTGGATGCAAACATGCAACACACACATACACACACCAGAGAGAGACACATACACACAGGCACACAAGCATGCATGCACACACACAGACACCCATACACACATGCAGTTTCCCAGGAGCCCATGTGAGCCAAGCTTCTGGCAGCCAACAGATGACAGCATGCTCCCAGTGACTGCAATGAAGCATGAAACGCCTCCACTCTTCACACAGCTTTCTCTGCTGGCGTCTGCTCACCTGTATCCTGCCAGAATGTTCATGAGTGTGGACTTCCCGGCTCCAGAAGGACCCATAATGGCCACCAGCTCTCCACTGTTGAATTTCCCAGAGATCCCTTTCAAAAGGGTCTTGTATCCTGCAAAATGCAGATTGGATTCATTTTCTAACTGTTGCATACTTTGTTTGACCCCAATGCTGAACTTCTGGGGCCAAAGGCACAGTCTCCCACAGTGCAGTTAGAAAGACTTACAGCGACAATCTAGCCTAGAAGCAGACCTTGTGTCTGTTTCCCAGACTGACCTCACACCTTAAAACCATGATCATGGAACATGCATATTGCTTAAGGTTTTTAGAGTACTTGTCCAAATAGCATCCAGGAAGATCCACCATCCCCATATCAAAAGGAGGACAGGTGGAAAGAGCCCACTTAGCACTGGACCCAATGGCCATTTCCCTCTTCCCAATATGGTGCATATGTGGCAGTACTATCAGGGAACTAGCTCAGTGTTTCATTTGCAGGTTTTTTATTTACTCCTTATACATAATACAAATTAGTACATAAATACAAATAATTGATACATGGGTTATAAACAATTGCTTTATGATTAAATAATATAATCAATGCATTGTTAATTCCTCTATGAATAATTGAAAGGGCTTATTGTCACATGGTCACATCGAATGTCTAGGGAATGTCTGCCAAGTGTCTTCTGCCTGGATCTTTAGAAGGTGGGGGGAGTCACACATCCAAAACAAGTCAGCACAGTCCAATTTTCAGGCAGACTGTGGAAATGTACTACAAATGGGAGCAACTGGGTCAGAGATAAAGATGCCAACTCAGGCGTGTCACTTGGTGAGGTGTCAGTTAAGAGTCCACCTAGCATGACAGGCAAGCGTTACATTTTAGCTCCTGTGCATAATGTCTAAAGAGATGTCATGAGCAAGGGACATGTGGGGACCTTGCCTGGTCTCCCCAGTCTCCAGCTAGCACCCAAACCTACCGGTCTGAGAAAGCTGAGTCCAAGAGAACATTCATACAGTCTTACAGTCTTTAACAGATGGGACTCTTGTACGTTCCAACCTGTCACCAGGTGCCACCTTATTTGGACAAGGAGTCCCTAGAGCCTTGTTTAAGGGAGGCAGAGAGTAGCGGAAGCTAGAGACTGGAAGCCTGCGGCTCTGAGACTGAATCATTAAGCAGAGGAGGCTGGCTCTCAGCTGTCGCCCCACAGGGCTGAGCAGCATCCCAGTGGGAAAAGGGGCCCAGGAACAAAGGGAGGGGCACTGGTGAGCAGGAGATAACTGCGGGGGGGGGTGCACGGGGGGCGGGAGGAAGGGCTGCTGGCTGTGTCTGCCTTCAGTGGACAGACAGGAGAGCAGACAGAAGTATGGAAGAGGCAGGGATGGCAGAAACTCTCTGCACATAGCCAAACTCCCTATTCTACAGGCTCATCAGACAGAGTTCTGCCACTTGGGGACAGATGTGGACCTCAAGGGGCCCCCGAGTGACATCACCAAGGGAGCACTAAATGCCCAGGTGCCTGCTCATTACTATACTTATCTATCTAGGCTGGGGTTGGGGTTACTGTAGAGCAAACGGTGCTTTCGGCTGCTGCTTCCACTCCAAGATGGACTCTCACTCCCTGCTGAGGCCCTCATGAGCCGGAAGCTGCTCAAAGCCCGAGACAGGTCACTGAGATGGCCACCGGCTGAGTGAAAGCCAAATATGGTGCAAGTCCCCTATGTATAGCTCACGTGAGAAAAGCACATAGAAGCCTGGGCACAGCCAGGGCAGGACCAGATAGTTTCTTCTCTTAGAAGTCAGGACTGCACGCATTCCTTTGCCTATGGACAAGCCAGTCCTTCCTCTCTTTCCCCTTATCCATTCCCAAGTGCTGTGGTATACGCATGTTTGCATGTATGTAGAGGCATGCACATATGTGGAGGCCAGAGGTAGGTGCTGGGAACCATTCTCCATCACTCCTCCACCTTACTGAGGCAGGATCTGTCAATCAAACCCAGAGGTCACAGATGTGACCAGTCTTGCTCTAGCTAGCTTGCACTCAGGAGTCCCTCTCTCGGCCTCCCTAGGCTGAAATTAAGGGTGAGCCGGCCACGCCCACCCAGGACTTAACGTTTACATCCTAACCAGTGGAGTGCTAATAGCGGTTCACAAATCGAACCTTCTTAGTCCAACTAAGAAGACGCAGGTGGTATAACTCAGGATCAAGACCACCTTTCTTGTTTTTGTGGAAAGTGGCTTGCTGGGTGTCCCAGAAGGCAGCTTGGCTCACTGGGGTTGGATGCAGCGCCAGCTCTGTTCATACTATCCTGTTTGCCTACGCTGTTTTTCTGTGAATTTTGCACACACAGAGAGATTCAGAGAGGACTGCCAACTGCCAACACCGCCCAGCAGCCCAGCAAAAGAAACAAGGCCCCGCAGCTTCAGCGGGGCCAGCCATGCTCATAGAGCATTTACATGGCTCTGAGGTCCCCAAACTGTTCTTCACACTTGTATGAAGCCCTCTGGCCACCAAGCCACTTCCCTTGCCCAAGCCTTTCCTCTTTAGAGGGGAGATCACTCCCTAACTAGCCCGTGGCAGGCCACAAGCCTGGACTGGCATCTTTGCCAGCCTGGGCAGGGCATCCTGCAGGTCTCAACAGCGGCTCTTCCCCTGACTCCCTTCCCCTGTGAGCAGACTCATTTCTCACAGGGTCCAGCCGCTCCATCCAGTCACAAAACACGCGGGGCATTAGTCCCTTACTCGTGCCTTGGGGTCAAAGCCTCTCTTCATGCCAAGTACAGGGCTGAGTATTCATGTCCATGTGGATTAAGGGTCCTGTCTGTTTCCAGGGTACCTACAGAGCACCAGCTCCAACCAAGCACTCACGAGACAAGACTGTTTTGATCCATCTGCTCAAGCCTGTGGTCATTTCCAGGAAAACCTGGGAGTCTGTTCAGAGGGCTGTCAGTCTGGGAGAAATCCTGTGCCCAGTATGTGTCTTTAAGGCTGATCTGTAGCTCTGAGAACCTGTCCCCACCACAGTGAGGACAGTCACTGCTGACTGGCACTCCTGGGGCCCAGCAGGCAGAGGGTACCCCATGAGAAGCAGCTAGGAAACCCACACCCGAAGAAGGAAAAAAGCATGTGTGTCTTGACAGTCTGCTATTAGCACCTTTGCAGATAGGGAAACATTGTGGGCTAGGGAGTAAACTACTCCCAGGTAGAATGAACTCTACTTTTATGACCTCAGCACCCCCAGGGGAGAAAGCAGGGAGGATCATATGACTGTTTTGTTGGTGGGGGGGGGGTGGGGAGGGGAGGGAGAGGCTGTGGGGGCCGTGAGAACTTGCAGGGGCCTCAGAGAGTGAGAGTCCATAGTATCCATACGTGCAGCAAAGGCCACTTGGCTCCACCCACTCTTCCTAGGACAGGCCGAGGGATAGGTTATAAAGTAAAGTGGATGTCCCATTCAGTGACAAAAGCTCCCAAGGGTTGAGTTGTAAAGCCCAGCCAGACTCCCTGTGGAGCCAGACAGTCTGAGGTCATCTGCCTAGAGGCAAGTGTGTGGACCCCTCAGCCTCAGGGGCTGGAGCTGGGAGAACCTGACTAAGATAGGGAAAGCAGAGCCACTCCCTCCCTAAGTAGGTGCATGGCAGAGCCCCAACTAAAACAAACAAACAAAAACCAAATAGAGGCCATCGGCTCTTAGGAGGCTGAGGATTTCTTCAAATCTAAATACCTCAGCCTCAGGTGGGGAAGAGAGAAACAGGCACCCCTAAATACTAGCAGCACTCCAGCCTACTCGGGACCTCTTCCTGTCACAGGCACCGGAAAGAGCTCATGGCAAATCTGCCTTACGCTTAAGTGCACACAGTCTGTGTACACGCTGCCAGCATGTGCACAGGGACATTCTGCGTCTACATCTGAACATGCCATGTGCACTCACATACCTGCAGCTTGTCATAAACACCGTGGGTGCAACCTATGCTCCTCCGCTGTGGTCACACTCATCCTTCACAGACACGCACACACTTAAGGCACACAGATTGTGTTCAGACATGCTAGGTCCTGAGATCACAGCCTGCTGCTCCTGCTCCAGCATGGATAAAACTGACAGGCACTTGCATCTCCCTGCATGAAGCAGATTTCTATCATACAGAAATTGTATGCTTCTAGAAGCGAAGGTGGTCTCTTTGTAAGCTTCTAAGCCTGGCTAGAACAATTTGGAAAATAGTTCTTATGGTCCAAATGATACCAAATGGCCTCTAACTGCCGCATCAACATTAGCCTGAAGGCTATGCACACCCAAGGCCCAAACTGCCTCTGCACAAGCCAGTTTTCCTAAGATGAGGCTGCCCTCACTTCCTGCCTCCCCTCCGCATCTCCACACTCTTTTAGCTCCTATCTGATAGGATCTGGCTCCAGAACAGATTGCTTGCCTTTCCCGAAGCATCACAGTCCCTCCCCAAGAACAAATACAACACCTAAAAGACACAGGTACACAGTCTCTTCCTCTTCCTCCTCTTCTTCTTCTTCTTCTTCTTCTTCTTCATCTCATCATTTTATATGTGTGTATTTTTGCCTGCATGCATGTCTGTGCACCATGTGTATGCCTGGTGCCCATCACAGCAAGAAGAGGGCTTCAGATCCCCTGGAATGGGTAGTTATGAATCGTCTTGTGATTTCTGGGAATTGAACCCAGGTCCTCTGGAAGAGCAGCCAGTGCTCATAACTGCTGAGCTGTCTCTCTAGCCCAGAGGTACATAACCTTGCTGTACCTGGTAGCATTTCTTTCTTACCCTCTTTGGGGGGGGGTTCTCCCCCAGTACTCAAGGACCTTCTGACCTGCCAGGCAGCCAGGACATGAGCCAACCCTCACCCTGCCAATCAAACTGACGACCCTGGCATTCTGTGCTCTCTGGAGGACAAGGGGGCTTTGGAACAATGACAATGGTGGACATGGGGTCTGGGACATTGTCTTGATAACAGAAATATGGACCTGAATGTTCACAGGGAACTAAGTCACAGGGAGCCAGTGACAGAGGATGACACTGATCTATCCCCCAATGTGCAAATAGCACACTGTCCCAGTGGCTGTTCCTCTCTTTGGCCCATGAGTAGGACCTCTGTTGGCCTATGGAGATCCCCCAGGGGTATGGGGAAACTGCAGAACAGGGGGCCCTGTGTCCCTCTGTCCCTAACTCTACTTTACAGGCTTAACAGTGTTCACCGAGCCCCCCAATTCACTCTCCTGGCCAGCAGTTCCCCTTTGCTTTCCTTCACCATCTTCTGCCATGGATTTCCTGCCCCCTAAATGTAGAGGCCTTCCCGCTTCTAGCCTGGATACACTACTTTTAGTTGTACTAAGCACAGGGTGACATCCAGAAGTGAAAAGGCATAAATACATCAGTAAAGATGGGGAAATGGCCTCTAGTCTCCCCTACACCCTCATGAGGCAAGCGCATCTTCCTTGCTTCTAGCTTTTGCCTATCACCAATGCCAACAGGCAGCACTAGGTAGCTTCTGTTTTGGGTCCTAGGAACCAGGTCCTCCAACAATTCTCTCCCTATAAGGCTCCACCCTGGAGGCCCAAGGCACACAATGTCATCTGCCGGGTGGGCGGGCTTCAGTGACATCACCAATCTCCAATGTGACTCAAGGGCTCTTTGTGTAGAAGGTTCATGGAAGAACAGGAAGTCACATTATTACTGGACAGTCCATGCCTCGTTCTGGGTCTCTCTTAACTGAGTCCAGTTTTCTCATTTCCAGCTCTCCACGGTAGCTAAAGGATGTGCTGGCTTACCTGGCCTGAGGCTCGGCTTCTGGTCTACCCCCAGCTCAGCATGTTCTGCCAAACAATCCTTTCCACACTGCAAGGCCTCCTGCTGGGAAATCCCTCTTTTGATTCTGACCAGGACCAACACAGACACAGAATAGCCTGTGTCTCACTAGCTGTGGTGCAAGGTCGCCATCGTGAACATGCGTCCACCTTGCCCTCTGTAAGGTGAGGCTCTGGGAGCATCTGATGTGGCATGCCAGGACATGGAGGGTACCCTGCAGAACTGTGGTGGTGGCTGCTGGCACAAGCTTCCCCTCCATGGCAACACCTGGCCCTGGCTTCCCTGTCTCATCCTGAAAAACTTGGCTTGCATTGGGAGGGATGCTTTCTTCCAACAGCGCCCCCAGATCTGACACCAAAGCAGGGTTTCAAATCTGAGTGGTGAGCCGGGCTCAGTAGCACTCGCCTCAAGTCCCAACCTCTCAGGATGCTGAGGAAGGAAGAGTGTAAGTTCAAGGCCTTCCGTGGACTTCTCAGTGAAGCTTCTCAACGTAGAAGATAGTAAGAAGAAAGGAACAGAGTTGGGGATGTGGCTCAGTGGAAGAGGGCTTGTCTAGAATGTGTGAAACACGAGGTGCCCAGTACTACAGATAAACCAGTAAAATAGAACCCACGTTCTAAACCTCAGAGGAAGGACCTAGGGAGGAAGGCCAGGCGAGATGAGGCTGCCCTCCAACCTGCAGTCACTGTGCCCCTCAGGTCCTTGTGCTTTTCTGCGCCGCTGCTGTGAGTAAAGGTTTACCTTGGGACACATGTCAGAGTCGAGTGACATCCGAGCCATGCTCCACTGAAGTGCAAGCAATTACAGTACAGCTTCTAGAAGCAAGTCTTGGCTGGTAACCACTGGGCCTTGCCATGTTCCCTGAATATTTACTTAGGGAGGGTTCTCAGAAGAAAACACCAGATCACTGCTCACTGCTCTCCTTCTCCTGGCAGCCATGGGCAGCTGAAGATATCCAGGTAAGCTCTGTGTGTGTGTGTGTGTGTGTGTGTGTTCCATGTCTGTGAGACATCTCAGGACAGCTTCCATACCTGGTTTCACCAACCTGCCGCTGTTGGGGTGGGGGTGGGGGCTACCTCCTGGACCACCCTCTCTTTGCTGTTCTGACTGAGGTAGACATAGTGAGAACCTTATAAGGCAGCAGCCACCCCAAGTAGGAGCATCCCTCAGAAGGCCTGCTCAGCCTGGGAGCTCTGCTGTGGCCCACGGAGGAGAGCTCAGTCTCCATGCCGGACTCAGCATCTCCCTCTTAATGGGATCCTGTCTTTCCACAGGACCAACTTTACCTCCTTCAGCCTGTGGCTCTGGGCCTACTTTCCATGACAGAGGCCTCTGGTCCATCTTCTCTTACCCTCAATATTCCCTCAGCTGTCCATCTGGTCTGAGTTTCCCAAACACATGTTGGCCAGTCCAATCGATCCTGCACATGCTTAAAGCCAGTTTTCAGCCCCCAAGAAGTACATGGATTTGACAGGGTGACTGGCCATGCCCCCAACCTCACTTAATATCATGAGTATATGATGAGATGGCTCCATGTGTCCCTATGGGCCATGCTTTCTCTTCTGTAACTTAGGGACAAGGATACCCACTCAGCACCCAGTGCCACTGAGGCACACTGGGAGGGTTACACAGTGCTTGATATATGTCTGTGCCCCACAGACCCCTTCTGTCATCATCCACACCCTCACCCACAGCAGATTCCTTCCTCCAGGTCAAGGGGCCACTACTCCCCTCTCTCCTTTGTTTCTTGTACATTCCACCCTCAGGGAGTCCAACTAGTAAGCCATATTGACTGGCCAGGACACTATCTCACCTCCTACCCCCCAGAAAAAGACAAGAGTGAGGTCATGGGACTGTGTTTGGGGTTAGGTAAAGTATGCAAGATGGCCTGTGTTGGGACCCGCTATTGCCTTATGTCCTGATCCCTCCTCTTGTTGCTGAAACTATAAGCCAGTACTACTGTCATCAGGTGTTTCACACACTGCATGGATAAGTCTCGATCCAACCCATTATCAATCCTGGGCCAGCCTCCAGTTACACAGTAGGAAAAGGCATAGTTACAAGAAGACAAAAATAGCTAATAGCGTCTGAAGCTCGGAGACAGTGGCTGAAGATGGCTCATGCTAGTGAGGGGGGCACAGAGGAGACACTGATGAAGGTTTGCAGTGTGACCCAAGTGCAGAACCGTAACAGTTAATGAGCAGCTGCAAGGACAGTCATGGCTAGGCTGAAGACAAGTCCCCAGGCTGCTCTTGGCCAGTTCTCTCTGGGATGCCCCAAGCCATCCAGAACATTCTCATGATCCAGTGAGCTAGAGTGAACACCATACACTGATGAAGGTTTGCAGTGTGACCCAAGTGCAGAACCGTAACAGTTAATGAGCAGCTGCAAGGACAGTCATGGCTAGGCTGAAGACAAGTCCCCAGGCTGCTCTTGGCCAGTTCTCTCTGGGATGCCCCAAGCCATCCAGAACATTCTCATGATCCAGTGAGCTAGAGTGAACACCATGGCTGCCAGACCTGGGAGTCTGAGTCTCCTGTCAGGCAGAAAGAAAACTGAGTCCAGCAAGACACTGGGCATCTCAGGAAAGCAACCTGTACCAGGCAGGGGCTAGGGAGCTAGCTCAGTCAGTAAGATGCTTGCATGTAAGCGTGAAGACCTGAGGTCGAGCCCTAGAACTCACATCAAAAGCAAACGTGCAGTGGTGTATACTTATAAACTGAGCGCTGGGAAATCTCAAGGCAGATGCCTGGGTAGCCAGGTAGCCTGCAAGGCAGCCCCACAGCTTAGCTTACTTGGGGCAAAGCACCATGCCAGTGAAAAACAGGCCACATCTTACAAAGAAAGTTAATCACACACACACACACACACACACACACACACACACGCACACACACGCGCACGCACACACGCACGCACCCACGCATACACACTTTATCCCAAGTTGGCAGGGCAGTGGCGTTTATCTCAGGTGTCATTAACATGCCCATCTATCTTTAGTTTCTCTCCTGTCTCAGACCTACACCTCAAAGTCTCTTTGAGCCTCCACTGCCTGGAGGGTCAAATGTGAACAAATGTGCCTCATTCAACTCCTTCGTTTTTCGAGATGGGGTTTCTCTGTGTAGCCTCAGCTGTCCTGGACTCGCTCTGTAGAACAGGCTGGTCTCGAACTCATAGAGCTCCACCTGCCTCTGACTCCCTGGGTGCTGGGATTACAGGCGTGCGCCACCAGGCCTGCCGCCTTCTTCTTGATGTATGTATGCTACAGGGGACACTTTCAGTACACTAACGTCGGAGAGAAGAAATGCTGAAATGTTTATCCTCGAGTACCTCACCACGTACATGGAAAGCCAGAACTTAAGAGTCACCTGGATGCAGAGTTCATGAGCTGCTCTCTATGGCAGGTTGGTCACTTCTGTGAGACTAACTAAATATGCTTGCTATTCAAGGAAGAAGGTGGTAGGGTCTCAGGAAAACCCACAATAAAGCTGAAGAAGTCCTGAGAAACTTCCAAGGCTCCAGAGGCTTCTCCCTGAGGCCAGGGAGGAGGGAGTCTTAGGTGGAGTTGTTCCCCCAGGGTGTGTAGGAACCTTCAGAGAGGCAGCTTCTATGACTTGCCACACAGGCTGGGGCAAACAATTAATGACGCTCTTGTCTGAATCACCTATAACTCCTATGTCATCCCTCACACATATTCCTGTCTCCAATAAACTCACTGGTTCACCAAGCTGAACCTGTGTATAAAATCATTGGTTTGTTTTGCTGTCGGTGCCCTCTCTGAGGCTTTAACTGTCAACTTGACACAACATAAAGCCATCTGAGAAGGGACTCTGCCCAAATCGACTCGGTCTGTGGGTTCACCTGTGTGAACTGTCTTGTTAATTGATGTAGGAGGGTGCAGCCCACCGTGGGTGGTACCATTCCCTAGTCAGGTAGTTCTGGGGTGTCTAAGAAAGCAGGTTGAGGGTAAACCTGCAAATAAACAACCAAGCAATGTTCTTCATTGACTTCTGCCTCAGTTTCTGCCTTGGCTTCCCTCAGTGATGGGCTGTGGTCTGGAAGTGTAAACCACCAAAGACTTTCCTCTCCTAGGCTGCTTCTGTTAGAGTGTTTTATCATGCCAACAGGAAGAAATCCAGAACACAAAGGCGCACAGTGTTTGATCATGTCTCTCCAGGAAAACTTACACAGCAACCAGCCTGTCTCCAGTCTGAGACACGCACCTAGCCTCTTCCTGGGCCTCAACCCTTCCTGATCACAGTCTCAAACCCTGCTGTACACAGCACCTCTACTGAGTTTTTTATTTTACCGTTCTCTTTTTTACTGCCTAACTATATTTATTCTTAAAGAGTTTGAGTAATTTTTGCATGTTTCTGGAATTTATATAAATGGTGAAATATTGTCCCAGGGGTGGTTTTTTTTGTTTGTTTGGTTGGTTTTTTTGTTTTTGTTTTTGTTTTTTTGTTGTTGTTGTTGTTGTTTTTTGGTTTTTCGAGACAGGGTTTCTCTGTGTGGCTTTGGCTGTCCTGGACTCACTTTGTAGACCAGGCTGGCCTTGAACTCATAGCAATCCACCTGCCTCTGCCTCCCAAGTGCTGGGATTAAAGGCGTGTGCCACCACCGCCCGGCTCCAGGGGTGGTTTTTATCACCCAGTTTATTGCTGTTGTTATTGGTCAAGAGACTAGGTTTTACTTCTTTACAAAATTCTAGAACAGTCCATGGCGAGTGTATCTGCAGTTTGCTAACTAGCCCTTCTTTCTAGTGATAACACATAGTATTCGGCATGGACAGTGTTGACCTCAGATTGGGGCAATTCTGCACCTGAAGGGACCTGCAGTATTGGACACTGTCAGTGTATTATGGACCCCAACCATAAGGATCAGCCCAGTAAAGAGGCACATCTGCCTGGGACACATGGCCCACTTCAGGCTGATGCTGGCCACTGCCTGCCACCCGGTCCTGCATGGGATATGCTGTGCCTCAACTGTGTGTACATCCGCTGTGTGTAAATCTCCTCCTGGTCCCTATGAAGACATTCCTCGCATTTCAGTCAGCTGTCTCCCTCCACATTTAGGATAGCATCTCTACAGTTGTGCGAAGTCTACCATTTAGCCCAAGGATTAATATTAGTAATTAAGCTGGGCGTGGTGGCGCACGCCTTTAATCCCAGCACTTGGGAGGCAGAGGCAGGTGGATCGATGTGAGTTCGAGGCCAGCCTGGTCTACAAAGCGAGTCCAGGACAGCCAAGGCTACACAGAGAAACCCTGTCTCTAAAAACAAAACAAAACAAAAAATTAGTAAGTAAAACCGGAATAAAGAAAAGAAAGTTAAAGAAATGGCCCAGTGGTTAGGATCACTTGCTGTTCCTGCAAAAAAGAGAAGTTTGGTTCCTAGCATCCAGGGTGGAAACCTCACAAGCACCTGCACCTCTAGATCCAGGGGACCGGATGCCCTCCTCTGGCCTCTGTGGGTAGCCACACATAGGCACATACATGAACATAAAAACATATCATTAAAAACATTAGGATAAAGAAAGCAGAGATTGCCACAGGTCATAAAAACGAATTCTGCAGCACCTGGTGAGCTTAAAGGCCATGAGGTTAATGTTATTTGTAAGTTACTGCCGTTCAGTAGATGGTGACATTGTAAGAAGACACAACTGTGCCCATATATGCTCCTGACCCTGGATTCACAGCACTTTATTTCCTACCTTTTTTTTTTTTTTTTTTTTGGTTTTGGTTTTAGTTTTGTTTTTTGTTTTCAGTTTTTCGGTTTTTTGAGACAGGGTTTCTCTGTGTTCGCCTTGACTGTCCTGGACTTGCTTTATAGATCAGGCTGGCCTTGAACTCACAGAGATCCGCCTGCCTCTGCCTCCCGAGTGCCGGGATTAAAGGCGTGCGCCACCACGCCCTGTGCCTTTCCTAACTTAAAGAAATGCCCACATTATAAACGTGGCTGAGCATGCACAGACACACACGTGCCACTGTACCTTAAGATGACATTTCTCACTATCTGCAGGGCAAAATCACATAGACAGTGAGATGCTCATGGGTTATTTTTCAGTCCCTAATTTCAGCGAGTTTAGGCTGTGACTGTGAATCAGTCTGTCTCCCTCCCCTTCTCTCCTCCTCTCCCCCTCCCCCCACCCTCCTTTCTTCCTTTTCTTCTCTTTCTTGGCCCCCCTGCCCCCCAGCCCTGAGCAGAGCTGTTCTTATTGTTTGTGCACATGGACTGAGATTGTTTTATGAAATATTTATTAACAAGTAAATTACTAGAGCAGCTTGGGTGCTCTGCCAGTATCCCTCAGAATTGAAACTCCTCAATAATAATTCCCCTCGGAGCTACTCTGGACCCACTGAAGACTCTATAGAAGTGCCTTCTCACAGACACCCTCTGGAGGAATCCTCCAGCCCAGTCCTTTGAAGTGCTTGCATGGTTGGTTCACAATTCCAGCGGCCCTGCATCTAGAATGTGAAGAGCCCCACACCCCATGTTGGCACTAACTCAGGAGTAGTGGCCCCTTCCGCGACCTTTTCCCTTCAGCCATCTACAGCTGCCCAGGGTACAGTCCCTGCCCTGCCCTGGCCCTTCCAGGACATTCCTGATAGGACACAGACCTTGACCAACTTCAAAGCCATCCCAAGAAGAGGCAGACAAGGTCGTATACTGTTGAACCAGTCCTTCGGGCTGCCTTCAGCGTGGTCCTTCCATCAACCTCCCTCCACCACACTTCCCTGCGAAGAGAGTCCCCAGAAAGGGTAGGTCTCGGGAATAGGTAGGGAAGTGGTGTTTGAGATGCTACGTTGCCCCCAGGATGGGACAATGACCTTGCTGTCCTCACCTCAGCCTTGGGCTGCTCTGGCTCTGGTGGGACTCCCACATGTACACCCAGGGTCTGAGCCTCCCAGGTGCTCTCTTCTCATGAATGACAGCTTTAGTCCTGTTTCTGCTCTGTTACTTGCCCTAGCCTCCTCTTGTCCCCACAGGCTGGCCTGAGAAGCCACCCGGGCTGTGTTTCATTGCAAGCACTGGAAGCCACTGACACACAGAAGGCCAGGCTGGGCCAGGAGGCTTCCTTGCAACAGCCTCTGGTGCAGGTGGGGTTAGCACTCTCCTGCATCCCATCTCCCCACCCGTGCCCCCCAACCCCCAGTGCCCCATCTTCCCATCCCCCAATCCCACCACCTCCTTGTCAGCCCTGTCCTGGATTCAAGTGAGAAGAGAATAGCCTTCTAGCTCCTTAATCTTCTGTATCCGATCCCCCCACCCCCCAGTCCCCCATCTCCCCATCTCCCCATCCCCCATCCCTTTATGCTCCTTAATCTTCTGTATAACAGTACTCTCAATCCATCAGTCAGTCACCTTATGGGGACTGATCGGCGGGTCTGTTGTTCATAGAGAGGCTCATCTTGCTAGCAAACAGTTTTTCCTGCAGTTGCTTAATCGGTTCTGTCTCAGAGGTTCAGTGACGCAGGAGTTTATTTTGTCTCACCCACTCCCCGGCACAGAACACAGCCATGTAGATTCCTTAGGAGGCCCAGGTTACACCAAGGTATAGTGGATCCATCAAACTGTCACCTTCCCTCCAGATACCTGGCACCTGTGTGAGGCCCCAAGAACAGCTTCGGGCCAGTGACTAAGGAGTGTCGTTGCCAGAAATGGGGTGTTCACACCATCGTCTCTCACCCACCCCCTCTGAATCTGACTCTGGCAAGTCACCTCCTGGCACCTCCACCAGTCCCTATGATGGTCCTGTATGTGAAAAAAACTTCCTCTATGCAAAGGTCACCTGGAGCCTCAGAAGTGTGGGTGTTTTCCACACTTTTCTTGGTAGGAACATGAGTTGCTCATAAACAACCCAGACCTCCATCAGCAGGAGTACTAAGAAGCTTCCATTGTCCCCTGTACACCAGGACCAGTGTGGCCATGTCTATGCTCCAAGTGCAATCTTTAACATTCAGGGGTTATGATCCTTGTACATTAGAAACTTCCATTATTTAAATAAGAAAAAATTGAAGTTTGTTCCATTTCCCAAGAGTAAGAACTGCAAAGTTAGACAATACAGAAATCGGGCTGCAGGAGACTTAGGACACTAAGCATCCAGGGCTTCTGTGTGGAGCACTGGCTGCGATAATTTTTTTTCCCCCTGAGACAGAGTTTCACTGTATAGTCTTGGCTGTGCTGGACTCACTTTGTAGACCAGGCTGGCCTCGAACTCACAGAGTTCCCCCTGCCTCTGCCTCCCTGCGTGCTGTGCCACACCTGGCTACGCTGCTATTTGCATGTTTTAATTTAGGTTTTATTTTTCTTCTGTGCATGGCGCTGAACCCAAGGCCTGTCCCTGCTATAGAAATACTCTGCCACACCCCAGCTCTACTTGTTTCTTACCTGACCCTAAGAGTCTGGAACAGAGGACTGTGGGAATATCTACTGTATTCTGTCCTGATATGTCATATATAACCAAATTCTGAGCAGCTGGCTCAGCAGGGCTGGGCATTGCCATCTACTCAACATCTGCTAGTCCCTGCCTGCACTCCATGACACACTCCTACTCTGGTGCCACCTGAGGCTCTGCACATGTTTCTGTCATTTCCAGTGACAAAGTGACAGAGGGTGAGTTTTCTTCCAGCCAAAGATAAAGATGGTTTACAGATGGATACAAAGACCTCTCCAGCCAGAATGGTCCATCTTTAGACTTCCCTCCTGCCACTTCTGACAGGACATGGCCCTAGAATCCTGGGATAGATGTGTCTCCTCCACTCACAGGACATTCTCTGCGGCAGTCTTCAGATGCTAGCTCGCAGGCGGGGATGGAGATGCTTCCCAAACCAGTAGATGGGACCCCATCTTTCCCACCCACCAAGGGACACAGCAGCTGCTCATTCAAGAGCACATAAAGGGGAGTTAGAATGTGCCTCTGGGGGGTGGGCGCGGGTGAGTGAGACAGAAATAAAATCTGCACTTTCTTAAATAATAGTAACAGGAACTGCTGAAGCCAGGCGTTTTGTCCCACACTCAGCACCAAAGTCTGCTGTCCCTGGCAGATGCCCTGGGGGAAATGATCCTCCGCCCAGATCCCCATGAAGGAAAAAGGACTGAGCAGCTCCTTGGGTTCACAAGATTTCTCTCTCATCCTCCAGTGTTTTTCCAGGGCTGGCGGATCTGCTGATATGTGGGGGCTGCATGAACCACTGTGAGTAAGATCCTGCCATTGTTGTCAGCAATGTCTGTCCCCCCTCCTCCTGCACCCCGAATCTAGGAAAATGATGAGGAGCAGTGATACTTCCTGACTCTGCTTTTCAAAGGGTCGAGTGTGACTCTCAAGTGGCCACGCTCTCCACATCAATCTGAACCAGCAGTTCTCAAGATGAACTTCCTGGCTTCCCCGCGCGACAGGGATCGGGCATTGCCAGAGTGATGGGAATTCCCACTACTACATGTTCCATAACTCAGGAGCACTGGAGTATCACAGAGTCAACGTGTTCCAAGCCCTCGAGACCACACCAGCAAAACACACAAACAGCGCCATGGGTCACTGCCCTGTCACGTCCACTCTGAAGGGCTGTGGGTGTGGGACTGTGAGGCAAAATGAATGGGCTCCTGGGCCATGCGTCCTCTCCAAAGGGAGAATTCACACTGCCAGGCTGTTATTGTCCACACTGATTAGCCTCACCGTTTCATTCTAGGGTCACTTCCTAGCTAGATGGGTCTAGCCTCAGTCCATGGCCACATGCAGCCAGGATAGCTATGCAGATGGCCTAACACAACAATTGTAAACGTACTTAGAATATTCTAAACGTTTAGGAAAAAAAACCTCATAACTTGATTGTAGAGCTCTCAAGCATGAACTCTATAGATGTCAAGGTCAAATGGTTGGACACGCGCCTGTGAGGTGCTTCAGTGTCTTCTCTCAAGCAGATGTGTGCAGCAAACACACAGTGCTGTGGCATTGGTTTCTTAGGGAATACATAGGCTTATGGGTCTGACTTCCCCATGGAACATACCCGGCGGCACCCACACCCCACTCCCACCTGTGCCAAGCTTGCTGATGTCCTGGGGATAGGAGGGGATCTATTGTACCTCAATGTCGTGACAATGGGTCCTGAGAGCTGGTAGAGAAGCCTGCTACTCCATCAGCATTCTGAGGGGCAGCTGAACTGCGCATACGCAGTGCTCTCACCACATACCCTTGAAATTCAGAATGTAAGGTCTTCAGAAACTCAGAAACTCCTCGGCAGAACTAAAGAGTGTTAGGGTGATTACTGTGGACACCTCTGCCAGCCAAATTCCTTCTGAGCCAGCCCACAGCCTGATGCTCTCTTTTTTGTTTTGTTTTGTTTGTTTTGAAACAGGGTCTCTCTGTGTTAGCCTTGGCTGTTCTGGATTCGCTTTGTAGACCAGGCTGGCCTCAAACTCTCAGTGATCCACCTGTCTCTGCCTCCCGAGTGCTGGGATTAAAGGCGTGCATGGCCACTGCCCAGTACCTGATGCTCTCTTAAACCTTCCCCCGTACCCTCAGACCTTTGGGTGGAGCTGAAGGTCTTGCTGGCCAGGTGTGAGTAAGTGTGGAATGTTCTGATCTTGGTTGTTTGTCCTCCCCAAGCACGGCTTGCAGGTGTCACCTGGGGAGCCCTGCTGGGGGCCTCCACCCCTTGAAACACCCCGAGCTCGCCAAACCTGTCTCTAGGTTCACTGCTTCCTCCTCACTGAAAGCTACTGCATGTAGGCAGCAAGCACATGAGTGTTCAAGGTCACTGGGTGGCCATGATCCTTGGTGCTCACTGACTGTTTCATATGACCTCCAAGGGAGGCTTAGGAGTCATGTCATGCTGGGCTTTGCCTTAGGGTCCCTCCTGTCATCAGCAGGGTCTCTGAACTTCATGCTGCAGCCTCTTCTTTGATAATATAAAAAACGATGCTTTACTGGGTTGCTGGGGGCACAGCCTAGCTGGCATCCTACCCGGATCCAACATTGCACCACCAGCCTCAGCTGCCTTCCTCTCCTGCATAATCCAGTTCCCCTTGCAGCCCACGGTAAACACACACAGGGCTCTCAGCACCAGAAGAGGGTGCCACCAACTGCCAGGACCTGGTGCAGAGGTGTCATCGTCACACGCCCCTTCTTGGGGTCTGATCTGAGGAATGAGGTGCTAGAAACCTGAACATCATCAGACATACCCAAATGACTAGAAGAACCTTCTAGAACAGTTCCTGTCCAGCTCCTCGACTCTGAAGATACCATCTGGTCAATGTTCTTTGAGTGTCATGAACATCTATCTGCCTGTGGCAGCTGCACGGGGGTGGGGGGAGGGGCTGGCCAGGCTGCAGGATGGGCCACTCCCAAAGTACATATTACACTCAGACATTCTGAGTTAGTTCAGCATGGAGATCTATCCAGGGCCTGTGAGGTAGCAGCCTAGATCATTTAAGGCTCTACCACCAACAGACTTGTGACTTTGATCAGGTTTTGAACACGTCTCTTGTCACAAGGCAGGAGTGAGGCTCCCAGAACAGACACCCAAGGGCTTTGAGGACCCAAAGCCTAGGAAAGGCTGAGCCAGGATCAGCCAACAGCCATGCTCACAGACATCTGAAGCCTGGTGTCACAGCATACTTTCTTTTACAATGACTAAAAAGCTTTTAATCCACTTTATTTATTGATTCTATTATTATTAGTTTCTGATGTCACACATAATACTGTTTGTTCAGTCCTGCCTGTGTGACATAATGCTCTGTAGGTGTCAAGCTCTTTGACCCACTAAGATCTGGCTTATTGCTGCTACGACTCCCTACTTTATAGGGAAGGTCAAGACTGCCAGTGTCCTGCCGGTGAGTGGACTTCAACACCTACATTTGCAAGCACTGGAGTCCTTACTTTGGCCTTTTCCTTGACTGGATGTTACAGAGTTAGAACCATTTTTATTAAGAAAAGAGACAGAGAAGTTGAAATTCAAACTAAGTTCAGATTGTTGTTTAATTTATTTTAGCCTTTTTTTTTTTTTTTTTTAAAGAAAAAAGAGAAATGCATTTTCTGTAACTATATGAGATTATGGAACTTACTGTTACTAGTCACAGACCCAAGAGCAATGCTCACACTCCGACCTGGCCTCGGGTATTGAGGCTGCTTCTCCGCCAGCCCTACTTCTGTCCCCGTTGCAGCTGCCAGTTAGAGCTGTGGGCACAACTAGAGCCATGCTTACAGCTTTCTCATGTTCACACATGAAGATCCAGCCACAAGACGAAAATACGTGGGGCCTGATAGTCTCACATCCTCCCAGAATGACCTACATTAACCTCTCTCGGGAGGCAGATTCTGAAGTGTAACGTTGCCTACCCAGCTCTGTTTCAAGGCTGGAAATTTCCACCCAGCCACTCACAAATGCCGATGCTTAAATATAAATAGTCTCCGAGATGCAAAACTCATCATCCAATGACCTGAAAGTTCTCAGAGGGCCTCTCAGGTGTGACACAGCTATGACCTGTCCTGTATGGGGCACTGCCGAGTCCTAAGTAAGGCGTGTTTATCAATGCCTCTGAAATGAAGGTTGACTCAGTTCTGATATTTGCCACCAGGAAGACACAAGTGGAAAGCCTTAGGATGGCAGCAGAGGGTGCCTGAGAGGGACAGGACTGGAGTTGTTAGGGACACAGACCCACCCCTGGTGGCCCTAACAAGCCATGTTCAGCCACCTGCCCCGAATATGTTGATTAAAGAGACAAAATAATACTGAACAGCAGAGAAAGAAAATGTAATGTAACCACATTGGGAAAACAAGTAAGAGGTCCAGTGACCCCAAAGTCCACCTTCAGGCTCAGGTTTAAGTAGAGGGACGGAGAGTATATATAACTGAGCATCCCGGTCAAAATGTCTGCCCACCCACCATGGACCAATCAATGTCTGGGCTCTGGGTTCTCCTGCAAGGTGGTCTGACAGGCTGTCAGAGAGGTGTGAAATCTAGTCCTGGGGTGGGGGTGGCGGGGAAAGTTCCTCTTTGGCTTTTCCTTCTGTCAGCCTGAGATTCCTGGGGAAATTCCAATGTTTTGGGGACGGTTGTTAAAGTCTGTTGGCCGTGGAGGAGGCACAAGTGTCTCCAGGAAGTTCCTTCAGTCTATACAGGGAACAGAGCTCAGAGCCCTCTGTAGCCTCTAAGCCCCAGCACTTCTGTCCCTCACAAGACGGGGAGCTAAGGACACTTCCACATGGGGTTGCTGGGCGTGTGGTCATGTGTCAGTGTCTTCAGCAACACCGCAGTTATCGCTCATGCACACTTCCTTCTTTCAGGGAGAGGTTTCCGCCACCTCCCTGACAAGCCCCAGGAAACAGAAGAGGGTTCACTGTGTCACTGTTACTCTCTGCCACAAATTTGCAGCTCGCTTCAGTCTGCTGTCGGTTCAGAGAATTGACACTCGGGAACTCTCGTCCCTCTTGCAAAATGTTAACTCTACAACCACAAAAAAACAAAAACAAAACAAAACAAAACAAAAAACAAAACAAAACAAAACAAAAAAACTGAGGCAGAGAAGCAAACCGTGAAAACACAAGCCAGAGAAGTCACCAGCCCCAGGGGGTCTCCTTGCATTAAGGCAGGAGCCCCAAAGGTTGAACAGATCATATGTGTGATAGTGCTTAGCACTTTACAAGGTGGCTAAATTAAGCCCAAAGGAACTATCAGGCCAACGTCTCAAGAAGGCCAGGGTCCCCTGGGAGGGCACAACATAGCACCTCCTGTTCCTTCCAGTCAGTCCTGGGCCTTCCAGTTAGACAAAAGGGAGAAACCATGCTTTTCTTACATCTACGAGGACACAGAGGCACAGACATGACAAAGTGCACTCCTGGAGTTCAGTATTGCTCATCCTCCGACATGCCCAGGGTGGAAGTGACTCAGCTGGGGCAGGGGAGCCCTCCGGATTCCAGCTGGCTTAGTAGATCCACAAACCAGTCTCAAAGGGAAATTCCGAGGTTTGGGAACCCATCCTGGTCCTTTTCCAAGGCTGGTCATAGAGAGAGCTGCCTCTTATGCCTTCTCCTGTTCTGAACTTAGAAGTGAATAGGACCATTTGCAAGGAGTCAAGGACCAGCAGTGTCTCTTCAAAGAGGGTGTGACCTGGAGCCATAAGCTCTCTTTGACTTTAAACAGCCTTTTAGAAGCACCCCTGACCCCACAAGACTGATCAAAACTTCAAGGCCATAGCCAGCACACAGAGAAGGTTGTAGAGTTCTGGTATCTGCTGTGTTATTCCCACCCAGCCACAAACCCCAATTAAGCTTAAACAGGAAACATGTTGGAAGAGCTCTCAGTTTTGGGTGCCTTTTGGACCTGGGGTGGAGAAGTGAACAGGGCTTTGCACTTCGCAGGAATGCGGAGCATCAGGACCACTTGAGCCCTCTAGAGCAGCAACATCCTTCTCTTAGCAACAGTGGCGCGAGCAGCCAATCGCGCAGCTCCCCGCGGCCGCCAGCTGGAGGTTACTAGCGAGCATTGACCGATAGTAACCCCGGCGCAGGCGGCGGCGCCAGGCAGGCATGCACTGCGCCTGCGCAGCAGCACACACCTGCCCCGCCCGCACCTGCACGATAGAGGAAGACAGCGCCCTGCTGTATCTCCTTCTAGTCATTGAGAATTCAGTTTCCTAAGAACTCAGAAATCCTGCGGGCAGCCTCCGCCAAGCCTGCAGCCAGGTTTACATGTGAGCGATGGAGCCAGTGTGTCCCGGCTGCCTGTAGGATGTGCACAGAACCACAGAGGGAGGGGAGGGGTGTTCTAAGCAATTAAAAACCCGTCCCTTGGCCAGTGCCTCCAATACTGGGGCCGTGTAGATGACAGTTGGCTGGAATGAACTATTCTCTCATTCATATTCCTAATGTTTACATTCATGTGTTTCTCTCTCTCTCTCTCTCTCTCTGCCTCCCCCCCTCTCAGCCCCCCCCCCCCCACCCTCAATTTCTCTCTGGGTGAAGATGTGTAAACTCCACCTTGGAGAGTGAGCAGAGATCCAATGTACCCAGCAGGCGCTGGAGGGGTTCTGAACTCTAGGTAGAGGCCAAAGCTGCCTCTTGCCCAAGCCTGAAAGATCCGCCCCCACCTCACCCCCCTCACCCCTCCCCCCGCCGCCCCCAGAACCTTCACTGATAGAGGCAAAGAGGCCTTCTTGTGGACACCCACAGTGCTTATCTCCTGAGGAAGAACACAACACAGGTCATCTTACGTGTGTCTGGGCCTCCTGAAACATTTTGAGGCAGGAGTTAAGCTCTGGGGTAATGAGACAATGTGGGAAAGAAAACAGTAAACATTTGCTATTTTTAATTGAAAATAAGCACGACTCTCTCAAAAGTGGGAGAAGAGGCGTAAGACAGGGACCTCCTACAAATCATGCTAGGATGCCTGGCCCAGGGGCTTCTGGGCAGAGCCACCAGTTGCCACATGACAGGCACAGAGCAGGTGACGAATGCTGTTCCTCCTCTGAGCTCTATCTACCCTTACTAGTTACAGAGAACCTTCTGGCTAGGCCCCTGCCCTGCTGCCCACAAGCATCACTGTGCTGTGTAACCACAAAACAAAACTGGAACCCCATTTCCTGGATGGCTGCATGTCATGTCCCTCCTGTCCCCCATCAAGGCTGTCCACCCTGATGCACTTGGTTATTGTTTTGTTTTGTCCCTGGGCAGGCTCTTATACTGCCTGATTTGTGAGCCTGGCTACAGAGTCCCAGAAGCAGAGTCAACTCATGAGCCTTACCCAAACACTAATCTTAGCTCACAAACATTTTCTAAGAATTAGCCTTGTGCAAGCACACCTGTGCTGTCCTGGAGTCTCAGTTCCTGATGGCTGAAATGATCACACGGGCTGACTTGTAGGGTGGGATGATGCAGATGGCTTGCCCCCGCCCTTGTCCCCGCCCCCCCCCCCCCCACTTCCAACACGGGAGTTCAGGCCAGGGTAGGCCTAAGGCTCCTGTTGGCTCCAAGATCTAGATTCTAAATATACGTCTTGGCTGGACATAATCACAGCCGCATTGACATCAAATGCCACTTACCCCACTGCGCAGACGTGGCTAACAACACACAGCTAGCTCAGCGGATGGCGAAACTATTGGCTTTGGGCCATGTAGGATGGACCCAGCAGGCATGTTAACCTTCCTTGACTCTGGAGAGCCCTTTGACACCTTTTCTCGAAGGAGCGAAGCTCTAGCAATAGACATATCTGATTTGAAGGTACCTTTTCCTCTGCATAGTAGGGATTTTTATCAGCATTTGTCTCGTGAAGAACGCACCTTGAAACCATCACCTCGATTGTGTAGTGCAGTCTTAACTATATTTAATCTGACCCACGTGGTTGCCTCTTTTCCTTAAACGAGGGAATCTGTTGGCTAAAACTGAACTCAAAGAGAGCAGGTGTGTGGTTGCTAAACACTGTTTGCCTGCCAGTTTATAAACAAAAGAATTGGTTTTATGTTCAGCAAGCTGTCAGCCGCGGTAATTTCTTGAACCAGGAGAATGGGCTTCGGTTTAGAAAGGTCTTTTGCCTCAGAAGGTGGAGGTTTCTGGATGCAAGCCCACACTGAGGTGCTAAATGCAAGCAAGCAGGGCACAGGGCAAGCGTGGCAAGAATGTCCTTGGAAAATGAAATAGCGACACTAATACCTGCCAAGCAGCAGTGCACAGGCCTGCAAAGCCATCCTACGGAGGCCAGATGGCCCAAGAACAGGGCCAATCTTGGGAAAGTGACAACGGGGTCACATGCCCAAATAAAGAAATGGCCAGACAGAGTGCCCAGGGAAATAAGAACCCAGGGTCAATGTCATCAGTGCACCTGACCCAAGTCCAGAGGTGTCGGCCCTGACCACACAATGCTTTGGAAACACATACCTCTGACTCCAGACCTTACCTGGAGATAGCTGGCTCCTCCTGTGGGCAGACTAGATGGAAAAGGTGTGCCAGCCAAAAGAAGGGAGACCCAAGACCCTGGCTGCTGAGACCATAAACTAGCAAGTCAATGGCTCTCACTGCTCTGTCTGGCGAGTCTATCATCAGTCCCTCAAATTCTATTTTTAGACCACCAAAGAAGTTCCTTATCACCAAGGGTGCTGCTTTCAGGACCCCGAACAGATGGCCTACCCATCTGTCCCCAGGAGTCACCAAATACTGAAGGGCAAGGACTGACCTAAGAGTTCACCAAGGCAGCAGATGGCCACTGGGGTACTCTCCAAAAACACTTAAAGTCACAAGAAGTCTCTGCAAGTGGCCTGTGGTACACGCTGCCTGAAAGTGAGCCTAAATAAAGCAAACAGTGTGTTCAAAAGCAATTTCTGTTTGGGCCCAAAAGAAAGCCCAACACTAGACAGGCCAAGAGGGTCAATGGAATTCTTCCATGCTAATGGCCCGTGAATCTCCCTTAAAACCTGAGCAACCTAACACTATCCTGGGGATCCCTAGAGCCTGGGCTCCCCTTCCCATTCCTGATCTTGGGCGTTTGGTTGAAGTCCAAGTCTCCTAATGGAATTCCTGAAAGGGGTTTATTAATGGCACATTCCACTCATTTTAGCCAGCCTGTAATGACAAGCCTTGTGAAATAGTGATGGAAATTAAGAGAAAGCAGACCTCAATTTGAGAAGGGCGTTCAAAGGCCTTTCATAACTCAGAAGCAAACCAATACACATAATCGGGCTTGGAGTTGCCTGGACTGCTTAACTCCTTCCTGGTTGGTTTGGCAGGGCTGGAACTGGTGGATTCGGTTTCAGCATAGGCTGTGGTGTATTCTACTCTGTCCATGGCATGTGGCATGTGGAGACATGGCCTAGCCTGGCTAAAGGGCAGGAAAGAAAATGTGCGGAAGGCCTGGGCTTGATTGCATTTGCTCTCAACCTAACCCTCACAGCTAGGTGACCTCTACAGGTGTATTTAATTCCTAAGAGCCATGTTGTTGGCTAGGGAGAGAGTTGCTCCCTGCCATCAGCCCCCTTCTCTGTCAAGGATGCAGGACAGACACATCTCTCCGGAGGAGGATGGAATTGTAAAGCCCATTAGATAGGCATATCAAAGGTTACATTGAAGCAGGACCATGAGACAGGAACCAGGACAAGCACAAATAACTCCATCTGTATTGTGGTGGTCCAGGGTGAACTGCCTGTCTCAGGGGCAGCCAAGACAACCACAAATAACTCCATCTGTACTGTGGTGGTCCAAGGTGAGTCTTCCACCCGCTCCCTCACCAGGGGGAAGCACTCATGAGGTTCCTTGCAGGGAACTGATCTTGGTTTGAAACACGACAAGCTGGTTTCAAGTTGGTCTTTCCTGCAGCCACGACCTTGAGATGGGCAGAGGGGGTCAGAACACCTCCTGCAGCGGCTTCATGAGCCAAGCTAGCTGAAGAAGTTCCCTCAGTCAGTCAGCTATGCAGGAAACCACTCAGAGGTGTTTGGGTGGCAGAGGGGACAGTAGACAGAGTACCCCAGCCATTCTGTGACGTCAGCCAACCACGTCGTAATGGAAAAGAAACGTGGAACAGCATAAGACCCCATCACTCTCAGCTCCTCAGTTCTACCATGTGTATTCATTGTTTTTAGGGGGATACTTAGCAACGCCACCATCCAGGAAGCATAGGCTGTCTCCCACAGTCACTGTGGCCTGGGGGGGGGGGCACTGCTCCCATCAGTCCCCTAACACAACAGCCAGTGTGACGGCACCAAAGACGAGATTGTTCCGAGTCATTTGTCCCATCAGCTCACACTACGTGAGTGGGGTTCCTTGAGGGAGAGTAATTACCAGATCAGAAGCCGGTGAGATGCTCCTTGGGGTGTGCTGTTTCCTCCCGAGACAGGCTCCTTTCACAATTACGTTCCCTACCAGGAATCTATTACATGATCTAGTTTGTCCTCCAAAGACATCATTAATCATAAGATGAAAACTTAAATACAATTGAAAATACATGTTTGGTTAAGCACTACTGTCAATTCTTAGCAGTCCGTCCAGTTCCTAGATGTTACAGAGACAGAATGGCCGCTCCTAAAGCTACGGGCGGTATTGCCTCTCCCTGACTCCCTTTCCTCCTAGCAGGACAGACTATGCATCCTCTTACTGTTCCTGCTTTCTTTAACATGACAAAGTATTTATAGTGTCACTGACTTCAGAAGGGCCAGTGTGGTAGCTCCACATTCTGGGAGGAATTGAGGAAGGAAGTGGTTTCCATGGGGTGGGGTGGGGTGGGGTGTCTACAGAATAAGTAGTCCAGCATCCATCTGGGTAATGGAAGAGAACAGCTGGGGCCCCTCTCTAGCTTTGACTTCGGGCAAACGGCCTCTGCTCCCAGACTCCTACTGGCCTTCTCAACCTATAAACCCGACAGGCTAGACGCCCTCCTAGAGCCCCTCACTCCTATAAGTCAAGTCAGGAGCCTTCCCTCCAGCAGTGCTGTGTGGCAGCCAGCCCCTGAGTTACAGTCAGCTCAGCACATGGGGCGAATCTTAAAAGCCAACAACCAATCAACTCGATATACAGACAGCAAAACTAATCAGGTGGCAGCGTATGAGAAGTGGCTTCTATGCTGAAGGTCACCTTGGAGCCTCACAAAGAGGATGGCAGATTCAAAAATCACTATGGGGGGGGAGGGGGTGGGAGTAGGGGGGAGGAGAAGAGAGGGAAAGAGGCAGCCAGGATATAAGCTCACCACTCCAGTTACTGCTGGAGCTCATGAGGGTCCCTAGCCATCAGAGGACTGAGAGAGGAAAAGGTCCCACAGAGGGATCTTTGGACATTCAGGAGCAGAGGTGGCAGCGGGGGATGGGGGTGGGTGGGGGGGGTGGGGTTTCATGTGGAAAAAGGGCAGGGGATCCAGAGGTGTAGAGTGTGTCAGCCAGCCTGATGCCTGGTTCTGGGTAAAACAATGTGCACTTTATCAATGGCCTGCTTCTTCCTGTGTGTTGAGGAAGTTCAGAGTCACCAAGATGTAGCACTGAAGAGCGCACTGGTGCTAAGAGGGAAGTTATAGGGGTGTCTGCAACTCATGCCATTCGCAGCTGATGGGACAAATGACTAGACTTTACTGAAAGGGCCTTGCAGGTTAATGACTATTTCCCCGGGGGGGGGGCACCTGAGCCTCCAGGAAGAGCCCTGTTTCCCTGCTGGCTGCATGAAAGTGAGCCATATGGCTCAGAAGTGAGCAAGGCCTGGCCACCATGTTGGGCTCCACCGAGTCGGCAATCACCACGCAAGCCATCACACTATACAACACTGCCTGAAACACACTACTGCAGATTAAAAAAAACAAAAAGCCAACAACAGGAACACACCAGATTGAGCATGTCTGTCATCCTCTGACTCATGAGCAAGTCCCGCAGGGCTCACGCTCGGCTCCTCCCATGCCCGAACCCACAGAGGTTACTACAGGGCAAGCAGCCATCCAGCTGAATAGCCATGAAGGGGCTGAGAAGGGACACTTGTTAAGTGTCTCAGCCTTGTTAAGATTCCACTACCTGTTGGCTGACTCTGATGGTGAATGCGCCCTGTTTACGGAGGCGGACGCAGCACCTAGAGGGTTGCCCCTGGATTTCAACTCAAGATGCTCCCATGGTTTGATGGCTCATCTGAGTGCCGGCTTGATAGAACTTAGAACACCCATAGAGACAGGTATCTGGGCGCTTCTGTGAGGGACTGTTACCTAGATTAGGTCAACTGGGGTGGGAGGACACACCCTAAACGTGGGTGGCAGCATGCCATGGGCTGGGGTCCTGGACTGAGTAAAAAGGAGAAAGAGAGCAGAAAATCACCATTGTCACTCCCTGCTTTCTGAATGGGGATACAACCGGCCTCATGCGGGCCGGATACAGCTGCCTCATGTTCCTGTTGTTATGACTAGTCTGCCATGATGGCCTGTACCCACCACCTCTGAGCCAAAACAACCCTTTCTCCCTTAACTTCTTCCTGTCAGGCATTTTGTTGCAGTAGATGAGATAAGCAAGTAACACACAAGGCTTTGAACCTCCAAACTCCTACATGGCAAGGCGTCCTCACCTTTAGTGTGGGTTTTCAAACCCCCGAGACCACACACAACACATGTTCAGAGATCAATCACTGTGCACCTCACAGGTGTGCCACGATTTATCCACACTAACCAATAGGCCCCATTTGGTACATTTTTTTTCCTGTAAAATCTGTATATTCTTACTTTGCAATTGGAGCAGGCTCCACAGAGTGGGCCCGTGGCTGAGCCTGGCGCAGTTTCTTTCTTAACAAAAGAGGCTGGCACCTGGAAACGTGAGTATCAGATGACAGTGCCCTACAATCAGCCTTTGAGAGGGGACTGGGCCTGTTCCTGGCTGTGCACACCCAGACACAATTGTTAAACAACCACTGAGCTTTGAGGACCTGGGGGATTGGCTTCTCAGGTTTCCAAAATTGTGTTTACCACCAACACCAGATTGCCCATGCCCATGATCTCACATGCTTAGTTTCAAGGGGCAGGAAAAAAGAAAAAAAAGGGGGGGAAGAAAAGAGGAGACGATGAAAAACTTAAAAAAGAGTATAACTTGGTTCTCCTGGAAAAAAAAATATGTTGTGGCAATATTTAAGGTAAGAGTGCCCTGTCCCCAACCCCGCCCTCACCTCAAAAAAATATCAGTCTTTAGCCGGGCCTGGTGGCGCACGCCTTTAATCCCAGCACTCGGGAGGCATAGGCAGGTGGATCGTTGTGAGTTCGAGGCCAGCCTGGTCTACAAAGTGAGTCCAGGATGGCCAAGGCTACACAGAGAAACCCTGTCTCGAAAAACCAAAAAAAAAAAAAAAAAAAAAAAAAATCAGTCTTCTGGTGGGACCTGATTCATTTTGGATGTCCCAGGTTCCTTTCAAGTTTCTAATTTGCATGTGGTGACTCAGTAGACACCAGGGACTGCCTGGTCTGTTCCCCAGCTACCCAGTGACTTCTACAAATAGCAGACTAGACTGGGAAACAAACAAACAAAAAAAACCAGTCAGAAAGGTGCATGCACTCAAGCTGGGTGGTAGTGCTTGCCTATAATCCCCAGTGCTTGGGGAGGCAGAGGTAGGCGGCTCTCTGTGAGTTCGAGGCCAGCGTGATCTACAAAAGCGAGTCTAGGACAGCCAAGGCTACACAGAGAAACCCTGTCTCGAAAATAAACAACAAAACAAAACCAAGTGAGACAAAAAGAAAGACCTGTGCACTCAAACCTCAGGCAGCCGAGAATGAGGGACTGTGGTTGAACAATTGGGACCATCAAGGTCCTTTGGCATATGACAAGGTCCCTCATGACACGGTTTTCTGGGATCTCCTCTTCCCCACCCTCCCATTTTAATGGACACAGCTTATTTTTATGGCAGGCTGTTTTTCACTCTGTGGGCCACCAGCACCATACATTGACGAGTCCTTCCAAAGATCTAAAATAAACCAGTTGGTTCCCAGAAAGGCTATGCCAGACCCTGGAATGCTCTTCAACAGTTGACACTTGGGAGGCAGCACCCCATTTTCTCTGAATGGCTAGAAAACTACTCCTCTTTAAAAGATGGGCATAAAATGAGTGCCTGCTAGGGAGGACCGTCATGCTAAGACCAAGCAAACCCTGATGCTGGGTGAGCTCTGAGAAATCCTTTATCCGGTCCCCAATATTGGACAATGCCTTGTCCAAGAAACATAAGAATATCATGGATACATTTGCATCCTGTCCCCAAGGTACCTCATTAGGGATATGTACATACTCCCCAAATCCAAAATATATACGCAGTCAAGAAGCATTTCTAGTCCCAAGCATTTTCAGCAGGGGACACGGAACCTGTACCAACACCGCCGAGTTGAGAGCCACTGAGAACTCTGAGGTCACATAATCCAGCCTGTGTATTTATTTCACAGGAGAGAATTCAGCTGTGGATCGGTGAAGGCAGGGCTGTGTTGCAAGAAAAAAAACATCTCAGCCTTCCAAACTGCAGACCAAGGCTCTCTCCCGAAACAACCTGTGGTTTCTTTCACGACTCCCCGAAGCCCAACCACCCATTCGCTGCTGCTCCCTACCTTTCTTCCGCCACCAGGGTCCCTCGGGAACAGAGTAGGAAAGGTCCTTGAATTCGATGTTCACAGCTGCCCTCCGAGGCAGGGAGGAAAAGCGCTGGGCCTCCGTGAGGTTATTGTCCACCTTTTTCAGGTGCCCGTTTAGCAGGTCTGTCTCCACGTCATCCACGTTGCTGGACACAACCTCGTCCACCGACACGCACACGGACTTGGGCTCTGTCATTGCTGCAGAGTAGCTGCTGGCAGTCTAGAAAGGAGAGCAGAGGCGATAAGTAAGATGCATTCAATGTGCTCCTTGGAGAGAAAGAGCATCAAGAAGCATGCCGCTGGCTTCAGGGTCATCAATTATCCATAGAGATACTTTTTAGACTTTGAGAGTACCTTTGGCCCCGGAGGAGAGAGAGGCCACCTGCAGGAACTGTCCTAGCGAACTATCCCTTTTGCTTCTAGTAAAAGAGGCACCTAAGATAAGATGCCAAACACATCTACTGTCTTCCTTTAGGATCTCGAAATCTGATCATAAAACTTTAATACGTGACTTGCTTTCCTCCATGGGCTCCCATGGAAAGTCACCTCCTTCCACTCTACTCATAAAAACCTCAGGGAAGACACGAGAGAGGCTACAAAGAACAGTGAACAGCTGAAACCGGCCTTTTTAAAATGAGATGTTGTCACGTGTTTCCTGTGCACCCCCTCCTGACGTGTCCCGGGCAGCATTATTAAAGTACTGGCCTGTGGTGGCTGATCACATTTTACTGTCACATTGCCTAGATCCCTGTAACTCCATGCTTGCATGTCTTTCTAAGAATACTGGAGGGCTGCAGTAGTTGGTGTATTTTCTCTGTTATACAGGCGAGGAAACTGAGGCACCAATGACTTAAGGTGCTGGCTGGGAGCGGGAGTGAGGCCTAACCCTGAGTCATTAAAACACGTGGAGATGCTTCCTGTATTAATTACCAAGGCACCCCTTAGCTAGCATAGGTGGGGCCTCAGAAAAGCCTCCAGCGCTATGTCATACACAGAGGCCTTGAGGCCTTAGCTTTAGCTTTTAAGCCTTTCAGGAGGAATCAAATGCACACTGCAGGTGGGCCAAGACCCAGGAGTATTTATGCCAAGCAAGGGGTTTGCTTTTCTAATGGCTTGGCAACCTGGGCTTGATCAATAAGCTTCAGGAACCTCCAAACACAGCAGAACCCTAAAGGGACAAGTTGTACTAAAGTGTTTCTTCTAGCTGTCTCCTCAAGACTAGGTACTATGTCCAAAAGCGTGGGCCTTCTGCAGGCTCAGCCAGGCTGCTGATAGTGTATGGGGGGGGGGGGAGTGGGGGAAGCCCACCCCTCCTCACCACTTCTGGTCACCAACCAAGGCCACTATGAGGCACTGTTGTTGTCCTCACTTCTTGAGGGTTGGGGAGGTGACTCAGTTGGTAGGATGCTTGCCCAGCACACTGCACAAATCCTGGCTCTGCCCCTGAGCACTGTGGGAACCTGATGCACCAAGTGCACGCCACAACTCTAGCACTTGGGAAGCGGGGGACAGAAGATTCGAAGTTCAAAGTCATCCTCAGCTACAAAGTGAGTTTGAGGCCAGGCTTAAGGAAAAATAACCCACCAGCGAAAATCTCTGGAACCCCGACAAGCCGTCTCCCACCCACAGAAAGCATGCAACAAACCACGGAAAAGCTGGCATTGTGGCATTTGGGGGTTCAGAGTCTAGTGGTGAGCTTGGGGGGGGCTCTGGATGCATAACACAAATAGGGCATGGAAGAGGTGGGCCTAGGGATTCAGAGTCTCTTAGTGATGGAAAACAGAGCTTTGCACTTCGGAAAAAAGATGTGTGAACCACAAATACACCCCCAGCCCCATGAGTACCTCCTAATTCTCACTGACACTCCTGCTGAGTGAAAGAAAATAAAGGTATAGAGACAATTCTTGGACTCCAGCTTGGGGCAGCAGCATGAATCATATATGTTCTTTCTACTGTCGAGAAGGGCAGGTTCAAGACTTTGCTCAAGACTTTGAGACCCACAGAGTCCAGTGGAGAGCAACCATGTGCGGCCTCAGGCGCCTTCCCTGTTAAGCCTCTTGAAGGGGTGGGTCACCTTGTCAGAGTTCAGTGGCTCTGGAGAAATGCACCCAGCAGGTACAGGGGCCTTCCCTCAACCCTACCCACTGCCTTTTGTGGCTATAGCTGCTGTGGCAGGTTCATAGGCACAAGGGCTATGGGGGGGCCTGAGAGGTGCCAGGTACTGGCTTTAGGAGCAGGGTGTCCTTCTTGTGGAGAGGCAGCAAGGCAGTCAGCTGAGGCAAGGCCATGTTCCTCCCACCGCACCTTGCCATGTGAGTTTGGAAGTACTCCAGACTTGGCTCCAACCCTGGAAGAGGTGGCCAGCCCTCCTCCAACATAGCCCCCCTGAGCTCTACTCCTTCAGGTCCCAGCTGCTGTGGGTAGTCCCTCCCTCCCTGCAGGTCCCCACCATAAGTGTCCAACCCCAGAAAAGCCAAGAAGCGTTTGCCTCCTTTCCCGCTGAAACCCACAGGAGTAAGGGGCCTCACAGCCATCACCCCATCCATCCGCTGGAGGGGGCAGATATCAGACAGGCATCAGGCCAACATCCTGACCTTCTCTACCTGACCTAACTATGCCTACGTTCATTCCCTTGGCAGACTGAATACTAGATAAAGCCAGACAGCTAGCTAGACACAGACATGGCCTCTGACCCTAGCAAGCTCAAGTTCAAGACTGAGCCCAGGAAAGGGAGTAGCCCATAACAGGATTAGGCAAAGGCCATGGGGGTTTATTTGATTCAGACCAGACCCTGGGGTGGGGGTGGGGGGCTACGGGTAGCTCCCTCCCTCCCCCGCCTTCAACAAAGTCTGTCTGCAGAAACGGTCCAGGCTGAGATTAGCAAAATGAGATGGGGGCAGGTCATTGTGTACCATGCTCCCTGCACAGGGCCTCTTGTGAACAGTGGGTGTGGGATATGGAGACCCAGACCTTTAGCAGAATCTGCCAGAATGTGGTCTGGGGTGCAGAGTGGGAGAGGAAGACCGAAAGCAGGGTACTTGGCATAGATGAGACTAGAGAGGCAGACTTTAGGAAAGAGATTTTTGAAGAGTACTGGGGACCCTGAAGGGGAACACAAGCCTGGAGCTCCAAGCTCAGAAGACTGTGTCAGTCACCTGCAGAACTGACTGGAGAGCTTAATCAATGGTGGTAGTAGTAGGGGGGTGGGGGTGGGGGTGGAGTCCATTATGCCAGCCAGTAGGCCTAGCTGGGTAGTTGAAACTGAGTAGGGAGGTTGGAAGAAGCCAGAGTCAGCTGCTTAGGATGTGGAGTATTCAAGACAAGAAGAAGGCCACGTGCGTGCCTGTCCATGCCGGGCAGGGGACCGTAAACAGCAGTGGGTAAGACTCAGCCTCGTATACTCCAGCCTGCAGCCGGTGCTCCTAGCATTTGTACAGCACTGGTGGTGGGAGGGAGGCTACAAGCTCCAGTTTGGAAGAGCACAGGAAAGCAGCAAGGTTGCCCACCTGGCTTAGGACCCCTCAGTCAGGAAGTGGTCCAAGGGGTCCAGCTCCCTGACGCTTCCAAGCCTGAGCTGGCCTCCTCCCGCCCAGCTATTTGACCATTGCTTAGTTCATTGTATACACTCCTTTAGAGTAAACTGCATAGCCAACAGGAACTCAGGAAGCCTTCCTGCCCCATCCCCCCCCATCACAGAGAACAGCCCCACCCTTCCTCCACTGGTGTCCAGTGGCCTCACCCAATTAATAAAATCATGGAAACCTATGTGATGAGGCAGTGGCCTGTCACTCCAAAATAGACCAGCTCTCTGGAAACACATCCTCCAATGAGAGCGTGTAGCTAGCAATGTAGGTTACAGCAAGCTCTGCCTCAGCCTCCTGAGCTCATTAAAAATAAAACAAACACCCATTCCCTCCTGCTCTCCCCCTTGGCTGGTCTGTTTCCCTACCTTCCTGTCTGGACACTGTGCCCTCTCTTCATGGAATGTGTTTTTTGCTGACAGAACAGATGGTGAAGGCAGGAAGTCTATTCCTGGGGACTTTGTGCAGAGGGGACCCTCTTGGGACCGTTGCTGGGGGGCCGTTCAAAAGAATGCTTCCTCATGGCCAGCTATGATGCTCAGCTGGGTGGTACCTTAGGACATCCAAGGAAAACATGCCAACCCATAACCTCATCAATTCTCCACAGGAAAAGTGTCCAAACGTCATATCCTGAACTTGAGTGACCACTCACAATGCTGCGAAGCTCCAGCACTACCATCTCTTGGGAAGACCTGCCTGTCTTGTATGTCTCTGCAACCTCCATACTCCTGGATGCTCTGGCCACCCTCCAGGGTGTTCCCCTCAGAGTTGTAGCTCACTCAGCCAGCACCACCAGGACCCCATGGTAATAGAGACTAGAAAGAAAATCTTAATGTCTTGTCATAACTAAGATAGGACATTAAAAAAAAAAAAAAACTCATCTTTGTTTTGTGCCTGTAGCACCTGAAATTCTAGCTGCTGATACTTCTCAAGCAGGCCCCAACCAGGCTGACCTCTCTTGGCTTCCAAGAACAGGCAAGACCCGTGGACCCAGGGTGGTATGATATCCACAGACAGACAGACAGACATTTAAAAAGTAAAACAAAAGTGCCAGGTTTCCAGAAGAAAATTCTTTTCAAATATACCAATAGGTTTCCTGGGTAATAATAATAATAATAATAATAATAAAAAATAATAAGCCCAGCTTTCATGATATGAGACCCTCACAGCAGAGATCTGGGCTGTATCAAACCATAATGTTATGAATCTGTGTAAAAACCTGCATCTTACAGCATTCTGGTTCATTTATCCACACACTCAAGTTCTAAATGGCGGGCATGTGCAGAGAGAACCCACCAAACTTCCTCTTTTTGCAAAGACCATCAGTTATCCTAATTTTCCCCTGCCAACATAATCCTCGCGTTGACAGATAAGTGCTCAAGGGTCAGTTTTTCAGTGTTTCCCAAGGAATCAACTCCAATAAAAGCGAGTATCTTGAGAAGTGATTCCTGTTTTCATTGACTCTGTCGTGTCAGAAACAGAGCACACCCCAAGGAGGATAACCAGCTTGGGGGTCTTCCCACCCGCCTCACTTCACCCCTCCTAACCACCACCCCAGTGCATCTTTGCTCTATTCTACCGGTTTACGCGAAATCATTACATAATGAGTCGTAGGGCTGGGCTCCAGGCGAGTTCTACAGTAACCTGTTTGGAATCACAGGATGCGGGTGTCAGAGCAGAGCATGCGCACAAGGCCCGGTGCTTTTTTTTTCCTCTAGAGCTCAAGGCAAGAGGTAACTGTCGGTCAAATCCTGCTGACTTCAAATACAGGATGCTAAAAATGAAATAAAGGGGAGGGACTGTGCTATGTGGGCTTCCAGCGTATGGGAAGGAGCAGGCAGGCTAGTAACAAAGCTAGAAGGCAGGGAAAGGGACGATCCGGGTGGAAATACGGAGGGCTTTTTGTTTGGACTCCACACAGTCTGAAATCAGCCTAAGAGGATATTAACCGCAATGTCCGCCTGTTAGGCGGAGCAGGTAGAAACTAAATGGGCGGTGGGCTGTGGTTTTGTTGTAGTTTACTCCCCCCCCCCCCCAGAGCTTTGAGTGACCGTGCAAGAGGAGACACTTGCCCACCTCTGGGAGCAGAGCTTGTCTTGCAATTAATTCGGTAGCACCCGGGTTTTGCCTAAAGACTGTTACCTTGAGTGGGGGTGGAGGGTAAATGTCCCCACTCTGTCCTCACCCTGACAAGGTTCTGGGCTCATCCTCCTCTGTCTCCCCTGGGACTCCGCTGCCTCCTCCAAGAGTAGCTGTCCCTGGGGAGCGCAGGAGAGCAGGCTCCGTTTCGTGGGGCGCAGTTTCTCTTTTTGTTGTCCCCCCCCCCACTGTGCCCCGAGCTACGGAGGGTGGCGCAAGAAGTGCCCACCGCCCGCCTGCCCCGTAGAGCTCCCCAGGGAGATCCGACCCTCCCTTCCCTAGGGCTGGGCCTGCATTCCCTCCCCAGTGCGCTCCCACAACCCAAGCCCCTCACTCAGGACTCGGACAAGTCAAGGCCATCTATTTGTCTACTTGTGGGGCTGTTCGCTGCCCGGTCCCCACACCGGATTCCCTCCATCTTCTCAGAGCCCTAAGCCAGTGCAGGAGCATCCCGAGACTCTAGGGGGTCAGGTCGGAGGCGAACAGAGATCTGCACCTCTCCAGGGTGTCCCGGGTTATCACCCAGAGGACGAGCTCCTAGGCGGCGGGTGTGAGGACTAGGATGCCCGGCTTTGTGTTTCCTGTTTCCCTAGAAGATAAAGGCCGGCCCCAAGTGCAAAGGATGCGCGACTCACCATGGCGGTGCCGACCGAGAAAGCGGCCATCAGACAGGCCATGCCCCGGGGGCGGCGGCGGCGGCGGCGGCGGCGGGGAAGAAGCTGCGGGCGGGGACGAGTTTGCAGAGACAAGGCTGCGTTAGCTCCAGCTTCACCGCGGCGCTCTGCTCGGTTCCGACAGTGGCCCGGCCCCGCCCCGGCCCACGATTGGCCCGCGCGCAGGGGGCGGGGCGCCGACAGGTGAGCGTGCTCTTGTTTTGCTCCTGTTGCAGAGGCTGGAGGACGCTGTGGACTGGAAGGCATCTGCTAGGCCGCTAGCTCTGCCCGGCCACCAGGGCCTGGCAATCCTAATACAGGGACCCCACAGAGGCTGGGTTAGCTCAAGCCTAGGCAAGCTACTGGAAGTGCCCACAAACCATAGGGTCCTTATTTAGGAAACCTCCCGAGGTAGCTTGAGGAGAGCAAAAGGGTGGGGGAAAAGGTTCTTTTCATCTGCCTTTGTCATGCATCCGTCTTCCAGGTGGAAACACCAGGCAACAAAAAAGGAAAGAAGACTGCTGCAGGGCCCTCCCCATAGCTCCAGTGGGGGGTGATTCCCATGTTGAGGCAGCCTGGGTATTCCCGTAGGTAACACCAAGGCCTCCATCCCCACCACTCCAACCTCAAAATAAGCCACAGGGTTGTTTCCAGGGTCTTCTGTACCCAGCACCTCCTGATGCCCCCTATGAAATAAATGTAAGTGTGCTGTTCCCTGATGAGCAAGCTGGCATTCTTCTAATCCCAACATCAGATGCTGTTGTGGGATCTGTTTAAACCCAACATAACTCAAACACCAGGTCCATACAGGTGACAGAAATTGATTGTAATCAAACCGATACTTGATCAATCAGGGCCACAGGACAGACAGGAGCTGAACTGCGACCCTGAAGGGATGTTATACAGTATATTTAAAGGATGAAACTATAAAAGCAAGAGGGTGCGGGGTGGGCTGTAGTAATTTGACATAAGGGGTTGAACAGGGGAATTTCCATCAATTAGGACCGGAGTAGTAGGTTCCTGGGCCTGGGCACTTGCCAGCAAGATGGAGAAGTTGTCCTTGAGATGGCTGGACTCAGACAATTTTCTCCTTACAAGTTGTCCCTGAGATGTCTGGACTCAGACAACTGTTTCCTTACAGCAGAGGCTGCACAGCTATTGGGAAGTCCCCAGTTCCCCTAGGGACCTTGAGTCTAGTTTCTCCCTATGATTAAACGGAGTCTGAAAATAAAATGGTGTTACCTAGACTACACTTCTTCTGCTTGTTCCCAACAATGCTAAGCTAAGGCTTCTGTTGAAACTATTGTCTGTCACTCCCAGCACAACAGAGCCACTCGCTCCAACACTCGGGTGTGCCAGGACACTTTCTGCTCTCCTAGAAGGGGGCAGGCAAATGAGTATAACACCCTCATATCTTTGACCTGTGGTCAAGCTTTTCGCTAGAATCATTGAAAGGAAAGTGGGTGTGGCTGAGATTGGGAGGGAGAGGGTGGGCTTCCATGCCTGAGGGGCTGATGTCCTGTATGGTATAAAAGAGGCTGGACAAAGGCTGGGCATTCTAGGAAAAGGTTTCAAATACAAACCTCTCAGGGAGTGAGCAGTTTTCTGGAGACTGGGCTGCTGTCTGCCCTGGTGCCCACCACTGCCCCAGAGGTGGCCCAGATGGACAAGAGGAAACCCTGAACAGTGGGACCAGGACAGAGGCCATGCTGTCAGCATGCCTATTTTCATAGACATCTACTCTCTGCTGGGCATCTGATGTCTACTCTCCCTATATCCAGAAGTCCATCTGGAATTTTCTTCTGGAAGTTTTCTTTTTCTCAAACCCCCCTTGCTCAGCCCTACACCTCATTTCCTGTTTCTATGCCCTTTTGACTCATGTGCATTTGATCAACCTTCGATCCAAACAAAGGTCAATTAGCCTCCATCACCAAGTAGCCTCAGTGCAGCCTGGCCACAGTGGATGGTCAGGAGCTTCAAATGGGAGGCAGTGCTTTCCGGGGTCAGGGGTCAGTGTGGAGCCCTGAGGAGGAAGTCAGAGGGGCACACAGCTGTGCATGGGGTCCTCACTGGTGTGGCTTGGGCCCCTGAAAGAGTTCCTCATCACACATGTGTACATGGGGTAATGATCCCCCTGGACCATAGTGGAACCAGCAAGTGATAGATGCTTTCCACCTCCAACCAAGGATCTATTTCCTCTCATCCCACTCATACCTGAACAGGGAATAAGTGAGGGGTAGAGTTGGACAGACTTGCATTGTAAGTGACCGAGAACCAGTTTTGGCTGTCTGAGAACACTGCTTTCTACAGTGAACAGATTCCTGAAATCTCAGGCCTGATGAGGCCAAAGACAAGGACACATATACACACACACACACACCTACCTACCTACCTCACTTTATCCATAGCTCTGCCTTCATGCGGTGGCTTTTTCAGGGACTGTTACCTTCTGTGGTGTCTAGTCTTGTGTCAACTTGGCACACGAACTAGAGGTATCTGAACTGAGAAAATGCTTCCATAAGATCTGGCTGCAAGGCGTTTTCTTAATTAGTGATTGAGGGCCCAGTCCATTGTGGGTGGTACAAGCCTTGGGCTGGTAGTCCTAGGTTCTATAAGAAAGAAGACTGAGCAAGACAGGGGAAGGAAGCCAGTAAGCAGCACCTGTCCATGGCCTCTGCGTCAGCTCCTGCCTCCAAGATCCCACTCTGTTGGAGTTCTTGACCTGAATTTGGTGATGAACAGCAATATAAAATAAGCTGAATAAACCCTTTCCCTCCCCAATTTGCTTTTGGTCATGGTATTTCATTGCAGCAATAGAAACCCTAACTAAGACTCAACCCCCACCCCGCCCCCAATCCTATCAGCTGCAGCCAGTCATTGTACCCAGTAGTGCCTAGCCCTGATGGACTCTCCCAGTCTGTGTCACATGGAAGGAAAACTCAAGTAGCTGAGTTCTGACGCACTATAGAAGAAGCTGCAGCCCGGATGATTCTGTGCCACTTGAAGGCCTTCTAACTACAAGTACTAGGCTGGCAAATGTGAAGCGGGCACAGGGCAGCACTGTCCAGCCTAGACACACCCCAGTGAGAACGTCTACCAAGACATGACCATAGATGGGGCTGGTTGGCCTTGAGGACCTCTGGTAGGCAGCCACTTCCTGTTTCAAAAAGAAAGTTTTCCATTATGAAACACTGTCATCCTTGTTGTCTTTGGGAGATTGGTTTCCACACCCCTACTCAATGCCAAATTCTGTGGAAGTCCATATCCCTTGTACGCAAGGACGCAGGGTTTGCTTATAACACACCTGTTCCCTCCTGTGAACTCAGCACCCATCCCCAACTCACTTCTAATATGATACAAACACATCTCATAAGAGGCAAGTGTCATTTTAGTGTTGGCGGCACTTAGAGGAAAGGTTCTTAAACCGCCGGCGGGGGGTGGGGTGGGGGTGGGGTGGGGGTGGGGGTGGGGGTGGGTTGTCGACACTTCATCTGGAGCTGCAATACATGAAGTGTGGGTCATGAAGAAGCTGGTATAAAAGTTCGTTCAAAATCAAGCACATAATGAACCCAAGGGGTTTCTGTCAACACTCACCTGGGTTGCATCACAGATATCACTACAGCCTTGAGCCTTAACATACAACACACACACACACACACACACACACACACACACACACACACACACTTTGCACCACACAGGCCATCATACTATACAACACTGCCTGAAACACATTATTGCAGATTTCCAAATACTGTTTGTTTGTTTATTTATTTATTTTTACCGTGCATACAAAGTTGTAGGTTCCCATGGAAACATAATGGTTTAATGATGGAAAATAATGTCTCTTAATACTGTTATGCCATTGTTCCCCAGCAGATGTGATGCTGGTCAGTTTTGTCACTTTGACACAAACCCAGAATCACTTGGGAGAATGTCCATGAAGGATTGTCGAGACTGGCTGGCTGGCCTGTGGGCATGTCGATAGGGGACTGTCTTGATGACACTAAGTTGATATTGGAAACCTAGCCCACTGTGGGAGGCGCCATTCCCTGCGTTTGCATCCTGAACTGACAGGGATAGAGGGAACCGAGGAAAGACTAAAAGCACCCGCACATTATGCATTCACTTCTCTCTGTTCTTGACTGTGGATGCGATGGGGCTGACGGACTTAAGTTCCTGCAGCCCTTGGCTTTTCTGCTATGAAAAACTATAACCTGGGCCTGTGAGCTGAAACAGACCCTCTTCCCTCCGAGTTGTGTGTGTGTGTGTGTGTGTGTGTGTGTGTGTGTGTGTGTGTTTATAATTGTGTGACTTGGTGCGTGTGTGTTTATAATTGTGTGACTTGAACTCTGGGCCTCAGGCATGTTAGACAGAGTTCTACCATAGAGATACACCCCAACCTTTCTTGCATTTGATTTTTGCCAGCGTATTTTGTCACAGCCACAGAAATGAAACTTGGACAGCATGTAGGCATCAAACCTGTATACCTAGGGATTGCATTAAGTTAGAAACACATTTATCTCACTTGTATGCCAATTTGCTTTCCTCTTTAATAGATGGTAAGATGATACGTGTAACTTTTTTTTTATCACAAAGTTGTGATTTACTTATCCGCAGCTATTTGATTTATATGCCTATTCTATAAAAGCACATACCCAGAGTTGTGTAAAAATGTCTCAGCCAAAAAAAAAAAAGGATGATGAGCGGAAAAATCTCAAGAAGCTTGTTTTAAAGACTAGCATGAAGTGGGTGTGAAGGCTGTGGTATCTGATGTAGGTGTGTGCCTTTTAACACTTTTCATCCAAGGTTACTTGAATCTACAGATGCAGAACACGCAGACACAGAGGGCTGACGACAGGTGCCGCAAGCAGAAAGACACCCCTGCGTCTGCCTCCTTCTCATCCTGACTGCTCTCAGTCACAAGGCTATATGATCAGTTGGCTCCCGTCTGGCACCACAGGCCCCAGTGAGGCAACCAAGCTATGAACCATCTGTCCAGGCCTCTACGCCCTTGTCTAGTCTCCACCGCCCCAGTTCTCCGGCAAAGCTTTGCAGGACATGCCTTCTACCCCTCCTGCTCTGGATGTGTGCCAGGTTCTTGGAATCCTTTGTGTGAAATGCTGAATCTACCATGGAGTACTTGCTATTCAGTGTGCTCTGATCAAGACAGAACGTGTGGCCAGGATAACCCATTCTCAAATCCAGATGCTCTAAGCTGCTAGCAAGGCCCACTCTGGATTGAAGGTGTGGGAAGCTGTATTGTGGGGCTTTGAGTGACATCCAGCCAGCCAGGGCAGGGCACAGCCAAGAACTGCTGCCTCTTACACTCCTCTGTGGCTGGCTTGTGTTGTGCTGGGTTTTTATAGCCTGAGTTCAGGCTCCACATTTATGTCTAATAAATGTGTCCTTATGTCTCACAGCATCTCCACGCCCAGGCTCCATGGCAGTCCCTGTGTGATATGATCATGTAGTCACCACAAGCCAAAGCCTGTATCCATGGCCAGGCTGTCCTGCAGCAAACCGCTGACTTGATATCTGTGAGCCCATAGGTCAACAGATCCACTGCTGTTAAAGTAACCTTTATTTGCCTGATGTAATTGTCGTCTCAGAGGCTTACTGCCTCTGTCTGCTATCCAAGTCTAGTCCTGGAAGTTTCTAGCCTCCATAAAATCTAATCGAGGCCTAGGATGTTTTCAGCCTCTGAGGCTTTTTGCTGAGTAAGCTCACCCTTATTTTTTCTTTCTGAACTCTTGCTGGCTGATTCAACTCAACAGTTCGGACTCAAAAACCCTCTCCTAGATGACTCAATTTGGTTTCTATCTTGGCCTCTGACTGAATTGCTCTGCTTGGCCTCATCTATTGTTCATTTATAACTTTAACAATATTTTCTAATTTTCTGGCTCCTTCTCATTCTCTGACTCATTCTGTCTTTACCTGTGGCTACCTTGTTTTCTCTTCAACCTGTCTCTGTGTAACTCTCCCAGTAAAAACTGCCTCAGAGTTCCATGAACTGAACTGCCACAAACTCAGCTCCACTGCACAGCCTTTCAACTCACAGACTCAACCAAACTGCCTGAACAGCACTGACTAGAACTCAGAGATCTGCATGTCTCTGTCTCCTGAGTTCTGGGAGTAAAGGCATGTCTGCGTATTCCAGCTCAACTGCACAGACCTACAAGGTCTTTGGATGTGATCTCTTCTTACCAGAGCAGCTTTGTTCTGAATTAAAATTCCTCTACACTCTGCCATCTGACTGTAATCACCACATGGACTTCCACTGGTCCTGTGTGCACCTTATATTCAACATCTCACCCTAAGGAATATACAATCTCTCCATTCGGGACAGGTAGCTGGTGAGTGAGCTGAGAGGGCGCGAAGGAGGGTCCCTGAGGTCTTAGTCTCTTGTGAGAACTCTACAGTTAGTATGTGGTATAGATGGATGCAATCAAGACAAGCACGTAGGATTCGCCATGAGGAGGCTGTAGCTTCCATGATGAGCATTTGCAGGAAGCTGGACAAGCATGATGTTGGCTTGACCTCTTAGACAGTCCCCTTCTTAGGTCAGTGGGCCGCCAGAAAAGTCCCCAGGGACAACCACTGCACCAGTTCTCTTGTCTGCCCTCAGCTAGCCAAGGAGAGCTCAGATGAGTTATTTCCCATGACTTATGGTCTTCTTTGCATTCAGGTGATGTGACTTTCAATGTGAGTTGGCTTTGTTGGGGTCAGGGCACCCTGCTCAGAAAGGCTGGGAGAGAATTCCTGTGGCCCACTTTCCAGTATTTGACTAGGGAGCTCTTTCAGTATGAGCAGCTCTTCCTGACCAAGATTGCACCTTGGGCTCAGCAGATCCAGATACACCAGGTGCCAGAGCTGTTCTCAGCACTGGGGACACAGGTAGACCAACCAAAATCCCACCCTCGAGGGACAGGAAGGTGTTAGAAGCCAAATACACAGCTTTGGCTCCCTCCAGGAATTGGGGGCATCACAACTTCGAGTGAAGACTGTGGTGTGTGTGTGTGTGTGTGTGTGTGTGCGTGCGCATGCGCGCGTGTGCCCGCTCCAGCCGGAGGCAAGCTAAGGATGGGGACCTCTCATCTTTGGCATCCTCGTCAAGTCTACCTTCCTGGCATCTGTTCTGGAGATTCAATCTCTGGGGCTATCTCCTGCAGGCTGCCTCACCCCTGTTGTAGTCTATGAATGCATAGCACCTCTTGAGTCATCTGTCCTGGTCATCCGTCCCGGACGTCAGGCTCAAGATGCAGTCATGTTTATCAGTAGCCAGATTCCTACCATGGGACAGTGTGAGCACTACTTTTTATTATATTTTAATGGGGTTTCTTATACCTCTACCTCCCTTCCACCAACGCCCCAACACTAGGTAGAAGAGAAAGAAGGTTAGAAGGAAAAGGGGGTTGGGTTCTTTGGGGGCATCAGGATATCCAGCAGTCCAACTAAACAGCAAACAGCAAGCAAACCCGCAGCCTTCTTCCTCCTCTGAACATCTCCCCGAAGCCACCTTGCAGTGTTCTCTCTGCCCATGGCCTCTGGTATTTATATCCTCCCAGAGTCCTCAGAATTAAACTACCTGTGGCTAGCAAAGACCACATCCCCTTCTGAGCTGCACGAGGCAATTATCAGCTGTGGATAAACCAAGGTAGCCCCATATCCCACACTTGGGATTAAAGCAAAAACATACTTTTTTAAACACAACATAACTAAGTTTTTAAAGAAACCAAAACTTCCACTGCAGGGCAGTGCCAGCTTGGGGGAGGGATTCTGTCTTGCTTAGAGTGTGCAAATCAAGCTTGCACCCCCAGTCTCTCTGACTCCCTCACTCAACTGGTTACTCTCCCCCTAGTGTAAACTCTGCTAGTCCGTGTGGATATATAGCTGCCAGTATAGGCACTGTCTGTCAGTGCAGACACATACCTGTTGATGTAGACACATGCCACTCAGTGCTGGCACACTCCTCAGTGTAGGTGCACTTCTGCCAGTGTAGACACTGCCCGTGCATGTGAACACACACCTCTGGGCATGTGTGAGTGTGGATACACTCTAACGACCATGAACTGGTGCCTGTCCTGCTTCTGTGTGGTTCATTGTGTGCTGGGGACACACAAATATCTTCGCTTGGCTGCTCTTCATATTTTGAAGGAAAACACAAAACTAAAGAATGCTGGCCCCCTGTGTGCCCTAAGTATGCTGATGACTGTCCATGGCCTTATTAGCCATAATGGATTAGAAGGCTTCTTCTTCTTCTTCTTCTTCTTCTTCTTCTTCTTCTTCTTCTTCTTCTTCTTCTTCTTCTTCTTCTCCTCCTCCTCCTCCTCCTCCTCCTCCTCCTCCTCCTCCTCCTCCTCCTTCTTCTTCTTCTTCTTTTTCTTCTTCTTTCCAAAGCCTCAAGCCCGGGCAGAGGCCTGGTCATGGGAGAGGTGTTTGCTTGAGTGATTGCAAAAGCTCTGGTCTCCCTTCACTCCCACTCCCTGCTGCACCATCCAAATATCCAGAGGAATTTCTTTGTCCCTGGCACAGAGAGGCAGCCGGAGGTAACGGAAGTGAACTGTGGAGAAGAGAAGGAACAGGCACAGGGCACATGGGAAGAGCCCAGAAGGCAGAGATGGGAAGGTGAGATTAGGTAGTGATGTCTCAGGGAATGAGAAAATACACAGGCACGCTTTTCAGAGTGAGAAAGAAGCAAGCTGTGTCCTGCTAAGGGCTCGTTTCCGTTCTCATTAGCCCAGAACCTGGAACGGCAGGAAAAGACCCAGAAGCCAGAGTCTTCAGAGGAAGGACGAGAAAGCACCAATTGGCAATGAAATGGTCTTCCTAGAGAAAGGTTAGGGAGGAGGTCTAGGATAAACATTCCAGAGACAAACCTTGGAAACTTCCTGGAGGCCACCTTCCCGCACATAATTAGAACCTCTTGTCCCCTAGCAGAGGTCCTTGCTCAAAAAGTGTCAGCAACCTACACTGCAAGTCCTCTTTTCCTTAGTGGACGATCCCTAACTCCAGGGGCACACTCCACTCAGAGCCAGTCAACATCCCAGGGCTCCAGCATTGCTGGGGTCCCATGGGTCTAGAAGGCCAGGAGGTCTTCAGCTCTCCAGAGACTAGCCTGGTTGCCAGAAGGAGGCTTCCCTGGGACAGACACAGCAGCCCTCTTGCTAGCCCTAAAGGCGATGGAGCTGAGAGCAAGTGAAGGCAGGGGTGGGGGGTGGAGGGGTAGGGGTGGGGGAGGGGGACTGGTAAAGTTTAATTTATAAACTAGGCTCAGCGAGAAATAAACAACAGTGACTAATATTGAAATGGGATGGTGACAGTGACACACTGCATGAAAGATACACAGGTGGCCACTTTTTCCTGATAGGGGTTAATGTAACCAGAAACAGAACAAAGCAAAGCAAAACAAAACAACAACAATAACAACAGAACGCCACAGTCCCCACTCCTGCCAGCACTAATGCCCATGAACAGGGCCTGGATCTCTAAGCTGTGCTTTAGCTAGAGCTCTAGTGATCCAGGAAGGCAGTAAGTTGTCACCCTAAAAAGACAACAAAACAAACAAACAAAAACCCAAAAAACAAAACAAAACAACATCAACAAAACAAAAACCCTGCCTCTGGCTAAGCTCCAGCCTGCAAGTTTTAAAGGGAGGGGGCACACAGGCAGTCAGTCATTTTGGAGCTCTGGCTCCCCATTCTGGTCACACGTGGTCAGTTGACAGGCATTTCTGACACAAGTGAATTGTCTGCGGCTGCCTTGTTATCACTGCTCGGGCTCTTCCTCCCCTCTTTGCACACCTGATCGCAGGGAGTCTGTGGGAAGACAGGCCTAGTTAGCGTCTGCCAGTGGCGACTCTGGCCACTCCAGGCTGGAGAGTCAGCTGGGGCAAGCCGGTCCTCGTTAGTGTGTTTGCACCAAGCTGCGAGTAACACGTATGTGCAGATAGGGAATGGAATAGGAAGGTACTCCTTCCATCTCCCTCCTCCCCTTCCCATCAATAAGACAAATAGTAAGTGTTTTCAGAGCGCAGGCAATGGTGGGGAACTGAAACGTCACAGTAATAATAATGCGAGTTGTCTGCTTCACTGTCTCACAGGGAAGTTTAAGCTGTTTAAGCATCTCTTTTGTTCTTTGACAATTTCATACTTTCATACAATGTATCTAGATCCTACCTGCTCCCTCCTCCCTGTTTCTACCACTCTTACCCAGTAGTACTAGGAATAATAGCCAGTGTGATAAAGCAAGAAAATGAAATAAAGGGCATAGAGATTGTATCTGCACTTTCTTCTTTTCTTCCTCTTTTTCTTTTTTCTTTTTCCCCAACACAGGGTCTCTGTGTTAGCCTTGGCTGTCTTGTCCTGGACTCACCTTGTAGATCAGGCTGGCCTAAAACTCACAGCGATCTGCTTGCCTCTGCCTCCCGAGTGCTGGAATTAAAGTTGTGTGCCACCACGCCTGGCTCACATTTGTACTTTCAAATAAAGAGCATGTCTGCATAGGAATTCACAAAACACCCTTTGAGTGATGACTTGGGGAGGTGAAGTCAACTTGTGAGCCAAACATAAGAGGAAAAAAAAAAAGAAAAATCTATCTTTATATTCTAGTATTGAACACATGGACTGACAGTAAAAATTCCACAGCCTTTGCGGTTGCTCAAACAAAACTTCAGTGCTGAGTCAGGTGTGGTGGTGCACAACTTTAATCCCAGCACTTGGGAGTCAGAGGCAAGCAGATCTCTGAGTTCGAGGCCAGCCTGGTCTACAAAGAGAGTCCAGGACAGCCAAGGCTGTACAGAGAAACCCTGTCCCAAAAAACAAAACAAAACAAAAACAAAACCACAGGGCTTAGGGGTAAGTCTCATAAGCATTGGAGGCTTCACATAATAGTTACTTCAAATTCTACTTGAAAATCAAAGAGTAAAATGTTTAAGAAAAATAGAAGAAGAGGAAGAAAATCTAGGTTGCAGGGCCAGTCCTTAAAATTCACAAAGAGAATGATCTAGAAAATGAACCGATAACCTGGGCTCATCAAAATGAAAACCATTTATTCTGAGAAGGGCTCTGTTATTAAGTTGAGAACACAACTCTAGACAGCAGCAGGAAGTGCCTGCAAATCTCACAGCCAGCGTAGGCCTGGGTTGAGAATGAAAAAAATCCTCAAAGTTTGGCAGTAAATACTCACTTAGACTATAAAACAAGCAAAATGTACCAATAGACATTCTATGGAAGGTAGCCAGATACCAGTGAGGCTAGAAGAGGTCCAAACTCATTAGCCACTACAGGAATGCACATTAAAACATAATGAGACAGTCGGGCAGTGGTGGCAGCTCGCACCTGTAATCCCAGCCTGGTCTACAGAGTGAGTCCAGGACAGCCAAGACTACACAGAGAAACCCTGTCTCAACCCCCCCCCCTTCCAAGAAAAACCTCGAAAACCAACCAACACAACAAAAATGAGACTACAGTCCACACCTATTCAAATGCCAAAATGAAAAAACAGGGATTCCAGGAGCAGCAAACACAGTGTGAAGGTGTGAAACACCCATTGCTTGCTGGGCATGGTGACACACTCCTTTAATCCCAGCACTTGGGAGGCAGAGCCAGGTGGATTGCTGTGAATTGGAGGCCAGCCTGCTCTACAAAGTGAGTCCAGGACAGTCAGGGCTACACAGAGAAACCCTGTCTTGAAAAACCTAGAAAGAAAGAAAGAAAGAAAGAAAGAAAGAAAGAAAGAAAGACAGACAATCACCCAGGCATTGCTGGAGGTCTGAGCAGGGCAGCCACTCTGAGGAAAACCTGACAGGCTTTTTACAAGCTCATATAATTACCATCTGACCTGGTAACTGCACTACAGACATGGAGAGGCCTAGCTGCTCAAAGCCCTGGCCGTCTATACTTAAAGCAGGTGTGTTTGTGAGAACCAGACTTGGTAAGCAGCCCGACTGTTGCTCACAGTGAAGCGAGCCTTTGGTTCGCCTGGGGGCAAAGAGTACTATGCATCTGGAAACAAGATGCAGATGGAAGGAATCTCCAGAGAATTCACCTAGGAAAAGCAGATCCCGAGGGTACCTGCTGTAACCTTCCTGAAATGAAGGTGTTACACAGATGGGCTTATGTCAGTGGGTGAGCTCAAGAAGGAGATGGACCCAGACAGGGAGAGGATGCCACTACAAAAGGGTGACAGGAGGAATCCCTTCAGGGTGATGTGCTCTGTCTCTAGGCTGTTGTCAAGGACAATACCCTGCTTGTGACATTACAACTGGGCAAGAAGTCACTGTTGAAACTCGAGCAAAGGCTATACGGCTGGTTCTTTCTGCTCTTTCTTAACCCTTCAATATGAACCTGAATAGTCTCAAAAAAATTAAAAAAAAAAAAATGTAACGTCTGGAAAGTCACAGGATAGTGAGGGAGACTCACACCCAGGCTGGGGAGAGGCGACATCACATGGGGTGGGGTGTCGGGATGGTATAGAGGAGCTGTTGGAAGATAGGGAAAAAGAAACTCTCAGGCTAGCCAGAACCAGGGTTGGTGGGCTCTGGGTCACTATTGAAAGTTACACCAGCCAAGTGCTAAGAAGGGCATCCTCACAGGGGGCACACCCATTGGACCCCCTCCTTAGCTGACTAGGGGTCAATAAGAAAGCTGGGTACAGTGCCTATTTTTGAAGATTTCTCTGGAAAGGTGCTGGACCTGTCTCTGGGGACCTTCCAGGGAACGTGCAATCTAAAAGGCCATCCCAGCTCCCTACAGATGCCAACACCCCTGTGGCAGGGACCCCTAGATGGCTAAGTTCATTAGAGCCATCCCTACCACACTAAGTAAAAGGTCTTCACCCCACAGATCAAGTTCTCAGGGGCCCCCTTTCTTCTTATTTCCTTCAGTCTGTTCTCACTGGGCCACTGAAGTTTGTCCATGCTTTCCTCCTGGGCACCTCTCACTAGTCCTTGAATGACTTACTGAGGTCATAGATCTTAGCCTTGAAGGTAAAATTCCCATGATTCTTTGCTGCCTAAATTGGGAGCCATGACTTACAATTTCCTTGACTGCATCTAGTTAGTGACATCCCAAACATTTATTTATTTAGGTTTTTCAAGACAGGATTTCTCTGTTTAGGTTTTTTTTTTTTTTGTTTTGTTTTTGTTTTTTGTTTTGTTTGTTTTTGTTTTTGTTTTTGAGACAGGGTTTCTCTGTGTAACAGCCCTGCCTGTCCTAGACTCACTTTGTAGCCCAGGCTGGCCTTGAACTCACAGAGATCTACTTGCCTCTGCCTCCCGAGTGCTGGGACTAAAGGCGTGTGCCACCATGCCTGGCTAAACATTTATAATTTTTAAATTAAAAAAAAACATATTGCTTTAGGCATAGATACTTTTCACTACATTGCATGGTTGCAAATCACCTCTGTTATCCATTCTAGGACTCTGCAAGTCACCAAGGGAAGGGGACCCTCCCTTTTAGGGGTGACAGGGTTTGATTGTTCACTGCTGCAGACATACAAAACAAACCCCAAGCCACCCACAAGGGTTCAGCTTCTGTTTTCTGCTTTGTGGAGAACAATTTTAAAATGAGCCTGATGTGGTCACGTGTTGTGAGGGGATTGCCTAATGGAGCTGTCTCTGCATAGGCAGGAAGGGCTGGGGTTACTCCAGGGCAGTTCTGAGGCAAGCAGAACCTAGCTCACATCTCCAGGGCCCTGGGATGAAACTCGCCTGTGCCCTGCAGTCACATTGTCACTTAAGACTAGGAACTGTGCATTGCGAACATGCCAGGCAGTTTTTGCTTTGTTTTGGTGTTGGTTTTTTGAGACACGGTCTCTCTGTGTTAGCCTTGGCTGTCCTGAACTCACTTTGTAGACCGGGCTGGCTTCGAACTCACAGCGATCCACCTGCCTCTGCCTCCCGAGTGCTGGGATTAAAGGCATGCATGCCTGGCTTACAGGCAGTTTTATTTTTTTTTAAGATTTATTTATTTATTATGTATACAGCATTTTGACTGCATGGGTGCTTGCAGCCAGAAGAGGCTAGATCTCATTATAGATGGCTGTGAGCCACCATGTGGTTGCTGGGAATCGAACTCAGGACCTTTGGAAGAATAGACAGTGCTCTTAACCTCTGAGCCATCTCTCCAGCCCACCTCTGAGCCATCTCTCCAGGCAGTTTTTAATGCACACTATAAACCAGTGGTTCTCAACCTTTCTGGGAGTTGAACAACCCTTTGGCAGGGGTCGCATATCAGATACTTACATTAGACTCATAACAGTAGCAAAAGCAGTTACAAAGTAGCAATGAAGTAAGTTGGTTTTACCCTCTTCCAGGCAGTTCAATTGGTCTTTGTTTCTTCTAGTATGGTCTCTTTTGACTTCAGGCAGTTGGGCTTCTCTAGGAATTTTTTTTCCATCAGTCTTTACTATTTATTTATTCTTTGAAAGGGAGGAGCCTTGTGAACCTAGTCAGTTTCAAGATTTTTTTTTTCTGAAGCTATTTTGAGTTACTTTCTGTCTTAGGGAGCTTCCTGAGATGCATTTTCATAAAAACTCTTTGGTTCACCAAAAAAAAAAAAAACAAAAAACAAAAACAAAAACAAACAACAACAACAACAAAAAAGTAGCAATGAAGATATTTTATGGCTGGTGGTCATCTTAAGGCTTGCATATCACATTGTGCTCTGCTCTGTCAGTTGGCCACTAGGCTGTCTGAACCACCGTAGTCCAAATATACATTTGCGCTTCCAGAGTGTACATCCAATGGTGCTCTTTCAAACTGCATTCTCATTGAAGCGCTGTTTGCAGCCATCTTACCCAGCCTTTCCATTGAAGCTCGTCGCCATTATTTCTAAGTCTTTGGCTGCCAGCTCTATTTACTCCGCACCGCACTGTCTGCTGGGAAAGAGGCAGAAGCTGTCACCCAGAGCCGAGTTGCCTCTCACCCATTTCATGCTGCTGTTTACCATGGTTTCGCCTCTCTCTGGCCTGCATTTCTCAGAGCTATTACCAAATACCAGGAACCCAGGTGGCAGATGCTACTGCCCACTGCATGAGGTCATTGGCCTGTGACTTGGAGTCAGGGGATGCCGGTCTTCTGTCACAGCCACTTTGGGAGTGCCAGGAGTGTGCCAACAAATCACTTATACCACTTCCCTTGAGTTGGCCTTACCACAAGGAAGCTTACCAACCCACCCAATCACATAATGAGAGTAAAATGTTATTTATTTATTTATTTATTTATTTATTTTAAATGATCTGAATTGGCCTTGGTAGATTTTGTGGGGTGTTTGTTTGTTTGTTTGTTTGTTTGCTTTACTTCATTTTGTTGAGACAGAGTCTCACTATGCAGCCCTGGTTGGCCCAGAACTCTGCCCGTAGATCAGGCTGGCTTCAATCAGTAAGGTCTTAACAGAACTCTAAGGACCGTGGTTCCTGCAGACAACCCCACATACGCATGCTCAGTGTGCAGGTGAGGCTGTGTGAGGACGGCCTGCTCATAGGGAAGGGCCGGGAGTCCCTCAGTCTCCGTGCGGCATGGAGAGGTTCTTAGCCTGATGCGGTCCAGATGCTTTCCATTTGGCTACATTGTTTCTGATCTGAAGCCGAGGAAGATGAGAAAAGTGCTGCTTGGGCTGTGGGATAGCTCTGCCCACGGAGGGGAGGAGGTGAGAAAATGGCAGCCAGTCCAGATGTACCTCTGAAACAGTCAGTATGGGCTGTGTCGAGGGGCCCTGAGGTAGACCTGGAGATGCTTACTGTCCTTGAAGCCTTTCTGGGCTAATCCTATCAGGGCAAACTCGTCCTCTGTCTGTGCTGTGCTTGGAATTCATCCCTCAGAGTTCATATGTTAGACTCTGATGGGCGGGGCCTCTAGGAGGTGACAAAGCCGTTAGAGCCCTTCTTCTTCTTCTTCTTCTTCTTCTTCTTCTTCTTCTTCTTCTTCTTCTTCTTCTTCTTCTTCTTCTTCTTCTTCTTCTTCTTTTGTTTTTTTGTTTTTGTTTTTCGATAAAGGGTCTCTCTGTGTAGCCTTGACTGTCCTGGACTCACTTTGTAGACCAGGCTGGCCCCGAACTCACAGCGATCCACCTGCCTCTGCCTCCCAAGTGCTGGGATCAAAGGTGTGCGCCACCACTGCCCGGCGAGCTCTGTCTTCTTAGACATGGAAGTGGGCTTCTGATGAAAGGCTGGGTCTGTCCCCGTCCCTCCCTCCTTCACCACCTGAAACCCAAGTGCTTCCTGAACACTGAACCTTGGTCTTGGACTCCTGCCTCTAAAACAGTGAAGTAACACAGCTCCATATTTAAAGTTTATCCACTCTTGGGTATTCTATTACAGCAACACAAAGCAGCCCCAGACACCAAACTGCCCTGGCCTCGCCCTGTGCTGTACACCAGCACCTCGTCACCTCCATGCTGCCCCTGTGCAGCTCCAGTGTGGCCATGCAGGTCTCCTTCATCGACCCATCCCAGACCAAGCTGTCGGGCTATGGCTCTCCAGCCACCGCGCTCTGGAGCTGGCTAGACATCCTGCCCCCATCATATACACACACAAAGACACAGGCGATAAGAGAATGGACTGGAAACTGGACGCACAGGGACTTATTTTTCTTTGTCCCTAAGCAAGATGTGTAGAAAGACCTTGACCCGGCATTTCCATGCTCGGCGGAAGGAGCTCAGAGGTAACTTAGTCTACAGAGGAAGTGTGTGGGCTCTGAGCAAAGGCTATATACATTTTATGTAGGGGAACATGAACAGCTGTGCCCTGGGGGTATCTGGAACCTACCCCAGTGCCCAGGAAAACTCCACTAGCGTGGTATGGCAGGCTGTTCTGTTTCTACTGAGCAGATCTGCAGGGCTGTTGGCTCCTCGGTCCTCATCAAATGCCATTAAAATTCACTCTGCCATTAAGGCACCAGCTTCCAAAGGGTTTTGTCCTTGGGAATCATGGAAGCTTAAACGTCAAGCTGAACTTTAGAATCTTTACAGAATGTTCTGGAACACTAGTGGAAGAGCCTGGAGTTGCTGTCATGAGAGTATGGTGCCCCTCTGTCTCTCATCACCCAGACTCCAGAACCCCACCGTGTTCTGCAGTTCTTGCAGGCGGTGCCGTCAGCTCCTTGGCCCATGGGCGATGCCTTGCAGCTGGGCCAGAGTGCCAGCCATCCCTCCACAGGCTTGCTAGTGCATCCGTGGGCGTTTTGTTTAGAATGCAGCACACACTTTCCCATCGGGTGGGGGTTAGGTTCCCAGGCCAGCCCATAAAAGCCCTGTTTTGTTCCGTTTGCAGAATGTGTCACTGTGGCTCTCTGTGGCAGTGAGCTGTGGAAGTCAGGGTGGAGAGCTGCACAGTGCTGCGTCTGCGGGAAAAGATGCCAAATCCAGGCTCCTGGAGCCGAGGCCCAGGCTCCTTCTCCACTCCAGCACAAGACTGTGGCTGCCCAGGCCTAATCTTCTAGGATCCACCTGCTGCAGGTGGTGTTTGCAGTGTGGCCAGTGGGGCAGCCACACCCAGACAGCATCCCAGGAGCGAGGCCAGTCCCAGGGCCAGGGAGATGATCTGGGGAAGGTCAGGTGAGAAGAGCCAGGTCTCAGACCAGGCACCCATAGCAGCTGAACTTCAGTTAGTACTGTGATTTCTTTTCAAGGTATAGATGTGGGTGCTGTGCAGGTTTTAATACCCCTCCACTACAGAGATAGTAAAGTGAATCCAGAAGCAGCCACTGGCCAGCACAAAGGACCAGCCTGGAGGAGAGGCAAAAAGGGCTCCTCTTGCATGCCTAATCTCATCGATTAGTAGGGCTGTCATTTGACCCAAATCCACCCACCATCCTAATCAATTAGTAATATCTGCCATGGGAGAGGTCAGGGCAGTATGCTGGGTATTTGCCAGCCTTTGAGTCTCACTGGAGAAGGCAGGATCTCTTATGGTTTTAGGACAATACCCCTTCACCCTGAGGAAAAGTGTGCTCTCCATGCAGAGGCAGACACTTGTGTCCTTTTCAGAATTATTATGTCACCTGAGAGCTATGCAGCGTTAGGAAGTCAAAAGTAGTTATGACTGGAGAGATGGCTCAGTGGTTAAGGCTCTCTTCCAGAGGACCCAGCTTTGATTCCAAGCGTTCACATGGTGGCCCACAACCACCTGTAACTTGAGTTCCAGGAAAGCAAATGTCCTTCTCTTGCCTCAGCAGTCACGCACATACCCGGAGGCAGAACACCCAAACACACAAGGTAAAATGAAACATAATCACTTTAACAATTAGTTATACTTGGAGGAAAAAAAGTTTTGCTTCCTGTGCATGTAGTCGGGTGCTAGCTGGTAGCTGAAATAACATTGGGGGAAATCCAGTTTCTTGATTCCAGTGTCCAGAGAATCTCCGTTACAGGGTGCGCGCACAGTCACTGTGAATCCCACTTGAGTTCCCACCACAGTTTTATCTCTGCATGCCTTGTGCGTAGGAGATATTACATATTCCAGGAGCATTGTCACCAAAATGTTTCAGCTCTACGTTTGTTTGTTTGTTTGTTTGTTTGTTTGTTTTCGAGTCTTGTGTAGCCCAGAAGAGTTTGAGGCTAGCCCCCACACTACTATGTTGCTGAAGATAATTTTGAACTCCCAGTTTTCCTCCTCCCACATCCTGACGCTGGGACTCAGGCTGGCACACCCAGTATTACTAGGTGCTGAAGACGGAGCCAAGAGCTTAGTGCACACAAGGCAAGCGTTACACGAACTGAGGCACATTCCCACGCCACAGTTTTAATGTCATTTAAAAGTGCTCCTCACTTGCACCTGCACCCTAAAACCCTTCATGTCAGTGTTTCAGGGAGAACCTTGGGGTGCTGAGAGATGCTTCAAATACCCAAAGATAGTACAAGTCCTGGGGGTTCAGCCCTTGGGATGCCCCACTGTGCATGGTTCCATAGTGTCCTCTGCTCAGCAATCTAGAAGCACTAACAAGTCTGTGACCGACTCTCTGCAGACCTGCATGTGCAGAGTGTGAAACTGGCTAGAAAGTGGGGATCTTGACTTTGCAGACATCGGCTAACCATGGAAACTCACTTTCATCCTTTTATATTTAAAAAGGAACCTTTAAGTCACTTCACTGAGCTTGACACATGTGAGGAAATGCCATGCGGGGCGTGCTTCTGAAGGAAAGGCTGGAAGAGGCGAGTGCCTGGTCCCGACCCTTCCTGATGGCCTTGTCTGACCTCCACTCTAAGTTCTCAATGTTAGCTCCAGCCCCAGCTGTGCAGGGGAAGGTTACAGACTTACACAACATAGGGGAGCCCCCTTCTACATGCCAGCTGCTGGTTGGCACAGTGATGGTCATGTGATCTCAAGCCAAGACAAATTGATTTCTCCTTTGGCCTTGTCACTGAGGCTCCTGGAAGCCCTTCTCTTTCTATGGAGGAGAAACGGTCACCCTCTGGGGTTCTCCCTACCCACAAAGTCCAGGGCAGGGCCTGGCTGCTTCCACAGAGAGCATGAACCAGGTGTGGAGGGGGCTGGGCACGGGGAAGGAGTGTGCCCTGGCCTTAGGAGGTTGGGAGAATTCATATTCTTCAGGCCTGCACTGAAATTGGCTTGTTTATTTTTATTTTTTAAAAGATTTTATTTATTTATTATTTATACAGTACTCTGTACCCCATGTATACCTGCAGGCCAGAAGAGGGCACCAGATCTCATTAGAGATGGTTACAAACCACCATGTGGTTGCTGGGAATTGAACTCAGGACCTTTGGAAGAACAGACAGTGCTCTTAACCTCTGAGCCATCGCCCCAGCCCAATTGGTTTGCCAGTTCACCCTCCCTCTAAGCCGAGGACCGCTTGTTAACTGTTTCCATCTCTGAGGACCGCCCCGTTACATCTTATCAAGGGCCTCCTTGCCCCACACTGAGCGGCCCCTTTGCTTGGCGAACAGCAGATGTTTAGAGTCACAACCTGCCCTGTTTTGCCTGGACTGGAGTAGCCCAGCTGTCACACTCGCAGCAATGAAGCCATGCACAGTGTCCACTCCATTATTCTTACTTCACAGATGAAGTACCAAGGGGCCAATAGCTCGTCAGAGCATGGGGTGAAGGGGCAGCCAGGACCTGCGGGCCTGCTCTCTCAGGGCCTCCTCTTTCTTAGACATAAAAGTGCAGATATGTCGGGGTGTTCTTAGTAGTCTAGACTCAAGCTGCCTCAAGGTCACCTGGAAGACACAGGTGCCCATGTAAGTAAGCTGTCTGCAGCCCACCTGAGGGGACTTTCTCTCCTCTGGGGCTCGGATTCCACGGGACCCTCCTCATCCTTGCTCTGCCTCTTACAGTACAGGACTCCTCCAGGAGCCTGGCCCTCCCCCTGCTCAGGCCCCAGGATGCCCTGAAACCTGCTTCCTTCTCCTGACATGGCAGCTTCCAACCCTGGGCAGATAACACCTGCTCAGTCAAGCAACGATGAGGGGTGAGTTGTTCAGAACATGAAAGAAAGAGGCAACTCCCTTAATCATGAGCTGCATCTCAGCTGCATAAGAGAGAAAACTAAAGATGAATGAAAACAAGGCTTTAGAGCCTTCGTTTTCTTTCTTCTTAATAAAAATGTCTGGTTTGACATGTAATGATTGCACATATTTATGGGGCCAAACGTGCAATTTTGATGTATGAAAGATTCATAATTAGATCAAATCAGAGGTTTGTGGCTATAGCTCAGCCCTAGATCTGATTCCCAACATCAGACAACAAAACCCGAAGCAAAGGCTCAAGTGAGCTAATTAGCATATCCATCGCCATAAACACTTATCCTTTCCTGATGGCAAGATTGGGTTGTGAAATGCTCTGCATTAGTGCTGAGTCCAGCACGCTGCTAGGCATGGGCCGCTGGCACTTAGTCCTCTTTTCTCTCATCTGTTAATTTTCTAAGAACATACATATGGCAAACAGTTTGGTGTGTATGGTGGCTATAGTGTGAATGGTCTAGTTGACCTGTCTGGGATCCCCTGGGACACAGGGCTCTGGGCATGTCTGATCATCTTGATTACTTTCTTTGAGGTAGGAGAGCCTGCTACCTGTGGGTGGCATGATTCCCTGGCTGGGATCCTGGACTATGTGAAGGGAGAAGGGAGCTGAGGAGCAGCAGGCATTCACTGCTCTCTTCTGACTGTGGATTCGATGTAACCAGTTGCATCAAGCTCCTGCTGCCTTGACTCCCCTGCTGCCATGACTGACTGTGTAACCTTGAACTGTGAGCTAAAAATAACCCTTTAGCCTCTCAAGTTGCTTTTGTTTAAGTTTCCCCACAGTCACAGGGTAGGAAGATGAGAATGTGTAAACAGTGTGTGTTTTTCCAAATCTCTGTGTTGGGATCTTAATGTGTTAGTATTTGGATGAGGGCCTTTGGTGGCGATTGGGCTGTAGCAGACCTCAATGACAGGACTGTCACAGGATAGGAAGATGAAGAGATATCAGAAATGTTGCTCATTAACTCTTCCCCATGTTAAGAGGACACAGCAAAGAGAAAAACAAATGGGTCAGGAAGTGTTGTCACCAGAACCTAGCCCTGCTGTTACCACCTGACCTTGGCTTTCCAGCCCACAGAACTGCAGGGCACAAATGCCTGTGGTCTATAAGCCACTCAGTCACTGTTGCTTCATTATAGCAAGCCAAGCTAACCTAAAGCAATGCCAGTGCAGAAGGCCAGAGCCATGCTGACCCAGACATGAGTTCAGGGCTGAGCTGAGCCTCAAAACATGAGTGTCACTTTAGAGTCTCACAGGAAAAGTAACTCAGCTTGATGAGTGCTTGCTTAGTATCTATAGTCTTACCAGAAGTCTCTGACAGGTTTTCAGACTGGTTTCATCAAATCTCCAAGAAATAGACAAATGTGCACACAGCCTAATTACTTCAAAGGCTTACAATACTACAAGATGCTGGCATAAGGCTAAGAAAGAGCCCAAGCCATCCTTAGCCACTCAACCACAAAGGCTCAATGTCTAGACTACACAAAGAAATGCTACAGCTCAAAAGCAAACCCTTCAGCCTTGTATTTAAAGTAGCACACAGGATATGAATGGGAAACTCACATAGGGAACGCAGACACCCAACAAACACTCAAGAAGATGCTCAGAGTTGCCAGTGAGTACAAAGCTGGGGATTACAACAGCACTGCCACTTTCCACTCAATCATATTGCATTAGTCTGCTTTCTGTTCTTGTAACAAAGTATCCGAGGCAATCCACTTTAAAAGGAAAAAGAAAACCAAACCTCTTTATTTTGTCTCATGGGTTCAGAGGTTTCAGTCTGTGGTGGTTTGAATAAGAGGGACCAAGAATACTTGCTCACTAGGGAGTGGCACTAGTAGGGAGCTTGGCCTTGTTGGAGTAGGTGTGGCCTTGTTGGAGTAGGTGTGGCCTTGTTGGAGTAGGCGTGGCCTTGTTGGAGTAGGTGTGGCCTTGTTGGAGTAAGTGTGCCTTTGGGGGGCAGATGCTCACTAAGCCAGTGGATCACTCTCTCTTCCTGATGCCTTTGGATCCAGATGTAGAACTCTCAGCTACTTTTCCAATACCATATCTGTCTGTGTGCCACCATGCTTCTCACCACAACGACAAAGGACTAAACCTCTGAATGGTAAGCCTATCCCAATGAAGTGTTTTCCTTTATAAGAGTTGCTGTGGTCATGGTGTCTCTTCACAGCAATAGAAACCCTAACACAGTCATTGTTGCTTGGTCATTAGAGAAGTAGCCAAGTGTGGTAGGTGCACATGAGGAATCTTTGCCTCCTCAGGACCTTGAAGAGAATGATAGGACAGTGTTGTATCCCTTCAAGGACACTTCCCAATGACCTAAGATTGCTCCCCGGGATCAACCATCTTGAAATATGCAATCTGTGACCAAGCCTCTAACACTCTGGCTTTTGGGGAGCACATACAATCTCAGTCCCAGCACCCCTGCCCACACAAGACTACACCAAGCATGCACCCCAAGCACACAGATAAACAGCATTTCTGCCAGGCTCAGGGGTACTTAAAGTAGAGCACCTACTGTGCCAGGCACCTTCCACAGCAGGTGGTTGTGACGCCTCTGTCAGCTGGCTCTATTAAAGATCAAAGATCGGTGGCCCGTAAGTCAGACTGACATGGCCTGCATGCAGAAGTCAAGGGCACAAGGTTAGGTGCGGCAGTATGCAGCTGTACCGAGGGCTGCCACCTACCTCTCAAAATCAGGAGCACATTGTACCGCAGGATGCATCTCCAATAGCATTTAGACATTTCAACAACTGCAAATTTGCTCACCCTAATGATTTTTCTCGTGACTTGAAAAAAGAAACTTGCAACGTATTTAATTAAGATAGGAAATCTAGCCATCAGATCTCAGCCGCTTGAGTGTTTCATTGAGGGGTGTCACCATTGCAAGTTCAGAAAAACCCAGTGGGTGTATTTTCAGCTGGATGGTAGCATAAAACAGTCATCTCAGCCATGCGAGCAGGCTTCCAAAAACACTTTTCACCACTTACAAATGGCCTATTTGCTAAAAAAGAATCCAGGGCCTCTGCTGGAGAAAATCCACATCTCTAAGAAGACAATCAGATCTTTCCATCTGCCGAGGACCACTCTGGGAATTCCTGTAAACATGGCCTGTGCTCCTTTGGGTTATAAGAGGCGTGGAAGGCAGAGTCATTTTGGGCAGCCAGATGAAGAAGGATGCCTGGCCTCCGTCTGACTTCCCTACAAGTTCCTGGCTAGACTTGAAGGACAGTGTTTCTCTGGACATGTGTGACCTTCCTCAGTCTTAGAGGGCTATATCATCAACCCTACTGGGGTGGGCTCAGCGATTCTGAACCCTGCCAGGAGGTGAGAAGATACAGTAGTGTTGGCTATTGCGCGCCTGGATCTTGAATCATCAAGAACTAACCACTTAGAGGTTCCAAGAAAACAGAAGGAGTAACCTGAATGTGTTCCATCACAGTATCACCTGGGCCCTAAAGATCAAGGAGCTGGGAACCCTAAGGACACCTGACAGTAAGAGTTTTTTTTAACCCATGAGGCACCAGGAAGCAGACAAGGAAGGACTCGGGACTCTCCACACTTGTGAATGTTGAACTTGGTGTTGACACAGTGCACCTGCCTCAATGGGTGGCACACAGTGAGGCAGGCACTGGGGAGAGTCCAGAACTGTTAGGCAGGCACTATGGGGAGTCCAGAGCTGTCTGAGGGTGGGGGGGGAGGAACGACGACTCAGTGGTTATATTATTCTAGAGATTCTCTGGCTCACAGCTCCAAACTCTTCCAAAAGCCCTGGAACCACTTGGTTAGTTTCACTAACACAAATCCCCCACCCCTGGGTCCATTTTTTTTTTCCATCTTAGTTCCTTTGCTTATTGCTCTAACAAAATACTGGACAAGAGCTTGTTAAGGAAGGAAGGGGTTTACTTGAGATCATGGTTTGAGGGGACAGTCCACACCGGCATGGAAGGCGTGGAGGATGGGTGGAAGGTCACGTTGTAGCCACAGTCAGGAAGCAAAGAGTGATGGTTGCTGGGGTTCCACTCACTTCTGCCTTTCCATTCCCTCTAGGGCTCCGGACTGGGGGATGGTGGCACCCACAGTCAGGGAAACTGTTCTCTGTTCAGTTAAACCCTCTTGGAAACACACTCACGGGCACACTCAAAAGTGAGTTTCCACAGCGATGTTCTGAATCCCATCTTTCTACCAATGAAGATTGTCCCACTAACCTTTACAATAAGGCAAGCTAGCAAGTCAAACAGGAATTTTAAAAACCACACATTTTGAAGCCACACAACCCATTTTTTTTTTAACGGATTTGATTCTTACACACCAAGGCATGAGTGTAGGGAAGAAGAAGGCTGTTTTCCTTGATTAAACCATGGTGTTTCTGGAAGAGCACTAAAAACACCTCAAATCCACCGCATACACTTGTCTGAGATCCAAGCTAAGTATCTCAGGCAATGTTTGTTGGCATTGTACGGGTGGAGACATGAGCGCACACCGAGCGTACAGGACCAAGGATAAAGTGAAGTCATGTGCGGCCACACCTGTGAGCACCACCAGGCACACCTCAGACTCATCACTCACTTGACTGAATTGAGTTTTTGGTCATTGAGCACCCAGGAAACGTTTTCCTATTGCAAAAAAAAAAAAAAAAAATCACAATTCCCCAATTCAGTCGTGTGAGCTGCCGGTAAGCCACTGAAGAAGCTGTGGCTGCGAGGCAATGGGAGATAACTTTGCTTGAGTCTCTCAGAATTCTTGAAATCAGATTTGAGGTGTAGTGCCAGGACAAACAGGCTTGATGTGAGAAAAGCCATAGTGAATATCGCTGGCGGCAGGCGGCAAAGCTTCGAAATACATCAACAGATGCCGCTAGCTGTAGATTCCACGCTGAGACCTTGCCTGGCCCTAGTAACGATCCAGTGGTACAAGAGGAGCTAGTCCTGGACTGATCCGTATCTGGCAGTTTAAACAATAAACTAAAAAGATGGAGAATGACTGTCGGCAGGGGCTGCTAGGACACCAGTACACTTTGCTGCCTCCCTGAGAGGATACCAGTCCTTTGTCACCAAAGCAGTAGGCCTGGCTTGCTAATCCTCTGTCTAGATCTGACCTATAAGAGCAGTCCTGCTACCCGCCACTTAAGTAGTCTGTTTTTTATTCATGTGACCTGGGTTGAGCCAATCAGAGCCCTTGAAAGCTTCTGATGGGGAAGCAATGGGATGGGGCTTGGGGGGGGGGGTAAGGGTTTGGAGGTGGGGGCTGGGAGGTGAGTGTTTGGGAGTGGGGGTTTGGGGCGTGGGGATGAGGGAGCAGCAGGGGATGGGACACACAGGACTGTTTGCATCTAGGGATCCAGCTAGGGGTGTTGGGACTCTGGCAATCTCCTCTCCAGCCTGTCTTGAGAACACCTTTGAGGGACAGGAGGACAGGTATAGGGGAGGAGGGATGAAGAAGGCATCATAGTGCCTGCTACCGAGGGGCCTCTGGGTTTCCTTTATGTGAAATAAGACCCTCCTGTCCTGAAAAGCCTGTGTGAGGAGGAGGCTGTAGCTCAGGAAGCTGGCTAGAAGGAGTGTTACTGTGGCGGAATTTAGGGACCATTTAAAATATTACAGCTAACATCTGCCCCGACAGAAAGAGAACTAGCTGTTAATTCAGGCCACTCAAAAAGAGAGACCAAGTGATCCACATGTTAGAGGTACAGATAGACGACTGTGTTTACACGGAATTTTCTCAAGCGTGCATACACTCTGGTACCTCTCCTCCTCTCCCCCACCCCACCCCTATTTCCAGGGTGTTATTTATGAGATGAAATCAGTTTCCCCAGGTGCTGGGCCAGCCCCAGAGTACTAACGTCTTAAATGGCACACCATCATTTTGGAAGAGTTAATAAAACTTCTCAGACAATGCCTCCTGCCTCACTTTCTCAGAGTCGTTTCCCGATTGGTTAAGTCAAACTGAACACTTCCTGGAAGCTCCCCATCTCTGAGGGTGATTGCTTCTTTATGCAAAGAAGATTTCACACAGCTTCACGTGGTGGGGGTCTTAAGGAGGCTTAGGAGGTAAGGAGAGTGGCCTGGAGCCATAGAGTGCTTCACAAAGAACAAGTCTAGCCAGTTTCCTTCCAATGTCTTCTGGACTCCTGGCTTATCCTTAGCCTACAAATCAGTGGTCCCCTCTCCCTGTCGCTATACCACAGCTTTCCGAGGCCCAGACGGACCTCGACTGGCCCTTTCATCAGATCCCAGCCTTCTACAGGCTCAGGAAGGTGCTCTATTGGATGACAGACAGTGAGAATTCCCAGCCACCAACCCAGCTAGTCACCTTCACTGTAGCTGTCCAGTCCCTCATCAGAATCCAGGGGCACTGGTCACTTCCCAAGGCAGTCTTCTCTCCTCCCCACTCAAATCACTGCCCACCAGGGGTCTCAGAGACATGTAACTGAAAGAGGTGGCATCTACGAGAGCTGGACCTGTGGGAGCATCTCTCCCACACAGCAGCAGTCCTGCATCATGAAGTCTCTATGATGCAGAAGTTGATAGCCGAACTGTGTGTACATGGGAAGGAAGAAAGATCTAGAACAAATGGGTGGTCATGCTGTGTATACTGCCTTCTTGTTTGGGGCATGGAGCTACATGGGTCTTCTACCACAGCAATGGGAGACAAACCCCACCTCGTCCCAAATCACACACTTAGTAGACAAACGAGGTGGGGTGGGGGTGGGGGGAGAGGAATGAACTTCATTTAATTTTACACATGAAAGTGCATCCCCTTTAAACAAGACTGTATACACACCTACACACCCCACTTTCAAATGGGTCCTCTTTTATAATAGATTGGAGAAGTGGAAAAATATTAGTTCTGGTTTTTAATTTATTTATGTAGAAATGTCCAATCAGGCACATTGTGAACATTTTTTTTCAACCTATCTCAACATTTCAAGGCTTAGAAAATGACAGAAAGGTCAGCTAAGCATGGGAAAAAAAAAAAAAAAGCCATAATGCTGGAATTGTTCTGATTCAGAATGCCAGAAGAGAAATATTTCCACATCCTTGTGTTTCAGAGGAGCTGAGAACACTGTTGCCTGTTGTAAGCAGTCCTGTCCTAGTCCAGCCCAGAGCCACCCAGTCACTTCACAGGGCCACCAGCACAGACCAGCTAAGCACCTAGGCACGTCCTAAGGCATGAATCCTAACCATCTCATTAAGCAGGGGGCATATCAGTTGAGTTCCAGAAAATTCTTTGTGCTGGATAAAGGTGCTAAGCTGCCTTGGTTTCCCCAATGAGATCAAGAGCAAGCACGAGGTTCTGAGTCACTTTCCAGGGCAGCTAGAAATGTGGGCCCTAGGCCCCACCCACAGTCACATTCATTCAAATGCAAACACACCCAAGGGCTCTGGACCCATTACCCATTGAAGTGTCTGAAAGGAGGCCAAGGTTAGGACTGCTGGAGGCCTCATTGCAGGTGGGGGACATTTTATAGTCAGCTTACTGGAGCCTACTATGATGGCACCTGCTGGCCTCTCCTTTGTTGCATCTTGTTGAAAGGTTTGATGGTGAAGGTGGGGACAAGGGAGAAGACGTACCTAAGTATCATTATCTGGTCTGCCTGCTGGGACATGTCCAAACCTGTGCTCAGTGTTTGTGTTTCTGTGGTCTCATCCTTCTGGCACCCTGTACGCCAGTTGGCAGGCAGGAAATGAGCGATGGCCCAACATTTGCTGAACTCCTGCCCAATACCAGGCATTGTGCTGAGTTCCAGGACGAATAGATGCTGCTTTGTCCCTAAAGGACCTTATTGTCCAAGGCAGAAGAATGACAAACAAATAAAAACAACACTAAAACAATGTCACAATCAAAGTACAAATAGTGCGTCCCAGAAGCAAGAGAAGAAGCCGTTTATCCACTATGGCACCACACTGCATGGCGACCATGACAGGGGCACTTACAAATAGTTGTCAATTCAGTTGTGATTTCAAAAGACCCGATCAAAATTGCACGTTGTGCAATTCCTAATGTGTGAAAGTGAAACAAACACAAACAATTACGTAAAAGAAGGACGAGGCCCACGGAGCAACAGGTGAGGGCGTTGTAAGCCTCTGAGCCTGTTCAGGTGTGGAGGTGGAAAGTCACCTGCAGGTGGCTGGTCACAAACTACCGATGCCATAGGGCACAACATTGACAGTCAGCAGGGTAATGGCTGAGGAACAAAACAGAACCATCTGAGATCCTAGAGCAGAGGCTTTGTTTAAATTGTGTTCCGTATGTTTCACCCCAGTGAGAGAATTATTCACTTCTCAAACTGACGAAGATAAAGAGGGAAATAATAAGATTAAGAAAACAAATCCTGAGATAGGCATGTCAAGTCTAGTCACACCCAAATTGATCTCTGGGGCTCAAGTGCTGGATTTTTAAAGGTAGAGCATTAAAAGGACTAAAAAGGAGGGTCCACATTTACTGGGTCCACCTCAAAGGCCATGACAGGAAGAGGACACTGCAGAATGACAGGGGCAGAGTCACCACAATACCATGTCAATCCCAAATACCCCCAAACAGAGCTTCAAACTGTGCATAAAGGAGTGGGTGAATACCTATCAACTCAGCACTCAGAAGACAGAGGCAGACGGATCTCTGTGAGTTCAAGGCCAGGCTGCTCCACATAGCTGGTTCAAGGCTGGCCGTATCTGTATAGTGAGAGTCTGCCTTCCTTCCCCAGTGCCAACAAGAAATGCACAAAGGAAAAGCTGGCAGATGTAAAAGGAGGTGCCGACGAGTGAGAAGCCAGAGATAGAGACCTCAGTGTTGGAGAGGACGTAGTTAGCGTGGCGTGATCTAGGCACTGGTCTAGGAACTGGTATTGAAGAATCTGTAAGTCACTGAGATTGAAAATGTCCCTGACAGACTTGACTGCTAACAACTATATCCCAAGCTGGTGATATTATTTTGCAAGATTCTAGGAATTCCAGGAGGCGGGGTTCAGCTGGGAGGAGGTCACTAGTCGTGAGTCCTTCAGGCACCTGGTCCCTTCTCATTCCTCTCTCTGTTTCCTGTCTTCCCACAAGGCGAGCAGCAACTCCCTCCCAACTGTTGGAATGTTTAAAAAAAAAAAAAAAACTTATGATTGATTATTTATTTATTTATATGTATGTGCTTGCATCTCACAGTACATGTATGGTGGTCAGAGGACAATTTGTGGGAGTTGGTTATCGCCTTCCAACCTGTGGATCCGAAAGTTTAAACTTGCTTGCTAAGCTTGGTGGCCAGAAGAAAAATTTACACCATGCGTTCTTGTCCTTGTGATGTCCTGCCCAAGTGTATTGATCCAAGAAACGACAGGATGAGCCATCTAAAACAGGGACCCAGATTAAACTCCTCCTCCCCCGATCCTGTTCTCTCAAGTATTTTTGTCATAACTACACAGATGCTCAGGAAATGGCCCTGGTGCTCCGGTCTGGGTGAGCTCAGCAGAGCACAGCAAACATGGCCACGGGTGTGAAAGGATCTTGGAAGTTAGGACACGCAGGGTCAAGAAGTCCTAGGGTATGAGCAAGGCAAAAGAGAACCTAGCAGGAACTCAGAAGCACAGCCGGGATAGCCATGCTGTTAAGGTTTCAGGTAGAAACAGAGGCATCTGGGAGTAAAACAACTGACCATTTGTAGTGCAGTCTAGCAAAGACTTTGTCTCCATGTTGTCCATGTACTGAGACTTGGGGTAAGACTCCAAGTTTTAAAGTGATGGCCTGGGGTTCGAGAGATGGCCCAATGGTTAAGAGCACTACTAGCTGCTCTTCCAGAGGTCCTGAGTTCAATTCCCAGCAACCACAGAATGGCTCACAACATCTATAATGAGATCTGAATTCTCCTCTTCTGGTCTGCAAGCAGAACAGAGCACTCATATACATAAATTAATTAATTAATTAAAGTGATGGACTAACGAGTGATGTCAGAAATGCCATGGGCCTTAGTAGCTGCTTTTAGCCAGGTTCACGGTGAGAACTGGCAAGGGCAGTTTAGTCAGAAAGGTGCATGCCCTAAGTATACACGAAGAAGGGATGTGCTTAATCTCAATCATCAACACAATGAGATTAGGGATCACATGGAAACATATCTCTGGTTAGGTCTATGAGGCATTATCTAGATGAGGCTAATTGAGATGGAAAAATCCACTATAGATGTGGGGAGTGCCGTTTCACGGGCAGTAGGGGTGAGCCTAAAAGGGAGAAGCCCACTGGTCATAAGCACTTAACGTTCTGATTCCTGGCTGTGACTACAACATGACCTACTGCCTCAAGCCATCCCCTGCCATTAGGACTTTTCCCATCACAATGGACTATACCTTCAAACTCAAGAGGCCAAAGTGAACCCTTCCTTCCTTCCTTCCTTCCATCCTTCCTTCCTTCCATCCTTCCTTCCTTCCTTCCTTCCTTCCTTCCATCCTTCCTTCCTTCCATCCTTCCTTCCTTCCTTCCATCACCCTTCCTGTCCCCACAGCAGCAAGACAAGCAATTAGTACAGAAGATGTGGCTGTTACAGATACTACTAGGTCTACTAAAATGAAACCAGTATGGGCTGCTCTTCCAAAGGACCCAGGTTCAATTCCCAGCAACCACATGTCAGCTCACAACTGCCTGTAACTCCAGTACCAGAGGAACCGCATGCATGAATGTCAAACAGCAAATGTACCTAAAAATAATTCTTAAAAAATTTAGAAAGAAGCCAGATGTTTTGTATTTGGACAATGAGAAAGACGCCTTGACAGCTGGCCAGACTCCACTCCTGGTACCACTTTTCTATGCTAGTTCTATCACTGATATGGCCACGCATCTGACAGAAGCAGGTTCACGGAGGAAAGATTTATTCTGGCTCCTGATTTCAGAGGCTTCAGTCCACAGTACTTGCTTCTGTTCTTAGCAAACAGCAAGGCAGAATGTCACAGAGGATTGAGTGTGGAGAAGGAGGCTTCTCAGCATATATTGTGTAGGAAGCAGAAAGAGTGGATAAAGGACTGAGAACCAGGTGACTCATTTCCCCAGCTAGGTTCTACTTCCTATGGTTTATTGACTGTCCTAAAACAGCGCCAACACCTGGAAGACAAAACATTCAACACCGAAGACTGTGAGAGTTTCCTATTCAAATGATACTGGTACAATTTTGAAAGTTAAAAAAAAAAATTAGAGGTAGAAATTTAAATATTCCTGTCTCAGTGATTGATAAACTAAGTAGAGAGAAATTACTAAGAATTTCCTTTGTACTCAAGAGAAAAGTATTAGGCACTGTGGGCCAACTAGCCCGCAATGGCTATTCCTCCTCACTCTGCCATTTCATCTACAGTGTTACAAACAATGGTCAAATCACAGTTGAATTGAAAATGCAAGAGTATGGCATACAAAAAAAATCCTTGCAATGGTTCTGTGGAGTTTAATTGGCAACACAACATTATGATAGAAGTGTCTATTTATTATTTATGAGCTCCACACAATTCTGCTTAGCAGTAGATTGCGGGGTGGGGAGGCTGAAGAGATGGCTCAAAGGTCAAGATCACTTGCCGCTCTTCCAGAGGACCAGAGTTTGGATCCCAGCATCCGTGATGGGCAAGAAACAACTACATGTAACGCCTGCTCAGGGGATGCCCTCTTCTGTCCTCTACAGATCTTGCAGTCATGACAGACAGACAGACAGACAGACAGACAGACAGACATGAAATAAGAAATAAACCTTTATGGGAAGTAGACCAGAATGTTACACACACACACACACACACACACACATACAGATACACACAGAGAGAGAGAGAGACAGAGACAGAGAGAGACAGACAGACAGAGAGACAGAGACAGAGAGACAGACAGAGAGAGAATTGGCAGGCAGGCAGGCAGGGTGTTTCTGTAGGGATCTAGTTGTTGATGTTTTCACACACTGCTGCCTTCCCAACCATCCCACCTTAGCTCTGCCTTCTGAGGCATTCGGTTGTCCCAGCACCCCATGCTTGTCCAGAGCGGCAGCAGTTGCAAGTAGAGTTGGAATGTTGCAGAGTGAAAGTTGTGGAGAAATACCAGGTGGCAGACCCTCGGCCTCCAGGGAGTACAGCCCTCTTTCCTTTGACTGTGGCCCAGCGAGCCCCAGGGAATATGCTCATCTTGGCAAGTTGAAGACAACTGTGTATTACTTCCAGCTGCTGCCCTGAACTTGTGATCCTTGGTTGCAGCACCCTCTCTCTCTCTGTATCCCATGCGATTCTATGGCATTACAGGGCTCTGGGCTAACTTGAAGGCCTGGGCCAGCCCTGCTAACACTGACCTAGCAAGGCTCTGGGAATAGGGGCAGCAAAGTGACCACATCAGATGGTTGTGAAAATTAAATGGCACTGTAGGGAAATGGCTGTCATGGTCCTGATATGGAGCCACAGAAGGCACAGGCACAAGGAGCCGAGTCCTCAGAACCAGTGTCTGGGAGGCTGAGGGCCACTTCCCAATGTAGTATCAGCAGACGAGTGTCCCCAGGATCTGCCACTGTGCATTGTTCCCAGAGGCAGCAGCCTGCCTCCTGCCTTCTCTAGCTCATGGCCTGGGGCCAGAAGGGCTGGTGTTTCTGTGTCCCCCTTTGTCCTCTAGCAATGAGCCGAAAGCCATCTTAGGGTGTGGCCGCCTCACTGAGTGGTCTCGAGGACCCCTTCCCTCCGCTGTGATGGGACTGTGGGTGCTGAGAACTCAGCAGTGAGGGCAGGATCGCATGAGCACTGCGCTCACTGCCTTTTATGCCTGACTTTGGCCTCGCTGGCATCTGTACCTAAGAGTGGGTGTGGATGGTGGAGAAGCCTCCACTGTCACCAGGGCCCAGAGGCTGGACACAGGTGGGGGCAGTTTGTCTTCACAAAACAGCTGTGAGAGCAGGGAGGATGGAAAACAGGGCCAGTGCGCCACCGGCACACCCACACCCTGTCCCCTCACATCATCTGGGCAGACTTCCGCCTTCCTCTTCTAGTTCCTGCCAAGGCAGTGACCCACAGTCCTCTCTGGGTTAAAGGTATGAACTTCAATGTCCAGAAAAATCCATAGATTAAGCCTGTGGCTGGCAGGCGGACTAGGGAAAAAACTTGGTTATGGGGAGATCGCGCCACAGGCAACTCAGATTTCCCTTTTGTCCTTTCTCAAGGCAAATCTGGGGGCTGGGAGGATGAGTGCACAGTCTTCTGGAGTGAGGGGCTGGGGGCTGCCTCTGAGTGGAAATAGGTCAGGAGGCTAAGGCCCTGGGAAAGGGGGAAGATTCACCAGGAGTTTCTATCTGGACAGCGCATAACCGGGCTCATCCAAAGTTTCAGGATTCCTGTCATCTTGTTGAGGGCATAGAGGTTGGCTGCAAAGAGAAAGGTACCCCTTTATCTGTGGGCACAGTGCTCTGGGGTCCTCACAAGCAGCTTCTGAGAGAAACCTTACGTCATTGTTGCACAAACTGCAGGGGTGCCTGTGGGATATTATGGGTGTGCAGCCTCGGGGATCCACAGTGTCTGGGTCAGTGTAGACAATGGAAGGTCTGACCAACAGAACAGCTGCCGGCAGGACCTAACCAGACCCCCAGATATGTCCACCCCTACTAGCCAACCCTGGATAAGCTCTGAGACCAGAATGTAGACTTCTTTGCCACCCTTCACCCCCAGAAATGCCTTCCCTCCCTGCCTCTCACAGCCTAGTTCCTGCCGCTTCCGGTGGTTAGACCCAGACCTGTGGGAAGGCTTCCTGTCCCTGGTGCTTCCAATACTGTACCAAATTCTTTGGGGGACAGGAATATGTGTTTTGTTCTTTATTTCCCCTATGATGACTATCTTTACAGTCTGGAAAAATTGTAGGAAGTACACAGATAGTGTTGGGGACAGTGGTGCCTTTCCACGGGGACTCATGTTACACAGAGAACAATGGGCATGGCCAAGCTGGCAAATATCCTTGTGTGAGGCTATGGTGGCTTCTGCACAGGCTTATGGAAGTGGCTTTCTCCTGCACTAGTTACTGTCAGGCGGTCCGGCAGAAAAGCCCTCTGTAGGAGTCTTCATAGGGTTGACACAAGTGACTCCACCTTGATTTTCACACCTTGACTTTCTTGCTCAACCTCCCACTAAGCTTTAGGCTCGGCCCACAGTGCCCTCTAGAGGCGAGTCCCTAAGAGCCGGCCGGCAGCATCCAGCTCTTGTCGATTGCAACCCATACTGCAAAGATCCACTTTGCGTTTTGAAAACTGCAAAGAGGATTTAAGAGTCTTGCTCAGGATACCACAGAAGAGAAGTGATGGTCTTACAAGTTCCTCCAGTACTTTAAGAACATGGTTCCGGAGCCGGGCGTGGTGGTGCACGTCTTTAATCCCAGCACTTGGGAGGTAGAAGCAGGCGGATCGCTGTGAGTTCAAGGCCAGCCTGGTCTACAAAGCGAGTTCAGGACAGCCAAGGCTAACACAGAGAAACACTGTATCAAAAAAAAAAAAAAAAAAAAGCAAAAACCAAAAAACCAAAAAACAAAAACTAAACTAAAACTTAAAAAAAAAAAAAAAAAAAGAACATGGGTCCATGGCCAGGCCACCTCTGGTTTATCAAACTAGAAACTCCTCCCCTTTCCATCTACACACACACACACACACACACACACACACACACACACACACACACACACAGACACACACACACACCACACTTTTGATGGAGGAGCATCATGGATTTCAGGTGTTTGGATTAGGGATGCTTGGGCTATACCAACTCCAGCCCATAGGACCACAGAGAAGGAAGCTCTAACTGTTGGCCATGCTCTGGAGGCTCAGGGTCTCTCACCACCAGCATCTCTGAGGTTATCTGTGTCGTGTAGCTTCTTGTACCACTTAAGGCTTTTGCCAGAATCTCCTTTCACAGGGCTAGAGAGGCCCTGACTCAGCTTTCCACCTGGATAAGACTTAGCTTGCAACCCAGCCTGCTTTTCGGAGCATCCCCTCATACCTGTTCTGCGGAAGACAAGGGCTCTGGGCACAGCTGAGAAGTAGCTGCATGCATGCTGTTTAACTGTACCGTGCAGATGCTGATTCTGATCTTGTGTGTGTGTGTGTGTGTGCAGGACTGGAAACATTCTGCGTAGGATTTTATCTCTTTCCCTCTGGACTATACTGCTGTTTGTGCCTGTTTCTGTCTCTCACATTGCAAGATGCAGGGAGAAGTCCTGGGTTCACCGGGCTCCACAATCCTTGGGATTAGCCTTGGCACGGGCCTGAAAATGCAGACACCCAAGCGCGGCATGGGCAGACTGGAAAAAGGAAACCTGGATGGCCCCATTCTCAGGAATCCTGGTCCATGTAGCTAAAAGCCCCTACCTGGATCCCAGCCTGGACACTGGCCACTACAATTTACTGTCATTGCGAGGGATCCAGGGCTTGTGAAATGGGGACAGACACCTCCCTAGAAGGGGACCAGGGATTCCAGCCCCAAAGACTGTAAAGGTTTACAAGCCTATCCATTCACTGCAACTCCGGCTCCCAGGTAGCACGCGGACTCCCCTCTTGTCCACCTGAGGCCTCAGCTTGGTGCTGAGTTACCATGGTTACCAACATGCTTGCTTTAGCTGGTGGGATGGCAATTTCTGCTGCTCTATAAAGAATATTTATAAATGCTTTTTAGAGAAGTACAAAGTGTAAGATGGATGGAATATGATCAAAAGAGGTCTCCTGCCACACAGCCCTGTCTCCTCTCACAGCCACTTATGGCTGGGAGACCCCGAGCTAAGATTGCCAGACACTTAGTTCACTTCTGTATAGTCTGGGGTTGGGACAATGTTCTCACCCAGAAGGGAAAAGAGAGCTGGAGACAGGGAGAGTCTGGACCCCACAGTTAGGTCCTGTCCCCCTGGGAAGTTAGCCACATCCCTGAGTGCTGGGGTGGAGAGGATGGAGAGCCTTTGCTCCCTGCCCATCCTGAGCACGTGCCCTTGATGTAGCAAAAGTGACAGAGGAGTGGGGAGCACTCAGACCCTACTCACTTCAGACTGGTTCTAAGGGGTCCTGGGCACAAGGCATAAGCTCTTATTGTAGCTGTTCTAGCAAAACAGGAGAGAGAGACATGCCGTCAAATTGTTTGAAACACTGGGTCTCAAAGAACCAAACTTTCCTGTCTTGCCGGGAAGAGATTTCACAGAGTCCCTACAACTTGCAGGAGAGACCAGGGGCCAAACAATGCTGCATCCATGGTGGGTGGGACTACTATTTAAACCTGAACCTCATGTGAGCACCCCTAAAGACAGACCTGGGCAGGGGGTGGGAAGTGTCACAGGTACATGGTAAAAGATCATTAGATACCAGAATGAAAATTTCTGCCTGTAGGGCCGAGAGGTGGCTCAGTCAGGAAGGAGGCTGCCACACAACCTTGAGGATGTGCGTCTAACCCTGGTACTAATATAAAACAGCCGGACCCAGAGCACAGGGGAATGGCTGGAAACCACTGGACTTGGAGTTGGTACCAAGACATACAGTTCCATGCAGGAGCTGCCAAGCTGGCAGCCCACACAGAGACTTTCCTCATGGGAACCATGGTGGGAGGAGCTTGGAGAGAATTCAGAGAGGGGGCTAGGGTCAGAAGTGAAGTGGGCTTGTCTCTAAGAGAGGCCAGACTAAGAAGAAGAAAGGTGGACTGATCTGTAGGAGTCTGGACAGGGCCTGGGAGTCTGGCTCCTCTGCGGCATGTGCAGGCCCTGGACATGACAGCTCCTGGCTGGCTTGTTGGGAACATGGCTGTGTACCCTGAAAGATCACCGACACCTCGGAAGGGAAGCCAGCCCTTGCTTGGGTGTGGCTATGGAGGTAGAGATGCTCTCTGAACTTGAGAAACATCTGCTGGGGAGCTCAGGGACCCCAAGCCACATAGTGGACTCTGTGTTTAAAATGTCTGTGATGTCGGCAAGAGCCATATGTAGCAGGGCTCCCCTCACGGCACCTCTGGCCCCTGCGTACCATGCATGGTGGATTCTGGTTTCTACTGTCCTCTTCACTGTGGCTTGGTTGTGCTGAGCCAAAAGCTACCAGGAGGAGCAAAGTAACCATACTTAAACAGAATTTGGATGTGTCCTAGGGCCCGGGAGCAACCTGTGTACAGAGAAATCATGGTCTTGGGCACTTGCCTGTCATTCAGAGGGCCCACAGGTTCCATCTCTGGACCCCACATTCACACTAACAAAACCAACACAAAACAGTACACTCATTAGCTTTCCACAGTCCTTCTGGACCCGGCTAGGGCAGCTGAGGCACTTCACAAAACAAATGGAATAAATTAAATTTGTAAATTCAGTTTAGAGCGCTTGAGGGGGATTTAACAAGCAGAATTGTTGATGAGGTTTTCACGGACGGAGTTGGTCAAATATGAATCAAGGGCCTCTTCGAACATGATTTGAAAATTCCCACGTGTGTACTAAATAAACAAATAAATAAATAAAAATTCTAAGTTGAATTTACTTAAGGAAAAGGAATCACCTTTGAAAATTAATCTCACCTGAATCTGTATTATATTTTGTCAGAGGAAGTTGGTTATCATGTGTGTACGCACGTGTTCAAATGTGTGTGCTCATCAGCTTCCTGGGAGAAAATCTGTTTAATGGTGTAACAGTCAACACCAGGCAGGAGACCAGAGCCAGGAAACCAGGGAACCAAAGGCCAGGTAGAGCTGGGAGGGTGGCTTTGACCTTGAAAGCCCCTTCTTCCCAGGTTCCATCTCCTACACTCTGTACCAGCAAGGGTTAATTTAGCTACAGGCGTGAAGTGGGCTGGCACCTGGCAGCAAGGACCTGCAGGCTTGGAGGTATCACTCACCTTTGTTTCCTGCCCACACCTGCCCGAGAACCTTTCATACAGGAACTGAAATCTCTGAGACAGCCACAGTACCCTGGTCCTGCTGCTCCAAGGAGGACCCATGTCATGTGGGTTAGCTAAACCCATCTGGGACACCCATCTGGTAAGTGAACATGTGTGACGGTGGGAAGGGACAGAGCAGGTATCATGTACCTGCACAGAGGCGAGCTCAGGGCTGCTCTTGGGAAGCTAAATTAGTTCCTTCCACTCTGGAGGAAGACAAATATGAGCCATTCCCTGGATTGGCGTCTACGATAGCCTAAACCAGCTCCTTTGGAAGCCTGGATGCCATTAGGCATAAGAGTCATAGACAAGAAATGCCGTGGGTAGGCTGGAGAGAGAGGGCTCAGAGGTTAAGAGAACTGACTGCTCTTCCAGAGGTCCTGAGTTCAATTCCCAGCAATCACATGGTGGCTCACAACCATCTATAATAAGATTTGGTGCCCTCTTGTGGTGTGCAGGCACACATGCAGGCAGAGTACTGTATAAATAATAAATTAAATTAAAATTTGAAAAATGCCATGGGCAGCTGGGGGTGGAGAGCAATGGCAGGAAGTCACATGGTACTTCAACACACACAAAGGATGCAGAAAAGAAGAGAAGCCGCAGGCACCTGTAAGGCTAACTCATATATTGGGTACCCCACAAAAGGCAAGTGGCCACTTCCTCCACAGACTCAGCTCCAGAACTCAGCATGGGGACATCGCAAGCCAGAGGCCGCTCCAGCCACTTGTGGTGGCACCTTCACCTAGGTCTCCAGCACTGCCTCCTGCCCTGGCTGCCCACCTGCCTGCCCAGGGTTCCCAGGGCAGCACCTGCAAGGCCTGGAGGTGAAGCCCCAGCAGGGGTAGGCTCTAACCACCTGCTGCTTTGCTGGGTGGGAGAGTCCAATGACCTGTCCCAGTCCCTGATTCAATACCAGGGAGTTTCTGTATCTTCTTTCCCTCTAGGCTTCTGGAAGGAAAAGGGGTTGGGGAGAAAGGAAGATTCCAAGGTAGCTGTGGGGGCCTTACCAGTACAGCCACTGTACTGAGCAGCCATGATTTCACTTTGCAGATTAAGTGCATGGTGACCAAGAGCCATTGTGGCCAGGGCTCAATTGGAGTCCCTTGGGTACACTTGACTAAAAGATGAGGAAATCCTAGCCATCTTTCCCAACCACATTTTCCTTCCTAGAAATGGACAGGGAAGGAAGAAAGGGACTGTTTTCCCTAAGAAATCTACTGAGTACATGCTACCTCCTACTTCCCACCCCCCCCAACTCAGCGTACCAGAGAGAACTGCTAGGTCCTATTCTCAAAGACTAATATTACCTCTGAGGCCCTGTGCCATCAGGCGCAGACCTACAGAAAAACTTCAGATTCATCTTTGCTTACAGGCAGGCGGTTTAAACCCCGCAAATAAACAGACAGGCGATGCTGCCAGAGCCGTCTTTACAGCAGAAACACAGGGGTTTGCACAGCCCTGGGTGCGAACTTGGCTCAGGGCTCCATCTAGTGGTGGTAATGAAGAGCTGCAGCTTGGGCCAGGCAGTGAGTGGGTCAAAGCTCAGAGGTTCTCCACCTCGGTTACACCCTCTTCCATCAACCCCACCACCTCCCATCAGAATTTACCTGCACCAGACCCCCCCACTTTGATCAGACCTTCACCTCCATCAGACCCTCCCTTCCTTCAGAACTTCTCCTTCAGAACTTCACTTCCATCTGGCCTCCTCCATCAGACCTTCACCTCCATCAGATCTTCTTCCTCCCACAGACCTCCTCCAACAGCCCTTCCTCCACCACACCTTCTACTACAAACAGACCCTCTTCCATCAGACCTTGACCTTGGTCAGATCTCTTTTATGTGTCATTTCCCATCCAGAATACTCTGTCAGGAAGATCAGGGCCAAGATGAGTATTCCCAGGGACCCAGACAGAACTACAGAAGGCGAAGGATGACCACTCTGGGGGATGCTCCATGACCATCTGGACTTTTCAGGTATATTCAAAAACCCACAGGGCCTTCCTCCCCTGTCCCCCAGGAGGCAAAGGGAGATGCAGACTTGACACCAGATCGGTCAGCTCCAACAGATAGTGGCTGGTTTTGGTTCCAATTCTGTGTCCTCGGCACATTCTATAAAACTCAACTGATAGGTACATGTCCTCACCCCCCACCCCAGAGAGGCCCTGGTGAGCACTGAGTGAGCAAATGCCTGCCACCTCTTCCACCTAGAGCAGACCTGACTGCTCATCTGAGGACTGGAGTCTCCGGAACCCTGAAGTTTGGCCTCACAGCTGGCATAGCCTGTCCACTGAGACTGCGTGAGAAGCGAAGATGAAGTGTGATGGAAAATTTCAGACTCCAAAGAGTTGCCTCATCCTGGGCTCAGCATCAGGTTTTTATGAGATTCTCACTCCTTTCCCCCCTGCCCCCTCCCCCTGCCAAGAACAGTCAAGGAAGGTGCTGAGCTGACGTCAGAACTGGTGGAGGAATCCCAGCCACGTGAGCTGAGCCACACGGGGAATCAACACAGCGAGACACGCTTCAGTGCCAGCAGAAATTTATTGCTCAAAGTCGGCTAGTCACACAGATTCCTGGTTGGCATCCTCACCCCCAAGAATATGCAATACATCAAGGCTCATGCCCCCTCAAGTGTTCTGGGTAAGAACAGAATTGAGCCTATTAAGGAAAGGAAATGCTAAGACCCTGTTGCAATCCTAAATTCATTAGGGGAAACACTATCGCCTTTAGGCAGTAACTATGTAACCAACTCTGGCCTTTCAAAGTGAGGATCTCTTAGCATGGCATATGCCTCCCGTGCCCTTTCCCTGCTTTCTTGTGGTGTGGTGGGTAAATCACACCTTCCTCTCATGGGATTACATGAAAAATGGCCATGGATGTGCTTGGAAACATGGGAAAAGCAGCGCATACACATCACGTGACTGTCACTTATTAGAAAGCGCCGCCCCTCCCATGGTCATGTAGGCTGTCTTGAGTCACTGCTGCCTAAGTGAAAGCCGAGTGCTGATAAGCAGAGCAGGGTTAGTGCGTTTGTGTGTGGACACGGACACAGCGCAGAGTTTATCAGATGGATCCATCCATCACAGGCATCGTCAAATGTCTGCGAAGGTGTGTTACGTAATTGTCAGTGAGCAAGGGTCACGTGGGCAGTTTGAATGTCAAAGCTTGGGGAGGCTGCGCCAGTAGCTTGGACGATGGAGGGGCCGTGTTTGTGCTGGTTCTGAGGGTGGGAGGCCATTCTGTCACTCGGCTCACATCTTCAGCAGGCCTGTCACTGGCCTGGTGGGCGGTGCTCTGCATCTTCAGCCTCTGGCGGGGGGGGGGGGGGGGGGGGGGGCGATAGAGGGTGGTGTCATTGTGGGGGAGCTTATCACCAAGTGCTGATACAGCGCTGTCCAGAGTGGACTCCTGTCAGTCAATGCTGGACGATAAACTACTGGACCTCACAGTGTGGCCTGTGTGGGGAAGGAGGTCACAGGGTCAGTCTCCCGGAAGGAGAAGAGCAAATTCACAAGGGGCCCTCCATGTCCTCAGGCTCCACAGCCACAGATCCACCAAACATGGGTCAAAGCATTCTTTAAAAAAAAAAAAAAAATGTGTCCCTGGTTCCAGTGAGGTAGTTCAGCAGGGAAAGGGACTTGGCACCAAGTCTGACGACTGGCTTCAACCCCTGGGACCCACATGGTGGAAGAAGAAAACCAACTAGTACAAATAAATAAATTGATAAAAAAAATATTTAAATTGTCTGCTTCAAACAGGGACTGGCATTTCTGGCCGTTATTACTTAAACAACACAGTGTGATGACTCTGTAGCGTTTCTACTGTGAACTAGCTTAGTCCATCAAGAGGGAAGCATCTCTGGCTGAGATTTAGGGTGGGCACGGCGGGGGGGGGGGGGGGGGTGGGGGTGGGGGTCACGGCACCATCTCTGACCGTGGTGTAAATGGCAGAACTCTTTGCTAATCTGCAAACGGTCTGTGCTCCCTCCCCACCTACTCTCACAGCTGCTTCTGGGGGTGAGAGCTTTGCCAGTTACAGATCTATCTACCCCTGGCCACGCCCACTCAGCCATCTCCTATAGGTGATGGAGGCAGGGTGTGGCATCAGACATGCTCCCTCTTACCCATCTCCTGGTCAGCCTGGGTCTCCTACTGAGAGAACACCTGGTAGCCGAAGTCATCAGACTGGATTCTGAGATTGTACTTTCCCCTTATTCTCTGGTAACGCAAGATCAGAAGGGTTGTGGCCCCTGCCACCACAATAAATGCAGCCACAGCAATGGCAATGATGTAGCCAGTCCCCAGGCCTGGCTTTGTACATTCAGGTATGCCTGTGGATGAGATAGGTGTAGGGTAAGAGAGGTGCCAATGTCAGAGGAAGCATGCTCCTGTGGCTGGATGCTGGCCCAGAAGCTGTGAAGCTAGCAAGAGGCAGAGGGTACGATTAGATTGCGGTAGGGGGTGGATCTGAGCCGTGTGCTCTGAATTTGATGTGAGGCCCCTCAAGGCAAAGCCCTGTGTGCACCTGTGGGACAGCAAAGAAGGCAGGGGCCCTCATCCAATGGGAGCAACTCAGCCTGCAAATGTGCAAAATGAAGCTTCTGCCCGGAAGTAGAGCTGTGCAGAACCTCTGGCCCCCGTCACAGCTGGAGAACCAGCCAGGTCCTCATAGGGAGACACAGGGGGGTCCTGTGTACCACCCGCATCAGAGGCCAGGGTTTGCCCCATGCCAGAGTAACAGCCAAAAGTCCAGGAGACTATAGACCCCAAAGAATGGAGAGAAAAGTTCCTCTAACAGTTGCTTGTACACTATGTCCATAGCAGCGCTGTTCATAATGGGTGAAATGTGGACATAGCCCCAATGCACGTGAATGAATGGGCCAACCATAACCAGGACTCACAATAAAGTTTCTTGTTTGTTTGATTTTGTTTTTTGATTTTTTTGGTTTTTTGTTTGTTTGTTTGTTTGTTTTTTGTCTGTTTAGTTTTTTTTTTTTTTTTCTTTTAGACATAGTCTTATACTGTAGCACAAGCTGGCCTGGAATTCACTGTGTAATCTCAGTCTCAGCAACCCTCCTGCCTCAGTCTTCCATGTGGTAGGACTATGGGCAAGAGCCCCACTATGTCCAGTTTATAGAATGGATTTATTATCAAGGCACAAAAAGGAACAGAGCTCTGATGTCACATGCCGCCTAGGAGACAGTGTGTAAGGGAGTCACAAAGGACCATGGTTAGTGAGACCTATTCATAAGAATGCTCTAGAACAGGCAAACCAGAGACAGAAGACTGATAGTTCTGGGGTTTGGAGAAGAGGCTGATGTGAGGCAGGGAGGATGCTGTTAGAGGGCCCAGGCTTGTTTGGGGGTGTGGATGTTCATTCACACCACAGAGACAAAGAGGCAGTTCTCTCTGATCACTGTGCCACATACCACCCAATTCTCTTCCATCGGGGCTGTCTGGTACACAGGTGAACTTGATCTCGGTCTTTAAAGATCCATGCTGTCAGGGCTGGGAGAGATGGCTCAGAAGAGCCCTTACTGTGCAAGCATGAGGTTCTGAATTCAAGTTCCCAGAATCCACGTAAAGGCTGCAGACCTGGAATCCTAGTGCTGTGGGGGCGCGGGGGAGGCAGGAGGATGCATGGGGCTGGCTGCCCTCATAGCTCTAGGAGCAGTGAACGACCTTGCCTCAAGAGACAGAGACTAAAGTGGAGTATGGTAGAGCAAGACACCAATGTCCTCCTCTGGAGAAGCACGTGCGCGCGCACACACATACGCACACGCACATGCACACACACGCACTCACACAATCCCCACTGGCATGGGCCCATAGTGCTTTGTGCATGAGTGTGACACATTGTCAAGGGCATCAACAGCAGGGATCTCGGATGTGCCCCGGGCACGCTAATCCCCCATCCCTTCCACTTCCGCTATTCTAGAAAGTTCTGGTTAGGGCACAGCCTGTGTAGTCTGAAGGATTCAAATCCCATTTCCCTTCCCTCATGTCACTTCTGGGCCCCACAGAGGACATTGAGCTGTCCTCTAGGATGTGGCCCACGGGTTGTTGTTGTCAATTGCTGTTGTTGTCCCACAATAGTCCTGGGGTTGCCTCTGGACCACCTAGACAAAGAGCTTCAACCAGACAACCTTGTTGTCTGAACATGCCAGAGTGGGGTGTCACCCCCTAGCTGCAACTGTGCAACTTAACTTCCCCAGGAAAGTGGGTCCTCATGCCTGGTCAGTCATCTTGTCAGGGACATGGAATAGCTGGTCCCAAAATCCAGTCAGCCTCCAGGGGCCTTCAGGAAGACCCAGCACAGTTGGGGTACCTGAATTGAATAAAGCAGAGGCAGGAGACTGGCCTTGTTGGCACTGTGGAACAGACTGTGACAACACACACTGTCAGCCCCTGAGAACAACACACCCCTGTCCTGATGCTGCCTGTCCATTTGAATCCTTATCACCGCCGACAAGGTCACTAACTCAGCCCAGCTCAGAGTGGGGCCTGCAGGCCAGGTTGACTCCTGACTGTGTCCACTGCGGGAGAGTCTGAAATGGAGAGCATGCTCTCAGAATTGCTTGTGCAGTTTGACACAGTGAATGTGTCCCTTGGCACGGCACCTCTGTCTGTCCATGTGAGGCTCTGAACATCACCACGTGACCTGGGTGGGTCCTGCAGGCACACCCTCTCTGTCTATGAAGCAGGCAGAAGTTTTGTAAGTGCAGACATGGAGGATACAGAAGACCTAACTACAGAGTGGGAAGTGCAGACAGACAGACAGCTCCTGGCACACACATGACCAGCCCATACTGGCCCTCCCACACGGCGAGTGTATAGTTCTCAAACAATATAAACAAACCCCTCCCTACCACATGCACAGCCCCTGCACAGCAGAAGCGATCTATCCTGGTACACGCGTTACCCATGCAGGGTGGGAGCAAGCCCTCCTGGTACTGAGAACCCCAGTTCAGATACTCTGGAAGGGCTCAGCAGCCTCAGTAACTGCCCTGGACATCTGCACGTGCCCTAGCCATTTCATGCTACCCAAGTTTTTGTCCAGCAATGAACAATCAGCAGGATAAGTGACTAGTGAAGAGATGGCTGCAGGAGACTCCCAAACTGGAGCAAAAGCAGGCAGCACATATTCAAGAGGAAGGCCGTATTTCCCTACAATCATCAACACATGAAACTATAGGTGGAGGGTTGCCCCCTATGAAAAAATATGTTAAAGCCCAAATCCAACAAATATAGGACCCATCTGAAACAGGGCCACTGTAGGGGGACTAGGGAAGATGAAGCCACACTGAAGGGGCTGGACCCTCACATAGTAGGGCTAGTTTTCTTTTTTCTTTTCTTTTCTTTCTTTTTTTGGCTTTTCGAGACCGGGTCTCTCTGTGTAGCATTGGCTGTCCTGGACTGACTTTGTAGACCAGGTTGGCCTTGAACTCACAGCAGTCTGCCTGCCTCTGATTCCCCAGTGCTGGGATTAAAGGCGCGCGCCACCATGCCTGGCTTTAGTTTTCTTGGGAGTTGCCTGGAGTAAGATGGAGCTGTGGGCTGGGGGATGAAAAGATAGGCCACAGGCCCGAGGGACCTGGAAGAGGCTGGACAGGTGCTTGACTGTGGGTCTCAGAGGAAACAGGGCCTGGCCACCCCTGCCCCCCCACCCCCACCCCACCCCCCCACCCCCATCTCAGGCTTCTGGCTCTCAGAACTGTGAGAGAACACAACTCTGTGGTCTATGGCACCCAGTCCATGGTGTTTTGTCATTTGCCCTGACCCTTGGGGACAAAGACAAACAGAGGGTTATGAGCAGCCAGACTCTGCCTCTGAGGCCCAGTTCACTGCAGTTCAGTTCCAGCCATAAGTGAACACACACACACACATTCTCCCAGATCTCAAGGTGAACCTCGTGCATCCCTGAAATGGAAGTGATGATGACAGTGGGGATAGAGGCCAGACGCTGAAGGAACATGCCAGGGGGCCTGTTGACTTCCCCTTGTCCCCGCAGACTCCCACAGTGCTTCTGCTAACACCACTGCTGCCACAGAGCAGTCCTTACCAACTGGAGGCACCATGTGTTGAGAGTGGCTTTCCTGTCACATTTGTTTGAGAATGTTGTCAAAATAAAAGCCCCAAGACAGTAAGGCAGCGTGGGGAACAGAAAGGAGGGTGATTGATAGAGCTTTGGGGACACATCAGTCACACCCTTGCTGCAATGCTGTCTATACTGGCCTAGTGTAGAGACAGACCTCTGCTTGGTAAAAACAGCAACAACCAACTCTTCTCCAGAAGCTCGGTTAGGTCGTTTTCTGTCTGAAGCAGGAAATGATGTCCCCATTTCGCAATTGGAAGATGAGGAAGGAGATAGCAGTGTGCCCAACATCCCAGAAGTATTACCATTAACCTGGTTTTCAATTCAAAGAGCCTCTCACATTAAGGACTTTCAGAGAGAGTGTCTGCCTATCTGACACATGGAGGGTGGAGAAAGAAAAGTCTGTCTGTCTCGTCTGTCTGATGAGTAGGTGACTAGTTGGTGGATGACTAGACAAGTGTGTGAAATGGATGGATTAGTGAAGATTAAATACATCATATAGATGACACATTGATGAATAGCAAATGGATGATGACGGCTGGATGGGTCATTGGAAGGTAGATGATGACCAGAGCGAGGATGCATAGATGGAGAGATGGTGATGGATAGAGCCAATAATATTACATAGACCACACAGCTTATGCATCAGCCTATGATCAAACTCAGGTCTACTAACTCCAAGTCCAGAGCCTCTCACATTCCTGGCATTCCCGTGACATCTATGAATGAATGAAGACATTCCATTTCTATTAATGAGAGCACATGATCATGCATACTCTTTCTTATTGGGGCCCAGGTTGACCAGTTCTCTACAGCATTTTTTTTTTTTTTCCTTTTTATCAAGACTGGGTGGTTTCTCTGTGTTGCCTTGGCTGTAGATTAGGCTAGCCTCAAACTCTGCCTGCCTCTGCCTCCCTGAATGCTAGGATTACAGGCGTGGGCCATAGTGCCCGGCTTCTCTACAGCAAGAGGATAATGACTGAAGAAAAGGCACATGGTTCTAGAACGTGGGCCAGCAGTTACCTGAGGACCCTCACCTGGGTCAGCAATCATTTGTGCTCCCCCCTCCCCCTCCCCTTGCCACCCAGGGTCTGGAACACTGTGAGTTAGTAGGCTGGGAATGTGTCCTGAAAAGTGTGCCTAAAGCTTTATTTTCCCACTGCTTGCATAAAAAGCAACAGCTGAGAAACACCAGCCAGCTGGGTCCTGCCTGCTGATGCCCTCACTCTTACCTAAAACCCAGCTCCCACCCTGAGCCTGAATCCCAGGAGCCATTATGCAAGAAAACACAGAGAGACACAAGATAATCAAGGTTGAGAGGGAAAAAAAATAACAGAAAGAAAACAGCCAGGATTGCGCTGAGCAACGGGAAAAGCTTAAATTTTTTTCTGGCATAAAGATGAGAGGCCAGCCAGGTGTCATGGCACATGCCTTTAATCCCAGCACTCAGGAGGCAGAGGCAGGTGGATCGCTGTGAGTTCAAGGCCAGCCTGGTCTACAAAGTGAGTCCAGGACAGCCAAGGCTACACAGAGAAACCCTGTCTCGAAAAACAAAACAAAAACAAAAAGATGAGAGGTCATCAGGGGACAAGGAAGAAGGAAGTGGCTACGGGTGGCACTGGATGATCCTTGAGGAGGGTCCCCTTGACTTGTCAATGCTTTCTTTCCCCTCTCACTGGCCAGAACTGACCTCCTCAGCCATACTCAGCAGCCCAGGAAGCTGGGAGCTGAAGTTTTTACTCCAGGAAGTCATGTGTCAGCTAAAGTCTGAAAATTCACTTACTATAGAGAGGAGAGAGAAACTTGGAGGCATCTAAAAACTTGTCATCGTGCCCAAGGCACACAGATTCCTCATTTTTTCCAAATAATTAGATCATGGGGCGGGGGCATGTTTGGAAAATTGATCCTGAAAACACATGAATGTAGTCATCTAGTAAGCGGAAACTGAAGGCCTTTTTTGTTCATCTTCTGAATTAAACAGATTTTCCATGTGGATGTGTAATTACATGTGCGTACACGTGAGCACACACCTGTGCACGCGCACACACACATGCGCACACACGCTGCAGCTGTCTGCTTACAGCTTGGCTCCTTCCTCTTTGTATCCATTTGACATTTTTACTCAGGGTCAAAGCCCTTCTCAGCTTCCTAGGACTCAGGTCACAGCACCCAGGACCTCAGAAGCTGGTACGCGTCCTATAGCATGGCCACAGAAGTAGATCTCGCCTCTCAAGGTGACCAAAAGGAACAAAGCTTGTCCTCCACGAGATGACCTTAGACCCCCTCCGCACAAGCACGTAGAGTCTTGAGGCCACTGCCATGAGTCTTTTACGAGAAATCTTTAAAGTCCCAGATTTCAAACAGGCACTTTGCATGCTGGGAAGATGGGTTAGTTTCTTTGCCATTGAAACCCAGAGGACTCACCTTCAGACCGATGGAGGGGCCCCCAGGACATCTGGTGCTCGGCTTCAGTGCTTCTCAGCAACCGTAAGTCGCTGCAGCTCTGTTTCGAAAAGAGAAACCTCACATTTAGTCTCAAGGTGCTTACAGGACCTGAACTCACTGTCTGGAGTTTTCCCCATCTGACCGTGACTATTTGGTCTTCTAGAACAGGACGTTGAACCATTATATGGGTGAGTCTAGATGGGGGTGTGGGAGCCGGGGAGCCTTACAGTCTGTTAAGGGAAGCCAAGAATGGGGGCAGGCTCTGAAGCAGAGGCCGAGGAGGAACGCTGCCTACTGGCTTGTTCCCCATGGCTTGCTCAGCCTGCTTTCTTAGACAACCCAGACTACATGCCCAGCAGTGGCACTGGCCCCAGTTGCCTGGGCTCTCCCCCAGCAATCGCTAATCAAGCAAATGCCCCACAGAGTTGTACACAAACAATCAGATGGGGGCATTTTCTTCTTCTAAGTGACTCTAGCTTGTGTCAAGTTGACAAAAACAAACCAGAGAACCACTTGAAGCAGTGGGTACACATGAAGGAATGGAGCACAAGAAGGGGTGCGGTGGGTACACATGGAGGAACGCAGGCGTGCGGTGGGTACACACAAAGGAACGGAGCACGAGAGGCATGTGGTAGGTATACACGGAGGAACGGAGCACGAGAGGCGTCCGGTGGGTACACACGGAGGAACGATGGAGAAAACACACAAACCTCTGATCCCTCCCCAGGACCATGCCTTAACCACACCGCCCAGATTTCCCTTATGTGTCCTCCCTGGGCTCAGCCAGGCCTTCACTCCTCCAGATTCCTTTGTCCTTCAAAAATCACTGCCTGGCTCAGTGGTATGGAGCAATCTGCCCTCTGGATACTCATCACCCACCATGGTCTTCCAAGAAAACGTTGGCACCCTAACCCCAGATTTCTAACTCTGATTGTCTTAGGGTCTCTATTGCTGTGATGAGATGCCATTGACCAAAGGCAGCTTGGGAAGGAAAAGGTTTATTTGGCTTACGTATCCAGAGTAACAGTCCACTGAGGGAAGGCAGAGCAGGAATGCAAGCCAAACAGGAACCTGGAGGCAGAGCTGATGCAGAGGCCACGAAGGAGTGCTCGATGTGACTTCCTCAGCCTGCTTCCTTACAGAGCCCAGGACCACTAACCTAGGGGTGGCACCACCCACAATGGGCTGGACCCTCCCACATTGGTCACTAATTAAGAAAATGCCCTACAGGTTTGCCTACAGTCTGATCCCGGTGGAGGCATTTTCTCAACTGTGGTTCCCTCCTCTCAAATGACTCTAGCCTCTATCAAGGTCACACAAAACTGGCCACATGACCATATTTGGTCAACTTCTTTGGTCGAGATGAACTTTAACCCCAGTTGTTTCTTGTCTGGCAGCCTTGGGAACTAATGGAAAGAAAGCTACACTCTAAAGGAAATGGGTCGGGGGTCGGTGGGCAGAAGATCAGGGTCAGGCTGCAAACACCTGAGAGCGGCCCCTGAGGAGACAACAGGTTACTATAACTGCTGACCCGGTGCTATAACTGCTGGCCCTGTGCTATACCTGCTGGCCCTGTGCTGTAACTGCTGGCCCTGTGCTATACCTGCTGGCCCTGTGCTGTAACTGCTGGCCCTGTGCTGTAACTGCTGGCCCTATGCTTCTGAGGATTCTATGGTTCCAGGCACATACTGGAGCACGCCACACAGTGAGCATCCTGGGAAATCAACTGTGCCTGCAGGAAGACCTACTGTGTGAGAAAGTTGGATGACTGAATTATCTGTCACTGTGTTGCTTAGCCACACATTGCTATTGGCCAAAGGCTTGTCACTTGGAAAAGCCCCAGATGTCTGGCACATCTGTGTCACCCTCAGAGATGGGTACAGTAGCAAAGGAGGAACACACATAGTCTGGGTAAATGAGAATACAAACTACCCATAAGCTCTATGTAAATGCCACACACAAGGAGAGAAAAGGCTGCTACGGAGGCTGAGAGCTGCGGATGCACCATTCATATCACTAAAGTGGTATTGGGTTAAGGTAATGTTTTACACCCAAGCTTCAATGTCATCGGAGGGGAATACTCCCGCAGCTGTTTGGGGTGGGATGGGATGGGGAAGGGTGGGTTGAGGAGGAGAGGGGTAGGAAGGGGAGGGGTAGAGAGGGGAGGAGTAGAGAGGGGTGGGGTGTGATGGGGTGGGGCAGAGTGGGGTGTGATGGGGTGGGGCAGAGTGGGGTGTGATAGGGTGGGGCAGAGTGGGGTGGGGAGGGGTGTAGCAGGGTGGGGAGGGGTGAGGTGACCGATTAGTTTTATTGTCAATCTGACACACCTGGGAAGAGAAACCCTCAACTGAAGACTAGCCTTGATTGGATCCGCCTGTGCGCACATCTGTTGGACAGTTTCCTCATTGCTATTTGAAGTAGGAAGGCCTGGTTCACTGTTGGTGGTCGCCACGCCTAGGTCTCAGCAAGCCAGGGGAGCAAGCAGTAAGGAGCAATACTCCACCATTGTTGTTTCAAGCTTCTGAGTTGGTTTCTCTTGAAAATGGGCTAAAATAGAGCTTTTCCTTCCCAAGTTGTTGTTGGTCATGAATTTTATCACAGCAATAGAAAACAAACTAGGACAGAAAGCTCAGGTGAAGCTGAAAGAGATGAGAAAGGGCAATGTGTGTGTGTGTGTGTGTGTGTGTGTGTGTGTGTGTGTGTATGTATGTATGTATGTCTATGTGTGTATGTGTACCTGTGTGTGTGTGTGTGTATATATATATATATGTATGTGTGTGTGTGTGTGTATGTGTGTAGATGTAGTGTGTGGTATGTCTGAGTGTATGTGTGTATATCTATGTGTGTGTATATACATATGTGTATATATGCATATGAATGTATGTGATGTGTGCACGTAAATGTATATGTGCATATAGGTGTGTATGTGTGTATATATGGTATGTGTGTGTGTATATATGTGTGATGGGAGCAGAAACTTGGACCATGGGAGGAGGAAGTGGGGGAGATGGGCATAAATAAGCAAAGCATGGCAATAAATATATATGAAGATTGTCACAATGGAATTCATTTCTTTGTATGCTAACCAAAAAAATTAATAAAAACCCAGGAAGAACAAATTTGGCCTGAATCAAAGTATGTCACATGTGCCACCCTGTCCTGCACCCTCCCTCTAAGTTGCATGCTTCTGGGCACTGCCCCTGTGCTCTTGTGCATGGGCCAGTACCTCCGCCAAGCAGGATAGCAAATCCCCACCACCATACCACAAGAAGCAGCAGAAGGAGCCAGCACTTACTATCCTGCACGTGTTCCTGGGGTCCTCCATGCACACTCTGAGCTTGCAGTGCAGGTAGACGATGGAATTGTTGACGAAGGAGAAGATCCTCAGCTTGAACTGGGCCTTGCTGGAGTTGCCGTTCTGGATCACACTGGTGTAGGTGTTAGGAACAGGACAGCTGGGGGAAGGAACATGGCGCCTTAAGTCAGCTGCTCTTCCCGGCTGCTACTCAGGCATGCCTCTTGTGAGAATCTGCCCTTCACAGGCATCCATGGAAGTCTTAGAGGCCGCTGCCTCATCTGGCCCCAAACCCAGGCTGCATCAGCATTTGCCTGGAAATTCCAAGGGGTCCAAAAGTAGGCCCTGGGGGCTGGGCAAGGTGTGGTTTCTAACCTGTTGTTGATGAAGCCAAAGGTGACGGGGTCCCTGGCGTTGCTGGAGGGGGTGGCCCAGCACTCGGTGAGTACCACCTTAAGACTGCTCTTCTGCCTGTGAAGTCCCACTTCAATCTTGATCTCATCGCTGGCGGACACGGTATAGTTCTGAGGTATGGGAGACTCGCCGATGAACAACTGCATTTCAGTGACAAAATTTCCAGTACCGTGGAGGTCTTCGATGACGGTGTAGACTCTGTTGGGGAGAGGCTCTCAGAAGCTTACTCTATGCACCCCTTTCTTCCACTACCTTCCCATAAAAGGTGATTCTGGGGGTAGCATAGAAGTCAAGGAAGACCTCCCCGCCGCAGGTAAGAAGAGGTGCTGCATGCACAGCTGGCTGTCACAAGGAGCTGGCTCCTCTCTGTGTAGGTGGGTGTGCCCCAGAAAGAGGGTGGCTGGTCATGGTAGAGGCTGTGACAGCTCTGAGGAGCTCGAGGTTGCTGTTTAGAAGCTTTTCCTCGTAGCTGATCAGCCACAGAGAGAGGACTGGGGACAGAAATGGGGGAAGCTGGCAGTTAGCACAAGTCCTGTTCACGTGTGTGGTCACTCAAGAAAGCCCTCGAAGGACTGATGCCCCAAACAGCCTTCAGGCAAAGGCGCTAGAGGGAGCCCAAGCTGGGTGGAGGCAAGGGCAGCCTCCCACTCACCCCCATTGTGGGGTGTAGCCCGAGGAAGTCAGAAGGTCATTGCGGAACACACACTGGATGGGACTGAGGATCTGCAGGTGGTGGATGACGCCCTCTGGGGACAGATCGTTCCTCAGTGTGGTCTTCACCACTGTGCTGGTCATGTTCTGAGCACAAAGAGATGGGGTGTAAGTGAGCTCCCTGGCCCGGAGGGTGTCCAGGCCCCAACTGCAGGCATAGCCCAGGTACTGGAGGATTATCCCCAGAAGTGTGACGATCCCAACAAGTGTCCCCTGATGTCACCAAAGGGAGACCAGCCTACCAATCATATGCATGTGCGCAGCTATGCCCTTGGGTCAGCCTGGATCTGACCATGTGATACCCTATCCTATCAATGGTGTTCTCTTTTCTCTCGGCATTCCCCCAAACCAGTTAATCTGCACTGAACTGCCAATTAGATATTTGCCTCAGAGCACAGAGCTGGCTCTAACCCTCCATCTGCTGGTTCCTGCATCCTGCCACTTCGAGGAGGTGCTGCTTCACTGGTACAGCTTGGCCTGCAGAGGACACTTGAGCACGTGGTACGGCTACTGTTCTTACTGTGGCCTTCCTAGTGTGTGTTCTTTAGACACGGCAGCTCATGAAGTCCCCCCCCCCCCCGCACATTTGTGGGCAACTCAGAGGGTTTAGAAAGTGGAGCCTAGATGGAGTAAGTTAGAACATGGGGTGGGGGTGGGGCATTCAAAGAGCTCTTGGATCTTAGCACATGCTGGTTCTCTCTCTCTCTCTCTCCCTCTCTCCCCTCCCCCTTCCTTCCTCTCCCATTTCTGGCCACCATGAAGCGAGCAGCTTTGCTCCATCATACTCTCCTGCCCAAAGCAATAGAGTCAGCCAGCCATGGACCGAAACTTCTGAGTGTGAGCTAAAATAACCCTTTCCCTCCCTTAACTTGACTTATCTCTGGTATTTTGTCACAGTGACAGAAATCTGACTAGCACACAAGTATACCCATACAAATACATAAGTATGTATACAGGTGGAGTCACACACATGTTCCCATGTGACTCCTTGGCTTTCCCATTTTTCCTTTCCATCTAGCCTGGGCAGAGAGGATTCCATAAACCCCGACTCTGGCCAACCCCAAGCTCTTTGCACCAGAAGAATTCTGCAATATGGAGCTTGCATTTACCTCAGGCTTCCAGTATGGCAACTGTGACAATGTGGGACTGTCTGACATCCTCTTCTTGTGTCTCTCGCTTAGAAGTCAGAGGCCCAGGGGTGAAGAGCCTGCCTGGCCTCCCTACCAGGTGCAAACCCTCCCCACAGGTCCCTCCAGGTGGCTCGCGGCAGCCAAGTTCACTCACACTCTGCACGAGGGTCCCGCACTCGCCCCAGCCTGCCGCCAGGAACACATGTGTGCTGTTGCTCTTGCTCACGTTGCAGGAGGGCTCTCCCAGGTACAGAGAGGCCTCAGGTATAGCCTCCTGCCGCAGAAAGCGCTTCTGGATGGTGATGACCACTGTCTCAATCTCACAGGACACTCCAACCGCATCTGTCAAGGTCAGCCGCAGGGGCAGGTCCTGGGCCATGGAGCTGGCAGCTGGCACATGGGTATCCCTAGTTCCTGTTAGGATAGGGGGCCACTCTTGGCCTGGGGTCTGGACCAGGTTCCCAGAAGAGCCACCTGAAGGTTCCAAGGAGACAAAGACTCAGGGTGAGTCTGTTTGGGGATTAGAGGGACAGGGTAGACTTCTAAGGCCCCACACTTTAAAGCAGACATAACCAGGAGCTTCCTGCTCCAGCCACAGTGTCCCCACACTTGCACTTGAGTGCCAAGTGAGAATAGGTGAGTAACCTGCCCCAGAGTCACTGAGGCCTGTCTCCAAGGAGAGTCCTAAGTTGTCCCCTCAGGAGCCTCTACTGTCTCGGCTTCCTTCTTGCCCCAAAGCTCACACCTTTGCAAGATCCAGGGGACTATAGAAAAGTCCCCCACACTCTTGGGTAGCATGTTTCCTTTTTCATCCACTTCTGCAGGCTCCCAAGTTTCAGCCATTCTCTGTTGCCTGCTTGGACCCACACTGCCAGGTGTTGACTTAGCTGGCCCTGCTGGTCAGTTTCAGCATAACTTGACCCCCTCTGTATTCCACCTTCCCCAGGCAGAGCAGGTCTCCTGCTCCACTGTCTACTCACACAGGTGGCTGTCTCCCCCCATTGGACATATATGAAAAAGGAGGGAGGGCCAGGCACACACAGACACCCTACACTTGCACACACACACACACACATATACACCCTATATGCACACACATATACCTTCCATATACACATATGCACAGTACACGCACACACAGACACATGCTACATGCACACAGACACATGCTACATGCACACACACATGCTACATGCAAACACACGCTACACGCACACACACACGCTACATGCAAACACACACATGCTACATGCACACACACATGCTACATGCACACACACACGCTACATGCACACACACATGCTACATGCAAACACACATACACACACATGCTACATGCATGCACTTATACCTTCCACACATACATACACATACCCTACATGCATACACACATGTATCTTTCATATACACAAATGCAAACATAATGCATATCCTACATGTATATGCATATACACCCTACATGCAAGGACATGCAAACACACACACACACACAAAACGTGCCCAGGTCATAAAAAACATGCTGATGTCATTTGGACAAAGGCCCTTTTTTCCTAGGAATGAGTGTCCTTAAGAGATGATGATATTAGCCGGGCGGTGGTGGCGTACACCTTTAATCCCAACACTTGGGAGTCAGAGGCAGGCAGATCACTGTGAGTTTGAGGCCAGCCTGGTCTACAAAGCGAGTCCAGGACAGTCAAGGTTACACAGAGAAACCCTGTCTCAAAAAACCAGAGAGAGAGAGAGAGAGAGAGAGAGAGAGAGAGAGAGAGAGAGAATATGATGATGATGATGATGATGATATTGATTGTCTTCCAGGAAAAGGCTTATAAGACTTACCATCACAGGATCTTCCAGAATATTCCACATGCGAGTCAGGTCTTCCCCCATCACAGCTACATGTAAAAGACCCAAAGGTGTTTCTGCACATCCCAGGTGCACAGTCATCTTCCCTCATTTCACATTCATTGTAATCTGAAAAGCATTGAGGGGAGAACAGGAGCCATGACGGGCCCACAAGCGGCTCTGGTGTGGCCAGCGTCATCAGCTGCATGCCCAGTCCTGCTCAGACAGTGCATCTCAGGAGGCAAGGTAAAAACATATGCAGATGGCAGGCTTAGGACAGTCTGTAAGGCTCTTCAGTGTTTGTGTGAGTTGCTGTGGGAATGGGGAGCCAGGGAGATTCTGGAAGGATACAGCCCTGAGGCAGGGAAGGGGTTCCCCCAGAGCTGAACCCCCTCCAGCCTGCTGTTTCGACCAAGAGATACACAGAACTGGAGACCCGAATGACGAGTACTGGGCCCAGCAGATGCTCCTTATGCCTTCCATCTTTCTGCCCATTCGGTCTGTCAGCCCTGCACAACAGGGCTATGAACCAAAACACAAAGCTAAGAGTCATACTGTTTCCTTCTGGTCTTTACAAAGCAGACTGCAGGTTGTAGCTCAGTGGTAGCAAACTTACTTAGCATGTACATGCATGCTCACATACACACTCTCATACATGCTGAGCGGGCACACACACATGTGCCCGCTCAGCACATACACAAGCAAATGTGTGTGTGTTTGTGTGTGTGTGTACATGACACCCACTGTAACTCAGTGCATGCCCTTCCAGCATCTTCTGTCTCAACAAACCCCGTTCAGTGATGACAACAGCCCACAGTGTGGGAAGAACTCAGCATAGGCCAGTTTTAGCCCAGACTATAGGTTGTTTACAGTTTCTTTGCTTTTTAAGGCACTCTGACAATGGCTGTCTTTCCATTAACTATGGTCTGAGCTGAGATAATTTCTTCCAGGACAGAGTCCCAGAATGAAATGCCAGGCCACTGAGGAAGATGCTGTGGACTACTGACACCCATCACTGCCTGGATTTTCAAAAAAGGTGAGAAAATCCTACTCTCCAGTCTCCACTGCTTTTCATGTCTTATCAGGGTCCATGCTGTTCTCAGAGAGAATCTGGGAGTCTTTTTAAAAAATATTTATTTATTTTTATGTATATGAGTATTCTATCTGCATGTATACTTACATGCCAGAAGAGGAGGCCAGATCACATTACAAATGTTTGTGAGCCACCATGTGGTTGCTGGGAATTGAACTCAGGACCTCTGGAAGAGCAGACAGTGCTCTTAACCACTGAGCCATCTCTCCAGCCCCTGGAAGTCTTTTTCGTTTGTTTGTTTCATTTTGTTTTGTTTTTTGAAACGGGGTTTCTCTGTGTAGCCTTGGCTGTCCTGGACTCACTTTGTAGACCAGGCTGGCCTTGAACTCACAGCGACCCACTAGCCTCTGTCTCCCGAGTGCTGGGATTAAAGGTGTGTACCACCATGCCTGGCAAGACAGTTTGTTTTTTAACTTAGGTTTATTTATAGTACTTTTTTTCCTTTCCAATTCTGTGGACAAAAGGAGCGATGTCCTTAGTGATCACATCTTTATTGGTGACTTGCATTTCCTTTGGGTTTTGTCTGTTAGCGTCTTTTGCACACTGACCTATCGGGCTTACTATTTATCAATGCTGTGTGATCTCACTCTGCACACAAGCTGTTTAATTCTTCTAGAAGTTTTCTTCTATCATTTCTACAGTGATGACTTTACTCTGCTTGACAATAAGACTGATATTTTTAGGTAATCATGTATTGCAGTCCTTTCCTCTGAAAACCTGCATTTACTTAAGTAGTTCTTCTCACTCTTCAAAAAAAAAAAAAAAAAAAAAAAAAGACATTCAATTTTAAAGTCTTCATTAAAAAAAAAAAAAAAAAAAAACCTATTTAGAGTCAGGCATGATGGCACATGCTTTTAAACCCAGCACAAAGGCAGGCAGATCTCTGTGAATGTGAGGCCAGCCGGATGTACAGAGTGAGTTCCAGGCCAACCAAGGCTACACAGTGAGACCCTGACTCAACAAAATAAAAGATCTATCTATGAGCCAATTGTCATTTTTCTTCAAGTCCGAGGAGGGTAGAGTCCAAATTGCCTTCCCCATGCTGCTTTCTTCACTGGTACTTTTGCTAGGCTCTCCTCGGACTCTTCCTGGACAGTGGCTGCCCAGAATGCCCCATCTGTTCTCATCCCATTAAAGCACAGGTAGAAATAAGAAGGACAAAGAAGGGACTGGAGAGATGGCTCAGAGGTTAAGAGCACTGACTGTTCCTCCAGAGGTCCTGAGTTCAATTCCCAGCAAACACATGGTGACTCACAAACCATCTATAATGTGATCTGATGCCCTCTTCTGGCCTGAAGGTGTAGATGCAGACAGAGCACTGTATACATAAATAAATATATAAATCTTAAGAAAATAAAAAAGGAGGAGGAGGACAAGGAAGCCCCAATCACTCCATGCTTCAGAAAGCTTTTGGGAACGCCCACAAGGAGGCGCAGAGAGCCACAGCTGACTATGTGACTTGGGCAGAAGAGCAAGCCCAGCACCCCGCCCCCCCTCACACACACCTTGTATAAAGGTTTTGCCTCTGACCACCTCCAGCAGCGATGTGTTCTGTAGGGCAGTGAGGAAGGCAGCAGACACCTCCCTGACGTCCACGTCTGCCATTATTAGCAAATTAAACTCCACCACGACGCTGCCATTGGTGATGCTGATGATGTCCACATGGATCCTGCCCGTGTCCATGTGCTGACGCAGCGTGGCTGGTAAAGAGTCCCGCACCTTCGAGAAACAGGCTGTGTGAGAAGAGCTGCCCACTGAGGTTACAGGCCATTTGTCCTAAGCGTAGATACTCCTGGTATTCTGCCTGGTGGCAGAATAGGCTTGTGGCAAGAGGGTCCAAGCCTGAAATCTGTTACTGGCCCTTTCACCCCACTAAAATACCAGAAGGTGCCGATGATGCCCAGGGGAGCCCTCCTCCCCTACAAGCAGCCCACAGCTTCAGAGAGATGCCTTTGGGTTGAGCAGGGGACAATGCCAATATCAGGGACCCACCTATACAGGCCTGTAAAGCAGATGCTCACAGTGGCAGTTAACAGTCGGCCGGGAGGCTGAGCAAGTGGTCCCAAGGAAGAAGACCACCTACTCACTTTGTTTTTTTCTAGAACTTACCTTTGCCTCTGATGCTTCAGGACATTTCCCCTCTCCTCCTCCCCTTCCCCACCTGTTGGCAGGCTACTTTTGAATGAGCGTCTCCCGTAGCCCTATCAGGAATCACAGTTCCTGCCTCTGAAGGGCTTGTATTTGTCCCCCATCTTTTAGTGCAGAGCCATGTGTTATAGGCTGCATCATTCTAATCCAGCTCAACATAGTCAGAGGCACACGCTCTTATAATAAGCCTCAACAGTCCATGTGATTCAAATTTCCTTGGAAAGAGCACCTCCAGGGACTGCCAGAGATACGCACGAGGGCCAGTACCCCATGGCATGAGCTCCTGGCCCCTCTTTCCTTTTCTGGGACACCCAAGGTAGAGAACCCCAATTTCCCCCATCAGTGGCTAAGTATCTCCAAGCCCACCCCCCACTGGCTTTGGGTAGCTCAGTCAGACATCTGCTGTGCTTCTTACCCCCTCCCCTGTTTTTTTTTAAAAGAGTTATTTATTATTTATACAGTATTCTGCCCACATGTGCGCCTGCCCACCACAAGAAGACACTAGATCTCATTACAAGTGGTTGTGAGCCACCATGTGCTTTCTGGGAATTGAACTCAGAACCTTTGGAAGAGCAGACGGTGCTCTTAACCTCTGACCCGTCTCTCCAGCTTCCTCCCCTGTTTTCTTTAGACATATCCGCCAAAGCACTGCATCCCCATTGAAATGTCACCATTTCCATTTCAAAGTGATCTCCAGGCAAGGCTCTAGCCCCTGCTAGGAAATGATGAGCCATTAGCCCACCACTTCCAAAACTGGTCCTATCGGTGTACATGGCCACATGACTGTTTTATAGCCTGAAAAACCAGACAAATAAAACAATGGTGTTCAAAAAAATGGGCCAGGGAGGAAATTGTTTTGAAAGGGAAGATTAATCTAGAAGCTTAGGGTAGAGCTGGAGCTGCTGTAGTTGGCCACCAGAGTGGGCAAGGGGCCCGGCATCTGCTGCTTGATGCGATATGCAAACATTGTTTGCTAAAGACAGGAGGCGATGCACGTCATCAGTCGCTCCACTGAAGACTCTTGGATCCAGGCACTGGGAGAGTTGGGAATTCCAGGATAAGGAAGGCAAGGGCTTCAGATCCTATGGAGCCAGACTGGGTCAGCTCCTGAGGTCCGCTCTGCTAGAGGCTAGCACCTATTGGCTTCTGGACGCATCAGCATAAATTCACAGCCAACACTAGGTGGCACTGTCCAACCCCTCTCTGAAACTCAAACTACAGAAAACCTAAAAGAAGGTTGACTTTCTACCGGGTAATAAAATCACTAGATTATAAGGGTATTGCCTATACGTTAAAAAGCAGTATAATTTAGGACTAGGGCCATATCTCTAGAGTGTAGCCTAGCATATGTGAAGCCCTGGGTTCCATCCCCAGCATCACAGGAAAACAGGCATGGTTGCGCTCAGCCATAATCCCAGCACTCAGAAGGTAGATGCAGGAGGATCAGGAGTTCACGCTTATCCTTGGCTATATAGAGAGTTTGAAGCCAACCTGGGGCCCATGAAACCCTGTCTGTGTAATAATCATAGCACCAGGACATGCTGAGATTGCTATCTGTGCTACACTGTAAGAATATACCGCCCCAAAGAGAGCAGGAGGGACAGCAGAGAAGAAACAGGCACAGGGTCAGAGCAGCTTTGCTCTAAACAGACAAGGAGCAGCAGGATGCTGCCTCTCCAACAACGAGTGCGTGGACAAATGAAAGGTACAACGGAGCAGTGTCCACCCGTGAAAGGATGGGAGTGCTGAGGCACATGGTGATGTGGATGGACCTGGAACACGTTAAACAAGTGGCAGACGTAACACATCACTTCTCTTGTCATTCCACGTTCACAAACACCCAGCAGGCAGATCCAAAGAGACCAAAGTAGTGGCCCGAGGGCTGGAGGAGGAGCAGAGGGGGAGTAACATGGAATGGGTAGAGAGCTTCTACTGAGGGTGATTAGACACTCTGGTATCAGGTGGTGGTAGTAGCTGCAGGTCTTTGCAAACAATAGAAATCACTTGATTTTACATTTAAGATTGTCATGCTATCTGTAATGGAGCTCAGTTTTTAAATATCCATTTATGTGTGTGTGTGCACACGCGCGCACATGCATACATGTGTGCACATGCATGCCTCCATGTGTTCAGTGCACAGATATCACAGGGGACTGAACCTAGGGCCTGGTGTACTCTAGGTAAACAGTGTAGCACACTTAGCTTTTTACTCTATAAATTTTGAAACAGGGCCACACTAAATCGTCCAGGCTAGCCTTCGGCTCTCTCTATAGCCCATACCAGCCTTGAACTTGCAATCCTCCTGCCTCAGCTTCCTAAATTGCTGGGATTATGAGCCTGCACCACCAAAGCCTTGCTCAAACACTTTGTTAAAGCGCTTCAGGGAGCATGAAGCAGGGCACACCAGAGTGGGGCCGGGGAGGTGTAGATATGGCTGGCTTCCGTCTCCAGGCAGGCCTCAGCCGTGCAGTTCAGAATGCTCAGACCTGCCACAGTCAGAAGCATCTAGAAACTCTCCCCATCCCCCACCCCGCCTCCTTCCTTTCTTCCCAGGAAGTAGGCTTGACCGTGCCAACTCACCGTTCTGAAGAACAACTGTACGAAGTCTCGATGCTCCCGGCTGCTGGCGTTTCGGAAGGATTCCAAATATCGGATGTTCGCTATCCGGACTTCACCAGTGAGTTTCTGGGCCACTGCAGGATGTAGCGTGCACTAGGTCACACATTGTCATTTCAGTGTCCCTGTTCACCGCATGAGACTGACCAGGCTACAGAGAAGGTATAGTGTCTGCTGCTCACAGACACAGCCCACCAGGCTCCAAGGGTGTGAGACACATGCAGCCAGCCTCCCTTGAGGCTTCTTTGCAAGTCAGGCAGCTGGCTAGCAAACCAGGACAGTTTGAGAAGGAACAGGTGCCAAGAGACAACCAGGGCCACAGTGTAAACCAGATGTACTTCCTCTGTTCGGAGCCTATACCTCACTGGGGGCCCTGTTCAGGCAGCTCTTTTTCCACCTGGCAGTTGTACCCGTCTGTGGTCTAAGGGCAGTCCCCCTTTCACCCAGGCTGGTCTCTGTGAGTCTTTGCCCTCTGGGGATTCTAGAAACACATGGGACATGAGCATAGTCTGGAATATTCCTAGTCACATCCTGGCCTCTGACACATCAGTCTCTCATTCAGCCCCTTCCTAGATGTCTGTGGCATGCGTGTTCCATGTAAGGGGCCTACATCTTCCCCCTAGTGACATCAACACCCCCCACACACGCTGAGAATCTCACTCAGTCCCAAGCCAAACCATAAAGCCACCTCACTATGCATTCCTGATAAGCGTCAGACCCGGGTCCTTGGGGACATTGCTGTCACTGTACCCAAGGGCCAGAAGCATGGCCAGTGGCATATGCAACTTGATGTATGAGGCACAGAGGCAGACAGGGGCATAGGCAGCAGTAGACGTGGGAATCGTCTTAAGGTGAAGGGCCACACACCCATGCACAGCCCGTTCCTTCCAGAGTGAGGCATTCAGAGGTCTCCTGGCTTGGTTCAGGCTCAAGGGCTTTTCTGCCTCTGATCATCCAGATACCACCAAACTCCTTCTCCTTTATCTGGCCATGAGCTGTTCTTACTGCACCCCAAAAGGCCATCTTAGGCTCACCCAAGGAATGTACCCCCCCAACCTGAGAGACAGCGCCCAGTGTGTGGGAAGCTTCTTGAGATGTGAAGACCCCCCACTACCCCCCCCCCCCACTACAGTATCACACACATAGGTAAGTCATGTGCTGGGAAAACAGATGTCAAGAAGGAATAAAGAGAAAAAAAAAAAAAGGATTTTTCTCTGACTATGTAGCTGTGGGAAGGACCGTCTCCCATGTAATGGGGTCCCTGGGTCATTATCCAAGTCTGCCACCATCTCCTTATAAAGTGAGCCCGGGGCTTCTATGTGAGGAGGGAATGGACATTCTGTAGCCCGCATGCAGGCCTTTCTATGTTCAACCCATCATGCTTGTCTGTCTGTCTAGAGTCCTTACCTGTCCGCACTTTCACCTGTGTTCTGGCACCTTCTTTCCCACACACCTTAGCCACGATCTCTACCAGGTGCAAGGCTCCGGGCTCTAAGCCTGACATTGTCACATTATTGTCCTGGGTCTCCATAGTTGTGGCTGGGCCCCGAGGAGAGACCAAAGTGAGGTAGAAGGTTGGGGAAAGGCTGATGTCTGCTGACCACTCCAGGGAAAAGCTGGTGCTGGTCACGTTGGAGACAGTGACCTTTCCGATGGGTCCAGGAACTGGGAAGTGGGACATACATGACAACACAAAAATCAATCCATGTGCATTGACAGACAGGAAAGAGCTTCCCAAAGCCCAAGGTCCAGTTCTTAACAACTGGAGGGGTGGTGATGCCAGCCAATGATGCAGACTGTCACAACCCCTTCACAGAGACAGTACCCCTATGCACAGAGCCTTGTGGGGTCCTTAGCTTGGCTTCCTAGAGGAAGCCCTGTGTTGTGACAGCAAGAATTGGTCCCTGGGATATTTTGTTCCAGAGGATGGTTCTTACTCATCTCTGGTGTCCTAGGCTGCCTCCAACCACTCCACCCTTTGCAGGTATGTCAGGGGCAGCCATTGGCATTGCTGGCCCAAGACAAGCTAAACAGATGGTTTAGCTTGTAGCAGGGAGGGCTCAACAGGGTCAGTGGGAGAGCTGGAGTTCAGGAAGCTGAGAGTTAGGGGGACAGTGATGCTTGGGATTATGGAACTGTTGGGGTATCCAACCCGCAAGGGAATGCTCCACTGCTAGATGGGACATATAGCCCATAAAGTCCCCTCTCTCTCCCTTGCCCATCTTCTGCCCCAGCTTCTGAAAGCCAAGGGTTCATAGGAAGAGGGCGAGGGATGCAAAGGAGCCCTTTGTCTCTCTGACTAGGCCAAGCACCTGCCAGCAAGGACCATTGTTCTATGCCTAAGTCCACATATGTTCAGGATGAAAGAGCACACCCTGCATTTCTGGCACACCTGACATCAGGGTTTACTCAGGCTGAGATTCCCACTGGGCTCCCTGTGCCCTGATGACTCACCACAGGCAGGGGGCTCTGGAGCCTCAGGATTTGGGGCCGATGGCAGGCCTGGGAAGGAGGAAGGTCCAGGGTCTTCATTCTGTACTCTTGTGGAGTTCAGGGGTATCCCCAAAGCAGGACTGGGGTGCCATACAACATAGCCCGTGGGTGGAGCAGTCAAGAAGGGTGGGTCTGTGGTGAAATATTCTTGTGTCTTTCCAGTGGGGTGCAGTGTGACATCTTTTGTCCCCTGAGGGGAACCATGGGTTGGCCCTGGAGACTCAGGAAAGGGGCTTGTCATCCATTTGGTACTTCCATGGTTCATACCCAGGCTCAGGGCCATGCTGGCCACCTCCACATCTTGCCCCGTGCTAGTCCTATCCTGCCCGACTGTGCTGCCACCATCTCTCCTAGATGGAAGGCCTGCGGTCCAGGTTTGGCCTCTTGCTGGGGTGCTCTTTGGTGGCCTGGGACTTGGAGACAAGGTGAGGGTCTCTGGGCCACTGGCTGCCAATCCCCTGCTGGCAGCTGGGGACGTGGCCTTTGTTACAGGCAGTTCATCTCCTGTGGGGGTCATCATGTCACCTGCAAGATACATCCACTGTCAGATGCCTGAGGCAGCTAGCAAGGCCATCAGAGTCCCCCTACAAGCAAAAGCTCTCCCTAGAGAAAGAAATGCATTGCAGAAAGATGTCCCTGTCATCACACACACACACACACACACACACACACACACACACACACACACACACACACACACACACACACACACACACGGTGAGTGTGCAGAGATGACTTAGCACTTAAGAACAGAACACTTGCTTCCCTTCCAGGCAATGCAAGTTCAGTTTTCTGATTCAATAGGCTGCTCACATCAGCCTGTAACTCATCTCTAGGGCATCTGACGCTCTCTTTTGGCCTCTGTAGGCAACTGCACTATTGCACACCCATCCACACAGACACATAATTAAAAGTAAATCTTAGAAAAAAACAATATGCTGGTCACAGTGGTGTGCATTTGTAATCCCAGCTCTGAGGAAACAGAGGCAGGAGGATACCCGGGAGCTCAGTAACCAGCCAGTCTAACCTCATCTGTGAGTTTCAGATCCTAGTGAGAGACCCTGTGGTGGTGCACACCTTTAGTCCTAACAGAAGGATTGATACTCCACAATCACATACACTTACATGTGTAAGTAACCCACCCCCACATGCTCACAAGAGGGGCGGGGAGAGGGTGAGGAAGGAGGAAAAAGACAACACCTTTTCTGTCCCAGCAGGCTCCCAAGGCAGACATGACTAATCACACACAGAGTCAGATATCTGCAAGTGGCTGCCTCCTGCTTCTTAGCTCAGCCCCCTCCCCCACTAGAAGACTTAGGAGTGGCAGAGATGTGGCAGGAGTTGGGCTCAGGAGCCCCACAGAAGGGCTCTTTTCTAGGAACTTGGTCTCTCCATCTTGAAGCCACCAAGACAGGACTCCCCTCTCCTGGGGACATATGGCTTCCTTGGGGCTGGGGTACTTAGCTTATATGGACTCTTTTACCTCTTTATTTAAAAGACAAAAACAAAAACAAAAAACAAACAAAACAAAAACAACAACAACAAAAACAAAAACAAACAAACAAAAAAAACAAAAAACCCTACTCCAATTATATTTTACAGGTGTCTTGGGAAAAAGAGCCACAGAACCCATGCTATATTTGCTCTTAGGTACATTTCCTATCACATCGATTCCTTCTGAATAAAAAAATAAAACAAAAACCAACTAAATAATAACAAAACAAACAAACAAACAACAACAACAAAACCCAGAAAGGCTACTGAGGCCCTTAGCAGTATGCCTGGCAAAGCTGGCCCTCGCTTCCCAGATCTCAGAGCACTGCCGGGCACACACACCCTCACAGGCCCTGCCGGCCCTGGAGGGGTTAGCATCCCTGGATGTGAGACACTGGCACTTGTAGGAGCCTTCCAGGTTGATGCAGCGGGCAGCTGGGTGGCAGTCATGCTCTGAGCTGTGTGCACACTCGTCCCAATCTGCGGGGAGAGGAGGGAGAGTTAGTGAGAAAGGGGCCAGACTGGTCAGGAAACAAAAGGGCAGCACACGGAAGTCTTCCTGTCCTTCCTACAGAGAACTGTTGGGAACTGATGGGCTTGTCAAGGCCCAAGTCTGTTACTCAACATATCAAGAAATTGAATTCATAACAGGGCTGATGAAACAGATCTATAGGTGAGCAGTTCACTGACAGGCACTGAGGTGCCAAGCCCTGGCCACCAGACACAGGGATCCCCTTTCCCTTCCCCTCCACAGACCCCTAATCCCTTACTCTGTGTTCTGGACCAGGGATTGCAAAAGGCACCATCCATAGAGAATGAGCCTACTTCAGGAGGAGCCTCTGGTCCTGGCCCTTGCTTCTCACAGAAGAGCCCAGGACACAGTTTACACTTTCATTTCATTCGCCATTCAGGTAAGGGGAAGATTGGCTCAAACTATTGCTTCCCTAGCTCTTGTGAACCTGAGGTATGCCCTGATGCCCTAAGGGACGTACCTTGCACTAGCGTCCCCTGCTGGTCAACCTGGAACACGGTGCTCGCAGACAGAGCCTGCAGCATGGGCCTAAGTGTGGAGACACCCACTGGAAACTCAGGGTCTTGCAGAGTGAGTCTAAGGGTCACCACCAGGCTCCCTGCCTCCAGGGACACGATCTGCATCCTCAGCTTTCCTTGTCGGTACACGTCAGAGATGACTTGGGGGAAGGATTTTTCCACCTACCAGGAGACACGCATGTCCTCTCAGCCATGGGGCCCACCTAGCTCTCCCAGGAACAGCTAGGGAAATCCCAAGCACCCTCTATAGCCCAGCCCCCAAGCTACATGCAGACAGCCCACCCAACTGTCCTGGGAGCGGGCGTTGAGGGAATGTGTGCATGTGGGTGAAATACAGAGCCTGGCAGCTTGATTGATGAACTGACTGACAAGGACGGACTATTTAGAAACAGCCCCATGACTTGTAGCTGTGCCCTCGTCGCTGGGGAGACACAAGCTTCACTGCCACCGTCCTGCCAATCATTCCATGAACACTGCAGTTAGCTTTGAGGGAGCAAAACCAGAGATGACGACAGCAGCAACAACAAAAACCTAGCTGTGTAAGAGCCTTCGAGAGCTGCTCCTGGCATCTAGGCAGGGGATCACCTCTAATCCAAGGTCAGCCTGAACTACATAGTGAGTTCTAAGGCATCTTAGGATGCAAAATGAGACCCTGTCTTTAAAAAAATAAAGGTAGCTGGTGCTCCTAGAGGCAGCTCTCAGGAGCAGTCCCCAACAGTCTGGCATCTCTGCCCACCCTGCACACAGAATACCCTAGATCCTTTTGTTGTGGGCACTTTTCAGTGAGGTGGGGTACACAGAGTAGCCTGGGGGCCCTCTTCTACCACTAGCACAGGGAACATAACCTCCCCTTCTGGAACACAATTTAGGGTCTGTAAGATCTGGAATCTCTAAGCCAGGGGTTGCTCAGCTGAGGCACGCCCCATCATGGACACACAGATCCCTGGATTGGATCATCCTGCATGCACACTTTCGGGGGGGGGCAAGATGGGGAACCAGCCTTACATGACCTGTTGTGCTGTGACAGGCACTCTGCCTCTGACCCAGGGACCTTGTGTCTCCTGCCAACATCTGCGATGCTATTATCAAGCTAGCCTGTGGTTTTCCAAAGGGGTAAAACCCCAGACCCTGGACAGCTGGAGAAGTCAGAAGTCAGCTTCCTCCCCAACCCAGAACCTATGTTAGATAACAAATGGCTGGCTCTGTTCTCCAGGCTCAGCGCCAGTGTCTCCTGCCAACCACGGGGGGCAACAGATGCTAAGACTGGTGACACAGCCTTGCTCAGGGAGCTACTATGAAGCCACACAGGATAACAGCATCCCAAGGCAGGGGCTCACACAGTGAGTCCGGCCGTGTAAGCAAGCTACTAATTTGATGGAAGATTGTTATCCCATGAGGGGCTGTGGATGGCAGGCGTGACCTTCTCAGGCTGTGATAGAACATAACTTTGCCTAACCTCAGGGAGGAGCCACATTGATGATGTGTATGTGTACATATGTATGGGCATATGTATATGCACACATGCGTGGCTGTTCATGTATGAGCACATGTGAGCATGTGTATCAGGTGCATCTACATGTGTACACATGTATGAGTGTGTATGTGAATGCATGCATGTGCATGTTCATGTGTGCATATGCCTACATGTGTGTCCTTGTTGCAAGGACTTGAGGACAGGCCAATGGTCTGCTCTCCTGCTACCTCATGAAACAGCTGTCGAGAAAAGTTCCAGAATTCCACACTGCTGCAATTGAGCATCTGCTCTGTCAGGTTCCGGTTCGTGATCCGTATCGTGACTTGGAAAACCTGGGCATCTGAGACAGAAGTGATACAAATTAGCCATAACACTGAGAGGGGAAGTCACATGCTAGGGCTAAGGTATACCTAGGTGGCGGAATGCTGGCCTAGCATGCACACAGCTTTTTAAAAAAAAAGAAAATAAACTGAGAGAGACATCAATTTTAGACTGAGGTGGTTAAACTGGAGAGATTGGTACAAGGAATGGTAGTTCTGACATTTGCACTGGAGTGAAAGAATGGAGCAGAGTCAGTTGGGTCAGGGACACTGAGTCACCATGCCTGTAGGAGCTGGGTTTCAGGACGTGCTTGTGGCGTCCCAATGTCCCTCCAGCTGTCATTTCCTGGGGTGGGAGAAGGTGCTGAGTACTGGGCCCGGCCAGGTCCTCACGTTCGATCACTCCCCGTGCCTCCCACATTAGAGTGACTGTGGTCCCAGTTTGCCAGCACTGAAAGTACCACCTCTGTGCACATAGCAAGCTGGTAGAGTTGGTCCCCTGCCACAAAGTTGCTTCTCCTCTAGATGCTGGGAACCTATGTCTCCTTCATGGGAGTACATTCACTGTGCACAGGCACTGGTGTGACTCCACTACAGCCCCTGACGCTCCCTGACTGTTGACAGTGAGCCACAGACTAACTCCAACCTGGGATGGAGAGCCCTGGGCCCACAGACCACAGAGTCAATCCAACAAGTCACAAGTGCACGTCACACTGAAACCACAGAAATGTTGCCAAGGCAATAGGGAAGCTCTTGCCCTGGGGGAGGCGTTCCTCCTAGGGGAAACCTGGAACCAGCTCCTTACATGTTCTTTGTCCTGCACACCCTCCTGGAATAAGCCTGAGTCACCGTCAGAAGAGAAGATTCTGGAGTGACAATGAACCAGACCCCAGCCCTCAGCAACCAGCTGTGCTAGAGGAGGGACAGACCTGAGAATTTAGGACTTCAAGGTAGCAGAGCCCCCTCCTCTTTACACATCACCAGCCTCAGAACTAGGGGAGCTGTCTCATTGCATTGCTAAGTCTGGTGAGGTCTGTATATCACCATGACCAGGCAGAGCCAGGTGGACAACCTATAAATGACCAGAAGGCCACATCAGCTGCCACCTAGTGGGAGAGGTCCGAGCATATTCACGTGTCCTGTAGGTTTGGAAGAATCCGTCCCTACTGGCACAGGCAGGGTGAATGCTACAAGCTGTAGGAAATAGGGTGTGCTCTAATTCCATCACAACAGCACTGAGCTGCCCAGCCCTGATGGCGAGAGGCTATATAAACAGTCCTGTAGGAGTCTGTGTGGCTGAAGGTCTGTGGTGCACCATCTGTGGGTACCTCCTGTATCTGACAACACCCATGTATGTCAGACTATTAGAAGGCAGGTCTCCATGGAGCCTGTAGGTCAACAAGCAAGGAGCCCATATAAATGCCAGGCAGCTCTCAGTACAATATGGGACATTCAGATGGTAAGAGGACACACACAGTAGGGGCAGTCACCGCTTCCCCCTGCTTGCATTCAGGAAGAATCATGAGGCATGTTAAGGTCCCAGAACTCTGGGACAAAGAAAGCTCACTCAAGGAAGCACTCAAGGCTTTCAGACTAGTGCCTTACCTGTCTTGACGACCAGCGAGGCAGAGACATCGGCCCCACACCCCTGGTAGCTGGTCGTCACTCTGTAAAGGACTCCTGCCTCCAACCCAGACACGGCCAGAATCCGGCTCCTTGCCCAGGTGCTTTTGAGTATCTCTCTGCCTTTGTACACTTGAACATTAAAAGTGTGGTTCTGAGTGGAATTCAAGCTCCAGGACACACGGAAACTGCTGCTGGTGACATCAAGCGCCACAAAGTCTCGGATTGGAGGGCAATCTGGGGAGAAACATACATGGATCTCAGCGAGGAGGCATCTCGGCCTCAGTTTCTCCTGTTTACCCAACCAGGTGACTGATGCACAGAATGCCTCTGCCTCCTGAGTGCTGGGATTAAAGGCATGCACCACCATACCCGGCTCTCCTCTTTTTCTTGACTGCCAATTTTCCTGGAGTTGAGTGCAGTGCCTAGTCACAGTTCTCCAACACTACCTTCTTGTCTCGTCCTTTCAACCACCATTTGCTGCCTTTTGTCACGCTAGCTCCCTGTGTGCTGGGCTTCCTGGTGGAGCACTCTCTCAGACCCACCTCAAGATGGTGGGCTTAAATTACCAGCAGCCCAAGCTCCCTGCTTGAGCCAGACGGGACTCAGATCTGCAGTTTCCTTGGGGTACTTCAGAAGTCTCAGCTAGAGGGATAGACACGGGCCTAGTGGCTCACTCGGTAGCTTCTCTGGTTGGGTTTTGTCAGCTTGTACCAAGATGGAGTCACTTGGGAGGAGAAACGTTGACTGAGAAAATGGCTCCATCACATTGGCCTGTGGGCAACTCTATAGATATTTGCTTGATTAATGATTGATGTGGGAGAGCCCAGTTCACTGTGGCCATTGCTACCCTTGGGCTGCCCACCTGAGGTATAAGAAAGCAGGCTGAGCAAGCCACAGAGAGCAAGCCAGTAAGCAACACCCTCCATGGTCTCTGCCTCAATTCCTTCCTCATCTTCCTTTCATTATGGAAGCTGAAACAAACCCTTTCCTCCCTGAATTGCTTTGGTTATGTTGTTTATCACAGTAACAGAAACCTAAGACAACGATGTTGTCCTCAGTGGCAGGAAATGCAGAGCACGTGGGCAGCTACAGTCCCGGCCTAACCATGGTTCCTATCCCCAGCTCTGGTTGGTTGGTCAGTGGATGGAACCCTGAGGTGGAAAGTTCCGCCCCAACCTTCTAGTCACTGCAAAGCTCAAAATTTGCTGGCCTGTGCTGGGAATAGATAACTCACAGAATGAAGGAACAAGGGAAGGGGGAGGGAGGGATAGGGAAGACAGGGAGGAGGGGGGCAGACGTGGAAGGGAGGAAGGAAGGGAGGAGGGAGGGGGAAGGGAGAACAGAGGGCTACACTCACCTCTCAGAAAATACACTGAAAGCTTTGTCTATGCTGTTCCTATAGTCCAGACTCTGCACTTTGACTGCCATGAGACCCTCCAGACAAAAATTTCTTTCTACGGCCCCACTTTATGGAAGGCAAAACTGAGGCCTAGAAAGGTCAAAGTGAAATAACACTTAAGGCTAAGCATTGCTGAGCCCACTGGCACTCCCAGCTGCATGTGGTCTCAGCTGGTCCCAGAGGATGGAAGGCTTACTGCACAGAGCGGTAGGGCGGGGGCTACATCTAAGCTGTCCATAGTCCTGTAAAACCCACACTAGGCTTCGATGGAACCATCTCTTTGGTCTGTTGTTGGAGCCTTTTCTTGGGTGGGTAGATATCGGCTCACACAGCGAAGTGCTACAGAAAGAAACTCTGGTTTTCTGAAATCTAGGCCAAAGACCTTGCTCTGTGGCTCTCCCCATCCTTTGGCTTGGAACAGAACCCCAAAATTTTATGGTCCCTTTGGAGAGGTCCATCAGTGTCACCAGGAGCGTAGGTCTGGCCTCTTGCTCCTTCCAGGTGGCCCTGACGCAGAGCTCCCTCGGATCAGGAGGAACACTACGACACCAGCCTTCACGAGCACTCCCTGCCACACTCTGGTCCTCTTTTCCTTCACAGCGAGCAGCTTGACCCCCATGCCTTGTGGAACGTGAAGCACTGAAGACAGATACAATCAAACATTCTCATTATTGAAATCAAACTTGAATCGAAGTCACAAGCATTGCCTCAGGGAGCCCAACCTTTTCACTTCACACCAGCCTTGCTTGCCTCTGCAGCTGGCACCCCGACCCACTGAGCCACGAATCTAGGTGACAGCTAAAGAGCTGGCAGGTGCCAGGTGAGCATGAAGATAATATGGGAAAGACTTGGGGCTCCCTCAGAACAGGACATGCTCCTAGGATAGCAAGGGCAAATCACACAAGGTTGCTTTTGGATGTTTTCTTGTGCAAAAACCCAGCTGCCCTGTGGACCATCAGCTGGGTGACTAATTTCTCAGGAACTGCATCTGAAATCTGTGCTGGATTCTCCAGCGATTTGTATGGCTGAGCCAGCCCAACAGATTGCTCATTGGTATTAGCTTCTAAATTTAAAACGCAGTGGTTCTTATAGCAGTGTGCAGGCAAAACTGGCCCTGTCTCTCCAGTCTGGAAGTGCACATACGTGCCTGTGTCACCTAGAGAAGTGTGATTAGGGATGGGCAGCCTTCCCGTGTCATGTCCCGCATCCTTCCTCAATCTAGGAAGGCCACTAGAAGCTCATTGTACCTAGAGCATAGCCCAGTTTAACTGGCAGCATATCTAACTGCAGGGAGATCCCGGCATCTTATCAGGACCATTGACCACAAAGTGGCAGTGTCACAGCTGCCTTTGCACTGCATGAACAGAGTTCTTGGCCTGGAGTCGGCAGACCAGGCAATCTCCAGGACATGAGGGTACACAGCAAGCTCCCTGGAATGATGGCGTGTGAGTTGGCAGTGCCATGCTACAGACCCTCAGGATCACAGGCTCCCCAGGCAGAGGAGGGCTCTGCAAACAGAATGGAGCTGCCAGTTGTCTGCCGTCATTTTCAATACCAGGGAACCCCGGGAGCAGAACCTTCAGGGTTCTTATATTGCAGAGATGTACAATGTGGCCTCCTACGTCTGGAACTTTCTCAAGAGATCTGTAACCTTTGAACACTGGGGCACGCTCCACTGTCTTTCTGTTATGAGGATTGAGGCATGTGCCCTGCCGTTGTCAGGGGAAGCATGAGGCAGCTTTAGCAGAGCGTGGGCACACACAACCCCATGGGTTTCTTCCACTGAGGAGGGAGATGGTGGCATGCATGGGGTCTCTATCTAGGTCCTTAATCCTTTCCTACCCAGCACCAGGATGCATCTGAGAAAAGGAGTCCATGCCTGGATTTGAAAGATCAGGGAGAAAACACCAGGTGAGAAGGTGACCACTTGGAGCCACAGGGGTCAAGAGATAGTGCTACATATCCCACCGGGAAAGGTGAGGGGCTGAGTGTACCCAAAACCCAGCCTGCGTATCTGTAGGAAGTGACACCAAGCCTCCATTATGCAACGAGTAGCAGGGGAACCCTGTGTAAGGGGCACAGCCAGAGGTGACTTTGCTCTGGCTGTAAGGTCGAGTCTGCTGTCTGTGTGTATGTACACCTGGGACCATTTTCTGAAGTGCTTTTAGCCTTACCAGGCACTAATGGGGTCCAGGGCCAACGAGAAGGGGAACCCCACTCCAAAGCTGAGGGCCCATCACAGGATTCCCAGGGAGATAGTCATAAAGTCCAGCCAATAGGGTGGCATGGGTCTTTAGGTCTCTAATCTGTCCCCACACAGCACCAGGAAGCACCTGAGATAATGCACCTCCCGGACTAAGGGAGGCCAGGATGCCTATACCTGTGATGACAAGAGGCAGACACAGAGGCAGAGGGGGAAATGACATAATTTAAAGTGAATAGCTGCAGAACCATCAGAGATAAGTGGTGAACACAGCTGAAATATATAAGTTCAGACTTTAAAGACGATAGTGAAGAGACTATCGTATCTCAGAGACTGGACACTGGATGTTACAATAGCAGGGTGTGTTATTTTGGATATGAGCATCTCTTAAAGATACACTAGTGTGGCTACAATGAAATAGGCTGATGAAGGTTTGATGCTTATGGAAGGTAGGAGGAGAGGGAGGTTTGCCAAGCTGGGACAAGATGGCCCAGGGAGGAGTGGGGGTTCTGTTGTGGATCTCTCTCTCTCTCTCTCTCTCTCTCTCTCTCTCTCTCTCTCTCTCTCTCTCTCTCTCTCTCTCTCTCTCTCTCCCTGTGTGTATGTATGGTGTATGTGTTTTCAAAGCCCCCATAGCTTCCCTGCCCCCCACCTCCGGCTTTGCCTTTATGTCACCCATACAAAGCCAGAGACAAACCGAGTTCATCCCTCAGGGATTGGTTTAAATATTCCTTGAGTCTCTTTCAGAACCTCAGTGTCCTATTCATGATCCTCCTGCCTCCGCCTCCTTCATCAAATCCTACCAGTGTGTGCCACCACAACTGGCGAGTGTCCTATTCATGACTCCTTGAATTCTCTTCTACCTCCCAGCCTCCTGTGCCCTTCCTTTGCTCCTGGCTTCCCTCAAGGGAAGATAAGAGGACGATCTATCTAAGGTCTGTGGGCCATCTGCCCTAGAAATGGCCTCTTTGCCACTCTCATGCAATCCGAGGACTCCAGAATTACCTTCTTTTGTGTGGTTCAGCTGCTGGGAAGGCAAGGTGGGCAGCTGCTGGGTAGAGACACATTGGTAGGAGCCCTCCATGTTCAGACACTGCTGTCCTTCAGAGCATACACGGAGTTCACTGTGCAAGCATTCGTTCACATCTGTGGAGAGGTGTGTATGGGGGGGGGGGGGACAGGTGAGACAGCACCACAGTTGCTTTTTCATTCTCTACAATGCTCTACACGTGACCTCCCATAGATTCAGACAAGGGCCAAGCACACTCACTGGCAGCTTGCTGACCCCAGGCAGCTGTTAGAGCCTGCACACATGGCTGGCCTGGGTCTCAGTGGTCACAGCATGCTGGGTCCAAGAATAAACCAAGGGAACCAGAAGTTTCCTGAGCTAAGAAGAATCTGGAACATTCTTCCAACATTTCCAGCTGGCCTGGCCCTCACTCTTGGGCCTGTCATCCTCCCATCTGAGGCCTCACATAAAGCCACTCTTTCCAGGGCAAAGAGGGCAAAGACAGACTACTTCATTACTTAAATATATTTAAGCATTAATAGGAAAGCTCATGGTCATCCACAAAGTACCAACCCCTTCTCTTGGGAGGAAAATAACTGTGTGATTATTAGTTATTTATCTTCACGCATTTCTACTTTCTATGAAATGTGATTTAGGAAATTAATCAGTTATACCATGACCTCATGTTATGACAGCCTCCCATTAGAACCAAACCTGGTCAATGCAGACTTCCCCAAACCTCCCAGCACAAGCCCACATTTGTGGCAGATTCTGGCTAAGGATGCTCACTGGCCTCCAGGAACAGGCCTGTGACCAATGGCTGAGGGACATTTTCAGAAGGATAGGATGAATGCTTTGGTCATGGGTTCCCCCTAACATGCTTGACACAAGAGACCGGGCTGCCCAGGAGCCTAGCTATACCTATCCCCAGCTTTACCAGGAGGAGGTTATCAGTCCCAGCCCTTTGCTCATATATACACCAGTGACTGCTACATGCCAGCAGCAGACCTAAGGAGCTGAAGTGAAAGAGCAAACGTTTTCAAAAGCATTTGCCAATCCCTGACGTTGATTTTTTTTTTTAAGCCATAGGTGCTATTATTTCTTTCATCTAGAGTTTGAGTTTTCCATCTGTGGTTTGCAGTTTAGTGTACCATGGGCAGTTGATGAGCTTGCTAGGGAGGAAGGAAGAGAGTACAGGAGATGTGTGTGTGTGTGTGTGTGTGTGTGTGTGTGTGTGTGTGTGTTGCACACTGGGAGTAGGTGCTGATGGAGCAAAAAAAGAATTCCTCAAATTGTCACATAGGAGTTTATACTTGGTTTGGGCCAGAGTGAACAGAAAGTGAGCCAAACCACGCCCATGCCCTGCAGAGCAGTACACCCAAACCAAGCCATCTCCCACACCTGAGCTTAAACCCACTTTAGTACCACATTCAGGACCAGATCGAGCCTTGGAGTCAGCTTGGTAGTGTGCCCACCTTGCACCCGGATGCTGATCACTTCATAGACACGATTCACCATGTCATCCAACATGGCTGAAACGTTGGCCACAGTCATGAGCTGCGGAAGGCCCAGCAGCAGCCACGACACTGTGGTGAATGTGTCCCTGCCACCAGTTGAGTTCAGGTAGTGTACAGCTGGGCTCAGAGGCTGCAAGGCACTGGTGACCTGGGAAGTAGAATCAGAGAGATGATCAACGGTAGAAAGGCACGCTGTGCTGGGGGAAGGAGCCAGATCCATGGAAAGCCAAAACAAATTGTACACAAGCACACGCACACATGCGCGTATGCACCAGTCTACCCAACAGTAAAGGACTGTTATGGGGCTGGGGTTGTGATTCATTTGTCACGAAGCCTCAGGTCTGATCCTTGGTACCACATAAACTGGGCGTAGCAGCATAGGCCTGTAATTCCAGTACTTGGAAGGTGGAGCCAGGAGAATTCATTTCAAGGTCATCTTTGGCTACCTGGTGAGTTCAAGGCTAGCCTGGGCTACACAAAATTGTTAAAAGGAGATGAAGAAGACGAGGAGGAAGAGGGGGGGGGAGGAAGAAGAAGCATAAGACTGCTACAATATCTTTCACATCTGTGACCTTCACAGAAAACCAGAGTCACCTCAGCTTCTGCAAGCTCCACCGTTGCTGGTAGATCCCACCACATCCAAATTCAGGTAGGAAGCTCTGACCTCCAGTGCCAGGTGTAGCCTTGGTTGGACACAGGTGTGACTGGCTAAGCCGAGGGCGGACCTTGATGCTGTCTCTAGTAAAAGGGGAAATTTGAGCTGGGTGCGGTGGCATATGCCTATATCCTAGCCATTTGGGGGCCTGAAGCTGAAAGATCACCTGACTCCGGGAGTCTGAGGCCAGCCTGAGCCACTTAGTGAGACCCCCATCTTGATTAATCAGAAGGCGGAATGCGGGCACGTGGCTGGGCATGCTCAGAGTAAGAACAATGTGAAGAGGGCTAAGGGACAGATGGCCATGCAAGCCAAAAGGGAGCAGCATCACTGCTAATACTTTGATGACAGATTTTCCAGCCCATGCTGCTGTAAAGAACTTTTTCTGCTAAGCCATCTATTATCAGCAGCTCTTTACTGGGGCTGCCCCAGGTTGCCTGCAAAGCTGTGGCTTGGGAACCTGAGTCCTCACCCCCTGTAGGAACCTGGCCTCAAGAGCAAGGGATCTAGAGTTAAGGAGTGGCTACTAGAAGGTGAGGCCTCTTGTTGCTCTGTCTCACTACTTTTTTAGATGGACAGTTCTTTTGCTTTCTCCATAGGATGCTTCCCAGTTAGACTGTATCTCAGCATCTCAACCCCAGGGAAACCAGGCAAGTTGGCACTGCACACCCGGACTGGTGTCTCCACAGCAGGTTTGTAAACAGACCTGACTCTGTGGGACCAGAGACCCAGAACCCTTCCCGGGAGACAGAGTGTAACTAACTCAGGAGGTAAGCCAAGATCTACCCACCCCACCCCCACTGGAACCCTTCAGACTGGAGCCCAGGGGCCAGCACCTGCTGCAGCCGGGAGCCTGCCTGGGCAAGCTGGCTCCCTCAGGAGGGAGGCAACTGCACGGCTACAGAAATAATGTGAGCAAAGACCTAGTGTGCCAGGCGCTGCGGCAAACGCCTCACAGGCTGTGATGGTGAATGCTGTCAATGTGATAGGTTCTTGTCCCCGAAGAGTTGAGTCTCTGAGTGTGCCAGGGAGGGCATCTCTCGGTTAACTGAGGTGGGAAGACCCACCCTGAATATGCATGGCACCACTCCATGGACTATACTCTCAAACTGTGAGCCCAGATAAGCCTTCCTTCCTTGAGCTGCTCAGTCACGCGTCCAGTCACAGGTACTGTTCAAACCACAGCTGCTATCTCGTGCAGAATTATGACCATCTGTATTTAACAAATGATTATCTGAGCACCAGAGAGGTGAAATAATTTATCTAAGGTCACACAGCAGGTGCCAGGCTGGGGTTTGTACCCTGGTGGCCTGGCTGCAGAGGTGTGCTCCTAGTGGCCAGTTGGGCAGGCCCTCAACAAACCAACAGCAAACAGAGTCCCCTCCAGCACTGGGCCCCAAGGAGCTTCTTGGCGGAGGTGAGGGTTCAGACAAGCCCTAGGGTAGCTGCATCACTTCACAGTGGCTAGGGCAGGGTACGCCTGGCTCCTCTATTCTAAGCTGCTTGGCTGGTAGGTGTAGTGACTGAGGAGGGATCCCATTCTCGTTCTTGTGCCCATGGGTCATTATCTGTGGGGCCTAGAGGCGCGGAATGGAAACCTTCATCCCTTGCTGGATTCGTTACACTGTGGTAAGCCAGCAGCGGGGCGGCAAACTCCTCTGGGCCCTCCATTGTGCACAGGCTCCTATACATAGTTGGCTACAAGAGCAGGCTGCTGTTTAAAGGCACACTGGGGGAGACAATGCCTGCTATGCTAGGATCCCCAAGTCTGGGACAATGCTGGCTTAGAGAGACTGACTGGGAATAGCCGTGACATGTTTACAGTGTGGCTGCACTGTAGGCAGGGATCTCTACCAAGGTGGCTTTGACCCCAGGGGACACCAGGCACTGCCTGGAGATGTGTTTGGTTGTCACACTTAGGGGATGCTCCTAGCCTAAACAGGACAGACCAGAATTCCACAAAGTGAAAATGAGGACTCCGGGGTTTGGGGTCTGAAAGACCAAAGCCATACTGAGAAGGACACCCTTTTAAGCACTCAACTGAGCCTCTCAAGAAGGAGGCTTCTCCATCCCATGCAGGTGTGCCTTCAGATACACATGCCAGAACTCATGAAATCACACTCTTATCACAACCATTCCAGTGTGTCTCTCTGATTTTTTTTTTCCAAAACAGAGCCTCAAGTAGCCTAGGCTGACCTTGAACTCGCTATGTAGTCATGGATGGCCTTTGAACTACTCATCTTCCTGTCTGTGTGCCCCCTGGGTTGGGGTTACAGGTGAGGCTGATTTACTTTTGTCACTAATTCAAGTTTGGTTCAAGGTCATTTACTTGGGGCACTTGTGGGATGTCACCCCTTTTTATCTGTCCTGGGAGAGACATGACGTTTGTAGCCATCACACTCACCAAAGAGTAGAGCAGGCGCGTGTGGTTCCGGAGCCCAGGGTCCTCTCGCTGCAGGTCCTCGAAGGCCATCTTCACCAGCACAGTCAAGTTGTACCAGCCCACCAGACTTCTCTCTGCTCCTACAGGTCAGATGCCAACAAGTTACAATCCTGGGGCCAGGGCACTACCACCAAAGGGCATGGGCCCCGGAAGGCAGGAGACCACCTTTCTGCATAAAATGCCTGAGGGGAGTTTCCTCCATTTGCCCTCACTCCTCTCTCTCCTGTTGTGGCAAAGACCACTGGCTCCCACCTGTGAAGAGTCAAAGGCCTGGCTTGAGGCCCCGCTTGAGTAGAGCCGGTTGGGACACAGCTCAGCCCACAGCCTTTGTTACAATGTAACATCAAATCAGTCCACTCCACCAATGTTTCCTTATCCTGACCGCAAACAGTATGCTGTTTGATACTCTGTGTAACATTGTTTATGTTGGATAGCTCCTGCTGTCTAGGTGTATAGTGTAAGTGGCTGACATTAGAGTGTCGTGTATGACTACACGCTAGACAACTGCTGTCACTTGCAGCACATGTATAAAACTCATACTGAGTCTATGCAGTTGTCCTCAGCAACAGTAAACATGGCTTCCAAGACTCCAGGGGTCACCAAAGTCTGCAGATGTTCAAGTTGCCTATGTAAACAGAACAAGTGGGGCTGCTGAGATGGCCCAGCGGTTAAGAGTTCTGGCTGTCCTTCTCAAAGACTTGAGTTCAGTTCCCAGCATCCCCGTGATTGCTCCCAACCATCTGTAACTCCAGTCCCAAGGGATCCAGTGCCCTCTTCTGGCCTTTGTGGGTACTATACATGCAGGCAAAGCATTCATTCACATAAAAATATAATTAAATGAAAATTTAAAAATAGTTAAAGTGGACAAGTGTTTGCATGTAAGAAAATGCTCTCCCAGACAATCTAATCATTTCTCGATTATAGGCGTAGAGTGCTGCATGCTGTGTAAATGCCTGTCACTCTGCATATGGATTGTTTAGGGAGTGGTGATTTTTTACATTGTCCTTATAGGTCCAGTACCAACTCAGGCCTACCTATATAGGACATATTGGCAACAAAATTATTTTTCAAATGGTTTTAAATAATTTGGATACAGAATCCTTGGAAATGGAGGGTCAGTTGCTGTTCAGGAGTATAATTGGCAAGGAGTTATAATATATTAATCCTTTTATTATATGTGCTAATTTTATGATTATATGCTAATAGGACAATATAATACACGTGGTATACATGCATATTACTTTTTTGGTATTTCTTAAGTTATGAACATTGATCCAACTCTGAACGCAGTATAGCCCCTAAGCAGAGAGTATGTCCCAGAAGAGTGGGCACATGTGCCAGATTGCCAGCAGCTGCTCTGGGCTGTGAGCTATGAGCCGAACAACCAGGTCTGTATTTCCTAGGGGGATATACAGCTCCAACAAGCTCACCTGCTGCTTCCAGCCTGACAAGCGACCATGGCTCTGCCCAGCACATCTGTCTTGTCACTGGTTTAACTCTGGAGGCTCTGGGGAGCAGCGGTGAAGTCAGGCAGACCCCCTGCCCTATCCCCAGCTCCGAGCTCCTCAGAGACCAGTGGCTGCCATGTCTTCTATGCCTCCCCCCAGACCAATGTCTTCTGGGGACCCCCCTTTAGTGTGACCCTACCTGTGGGTGTGGGGGCCACACAGCGGCGGGCCCCTGGCCAGGAGCAGCACTTTTGAAGTCCAGAGCAGTCGATGTCCAAGCTGCACGGTGGGCTAGCTGACTCTGGCTCAGCTGCTGGGCAGACCCCGGGTCTGGATGCAAACTCTCCGGACCGGTTCAGAGCTGGTGGAATGAGACAAGTTAACCATATTTAGCATCAAAAATAGACTCAGCTGGCAGAGTGCTTGCCAACAGGAAGACCTGGGCTCAGTTCCCGGCACCTGTTAAGACAGGGTGTGGTGCCATGTGCCTGGAATCCCAGGGATCAGGGAGATCCGAGTTCAAGGCCATCCTCACCCTGTCTCAAATGCAATGGCAGGGGCTGGGGAGGCAGTTCAGTGGTTCAGAGTGCCTGCTGTTTTTGCAGAGGACCAATATTCAGTTCCTAGCACCCACATGGTGACTCACAATCATGGGCTCAGAGAAAGTAGCCCTATAGAAGGGGGTCACACATGGGTCGGGGGAAACTCATAATGGCCCTGCTGTCCTCAGCTGCTAGGTAAGGCCTGCTGGCTAAGGATCACGTAGAGCTGGTGCACCACTGTGAGTGGAGTACAGATGGGGAGGGGTCCCATAGAGGCCCTTCCTGTGGGATGGGCCTGGAGGCTTGGAATCTTGTGGTGACGGAGACTCTTTTGGTGCCTCCAGGCCTTCAGACACTTTAGTGGCTCCGTGCTCTTCTCTCTTATCCTTCCTCCAGGCTACCACAGGCACTGGAGGTACTACCATCTCAGAAACTGGCTTCTCAGTTGGCCTCAATGCCATGCCCTCAACATCTGCTCCCTTCCCTTTGCTGTCTTACTTCCTGGGGACAAGGTTCACACGTCTACCGACACTCCAGGTCCCTCAAGGGTCAGGAATCTCTGACAATGCTGACCAATATTGTCATGGTCTGAGTGAGAATGGCCCCCACCAGTTCAGAGACTCACATACTTGGGCCCCAGTTGGTGAAATTGTTTGGGAAGGATTAGGAGGCGTGGCCTTGTTGAGGAAGGTGTATCACTTTTGAGGTTTTCAAAGCCCTCAGCATTCCCAGTTAGCTCTCTCTGTCTCATGCTTGTGGACCAGGTGTGAACTCTCAGCTGCTGCTCCAGCGCCATGCCTGCCTACCTGCCTCCTGCCATGCTTCCCACCATGATGTTCATGGCGGGCATGGATGCTAACCATTTGAAACAGTAAGCCCAAATAAATGCTCTCTTTCATAAGTCTCCTTGGTCATGGTGTCATGGTGTTTGATCAAAGCAATAAAAAAAAGTAACTAAGACAACACCCCGTGAGGATGGGAGGAAGGTTTGGTAGGGCCTCAGAGAGGTGGAAAGGCAGCCCAGAGATGCTGTAGTCTCAGAGGTAATCCTCTTGGGTCTTCCAGGGACTCTGGAACTTTCTGTAGCTAATGAAGAGAACTGTGGCCTCACTTCTGTTGGGAACAAGTCCCAAGGACAGGCACTCAGCTGAAGCAAATGTAGGGCTGCAGGCCAAGCAAACAAGAAGATAAGGGGGAGGTGTCCCAAGACAACAGAAAGAAGATGGAGGGCAGGTGAAGGCCGAACACAGCATGAGGTTTGCTGTCAGCTTTGCTTCATGTTCCTGGGCTGTAAAGCCTGTCCTAGGGAGGTAAGATGCACACAGTGGAGCAAAGCAATCTGCAGGACCTAGGCATAACCTCTGTAGATCTAAGACAATTTTATTTATTTATTATTTATTTTTATTTTTTAATTTAATTTATTCATTTTACAGATCTAGGATAATTTTAAACTGAAAAAAAAATAATTTAAAAAACATATACAGGCCACTTCATAAAAACTGGCTGCGGGCTGGAGAGAGGGGTAATGTGTTCGCCACACAAGTGTTAGGATCTGAACTCGAGTCCTGGAACCCAGGTAAAAACAGCCTTGCACAGTGGTGCACACTTGTCGTCATTCAGCACTTGGGAGTCACAGACAGCCGGATCCCTAGGGCAAACTGACTAGTCAGCAGAGCTGGACTGGGGAGAACTCCCAGCAGTGAGGCCCTGTCTCAAAAAAAAGGGGGGGGGGGATGGTACCCTAGGATGGGACCTGAGGTTGTTCTCTGGACACACACACCCCAGGAAGAAAAAGTTCTAATAACGGTTGCCTAGCAACAGCAGTGTTCTGGAACCCAAGTTCTTCATCTCAAGCTGATTGCTGCTGGGAATTCCCCTTCCCCTTGGGGGCAGTGACTAAATTATGTCCTAAAGGAATAGCCAGTCAACTTGGTAGAGAGTAAGTAAGTAAGTAAGTAAGTAAGTAAGTAAGTAAATAAATAAATAAAAACCTCTCTTTTCTTAACTCAAGGCAAACAAGGAAACAGCACTGTTCAGTGCCCAGCAACCCAGTGAGTCCCAGTTCAGCCAGATGGCCCCAGAGATTCCTACGTGGACTACAACCTCCAAGGCTTCCCTGAGCTGAGAAATCACTAGTTGGTGGGCACAATCCTTCAGCGAGCCTCCTCCCTCTGCTTCTTAGCCTGGGCAGCACGAGGGACCCCTGGACATCTGCATGGAGATGGGAGGTTGCAGGTACCCTGATCCAGCAGGTCCTGGGTGTTTACAAGGAGTGAGAGTTTGCCAGATTGCTGGCAGGTGGAGAGGGACCATGCCGAAAAGGGGGGGAGGGGCTGGGGTACATGGCTCCACCTCCTGGCATGTGCCCTGAGGATGGATCCAATGCTGACTCAGTGTGACGGGTTCTGTGTAATGCCCATTGCATGCAGGGTTATGGATAACTAAAAATTAGAAACAACTGAATGCTGAATAGCAAAATTGCTTAATAAACATTTATGCATCCATATGAGATAATTCCCCGAGGCCACTAAATCAAATGCTAGAGTAATATTTATTGATGTGGAAGACATTCTAAGTGATGGAAATATGCAACAGAAAGTTCCATCAGGGTGACCAGTCTCTTGTGCAGTGTTGGCTCTAGGGTATGAGTTAGGGGGGAAACATCACCAGAGGTGACCGTTGAATGGCGGCCTTTGCAGTGATCACCCTCCAATTTTTCCCCTTTGCTTCTAAAATGTGTGCCTTGTGAATTCATGTTTACAACTATTTAAAAATTTTTAATAAATGGAGCCGGGCAGTGGTGGTGCATGCCTTTAATCCCAGTATTCGGGAGGCAGAGGCAGGCAGATCTCTGAGTTCAAGGCCAGCCTGGTCTACAAAGCAAGTCCAGGACAGCCAGGGCTGTTACACAGAGAAACCCTGTCTCGAAAAACTAAAAAAAATATATAAATAAAATAAATAAATAAATAAAAATGAAAAATTTTAATAAATGGATATATAGCTTAGCATTGCATTCCAGGTGTGGGATTCTTGGAGCTGGAAAGAGCTGGTGACATTGGAAGTCACAACAAGTGTATCCGTGAGTTGTCTCCCTGTATTGAACGGTTGCTTACTGTGTGGAAGGAGGAAGAAAGGCAACGTCTGGGGTTGCCCTGATGGCTGAGGCATGATGCCAATGCTCAGACACCAGGCTGTAGAGATAACTGCTGCCCATGCTTGGGCGAAGGTGAGTGTGTCTTTGGTTCTGTTTGTTCTTTCCAACCTGTGGGCCTAGGTGGGATCTAGCCTTGTTCTACACACACCTGGGCCATGGTTGCTGAGACTGTCACCTTGGGCTGGCTCAGGTAAGCCTGTTGTGAGCTGTCTGTGAGTGAGCAATTCTGAAACTTATGGATTTATGAATTTCATAAACTTGTGAATTTCAATTATGAAACTCACCTCAAGTCAACAGCATGGAGAAAGCTGTCTGCCCACGGCTGTAGCATCAATGCTACCTTACAGGTAGCTTCAAGCCACCCAGGGGGATGTCCCTGAATACACGGCTGGGGACACTTAAGTGATCAACTCTCCAAGATGGGGCATGGGGGACACACTGCAGTGACCCCATGAGGTGTATCCAACACCAAGCCTTGACACCAGCAGGGATCTTCCTATGGGGGATCCCAGTGTCGGGACAGAAAGGATAAAAAGACAGACACTATGGTGAATGAAAAGGAAGGAAAGCCGGGCGTGGTGGTGCACGCCTTTAATCCCAGCACTTGGAAGGATTGCTGAGAGTTCAAGGCTAGCCTGGTCTACAAAGTGAGTCCAGGACAGCCAAAGCTAACACAGAGAGACCCTGTCTTAAAAAAGAAAGAAAAAAAAAAAAAAAAAAAAAAAAAAAGGAAGAAAGACTTTCCTCATGGGATCAATTTTGTCTTTCCCACTGATAAAGACAAGAGACCCCAGACCCCACATATGAGGCCCAAACTGGCCAACCCAGACAGCATGTCTTTTCCTACAGACATCTCCAAGAAACCATGCTTGCTTTATAACCTGTTGCCAACTCTGCAGTACTGGCTCATCCTGGAACCTGCAACAAAGCCACAAATCCCAGTTTCTCCTGAACAGGGGTTTCAGAGCAGGAAGAGAGCCCTCCAAGCTTCCGAGAGTGACAGAGGAGTCTCTGTTTCCGTCATCACTGGTGTCCTCTGTGTCCTGAAATGCCTCCTCTGCTTCCCTCTGTGGGACTACTAGCCTCAAATTTCAGACTCCCTTAAAGCGAGCTGTCCTGGGTGAACTGAAAAGTGTCCTTGATGGGCAGGAGATAGGAGGCTTGGGCACTATTTTTGTTGCATATTGTAGAAGGATTTTGCATACTATTATTAATCCAACACAACACACTCTTAAGGGCTTGCTTGGTCTGAGTTAACCCCTACCCCATCCCGAACCTAGATGTCCTTGGACATACACAAGGTTGATGCGGGCAGCAAACACTAACTTGACTCAGTGTTAGTAAGAAGTGGCTGGTGAGCTGGCAAGATGGCTCAGTGAGTTAAGGTGCTCGAGGCAAAGCACCACCCTGAGGTTGATCTCTAGGACCAACATGGTGGAAGGAGAGAGCTGACTCCTGTAAATTGTCCTCTGACTCCGCCCCCACACACGCAGGCATGCTCACACATCGTAAACTTTGTTTTTGTTTTTCTGAAGTTGACTGAACCCAGGGCTTCACGCTTGCTAGGCAAGCACTCTACTGTTGAGCTAGATCCCCAAAAACTCTGAAGTCACTTAAGAAAGAAAAGAGTGTCAGCTCAAATGTCCATAGTGAAGGAGGGATGCCAGGGCTGATAGGAAGAGAGGCACCGACACCTGCATCTCAGGGACAAGGCTGACCTCCAGGCCAGAGACCAAGGCTGGGGCCCAGGATGACTTCCCTTCACCAATCCTTACAGAGCTTGCTGCCTGGAGATGAGAGGGAGGCAGCTTCTAGGGTTGTAACCACCTTCCTTCCCAGACCACTGGCTCTCTGAATATGGCACAATGTAGAGCTTCTATTCCTGTCTTTTGCCCTTGTGGTGAGGGACACAACTGTCCCAGTTACAATTTCGCTGGGGCTGCTCATCTCAGGGTCTAGTCCCAGTCTGACCCCAGTTGCACTGCCTGTCAGGGCCACTCACTGGTCTTCCCCACACTGTGTCTGGGTGGGCAGACCCAGGGACCTCCTGTCCGCCTTGGCCCGGGAAAACCTCTGTTAGAAGACCATGGTCAGTGCCAATGGCCTCCCCTCTTCCATTCTTTCTGGGATGCTCTATAGCTGCCCATCATCCTGCTATTTGACTGGGCCTTCTAAGATCTAAGGGATCATGCATTGATTGACCCTACAGGACCACTCTCTCACCTCCAGCCATCTCATAACCACCAGCCCACCTGCCCTGCCCCTACCACTTCATCCCCTGCCTCTGCTGTCTTCCAGAGCAAGGCTTTACCCCTCTTCCTGCCCAAGCCTGGGGGCCCTAACTAGGGCTCTAACTGGGGGTCAACAGGACTATCATCTCCCTAATTAAAGACAGTAACATTACAAAAGTGGGGCTCAAGCCCTACAACAGACGTTTCCCCAGGAACAGTTTAGTGATAGGGAAAGGATAAGGGGTGGGGTATGGGGAGGGGAGGGAGAAAACCCAGCATCACTTTCTCTTTAATGCAGCAGGTGAGGTGGGTGGGGACTGCTGTAGCTGGCACACCTTGGGGTGGGAGCAGCTAAGGCTTGGCTTCCCGCTCACAGCCTCCTCCCCGATCTTCAGCCGTGTGATCCTTTATAACTGTGACACTAGCCAACAGCTAGGAGACGTCATGGCTGACACTGGACCAGGCCACAGCTGGCCTTTCACTGCCAGACTCTGCAGAGCCCACATGCTCTGATGCTCTGAACCACAGTACCAGGACTCCCAAGGCCTTTTCTAGCCTATGTTGATATCTAGTGGGAGCCACCGCCCAGCCTAGGAGCTGAAGGAGCATCAAGAGATGTGTAGTTGATGCCTAGCAGCCTTGGAGTGGGACCAGGGCATGTGGGAGGGAAGCCTTAGGCCAGCACCTGGCAAGATGGCCTCTCCAGTGTCCCTGCAGGGAGGCAACGGGAACCTGAATGGCTGCCTGCCCTGACTGATTCCTACTTGAGCCGGAGGCGTCCTTTAGCCTCCTGATCAGCAGCAGGTCAACTGTATCCTGCCAGCACCTCGCCCGACCCTTGGAATAGGGCAGGGGAAGTGTCAGCCAATCTTCAGGACGTCTTCAGAACATCACACTGTTGGGGCAAGTTGAGGCAAGATGGTCTCCCATAGGTTTTCAGGACATGAGTCTCTGAAGCCTGTAACCCCTGACTGGGGAAGAAGTCAGCCCTCCCTGATTGGGAGGGACCTTATATAGCCTTAACCAAGGGCTGTAGGGATAGGTCACGTGACGGTCCCTTTGGGGCACTCAAACTTGTACTTCTTGCAGTTTAAGGCAGCAGCCCTCATATCTCAGGGTGACTCCATCTGACACTCCATGACACTGCCCGCTGCTCCCCACATCCCATCTCTTTTGAGTGGGAGGCATGACTTTTTGACTATACAGAAGCCCATTCCAATCTGATATTGACTCAGAACAAGCAAGCACTGCCTTCTCCCCGCCCCACACCCCCTTGCTAGAAGAGGTACTTGATGTACACCCTCCAAGTTAGGAGCTAGGTCCTGAACCCCCAAGCCATGCCTGGCTCCAGCTGTGACATGGGCAACCATTTGGATCACCTAGGTAACCAAGCACAACCCTGCACCAAGGAGGTAGAGGATATGGGACCTCTGGGTAGTGAGGCGGGAGGCCCAGCCCCTCCATCACTTTTTAGTGGAGTCCAGATTAGAATCTCAGTTCCACAGCAGCTGTGAAAAGAGAAGGCAGTCTCTACCACTAGAGAGGTTGAGCACTGGTGTCAAATGCCACTCCACATTATAAAAAGCCACAGGTGTGCCAGGCATGGTGGTGCATGCGTTTAATCCCAGCACTGGGGAGGCAGAGGCAAGTGGATCGCTGTGAGTTCGAGGCCAGCCTGGTCTACAAAGCGAGTCTAGGAAAGCCAAGGCTACATAGAGAAACCCTGTCTTGGAAAAAAAAAAAGCTGCAGGTGGTCACAATGGATTCAGATCAGTTCTGCCACCAGCTCTGAGGCTGCTGCTTGGCGCAGTGTCCAGAGACGCTTGCCATACAGTCAGACCTGAGGACCGCAGGGTCTCCAGCCTGTGGTGCCTCTCCAGAACATGTTAAAAGGCTGGTGATGCTGACATAGTGCCACACGCCTTTAATCCCAGCACTTGGGAGGTGGAGGCAGGTGGCTCTCTGTGAGTTTGAGTCCAGCCTGGTCTACAAAGCGAACCCAGGACAGCCAGGGGTACGTAGTGAGATCCTGTCTCAAAAACACAAAAACTAAAAACCAAAGGGCCAATGATTCCTGTACTTTACTTGAGCTGTGGAATCAGAAATCTGAGGTTGGGTCTATCAAAAGCCCTCAGAAGCCCCTGGGGTTCAATCAAGATGGAGCAGCGATGTTCTAGAAAGATCTAGGACTTCAGGGAACCCTCTCAAGCCTGCACACATAGTCCCAGCAGCTCCTCCCTCCGGGAGGTGGGGAGGAAAAGCTCATCCATATCCCGCCCTTCACCCTGGACTCACGCAGAACACAGTAGAGGCCAAGCTGCTCAAAGCCCGTACAGCAGTCGGTCACGTTCTTGGACTCGGAAACCTCCACAGCCAGGTACTGGGTCCGGTACATGGTCTTGGGGCACTTTCTCCACGGGATCCATCCTCCACAGTACACATAGGCTATATGGGAGGTCTGCACCGCTTGCAGCCTCTGGACATTCCGGGTCACGGGGTAACTGCACAGCTGGTAGCTTAGCAGTGAGAGGCCATTTTCTACAAAGGAGAAAGGACTTTAGCAAGCCTTGGGCACCGGGTGAGATCACTGTGAAGTATATGAAAGGTTGCTCCCAGCAACAGCAAGTGGACTGAGGTCTCTACTGTTGGATGGACCCTAGGACCAGCCCTCTAGTCCTAGCACGACTTTCTCCTTTTCAAATGCCCAAGCCACCGCTTTGTTTGCATAGACGCAAAGCCATCAGCATCAACCTGTGCGCTAAGAACGCTCTTGTTTGGTGCCAGGAGCCACCCAGATTGCACTTGAGTGTAGTATTAGATTCAAGAGCATAGAGTTGGAGTCCAAGATCTGGGGACTGTGTCTCCATTGTCACTCTGGTTTTGGTCCCACTTGCTGCAGACTCCCCTACACAGCAGTTCCCCTAAATCTGAGTTTGGTCAATGGCCCACAGACAGGCAAACATCACCCAAAAAATGCATACTTTTTTTTTTTTAATGGAATGGCAGATGAACAACAGAACAGTGTGTGTGTGTGTGTGTGTGTGTGTGTGTGTGTGTGTATGCATGCATTTCAGGTTTTTTGTCACCATCATCATCACTGTAAGAGGACACAGTTGCCCTTGCTGAAGGCCAGCCTATCTCAGCTCATCCTCTCTGGCCTGGCCTGGGCCTCCCTCTCTGAGCCTGGTCTTGGGGCTGAGATATCATCCTCTTTTATCAAAAGCATCATGGCTCCCCAGACTTTCACCCCCATGGCACCTTCCAGTCCCTCACTTCTTCATGATAGGCTGTACCCCATGAAACCACTGTCACTTATGTCACAGAAACACTAGGGGACAAGGCACGTCCTTCCAATCTATATAAGACTCCCATAACCTGGGCACTCAGTGGCCTTGTTGAGTGGGCCCTGTAGGACTTTTGTCTCACACACACACACACACACACACACACACAGAGAGAGAGAGAGAGAGAGAGACAGAGACAGAGACAGAGAGACAGAGACAGAGAGAGACAGAGACAGAGACAGAGAGACAGAGACAGAGAGAGAGACAGAGACAGAGACAGAGAGACAGAGAGAGTGAGAGACAGAGACAGAGAGACAGAGAGAGTGAGAGACAGAGACAGAGAGAGACAGAGACAGAGACAGAGAGACAGAGACAGAGAGAGAGACAGAGACAGAGAGACAGAGAGAGTGAGAGACAGAGACAGAGAGAGACAGAGACAGAGACAGAGAGAGAGAGACAGAGGAGAGAGAGACAGAGACAGAGAGACAGAGAGAGTGAGAGACAGAGACAGAGACAGAGAGACAGAGACAGAGAGAGACAGAGACAGAGACAGAGAGACAGAGACAGAGAGAGAGACAGAGACAGAGACAGAGAGACAGAGAGAGTGAGAGACAGAGACAGAGAGACAGAGAGAGTGAGAGACAGAGACAGAGAGAGACAGAGACAGAGACAGAGAGACAGAGACAGAGAGAGAGACAGAGACAGAGAGACAGAGAGAGAGAGAGACAGAGACAGAGAGAGACAGAGACAGAGACAGAGAGACAGAGACAGAGAGAGAGACAGAGACAGAGAGACAGAGAGAGTGAGAGACAGAGACAGAGACAGAGAGACAGAGACAGAGACAGAGAGAGAGAGAGACAGAGACAGAGAGAGACAGAGAGAGAGACAGAGAGAGAGACAGAGAGACAGAGACAGAGAGAGTGAGAGACAGAGACAGAGACAGAGAGAGACAGAGACAGAGAGAGACAGAGACAGAGAGAGACAGAGACAGAGACAGAGAGTGCCATGTGAGGGAGAAGGCAAAGATCAGGGTGATTCTCTACACATTAAACAGTGCCAATGATTTCTAAAGACCTCCAAACCACAGGCTTGGAAAGGACTCAGCCCCCCCCACTCCGTGTCCCCAGAGGAAACCAGGCCAACACTTGGCTGTGGGAGAAGCCACCTGCTGCTCAAGCTTCTTTACTCAGCAGTCTTGAAGCTCTCATGCAGGGGCCATAGGCACCCTCTCACAGCAGCCCCTCAGCTACTAGACCAGTTGGCACACCAGCATCTTAGAGTACTCAACTTCAGAGCCCCCCCACCCCCCATCCCCCCACCCCACCACCAAGCTTCCTTAAATGGCAAGGTCACAGCTCCCTCCCCTCCATGAGGATTAGTGTCTGGGGAGGCTTGGAGACCGAAGAAATCCTAGGGGTAGTGGGCCGTTTTTCATCTACTGGACCATGACGGCACTTCTGTAGATCCCTCCCTGGGCCCAACAGCAGCTCGTAGGAGTGGGTGGCGTGACGCAGCACTGCATCATGGGGGTAGCTGGGCACGTGTGCGTGTGTGTGTGTATGTGTGTGTGTGTATGTGTGTGTGTGTGTATGTCTGTGTAGCACTTCAGCCTCATGAAAGGCAGACAGAGCACAGAGTCCCTTGCCCTGCAGCCACCTCAGAGGGCAGGGACAGCTATACCCCAGTCACCCCCATGGGGTCAGCCCGGCCTTGGGAAAACTTACTTCTCCTCTTTACCAAAAGTGGTCACAGAACATTCTGTAGAGAAATCGAGGCTCTTAGGACACGAATGTGGCTGGAGGCCAAGATCTCAGAGGTGACACAAGTGAAGGGCGGCAGAGAGTTACAATGTGACTACACCGAACAAGATGAAGCCCGGGGTACCCTGCAAGAATCTCCTGGAGTTGATGGAGAGTCTTCCAACTTAACCTCAGCTGAAATGTCAGCTGTGTTAATGAAGGACACAGGCTCTAGGGAGCCACCTGCCTCCGCCTGATCCTTTTAGGGCCAACAGTTCCTCCTTAACCCTCCTCCGCCCCCTCCATTTCCAGGAAAGCCTGGGAAATGTTTACCTGTTTTAGCTTTTTATCTTCTGAGGCCACTCCAAGCCCGGGGATGTGAAGAGCTGTGGTGGAAACCCCCTTATAAAATCTGTTGTGCAAAAATCTCTTTCAGGAGTCATCAAGGCAGGAGATGGATGAACTCATTGCTCTAGCCCAGTGGTTCCTACCCTTCCTAACACTGCAGCCCTTTAAAACAGTTCAGTTTCATTACTACTTCATAACTGTAATTTTGCTGTGTTATGAATTGTGTAAATATCTGCTTGCCAATGGTCTTAGATGACCCCCTGTCAAAGGACTATTTGACCCCTCCCAAGAGGTCACAAGCTCAGCCACCTCAACCCTCACATATTGCTCCACAAATGCCCGCTTAGGTCATTAGGGCCCCATTGCTCCAGAGATTATACCCTAGCCAACCTCCCTCAGCTGACCTCACAGTCATGCCCGTGTGGAGCAGCCCCCAGGAGTATGTTATACATCTCAGTGTCCCAGCGCTGTCATTCGTAAAATAACCTCTATGCCCTGTAGTTGTGGGGCTACACAGTGATGAGCCAGTACAGGTTCCATGGCTCTCCTGGTGGAGAAGGCTGCACTCTGTCCTGTGGCCTCACACGAACAATGAAGGGTATGAGAGCCTCATGAACTCCCCAATGTCCCACTCCTCCTGTGACTAAGCGTCATACAAAGAGTGCAAAGCACAGTCCCAAGTAAAGTAAGATCCTCCTCTAGATAGAAAACAACACAGACCTGGCACAAAGACAGAAGTGGCTTTAGAAACAGCATGGGTCTCTGAATTCCCAACCAAGGCAGACTGATTTTAAGAGGAAAAGGAATCACAATTCCATGAAGCCTGGGGTTTCAGGAATATGGAGGCTGGCTATGTCAGTTTGGTTTGAGCAGTTCTGGGGATAGAAGCCGGGGTTCATACATGCTGGGTACTCTGAGCTGCACCCCAATTCCACAATGTGGTTTTTTAAAAACACATTTTTAACACATGGTTTGCAAACCATGAACTTCCCAATGTTTTGGCCAGCACCCTCATTGCACCCCTCACTCTGTAATTCTGTCCTTGAGAACATATACTTCGGGGCATGTCTGAACCACCCTTCTGCCCTTTCCCTGATCTGTAAGTGAGACCTTTATGCTGGGGACAAAAGAATGCATTGTCCACATCCATTCCTCCCTCAAAAATTTGGTGCTTTAGGCCCAAATCCAACCTCAGAATCTGCTTCTCAGGCCCTGGAATCCTGGGCATCCTTCCCACTGGGGAAGACCTCTTTCTGAAAGGTACCCAGTGCTCCACTGTAGCCTGTTGCTATTGGTGCAGACAGTGTGGCAAGCCAGGACAAGATGCCCCTATCAGAGAAGATGCTTGCTAGCCTGCCAGGGTCCCAGCAGGCACTGTGCTCTTGAGATCCGCTTGAATCCCCTTCTCCAGACTCACCCCTAGATCCCTCACCTGTGAAGCTACTGGCCCGGATCAGGTCCACAGCGCAGGCCAAAGCCAGCAGGGCCAGCCTCAGGGTCCTGGACATCATCCCGTGCTGACAGTGGTGGTGCAGGCAGGGCTCAGGACCTCTCTCTACTGCAGTGGCCTGAGTCCTAAGTCAGGGTCAGAGGAGCCTGAGCTGCGTCAGTCCAGAGAAAAAGCCCTTCTGTCCCCGGTGCTGCTGCTAGTGGCAGTGACTTCAGAGGAGCGTTCACCGGGAGCGGTCCCTTATGGCTGCTCATTAACGCCAGCCACTGCCACGGCTGTTTCCCTGGGGGGCACCTGCATGTCAGAGCCTATTCTTGCTCTGAGCAGATGGCATCTTTTAGGAAAGGTGAGCAGTTAGCAGCCTCGGCCACATCACTGGGTCTCATCTTGTTTGTACGTAGAGAAAGCATTTCAGACCCAAATCTGACTCCCCACATCGGACACAAAGTATTCCATTACCCTGCTGTTCCCAGCTGGCAGAAGAAGACAGGCCCACATCAAAGTGTCACATCGGCTCCAGAAAAGAGCCTTCATAGCGCTCAACAATAGAGTTCAGAGGCCACAGCCACATTCGTCAGCTCCATGAAGTTTTAACTGGGGACTGGAGACCCTGTGCTCACACAGACATTCTATGTCCAAAACTGAAAGTATGAAGTGACCAGCTGGAGGAGAGTGGGCAAGTCAGTGACTGGAGAGCATCTACGTGCCATGTCACTCGGTTAGTAAAATCTTCACCCAAAGTCATTTTAACACCAGTTAGCGAGATTCAGCTGAGAGAGGCCAGGATAAAACCTCCTACAATTCCCCTGCACAAAGATGCCACTGTGGGGCTCTGTGGACACAAACACATCCAGGGACGGCAGAAGAGAACCGTATCGAGGGTTGATAGAAATACTGATGGTGTAGTTTGTATTTCATTAGTTATCATGCTATGCAGCAAAGGGACTTTTGAGGTTTCTGTCTGGTCTGGAGGACAAGGCTCAGGTGGTAGAATGCTCACCTGGGTTCAACCCCCAGTACTGCATAAACCAGGTTGGGAGCGCATGGCTGATAGGAGGTAGGAGAAGGAGGGTCATAGGCGCCAGTCATTCTGTGATACATAGAGAGTTTGAGAGTAGCCCGTGTTACATGAGAAACAATCAGAGAACACCCACAGAAATATATACATGTACACACACACATAAATATACATTTGTACATAAGCATTCAAATGTAAGCATAAAGGAACATGCACATGTATATATAAAAATATATACACATATATACACATACATAGATATATACATGAACGTTCACATAAATATACATACATAAATACACATGTACACAATAAATATAAACACACATACACATAAATATAAACATGTACACACATACACATGCATGTTGGGGGTTCTCTGTGATCACCATGGCCAGCAGAGTGCCCATCTGCAGGAGACAAGAAGGCAGTTCAGTTCAACATGACTAAGTAGACAATATTGGTTCAAAACTTCAGGAGTCTGACCCCAAGTGGTTTATTTTAGGCATGTCTAAGCACAGCGCAACTTGGTGGAAACTTTCCTGATGATAATCAACTTAGTGCTTTGTCCACAATAAAACACAAAGTAAGCTAAATAAAGTTCAGACGTGACGACACCGAGACTCTTTGTAAGGTATGTGTGATATATTCCACAAAGGTGGGTTCTGTAGATTGACTGAGAAAAACCAAGTTTATGATAAAAGTCTAGGAGGCTCCAGTGTGGTCTTAGCCATACAGAAAGTTCAAAGGTCACCAGGTTATTGGTCCCATCCACTCCCAGCCTTCTGGGTGGATAACAGGCTATGCATGCATCCCTTCGTTTGAAGGAACAACCCTGCGTGCTTAACATTACAGGTTTACCCAGTGCTCATCTGAGAGCGCAGGGACCTCCATGCCTCCTACGTCTCTGGCCAATGCTGTATGCATTGCCTGCAAGGCTAGTCTAACTAACATAAGCAAACATAACATAATTATAAGAATTTCAAACAAAGGACCAAGGAGAGGGGAAAGCCATGCTAACCTTGATGAGCATCCAAAGGTCGATTGGGAGATTTCGTTTATCTTTGTACAGATCACTGATTTGACCATTGATTGTATGAGAGAAATCTGACACATTAAACCACATATGCCAGGAAATTGCTGACCAAGATTACGCTTGAGCCGCAGATAATCTATAGTACTCTATTTTTTAAAGCGCCAGTTCTCAATTCGCCCACCTCTAGGTTGATTTCTGATAGCATTTTTTTTTTTTTTGCTACAATATTAGTAGTTTTACTAATCATCGTTGAGACCTGTCTGTAGTCCAGTAATCATTTCTGGGACTTGTAACTTTTTTTTCAAAAGCATAAAAACAATCTTAACATGGGAAAGCAGCAGCATCATGCAGTCTCCTAGGAAGGGCGTGCCTTTTATCCCCTCTGACAAAAGGCATTCGGATTCTGCATTGACAAGCTAAGAGTCAACATCTGGTCAGTACACGTAACAGCATCATTCCTGGGTCAGAGTGTTCTTGCTGCCTCCCCAAGTCACCGTCTTATTCTTTCTCTTGGGACGTGTCCTTCCCATAGGCTTGCCGTCTATCTTCAGACGCTTTCTTTGTCCGGTGGCCTCTGGGACGCTGTCCTGGTTGGACTCAACAGGTTGGGAGCCATCCAGGACTTCGCTCATTTTCTGGGAAGACACAAGCATGTCTTCACCCCAGTGTTAGGAGAACATCTGGCCCTTCTCATCTATTTGTTTCTAGATCTTTCCATTTAACATATACTTTAGGTTGGGTCTCCTTTAGGGTAAAACATTTGGGGGCAGCAGTGAAAACAATGTAAAGTTAGCATAGCTAAATGTGTCATGGTATGTGGGGATTTAGGTGGATGTATATACACTAATATATATGCACATATATTCCTATATGTTATAGATACTGCACATATACTTTTAAATACTGCATATATATTAATAATAACTACTATATATTATTAAATACTGTGTTTTTTTAAGTTGCCACTTAAGTACTTGATGGTGTTATTCTACAATAGTTCAACCATGTGGATTGTAAAGGATTCCAGTAATACAATTAATATGACATTATTTGCTAAAGCCCTTGAAGCGTTTGCTAGTATAAGCAGGGTCACTATCAGTTTGTAGTTGTGGTGGGAGTCCTAGAAAGGAGAAGGTGTATAATAAATGACTTATGGCATTTGAGGTTTTCTCAGCCCCTGTGAGCAGAAGCAACAGTCACATTAGAAAAAGCATCAACCACTACATGAACATATTTTAAATGTTCTAAATTCAGAGGTATGAGTACCAGTGGCATTAAATTTTAACCTGCGATGATTAATTCTGCCAGTAGAGGGCAGTGCTGTAAAAGAAGAAGGAGGTTGAAATCATTCCTATGATTTTTAATTTTTATTATTCTTTCTATCTATCTATCTATTTTTTTCTATCTATTTTTTTAGCAGCCTAAAAATGAAGTATTAGGAGTCAGCACACTGGCTTGAGCATTAGTGGATGTTAAAGGACCTGGCAAATCAGAATCAGCAGGAAATATGGGTTATGAGAAAAGGCTGAGCGCACTGTGCTATAGACTGCTGACGGGAGAGAAATAATTGTGAAATAACCTCAGTTGTGGCCTTGGGTTTAAGTCTTGCAGTTTCTAAAAGAGAAACAGTACGACCACAATATGCAGAGTCTGTTAAAATGCTCAGCGGTTGAGAAACGCCTGAAGAAAGCTAATTGATCACCACAAGTTCGACTGTTGAGCTGTATAAGCAGGGGGTGAGTGCGATCTTTTTTGTGGAGCATGTGGAATTTGTATATAAGACATAAGCTCCTTGTCCTTTTTTGTGGGGGGGTTGTTTTTGTTTTGTTTTGTTTTGTTTTTGAGACAGGGTTTCTCTGTGTAGCCCTGGCTGTCCTGGACTCACTTTGTAGACCAGGCTCGCCTCGAGCTCGCAGAGATCCGCCTGCCTCTGCCTCCTGAGTGCTGGGATTAAAGGCGTGCGCCACCACCACCTGGCCAGCTCCTTGTCCTTTTGAAGAGCCAGCCACCTGTGAAAGCATTGAGAGCAATCTCTGTAGGACTTTAAGGTGTAATTTTAGGTTATACCCGTGGGGTATCTTTAAAAAAAAAAATCTCGAAAGGGCATCTTTAGGTTAATGACTATCTATAGATCCTGAGTAACAGGCTAGTGCTACCTGCCAGTTATGATCAGTGTGGACCAAATAACCAGCCTGCATTTTATTTAGTGGTGCAGTGGTTTCTACAGCCTCTTTACCAGTGAATGGCTCAAGATGTGCCCTTTCCAGCATTAAGTCTATAGTTTCTTGTAAATAAGAAGTTACAGATTGCTGCATACAGCTCTATAATACCACTGCCTGTTGATATGTAATTCCAGTTGGTGAGGAGGAGGAAGGAAGGATAAACAATCGGTAAGGAAGTAGGGGTCACTTTTATGAGCTACCACTTTAGCAGCAGCCGCATTGTTTAGTTAGTAATAACCCGCCCTGCTTGAAGTGTTATGATCCTTATAGAATTTAACCAGGAGCCTCCAGAGAACAACTTTTAAAAGGTTGCTCTTTTAGAAAAGCCAAGTCCTTAGCAGTGATTGGCAGGCAAGGACATACTCAATTGGCATGGCCCCAACATTCTTGTAAGGAATGGAAGGTACATGTTTGGGAAATTTTAAATGGAGAAGATGATGGCGGATTTGAAATCTGGTGGAAACTTTCCAGTAATAATTAATTCAATCCCGTGTGGACAACAAAGCTTATATAAATCCCCTTAAGGAACAAAGTAAGCTAGATAAAGATTGGGCATGATTACATCGAAACTTTATAAAGTCCGCGTGACATGTTCCATAAACATAGACTGGCGAAGAAAAGCGTGCCGTAAGGATCTGTGGAGGATCTATCTGGTAAGGTTGCTCACACAGTCAGGCTACAATTCCCCTGCGCACAGCCTTCTGAAGGATTAATAGGAGGTGATGCATCCCTTCCTTTGAAGGAACAACCCTGTGTTTAACATTCCAGGCTGCTTTAGCACTTCTCTGTGAGCACAAGGACCTCCATGCCTCCTACAAATACATACTTGTACATGACATATTTACATGTACACACACATAAACACACACATCACACACACATAAACATACACATATGCGTGCACATAAATACAGACATGTACACACATAAATATACACACGTACACAACACATAAATGAACAGAGGTACTCACACATACACATATACAACCACAACCACACTCATGCACATATTAAATATACACATGTACATATATAAATACACACATGTATTTGCACATAAGCCATTATTAGTACATGAGCCTGAGGTTGGGTAATGCTCCTGGAAAAAACCTTTAGGAAACACTGGCTCATGCGGTTTTAGTCTCTGAGTGACAGAGTCTCTCATTTCACCTCAGCTGTCTCGGCCAGAGCTCATGCAGATTCTCTGCATGCGCAGTTCAAGCCTTCCCTTTCTGGTTACATCCTCCTGCCTCCTGGCCAGCCTCCAGCACGTCAGTCCTTCACAGCGCTCTTTACCCCAGTCAGTCTGCTCTTTGCTCTCCTAACCTACCGATCTAGTAAGCTTAGGCTGCATGGCACATCACCTTAGAAAAACCATTAGCCAATGACCTTATTGTCTTTCATGTCCATTTGGCCAAGCTCGCATGCGCACGGAGCCAGCCATCTTGCTGTTTCCACTTAACCCTGCTGGAGAAAGTCACATGGCCACCCGAATACATACTTACTATCTAACTAGCCTCTATATTCCCACATTCATCCTACTTCCCGAATGACTATTTCAAATATTTCCCCTTTCTGAATTCTACCTCGTGCCATGCTGCCCTAGCACGTTAGTACTGTGTCTGAGCTCCCAATCCTACGAGTCTGCTGTGTCTGTCCCCCTCCTCCCCTTCTGTGCCTGGGACTGACCTTGGGGATGCCTCTCCCTGCCTAAGGATGGCTCCGTTCAGACTTGGACTCCCACATCCTCCCGGTTTCCCAGGGAGCATCTTCCTGACTATACCTCTGCTTTTCCATATGAACACCATCTTACTCTCTTTGTTGTTTGGTTTTGGAGCCAGAATCTCACTGTGTAGCCTAGGCTGGCCAGGCTTGCTTTAAGCACACGATTATTCTGCCTTAGTGTCCCATGGACTGGGATTACATCACATATGTCTAGTTCACTGTAACTGGTCTTCTCATCAGCCATTGGCACTTTGACATGCTTAGGTCTTCCCATTATAAAAACGGAGGAAAGGAGGGAGGGAGGGAGGGAGGGGGGGAAAGAGGGAGGACGGACTGAAGGAGATAGGAAGCTCTTCCCTGTCACTTCATAAAATCCACTTCATAAATTCCTTCCTTTTCATAGCCCACATGCCTACTGTCTGCATTCACTAAGCCCCTTCTCACTCCTTTACTTCTTTCTGTCTAAGTAGGGGAAAACTCACAGAGATGCAACTTATATATAAAGCACGCTGATCTCAAATGCACAGTTCAGTGAAGGTTTACGCTTTTATGTACCCTAAGCAGCCACTTACCTGATCAACATACGCAGCATTTGCAGGAATATGATTTACTCAGGGCTCTCTAACTCTGTATTTCCACTTGATAATGTTCCTGGCAGACAATTCTATAGCAGTGTGTAGTGAGAGTTTTGGTTTCCTTAAAAACTCAGTTATGTGAATGTGTTTTTGCTTTGATCCCAGGTGTGGTATATGGGGCTGCATCAGATTGTCCACAGATGCTAACTATCATTTGACTTGTGTTCCAGCAGGGGCGTGATTTTTGCCAGCTGAACATAGTATACATTTGGAATCCTGGTGGCTGTTGAGAGGGTATAAATGCAAGAGCCCTGGGAAGGCCTGTGGCAGCTGCTGTTTGCCTTGCTGCTGCTGGTCCCTCCTGCTTCTGGTCCCTGCTGCTCCTGGTTCCTGCTGCTGTTGACTTCTGCTGCTGCTTTTGCTATTGGTGCATTGCTGGTTGCTGTTTTCCTGGCTTGCTGGTATTCTGACCATGAAGATTGGACTTGCCCCCAAGGAACTCGAAGCCACTAACCATCAGGACATAGTCTACAGAGGTCTACACCCCCTCTCCCCTCCTTTGTCACCTACCTAGTGTTGGGGGGTTGGAAGGGATTGGGGTGAAGAAGGGTGGTAGATAGAGAAACCCAAAATAGTAGCCAAAAGTATTGCTACAGCAGTATTTTTAAAAAAGATTTATTTTATTATTTATTTTAATTAAGTGTGTCTTCTGTGGATATGTAGCCATGTGAGTCCAGGAGCCTGTAGAATCTAGAATCTAGACGAATGTGTGTTTGGTACATGCTCTCTCATTTTCTTTTGTACTGGGAATGGAACCTAGACCCTCACACATGCTTGACACGAACACAGTATGTATCGCTGAGCTACAGCCTCAGCTCAGATTCCTAAAAGTGGCCAAAGACTAAACATATTGTCATGTGTGTGCATGCTGTCCGGCTTCTCCTGAGAGACCATGCCTTTCTTAATATTTTTGAAGCTTCATTGGAATGTAATTGACATGCCATGATATATTGTCACAAGTTGATGAATTTTGCTCTATGCACATAATCCTGAAATTATCATGTACCATCAAAGAGATACATCTATCTAGTCCCAAAGTGTCCTGTTCCTCTTTGTAATCTATCCTTCCCTTCACACCCCATCCTCAAGCATGTCAGTTCTCAAAGCCTTTACTTCTTCTACACTCCTGCCCCAAGGTTTCAGGAAATACCTATTATTATAGAGGAAAAGCAAAGAATAGAAAAGAAAAAAAAGGTGGGGGGAGGGGATAGTCTCAGTGTGACAGTGAGGAGATATCCCAGCCACTGGCCTCCTGCAAGCTAGGCTGATGGCCTCAGCTTGCAGAGCAAGGCTGAAATCAGCTGTGATTAATTCTCAAAAGTTCTGACTGGTGGACGGGAGATGCTACTCAGGGATTGAGAGCATAAGCTGCTCTTCCATAGGACCTGGGTTTGATTCCCAGCACCTGTCTCATGTGGCTCACAACTGTCCCAGCTCCAACAGATCCAATATCCATTTTGGGCCTCTGCCACAGGCATTCATGTGCACACACAAACATAGAGATACCTATATAGTTAAAAATAAATAAAATTGAGAAATTAAAGATAGCGGCAGATATCTCAGAGCTCTGAGGAGTCTGAGAGACTCCCGAAGGGCGAAGGGCGAAGGGCAATGCGGTAGCAAAAAAGGAGTCTTCAGGGCCCACAATAGCTCCAAAATGACAGGAGAGAGAGGGAGGGAGCGGTAGCAGGAGAGGGAGAGGGAGCGGGAGAGGGAGAGGGAGAGGGAGAGGGAGAGGGAGCGGGAGAGGGAGAGGGAGAGGGAGAGGGAGAGAAAACAAGTGAGTGAGTGTCTTATGGGAAGGTGCTTTTAAAATGTGGACTCAAGAACCAGGCCGTGGTGGCACATGCCTTTAATCCCAGCACTTAGGAGGCAGAGGTAGGCGAATCGCTGTGAGTTCGAGGCCAGCCTGGTCTACAAAGCGAGTCCAGGACAGGCAAGACTACACAGAGAAACCCTGTCTCAAAAAAAAAAAAAAAAAAAAAAAAAAAAAAAAAGTGGACTCACCAAATTGTATGGAAAGATGGCGGAACAGAGCCCTGGTAGAAAATGATGAATCTATATCTCTGTTACCATGTCTCAGCCAGGAGGCCGCAAGCAGAAAAATTGTTCCTGGTGCCTCTTGTATTGGCCAGCACTGACAACAAGGAGATGTGAGGCTCCCTGGATCTCCTCCAGAAGCAGGTTATAACTGGTAGCTTCCAACTTGAGCCGTTGTGTCTGTAGCCTGTGCTGCCTGCCCTGCTGGGAGACGGAAAGCGGAAAACACAGCACAGCACTCACGCCAGTGGCTAGCACCGAGGACAGGGCTATGTGCAGCGGCCTGGAGTTCCCTTGGAAACATGTCATAATTGAAAAGGACTGGTCCTGGTCCTAGGCCCGTCAGGTGACACAGAGCACGGAGTCCCTGCAGCTGTGGCCTGTGCTGCTTGCCCTGAGAGAGTGTGGGGCAGCTGCCTCCAGCCTCCAAGCACAAAGGTGGAGTCTGGTGAGCCTCCCAGCTGCAAGGTGTGCAAGGGTTGGGGGCTCACACAGACCCTGCACCCAGATGCTGTGCCTAGTTGCAACGTCACCCTGACTCGCCAAAACAGTGAGATATTGAAGTTGAGTCTCAACAATTGTCCAGTATTTATGGTGCTTCAGAAACCAGAAAGCTTGACACAGACCACAGACTGATTGCAATGAATATTTGCATGCGAAGCTACACACACACACACACACACACACACACACACACACACACACACACTGCAGTTTTCAATGCCACTACAAAGAACAAATACATGCTGATATCCTGGGCTGGGCTGGGCTACAGCCTGCATCATATTGATGTTTCCGGGTCATGCTGTTGCTGGGGAGCCATATTGATTTGAGTGGCCTGCACTGCTGCCTGAGGCGGGGTCATGCTGATGTCAGGTACTGCTGCCAAGGGTCCAGGTCTTCCTGCAGCCAGAGTCTGTGTTGATGTCCATGGCCATACGGACGTCCGTGGTCTGTGCTGCCACCGAGGGCTGTAATGGTGTCTGGGGCCCATGCAGCGACCAGAGGGCCGTGTTGATGTCCGTGGTCTGTGCTGCCACTGAAACCACACAGAGGTCTGTGGTGCATGCTGATGCTGGAGACCATGGGGATGTCCGTGCTGTTGCCAGAAACCACGTGAAAGTCCTTGATTTGTGTTCCCGCTGACTGTTAAAGGGCAAGGAAGCTATTTCTGTGTGGTACTGATGACTGCAGACTCACAGTTGAGAAAGGGGGACATATAAGGCTTCTGTGACAACCTCCAACCCCCATCCCCATCCCAAAGTAATAGCCTAGGCTGAAAGCCATTGAAAAGAATTCTTAAAAATTTTGATAAGGATGCTGAAATGCAGATCTCCACAACTGATGGCTTCTGACATGGGTGCCGTGGGAAAGGAAGGTCTCACTTTTCTTTAAGGATGGCGGGCAGACCTGGCATGACTGGAAAGTGAGTGTGCTCAAGGTTCATGATGTGCAAATCCCAAATAATCAATAAAAGCATTATGAAAAAAATTAAAAAATAAAATAAATCTTTAAACAACAATAAAGTTTTGACTGGAAATTTAGAAACCTCGGGAGAAATCTCATGACTGAAAACCAAGGGAGTAGCCTAAACGAAAAGAAAGAGGAGTCAGACACGGTGGCGCACGCCTGTAATCCCAGCACTCTGGGAGGTAGAGGCAGGCGGATCTCTGTGAGTTCGAGGCTAGCCTGGTCTACGAAGAAAGTTCCAGGACAGCCAAGGCTACACAGAGAAACCCTGTCTTGGAAATTTAAAAAATAAAAAATTTTTTAAAAAGAAAGAATAAGGGATGATAATACAACAGATGTTTCAGCTACAAATCACGTTCATGTCGCTGTAAATATTTAAAGTGGTGTAGACAAAATTTCTCAGAAGAGCGGCAGGGTAGGAGGGCAGGGCATGAGGTAGAGGTGAAGGAGGCTAAATTTTGGTTTGGTTTTTATCCTGATATTAGGGATTAAAACTAGCAACTCCTACATGGTAGGCAAGCCCGTCAAACACGTGACCAGCTACAGCATCCCGTCAGCCCTCTCTTACCCTTTCTGTGAGACAAAGTCTTACTAAGTTGCCTGGAGTGGCCCTGAATTTCACTCTCTAGCTCACTTATGCCTTGACCACACTGTGAGCCGCTTGTCTTGGCCTCCTGAGTAGCTGGGGTCACCAGGCTATACCTCCAGGTTCTTTCTCTTTCTTTCTTTTTCCTGTGTGTGTGTGTGTGTGTGTGTGTGTGTGTGTGTGTGTGTGTGTGTGTGTGTTTGTTTGTGTGTATCTGCCTGTACACCTGCAGGCCAGAAGAGGCCATTAGATCACATTACAGATGGTTGTGAGCCACCATATGGTTGATGGGAATTGAACTCAGGACCTCTGGAAGAGCAGTCAGTGCTCTTAACCTCTGAGCCAGCCCTCCAGCCCCCTACCTCCAGATTCTTATCTTCCATAAGGCAAGCTGAAGGACCACATGGCTGGAGCACCAAGGAGAAGCCAAGGAAGCAGATTCTTCCTTGATTCTTACGTGGCCAGGACATATTGACTTGAACAACAGACCTCTTCCCAGACTACCCATGACTGTGCTGGACTCAGCTTTGAAACCATGGGACATAGCCCCAAATGAGTCATATAAATGTGAAAATTTTGGAAGCAGTGAGCATCTCAGAAAGTGCCCAGTGCTATGAAGTTGCCTCCTAGGCCTGCCTTCATTCTGTCCCGTAAGCTCGGGTATGCTGTGTTTTTGTTTTCATTCAATTCTCAAAGTTTTTTTTTTTTTTAATTTTATTCTTGATTCCTGTCTTGACCCATTTTTCATTCTGTAGTGAGTTTTTCACTTGTTTTGTTTTGTTTTCTGAGACAAGGTTTCGCTGTGTAGCCTTGGCTGTCCTGGACTCACTTTGTAGGCCAGGCTGGCCTCGAACTCACAGAGATCTGCCTACCTCTGCCTCCCAAGTGCTGGGATTAAAGCTGTGTGCCACCACTCCTTTAATAAGAAGCTTGTAAGATTTTTATTGTTTCTGTTTTTATTAATATCCAGCTTTAATCTATGGTAGTCAAGATAGGATATAGGGTGTTTACTTCAATTTTCTTGTATCTGTTTGGACCTTTGTTGTATCCAAGTATGTGGTCGGTTTTGGAGAAAGTTCCATGAGATGCAGAGAAGAAGAATTATTCTTTGGTGTTGGATCAAGTGCTCTGTAAGTATATGTTAGGCCCATTTGGTTTATGACATCAGTTAGCTACAGTATTTCTCTGTTTAGTTTTTGTCTGGATGATCTGTCTATTGATGAGAGTGGGGTATTGAGGGCCAACATGTGACTTAATCTGCAGTAGTGTGTGTGTGTGTGTGTGTGTGTGTGTGTGTGTGTGTGTGTGTGTGTGTGTGAACTTGGGTGCCCTTGTGCTTGGTGCATAAATGATAAGAATTGTAATATCCTCTTGGTGGATTTTTGTCCTTTGATGAGTATGAAGTGTTCCTCTTTGAACTAGTTTTGGTTTGAAGTCTGTTCTGTCAGATATTAAATTGGCTACATTGGCTTGCTTCTTCGGTCCATTCACTTAGACTATCTCTTTCCATCCTTTTATCCTGAGGAGATGCCTATCCTGGATGTTGAGATGTATTTCCTAGATGCAGCGGAAGGATGGATCCTATTTTGGTATCCCCTCTGTTAGTCTGTGCCTTTCTATCGGGGGAACTGAGACCATTGATGCTGAGAGACACCAGTGAGCAGTGTCTGTTCATTTCCACTGTGTTGTTGTAGTACGGGTCCCGCCCCCGCCCCCATTTGATTTGCTGGTCTGATATTATTTATTCTTTGTGTTTATTTTTATTTTTTTATTTTTGTGGTTGACACCTTCAGGTTGAAGTTTTCCTTCTAGCACCTTCTGTAGGGTTGGATTTGTAGATAGATACTGCCTGAATTTGGTTTTATCATGGAGTGTCTTTCTCTATTGTGATGATAAGTTTTGCTGAGTAGCGTGATCTGGGCTGGCACCTGTGGTCCCTTTAGACTTTATAGACCACCCTTATGGCTTTTAGAGTCTCCACTGGGAAGTCAGGTGTTGTTCCAATAGGTCTGACTTTATATGTTATTTGTTTGGTCTTTTTCCCTTGCTGCTTTTAATATTTGCTCTTTGTTCTGTACATTTAGTGTTTTGATCACTTTGTGCCATGGGGAATTTCTTTTTGTGTTCCAGTCTATTTGGTGTTCTGTGTGCTTCTTGTGCCTTGTGAGGCACCTCCTTCTTTAGATTAAGGACATTTTCTTCTATGCTTTTGTTGAAATTATTTTCTGTGCCTTTGACCTGGATTTCTTCACCTTCCTCTCTTCCTATTAGTCATAGATTTGGTCTTTTCATAGTGTCCTAGATTTCCTGGATGTTTTGTGCCTGGTTTTTTTTTTTTTTTTTTTTTAAGATTTAACATTTTCTTTGACCGAGGTATTTCTTCTATCATGTCTTCAATGCCTGAAACTCACTTTTCCATCTCTTGTTTTCTGTTGGTGAGGCTTGCCTGTGACATTCCTGTTCGTAAAGACTACTGTGAAGTCCTTGCCTTATGCTGCAGCTACATTGCATTTCTTGGGGCCCACTGTGGTAGGGTTTCTGGGCTTTAGAGGAGACATATTGCCCTGGCTATTATTGACTCTTTTTATGCTGGCATCTAGGCATCTCCGTTTGGGATTGTAATTCAAGTTGCTGGTATCTGATCCTGTCTTTGTTGGGTGGGTGCTCTCTGGTTCTTAGGAGATTATGGGGCTGTGGGTTCTCTGGTAAAGAATGCTTCTGAGATCCTGCAAGGTATGGCCACCGGGGTTCCAGGCAGAACATGTTTCTTGGTACTGGGAGCTGACACTCAGGGATGGGATCTATGAAAGGGTGCGCCCCCAGGATCTGACTAGTCATCTGAGACTGGCAGCTGATAGGAAGAGGAGGCAGACTGTTTCAGAGGCAGGGATGGGACTGGGAATTGGATGTTAAGAAGAGGAGGGGCTGTGAGGATCACCTACCTGCTTCCCTGGGCAGCGAGGCCAGCGGGTTCCCAGGAAACCCCACGGTCTGTCTTCCTGTCTAAAAGAATGAGATCTGCACGCCATCAGGAATTTCATATCTCTTTCAATTCTGTGGTCTCTGGTTTGCTGAGACCAGGTCTCAGCCTAGTCCACACTAGGCAACTCACTTCCCTTAGCCTCCCAAATGCCTGCTTCACAGGTGCCAGTCACACCCCTGTTTTCCTGCTTTGTTTCTCTCTGTGTTTTTTTTTCTTCTTCTTTAGACTTATTTATTTTACTTTATTAATGTTTTTGCCTGCCTGCATGTATATGTGCCATATGCAGGCCTGTTGGATCGCCTGGAACTCACGTTATAGATGGCTGCAAGCCACCATGCCAGTGCTTGGAATCAGAGCCCAACTCTGCCGAAAGAGCAACAAGTGCTCTTAATTGCTGAGCCATCTCACCAACGCAGTCTCTCCTTTTTCTATTTTACATACTTCTTCCTATGTACATCCAATAGATTTTTCAAGTCCTCCCAATACTGTCCTTTCTGTGTTTGTTTGTTTTACCTTCAGATGGGGAAGTTCTAGGCCAGCCTGTACTACATAGTGAGGTCCTTAACAACGAAGCAAAGGTTGAGGTATTTTTGTGGCTTCTAACAAGGTGTCTTATTTACTGTTCTAATTTATGATTAGCCCCATCTGCTTCCTGCCAACCATCCTGTCAGCAGAGCGGAAATAATCATGGCGACTCTAGACACACCATGGCACCAAGGAAAGCTCTCAAAGTTACAGTGCTTACCCATGTTTCTTTATTAGAGAAAATGTTTTCCAAAGCAATGTGGTGGTTACCATTCTTTAAAAAATTTTAAATTACACTTATTTATTTGTTATGCGGATATGTGTATATGGGGGCAGGGGGGCATGCATGTCACTTCATGCATGTGGAGGTCAGAAGACAACGTTGGGAGTCAATTCTCCCCCACCATGTGAGACCCAGGATCAAACCCAGTCACCTGGCCTGGAGGCAAGTGACTTTACCTGCTGGTCCCAAACAGTGCTTCTTGATATGGTCCTCCCCAGGGCCAGGGAAAGGGTTCTGGCTGCAGACAATGGCACAGGTGCATGGCAATGTTGGTAGAAGTCTCTCAAAGTGGACTCCTTTTTTCTCCCCACCAAGGAAACACTTGAGCCACGAAAAAGGTTGAGGTGGGGACCCACCTCACTGTATTAGAATTGATGCTAATTTACTTTCCGTTGAATATTTAACATGCCATTTACATAGCTGTCTTAGCAGAATCAATCCCTGTGTTTTATTATTTGAGGATTAAAAAAAAAAAAAATAGTTTGCCTCCTAGGAGTCGAAAGTCGAGTCAGCCCTGTAGATTAGAATCAATTCTGCAGATGGAAAATAAAGCTTTGAAACATATTCTTGCCTTCCCTGAGCACGTTGCAGGCATTAGCGATAATGGGAGCCCTGTCTCTGCATTGGAGGGGTTGCATCTGCCAAACCGCAGCCAGTCCCACTCTGGGTTGTGCAAGCCCGTGACCTTCCTGGTGGAGGAGGGCTGAATCTAGCCCCAGCATCTCCTCAGCGTGGGCTGGAATGCACAGGACAATCACAGGCCCACATAGTGCTCTTTCCTTTGAGTTGCTAAAACACAGCCAGGGCAGGCATGAAGGAAGTGCTGACTCTCCTCGTGTCCTTCAGAACACTGTACCACATCTACTGGCCCAGTTTGTTAGATTGCTCCAAAATTCACAGGGAGCACTAGAGAGGGGGAGATGAAGTCCAGGGTCATCGTTTAGTTTCCTTCAGTTGCTTCACGTCCCTATCAGCACATCTCAAACAAAGAGATGAATCTGGAGAAATGTAAGACAGTAAGGTTCCTATGACTGAAGACTCTGCGCTCCATTTTATAGTATTACAGGGGTTGTGGGAGGGCAGACTGTAACTCTGCTGAGGGTTGAGGAAAGCCTGCCCTGGGGACGTGATAGTTGAGCTGGGGCCCTGGGGATGTGATAGTTGAGCTGGGGCCCTGGGGATGTGATAGTTGAGCTGGGGACGTTATCTACTAGGGGCCTGGCACTGTTTTGGACCCTGATGTTGTAGTGATAAAATAAAACAAAGTCAATAGCAAAAAAAAAAAAAAAATCCCATGACTGCTCCCTCAAATATATCACCAGTCTTGTTCCTATGCAAACCTGCACTCAAGTGTATTTCATCTCTTAATTTGTTTTTGCAGATTCTATTTTATGTATATGTGTATGTGTGTGTTTGTGCAAGTTGTATGCATGCCACATGTGTGCAGGTTCCAGTGGAGGAGGCTAATAGAAGGTGTCGACTTCACCCTGGAGTGGAAGTTACAGCGGGCTGGGAAACTGAGCACAGGTCCTTTCCAAGAGCAGTTTACGTTAACCACTGAACCATCTCTCCAGCGCCCCCTCTTAATTTTAAGAACAAGGGGGGGGGGGCGGTACTAGAGCAGACTATAAGACACACCCTACTTCTTCTCACAACATCTTTACCATGTGATGAGTCCATCCACTTTTGCTTGCTGTTCCATTTCTTCTTCAATATAAATTCCAGGTCACATGAGGACTTGTAGTTGGCCTATCTTGAGTGACCACTTATGCTTTCACCTGGCCTGCCCATGGGCCCAGCTACTCTGGGCAGGCTAGTGCTGTGGCCCCCAGCAAGCCTCTGCAGATTGAAGTCAGGAGGAATTATCAGGATCTTTCCTGCTCGCAGAGTGTCTCAGAACCCCATTAATGTTGTCTTCAGTGGGAGGCGTGCTGGGGCGACTGTAATCGTGTCTGCCTTGAACAAAGTCACTTGAAAGAGAAGGGAGTCCCGCAGGGTAAGCAGTCTGTAAAGTTCAGCGAGTTAGCTGTTGAAGACTTCAGTTCAGCCCCTACCCTGTTCCCAGGAGCTGGCCAGAGTGCTGAAGCCAGCAACCATTGGCAACCACCAGGTGAGCCTTGCTGGCTGCATAGCTCCAATAAAGCCACTAACTTATACCCTACAGGTCAGGATCGTAGCCCCAGGACAGGGTGGGGCAGCCAGAGAGTTCTCAGCAAGTGCCAGGCTTAGACTTATGGCCTGAGGCATGTAAACAGCTAGTGGAATTTCAGGGTACATAACATCGGACGGTTCCCAGACCTGGGGGAGCTATATTTAGCTTAGGCAAGTTTAGAAAGAGCTCAGAGGGAGTGCAGTGGCATTCAAACAAATGTTAATAGTATGGGGCCTCGGAGGAAGGCAAAATTTTCTTCAGCATCAGGAATCTGGAAAGGAAAACCTGCATTATAGATCTTGGGACATGGGCTGTGGCGAGCCTGGGAACCCAGAGTTCCAGAGGGACAAGCACTCCCCACAAAAGCTCCTACTGAGTTGCCCAGGCTCTTTCAACATCTCTCCCCTGGAAAATTTATTTCATGCAGATTATATCTGTCTGTTCCTTTCACTTGTGTAATTAATTATTCTCAAAACTTCCCAATTTATCCCACACTTATTTTTCCACTGTTCCCTGAGTCAAAACAACAAAGAGGTGCCCACTGGGAAAACTGCTCTTTTCTTAGGGAGCAGAGGAACCTGGGCCCACTTCCCCCACTGAACCCCTTTGTCTTGGTCGAGGAGGCAGCTGGGCTGCACGGCTATCTTCTCTCGCCTGAGGTTCCTCTTCCCTATTAACATAGACACAACACTCGGTTGAGGCTGAAGGCTAAGACATTTTCTGCTTGGTATGCTTTATGGCCCATTATTATCTGCCATACATGCCTCATGCCTCTCCAAGGGGCACAGGAGCATGTGCTTAGTGTAAGCATTGGAGAGAGTCTCCCATTTTTGACAGGGCGAGGGAGAGATCAGCCTCATGAGAGAATCCATTTGAAGCCACCCATCCCAATTTCAAAGGCGATCCGGACTCCTAGGAGTCTCTCCAACTCTGGAACCTTCCTTGGGTCTGCGAACACATTGCCTACACCCCCAGGGAGGCAGTCCTTGGGTTTGGGTCTCTGTAATGCTGTCCCCTGCCAGCTTTCTCACAGCAGCCAGTGGGCAGGAGTGATATTTCTCTCCCCCACCCCCCCATTCTATCTGCTGCTCATTATGTGTGGGAGGAGCCTGGAGGTGGGACAGACATTACTTACCAACAACAGTGTGTGGAGGGGTGGGTTGGGGAGGGGAGGGAATCAAATCAATCACTTCCCCCACTTCCCTCAAACATAACAACAGCCATGATCTAGCTCTTCCACTGGTTGGGAGAAATCAGAATTAGATGTTTGAATACACACAGCAGCCATGGCAATAAAGGAAATATATATATATATATATATATATATATATATATATATATATATATATATATGCTCAAAGTGGGAGGATTGCCAAGGTGGGGGGGGGGGGCCAGCCACCATGGCAATACCAGGAACAGTTGGTTTCAATGGAAGAGTCTCTTCTGAAGTCAGAGGACGTGCCCCAATTCTCATATAAGATATAGAATCTAGTCACAGATGAAGTGGGGGGGGTGGGGGTGGCAATTGATCCCTTGTCCCTCTAGATTCACGTCATCAGCACCCCAAGGAGGACATTCTTCAATGCCTCTAGATGAACCCTAGAGGGTATCTGAGCATCTTTACAACAGAACTGAGGGGTCACACACCACATCTGGGCTCCTCACTGCGGTACTTGCCCTAGTATCACGGACACAGCAGAAGCTGAGAACAAAGCAGCTTAAAAGGCGGGGTGAGAAGTGGACACCATCAAAGGCGACCCCTGGGCATTGCCTCAATGCTTATCCTCAACACCACTCACAGCCACTTGTTGTCCCGGCAAAGACAGGATGGTGAGGTGAATGGGCAGACGAAAGAACGCCAGCAGCACAGAGAAACCTTCTCTTTTCATGAGGAAGGCTGGTGCAGGTGGCAACCCCAGCCATGCACAAAGCACAGACTGGCCGCACCGTGCTGCACTTCGTGCTGGCTGAGGGACGAATGGCAGGGTCTCTTGTGGAACTGCATCTCACAAGTCCCAGTTCCACTAATCAGCAATTGCCCTTGAGTGTGAGCCTGGGGTTGATTTGCTGTTCTGTCTGAGGGAACCTCAAGGGCCTGTGGCTTTAACAGGAAGAAGTCCTCCTCATTTTCATTTTAGCAGCAATCGTTTGTCCCTCTCTTCCTGCCATGGTGATTAAATTAGCAGGCTGTCCATGGAGAACATATGCCGATGGTCCCAGGGAGGCGCTGCCCACTTGCCTGTCTGATGGGTTTGGAGAAGGAAAGCAAGGGGCGTGTGTGGTGTGCCTGTGTCCCTCCCCTTCCCTGTCTGTCCCTGGGAGGGTCTCCCACCTGGGATGGCCACCCAGCCAGCATCAAGGACCACAGGAAGGGTGGCACGGAGGCTTAGCTGCAGGAAGTCTGGTAGGTGGCTGCATACACACTGCTACCCACTGTGGCCCCACTGCTCACACTGCTGGTGGGACACTTGAGGGGCTTCATGCTGTTGTCACTCTGGATGCTCAGATGCTCCAACCTCCAGCGTTCCCAGCTCTTCCGAAACTCCATCTGGACCTTCCGTAGGGAAGAAGAAAAAAAAAAAAAAAGAGAGAGAGAGGGAAGCAAAAGCCATCATGCAAACCAACTGCCCACAAAATGGCCCTGTTATTACATTAGCAGAGAAGGGAAAAAATCCACTGGATTATATTAAGAGACACAAGCCAAGGTCTTCAGGCGCCTAAATTAATATCCCAATAAAATTGTTTATTGTTGTCTCCTATTTTTTGCCTCTCCTCTGGAGAGAGATGGGCTTGATGACCTAATTGGCCCTACCCATCTCTAAATTCAGTGATTCAGCTAAGTACCTTTTACAATCCATCACAGTATTATTTAACGGAAGAGAATGAGAGTGAGGGAGAGAGGCTGGGAGAGAGAGAGAGAGAGAGAGGGAGGGAGAGGGAGAGAGAGAGAGAGAGAGAGAGAGAGGGAGGGAGAGAGGAGAGAGAGAGAGAGAGAGAGAGAGAGAGAGAGAGAGAGAGAGAGAGAGAGAGAGAGAGAGAACTGGAGAAGATGGAGTCTCACTTTATAAAGTGCTCTCACAGTGTGGCTTTGACAACTGAACGGGGAAGGCACACCCATGCCTAGCTCTAGTGATGCCCTTGGCAGTCTAAATTCCCTCAGGAGCTTTTGCTTTGTTTTTATTTGGGTCTGGGTTTGGTGTTGTTCGTTTCTTTCTGAAAGAATACATCTCACTTATATAGCCCAGGCTGGTTTCGAACCCTTCACCCTACTAACTCAGCCCATTGAATGCGAGGAATTACAAGCCCAGTTTCCCTTCAGGTTTTCACTCAGTCCTTGAGCACCCCAGGCCAGAGAAGGGGTGAAGAAAGCAAGGAGGATGAGACAAGACCCAGGACTTCCGTGCCCAGCTTTGAACCCATCCCGTTCAGAAATACTGAAGAGAGCTTGGCTGGACAGTCCGCCCAGGTGAGCTCAGCCAACCTGCTTCCTCGTTGTGCTGAGCTCAGCCTTCCCAAGGGGAAGAGACTCCTCAGCAGGGAATGTGCTGGAAGTCAGACTGCTGGGGCAGACAGTTACACAGAACACAGGGCCCTCTGAACCCTCTGGGCTGTGGCTCCATCACGGCCCTGTGACTGGGGTTCCAGAGAGGCCTGTTACAAGCTGCTCAGCACATCCTGAGGGCTGGAGCACTCTTCTGCAGAGGTAATCTCCTTGTCTGCTCTTCCATCCTTGCCACCGGCCTTCCCAATCTAGAACTGTCTGGACTGTGTTCCTTTCAGACCCAAGCCCTCAGGAGGGCCAGAAGCCAGCAGCTGGCTATGTGCAATGTGCTCCTTGCCAATACCTCTCCCTGCCCCTAGGCGAACATTCCTCCTGCACCCTTCCCATGTCATCCACCAAGCCTTAAGCCCAGACAGACGCCCTGTGTGGCCACAAGACATCCCTTACAAGAACTTCTGTGCCGGGTAGAGCTAAGATTACCCAGCACCTGCCTGTCTGGGCATCATGGAGCCCAGGCCTAGAGGGCGAGAGAGGGTCATGGAGCAGGCATTACTTATGGCTGTCCTGCCGGGCGGGCTTGTGTAGTGCACACAGCTGGGATACAGCCCCTGAGCTCAAAGATGGCTCCCTTCTGCACAGCTGCAGGAAAGCAACTCTCTCAGTCTTCTACTTGGAGGAGGGGAAAGAAAACTAGTACACTGAGGCCCAGCCAAACCAACAGGGCTTAGAGCACATGGTTTCTCTTGATCCTGCCTTCCTTGGCACTTTTTCTGAGCCCCCATGGCAGGCCCCAGTCATCATGGTTGTTCTTAAGAACCACTGGCTGCGGGGGATGGTCCAGTCAATGAATTACCTGCTTCAGAAACATGAGGACCTGCATACTGGCTGCTCTTCCAGAGGACCCAGGTTCAATTCCCAGCAACCACACGTGGCTCATGGCCATTGACCATCTATAACTCCATTTCCAGGGGATCTAATGCCTTCCACTGGCCTCCATCGGCTCCAGGAATGCATGTGGTGGTGCCCAGACATGCATGCGGGTAAAACATTTATGTTTTACCAAGACAGGGCTTCTCTGTGTAGTTTGTAGACCAGGTTGGCCTCGAACTCACAATGATCCGCCTGCCTCTGCTTCCCAAGTGCCGGGATTAAAGGTGTGTGCCACTGTGCTGGCTCAGATGTATGAGTCTAGCACTAGAGGGGTATATGTTTGTGTTGGGGGTGGGGGACCAGCTGGACGCCCAGAGATCTAACTCATTGATGAACTCCAGATGTTAGCAAGAATCACTGTCTCAAAACAAGGTGAAGAGTATTTGAGGAAGACACTTGGCACAAGTGCCTGGCCTCCACATGTGTGTGCACACAAGTGTATACACACTCACATCCAAAAAGAAACACCGTCTTAGTAAATACCCGGGGACCAGCCGTCATTACTCAAGGAAAGATGAGGAAGCAGAAGACACATAAATGTTTCCCAGGGCTCAGCCAGGATGAGAGCCCAGGTCTGACTCCAGTGCCTGGCACCAAACCACTGGCTTCCTGCCTGTCACAGCTTTAGCTGGTCTCTGGCCATGTCTCCTCCCCACTTAGCAGAGAGCACTTGAAGGCATGACTACACCTGCCTCCCCTGAGTACCCAGGCTCCCAAGACAGCGCTCGGCACACAGCAGGCACTCGCTGCAGGTTCCTTCAGTGAGTCAAATGAACGGCCACTCAATGCATGGGCCTCTGACACAATGTCCTCGCAGTGATCAGTGAGAGAAACAAAACAAAGAATGACCCTGGGGCTGGTGAGATGGCTCAGTGGGTAAAGGCATTTGCCACCAAGCCTGTGGACCTGAGTTGGATCACCAGCGCCTACACGGAAGAGGGAGAGAATCAATTCCCCCAAGTTGTCTTCTGACCTTCACCTATGGTCTATGGCACATACACGCTGTTAATATCCCAATGAATGAATGATCGGATGAATGAATAATCGGCTGAATGAGTGAATGAATGAATGAATGAATGATCCTGCGTGGCATCTGTTCCATCTAATGTTAACTCTTTCTACACTGAAGCCCAGCATCATATCCTAAGCGCCCTCCCTGACTGGGCTTAGGGTTTGGTAAAGGTTTCTCACCTCAACTGACCTCTGGGTAGAAGAGGAAAAGACGACAAGGCGGCTAGCCTGAAGTCACACAGCTTGGCGGTGCAGAGCAGGATGAGCACTCAGGGCTCCTGAGCTACTTCACGTTGGCCCTCCGACACGAGCCACAGTAAATCCACCGGCGGCCCTCCCCTCCCCTAGTCCCACGCCCCACCAACCAGCAGCTGGTGCAGGCCTTGACAACCACATGAGACCGATGGATGTTAGAGCCATCTTCTCAGGTCACAAGTACCTGGCATTGCCATGGTAACCCCGGGTCTGGAGAACAGCTCTTGTGGGCAGAGGCCACAAGAGTGGCTTGGGCACATGTGTGTTGTATCACTGCAATAAATCAGGTGTGCCCAAGCTGTAACCTAATGGACGCATGCATATTAGGATAGCGACGGATGTGGCCCGGAACATTTGTGGATGACAATGACATATGGCCAGGTCAAAAGGTTGGACACCCCTGCTTGAAATAGTCAACATTAACCCTTTAACGTGAGGCTGGGTCATCCTAAGCTCTTTTTTTCATTTGTGTGTGGTCGGGGTGGGGGGGGGAGGGGGAGGAAGAGAGTGTAGGTGGTGTTTTGAGGGGGAGGCACAGAACAGAATATGTCACCTCGATTTTCAGCCATGGTGAAGGGACTGGAGGTGTTTCAACGAGAAAGACTGCAGAGAGACCCCACGGCATAGCCCCATAGCAACCAATGGCAGCAGTCCCAGAAGGGCCCCCAACACTCATCCCTCCTCAGACCTTACCTCATTGTTGACAAAGCAGTATAAGATAGCCACCATCAGGCCCTGGAAACAAGAGGCACGTTAGCAGGAAGGGAGCCCAAAGGAGGCAACTGGGCGACCATCCCCTGGGTCCCTCTTCTCAAATCAGACAGCCCAGGCAGGTTTTGGAATACTCGAGAGTGTTTTTGTTTTTAATTATGCAAAGCAAATTGTATGAGTGTGAGCGCGCGCGCGCGCGCGCGCGCGTGTGTGTGTGTGTGTGTGTGTGTGTGTGTGTGTGCGTGCGTGCGCACACACTTTGTCTCCATGTATGTCTGTGCACAACACACCTGGTGCCTACAGAAGCCAGATTTTCTAGCACTGGAGTTACAGGTAGTTGTGAGCCACCATGTGGGTGATGGGAGTTGAACTCAGGTCCTCTGCTACAACAGCTCTTAACCACTGAGCCATCCTCTCCAGCAATGGTTTCTTATATTTTTCACCCATGTCGCATCATCTAATGCTAGTGAAGAGGACGAGTTCCTTCCTCTGAGCCTTTGTGACCTCTACGTTGTACGGCTAGTTCTTCTGACCTAAGATATTCCTTCCTTGAAGGGGGAGGAAACGCATAAGACCCAGGAAGGTCACGGAACGTTTAAGACTCAGGAAGTTCAGAAAGGTACAGGTCCCTCCATAGGATTACATGAGCAGTCAGCGGTTGCTGGGGGAAGAGGAGACACCCCTCCACGGAGCTGCCTGCAAATTGTGCAAGGAGCTTCAGGTATGCAACTTTTGTGAGTCACCGCACATTTTCGATAATGCAGCTGGCTCTGAGTCACCTGTGCTCCTGTAACCAACCCCAATAAGCTCATTGGTTCACTAACTAGACTTCAGTGGAATCATCTCTTTGGTTGGCTGTCAGTACTCTCTGTGGGGTGAATAGATGTATATTCATGTGCCCCTAGGAAAAGTCACACAACACCCTATATGCAGATCTTGTTTTAACATCTCCAGGTCTCGGTTTCCAGTTATGTCAAGCAGGGGCAATCTCTCAACTGTGAGTCCTGGGTAGACTGAAAGAATTGTCTGTATAAACTATCTGGCGGGATGCTAGTGGATGGCGGTGCCTTTCTCTAGATGCCCAGATGCCCAGGTCCACATCTGGGAAAGGTTTCTTGTCCTGTGGACTTACAGAGAAGATTGCCATATATGCCCAATTACCTGGGGATACCAACTCTGGCTTTGCTCCAACCTTGTGACCTGGAGTAGGGGGCAGGATTGTTCTCCCAGGCCCCAGCCTATCCATCTGTATGATGCAGGCTGGTACCACCCCTCCCTCCCTTCGGGATATCCCAGGCAAGTGGCCCCAGCACTGAGTCACCTGGAAGGAAGTGAAGGAGAGCTCTGTGAACAGCTTGATGAAGCGTAGGGTTCCTCGGGCATGCTCGTCCATCACAAAGGCAAAGATGACTTCATGTGTCCCCAGAAGGGGGATGAGTGTCAAAGTGGACTTGGCAAGTCTGGAGAGAGGGTGAGACCGCTTGTGTCATTCTGGGCTTGTGTCCAGACTACTCTTTCAAAATACCCTGGACAGGCTAGGCTGTCTGGATGTGAGGGATGGGGGTAGAGGTCAGAGGTCAAGACTTCAAGATGAAGGGAAAGCTTAGGGGTTGCAAACCAGGCTTGGATTGGAAAAGAGCACTACATGGGGCTCCAAACAGAGTCCCCCAAGATTCTCTCTCTGATGGAAGGGAAGGCTGAGGACACCCCTGCAGCCAGCTTGGTTAAGCACCTGCATTTGATGTCAGTCTTGCACATGAGATTAGCCTTCAGTTTGGATACCACGATGCAGATGACCCGGATGAAAATGAGAAAGTTGACCTGCAGAGGACAGGGACAGGAGGCTGGGACCTTTCATTCTTTTCCAGGTCATTAGCCTGGTCCCACCCAGCTCGGGCCCACCAGCTTCCACCCTCCCCCCCCAATCCTGTCTCTCACCCCAATAGCAAAGAGAATGGGCAGCCGGATGATGAGCCAGTAGTTCATGTTGGAGTTCCTGGTCCAGCAGCTGGGGAGGAGGAGAGAGGTATACAAGCCCTCCAGCTAGACTCACAGAGACCCTGGTGGCTAGTGCAAGACAAAGCCACAAGTGTACAAGGCCAAGCAAAGGGCTACACTCAGCCACAGACCCATGAAGAGCCCTGCAAGTACATCCTATACCCCATCCCCAAGTCCTCAACACGCGGTCACACACAGAGTTGCCCATGCCCCTCCCCCATCTTCACAGACCTCTGCAAACAGTGACATGCACACCCAGAATTACACACAAAACAACAGGCGATTCACTCCAATGCCCATAAAAAGCCACCAAGAAGACACCATGGACTACAAAAGCCAGCGGTGTTGATCACCATACCAGGCTAGGCAAGTTCGGGAAGAGGAGATTAGGGACTAAATTCATATGCTAAACTCCTGCTGACCCCAGAGTTCTCCCCCAGCAGGGTTCAAGAACCCCAGGGACAAGACCCCAGCACATCACTCCCCTGCAGCAGGACACTCACCCCTCATCCTCATAGAGGTATTTGACAACGCCCCAGGGGATTACAAACAGCAGAGGGACACCTAGAAGAGGGAGGGAAAGACAAGAGAGAAGAGCTGGCAGGACAGAGCTGCTGACACAGTGGCCAGGTCTTCTCCACACCCCAGACCCCTCACACCCCCTTCTTGGCCCTAAAACAGGCTGGTCCGGGTGCTTGGGAGGATGAAGGTGCAGGGTCTACACTCATGCGCCACGTTCATCCTTACAGAGTTCTTCATGGTCCAGCCCCTCCCGTGTGCCAGGCCCACTATCACGATTTGCCTCCAGAGTCTTGGCTGTTAGACAATTGAGTAGCACAGGATTAGTACACATGATGAGGAGGACATGCTTGACAAGGAAGGGACCAGGGAATCTCTATGATGCTCCGTCCTCCCTTTCTCCAGCCCATATGTCCAGCTCAGGCCACTCCTTGAGGGGACAGAAGACCCCTCAGATACATGCTCCCTCCCCCATGCACTTGTCAGATGCCTAGAAAAGAGACATACTCCTATCCCAGCTGCACAGAAGCCTACACAATCAACAAGGCAGCAGTAAGACTTCCCAGTGAATGCTTAGGATCTCGGTAAGCATCAGTGTGTTGCTAGTAGGTGGGGGAGTCTTGAGAAGACAGGGTCTGTTGGGCAGTCCTTCCCAAAGGAGACTTTTGGGACCCTAGCCTGTCAGGTCTCTCATTTTTGCTTCCTCAAATGAGGTGGGCTATTTACTACTCTCTATGCACCCCACCACTGCAATATGGCAGCCCCACAAGAGGGCCAAAGCTATGGATCTGCCTAATCTTTGACTTAAACCTGCAGAACAGTGATCTTATTTCCAAACATTTTCTCTTTATGATAACCATGTTGCAGGTGTTTTGTTATGGCAATGCACAGCTGACTAACACAACTTATAGAGAGCCATTTAGATTGCCCCTAGCAATTACTAGTTCTTGGTATTCCTGTTGTTGTTGTTGTTGAGACAAGGTCTCAAGTAGTCCAAACTTGCCTAAAACTTTCTATAAGGTCAAACTCCTAATCTTCCATCTACTTCCTAAATGCTAAGATTATAGACTTGTGGTTTCTCTCCATCTAGTTGGGGGAAGGGCGTTGTCATGTCAAGAGTTCTATCTGACTCCTGCCTACAGCCCTGTGAGCTTGGACATAGATTTCCCCCAATCAGACCCTGGATGACAGCAGCTCTGACAAACAGACAGACAGACAAAGCCAGCTGGAGATTCCGCGTCAGGGATGGGCAGCCATGTTGAACTCAAGCCTTTTGAGCAGGGGAACTGTGGGGCAGTAGTTTGATACTATAAGTGGCAAGGGTCAGAGGTCATTATTAAACAGCAATGGACTCATGGTCCAGCTGGTGTCTAAGGTCTACAGGGTAGAGCCAGGAGCCTTACTCATCCCCAGAGCTCAGTCTGTGATGGTTAACTGGCAGGCACGCTGTTCATCCTTTTATGGCAGATGAGGTAAACCAGAAGGAAAGAACACAGGTAGGAGCAGATCTGGGGCTGCAACCCTGACACTCATTCCAGCCACCCTCAGTGGCTTCTGCATCAGTGTTCTCATTGCTTGCCTCCTACCTATGCCTTTCTCAAGTTGGTCATGCACATGTATGAAGTAGGACAGAGGGTACATATGAAGGTGTGTGGACACAGGTTTCATGTGTGTGGGTAGGGTCCATGCACGTGCATATGTGGATTTAGGACATCTCTCCCAAGTGTATACTCCCCAGGCTGAATTACTTTGTGACCTTTCCAACTGCCACTATCAGTGTCCTTAGTCACTGGTGCTCACACAGTCATAGGTGTCGAGCAACTTGTGTGTCTGGATCTCTGCACTGGCCCATGATTCAGAGAGGGGAGGGGGACCCAACAGTGTACACCTGGCCAGCGTTCATCAGATCTCCCCTGCTGGTCCATTTACTTCTTTTACTATTACTATTGTTTAAACGTTTTATTACATTCATTGTGTGTGTGTGTGTGTGTGTGTGTGTGTGTGTGTGTGTCCCTGTCTATATTCAAGGGTGTGTGTGTGTAAAAGTCTACATACTCAAGCATGTGATAGCCAGAGGACAACCTCAGGCATCATTCCTAAGGCTCTGTCTATTTGCTTTTTGAGTCAGGGTCTCTCACTAGGAACCTGACGTTTACCTGTTAGGTTGAACTGGTTGGCCAGTAGTCTTGAGCATCTGTCTGTTTCTGTCTCCCTAGCACTGGAATTACAAGCCTGTGTCATCACTTCTTTGTGTGAGTTCTAGGGAATCGAACTCCAGTCTTTATAACAGTGCAGTAAGCAGCTCCATCGAGTGAGCTATCTCTCTCTCTCTCCCTACCCTGTTTATTTTCACACAGATCAGCCATTCTAACATATAACCATATATAACATATAACATATAAACAGGCTTTCATTGGACTGAACAAAATAATGGGTGGCCTAGGAGGGGCCTGGGGCATATCACACACTCTGTCCCATAGAATATGCCCAATAGGAGAGAATAAATATTATCAGTGAGTGAAGGGACCGCCCCCCCCTCTAGACAAGAACATGCAATTTCTTGGGCCACACATTGTACAGGAACTTCCAATGTGTGTCCTCCATCAGCTGTGGTTCTTTCTCTCTGAGACTGCACTCCAGTATGAGAGAGCGTGCTCGTGTCACCAGCCGGCTCCGACGAGCTTTGTTCATTCCTTAACACCTGGTGAACAAAGTCCTTGTAACGAAACAGGAGCACAGCCCTACCACCTGCCGAGGTGAGATACTCCTTGCAGGCTCTAAGACGCTAGGACAAGCTAGGGGAAGAAGGTCAGGTCCTGGGAAGTCATGTCTTCCCACTATGGCGTAGCTCCCTTCAGAGGATGGGCAGTTGCTCACGGATGACAGCACAGGTTGTATACCTTTCAGGGCATTCCCACAGTCGCATCGGTCTTCTGGTTCAGCTGCACAGGAAGTCACAAGTTGCTCCCCAGCATCCTTACTTGGGCTAGACTTCCTGACAGGGCTATAGAGCCTGTAGGTCTCTATGACTCTTTCTTTTCTCTCTGACTCCTTCTTTCCTCCACCTCAGTTCCTCAAGAAAAGGTGTTCTGACTGGGGAAGATGTCCCCAAGATGAGCCCTGAGGTAGGCTAGGCAAGATAGACCTGTCACCCTTCTCCCGTCTCCTTCTTGGAGACTTCCGGAACACCATATGTCTCCACTGACCCCTACCGCTCCCTTCTTTTCTGCACACACCCCTTTGATTGGCCCTACCCTTGGGTTGCTATGGCGACAGATACAAACAGCGCTGATGTTATTTCCCAGAAATGGACAGACACTATCCGTCCCACACACAAAGGAAGTCCTTTCCTGAGTTCTCCTTAATGGTCTGTCCCTGCACCCCCTTAGGGAGCATCAGTATGCTCAAAGGGACTGCCTGGCAGGATGGAGAGGCCTAGGAAGGAAGGAAAGATCTAGTAGGACGGGCTGGGTCTTGGAGGAGGAGGGAGAAAAAGGACCATCAGGGATTTCTGTGCTCATTTTTATCTGTATAAAGACCTAATCCTGCTCAGCAGAACCAACAGGGGATCGAGGGGAAAGCAGATGCCAAGACTGGCGTTTGGCAAAGAGGTAACAAGGCCCAGAGCCAGGAAGCTAGGAGCCTCTTGTGACCCAGTGCCTGCTCTGTTGCTCTCCGGGTCTTAGAGACCTTAATACTTGGGCCACACTAAACCCCATTAGAGTTCCTCGGCACTGAGGTGGCTTAGCAGCCCCAGAAGAAATAAGCAGGGTGCAAGGAGAGTGCGGAGAGGCTGAGAGGGCCAGAGAGCAGGCAGAGAGGGCCTGAGGCAACGTTCTGGAGCCTTGCATGAGGAGGATGCTCTCAGCATCAAGCAGCATTTTGGAAGGACTGCAGCAGGACCAGGATGAGAAAACACAGTCCTCGTGACTAAGCTGAGACGTCTCTGGAAAGCTAAGGCTGGAGGGACCGGAATAGCTCCAGGGATTGAAGTATGGCACAAGGAAGAAAGCTCAAGGGCAGCTCAAGGAGAACTGAGCACAGGTCTGTCCTCTGATCTGTCCCAAGTAGAGGTATCCAGTGCTCCCTCTAGGAGGGACTGTCCCCATCTGTATCCCTGCTACCGAAGGATTCCAACCTGCCCAACCCCATTCCAACCGAACTGCAACACCCCCACCCCCTACGGCGCCCTCCAGGAGACTCCCATGTGGCGAGAGGTGGAAACACAACCAGAAATGTTCCAGCAAAAAAAAAAGGGACAATGGTACTCAGTAGACTTTTTTGGCTAGAACATTTCCAGCTGGGCTCCATGCAAGTCCGCAGTCCACCCCTTTCATTGGCTGGTCGCTCCTCCCAGCTTGGCTCTCTCCTGAGCCCTTCCCTTCACCAGCACAACAGCATCCTATCTTAGCCCGTGCCCTGTTCACTTGCCTACCCCTTGTCTGCCGTGAGGCCCAGGATGTAATGTCTCCCACTGGACCTCAGGTTGCCCTGCACTGGGTATAAAACACTCTCCCATAGGATTTCAGCAGAAAAGGTACTTGAAGACAGTGTCTTGACTTCTAGTGGTGTGATGGCAAGGCTAAGGGTTGGCAGTGGGGGCATAGGGCTGATGCGTGGCCATATGAGAGTAGAAGCATCTACTAAGAAAGGAGATTTATTTAAAAAAAAAAAAAAAAAAAGGTAGGGTAGGGTCTTCCACCCTTGCTGTAGGTCCCCCATGGAGGTGGTGAGGTGAACGACGGTTGGCCTTACCCCAGCCTACACTCAGGTACAGCATGAAGAGGCGCTGCTCCGAGAACACTGAGAAGGCCAGCAGCGTGTACAGGTACACACCCTCCACCAGCAGCCAGTAGTAGTTGGCCGCCACACAGTACTGCATGAGCAGGAACACCAGGCGGCATCCTAGAGAGTCCTAGGGGCAAAGAAGAGACCCGTGGGACGAGCAGCCCTGCCTCCCGCCCCTCCTGTCCCTCCTGCCACTCCTCACTGGCCTGGCCTGGCCACTGTCCTGCCATGGTTAACTTAACGCGGGATGACGGAGCTTTCATTCGGCCGGGGCTACTGCTGGGAACTCTCTCTGCTTTGGTTCGCTGAAGAAAGCACCTGCTATTGCCCTCATGCTGGGAGGAGACCTGAGCCCTGGAGAAGTTGTGTGAAGGGTCTCGGTTTGTGCATTAACTAGTATGTGGTAGAGCTGGGATTCAAACGCAGGTCTGTATGCAAAGAACTCCGTGTGTCAGACTGAACCTGCCATGGCGGAGTCTCTTACCTGTCCCAGGTAGACTGCCTCCTCCGTCAGACTAGGGGCTCCATGTGTTGAACAGCCCCGTCCATCACACTAGGGACTCCCCATGGTGGAATGAATGTCTCTTTTATCAGACTTTCCTCACACTACGCCTCCCAGCGTAGGTAGGCTACCTCTCACATCAGACTAGGGGTTTCCCATAATGAACTGACTTCTCCCACCAGACTAGGAACTCGCCAAATTGGAATGTTTCTCTCATCACACTAGGGGCTCCCCATGGTGTAGTGCCTCTCCCGTAAGACTAGGAGTTTCCCATGGTAGACTCCCATAACATAGGGACACCCCTCATCCCCTAGGGACGGCCTGTCCCATTATACAGGGGCTCCCCAAGGCTAAGTCTGAGCCACTCTTGCTTTTACCCATCCCAGGCTTATGCAGTGGACTCCTTCACCAACGCCCTCCCCTTCCCAGGCTCCCTGGGACACACCTGGTAGGAGAGGAGCCCATCCCACTGGTGCTGCTGGGCAGCCGTGCTGTACATCCACTTGAGGGCAGCATCCTTGATGAAGACGGACAGTGCACGGAGGATGAAGGATGCAAACAGGTTCAGGTGGATGTAGTTCCGGGTGCAGTGCAAGTGTCTAAGGGAGAAAACAGGGCCCTTCCCTGGCAAGGCGGCCAGCACCGGGCCCTCTGGCCAGCACCGGCTCTCTGGCCAGCCCACAAACACATCAGGCATGTGCCCATCTCTGGATTATATTCGCATCTTCACATCTTCCTTCCTCTGAGAATGCCCTTCTTCTTCATAGCCTTGAAAATCCCCGATGCCTTGCCTGTGTAAGAGGCCCTCAACCGGGCAGTCACCGCCCGCTCCCAGCCCATACTTTCCCCTTGGCTGTGATGCCTTCTTTCATACAGTTATGTGTAACCAAAGCAATTATGTGTCAGGATCAGTCTTCCCAATAGGAGTTTTGATTCTTTAGGCCAGGACGTTTCTGGACTGCAGAGTGGGTCTGAGGCACATGGTGGAAATTCAGAAGGAATTGAGTAGAGTGTCAGTAGACTTTCCAGTAAAAAACAAAAATGAAAACAAAAACAAAAAACATGTAGCAGGGCTGAGGGGATGACTCAGTGGGGAAGAGTGTGGTACAAGTGTGAGGGCCTCAGTTCAGATCCCCAGCAAGTGTGCACACCTCAGTGCTGGGGTAGGGGTAGGGCATAGAGACCAGGAGATTGCTAGAGTTTGCTGGCTGCCACCCTAGCTCAAGCAAATAAGATCAGAATGACAGAACGGGACATACAATATTTTTTTCTGGCTTCTGCATGCTTGGTATACAATCTATGTGCAGAGCATGCACATACATACTTACACAGACACACACACAGAAAATCTAAGGGCACTTCATTTGATAAAGGCCATCTCCCAACAAAAGCCAAAATCATTCTTTCTTTCCTGAGACAGGGTTTCTCTGTTTAGGTTTTTTGAGACAGGGTCTCTCTGTGTAGCCTTGGCTGTCCTGGACTCCTTTTGTAGACCAGGCTGGCCTCGAACTCACAGCGATCCGCCTGCCTCGGCCTCTCTGAGCCCTTAATGGAGAAACTTGGCAGCTATTTCCTTTAAATTCAGCAGCCGTGCTTCTAATGGCTATTCTACAGATCTGACCACCGCAACAGGGCCATGGTAGAGGTGAACCAGAGCTGCTTACGGCTTAGAGAGGGTGTCTTCAGTGAGACCCCCAGAACAATGCACAGATGAACTATAGCAACTAAAGAGTCCAGCAACAGCTTCCCCGACACATTCTAGCAATGCGCAATAAAAGGAAATTGAAGACTCATTCATAAGATTCTATCTGATTTCCCAAAACTATCTCTAACAAGAGAGTGGGTAAGATCATTACGGGCAACGTTGGCTGAAAATTACTAGAGACGTCTTTAAATGAGTGGGAAATACATAGTCACACTGTACTTATGACCAGAAATGCCACTGTCACTGTCCCGTGTTAAGTAATGGATTCAAAGCAGCTGTAATAAAATGACAACTTTTTTCATGGTACTTAAAAAATTTACAAAGCATAGCTAAAGGTCAGGAACAGTGTAAGTGGCCAAGAGGCGCTTTCCTATAATCCCAGCACATGGAAGGCTGAAGCAGGGTGACCAGGAGTTCTAAGCCAGCCTCAGCTCCATAGCAAGTTCAAAGCTAGCCTAGATTCCATGAGACTCTGTCTCAAAACAATCAACACACGAAAAGCAATCAAGACACAGGAGTCTTTGTTGTGAGAGAGTTAGCATTCCTCTGTGTGAATGTAAGTATGATGCCTGTGCATATGTGTGCATGTTCATGTGTGTGAGTGTGAGTGCACGTGCCAAGGTCAGAAGATAACCTCAGGTGCTGATCCTCCCTTCCCACCTTGTTTGAGACACTCTCGTTCTCCACTCCCCACAGCAGGCTGGCCGGCCCCTGAGCTTGGGTATTCCTGTCTCTGCCTTCTGTGCCTGCAGGAGCACCAGGTCACAAACACATGCCACTGACCACATCTGGCTTCCCGTGGGTTCTGGGCATGCAAACTCGGGTTCTCACACTGCATAGTGTGTGTGTTTACCTCCCCAGGCTATATCCATTGCCAGAGAGCCATGATTTATTTTTACTTCCCCTTTAAAAAAAAAGCATTATTACAGCTGGGCATGGTGGTGCACACCTATAATCCCACTCGGATAGGCAGAGGCAAATGGATCTCTGTGAGTTCTTAGCCAGCCTGGTCTATAAAGAAAGTCCGGGACAGCCAAGGCTACACAGAGAAAACCCATCTTGGGAAAAAAAAAACCACATTATTACATTAATTTATTTTATGAATATATAGTATATATGTATATGTTTGAGCCCACACATGCATGAACACTTGTGTGGTGGCCAGAGATGTGGGAATGAATTTGGAGGAGTCAGTTCTTTCCTTTCACTGTGGATTCCAGGGATCAAACTCAGGGCAGCGGGCTTGGCAGCAGGAACCTTCACTAGCTGAACCAACTTGCTGGCCCGAGACCTTAAATTTCTAATAAATCTTCAGGAGGGAGACAAGGCGCTGTGGTTTGGCAATAGGATAGATGAACAGACCAAGAGAGAAAGATGCAAACAACAAAAACCAAATTCCAGGGATCCTTGTGTCAAAAACCAAGGCTATTGGCAAAGAGACAGTACAGTGGTGTGTATGTGAGTGTGTATAAATGTGTATGCATGAGTGGGCATGTGTGCAAGTGAGTGTGTATGTGCATGCATATGTGTGCCTGCGTGTGTGTGCACAAGTGTGTGTATATGTGCATGAATATGTGTGCCTGTGTGTGTGTGTGTGTGTGTGTGTGTGTGTGTGTGTGTGTGAAATCCCTGTTTTTCACCTTATTGACATAAACTTAGTTCCAGGTGGACTAAAGAACCAAAGGGCAGAGCAAGACTCTGTGGCTTCTCGAGGGAACGGATGTGAGCGGCTTTGTAACCATAGGAGAAGAAAAGCGTGTCTGCAGGAGAGCAAAAAGAAATCTCGTCTTCAGTGACAAAAATAAGTATCAATTTACGAGATTAACTTTTGCTAATCAATAGTTATTATTGATGTATTTTACTCATCAATAAAGCTTGATAGTTGACCAATTTCGCTTCATGTAAATGCACAACTCCTGGGTATAAAAGGCACCATGGAATAATAAAATAAACACAGAGTAAGTATGTCTCAGGCTAATATCCAGATAATGAATCCCTAAGACAAGCCAGAAAAGCCAAATAAACTAATTAAAAAAAAAAAAAAAAAAAAGCAATGAACAAGCAATCCATAGACTAAAATATGAAAAAAAAAAAAAAAAAGAAAAACCACACCCCACTTCATCTCTCTAGGGGTGAAAGATAAGCAAATTAGAATCATAAGAATGTCTTTTACAAGCTTTATAGAGTAGCAGTGCTTAATTCTGAAAATATTAAACGTGGGTGGGGAGGGAGCACAGGGTACCTTCTTCATTGGTTCTTGAGTACAAACTAGCAGTGGCCACCAGGCAAGCAACCTAACAGCAGCTAACAAGACCCTCAAACCAGGCAGGTGGTTATTATTGTCGGCAATTCTGATGACTTGAATACGAAATATCTATGGGATGTGTAGATTTGGATGGTGGCAGTATTTCAGAAGTGATGATCGCTTAGCGGGTAGAGCCTAATTGGAGGAAGTAAGTCAGGAGGGGGTATCTCTGAAGGATATACTTAGCCTGCTTCCTGTCCACCAGGACATGAACAGCTCCCTGTGACTCACACTCTCATGGCCATAATTTTCTACCCGATCCCATGAGGATCAAGAGGCCCAAGGCTGAAGCCTCCAAAATCATGAGCTAAAACAAACCCTTCCACAATGAGCCTGCCCTTGCCTATATATCTCTCGGGTACATAAAAGCAGCTGACACAACAATCATCCAATGAATGCGCTTACTGAACACTGGCTGTGTCTCAGTGGTCTACTGCCGTGAAGAGACACCATGACCAAGGCAACTCTTATGAAGGAAAACATTTAACCGGGGCTGGCTCACAGTTTGAGATTGTTTAGTCCACTATCACCATGGTGGGACGCATGGCAGTGTGCAGGCAGACATGGAGCTAGAGAAGCTGAGAGATCTACAGGCAGCAAAAAAATACTGTGTCTCTACCACACACATACCTACATATAACCTCATACATTCATGTATATATACATAAACATATATACACACACACATACACATGCACATACATACATACATATACATACACGCACACATACACAACACACACACACACACACACACACATATATATATATATATAATTTGAGCATATATAACCTCAAACTTCCTCCAACAAGGCCACACCGCCTAACAGTGCTACTCCTTATGGGCCAAGCATTCAAACACATGAGTCTATAGGGCTCATTCTTACTCCAACCACCAGAGACTAAACGCTCAGTATTCACCGGGGGCTTCAGAGACAAGAGGAGGGAAACTACATCCCCTGTTTTCGTTAAATATTTTTTATTATTTTTTAGCTACGTGTATGTAGTGTGTATGTGGTATGTATGAGCATATGAGTTCAGGTCCCATAGAGAGCAAAAGAGGGTGCGTTGGATCCCTAGAGCCGGAATCACAGGCGGTGCTGGGAATTGAGCCAGGGTCCTCTGTAAGAGCAGGACATGCTCTTCACCACAGAGCCATCTCTCCAGTCCCACCTCTCTGATTCTTGATGACCGATATACTGAGGTTTCTGCCCTCATAATTCTCCTGACGTTAAACTCAGTTCCCCACGCTTATCCCAGAGAGATTAAGGAAGTTGCTTCCCAGCCCCTCATCAGCTAGGTTAGACCCAAGAAAGAACTTTCCTCTGGGGTTAACAAGGCCCAAAATGGCAGAATCCATAGCCATTGATGCTTCCCAAGTCAATAGTCACTGATTATTATCTGCTTGATGGATGAGACTTGTTGGAATTTCCCATCATCTTACCATCCACTGTTACATTTCATATGTGTGCTTGCATGTGTGCATGTGTGTGTGTGTGTGTGCGTTTGCATGTGCATGTGCACGTGTGTGTGCGTGCATGTGCATATGTGAGTGTGTGTGTGTAATTTGGAGCAGACACGCACAGTTACATAGTGGAAATTAGACTGAACACGCACTGTTGCAACCTACATTTTCAACCTCGTGTTTTCCAGAAAGATTTAGAAAGTTCCTCCACAGGGGAACTGGGCATACGACAGTGCCCTTCCCTCCCAGTCTTGAGCCCTGCCATCTTACCTGAAGCCAACAAGGATGGCTGAGGCGATGACCAAGGCGGAGAAGGAAAGCGCGTACCCCACGGTGTAGATAATGTACAGCGACAGGAGCTGTTCCTCGGGGGAGTTCTGTGTACACAGAGGGACATGAGGATGTGTGCCCATCCGGTGGCCTCCTTCTCCCATATCCTTCATTCCAGGGTCCGAGGACTGAAGTGACCTGGGGGGGGCCCCACTTGGAATTCCAGACTCAAGAAGGAAAATGACTTTGGAAGTGGTCCAGGCACATTTACGACCTCGTCCGAGGTGAGCACACATCACCTTTGGCCAGAGAGCAGATGGTCAGAGTCACCAGAAGCATGGGGGGGGGGGCATCGGGGCGTGACAGATGATGTGACAACAGCCAGCCCCACCCAAAGCCTAGGGCCTCTGCTCCCATGAAGCAGAGACCTAGCTGCCCCTTTCCCGCGGCTCAGAACCCTCCAACTCACTCTCTCCCCTCGCTTGGACTCTTCGCACTCCGACAGGTCCCTCCACGGCAGGCTGGAGTTGTCCTTATGTAGCCAGAGGCCCTCCGCTGTGCAGAACCGGTACACGTGGCCCTGAAGCACTGAGCAGGGACACATGGTGGCTGAGGCTCAGCCTAGCAATGAGCAGCCCACCCAGTGTTGCCCTTATCCCTTCCTCTCCTGGGAACACCCTGCTCCATTAGAGCTGACTCTTCTGAGTTAGTAACAGGACATACACACACACACACACACACACACACACACACACACACACACACGCACACACACACACACATACACACACACGCACATACACGCACATACATGCACACACACGCACACACACACGCACACACACAGACACCCCATAATGGTCCAGTACATGACAAGAGGTCCCCAAGGTTCTCAAGAGTCACCCAGCCACCCCCAGCTGCTCCTCCTAGCCACCCAAAGACACAGTTGAGTGAATCCCCAGCTTTTAGGCGAGACAAATAGGAGCCATGTCCTATTACCCAGCCTGGAACCATACTATTGACAAGGTCTGGTGCTGAGCAGAAGGGGCCCTGCCAATCAGTCACCCTCAGGGGTTTCTGATCTTCCTGACTCAGTCTTTTGCCCTCCCGCATTCTTTGGGGGATAGACAGCTTTAAGACCAAAGCTGGTACCAAACTCCTGAGAATGGAAGTAAAGCAACCTACCTACGGAACCCTAACCTGAGGAGGCATGGCCTGCCCAGGGAGGCCCAGTCTGTGGAGATTCAGACTTCCTTTCAAAGACCTCTAAAAGGAACAGAGTCTTAGCTGTTGCTCTTAGAAATTTCCGCTTCAAATAAGGAAACAAAGCTTGCTCCTGCAAGTAACCCCTACGCTCAAGAAAGAAACTGCTCTTTGAGAGGTCTGATTCTCTGCACGAAGGCGGCTCATGCAGCTCCCAGAAAAGAACAGTGCCAAGGGAAATCCACAGGGACCCAACACCGTCTCCACAGGGCTGGGTGTGTGCTGTCACCTGTGTTCTTCGCATCCACTTGAAGATCGGCATGCTGGAGCAGTGCCCAGCATGCCCTACTGTCTAGGAGATGAGGGAGAAGAGTGATTTCTGGCCCCAGACTCCACATGAGACCGGCAGAGTGTTCACTGTATCTAGGAAATGCCTCCTCCATTGCCTCCCTATGGGAGAACTTAAATCTTTCACCAGGGCCAAGGAGCAGGGGTGGGGGGTTGGAGGACAAAGTGGTTAGAGTAATGGGAATTAACACAGGACAGTGAGGAAGGCAGCCAAAGTCAGGGCCTGGCCGTCGAAGATTTAAATTCTACAGACTAAACTCAAATCAGTGAGATGGACCAGGAGGTAGAGTTGTCTGCTACGAAGCCTGGTGTCCCGAGTTCAGTCTCTGGGACCCTGTGATAAGAAGAAAAGAACCAACATCTATAAGCTGCCCTCTGACCTCCACGTGAGTGCTATCGCACGTGCCTCCCCTAAAGGAGCAAATTAATGTAATACAAATATTTTAAAGACCAAACGACTTGAAGAGCCTGTGGCGGTGGGCTGTGGGTGGCAGGCACTGTGGGCAGAAAGGCACAGGGAGAATATAGAAGTCATCAGGAGCCCTTGGTGGCCACGGCTGGTCAGTGTTAGAGGGGTGTCAGTAAGAATTAATTAATATATGTACACAGCAGAGTAGCAGCTGCACCCTTGGGTGGCATACCCAAGGAATGCCCACCTCCAGGGGGGCCACTCAGTACAGAAATCCAATTTCCCAGCTGCTAAGACCACTGTTGTGTGCCAGGGAGCCTTACTGTCCTGTGAGAGTCCTCTTCCAGTGCAGTCATGTACCTGTCAATCAAGCCTTATTCTCAACAGCAGCAACCCTGCCACCCAGCCCAGTGCGGGCAGCCTTCACATCTTACCTCTTCTTTCTCTCTTCCCTTCATGAATAGGCCCTGAAGCGGGGGTTGGGGGTGGGGGGGTGGCAGGGGGTGAGTCCCATGTGAGGTGAGAGAAGGTGTCAAAGTAAACCAGCTTTGTAATACCACTATGACTGTTAGAAGAGCCTCGTGTGTGTGTGTGTGTGTGTGTGTCTGTCTGTCTGTCTGAGTGTGTGTGTCTGTGTTTGTGTGCCTGTCTCTGTGTGCCTGTGTGTGTGTGTCTGTCTATGTGTCTATGTGTGTGTGTGTCTGTCTATGTGTCTATGTGTGTGTGTGTGTGTGTGTCTGTGGGTGTGTATGTCTGTGTGTCTGTCTGTCTGTCTCTGTGTGTATATATCTGTCTCTGTGTGTTGTATACATGCATGCATGTCTCTGGGACACATACATGTGAACATATGTGCATGGAGGCCAGAAGTTGATGGTGGATGTCAGGTGTCTCCCCAACAACCACCTTATATTTTGGACAGGATCTTTCACTGAACCTGGAGCTCCCTGACTGGGCTAGACTAGCTGACTGGCCAGCCCCGCCCCTGTGCAGGCACACCCCACCACGCCCAGCTTTTTGCACGCCCCTTGGCCTGGAACCTGCATTTTTGGAGACTCTAACAAACCCCTAAGAGTCTGATGGCAGCACGTCCAGCAGCGAGGAATGAGCTGAGCACAGGAACATATCTAAGGAGTTTAAGAATGGCTGGGTACAGTGGAGGGCCAGCACATGGCCTCATTTTAGCATCTTGAAGGGCTACCTTTGGGCCTCTGTTATCTGGTGTATGGAAACTTAAAGTTCTTTCTGGGAGTCCAGGCTCCTGGTAGATAGCACACCTGTCTTTGGGCTGTAGATGCACCCCAAGAATGGTGATGGGGACCTGAGCCAATTTTGTGGGAATGACACTGGTATCAGCCTGCTCCATAGGCTGTCTGTGTGGGAGGAAGTGGGGAGGGAGGGAGGGAGGGAGCTTGGGAACGAGAAGAAGAGAGAAAACGCAGCAGTGGACTCTTCCCAGATCTGGCACAAACCCCAGCACACACACAGTAGGTACCATAACCTACAAGCACTGTGCACACAGTAGGCATTATGCCTTATATGTACCATGCACATAGTAGGCACTGTACCCTACATGCACCATGCATATAGTAGACACCATAACCTACACTCATTGGCACACAGTAGGCACTATATCCTACATGCACTGGGAACACAGGAAGCACTGTACCCTACATACACTGTACACACAGGAGACACAGGACATGCATCATGCACACAGTAGGCACCATACTCTACATGCACCTGGCACACAGAAAGAACTGTACCCTGCACACACTGTACACATAGGAGACAAAAGACATGCACCAGGCACACAGTAGGCACCATACCCTACCTGCACCATGCACACAGTAGGCACCGTACTCTACATGCACCAGGCACACAGGAAGCACCATACCCTATGTACATTGTGCACACAGGAGACACAGGACATGCACCATGCATACAATAGGTGCCGTACCCTACATGCACAGCACACACTGGAGGCACTGTACTATTGGAGGCTTCTTTCCTACATGCATTGCACCTGTGGTCTCTGAGGACTATTTACCCACAGAATCAAGTTTTGAACACCTACTGTATGCCTGCCCCTAAGAACATCATAGCAGCCTCACCAAGGAGACATGGTTAACCCCATTTTACAGATGAAAATACCGAGCCTCTGAGAAGCCATGAAGCTCAGGATCATGCAGATAGGAAGCAGGATTCTAGCTCCTTCTAAAATAGACAGGATTCAAACTCTCAGCTCTCTGCCTCTAGGATCTAAACATTAGCAGTCAGAGTTGTGCCAAGAGTCAATTGTGGCCAGGTGCCATTTTCCCCTGTTCTTCCCCTGGGTTTGGATTCCCACACAGACCACGTGGCCCCTAGACAGCCTGCATAGCTCTGGGCTCTGCTTGGGGCCAGCTTGGGGATGGGGAGGCGGTGTGTGCAAGGATGTGTGCCTTCCTGGCTTAGAGTCAAGAGATCACTGTGTCCCAGCGAAGCCCAGGCAGCAAGTTAATCTGTCAGTTAGCCCTCATTAACATCAAATATTAAAAGCCACATCTGGGTCCTGGCTGAGCCCATGGTCCCCAAATGCCCTTCTTGGCTGGAGGTGGGTGGTCTGGGCAAAGCCCTGCTTATCAGTTCGGCTTTATCTGGCCTGTGAGGAGCTGGCCAATCACAGCATAGGCTTGGCTTGGTCTAGTCAATAGAAGGAGGGCAACCAGGCGGCCGCATGCCAGGAGGCCCAGGGATATTTCATTAAGTCAGACCCTGGTGCTGGAAATAAAACCCCCAATTAAACACTTCGCCTCCCGGAAGCTGCCACGGCGTCTGTAATCAAGCTAACAGCCGCCCTTCCACGTGAATGGCGGGCACTCAACGCTGTGGAGAGCTGCTAGCTCCTGCACCCTGGCAACAGAGATGCTGGCAAGGGCCAGAGGGGCCCCATTTCACAGATGGAGATGCAGAGGCTCAGAGAGCCTGGCACCTCTCCCCGTATGTGACAGGGCGGAGTAGGGTAGCAATGAGGGGGCCAGATCCGGGTGGGGGCACTGAGAAGCTTGGAGCATCAGGAAGAAGCTGGGTTATAAAGTCCAGACTCAAGTGTGAATCCTGGTGCCACTCTAGATCAGCCATGGCACTTGGGTGGGGGGAGGAGGCGGGATGTTACCTCACTTCCCCGGCTACATCACTTCCCCGGCTCTCAGCGTCCCTCACCTATAAAATGGAAGCCATTCTGAGAATGTTTAGGAACTGTCTGGCACACACACAGTCCCAGTGGGGGCCTCACTACCTCCCCCAGCTTTAGGAGGCGAGAACTCCTGTCTCCCCTTGGTAACCCCAGCCCTCTCTAAAAGCTCCCAGGCAGGCTCCACATTGCGCAGGGGAGGTGACCTGTCAGAGGCTCTAAGAATTGCGAGTGATAGGCTATTTTAAAAGCATTTTATGGCCCCCATATAATTAGAGTTAAGCTAACAAACAGGTAGGAACCTGGAGAGGGCCGGCTAATGAGCCTGGGATGATGTAAAGCAGCGGATCCCTGCTGGAGAGTAAATGGGGCTGCCATAAGGCCGGGAGACAGCCGACACACAGACTGCATCTTCTTGTCTCCTGTGGACCAGACTCCTCCTTCCTACGCCGTTATCTTGGTACTCATCCGATCTTTCGGCACTATCTGGAGTCCCAAGTCCATGACGAAAAAGGATCAGACTGCAAGGTTTTCCTGGGACACTGTGCACCTCTGAGGCCTGAGGTCTTGGTCCTGTGTCCGAGGTGCCCCCTAAGCACTCACCGGCCTCTTCCCCCGCCTATGCCCGTCCTCCCTGCCTGGCCCCAGTGTCACCTGTCCTGATGTCACGCCCCAGGAAATAAGATGTCTCTGACTTCCCCCACCTGCCTCTGCTTGGACCATAAAGTTGACCCCTCCCCTCTCCAGCTCCATGCAGCTCCCCTGCATATGTCACACAAACATATTCCTAGCTGCTGACGAGGACTTAGCTCAGCCACGGCCATTGGTTTGAATTTGGTTCTATGTGAGGTCACCCGCCCCTCCATCTTGCTCTGAACCCCAGAAGGCTCACTCCTTCTATGTGGCATCACACAATTCTTGCCCCTTCCATTACTGGGTTTGGTCAACAGGCGACACCGGCACAGGACACTAGGATGGGAAAGAACCCGGGCATCACTCTCTCACCTCTACCCTGCTGGAGTCTGGGGCTCCAGCTACAACGTTGCCCCTTCTTGGCCTCTTTAGCCTAACTCCAGCCATCTTGGGCACCTCTGGCCCCAAGCCTACTGCCTTCTTCTTCTCAAGCCTTTAGGGGTGCTGAGCTCTGTCCATTATATTCCTTTCATATGCCCCACTGGGCATGTTTTCTAGAGACACCCCCGCCCTTGCTGAGACAAGGCCCCACCTGTCATCTCCTTGTCCCCAGCACATGCTGTGAGGCCTCTCTACTAGCTGCTCCCTGTCGTAGGCTAAGAATGCTCCAGAGACGTCCCTTTCCTCATCCCTCACAGCTCTGGGCGAGGTTAGGGAGCCCCTCTGGTACAGTGATAGCATCATGTGAGTCCAGTGGGTGCCTCTGTGGGTCTCCAAGTCAAGAGAGGGAGCCAGGGTTGGTGATCTGGGTGTTGAGGAAGGTGGGAGGAGTAAATTAGCCTGGTGAGACGGGAGGGAAGGTGGCTGGCAGGGGGCCTGTGCAGAGGCCGTTATCTTCATGGAGAAAGCAATAAAACCGTGTTCGCTCATAAACGGGCACCACCAGGACCTATTTCCTGCTCAAATAAAATTAAAGGTGATGGATGGAGCAGCAAGCGCAGGCAGAGCTGGGGGCGCTTGGTGCTGAGTGATAGGCTCTGTCCCATGCCTGGCTCCCTGGGGTGTAGGGGCTCAGCCTGCCCGAGCAGAGGTCCCAAATCTTTGAGGCAGGGAACACGTGTGTCACGCAGGAAGGTGCCAAGGCATGTAGGGCAAGTGAGAACAAAATGAATGGAGACTTGTTTTCTCCCTGAGGATCTCCAATCCTCTCCCAACGGCATCACTCGGTTTTATCCCAGCCCCTGAGTGCGCATACAAACCAGAGCACAGAGAGGTCTAGGAACCACTCCTGACCACACAGCCACCTGGGCCTCAACGAGCAGAGCCACGGATTGCATGGCTCAGAGGGAGAGGGCAGGATCCCATTGCCCTTAACGTGTGTCCAGCCAGTAGAGGTCATTCAGACCACTCACCTGTCTCCAGACCCAGTGCCACACGCAGGCAGGCATGCACATGCACGTTCGGGCACAGTCCAGCTCCCCAGGAAGCCTGGCTCAGCAATTAAACAATGAAGTGCAGAGACTAACCCAGCTTTCTGGACTGATGCCCAGGTCTGCCAAGCCAGCTAACTGTGTGTCTTGGAAAAGCCATGTCATATCTCTGTACGTCAGCAGCCTCATCAATAGAGAGAATAGGAGTAATTGCTTCAGAGAGCTGTAGGCATCGCCGAATGAGTGTCTTGCCTGTCAACAGGCAAAGGGTGCGGAGGAATTCTGAGTGACAGGGCCACCTAGCCACTTGGAGCCTGCCTCTTTTAGGCTCCGGATAGCTCTGAATAGCTCAGGAGAGATGGGTGGAGCCTCGCTAGAAGACCTGCCTAGGTCTCATCAGACCATACTTCATCCTGAAGAGAAGTTTGTGTCTGGCCCACCAGGCCACCTCCTCCAAGAAACATGTGCTGGAGACACTTGAGAATGGCAGATCCCTAGGGTTTACTGACAAGGCAGTCTAGTCAGGGTGGACGTTCTGTGAGGCTCACCCAAGGCCCACCCTCTCTACATGGAGGGCCATACTTGTGGATGTAAATAAAATTGTACATAAAATTGCACCTGCACACATATGAACAGACACACACACAGACACACAGACACACAGACACACACACACACACACACACACACACACCTTTCCTCCCCTCGTGGACACTGGGATTCCTTGCAGCAAGAATGCTTGTCTCTGTTAACCCCTATGGAGCCTCAGCAAGGAGACTAGGATGGAGCAATAGCCACAGAAATTACCACTGCAGTCATGAGCACCCTGGCCCTTTGCGGGGCTCGGTGGGGAGTGACTTTCCCACCCACGCAATCATATCTTTCCCAGTGTAGAGTGTCCCCTGCAGGCTGGACCAGGACTGAGGGACCAGCCCACCATGCCCTGGAGCATGGTTCTCTGTGGTCCTTTAAAAGACTCTCTCTCTCCCTCTCTCTCTCTCTCTCTCTCTCTCTCTCTCTCTCTCTCTCTCTCTCTCTCTCACACACACACACACACACACACACACACACACACACACATGCATGCACACACCAGGCAGAGGCACCCCTCTAGGTCCCTCCTTCCTGTCCCCCCATGGTCTGTTCCTCCCTCCTGCCCCTTTGTTGACCAGGAGGGTCTCATTCCTGCTTTAAGTCATATTCCACCTCTGTCTGCACACGCATCAGACTCAGGACACCTCGGGCAGTTCTGACTCCTGTCATTGCTAGCTATCCAAGCACCAGGCCAAAAGCAGGTGGGCTACCCTCCAGGAGGCCTGAGGACACTTTCAGTACAGGATCTGGGTCCCAAAGGAAGGGAGGCCACGTCCCAATCTCCTCCAGAGTCCTGAGGACAGAGAAGGGACACACTCACCACTGCTGGCCCAGGGCAGGTACCAGGGGCAGCTGACATTCACGAAGGAACCCGGGGGCCCATCTGGCCAGCAGGCATAGTCATCAAAGGTTCGGTTGCAGAAAAGGCCTGTAGAAACAGCAGAGCCATCTCTGAATCCCAGGCTGTCATTTATCCTTCCTTCCTACCTCCTCCCCAACCACTGGAAGCTGTACCCCCAAACCTCAGCTGAGTGTTTACTGCATGCTGAGCACTCTCCCTCATTGGGCTGACTGCATGCTGAGCACTCTCCCCATGGGGCTCACTGCATGCTGAGCACTCTCCCCATGGGGCTCACTGCATGCTGAGCACTCTCCCCATGGGGCTCACTGCATGCTGAGCACTCTCTCTCATTGGGCTCACTGCATGCTGAGCACTCTCCCCATGGGGATCACTGCATGCTGAACTCTCTCTCCATGAGGCTCACTGCATGCTGAGCACTCTCCCCATGGGGCTCACTGCATGCTGAGCACTCTCCTCATGGGGCTCATTGGATGCTGAGCATTCTCCCCTCAGAGCAGGGACCAAGGAAAGACACCTTATGCATGCATCAGGGGCAGGACCTTTAAGCAGATTCCTTCACAACTCTATGCTGTCCTCTGTGGAATGGAGGTATGCCCTGGTCCATGGAACTTTGCTATAGCATATGCTATATAGAAGAAGCTATATAGTAAGGGCTCAACAGATGGATCCTATAAGGCATTTTTGAGCTGTTCTTCACAGATGGGAGGGAAATGTTGGCCCATGAGGCTGAGGAGACCTTCCCCAGGTCACTGATATGGTCAGAGATAGGATTTGAACCCAAGCCCAACTGGCTCCAATGCTGTGATCTGTAAACCATCTTATAACCCTCCCTCAAAGATTGACTCCCATTGGCTCAGCTGGTGGAATGTTTGTCTAGCATGCATAAGGCCCTACATTCAGCCCCCAGCACTGCATAAGCCAGGTGTGATGGCACAAAACACCAATGCTTGGGAGGTAGAAGCAGGGTGACCAGAAGTTCAAAATCGTCCATGGCTACATAGCGAGATGGAAGCTAGCCTGGGCTACATGAGCTCTTGTCTCAAAAAATAAAGATTGATTTGTATAAATGTCTATGTTGGGCCTTCAGTCTATGCACAATTAAGGAGGAGCTGAGGAGAACACTAAAAGGACAGTGGGGTACCTGCCCTGGGGGTAAAGACAGCAAGCAATAAAGCATTCTCACAAAGCTGTCTGAGAGAAGACAGGTGGGAAGGGGGCTGGAAAGCGCTTCAGTGATGATGTAATGTGGTCCCTGGGACAGAGCCCCAGGCAGCTAGCATTCCAGAAAGAAGCAACACCAGCTCTGGACTTGGGGTCAGAAGAGCCTCCCCTGGAGCTGTGTGGGGCGGTACAGGCGTGAGGGCTCATCAGGACTCACCTGTGGCCAGAAGCGGTGTTTCAGTGAGGAAATGCTGGCACTGGCGTCGGTATTCTCGCCATTTCTGCACCGTCTCCGAGAGGGATACCGTGGCACCCTATGAGGGAAAACAGAAATGGAGACCCTGTGGCTCCAGGAGCCCCTTCCACTCCCCCATCCTCATGGTCTCTTAATCTCTAGTGGAACAAAGCCCACTGGGAACTTCTGGAAGGGAAGAGAGAAGTGACTGTCACTTTGGGGATCCAGGCAGGGCCTTTTGTGTGTTTATTCCGCCCAGGGGACTGTGCAAGGCCAACGTGTACGAAGTACCCAGCAAGTGTCTAACAGATTAATGCCTGAGGAGGTGGGGTGAAGGAGAGTGCAGAGGGAGAATATGTGACTCATTCATGGTCCCATCTGCCCTTCATCTACCCTCAGCAAGGAGAGACTTCCTGAGGGACAGGGCTGCATCACAGCCTGGGGCTCCTCCCCTCCTGATGTCTGGCCATGCAGACTGCCTGGAGATGTCTTGCTTCCAACTGTTCTAGAAGAGTCAAGAGAAGACTCCATCAAAGGCACAGGGCATCTTGGGAAGCAGAGTCAAGGCCAGTAGGCAGATCCATCTAGTTCAGTGGCTAACCTCCAGCACCCGAGGATGCAGGATGTGGTCTCACTGAGGGCTTATATAAAGAGCCAAAATATCACCCACTCCTCCTGCTAGACTCAGTTGCTGCCCTAGGAAGGGAAGACCTTCCCTCCCCACAGCCTCTTCCAGTACAACACAGATCTGATATTCAGCCTGCTTCTATATCCCAGGGGATGCTGAGGGCAGGGCGAAGACAGAAAATTTCCAGAACACTTAAGTTGTACCTGCACTGGGAGATGGCCTCTTACCTGTAATGGAAGGCTGGGAGCCTAAATAAGTCTAACAGCACTGGCCTTTGAGAGTGTGCCACTAACATCCACTGAGCACATCCCCTCTGCGTATTTCTGAGTGTTTCCTTTGAGCTGTAATGCTTTTTAATTTGTCCCACAAACATCCTTAAAGATTAAAAATATTACCCACTTAGAAATGATAGTTGTCAAAATTATCAGAGAGCCCCTTGTTGGGATTTATACACAAGGACATTCACACATGAGTGTGCATATGTGCATGTGTGCACAGGAGAGAGAGACAGAGGGGGTGGCAGAGAGAGAGAGAGAGAGAGAGAGAGAGAGAGAGAGGTGCCACAGAGTACAGAGTGTATGTGGAGGTCAGGTGGCAGCCAGTGGAAGTCAATTCTCTCATTCAATCATGTGGGATACTGAGGATTGAACTCATATTGTCAGACGTGGCAGCAAGCACCCTGAGAGCCATTTCTCTAGCCTAGAAGTTTATTTTTCTGAAACCACAAGTTACACATAGGTGATAAAATGAAAAGTCTGATTTCCAGATACCTTGGGCCCCTGAGTCCTAGTCACGCCCTCACCCTGACACACACACACACACACACACACACACACACACTCATACACCAGATCTGATTTCTGGATGAGCCTGCCCTGGTTTAAGCAGAGTCTTAGTTCATATGACATCACCACAGAACAACATACAGTGACATGTGCTTGTTCCTAGTGACATGGAAAGTTCCAGAAGCAAGGGGGGTTGGTGGTGTCAAGCTTGCTCTGAATGCCACCAACATCTCTGGAGTGAGTGTGCTGGTGAGGCTGCCCTGAAGGACAGGTTCTTCTGAGAGCAAAGGTCAGCAGTATTTGCTTGGAGAATAAAGAAAAGGAAATCAAATGTGCCAGCAGCCAAGGTGGATTGTGCTTGGAGCCATTCCTGCGGGGTGGCAGATTCATTGGACTAAATCAGGGAGGATTGGTGCTACTTCCCTCCCTTCCTTTTCTGCTTCCCTCTTCCTCTCTTCTCACTGTCCTGAAGGCAGTGGGGCAGGTGAGGGCAGGCAGCAGCAAGGCAAGGAATCCCCCACAATGTCCGCTCTTAGTGGGACAAGTAGCAGAAGGCAAGGTCACTGCTGGGAACTGAGGCAGCAGGTGCGTCTAGCCAGGGAGTGAGCAGGAGGTCCGAGAATACAGCAGCTGGGGAAGGGCTGGTGGCCAGAGACAGGACCTTGATGGCCAGCCACCACAGGGAGCATCATCAAAGATACGTTGACAGTGACTAAGAGCGGAGGGAAGACATGAAACTTAACTTCGCATCTGGGGTTCTGTTGGGACTTGGCCTTGCCTCCCCCTAAAGCCATAGAGTGCCAAGGTTAGACAGTAGAGGGGACAGGAGAGATTTGGAGACTACGCTGAGAGTCTTCAGGCTGTATGAGGTTGGGTAGAATGTTCTGCAGGACAAATGACGTAAGGAGGCAGTGGGGGTAAGAGCTCAGGAAGTGGTCAGGGCAGGTCTCGGTGTTGATCCGAAGAGTCATCTGGGGCCTGAGAGGTACAGGAAGGCAAAATGGAGGCTGGCCTAGCAAGGAAGATGGGCATTTCAACAGGAAGGCACAGTAGGGACAAAAACGGAGAGCCGGATGGAAAATGGCTCTGTCCATAAAGTGTGCCCTGCAAACCCACGGAAGTCTAAATCCCATACCCAGAGCCCAGGTGAAAAGCTGGGTAGGGTGGCACATGCTTTTAATCTCAGAGCTGGGAAGGTGGGATTTGGGGCAGGAGCTGGTTAACATGATAATCAAGCCCCAGGTCCCAGAGGCAGAAAACCCACCTCAGAAGCAAAGCCAAATAAACCAAAAGGCATAATACATATGGTTCTTGAGGATCAACACTCAGGTTTGACCCACGTCCCCCACATGCATGCACACACATATGAATGCATGTAAGCCCACAACACATGTACATACATATGTACATACATGCTCATCCACAGAGACGTCCAAGACAATTTCCGGGGCAAAAAGAATGGTGGGAGTGACAGATAGGAAGCTCTGATCTGAGACAAACCCTGTTGAAGTCGGGGCCACTGAGTGCCACAGACCCTGGGGCCCAGGTGACAAGGCAGTGAATGGCCCTCGTTTTGGGGTTAGATCTGCACTTGATCCCGTAGCTCTCTCCTAAGTTGGGCCTGTGACCTTGTGCAAGCCTTCACTTCTAACCTCAGCTTGCCTATGTGACAAAAGGGACCGACAAGAGTCCACGCCTGGAAGACTGTGCCAACTAAGCTACAGCTTACAGTGACCCTTGGCAGATGGGAGAGGCTGTCAGAGCCTTGGTTCGGAGGATTTCCTCTGTTTAGAAGACAGACTGGAACCCTGAGGCTGGCTTCCTGGATTTAGGGAGAGTCTTCTTTCTAAATTCAATAAACTGCCAGGAGGGAGAAATTAGCAGGGCTGTCCCAGGGTGGTAACAATGGTTAGAACAGTTCAGAAGCCTCAGGGGCCAGAAGGACAGCCTAGCATTTCCTAGGACCAGCAGCTCCAGGGTATTGGGGCAGGGAGAAGTAAGTGAGGACAATGCCCAGGTGGAGGGGACAGTAAGGAGGGGACACCCCTAGGAGAAGAGGCAAGAGTTGGAGAATAGACCACTAAGGGGTTTACAGCCTGCTCCCATCTGCTCTGTGCACAATCTGCACAGCGACACAGGCCGCCCTCCATGGGCTCCGCATAAGAGTGTGCACCAGGGTTGTTTCTTTTCTGGAAATCATTTGGGTTGAGGGGTAGGAGAAAAAGGAGGCCAGTCTCTTCTTACTACTGGGGGAGGGAGGAGGGAGGTGCGGCCCCTCAGAAGGAGCAAACAGGGCTCCAAAGACAGTTTCTAGAAGCCCCAACCAGGTATAGCCCTGCAGATTCCTGCCATTTCCTTCTGGAACACCGCACTTTTCTTCTTTCTGGTTCCCCCTCCGAGCCTGGATCATGCTTCCCATTGCTGAGTCCTGTGGTTTTGTGTCCGTGTTTTGTTTTCTTAAGATCATTCCTGAGACAGCTGACCAGCCAGGGCAAGGCAAGGTACAGGCAACTTCTCTCAGACTCGGGTAACCGCTCAAAGGCACACTGTCACACACAGTCCCCCTCACACTGTCACACACAGTCCCCCTCACACTGTCACACACAGTCCCCCTCACACTGTCACACACAGTCCCCCTCACACTGTCACACACAGTCCCCCTCACACTGTCAGGGATGTTTCCAGCACTGAGACCCTGACCTTGAGTCTCCTGTCCCCCACACCATCACACCCAGACCATCGGACACACAGGCACATGCTGAAACACTGACCAATACACACACACACACACACACACACACACACACACACACACACACACAATCACACAATCACACATATAAACACTGTAAGAAGCTCAGCACCTCTCCCCTACGTGGGCACATACAAGCAGATCCCCATTCACTCGCCAGGCTGTTACATACAACCCCATACCCTCCCCCCCAAAACACAGTTTAACAGGCAGGATACCAGCACACACACAAAACACTACACCACACTGCACAGTTGGACACGTTATTACATGTTGATAGGTTATTGCTCATACATGGAGACTCCCATCCAGACTGTCACACAAACAGTCCCCAACAAACACATAGTGAAACAGGGGCTTGTACACCTTGTACACCTATCTCCTAATCTATCTCTGTCTCCTTATATGCATCTCTGTGTAATACACCACACACACACACACACACACACACACACACACACACACACACAGAGGAATTTGCCAAAGGACAGGTACAATAAATGAAGGACCTATTTTTCCTCAGCGCCAGGCACTGAGGGCCAGGATGTGGTTTCTTGGCTGCTCCTGGACAGCCCTGTGCTGGGTCTTTCCGTGTCTGGAAGGAAGCCCAGCTAGGGACAAAGTCCACCCAGACCAAGCTGTAGCCTCAGCCTCCATTGCCCTTTGCTGGAGTGCAGAGGCCGGGCGGGGGGGGGGGGGGGCTTCCAACAATCCTGCTCCAGGCTCTCCTCTGCAGCCTCGGGAACACACCAGGTTCCAAAGGACAGCTCCCCCAGAGGCCTTGAGTTTTGGTGTCCCCTTGGTGCCCCCCTCCACCCATTCATGTCAGATGCTGTGATCTCTGTTTTACCCTTAGGGAAACTGGGGGGTTTGGGACCCTGGAGGGTCCTGCTGAAGAGTTCCAGAGAAGCTCAGACCTGACCTCAGAACCCAGCTGCATCTGGTTGGCACGTCAAATGTCAAGGGCCCGCCTGCCTCTCAGGAGCCCAGCTCCACGGGGAGGAAGAAAGCAGAAAGAGGAGTGGTCCTTCACACACTGGAGTAGCAGGTCTGCAGAAGTCAGTCCAGCCATCCCTCATCCTGCAAGGAAGAAACTTCCGGCCTCACCAGACCTGCTCCCTCAGCCTTCATGGCCTCCAAAAGGAAGCAGTGAGCCAAGAACTGGGCTCCTTCACTCTTGCCTTCCCTGTTCCTGAGCTGCTGGATCACATCGCCTAGGGAACCCTGTTTCTAAGCACTTACCCACCGCAAGCGGCATGAAGGGGGACGTTGTAATCTTGCTGACCTCGCAGACAGAAACTAAAACACAAAATTTATTTTTGGGTCTTCTGAGTGTCCATGAGGTTGTGTCGTAATTACTGCAATCTAATCTCGAAGTGGCCTGGTCACATACACACTTCTGTGGCTGCTGGAAATTGTCGGTACACCCCCCCCCCATAACAAGGGCACCCCATCAAAAGCTCGAGTGTGTCTCTTCAGTGCCTGCATTTTCTGCCACCCGGGTGCTGTTACGCACCAGGGCTGGAGTGAGATGACGTGGAGGCGGTCCAAGGAGCCTGCCACTGGGGAAGGGGGATTTACAGGAGAAGACAGGCAGGCCCCAAGTTTGACTCTCTTCCTTCAATCCCAACCTGATCTGCAAATGTGGCCTGCAGCAGCCTTGAGCCAGGAGGCTCACCCGCCTCCCCACCTTCCCGGCTCACAGAACTCAGCAGTGTATCTGCGGTGGTGACTCTGGAAAGAACCCAATGTCACCAGGAAAGCCATGGCCTGTGGGGGGGGGGGGGGAGAACAGTGATGAAGGTGCCAGGGATTTGGGGAAGGTGTCTCTTGGGGTCGGCTGGCCCTGGAGAACAGGGAGAGGGAGAGGAGTAGCCTGGGATTTGGGATTTGGGGACACTAACAATGCTGGCACTTTCCTTGGGAGACACCTCTGCCCACAACTGGGTTCTCAGCCACGAGTATGGTCTGCACACCCCCGCCCCAATTCAGACCAAGTCAAGCCAGGGCAGGCCCGCTCCCTAAAGGTCTGCCTGTGGACACAGAAGATGATGGGACAAAGTGTTCTCTTATATAGGACACTGCCCAAGCCTGGGGCCTCTTCTACTCAGGGGTGTCCTGGCACTTTTGAACAACTGCCTTCCCAACAAGGAGCTGACCATCATGGGCAGGGCAGGAGTCTGGGGCAGGACACGCAGGCAGGTCAGTGAGAGCCTGAGAAGAATCCACCTGAGTCCAACTGCAACCTATTCTTTGGAGACACCAAGGAAGGTATGATGGTCCTGAGGGTCCCAGGATGCTTTCTGCTGGGTTATTGATCAACGGGGGACTAGAATGGGTGTTAGCCGACTGTGTGAGAAGGCTTATCTGATTGGGAGGGTTCGGGGGAACCTGCTGCATGCTTGCTGCAGAGGCTGGGGTGGGGGTGGTAAGCCAGTGCCACCTGAGAGGTCATCAGGAAGGACAACAAGCTGTCACCGGCAGGGTCCCTTGGGCTATGAGTCAAAGACTGTGATGAGGGGCCAATGACGGAGGGGGGGAGGAGCTGGGTTTCCAGGCCCCTTCAGCCTTCTAGAGCATCCTGAGTAACGCCGCCCCCCCCCCCCGCCACACACACACACACACACACACACACACACACACACACACACAAGAGAACACAAGACCCGAGTACAGGGGGAAGCTCCAAGAGCCAATGGGTTTGGCAAAAGGAGTTGGGAAAGTGGTAGAAGGACAAAGATGCTTAGCAGAAGTCAGAGCAGGGCAAGGCAAATGCAGGGCAGCTGGTGCCCTGGCAGTGGAGCTGTGGCCCAAAAGTGGGGTGCCTCTTCAGGATGAGGGTAGTCACCTGGTGTCCAACCCCAACTGGGCTCCCCACCTCCTTTCTCCCCTGAGCCTTGCACTTCCCCTGTCTGGGGTCCCGGAGTTTCGCTCAAGTCCAAAGGCCCTTCCGCTAGCTCCTGCGCCCGCAGAACACCGCAGCGTCCCCTTCCCATTTGTCTCCGGGGTCCCCGGGGCTCACCTGGGGGCGGGGGCCGGCCCTGCCCACCGCCCCGAGCAGCAGGAGCGCCAGGCGCAGTAGGCTAGGGGTGCTGGCCATGGTGGGGCGCTCAGGACTGGGTCATAGCTGCCACCTGCGGAACCGCGCACCGCGACTGATCCCTGCCGGGCTGCGGGGGAGGAGCCGGTGGGGGACCGCCCCGCCCGCCCGCAGAAGGGATCGGGCGGGGTCCCTGTCGTCTTCCGCCCGTGTCTCGGGAGGCTGGGGGGTCAGACAAGCAGCCTGCGTCCCGGGCCAGCGGGTGCTCCGCTTTGCGCTTCCCACAGGCGCCACTCAGGTTTAAGAACCGCAGGAGTGGAGCCACCAGCTCTGAGCGCCTGCGATGCGTGCGCCTGGCCAGCTCGCTGCGACCAGTGGGGCCCGCCTCCCACCCCCGCACCCCAATCTCCTTCAGGCTCCCCCTCAACTAGGAAAAGCCACGCCCCCGCCGAGTCAGTGCTTTAAAAAGGAAACTGAGGTCTGAGAGAAGTAGAATTGGACAAGGTCACAGTGTTTATCAGACTTCTCCTAGGGAGTGTATCCTACACGTTGTCAGTGACTAGGAAAGAAAGATCCATCTATGCGGGGCTATCTACTTGCCCAGTCCCATCCTTATGCCAAGCCTAGTTTCTGGGCCTGCCTGGGAGTCAAGGTTGCAGGACTCCAAGGAGGGTCCTCAAGCTCCCTTCTGTCTGGAAACTTTAGAAATTCCACGGTGGAAAGGCTTGAGGCTGGAGGTCTGTCTTTCTAGAACTTTCCAAATGTTCCTTGCCCACCCTTTGCAGCCTGCGGGGGCTTACTACTTACTATAGCCACTGCATAAGTGTGATCATGTGCTTTCTGACCGGCATCCCTGTGTACTTCAGTCTGTCTTCCTACTTTGTGGAGAGACTCTTAACGTTTTGATTTTTTTTCCCCATCTTTGCCCTTGCATCCAGTTCAGGTCTTAGGGAGCTCCAGTCTCCCATCTGTTCTGCAAGTCAGTAAATGGAACAGGCAAGCAGAGAGATACAACTAACCCTCTTGAGGGAGGCAAGAGGATGCCTGGACCCAAGAACTATAGTGTAAGGAAAGTTGGGTGTGGCTCTACTCAGCCCTGGACCTGCCTGGGGCTAGATAGAACCGTTCTAGAACATAGGGGCACCTCTTGGAGAATACAGAACTTCTCAAAGTCCTGAGTGAAGCAGAGATGCACAGTCAGGACTCCATCCCAGGGAGGAAGCAGACAAGCAGAGGGGCTTGCAGGCTCCATTCACAGAGAAAGATGCTCCCCTGTGGCCAGCTCTGCCTCTGCCTCCTGAGTCCCTTGTTCTCGCTCCACCCTCAGGTCAGTCAAATATGTTCTCTCTGGGTCCCACACAGGCTTGGGCTGTCTACCTGCCAGCGACAGAAAATTCCACCCCAAATAATGAGGTAAAGCAAGGCTCGAGGTTCAGCCAAGATTGGGATGAGTAGCCATTCTCTGATCATGGGAGTCTCTAGATCTTTTAGCGTCTCTGGTTTCAGGCATCTACCTAAACAACCAGAAGTGGCTTCCTGTAGACCCAATCATGATATCAAAAGTCCTGCAGGGAAGGACCAGTGACTACTGCCAGGGACATATCCTGAAGCTACCAACCATCCATCCCGCACTTATTGGTCAGAATTTATTTCCACTGTCACCCCCAGTTCTGGAAGGTACCTTTTATTGCAGGCTGTCATGGGTGCAGTTAAGTGGTGTCCCTTTTATTACTGTCTGCTTTCTGCTGCTAATAATGTCATACCACAGACTGAGTGCTTTGTGTTTTGTTTTAGACAAGTTCTCTCTATGCAGCCCTGGCTGTCCTAGAACTTGCTCTGTAAACCAGGCTGGCCTCGAACTCACAGAGATCTACCTATCTCTGCCTCTCAAATGCTGGGATTAAAGGCATGTGCCACCACCGCCCAGCTAGGCTAAGTACATTTTGAAGAAAATTTTCTTTGGGCTCCCGATTCTGGTGTAAGGGTGATGAACCTACCATTGGTGGCACCCTCCATCAGAATTCTGGAGTGGTGAAGGGTATCCCACAATGCCCCTCAGGGAGTTCTCAATATACCTAGCCACAGTAGCTTTGAGAACACAAGGGCTAGTCTTGGTTGTCAAACTGAGTCGAATCAATGCTCCCCAAGGGGCTTTCTTGGTCAGATTATTTAAAGTGGAAAACTCTACACTGTATGTTGGCGGCACCCTCAATAAAAGGGCATGGCAGAAGGAAGTCTTGGCTTTTAGCCTACCTGTCTTCACTCTTGCTGGCAAGCTCATCTACCCGATTGTTGCTACTGCTACATTCCTTTGCTGATATTAGAATAAGCTTCTTGAAGCTTTCAACACACACTAGAAGGTCTCCGAGAATCCTCCAGGCCTTTGGGGTGAAATTAGGATGGCTGAGACACCCAGCCGCATATCTATTCGGCAGGTACCAGATTCTCAGCCTCTCTGGTGTGAGTCAGTCATTGTCAGGTATCCTGGACCATGCATGTAAACTAATCTAACCAATCCTTCTCAGCACTACATAATTAATTGTTTTAATTGTATGTGTATGTGTGGATGCCTACATATATGTTTGTGTACCATATGTGTCCAGTGCCCCTGGAGGCCATAAGAGGGCATCAGATCACCTGGAACTCAAGTCGCAGGCACTTGTGAACTGCCATGTAGGTATGGGAACCGAACACGGGTCCTCGGCAAGAGCAGCCACTGTTCTATTAACCATTGGGCCATCTCTCCAGCCTTCATGTCACCTTTTAATAGATATTCATTCTGTAAGTTCTATTCTTCTAGAGAACACTAATAGAGAGAGCAAACCCACATGGGAAGCAACCCACTAACCCATGCATCCCTAACTGTTAACTTCCCTCATTGTGACCAAGTTCCCGACAAGAAGCAACTTAAGGGAGAGAGGCTTTATTTGGCTCATAGATTAAGGTGATACAGTCCATCCCAGGCAGGGAAGGCATGGCTACAGAAGCAGCAGGTGGTTGGTTACATTGTACCCTAGTCAGTAGAAAGAGACTGGTGATTTGAATAAGAACGGTCCCCATTGGCTCATCAATTTGAATGTTTAGTCGTCAGGGGGTGGCACTGCTTGAGAAGAATTGGGAGGTGTGGTCTTGTTAGAGGAAGTGTGTCACTCACTCGGGGTGGGCTTTGAGGTTTCCAAAGCCCAAGCCAGGCCCAGTGACTCTCTCTGCCTCCTGTCTGAGGATCCAGCTGTAGAACTCTCAGCTGCTTCTCCAGCACCACGTCATAATGGACTAAGCCCCTGAAACTGCAAGCAAGCCCCAATTAAATGCTTTCTTTTCTAAGAGTTGCTGTGGTTCACAGCCCTTTGAATGGGACAGCTTTGGGGTGGCACTGCCCTCCCTCGAGGGTCCCCAGATTCCCACAGTAAGCTGCCTGCACTATCATGTGCCCATTGCTAAATTTCTTTCTCCTCCTAGTTCATTTTCTAACAGTGTGGGTCAGGAGCAAGAACTTCTTGGGATTCACTTCCCAAATTTAAAATAAAGCATTTGTGCTTCTGCCCTCATACTAGCCTCTCTGCATGAGGTGCCAGTTTCTCTGGGTATGCGTGGGCGGAGTGCCTGGTTTCTTCCTTAAAAATCTGTGGATCCAGAAATCTCTGTGTGTGCTGTGGTGCTACCTCTCATCTTGGTATGCATCATCCTGGGACTCAGCAATAACACCTTCTCTCTAGACCATGGGAAGATGGGGTCCAAATGCAGGATTTTCGCATAGTTTACTTCTGTCCCTAACCTGGTTCCCTCTGGTTTCTGTCTCGGGATGATGGGTGGGTGAGAGCTGGTCCTCCGCCCTTTTGCAGCCATGGGTGTTTCTTTCAGCAGTCCATGGGACGTTTTGGAGGACCCATCTCTGTAGCACCTAAGGTATGAGACCCCTTGTACATAGCAATCTACTTGTTACAATTTGTCAATGCAGCTGGCTTTAGAATCACCTAGAAATAATTTCACATGTCTGTGAGGCATAGTGTTATAAAGACGTGTGTGTGCGCGCACATGTGTCTGTGCGTGCGTGTGTATGTGTGTGTGTTTGAACACATGCTGGAACAAGAGTTACAGGCAGGCGTGAGCTGACTACCATGGGTTCTGGGAACGGAACTCCTATCCTCTGGAAAAAAAGCCAAGCGCACCTAACCACTGAGCCATCCCTCTGGCCTCTCCAGAAGGGTCTCACTGAGATGAGGAGACTCAGTCTCAATGTGGGAGGACACCATTCCATGAGCAAAGGCCTGGGTTACCTGAGAGGGCAAGGTGAGCTAATCACCAGCGCTTCATCTCTGTCCGCTTCCTGACCACGGACATTCATGTCCCTGCTGCCACAGCTAGAGTGCTCTTTCCACTTAGAGGAACCTCAGCCTCACACTGTGAGACAAAATAAGCCCTCCATCCTTAAGTTGCTTTTGTCAGTGATTTTTGTCACATCCATGGGAAAAGCTCCAGGCAGATGCTGGCCTCCCTCTTCATCCAGGGTCCTTACCTGATTTGTCCCTAAGGCCATTCATTGACTGTCCATTTCCCCGTAACTTGGGAGCAAGTCCTCCAAACTCATTAGCTCCAAGGAGGAAGCTGGAACCTGCCCCGCCTCCCTCCCCTCTGCAACCTCTCATGCCTCTTCTGGCCATGCTCCTGCAAGCGCAAGTGCCTCTGATGTTCCCTTATTCCTGTCTCCTAACTGAATTCCAGACCACGCCTCAAATCCCATCTCAGACAGCCCCCTTCCCGGGAGTCCGTTCTCCAGCCCTGTCCCTCCGTGTCCTTTCAGTCAATATAGACGCTTACTCCAAATGGCTGCTCTGGCTGCTCTGGCTGCGGGAGGCTGCCCTAGACACACATCTCCTCAAAGATGCTGGACTCCTGCCCAGCCTCAGAGCCTCCATGGAGGGCTCATCCTTATCTTCGAGATGTATCACTCCTCATTTCCCAGGGCTCCTGGCCCCTCATGTTACTACCACTGCCAGGGCACCATGAAACAGTAAAGTGATAGAAGTAGTGGGTCACGTCCCCTATGCTGCCTAGTTTGTTCCCCTAGGAACACTGTGCCTCTTAGTGACCGAGCTTCATCTAGACCAGGAGTACTCAACCTTCCTAATGCTGCGACCCTTTGATACGGTTCCTCACATTGCAACTTCGTAGCTGTAAGTTCGCTGCTGTTATGAATCACACTGTAAATGTCTGTGCTTTCTGATGGTCTTAGGTGACCCCTGTGAAAGGGTCAGCTGACTTCCAAAGGGGTTGTGACCCACAGGTTGAGAACCATTGCTCTATACTTATAGCATCCAGCCTGGGAGTACTGTCCCTATCCATGTGACTTTCCCAGGAAACTGAAAGTTCCTTGAGTGAATACAGGTCCCCTCAGCCATCCCCAAATACCTGTATCAGCACTGGCCCTGGTCCATGGTAGGTGCTTGTTGCAAATGGCATGTGGGGATCCAAGTATTCTGTAGCTGTGTGGTATACAGAAGGTTAGAAGGTTCTGAGACCTTTGTTAGAATGGATGGGTTGGGAGAGGGGGCAGAGTATGCCTTGAGAACGCATACTCCTTTCGTGCCATCCTAGAGCAGGAGAAAGGATGACTCTCTAAGGATGGAGATCTGAATGGATGAAATAGTGTCTGCTAATTAGCAAGAGTTATGAGGGGATGGGGCCATGACTCAGTTGGTAAAGTACTTGCCTTGCAAGAAGGGGGATCTGAGTTCAATCCCCAGACCCCATAGAAAAAGCCAGGTGCAATGGCGTGCCCTGTCAGACAAGTAGATTTCTGGGGCTCACTGGCCAGTCAGCCTCACCTACTTGGTGAACTCCAGGCCAGTAAGAGACTTAAAAAAAAAAAAAAAAAAAAGACTGTAGACAGGCTTTGTGGTTAAGAGCATGTGATGCTCTTGCAGAAGACCTGAGTTCCTTCCCGGCACCCATATCAGATGGTGTACTGTCTGCCTATCACTCCAGCTTCAGGGTATATGATACCCTCTTCTGGCTTCCATGGACAGCTGTACTCACATGCACATATACACATATGTAATTGAAAATAAATCATAAAAAAGATAAATGGCATCTAAGGAACTGCACCAAAGTCTTTTGGCACACACACGCACACACACACACACACACACACACACACACACACACACACACACACGAGAGAGAGAGAGACAGACAGACAGACAGACCGACCGACAGACAGACAGACAGAGACAGAGAGACAGAGAGAGAAGACAGAGACAGAGCAAAAGAGACAGAAAGACAGAGACACAGATAGAGAGAGACAGAGAGATAGAGACAGACAGAGACAGAGAGACAGAGAGAGAAGACAGAGACAGAGTGAAAGAGACAGACAGAGACACAGATAGAGAGAGACAGAGAGATAGAGAGAGACAGACAAAGACAGAGAGACAGACAGAGAAGACAGAGACAGAGCGAAAGAGACAGAAAGACAGAGACACAGATAGAGACAGAGAGATAGAGAGAGACAGACAGAGACAGAGAGAGAAGACAGTAGAGACAGAGACAGAGAGAAGAGACAGAGACACAGATAGAGAGACAAAGATGAGACGGAGACTCAGGGAGATAGAGAGACAGAGAGATAAATGAAAGAAGCCACTGCCTATTGGGTGCTCTCCGGGGGCCCTGACCTCAGAAAGCATCATGAACTGGCAATGTCATACCCTTTTATAGACTGGAAGCCCAAGACTCAGGCATAGAAAACACACTATTCATGAGAGGAGAACTGCAGCCACCACCAACTCCCAAAGCTGGTGTGCCAGGCAGCTTGATGCCTAGCAGCTTGGAGAATTCAGGCTCGCACCCCAGCAGCTGAGCTTGAGCACTTCCCCAGGGCGGGGGGTGGGGGGCGGTGCAGGGGAGCTTCTTCTTCCATAGCCCAGAGTGAAAACACCTGCTTCTCACCCTTGTGCCCACATGCCCAAGGCTTCTCCTGGGGCCTTTGGAGGCATCTCACCTTCACTCTCAGATTGTCCTCAGAAATGTAAATGAGGTTAAAAGATGCTGGCACCGCCCTTCAGGGGATGCAGGCTAAGAGCCCCTGGCCACCCACCCTCCCTGTCCCTACCCAGGAAAGCCCCACCCTCTGCAAGAAGAGCAGGCATTGGGGAGAGTCTTTCTGCATGAGAGAAGGTTGGAGAGAAAAGAGCAAGAGGACAGGAGAGGAAAGCAAAGCTAGAGGTGTTGTCCAAGCTACTTCTCAAAGAAACCTACTTCTCCCAAGTTCAAGATCACATTCTGCTCCTGACTGGGGAGGCTGGAGCTGTTGTCTTTGGGCCTGCTATCATCCACAAACATACAGATCTTCAGCCTGGTGTGGTGGCACACACCTTTTATTCCAGCACTCGGGAGGTAGAGGCAGGCGGATTGCTGTGAGTTCGAGGCCAGCCTGGTCTGCAAAGTGAGTCCAGGATGGCCAAGATAATGTAGAGAAACTCTGTCTTGAAAAAAGAAAGAAAGAAAGAAAGAAAGAAAGAAAGAAAGAAAGAAAGAAAGAACAGATTTTAGAGGCTGAAAGTTGTGAGTTCAAATCCAGACCACCTCACTTCCTGTGCACCTGTCGTGGCTAATTCTGGCCTGCTGTCTATGAAGTATAGGTATGGTGAATAAAGCCAGAGCTTGCTGAGCATTTGCTGGCCTCAGGCTTACACCAGTGTCCCTGCCCTGCTTGCCACCAGGATCCTGAAGATCTGCCCCCTAGAGGACACAGAGACGACAGAGTCCCAAACCCACCTTCTGCCAGGAAAGCCTGCCAGCTGCAGATCCTGCATACAGGATCTTGTCACAGAGGATGCCCCTGCAGGCGAGGGCTTTGCTCTTCCATCTCCTTTGAGTAAGCTCCAGCCCTCGGCACCCCACCCCACCCCACCCTATCTCCTGCTCAGAGCGACACTGGCTTATAACCAGTTACTTTTATTACAGTTTTACAAATGAGTAAGGGATGTAACACAGCTTGAGATAGCCCAAGAGAGGTTTGATGCAAGCTCACACAGCCTGCACCCCACAGACCCCCACAAGCCACACTGATCACGCTGCAGGTATGTTTTACAGTCAGAAGCAGCCCCTCCCCAACACCTGGCACCAATTAAGTCTTCAGTCAACAGCAGCTTTAACTCAGCAGTTATACCCAGCCCCTCCATCTCCCCTGCTGTCAGTGCCCCAGCTGTGTGGGGCTCAGCCAGGCAGCAGGTGTGGCTGCTGAGACCTAAGGGCCTTAGCATGGAGCTCTATCCGCCCAGGTGGCTGCTGCCGGGACCACCAGCTCTAGCAGACAAGGAGGCTTGACCTATCTAAGGGCCCTTTCCCCCCACACTATCCCAGTGCATGGCTGCCCTCATCGCTCCGCACTCACTGAGTCAGCCAAGCTTACCAGGTACTGGGCCCTGTCCAGCTCCGGGCAGTCAGCAGAGAAGATTTACCACCTCTTGAGCTACAGTGATTATTGTTCTCTTGAGGGGCTGCGGCAAGCTGTATTTTCAAAATGTCAGAGCGTCGGTTTGCAAAGGGACTCCTCTGTTGAGAGAAGTCAGTGAGATCAGATCGCAACCCGCAACCCGTTTACTGGGGAAGACTCGGGAGTTCTACAAGCCTGGGCATTTGCCTGGGGTCACTTAGGAAAATGCAGGCAGAGTTCTTGAAACTCTGGACCAAAAGAGAGGAATCAGGAAGTGAAGGAAGAGTAGCTCCTGTGCCTTTTCCACATGGATGCACTAGCCAGAAATGGTTCAGGCCTTCGCCTGCTCCCAGAGTGCAAAGAAAGTGACAGAAAGCCCAGGGGACAAATGGGGCCTGGTTGATGAGCCAGAAAACATCCCCTGGGGAGATAGTAAAGTGCCTTAAGGAGGACCCATTTCTTCCTTTGGACAAAAAGAAACTGACAGAGCTGACTGGATGTTCCCCAGATCTGGACAAGGCACGGTGTGTTTCTGCTTCCTGGGGCAGCCATAGCAAGGCAGCCCACAGTGTGTGGCTTAACTTCAGGCATTTCATCTCAGACTTTGAGAGGCTGAGAGGCTGGGATCATGTGTGGGTCCTTCTGAGAACTTAGAAGAGTCCACTCCAGGTCTCAACGGTTTCTCACAGCCTCGGGTACCCCTTCTGTGTCTCTGCATGTGTGGCATGTGGTCTTTCCTAGGTGTTTGTCTCTCCATGTCCAGATACCCTTAATGTAAGAATGCTGGCTGGTGGGCACAGCTCAGTGGTAGAGCATTTGCCTGGCATGTGCAAGGGGCTGGGTTCCATCTCCAGTGCCTGGGGGGAAAAAAAGAAGTTGGCTTACTCAGGTTTGATGGCGCACACCTGTAATCCCAGCACTTGCGAGGTCGAGGCAGGAGGGTCAGAAGTTCAAAGTCATCCTCAGCTATATAACAAATTTGAGTTCAGCAGCCTGTGTGAGACCCTGTCCCAAGAGAAAGGAGAAGATGAAAGATGAGGAGCAGGAGGAAGAGGAGGAGGAAGAGGGGGAGGATTCAGCTCCCTTAGTTTCTAGGCTAATCTATGACGATCTGACTCGAACTTGATTATATCTCTGTAAAGACTTTATTTCCAAATTAAGCCACACTCTAGGATACCAGGGGTTAGGAGCTTTAGGACAGCTTCTTAGAGAGAGACTATTTGGTCCATAAAGCTCTGAGACACCAGTGTTTTCCTGTGGACCATGAACGGGGAAGAAAGGGATATAGCTGCCTACAGTCCTGGCCCACAAGATGGCTTGCTCTCAACCCTCCGGTACTTCTTCTTCTGCTTTGTGCAGTACAGGTGATCATCAAAGGGCCTGGGTCCCTGACTGCCTACATGGAGCAGAGCCTCCTGCCAGACCTGATTTGGATGGTATCATGGTAATCTCTGGGACTTGGAAGGTAGACAGCCTGGCAAATGCCCTTAGATACAGGCCAAGGTTAGTTATTCTGGGCCGAGGGCCCTTCTGAAGATCCCATCAGAGTAGCTACAATTAAGTGGAGAGGGCCCCTCACCCCAAGTTATCTCCTCCTCTGCTCCTCTCACTTATGTCTCAGGAAGACAGAAATCAGAAGATTCTGGGTCTGTGTCAGTGTGGTACCTGGCCCTCCTGTGTAGCTCGCCTCCAGTGTTCTTCACACATCGGCCCTTTTCTGTAGAACCAGAGTATCGGGGAGGGCGGGCATGACAGAGCCCATGGCTTCCTCATCCCTAAATTAAAGCTCTTATGGGAAAAGAGAAAACACCATATTTCACACACTCAGAAGCCAAAGGAAAAAGAGTGCCACGAGGGGCCTTCTCGTGCCTGAGAAACCCACCGTGACCAAAATGAGACATGAAACTAAGGTCAATGTGAGTGAAAAACCAGGGGGTGTCCCCAGACCATCACTCAAGCCCTTCACAGAGACCCTGAAGTGTACCCTCTTCAGAGCGTCCCTCGAATCGGGGTGGAGAGGAAATAGGAACTGGTGGTGCCTCAGAGTTTTCAGCTCTGGCACCACCAGTGTGGAGGTGTGGGGATCTGGGGCTGGGCTTCAGGTAGCGAGGTTATTAGAAGGCTGAGAAAGGTCATCACAGAATTTCACCTGGGTCTCCCAGGTTCAGGAAGGAGGAACTCTGGGGGCAGACAGGACCCCGACACCAGTAGACACTCATCCTGGAGCCTTCTGAGTCACCTCACTCTTGGATCTGTGTGTTCACATCAGGGTGAGTGGGCATGTGGGTACATACATGTACTTACATGTTTGTGGAAGTCAGAAGACAACCCTGAGCATGGGCATAGACTCATCTGCCTCTGCCCCTGAGTGCTGGGACCAAATGTGTGCTCTACCATGCCTGGATCTTTTTTTTTTTTTTTTAAATAAAAGGTGTGTGTGTGTGTGTGTGTGTGTGTGTGTGTGTGTGTGCTTGTGTGTGTACACTTACATGTGCGTGCCCATGAGCACTTACCTGTGTGCACCTGTGGATAGGAGAAGATGGCATTGGATGCCCCGGAGCTGAAGTTACAGGCAGTTGTGAGCCACCAGATGCAGGTGCTGGGACCTGAACTCAGATCCTCTTTGAGAGCAGCAAGCGCTCTTGACCACTGAGCCACCTCTGCAGTCACCACCTTGTCTTGGGAAGCAGGGTCTCTCCTTGGCCTGAGGCTAGGTTAGCTGAATGATAAGCCCCAAATACCTGTCTGCGTCTGCTGCTGCCTTCTGAGCACTGGGATTATAATCATATGCCCACCATGCTCATCTCTCCCCACCCCACCCCCACCCCCGACCCCTGGGGGATCATACTCAGGTCTTTTTTGCTTTGGTAGCAAGTACCTTGCTGACTGAGCCAGCTCTCCTGCCCCCGGTCTCCTCGCTTTTACCAATCACACACAGGCTGGATACAACTGCCTCCTCCCCAGCTTCTGCATGACAGACATTTAATGATCTTTGTTCTTTTCCCCTTGATAAAACAAATACAGGACAGCTACTCCTGGAGTTTCCATGCCCGCTTCTCTCAGCAGCTGAAACCAACCCCCCTCCCCCACCCCATACACCTTGGTTTTTAGCGTAGATTCAGTATTGTGGTGCCCAGACTTCAACAGAAAGTGAAGTGCCACCACTACTCAAGATTGACCCCAAAGTTGTCTTCATGCACAGGAGTACAGCCTAGGCACTCCCATCCCTGCCTCTGATAGTTTCTCCTGATCAAATCTGCCTTGGGCCATGGCAATGAGTCAGAAGCCCATGCCGGCCTGTGACTACAAAAGCTCTAGGTCTCTCGCTGCTACTCGGGTCCTCTCCAAGCACCTTCATTCCTTCCCCTCACAAGGCCAGAGCCAGAGTCACTTTTCCCCCCTTCTTCTAAATGTCCCCTCCCCACCCCCACCTCAACCTCATGCAGATGTCTTGGTTTCTGGCTCATTTGCCAAAAGGGACGGCAAACAGAGCTGATGAGCGCCTGTAGCATCTAATGAATGGCTCCGGTGCCCCACCCTCCCCCACCCCTCCCCGCCCAGCTGCTCTCAGAAGGTGGTGGTGGCTCCTCTGAGGGTAAAACCAACCGCAGCATTAATTTTAAACAGGCAGTCTCCTGATGGGAAAAGGCTGACCGTGTCAGTATTGAGGAAGAGATGCTGAAGAGGAGACTTCCAGATTGGTGTGGCTTGGATTTGGACTGGGGTCCAATCCCAGGGCTAAGGCCTCATATCTTGTGGGACAAGCCTCAGGAAAAGAATGCAAGTCTCAATGGCAAGCCCCATCAATCAAGGACCCGGAGACCTGTTTTTTTGTATTAGTTAGCTTTCTTATCAGTGTGACAGAATGACAGACAGGAATTTCATTTTGGCTCACGGTTGTAGAGGGCTCAGTCCTTTGCTGCTTGGCTCCAGAAGCTTGGTGGGCAGAACAGCACGGTGACAGAAGTGGGCGTCCATTTCATGGATAGCCAGAAAGGGGAAGGAGAGGGAAAGAGGAGGGAGAGAAAAAGACAGGGGACCAGATGCAACCCTCGAATTTGTGCCTCTGGGTACCAGTGAGGCTCCATCTATCTCTCAACGTTTTCAAAACCTCCTAAGATAATACCACCAGCAGCTGGGAAATGATATTTAAATCCTAGGTCTATGGAGTGTATGTGGTGTGTGTGTGTGTGTGTGTGAGAGAGAGAGAGAAAGAGAGAGAGAGAGAGAGAGAGAGAGAGAGAGAGAGAGAGAGAGTGCGTGTGTATGTATGTATGTACTCAAGCAGATTTTTTTATTCAAACCACAGCACTTCTCTCTGCTTATCAAGGGGTTCCACTCAAAGTCAAGCTTCTAAAGGTAATGCCACAGACAAGGTGGCAATGGTCAGTATAGGGAAGGACTGTGGTAAAGCCAGAGGTTTGAGTGACCCAAGGAGATAGCCACTGTCTATCAAACTTTCGACAAAGTGGGAAATGAGATTTGCAAGCTGCAATCCATGTCTTACATGGCAACACTGGTCCTGTTCTGTACTCACACACCTCAGGACCCCAGGATGCTGTGCACGTGTGTCCCTGAGTGACAGTTAGAGGACACCATGAAGGAGTTGGTTCTCTCCTTCCATCTTGAGGTCCTGGAGATTGAACTCAGGTCATCAAGCTTGGTGGCAGGTACCTTTACCTGCTAACCCTTTCTTGCCTGCATAGCCCCAGTGCTGGCATTATTGGTGTGCACCTGTGTACCCAGCTTATTGCCCTAATCATTTACAGTCTTAATGATGTCTACACATCTACCCCGTTAGCCAGAACCTCATCTGATGACACACCCATGACCCCATACCTCTGACCTCTAGGAAAAGCCCATTCTCCAAGTCTCCATCTCAGGAACACTCTGACATACCTGAAATATCCACTAGGGCCTTTACACAAGGAGAGGCAGTGAGTTAAATCCTACCAACACATTCAACCAAAGATGCTCAAAACCACTGTTACTAAGAACGGAGGTCTCTTACAGGCTTCCTGCTTACACTGTTGTTTAGGGGCAGGGTCCTACTTAAGATGTTGGAAGCTGCAGCACAGTGGTGGGGATATGAACATGTAATCCCACCCCTAGCTGTTAGCTGTTTGATGGCTGCTGGGAGAGGAAGCTCGGGTATGCTTTTTATTTGTGTTTTTGTTTTAATGGTGTACCTCCTGGTAGGCTGACCACACGTGAGAGCAGGCTCAGATCTCAAGACTAGCTGGGCAAGTGATACTGGACTTGACAGGAAAAGAAGAAAAATAAACAGGTAACAGAAGAAATGTCTACCTCTGTTTATTCTGTTTCCCCTTCTGAGTGAGATGTAAGCATCCTCCCTTGCATCCTCCTTGTTACTTATCTTCTTTGGCTCTGTGCATTGTAGTGTGGTTATCGTCTTCTAAGTGGCTGGAAGCCACTCATAAGTGAGTACATACCATATGTGTCTTTCTGGGTCTGGGTTACCTCCCTCAGTTGAAGAGAGGGAATAAGGTAGGAGAAGGAGCACAGAGAGAAACAAGGATGGAGATCAGGCCTGGGGAGAGCGGAGACAGGAGGACCAAAGGCCTGCAGAGAAACTGTGGGTGGGGGCATCTCTGTGACAAGCTGGAGACCTACGTCAGAATAGGCCTCTGGGAGGACCTGAGGGGGACTCTGGCTGAGACTCCTAGTAGCAGGGGCCATGGAGACTGACGAGGACACCCTTTGACTAGACAGGACTCCTCGTGGAGGCAGGAGAACATCAACCTACCTGCAAAAACTTTGATCCCAAACTTACCCTGCCTACAAGACGTGCAGGGATAAGGGTATTCTAAGATAGAGCAGAGATGGAGGGAATGCCCAACCAATGCCTGGCCCAACCCAAGACCCACCCCAGGGAAGAGAGCCAACCCCTGTGACGCTATTGACGACACTTTGCTATGCTTGCAGACAGGAGCCTAATAGACTTGTCCTCTGAGAGACCCCACCCAGCAGTGGTTCTAAATAGATGCTGAAACCCACAGCCAAACATTGGGCGAAGCATGGGAGTCTAGAGGAAAAGTGGAGGGAGGATAAAAGGGCCTAGAGGAGACAAGAGCTCCACAAGAAGACCAACAGAGCCTGTGGAGTCTGAGGTACCAACCAAGGGCCATGTAGGGCCCTGACCTAGGCCCTCTGCATAGATTTAGTCAATGGGCAGCTCAGGCATCATGTAAGTCCCCTAGGAAGAGGAACAGGGGCTGCCTCTGATGCAGACTCTGTTGCCTGCTTTTTCACTCACTTCCCCTAAGTGGGACTGCCTTGTCAGGCCACTGAGGAAGAGGACGAACTCAGTCCTGATGTGACTTGATGAGCTGGGGTGTGTGGGTAGGGGGTTCCTCTTTTCTGAGGCATAGGGGAGGGGTCAGGAGGAGTGGGGGAGGGAGGATGCAGAGGAGGGAGGGTGCTACGCCGCCGGAGATGTAAAGTGAATAAATAAATAAATTAAAAAAAAAAAAAAAAGAAATCTCAAAGTTGGATAGGAAGGGATGGGTGTTGAGAGGGCAGTATGGGGCAGGGTTGAAGAGGGTGAGTATGTTTAAAATACATTGTACGAAATTCTCAAGGAATTAGTTTTTTTGTTTTTGGTTTTTTTTTTTAGTGTTGGAAGAACTGAGTCTTCAATTCCGTGCTTCCACTACTCTTTGTCCTAGAGGCAAATCATGCACGCAGATCTCCCTTCTACAGATAGCACCCCCAAGTCCCGTCTTCCCAAAGAAAAGTCAGGATTCTGTGCCGTCTTTGTTACTATATATAGCTCATCATCCCTGGACCGGTGACCACGTCCTGGTTTACATACTGTCTTGTGGGCACGGTTGGTGCCTTCTGCTCTGATAAGTGTCTGAGATTTGTTCTTTGACTTGGTCACCCCTGCATTTCTCCTAGGGGTTGGCACAGAGTTCAGAGTCTGCAAAAGGCACACAAGAGCCTGGGGCTTGGTTTCGGAGAATTGGAGTGGACCTTAAGAAGTGATCAATGTCTTCTGAGCCCGCAGGCGGGAAGATGAGTGGCCAGGCTCCAGAGATCAGGCCCATAAACATCTTTTGACAGAATAGGCTAACTTCAAAGCCTAGCAATTTTAGATTATATTTGCATCTGAGGCTTTTAAAGTAGCAAAACTTTAGATTTATGCCTTTGTGAACAGATGTGGAAGGGAAAATCAATTCCTCGTAGGATTGGCTTATTTGTTTTTTATCTCAGTACTAAATATTATGCAGCAAGTGACAAATTAATACATAAATTGACCCGGAGACATCTACATACTGGATGGATGGTGATCAGAATGGAGTGAGTGGCTTGAGGAACTCAAGAGCCGGCTGGGCACCATGGATGCTTGCCCGTTACCTGACAATCAGATGCTTCCTAGGAAGACAGCTTCGATCAAGTGCTAAAGAAGAGAAGAAAGGCTCACAGGCTTCAAGGGGGACAGCGGCATGCAGGCAGGCAGTGTCACCTTACAACACTGGCACCGGAGCTGTGATCCAAACACGACCCACCGGAGGAGGACCAGCAGCATCCTGTTTGCTCCACACCTGTGTCCTTCCCTTCTCCAGGATCCTGGTGACAGAATGAAGGCTGACACAGGTGGCCTGTGGGGGCTCTGCTGTCAGGGTTCCAGGAGTGAGTAATGTGTGCTAACAAAGGATAGGGTGACCATACTCTCTGGAGTCAAGCCTCACCTCCCATAGCCTCAGGGCAGAGCAGAAAAGCGGACAGGAGTAGCAGGAGTCAGGCTCAGATAAAACACAGCTACTGGCGTGCCTGGGCCTGGTGCTCCGCTGCCCAGGAGTCACTGTGCACTGAAGGAACCCAAGGGGAGCATGGGATTTGAGAGCCTCCAGGGACCGCCACAGCTCCTGCTGGCACTCGGGACCAGCTTTCTGAGAAAGCAGAGGAAGCAGAAAGAACAAGTCAGTTCTCTAGAAGAAGAAAAAGAAAATTCCATAAAATGTGGAAAAAAACCAAAAGTGACTGCTTTTCCCAGGAGAGGGGATGACACATCGAAGACGAAGCTTTTGATACAGTCTAGCTAAATGCCAAACAACCAGTCTGGCTCTGGAGAGAAAGAAAAAGAGAGGAGAGATAAGGGAATGGGTGGGAGGGTGTGTGACAGAGTATTTTCTATTTGTCTGGCAACCTCTTTTTGGGTTTTATCGTGACAGGACACGGGTGTCCTTTAGGGCTCACAATAGAAGAGGGACAATAGAGAAGAGGCAGTTTGCATAATCAGGAAGGCATGCATAGAAGCCAGAAACACAGCTGGATGTCCTTATTCTCCAGACAGCGAGTGACATCCCCCCAGTCACATTCCTGGTGACAGAATTACTTGGGTATTGATCAGCATGGGGAACGGAAAAAAAAAAAAAAAAAAAAAAAAAAGCCCCCAACACACTCATAAACACCATCCTGAAGAAGCCAAGGAGGTGTCAGGGAATTGGAGCCGCGAGCGCGAAGTGTCTGGACCCGGTCAAACAAAGATTTCTGTCTGGAAACAGAGAGGAGGTGATTTGATTACTCCGCCCCACCTTTAGTAAGGATGGCGGGTGGGAGCTGCCGGCACCATATTCGTGTGCCGGGTTGTAGAGGCAGGTATGTGCCGCCCAAGGACACCTGTTCAATTAAGACTGTTTATAATGGAACACCTGTAGCACTGTCACTTTCCTGCACCCCATAATTCCCAAAAGAGTGATTAAGCCTTAGGGGTATGGGGGCGGGTGCAGTGGCACCTGTAAGGCCCTCAGGCTCATTCTGGGGTGAATAGAAGGGGTTAGGGTAATCTTTCCACCTGCAGCTCCTATGAGGCGTCTGTATTGATTCAGGATAGGTTAGGCAGAGACTATTTTGACGTCTTGAGTTTTACCCCCCACAGTATTTATATTCATCTCAGAGCCTTGCATGCAAATCAAGACTCGAGTGTTCAAAGACTGCACACTCTCTTTTGCAGTCAGTGCCAGATGTAATGGACCCGGCCAACTTTTCCCCATGTGCTCAAGGTACAAAAGTAATTTTTCAAAGGCAAAAATACAGCTAGCTCCTTCAAAACTTCTTAGGGAATTTATGGCCCCAAAAAACAAAACAAAAAACCCCAATACAAACAGCAATTAAGAACAGAGACTTTCAAATTTTAGCAGTTTTTGTGTCAAGAGGGCATTTTTTCAAAACCCGCCCATTTGGGGCTCACCCTGGGTCCTCCCTCAAGAAGGGATGTCTCTTCACCTGGTCTCTCACAGGTTAGAGTCCCTGCAGGTGTGTCACTCAAGGTATTGAATTCAGTTGTTCAGGTGGCTGAAGACAGTAAAGAGAAGAAGGAACACAAAAACAGCCTCGTGACAGGATTTACAACCAAAGCAGGTTGGGAAGGCGTGTGTGCATGTGTGCTTGCGTGTGACTGGGGAGGGGTGCTAGGTGCCCTTAGCTGGCTAATCCTACTCAGGCCCCAAGCTGTCTTCTAGTCTGCTGGGCTTATTGCTGCTGCTGCTGCTGCTGCTGCTGGCTACCTGCCTGATGCCCGGCCACACGTGGAACAGCCTGAAGGGCCGTCTTTTGCCTGGCAGCCCAACTTCTCCCTTGGCCCCTTGGTCTGTCTCCTCCAACCACACCACAGGAGCTGTGTGCCCCAGAGCTCTTTCTAGGGGCCCCAACCCCCAACTCCAAATCCATACCTCGCCCTCTTGGTTTCTGGAGAAGCCAAACTAAAACAGACAAAAAGAGAAGGAAGCTTTTGGGTTGTTTTTTGTTGTTGTTTTGTTTTGTTATTGTTGGATTTGTTTGTTTTCGCTTCTCTCAATGTATATATACATATACACATATACATATGATTAGTTGAGGTGTGTGTGTGTCTGTGTGTGTCTGTGTGTGTCTGTGTGTGTCTGTGAGTACAGGCATATGTGTACCACACCACAAATGGGGAGGTCAGAGAACAAACTCGGGTATTGGTCCTCACCTTCCACCTGAGACAGTGTCTTGAGGGATCTGGTTGCCTCTGTGTCTCCCATCTCACTGTTACTGGGATGGCAAACACATACTACAGTGGCCAGCTTCATGTGTGTGGGGCCTGGGGATCCGAACCTAGGTCTTCATGCCTGTGTGGCAGGTGCTTTATGGACTGAGCCACTTCCCCAGCCCTCTCCTAGATTTTAAGAACAAAAGAAACAAACATCCAGTCAGACTCTATAGACTATAAACAGCTGTATTTTCAACAGTTTGTATGTGGAGTATGTGTGCTATGTGTGTTGCGGCGTGTGGGGGATATGTGTGTGATGTTTGTGTGTATGTGTTATGTAGGGTATGTGTGTTGTGTGTGGTACATTTGTTGCATTTGTGTGTGTCATGGGGTGGTTTTGTGTGGCTATGTGTGTGTGCATCTGTATGTGGTCCTATAAGCAAGCTAGGCAAGCACTGCCATTCAGTGGCAGCCTTCTTCAGACTCCTCCTGTTGCTCCTTCTCAACTCAGCTTGCTGAGTCTCTGCATCCTCCCTTCTCTGCATCTTTCAGAAGCTCTGCCCTAGTCTTTTCTAATCGTCAGCTCTCTGGTTCCAACCTACAACAGTGGCTCCTCCAACCATCCTGTCCACCTCCACCCCAGCATGATCCTCTGGGATTCTCGCCCCTCAGACCTGTCTCTCATGGATGGTCCTGCCCTCCTCCTCATCACCTGCGCTCAAGCTGGGTTGCCATCTGTTTGCTGATTCTTTCGTTTTGACAATACTTTTTTGGGGTGGCTAATAGGCTGTACTTTGCAGAGGCTTGCTGGGGCGGCGGGGGGGGGGGTTGCCACTTCAGTGACAGGTTGGACAACAAAGCTGAAGTTTTGGCTAGCTCACGAGGCCTTTGGTATTTGGGGTGTGAAGTCCTAGTGATGGCAGTCTCTGTCTCTGGACACTTCCTGTCTTCTTCTCTTCTCTCCTCTTCTGTCGTCCACAGGCTCCTGTCTTGGGACAGCTGGTCTTCAGCTGGTGCTGTTGGCTGCCTTGGAGGGCTGTAGGTCCATCAGGAGGTGGAGCCTCGCTGAAGGAAATGAGTCACCGGAGGTGGTGGTCCCTGAGGTTGATAGCCTGGCCCTGCTTCCTGTCCAGTCTCTGCTTCCTGACCTACCCACCTCTGAGGCAGTGGTCTCACCTTCCAGCCACCACCACAGCCATGAGCCACTCCCACCACTATGATGAACTATGCCCGCCCCCAAACCGTGACGGGGGCAGGGGGGCGGGGAAGGAGATAAACCCTTTCTTATATACAACTTCTACTTGCCCGGCATTTGGCTACATCAATGAGATGACTACTTTATCTCCCTGACACTAGGCCCTTCCCTTGATGACATCCATAAAAGTTGAGAATCTAGCTCCAGAGTTGCCGCGTTTTTCACCTCCATCCCTCAGTCCTGAATATCCTCAACCACACCTGTGACCTTGAGCCATGGCCCTGAGTCACACTGCATCCCCTGTTGAGTCCAGGCCCCTACCCATCTGGAGCCTCTGAGAGCGGAGGGTGGCTAATTCACACATCACCGCCCACAAGACGGATCTCTCTCTCTCTTTTTTTTTAGGCTCTATCTTTGGATGCTTTCTTTTTGCCTTTATTTTTATGTAAAGTCCAAAGTAAAATAACATTTTAAATCAACGAAGATATAAATCTCGTGGCTCATTTTGCCGAGACCAAAATGAGAAAACGTGGACCGATTCCAAGGAGGGAAAACAAAACAAAACCAACCACTAACTCTGCCCCAGCTTCAGTTGGCTTAACCATCTCGTCCTCTCTGCTCTTTTATGCTCACCAGGTCTCCCTCACTCAAGTGTGGCAAATTATGTAATTAGTGAAAGAGCAACAATTTTGCTGAGAAAATGGTTATGTGTTTATGGAAGTTCAATGGTGCAAAAAGTCTAAGGAAAGCCATTTGCTAAGCCAGAGAAAGACAGCGGAACTGGGTCCCCAGCCAGCTCCCAGCAGAACCCAGGCGGCAGTTCAGAAGCGCCAATCATCAACAAAACCATTTGGAGGCACTGCCCAGGGGCCAGGTGCCCATCTTGGCCGGGCCCCGGTGCCCATTTCTCTCTCTCTTCACTGTCGACTCGGAGCAAAATAACCAGGCACAGAAGTGTTCCCAGAAGATGGTTCTCATGTACCATTAACCAGTCTTATGGGTGACCTTTGCCAGGGTTACAGCTTTCTACCTCGCTCCCCGCCTCGCCCCGCCCTGCCCCGCCCCGCCCCATTTTCTCCAAGCCATTCAAGTCATTAGACAACACTGAACCTAACTGTGATTCTCTAACTATCATCTCAGATATCCAGGGGCTTAGATTTTACACTTGCCTTTAATTGTTTTTATCACTTGACACGTGTGTTGTTTCAGAACCCGTGGGCTGGTTTGCTACAGTCTGAGACCTGCACTGCTCTCCTGGGTCCGCCCAGGCTGGCAGGCTGGTGCTTCCACATTCTGGCTTCATCTCAAGAGGGCGCTTCACCCGGGGATTGCTACCTTTGCTTTAGTATATGTCCTGGTCACGGAAGGTACAGAGACATTTGGACTACGAACTTGGCTGCTGTTCTAGTTAGCATTCACTGTCAGTTTGACACAACACAGAGTCGCCCAACCCAAAGGAAAATACATGTTACTGTCTTTATAAAGGCCATCTGCGGACATTTCTGTGAGGTCTGTTTTGATTGATGCGGGGAGGGCCCAGCCCACTGTGGGCGGTGCCATCCCTAGGCAGGTGGTCCTGAGCTGTGTGAGAAAACTAGTTCGAATAAGCAGGAGCCTATGAAGAGTGAGCCAGCAAGCAACCATCACCCATGGTCTGCAATTCAAGTTCCTGCTGGGACTTCCCTCAGGGATGGACTGTGGCCTGGAAATTTAACCCTAATGAAGCCTTTCCTCTCCCAGGTTGCTTTTGGTCAGGGTGGTGTTTTTTTGTTTTTTGTTTTTGTTTTTGTTTTTGTTTTTGTTTTTGTTTTTTATCACAGCAACAGAAAGGAAACAAGAGGCTTTAGGGACATATCAGAAGTTACCACTCTATTCTACTTCTGGGGGCTACACCAGACAGGAGGCACAACAGGACTTCCTCTGAAGTCATCCCCGGAGACCTTACCCTGGTTACCACGGGGCCATCTCACTTGATCTGCCATTACCATCTCTGATCAGGGTAACGAGGGACAACAGAGGAATGGCTCCTCCTCCAGAACAGAGAGGGTGAAGTTGGTGGGAGCAGCCAGGCAGCAGGCAAGAAGATTCCAGATGAGATGACAAGCAGAGACACACTTATTCACTGTCCCGGAGCTACACGGGCATTTCATCCGAGGACCCCATCTGTTTTGTTAAATTGACAATTTCCTTCTGCAGGAAATCAAGGTTCATACCGAGTCTCAGACTAACTACTGAGTAAGAAATAGCTTCACTTTCTAAAGACTCTGCTTTTTAAGACGTTCAGCATGTAACCTAATTTCATTTGATGGAGTTTGTTTTTGCTTTCTCCATTTGCTACCTAGATATGTGTTTCATTATTTCCCACAGAATTGGGCTTGGGTGGGAGAGCTGGGGAGACAGAGTTCACTGAGCCTCAAAGGCACTACAAAAAGAGGAGAAAATAATATTAAATAAAATTACAGTAAGTTACAGGATCAACTGTCCCTGTGGGTTTTCTGCCCCCCTAATATGAACACACACATATACATGCTCACATACATATACACTCACACATAGACACACACACAGACACACACACATATGCACATATACACACACATACACGAGAGAGAGAGAGAGAGAGAGAGAGAGAGAGAGAGAGAGAGAGAGAGAAGGGTAATATGTGAACAAATCTAGACATGGGAAGATTTTTTATTTTATTTATTTGATATAGTTAATATATTTATTTGTATATTTTAATTACATTTATTTGTGTGTGTGTGTGCATGTGCTTGCACACACACATGTGCATAAGCATGCTCCACAGTGCACATGTATAGATCAGAGTGCAACTTGTGGTAATTGGCTTTCTCCTTCTACCATGTGGATCCCAGGGCACTCAACTCATGTTGTTGGCCTTTACCCACTGGGGACATCTTCCCATCGCAAGATTTTTTTTTTTTTTTTTTTTTGAGACAGGCTTTCTCTGTGTAGCTTTGGCTGTCCTAGACTCACTTTGTAGACCAGGCTGGCCTCAAACTCACAGCGATCCGCCTGCCTTAGGATTAAAGGTGTGCGCCACCACCGCCCAGCCCTAAGAATGGTTTTCATTGGAGGAAAAAAGTTTCTATCTGTTGGGGTCCTTTTAGGATGACTCCTATCAAAACCCTGTTTTCGATTTTTTACTTCTAAAAAGTATTCTAACACCAAGGCAGGGGTTTATCTTTCAAGAAGTAATTATAACATAATGTGAGTTCTTGGAGCCAGAAGCGTGAATTCGGAACGGTCCTGTGAATAGTGATATGAGAGGAAGAAACAGGCAAGCAATGAGGAAAAAAAAAACATCAACTGTTTAATTGAGGGAGAATAATGAAGGACCTACCAAGGAAGGAAAGACATGAGTGCCTGAGTCTCTCAGCGGCAGGGCTTCTGTGTAGCTCTTCTGGGACTTACTTGATGTCACACAGGAGGGCTACTCCCCTCAGGATCCAGTGATCCGGGGACAGCACCGTGCGCAGGTACACCACGGTGATGAAGGTGAGGTCGGTTCGCCTGGGTTTCTTGTAGATAGGACACACGTACAGCTTCGGGTCCTTGGGGGCCGTGGAGTTAATGGCAAAGATGTGCAGGACAGGAAGTTGCATGAACAGAACCTTCGGAGTGGATTCTGTGAGTTTGCCGTTCCTCCTGTCCCAGGATGCTCCGTCCATATACAGCCCATAAATATACACACCTTCCTGGAAAGCCAAGTGACAGAGAAGGAGAGGTGCTGAAAGCTGGGCATCCATTATATAACGAGGGCTGCCAGCTCAGGAAGAAAACACATGCCAGTCTTAAAACTCTAGCAGATAAGAAAACACCACTGGGAAAACGAGGTGGCCATGTTTTTCCCCCTGGGGCACAAGGTGAGTCTAGCTGCATGGTGGAAATGCTCTGCCATGCGTTATTGGGATGTAGGGTGACCCACCTGGGTAACAGGAGGGCTATGAGTTACTGTTCTAAGTCCAGTTTGAACCGGTGCAAGCTGGGAGCATAGACTGTGACTTGTTGGACCTTAGGCTGAGTTGACCAAACTAATCCTAGGCTCCACCCCATCTCTTTCACAGAATGAAATCAGATTAGAGCGCCCCCAGAGGCATGGAGTGGTACAGCAAGGAGGGTTGGCTGCTCCACCGTGTATGGCCAACCATTCTCCCTACTTTTTTCCCCCCCCTACAAATGGACTTGCCTTTAAAGGCAAGGAAGCAAGACCCCTGAGACAGTGACCGCTTGAAATCCGTTAATGGAGTCCCTGGTGATGGGTTACGAGGGTAAATGCAGGGACTTCAGACTGAAGGTCATGGGGGCTTTAGCCATCCGGGTAGACTGTAGAGGGGACAATCTTGAGGAGATCCCTGAAGAGGTGGGGCAGCACGCAGAAATGGGGAGGAGGGTGCTGAAGCAACTCCACAAAGACAGAAAGGACAGGCAAAGAAGATATTTTACTCCTTGGCAAAAAGGGGTTCAAAGGTAATAAAGTGAGTTATCACTTGACCATGGAAGACGAGTGTGCAGAGCTGGAGTGTCTGAACTCTATCTCGCAGGCACGGGGGAGCCACAGACCATGTATTCATTAAAACAAGAAAGGGCCGGAGAGAACCATGCGAGCTCATAAAGTATATTTATGTAGAAGATGGTGACCGTTTTTCTATTTCTAATGAAGATGGGGCCTGGGGAAGTAAATGTAGATCATGATAAAGGACGGAGAGATTAGCTGCAAAGGGTTTCCAGGACTCTCTCATGTGGGCTGACTTCATGAGGCCCATATATTCTGAACCATGAACTGGGGCACATAGTTTGACAGTGAAATCCTGGGAAGTCCCGGAGAATCAGGACACAAGAGTTCCCATCACTAACTTAGTGGTTGACACTTATCTGCATGAGCAAGGCCACCACCAAGAACCATCCTACAGCCAGCTGTGTCCTTTTCTATAGCCCTTGCAATTTAGGGACCTTAAACATCACAGCAAGAAGACATAGCAGGTGGAATAGTGTCACTATGTGCTGGCCGCTTTTGCCTGTCAACTTGACACAAGCCAGAGTCATCAGAGAGGAAGAAGCCTCATTCGAGGAAATGCCCCCATGAGATCCAGCTGTAGGGCATTTTCTCATCTAGTGATCAATGTGGGAGGGCCCAGCCCATCTTTGGTAGTGCAACCCCTGGGTTGGCAGTCCTGGGTTCTATAAGAAAACTGGCTGAGCAAGCCACGGGGAGCAAGCCAGGAAGCAGCACCCCTCCATGGCTTCCGCATCAGCTCCTGCCTCCAGGATCCTGCCCTGTTTGAGTTGATGTCCTGACTTCCTTCAATGATGAGCATCAATGTGGAGGTTTAAGCTGAATAAACCCTTTCCTCCCACGCTGCTTTTTTGGTCACGACGTTCCATTGCAGCAATAAAGACCCTAACTGAGACACAGTCCAAATTTATGTCAACCCAGCACCCAGAGTGCAACTGTTTGGCTTTGCAGATACACTTTGTTTAGTTATTAACACACTGGGTCTGGAAAGGCTGGTGTGTGTGTGTGTGTGTGTGTGTGTGTGTGTGTGTGTGTGTGTGTGTAATGGGGTGGGTCATACAGAGGGACACATAGCAGAATAAAGCTTTTGACAGTTGTGGTAGATGCTGGGAAGATACAACCAAAATCAAACCAGTCTTGCCAACAGATGCCAGTAGGCATCAGAAGCCAGGAGAGAGTCATGGGGTAAGATCATTTGTCACAGCTTCCTCCTTCTGGAAGAAGCCAACACTGCCAGCCATTGACTTATTTTGTTTTGTTTTGACACAGGGTCACATGTATCCCAGGCTGGTCTTAAACTCCTACGCCTCCCGCTTCCATCTCCCAAGTGTTTGGATTCCAGGCGTGTGCCACAACGTGCAGCTCATGTGGTTCTGGGGATCCAACCCAGAGCTCCATGCTTGCTAGACCAGCACTCTACAGTGGTTTTGGACTTCTGGACTCCTTAACTGTGTGGGAACACACTCCAAGCTTTTAGTAACCCAGACTGTGGTATTCTAGGCAACAAATATGGACTGGGCACCGGGAAGCTAGGTGGTGCTGTAACAAACACGTGGAGGGGACATGGGGGGTGTGAGATAGTAGGTGGAAGATGCAAGAACTTTGGGGCATGTAACAGAGAGACCCTAAATTAACTTAAAGAGGGGCCGGAAGAACTACACAGGGCAGGGGTGTGTGGGATGAGGGTTTGAAGAACGTGCCAAGCATCTGTGTCAAAGCAGAGGGCTTTGGGCCTGCTCTCTCCGTAGCACGGCAGAGTCCCTGCACTCCGAGTCACACAAATAGACTGAGGGACACCATGGTGTAGGGTCTGAGCTTCCAACAGGTAGTCCGATGGATTTCCATGGCTCTCAGCTGCTACAGGGGGCCCCGCGAGCCCAGAGCAGGCACTGAACACACATAGAAATCCTCCTAAGCCATCATGTGCATAACCTGTACTTACTAAGAAAGGTCACCCCGGGGAGTCCCTGGGCTCACCTGGCCCTTGTCATTAACCTCCCACTCAGCAGACAGACGGGGGAGGCACTGGCCTTGAGGCTGTCCAGCTACAATGGAGAAAAACCTCCCTGAAAAGCAAGGCCGCTTTCATGGAAGAAGCCAAGGCCAGCTATTAATTTTTCGCTTGTTTCTGCAGTGTTGGGGCTTGAACCCAGGCCCTTGCCCACTAGCCAAGTGCCTGGCCAGTCACTACACTGCATCCCCATCCCTCAAGGACAGTTTTGAGCTGAGCTTGGATTTTTCACCCTCAGCTCCCCGCAGCACCTACCGCAGGGGGTGTTGTGATCTCTTCCTTGGTCTGCCGTAGGACATCATTGTGGATGGTCACGGTGTCCAGAGCCCAGCCTTTGTGGGCTCGGGTCACTTCTTGTCTCATTGCTGTGAGGAAACCTAGAGACAGGAAAGGTGGGGATGGAGACAGAGGTGGGGGGGATAGAGGAGAGAGAGAAAGACACTCTTGGTAAAGTCCATCTCAGAAACACAGATGAAATAACACAGAGGGTGACTTGACAGTCTCTATACTGCCTGCCCATCCTGGAAGGGGCTGAGACCAGAACTCCAGAGCAAAGGGCATTTCTTGCTAGGGATTTGTTTCCATGGGGACAGTGAAGAGCAAGGGACCTTGGTTTGGAAGTCTCCTGGAACTGCAAGTTTTTTTTTTGTTTGTTTGTTTTTTTTTTTTTTAAGAGTTTCAACCCAGCCCTAGCTTGTGTTCTCTATTGGAAAAGGCAATATCCAATGTGTGACCGGAATGGTAAAAATATTCTGAGAAGCAGCCTTCCAATTAAACTCAAATCAAACCATTATGGAGCTTCTATTTGCCATAATGGGACAATTTCATTTAGTCTAAGGAAATAAGGCATAAACACCATAATAGGAACCTGACTTTCAATTTGATCAAACAAGGCAATCACACCGGAAAGGGAAAGCTACATCTTTTAATGTGCATAATACAGTTATTTTAAGATAATGCGTGGCTCCCGTATCTGTGGCCTTTCTCTAAAGTTAATATTTGGGAATCATGCCATTCAACTCAATAAGAGAAGTCTTTTCTGGAGAGTGGCATTTGATGGCAGAAATAAAATATCCTAATTTCTAGAGCTGGCTGCAAACCATAGATGCTGCCTGTGGGCTACCCATTATATTTTGGTTTTCTGTTAAAAATATGGACTGTGTATGACCTCAGTACTCTTTTTTTTTTTTTTTTTATCTAATTGCTTTTTTTGGGTGATTTTATACAAGAATATGACGTGCTTAGAGCACTTCCAACCCGGGCTCCCATCCTGGCGCTCTTGAGTGACCTCTGAGAGCCAGAGAGCGGAGGTTGCAAAACAGCCTTAACATGCACTGAGTTAAGCTCCCTGGGAGGAAAGAGTGACACCCATTCTGGCTGTACTGGGGGACTCCGGTTTATGGAAAGGAGATCATTCTTCCTTTTATTTATTGGTCAGCTCTCTTGAGAGCGGCCACGGTGTACCAGGCACAGCTCAAGGTGGCACAAAGTGGAAGAGGCATCCCTCTGAGAGAGCCCCTAAGACCCAAGGTTCTCACCTTTTCTAATAACGACGACCCTCTAATACCCTCATGTTGTGGTGACAACCATCCAATCGCGAAATTATTTCATTGCCACTTCACAACTGTAGCTTTGCTATTGTTACGAGTTGTAATATAAATATCTGTTTTCCGATAGTCTTAGGTGACCCCTGTGAAAAGGTCATTCAACCCTCAGAAAGAGGTCTGGACCCACAGGTTGAGAAACAGAGACAGAGACTTAACAGGTCACAATCAAAGGTGTGGGAAAAGTTTAGAAAGACCTAACTGGAAAGCAGAAGTTAATTGCAACTTTTTTGATATTTACTTTTGTACTGCTTTTAGTTGTGGGGTGTGCATCGAGGGGTTTGGGGGTGGGGTGGGAACACAGGAGATGTCAGAGTATACTAGAGCTCAGCTACAGCTGTGAGCTGCCCAACATGGATGCTGGAAACCACACTCAGGTCTTCTGCAAGAACAGGGCACATCCTCTCCAGCCCCGGGTGCAAACCTTGAAAGTCGCATGAGAATTTGCAAGGCAGAGACAGGGCCACCGTGAGCAACAGCATGTATAAGGACACAGGGGCAGGGTCTAGGTAAAAGGAGGTGGTGAGGATTCCAGATGAAGACAGCATAAAGGTGGAGACATGATTTCTGGGGTCTGGGCCAGGAGTTCATCCCGCCCTCTTAAAAAAAATCAATTTGTATTATATTTATTTGTGTGCATGTCTGCATATGTATGTGTGTGTGCAGGCATGCTGTGGCATGCATATGGAAGTCAGAGAGCAATTTGCAGGAGTCAGCAACCTCTTTCCACCATGCGGGTGCCAGGACCTAATTCAGGTTGCCAGGCTTGGCGACAAGGGGCTTTATCTAAGAGCCATTTCACCACTTGCACTGCTTCTCGGGAGGTGAAAGCCACTGAACGTTTAGAGGAAGCCAAGGACTTGTCTGCACTTGCATCTTAGAAAGCTCACTCAGAGCACCCATTAAAACAGGATTTGGGCCACTAGAAAAAGCCTTCTGCCTTCCTCCAAGAGCCAAGCCCCTCTAGCAGCCAGAGTGGAAAAGAAGGACCCTCACAGTACCAGCTATAGTCATCAGGGAGCACAGTGGAAGTTCATCTGGCAACAACAGCTGGCCACTGCCTGGCTCTTCCTGGTGTCCCAGATGGTGATCTAATCACCAGGAGATCATGTTCGCTTGCGTTTTTTTTTTTCTTTTTGAGATTTGTTTATTTTTATTTTATGCGTATGAGTGTCTGCTTGCACCTAAGGCTGTTTGCCATATGCATGCAGTGATCATGGAGGCCAGAAGAGGGCATCAAATGCCCTGGGCCTGGTGTTATAGACGGTTGTGAGCTGTGTAGGTGCTGGGAGTCGAACCCAGGTCCTCTGCAAGAACAGTTAGTGCTTTTAACTGCCGAGCCGTCTTTCCCGCCGGAAATGCCATTTTCATAATTCAAGACATACTGTTCATCCATGTGTCTATTAGACACTGCTGATCCAACTTGAGTGCCTGGAATTAAATCGACCTTAGCTTATGATATTTTAAAATTTACCTCTGGTATTATAAAACTATGAGGTCACAATGTCCAAGTCGCTGATCCTACCCTTAACCTTCTCTCTGCACCAGCTGAGTAACTGACATCCTTTTTCTATAACATCTTAAAATCATGACTAGACTACAAATTGGCCTCACCCCTCACCCTGTATGGCTCTTGGGGCCAGGACAGAAGTGTCCAAAGAGAAAGGAAGCAGGGTCTTTACCACTACTACCCAATGCTTTTAATATCCTTTTTCTGCTTCTAAGATTTTAGTCATTATGAGGGAGTTCTGCAAAACTCCAGTGCAGTTAAGAGATACTATTTCTTGACTAGTCTCTACTGGGGAACACACATTACATTGTCCAGACTCCACCAGTCCGTTCCCTGATGGCAAAGAGGCACTCTTTGCATGCCAACAGGTGGAATCTACACACACACATACACACACACACACACACACACACACACACACACACACACACACACACACGTCCATTCAGCTATTAAGAAAGGCAGTGTTGAGTAGATCTATCTGAGACCTGGATTTAGGGCCAGGAAAGGTTTGTGAGCCATTCCTACTCAGAGGGCATGGAGGAGAGAGGATGTGTGTGTTTTCAAATCTGTCTGTCTATCCAATGTGTCCGTCCGTCCATCCATCCATCCATCCATCCATCCATCCATCCATCTCTTTATGTGAGATAGTCTCATTATTCCAAGTTGCCCCAAATGCCATCTGCAGCCAAGAATTACCTTCCTCCTTTGAGCTTCCACTCCTCCTGCCTCCTCCTCTAAAACCACTCATTGCATGTAGTATTGGGACTCCGGCCCAGGGCTCCATGTGTGCTAAGTAATCTACCAGCTGGGCTGCAACCCCGTCCACTTTTCCTGGCTTCGTCATTTCACATTGGCTTCCCACAGAGGACGCAATCTTGTCGCGTTCAAAATGTACTGAATCTACTGAAACATTAATTGTTGGTTTTTGGTTTTTTTTTTTTTTTTTTAAAGAATGGCTGTCTCTCTTGGAGACTGATGTCAAACCCAATGAAACTACAATCTGCTCTTTCTGCTGCTTGCATAAGTTTTTAAAAGGCCTATTGATACAGCTTTCTTCACAAAAGCTTGAAAATCAAACACTTTTGTTTTGGCATGAACTTAGTTATAATCATCCTGAAAGTGATTCATATGTTCCTGTGCTTGAAATCAGAAACAAAAAGTCAGTCGGGGCGAGACCTCAGCAGCAATAAGCTTCCATTCTTCATGAGACTTAACCACCCACGTGAAGAATGAGCGAATTGACTAAAGGCCGGAGTTGCATGTGGTCTGGAAGCTCAAATAAGTCTCCCCTTCAAATGCATAAAGTGCCACGACTTCTTAAAAACACTTGTCAAGTTCGTTTTGTTTTGTTTTGTTTTTTAAACTCACCATTAATCTAGGATTATGCTGTGAAAAGTCAGCCCTGCAGCAACTTGTTACATGTTAATTCCTATAACAGGACAATCTAACACGGAAGCAAACTGATTTCTGCCACTTGACTTGTGCAATCAGCTGGCCTAAGGAAAGCCATGGGGCGTTTTAAGTGGCGTTCCCTACAAGGTCTTAGGAAAAAAGGTGAAAGAAGGCAGCTCATCAGGAAGGCCGCGCTTCTCAGCTTCACAAAGAGTCAGTTGGTATTCTGTAATGAGGGTCCTGTGCCAATGACAGGTGCAGAGAGAGAGAGACGAGAGAGACAGAGAGAGAGAGAGACACAGAGAGAGACGAGAGAGAGAGAGAGAGAGAGAGAGAGAGAGAGAGAGAGAGAGAGAGAGAGAGAAAGAGAGAGACAGAGACACAGAGAAAGAGATAATATGTCCGTGTGCCTGAAGGCCAGACTTCAACCTTAGATATCTTCCTTAATTGCTCTCCACTTCATTCACCCATCCATCCATCCACCCATCCATCCACCCACCCATCCACCCACCCATCCATCCATCCACCCATCCATCCATCCACCCATCCATCCATCCATCCATCCATCCACCCATCCATCCATCCATCCATCCATCCACCCACCCATCCATCCACCCACCCATCCATCCACCCATCCATCCATTCACCCATCCATCCATCCATCCATCCATCCACCCATCCATCCATCCACCCATCCATCCATCCACCCATCCACCCATCCATCCATCCATCCATCCATCCATCCATCCACCCACCCATCCATCCATCCACCCATCCATCCACCCATCCATCCATCCACCCATCCATCCATCCATCCATCCATCCATCCAGCAGGGTCTCTCACTGAACACAGACTTCACCAATTCAATTAGAATGGCTGGTCAATGAGTGCTGGGTTACAGATGTGCGACACCATGCCTGACTTTTATATAGGTGTTAAGGTGTCTGAATTCAGGTCCTTATGCTCCACAAAGCCATCTCCCTGGGGCCTCCAGGTGGCATTTTTTTTTTTCTCCCTTCAATAAATGAACCAGTCCTTCCGTCATGCGCCTTGGTCTGCACAGTTATATCCTGCCTAAACCCTTGCCACACCTCCCCGCCGTGCCTCTAGAGATGAGGAGAAATGATGTCCCTGCCACGAGTTTATGGCAGGCAGTTTTTCCCCCAAATGAGAAACAAATGCAGTTCATTGGTAAGTTAAATAAAAGGACAGACATCGTTAGACAGCGACGAAGTTGGTCAGCTGAGCTGAGTGAACACGCCCTGGGCACCTTTCAGGGGTATTTGCTAGACACTATGGGGCAGGAAATGGCTGCAAAATCGAAAGGCCAGGGCAGCTTGGTCCAGAGCGGTGAAGTCTGAAGTGCCAGAGGAGGGGTCCACAGTGCGGTAGTAGAGTTTTTCTCAAACTAGTGTGTATGTGCACCCGTGAGTGTGTGTGTGTGTTTCTGTATCTGTGTGCTTGCACATGCGTGCATATTTGGAAGCTAGAGATTGAAGTCACAGGTCTTCTTCAATCACCTTCTTGCCTTATTTTTCAAGACAGAATTCACTGAACCTGGAGCTCACAGGTTTGGTTAGACTGGCTTAAGTGTCCCAGGGTCAGCACTGGGGTAAAAGGTGTGTGCAACCACACCCGGGCTGTTGTTGTTGTTGCTGTTTTTAATGTGGGCCCCAAGGATCCAAACTCAAATTTTCCTTCTTGTATGGAAAGCATTTTCCTGACTGGCCCGTCCCCTCACCCCCAACCCTTTCTCTCAAAGTTTAATGATCCGAGGAGTCATCTGGGGAGGGGACTCTAGTTAACCAGGGGGGATGGGTCTGCAGTTGCTGCAGGAGGCCCACACATCAGGTACCAGGGATCTAAGTTCAAAGTTCTTGTCACATTGGAATGACCAAGGGAGCTCTTAAGAAAACTCTTTTTAAAAAAGCTGAGAGCTGAGGCTCTCAGCTCATGAGTCTAGGGGTCTTAACCCTGGAGAGCAGGGACACGATTGGTTTTGGGTCCCAGCCGTTAGTACTTATTAGACATGTCCCAGGCGATTCTGCGGTGGAAGGCAGGCCTGAGACCGGCGCTCTGTCAAATGCTCTCGCAAGACAGGACACTTGGCCAGCCATTGACCCACATTTGTTTTAAGAACCAGTTTGACAAAGGGGGGAAGGTCAGTGCCTCCGAGTACAAGTGAAATATCTGGCTGTCGGAGGATGAGCTGGCTCTTTGCAGGGTCTCTGGAGAGTCACTGGAGCTCTGCGCTGTCATTCATCTTAACTGACAGGTTGTCGGGCCCATGAACGCAGTAAAGGGCGGGCAGTAAGGAAGGTTGGGACCCTCTACCCAAAGTGGCAGGAGTTCAGAAGTCTAAAACACACACACACACACACACACACACACACACACACACAAACACACACCCTTCTCCTTGAGTGATGGTGGCTTTCTCTGGACCCCTCCAGTACCAATTCTTCTCTCCCTCCCAGACCTTCCCATCATGCCCTCTGGCATGGCTCCATTTCCACACAAAATGGTCTGCCTACCTTTTGGCTTTTACTGGAATCGACTCTGGGTGCACAGCCCTTCCCAGTCATTTCCCCCAGCCAGCACGAGAACGTCTCTGCTGCCCTGACAACCACAGGCTCTGGAGACCAGCCCTTCTCTTCATCATCCCTGCCGTCTGTCCCAAGTCACTGAGCAACCACCAACATCTGCTTTGTGTGCATGCATGCGTGCATGCGTGTGTGTGTATGTGTGTGTGTGTAGTGTGTGCATGTGTGTAATATACATGTGTACATGGTTGGGGAGTGCAAATGCACATGCGAAGGTCAGAAGGCAATGTCAGCGTGTCCCCCCCCCCTCAATTGCTCTCTCCCTTATCTTTTGAGGCAGAGCCTCTCCCTTGAACCTGAAGCTCACTGATTTAGCTGGACTAGCCGGCCAGCAAGCCCCAGGGACCCTCCTTGTCTCGGCTTCCTGGGTCACAATGGGATTGTGGGTCTGAGCTAAGGTACTCAGCTTTCTTCATGGGATCTGAACTTGGGGCCCTCACGTTGGCATCTTGAGCACTTGACTGAGTTATCTCCTCAACCCATCTGACCCTCTTCAGTGTCCCATCCAGCAGTATGGCCTCTCTGTTCTCAATATCATCATGTCACTATTTATTTACTTTATTTCATGTGGGGGGGGTCTAGGGGGTGCACACATGTCGTGGTCCATGTGTGAAGGTCAGAGGACAGCTTGAAGGAATCAGTCCTCTTCTTCCACCATCCAGGTTCTAGGGACCAAACTCAAGTCATCAGGCTTGGTGGCAAGCACCATCTTGGTGCCACTGAGTCATCTTGCTTGCCCAGACCGCATTGTTTGTAACTCAACACTTCCACCTCCTCTCTGCCTTGCCTCATTAGATCCTTCTTTTTCACTGCATGCCAGGCAGAGCCCCAAACACAGATAAGCCCAGAGGCCCCTCTCCTTACAGCAGTAACTCACTGCAAGAGGATACCGCTGATGTGCAGAACCTCAGTGGGTTTCAAAGCCATCTGATGTCCTTCCCTGTCCCAACCAGCCCTCCTCTCCTGGCTTCTGTCACTTTCCTGAAATTCTTGCTCACAACATTTTCTTGCTCCCAAGACAAGCTTGCCTGTTTCTTTAGCTGGAGGATAGGAAGGTCCCTTTCTTTCCATCCTAGCACCAAGCCCGCACCATTATCCACTGTGAGCATCTGTCTTAGTCAGGGTCTCTATTGCTCTGATGAAACATCATGACCCAAAAGCAAGTTGGGGAGGGGAGGGTTTATTTGGCTTACACTTCCAGATCACTCTTCACCGCCAAATAAAATCAGGACAAGAACCCAAACAGGGTAGAAACCTGGAGGCAGGAGCTGATGCAGAGGCCATTTAGGTGTGCTGCTTACTGGCTTGCTCAGCCTGCTTTTCTAAAGAACCCAGGACCACCAGCCTAGCGGTGGCACCACCAACAATGAGATGGGCCCTCTCGTATCAATCACTAGTTAAGAAAGTACCCTACGGGTTTGTCTACAGCCCAATCTTATGCAGGCATTTTCTCAATTGAAGTTCTCATCACTCAAATGACCTTGGCTTGGGTCAAACTGGCATAACACTAGCCAGCACAGCATCTATGGTCAGTCCTTCCTTATTGTTCTTGTTACTGTGGAAAGGGTGTCCAGGCACCCCATCCACTGGTCCTGCACAGTCTCTCCACTGTGACACACACATCCCTCCTGCCTTTTCTAAGCCCTGCCCACTTCTGGTAGCCTTAGACTGTCTCTCTTTACCTCCCTATGCGCCATTTCCTCTGGTATTTGAACAGACTTCTCTTATCATTAAAAGAGAAAGAAGAATCTTTCTTCTTACAAATATCCTCCCGTTTTCTTCAAAGTCTGATTTCTCCATAGTACCTGCCACATCGTCCACACAAATCCATATTCTCTCTCTCTCTCCTCATCTTCTCTCTCTCTCCCTCCCACCTCCTCTCTCCTTCCTCAATCCACTCACTCGTCTTGAAATCTGACCCCTCAAGTTCCCACCTGCACCCATGGGACTTCTGATCCAAGTGCAGGCCTTCCTGAGAGACGTATGCAGTCACTCGGGGCCCATCTGGCTTGACCTCTGGCAACCTCTGTTACACTTCCTGCCTCCCCTTTCTTTCTCTTCTGGGACCCATGCGTTTCTGCTCTGCCTTTTCCAAGATATTTGGTGGAGGATCCAGATTTGTGTGTTCTGGACGATGGTGCACAAGGAGACAGTGGGCTCCCCATGAGGACGGCTTAAGGGAGGATCGCCAGATTGTGCACTGGGGAGGTCACTGGAGAACGAAACCTCCTACACTGGATCTTGGCAGTGAGTCAATACCCATGAGAAGAGGAGGCTGAGCCCAAAGGCAGAGGCTACCTGGGAGAAACCACAAAGAGGCCCGAGGAAGTACATGGATGGAAGCTGAGGTCTAAAACAGCTTCCAGGAATTGGAGAGACGGATCAGCAGTTAACGGCACTTACTGCTCTTCCAGAGGTTCGCTTGTAACTGTCTGTCACTCTGGCACGAAGAGGGGTGTCAGATGCCTCCTTCTGGCCTGTGTAGACACCAGCACGCATGCGGCACACACACATAAAATAAAAAGGAAGAAAGGAAGGGAGGGAGGGAAGGGGGGGGGGACCCTTCACACTTGGCATCCTAGCTACATTCAAGGGAATGAAGTTAGCAGAAATGTCATCAGGCGGAGTGGCCTTAGAGAGAGTGGTTTTGGTGGCTCCTGACAGCGGGCCAAATTACAAGGGACTAGACAGTTGGTAACCATGTGCAAGACTAGAATTTTAAGAGATATGGCTGTGACTGTGACCACACTCAAAGGCTCCTCGCATCCGAAGGCAGGCAGAACCACCTGTTACCCCCAAAGACGCTTTTTCACTCAGTGTAGTGGGTCCCTCTGCAGTTCCGAGATTTGGGCACAGGGACATGCAGAAACAGGCAAAGAATTGACATGAGGTGATAAGTTTTCCTGGTTCCTTTCTGATCCTGAAAGTCTGTTAACCCTTGGCCCACTCCCACCTTAACAAGCAGCAAACTCTTGGAGTGTGTGTGTGTGTTATGTGTGTGTGTGTGTGTGTGTGTATGTGTGTGTGTGTGCGCACACACACACAGCAAGATAACAGAACAAAAATGACCCATCTCTTTGCTTCAGCAACAGCCCATCTAAGTGAAAAATTCTGATTCACAGGAATGAATAAGTTGGTATTGATATCTGCTGCAACAGATGGGTATGGCTGAGGGAGACACAGGAGGAAAAATTGGGATCTAAACAGCACCAAGCTCAAGACTGAACCAAGCATTTGTTGCTGCAGAGTTCAATCTAACACAGGCGTTCAAGGCCTGGGGAACATGCCCAGCCTCCACCATCATGTCATTAGCATGCCTGTGAGTCACCCCCAGCACCAAATGACCAAATGTGGCTATTCACTTGAAGGTATCCCAATGGATTTTTAGCTTGAAGTTGGTCTTCCTATAACTCAGGCACATCTCCACATATAGGACACACAGGTGTACACACACACACACACACACACACACGTACACAAATGCACACGCACACAACACACATGCGCATGCACACATGTGTGCATATACACAAATGCACACAACACACACACATGAAGCCAAATCATGTGTGCGGTGCCCTGAGAATGGCACACTCGAGGGGCAGGCCAAAAAAATTCCTTTGTGGGCTGTGAGAATCACAGCCTTAAAGAGTTGAAGAATTCCATGAGCCCAAGACTGCCAGGGAAACCCAGTAGAAGACAAAATCTCTCTGGGTCTGCAGAACCTGCTGGAAAGTAAGAGCCATCCACCGAAGAAGCCGTGCCATTGAAACAAACAGCGCAGGGTCACCCACACAGCGAGCTGACCACTTTAATCATCCAGTCTAATTGTCCACATGGCTGAGCTCATCAATGACCACAGAAATCATTGTGAAGGGGGCCTGAAAATAGCAGGTGAGGCTGTGCGGTGTCTGGATCAGCCTTCTCAAATGTGTCAGCCCAAAGAAGAAAACAAAAATCAAGCCAGTCACAAGGCAAGTAAGTGTAAACAGTGCTGGTTGGGATGCTGGGATGCTGGTGTGTGTGTGTGTGTGTGTGTGTGTGTGTGTGTGTGTGTGAGAGAGAGAGAGAGAGAGAGAGAGAGAGACAGAGACAGAGACAAAGGATGTTACCTGTCCTTATGGTATCATGGACCTCAAAGTCACCTAAGTCTGAGAAGAAGGGCCCTGATGGGAAATAACACCACGCCCTGTAAGATACCACAGGCATTATACTGTGATAAATGTATTCACATGTGAATAATTTTATTTTTAATTCATTACGTTTCTTTACTAGGGGTGGGGGAGGAGCTTGCATGCCACAGCACACATGTGGAGGTCAAAGGACAACTTGCTGGAGTTTATTCTCTCTCCACAATGTGGGTCCTGGGGTTTGAACCCAGGTCATCAGCCTTGTTGGCAAGTGCCTTCATCCTCTGGGGTAGCTTGCCAGGCCCCAAACTCCATTTATTTGTGATGAAACTGTGGCCTCTTTGTAGATAGCACTATGTGTGGGGTTTTTGTTGTTGTTGTTGTTTTTTGTTTGTTTGTTTGCTTTTTTACTTGAATGTGTGGGGCATTGTTTATAAAGCCGTTTACTTAAATGTTTTAAATTTTAAAAAACAAGCTGATTTTTATCATAGTGACCAGGGAGGAAGGCACAGTCTCGGGAGATGAGTCCACATTGAAGGACCTACTGCTCATATCAAAGAATTCTTATCTGTTTTGGACACTGCCTGTGAACACACTTCAGGACAGGGAGGGGCCGAAAAGCTCCCTGCTTTTCTGATGCGGCCAACTGATGTGGAACAGGAAAGTAATTTGTCCCCTGTGTCAAGAGAAGGAAAAGGAAGCAAGGATGTGATTAGTGTGCACAAGAGGCGACCTCGAGGCTTCTAAGCAACAAGCAGAAAGCAATCACAGATAAGGGTGTGGGTGTGGGTGTGGGTGCGTGCCACTGTGCACGTCTATAAAGGGCAGGGTGCTGGCTTGAATCAAGTGTGGACTTTCTCAGACGCAGCCATGAGGGAAAACAGCAACAGTCCCACAGACACAGAAGGAAGGACCGTGAAAAGGGTTTTGTCTTATCAGCAAGAGAAACTAAAATGCACATCTATATTCAAAAGAAATTTTTTAAAGATTTATTTATTACTATATATACAGTGCTCTGCCTGCATGCATACCTGCAGGCCAGAAGAGGGCATCAGATCCCATTACAGATGGTTGTGAGCCACCATGCGGTTGCTGGGAATTGAACTCAGGACCTCTGGAAGAGCAGCCAGTGCTCTTAACCTCTGAGCCATCTCTCCAGCCCCACTCAAAAAAAATTTTTTTAAAAAGAATTAAGGAGCTGTGGAGATGGCTCAGTGGTTAAGAGCGTTTGCTGCTCTCATAGACGACCCGGGTCTGGTGCGCAGCAACTACCTTGAGCAGCTCCCAGCTGCCCATAACTCCAGCTCTGGGTGACCCGACATTCTCTGCGAGCCTCCGTGGCACCTGCACACACATACACTCAGGCCCCGCACATACATGTAAAATAAGATAAACTTTTACTTTTTTTTTTTTCTATTTTAATTATGTGTATATTTGTGTCTGTACGCATGAGTGCAGGCGCCTATGGAAGCCACAGCAGGGCATCTGATCCCCTAGATCTACTACTACAAATCACCATGGTTAGTGCTGCAAATTCAGGAAAGCAGGAAGGTCCTTGGAAACGCATGGAAGAGGGCCGGCAGGGTGGTAAAGCACTTGCTGAGAAGGCCTGATGACCTGAGTCCAATCCTCACAAACCACATGGAGATAGAAGGAGAGAACCCACTCCACCAAGCTGTCCTCTGACTCCCCGCCCCACACACCACGACATGTATGCCCCGCCCCCATCGCACACACATAATAAGTAGTTAATTAGTTAATTTAAAGAAGAATGTGCACCCAACATAGGAGCACATATGCACAGAGGGCGTGTGAATATACATATTTTAAAGGCATGATAGTTGCTTAAAATCTATTTATAAGAAGTAACTGAGCGTATAGAGTTTATAAGTCAGTAGATTGTCACCAAAAAAAGGGCCGTGTTGCCCACGGGAGGGACAACAGCACATCTCAGACTCCCAGGAAGTCCTGCTGTGCCATCTTACAGAGCAAGGCCATGATCCTGTTTGCCAGGACCCTGCATCTACTGTGCCCATCCTTAGCCCTCGAATGAACGGGCTCCTACAAGGTGCTGCCGTTTTCACCGGGCTGCCTTGACTCAACACTATTTTTATGAGATTCACCCAGATCGCTGCGATTCCTCCCAAATCAGCCGGTGCTTCTTAACTCACTGACAGATAGAGAGACCGGGGTGCTGAGCATAGAGACACCCAAATCCTTTCCTCTAGCTGAGAATGGCTTGTAAATGCCTGCACTGTGGTAAGACAGAACGTGGCTGGCTATCCAGACCTTACAAGGTCCATGGCACCAACCCAGCGACTTTTTCAGAGAATGTTTCTAAAATGGAAGGATGGATGACAGAACAGCCAAGCACCTTCAGGGAGAGGGGAGGACGCCCTGCCCCTCCTCCCCACCCCCCGACAAAGTTGCCCCGATTTTTCATGTCTAATTTTCTAACTTAAAGCAGCAATTTTTGGCACATCTTCTGGCATCTCATACTTTGGCTTTATTTGTTTATTTTCTATTATTTGTGTGCATGGGCACATGTTACACTGTGTGCACACATATGAGTGCTTATAAATAGAGGTCAAAGGCCAACGTCGGGCGACTTCCTCTATCTCTACTTTATCTCTAATGTTAAAGGATTTATTTATTTATTTATATCTTGTGCATATGCATGTTTTGTCGCGTGTACGTATATCACATGTGGGTGTCTGGTGATTGCAGAGGTCAGGAGAGGGTGTCAGATCCCCTAGAACTGGGGTTCCAGAGGGTTGAGGACCACCGCGTGGGTGCCGGAAACCAAATTGTGCGTCCTTCTCAACAGCAGCTGGTTCTCATAACTGCGGGGTCATCTCTCCACCTTCCCTCTTAGATGAAGGCTGTCACTGAACCTAGGGCTTGCTGATCTGACTAGCCTGGCTGGCCAGCAAGCCCCCAAGATCCTCCCATCAATGAAGCTCCCCCAGCACCATCCGGCCCGGCTGTATGTTGACACTGGTGTGGAGAATCAAACTCAGGTCCCAACTGACCCATCAACTGTTAAAAAACTAACGTTTGAGAGAAGTTTTGGGGGTTTGTTTGGTTGTTTTTTTTTTTTTTTTTTAACCCTTTCACCACAGGCCATGATATTTACTCATGTGGGTAAACAGGAAATGGCAGTGTTTGGCCACTGCACTGTGGGAGAAATGTGACAAGAAGGATTTCGAAGGACTACGTGTATTCTTGGACCTTTGAAAGGCTGTCCCAAGCTCCCGCCCCACCTACACCCCCATACAGCTTCATGGAGTGTACATTTGGCATGCAATGCCGTCACACAGCAGTGCGTGAACGTCCATGTCAGCCCACTTCCGTGATCACATACCTTGGGGGTTAAAGAACCCGGTCATCCAGAACACGTTAGGCCTCCCTTCAAATATCCACGTGGAAAACTGAGAGTTCCTTTCCAGAAGCTCAGTGAACCAGAAGCCCAGGGTGGAGGAATCCCAGGACACTCTCTTCCAGAGCTGAGGTATGCGAGCATCGTACATGTTGTCCAATGCATCCCGCAAGTTCTGAAGACAACAAGGGCAAAACACGTGACGGAGGGAACTGGAGAGATGTCTCGGAGACTAAGATCACACATCGCTCTCACAGGGAACCTGAGTTTGGCTCCAGACACCCAGGTCCAGGGGCTCATGATGCCGACCTGCAATACCAGCTTCAGGGGACCATCTGCCCTCTTCTTCACAGCCACAGGTGCCCGCACTCGTGTGCACATCACAGCCACAGGTGCCGGCACTCGTGTGCACATCACAGCCACAGGTGCCCGCACTCGTGTGCACATCACAGCCACAGGTGCCCGCACTCGTGTGCACATCACAGCCACAGGTGCCCGCACTCGTGTGCACATCACAGCCACAGGTGCCCGCACTCGTGTGCACATCACAGCCACAGGTGCCCGCACTCGTGTGCACATCACAGCCACAGGTGCCCGGACTCTGTGCACATCACAGCCACAGGTGCCGGCACTCGTGTGTGCACATCACAAGCCACAGGTGCCCGCACTCGTGTGCACATCACAGCCACAGGTGCCCGCACTCGTGTGCACATCACAGCCACAGGTGCCCGCACTCGTGTGCACATCACAGCCACAGGTGCCCGCACTCGTGTGCCACATCACAGCCACAGGTGCCCGCACTCGTGTGCACATCACAGCCACAGGTGCCCGCACTCGTGTGCACATCACAGCCACAGGTGCCCGCACTCGTGTGCACATCACAGCCACAAGTGCCCGGCACTCGTGTGCACATCACAGCCACAGGTGCCCACACTCGTGTGCACATCATACTGCACACAAATGCAGGGACAGGGACATGACTCACATGGAAAATAAGATCTTTTTAAAACAGTGGGGCTAGTGGGCCGGAGAGATAGCTCGGCAGTTAAGAGCACGGGCAGCTCTTGCAAAGGACTTGGGTTCAGTTCCCAGCCCCCGCACGGTGGCTCACAACTGTCTGTAACTCCGGTTCCAAGGAATCTGGTTTCCTTCTCTAGCCTCAGTGGGTGTGTATATATACATGCAGGCAAAACACTCATATAAAAATGAATAAATATTTTAAAACAATGGTTTCTAAGAATACGTGGCTAGGAAACAATACTGGGGAGCTGGGAAGAGAGGCCCGGTTGGTAAACTGATTACCCAGTGAGCAAGAAGACCTAGATTCTCCATATAAACACAGCTGGGTGTGGTTACACATGACTACAACCCCAGCACTGGGAAAGCAGAGACTGGAGGACCTCTAGGGGTCACTGGCCAGTTACCCCATCCTAATGGGTGAGAGCCAGGTCCCAGGGAGAGACACTGCACCCAAGTGAAGGTGTGTGAGGAATGACAGGTGAGGCTGCCCTCTGCCCTCAACATGACGTAGGGTCTCACACATGTTCATGCACACTCACACACCTTAGTACACTCACACACAAATGAACGCGTGTGCGCGCACACATGAATACATACATGCAAGAAAAGACAGAAGCAACCAGACAAGGGTGATGCCCACCTCACTCATGATGATTGTCCCTTCGATAGCCAACTTCAGATCGCTCAAGCTACTGCGGAGGATGGAGATGACTCTCTGCATCCTGTCAATTTCTTGTCTAAGAAATATGTTCATGGAATTAAGGTGTCCCATCTTTATCAACCGAGCTTTCACCTAAGGCAAAGTATAGCATGCCATAGTTTTAAAAATTCATCCATCACTTCTCTCCCAAATGACCTCTCTCCCAATCTCCATTCTTTCTCTTCCTCTGGATGTGTCTCCTCCACTAGACCCAACGAACTAGAAAACATCTCTTGCAGAACCAGACTGGCTGTTAAATCCCCCATTTTCTGAGCTTCAAAAACTTCTGTTCAACTTAAATGATTTTTATTTCCCACTGATTGTACTTAGTTAATAATTGGAAATGTTCTTTAAAAAGCTGAAATAAAACTGTACCTATTTCCTCTTTCCAAAGATTAAGTAGTGAGTGTCAGCTAAATATTCTTTTGCAATCTAACCTTCCCAGGAGTGTAGCAGGACGTTTTTCCATCACTCTTACAGAGCTGCTATTAGAAATGTCACCAAAAGTTAACGCAGCCCAAATCTTTACAGAACAGTCACCAGTAGACACAGTTAACTATAGGATCACGTTGGCCTCAGCTACAGAGGCTAAAAATGGCTTTCCTTAATCTAATCAGTAAAAAATGTTTGGCTTCGTGGGAGAGCCATTAAGTGACCTGTCACTTGTTCCTGTTGGCATATCATTTATCGACCATGTTGAGGAGATCAATACCAAAGCCTCTCATTGTGAAAACAATAAAATATAATGATTAATTCATTAATTAATAAGTCAATATACATTCACATTTCAGTTTAGTGATACACGCCGTGAAGAAATTGACCGTTGACACCAGCAGGAACTCATGAGTGGACATGAACAATTCAAGAGGTGCCAGGATGGAAGGGTGACGGAGACAGAAAGTTGAAGATTTGACTCATGGATGAGTTCAAAGAGCCACCGGGAGGCTAGCAGCCAAGGGACTTTCTTGCCAGAGATGCGCATGGCTCTCCTGAGATGTGGGATGTTAAGCATGTTCCTCCAGCAGGGGGCATCTCTGCTGTACAGCAGCTGTGTCATTCTCGGTGAGTTAAAGATAAAGGCGCAAAACAGTTACATAAGAGCTGATGGCCTGAGCTGAGGCCACCTGAGGAGGGCGGAGCAAATAGTACCACCCTTCCAGCCCAGCTGGGCCAGTGGAGGACCATGACCCAGTCCCACATACTAACTTTGGGGTTTCTCGTAACTCCAGCATTTACATTTTTCAAAGAATCTGTGTGTGCATCTGTGTTATGTATGTGTACAGGTGGGGTGCCTGCAGCAGGCAGAAGATGCCCTGGGACTAAAGTTACAAGTGGTTTTGAGTTGCCCTGCATGGGTCCTGGGGATGGAACGCAGGTCTTCTGCCAGGAGCAACAAGTGTTCTTAACTGAAGAACCATCTCCTAGACTCTAAAAGCCTTCATTTGTTCTTTTACTTAGAGAGAGCATCTCAGGCTGGCCTCCAACTTGGTATAGAGATAAGGATGACTTTGAACTTCAGATACCCCTGCCTCCACCTCCCGAGTGCTAGAATGGTAGGCGTGCGCCACCATGCCCATTGTGTGCAGTGTTGGGAATCGAACCCAGGGCCTTCTGCATCCTAGGCAAGCACATTTACCACCTGAGCCACATCCCAGTTGTTTTTCCAGTCTCCAGCGCTCTGCTCGGTCTTCATCCTGAACCCTTCAGCCTAGGTGGCTGACACCACACACAAGCATCCTTTGCTCATGGCTGTCATGTGGCAATTCACTCTTTGGGGAAGAAGAAATCAGGGAAAGACCACTTCAATCCCACAAACGGGACATGAATCCCAAGTATGGGCCACAAGATAAAACATCCCCGTGACATGTGGTAACTGCCTCAAAATAATTACCCTGTCCTGAGCTTAGGGTTTTAAAGGTTTACTCTGGGGCTAGAGAGTTGGCTCAGAGGTTAAGAGCACCAACTCTTCTTCCAAAAGTCCTGAGTTCAATTCCCAGCAGCCACATGGTGGTTCACAACCATCTATAATGGGATCTGGTCCCCTCTTCTGGCATGCAGGTGTACATGCAGGCAGAGCATGGTACACATAATAAATAAATCTTTAAAAAAAAAAAAAGATTTACTTTGTGTGTGTGTGTGTGTGTGTGTGTGTGTGTGTGTGTGTACACACACTCACATGCATGTATGTAATTAATGTATGTATGTGTACCGTGTGCATGCAGGTGCCTGCAGAGGCCAGTCGAGGGAGGGCATCAGATTGCCTGGACCTGGAGTTATGGCAGGCAGTAAGTTATTTGATATGAGTTCTGGGAACTGAACCCAGGTCCTCTGAGAGAACACCAAGCACTCTTAACTGATGAGCCAGCCATCTCTCTAACTCCCGGCTGCAGGTTTTAACAGGGAACCTCGTTGGGCATAATGGACTGCACCTGTAGTCCCAGCTACTCAGAAGGTAGAGGCAGAAGGATTACTTGAACCTAAGAACTCTAGGCTGGCCCAGGCAACATGGCATGGCCAATTTCTTCTTAATTAAAAAAATAAAAATAATAATTAAACCAGAAGGGGAACACCCTAGAAAAGAGTATAATTTTAATGCGGACTGTATTCAACACATGACTATGATTCCAGCATAAACTGCTAATAAAGTCAAAGCCTTGCTGTGGTCTCTAACAAGATTCTCCCCGGGCTTCTGGGAGCAGCTGTCTACGGTAATGGGGCTCCATTTGTGCTGTGGAAGCTAATGGCATAATTAGGTTTCAATTTACAGATTTCACTTGACTGCTACATTTCCAATAACATGCCTCCATAACATAAAAGCAAGAAAGGTTTGGCGAGGTGGCTTTTCGGGGGGGCGTAAAGACGCATGCCGCCAAAGCTAACAACCTGGATTTGATCCCTGAGACCCACACGATGGAGGGGAGGGGAGGGGAGGGGAAGGGGGGGAGGGGGGAGTAGGAGGGGGCGGAGCCAACTCCAGCAGGGTGCACTCTGATCTCTGCGTGAATGTTATTTGATGGGGTGGGTGGCGTCTCCCAGGATCTTGCCCAGCGGGAAGGGCTTGGCTTACCTCGTGAGGTATATAGTCAGGTGGCAGCTTGCTCAACATGTCCTCAGACAGCCTGTAGACAATGGCCTCGCGCGTCTCGCCCACACCGCCACCGCTCTCTTTGGGCTGGATGTTGGTGATGGTTTCGAGGACATCAGAAGCCGTGTTACTCTGATACCTGGCAAGAAGAGTGACCACTCAGCATGAGGAAAGGCAAACGCAGAGAGAAACTTGACCATCAGCCTACAGGAACGAGAATGCTTGGGTGTCTGTTAGCTTCCAGTGTGACATCTCGAACACCACAGCAACTCCTGTCCCCAAATTACCTTGACTGTCACTTCCTTATGCAAGCAGCTTACATTGATGTGATCACACCTTCTGTCCCCCACCCCCACCCCACCCCCAGGGCAAGAACGGCACAGGCGTCTATCAGAATATGGCAATTCATTACATCCAACAGAACCATCTCCTCGCCCCTCCCCCATTGTTTTATGATCTACTTAATTTTTTCCCCCTCTGGTCTGGTCTGTCTTGTCTGTGAGGTATAGCTCCCATGGTGATCTTCTGTCATCCATCTGTCCCACCTACTCAAAGGCAGCCACCCATCTTGAAAGTCCACTCAGCTGTGACTGAAGAGGATGACTCGGTCAGTAGAGTGCTTACAGCACAAGGTTGAGGACCCGAGTTCAAATCCCCAGCACCCACGTAAAATGCTGGGTACAATGGCACAGAAAATGCCAGGGGGCACATCCCTGGACAAGGAAACAGATCGTCAGTCATGTGGGAGCTGGATGCAGGAGAGCTTAACTGCAAATGGGTACACGGTTTCTATCTGGGGGAATAGAGGTATTCCAGCCATCGGCTTCAGGGATGGCCACACAGGTCCTGAAACTTACTGTATTTTTAGTCTCTAGCTAAATTTGGGGAACTGAAGGAAGGTGGACTATACTTTGTTAAAAGGGTTTTTTTTTTTTCCAAAAACCAAAGAGGATAATAGTAGCGTAACTTTGGAGAAAAATGGAGAAGCAAGCCACTAACATGCTGCTACTTGAGAAGATTCTAAAGAAACACGTCGGTGAGGAGAAAAATGAATCCCGTGCAAGGTTTGAAGTGTAGAAAGAGAGAGCCGATGGCTGGGTAAGCGTGAACAAGTATTATAGGGTAAAATAATAACTATGAATCTAATTGTTGGGGTTAAAAAGCAAGGTACAGTTAAAATACTGAAATGTCAGGAGGGGATTGCTTCATGTTAATGTTCCATAGGAATCTATATATCTATATATATTCATTTATATTTACTCTATATTTAATCCACATGCAATAAAGATGTTTTTAAAATAAATACTCATTTAACTGTATTTCTAACAAATAAATTCTGCCAAGGGCCTATAAAAAGCTGCATAGTGGATTAAAAACCAGGAAGTGTCTCTATCCTCATTGATAAAGTGGGATGTCATCTAGAGTTCAGAATAAAATGGCATGTTACAAAAAACCAGCTATGAGCCTAGAGAGGTTCTTGCCCGTGACCCCAGCACTTGGGAGGCTGATGCAGGAAGACAGCCACAAGCTTACGTCCTACCTGGGGTACAGATTGGGCTCCAGCATACTCCAGGCTGCAGAGAGGGGGAGGGAGGGAGAGAAGGGGGACAACCCCATCTCAACCAACCACAAACCCCACAAAAACAAAAAGCAAACAAAACGAGCAACTGTGCTGCTATCTTTCTTCTTTCTTTTTCTTTCTTTCTGTGTATGAGTGTGAGTGTATGTGTGAGTGTGTGTGTGCAGGTGCAAAGAGGTCTAGAATGGTATTTTGACAGTGGTGTTTCTGTGTGCTATGCCCTTCCTATAATCATTACCTTTTTTTCATATTCCTCCATATTTTAAGAAAGTGTGACTTCCATGATAGCGCATTAAGAAAATATGATTAAAAAAAGAAAATAGAGAAAAAAAAGAAAGAAAATATGATTTTATAACAAAATTGCAAATCCAGCCAGGCAATGGTGGCTCACACCTTTAACCCCAGCACTAGGGAGGCAGAGGCAGGTGGCTCTCTGTGAGTTCAAGGCCAGCCTGGTCTACAAAACGAGTCCAGCCTGCCTCAAAGCAAAACAAAACACAAAAATTGCAAACCCATTTTCTTTTTAAGAAACAGACACCACCACCACCCACCTCCATGGGCAAAGCCCATGTCAAGTGCAAAGAACTTGTCAGAGATGAACCCGTGGCAAATGTTTTGGGGACACTGAAATGTACCTCAAAATCATGCAAGCCATAAAAGCCCTCTGCTGACGGCTCATGTTTCTCTTCAGCATATATAGAATGACACCGTTTCCTCTCAGCATTCCTAGGTGTGAATTAAACATCTTTCTGTGGAGCCCAACGCAGTAACTGTCAGACACCTAAGGGGCTACTGATAGCACTGCCTTGCCATCCTCTTGTGAAGGAACTGTGTTCCGTGGGAACCAGAGAATCCCTCAAAGCCCGGGTTTGATCTCACTTGTGAGTGGAGTTGAAGAGGAGGACATGCTCCTGTCTCCATCCAGTATTCCTATCTGCCATGATGAGCCGGTGCAATCCACATGTGGACCCAGACATGGAGGCAACCTCCATGGTACATGCACGTGGCACCCCATTTTACACACTGGGCTGTCCGTCTGTGTGGCCATTGTGAGAGCGCCCGTGTTAGAGCGAATGTCTGTCACCCCACCCCAAGTTTGGGAATTGACTCTATCTTACCCTTTATAGTGTGAATTTCAAAATAAGAGTTAACAAAAGTAAAATATATTTTTGCTTGTATTCATGTGTGTGTTGTGTGTGTTTGCACGTAAGTGCAATGCCCACGGAGGCCAGAAGAGGGCACCAGGTTCCCCAGTGCTGGCGATATAGGCAGTTGTGCCTGACACAAGCTGTTGGGAAGCAAACTCTGCACTTTTGATCCCTGAGCCACCTCTCCAGTCCCCAAAGTTGATTTTGTTTGTGTGTTTTTTGTTTTTCGAGACAAGGTTTCCCTATGGCATCTTGGCGGTCCTGGACTTGCGTTGTAGTCCAGGCTGGCCTTGAACTCACAGCAATCCACCTCCCTATGCTTCCCAAGTGCTGGGATTATTAAAGGCGTGAGCCACCATATCTGCCCAGCTCCCCAAAGTTGATTTTTAATAAATAAAAATTTATTACTTAGTTACTTTTGGGGTATAAGCAACCCCTACTTAGATATTGGAGGATTTAGATTGTATCGAAGTACTTTTATTTTAACAGTGGAAAGAGGAACAGGAAGGGAACACACACGGCTGAACATGCGAGGTGGGAACAGAGCACTCCAACAAAGCAGTGCAGAAGGCAGCTGCCCTGCTCCTGAATTTTCAGTGCAATCCATATGTGCAAGTGTGTGTGTCACAATCCAAGTTTACAGCCATATAAAGTTTAACAAAAACACAAATAGCACAAGAGTGGGCAAAGTATATATCAATAGTTAACGAGACAACAAAAGGAAATGAGTCACGGCCTGCTACCTACACGTTATAATATCCAGGTTTCAGAAATCTAGATCTGTGTGTGATTCACGTCCATGACCTCCCTCTGTGGGTTGGCTACAGTAAGGACAGGAGATATGGATGAATCACTTTCAGAGAAATGGACAGACCACCATGGCCAACACTCACAGAGCACCGCTGGATACCAGGCCAAGCTGGTAGTATTAAATCCCCGACCTCCTCCTGAACACCCCACACGTAATACATGTCCCTGCACTCCTCGAGCTCTCTGTGTTTTACACTTTCACCCTTTCACACCAGATACACTATCTTCAGTCTCCTCTGTCCCTCGCCTGAAGTGTCCCTGGCGCCATGCCCTTCAGCAGCGTCAGTGTCGTCGCCGTTGCCAGCCTAGACCCCTCAGATACAGCTTCCTGATGCCGTTCCTATGTGCTCTTGGCTTCTGAGCTCCACTTCCCGATTGGCTCCATCATTCACTTCTCATCCTTAACCCCTACTATTTTCAGGAGGATTTATTTTCCCTATGCATGCTTGTATGTGTATGCGCATGTGTATGGCAGGTAGCTGCGGGTGGCATCAGATTCCTTGGAGGTGGGATTGTAGGTGACTGTCAACTGCCCGGTACAAGTACTAGGAACCAACTCAGGTCCTCTACAGAGAGCAGCAAGGCCACTTAGCCTCTGGTCCATCTCTCCAGCCTCCCTACTGCCTACAGAACGAGCCCAAACCCTCTGCCTAATGCCCCAAGGCCTCAGAAGCTGCACCCTGCCTCGGTCACATCTCCTTTCTGCAGGCACTGCTCCCCACGCTCTGGGTGAGCTACGCGTTCTGGACAGCCTGCACTCTTTCACTTCTTCATGCCTCTCTGTAGGCTCAATTTTTTTAACCAATATATTTTATTAACAACTTAGTGACGGAGCATATGTCACTTATAACCTGACTAACCAAAACAATAGGAAATGAGGATTAATGGGCACAATAACAAAACCGTAAGGATATCACTTCCGAGGAACGATTCTCCTGGTGCAATCTGCAGGATTTCTTCTGCTGGAACCTAGAGTAACCAGAACCCAGAACCTGCACAGAAGCCAGAGCCCCGAAGCCTTCCCTTGAGCAGTTCTCTCTAGGAGCGTCTTGAAGTGCAGCGATGAACAGCCAAAACTATCCCAAGTCTCAAAAAAAAAAAAAAAAAAAAAAAAAGCCCCACCTTCAGTTCAGTTCTGGGCTCATTTATATATCTCCTCCCAGAGTCTGTTCACGGGATCCTTTCAGCTGGCAACAATCAAGCTCCTGCACGAGGTGGTTGCTCTTCTAGTGGATTAACCTCACCTGTTCTCTCACGAGACCGTTCCAATCCTGCACTTGGGATCCTAAAAAACAGGTTTATCTCTCCTTCACCCCTCTTTGGTTGGTTGCTCCTGACACTGAGTCTCGGTCCTTACTGCCCACTGTGTTCTTTCTTTGCACTGTATCTTTCTTGCCCCATGATGAAGGCATCTCCTTATTCTCGCCCCATCCCCAAACTGACAACGATACGTCTATCTTCCAGCGCATAAATGGAATATGACCTCTATTATCGGCTGTCTTTGATCCCTAGATTGGTATTTATTGGGGTCTGTGTTTCTATTTTTCTCCCTGGATGGGGCATATACGCAGTGGCACTGTATATATAACCTGATTTTAGAGTTTATCAGATTGTCTTCCGTATTTACCATCCATCCATTTCCCTAATAGACGGTGAGCCCGGAGGATAAGAACTGCGTCTTCCTCGTCTTCACGTTCCCAAGCTGCCCAGACAGCAAGTTCTCAATAAATACTTGTTTGTTGAGCTGAAGCCAGTTGGTTGGAATCTTATTAAACTTCAAATACAAAGGAGAGCGGGCCTCCAATATTTAAAGGGCATGAAAATTTAATTATCTGTCCCTTCTTGTGGTAAGCATTTAGAGCAATTTTTATTACAAGTATTTCCACTTCCTGACATTTTTCCACCTAAAGGGAGAAATGAATACACATGCGTGTGCATGTGTACCCACACATATAGAAAGGTAAATATACACCACTGGCTCCTTAACTGTTAGTAATCTAAATTTGTGTTCCCACAGCCTATTCTCATAGGATTTTTCTCCTCCCTCAAAGTTATTTGTGCTTTCCTCGTGTTTCACATGGCTTTCAAAAAAACCTGGATTGTGCCACACTTCAAAATTCAAGGAGTAAATTGCCAACCCCTTTACATATTATCCTTCCAAAAACACAGGAGAGTCAGTGAGTCAAATTTCAAGATGAATAAAGCTATTTTGTAATTATATCACCAATGCAGATCTTCTAATGCTAAAGATAGAAAAACCACGGTAAATTTCCATGCTAAGAAGGTCATTCTGACCTGGCCTGTCTATCCACAAATAAAATCTAGAATGGCCCGTGTCTGAGGGCTTGCAGGAGCTCTCTCTGCTCACCTCCAGCCTCACACGCCCTCTGGAAGCCTGCCCTACACACCAGTCTCTGGGAGCCAGCTATGCACACCACCACGGGCAGGACCAGCTTGTTCTCCGAGGGCTCTGGTCAAGTTTGCAGGTACCCCCGGGCAAGGATCCCGATGGAGATGCTGCGGCTGCCTCTGCTCCATCCCCCCTACGAAACCACTTTCATGATGGGTGATTTTATTCATTTGTGATGCTATCTAAGAAGAGCCCTCAGCTGCGGGTATGACTAGGAAGCCCCAAAGAGTTGATGGACTTTGAATGACAGCAAGACAAGCTCCCCGGGTCACTTCATCGCCCATTTTTATTAGGCACATAATGCCATTCCCCAGCGTCCCGGGGTTGTATGACTTACATCTCCTTTTCCACAGCGTGATTTTTATGTTTGCAAAGATACAAACGGCAAGCGCCTAGTCAGCTGGCACTAAGGGATAATTGCAAATACCTCTACATGCCTCAAAAGCCCAAGGGCTTTCAGGGAAAACAGTCTCCACAGCTGCTTCGAGAAGAAACACAGAGACTGTCATAATTCCAGAACTTTAGTCCCGAGTCACTTCTTGAAAGATTTCTCTTTGGAGTAAAAGGTAAGAGGAGAGGCTATTTGGCCATTGTGGCTTGGTGGCTCGGGGAGTTGGGAGTCACGAACAGCAAGAATGCAAAACAATTCAAAGATAGCACTACCTATAAAATAAACAATCAAGCACCTAATGAGGTATCAGTGCACAGTTATTTCCAGATAAGCACATGAAATATCAATGAGCATAATTTAAAAAAAATAATAAATATAAAACTCAAAAAAATTGCCCGTTAATTCCAAAAGGAACATGTTTACATTTGCCCTGCACAGAAATGAATGGAGATGTTGTAATGAGGCATTTGATAAATTTCGGAAGGTAGAAAAAATATGCATAACCCGCTAATGAGAAAAAGAGCCAAAATAAATAACTGCTTTTGACATCGAGATAGAGGAATTTGCGGAGTCTTTGGTACCTTATAAATCTAGATAATAAAATGTGAATACACGGTGCATTTTTATAGCTTCTGTCACCAAGATATCTAACCTCACGGGAGAGATTTTACTTATTTTCAAGCATTTAATTCGGCGTGATCTCCCTCCACCACCACCTTCGGAGACTGCATTGGGAAACAAAGACCAAGGAGGAAGAGTTGTGATTCCCTTCTGCAGATTCCTCTCCTTGGAGATTTATGGACATGAACTTCAGAAGGCAGATCATCATAAACAGGGGGCGATTCTTCACCACGGTCCATGACACCCATGGGACTGTGTAGCAGCAAGATTGCTGTTGAATGGCATGGCCGGTTATATAGAGTAGTGATTTCTCTCACTGGGAACATCCACGTGGACTAAGCCACTGCTTTGCGGACTTCTTGTCTTGTAGCTTCCACTTGTCACCACAGTACACCCCGCATGGGGCTCTACTTCCCCTCTGTGCACTCTTACTCTAGAGTTCTATGTCATCCCACCCTCCCGGGTCAGACGTGGCAAAGGCACGGTGGATTACACAGACTTTGAAGAACTGAGACATGCTGGGGGTGGGGGGGGGGGGGTGGGGGAGGAAGGGCAGGTTGTAGCTGGGAAACTGTGTCCCTTACTGCCTCCTAGTGGCCACTAAGGGAACAACGAGGAAGCAGGAGGCAGGAGCCTCTGAAAAATAAAACAAAATTTTGGGCACTTAAAGAAATGTTCAATGTCCATAGTCATCAGGGGAATGCAAATCAAAACAACTCTGAGATCCCATCTTATATCCATCAGAATGGCTAAGATCAAACACTCAAGTGACAGCACATGCTCGCGAGGATGTGGAGCAAGGGGAACATTCCTCCGTTGCTAGTGGGAGCGCAAACTTGTGCAACCACTGTGGAAATCAATCTGGCACTTTCTCAGAAAATTGGGAATGGATCTACCTCAAGACCCAACTATACCACTCCTGGGCATAGACCCAAAAGATGCTCCACCAAACCACAAGGACGCTTGTTCAACTATGTTCATAGCAGCTTTAATTGTAATAGCCAGAAACAGGAAACAACCTACATGTCTCCCAACCAAAGAATGGATAAAGAAAATTTGGTATATTTACACAATGGAATACTACTCAGCTATCAAAGATATCGTGCAAATTGCAGGCAAATGGATGGAACTAGAAAAGATCATCCTGAGTGAGGTAACCCAGACCCAGGAAGACATACATGGTATATACTCACCTATAAGTGGATATTAGCCATACAGGATAATTATACTACAGTCCACAGACCCAAAGTAGCTAAGTAACAAGGAGGATGTTTGAATCTTACTCAGAAGGGGAAATAATATAGGCAGGTGGAGGGAGGGAGCTGGGTAGGAGAGGAGATGGGGAGGAGAAATACCTAGGGAGAGACACCCTGGTGCGAGAACAGAAATTGGACCGGGGGCGGGGGGAATCTCTGGAACATGTCAGAGACCTAGGGTGGGGGGGGCACCCTAGCTGAGACTCCTAGAAGCAGGGGATATGGAGTCTGACACATGCCCACCTCCTGTAGCCAGGCAGGACGTCCAGTGGAGGGATAAGGACACCAACCCACAAAACCTTCGACCCAAAATTTGTCCTGCCTACGAGATGTGCAGGGACAAAGATGGAGCAAAGATTGAGGGGACAGCCAACCGAAGACTAACCCTACTATAGACCCATCCCGTGGAAGAGAACCAATCCCAGACACTATTAATGTTACTCTGCTATGCTTGTAGGCAGGAACCTAGCATAACTCCTCTGAGAGGCTTCGCCAAGAAGCTGATGGAAACAGATGCAGAGACCCACAGCCAAATATTAGACAGAGCTCGGAGAGTCCTATGGAAGAGTTGGGGGGAACAACCAAGAGAGCTGGAGGGGTCAAAGACTCCACAAGAGGACTTAGAGAGTCAACTAAACCTGGGCCCATGGGTGCCCACAGAGACGGAAGCACCAACCAAAGAGCATTCACGGACTGGTCCTTGGCCCCCTGCACATATGTAGCAGATACACAGCTTGGTCTTCACGCAGATCCCCCAACAACTGGAGGACAGTGGGGGGCCCTCTCTGACTCTGAGGCCTGCCTTTGGATCCTATCTCTCTAATTGGAATGCCTTCTCTGACCTCAGTGGGACTTAATGTGTCAGGGTGGGTTGGAACCCATGGGGGACCTCCTCGTTCTCTAAGAAGAAACAATAGGGGAGAATGGGGAGATGGGTGTGTGTATGGGGGATTGAGAGGAGACAGGGGCTGCAATCAGGATGTAAAGTAGAAAAAAATTAATTAATTAAGGGGGAAAAACGCAGGATGATTTGGGGGTAGGGTTCTGGTTATCAGATATTTCTGGGTCTAGAAGAAAGAAGAATTAGACCCAAAATGATGTTCACCCAGTAACCAGGAAACTTTCCAAACGCAGAGCTGTGGGATACAGCTGACTGCCTGGGCGCAGCAGGAGCTACTGACAGGGTATTAAGCACGGTGAGAGGAGGCTCGAGATGGGAGAACCACAGGGAAAAGCCAAACGGGAAGACGGGAATTCAGCCAGATCAGGGGAGCTAGGCACACAAGTCTCACAGGAGAGACCCAGGGCTTAAGGGTGAGGAAACTGTTAAAGATTTTGGCATGATTTGGGGAGATGCTAGCTTAGGCTTGCTATAGCAGCCCACCAGACGGCTTCCCACACCCTCTCTACCACCCATGAGCACCAACAAAGGAAGGTAAGCTGTAGAAGAAAGCTCTAGGCCTTGGCTTTACACTAAGGAATCCTGCCAGATCTGTCTTATAACTTGCCCTGTCACTTTGCCCCACCCCATCAGCATCCCTGACCTAGGCTTGCATCCACACATCCCTGGATTTACCCTCCGGGTTGGGGTGTCTAGAATGTTGCACGAGGCATTGTCGGTGCTCTAGATAAGGCTGGGCAAGTGGCAGAGAAGTTGCCTTGTGTTCTAAGTGTCTTAGAAACTTCTGAGAAGGAGAAGAGGTGGCAGCGAAGGAAGGGGACCGGGGGGGGGGACGTCATGAGTCCATTTTGGGGGAGTTTGAGTTACTGGAAAGAAATCATATAAAAGACAGTGGTGAGATTTTCATCAGCCCCTTTCAGCTCCTTGTGCAGACAGCTGGCGGGGGGCATGGTGAACACTTTTGAACTCCCAGGTCCAAGTCCCATCACAGAGGTTAGTGCAGTTCTCCGTCCTCACCAGAGGACTTTGTGCAGCGAGTGGTGGTTATCCCAGAGACTCAACGACTGGCCAAAATACAGTGGATAAGTGATGGTGGAAACAGAGAACAAGCTCTAAAATGTTCATCAATATCACACCATCTCCCTGAAACGCAGGAAACATCCAGGAAGAGGGGGCAGAAAGGCTGTAAGAGCCAGCGGTCATGATGACAGCTATAAAACAGTGTCTGCTGGACACTATGGGCATGCTGTACTCAAAAATTCATGGCAACAGTAGACCCCTGCCCAAGATCTCCCCGAGATCAGGCCAGTCAGCACTGCATCATGGGTGGAAGAAATCAAGAGGCCCTATCCATAACCAAAGAGATAACTCACAGCCGATGGCTGCTGGGGGAGAGAAAGACAATGTATCAGGGGCGTGGCCCCTGGTAAGCTGTCCGTGTACCAGCGGATGACACCATACTCAAAGCACATACCTGAAGCACCAGCTGGACTGAGTGGGTTCTATCAAAGAAGGGGCATTAAGTTGGGAGGGGGACGCAGTAGGGGGCTCTGGGAGGAATCAGAAAGGAAAATGGGTTGATATGATCAAAATACATTGGGTATATGTAAAACTTCTGAAAGAATAAATAATCAGGAGACGAGAGGTCACACTGTTACCCGAACACTATATTAAAGAATGGCCACAACGCTCGTGCATTTTGCATATGGCTTTGCCACGGTGTGCATTCCCCATCAATGACTGAGGACCTGTTGGTCTGGGTCCTGTTAAAGAGGACTTCTGACTTGAGGTGTGGTGTTCGGCTCTGTCAATGTCAAGTTGGCCACCAGCGGTTTCGCTGGGATATGATGACTCACTGTAGCAAAGTGGCTGGCTGTAGATGCTTGACAGGTTATTTTAGGGGAGCTAGAATGATTCTTTGGAAGGGAGGCAGGAGTGGTTGCAAGCTAATGGGCTTCAGGCCAACGCCTACAGAGCTAGAGGCACGCACACACTTCCACGATAAATTTACCGAATGTACTGTGTGCACACATTAAAGCAAAGACTGCCTTGCAAAGATCCATGCAGACAAACATGAAAACACAGACTCAACCAATGATTTTCTTCAAGAATACAATTTATAAACCTTGACTGCACTTGGAACTGGAAGGACATTAAACATGGCAAAGTAGGAGCAACACTAAAAAGGCACTGGGCCCTGATGGTTTCACAGGATAACTCAACTCAATTTTTAAGCACATAAATTGTTTGAGGGATTAGGAAATGCCTGCAGTTTTATAAAACAAACATAACCATTGGTTAAACAATGAAACTGGATAAAGATATCACACACAAAAAGCTCTGGAGCAACATTGTTTGTGAGCCTCAGTGCAAATCTCTTCCTATTGAACTATTGATAGTTTACCCATAAAAAGAGAATAAGAAAAGAGTAATAAATTTCAAGACTGAATGGGTAATTTGGATTAGAAAGTCCATTATATATTATTTAGCAATTTGAGGGATAACCATATAATGTGTTTCAAAAATACTCAAAAATATTGAATAAAATTTGGGATCCAATATTTGTTTGGATTGATTAAAAAAAAATTTCAAGGATAGCAGGGAAAAATGCCAGAATGGGGGCATGCAATGAAGAAACTTGACTGAATAATAAAACATGAGAGTCTTTAAACAGACTATTGATGGGCTAACAGTTGAGATGTAATATGAATAAATTAATAAAAAAAAGAAAGAAACAGACTATCACAACAAAGAAAGCCCAGACATGGGCCCACACACCTATCAAAGTTTTGTCCACGTTTAGGGGAGCATCTCAAATCAGTGATAATGAATTATTTGATTGCCACTTGGAAAAAGATGGTTTCATCCATACAAACATTCCAAATGGCTGAAACAGTTAAATATGCAACACAAAACCATACAAGCACCAGAAAAGGGATTATTCACTTTTAACACCATAGGAAAAGAGACCCCATTGCTATTACTATAGACCCAGCTACAACAACAACAAATCCATCATTTGATCACACAAAACAACAGTGAAATCAAATGAAAAACAATACTTCTGCCTTCAAAAGCAAAGGCAAAATGAAATGAGAAAACAGGAAATAGTATTTGCAACATATATCACAAATAAAAGGCAGGAACCATGCGTGTGTATGTGTGTGTGTCTGTATGCGTGCGTGTACATATATATATGTATATACATATATACACATATGTGTGTATGTCTTAAAAATAAAAAAAGGACTAAACTTGCTCCTGGAGAAGTGTGGACAAGTTATACATCAATAACAGGAATAGAAAAATTCATTCAAAATAAGGAAGAGTATCTGCTCCCGTTTCATCTCTGTTGCTATGATAAAATACTCTGGAGAGGAAAGGGCTTACAGTCCCAGAACACAGTCCATCCTTGGCTGGTACATGGCGGTACATGGCTGTAATCTCAACACTTGGGAGATGGAGGCAAAAGGATAAAATATTCAAGGTCATCCTCAGCTACAGAGCGAGTTCAAGGTCAGCCTGAGATGAATGAAGCCCTGCCTAAGAAACACTGTTTTCCCAATACTGGGGATCAAACTTGGAACTTTGTGCATGCTAGGAAGGTATTTATCAGAACTGTACCTCCAGCCCACAGAGCACCATCTTTTATTACATCATTATGATTGCATGGAGTTCTGTCAACTACTTTTCTTCCCACCCATCGGAAACCATCACATTCTATGGATTGGCCCCACTGGTCAGACTCATTCGAGTCTAGAAGGACTTAGCATTCAGCCAACCAAAGTTTCCTGAGCGAGGGGCACAATTACAGACAGCAGTGAAAACGGACACAGGCTTTGGATGCGGCAGAATTTATATTCTAAATGGTGGCTGGTAAATACAAGCAAATAAGCACTGAAAATAGAGTGCGTCTGTGGCAGATACAAGGAAAAGTAAGTCAAGGGGTAGGGCGGGGTTTGAAAATGGGTCGACATCTTTACTTAGGGTGACTATGGGGAGGCACCCATGGAAATATGACCCTTAAGCAAGGGCCAGAAGAGGTAAAAGGTGAGCTGTAGAGATATTTCCGGGAGGGGGCATGCTCCAGGACAAGTGTGGAATCCTTTGGTCTAAGGAACAGGAGGCTGTGGAGAGCAAGAGCTGAATTCAGGGGTGGGCGGGGGGGGGGGATATAAGGAAGGAGGATGGAGGAGGGAACAGAGGTCTGGGTTATATGTGTGTAGGACACCTTTGATCTTGATCCAGGGTGAGGCAGGACCTTGGGAGGATTCTGAGCAGAGGAGCTACGGAGTCTGACTCACATTTTAAAAGCCTCAGCCCAAGTGAAACCACTTGCCCGTTCTCTCTCTCTCTCTCTCTCTCTCTCTCTCTCTCTCTCTCTCTCTCTCTCTCTCTCTCTCCCTCTCCCACACACACACACACTACTCTGAAACTGATTCTCAAAGAAGCTTCTTAAAAACGGTTTTGCTCACTGTGCTTGCATTTCAGCTCACTGAACAGAGCCTCTCAAGGCTCTCAAAGCAGCAGCCCAGGGGTGACACCAAGGAATTACCATGTTCCAACATAGGGAACTAAACACCCATGGGTTGTGACAGTTCTTCTGAAAGTGGAAAAGTACCAGGGGCCAGGGTAGAGGGTACAGAGGGGATGAACCCAGTATGGGTACAAAATCTCATACAGGGGGCATGCTGGGCCTGGCTGGGACAGCAACACGCTTGTCTGTAAGGACAGAGTAGGGGAAGTGGGGAGTGCCCATGCATGATGACAGAGTTATTAAAATTACAGCCACAGGAGTGGGAGAGAGGCAGGCATGCCATGCTTTCTAGAATCTTCTACCAGTGGACCATAGGAGGCAATACCTTGCAACGGAGTAACTCAGCTGGGCCTGAGTCAGCAGGTGGAATGAATGAGGTTGGTCCCTTTTGGTGGACGGTTCTTCAAAGAGAAACTTCAACTGGAGGGTGGGGCCAGAGAAGGGACTAGGAATTGGTGGGTATTTCTATGCCTTTGTGGGACCAGGGACCTCACACTAGCTGTGGGGTATGTGCCCATGAGGGGCTTGTGACCATAAGGTTGTAGGTGAGCAGGCATTAGAAGAGATGGTCCATCATGGAGAGACCCAGGCAGGACTCTAATTGTATGTCGCTTGCCCTTCCAGACCCTGCTAATGATATACCCTATAACATATATGTTACAATATATATTTAGTTCTTTTAAAGACATGTATGCATATGTGTCTATGTGTGGGTATGTCCACATGAGTGCAGCTGCCAAAGGAGGCCAGAAGAGGGCGTCAGATACCCTGGAGCTGGAGTTACAGGTGGTTGTGAGTCACTGCACATGGGTGCCAGGAACTGAATCTGGGTCCTCTACAAGAGCAACAACCACTCCTAACCACTGAGTCATCTCTCTGGTCCTGAGTGGTTTATTTTTAATGGATAGTTGGAGAAAGAGATAAGGAACCAGGAGATGACTATCAATGGGGAGCATCGATTGAAGTAAAAACATAACTGGCTTTATGACAGGACAGAGAAGTAATCAACGCATAAATTACGGCCTTTGTGCTGTCATAAATGCCAGGCCATGGGGATTTAGTGAGTGGAGGGCAGGCTGAGTTGTGACAGAGTTGTAATTGGAAGACAAGAAACAACACTATTTTTCACAGTAAAATAAAAAGAAAGGAAAGGAGAGAGATTAAGGGAGAAAATGAAATGCATAGTCTTTGCCAAGCTGAGTTACAAATGATGCCTTCGAATTAAAAAAAAAAGAAAGAAAGAAAGAGAAGTCAAGAACTTACGTGATGTCAGCATTAGGGTGGAGCCCAAAGACTTCCGGATTATCTAGGGATGGCAAGGACTGGATATACTCAAAGTACTGGTCCAAGGTTTTGCACACAGGGATTTTATATCCAGTGTAAAAACAGAATGAGGGCTCAAACATCTTCTCACTAAACCAGACCTATATGGGAGAGAGAAAATAAAAGAAAATTGATGAAAAGGAGCAAGGTTAGAAGGAGGGCGCTTATTTCCATTTTAATAGGCTTTCTTTTTCTCTTTCTTTTTCACTGTTGGTTTTGAAAGGATCTTAACAAAACTATCAACAGAATAATTATCGCATATAGGAAGAGAAGAGATAATCCACAGAAGAAAGGCTGCACAGAAATAATTAGCCACCAAAGAGTAGATCCAGCCAAGGTACGGAAGGTGGAGCAGGGCCGGAAGTGGGCTCACTGGCTGGGCACTTGCTTAGCATGTAGGGAAGCCCTGAGTTCAATCCTCAGCAGTGAAAAAAAAAAAAAAAACAAAAAAGATGTTGGGGAGAGTGGGGATGGGATGTGGCTCAGTTGGAAGAGTGCTCGCATAGCACAGACACTAGGTTCTATCTGCACTGCTTACACCATGCCTGGCGGTGTACTCCTGCAATCCCAGCACTTGGGGGTAGAGCCAGGAGGGCCAGAGGCTCAGCCTCATGTAGAACTACATAGTGAGTTCAAGCCAGGTTACACGGGAGTTAATCTGGTTATCTTGGGTCCACCCGCAGGCACGAGGACCCCCAGAGCATCTTCACAACCCTACCTCTCCCCAGGCAAGGCTCTTCTTTGGGGCTGTGTCTACACAGCTTCACTCACAGATAAATACTAAGCACCAACAACGCAGCCACAAAAGCTTCTCAGCGCCCGCCCTCCCACCCTGAGCTTCCTTTGTTAAGTTCTGTTCCTAGCCACAAGAAGCGAATGCGTCCGCTGCCCAACCTCCATTGTTGTTAGCCTGAAGATATACTTTTTTTTTCCCTCATCCCATATGAGTTGATTGATTATCTGTAATGAAACAGTGAGAGAACAAATATACACTTGGTGTGAACAGACTTCCTTTGAAAAGGTGGGAAAATGGGCTGTTGAATGCCCGAGCTGGTTTGAGGCTACAACTTCGGTATCTAACAGGGTGATTTCCCTAGTAGGGAGGGCAGTGAAGGGACAGGAATGGAAGCAAGGCTAGGGCCAAGGGGACGGGACTGTGCCTTGCCCATTCAGTCCCACTGTTCCTGACCGCCTCCCTCCATCGCCCGTTTGCAGCTCTTTTTAGACCCGGCGATTATCCTGAAATGTTGTGTCCTGGTTTTCTCCGTGGCTCTATTTGCTTCAGTGTCACTCTATTCAATTCCTGTGTGCAAGGTACAGAGCTGAGAACCAGAACAGAACGCAAAGGAGAGAGACACGCGGTCCTCTCACCCAGGCAGCTCGTGACCTGGTAGAGGGACAAGCCAGTTATGAAATAACCACTCTAATATGAGGTTCACTGAGGCGAGAGCCAGAGGGACATAAAAATAGGCAAACTGCACAGAAGGCGTAAGACAGCAGGAAAGGGCGACAGGCAAGGTGGGGATCAGGTAAGGACTTATCAAGGACAATATGATTTTGGAGAGAAGTCTTCAAGGAGAGGGGGTTTTGTTGCTGTTGTTTTGTTTTGGCAGGAGCACTTGGGATTAGGGAGGACGCGCTAGCAAAAACACAGATTAGTGGGCACCAAAGTGGGCTGGCAGATGCCATGAAGCTTAAAATAATTACAATATTGTGGGGAGGGAGAGGAAAGGGAAAGTGGGGAGAGTTCTATGATGGATGACGGGACGTGGGGTGCTGAGCAGAGTGGGCAAGCAATTTCAAGTTATTAAAGAAGATGGTACTCTGTGTGTGCAGTCGGCATGAAGACAAATGAGCTGTTTAGTGACGTGGGTGGCTTGAGCTGCAGGGACGCATCCTGGGATGGAGGCTTTGGGTCCCTAGCACATTCGTTATCTAACAAACGACCACACCAAGTGGCCCCATGACATGTGGTAGCCGAAGCAAAACAAAAGCCTAGCCCCGTGCTTCCCAGTTACTTTATTTATATATACCCAAGTACGTGGACTTGACACGCCCCTAGATCGCTGGGGTTCACCAGGTGTGACTATAATAAAATACAGAATATGAGCTCTGCATGGAATTATTCCATTAGTCTCTTTTTTTGTTGTTATGATGAAATACCCTGACCAAAGCAACTTAGGGAAGAAAGGGTTTTTGGCTTGGAGTCCCTGAAGGACAGAGGTGACGATGGTGGAGAAAGCACGGCAAAGAGCCATGAGGCTGGTTTGTCATCAGGAGGCAAAGAGATCACACTTCACCCATAAAGAGCAAAAGGGATTGGATGGGAGGATCAGAGACAGATAACAGGAAGTGGGGCCAGGCTATAAACCCTCAGACCCCGCCCCCAGTGACGTACTTCCTCTAGCAAAGTTGAGTCTTCTAAAGGTTTCAAAACCAAACAGCACCATTTACTGAGAACCAAGTATTCAAATACACGCGCCTGTGGGGACATTTCCTCATTCAAGCCGTCACAGACACTTTGGGCAGATGCAAAAGAAAGCAGCTGCTATAATCTAGGTCTAGAATTACCACAGCCCACGAAACCAGTGGGACAGTGGCGGGACCTTTAAAAGGCGTGGCTTAGCAGGAGGTCTGCGTGACCTATGCTAATGAGGGAACACCTGGAACAAGTCTGAGCAAAACTGTGGATTAAATGAGAGGAAGGAAGGAAGGAAGATGGGAAAGACAGAAGGAGGGAGGCGGTGGCCAAATGCGGAAGAAAGAGGGAAATCTTGAGGGACTTGGGAAGAGCTTGCCAGTGGTCAGAGAACTGTAGACTCTGAGGTCCCGAGTGGGTTGGGATGTCAATCTGGGTACAAGCGTGGGACAATAAATGCAGGGAGAGAGCTCAGAGGAGCTAGGAACAGGTAGTGGGGAAACTGCGATCATGACGGGGTGGGGTAACTACCACACTGGGGTAGGAAAGGGAACCTTGTGCCCAGGACCAGTGAGTGACTGAGACATAGCTCAAGTGTGTTCCCTGCAGGTGTGTCTCCCACACTTGGGGAGGCAGAATCTTGGGGGAGACAGTTAAAGTCTAACTTAGCAGTCCTCCATGGCCCCAAGTGTCCCATGTCAGGGTATGCCCAGGTGGTGGAGGAGAAGCAGGCTGAGCTAGCAGCAGCTGTCCCCTACTTGAACTGCTAGGTCAGCCATCCACCTGGTCAGGTGCCACGGTGGCTCTCAGCTATGCCTGGAGCTGGGCTCTGGTGCTTAGGTGGAAATCACACAGGGGCCCCTCAACAATCTCCTGTCTGCCACCAACCAAAATGCTCCAGCCACCTGAGGGTAAGGCAGTTCCCACAATGCAAAGGCAAAGGGAAGAAGGGAGCAGGATCCAAGGGGACTTTTCTTGATCTTGACGTTTTAAATAGTGAATGCAAGGCTTTTTCAAATAAAAGCCTCTAAGTGTTATGTGTTATGCTTTTTAAGTAGACCTAGCTTTCAGGGAGTGTTCTGAAGTCAGTAGAACTGAGCCCAGAGGATTCCGTCTTAGATGTTTGGACCCTTCTGTGCTGACAGCGCAGGTCACTCACCATCAACCAAGGTATGTGAGTCCCCAGAGGGCTGTAGGGGACAGCTGAAGAGCAGGACGATGTGGCTCCTTCCAAGAGACTTGCAATCCAGTGTGGACGGTGGAGAACATCTACTGGGGGCCCATCTTTCCCCGCTTTGCTCTCCTAGGCAACTACAAAACACCCTGTGATCCTTTAAACAGCTTAAAACTTCCTGCTGCCACCCCATAGCCAACGCCCTCACTTCTTCACTTGGAATGTAGACAAAGTCAGGAAAATATCCTGATATCTTCCATTATACCATCAGTCTCCTCCATGCACGCTTACCCCCCCACCCTAAGGGATGGAATGCCTTTCATCTGTCAGGAGGGAGTAGGTAAAGATGAAAACATGCAAACCAACAGGCACATGGATAGGCGTTGGTTGCAAAATCTATTGCAATAAGTAATGTGGGTATGGGAGCCCAAATCCTCATACAAATGTGGAAATTTTATGGGGAGGGCTGGGATCATAATCCAGAGTTCAATCCCTAGCATGGGATAGAGAGCTCATGAGTAAACATATCATGTGCTATGTTCACGTTCTATACATTTAAAAATATCGTACAGAGACGCTGGCAAGGTTGCTCAGTGGTTAAGAGCACTGGCTGCTCTTCCGGAAGACCTCAGATCACGTCTGAGCACCCATGTTAAGAGGCTCACAACTGCTTATAACTCTAGCTCAAGAGGATCGAGCTAACCCAGGGGATCTGGTGTACAGCTGTCCTTAACCCCAGTGCCAGGGGATCTGATGCCCTCTTTCATTCTCCATGGTCACTGCACTCACTTGTTTTCTTTGAATTTCAGGCACAGAGGTAAGTTTTTCACATACTGTATTTGTTACTTCTATAAATTAGCCACCCTTTTTGTTTCAGTTTTCCTCCATTCAGCTCCGAAATCCACCTACAGTATCCTTTTTCTTGAGGCTATTTAAATGTTCTTAACGTATGCCCTTGGATATGTACTCTCCCTGTGAAACATGCACAGCTTACTTTATAGATCTCGTTTTACATATTTTCCAGCTTCACTGAACAAATGTTTGCACAATCTATTCAGGATGTCACGTAGAGCATTTCTTCTGGGTACACAGCACTATTAATAACTGGTCTTTTGTCCCCATGGTGGATACGGAAGCTGCCCCCCCCAACACCTCAGACGATGCTATGGATAATATCTGTCCTGAGAGCATGTCTGAGACATCATGGAGCTGAGAGGACAAGAGCTGCTAGCGCGTGTGCCACAAGGGTGAGTGGCAGGAGCCTCCGTGCTGAATCATTACATCTCACTGTCTTAGGGTGCGGTGAGAGAACCCAGGCACTCACTCTCCCAGGTGGCTAGAGCAGTGGCTACCGTGAACTCGCAGTTCAGACCCTTCCCAGGAACTGCCCTGGCAGAGAGGAGCTTCCTCGGCTAAGGTCGTACATAAGGTCAGCCTCGGCTAAGGTCGTACATAAGGTCAGCCTCGGCTAAGGTCGTACATAAGGTCAGCCTCGGCTAAGGTCGTACATAAGGTCAGCCTCGGCTAAGGTCGTACATAAGGTCAGCCTCGGCTAAGGTCGTACATAAGGTCAGCCTCGGCTAAGGTCGTACATAAGGTCAGGCTGGAGAAATGGGAATGGGAAACCTGAACAGAGGGGTCACAGCCTCTTTCCAGAAAAACCAGCCTGTGATGCGCGCCTTCACCTCTCACACACAATGCCACCGTGAACATTTGGTATTTACACCTCTGTGGGCCTTTCCTTTGACATCGGTTTTGCTGGAGTACTTGATTTCAGCCAGTATCACCAGACTGCACTCTGGGAGGTCTGTCCCTATTTACCGTCTGGTTGACTTCTGAGCACTGGTGTCCCTACCTTTATGCATCCTTGCCAATACTTGCTGTTTTCCATGTGCAACTTAGTAGAAAGAGTTAAAACAAATAAACAACAACAACAAAAAAAAAACCCAGCTATCTGGTCAACCTCGAGTTTGCCAGACTATCTCAGCACTTTGGATGCTTTCTTGTAATTTATTTCTATTCTTTTTTCTTTTCCCCCCTCTTATTGGAAATAAATTCTTTTCACATACAGCATATCTAATTATAGTCTCCCCTCCCTTTCTTCTTCCCCCTCCCCCCCCCCTGCTTCCAGATCCATTCCTTTTCTGTCTCTCATCAGAAAAGAACAGGCTTCAAAGAGAGAGCTTTGTTGTGATTTTAATTAAGTTATGCCAAAAAGAAATGAAGGAGGAGGGGGAGAAAAAGAAAGGGGTAAAAGAAGAAGAAAAGGAAAGGAAGGAGGAGGAGTAGGAGAACATTATTTGCTGGACCAGAATTACTAGCAGAGTCCCTAATATAAAGAATTCAATAAATTATTCATGTATCCGCTTTTTCCCACTTAGGTAAATGCATATTGTTTCTTTAACACACAGAAAGATTTAAGAAGAGTGTGTGTCCAGTGGGCCTTGATTTATGTTATTTATCCTTCATGGTAGAGTCATCATTACTAATGAATAATATCCTCTAGAAAATATCTATTCAGGGGCTCTTTGTGGAGCTTACTGGGGAAAGAGGGGAAGCCCTAACATTCCATCCATCTTCAGTAGTTCATTCCAACAGAAAAGAACACTGAAATTATAGTGCATTCCCCCGGCACTTATTTTTAGCCTTGGAATCATGCTTTGTTTTGGACGCAAGAGGCAGAGGCCCAGAGAGATGGCCCGTGTTTTCCTGACATATTCTGGAGAACTGAGGCCATGAAGCAAGGGCAGTGGGTATCAGGCTCCTTGAGAGGCCCCGTGGGAGGGCTGATGGCTGGTTTATTGTTGGACGTGAGGGCAGTATGGTAGAAAGAAGGGATTCTTGGCTTATCTACTTATAAGCATGCCCCGCCGCCCCCCCCCCCCGCAAACATACCATTTGTCATGCCCATTGTAAATAAAAAGTATTCTTCAGCTGGGGAGATAGTTCAGTGGTAAAGAGCACAGTTCTTGATCTTACAAGGGCAACTGGAGTTTGGTTCCCAGAACACATGAGCATGCGCGTGCACACACACACACACACACCCCACACACACACATCCCTCCAGTTGTAGAGCATCTGACACCCTCTTCTGGCCTCTATAGGTACCCACACTCACATGCACACAGCCATGCATAGCCACGTGCACTTATGCATAATTAAGATGAAATACATGTTTTTCAAAAAGGAAACCACAGTGAAACCGTATCTTCACACGTTTTCCTCCCCAAAACTGACTCACTCTGGCAAAGCAATTAAGCAGCCGTTTGTCAAAGTCGTCTGTCACTCGGCCTCCGTACTGTACTTCTCCGATCATGTACCGAACTGTGCTCCACGATACACCCTGTGTTAGGAACAAGGTAGGGTTATCCACTGCCAAGGAGAACACTAGGAAAGTTCTGGAAAAGGAAATGCCACTTAGGCAATTATCCCCTTTAGCATTAATGGTCTACCTGACGCAGGCTAGAAGCACCTGAGGAAAAAGTCTTTATTAGGTTGGTCTGTGGGGAATTTCTGTGAGGGGCCAGTATAGGTGGAACTGTCTCCTACAGGTGTCCCTAGACTGTGTAAGAAGGCCAGCGAAGCATGAGCCAGCAAGCAGTGGTGCACCACGGTTCCTGACTTCCCTCGGCGACAGTGACCTGAAAGTGCGAGACAAACAAACTTTCCTCCCCTAAGTGGCTTCCAGTGAGTGTTTATCACACCAGCTGAATGAACCTTGAACAGCATTGAAAATTAACTCTCTATCTCACAGGAATAACTCACTGCCGTGAGGCCCGGAGCCGCTCCGGTTTGCTCACCAAAGAAAAATCTATGATATTAGGCGTTAAGAGGATACGCTGGCTATGGGTTATGTCAGAGAGGAAAGCAAGGCAGTATTTTTCTCTTTGTGATCGTAATTGCCTGTAACCCTCATCACAGCAGATGCCACACTGTTACAGAGGGGCGGGGGGCGGGGCAGGTGATGCCTAGTGGGGAGAGAAGCAGAGGCGAGGAAGGGGAAGTGTTAATGTTCTCTCCTAGCAATAGATTTTTCCAGAACCAGTAAGAGAATGCACAGGAAAGTATTTATTCCCAAGGCTTTTCTACAATGCAATCCTGCACTGTCTCATTCTGTAAACTAAAACTGCTTAAAGTCGTTATTAATTTCTTAGCAATCCTACACTAGCAATGTAATTCTGCTATTCGTAGCTATTTTGAAGAAAACAATATATTTAGAGTAAAAGAAAAGTGAAGATGCTTACGGATGTTTGATTCTTACTATTTTTATTTACTTATTACTGGTTAAACTTTTATTTTTCACCTTGGTTGCCTTTCAAAGCAACCGTTTTCAAGGCACCCATTATTTGTATATGCTGACATGATAAATAGATGCAGAGTATGGACCCACACAATATAATTTTTCATCAGACTGCCACAGTCTGAATTTACTATCCTTTTGTCATTTCAAGAGAAAATGACTGGTTCTAGACTTCTGTCCACCCCAGGTGAACATTCATCACGGCTCACCAGCACCACACCGCTACCACAGTGTCTATAGTGATGGGCAGGAAGAGAGGGGCAGAATAAAAGTGGTCTGTCTCTATTAAGCCTGTACACTGTGTTTCCATAAGTGCTAATTCATCTAAGATGCTACAACGACTTTACGGAGGAGCGGACAGTTTGCAAGGACTTGCTTGTGGTCCTGGAAAAGGTAGATTTCCCTTCATAGCCTGTGAGAGGAGCGACAACCAGGCTTATACTCCACAGCTCTGTGACCTCGAGGAAGCCAGCCATCATTACATGGACATAATGGTAACTCCGTCTATGTCAACCTCATGATGGTGCAGCCAAAAATGATGCCCTGCCTACATAAACGCCACGGAGATTAGTAGCCAATCTTGGAAGTGACCACTGGGGCTGAGGTGTGGCTCGGTGGTAGAGAAATTGTCTAGCATGGGCAAGGACATAACTTCAGTCCCCAATAATACAAAAAAAAAAAAGAAAAGTTTTTAAATTGCTGTTTATATGCTGAACTTAACAAGAAAATGAGCTAGGCTCTTGGGGCTCAGCATGTAAAACCACTTGGTACCCAGCCTGAAGGCCGGAGTCCCAACCCCAAGACCCACAATCTAAACAGAGAAAACCAGTTCCTGCAAGTTCTCCTCTGGCCTCCAGATGTGCACCATTGTGCATGAATGCCTGCACTCAAACACAGACATCACGTACACATGTGTGCATACATGCACACACATGGCGCACACACTAAACAAACAAATATGTATAATAAATTGAAAGAAATGACTTCATGGTTGGGGCTGTGGTCCAGTGATAGAAACGGCACTTATTGAGCACATGTGAAGCTTGGGTCACTAGCACCACACACACACACACACACACACACACACACACACACACACACACACACACACACACAAACCAGTAGAGGGGCTCAACTGTTACAAACACTTGATGCTCTTGCAGCAGATGAGGTTTGGTTCTCAGCCCACAGCTCAACCATCTATAATTCCAGGTCCAGAGGATCTGTTCCCCTCTCTTCTGGCTTCCAAGGGCACCGTACACACATGGTACACTACACACACTCAGATGCACACATAAGTCAATGCATACAGGAATCTCTTTTTAATGGTGAAGGAGGGAATTTAGGATCAGGAAAAAAAAAAAAAAGGCACGGCCTTATTGCCTAGCTGACCCCTCTTCCTCTCTTTTAAGGAAACTGGAGGAAGACCAAAGATGGCAAGCCTGACTGAGGTTGTCCCTCTTCTCGTGGGGCCCAGGAGTGGCATTAGGGGCAGGATTGTATTTTGTAGCCCAGGGTCTCATTCTTAGACTGGCAGGCACCTTCTGGGGGTTGGGGGACAAACTGTGAGTGTGTTGGTCAGGGGAGGACAGAGTGAGCAGACCAGCTGGTTAGAGTGGCTGTCCCTCCGAAGGCAGTTCTCGGGGAGACTTCAGCTAGTTCACGCCACGTTATGGGCTGTAGTGAAAAACAACAGAACCCCGGCCATCCCACTCACCTTTTTAATATCACACTCATCAAGGTGGTTCTGAATGAACTGAACGCTGGCTGAGAAGTCGGCAGAATTGAATTCATAGGGAATATTCCAGCCCAAGGGACCAAATTTCCGTCGCTCCTTAAATACAGCAAAGGAAGTCAGTGTCAGCTGTGATTTAAACACTGTGTGTAGCTGGATCTTTGTCTGTGGAGCTGGAAAGTCACCCTTGGGGTCCTAGGGCGTGCGAGGCAAGTGTTGTACCACTGAACACTTGGCTCTTGACAATTCTTCTGTTATTTATTGGGAGTGCAATACAGTTAAATAAATAAATAAATAAATAAATAAAAGCTTCACTGTTAAGATAAGTTGACACTGTGTGAAAAGAACAGTATGGGGCTGGCCTGATGGCTCAGTGGGTAAAGGTGGTTGTCGACAAGCCTGATGGCCTGAGTTCCATTCTACTGCAGCATTTGAACTTACTTGAGCGTGTGTGTGTGTGTGTGTGTGTGTGTGCACACACACACATGTGCTTTTTAAAATAAAAATGTTTTAATTAAAGAACAGTGTCTAGTTGGGCAAGGTGGTACAAACTAGTAATCCAGCACTTGGGAGACTAAAACAGGAGGATTGTGACTTCAGAGTCAGCCTGAGCTACATAGCACGACCCTGTCTCACAACAAAAGCAAACAAACAGTACGTATAGCTTGAGGTGTAATAACCACCAAATATTATTTAATAACTATAGCTAATGGCTTAAAGGTACATTTCTGAAAAAAAAAAAAACATTTTGTCAAGTTGGAGCTATTGTTTAAGTCTAGTAGGTTGTCATGGTGACATAGCGTATAATCTTAGTTGAAGGGAAGATGAGAAGTTCAAGGTCATCCTCAGCTACATAGTGAGTTCAAGGGCTATGTGAGATCTATCTCCAACAAGCAAAACTTGTCTGGGTCTCCATTGACAACTCCTCAGGAAACTGCAGGAGAATCTTAAAGAGTGCCTGCTGGCTCTGTTGCTGTTCTAAGTCAGCCTCCAAAGAGTTTGAGAGGCAAAAGTAAAGGCTGAAATCTTTCACGCTGAAGAACTCAAGCATTTATGAGCACGGCTCCCTGCTACCTTCACCCTGTAATTTTTCTGTCTCCGGTTTTGAAAACCAGGAATTTCTGTTATGCGCATGACACACCTGTCTTTAAAACTCTCACACCACCTTCACACCACTGTCACCCTCTTACTGAGTAAGACCTGGAAGACACCTAGGAGGAGACTGTGGCTGTTCTGAGTTGCTAAATTGCCTGAGAATAATCAGACTGGACTCGGTTCAGGGGATGGAGCAGCTTTGATATTCTGGAGACTACTGCGTTTCTCTCTGCCTGTGTTCATGTGGGTGCATGCATGGATCCGGAGGACAGCCTTGGGTACTGTCCCCGGAAAAGCTGGCTACCTCCTTCTAGATAGGTCTTACCTTGACCTGGAGATCACCAATTAGGCCAGACTGGCTAATTAGACTCGCTGACAGGCAAGCCGCAGGGATCCCTTTGTCTCTGCCTCCCCAGTGCTGAGATTCCATGCGCATGCCCCCATGCCTAGAATTTTAATGTGGGTCCTAGGAATCAAACTCAGATCTCCAAACTTGCAAAACAATTACCTCATTGGCTGAGCATCTCCACTCCCCGAGTCCTGGGGACCACTTTGAAAGCATATGAGTGGTAGCCCTAATAACTCCAAGCCCTGGAAACCCGGAAAGTCACACAGATGGGTGCAGCTTCTGTGTTACCAGCGGTCCCTGCCTGGCTCATGTGTATCTCTAGGGAGGCTCTGTGTGTCCTCTGGAGCACGGACAGCAATTCTGCTTCTCTGAATACATACTAGACCTGGTTTCTCTCCTCTGCCTTCTCCAACAGACAAGCATATGCACATGTGCACACACACACACACACACACACACACACACACACACACACACACACACGTGCACAGGCACATGTCTTCACAAGCCATTTCTTCCTCTTCCTGTTGCTGTTCCAAGCCTCACTGACTTCACATCCCACCTTCTAAAGAGATCTATTAGCTAGGATAAAACCATGGGCAAGTTACAGAAGAAATTCTGAAAGCCAGAAGGTTTTAATCACTGACCCTCAGGCATGCTTTTAAAATATTAACGAAACCATTAGTTTTAATTGAGCTCCAGTTGTTCCGACCCTGGGAGATAAGGTGAAGGGCAGAAAACAAAACAAAACAAAAAATGTAAAGCCCTCTCAAAAATGAGCAGTTGCTTCCCTTACTTCTTGGGTTAGGTTGTCACATGTCAATGGGACTCTTGTCCCCATCACTTAACTAATTAGTTATAGGAGGACAACCAGCCCAGGGGGTAAAAAAGGTTTCTACAAAGTAAAAAGAAGCCGCCAGCATAGAAAACAGACAACCTAGAGACTGAGGGAAAGCTTTTGCCAGCTATCCTTAAGACAAGGGGTTAGTATATAAAATATATAAAGAACTGCAAAAATTAAACATCAAAAAAAAAATCATCCTTTAAGTTTATACATGCACTATTAAAAGAAGCAGACAGATCTCAAAAGAAGAAACATAAGTAGCTAATGAATATTTTAAATGTGTTCAACATCCCTAACTGCCAGTACAAAACAAATTAAAACTACTTTGAAATTCCATCACCTCCTAGGTCAGAGTGGTGATTACCAAGAAAATAGACAGCAAATGCTAGTGTGAGTGCAAATTAGTGAAGCCATTATGGAAACCAGTATAGGATGGGAGTCCTCAAAAAAGTAAAAGTAGAAATACCATCTGACCCATCTGAGCATCACCTAAAGGACACTCTACCCTACCACGGAGATCCTGCACATCCAGGCTTACTGCTACTCTCCTCGTAATAGCTAGTAAATGGAGCCAGCATAGATGCCCATCAGCAGATGGCCGAATAATGGCAGCATACAAAAAACTGAATTTTATTCAGCCTTCAAGAAGAAAGAAAATCATAAAGTATTCAGGAAAACAAGTACACCTGGGAAGTTTACTATTAAGTTATGTATCTTAGGTCCGGAAAAACAAGTATCACATGCTCTCGCTCGTGAACATGTACAGATGCTAGCTTTTGTTCTATGGGGTGTTTGGTTGGTTGGTTGGTTGGTTTTTGGTTTTTCGAGGCAGGGTTTCTCTGCATAGCCTTGACTATGCAGGACTCGCTCTGTAGAGCAGGCTGGTCTTGAACTCAAAGAGATCTGCCTGCCTCTGCCTCTTCAAGCGTTGGGATTACAGACGTGTGCCACCATGCCCAACTTGTTTTATGTCTGTGTGTTTGTGCGTGTGCATGTGTGTGTGTGTGTGTGTTTAAGGGCATGTGAGTGTACACATAGGCTATGAAACTCAAAAGGAGATACAAGAGGACATAAGGAGGTGCTGAGGACTGAGATGGGAATGGACAGGAGTCATATGGCAGGAAAGCAAACGGGAGGCTACTGGGGGAATACATATGGCAACCAGCAATCAGAGGAAGCCCCCCCCCCCATGGGCACACCCATAGGCCAATCTGATGAAGACAACTCTTCCATTGAGGTTTCCTCGTCCCAGGTGGGTCAAGTTGACAGCAAACCTAACCAGGATAGGTGGTGTATGTATCTTCTTGCCTCGTGTTGGGATATTTGGTCCTTTAACCAGATTTGGAAGCTTGGCAGTGAAGGACAGGTCTTCCATCTGTCTTTGTTTGGCGGAAGGACTTGCAGTTGTCTACGCCACACTGGTCAGTCCACTACCTTCCCACCCTCAGTGAGGTCAAGTGAGAGTTGTGAAATTCCAGAGTAGATCTCAGAGACTTTGAGGTGGGCCTCTCCCAGATTATTCTGGCAGCCAGGGTGGGATGGAGCCTTTCGGATATCCACATGAAAATAGTTGCTGTGGTTTCTTCTGTCGTGTAATCTTCAAACAGCAGAGCGTAAGTCACTTAGTGAAATGGAAATATTAGCCATTTTTTTTTTTTTTTTTTTTTTGGAAAAAAAAAAAAAAAAGATCAAAATCTACAGTGAGCTTTACCTAAGCGTTTGGCTGAATTTTTTAAATTTAAGGTTCAATTATACAGCGGGCTGAATGAGACGTAATTCTTCCTTTGCAATTACTGGAGATACTCGAACTGGCTCCATGGAAACATTTCCATTTATATGCACAGAACGATGGCCACTCATCTATTCCTTAAAATGAGAGCTTTGAAAATTGCCCCAGTGCTGAAACTTGCCTCGTATCATGTCACTCCTTATCTATTTTCATTTAAAGTATTCTCTTTCTAAGTTGGCTCACAGAAGTCAAAAGACAGAGGAGTTCATCTTGGGGAAAAGACAAAATCTTGGTGGATGCTTTTTTTTTTTCTTTCACGTGATTCACTTCCAGTTCTTGTGTCCATCTGTTGGCATATCCAACCACCCATGGATCCCTCTAGATAACAATAAAGGAAAAGAAGAATTGGGCCCAGAGAGGTGGCTCAGCAGATAAACATGCTCTCACAAGCCTTGGTGGCCTAGATTGATGCCTGAGAACCTCACAGTGGGAGGAGGGAACGGGCTCCCCAAAGCTGTTGCCTGACCACATGTGAGTCATGTCACGTGCCTCCCCAATCAATAAACAAAAATGTAATTAAAAAGCATCAAAGACCAAGTTACCACAAGAGCCTGGGAGCTCTTTTGGAATCTAGGATGTGGAGATTTTAAGGCCATTTAGAATAGTGCATCTCTTCAGTGCAGTTAGTATTCTGCAAGCCCCAGGATAAAGTCGTATTAGTTCAAGAGAAAAACATTATCGAGTACATGTGTTTTCAAGAAGTTTTCGTCTGGTCGAGAAAATCAGACACAGAAACAAGAAAAGGACAGTGTGAAAGCAAATGCAATTAGCCGCTGAAATTTACCAGGAAGACAAGCCAGAAAAACAAAAGGAAAAACAAAACCAAGACACCTGACCCAAGGCTTCTAGCTCGCAGTGAAAATGAGGCTGGTCTGTTAAAACAGACAAGAAGCCGGCAGGTTTGGTGAAGGCGTGGAGAAAATACAGAAGCACAAAGTCTGTGTTGAGGACAGCAGGCAGAGGAGCCTACTGCAGTAGAGGGTGGGCTCCAGGAGCAGCAAGGACCCTGGGTTCATCTCCTTCAGGATGGGGTATAGACAGATTTGAGCACAAAACTCCATCTGCCAAAGAGCTTGATAAGGAGGAATGTGATGGGTTTAGGGGGACCAGAGCACACTCCGTACATCGTTTGAACAATCTGATTCCTCCCCATACCCTTCCTCTGTGTGTGTGTGTGTGTGTGTGTGTGTGTGTGTGTGTGTGTGTGTGTGCGCGCGCGCGTGCGCGCGCGCTCAGAAGTCACAGCTGGGTGTCCTCCTGAATCGCTGTCAACATTACTTTTTGAGACACGGCCTCTCGGCCTCTCGGCCTCTCGTTGAATCTGCCTAGGCTAGAAGGGCTGGCCAGCACACTCCAGAGACACTCCTGCCTCTGCTTCCCCTGCCAGAACTTGACAGGTGTTCTGGGGATCTAAATGCAGGTCTGCAAGCTTTACAGAGTTCTGCACACCCCACACCCCACACCCCATCCCTGCCCCTGCGAGAAATACATGGAACAGAACCACCTATGACACATGGAAATGCTCTGAGATCAGTGGTGAGAAAGTGCTCACTGGAGTCATTTAAATGGTGCTGAGGCTCATCCTGATTTTACACGGGGTTCGGTGTAGTTCACTGGCTGTAGTTAATGACCAGACTCAGTAAGATGGCGAAATGAAGTGTGCACTGAAATGAAAGATACAACCCGCACTAGGCGATCTGGGGTCAGAACCAGTAGGAGACGGGATGACAGGGCAATGTGGAAGAGAAACTCGCATCGTGTTACTGCAGCCATTCAGAAATATTTCAGTAAAGGTCTCATAAGCATGCTTGCCAAAGCAGGGACTTGTGCACGCGCTATTAGGTTGGAAAAGGGGTGTTTTGTCAAGACTTCAACTAGGCAGAAAAAAAGCACAGAGGAACTGAACACTTCCCTGAATGAAAACATAATGATGATGGTATTTCCAGGGCCCTGGTGATATGAATGTGTTTATTAAATTACTTTAAGGGCTGTGATAAAAAAAAAAAAAAAAAAAAAAGTCCACATTCACAACGACTGCTGCAGGACTCTAGAGATCCCAGAATCCTTCAGGGGCTTGTTATCCTGGGCCAAGAACAGACTGACTTTAGCAAAGAGACAGTAAAAACTCAGGATAAACCACTAGACGTGTCTCAAGTGTTAGAAACCCTGTGGGCAAACCACTGGGCTGAGGAGAGGGATTCTCAGACTACTCCCTTAAATGCAGTGGCTTTTTGTCACCGTCATTCTCAATTTTTGTTGTATGTAGAAACCATATTGGAAATTCTTAAAACAAGAATTTTCTACCCCCAACCCTGGTCCATCACTAACTTCACTCTCCTAGTCCCTCAGTCTGTCATTTTCCCAGAGGCTAATGTGACCAATCTGGCCGGCCTCCAGGCACTGGCTGAGGACCATGGCTTAGGGGATCTGTTCTACCGAACTCCTTGTTCAAAAGCAACACAAATTGCCACCGATAAGGGAAGGCAGAGGGGGAAATCACTGGACATTTTGTTGATCTTATTTCTATAGCTGTTGGGAGAGTAAAAAATGCAATTGCTGGGTTTCAGGGTCAAGACTTTGTAGAAAATGTGTTGACAAAGTCTCAAAGGGTAAAGATAAAAGCAGGCTTGCTGCATCCCCCAGCCATGACGCTGCACTGAAATAGAACAGTGGATCCAAGAGAGCATCTTCCCTCCTGGGTTCTGTTCAACACAGTGGTACCCGATCGAGCCTGGGTTCCTAAGAATGAAAGGTTCCCACAGGAAACAAAGGCGGAAGTAACGAAGGTAGCTACAGTTGGAGTAGCTCCAGTAGCAGAAACTTCTGCCATCAGAGGCTGCAGCCTACATGTAGCAAGGATTTTGGCTTATTTAAAAACATAGAAATGTTACGGGAATATGTTTTTGTTTTAATCGCAGGTGTGGGATATGAGGCAGCATCCAACTATGATTGTCTCATGCTCTGGCAGGGATGGGATTTTGACAACTGCAGATGGTTAACATTTGGAATTCTTGGGACTCTTCAGAGGGTATATAAATGCAAGAGCCCTGACAGAGGCGGTGGCTGCTGCTGCCCCTGCTGCTGCCCCTGCTACTACTGTTGTTTGCTGTTTGCTGGTTGGAGATATCCTGATGACTAAGATCAACCTTGCCCCCAAAGAACTCAACAGCCCTAATCAGCAGGAAATAGCCTAACGATAACAACACCCCCCCCCTTTCCCTCTAACTTTCTTTCTCTCCTACCCAGTGTTGGGGGATTGGAAGAAATAGAGGTGGTGTAGGGAAGTAGGAAAAAGAACCAATAAAGCAGCCAATATGTATATATGTGAATATATATTCCTATTCTACCTAAATGGTAACTTCCTAAAGAGATGGGGAGGTTTCAGAAACCTGTGTAGAGTGAGCAGCACTACTTTAGAGTTACCCTGTGCACGTAAGCAAGCCCACAAGGCAGCGGCTGAAGCATCCTCCTTCCATGGAGGAAGCTTGATCCCACATCACTAAGGAAACAAGCCACACCCTCCAGCATGTTGCTGCCCCTCCCGAACAGCCATGCCCACAAGCCCTTCTCCCAGCAGAGGAAGGATGACAACTGGTGTGGAGTCCACACCATGCACCTTGCCCTTGAGCTGGGTGAGTGGATGCATGACAAATCATGATTCAGAGAGAAAAAAAAAAACCATGTGGAGAGCAGGCAGCGGTTTGGTGAGCTCAGCCCCAGGTTGTTCATGCTTATGTGGGTGGACTGCCGTAGGCGCTCCTCCGCTCTACAGCTTGTAGTAATGGGGCACAAATCAATCAATCCCTTGTCATTTTGGTTAGCAAGGACAAGATCTGCAAGCTTCTTGTGGTTCGGGGATATACCTCCAAACCACAACACACAAACACACACACACACACACATACACACACGCACGCACGCATGTGCATGCTAAAAGCACATGTAGGCCTTTTTAAGACAGGGTCTATCATTAAGACTGGAACGCACCAATTTGACTAGATTGGTTGACCAGGGAGCCCGGAGATCCACCTGTCTCCTCCTCCTCCCTTCCCCTTCACTCTCACCCCTCCCACCTCACTGGGGTGGGGTTGCAGACACATGTGGCCTTGCCCTGGTTTTTCACATGAGTTCTTCAAGGCTCAAACTCTGGTCTTCATGCTTGGATGGCAAGTGCTTTACAGACTGACTTCTCAAAAAAAAAAAATCATTATGTCTCTGTCTCTGTCTCCTCTCTCTCTCTCTCTCTCTCTCTCTCTCTCTCTCTCTCTCTCTCTGTGTGTGTGTGTGTGCATGCGTGTATGTGTGTGTGTGTGTGCATGCGTGTGTGTGTGTGTGTGTGTGTGTACCATGGCATAGTTCTGAGGGCAGAGGACAACTTTCAGGAGTAAGTTCTCTCCTTCTACCATATGTTCCAAGGACAGCACTCTGGTAGTCAGGTATAGTAGCAAGAGCTTTTACCTACTTGAGCCATCTTGACAGACCTTCAATATTATTATTTTTTATTATTATTATTATTATTATTATTATTATTATTATTATTATTATACTGACATACTACTATTAGTCTGTTAGTGTGTCCCAGCCCTGGAAGTAGACATACTGTTTTTCTATGTTTTACCCTAAACATGCATCTTGTTTACCCCAAGCACAGTTTGGCCCCTGACTGGATCATGGGCTTTGGGCTCTTCCGTCCAGCTCCCAGATAATGTCCACATTCTCTGGCCAACACATGTTGGCACACTGACTATATGGAAAAATCCCTTCCCACAGCAACTCTCCAGGGTGAGCTCAGCGGAAGAGTTGAGTCACTGTGACTGGGAACAGTCAGAAAATATTGTTATCTGTGAATAGGGGATCAAATAACAGGGTCACAGCAGTCTTTGAACTGGAGCGTGATACAGGGGAACAATCCTCAGATAAGAGGCGTGAAATTGGTCTCTGGAAAGCTGTAATTTACAATCCTAAAGCCACAGAGGAATTTAGTAAAAGCAGCTACTCACAAAGCATGCAAGCCAATGTGCACTCTCCCGGAGCAAAGAGACAGAAGAACACCCACAGCCCTCTCTGGTGGCTGCAAAGGACCCAGTGTGGTGCTGCAGACAGTGAGCCAGGGGACAGTAGCAAGTCCTGGAGGAAACTATGCATTCCCCTGTTCTTGGAGAGATATGAAGGGACTTCCACACCCCACATGGGCACAGCTGAGGCCACACCTGCCAGGGCATGACCAAGGGCTCATGTTGTCTTTCTCCCAAGCTCCAGGAAGGAGAGACACAGAAAGAAATCCCTTCACGCCCTTGTGAAACCAAAGAATTCCTTTTGTGAATTAAGGGCATGACATTTCCCAATATTGAGCCACACATAAAAGAACAGAGTAAGTTTCTTAGTAACCCTAAAACAGTTAAATCACAACACAAGCAATTACTAATTAAAATAAGTATTTAGTAACAATTAACATAAGTAATTAGTGTGTGAAAGCTGTCATTACAACTTGGCAGGGGTGGGGAACTCTGGTTACCCCTCCCCATGTCCACTACTGAGAACTAGGGACAGGCCAGCCCAGATCTATCATGGATGACACAGACTAAGATTCAATCATCTCATTTTGTGTGTGTGTATGTGTGTGTGTGTATGTGTGTGTGTGTATACATAAAAGCCAGAAGACCCTTGGGGGTTGATACTTAGGCCCTGTCTCCTGTCTCCCCTTTTCTTTCTTTCTTTTTTATTTTTTAAATTTATTTGTTTTTATTTTATGTGCATTGGTGTTTTGCCTGCATGTATGTCTGTGTGAGGGTGTCAGATCTTGGAGTTACAGACAGTTGTGAGCTGCCATGTGGGTGCTGGGAATTGAACCCGGGTCCTTTAGAAGAGCAGTCAGTGCTCTCAACTGCTGAGCCATCTTTCCAGCCCCTCTTTCTCTTTTAAAAGACAGAGTCTCTAACTGGCCTGGAACTCATCACGTAGTCTAGTTGGCCAGTGACTAACAAGGATCTGCCTGCCTCTGCCTCCCAGCACTGAGATTACAAGCATATGCCACCATGTCAGTGTTCTACACGCAGGTTCTGGGGGTGACTCTGTTCCTTAGGCTTGCACGGCAGGCACTCATGGAGCCACCTCCCCGCCCCCCCCCCCAGGGCAATTGCCTCATTTTGAAATTGGGGGCAACCCTACCTTGAAAAGCAGTGGCTGTCACTATCTGAGGGGGCGTGGATAACACTGTTGGCCAACCCAGGCATTTTCAAGTCCAAGGTTGGCTCTTAATAATCTGTTGGTTCACTATACAAATATTTACCGCACTCGGCTTTATGGTTTAAAAGTAGGAACCCCTCCTCCCCCGCCGCCCCACAGGCTCATGTGTTAAAAGCAGTGCTATTTTTAGAGGTGGTAGAAACTTCTGGAATATAGGATTTAGGGGTAGTTGGTCCATGACAGCATTCTGTCTCCATTTCTGTTTCATGGCCACCACAGGGTGATTAAGCTCTGCTCCTGTGTCTTCCCGTGTCTTGACACCAAATGTTAGAACCATCTGACTTGACCATTTGCAACGTGAGCCAAAGTAAACGCCTCCCCCTAAACTGTTTCCCTCGGGTATTTCTCACAGTAAGGGAAAAAATGACTACAGCACCGTGAATGTGCCCTCACAGCGCAGTGACCACAGGACGTGAGTCGGCAGCATCAAAAGGAAGGCCTCTGTACCCAAGAAGGTCACATTTGCACAGTGGGGGCTACGGGCGAGATCTGAAACAAACACATACTAAGCCAGATGGGGTGAAATGCCAGGATGGAGGTGGGGATATGGACGCCTTCCTTCCAAGAGCTCTCTCTCCCATGGCAGCTACATCAGCTCACTAGCGCCCCCTAGTGGTGACCACTGGTTTCCAGGTTACCTGAACAGTGGAGTGCAGAAAGGCCACTGTGTACAGCATGGGCTTCCACATGGGTAAGTTACTGATGTCCAGAAGGTCTTGGTTGATCCCAGCAAATGTCCTTTTCAAGCCTGCCCGGACGCCTTGGGGTGGCTCATTTGTGAACTTGAGAGAAGTCTGTTTTGAGAAGCAAACATTTGTGTTACTGTTATAAAGTACTGTGAAGAATGCAGTTGAAATCATGCAACAAGAGCTGAAAAGATGGGTCAGTGGTTAAGGACACTGGTGGCTCTTGTGGAGGACCCAGTTTCTGTTCCCAGTACCTACATGGCAGCTCACAGCTATCTGTAACTCCAATACCAAGGGATCTAGTGCCCTCTTCTGGCCTCTGAGGGCACCACATGCGTATGGTACACACACATCAATGCAATCAACCAACCATAAACATAAAAATAAATTAACTAATAATAATGAAATCATAGCCTGGCACAGTGGCACACACCTGTAATCTCAACACTCAGGAAGGCACAGGCAGACAGATCTCTGAGAGTTCGAGGCCAGCCTGGTCTACAAAGTAAGTCTAGGGCAGCCAAGGCTATATAGAGAAACACTTGTCTCGAAAAAAAAAAGAAAGAAAGAAAGAAAGAAAAGAAAAGAAAAAATAGTAGCGTGTTAGGTAATATTGTGCTTATGGCACAGAATATGTGGGCTGGAATTCAACGAAAAAGCCAATTACATTGACCAGAGTGCAAACCCAATAAGCTAATACGGACTTAGAACTTTCTTATGGAAATAACAAGCCTGATGACTACAGCTAATTAATACACCCTGTCCTGTTGCCCCATTTAAAGCTGTGCGAGCTTGTTTACTCTTCGGGAGGCCTAGCATATGCCACAGCACACACGTGGAGCTTAGAGTCTGTTCTTTCCTTCTGCCCTTTGGCCTCTGAAGAGCAAACTGGGGTTGTCGGCTCAATGGCAAGCACTTCTACCTCGAGAGTCATCTTGCCCTCCCTCCCCACCTGCCCCTCAGCCGCTGTCGGTCGTGACTCATGCTGTGGTCTGGGTTGGCTCCCAGTGACACACCTGGAGTAACGTGATTGGAAACCGGTCGTGGGGCTCGGTGGTGATCCACACGCGGAAAGAGTCCTCCACGGTTTCCGTGATCATTAACGTCTCGAGTAATTCATCCATGAATTCTAGACCAAGGTGGCAATTTTGCAGTAATACCCAGCCACCCTGTGTCCAAAAAAAAAAAGAGTCCACATTTATTTCTTATATCTTGTGATTATTTTACCAAAACAAAATGAATTTCAGAAATAAGCTTGCTTACAGCATGATTGCTTTATTTTGAGTCTGTGTTTAGTAATTAAAACAAACAAACCTATATGTCAACACATATTCCTGGCCTAATCTGGTGACTTGCAGCCAACTGACTAATGAATAACATTGCATTCTGGACCGCCTGACTCCTCAGAGACTAGAAATGAAAACTTGAGTGTGTGTGCCATCTAATGGCAACGTTGGTAACTTGCACAGGTACGTCAGAATCCATTTGGCCTCAAACCAAGAAGAAAATGCTTGTCATCTTCTTAAAGTCAGAGGTCATGCATGTGGTGGCACCTGCTAGCCAAGTTCTAAATCACATTGTCATTGCTTTTCCCAGGGGCTCCTGAAAACATGATTTATTAAGCTCCATCTCAATGGTTAAGCAGAGCACTTTTTAACACTAAGCCAGAGGCCATCACTACTCTACAAAGACAAGAGTTGTTCACTTATTTATTGAGTTGGTGCTTCATTCTATAGTTCAGGCTGGTCTTGAACTCACTGTGTAGCCTAGGCTAGTCTTGAACTCTCAAGCCTCTTTCTTCTGACCACTAGTACTAAAATTATAGGTTTGCATCACCGTGCCCAGTAAGTCAACATTTTAATGTTTTGATCTGACTAGATAACTATATCCACAAACTGTTAAACATAGTAACTACATGAGGGTTATTTAAACCGTGCCTTCCACCAGAAGAAAAAAATCAGAGCTGGGCTTGCTTGAGTGGCAAAGAGGATGCGCTGAGCCTTTACCGTGGCCCAATATATAGATATCTCCTCTAGGTAGGAGAAGATGGAATTCAGCATCGTGGACCTGGACTTTCTGCTCCCTTACTCGGCATCCAGGGACATCAGATGTGTTTGAAATCTGGGGTTTCTCAAGGTCACAATACAGCCACACTTGTATTTGTTTGTTTTCTGATAATGCCATTAGAATACATTGTGAGAAACAGATGTGGAAGCTACAAAAACCATCATCCCAAAGAAGATTAAGGTGAATGTCGTATTTAAAGTAAGTTTCCCACTCACTGAAACTAAAAAAAAAAAAATCTCTTTTGCCCAAAGTAGAACAGACAAATCACCCAAAAGACTGGGAGATCTGACTCAAGTAGAAATAACTGCACATCATTGCCTTGATATATAAATTAAATATAATTTATTATCGAATTTAATTAGGTGATAGAGATTAAGGCTTTGGGCACTTGAAAATTAATGACCAGCTTGAAATTTTGATGACCTAAGTAGAGCTTTGGGCCATTAACTCTCACTGGTCATTAATTCCCAGAGAAAAGGCATGACAAAGTCGCCACAGTCGTGATGAGATCAAACACTTAAAAACAAACCAAGATTTTTATTTTACTTTCATAAATTATGCCCTTTCTTATTAGAGCTGAGATGGCTATCTGCAAGGCATTTTTAGAAACGTAACGATCTGTGTATTTATTAGGCACAACGCCAACTGCCTCTCAGCATTCCCCTTCAGTAAAAATCGTCATCAATATTTAAACACAAAGTCCTCAACTATTCTTATTTGCCCAAAATGATCCAGTAACGAAAAATGAAAACCCGCCTTTAACTGAAAATTGAAATTTAACTGCCCTGATTTGTTCCTTACATGAATATTGATCATGGAATTCCAAGATGGCTGGAGCTGTAACCTTAGGAACCAGATGTTGTCCCTTCTAGATTGTAAACAGATAGATGGATTGATGGATAGATACAAAAAAAAACAAAGTTGAATGTGGACCATAAGAAACAGCAAGCTTTCTATGGGGTTAAAAGGAGGAAACTGTGCTTTGAGATGACCACAGATGACCAATGGTTTGGCTGTGCATCAACAGGAATGGAAAATGAGCATCAGAGGAAGGATGCTTCCAATCACTGTGGCCTTCCAAGGTAGACCAGATGGATGGAACTGTAGAGCTTTGGTTGCAATGATGTCAGGCCTTGGTTGCATACCTGTTGCATGGACATTTGAATCAGTTTGCGAGCGTGCACTTCTTGTCCTTGTCCCATTGAGATAGTTCTACATTCTGTAATAAACAAAAAAAAATCACAACAACATTACTACTGTCTCCCTCCCTTCTTTCCTTTAAGAAGGAGCCTTTACTACTCAAATAGACCTGACTTTCCATAGTATTGGCCAGAAAATGTATGGCACAGAGAAATGGAGACGCCTAAAACAGGATGATGAGATATGAGAGCGGAAGACATAGGTTGGACTTCAAAAGACACATGCACACATATGTGAATGCATGTATGCATGTGTGTGTGTGTGTGTGTGTGTGTGTGTGTGTGTGTGTGTGTAATTTGGGGCCTTTCATTTTGCTCTATTGATTTGTTTACTTGCTTTTAGCCAGTCCCACACTGATTAAATTATTGTCATTTGATAAAGCTTTAAAAACTTAGGAGTGTTCATTTCCAATCATTGGGAAATTTTTTTTCTTTTCAAGCTTTTGTAGCTGTTTTTGTTCATCTATACCTCTGAAGATCTAATATCTTCTTAGGATCCAATTAAGGAAAAATTATGTTTGAATTTGAATTAGACTTACATTAATTTATAGACTAATCTATGAAATATTGACACCTTTACAATATTAAATTGTTATGCTGGGAATCGGCTTTAACTCTATTTATTTCAATTAACTTTCTATGTCACTGAGAAGGTTTTATATTTTTCTTCAAATGGGTTATTTTTTAAAATGACCCGTTTCGTTTTTATTGCAAAGTTAATGGAGTTTTTACATTTTATTTTTACAAGGAAGCACAATTGATTTTTTAAAAATATATACTGTGAGTCGCCATCTTGCTGAACTGTTCTATTAAGTAGGATATTTCCAGTTGATTCATTTGTGGTTTTTAAGCTAGACGATTACATTGTCTGAGAGTAGTGGTGGCATTTTTGCCCCCCCCCTTTCAGTAGTTACATCTTTTATTTATGATTCTCACAATACGTTAGCTGTACCCTCCTCGGAGATGCTTCATCACCTTGGCAGTAGGCGGACATCTTTGTCTTGAGTCTGGTTATGTCTCAGTTGCTCACCAACGAGTCTGGTGCTGACCCCTGCAGCTTACATTTATCACTTCATAGGGCACTTAGCAAAGTCAAAGATGGATGCTGAACTTTTTTAATGCTTTTATTATTTTTAGTGTGTGTGCGTGTGTGTGTGTGTGTGTGTGTGTATGTGTGTGTGTGTGTGTGTGTGTGCATGCACATACATACCATATCCTAAATGTGGAGGTCAGAGGATCACTTGTTGGAGTCTGTTCTTGCCTTCCATCTTTATGTGAGTTCTGGGGCTTGAACTCAGATCATCGGGTTTGGCAGCAGATGCCTTTGCCAGCTGACCTCTCTCACTGACTGTAAAATGCTCCCCTAATCTTTTTGACATGAATGAATCAACTCTGCAAGTACAACCAGCTGTAGGGGCAATAGCAACAACAGCCAGCATTTCTGAGTATGTAGGGAGGACAGTGCAAGCCTATCACCGTGGCCCCATCCTTGAGCCCACTGACTCCATCACTGCTGCCATGCTTGGGCACCACGGTTCCTTGCCCTGACTCCCCTCTCTGGGATAATTTCCTTCTGTCTCCTTTTGGTAATATATAACTATATCTTCTATTTAAAATATTTATCAAAAATGAGGCCAGGCTAGAGAGATGACCCAGTGGTTAAGAGCCCTTGTTGCTCTTGCAGAGGACACGAGTTTGGCTCCCAGCACCCATGTCAAGCAGTTCAAAACTGCCTGTAAGCCCAGCTCCAGGGAACTCAGCACCACCTTCCAGCCTCTGGGTACCCACGTTCACGTGCACATACCTATACAGGCATCCATGAACACATAATTAAAGATAATGTCTTAAAAGACAGCCATGCTGTCTTCAGGATCTGTGCAGCCGTGAACCTGTGACCCATCATTTCTATAGTACGTGGTTACAGTTGTCGTACATCCTCTTGGGTTATGTTCACATCTGTCCTCTCCAGCTGTGTTCTATTTATCTTCAAGCCTCTGCTGCGGAGCACACGGCTCGTTACTAACTTGTTATGGAAGGGAAAGTACGAACAAATGAGTCCCCGGTCATCAGGCGTTACTATAATGGTTCTAGCTTCTCAGTTTGTGACAAAATGCGCTTTGGTGTCATCGTTGTATATAAACATGGCAGCAGCAGATGATTGCTCCTTATGCTATTGCTACCTGCTGTCCTCCAGTACAGCCATCTGCTGACAAGGCAATCTGCGGTAGAAATTTTATATAGAGATATAGATACAGATAGGTATGATTTGCCCGTCTGTGCAATGACATCTGTGTCTCAGGCAAATAGATGGAAAGCGGGGAGGGGGGGGGGGACATAATTTTTAAACGTAGCTTTATCTCACACACAACTTTCTTTTTCTCTTTCTTTCTAGACAGGGTCTCACTATAGAACCCTGGCTGGCCTGAGCCTCAGTATGCAGACTAAGATGGCCTTGGATTCACAAAGTTCCGCCTGCCTCTACCTCCTGAATGCCAAGTTAAAGGCGCATGCCAGCAAGCCCAGACACAGAGACTTTTCTAAGTAGCCCTACCTGCCCCCCCCCCGCGCCCCTTCCCCCCGCTGCCGCCCGTGAAAGGCGACACTCAGCACAAACGTAGATGTGTTGCTAAATTTCATACCCAGCTTTAGCTTTTTGGCCAGTGCATCAATCTGGATGGTGGGGTCGGAGCCCATGGACAGGAAACAGATCAGAGGCGTGTGTGAGTCGCTTTCTTCCCACGTCTTCTCCAGATTCAGGATGACTGGCTCCGTGTACTTCTCCTCCAGAGAATCTGCAATATACTTCCTTGCTTGGAAAACCGTGCGGTCCGGGCACCACGATCTTGAAACGAATATAAATTAGAGGAAGTAAATTCAACATGCACCCCGCCCTCGCCCTGCCTGTCTAATTCTGAGTGTGCAAAGGTCACAACTTTAATTAACAAAGGGACAGCAAGTGAATCCTCCCTTCCATGGGGCTGCGTGAGAGGGATGGCAAACTCCGTGATCCTTGGATGAGCACAGATTTAATTGTGTATGGTTTGGGTGCCAGGCACTGGCAGGGAACAGTGTAGGATCAGTGACGACAGAGTGTCCTCTGCCGGCCTCAGCCCATGGCGGAGGCCAACCTACCACAGACACTGAAGCTCTGCTGTCTTCAGAGAGGGGCTGGGTGTGCCAAGGAGACCAGAAACAAGCTATCAGCGAGCATCTGTGTTCCAACCATTTGTGTGCCACATGCCCTAACAGGTTCAACACACACAGACACATCCAGAAAATAAACACCAAGACAGTTGATCGTTTAGATGGGAGACGTGCTGTCTCTCAAGCAAGTTCTCACTTACCAGTTAATGACACTGCTTGTGTGACCTGAGTCCAATTTTAAAATGACAGATAAAGGATATAAAGGATGACTGTGCGTATGTCAGTGAAAACAAGGACGTCTTTCATACTCTACTGACCAGAGGGGTCACCACTGAGCCTACTCGCATCACTCTCGTGGGCTACAAGAACCAGCGAGCAGCATGCCCAGTGGCAAACTCAGGTGTGCTGTGTTATGAAACAGGAAAACTGCTCTAACTCACCCACCTCTTCTTGTTGTCCATTCAACACAGATTCTTTCTTAATGTCAATTTTAAACTTTTGTGTCCACTTTAATGACCTAAAGAGCAGCTGCACATTTCACCAGTGTGGCATTCTTACCCGCCCCCTCAAACTAAACCGAGTTTTAGTTTCTGAACCAATTTCTTGCAAAGGCTGTCTTAAAATTTTATTTGTGTGTGTGTGTGTGTGTGTGTGTGTGTGTGTGTGCGCGCGCGCGCGCGTGTGCATGCATGTATGTTTATATATTTGTACAAACATGCACTTTATGCACATGCTGCAGCAAGAGTGTGGTGATCAGAGACTAACTTGCTAACGTTGCTTCTCTCCTTCCACAGCGTAGGTCCCAGGGATCAAACTCAGGTGGCCAAGTTTGGCAGCAAGTACCTTTACCCATGGAACCATCTCAACAGCCCAAATTCCATTTTTTTTTTTTTAAACGGAGGTAAATTCAATAGTGAGTGATTCACACAATACCAAGTGGATAAAGAAGACATAGGGGGCTTGAGAGATGGCTCAGCAGTTAAGAGCACTGTCTGCTCTTCCAGAGGTCCTGAGTTCAATTCCCAGCAACCACATGGTGGCTCACAACCATCTGTAAGGTGATCTAATGCCCTCTTCTGGCATACAGGTGTACATGCAGATAGAGCACGCATATACAATAAATAAAATCTTAAAAAAAAAAAGAAGACATAAAAACGTATCTTCCCTCGTGTTTCTACTAAAAGCGCTACGGTTAATGCGTTGTCCATCTAGACTTCCTCCCTGCTGGCATTTACTGTCAAAGAACTGGAGGGTTGCTTCCCTAAACAACACACGTTAACAGTGGGGACACGATGGTGATGCTGACAGGCCTGTGATGAGGTGCAGTGAGCAATGCTGTCAGTCTGTAAGCCCTCCCCCACCCTCCCCCCAGCCCCGGTGCCCACCTGATGAGCAGCAGCTTGCGGCAGGTGTCCAGGGAGTCGTTATATCCGTCAGGGATGATCTCTTCCTCCGGGGCATCCTTATCGAACCAGTTTTTCCACCCCTTCTCATTCCGAGATATCTAAGTGGGATGGAGACAATATAATCAAGCTGCAAGACAGCGAGAGATTGGAATGCACCAGATGCTCCAAAGGACCCAGGAGGAGCCTCTCTTGTGGGCTCTTAGCTTTCAAAGCTAAACAACCCACCACTGTCCGCAGTGACCTGAATAACATAGGCACAGCGTGACTGTTCCTTTCAGGGTTTTGTTCGTTGCCGTCCTGGGTGATTCCCAAAAGTTAGGATAATACCTCAGTGACACAAAATGGTTAGCAAGGATGACAAGTAGATCAAGGCTTCTCAAATCGTGACGCTTACTGACACATGGGGCTGGATAGGAAGCGTAGGGCTTTCCTGGGCACGAGCAGATGGACACTTGTGCCCCTCCCTAGGGTTAACACCGTCAGACCATACACTCCCTAGAAACTGGACTTTCGCCCAGCAATCTCATGCTAGGAGAAGGAAGGGCTGAGACCCTGGAAGCAGCCGGAGGAATGCCCCTCGTGGAGAATGATTTGCAACTTGTTAGGCCACCTTGTGGCAGACACTTGGGGCTGAAGCAGCAATGGAGGCATTGGAAGGGCAGGATGGCAACCATGGGCTGGACTGCTTCGCATGCCTTGTGACAACCTGAATCTCCTATTAGGCCCCTAGGGACAGACTGGCAGCAGGGAGTCACTAGACCTCTCTGTCTCACTCCCCAGTGTGTCTACCTTGGAGCTCATTTTTCTGCTTGTCACTATGAATTTGTCTCTTGAATTGGCTGATGGAGCCTGTGAGAGCCCTGGGAACACAAGCTCTACCTCTACTGGCTTAGGTAACAGTGAACATGCTTAGCAGCATCTCTGGCCTCTACCCACTAGATGCCAGTAGCATCCCTGCCTTTGAGTTGAAGTGATTTAAAAAAAAAAAAAAAAAAAAGTCTCCAGACTCCGCCACCTACCCTGCTGGGGGTGGCACTAAATTGTCCTCCACTGAGAACCACGGATGTGGACCAATTTCCCTGAATGCTGATCTCTATTTAAAAATAGCAAGAGAAGCCAAAATTCCCCACTTTTTATTTTCCTAGCGAGACCTTAGAGCCTGAGAGCGGGAGACGTCTCTCCAAGTGGGCCTCAAGTATCTGCTCTTTGGAACGCATGCAGAGGACCTAGGGGGTTTCAGGAGCATTAAAAGGAGGCCTGCTGCCCAAGTGCCATCCAGCCTAATTATAAACTCTGCGCTGCTGAGCCTACCCCATAATCCTCAGAAACCGCCAGGCCGGGGTCCTCGGAGGATGGCTTGTCAGCACTTTTGAGAAACTTATGGTGAGCATTAAAAGCAGACAGCACAAGTTCACATCTCAGATCCCATGTGCCAGACCTACAGACTAAACTTTTTTTTCAATTTCCTCCTCCTCTTCCTGTCTCTGTCTCTGTCTCTGTCTGTCTGTCTGTCGGTCTGTCTGTCTTGCTCTCTCCTCCCTCTTTCTCTCTCTCTCTCATCTCAGGCCCTGAGATCACAGAGTGCACCAATTCTCCTGGCCTTTTTTTTTTTTTTTAAACTGTGGGTAGCAAGGATCTGATCTCCTGCCCTTCGCTGGCACTCGCTATCTGCCAGGCCCCTGATTTCTACCCTTTTTATGTAGGATATGGACAGAGAGCGAGTTATTAACCAAACAGCAACTCTGCAGTTTGGTTGTTTTGACCTTGTCCCTGGGGCAGTATGGGGGAGGGGGGGATGGGTTCTGAAGTGCATCTAAATGGCTCCACGAGGATTGCAGTGGGTTCAACGCTCTTCCACCTTATTCCCTGGGGTAGATCACACTCAGAGGTCCTAGATATGGCTAGGATCTCTAGACAGCTTATCTGGGGACCCTGTATTTGCCTTCTGAGACTATAACTGCAGGGCCGCCTGCCATGTACCTGGGTTTCTGACCTCTGGCTATCTCACTTAGGTGGTAAGCTTTTTGACTGCTGAGCCATCTCTCCAGGTTATTTTATGTTTGCACCACTAAGCTAATTGATATGTTTTAAAAGTACACTATCCTCTTGGTTTGACCCAAACTCAGACTCGCATCGACAGACTTAACCATAGGCAGAAGTAGAATGTGACAGCACTGCTATCACGGAAGGGTCTACCCACCCAATCCTTACATCTCTAGACGTTACTCAAGCAAGAACAGAAGATAGACCCTTGGCTGGTGGGGGTGGGGTAGGCTGGGAGGTGGGCTGCAGGGCATATCTGAGCTGGTAAAGCACCTATCTTGCGCCCCATGAGGACCCCAACCTGTCCCCAGCACTCATATAAAAAGCTGGCCACGGTAGCGTGTGTTGGTAATTCCAACAGTGACAAGCAGAGACAGGCAGATCCCTGGGACTCGCTGGGCAGCCAGCCTGGCCTACTTGGTGAGAAAGATGGATGGAGACAGAGGAGTGACGCCCGAGGTTGACCTCCAGCTTCCACACACATGTGGCCCACACGTGCACACACATGCAAAGACTCTTGTCCACCACACAGGAGGAAAACTTGCTCCCAGTGCCTGTGAAAAGCTCCCTATGAAGTCTGTCCACCCACCCTCACCTCCCAGGCCCGGCGGCCACACTCTTGCTCTAATCTTTATTGTTGCTCAATATGAGTCTCATTATGTGGGCCAGTCAGGCTAGCCTGGGCTCCTGATTCCCCTGCCTCAGCATCCCAGAAACTAGGATTGCAGGCACATGCCACCACGCCCACACTTTCATTGGCTGCTCCTTTTGGGGCTAGAAATTGTCACTAGGAGGCCCCCGGGGGGAAAAGAAGACATGGGTGTGTTTTTATCTGCAGACCTGCGCTTTTATTCATCCTTTCTTCCTTTACCTGGTTCATGATTTCTGCAAACTGGGGGAGCTTACTGAGCTCCACGAGGTTCAGCCACGTCATGTCCAGGATCCAGCGGAACGGCTTAGGGGGGCATGCCTTCAGGTCCAGAGCTGCTCCGCCTGGGGAGGCGTGCAAGACACAGCAATCAAATCACGTCAGATGCAGAAGTCACGTAACTGCTCACAGAGGCCAAGGGCCGGGGTGGGGTGGGGGCATCAGATCCTCACTCCTCCTCCCCTCCCCTCTTCCCCCCCCCCCCCCCCGCCCCGGCGAGCTGGAGTTACAGGCAGTACTCAGCTACCCAGCAGGAGCACTGTGAACTGCAGAAATGACTCTTAACCTCGTGGTCCTTCTTAAGAACTCTGATCAAACGCCTCCCTTTCACACAGTAATAATACAGACCGACAATAAAGATACATGGGAGGTTCAGGTCTTTGCTCCCCCATTTAGCAGCTTCCTGAGACGCTGTATAAACTGAAGTGTTACATTAAAAAAACAAAAACATATATAGACCATTTTGCTCCACTTCAAAGGACTCCAGGTGGGGTATGTGGCTGATGAGAGCTGTGATATCCACAAAATATCTCGTAAGACTCCCCTCAGTTCCTGTCCCTTGGAACTGGGTATAGGAGGCGGCCTTGTTCTCACAGCACTACCGCTAATGGAAGAGTCCACACTGGGAGACACTGCCACCAGCCAGAGCCACCAGCAGTCCCATCAGCCAATGCTTCTCTACCACAGGGATGGACGTCACCCCCACCCCCTGTCTTCTTGATCCTTTCCATGTGTCTGTGGCTTTAGAGCCGTCTGGGGAAGAAGCTAGCTAAACTACCTCAGTGTTCCCAAGCATATGCTTTCCTGAATCACGGGGGAATAATTACAGGTGGGTCTCTGTGGGAAGGAGTAAGCTTTGTCACAGGTGGGAGCAATCTTGGTGGGCTTTACCCTTGGGCACCCCATGAATACCTTGTGACAGACTGAGTGGAGCCATCCTGGGTTTGGAATTCTGGAAGCAGACCTGGGAACCCCACCTGGTCTATTGTCTTTCTAATGGACCCTCACCGGGAGAAGGAGCCGGTCCTTCCCACGTGACTGAGGGAGTTGGGGAAGGGAGAAAAACAAAGTCGGCTGCAGTGAGAGCGTGCAGGAGCAGCGGACAAGCTGGATCAGCACGCAGGCCAGAGAGACACCTAAGGATCCGTCCCGTGGAACGGCTACCGGAAGGTTCACTCTTTCGTCCCTTTAACCTTTTTCCTTCTTTTATAAGCTAGTTGGGTTGCATAATAAAGTTTAATTGCTAAGAAACAGAGTCAACAGGTCTCCTTCCCAAACACCCTGGCTGTTCACACTCCATGTGCCTCGCCTGCATTTCCCAGGACAGAGGACTCGATCTCTCGTTTTCTCATCCGTCAGGTGGGAGTGACAGGTGGAAAAACAGACTCTGCTGGGTGGCTGCTGTGAGGTTAGTAAGAACCACGCCATCATTAGTGGTTGTTTTGACATTTAATTTGCATCCTCCTTATATTTTGTAAGACTCCGGTCTTGCAAGCAGCACCCTCCCCAGGGGTGCTGCTAGCAAAACAAAGATAATATCTTTGTAGAATAAACGGACAAGGAAACAGGGCTATCCGCTGTTCCATAGTGCAGGTTTGCCCCTGGCATCCGTTTCATTTTTCAAAGTGCTCTGACATCTTCAGCTGGAGAAGAGAGTCAAAGGCACCTTACAAATACTGCAGGAAAACAAGAAATAATTGATACCTAAGAACTGTCACTCCTGGGAAATCAAACACTGCTGTGACCATCAATACCAGTTCTTCTCCCTCGAGTATTGAGTTCACAATGATTAAAAAAAAAAAAAAAAAAAAAAAAAAAAAAGAGTTCATGATATAAGAGAGTCTATTTGTTAGCTCTATGAAAAAGCATTTAAAAAATAAGCCATATTATCCTTTAAAAAATAATTGCATCAAAATATAAGCCAGTTCAAAACTAATTCAGACTATATAATAAACTGGCTTTGTTAAAAAAAAAAAAAATACCACTACCACCCTCTTTTTTTCTGCTGATCTGATTGTAGTTCTGTCAATCAACCTGTCGTGCAATTCCAAATTAATCTTCCTAAAGCACTGCTTTGCTCGTGCCACATCCCTGCCCATAAAACACTTAAAGGCTCCCTACTGCCAACTGAATTGAGCCCAAAGTCCCCTTGCTAGCTGGGCTGACCCTGCGTAATCTGGCTGTCCAGTTTGATGAAATGGGGTCACAACTATGCTCCCACCACAGCCCGGGTGAGTGCCCATCTTTATCCTGTTGTGAGGAGCCCACCCCTTCAGAGGAAACCCTCCCCTCTGTCTCCATGGGTCTCAGCTGCCTCACAAACCCTCTTTCAAAGAGTTCTGTTTCTTTTGGCCACTAGGCTCTGGTCTGACTGGGTGGCGTTAACGGGAAGTGAAGACACGGCGTGAGGTTTGTCTGCATGGGAGGCTGTCTCCGATCTGCATGTGTTTCTGACGTAGGCTGTGTCCCTGGACCCTCTCAGTTTCCACAAGCCCTCTATGTGGGAACCATATCCCAATCACTTGGCCCTGACACAGAGTCTCCAGCACAAAGTCCCCTTGCTCCGCAGTATCTTGCTTGAACCGAGATCTCTGCCATGTGCTAGCCCGCCCCTTCTTTCCACGATACCACATTCCTTGCCCAACCTTGGAACCATTCACTAAGCTGCCCAACTCCATCAGTGGGCAGTGCTGCCTCTGTGGAGGGAATGGCAGTTCCTATATGAATTTTGGTACAGCTTGTTGATATATATATATATATATATGGGGAGAGAGAGAGAGAGAGAGAGAGAGAGAGAGAGAGAGAGAGAGAGTCAAATTCCAAGCCAGCCTTAGCTACACAGTAAAATCCTATATAGAAAAGAGAGAGAGGAGAGAGGAGGGAGGGAGGGAAGTAGAGAGGCCGGGAGGGAGGGAGGGAGGGAGGGGGCAGAATAAAGTTTGGCATTAGCTTTTCCTCATTTTGACAATAGGTCCCCTAACATGTCCCCATTGCTGCCCATGGGCAACAATGAAGAAACCAAACACAGTAATAGAATTGAAAAGACACAGGAGAAGCCCTGAGTTTTGGTAAGCAGAACTCTAGTAACAGAAATTGAGGGGAGGGGAGGGCAGGGACCAGAGCAAGGGATTAGGGTACCACACTGCTGCCCTCCTGCTCCCCTGGAATGGCAGCTAAGTATACCAAAGGGCCCACCAGAGCCGGTGTCCTCCCCAGCCAAGCAGGTTACCTTTAATCAGAGCCTGGAACTCTTTGTGCTTCACGGTCCCCCTCTGAAGGTCGATCTTCAAGGTCATGAGGAGTACAAAGAGGAACTTGTGGTTTTCATACAGGCCTCTCACCGAGTAAGTGAAAACTTCGTAAGTCAGGTACTCAATAATATTTGTAATTCTTTTTTGAGGTAGTGGAGACTTTTCAGATCTGCAATCCAGTTTTAAAAACAAGTAGAATTTTTTAAAAATCCCTTAAAGACTAGAAATAACAAAACTTGTGGTGTGTGTGTGTGTGCGTGTGTGCATGCGTGAGTGCATGTGTGTGTGTGCGTGCGTGTGTGTGTATAGGTAGGTATATCTATCTGACCAGAGGCTGACATCTGGTGTGTTCCTCAATTCATCTCCACCTTACTTTTTAAGAACTATTTTTTTTATTTAAGTGTGTGTGTGTGGTGTGAGGTAGTGTGTCTGTCTCTGTGTGTCTGTCTGTCTGTGTGCGGTTGCCTAGGGAGACCAAAAGAGCGTGTCACATCACCTAGAACTGGAGTGATATGAAGTTAGTTGTGAGTCACCTGACATGGGTGCTGAGAACCTAACTTGAGTCCTTGTAAGAGCGGTAAACGCTCTTAACCACCGACCCATCTCTCTAGCCCCTACCTTATTTTTTGAGACAGAGTGGCTCACTGGACTAAGAGGTCACTGACTGGCTACACTAGCTGGCCCCAGGGCGCTAGAGTGATCCATCTGTTTCTATTTACAAGCGTGGGGCAGACTTATGCTCCCATGCCCAAGTCTTTTATGTTGGTGCTGAGAATCTGGGCTGAAGCCTTCATGCATCCATAGTGTAGACTTTATAGACTGAGCCATCTCCCGGGAAGGTGAGGAGGACCTGCCTGGCCATGGACTGGTCAAATAGCTTCAAGAACTGAGCCAATGAGGTCTGGTACATGATGTTGACCATGCTCATCTCTGTGATGAGGAAATAGAGGATGCTGCCTCGGGTAGCCGCAGGCCGGAACTCCTCCTGTGCTGTGTTGATCTTGATCTCCGTCTCCGCGGCCACGTGGAGCTTTTCACTCACTTCTGCGGCCGTCTGCTTGGTGATGCGCAGGACACCAATGAGAGACTCGTCGTCCACCAAGGAGCCTGAAAGTCAAAGGCGGGAAAGCAGCAGGCACAAAATGGAGTTACCGAAGAGCAGCTGGCTTCTACCCTGACTCTCCCCCAGAGACCACAGGCAAGAAGAAATTAACACAGCAACGAGTTCCTAGTCCAACTTCCACCTAGTGCCTCGATCTTTCTAAACATTCTTACTGGGGGCTCTTCATCCTCCACCCTACCTAAAAACCCACAGCAAGAGATAGTACTTGTTTAGAGTGTGTGTGTGTGTGTATGTATGTGTGTGTGTGTGTGTGTGTGTGTGTGTGTGTGTGTAAAGCATGTGTTTGGGCCATGCTATCTCATAGCTACAATAACAGCTCCCTTTTTACATTATATTTTGAGAGAAGATCTCACTAATGTAGCCCAGGACGGTCTCACATTCTCACTCCCTGTGCCCCGGCCTCCCAGGCAGCTGGGGTTACAGGTATGGCCACCACACCTGGCCTTGAGTGCATCCTAGTGGCACCGTTATTCTAGGACACCAAGGTGGTGTTTTCTTTTCATCTAGGAATTTGAAGTGACGACAGGATGGATTCGTAAATAAACTACTCGTATGTGGTAGGGTTTAAAAGTAGGCTGCTGTGATTGATTTTGTTTTCTTTTCATAAAATGTTGGGGTTGTTTGTCTTTCTATACATCCCTGGCTGCCCTCAGCAGTTTTGCCTCAGCCACCCAAGTGCTGGGATTTCGGGTATGCACAGAAAAATCTTTTAGGGCACCTCCTCAAACTGGGGTGCGGGATAATGATTCTGGCTGCCCTTGACTGCTATGTTGGGATCATTTGAGATGAGCCAAGCCCTTGGGTAGCCACATTTTCCTGACACAAACGGCATATGTTGTACGTGACCCATCAAAACAGCTTTCATTTCAAGGCTAAATGAAAGGGTTGATTGGTCGATAAAAATAAAAGAAAAAAATAAAACACGAGTGTCCTTTGGGCAAGCAAATGAGGCCATCATGAGCTCCGGGGCTCCACTTAGGAGCCCTTGTTTTTCTCAGGAGAGAGTGATGATCTCAACAAGATGGCAGCGGTCGCATCCGCCGACTTCAGTTGCTAATTCAGACATCAGATTCTCTGTGGTGTTTCCTTAATGTCTGCAATGGAAGCTGCCCTGCTTGCTTTTGCATTGGTAAGTTGGCTATTTCCTCACATCCGTGGGGTCACGGCGGCATTGACAGGGGCGTGAGTAAACGAGCCCCTTCCTCGGGAGCCGCGGCTTGATCGCCCCTCAGTGGCGCGGTACCTTTTGTGGCGCTCAGTTTGTACAGCAGGTTGTCCTCCAGTTCCTTCATCTTCCGCTTATTGAAAGTGACGTCCTCCAGGAGCTTAACCCTCTCTGACTCCAGCTCCTGTAATTAAGACACGAACAAAAGGAGCCGGGAATCCTTGTCACCAATGCTCACAGGGAATCAGGCTCGCTGCGGTTTTATTAGCAGCTTCAAAGGTTTAGAGAGAACTGCTTTTTTGAATGATGGAAGAAATTATTATCATTAGTCACACTAACTGATATTTATGTTTCCCTGGGTAATCGATAAAACGATGCCCACCGGCACTAACACTTCGTAGCTCTGGGGCTGAGAGATGGCCCGGTCAGCAAAGTGCTCGGTGTGCAATCAGTAGAACCCAAGTTCGAATCCCCCAGGGACCCTTTACTCCTGGGTCTCCTGAGAACCTAGACATTGTCCTGCAGAGTCACAGTCCACGCTTCAAGCCCGGGACACTTACCAATGCCACAACACTCCTGTAGCGTCTACATAAAAATCATCTTACTAATGTTCATTATTTTTTTTCCTTATTTGTGTTTGAAAGGGGTGTGCATGAGTGCATATGCATGTTTTTGCGTGTGTTGGGGCGTGTGTGTGTGTCTGTGTGTGTGTGTGTGTGTGTGTGTGTGCGCGCGCGCGCATGCAAGGCTGATGATGTTGGACTCATCCTGAATTGCTCTTTCGCTTCATTGAAGCAAAGTCTCATTAAACCCAGGGATCGCAGGTACAGCTAGTTTTGCTGCCGGGCAGGTGGCACATTATGGACAAGCCACATTTCTGGGGACCTGAATTCTCCAAGTACTTTAACCCCTGAGGCACCTCCCTAACCCCACACCCTAAAATTTGGCGTTTGATGGGAGTCTAAATAAGAATTTAATATTCTCCTCTTTGTGTGTGTCTGTGTGTGTGTTTGTGTGTGTCTGTGTTTGTGTGTGTGCGTGTCTGTGTGTTTGTAGTGTGTGTCTGTGTGTGTTTGTGTCTGTGTGTGTGTTTGTGTGTGTGTGTGTGTGTGTGTGTGTGTGTGTATGTGTGTTGTTTTATTTTGAGATAGGGTCTCATCTGGCCCCTGGCTGGCCTCCAATTCACTATGGAGCTGAGGATGACCTTGAACTTTTGATTCTCCTGCTCCCCGCTCCCTGGTGCTGGGATTGCGGCTTGTGCTCACTCACACCTCCGGCATGCTGGGCAAGTGTTCTTCTACCCACTGAGCCCCATCCCCAGCCCTCCCTCACAATACTCACTGCAGTCTTTTCTCATCTATATGCAGAATCACGTTTTGCATTTAGGATTATATTTCAAGGTAAATCAAAGCCGCTGACTTGAGAACGTCCCTTGCAAAGCTGCTTTGGAAACCCCACTAACTTTACAAGTCTTCTGAAAGCCACAGGCGGACATCTGCCATGGCTTGAATCCGTCTGCCTGGAGACTATTTTCATCCAGAATTGGGCATCTAACAGGCAGTGGCTTGCCCTGTAGACTTTTAATTATCAAGACCACTAACGCAAAGGCTTCGCAGGGTTCACCCAACCACGGACTAGCTCCCGTTCACATCCTTTGTTATGTATCTGGGGAAGGTAAAATCCCTGGGTAGCATCCCAGTGTAACACAAGGCTAGTTACAGGCAGAGAGGGACCTGATAGCCTGTCCTCAAACCCAGCCTGCGGGCAGGGCTGTGGGGTTTGCTGCGGGTGGGGGGGATGAGGAGCGTGGCTACCATTGCAAGAGACAAGTTTAAAAAATGGTTTCCATTAAGATGATCACCCTGGGGATGAGCAATAGCTAAGTTGGTAAAGGGCTCAGGCCCTGATTCCCCAGCAGCTCTGTGAAAAGCTGGCCATGGTGGTGCATGCCTGTAACTGCAGGGCTGGAGAGCCTGAGACAGGAGCCTGGGGGAGGGGGACGTCGGGTCAGCCAAGCCTAACTGGTGAGCTGCAGATCCAGGGACAGAATTTGTCTCAAAAAAATAAGGGGGAAAACAGCCAAGGAAGACATCTGATAGCAGTCTTTGGCTTTCATATATACATATTGGTACACATGCATGAATGAACACACACACACACACACACACACACACACACACACACTCAGGAAAACCCAAACAATGAAACCACACTGAATCCCTTTTTGATACAATAGGGGAAAGCAGGTGCCATAATATATCAGACCTTTGTTAAGTTTTACAGCGTGGCCTGAGGAGCTTCCAAGAGGCCTGGCTACCTGGAAAATGCACATGTTATCACAGAGTGAGAGACCCACCCTCATCCTCTCTGGCCTCTGGAGGTTCTGTCGCAGGACTATTATTAAGAGGGGACTTTCTGCTTGTGAAGCTCTCCAGCAAGCCTGGTACGAGCATACCAACTGGCATTTTAAAGAAGAATAGAAGTTAAAATGGGGTATGTGGGCACTGTAGAAACCTCTGGGTAATACAGCCTCATGGAAGAGCTACACCAGGGAGAAACCACTCAGAACAGACCAACAGCACCTGTTTGCCGCAGAAGACTTGCTTTCAACAATTGACACCACGGGGACCCGAGAGGGGATGGAGGCAGAAAACGGGAAGGCTAGGGGGTTTGGTGGTCTGTCCCTTGTGGGGAGCCACTTCCAGTCATCCAGTAGGGTGTCATCGCTATTTCACTCCTGAAGGAGAGTTTGTATCGTGTCTCTTTACCTTCTGGATTATCTCCCCTCCCTCCAGAGCCCTCTACCCATAAACCTCCACTTCCTTCTCTGCCTGTGTTCTTCCTCTGCCATTATTTTTCTCACTTTCCTCCCCCATTTTATGCCTCTCTGTTCTTATTATCTCTCACCTTGCCTTTCCCTTGAATACTAAACTTAATTATGCCAAAGTAAGTGTAAACCACGTTGTGCTTTATGCAAATACAGTTAATATATGCAAATATATTTTGTGCATAAAATTGAGTCTTCTGAACACCTTAAAAGTTACTTTGGTCTCATATCTAGCTCTTAAAATGCCAGGCCTAAGGTGTTCTTTGCTTCACCAGTACCTTTAGTTATACCTAATTAGTTTCTGTCCTCCGATGCAAATTTTATTTGAAGTATTGTTCCCTATATCATTACATTATTACACTGTAATATCTGAAATCCCAACAGTTGGTAATGGCCATCCAGGGGAACTTTCTTTTCTCTAGGATCGATGTTTTTATTAAATTTTTCAGGTGTCTCAAGACAATCCACAGCACTATGGATTGAAATGTGCCGAATCAATACACCCAAAGATAAAAGAACAAAAACATGAAGTGATGTGCGTGTGTCCGTGTGTGTGTGTGTGTGTGTGTGTGTGTATGTGTGGGTGTGTGTGCATGTGCGTGGTATCTAGGGATGGAGGATAACTGAATCATATAATTTCCACCGAGAAAGAAATATTTCCTTCTGCTAACAAGAAGAGGTATGGTTTTGGCCTATATTTTTCACATATTTGCTATAACATACCCTAATCTAATTTTTGACAATTATTTTTGCATTTATTCACTTGTTTGTTTGTTTGTTTGAAGGTTCATCAATAACCTAAAATTTGATTCCCTCCTCCCACCATGTGGGCCTCAGGGATCAAACTCAGGTCTTCAGCCTTGGCAGCAAGCGCCTTTGCCTGCTGAGCCTCCTTATGGACACTCCTAATCTACTTATTGGGCGTTAGAACTTCTGCGTGGAGAATAAGCACCTGTTTCTCTGTTAGAATGACCCTCCTGAGTAGCTGGTTCTCAAGGCCCTTCATGGTGACGGTGAAATCGATGACCGACGTCTTGGCGTTGATCTCAGGGGTAAAGGCGGGATTTGGTAACTTCGTGGTGATGTACAGTTTGAATGTGTCCATGACGTCACATTCCTTATCGCCCACTTTCACCTACACAAGTTCAAATGTAAGATTAAAAGACAGCTTAAAGTTGCCTAGACAAGACCTGCACAGAGACATACTGGTTGATATGCCAACACGAATGGGAGACTCTCACAGGGCCGCCAGATAGTCAATGGCTGCCTCGAGGGGGAGGATGAGTCTTCTCGAGAGACCAGGCTCTTGGTGGGTTATCCGATCCCAAGGTCAGCCCCTAAGTGCATGGACACTTGAGCAACACTAGATGGTCTCAGTAGGTTGTGTTGTGTGACTGCAACAAGAATAACTGAAGAAGAGGAGGAGATCGTAGATTTTAAAGCGTGTGGGAGGACACAAAGAGAGAGTGGAAATGATGCAAATACGTATTAAATTCTAAAACAAAATTTGAACCTAAGCTTTCAAAAGGATGCAAATGTTGCAATAACCTGAAAGGAGGAAAAAAAAAACCAGCTTAAAAGCTGGGGAGGGCATTGGGGGTTCACGGCAGGGATGGGTGTCCCAGGGGTCGAGGCTGTGGGGGTTCACGGCAGGGATGGGTGTCCGAGGGGTTGAGGCTGTGGGGGTTCACGGCAGGGATGGGTGTCCCAGGGGCCGAGGCTGTGGGGGTTCACGGCAGGGATGGGTGGCCCAGAGGCCAAGGCTGTGGGGGTTCATGGCAGGTATGGGTGTCTCAGAGGCCAAGGCTGTGGGGGTTCATGGCAGGTATGGGTGTCCCAGAGGCCAAGGCTGTGGGGGTTCACAGCAGGGATGGGTGTCCCAGGGGCCAAGGCTGTGGGGGTTCACGGCAGGGATGGGTGTCCCAGGGGCGGAGGCTGTGGGGGTTCACGGCAGGGATGGGTGTCCCAGGGGCCGAGGCTGTGACATGTGAATGAACTGGGAATGGAAAATTTTAATTAAAAGATCTTTTTTTTTTTTTTTTAATTAAAAGATCTTAAGTAACAAAGCCTGTCCAATTCTGAGCAATTCGGATCTGTGCTTCTGCCTGAAGAGGTTCTTAGCTACCATCCAAAGCAAATCAAATGAAAAACTGATCGAAACCCAACACGGAATAACAGAAACCTGGACACATGTAAGGCCTCACTTAGGAATTTCAGCAGTTAGCACTGCACCACTCTTATTCTCCCCCAGATGGAGAAATGACATCTGACTGCAGGACTTTGTCCTGTTTGTAGGAATTATCCCTTCCTATCTGCATCCCAGAGCCCTATCTCAAATGTATTCGGCAACAGAGTCAATACAACTTTCAAAGAAAAAAAATACTAGAAATATAACACCAGTATTGGTAGGATATTGAAAAACAATGACTTTTTAACTTTCTAAAAACCATGTTGGGACCCACAGCATTTTTAAGTGATTTAAATTTCTAACGAACCCTGATCTTACATGGGACAGGAGGCCATTACATCCTCTACCCCATCCTTAAACGGAGGACGAGAATCCAAAGTCATGCAGATGACCTCAGTAATAGAGGCTCCATAACCTCCCTTGGCAGGTTAAATGAGGTGTCCAAAGAAGACCACATGCCGGAGGGCAAGTGCTATACATGATTTTACCCTTAGAGTCTCTAATAGCGTGGGACTCCCGCAAGCCGAGAATCCAGCACAGGTTATTTGGCGCTGGGCGGGTGGGGGTAAGGGATACAGTTAGGAGAGGAGGAGGGCTGGCCAGAGAGCACAAGCTTCCATTCCTACTGTGAACACATTCCAGATGTGTCTGTTTCAGATGGGCTCTGAAGAGATTAGTCACTCATACATATATGGAGGTCAACATTATACACTACAAATGAATGGCAAAGCACCACACAGTTCCCTTTGAATATATATACATGTATATATACACATACATATATATATATATATATATATATATGCCACTGAATATTTTTTGTGTGTATGAGTGCTTTGCCTGAATGTATATTTGTGAATCACATGTATGCTTGGTCACCATAGAGGTCAGAAGAGGGTATCAGATCCCCATGTGTATCCTGGGAATTGAACCCAGGTCTCCTGGAAGAGCAGCGAGGGCTCTTAACTGTCGAACCATCTTTCCAGCTCTGAACACTTTCAATGGCGATTCACAATTGTGGGCGAACCCACAGTAGCCAAGGAAATCAGCACAATTTAAGTCTTAGGTCCCTTTCGTGGGAAAACAAGATGAATGCTTGATGTTGGCTCAGTTTTATTCCTTTTTCCCTATTAAAGTAGGCGTAAGTAGATGCTCAATACTCCATATACATTTGTTGGAAGAAAAGAAAGTGGTAAATAAGAGAATTCACACTGCAGGGCTGGGGAGATGGCTCAGCAGTTACACTGCTCCGAACAGAAGCAGGAGGGCTGACGTTTGGATCCCCAGGTCCCATGAAAAATCCCTGGTGAACCTGGCAACCCACGTGTACTCGCGACTACAGACTCCGGCAGCAAAGGCAGGAGACACTCCCCCCCCACCCCCCACCCACACACATAAGCAAGCTGGCTAGGGAGGCAGGACGTATTGGTGAACCGAGAGGCGCGCCTCAGTGAACAGGGCGGAAGGCAGATGTAGAATGACCCGAGACATCAACCTCAGGTCTCCACACACACGCGTGCAAACGCACACACATGAAAATAGTTAACGAGGAGGAAGAAGCCAGGCCCGGTGGTACACACCTATAACCCCAACACTTGGAGAGGCAGAGGCAGGCGGATCTCTGTGAGTTTGAAGCCAGCTTGATCTACAAAGTGAGCCCAGGACAGCCAAGGCTACACAGAGAAACCCTGTTTCAAAAACCAAAACTAAACAAAAGAATCCACATAGTAAAGAAAACATTCTAAGTAAACCTGTTCACTTATTCCCCAGTAGTAAGGAAATTAACAAACGGGAAGTGAAATAATTGAATCTAAAACACTGTCATTTATCAAGAAATAAAACCAATGAACCTTCAAAGTAGAGAATGAGACCAATTAAAAAAAGAGACACTTATATTGAAAACAATTTGTGTTATCATCGACAATTGGGAACAGAATTCCGTGGCTTCTAGAAAAGTCGATGAGTTTAGATTGAAAGTTAGTAAAGACAGAAATAAACAAATCAATGTCTGCAGGCTTTATTAAAATGCCATTTGCTTCCGCAAAGAGATCCAGGTTTTCTTGAATTTGTATACGTATCTGGCTTGCAAAGCCACTTTTCTAACTTACAACCAATATAATATATGTGTGTGATTTCTGTGTAACACTATTATATTTTTTTAAATAAGAAACCTATTTCCTACTTCATTTCAATCCACTCAATACTCTTACAAGAATGTTGTCCATATATATATAGAGGGGGGGGGAAGGGAGAGAGAGAGCGCGCCAGGAATGTTGATATATATATGAAAGAAATCAGAACTGCATGGCGCCCATCAATACGCACACATTTCAATTGTATATATCCCTTCAAAGGTAAAATTTCAAGAACTCTTTCAGCAGTTTTGTCATGTGCAATACATTGTGCCCCACAAATATGTGAGATTATTCCTTTTTAATTAAGAAATAAATCAGCTCAAAGCAAAGCAAAGTTGGGTCTGAATCAATGGCTCAGGGGTTGAGAGCGATGATGTGCTTGTTCGGTTTCCCGCACCCACATGTTGGCTGCTGACAATCACCATTAACTCCAAACTCTGGGGATCCGATGCCCTCTACTGACCTTTGAGGACACCTGCACTCACGTGCACACATAGCCCCACACAAACATACATGCAATTAAAATAAAATATGTTTTAAAAAAGAAAAGTAATAGCTGCTGCTTTGGAAGAGAACAGGCTTGAAACGGGCTTTCAATGTCTAGACTCACCTTGAGGAAAGAGCGAGTGCTCGCCTGAAAGTGCTGGTTTCCAGTGTACAGAACATCACCACCCTAAAGAGACGGCTCTGCCACTGGGCTAAAAGCAGGTAGGTGCCGCTGCCGCTGCACTTTCTCCTTTACAAAGCACTCACCTTGAAAGTGGTGCCCGACTTGATGAAATTCTTCTCCAGCACATTATCCAGAGCCGGGTCCAGCTCCTCTCGAATGTCCTCGATGAGAAGGGGGCGACCCAGCGAGAGGCTGTCCTCCAAGTGTGTGCGGAAATACTTATGGTTCAGAGACGTCACCTGAAGATAAAGAGCTCCTCAGTGGTGCGCGCCTTTAATCCCAGCACTCGGGAGGCAGAGGCAGGCGGATCACTTTGAGTTTGAGGCCAGCCTGGTCTACAAAGCCAAGGCTACACAGAGGAACCCTGTCTTGAAAAACAAAAACAAAAACAAATGAAACCGTCCCTGGCAGCGCCCCCGGCAGCAGCCCCGACAGCGCCCCAACAGCACCGCGACAGCGCCCCGACAGCGCGGCCTCGACATCCCGACAGCACCCCAACAGTGTCCGGATCCCGACAGTGCCTAGGGCAGCGCCCCAACAGCGGTTGCTAAGTGCGAAGCAGGATGCCTGTTGGGTGGATGACTAGAGAGACTCAAAGGGCAATGTGAAAATAAAATAGAACTTAAAAAAGGACCAGAAACTGATTCTCAAAACTTGGAGGCTCCTGACTGTGGAGGCAAGGACGCCGTGTCTGTGCTCCAGAAGGAAGGAAGGAGGCTCGCTCTGATGGGACGCTGGAGCTCCCCGCAGATGCGAGTTGCCAAAGAGTCATCTCATGTAACTAGAATCACTCACAGACAGCAAGGTGCCATGGGTATTTATGGCACTTACCTGTCTTCGCTGGGCCCCTCTGAAATGAATGGGTGATAAATAATAAATAAATATAAGAATGTCAGGGGTGGGGGCTGGGGAGATGGCTTAGTGGTTAGGAGATCCTGTTGCTCCTCAAGAGAACTTGAGTTCAGCTCCCAGCACACACACACACACACACGCACGCACGCACGCACGCACGCACGCACATGGCAGTCCACAACCACTTATAACTCCAGCTCCAGGGATCTGATGCCTCTACAGGCACTGCGTGTATGTGCACATCCACACACAGATACACATGTGTACATACAACAGAACTAAAATATGTCAGAAGTGACCTACAGAGAAGCCAGGGGTCCATTCCAGAACTCAGAAGAAAATCGGTCTGCGTTTCAGTGTTAAGTATCTGCTTTGTGGGTCAGCTCCTCATAAAAGCTCCTGTTGGGGCTTAGAGGCGCTCCCCCGTCTTCCTAGTTCACTGGCAGCTCTGTCACAAATGGGTACTCCATGTTACCCAGTACTCTCTCTGCCCCCATTTATCAAGATGGTCCTGTGATCTTCCCTAGTAGTGATGACACACTTTGATGCATTCACTTAAGTTCAATAAATATTGGAATCCCTACACTATATAAGCTGTACAGAAAATACAGACATGGAGAAAACCATAAAGCTGACTAGCAGGAAGTTTATGGTTCAGCAGAAATAAAAGAGAGAGATGGGCAAGGAGCAATAATTCAAGTCAGACTTGGGAGTTCAGAACGGAACTGCACACAAAACACAGACAGGCCTCGGGATGGGATGCCTAAGCCGGGACACGGGGGAGTCCCGATGAAGCAAGCCTTGGCTAGAATAGGCTTGGAAGGAAAAATGCTAATTAAGACTTGTCTGAGATACAAGTGGATAGGCCAGCAGGGTAGAGAACATACTCCAATTAGTGAAAATAATATAAGCAAAATTATGAAAAGTCAGGGGAGGGGGTCAGGCAGATGCTCCAGGCTACTGTCAAGCCTGAAGACCCAAGTTCCATGCCTTGGACCTACATGGTGGAGAAAACTGACTCCTACACACTGTCTTCTGGCCTCTGTATGAGCACTGTGGCACACAGGGATATATATACATGTGTATGTGCACACACGCAATCATAAATAAATAAGTAGAATCTTTTTAAAAAGCGTGGGGCGTGAGGAGTTCTGGCAACAGGGTCTAGGAAACACTGAATAATCCATATAGCTAGCTGACCTGAAAACACCAGTGATCGCATGACCCGCCCCCCCCCCCCAAAGGAGCCAGGAATGTTGTAATCCTGGCCTTGCCTAACCCCATTTTAAAATTAACACCGTCGGGAGCTGGAGAGATGGCTCAGAGGTTAAGAGCGCTGACTGCTCTTCCAGAGGTCCTGAGTTCAATTCCCAGCAACCACATGGTGGCTCACAACCATCTATAATGTGATATGATGCCCTCTTCTGGCCTGCAGCTGTACATGAAGGTAGAGCACTGTATACATAATAATAAATAAATCTTAAAAAAAAAATTAACACCGCCTGGGTTCTACAGGCAATGCTGGGCATGGGTGTGTTGCCTGGTACCAGGTGCCTGGGTGGGACTGGCAGAAATCAGCTGAGAGGACACTATTTCTGCTGCTTTCCTATTAGTCCAAACTAACAAAAACAAAAAACAAAAAACAAAAAACAAAAAACCCACAATCAACACTGGCCAAAGTAGTCGTGCCAGGGAAATGAAGAGAAAGAGGGAGCGCGAGATCAAGAACGAAAAGAGAATAGGGAGGTGGAGGCAAGAGAATCACAAGATCAAAGTCGCCCTTGCCTACATAGTAAGTTTGAGACCATTGTGGGATCCAAGAGACCCTGACCCTAAAAATAAATGAACAAATAAACAAAAAGAATATGAAAGAAATGACATCATCAGAGCTGTTGCCCCAAATTGCTGATGCACAAGAGGACAAATGAGCAAACACTGGCCATAAAAAGTGACATCACCATTTACATCTGGAATGTTCCCAAAGGGCTGCTGGCTAAAGACTTCGTGGTTTCCAGCTTGGAGCTACTGGAAGATGCAGTTAATAGGTAGTGCATGAAAAAAAAAAAAAAAAGAGGTAGAGCACAGAGCAATAAGCTTACACCTCACAAAGTAACTGAACCAGCCAATAATGCACCAAAATCTTCCAAACTGCAGGTCTCAATAAACCCTCCGTCTTTATAACAAATCTCAAGTATTTGTTACAATAACAGCAAGCCGACAAGCACAAGGGACAACCACATGGGCAGCAAATTCTATACTGAGACTTTGAAAGGAAATGTTATGATTTACACACACACACACACACACACACACACACACACCAAATCACACATACCTGCAAGTCGTTTTCCTTTTCCTTATTTTTAATCCACGTTTTCCCCTGGGTCTGGGGATCGATGAGGAGAGGGTATCTGGTGGCCTTTGTCACAATAATGCCATTCTGAATGGACAAGTCATCTCCAGGTAGCCCCTGCAGGCCCCACTCGCCAATCTGAAGATGAAGAAATGATAAACCCGCTCAAGGAACAGGAATGTGTTGGTTGGTTAGTGAGTGCTTATAACGTTACATGGAAATCATTTAAACATGTGTTCTCTTGGGGACTATGCGGCCGGTATCTAGTGTGTGTGTGTGTGTGTGTGTGTGTGTGTGTGTGTGTGTGTGTGGTAGCGGGTGGGGCTGGGGTGGCACAGAACCAACCAACCTGCAAAGGTAAACCAAGTGATGTCAGATTTAGAAAGCAAGTTTAAACATTTATCATCTATACTTTGATTTGCATATGTATGTGCGGGTGGGTGCTTTTTGTATGCATGAGTGCACTGCTTGCAGAGGCCGGGACAGATATTTTCCCTGGACCTGGACTTACAGTGGCTGTGAGCCACCCAGCGTGGGTGCTAAGCACTGAACTTGGCTCCTCCTCTTGATCTAATGGATAAAGCTGGGTTTATCCTCTTAGGATAATCTCCTCTCTTATATATGAGGGGATTGTAAAAGTAAGCCAGTATCAGAGAAGAAGATAACCCCATCCCCCAGGGCTCCTTCTCTTCCTGGCTTTTGGTTCCGTCTACACGGCTTACAGAAGGATAACCGCAGAGCCGGGGAGACCTTGACTAAGCTACACTGTCAGGAGTTTATCAACGCTAAGTATGAACCTTTCCTTCCCCCAATTTAAACAGAATTACATCATGGTCAATAAAATCCCCAGAGATCCCATGACCCAATAAGCACCCACATTTGCTCAGTTGCCCGCTAGGACCTAGGAGGACTACCTGGACCCGCCTTGCCACACAGTGCCCAGTGCATCTCCTATGCATAATCTACTCCTGGTAAGGGTGAGACTAACGGTGACTGAACCAGAGGCTACTTTTTAAGCTTTAAATAAAGAACATGGGATAGTTCACAGCACTGCCTCCCGCCAAGCAAGCAGCAACTGGGGCCCATTTGCAAAATGGAAATGCAAGACACATTGACTGGGAAGGACTCATGGCCACAGGCCTTGGCAAGTTGTGTTGAAAACTGACATTGCCCAGGCACTGACTCTGACATGAACTCTGGTGCCCCATATTTGACCACCTCCCTTTGGTGAGGAGGCCTGGTGGCACTCAAAGAAAGAATAAGCAGGCTACCAAGATGAGACTTGATAGCCTATGACCATATAGTGGGGGAGGAGGTCCCCCTCGGTCTTAGACCTAGGGGAGGGGAATAGGGTGAAAGCGGGAGGGAGGGAGGAATGGGAGGATACAAGTGATGGGATAACAATTGAGCTGTAATCTGAATAAATAAATTAATTAAATAATAATAATAAAGAAAACTGACATTGGGAGGGAGGGAGGAATGGGAGAATACAAGGGATGGGATAACAATTGAGATGTAATCTGAATAAATTAATAAACTATATTATTTTTTAAAAAAAGAAAAGAAAACTGACATTGGCATCAAAATCCCAGCAAGTCAGGCTTAGTCACCGTCCCACCCCCAAGCACATTAGGGTGTTCGCTATCTGTGAGAGCTAATCTCTAGTGTCAGTCCGACTGGGTCTGTAGTTACCTGGGAGACACACTTCTAGGCAGCCTGTGAAGGCCTTCGAGAGGTCCAACTGAGGAGGGAAGACCCACTCGGGATGGGAGCGGCACCATCCATCCAATGGACTGGGGTCCCCCACTGACTAAAGAGGAGGAAGTGACCAGCTACCTCACACTCCCCCCACCGTAGCTTCCCCTCCCATGGTGGACTGTGCCTTCAGACTGTGAGCACACCCTCCCTTCCTTCTTTTGTTTTCCTCATTCTGTCACAGCAGTAAGAAAAGGAACTAATGCACTATAGCACCTGATATATAATGCCTAATATATGTTATATTTACATGCACAATATACTATGATGCCTAATGAATATAACATATGATACCTAACATATATTGTTACATTTGCATACACAACACACTGTAATGCCTAGGCAGTGTCTGCCTTTGCCTCAGACCTCTGAAAGAGAACAGAACAGAGCCAGCATTTTAAATAATGGAAAGCCACTTAAGTCGTCTTAAGTAACGGAAATAGTGTTTTCAGTTACAGGAAAATAAAACAGCCCTTCTTGGACTTTTTTTGTCTGGATGGTAAGAACTGAAAACCAGGCTGACATTCTGAGATTACTGGGAAGAGTCAGACTTACGGTTGGGGGGTCCACCAACATCGCAATCAGATTCAGGTTTTCAGTGAAGGGGATTTTCCGCGCCTTCAACTCTAACTCCCACTGGTCTTTGAGCAAATAGTTCCGAAATATCTGATTGAAAGGGCCAAGGTAGGAGAGAAAGCCCGTGCACAGCAGAACGTCGCCTACAAGTCTGCGAAGAAAAGTACAGATGCCCTCTCCTCAGAGGAGAAGCTTTGGTGCAGGCTAGCTTTGCCACAGGCTATAATCCATCTCTGGCCCTGACACGGAAAGACTGTGCAAAATTAGACCCCTAAACACAAACGGGGTAGAAGGGTCACACTTGGGTGGGGAGCTGCAAGCAGGCTCCTTCCTGAAGTATGGACCATGACTTCCTCCTATTGCACACCCTGTTCACACCCTGACTTAGGCAAACACTGTGTGTGTGTGTGTGTGTCTGTGTGCGTGTGCACGTGCTCGCATGCACACTTGTGTACACAGGACAGAAGTCAATGCTGATGTCATTCCTCGGGTGCCACCTCCACCATGTTTTTTGAGACCGTGTTTCTCTTTGGCTTGGAGCTCACTAGGTGATCAGAGAGTCCCGGATATCCACTAGTCTCCTCGCCCTTCTAGTTCTGGATTCCAGCTGTGGACCGCACGCACCTGCCTTCCCACACTTTGCAAGGTGAGCCCTTCACTGGCTGAGTCTTCTCCCCTGCTCAGTGCACATGTCCAGAATCACTGAGGGTAAGCCCAGGGGACCAGAGTGTCAGGAAGTCCTGGAGAACTCAAACACGGCTAGACGTGCCTCCTGCTAGAAACTCGTCCTGCAGAGCTGCGTGGAAGTCCCTCTCTACTCCAAATGTGTGAGCGCAGAGGTTGGGGCAGGGGCCTCAGAGAAGTGTAGATGGAGGTAGGTTTTGTGGTCTCAGTATCCCAGAGAGGTGGCATGGGAGTGATGGCCAAGGAGGGCGCCCACAAGGACGGAAACTCCTACCTATTAATCTGTGCTTTGAATTCTTTACTTTGCTGGGTCCACCGGACTTTCTCTCCACTCAGCCCATCAATAAGCGTGGAGGCTGCCTGCATCTTCTTCCTGCACATGTCAGCATCATTGAGCAGGTCCTACACTCAGAAATGAGAAATGTCTCAGACGTTTTTAAAGCACTTGAGCAGCTATCAGTTGTGTTCACACATAAAACCACACAGAAGAATTTCTCGGCTTGCAAAATAAGTGTGGTTTGAAAATAGTACAATAAAAAAAATTAAAAAAAAATAGTAATACAGTAACAAATTAACATATTAATTATGTTTTGATCATTCATTCATGATGCAGTTTTTTTTTAACCTTGGAAAATCTCAAAGACATCTGTAAAAAGGGCTGGGGATGTAGCTCAGTTGGTAGAATGCGTGCCTAGCATGCATGAGGACTTGGGTTTGAACCCTGGCATCATATAAATCCAGGCATGGTAGTGCATGCCTGTAATCCTAGCACCCCCACAGCTAGAGATTCAGAAGGATCGGAGGTTCAAGGTCATCTTTGGCTAGGCTGAGTGGAGAAAAAGTGGGAGGCATGAAACTCTGTCCCCCAAATAAGCAATTAATCGCATAAAAATTAAATGAGGCTAAAATTCAAGGAAATTTTATAAGAGACTCCAAGATTATATAAAACAAAATAGCACTTCTATTAACCATTTTCCAGGGAACAGTAAAAGTAAAAAAATGACGCTGTTTCTCTAATAAATTTTTTGAGTCAGCATATAAAACAATGGGGTTCATTATGGCATCATATAAAACAATGGGGTTCATTATGGCAGCTCCGTACATGCACTTAATTGTATTTGTCTTCTATACACCTCCCCTTGTCCTCCCTTGCCTTCTGATACTTCTGTTCCTCCCTTAACCCCATGTTTCTCGTCTAGCTTACATCATTTATAATAGATGATGGATAGATAGATATGAATGGATGGACAGACAGAGATAAATCCAGATGGACATAAGGCTGGTGGCAATAGATGCACAGACAGGTTCCACATATGAGAGGAACAAAAACATCTGAGAAACAAAAATACTTGAGGAGACAAGTGTCTGCCCTGACTTAAATGTCATCCTGTGTACACCTGCACTGAAACATCGCAGGGTGCCCACCAAGCATGCCCATGTTTTTAATGTATAAGCCTGACAATTGCACTTAGTTGAAGTTCAGAGCCTCTTCCCACAGACCGTCGGTCCATCGCTTCCGTCAGCTCACCATTTTCTCGTTCATCGCAGCGTCAAATTTGGCCTGCACCTTATCCAGCTCGGCCTGCTTCTCGTCCAGCAGTGCCTGGGCCTTCCCTAGTTCCGCGTTGGCCACCGCCAAGCGGCCTTCCTGCTTGGCCAGGTTCGCCTTGGAGAGAGAGAAAGGGGAAGAGTGGTTCACACAGAGTCACACAAGCTCCATGAAACATTTATGATTCTAGTTCGTAAGTTATCGCGTAAATCACAGAATTTTTTGCAGCGGATGCTACTTCTAGGGTCATCTGTTTCAGCGTTCACAACTGGGGAGGCAGGCTGTCTTGGGGATATTTTATTATTTTTCCCCCTTTAATTATTGATGTTTACTGTAGGAAACACAGAAAATACAACAAAGCAAAGGAAGATTTTTTTTTTTAACTTTGTTTTTTCTTAGACATAAGCACTGTGTTAAGAAGGTACTAAATAGCGCTCACTTCAGCAGTACATATTCTAAAATTGAAACAATACAGAGATTAGCATGGCCCCTGTGCAAGAATGACAAGCAAATTCATGAAGTGTTTCATATTTTTATTTGAGAAATAATGGGGGCAGGGAGCTAACACCTCTTAAAAAAAAAAAGAAATTACTAAATGCATTTTTCCCAATTAATAGACAAATTGTTGCCCCATATTAATATTTTTAAATAAAAAAAAACATTTTATGTGTTTGGGTGTTTTGCCTGCCATGTATGTCTGAGGAGAGGGCGTTGGATCCCTGGAACTGAGCTTATAAGCTACCATGGAGGTGCTGGGAACTGAACTCACATCCTCTGCCAGGGGAACCAGTGCTCTCAACAGCTGAGCCATCTCTCCAGCCCCTTGAAATGATGGTCTACGATTTGAATGCATTTTAACTAATTAATATTTTCCTGCGTATCCTTCCTCTCTCTGGTTTTTAATTCTTAAAAATGATACAGTGATAAATACTGCCAGATAAGCCAGCAATTTGGTTTGCTGTTTTGGTAAAGAGTCTTGAAATGAAGTTACTCTAACAGTATTTCTTTTCTTTTTTCTTTCTTTCTTTTTCTTTCTTTCTTTCTTTCTTTCTTTCTTTCTTTCTTTCTTTCTTTCTTTTGTTTTTCTTCTAAATCCTTAAGGCAATTATCGTCTTCTTATCAATTTAAAATAATCACTGTTATACAGCCAGAGCTCTCTGGGGTAGAAGTTCTTTGATAAATGTCTCATTTTCTTTCTTATTTGCTTGTTTGCCTGTGTATTTACTTAGGCGGGTTTTCACTCTGTAGAAGAGGCTAGCCTCAAATTCCCAGATATCCACCTGTTCCTGCCACCCAAGAGCTGGGATTAAAGGTGTGCGCCCACGTGCCTGGCCCACGTGAAGCCTACTTTAGGTCTATCCAGGACCCACGTGCCCCAGTCTCAAGCCATCAGAGTGTTTTTGTTGGTAGCCACTTAAGATACAGATTTTCATGCCTTATTTATGTTTTATTCAGTTCAATACTATCTTGTTCCCTTCATGGTACATTATTATAATTGGATCATCTCTATGGATCATACTTTTTATTAATTAAAAAAAAACTTTGCTCTTATAAGCCTTTACCTCTGAATTTTAAATTTCTAGTAACTTTTCACTTGGTTTCTTTCCGTTTGGGGTGTATTTGCTGTTTTCCCATTGTTTCCCTCTGGTAAAACCTTTATTTTCTACTTTGTTCAAAATGTCCCCATGAGGCATATGCTCATTTTTTTATTACTTAATTTATTTACTTACTTTACATCCCCATCGCAGTTTCCTTCCCCTCCTCTCCTCCTAGCCCTTCCCCCCGACCACACCCTACTCCTGACCCCCCCGCAATTACCCCTCTTCTCCTCCTCTTCAGAAAAGGGGAGCCCTCCCATGGATATCAACCAAAGTGACCTATCAAGTTGCAGCAAGACTAGGTGCCTCTTCTCCTACCGAGGCTAACCGAGGCAGCCCAGTAGGGGGGAAAGGGCCCCAAAGGCAGGCAACAGTCAGAGACAGCCCCTGCTCCCCCTGTTAGGAGTCCCACATGAAGACCAAGAGGCACACAACTAGCTAACAGTAACTCTTATGGACTGATTTTGCCAAGCATTGATTTATGGGGAGAAGGAAAATTTACCTTCAGGGGTAACACTTCCCTGTTGATGCCATAAAATATTGCCATAGCAAGTGTCCAGGACAGCAGCCCCGCCACGTTCCCACAGACTTTCTTGGCACTTTCAAAAGTGTAATCTTCCATGTTAAAATAGGGCTGCAGTAACTCAACAGTCTCTTCATTGATCGTGTCCTTCGGGAACTGCTGCAGGTTAAACAGGAACCCTGTTGCGCTCATCAGCTGGAAGACAGACAGCATGGCAATCTCTCAGGTGTGGGAGCAAAGAAATCCCACCTTCCTGCATTAGCGTAGACCCTGATATTGAATGAATATGGCCCCGTAGGCTCACATATTCAAATACTCAGTCCCCAGTTGATGGAACTGCTTGGAAAGGATTAGGGGCGTGGCCTCGTCTGAAGAGGTGCGTCACTAGGGGAGGGCAGGTTTGAGGTTCCCCAACTCTACACCATTCCCAATTAGTCTCTGCCTTGTGGTTGTGTCTCACGGTGTGGTTGTGTCTCACAGTGTGAGCTCTCGGCTGCTGCTCCAGCACCCTGCCTGCCTGCTTGCTGCCAGTGAGTCACGGCCCAAAGAAAAGAGCTAGCCAAAAGAAACCCTTCCTCTTTATAAATGTATTACCTCGAGCACTGTGTGATGGTGATGGGAGGGGGGGAAGCTGAATAACATGACGTTGAAGGTAAGAATCTTGAATGCATGATTAGTTGATTGTCGTCTGACAATTTGTCTGGCTGGTTCCTCGTGTCCTGAGACACCTGACGTGCCTCACAAGACTTACAGAGATTTCTCTTACCTTTAATGACTCTCCCCACGATGGCTTGCAGCAAGGCTTTTCTGGGTCCATAGTAACGGGGTCGATTTTCTTCTGGAACAGCAACAGCACACAGTCCATGATTCTCATAATCAGGTGTGGCGGTTTGGCAAGCTTCCTGACCGTGGCAATGTCATTCGGTTTGATAGTCTGCGGGTGGGAGGAGGAATCAATATAAAAATTTTCTCCTGAGTGGTATTAGTAGACATATATGTGGAAACCTGATACTTTTAAATACTAAGGTGGGAAAGCAATCAAAACATACTCCATCTCCCAATTCCTGTCACCATCTCCTCAAGGGATCAAATTCTCAAAGTTCTGTATAATGGCTCCTTCACGGTTAGGTTCCTGTTTCTGTCTGTTTGCTTTTATGCCTGTTCCATTGCCCCATCAAGAGGCTGGCTTAAAGTATCATTATCGCTCATGGCCCGCCACCCAGACCTCTGCTCACCCAACATAACTGGTACGAAATAGGTTAGACAGCTTGCATCTTCGTAGCACTGTACGGATAACTAAGAGAGGAGGCAGAGCTGGGGCGATGGCTCTGTTGGTGGTGTGGTTGCTATGCCACACATGAAAGCACCCACATAAAAGTCAAGTGTGGTGGCCCCGTACCTATGTCCTAGCATTGCAGAGGATCCTTGTGCCTAGATCCTAACAAAGACAGGAGGATCCCAGGGGCGTGGTGGCCAGCTAATCTGATCAGCTCCAGGTTCACTGAGAGATTCAGTCTCAAAATATAAGGCAGCGCATGACAGAATAAGACATTTGATGTGTGCATACATATGAACATACTTGTGCACAAATATGGACAACACACACACATACACACGAAAAAAAAATTTTTTAAAGAGAAACAAGATGGCTGAGTGGTAGTAGCACAGGCCTTTAATCCCAGCAATTGGGAGGCAGAGGCAGGTAGATCAGTGTGAGTTCAAGGCCAGCCTGGTCTACAAAGCAAGTCTAGGACAGTCAAGACTACAGAGAAACTGTCTTCAAAAACAAGAGAGAGAGAGAGAGAGAGAGAGAGAGAGAGACAGACAGACAGACAGACAGACAGACAGACGACAAAGCCATGAATATCAGAAACCTGACTTTTAGATTTTCACTTTTAGGGCTGTCTTGTCTCTGGGAGGAGGAGAAACTCCATGGAAACAAGAGAAATGATTACAGCATACGGCTTATGAAAATCCTCTTAGGAACTGTGAGGCTGATTTAGATGAAGACATCGCCAGATGCGATGGTTTGAATGAAAATGGCCCTCATGGAGACATCTAGTTAGTTTGAACTGTTTGGGAAGGATTAGGAGGTGTGGCCTTGTAGGAGGAGGTGTGTTCCTGGGTTTCCAACGGCTCAGGCCATTCCCAGTGTGCTCTCTGCTTCCTGTGTGTGGACTGGTATGTGAGATCTCAGCTGCTGCCCCAGCTGCCTCCCACAATGCATTTCTTTACTCCACCATCACAAACTCCAACGCTCTGGAACTGTAAGCCCAGTTAATCTCTTCCCTTTATCCTTTGCATTGGTCATGATGTTTCCTCACAGCAATAGGAAGTAAAGCAATGGGCCTAACGTCCAAATTGAGGAAAATAAGTAAACGCAGGTAAATAAGACATCCTAAGTTCATGTGGTTCACTGGTTCAGTGAATGCGTTTTCCTGAGTCATCGTAAGACCCACAGAAGGGGTCAGGGGTATCTCCTGGACATGGGACTGAATGACTGCTAACTATTTGTTCATCCTTTTAACAGCTACGGGCCTTCTCCTGTTTAAAACAAAGTGAGCACACAAAAACAGCCTTGCTTGCCTTCATAATCTCCCAAGGAAAGCAGAGAGGTTACAATTACTTTAAAGCAGGATTCCTGTAACGACAGACGCAAGGGATGATGGGAAAACAAAGAAGAGCACAGAAGAAGAACTCAACCCTTCTGGAGAAGTAAGGTCCAGATTTGAAGAGTGGCTATGGCTAGGCAGTGAAGGCCAGGAAAATCAGCTCTGGCAGGGGGAGAGGCACAGCGCATTTAGGTACAGGTAAAGGTGAGAGGTCACGGTGCTCCCGGAACCCTACAGGCGCTTCTGTATGGGTGGGGCACACTGCATGTAGGGATAGAAGAGCAAAGCAACGTTCAAGGCATAGATAGGGGTGGAGTTGTTTGTTTATCAGCAACAGAATCAGATAGATAGATAGATAGATGCATAGATACCTATATAAATAATACACAGACAGAACGAACATTATCAATGTGCCAACTAATTGTATTACTTCTAAATGCTTATACGGAAACCTCAAGAATCCATGACGGATTATAACGTCTGTGGAGACCTAAAAAATTAAGTACATTGACTCTGGATTATATGAGCAAAAATGGTGGTCATGAGAAGGAAACCCCGGTCTCCTGCCTCCAGAGCCATGCAGTGTGGCACACATGCAGTTTAAGTTGCTTGGTAGGCTGAGGCGGGAGGGTGGCTGAAGGAAAGGAGGGGGAGAGAGGGAGAGAGGTGCATGCTCAGGTTAGGTCACTGCCCACCAGCTTTGCTTCCCTGCTCTCTGAGAGGCTGGTCCAGGGAAGAAAGGAGCCAGCGCTAAAACCCTGGAGCTGAGGAATCCAAGCCAATGGAGACGTTTGCCTCCAGACAAGGTTATAAACGGGGCTGAGAACTCAACTGCTTCCTGATTACAAAGTCCCAGAAACTGGGCGCCCCGCCCCCCCCCCCCCCCGCACGGGTAGGGTTCGTACTGAGAGAGTAGGGGGTAGGAGGGAGGGAGAAAGGGCGGTGCTCACATTCAGGGCAGCCTCTGCCTCTTCCAGGGCAGGCTTGGCCGCCTCCAGCTTGGTCTCTGCTTTCACCTTTTCGCTGTCGATTTCATCCACGATCTTCTGAGCCTTGTCTTTTACCTCCTGGACTTCGTTCTTCACTTTGGCTGAAGCCTGGGCGCTCACTGTGACTTCCGCCAGCACCTGGTAATATTAAGAGAGGAAACCAAAGCCTTCAAAGAAAACGTGTGCATCTGTGTCCACCAGATACTTATCTAGCTGGTAAGGTACAAAACGAGAAACCAAGAGCAAACTTCTCCACCCAAGTCGCCTATGTTTTCATGTTTATGAAAATGGTTAACTTTGAGGGAGCTGGAAAGATGGCTCGGCAGTTAGGAGCACAGGTTACCCTTCCAAAGGACCCGAATTCAGTTCCCACGCGCCCACGTCAGGCGGCTCACAATCATCTCTAAGCCCAGCTCCAAGAGATCAGACGCCCCTTCCTGGCCTCCATGGGTACTGCATGCACGTGGACATGTACACATATATATATATACACATAATTAAAAAATAAATCTTTATGGTTTCTCTGAGTGGTGCCCTTGCAATATTCTACTTTATGAGCCGACCTTGAGCTCAGAATATATATGACCAAATGCACGCTTTCATATAAACGGTGTTTCCAGTCCATGAATGTCGAGATAAATTTAAATGATTCAACTACAATGGAGTAAACAAGAGACCACATTGAGCCTCCCATGATAATAATAATACAAATAGTTTGTTGAGTGCTTGGCACACGTCAGACGATGCTTCCCTATAGTACCACTCAATTCAGCAACCGGCTGAGGGTCCAGGCTCGGGTTTCCACTGAAAGAGGTGCTTGGACACAAACAAGCAAAAACTATCACCTTTTTGTGGTGCCTTTTTATGTTCTCGCTCTCTCTTTTTTTTTTTTAACTCCCCCAACTTCCTGTCTTAGTCTTTTCCTTACTCAGAAAAAATAATTGATGAGCTTTAAAGGACCTTAAAGCTAAGACTTAGTATAACTCACAGCTCAGGAGAAAGCAAGAGTTTGGTGGGGGGAGACGGAGAGAAGGAGGGAGAGGAATGTTCTAGACAAGGCAGCAAACGACATCTCTACCCATGTCTCTGTGTGAGTAGAACAAGAACAGTTATTTTTACCACACTTAGTCTGTAGGTTTGTGTCCTATTTGTTTTTTTTTTAATAAAAATTTAAAATAACTATTTTTAATCAATTATTTGAGAAGTATAAAACAGCATAAAATGCCTTTTAAATAATGAAGATGAAGCACTCGGGAGGCAGAGGCAGGCGAATCTCTGTGAGTTCGAGGCCAGCCTGGTCTACAAAGAGTTTCCAGGACAGCCAAGGCTACACAGAGAAACCCTGTTTCAAAAAACCAAATAAATAAATAAATAAAATAATGAGGATGAAATATTCCTTGCTGGTGGTGACAGTGCATAGTGTATGTGCAAACTCACTTCGTCCGCTTTCACAGATGCCACGGCCAGTTCCTTCTCCTTCACCGCGAGATCCTGCGAGAGTTTAGCGACAGATTCGCTGGCCTCCATCAGCTTGTCCAGACCTTCAGAAACACACGGGACAGCTGTTGCTGATGATGGTACCAGGTATGCATTCACTGCTGACTACGTATAAGGCACCATGTGTGACACTACATACTAAACACAACATGGTTCACAACGGACAAAAATATGCCTGCTTCAGAAGACCACCAGTCAGTTTTCTTAGCATTCCCCACTTTTCACATGGGTGCTCGGGATCAGAACTCAGGTCCTCAGGCTTGTACAGCCTGTACTATGCCCACTGAGCCACCTCCCAAGCCCCACTTTTATTCAATTTGCCTTTTCCCATGAGAAGGCTTTTCCTGGTGAGCGAGCGGTGCTTGGGGACTGTGTGGTGCAAGCCTGACACGGTGCACCCAAGGTTGAAAGAGCCATTAGCCATCATTCTAGAGAGGGAAAGGGGACCTCTGTGCACAACTGTCTAGGGTTAAAAAAAAAAAAAAGACAAGTCAAAGAGCATTGGGTAACATGACCCACTTTTAATAATCAAATTAATATTTGGATTGAACAAACACCCAAGTGTTCAAGTCATCCTGGGATATATATTGAATTGGAAGCCAGTGTAGACTACAGGAGACAATGGCTCAAAATGAGTACTAAACAAGTACAAAAAATATATAAGTATTTAGGGGCTGAAAAGATAGCTCATAGGTTAAAAGCCTGTTCTTGAAGAGTACCTAGTTCATTCCCAGCAGCTCACAACTTCCTGTAACTCCAGCTCCAAGAGAGTCAATGCCCTCTTCTGACCTCCATATGCACCTGCACTCACATACACACAGTCACATGCTCCCACACAGTCATCACATACACACACACAGTCAGTCACATACTTACACACAGTCAGTCACATACTCACACACAGTCAGTCACATACTCACACACAGTCAGTCACATACTCACACACAGTCAGTCACATACTCACACACAGTCACATACTCACACACAGTCACGTACACATACCCCACACACATACACAGTCACTCACAGTCACACTCACACACAGTCATATACACAGTCATAGACTCACACACAGTAAGTCACATACACAGTCACACATACAGTCACATACATAAGTCATATACACACAAAGTCACAGACTCACACACAGTCACATACTCACAGTCACATACTCACATACAGTCACATATTCACACACAGTCACATACATACAGTCACATACACAGTCACATACTCACACACAGTCACATACACACAGTCACATACTCACACACAGTCACATACTCACACACAGTCACATACACACAGTCACATACTCACACACAGTCACATACACACAGTCACATACACACAGTCACATACACACACACAGTCACATACACACAGTCACATACTCACACACAGTCACATACACACAGTCACATACACACAGTCACATACACACACACAGTCACATACACACAGTCACATACTCACACACAGTCACATACACACAGTCACATACTCACACACAGTCACATACACACAGTCATATACTCACACACAGTCACATACTCACACACAGTCACATACTCACACACAGTCACATACTCACACACAGTCACATACTCACACACAGTCACATACTCACACACAGTCACATACACACAGTCACATACTCACACACAGTCACATAATCACATACAGTCACATACACACAGTCACATACACACAATCACATACTCACACACAGTCACATACTCACACACAGTCACATACTCACACACAATCACATACTCACACACAGTCACATACTCACACACAGTCACACACACATATACATAAATTTTAAACTCTAAAACTCCAAAGAGTGCTTGATTTCCAAACACAATGACAACCATTCAATAAAATGTTGTGACTGCCATCAAACAGACCATAGAAAAAGACGACACTGGTCATTCCTCTCACCTATATTCATCCGCTCCGCTTGTTCATTGATATATTTCACCTTTTCAGTGTAGATGTTTTTATAACCATTTATAAATGAGAGATATGACTTGGGAGTCACGTGGGCTCTTCGGCGGTATCTGAAAATGGGATATGAAAACAGGCCCCGGGGTCACTCTGGCGTCCCTCTGTGAAGTACCCCCTACACTGTGAAAGCTATCGGCGGTAACTGGCATCCCAGAGGACCATGGGAAAACAGAGGACATGGCTGTCTGTTGCTTTGCCCTCAAGGGGTCGTTGGCCTGACTCTTGCCCTACTCTGGCCCCGGTGTTTCCACATATGGGAAGCTGAGCAAAGGACATCACATAGCTCCATCAGGATTTTGTGACGATCATACAAACCAGCATACATAAATGAGCACGCTCTGTGTGACCGAGAGGAGGGACAGCGGGGCTGGTGGCAATGTGTGCTGTGACTTATTTCCACTTAGATGTTATGTGCTGCTCCCCTGTCTTACTGAATTGGCCCTGAAGTTCAAACAGCCACACACTGGACTCAGGGTTCAACTGGCCGTGGGGCTTCACGTTCAGGCAGCCATCGTAGTAACCACAGACATAAACAAAGGGGGTAATTTTACATAAAATAAACTAAGCTCTGAGTCTAGACTCTACAGTCCTCATGTGCTGTAGCCGTGCTTTCTTGACTTAATGACTCACTTTTGGAGTTCTGGGGGTTTTCAACATTTCCAGAGTGTCTTTTGATTGTTTGGCTTTTTTTGTTTGTTTGTTTGTTTGTTTGTTTGTTTGGAATGCTGGCCTAGAGGTAACCATCACTACAGCATTTTTTGGAAACATTCACTTTGTAAAGCCATTTTGTTAAAAAAAAAAAAAATCACTCTTCAATTTAAGAGAATGGAGAAAACCTTGGAAGACGTGGTGAAATTTCAAAAAGAAAAAACCCAGAAAATACATTTTGTGACCGTGTGAAAGTAAAAGGAAATTGACTTTGCCAAATGACAGAGGCAGAAGAAATAACATCTGCCTAGTTGTGAGGATTCACACTCACAAACTCTACTGAGAGTCCGAGAAACACCTAGAATAAGTTAAGAGGGGTGGTCTGGGTGTGGTCCTGGCAAAAAGAGGTTGCGGCTTCAGCAAGCACTCCAAGGCATGGACCGGTGCTATCACCCAGACTCTGCCCAGGAAAACAACAGGCACAGCTTTTCAGGAAGGTTCCTTCCCTCACCAAGCCTGTCCACTCCCCCTAAGCAGGGAGCTCACTATCCTGGAGGCCCCAGCAGCCCCTGATGCAGTGCTTTCTACCTGCCAGTCTCACTCACCAGCTCCCATGCAGTGCAAGGCAAGGAAACCATAGTTTTTGTTTGTTTGGTTGGTTGGTTGGTTGGTTTTTGGTGGGGAGGGTATGTGGGGGGGGCGGTATGTGTATGTGGGGGGGGCATTTTAACCGCTGTGGCCAGCTTGCTCAGAGCAAGCAAGCACGGCTGTTTCCACTGACTGGTTCTCCTGCACCCAATTAAAGTCCTGTTTCATAATTAATTGCCAAGAAGCTTTGATAAGACTCGGCTTTGCTAATGCCAAATCTAAATGTTCCCTCAACATGAGGCAATAAAAGAAACTTAAAAATCAGCGCCCTTCTTTAATCAGGATAAATAATGCATTGGGATAGGAAGCTCATTTTAAACCGTTTATAAGGAATTATTTAGGTCATTTTCAAAACAAAATTAAGCAAATGGCACAGTGATTCATTAAGCATCTGCTACTTGGAGTCCTGGAGGGTACAGAGGTATTTAAAAGTATGGCCCCCAGTTAATTTTTAAATCTCATTTATCTGGCCTCTTTTCATTACTTGATCACTAGAAAATCAATGCAAGAAAAATGTGATGTGGCCAGCCCCGCATGACCAGTCTATGCTGAGAGTCCCTCACAGGTCATTATGTGCAATTCCTCTTTGGAGAGCCAGTTCCAACAGCCACCGATCTAAACAACCTCACTCCCCCTTGGAAACAATCCTCACAGCTACCGAGCTTAGGCGATCAATCGAACGAACCTTTGGAAGTAATTCTCGCAGCTCTCGGAAACCATGTCGTGAAAGAGCCCCATGGTTTCTACAACCTGCCTCTTAATCTCCCCAGAGCAAACGATGTTATAATCTGAAAGGAAGTAGGAGGCCACGGCGATCAGAGCCTCCTTGGGCCAGCGGCTGAACCAGTCCATGGTGCAGCCTGAAATCAAGCCGGGGAACTTCAGGGACCGAGCCCGGAACTTCTCACCAACCTGCGGAGAGCAAGGCCAGAAGGGTGAGAGTGAGGTCGGGCTGGAGAGAGGGATGTAGCCACACCCTGGGCCAGCAGGGAGAGGCTACAAGCTTTAGAAAAGGAAAACTCCTTTCTTGGCTTCAGCGGTGGCAGAGTCAGTGTTTAGCTGAGTGAGGGAGCTTCCGTCCATCTCTTCCCTGCCCTGGGGAGTGGCTGCCATATTGGGAGCACCCTTCTAAGAGGAAAGTGGCAGACTGACAACAACAACCCTTGGCGAGAGGGCAGGGACGAGGGAGGTCTGGACACTGAGATGAGTCCAAATGTGACAGTCCTGGGCGGAAAGAACATTTTCTAACCACCCACCCCACTCCACCACCCCACCCCACCCCCCGCCGTCCCGGCTGTCTATTGAATCAATGGACTCCAAGAATTTATAAGACCCCTTGAACGTCACGCTCAGTGAAGGAAAAGGCCGAAGCCTTGAGCCGGTTAGAGGAGGAGCTTGCCTCAAGGAAGAGAGCTCATACAACCCTGAAAAGCTGTCAGACCACCTAGCAGGAGGCTGGAGTCCAGACACTGACGATGGGCAGGACCAAACCTTGACATGGCTGCGCAGCTACGCATAGCTCTTGGCTTCTATCTAAACTCATCCCTCTGGACAGGACCTGGAGGGCGGACTTGGGGCAGCTGAGGGGCATGTTATTGGACGCCTTGGTTCTTCCTCCCAATGAGAGCACACTGAACAAATTTTCCTTTTCTGTTTCTCACTATTAATTTGTCTCTTTTTTAGGCCAGCACAGTGCCGGTGGCCAAGGCTGGCCTCTTGGAGCTTCCTGGCTCTTAGCCTCTGACCCTAACAGGTCCAGTAACACGGGCAGCTCAAGGGACAGGTGGTCCCTCTAAGGAAGAACTTGGACAGCTACAAAGATTTTTCTCCAAGCATCTGAGGAGCTCTGTATGTGGGAGAGGAAAGGGGCTCATTTTACAAGGCAGGAGCAGAGAGAGAGAGAGAGAGAGAGAGAGAGAGAGAGAGAGAGAGAGAGAGAGAGAGAGAGAGCTCAGCTATTATGGAGGAGGGTTCTGACCATCAGGCTGTCTCTCCATCCTTCAGGGCAATGAGGCCCTCTTGAGCAGGGCAGGGCTACACAGTAGAACATTCCATGAGGACCTTTCAGGCAGTGCCTCCCAGCATGGTAGCCACTGGCTTACACAAGGGCGGTGAATGCTGCAAATGGGGCTAGCAAGACCCAGGCACTGTATTTTTATTTTTTACATAATTTTTAACTAATTCAAATTTAAGGAGCCATGCCGGGGCAGATGGCGGCTACGTTGGCCAGCGCCGTGAGCTAGAGATACTCAAAGTTGGAAAAGCCATCCAGAACATTCTCAGTGCTGTGGTCATACTGGAGATACAGATGGGTGAGACTGGATCACCTTCAAGATCCAAATAACGTTTGTCTCTTGGCGATTTGTGAACTGGTGAGCAATGCAGTAACCGTCGATAATTCATGTAGCCTCAGACAGCCGCACAGGTGATGTGATTCAGGTCCAGGGAGCACGGTGTTAGGGGGCGCATGACTCTGCCCGCACCGTGAACCAAGACTCACCGGGGAAAAGCAGAGGACAACGTGTAGATTCTTCCTGGATCTGGTGATGAAGTATTCATAGAGGTTGTCAAAGGTAGGGGGGTGGCGAGGCAGCTCCCTCTTCATGACGGAGATCAGGCTCTGGGTGATCTCATCCATCTCATCGCGGGCAAATAAGTTGGAAATCTTTGAGGAACATACGAGAAAGGGAGAGAGTGGTGTGTGTTTTACGTAATTTCCCATTGCTGAATCACTGCTGTAAGTCTGGTTAGGGACCCTCCATATCTCCTCCCTTCCCTCCCTCCCTCCCTCCCTCCCTCCCTCCCTCCCTCCCTCTCCCCTCTCTCTCTCTCCTCTCTCCTCTCTCCTCTCCTCTCTTCCCCCCCCCACATACATACAGACACAACCACCACCACCTCTTTCTGCTCCTCCTCAGCCACACGTCAAGTTTGCCAGACATCATCAAAAGCACGACTCTTTTATTGAGCACGGTGATCAAGAGCAGTTCACCGCCCCCACCCCACCCCCAACACGTGCACACCGTTAAAGGCTGTCACCCTAAGAATGGTGCCCAATCAATCAATGCTTTTCAAGTATGTAGTGAACTCTGCATTTGACTCAGGCCTGGTCCCAACAAGCATCAGCGATCACCAGTGTCCTAGCCAGAGTCCGACCCTGAGCGGCAGCGGCAGGCCTGACTCTGAGAAGAGAGTGGTTTGGGAGCTGGGAACATGGTTTTGGGGATATCTCTTCCATTGCTAATGGATAAGATGGCTTCCCTGAGCTTCAACTATCAAGTCAAGCACTGCCAATACACGGCTGAGGGCCTGTTTCTCTTCTGGGGCATCCAGAACTTTGACAGTTGTAAGCAGTTCTAAGAGACCTCCTGACAGCTTCCCTGAGGAGAAACATGGTGTAAACATCATGGTACACCCATGTCAGCACCCCTTCCTGAAGGGGAGGCTTGCTGTATACGGCCCCTCAGTGAAAGCACAGGACACCTGGATGATGGGTCCTCAAGGCTATGTGTGGTGTATGAATGTGCATGCGTGCGTGCGTGTGTGTGTGTGCGTGTGTGTGTGTGTGTGTGTGTGTGTGTGTATGTGTGTGTCTGTGAGTATTCACGTGTGGCGAGTGCACATCATGTGTGCTAATGTGTGTGCATGCACATGTGGAGGCCACAGGACAATCTCAGTGTCATTCTTCAGACACCATCCACCTTGACGTAGAAATCACAAAGAAAGCAGCAATGGGATCCCAAGGACACAGCATCATGCATATTCTTTTGGTTGCTCCTCACCCACTTGCCAGGTTTGCCAGACCAAAAAACAAACAAACAAAGCAAACAACAAAAACATGGGTTCTGGGTATCAACCTCAAGCAAGCAGTTTTTACTGTTCAAACTGTCTCCATAACTAGGATGTCTCTTACTTTATGGCCCAGTTGGGCATCCTTAGCATAAATCTCAACCATTAGTGCAACTCCATGCTGAGTGCTGGTGACCTCCTAACCAAGTGCCACAGGTGGACAGCCATGGGAAGCAGCAATGTAAGAGCCCGCCCACTTCCAGCAAATAAATTCATTCAGCCATTCTACACTCTCAACCGGGAAGCAGCCGGAACAATAAAATAAGGCATAGGAGCAAACTTAAGATTAAAAAAAAAGATAGGCTAGGAACCGCTTAAGACGGAATAAAGCATACAAAATAATATGGAGGAAGACAGCGTTCATTTCACACAAATACAGAAATAAAATGAAGTAACCTACTACATCGCGTGTGCTTAAATCTCATTTCTCAAGTCAAGAATGCATGCAAAATAGTCTCGCTTTTGTAAAGTTCCTGTCCTTTCTCCACAAATAAAATTTAGATTTAGGGCCTGGGGGACGGCTCGGTTGGTAACATGCGTGGCAAACATGAGGATTTAAATTTCAGTCTCCAGAACTAGTGTTTCCAGAAAAACAAAACAAAAAAACCCAAAAATACGGTGTGACATAATCCAAGTATTGGGGCCCAGAGTTTGATCCCAGCATCTGAGTAAAAAAATCCATGCACAGTGGCACGTGTTCACAATTCCAGCTCTGGAGATCCCTGGCCAGCCAGGGTCCCAGGCATAGGAGAAAATCTCTCACCCCAAATAAACAAACCAAAGCATCTCAGTGTCTGAGAGGAATAACAGCCATGGTTGTCCTGGAACCTTCACATGCAAATTCACACATGTGCACATATATCCACGCACACACATTCACCTGGGTGGTGGGCAAACAAACACACACACACGTGTGCCAACACACACACACACACACACACACGCATGCACACTACACCCTTTGACACTGTGAACTGTGCCTCTCTGAGGCTCACCTCCCCTGAGGACAGCAAGTTATTAAGGTACTCCAGGAATGCCTCGTCTTTAATCTCGTTGTCCGTAAAGATGAAGGTGATGCCTTTGCCTTCAGCTCCGGCCACTTTGTATAAATTCTTTAGGTCATCTATTAGATTGCTCACATTGTAAGACCTGCAAGGGAAGCAGTAGATGGTTGGTTGGTTTCTTGTTTTTGTTTTTGTTTTTTCCAAATCATCTAGTGGAGTTGGAGATATGGCTCAGCAGTTAAGAGTGCCCACTGCTCTAGCAGAGGACCCAAGAGAGGTCCCCAGCTCCCACACTGGGTGCCTCACAACTGCCTGTAAGTCCAGTTCCAGGGCACCTGATGCCCTCTTCCGGCCTCCGTGGGCACCGCACACATGTAATGCGCATATAGACAAGCAGGCACACACATACACATAAACTTAAAAGTAAGAAGTTAGCATATATAGTCCTAGTTTATCTCAAGACACAGAAATAAAGTATGATAATTAGAATGAACATCTGCACCGGCTCCAACACATACTGAGTAATGGCGTCTGCCAGAAAACACGGGGAGTAGAGATAAAAAAAAAAAAAAAAAAAAAAAAAAAAAAACTAACTAACTAAATGTGCCATTCAAAACAAATACATCACGCACTTCAAGAACAGAGAAGTGGAGAGTTTAATGGAAGCGAACCACAAATAGCGGAAAAGGAAAATAAACATTCTCCCCTACCCAGGCATCCTACTCAACAGATAGGGTCCAAGTTAAGTACACATCCAGCATCTAAGACTAATCTGAAATCTCGGTGAGTTTGATTTGCAGGGGTGGGGAAGTGACAATAAATTATGAATAAAACTAGTGGCAGGTTACATATCGCAGCCGTGTGCACAGCTCACCAAGCGGCTTGATTTGGCGAGAGCCTACAGATAGACTATGCAATTTGGAATAAGTAATGGCGATGCTGTAATGCGAGGGTGGCCGGTTATGGAAATGGAAGCTTCTGGGCTTTTTCTACCCACCCTGTCTCCCCTTAGAAATAAGTACCACAGGCGGTGGGTGCGATACATAAAAATGAAACAGACCTTTTCTGAAGTGTCGTGCCCAGTGAGGAAACTGATGACAAGGATAGTGAAGACACGTCACACGAAGAGGGTGCCTTAGTGCAAGAGGCACAGCCACCTACTGGGGTCACGATTCAGATAGGAACATGGCTTAATATCAACAAGGGAGGCCACGCCTGGGGCTGGGGTCTCTCCTTGACGGAAGGAGCGCTCATCCCATTTAAGGAGACAGCCATTGCCTAGCACCAGCCGCAGGAAGGTAGATTCCATGAGAGCAGTTTTTCCAGTTAGCTCAAGAAAAGCCAGAAGTGTATCTTTACCTCCTAGCTTTTAAAGTTTCCAATTTTTAGCTAATTACTATTAACACATAACATGTCTTATGCTATTTAATTATTTATTGAGAATTTCATACACGGGTATGGTACTCACATCATTTCTACCTTTCTCCCCCTCTCCTCCCATGCCCGCCCTTCATGCTCTCTCTATTTTTACCTCTTGGACTATATTTATTATTCTTTCCTTTGCCCTTCTACCTGCCCCACACACACATGACCATATATAACTGTGTTTCAGGCTGACCCCTATAACCCATCAGGATGTCCATCCCTCGTGAAACTAAGTCTCCCTTTTTAGCATCCATTGGCTGCCTGCAGCTCTTCATCATCTATGGATAGGGTCTTATGAAATTTCCCCCATCCTCATTGGTACGTCGACCGGCATTGTCATCACGCAGGTCTGTGCCTGTGGGTGTACTCCTCAGCCACAGTCTGGGTATATCTCTTCTTCTATAAATAATACTTATGTAAAAATGTGCTTAGAAGCGGGAGGCCGGAAAGATGGCTCCAGGCGTAAGGGAAGCCACTATCAAGCCTGATGACCTGAATTCAATCCCTCGGGACCAGGAGAAAAGCCAGGAGAAGAAAACAGACCCCTGAGTGCTTTGGCGTGCCCACATACATACGCACATGCACACAAAATAAACAATAAAATTCGAGAAAAGAAATTGAGGGAAATCAACACAGCAACATGCCGTGTTTTTTTAAACATGAACATTTAGCTGGAATAAACGTGTCAAAACGGGCTTTGTCCCGCCTCACCTGGTTAGTGTGATCTGAAATATTTGGTACCCAGCAATGAAAGACGCCAACCTTGAAAGGCTCTGCTTGCCTGAGCCGCCGACACCCACCAGCAACGCGTTCCCACAGGAGGTTCGAACTATCCGAGAGATCTATTTGTGAAATAAGGGTGTTTATCAGAAAGACGGATGCAGGTGTTCACGTACCCTTGCACTAAGGGGTCCAAAGTCTGACCACATGTTCCCAGACTGCAGTAGATGCTTTCCTTATAATGCCCCGTCTTGGGCTTTTGTTGTTGTTGTTTCAATGTGCCCCATTGTTTTATTTAACTCAAATTCTTTTTTTGTTTGTTTGGTTTTGTTTTCTCAATTTATGTATGTGTGTGTGTGTGTGTGTGTGTCACATGTTTTAGGGGGCACCCTCAGGGGTCAGGAGAGGGTGACTGATCCTCAGGAACTGGATTTCCAGACGGTTCTGAGCTACCCAACATGGGTGGTGGGAGCCACACTCGGGTCCTCTGCAAAAGCAATAAGCGCTGGTAAGGACTGGGCTGCCTTACCAGCCACGTCATTTCTTTCTTTGCCCGCCTATATTTGCATCATAAAAAAGAGCAAATTTGTTTTGCTTTCTTGTTTCTTAACTCTTTCTGTGTGCTCATGCGCTTGTCATTACCTATTTCTAATTAAGATTTATTTGTGTGTGTGTGTGTGTGTGTGTGTGTGTGTGTGTGTGTGTGTGTGTGTGAGATAGGCACCCAAAGCATCATCCAGAAGAGGATATGAGACCCTCTGGAGCTAGAGTTATAGGCAGTTGTGAGCTGCCCAGCATGGGTCATAGGAACCAAACCCCAGTCCTCTGGAAGAGCAGCCAAGTGCTCGTAGCCGCTGCCTTCTCTCTCCAGCCCTCGTTTCATTTCATGTATACTCAGTGGGTGATGAGGATACACAAAACGTAACAGCGGGTTCAAGTAGACTGTGTATTATCCATGCGGTCTGTTACAGCAAAGCACGCAGACACCTATCCGCAAGGAACGCTGCCTCGTCCGTCCCACACAGTGTCGAGACTGCGTGCTGAGCGAGGGCGAAGGGAACAGGCACTCTTAGAAAAAGCCTGGGCAGCTAGCCTTCGGCCTGGTGTGGCTTTTCCGTGACTCATTTCCGCAGTAAGGATAACAGGCAAATGGGGGCTCAGAGCTTACTCAGGCCACTTGAAAACATTGCAAAAAGGCTGTCCTTTATGCTGATGTCACCAACGAGGAAGACTCTAGACCAGCGGTTCTCCAAACGCTGCGACCCTTTAATACAGTTCCTCAAGTCGTGGTGACAGCACCCCACCCATCACCACAAAATTATTCAATTACTACTTCATATCTGTAATTTTGTTACTGTTATGAATCATAATGTAAGTATCTGACATGTGGGGTATCTGATACTCAACCCCTCCGAAAGGCTCATTTGACCCCCAAAGGGGTCGTGACCCACAGGTTGAGAACTGCTGCTCAAAATGGATCACTGAATCCATTATTATCACTGAAAGTAGCTACTTTTAAAGATTTTATTTATTTTGTATGTGTGTACATATTTGATCTGGGTGTTTGTGTACCACATGTATGCAGCATTCATGGAGGCCAGAAGAGGGCGACAGATCCCCTGGAACTGGAGTTACTGATGGTTGTGAGATACTGTGTAGTGCTGGGAATCAAACCCCTGTCCTCTGGAAAAGCAACCAGTGACCACAATCCCTGCGCTATCTCTCTCCAGTCCCTAGAAGTAACTTAAAAAAAAAAAAAAAAAAAAAAAAGATGGTAGATCAGTAACCGCACTTTGATTTTGCATAGATTATTTCACGTTTTTAAAAGTTATTTATTTACTAAGTATACAGTGTTTTGCCTGCATGTGTGCCTGCAAACCAGGAGAAGTGGCTGTGAGCCACCGTCAGGTTGCTGGGAATTGAACTCAGGACCTTTGCAAGAGCAGGCAGTGCTCTTAGCCTCTGTGCCAACTCTCCAGCCCCAGATTACATCACACTTTGAAACATACTCATCACTGAGGGTTTTTTGGTACCTCGATGAGGGTCTCAAGCCCTGCCCCACAAGTCATTGTCATGGTGGGAGTTTAGTAACGAATGTGATGGATGCACTGTGTGGAAGCCTTGAGAACTCCCCCAACTTTGAGGCTGTACCCCTGCATGACGTCATCACTGCGGGGACGGGGGGAGGGGGAAGAGTTCCTCTTCCATCATCCAACAGCATAAGTGACTAGCCTGCTCTGTAGCTTTTCATCCTGGACCATGCCATGCTATCTCTAAATCACTCTTCTTTATCTGTCCTGTGCACCTGTCCTTCCCCGTCCCCATCAGTTTGTCCACAATCTGCTCTCCAAGGACAAAAGCTGACACTTGATAAAACATCGCCTTCTCTTCCCTGGGTGACAAGATTGCCACAACAGGGGAGACCTTGCTGTGTGCCTGGCAGCAGTGGTGGTGGCACCCGCCTTTAATCACAGCACTGGGGAGGCAGAGGCAGGCAGATCTCTCTGAGTTCGAGGCCAGCCTGGTCTACAGAGCAAATTCCAAGACAGCCAAGACTACACAGAGAAACCCTGTCTTGAAAAACTCATTTTTTAAAAAAGAGAGTCCTTGATGTGCAGCCATGGGAACCTGAGTTCAAAGCCCGGAACCTGTGTAATGATCACCCACCCCTGGCACTATGAGGGGCAGAGACAGGAGGAGCACCAGAGATGGTTGGCTGCCAGAGATCAAGTTTCAGTGAGAGACCCTGTCTGAAAGAAATTAGGTGGAGGGTGATAGCGCAGGGCAGCCGGCGTCCCTTCTCTGGCCTCATTGCAGGCATGGGCTCACACCCCTGCACACACAGTGCTTAAGCATAATTCCAAGAAAGAGCATTTCTCCAAAGGCCGTTTCAGCTTCCTCTGAGGATGGAGAACACTCAGAATCAGAACGCCAGGAGCTCCGGATGCAAAATCCATCTGCCTTTGGATAGCACATGCTGCTGTGCAGTGGGGTGGGGGAAGGGGAGATGACTCAAGTGGGGTTCTTAATAATCCACCATCTTCAGAAACAGGGAGCTGACTCAACCTATGGCCACCCTTCTCCGTGCTACCCGGTGGGACGGACACTCTCTGGGTAAGTCCACCTAAGAAAACTACGTTTTGGACAGCGTTCACATACACCAGGAAACAGTCAACCCAACCTTAATTAGGTGAGTCATGGCATCTTTAAAAAACACCAGGTCAAGGGACGTCCCTCTGATGATCTCATTAAACTGCTTCTGATAAAACTGGAGCTTTTCACACAGGATTTCGAAGGTCGGCACCTACAGGAGAGAAAAGGGACATTTAAGATGTAAACTTCTGGATGTCGCAAATATTTTTTTTCCCTTTGCTCTCAGTCTGTGTTTTCATATTTTAGCTTTTGGAAAGTGCACGCGAATTTTATGCTTTTTTTATATGACTAGATCCGTAAGTTTGTCGCTCTGGAGCAAAGCCTTGCCTACTGTGGCTTTCAAATTGTTCTTTTCCTCTGCCTGCGCTTTTAAACTATGTTGACACGTGGTCTCTCCCCCCCCTTCCCCCAAAACTCATTTGAAATCCTGTTTTCATTTCATTAACTCTACCCTTTTCCCCCCACTAACTTTTTACGTACGCGTATGCGTGTTCCTGGATTAGATTTTGTGCACCCTATGTATGCAGACGCCCTCAGAAGCCAGAAGAGGGCGCCAAGACAGCACAGAGAATCCAGGTCCTCTGCATGAGCAGTCAGTGCTTTTAACTGGGGGGCATCTCTCCAGCCCCAAATCTATCTATTAATGTAGGAAAATGGCATGACTCTATTTAACTCACTGAGGTTTTATCACACCAGTTCCCCAATAGTTCATCCAGGGACTGTGGATGTTGGACAAAACACTTTCCAAGTTACATTTTCTATCATGGGACTGTTGGCAAGGGCTGGCCAAACTTCTATAATGGCTAAATTATCCGGTGCTCTAGGCTTTGTGATCCTTACCATTTCTATTGCAATCACTCCACTCGGCTCTTGCAAGGCAGCCACAGACAAGATACAGACAAGTGTGCATGACTATGCTTCAGTAAAACTTTCTCTGGGAACCCTGAAATTTGAATTCTATATAGCGAATATAAAATAAAACACAGTGTTTATTCTTATTTATCTATGTCTGTCTGTCTCTCCATCTCTATCTCTCCCAATTGAATACCCACTGAGTGCATTCCAATGCTGCCTGTGCGTGCACGGGGCCGGGCTGTTTCCTAGCGCGTGCGTGGCCAGCCCCTCAGGGCCCTGAAGAAAAGTGACCCTCTCTCTCTCTCCCACTAGCCATCAGCTGTCAATGGCTCCTTATCTGACACAGAACTTCACGAGTCCCATCTCCATCCATGCTGTGAAAAAAAAAAAAAAAAAGTTTTATTTTCTCCCTGAAAACCTCTAAGAGGTGCAAATAAGTACCAATTCGTAGATTTTGGGCACTTCAAACAGAGTGTCTTCAGGCTCGTCACCAGTGGGCTCAGGCATGTCACGGAGAAAATCCACAAAGTATGGTTCGGGGAAAATGCTTGACGCGACGTCAGGGTTGATATTCTCTTCCACTGCCCGGATGAGCTGCGCGTTGAACCACTGCTCGTCGTCAGGAGTTATAAACCTGAAAGGAATGGGCACTGAGAAAGATAGCAGAAAAAAAAAAAAAAGCAACCTCTCTACCCAACCCTGACCCTTCCTCACCCCAGGACATGGCCCCATTGCTTAGGTGAAGCTGACAGGTCCCTACGACTTGCAGGGCAAGTGAGGCATGGTCACGTGACCTTCACTGTGCCAGACTTAACAGTGTCACAGAGGGAAGACAGAAGACGGGCTGCTAGCATCCACAGAGTTCCCACCTGTGTGCTAGAATGTTGCAGTCCCTGCTTTACAACCTCATGAGCCTGGTGGCATCATGTACCTGTCACAGAAGAGGGAACTGGATCTCAGAGAGACGGCTGAATGGGGCAAGAAGAGGTCTCGTCCACGAAAAGACGACAGTTTTTAGAAAACACACCCAGCTGAGATTCCCCACGGAATTGCATCAGCTCTCTGAAGGGGTGGTGGCCCATTAAGATAAGCTGCTGCCGCAGTGTGGGGCGGACTGCCAGAGAACTGCCTCAAATTGACCGGCAAGTGGCAAGTGCCATTAGTACCTTCCAAACCTCGTGGAAAATAGGCTCAAGGGCCAAGGAGATGGCTCTAGGAAGGGGAGGCAGAGGCTGGAGGACCTTCGGAGCCCTCTGGAAGGTCTGTCTAGAGGATTCAGTGAGAGACCGTGCCTCAAAAGATAAAGTGGAGAAAAACTGAAGAAGATGCCCGGCGTTGGCTTCTGGCCTCCACAGCACATGCGCGTGACACACAGACACACAGACACACACACACACACACAGACACACACACACACTCTTTCAGACAAGAATCCCTACTCTGGCTCTAAGCGGGTAAGACGAGAGCTAGTCTGGGCACATAAGCTTTTCGCATGCACACCTGTCTGCGATCACTCTGTTACACTCGTGCTTGAAGAGGGACATGAGAACGGGGATCGAGTCACACTCCTCGGCTTTTACAGTCAGCATCCCTTGCCAGATCCTGGAAAGGTCGCGGAGGTTGAAGATGTAGTGAAATTTGGAAGGCGTCGGTAGCATCTTCACCTGCAGATGAGGGACAGGGTGAGCATTTGCTACTTCACTCGCAGGTGTGTTCTTGGCTGTCCCGCCTCACACATCCTAGCTTTAATGTTTTCCCTTCACTTCTACGTTTCCTGGGTTTTGCGTGCACGTTATGTCTGGGCACCGCAGGTGTGCAGTTGCACGGTGAGACCAGAAAAGGGCTCAGGCCGTCCCCTCCCCCTCCGAGGACTGGCGTTACGGAAGGCTGTGACCCAGCATGTGGGTGCTCTGCCAGAGCCGCCAGTAATCTTAACTGTCTCTCCATCTCCCACCACCAATCCTATTTTACATAAGTCCCAGTGAGTGAATTAAATCAAAACCAAGTTCATATTTTTGTCACAGCACTAACAGTTAAAAAAAAAAGACCACATAAATGAGCAACATAAAAATTTTAAAGTCAAGAATCCTTAAATAGGATGGATTCCAGAACAGTGTACAAGAGACAGACTCTAACCCCCAACAGACTGTCCTAACACCAACAGTCGTCTCCAAACAAGTCCCTTTTCCACAAATTCCCAAGAACCACACGAACTGTGGGCAAAGTCATGCCTAATAACGGTTAAGTGAATGGACGGCTACACAAATATACAGCCATATACAAAGCTATGTAGACACGAAAATCTGAACATGAACTGGCGATCATGCAGTCAAGACCGACACATGTAGACTCAGGTACAGCTATTCTACTGTATGTGGTTTATGCATGTGTAGCTGTTGCTGTGTGTGCAGGTGCGTGTTACACATGTGTGTGGAAGCCAGGGGTTGAAAGCAAGTGTGTTTCCCTCTATCACTTTCCACCTTATATTCTGACACAACATCCCCCATTGTACTTGGAGACTAATGATTTGGCAGGACTAAATGGGCAGCGAGCTCCTATGGTCCTACTGTGTCTGCCTCCCAGAGCTAGGATTGCAGGTAGGTGTCACCTTGTTTGTCCTTTTACATGGGTGTTTGGGATCCAACTCAGGTCCCCAGGCTCACACAACATGCACTTTCCCGATTAAGCTATCTCCTCACCCACAAGACTATCGTCCACTGATTGCTCTGATCCAAGTCAGATGACCGGAAGCTAACTCCCCAGACAACCAACTCAGCAGATGCTCGCTTCAGTACCCGTTCAGAGAACAAGCTCTTTCTATATTGAAAATGTACCCTATGGAGTTTGTCAGGTTTTTTTTTTTTTAGACTCATCTATTTTTATGTGTATGAGTGTTTCTGCCTTCGTGTACATCCGTGCACTGTGTATGTGCAGTGGCTGCAGAGGCCTGAAGAGGGCGTTAGATCTTCTGTGTGGAAGTGACAGACAGCTGCGGGTCACCTCGTGGGTGCTGGGAACAGAACTGTGACCCTCTGCCAGTACAAGTACTCTTAGCTACTGTCTCTCGAGCCCGAGCCTGTCCTTCTAGTGAACTGCAGTTACCTTCGTCCACTGCCACAGCACTCGGCCCACCGACACTAAATTCCCAATCATCTCACATATTTCAGGCTTGAACTTTCGACAGGGATCAAAGTACCCGCAGCCAATAACTCCTGGGGAGAAAATAAGGTGGATGGCACACGCTTAGTGTTGAGAAAAGGCCACGAGTTACGCGTTTATTCTAACGAATTCATCCTTACAAGACTGACGGCCTAACACAGATCAGCACCGTTAAGTCAGAGGCGGTGAGTTATGTATTGACTTGTATTTAACCATCTTGACAGCCTTCCATGGCTGGGTCTTCAATCTACATGCATTTTCTTTTGTACCACATGAAGAAATCATTCCAGTCGACTGCATGTTTCATAATCTTTCACAGTACATGCTACGGATGCCAAATTTGATGTCAATGATCCTAGTTTTATCAACAGTTCAAAGTGCTAGTTACGGTTGGTAACCAGCAGAGTGTGTAGAGGTGCTGGTACTCATCAGCCCCGACTTCCCTGATTATCTGTGTGAGAACAAAACGCAAAGCTTTCCTTAGCTCGTGCATGTGTGTACATGTGTGTGTGTGTGTGTAGGTGTGTGTAGGTGTACTTATATGTGTGCATGTGGGAGGGTACAGGTGTACTTATATGTGTGCATGTGGGAGGGTACAGGTGTACTTACATGTGTGTATGTGTGTGCAGGTATACTTATATATAGGTGTGTATGTGTGTGTATGTGTGTGTGCAGGTGTACTTCTAAGTGGATATGTATGTGTGTGTGCAGGTGTAATTATATGTGGGTGTGTACAGGTGTGCATGCAGGTGTACTTATATGTGGGTACATATGTGTGCACATGTTTATGTGCAGGTGCACTTACATGTGGGTGCGTATATGAGTGTGTGTGTGAGTGCGTGTGTGTCTGTGTGTGTCCAGGCCAGAGGACAACCTCAGCTGCTATTCCTCAGCTTTTCTAAGACAGAGTTTCTCACTGGCCTGGAGCTTGCCAACTTGGCTAGGATGGCTGTCCTGCCTCTACCTCCCAGCACGGGGACTGGGGGAGGGGGGATGTCATCATGACAGGCTTTTTTTTTTTTTTTTTTAATGTGGGGTCTGAGGGATTGAACTCAGGTCCTCTGACTCACATGGCCAACACTTTACCAACTGAGCCACTTCCTAAGTCCCTGCTCACTTTTTATGCCACCATCTTACAAAGTTCTTTCTACGTGTCTTTTGAGTCCTAGAACAGGCTGTAAGTGTGGCTCATCTTAGTGTTGGTGTTTAGCTGTTCGTTTCAGACAGGCACTTTAGCTCTTAAGCAAATCTCCCCATGGCTTATGTCCGTCATGTGATGCAATTAAAAAAATTTAGCATCTAGATCTAGAGCGCTCCTACCAAAAATTTTGTCTATGGAAGCATTTGAAGGCAGCGTGCAATTGAACACGGTGAACTGCCTTTTCAGGCGCTGCGGGATGTCGTTGCGGCCCCCACCGGGGTGGATCATGGCTGCTATGAGCTGCACGTCGACGATGGTCGTGAAGTCCCCAGGCTTGTCCAAGCTGTACATGCCCTCCATTTCCATCATCTGCCGCACGATCTCATTAGTTATCTGAAACATCAGACGGTAACATCTTTTAGCCATGTCACTAGCCCTCAAGGACTCCTAAAAACTAGTAGAGATGAAGGCACTCGCCTCCTCCCACGGCGATGTGCGAACGACTTCTGCCATCACCTCCGAGGCAGCTTGGATGAAATGATACCAGTGGCCAGTGTGAGTCCAGTGTGCCCTCTACTCTACTGATAAAACAAACTTCCAGTTTCAGGTAGGCAGATGGTTGTTAAAATACTTGGTGCGCTGCCAACAGCACTCAACAGTTACAAGTTTTAACCAGGCAAGTGGTGGCGCACGCCTTTAATCCCAGCACTTGGGAGGCAGAGGCAGACGGATCTCCGGGTTCAAGGCTAGCCTAGCTTACAGAGTGAGTTTCAGGATAGCAAAAACTATAATTAGAAAGCCGTCTCAAAAAACAAACAAAAAGTTACAGGGTTGACTCCAGATGCCTCCCACACTCACTTAGATCAGAAGGTGGAACGGTCGCAGCCCAGAACCCTCAACACTATGAACTACTCAATGTCTCGGTTTGGGGGTTACAGACGCCTGCCTGCAGCTGCTAACCCTGTTAATATGTCCTCCTCCTTAGAGAAAAACCATCTTGCCTTGGTTTATGAGGCACACTTCTTCCCAGGCGCCTCTGATGACCTCTGGACCACTCTGCACCCTTGCTTTACCCACCCACGCTCACATTTCATTCCCCTCCCAGGGCAGCCGCCTTCCCTTCCTGTGATTCCAGCGACACCGCCAAAACTCCACACCCCAAGGAATCTCAAAACTGTTACTCTGGCTTTAGCCTCCCTCCTGCGCTCCAACTCTGTGCATTCAAATTCCTTTCTGGTTATCTCCAAGGGGACAGCACGTGAGCTCCCCCAGCAGAACCGTCTTTCATCCGACTGGTATTCAACCATTGTGTGGCCCGCTCTCTTTTATGCACACAGGGAGTCATCTTCCTGAAGCATGCATTCTTGTGGGAGACAAAAATGCACAAGTGTGTGCTTATATGCGAATAAAATAGGGTACTATAAATGTTTTAGGGAAAATAAAGCAGGGGAATGAAATACAAAGGCTCCCAGGAGGGGTGCCTCCACAGAGAGAGCAACACGATTCCTGAAAGGATGAGTAACGGCGGGGCAGCTGCTTCCTGAGTTACAGAAGCCTTGTGGCCAAACAAGGGTGGGATATTTTAAGTCTAACGAGAAGCCCCTACATGAGCAGATGAGTCTAGAATCCAGGAGCCACTCAGCTTGCAGGCAGTAAAGGCAGGCTGGTGCTAGACACGCCTCCATCTTTGAGAACAACTGCTCAAATCCTCTTCTTGGCCCTGCAGGAAATCATAAGCTACCCAAGGATTGCTCTCAGTGTGGCCACTGAGCTCCTGGTGGGTCCTAGAGGGAGGGGACATAAAGAGCAGGGACAGGGACAAAGGGCCAGACCAGGCTAGGCCTCCCCTCACAGCCTCATGAGGCTATGTGGTATCACCGGGACATGCCAGATACGGGCTACATTGGTAAGGTCCTCTAATGGCGGAATGACTTGACTTGACAACTGGGACCATAGTCTGTAGTTGAATGGACAAATGAGTGAGTGGGTGGGACGTGCTGTTTCATCGGCCTGTTTAGAAGGATTGCTTGGCTATTGGGTAGCCCTGGGGCAAGGCGGAAGCACGGAAGCCAGAAGGGGCATGGGATCAGGATGCCAAGTAGCCATGAAGAGCCCTACCAAACCATGGACCATCCATGGGTTTCCAAAGGGAGAAGGCAAAAGGGCCATAGACTTAAGGTGCCAGGCGGTTGCTTATAGCTGAAACCCCTGGGTTGGAAGGAAGGCTTAGCAGCAGCGTGTGCCTCTTTCAGAGGACCCCATTTCAACTCCCTGCACCCACCTTGGGTGACGCACCATCTCCTGTAACCCAGGAGGTTGTACCAGCTGTGTCAGCTGTAGCCCTGTAGCAGCTACGCAAGGCCCCTCAGGCATACCTGATCTCCCCATTCATTGATCACGGGCATGTTAATATCATCGATAAACACGGTCATCTTCCTGCCCCCCGGGGGGCCATAGGTGCTCCCCATTCTCTTATCCACGTAGCTTTCGATTGTTCGCTAGCGAAAAGGAAATGGTTGGTCACATGCACGGGATTTCGATCCTTAGAACTAAGTTGTGTTCTCAGAATACAATATAATTTGCTAATAACAACCAGAAAGTTTGAGCATAATTATTAAATATGCATCACTTGAATTTAAAACACACACACACACACACACACACACACACACACACACACACACAAAGCGGTGGAAATGTCATCCATCAGAATATCAAAGCTGATAAGCTCCAAAGCCCGGCCTCAGTTTCAGCACTAAGCCAAAGCACACTGCGTGGATCCAGCTTCTCACTCAGTCACCAGAGAGCAAACGTAGGTCTGGAGAGATGCCTCGGTAAGTAAGAGAGCCTACTGCTCTGGCCAAAAACCCACATCTGTTTCATACCAATCACATGGCAGCTCACAAATGCCAGTTCTAGGAGGTCTGGCATCTCTTTCTGGCTTCCTCAGGCTCCTGCATACATAATGGTACACATAAACTCATACATGCATGAGTGTATGCGAGCCCATGCGCGCGCGCACACACACACACACACACACACACACACACACACACACGTAAAAATAAATAAATAAACTTTTTTACGAAAGCAAACTGAGCTGATGCCACCACCTGCAGCCCCAAACACGTGTTTCAAACACACAAAGAGCAGACTCGTTTTATTGGCAGCACCACGTTAAACTTCCCGTGTGCTGATCGCCACGGCAAATGGCGGGCTCTACCTGAAACATCATTGGCTCTGTAGCAGAGGAAAAGTTCAGACTCTTGGACAGCTGTAGTTCAGGGTCATATTTCTTCAGATATGCCTTCACCATCACCGTCTTCGCAGTCCCCTGCTCTCCCGTGAGCAAAACAGCCTGCAATTGCGGAAGAACTGTGGTGCCACACCGTGCCTCATACTAAATACCTTACGGCTCCACTGGTTATTACTCACCATTCCATGAGCTGATACTACACTTATTTATTTATTTATTTTGTAACTGTTTTCTGTAATCACACCTCCATATCACTCCCAGTGAAATTAGATTTAAATGAAAAATGCACACAGCAATATTGAGGGCAGGAAGACAATACGGTTGGTTGCCCATTTGCATGTCTGTAGGGGTCGGAAAGAGAGCCAGAAGTGTGTCTCTCCAGTGATAGCCCCTCGGGGACCCTGGGCTGGGATTTGCGTTTTTCTATCCGTGGCATGTGTTTCTTACACACTTACTTTATGCTGTTTTGCGATGGTGTCTATCAGGAAGTTGGTTCTGATGTTGTCAACGTTTGGAACCAAGATGGATGAGTACTCCGGGATGCTGTCCGTCGGGTAGAAGTATGGCTGAAGCCTCTTGTTCCAGTGTTCCCAGTCACCTGCGTGGCAGGCAGAATGTCATCTCGATCAAAACGGGCCCTTTGACGGTTATGTTAAGCGACAGGAGCGAGAGCTTAGGCCACGTAGAAACGTAAAGGGCTTCCCTAAAACACTGACGCGTCTGCTTAGCTAGTGTTCCCACTCAGTCTTGCCAGCGGTCACTAATTCTCTCATCTATTTCTCCCATTAACATTTGTATATGCGCATGCACATGTGTGTGTGTGTGCGCGCGCGCGCGTACATGTGCACGTGGAGGTCAGAGAATAACATCAGGTGTGACTTTTCCTCAAGTGTCATTCAACCATGGATGGTTTTACTTATCTATTAAGTTTTGTTTTGAGTATCTCGTTGGCCTGGGGCTCACTAATAAGGCTAGCCTGATGGCCAGCGAGCACCAGAGATCCTCCTGCCTCGTCTTCCCTGTGTTGGGTAACACGTCCACACGCCACACCATCTTTTCTACATCCGTTCTGGGGATGAAGCTGGGGTCCCCTCACTTGCATGGTAAGCTGAGGTTTGCATTACCCACTGAGGTTACCTCCCACGTCACCAATGGTAACTTGTATCTTTCTGTACTTTTAACCTCTGATGCCGCTACCAACAGGTTTTATCATATCTCATCTCTTGATCTTTACAAAGAATTGTCTTTTGGTTTCATCCTTTTTGATTGATTGCTGTTTTAATCATTGCTCTTTCTTCTGTTTACTCAGGGATTCGCTGAAACCTTTGTTCTTTTGAGCTGTAGATGGGACAGTGCTGCAAAGACTCCCGGCTCTGAGCCTTTCCCCGGCTACCGCGTGGCTGTCAGTGTCTCTCTGGTCTTGGAAAGAAGGTGAACCCTGCTTGTTTGAGAGTAGGCCGTCCCCCAGCCGTCAGCTAGGTAAGGCAGGGACCCTGCACCTCCAGCCACCTGTCTACCTCCTGGCCCTCGTTCAGCGCATCGACTATTGCGGTTTCACTGTCTGTGGACTTGTCGTCCCTGCACGGGTCCCTCTGCTGCGGTGCTGCACCCTATAAATCAACCCCTTCCTGTCCCGCTGAGACTGGCGGGTCTGAGGGAGGTTCCCTAAGTGCCTGCCCGCCGGAAGCCTCCTCTTCTCATGGCGTGCTTCTCCTCTGTCTTTGTCCAGTGTCTACACACTGTTCCGTATACTGAGTCCAACTTGCTGATTTTAACTCATCTGGCCTGGAAGCAGGGACTTCTCCATCTAAGAATGGAGCGTCTCCAAAAGTACTGATGTCCAGTGGTAACAAGAACTCTCTTTCTCTCTCTCTCTCTCTCTCTCTCTCTCTCTCTCTCTCTCTCTCTCTCTCTCTCTCTCTCACACACACACACACACACACACACGAACACATGCACACATATATTCATATATATATATATACACTATAAACATAGAGAGGCACATAAAAACATACATATACATACAAAACATATATACATACATACACAGAGACACACACATACACACACACACACACACACACACACACACACACACTAACTGAAGGATGAGCTGATAACAAACTGAGAGTCCTTTATGAGCACAAAGTATGTAATGCTTTGGTCCACTTCCTGGGCACAGATGCTCAGGCATGTAAATTTCATCAACACAAAATCATTTAGAGTGGGTAAGACCAGAAAGGGCCCATAAGATGCCTCGGCAGCCAAAGGAGCTTGCCACCAAGCCTGACAGTTTGCGTTCAGTCCCCAGAACCATAGAGAGAGAGGAAAGAAACCAACTGCCAACGTTGTCTTCTGACCTTCTAACAGTGACACAATTCCTCCACCTCAGGCCTTTTGAGAAGGCCTTTCCAAACACAGCCACGTACCCCTTCCCACTGGCAAGGCTCCCCCAACACCTCGAAGGTGCCGAGGAAACTCAGAAGCTCCGTCAGCCCTCTGCGGCATCAGGTGGGCGCAGCTGCCCGGCAGCAGCTTTGGGAAGAGAACCAAGAAACCTTTTTCCTGGAGACTGAGACCCAGCCCTCTGGTTGCTAGCTCCACCCCCCATAGCTCTCCCACGCCCCCCCCACCCCCGCCCATTTCCACTCCCTGAGGCCTGTGGAGGTTCCAGGAGATGTACTTCAAATTACTTCAGAGGTAAATATTGGGGGGGGGGGGCGCATGGTGGGTTGTGGTTTTGTTCTCTCGGGGGCTTTGAGGAATTGGAGCCTGGTTCTGGACAAAAGCATCAAGTTGAAAGGTGTTTGTCTAAAGGAAAGGTGAGCTGGGCCTGGAGGAATTGTGCTACACAGCAGCAGTACCCGGCCTGCCGGGTTCCCTTGGCTCATTCTGACATCAGCAACACAGAGACTGGGGGACCCCTCACTCGTTGCTCCCTAAGCATTGGGAAGCAGGCGGTGTGCCAGCAATTGCTTCTCTCAGCAGATTTTTACTCAGGAAGGCTGCTGCCAGCTCCTAGCACAGCCACCATGCCAAGGCCTATCTCTGACGTATTTTGACAGCGGCGTTTGTTGATATAGTCCCTGGCTTAGTTCTCAACCCTTTGAAATGTGTATTTTAAAGTCATGTTGCCTGAACCATAATTCGCTGTGCTTACCGTAGTCAGTGACGAAGAACTCGTACATGGTCTGGTTGGTGCCCTTGGGTATCTCTGGCAGGTCTAACTTGCTTCCGTGACCTCGTAAGAAGACTTCCAGTTTTTCTCTGCTCTCCAGCTCTAAAAGAGCTCCCAAACTCCACATCAGGCCAAACACGAACAGCTTGTGCAGATGATCGATGGACGAGATGCCGCCTTCTTCCTTAGAGGGAATCAGACCTTCCAGGAGATTGAGAGACTGGAAGAGATTTTAAATAACATCTTTTTTTTTCTTTTCAATTAAAAAAAAAATGTTCAGGTTTAGGGCTGGAGAGATGAGTCAGAGGTTAAGAACACTGGCTGATCTTCCAGAGGAGCCGAGTTCGATTCTCAGCACCCACAGGGCAGCTCGCAACTGCCTCTGACTCCAGTTTCAAGGTATCCAAGGCCCTCACACAGACATACATGCAGGCAAAACACGAATGCACGTGAAATAAAAATAAATAATTAAGAAAAAAAAACTGCTCAGGTTTGAATTTTTGAAAGAAGAAAGCCAAAAGCAGAAAGGAAAGAGAAGAGAGAAGAGAGGTGAGCAATATCTCAAGACACTGCCTGGTGAGCAGTGTCAGAGGGCAGCTAAGGCTTCAGGCAGGCCGTGTGAGCTACAGAGATGATGCTGAGCTGGGAACCTGCAGTGGCATCTTCCACCTCAGCTCCTGCCGCTGAGTCTCACTTCCCCGATCTACCTCCCCCTCTAGGTGTGTCTTAAGGTCGCTTCTGGCTCCAGAGTGACAACACTCAAGTCCTAATCCATCCATGCCTCCTCCCCTGGGAATTCAGACCTCAGAGTCCTCGCTCTCACATCATAAAAAGATTTCCTAGACGCTAGGAGCCTCCTCCTATTCTAGACGCACATGACAAGTGGTGACTAGGTCTAAAGGCGTCACGTGTCCTTCAGCAGTGGAGGCACAAAACACTATGAGCCTTACTTGCATGATGTAATTGCACTCCAAGAGCTGCATTTTGGGGTTGAGGTTTAGTTTCATGTACGTGTACGTCTCCTCGAAGGCCTTGTCGTACAGACCCAGGAACACGATGGCTTCCTGCTGGGTGCGCCTCTTCAGCCACGCCTGAGGTCAAAGAACAGTGTCTGTGTTTATTAAGAAAGTGCAGGAGGGCTGGGAAGGCAACTCTTATCGATAAAGTGCATGCTCGCTTGACATGAGTTCAATTCCTGGAAGGAAGGAAGGAAGGAAGGAAGGAAGGAAGGAAGGAAGGAAGGAAGGAAGGAAGGAGGGAAGAAGGAAGGAGGGAAGAAGGAAGGAGGGAAGAAGGAAGGAAGGAAGGAAGGAAAGAAGGAAAGCTAGCTGGGTGTGATAATACATGCTTATGACACCAGCGTTGGGGAGGTGAGGGAAGCCAGATCTTTGGGACTCACTGGCTAGCCAGCCTAGCCTCCTTGACAGATTCCAGGCCATTGAGAGACACTGTCTCCAAAATAAAAAAAAAAAAAAAGGTGTCAACAGCTTGAGGGAAAAACACCAAGGTTGTCCTGGGGTCTCCAAATGTACCCCCGCACATACATACACAGGCATACGCACGGGTGCACGCTGGCGATGTGTAGAGCCCCTCCCACTTGCCGCTCCCACCTGTAATATTGGCCTCCAGCTGAGAGCCGAGCTGCTGATGTACACCATGCCCATCCTCGACACCGTCGCGGGAGAGGCGTTCTCAATGTTGTGTACCTCAAACAGCAGCTTGCAGTTAGGGGCCATGGGGATGCGGTCCCCGTTAGCCAGGGTGAGGGTCTTGTTATCATCCAACACAGAGTTCAAGTTCTCAATCCAGATGGCGTCCACAGGGCCATCTAAAATGAGGAAGATGTTTTCACCTGCAAACAAGGATGGGGAGTGGGGGGGGGGAGACAGGTCAGTTTTCCACAGGTCAGTTTTCCGTTGGCAAATAACGAAAGCAGGAGACTAAGCGAATGCTCCGCCCTTGTTTTGCTGAGGAAAGGCGAACCCAGAGGGAGGCCCCAGGCGTACCCTTTTTAGCTTTTAATGTCTTCCTCCACAGGGTGGAGAAGATCCCGTCTGTCCAGTCGTTGGTGGCTGTGTCCAGCCTGCCGAACATCTGAGGTGCGGTGATCGCCTTTGGGTTCATTCGCATCTCTCTGTGAGGCCTCCCGCACTCCGTTAAAGACTTCATCAGAATCGTTATGACCATCGTCTTCCCAGAACCGCTGGGCCCTAGAGTCATCAGGCCGTGCCGTACCAGAGAGGTCTCATATAACTGCAAGGACAATTGACGCATGGGAAAACATAGGTTTTTAAGTCTCCGGCCGACGTTTTGTCTAAGTTAACCGAAATTTCAAAGGCCTTAAGTAATGCCCAAGTGTTCTTTGTCTTATTGGATGCAGCAAGCAAAACTAGCGTCATGTTGGAAAAACAACATAAGTGATTACTTAATGACAACGTGGGACTTGAATTACATTTTTGGAAACTATTCAGGATCTGGCTCTCTGCCTCTTGTGTGTGTGTGTGTGTGTGTGCAGTGTGGTGATGTCGCCCCCCAGTGGTGGAAAGCAGCAACGCAAAGCCTCTCTGGGAAGGTCCAGGACGCCCGCCCCCTGCGCCTTCCTGGGCCTCCAGAAGCACAGCTTGAATAAACACATCTGTTGTGTGGACATGATTTATTCTGGGAGCACCCATATAACAGCGCAGGGATGGGAAGACCTGAGTAAAGTGCAACAGAGGGTGCTCCTGTGCCCGCACACAAAGTGATCCCAGTCTTCCATCTGCTGCAAGAAGCAGACACACACAGAAGCTGGGTGCATGGGGATGGGAGAGGGGATTCAAGGGCACATACTGAGAACACAGCATCAAGTGGGCTGTGGACACCACTCAGTCATAAGAGGGCTTGCCCTAGCGTACTTGAAGCACTTGGCTTTTGATACTCAGTACAAGGTGGTGCACGCCTGTAAATCCCAGACACAGAGGCAGGAGGATCAAGGATTCGGGGCCATCCTCAACTACGTAGGAAATTCTACGCCCACCCTAGGCTATAGATATAATTTAGGTGAGCCATAACATGTGCTCACGCTCACATCCACATGCATGCACACACGCACACACACACACACACATACACGCAGACCCCCATGCAGACCCAGGATCCTCAAGCTCTAGGGCCCCCTGAGGTGTCAGCAGCTGGTAATAATGCCAAAGTGGCTGCAAGAAGCCAGCTGGGCTGTCACCTCCCATCCCAACTGCTCTTAGATTGTGGTGGCCATCAACCCTTCTCATGAGAGTTAAGTGACAGCTAGAGACCAAATGACTGCCTGATTGTGGAAAGACACGGCAAATTCATTCCTTCTAAAAAAAAGGGGGGGGCAGGGGAGATGGCTCAACGCTTAAAAGCACTGGCTGCTCTTCCAGAGGTCCTGAGCTCAATTCCCAGCAACCACATGGTGACTCACAGCCATCTATAATGTGATCTGATGTCCTCTTCTGGCCTGCAGGTGTATATGCAGGCAGAGCACTGTATATATAATAATAAATAAATCTTTAAAAAAAAAAAAAAAGCACACACCCTTAGGAGTCCCCTCGGGTGGCCAGCAGGCATTTTAATTCGGTTTCACCACTTACATCAAAGTAAGTGTCTTGTGGTAAGATCTACTGCCGTGACCTCTGACGCGCACACGCTGTAAGTTTGCGATGTCCTCACCTGCACTAATTTGAGGTTCCAGGGCGGGTGGTTAATCAGACCTTCTAGGTTGACTTGGTTGTCCACTGCAGCCTGCAGTTCCGCATGAGTGCTACTGTCCAGTTGTAACCCTGGAAACAGGTCGTTGATCAAGCTGAGGAATAGGGGCTCGTCTTCGTCAACCTAAGATGGCACACGTTAACGCAGACATACTTAGTCGATAATCACTTCTTAGATACGTGGGATATCTGCCTTATTCTCCTCTACTTTATTCCCAGGGGAATCACTTCCTAATCTCCAAAGCAAGCTTGCACCTTCCGGGAAACTTTCTCAACACCACCACTGAACCTACGTGGCACTCAAAATGCCTTGGCATTCTATAATCCAGCTGTGACCTGGGTTTCATCTCGTTACTTTATCTGCCTCTCACAGGCCCATCTTCATGTTAACCTGGCAATGTAGCCAGGAGTAGTGGCACACGCCTTTAATCCCAGCACTTAGGAAGCAGAGGCAGGTAGATCACTGTGAGTTCAAGGCCAGCCTGGTCTACAAAGTCCAGGACAGCCAAGGATACACCAAGAAACCTTGTCTCAAACCCAGATAGATAGATAGATAGATAGATAGATAGATAGATAGATAGGCAATGTATTGTCCCACTACCATGAAAACAGAATATCGATACCTCACTTACAGTAGGAAATATCCCTTACCCTCAATGACTTCAACCAGTGATGGCCGGAAAACTGCCCTAGCTGTGTCTGACCTTTATTTTTAAGGAGCAGGTTTGAGTACGCTGACTCCAACACTTTGTTTGCTATGTCTTTAGTATACAGATTGCCCTATTCCCAACTTCCAGTTCCTTCTCAATTTTTTCTATCCTCTGGAGTTCCCCTGATGCTTTTTTTTTTTTTTTTTTTTAAGACTTGCTTTTATTTATGTGTCTGTGTCTGTGTGTGGATATCTGCACCTGAGTGCAATTACCAATGGAGGCCAGAAGAGGGCGTAGAATCCCTTGGAGCTAGAGTTATAGGCAGCTTTAAGCCACTGGACATAGGTGCTAGAGACTGTACTCAGATATCTCACACACACACACACACACACACACACACACACACACGAGAGAGAGAGAGAGAGAGAGAGAGAGAGAGAGAGAGAGAGAGAGAGAGAGAGAGAGAGAGACTGAGACCGACTGTCTTGACTGTAAGGAGCAGAGGACCTGACCTCAGCAAGCTGGCCACCTATGATAATGGATGAGTCTTCCTTCAGTTCCCTCACTCAAATAAATGACAGTGGGCCAGCCTGCCATAGAGATGCTAAGAGGATCCAACAGAAAAGCACATGTGAAGAGGCTTTGCAAAGCTATGAACTATACAGTTCTTGGTTAGCTTAGAAACTAGAATGCAAACTTCCCACACACCATTCCTTGTCACCTGACTACCCTGACCCCATCTGTAGCACATGAGCTTAACAGCTGGCTATCACCATAACAGCCATGAAAAGGGTAGGGTCACTCTTTTAGTTTCCATATGAACATTTAATATATTTATTTGGAAATTAAGACATTTTATGTGTAGGGCCAGAGAGATGGTTCAGCAGTTGAGAGAGCTTGCTGCTCTTCCAGAGAACCCGGAGTTGGTTCCTAGCACCCTCGTCATCCAGGTCACAGCTGCAGGGAATCTGACCCCCTCTTCTGGCTGCTGTTCACATATGTGCACACACACTCCTCTCTCTCTCTCTCTCTCTCTCTCTCTCACACACACACACATGACTTCTCACACATACACACACACACACACACACACACACACACACACACACACACACACACGAGTTCTCATAGTTCCTTGTGAGTCCAGAGCTTCGGGCTTAGAATTTATTACCCTGTGAATAATGTTAGAAAACCGCATTGCTGGGCTGCTGGGACGACACAGTGGATAAAGGCACCTGTTGCCAAGCCTGACAACTCGAGTTCAACCACTGGGACCCACATGGTAGGAGAAAAAGAACTGCCGTCCTGCACTAACGATGTAGCACTCCACACACACACACACATTTGCGCACATGCACGTGCACACCCACATACAATAATATAATTCTTGAATTTTATTAAGGGGGCCGGAGAGATGGCTCAGTGGTTAAGAGTGCTCGTTGCTCTTGCAGAGGACTACACAGTGGCTTTCGACCACCTATAGCTCCAGTTCCTCCAAGGGCACTGCATATTCATGGTATACAGATAAACTTGTATTCAAGGGGTGGGGGGAGAGTGTAGATAAATAAAAATTTTTTAACTAAAGAATTTTAAAGAAAACTGGACTGGAAATTTGGAGCAGAAGCCGTCTCTCTGAGGGCCTGATTTACCATACACAACCAACGAGGGGAGGCACTTTGATTGTGCGCCGGTGAAATGCACTCATCATCTTTGTGACTATGAATGTTAAAGCTCAACAAGAGCCAGTCATGTGAGTAGAAAGAAACCAGCTCTCCAGGATCCTGGAAGAGAGGAGAGTTCAGAGGCACTCACCAGTTTGGAAAGGTTCATGTCTCTTAGTCCCCTCATGACTGTGCTTAATTCGCTGTCTTCCGGCCGGGCTCTCTTCTGAGACCCGAGGGTCCTCAACACGGACAGGATATTTCTCAGTCCAAAGTCATAGTGGACCTAGGACAGGGAAAGAGATGCAAAAGATCCTTCATTGAAATGTTTCAAAAGTATGCTCACCCTGTACACATGAGCAGACAGACACTCGGCTGGCGTTGCAGAGTGGCTACACTGTGAAGTGCTGACCGCTCAGTTCTTCCCGCTTCCCTTTGAGTGAGAGAAAGATCGTACCAAGAAGAGACTTGATACCCTATGAGCATATACAGGGGGAGGAAATCCCCCTCAGGAACAGTCATAGGGGAGGGGAATAAGGGGAAAATGGGAGGGAGGGAAGAATGGGAGGATACAAGGGATGGGATAACTATTGAGATATAACAAGAATAAATTAAAAAAAAAAAAGAAAAAGCAAAGTAACATGACAGGGTTCAAGCCTTATATGTGGTTTCAGAATAAGACAGCTGGATGCAGTCTGAGAGCAGACAACAGCCTGTGGGTTACACGTTGACGACTGCATCTGCACAACATCCTTGAACTAACATCCCAGATAGAGAAAAGGACTGGTGCCTCTGGCAAGTTAGGGATTGGGGAGAGAGGAAGCTCTGCGCACTGATTGTGGTGGTGGCTACATTAATCTTCACGTGTGGTGTAAATGCACACACGTGCACACACTACAAGAGCACACATATAGTAGGCCCAACTCTCAAACACTCTTGTCCACTGTCAGACATCAAGCTGTGTTGCTGTACTCCAATCACAAGATGCCGATAGTGGAGGAAGCAGAGTAAAGTTACACATTTGGGCTTTTTTTTTTTTTTTCCCCAATTCCTGAGAATCTCCAAATATTTCTGAATCAAAAGTTTTAAAATGGGTAGTCAATAAGTTAAGATCACAGTAAATATACTTAGGAGAAATTCTATGTGTTTATTTGATCTCACTGATTAGCATCTATCAAGGTAAAATACCCAAGTTAAAACCATGATTGAGGAGTTGGAGAGACAGACCAGTGGTTAAGAACACACACTGTACTTGCAGAGGACCCAAGTTCAGTTCCCGGGACCCACAACTGGCAGTTTCCAACCAACTGCAAGTCTAACTCAGGTGGATCTGATGCCCTCTTCTGGCCTCCATGGGTACTGCATGCACAGGCACATACCCACACATGCATACACATTTTTATAAAAATCTAAACAAAAAACTTAAAATCTATACAAGAATAATAAGTATGTTTTTACCTGTTTAGTAAGTTGCTCTTCACAGAGTTTATAGAGAACATAAAACTTTTGCGCCAAGATAACATTTTCAAGAAAACCACAGCTTGCAAGTTTAACCCGCATGATGATCTGCAGATTAATACATTTTTAAGCAACTTTAGTGGCTGGGGGTTGGGGGAGGGAGGCAGAGTAAAGCAGAATACATTACCCTTAGAAGTCCTGGTACATACCTGCCTGTCAGGAACCATCATCGCAACTGTTCTAAACTGGATTTTTAAGTTTTCTGGCAGTTCCTGGCGCCCAGCATATCCAGGGTTCTAAGAGTTAAAATATATTTAAATTTCAATTATTGGTTCAGTTTTTATTTCCTGGATATAAATACATTTCAGGTACCTAATTCAGATTCTAAAGCAGTATACAAAAATATTAGATTTATAGAATGTCCTTGCTTTCTCAAAAATGTGTATTGGGCCATCCATACTTAATAGAATTTCATATCATACCTTTTTAATATATCCATTTTCAAATCATTATTAAAGTCACACATAGTTTTGCATAGCAAAAAAAGAATGGCTCTCACAGTCTAGGAGAAGACAATGGGCATTAGTATTACTTCTTCCTTCTGATTGTAAGATCACGCTCACCCTCCAGGCCCTCTTGAAAGGGAGATTAGTTTTCCCCCATGAGACCTGTGTGTGTCTCTTCTGGGCAGAAACTCTAAGTCAAAACATGACCATTCTTTTTTTTTTTTTTTTAACTTTTTCCTTTTCTATGGCATCCAACAATGACTAAGATGGTGACCACCAGGTCAACCTAACACCAGAGTAAGGACATACAAAGCTAACCCTGCATCTCAGCCCCCATCCCAGTCAACCCGTAGTGGGCATGAGAAAGGAAAGTCTTTGTGGTTTTAAGCAATTCACATTTGTAAGTGCTGCTCTTACATTCAGTTCACCCACGTCACGTAGGTCATGACTGCCAATAAACTTCAGCTCCAAGCCGGGCGTGGTGGCGCACGCCTTTAATCCCAGCACTCGGGAGGCAGAGGCAGGTGGATCGCTGTGAGTTCGAGGCCAGCCTGGTCTACAAAGTGAGTCCAGGATGGCCAAGGCTACACAGAGAAACCCTGTCTCGAAAAACCAAAAAAAAAAAAAACCAGTTCCAAGGGATTCAGCGCCCTCTTCTGGCCTCTACATGCACCTACACCCACATGCACATACCCACACATAGACACACATAATTAATTTTAAACAAGTTTGTATACCCACATGAATAGAGTCCATGACTTTTGGTCCATTTATTCTGTAATACATAGACTCATCTATTGATATCTGCAACAATTAAACACATTGACTTTCATTTAAACCCTGTGTTCTCACCATTGTTAGGAAGATTCCAAATTCTGGATTTAAATCCACACAATCGCCATCTGAGAAAATAAACTGTTTTTTCCTCTCTTTCCTCGCTGTCAAAACTATGTAAATTTGTTGGGCCGCCACAGATAAAACAGGCAATTCAATTCTGTTAAACTCATCAAAACAGCCCCAGGAACCCGACTGTGCAAGACCTGGCACGAGAAACAGTTAATTTGCAAAGCTTCACTTTGTGAGGCACCTTCTTGAGAGCAATCACTTCTCCAAAGTGCTCCCCAATAATTGTGCCTAAACACAACTTGTGTAAAGTTTCACATCGGCTTTTTATGAAGGCATATGTCATTCTTGTCCTGGGGAATGCTTAATTATCTGCATATCATCAGCAAGCAGTGGAAACCGTACAGTGTCGAAAGGAAAGCACAAATATGCCATCGTAGGCAGGTTTCCTGAGAGGTGATCAAATTGGAGCCTGTCTGTAAGGACCACCTTCAGTGAGCTTGGGGCAAAACAACTCTCTGGTCTCTGGGGGAAATGGCAGATTAAGGGGTGGCCCTCTGCCAGGTCCGATCTGTCTGTTTTCTTTTATTACAGTGAGATAGGAATGCCAGGCTGCAGGTTGAGAGAGAAAATGGCCAGAGGGTTTTTTTTTTTCTTTCTTTCTTATAAAACCAAGCACAAAGGCAGAACTGGTGAGCACACACGCTGTTCCTGGAGGAGTCTCTAAGGACGAGAAATCTTCATCACCTGCGGCCATGTGAACTGCTTTATCCCTTCTGTCATGAGCTGCCCAGCCTCCTCCTCTCCCCCTGGGGACTCCCACTCTAACAATATTGGGATGTTTATATCTGTCCCTCTAATGCTTATATGTTTCTTTCTGTCAAGCCCTCCATCTCCTCATCTTTTTCCAATGCACTATTTTGGCAACTCGGGGGAAAAGGGGGGTTATTTTTTTCCCCTTGGAAGTCGTAGTTTCATTCTCCTTGTATTCCAGTTATAGTTTTTTTCCCCTAGCAGCCTGTTTTTCTTTAGTTGGGTGAACAGCATAAAGTCTCGAATCTCTCTGAAGCTATTAGTATCATTGAGTTTACTTTGCTTTCTTCTGTTTCTTCGTCAATTTAACTTAGCCGTCTTTATGTGCTCTACTATCTACTTTCTTTCTTTCTTCCTTCCTTCCTTCTTCCTTTTTCTGTGTGCTTATTTTTTTTCTTCTTTGAGACAAGGCCTCATGTATCCCAGACTTGCCTTGAACCCACTCTGTAGCCAAGGCTGGCCTTGAACTCCTGATCCTCCTGCCTCTACCAGCTGTGTACTGGAATTACAGGTATGCACTGCCATACACTGCTCATATGATACTGAAAATGGAGCCCAGGGCTTCGGGAAAGCTAGGCAAGAACTCCATCGTCTAAGCTATATCCCCGGCCCTGGAGTGTCTTCTGGTTACACTGAGATAATGGGGTTCTGATACATTATTTCTTTCTTTTTTTTTTTTTTAAGATTTATTTACTTATCGTGTACACAGATTTCGTTATAGATGGTTGTGAGCCAACATGTGGTTGCTGGGAATTGAACTCATGACCTTTGGAAGAGCAGTCAGTGCTCTTACCCTCTGAGCCATCTCTCCAGCCCCAATACATTATTTCTTAACACAAATGCAAACTCCTGCTTGGGATGCATGTTTCTGGTGCCTCGCAGGAGGGGACAGGAAAGGCAGGAGCACGCGCCCTGGGCTTGGAGCTTGCCACCTGACCCAGCTCCTTGGCCTTCCCTCCCTCGCCAGGGCCCTGTCTGCGGATGTTCCCTGGCGGGGCTCCTACTTCAGAGAAGCGCCGACACTGACGTGCCCTCGTATGCGCTGCTTCTCCGTGTTATCTGAAATCACCCCCTGCCTACCCCCCTGCTAAGATTTTTCTCAAGAATTCCCCATCTTTGATGGCCAGCCCGCTTCTTGTTTTCCAGCCTTGCCAAGCTTGATAAGAAAAAGAAGTCTTCATTTCAGTGGGCATTAGCACAGCGAAGGGACCTTGTGTGTCCTGATAGGCTATGAAGACTACCTCTCCTCCACTACCACTCCAGACCGTTACAAATTGATTCTGTCTTCAAATTATTCAATGCATGCTCTCTAACACAATCAGTAGTATTGAACCACATTGAATTTATGCTACCCGGTCACTTTTAATGCGGAATGATGGCCATAGTATATAAACCAACCTAGTCAAACGATGATAGGGTCGTTTTAGATTTATATCAGAAGACAAGGGGGGGGGGGCAACCGGGACTAAATGCATCAAAAACTATTAGACACTTGCCTTTGAAAATCCTTCCCAGGCCTCGGAAATCCATCTGATCTGAGCAGTTGAACACAACCACGTACTTCCCCAAACACCTGCCCATGTCTTTTGTGGTTTCCGTTTTACCGGTCCCGGCGGGTCCTGCTGGAGCGCCTCCCATGTTCATCCCCAGAGCCTGAGCCAGTGTGATGTAGCACCTGCAATGCAGGAAGGAGCGAGGGGCCTGAGGGCTCAGAAGGGCCCGCTCCACACGGAGCTTGAATGGCCCACGCGCAACACGCAGCCAAACAAGAGACCAGGCGGAAAAACCGAGAGGAAGCCGAAAACATGAAATGGTTCTGCAGCAGTTTTGCCTGGAAGCGGACTCAGTTAACATGGCAGACGTAAATGATCCAACATGCGGTTTCAGTTGACGCTACAGACCTTTGCTGAGTGACTTCCGTGTACAGCATACTGAACTGAGTGTGGTGGGGTACATAATCGTGGAAAGGATCCACACCTTGCCTGGGGACAGGATCTGCCATCGACTGACAGACTCGACCAAGAAACTTCACGTTAAGTTCCGTTTCCACGTCTGAAAAACTGGGAGGTTGGCAGGCACTCCTATAATACCCATGAGGTAGAGGCAGGGGGATGCCTGCCAGTTTCACACCAGTCGGGGATACACAGCTAGTTCCATGCAAGCCAGGGCTACAGAGTGAGACTTTATCTCCAAAAAACCAAAAACAAGCAGAAGGTGATGCTTGCCTTCTTTCATCTCGCTGTGAGTTCTGGGCCACTCTAGTCTACATAAGTGTCAGGTCAGCCAGGGGTACACAGTGAGACCCTGTCTCAAAAATAAATAAAAGAATAAAACCCAACCAAAAAAAAAAAAATCCAAAACACAATGAGACTAAATTAAATGCTATCAAAGGCACTTTCCTTTCTTGAAATGTTATTAGCTTCCTTCATGGTTTGGGGCATTTCTCACTTTCACAATCTCAAAACCATTATTAAATTACTCACAGCAAATATTCGGTCTTGCTTTTACTCTTTCATCCGTTTCTACTTCATAAAACATTAATGCGTTTGTTCATGTAAGCAACAAGGAGGATTATTTCATTGTTCGGCTGCCTTTGATGACCCGGCCCAGACCCAAGATGACAACAGCATGCATTTAGGAATATTTCAAGTGGGTTTTTTTTTTTTATATACAGCAGTCTGAGCATAGCATTTAATTACCAAGTGGACCAGGAAGCACCGAGTTTCCTACCTATCTGTTAACGGGGTAATCACAAGGCGATCCGTGCATCCCAGAAATTCATTTTGGTAAATGAAATCAACATCCGTGATGGACACCACCGTCTGATCCAGATCTTCTTTGAAATAAAATCTGCTCTGTTTCAGCCATTCGAAGTCAGTAACAGACTTGATATGCATTTTTACCTTGGAGGCAGGAAGCAGGAAACGTTACAAACTGAGGGGCAACAGCCTATAACCTAAGCAGGTGGGTGGTCATGAGTCCCTGGTCCAGGAGCTAGTCAGTCTCCGTTTAACAGTATTTATGGCGTGCCTTCTTTTGTGCTGGGACTATACTGGGTGAACACAGGTAAACATGGTGTCTGCTTTCTGGAGCCTACCAAAAAGGTGGGAGTGGGGCAAAGTCAAGAAGTTTCAATGAAATATAAGCCACACTACTAAAGAGAGTCAAGGGAGATGGCTCAGCAGGTAAGAGAACTTGCCAGGTTCAGTTCCCAGCATCCACATGGGCAGCTCACCTCCGTGGTAACTCCAGTGTCAGGGGCTCTGGCTCCCTCTTCTGGCCTCCACAGACACTGCATGTACATGGTGTGTGTTTGTGTGTGTGTGTGTGTGTGTGTGTGTGTGTGTTTGTGTGTGTGTGTGTGTGTGTGTGTGTGTGTGTGTGTGTGTGTGTGTGTAGGAAAATATTCACACACATTTTTTAAAAAAATTTTTTTACAGAGAAAAAAATTCAAGGCCCATGGAAATATGTAGCAATAGGACCTAAGCTGGACTAGAGATGGGTCTTGGAGGAAAATATATCTGAAGTAAAAACCTGGCTGAAACAGTAGACATCAAGCAGGGAAAGAAAAGGCCCAGATCTACTAACGTGTTCAGCAACTGGAAAATGTTCCATATTGCTGAGGCCTAGCGCTTAAAGGACAGAATGTGTGTTGGGGCCTCAAAGGGTCACGGGAAGAGTTTGGGAGGCTCTCTTAAGAGCAATTAGAAGCCACTGGAGTGCGATGAACAAGGGATGCACAGCTATGTATACACTCGTGTCTCTCTGCCCTGGCACTACGGTTTGCCTTCCAATGTGACAGATCTCCAGCATGCACCTGTGAGGCAACAAGCTCCAGGCTCTCACCTCCATGGCTGTGACTTCAGAAACCACTCCACTACAGAGACAGAAAGCAAGTCAACACTTTTAGGGACCCACCACAGCCACATTCTGAGGCACTTGGTGACTTTCCCCTCTAAGCCTGGAGAACCCTCAGTCCTGCCTACTCAAGGAAACAACCAGTAAGCCAAGTTTCTAGGGGCTCTGACTCCCTCTTCTGGCCTCTTTGGATATTGCATGCACATGATGCAAATGCATACATACAGACAAACACTGATATACACAGGATGTACACCCCCGAGGTCACTTCCAGGTCATTCCAGATGACACTAGAGATGAGCTTCTGAAAATGTCTTTTTTCCGTGTTTGCATGCCCACATGGACAAGCACCCCTTTTTACCCACATCTCACTAAGCCTTGCTATTTATAGTCCCACCGTTTTGAAGCATGACCGTGCCCTTCCCTCCAGCTAAGGATTCTGATTTCCCACATTAAATGAGCTTCTCTTGGCTTAACATGGCTTGGGTCCAGCCCAGAGGCCACGCCCCCCTGACTCAGGAACCACAGCCACAGAGATGCAGTCAGCTAGGAGCTGTTGACACCCACTAAGGTTGTAAGAACGAGATGGGAGGGGAAAGAGAGGGTCGCCAACGTAGGTATCCAATTCTGACGGCGCGGTATTATAGGCTGTAAGGATTACACACATAAGAGGTGCATATGCCGGCCATGAGACACAGTTAAGTTAGGACGCAAAGCGACTCCAAGGTCAAGAGTGATGAAGACACAAGGAAAACAGTTTCACTGTTTTGCACCCCTGTTTTGTTTTACTCTTGCCGGCTTTTGTGTTTGTGGTGCTTGGGAGTGGACCCAGAGATTCATATAGGCTAAGCAAACACTCTAGCCAGGCACAGTGGCGCGTGCCTGTAACCCCAGCTCTCAGGGAGGCAGAGGCAGGTGGATCTCTGTGAGTTCAAGACCAGCCTGGTCTACAAAGTGAACTGGGGGACAGCCAAGGCTACACAGAAACCCTGTCTCAAAAAACCGAGACCAAGCAAACAAACAAACAGAACATTCTACCACCAAACTCAATTCCAGCGCTGGAAAAATAAAAATCGATTTAAAAAAAAAAATCCATTCTGTACAGAAAGGCTTTCCTCAGCACTGAGTTTTAAAATAAATTTCTGCCATGGGGCTTCTATATCAGTCAGGGGTGTATAAACACACCCAGCAGTGTGTTCACAGAAGACGCAAAATCAGATTCCACACCAGCGTTCCTGAGGTAGACTTCCTTGATTGTCAACAAATAACTTTGAGTCTGCAGAGGCCAAAACAAAATGCCAAATCGTGATTAGTATGATCTGGAGAAAACCTGATTGCTGCTTATATTCATTTTGTGTGTGCACGCACGTGTGTGCCTACATGTACGTGCACACCCACGCACGTGTATGCGCAGTTGCCCAGAGAGGCTAGCCAGGGAATCCGACGCCCTGGAATTGGAGTTCCGCGTGGTTGTAAGCATCCTGATGTCCTCTGAAAGAGCAGCAAGTGCTCTCAACCCCTGGACCACCTCTCTAGCCCCTTTACTTGTACTGTACTCTGCTTTGGGCTCACTCAGGAGTCTGATTCTGCAGAACTAAAGATCCTGCTTTCTGGTAAGTTCACACGTGAGGCCAACACAAGCCCTCAGCAAATGCTGTTTTGAAAAACGAGCCTGTAGGCTATAAGGGAATCGATGGGCTGGCCGAATTCCTTCAAAGAGTCATCAATACATATTACTTATACAAGCGGAGCTTTTGGTACAGGCTCGGAACAGGCGGTCTGTGATCAGCGTCTCTGCAGAAGTTCCTGAGCTGTGTGGATTATGTGCTTGCAACGAAGGGAAGTGATGCCTTTAAAGATGGATCAGACAGAGGAGAAGAGAGTGATGGCAAGGACTAAGACTGTCAAAAGACAGGGTACGACAGTCACCAGGGTCTCCCGTCCTGTTGGGATAGTGTTGATTGTCAAGGGGACAAGCTCAAGAATCACCCGGGGGGGAGGGGCCTCCCGTCATGCCGGGCGAGGCCACCTACCGTGCGTGGCACCATTCCCCAACTTGACTCTTGGGCTGTGTAGGAAAGGAAGCTGCGGTGTCTGGTTTGAATGAGAGCTGTCCCCCACAGATTTGTGTCTGTGACTTTAGCTGGGTATGGTGGTGTATGCCTTTAATTCCAGCACTCAGGAGGCTGAGGCAGGAGCCATCGCTTTGAGTTTGAAGCCAGTCCAATCAACATAGCAAGTTCCAGGCTACCTGAGGGACACGATGAGACCCTATCGCAAAAATATGTGTGAGTTCATCACAGTAAAGTGATTTAAAAACAGTCGCCAAAAAACAACAACAACAAACAAAAGACCCAGAAACCAAATTTCTCTTGAGGAAAGACATGCACTTGTTTGAAGCACCCAGCACACCCGCTCAGGTGTGGACTGCTGTGAAAGAGAACCACATGTGGGGGGAAACGGGGGGGGGGGGGGGGGCTGTGTACATTCATCCTTCTGACTATTGTTCAGCTGCCCACTCTGAGTTACCAGACTAAATCCCCCCAACCCCATCCCCGGGCAAGGCACAGGGTGGGGATGGGGGTGGGGGTGGGGTTGGGGTGGGGGTAGGGGTGGGGGTGAGGGTGGGGTGAGGGTGGGGGTGGGGGTGGGGGAGGGGGGTGAGGGTGGGGGTGAGGTTGGGGGTGGGGGAGTGGGGTGAGGGTGGGGGCGGGGTTGGGGGCGGGGTTGGGGGCGAGGGGTGGGGGGCAGGGTTGGGGGGTGGGAGTGGGGGTGGGTGGGGGCAGGGCTGGGGGCGGGGGAGTGGGGTGAGGGTGGGGGCAGGGTTGGGGGCGGGGGGAGTGGGGTGAGGGTGGGGGTGAGGGTGGGGGCAGGGCTGGGGGCGGGGGAGTGGGGTGAGGGTGGGGGCAGGGTTGGGGGCGGGGGAGTGGGGTGAGGGTGGGGGTGAGGGTGGGGGTGGGGGAGTGGGGTGAGGGTGGGGGCGGGGTTGGGGGCGGGGGTGAGGATGGGGGTGGGGGTGGGGGGCGGGAGTGGGGGTGGGGTGGGGGCAGGGGTAGAGGCAGGGTTGGGTGCGGAGTACTTTACCAAGTCATCAAAAATATCTCTCTGGTGCACGTGGATGGTGATCAAAGTCTCAAACTTCACTCTGTCAAACTTGCTGAGGTCATGGGTCGTCTGGCTAATGAGCGTGTTTAAAATATCCAGAAACTTCTGGTTGGTTATCTGCATGATCTTCCGGTCATCTTTTGCATTGTTTAAGGCCTCTTCTGAGTCATGCGTCCACAGCATCTGAATCCCCAGCAGCCCAACCTGCGGGCAGCAGACGAGCACGGGCGGCATGCTTAGGCTGAGCCTCGGCTGCCGCGCATTCACATGAGGCAGACAAGGGTGGGTGCTTTAAAGTTTAGATAACATTTTTATCTGTGTGTGTGTGTGTGTGTGTGTGTGTGTGTGTGTGTGTGTGTGTGTGTGTGATGTGTGCGCAGTGCAGTGTGCCTAGAAGATATACATGTATGTTTAGATGTGTGTGTGTGTGTGTACACATATATTCTAGGAGGGGATACAATAAAATGTAGAAATAGTCATTTCCAAGGAGTATAAATATATGTAATTTTTATTCCTTCTTTCATAGTTTTCAAATTTCAGGTTTTTATAGCAATGATCCGTTGCATTCATAATCTTTAAAAATATGTTCTGAGCGAAAGCAGAAATGAGGTATCAAGCAATTTTTTTAAATTAACTTGATAGCAGGCAGATTTCAGTTGTTTGGAAAAAAGTTGCTTTAAAGAAATAATATATGTGCACACTAAAAGAAATCTGGGAAGCTGCTCAGTTTTTCTATTACTTCCTGCTCAGCACCCTGACTACTCTGAACCTGCTCCTAATTCTCCTCCTAACTCTAACTCCCCGGCTAAGCCAAAGAAACAGGCCTCTTAGCATAAAGGTGGCAAATATATGCTTCTCGAGACAGGGTTTCTCTATGTATCCCTGGCTGTCCTGGACTCGCTCTGTAGACCAGGCTGGCCTCAGACTCACAGAGACCTGCCCACCTCTGCCTCCTTAGTGCTGGAATTAAAGGCGTGCACCACAACACCTGGCCTGAAAATAAATTAAAAAAAAAAAAAATCTTTAACACAAGCATTAAAAATTTTCAAGGCAACTATAAGACATTAAAATCATAGCATTAAAATAATCTCCACGGTGGAGTTGATCCCTGTCTGTGTTTGTACAGCTTGAATAACTAATGCCCAATTGTCGTTTTATGTCTCCAGAATGTGCTCATTAATTTGGGAACCAACTGGAGTTTAGGCCAGGGCAGGAAACATAGTTGGGACAAACTCTGTTTTGTTTGTTTGTTTGTTTGTTTTCCCTTAGAAATCTTCTTCTGCCTCATGCCACTTATAAAGAGACTGAAAACCACTTCCCACTTGTCCTGGGTGAAGTGTTAATGCAGTGCCAGGTCCTTATCCCCGCCACACGGGGCTTCATGATAGTTGGCACATGACAGGGAGCTTGTAAGAGACATGGGGCAGAAGAACCGTTGTTAGCACAAACACCCACTCCCACCATGACAAGCTGAGACTCACATCAGGAACACGTGTGGTTATTTCTCCTATGTGTGCCCATCTCCCTATCCGGATCCTCTCTCTATAAGTGAGATACGTGCACATATACATTTATAATGGTGCTTCTCAGCACGCCCAGTGCTGCAGCCCCTTAATACAGTCCCCTGTGTTGTAGTGACCGCCCCCCCCCACCCCACTCCCCACCACCCACCCATAAAATCATTTTCATTGCTACTTCATAGCGGTAATTTGGCTACTGTTGTGAACCACGAGGTAAATATCTGATATGCAAAGGGGTCACGACCCACAGGTTGAGAACTGCTGGTGTGTAAGATGGAATTTTTTTTTCCATGCACCGCTTGAGTCTTGGCGTACGTCCTTACGGGTGGGAGAAGAGGCAGAGGAGGAGGCGTGGCTGAGAACAGAGCAGCCGGATGAGCAGGTCCTGACTGAGGGTGTTGAAGCAACCTCCACCCCGCCAGGCTAAGCACGGCCTGCTCTCTATTCTCACATCTTTCCATTTGGGGGGAACAGTGTGGACCTCACCTGCGCTGGGAAGTGGCTGAGGAAAGGTAGGAGGAGAAAGCCCGAATCGCTGATCTGATAGTAGGCAGACCGGATTATATTATGTAATGACGACATCTGGACTTTCAGCAAGTCCAGAAGCCAAATCTCTACTGGACCTTTGGCCATAACAGCAGTATCCAACTGAAAAATAAAATAAAATAAAAACAAATTATTAACACGCTGTTTTGGCAAATTGTCACAACTGATAAACCCTAGTGCTATAACACAGAGTAAGTTCTTCTATAGTTTATGTCAGATAGTTATTGATTTATTTTGTGTATGTGAGCACTGTATGCACGTGTATGTATATTTAAATATTAAATATTTAAATATTTAAATTAAATATTTAAATAAGTGCACCCATGTAGTTGCCTCAGCTTTGTACTTTATATTTTATTTGCATTTCTTTCTCTCCCCCCCTTCCTGTGTGTGTGTGTGTGTGTGTGTGTGTGTGTGTGCGCGCACACGCGCGCACGTGCCCAAGGAGGCTAGATGAAGGTGTCAGGTCTCCTAAAGCTGGAGTTATAGGGTGGTTGTGAGCCACCTGATGTGGGTGTTGGAACCAAAGACGTATCCTCTGAAGGGGCAGCTAACACTCTGAACCACTGAGTCATCTCTCCGGCTCCCTATGCAAAATATTGAAACCACGGGTGAAATAAGTTAAAAATACGACTATAAGGGACGATAGAGATCTTGTTCACTAATGTTATTGGTGATTTTTAAAAAATGAATATGAGAGAAGCTAAATTATTTATCTACACTAATTCATAACAAAACTAGAGTTAAAAAAAAACTGGAACCCAGGGTTGCTCACCCTGCTCTCCACACCCTTTAATGTTCATAAGCGAATTGCGTTCTTCTCAACCTACCACTTTAAGGAAATCCTAATAGCAAAAATTTTTTTAATTACCATAATTTTTTCTCCTTCTCTTGATATGACAGCCATCATTCGATCATAGTCTTTTGTATGAAATGTTACCTCGTTTATGTTGTCAGACACTGCAGGGAGATGAGGCTGTAGGAGACACAAAGGCAGAGCCAAAACATCATGCATGGGGCAAACACAAACGCTACGGCGATGCCCCTTTAAAGCCTTAGTAGAGGCTGGAGAGGTGGCTCAGCAGCTAAGAGCATTTCCTGCCCTTCCACAGGACTCAGGGTCAGCCCCCTGGCATCCATCCGTATTGGGCTGCTCTCAACCACCTGTAACTCCAGCTCCAGGGGCTTTGGTGCCCTCTCTGGCCTCCATGGGTACTGCACTCATGTGTACATACACATACACACAAAAAAATATATAAATAAAATAATTTTAAAGCATAAAACCTTAGTATATTTTACTTTCTTATCTCAAAACTAAAAAGGAAATGGGGGGAAAACAGCAATATAAACTACTACAGCACCTGATTAACTTAGAGTCCCAGTGTTTGCTGAAAACACGGTCTCCCTATACAGTTCAGTTTAGCTTGGAACTTACTCTGCAGCCCAAGCCGATCTTGGACTCTGCTCCTCTTGCCTCGGCCTCCTGAGCACTGAGATTACAGTTGTATGCCACGGTGACCAACTGTGGCCCACTTTTTAAAATCCTATAAAATATTGTCCCCTAGTCCCGCAAATGTCACTTCTTGTACACTGACTGGCTCGGTGGCCATCCCTTTCTGCTCTCCAGAGAGAGACTGAACCATCCCATCCCACCCAGTTTTCCTGACAGGCACAGGTCCCTCTCACTTTTTCTCTTAACTGTCTTCTCCTTTCATGGCTCTTACATGTCACAGGCCAAAGAACTGAGAGGCTATAAAACCAAGAGCCTGGCAAGGTCACGTGGCTAGTGAACGGTGACTGTTACACACCACCTTCACTGGGCTGTGTGAGGCCAATAGGCTCTAAGGCCATAGAGAATAGGACATCTTCTCATCATATTTTTCAGGTGTGTGTGTGCAGGTATGCATTCATGTGTGTGCATGTATGTTGCAGGGAGTGCACAGAACATTACATGTCATTTTTCAAGCACCATCTAACTTGTTTTATGAAACAGGGGCTGGAATTTATTAAGTCAGCTAGGCTAGCTAGCCAGAAAACCCCAGGGGTCTACCCATCTCCTCTGCCTCCTCAGTATGCACCGCTGTGCACAGGAGTTTGTTTGTTTGTTTGTTTTTTAATGTAGGTTCTGGGGCTTGAACTTGGGTCTGCTTGTTTGTGTGGCAAGGGAGCCATCCTCCCAACTGTATCATCATGGCTTTTGAGTCTCATCTTCCCTGCCTTGCACTGTTAAGATGTTAGCTTTATTTTCCTTCTTGAGAGCATATCCCACAGATAAAGCGAATTAACCCTTGCATGTCCAGGTCGTACCTGTATGGTGTGGGAGTCACTAGCCTGTCCGAGGATTTCCAGCAGAACCGGATCGGAGACAAAGAAGAATCTTGGAAACAGCAATCGCTTCTTTTCCAAATACCTTCAAACAAGTCAAGAGCATCTTAACCAAGTGGTTCCTCTGGGGTGTTTGTGTATGTGTGTGTGTGTGTGTGTGTGTGTGTGTGTGTGTGCGTATGCGTGTATTTGTTTTGGCCATTAAGAGAATAGAAAGCACCAACAGGCATTTCCCAGTGGCCTCTGGGATATTTGGTGAGAACCAAAGTCCAGCAGGGAAGGCACTTAGGGTAAACAAAGAGGTTTCAAAGCAATAAAGGAGGACAAGGCCCCTACCCATCATCTCTCATCATCTTCTTTCTCATTGGAAGCCTCCCTGTGAGCCTTTGTCAGAGTATTGGGCACTTCATGATTTAAATTTGGGATGAAATTATCTCCAACCCAGAAAATGTTGAGGACAACACGGAGGACACCTCTCCATGCAGCTGGGGCAGACGGATAAACCTGGATGAACCAGGACTCAGGGTCACCACCATATTTTAAATAGAAATCAAGGATGGATTCCACTTTAGCTTATAAAAGCTTGCAGAAAGGTCTTTGGAAGACAGCATCTGTGCCATTAGTCTGGCCAGCTCTCCTCTTACTGCATACCTCTTCTCCACGCCCAAAGTGGGATCAATATGATTCCCTAAAAGAGAAATCTACATACACACCCTGGAATCTGTAAATGAGACTGCTTGGGAAGAGGACCCCTGAGGATATAATGAGTTGGAAGGTCTGTTTTTCAAGAAGACTGTTGGGTTTATTCAGTGTATGTGTACATCCCATGGTCCCAGGGAAACGAAGCCCTAGACCCAGATGGGCCCTATACCCAACAATAAGAGCCCACACAAAAGAAACAGAAGAAATGAGGGCCACGTGAAGAGCACACACGTCGGGGTTATGACACGAGCCACGGCAGCCCCAGAGCCACCCACAGCTCCACCACAAGCTCCAGGAGAAGCCAACACCTTGAATTCACACTTCTTGCTGCCAGAACTGGGACAGGGAAGGGGAAAAAAATGTCTGGTGCATTAAGACAGCCCTGGGAAGCAAATGCAATGCCTTAGCCCACTCACCCCGCGTCCTTCTTAATGAGAAATTGAGTTTACGGGAGTTTCAGGTTCCTATTTCCAGTGGGACCGGCCCTAGGAACACCGGAAATGCGAACAGAACTGAGTGAGTGGCTGGACAGAAGGGCGGACCCTTACCCTGTGAGGGACTTCTGACAGACTTCCAACTGCTCGTGCAAATGAGGCAGGAGCTGCCCCATCGTCTCGTCCCCAACACAGCAGCTGATCACATTAGGGTTCTCGTGAGCTCGCTGCATTATTTTTACCCACGCCTTGTCAATATTTTGGAAACGTTTGGCTTCCTAAAAGCAAATCCAAAGTTGGGTAAAGACGAGGGTCTGGATAACTGAGGAGAGCGAGCAGCGCTTCACTTTAAATTCCTTTTCTCCAAATGCAGCCTGCGCTCATCTCAGGCTGTATCATTTAAACAACAACAACAAAATTTTTTCATTTTTTTTTTCCTTAATTCTAAAGAGTGAGGCCCCAAACCCATCAAGCCACTTATTAAAATGCTCTGCGATGACGATGAGGATTATCACTTATTTGTCTCCTTGCATTTAATATAGTTCTGAAGTGCCACATGATTAATTTGCCGAGCTGCCAACTTAAAGTTCAAATCTAGTCTTTCAGCACCCCAGGTGTTTTCAGCTTGATGAGCCAACTGGAGAGGCACAGAGATAATTTGATCTCGGGGATCTTGGAATAATCATGGCTCCAACGTTACCTCAGGGAAAAGGCAAAGGGAGGAGGGAACAGCGAGGGCACAAAACAAAGCCTCATTTACATACTTGCAAATAAAAACTTTCTACACCCTGTGGACGATATTAAGTTCTTCATTCGGTTGTAAAAAAAAAAAGAAAGAAAGAAAGAAAGAAAGAAAAATGCCTCTGGAAATTAGCGCGATTTTTGTCTCTTTTTCAAGTGCTATTTTCCAATTAAAAATAGACTTTAACATTAGAGTCTAAAACAAAGTGTGTTGCAAAGAGAAATGAGCCATTTTCCTGCTTTTTTTAATCCTTGATTTATAATCTGCATCGATCCTGTCTTTAGGCAGGCGGACTTAGGGGGAGCAGGCTTAATTGCGTAAGAGAGAAGCCACCATGAGAGTAAACTACCACTGAACACTCGTTTGGTTTTGAGACATTGTCTCGTGAAGCCCAAGGCTGGCCTTGAACTCATCATGTACCCAGGATGACCTTGGATTTCTTATCCTCTTGCATGCCGGGATCGCAGGCAGGTACCACCACACACGGTTTATGTGCCGCTGGGAAACCGAACCCAGAGGTCCATGAATGCTAGGCAGAACCACATGCTCGGCCTGCTGGAAAGGCTCCCAGTACAGCGCCTTTGAAAGTCTCAACGCGTATTTCTAAAACGGGTTCTTCTTTCTAACTGTATGTTCCTGACCGGCTAGTAGTGGGTTTCCTATTAGATAACTGAACATAGATTAATTTTATTGGTGATAACTCCATTTGAAGGCCAGGCTGGCCTCAGACTCACAGGGATTCGCCTGCCTCTGCCTCCTGAGTGCTGGGACAAAGACATAGATGGCACCGAATATTTTTTTTAATAGTAATAGGGATCGAACCAAGGATTCCATGAATGCCAGGCAAGCACTACACCACTGAGCTATATCGCCAACCCTCTCTTTAATTTTCATTCTGGGAGGGATCTTTCAAAGTAGCCCAGGAAGGCCTTCAACAGAAAATTCCCCTGCCTCCGCCCCCTGAGTAGCTGAGATCACAGAACTGCACCACCGGGCCAAGATCACCAAATGACTTTATAAAGAATTGCAAAAGCTCTGTTTACCTGAGGCAGCTGTTTGGCAATGTCCCCGCCTACAAAGACAGCTTCGAGATAGACCCACAGGTTCTGCACCACCAGCCACTCCTCAATGATGTCCGAGGAAGTTGACAACTTGAACACCCAATTCTGGATGGTTTTTTTAAACGGAGCGTTATACCTAAAAGCGGAGGACAGAAAGCATGCTTCCAACTGTGGCCAGTGCTGGGGCACAACCTGTTGACACATTAGGGTTTCGCAGCTCTCTGGGAGGAGGAGGGACTTCCTGAATGAGAAACTTCTCAAATAACCGCGTACTCTCCCTAGAAGGGCTCTACACACTGCTGGGAACTGACTTCCAAATGAACCATCCTCCCTGACAGCTGTGAAAATATTGAGTCGTATGGTGTCATAAGTGTATTTTACCAGGTTATGTACATGTAAGTATAAGATTCAAGGATTCAAATCCAGTGCTCTCCTATAGCTTCCCTAGCTGCCTGCATTCATGTGACATACACACAAATATACACAGGTGCAAATATATGAAATTTTTTAAAAGACCCTATTGCAATTAGCTAGGAGGACTGAGGCTACAAATACTCAAACCAAAGACCTGAATCTCTTGCCTGCTGTCTTTCTCCAGCAGCCCATTTCAAGAGCCTGTCTTCTGGCAAAGTCAGGATGGCCAATCTGCAATGACCCATGGGAATCACCAGCCCGTGAAGGCCAGGAACCAATGACTACGCTAAGGTCACCTTGGTTAGGAGGACTCAGATTCAAATAGTGGATCTTTACCTCGCTAAGTCCAACCCATAATCCCCTGGCCCAGGGTCTCTATAGATTACACATATCCAAACAGGGGCCAGAGGTCATGGTAGATGCCAGCCATCAGCCCGGGATCCCATCTTAGAGAGTTAGGATGCTCATGGTCCCTGGACAGTGACCTCTGTTGACGATGGGGCTGTGGTGTGTTTCTTAGGCGTGTGAGAGGGGATAGTCAAGAATTACCGGGCAGGAGCCGGGCGTAGTGGCGCACGTCTTTAATCCCAGCACTTGGGAGGCAGAGGCAGGCGGATCGCTGTGAGTTTGAGGCCAGCCTGGTCTACAAAGTGAGTCCAGGATGGCCAAGGCTACACAGAGAAACCCTGTCTCGAAAAACCAAAAAAAAAAAAAAAAAAAAAAAAAGAATTACCGAGCAGTCAAGGCTACACAGAGAAACCCTGCCTCAAAAAAACAAAAAAATTTAAAAATTAAAAAAATTTAAAAATAAATAAAAGAATTACTGGGGCTAGAGAGATAACTTGGCAGTTAAAGCACTGCCTCTTCTAGAGGACCAGAATTCAGTTACCAGCACACACATCAGAAGCCTCACAACCACCTCTAACTCCAGTCCCAGGAGATCCAATGCCCCTCTTCAAGAGTCTACCACGGGCGCCTGTACACATGTGGCATTACACGCAGACTGATATACACGTGCACGTAATTGAAAAAACAACAACGACAATGAAATATTGTGAGGGTGGGGGTTACAAATGCTCTCACTGGTTGACAACTAGAACACAGGGTAACAAGTTAGAGCAGATAAAAGAAGAAGATGCCATCTTGGTACTGGTTAAGTTGCCATGTCCTAGGGCTAACAAGTATGATGGCCTCCACCATCCTGGGAAAACAGGGGAGAAGGAAGCTCTAAAGAGAGATGGAACGGCCACGATTGTTAGGGAAAAACAGACAGTGTGTACAGACAAGAGCTTGAATGGCAGGGCAGGATCTGATTAAACGCCCCAGCTACAAAATTTGGCTATGACGCTAGACACCAACTTTTTAAATCTTACCCGTGGTTTATAAAATTACCTGTTGCTTAGCAAGGAGCCTAAGACCATCAAGCTGTCCTCCATCAAAGTGATAATCTCCCCGGATTCCGTTCCTTTGAGCAGGAGCTCGCCTTTCCCCTTAAACGCTGCGAAACTCAGGTTCTGGTTGGTCCAGTTCTCAATCACCTGAGCCAGCTTGGCTTCGATATCCTTCTCCTTAATGGCAGATATGCAGATATCCTACGGGGGAAGACGAGAGAACGGCCGTGGCATTCTCAACCAGGAGCTGCATGTACCATGGCATCACAGCACACGGAGCGTGGAAGGGACCAGAAGTCGCTCAGTGAGTTGACTTGCAGCTGAGAAAGCCAAGGGCCCCATGCTGCGGGTTCATACCAGAACCGGTTAAAAAATCTGGAAAAGGCAGACAGGTGAAATGGCTCAGCAGACAAAGGTGCTTGCCACCAAGCCTGGTGGCACGAGCCCAGTCCTCCTAGGGCCCACATGGTGATAGGGGAAACCAAATCCTGGAAGTTCTTCTGTGGTTTCCACATGCACCTCCAAGGTATGTGCATGTACGTACACACACACACACACACACACACACACACATACTAAATAATTATTTGAAATATAGAAAAGGAAAACTGCAATACTATTTTTTTTAATTTTTTAACTCAAAATAGACTTCATAAAAACCATTGAATTAAAAAATTTAGACAAAACATCCTAAGGAATCACCAAGAATATAATACATGAATATCACAAACTTTCTTTTTAATGTTAGTATACTTAAAAGACAGGAGGATAGACTGATGGGCTCTAAAAATTAATGTGTTTCAAAGGACCATTTTATCTTAACATCAACATCAGCATATACTGAATGAACTCCCATCCGCCCTCCATTTCACTGGAGTACCTCAGAACCCCTGTACCCCAGAAACCTACATACATGTAAGGTTGCTATTCAACTGCTTCACAGCTGCCTGTTCCTACTGGCCCAAGCATATGCTCACAACTCCAATCTGACCAGCTCTGCATCTCTAACATGCTGTCAAGCGCATGCGCTAACTGCGCAGGCACGGCACAGTCTCTTATTTTACTGTCAACTATTCCTAGCAAGCATGCTATTTATACAAGCTGTTCTGGAAGAGTAAACACAAGTTTAAACTCCTTTTTCAAGATCTATGGAGAGCAAAACAAGTCTTAATAAAAAATAAAAAAAAAAAAAAGACAGCTGGAAGCTGGGCGTGGTGGCACACGCCTTTAATCCCAGCACTCGGGAGGCAGAGGCAGGCGATGTCTGCGAGTTTGAGGCCAGCCTGGTCTATGAAGTGAGTCCAAGACAGCCAAGGCTACACAGAGAAACCCTGTCTCAAACAACAACAACAAAACAAAATCAGAGCACGGTATGGTGGCATACTTAGGAGACCCAACATGGTCAACATAGTGAGTTCCAGGAAAGCCAGAGCTACATAGTGAGACCCTATTTCAAAACACACACACACACACATACACACACTCACTCTCTCTCTCTCTCTCTCTCTCTCTCTCTCTCTCTCTCTCTCTCTCTCTCTCTCTCTCTCTCTCTCATTACAGCTGGAGAAATGGAGAAATGGCTGGGCAAGTACCGCACTTGTGGAATACCAAAGCGCTCAGTTCCCAGCACCGACGTCACATGGGTCACAACTGCCTCTGACTCCAGCTCCAGGGGATGTCCCATTCTGTCTTGTGTGAGCACTGGCAATCATGTACATATTGATTGTGAGCACATGACACACACGCATATACACATAAAAATAAAATAAATGTTTTAAAATTTTCAAAACTCTGTGTAAGCTGTCCAGGATGGGAAGCAGGGCACAAACTCTCTCTCTCTCTCTCTCTCTTCTGTAGAAACTAAAACAAAGAAAATGGTGATGCAGAAGCTAAAAGACTGATCACAACAGGCAAGAAAGGGACTGACACCAGAGTGCTGCTGAGTGATGTGAGAAAGGACCCCTGGTGTCACACAGCGGAGTCAGATGACCATTCTTCACAATGGCATTGTGTATTTAATAAAGAACGGGGGGGGGGGGGGCCGGGGTTGGTCACAGTCATAAGGAAAGGATAGAGAGATAGAAATGTCAACCTCCCAAACTGACCACGACACATTCTGTACTTGTATTGAATCCCCACTCTGTGTTCCACAGATATATGCAATTATGCATAGAGTAAAAACTGAAAATAAAATAAATGTCAGAGCTGGAGAGATGGCACAGTGGTTCCCACTGCACACACCGGGCAGCTCAGAACCACCTGTAACTCCAGCTCCCAGGGGATCCAACGCCCTCTACTGGCCTCTTCAGGCACTTGCACTCAGCATGCGCATACCCACACACAGCCATACACACATAAGGAAAAAGCCAGTGTCTATTTGTGACACTGTCAGGAAAAAAACAAAACAAACAAACAAACCCAGCAACATTCCTTCTCGGCCTCATTCTCTCACACACCTCAATATCATCCTTGTTCTTAAGGAGGGGCGCCTCCATGATATTTCTCAGACAAAAGGAATCAGACTCCACGTCGAACGGGGTGCCAGTGAGCTCCGAGATGCGGTCCCAGTGTCTCTGCTTCATCGCTTTGTTGGTCATCATTTCCAGGAGGGGACATGACTCACTGAAGTCATCGATTCTTTTCTTGAGGTCCAGAAAAGCCTGCCAGTCTTTCAGTCCTTTGGGAAGTTTTCGACATCTTCCAGGAAGAAGAAAGAAAGAAGATTCTTATCTGTGAAGTTGTTGGGGCTTTTTGTTTGTTTTGTTTTGTTTTGTTTCGTTTCGTTTTAGCTGGTTGGTTTTGATTTTTAAGAAAGTGGTTTTCGGGGCTGGAGAGATGGCTCAGAGGTTAAGAGCACTGTCTGCTCTTCCAGAGGTCCTGAGTTCAATTCCCAGCAACCACATGGTGGCTCACAACCATCTATAATGTGATCTGATGCCCTCTTCTGGCCTGCAGGGGTACAAGCAGGCAGAGCAATGTATACATAATAAATAAATAAATATTTAAAAAAAAAAAAAGAAAAAAGAAAGTGGTTTTCTCCCCTTTGAATAAAGTGTTATGAACAGACAGCAATAAAATAGCTTGTGAAGCATATTTTCTTTTCGTTTTATGTTATGTGCATGACTGTTTTGCTTGCGTGTATGTCTGTGTACTACTTATGTACCTGGCGCCCAAGGAGGCCAGAAGAGGGTATTGGATCCCATGAAACTAGAACATGGCTGTGAGCTACCATGTGGGTGCTAGGAATAGAACCCTGGTCTTTTAGAAGAATGGCTAATGCTTACAATTGCTGGGACATCTCTCCGGTCCCTGAAATGTCTTCTTTTTTTTAATATTTATTTTTAATTATGGGTGTTGTGTGCCTATATATGGGTATATGCACCATTGCATGCAGTACCCAGAGAGGCCAGAAGACGGTGCCCTGGAATTGGAGTTACAAGTGATTTTTAGCCACCTGATATGGTTGCCAGGAACTGAACTGGGGTCCTCCGAAAGAGCAGGAAGCACTCTTAACCACCGAGCCATCTCTCTAGCCCCAGCTTGTGAATGGTCTTACGGGAGCCTTGTAAGATGAACGCTGTAGGAAAGCAAGCTAGTGTGACTGAGGCTCACCTGTTCTGGAATTCCTGCAGTTCTGCGTTGATTTTTTCAATATCGACATCTCCCCAAAGAATTTCATAATAACCACTGATGCTGCCCATGACAGTATCGTACAATCCGTACAGCTTCTGTAGCAAGTTGAGCTCTTTTCTGAGGAACAAAATAACAATGTGAGCCATGCCTCTCAGCCACAAGATGCACACAGCAGTAGAGGTTTCCAATACAACATCTTTGCTAAGGCTCCATCATCAGTAAGGTCGAGGCCCCACAACATCTCAAAGTATAGACTCACTTGGCATTAACAAATGGCTTGGTTATCTCATAAAGGACAAATCTGGACACTTTCCTAAGTCTATGAAGCATACTATGTTGTTAGCTACCTTGTTTTGTTTTGTTGTCCGTTTTGTTTTGTTTTGTTTTGTTTTCTTGGAGACAGGGTTTCACTGTGTAGCTCTGGCAGGCCTGGACCTCACTACGTAAACCAGGTTGAACTCACAGAGATTTCCCCCTGCCTCTGACTCCAGGGTGCTTGGATTAAAAGTGTGTGCCATCTCACCCCGCTTTAGTTACCCTGTTTTTCAATTTTGTAAATCAATTTTCTTTTCCGTGGTCCTAAGAATGACTTCATTTTTTTCCTCAGAGGTTATTCCAAGTAATGTTAAATGTGTGTAAAATAAGAGGAGAGAAGAACGATGGCATTGTCTACAGGGCGGCATCGTGCTGGAAAATCACAAAACATAAAAGCAGAGCTCTGAAGACACCATTTCTGCACCTTTCACTTATTTAATTTTCCCTTAATACAGCCACCTGACAATGTACGCACATTTGTTAGACTTAATAATTTACAATGGATGATAGATTTCAGGGGCCAGCACGATGGCTCAGCAGATAGAGGGGCTTGTAGCCAAGCCAGGTGACCTGAGCTTGAACCCTGGGTGCCATGGTGGAAGGAGATAATCAACTCACATATGTCTTCTGACCTCCACACGCATGCTGTGGCACATGTACACACACACACACACACACACACACACACACACAATTAAAAACAAATGTTATATAACTGTTAACTAAAATAGATTATCACTATAAAAATGGCCCCTGGGTCAGATGGCCACATGCCCTGCTCTCCTGGAGATTAGCATGTTGTTAAATCTCACACCAAGTGCGTGATTCTCAACACACGCCAAGTTACTCGACGGCCATGTAAAATTGACGATTTTCTAGAACCCGATCTTAAACAGTCACACATGAGGTCAGACACCGGCAGTTCCAACAGAACTGGTGAGCAGATTATACTTGGAGATCACTGTTTTGGGAGTGTAAACCATCTGCCCTAAACAGATGGCTCAACGGTTCATCCACCTTCTGATGAAAGTCAAGATTCTGAAGGAATTGCTGTAATGCCTCCCCCCACCCATCCTCCACTATCCCCGGGCTGGGGATAAAACCCAGGGCCTCACACATGCTAGGTAAGCACTCTACCACTGAGTCACATCCCAGCCTTGATGCTGCTTCTGAAAAAGACATAGCTAAGATCCTATTGACTGTATCTTGTTTAAATCCCAGATATGTTGCTTAACATCAAGCAAGTAACTTACCCATCAGTTTCAATACAATCTACACCTACCCTGTGAGGCAGAGCACCCTTGACATAGATGTTGTCAGAAGGGAAGTCAAAAAGCATAAGTGTTAAAATTGCAAGATTTCAGATTCACTAACGCTGTGCAACATTAATGAAAGGGGAAAGTAAGTCATAAAGACAATTTTACACAAGCCCAGAATTACTGCAGCCAACTTTCCACCTTCTCCAGAAATCTTCCTTTGCGTGTGGGCATTAGTTTCTTTACTGTTGCTGTGACAAAACACTCTGACAAAAGATCCTCCAGGAAGGAGGGAGTTATTTTAGCGCACAGTGTGAGGTTACAACAGTCCCTCACGGACAGGAAGCTGAGGCAGCTGGTCACACGGCATCCACAGTCAAGATGAAAGTGATGAATGCTTGTGCTCAGTTTGCCTTCTCCTTTCTATACAGCATAGGACCCCAGGCCAGGGGATGACTCCACCCACGGTGAGAGGGTCTTCCCACTTCAGTTAACCTGATAATCCCCCAGGGGCATGGCCTGGTGTCCATCTCAAGTCAACAGATGAAATGAGCCACCACAGAGATTATGCATCTAACAATCCAGACATAGTAGGTATATGGAAAATACAGAGGGGCGACCGAAGCCGTGTTCTATCCTTACATGGGCAGTACTGACTGATTTACATGGAATACTCATGCATTTTCAGAACCTACCTAGTTTTGTGCAAAACCTCGTAGTCTGTCACGGGTAATCCGAAAAGTTGCTCCCCAGATGAGTATGTAACAAATTTCCTCCATAGATCATCAAAATTGGCCTATAACAAAGATTTTAAAGTTTCACTGACATTGAATTAATTCAGATCTCATTAAAGTGTAATTTATTATAATTGAGAGAAAGGGTAATACACATGAAAGAAGGACTTGCGGAGCAAATTTATTCTCATCCAAGTCACCAGAGGACAGCAGGACACTTACTGAAGTTAACTTCCCAGCATTCTACACGCACCCATTTCATATCAAATTAATTCTTTAATGAACTAAACAGTCTCCAGAAATGCTATATTTCAAATCCCTGTCTGCACATTTGAAAGTAATAAAATGGCATTTTAAAAATCTGTAATTTAGTTTCCCGCCCCCCCCCCCACTACTTTAGACTAGCGGCCTCTCTCTCCCACGGGGACTCAAACGTGAGAAAAGTGTTAGCGTACGGAGTCAAGCTGTTTTCTCTATCTGCAACACAGAGCCTAAAACACCAAGGGTAACACACGCCTTTTCCTTCCTTAGGATTTCTTTTATTTTTAACCTTGTGTGTTCATGTGTGCCTGTGTGTACGTCTACATGTATGTGGTGGCCGTGGAGGCCAGAGTACAGTGTCATATCCCCCACAGCTGGAGCTACAGGGGGTTGTGAGTCGCCATGTGGGTGCTGAGAACCAAACTCAGGTCCTCTGCAAAAGTCTTAAGAGGCCTTACCTGCTGAGCCATGCGAGCCGGGCTCAAAGCATGGAACCACCTATTGCAATAGGAACACTCCCCAGAAGTCCCTTCCCCACAGGGACACTCCACAGAGAGTGAACGTCACAGCTCCCTACATGCCGCTGCTTATGTCTCACTGTGGAGCCTGTGCACAAACTGTGAGTGCTCCCCCCCCCCCCGCCTGACTCTAACCGCTCCTGCACAATGCATCTGAGATGCCTCTTCTTCCAGGGAGCCTTCTCTGCTTGCCCCAGTAGTTCCCATCTGGGCTGGGAGACCTATAGCCCTGCTTACAAATCCCAAGTTTCCGTAACTAGGTCATAGTGCCTGCCCCGTTGCCTTCAGAATCATGTCCCCTAGCTTTATTTCCTCTCACGTGATATTAGCAGCTTAGAAATCACAACCACTTCCTAATTGAATTTCCATGATAAAGCTACACAGCAAGCACCTGACAGTTTTTTCAGATTTATTTTTAATATTTATTTATTTATTATTTATTATTTATTATGCTGCCTGCATGTGTGCCTGCAGCCAGAAGAGGGCACCAGATCTCATTATAGATGGTTGTAAGCCACCATGTGGTTGCCGGGAATTGAACTCAGGACCCTTGGAAGACCAGACAGTGCTCTTAACCTCTGAGCCATCTCTCCAGCTGCCCTCTACCTTTAATTATTGAGAGTGCAGGAGGAACAGGAAATACAAAAATATTCTCTAGCTACTATGGGAAATAGAGTTTTTAAAGCAAGGAGGTGGGGCTGGGAAGCCAGAAACAGAGAACAGAATTCCTTAGGGCTCACGGGGCCGGGGGGGGGGGGGGGGGGGGGGGATTTATAGAGCACTCCATGGATTTACAAAACTGTCAATCAAGTAGATGTGTTGTTTTACCTCAGGATGTTCTCACCATTCTGAGTGTAGAAAGAGCAAAGGAAACAGAAAAAGGAAACGTCAATGACACCAAAGAATAACATCAAGGTTGTTTTCTGGCCTCACATACACATGTGCCCCACACACACAGGCACACACACACATATGTACACACATACATGTGCACATGTGCCCACATACACAGGTACATACACACACATATGTACACACATAGATGTACACATGTGCCCCCACACACAGGTACAAACACACACACATGTACACACATACATGTGCACATGTGCCCACACACACAGGTACAAACACACACATATGTACACACATAGATGTACACATGTGCCCCCACACACAGGTACAAACACACACATATGTACACACATACATGTGCACATGTGCCCACACACACAAGATTCGAATGTAACTAATATTTGTATGTATTTTGAACATTAGGTTTTTCTATTGTAAGATAAAACAAAATTTCCTCTAAAATCATGTTTTTTTTTTTTTAAAAATGCATTGTCAATGTGACAGAAAAGAGTTGTTTTTTTACCTGGAATATCTGCAGCCTGTTGCTAGCCTCTTGGGGTGGAATATTTGGAACCATGGGTCCTTCCTGTAAGAAATAATATTATCACCATTCCAGCTCTTAACATACGTGTCCATTTAGTGGTTCTCATCTAGAACTCCCTTTATTTTTAAATTTTATTTATTTACTTTACATACTGGTAGGAAGTTCCCCTTTCTGCTCTGTTCCCAGTCCTTCCCTCTCCTCTCCCCTATCCTCCCCCAACGCCCCTCCTCCTATTCTCCTCAGAGAAGGGGAGACCTTCCACGGACATCAACCGGCCTTGGCATACCAAGTAGGACTGGGCTCAGCTTCTTCGACTGACGCTAGATAAGGCAAAAGCAATTTAAACCTTCTTTTAAAAAAATAAATAAATAAAGTGGTATATAACTAACAGACATTATTTATGCCTTTATTTTTTAAGATGATTTAAATTGCTTGTGTGTGTGTGTGTGTGTGTGTGTCCATGTGCTTGTGTGTGTCTGTGTGTCTGTATGTGTGTCTGTGTGGGTGTATGTGTGTCTGTGTGGGTGTATGCACACATCAGTGCAGGTACCCTCAGAGGCCAGAAGGGGGCATCAGATCCCCTGTAGCTGGAGTCACAGGCATTATGAGCTGCCCAGCATAGCTGCTTAGACTCAAACTCATGATTGAGCAGCAAATGTTATTAACAGATGAGCCAAATCCCCAGGATCCTTTTCAGAAATTCTGTAAGAATTCTAACCTCGAGACAGATAAAGCCCCTTTGCTCTTTCCACACCTTTCCAGATTGTTGCTTATCTTAACAGTCAAACCTGCTTTCTTTCTCTGCAGCACATGATCCAAGGAACAACCGGGTCATTGATGCACAAGTTACCTACTTCTTGAGATAAGAGTCCCTTTCATCTCGCATAAACCTACCACGCACGTTGCAGCACGCAGTGTGCCACGTTTAAATTACCGTCTCGTAGGCTTCCGTAAAGTTTACAACATCCTCGCGAAAGGTCTCCACCGACTCGAGCAGATTGCTTTTAAACTTGGGTTGCACTTGGACAAGTTCATCTTGTACGGAAACCTAGAGTCAATAAGAATCTTCAGCATGAGGGTCTGAGTGATGTGTTAAAAATGGAAACTGCAATTCTCCCGCAGCGGGTCTGCCATGCCATAGGTGGTGGGGATAAAGACGTCTCCGCTCACTTGTTATAATAAACATGAAGAACCCAGATGTCCCTGAGGTCTTTCTCTGCTTTGTTATTGAAGAGGACTGTTACACCACAGACAAAAACTAACCCAAAATGCCGCAGAGACTTAAATGGAAAAGCTAAAATTATAAAACTACTCTAAGAAGATGTAGATGTGATCAAGGATTTCCTGCATATGGTATGAAAAGACAGACGGCTAAAGAAAAGGGTAGATTGGTTTAAAAACACTTCAGGGGGCTGGAGAGATGGCTCAGAGGTTAAGAGCACTACCCGATCTTCCAAAGGTCATGAGTTCAATTCCCACATGATGGCTCACCACCATCTACAATGAGATCTGGTGTGTAGACAGAACACTGTGTACATAATAAATAATAAATAAATAAATCTACTTCAGAAGGTGCCACTGAGAATGTGAAACAATTGGCGCTGGGGATATAACTCAGTGGTAGAACTCCACTAGGCATGGATGAAGGCCTCAGTCTGACTGCTCCCAGCATCACCAACCAACCTATGAAGTAAAAAGACTATCCACAGAGCCAAGAGAGGAAATACTTACAAATCATATATGAGATAAGGAACCCAGAATATATTAAGAACTCATAAAAAAAAAAACCTCAACAATAAGAAAGGAAAGCTCAATTTTAAAAAATAAGCCCAAGTTTTACATGTGCATTCCTCTGGCGATATACAAATGGCCAATAAAATGGTCACATGAACGGATGAGAAATATCATTAGCAACTGGAAAAAAAAAAAAACTAAAGTGCCTGGGGTGCTACAGTTGAGCCTTGGAAATGAACGCTGAGTTAAAATTCCTCACATAGGCCCACATACTGCATGATCCCATCTACGTTAAATATTCAGGAAAGATAAATCAACGGGCATGAAAAGTCCTCCAGGGTTAGGGTAAGGAGGAGAATGAGGGGCACCTGCTGGTGGGCACGGGGCTCCTTTAGGGGATGATGGGGTGATGAATATGTTTTAGAATGAGGGTGTGGTAGGGTTATATGATTTTGCAAATATACAGAAGAAGGAGGAGGGGAGGAGGAGAAGGGGGAGGAGGAGGAGGAGGGGGGAGGAGAAGGAGGGGAGGAGGAGGAGGAGGAGGGGAGGAGGAGGGGGGAGGAGGGGGGGGAGGAGGAGGAGGGGAGGAGGAGGAGGGGAGGAAGAGGGGAGGAGGAGGAGGGGAGGAGGAGGGCAGGAGGAGGAGGGGAGGAGGAGGAGGGCAGGAGGAGGAGGGGAGGAGGAAGAAGAGGGGAGGAAGAGGAGGGGAGGAGGAGGGGAGGAGGAGGAGGGGAGGAGGAAGAAGAGGGGAGGAAGAGGAGGGGAGGAGGAGGGGAGGAGGAAGGGAGAAGGAGGGGAGGAGGAGGGGAGGAGGAGGGGGAGGAGGAGGGGAGGAGGGGGAGGAGGAGGGGGAGGAGGAGGGGGGAAGAGGAGGGGGGGAGGAGGGGCGGGGGGAGGAGGAGCGGGGAGGAGGAGGGGAGGAAGAGGGAGGAGAGGAGGAGAAGGAGGGAGGAGAAGGAGGGGAGGAGGAGGGGAGGAGGAGGAGAAGGAGGGGAGGAGAAGGAGGGGAGGAGGAGGGGAGGAGGAGGAGAAGGGGGAGGAGGAGTGGAGGAGGAGGGGAGGAGGAGGGGAGAAGGAGGGGAGGAGAAGGAGGAAGAGGAGAGGAGGAGGAGGAGAGGAGGAGAAGGAGGAAGAGGAGGGGAGGAGGAGGGGAGGAGGAGGGGGAGGAGGAGGAGGGGAGGAAAGGGAGGAGGGGGGGAGGGGGAGGAGGGGGAGGAGGGGGGGAGGAGGAGGGGAGGAGGAGGAGGGGAGGAGAAGGGAGGAGGGGGGGAGGGAGGAGGAGGGGGGAGGAGGGGGGAGGAGGAGGGGAGGAGGAGGGGAGGAAGAGGGGAGGAAGAGGAGGGGAGGAGGAGGGGAGGAGGAGGGAAGGAGGAGGGGAGGAGGAAGAAGAGGGGAGGAGAGGAGGGGAGGAGGAGGGGAGGAAGAGGAGGAGGGGAGGAGGAAGGGAGGAAGAGGAGGAGGGGAGGAGGAGGGGAGGAGGAGGAGGGGAGGAGGAGGGGGGGAGGGAGGAGGGGGGGAGGAGGAGGGGAGGAGGGGAGGAGGAGGAGGAGGAGGTGGTGAATTGCCTATGTCAGAATGGCTACTCTTCTAGCATGCAGGTCATAGATCAATAAAAATTATTGTAAGTGACAGTGTTTAGAAGTTCACCGTGCGTTTTCCTGGAAGGGGAGGGTTGGGTGTGCTTACAGCTTTGCTCTGCAGCTTGTTGAACGAGTATCTCAGTGTGTCAACACCTTCTGACTCCTCTTTGGTTACTTCTACTTCAAATCTGTTCAGAATGCTGTAGGCTTCCTGCAAAGCAGCAGCAGGGGTCAGGGGAAGTGCCCACGAGGATCCGTAGATACATCCTAAACACACTACGTCTTCAATCCTACCAGCGTGGTCTCCAGAACTAAAGCTAGGCTGTATACCTCTAGGGTCTCAGCCGCTTCTACAACGCTGGCTCGGAACTACAGGCCCTGAAACCCACACCTCCCTGTCACCTGCATGTCACAATGAGAGGCTCAAACTTAGAAAATATCCTTAGAGCTACTTTCTGTCTCTCTCTTCCTTGGACTTGGGACAGTGCCTATGATGGCATCTCATACATTAGTTAACTATATAAGGAGTAGAGAGAGATGATGGTACATATAGTCTCAGGGTTGGAGAATGGGTTAGCAACTGGGTTTACCAAAAGAATGCTTGCTGAGGAAGTTAAGTGTATAATTTATTAAAACAGTGAGGGATCCATGGTCAGCATCCCAAGTTCCTAAATATTAAGATCTTAAAAATAGGAAAAAAAAAAAAAAAAAAAAAAAAAAAAAAAAAAAAAACGAAGGTCATTAGCTACCAAAGAGAATAAGATGGCTCAGTGGTTAAGAGCACTGGCTGCTCTTCCAAAGGTCCTGAGTTCAACTCCCAGCAACTACATGGTGGTTAACAACCATCTATAATGTGATCTGCTGCCCTCTTCTGGAAGGCAAGTGTACGTGCAGGCAGAGCACTGTATACACGATAAATAAACCTTTTTTAAAAAAGAAAGAAAGGAAACACTTGGTCCCCAGTTGCTGGCACTGTTTAGGGACTTTCAGAACATGTAGTCTTGCTGGTGGAAGTACGTTACTTGGGGAGGGATCTGAGAGCTTAAAGCTTCCCCCTTATTCTAGTTTGCTCTCTCTGCCTCCTGCGTGTGTTTGAAGACGCGACCTCGTGCCTGCCTGCCCCTGCCACCAGGGCTGTTGCTTGCTGCCAAGCTTCCCCACCCCCACCCCGGCACGACGGGTGCTCCTCCCTCTGGAACAATGAGCCAAGATGCTTTTGGTCGTGGTGTTTAACAGAATGGTGCCAAGAGGTGACACAGGTGCCAAGAGGAGGCAGTGCCAGTACCAACTCCTCAGACACTATAACCCACATGGGAGGGTGCTGCCTGAAGGGAGCATGCCAAGTGGAAACCACGCTAAGAGTGATTCTCATGATCACTAAGTCAAAACAACGATCTATCCCAAATACGATGAATCATAAAACACTTGATAGATGAAATAATGACATCCCCAGTGGCCTCTAGGACCGAGATAATAAATGTTTGTTTTAAGCCATTTAGAATTTACGCTCTGGTAATCTACCATTGCTGTAATGGAGAAAGAATATGGCATTGTTCTAAGCTCCAGCAGGCGACTACTGAGCTTACACGGGCTCTTAGTACCCTCCTGCCCACGCAATGCATATCCTTTAAGTAAGGCCAACAACTGGTCTCTAGGAAGCTAAAGCTCTTTGGAGAATTCACCTGCCAAAGTAGAACTAACCTGAGAGGGTGCATTCAATATAACCCATAAGATGTTGGTGTCCGTTACCAAACACTAAACATCGGCTAGACCGTTAAAGTGCATTGTCTGCATCTGGTTTGTGTTGGGGTCCTTAGAATTCCCTCAGAGACATTAACATCAAAGAAAACTATTCCAAGCTGGGTGTGATGGTACACACTTGTAATCCCAGCACTCGGGGGCAGAGGCAGGCGGATTTCTAAATTGGAGGCCAGCCTGGTCTACAGAGTGAGTTCCAGGACAGCCAGGGCTACACGAGAAACCCTATCTCAAAAAAGCCAATGCCCTCAATCCCCGCCCCACACACAAAGAAACCCTATTCCATTTATTAGATGAGGAAATGTATTACAGAATAACTTTTTTTTTTAAGCTTGCTTCTATTTTTAAAAGGTATTTTGAGGAAAGCAAAATGCAAAATTATTTCTCACCTCAATTGGTCCCAAAGTCATGTCCATTTGAATTTCGTTGTCCCGGATACAAGACAAAGCTTCCATGGCGAATCTGACATCGTCTAAGTCGCGGATGGGCCTGGACAACTTTTTCAGGTATTCATTGATAAATGTTATCATGTCTGACATTTTCTTCTTATATTCTTCGTTCAAGTATCGGCATAGTAGCATCTTCCATGCCTTGGCCTCGATCGATAAGGCTAACTTCATTGGCTCTGGGGAGGATAAGGAAGATGGAAAGAGAACTCTGAAACAGTCCGCTGCGCAGCAGAGGACCTCAGCGTCTCAGCCATCCTCCCACATGCAGCGTTCACTCATCACAAGTGGCCACTGGTGCCCTGGAGCATGACCAGCCTGCTAGGCGTGCTGTGACATTACTGGATCTCAAAGAGTGCTCCTGCCTCCCTGAGGTAAATCTGGCTGCTGGAGAGTGGTGGCGTGACTGCCTATGGGGGAGAGTTTTTCTTTCTTTCTTTTTGAGACAGAGTTTCCTTAGCTGTCCTGGGCTCGCTTTGTAGGTCAGGCTGGCCTTGACTACAGTGACCCACCTGCCTCTGCCTCCTGAGTCCTGGGATTAAAGGCGTGCGCCCCCATGCCCAGCAGAGTTTCTTTGTATAGCCCAGGCTGGCCTTAAACTCAGAGATGTGCCTGCCTCTGCCTCCTGAGTGCTGGGATTTTAAGGTGTGTCTGTAACCCCAACACTTAAGAGATAAAGGCAGGAGGATCTGGAGTTTAGGGTCTTCTTAAGCTTTATAGTCATTTCGGGGGGGCTAGCCTGGACTAAATGAGCCTCTGTCTTAGCAAAACAAAAGAAAAAAACGAGGGGAAAGAATACAGGTGGCCTAGAACTGCTTGGCATTTACAATATTATACCAAAGCTGCTCGCTGAGCCAAATACCATTCCACAGGTCCTATCCTGCTGTCCCTTCCATCCGAAGTAAAATACCTTTACCTTGTAAAAACATACACACTCCACTCATTCATTCATTTATGTACTTATTGGTTTTCTTAGACAGGGTTTCTCTGTGTAGCCTTGGCTGTCCTGGACTCACTTTGTAGATCAGGCTGGCCTCAAACTCACTGAGGTCCACCTGCCTCTGCCTCTCGAGTGCTGGGGTTACAGGTGTGTGCCACCAAGCCTGACTTAGATACTACCTTCTGTAACTCTTAGACTCTAGACCACACTACAGGAGGAGTCTGCCCACAGTCCCGCTGACAGACACCACTGACATATCATCATTTGTGAGTCCCTAGCTACCAGATTTCCAGGTTCCCAGGTTTCTCACCTGGGGAACTGAGTTTGGGTATGGATGTCCGTGCAGCCTGTTCTCCACCCTGTCCCCTGTCTCCGGCCTTGAAAGCAGAGAACCTGGCGGCAGGCTGTGCTGTGAAACCTCCCCCATCCTCAAAGAGCTATAAGAAAGGACTTCAGTTGTGCCGTGGGCCCTGATTCCTCCTCAGAGGCCCCCACCATGCTGTTGTCCATGACACTGATAATTCTTTTAGTAAACCCTGACCCCCAATAATCCATGTCAGTGTTCCCTCCCTTGAGCCCCACCAGAGACCTGTCGGAAGCGTTGCTGGAGTTACCCGTGTGCAGTTCGAGGGCTCCTACGACGATGATGGGTTTCAACTCCTCAATCTCCTGCTCGAATGTGGCGTAGTGGAGAATTTCCGATCTGATCTCAGTCAGGGAGGGGTTGTTGGCCAAAAACTCCTGTCAGGGAAGGCAACAGTTAATACTTCCTTCAGTCCTTCGGAGCCTGAAGTATGCACTTATGACAGTTACATTGGAAAGTAGCACTTGCCCTCTATCAGGGTTCTCGTACAGGGAGGTGGGACCCTAAGGCTCGGCTTGGAAGCAGTGTTTGCGCCTGCGCAGTGGGCTCATATTCCAAAGGCCGAGCTCTGAGCACAGCAGAGAGTAGTAGCCTTAAAAGCCCTTCCTTAGTTCCCTTTTATATTTTAGCCCTTTGCTCCCTGACATGGTTAACATATATTCCGACCCTGGTGGTCTAAATTACAGGGTAATCCAGAGCCAAGCATATGCACATAGACCTCAATTGTGCCATATTGCCTTCCATTTGTTCTGGGAGGGGCCTTAGGACACCTCATACACGTTTACACTAGTCTGTGCTACAAGACAGTGGCTTGGAATAAAACAAGATATCCTGATAAGCCCCAGGGCTGAAGTCGGCACAAAGGACTTTCACAGGACACCGGGACTGCTCGGTCTGGGATCAGAAGCCTCCTTGTGTCTCTCTGTGCCCAGCGGGGCCGGCTTGCAAAAGATCATCACAGCTGGGCTTGCTAACTGTCACCCTTCCCTCATAGAAAGAGAGGGCAGGAAGGTCGTAGAACCCTCCTCAAGTCTCCGGCCACTCTTCCCAGGCAACTGAATCCAAGCCTGTCCTAATTGTCCACGGCCTTAGTGGTCTCTGGGAGGGGCTGGAGTATAGAAGCCAGAGAGGGCCTAAAGGAAGGGGCGGGGACTCCATCTACACAGCCCATGGGAAAGATACCATCCATGCTGGGTACATCCCTTACAACACAGCTTTTGGGGTTACCTACCCATGCTCTGTAGGTAAATGAACTCATCAGTTCCCCCGCCCAAGGGACCTTCATTCGTCATTGGGACTTAAAGTGTACAAAGCTCCCTTGTTGTCAGCTGCCTCAGAGTCTCAGTGTGAGGATAACTACTTGCTCGGCATTTGTGAGCCCTTGCCCTCTGCTCAGAGGCCTCTCACTATCCTCAATAGCTTTATTCCACCCCCACCCCATACACACACACACACACACACACACACACACACACACACACACACCCCTCAAGGATCAGAGATGAACAAACCAAACCTACACCAGACCACAATCAGCGTGAACTCACCTTCACTTTCACGTCCCGGTCTTCGGTCCAGAGAGTCTTGTACTTCTGGAAGTCCTGCAGGGCCTCGTTGGCCGCCTTCCGGAGAGAGTTCACGGAGGACGAGAGGAGGAGGACCAGCTTGGAGATGTCCTTGTGCTCCGCCACCCCAGGGTAGAAGTTCTTCAGCTTCCTGGCTGGGATGCTCTCTTCAAAAGACCCTGAAAAGCCGATGTTTCCAGTGTCGGCAAGCGTTGTTCGTTCACCCTGAGCCGGTGGCTCATTAGCCCCAGATAGGGTATACATACATACATACATACGCATATATATACACACATATATATAACTTTTTATATTTTTAAAATATTTTCCACATATCTATATTTTTAAGTGTGTCTATGTATGTGCATGTGCGTGTTCTCAGGCGTGCCATATTGTGGAGGTCGGCAGTCAGCCATAGTTTGCTACCTCCACCATGTGGACTCTGTCGACTTAACTTGCATCCTCAGGCTGGGGAGTGACCACTTTTACTTGCTGAGCCATCTTGCTTACACCCCCCACCCCACCCCAACTCCCCTCTCCCCATGCCCCGTACTCCCTCAGCTTTCTTTTTGAGACAGGATCTCATATATAGCCCAGGTTGGCCTTGACCTTGCTACTTATTTGACAAGGTTCTTGAACTCTGATCCCCTCTACAGCTACCTCCCTCTCGAGTGCAGGGATAACGGGCACGCACCACCACGATTGCCCCCGCTGACCATTGCTTGGCCCATAAAGCACTTTAAAAAAAAAAACACACACACACAGTTTTTGACACTTAAAAAGCATGGGAACAACAGCTCAGCTGACTGGAACCTGTGGTGTTTACCCAGTTGTCTGCAGTCCCATTTGCTCTGTTACCAAGTGAGATATTTAAGCAAAATAAAACACAGGTGTCGGCTTAATTTGCTGTGGCATGCTTTGTTAGCACCGAGAACTTCACTTTATAAAAGGCTATACATTTGAGGCTGGAGAAACGGCCCCACAGTTTAGAGTGAGCTGGGCCTCTTTCCCAGCACCCACGACCATTTGAAACTCCAGGTTATAGGGAACTTGGTAACCTCTTCTGATACGGCATATGTTGGTGCACAGACGCGCATGCAGAAGAAACACTTGAACAAACAAAATAAGTCTTTAAAAAATGTTTAAGATCGTATCAGCTTTTCCATTCATGTTCTGAGACATTTGTTAGCAATTGGAGGCTATTACCCATCATGCAGCTGTGAAAAGCACTATAGTTTATGAGAGCACACAGAATGCTGAAGGGAGAATAAGCGCTGAGATTTATCTTCGCACTTTGCCTTTCAAAATTACTACAAAACAGTGATAAAGCTAAAAAACATCGTTCTCCTGTGACCAAGAACTAGAAAGAAATGGTTGGATGTTATGTTTTAGATGAAAGAGTGGGGAGTAACGATGTTGTTTTGTTTTGTTTTGTTTTGTTTTGTTTTTCGAGACAGGGTTTCTCTGTGTAACAGCCCTGTCTGTCCTGGACTCGCTTTGTAGACCAGGCTGGCCTTAAACTCACAGTGATCTGCCTGCCTCTGCCTCCCGAGTGCTGGGATTAAAGGTGTGCACCACCATGAAGACAGGTGTGTGGTACACGCTGGTAATCTTATCACATGGGAGGTAAAGGCGGGAGGATCAGAAGTTCAAGGTTATCTTTGGCTACATGGAAAGTTTGAAGCTAGCCTGGCTTCATGAGACCCTCTGCCCAGATAGATAGACAGACAGACAGACGACAGACAGACATACAGACAGATATATATGGGGCTGGAGAAATGGCTCAATGGTTAAAAGCAATTGCTGCTCTTGCAGAGTACCCAGGTTCTGTTCCCAACATCCCTACCAAGAGGCAACCACCAGCTCCAAGGCATCATGGGTGTCCTCTTCTGGTCTCCGTGAGCACCTGCACCCATATGCACACACACACACACATTTTGGGTTAGCTTTTTCTTTCTCCCTCTGGATCAGGGGATTTAATTTGGGTGTCTCAATTTTCTTACTCTCTTCCTTCTTCAGTGGTTTTCCTGTGGTTGGGTGGTTCTGGTCGGGGACAGTGCGAGAGGAATTGTTAGGAACAGACTTGATTCGCCGGACCTGCTGCTGGCCCCAGTGTGCCACTCCTCTGCTGACCTCCAGGGTAAACTGGATCATGCGGTTGATGGCTTGCTGAATGTCGTCCAGGCTGGGAACCATCACCTATGGGAAGCAGGAGCCCGTGAGTAACCCTACCAGCACAGAAAGCAAGCCCTCCCCAACCCGCCCGATTCCAGTCATCCAACTCCCCACAAGCAGTCAGAGCCTGTGGCGGGCTGCTCTGGAGTGAGGGTATTTAGTGGAGTGCATCATGATGCTGAGATGTTAAGCAGGGTGCAGCAGGGTGCACCACAATGCTCGGTTTGGGATGGGACTTGAGGCTCCCAGGATGATTTTATCTTAATGTCTACAGATAAAAAGCAAAGTCATTTTTTTATTTGCTAATTGATGGCAGACTAGACCTTCACTCCTATGCCAGCTTGGAATACACCACAAACCACTTAGAAATAGGGTGTGTGTGCATGTCTGTGTGCATGCATGTCTCTGTGTGTGTGTGTGTGTGTGTGTGTGTGTGTGTGTGTGTGTGTGTGATGTTGGGATCACAGCCAGTGGCTCTCTGTACACTAAGCAAATGTTCTACCCCTGAGCTATACCTCAGCTCAAAAGTTTTAATAAAAGATATAAATGGTGATGTTTTTATTTTTTGTTTTTGTTTTTTTGAGACAGGGTCTCTGTGTTAGCCTTGGCTGTTCTAGACTTGCTTTGTAGACCAAGCTGGCCTCGAGCTCGCAGTGATCTTCCTGCCTCTGCCTCTCGAGTGCTGGGATTAAAGTTTTTATTTTTATTCAAGACTAGGGCAAGTAAAAATAAAAGCACATGGTCACAGATTAAGAAAGTGTACCTCAAAAACAAAAAAGAAAGAATGAAAGTGTACCTCTTGCATAGGTCCTAAGCTCAGTTCCCAGCACCTATGCTAGGTGGCCCACAACCACCAGCTTCAGGGGATCTGATGCCCTCTTCTGGCCTCCATGAGTACTGCATTTATATGTACACACACACACACACACACACACACACACACACACACGGAGGAGGGGAGATGGGGAGAGATAGGGAAGAGGGAGGGAGAGAGGGAGGAAGAGAAAGAGAGGGGGGAAGGAAGGAGGGAGGGAGAAGAAGAGAGAGAGGGAGAGAGGGCGAAAGGGAGAGAGGGAGAAATAAACTTTTAAAGTAAAATAAAAACACACAGAACCAAGATCTTAACTGTGAATCAAAATCCAGTTCTCATATATAATTTATTTTTATTTTTAGTTACTTACTTATTTTTGCAACATGGGGACCCAAAACCTCACATTCTGAACACTCACTCGATGCTTCACTTTAAAAAAAAAAAAGTACATTTCCAAAATCATCACTGCAAATGAGACTCACCACATTAGGGATTGCAAGGTGCACTTCGGCTTTTATGAAGGAGACGATGTCGTCCGTCCGCTTCCACCCGTGGCTGAAATGAACAGGTGAGCTGGTGAGCGTTAGCTTTCTAGCACTGTAAGTTTCCATCCTAAAAAGTAAAGGCCATCTCCAATCCTGGAAAAATAAATGCCCCCAGAGCCAAAGCTCAGCGGGGGGCGGGGGAAGACGGGGGGGGGGGGGGGCCGAGGATGCTGTGAAGCACTGCCTGGCCGTGGGCCATTGCATTCATCGGCTCACTGAGCATAGGGTCACCTGCATAGGCTCAAGGCGGCAAGATCAGTCAACACCCAAGTGTGCGTCACTGATAAGACCCGCCGCGGGTACCCAAGGAAATAGAAAGAAAGAAAAGAGAGAGGACAGAAGGGAGGGGTTGTGTTGGGAGTGCCTGGGGAAAGTAGGAAGAAGAGGTTTGGGGGCTGCAGATATGATCAATGTACATTATTTCCATTTATGAAGCTGTCATGAAATAAAAGGTAGTGTACTTTTAAGACTGTTCTTTTTAAGACTTTTAAAAATACCAACTTATACCAAAAGAATGCTATTTATCGTAAAGCCATCGATTTGATGTTCTCAGGGTAAAATACTAATCGTGCATACATTTCCTAGTATTCTGAGTGCTGGCTTGTCTCAGTGACATCTTTCCTCTTGTGCGACGTCAGTAGATGGCACTCTTTTGAGAGACAAGGTGTTAAATAGACTCCCTGGTAGGCAGACAGACAGGGACAGGAGCCATAGCTATGTGATAAAGGTGGCAAATCTCCAAGATGGCCGGCATCTTCCTCACCCTCCTTACTTGAGACAAAAGCCTGGCAGCTTTCTGTCTCTTTTTCTTTTTCTTTTTCTTTTTTTTTTTTTTTTTTTTTTTTTTTTTTTTTTTTTTTTTTTTCCCCACCTCTGCTGTTGGACCATTGGACCAGCTCAACAAGTTCAAGGCTAGACCAGGACATGAAACACAACAGTTCTGGGCCCATCAATTATCCCATTTTTCTTCAAACTCACTAACTCTAAATTAGGGGAGGAAAATTCTACTAGGACAAAAACATCTGTCCTTGTATGAGCACCCACAGAGAGACAGGAACCAAAGGGCAGTTAAAAACAGCAGTTCAGAAGCAAACAGAGAGCTGGTGTTTGGTCGCTCAGTCCCCATTCTTTCAGTGAGGAGCAGAGCAAGCAAACAAAGTGCAGTAGCTATTCTCCCTGAGCGACCCAATAAAACAGGAGGCTGAGGCCCAAAGGGCTCAATCTGAGAACAAGAAAAAGCTCCCCAGCGGGTGTGGTGGCGCACGCCTTTAATCCCTGCACATGGGAGGCAGAGGCAGGTGGATCGCTGTGAGTTCGAGGCCAACTTGGTCTACAAAGTGAGTCTAGGACAGCCAGGGCTACACAGAGAGACCCTGTCTCGAAAAACCAAAAAAAAAAAAAAAAAAGGAAAAAAGAAAAAAGAATACAAGCAAGCTGTGCAACCAAGAGAGGCATCCGAGAACCAGCTCCATCGCTCAAGGACCTGTTTCAGAAACCAGAGGAGCAAGAGGGTGGCCACACACCCCGCTCCCCACCTGCTTCCCTGCCTCCTGCTGGCTGCAGGTGTGAACCATTCCTCATCATCACAGAGCCATAAGAGGAAACACCTAAATACCCACAACAACCCACCCACACCCCTCTACCCGCCCCCTCCCATGCACCCTTCCAACTCTGGTGCTGGTGTCTGAACTGCTCGGAGCCCCCTCCATGCTCTTATCTGTCTGTCCCTGGGGTTGAGAACTCTCCTAATAAACTTCTTCCCACAGACAAGCAGTCTTGGCCCCTCCTTGAACCTGAGAACACTCAGTGGCATGCTTGCCTAATGTGCACAGAGCCCAGGGTGTGGTCCCCAACACTGTATAAACTGTGCGGCGTGGTGCGTGCCTGCAATCTCAGCACCTGGGAAGCACAGTCAGGATGAGCAGAAGCTCACAGTCATCCTTAACAATGGTGTAGCTAATCTTGGTTGTCGGTTTGACTACATCTGGAATCAACTAAAACGCAAGCAGCTGGACACTCCTGTGGGGGCATTTTGCTTGACTGGATTATTTGAAGCAAGAAGGCCTGCCCTAAATCCAGACAACATCTTCTGGTGGCAGCCTACATACAAGGACCGGAAGAAGGAAACTTTGCCTTATGCCTGCTTGCCTTCACTCCTGCTGCAAGTCCATCTATTCTGATGCTGCTGCAGCAGCCTCCAGTCACTGATAGTAACACCAGCTTCCTCAGGATCCCAACATACACGGAAGACCATCAGCTGTCCAGGAATCCTCCACCCTTCAGCGCTAGATTGGGAGTGCAGAGGCATGTAACCTCTTGGACTGAACAGCTGCTGGATTCTCAGCCTCTCTGGTGTGAGACAGCCATTATTGGACTACCTGGACGGCATGCTGTAAGCCAATCTAATAAATCCCTTTAATATATATGTATACAAACACATACATACTAATATACATACGTCATTAGTTAATGTAATGCATAAATGCACATTAATGTATATATTAATATAAATCTATTATATATGTATTATGTATGCATGTGTATATATATATACACAGAGAGAGAGAGAGAGAGAGAGAGAGAGAGAATCAGGTATGCTCCACCAGCCTGCCTTTCAGTGACTCGCTTACATCATCACCCGCCACCAGGTGCAAAACATTTCCACTACCCCTACGAGGTTGCTTAGCAACATGTGCCCTCTTTAAAAGGTCCTAGCCACCCCAGATCACTCTCTCTGTCTTCTATTTATTCTCTCTGTCTCCCTATCTGTCTGTCTATCTGATTGTCTGTCTGTCTGTCTGTCTGTCTGTCTGTCTCTCTCTCTCTCTCTGTCTCTCTCTCTCTCTCTCTCTCTCATGAGCCTTCTCTGAGAATGCCTTTTGCTCTCCCCCCCCCCAATAAATCTCTTGATACATAGCATGATCTATCTCTCAGCAGCCCCAACCTGCCAAGGGGACCTTTTTGCTGCTTTATTTTAACATATAATATATATATATATATATTACATATATATGAGATAATATTATCAGTTCTGTTCCTTTAGAAAATGCTAGTGTACCTACATAGTTTGGGGTACATAAGACCGTGTCTCAAAAATAAGTAAACCTAAGTAATAAGAGGTGCTATTGAGTTACATTATTACAGGCAGTTTCCCTGACATGTTTGACACATTTCCAACTTGCCTTCCAACAAATATTCTCTTTTTCATTGTGTCCAAAGACAAGCGTGTCGCTTTTTGTAGACTGTCTAGCAGCTGATGAGAGAAGAATGCGTAGACCTCCTTACACTCCTGAAAAAAGAAACTGTGTTACATTTGATACCTGAGATGAACTCCTAACGTCCCCAAGGCAGCAGCTCAATGTCTAACATGACCCATGAACAGCAAGAGAGAAGAAACCATGCAACATCAATGGCAACAGAGAAATAAATTCAACCCTGCATTGCTTGCCTGGGTCTCTTTAGACAGATACATAACAAATATTTGTTAACAACGTATGAAGAGTGCTGCAAAACAAACAAACAAACAAACAAACAAACAAAAAACAGCCTAGCAAGCTACGTGAGAGCAAACCAGAGAGCAGAGACAAAAAAAGAAAAAAACAAACAAAAACTCCCAACAACACACACACAAACAAACCAAAACCAAAAAGCAAGCAAACCAACAAAACCAGCGTGTTTGAATAATCCAGGTTTGCTCAATATTAGATACAGCATACCAGACCTTGAGTGTGAGGTTTTGCATTGCCTGGTGTGGGGGATATGAGCGGGGCGGGGACACACACACACACACACACACACACGTCTCTCTCCTCAAAAGGTAGGGATGGTGGGTCCAGCCTCTGTTTTCTTTTACCATTGTTGTCCTGTTGATAATCAAACCCCCTTCTGCATGCTAGCCCGGTCCCTGAACCCCTGGAGCCCCCACCATCTACCCTGAGTCACACACAGGACTAGGTTCTGCCTCTCGGTTACTGTAGAAACCATGGCCTCTTTCAGGCCAGTGGGAGAGTCAGGTTAGGTGGAGGCAGAGGAGTTGCCAGGACTAACAGGAGTGCCAGGCTGAAGTATCTAGCCAGACCACAGATATAATCAGAATCTGCTAGAAGACATTCTGGGAGCACCACGAGAGGAAGGTGAGGTGACAGTAGCCCCCTCAATCAGACAGACTGACAAATGAAGCTCAGTCTTACACACACACACACACACATACACACACGCACGCACGCATACAAGTTATAACTGTTTTAAAACACAAGCAATCAGAATATCATATAACCTGCCATGGAGAGAATCATATCAAAACGGGGACACTGAGGAAAACTGTAAGGATGCTACAGATCTTGTCAAATAATACAGCATTTAAAAAAAAAAAACTGGGGCTGGAGAGATGGCTCAGTGGTTAAGAGCACTGGCTGCTTTTCCAAAGGTCCTGAGTATATAATAAAGAAAGAAAGAAAAAAAAAAAACCTGCACATGGTATTTTCTGGGTTCTGCCATGAGTCAGACACTGCCTTGGCTGCAGATCTGCCCCAGAGCAGCCGCATCTGTGTTGTCCACAAACCCTCGTGAGATTTCCCCACAGTAAATACCTTCTTAAATTCATCTTCTTTGTCATTGGTGTCAACCTCCTTCGCTTCACCATCATACTCAAGGCTGTCGCCCTCTTCTGTCTCACTCCCAAAAACAACATGCTTCCTCTGCTCTGGACACAGAAGACAAAACCAAAGTGTAACACGTGAACGTTCAGGGCACGGTCCATCCTCATGAGGAAGCTCTCATTTGTTTGTTTGTTTGCTTGTTGTTTTAATTTTTATTTTATGTGTATGGGTCTTATGCCTGTGGAAACGTATGGTCAGTACACGTGCGCAGTGCCTGTGCTGGCCAGAAGGGGGCGTTGAAACCCTGGAACTGGATTAACAGACCACAGTAAGAGGCCATGTGGGTCTTGGGAACTAAATTCACCAAGGTCCTCTGTAAAAGCAGCAGTGCTCTCAACTGCTGAGCCATCTCGTTCCAGCCCAAGATGCCCTCCTCCCTCTTCCCCAACAGGGTCTCTCTGTGTAGCCTTTGCTATCCTGGACTCGCTTCATAGACCAGACTGGCCTTGAACTCACAGAAATCCTCCTGCCTTTACCTCCCAAGTGCTGGGATTAAAGGTATGTGCCACCACCACCCAGCCCAAGAAGTTCTTTTCAAAAATTAACTTTAAAAAAATGCTTTATATATATATATATATATATATATATTTTAAAAATGGTTTTGTGTCTAGGGTTTCTTTTACATTCCTTCTATTAGGAATTCAACTTAAATTAGCAATCTCAAAAGACATACTCTTTGGGCTGGAGAGATGGCTCAGAAGTTAAGAGCACTGGCTGTTCTTCCAGAGGTCCTGAGTTCAATTCCCAGCAACCACATGGTGGCTCACAACCATCTGTAATGTGATCTGGTGCCCTCCTCTGTCCTGCAGGTGTACACGCAGGCAGAACACTGTATACATAATAAATAACTGAATCCTAAAAAAAAAAAAAAAAAAAGAAGAAGACATACTATGCAACTAAAAGTACATTCCACCAATATATTCTACCTTTGTGTTTAAGCTCAGAGGGGAGGATAACCGTGTGGAGCTATCTCTGCCAGAGAAGTGCTTGCTGTGTAACAGGAGGACCTGCATTGGGTTTGTGGCACCCACATAAAAAGCCAAGAATGGTGGTATGCTTGTAACCCCAACACTGGACAGACAGAAATAGGTAGGTGCCTGTGGCTTGCTGGCTATCGGAGTAGCCAAAATGATGGAGTCTGAGCCACTAAGAGATGCTACCTAAAACTATAAATTAATTAATTAATTTTTAAAAAGGAAAAAAAATTTAAATCCCAGGTGTGGGCTGATGAGATGGTTCAGTGGGTACAGGTGTTTGCTGGCAGGTTGATGACCCGAGTTTTGTCCCTGGAGCCTACACTGTGCAAAGAAAAACAGACTGCCACAGATTACCCTCTGACCCCCACACACACACAAACAACAAACATACACACATATATAATTTTTAAAATTTAAACTCAGGTAGATAGCATCCTTAGGAATGTCATGTAAGGCTGACCTCTGACCTCCACATGCACATACACATGCACACATGGGCACCAGTACACACATCAAAACAAAACAAACCAACAACCTGTGTGAGAGTGCGTGTGTGTGTGTGTGTGCGTGTGCATGTGTGTGTGTGCGCGTGTGTGTGTGTGCGTGTGTGTGAGTGTGTGTGCGTGTGTGTGAGTGTGTGTGTGTAAAGACTTTAAGACAGTTGCCCATCATATCTTTCTAAGTCACTCAGTGACACCTTGAGTATTCCAACGTACTGAGCTGACATTTTTGTGGGGTTGACACTCCTAACAAAGCTAAGTAGAAAACGAAGGTGAAAGAAGCCAGGCCGAGTAGTTGCTCTGTAGTTCAGGGCTTCTCGTCCTCAGCACATTGACACTCTGAGCCCCACAGTCCTTTGCTACTGGGGCTGCCCTGGAGGATGTTTCCAGGGTCCCCACCCAGAATCCGGTAGGGACCGAAGGTTGTGTGTCCACAGGCATTGTTCCCAAGAGGTCTCGCACCTTATCGAGAATCGCTGTGGTCTCTGAAGCTGGACATCACCAGAGGACTCGTTGAAAAGACAAACTCATGGGCCTAGAATATCCAAAGAGTCTCTGTCTATCCATCTATCCATCCATCCATCCATCCATCCATCCATCCATCTTTCTGTCCGTCCATCTATCCATCCATCCATCTTTCCGTCCGTCCGTCCATCCATCCTTCCTTCCTTCCTTATATCACTTTAGTGGGATCTCTGACTGGAATGTTCCCATCTCACTGAACATGGGGAGGGTTGTCAGCTCCCCTCACGGGCCTTGCTACTTAGCTAACATAGCTGACCTCTGACCTCTGCCAGACAGCCTTCCATCATTGCATTGGCAACACACCCCTAGTCTAGTTAGAGGTGGGGTCATAAAAACCAGCCCTGGGGGCTGGAGAGATGGCTCAGAGGTCAAGAGCACTGCCTGCTCTTCCAGAGGTCCTGAGTTCAATTCCCAGCAACCACATGGTAGCTCACAACCATCTGTAATGTGATCTGATGCCCTCTTCTGGCCTGCAGGTGTACATGCAGGCAGAGCACTGTATATATAATAAATGAATCTTTAAAAAAAAAAAAAAGCCAGCCCTGTACTGTAGCCTGAGTGGAGGATGCTAGGAAGAGCAGGCGTTTGGGCAACCAGGGCCTGTGACCAACAGGGACAAAACCTTATGAGACCAAAAGGTAAAATAGCCAACCATGGACTTCTACCCAGTTTGTTCTCTTACATAGAGCTCAAATTTATTTCTTTATTTCTTTATTTTAGCTAAACAAACCTTTCATTGCGAATTTACCCAATGCCAGAGCGATGTCAGCAAGCCTAAATCCAGCATGTTCTTAAACAACAATCTAGAAGCAGAAAGTTAAACAGGGAACTCAAGGTCACATGACCCTAGAGGTTTGGATTCAGTAGCTTATGGTGTGGGTTTATGTATTTACTGGAAATATTGGGGGGCCTGGGTTCTTGGTTCTTTCAGCAAAGTAGGAGATTCTAAAAAAAATAAAAAATATGGAGAACAGGAAATACATATAAAATCCAAAATCATTTCAGCCTAACAGACGATAAGATGGAAATATTTCTCTTATCCCCAGCCAGCCACACTTAGCAGACTAGGACAGAGTCAGAAGTTTAAGACAGAAAGCTCCATGCTGAGAGATGGCTTGGCCCTTAAAAGAATCCACTGCTCTTCCCAGAGGATCCGAGTTCAGTACCCATCGCCCACGCCCACGGCCGGTAGCTCACATTGCCTATAATTCCAGCTCCAGGGGATCTGACACCCTCACACACAGGTGTCATTCACATACCCATAAAGAAAAATAAAGGAATCCTTAAAATAAAAAACCCATGGGGCTCCCTTAAGCCATCCTTTCATCAAGGCGGGTGGGAGGAGTGACAGGGGCACACATCGTGGTGTGATCTTCGCTTTCCTTTGCTCTGAAGTAAAAGAGGACTTGTCTCTGCCCTGAAGCCCTGAAGCTTTCCTAAGTGGGAATACACAGCAGCCCTGAAGCTTTCCTAAGTGGGAATACACAGCTCATTCTGTAGAAAGGACTGGGGGATGTGGGGGACGGCTTAAAAAACAGTCTTGCCCAAATTAAAATTTCCAGAGTTGTGAGAGTTATAGATGTTGCTCTTAGGTGTTTAAAAAAGGCAAAATTAGTCAAATGACCAAAGTGGTACAACAATCGCACGTGCGCACGCACGCGCGCACACACACACACACACACACACACACTGAGGACTGAGAGGGCTCCCTGTGGGAAGGTCGGCTTGTAGAATTGGCTGATGGCTGGCATATGAAAACTAGGATGTCAAAGACCCCATTATCAGGCAGGGAGGTAGTGGCACACGCCTTTAATCCCAGCACTCAGGAGGCAGAGGCAGGCGGATCTCTGTGAGTTCGAGGCCAGCCTGGTCTACAAAGCGAGTCCAGGACAGCCAAGGCTACACAGAGAAACCCTGTCTCGGAATACAACAACAAAGACCCCATTGTCCCCACTTCCCTCAGGAGCTCACAGGGTCTAGACTGTTTGTGCCAACAGTGTGGGTTACCCTGGATGCCCACTTTCCCTCTGGGAAGCTGAGACCTTGCTGTCTGCGAGGTGGGAGGTGTCTGCTGGCGGACCTAGCTGCAGTCCTAGTGGAATTACCTGGCAGCGCCTTGGCTGGTTTCCCGGTGTTCTTAACCTCGTAGATTTGCTCAAATATTGATATGAGCTCTTTCACAGCCTCCTCCACGTGCCTGCTCTTATGGTTCAGAATATCAGCCCATTCTTTTGTGTACGTCTATTAAACAGATAAATCGCCATTAATTCTCAGGCACCTTAAAAACACCAAGAAATTATTATGACTTTAATTTCTACAGCTATGATTAGTTCTTCTTGAAAATATCTCCAGTCCCAGGTGACCCAACACCCTCTTCTGGCCTCCTCAGGCACCAGGAATGCATGCAGTGCACAGACGTACATGTAAACAAAACACCTATTCACATCACTTTTAATTTTAAAAAAAGAGTTGCGCAGGGCCGGGTGTGGTGGCACATTCCTTTAATACCAGCACTCAGGAGGCAGCGGCAGGTGGATCACTGTAAGTTTGAGGCCAGCCTAGTCTACAAAGTGAGTCTAGGACAGTCAGGGCTACACAGAGAAACCCTCTTAGGCCTTCTGGCCTAGGTGTCCACTTTCAGATTATGGAACTCCACGTTCGGTCAGTGCCTCCATACTTCTGTTGTTAATGGACGCATACCTCGTTGAGGGTCAGCATGTCTTCTACCCTGGTAGCGCCACTGTCCGACAAGGAAATTAGCAGCGTCTTGGCTATCTCCTTCAGAACTGTGTCAATGTGCATTTCACACAGGTCACTGACCTACCCACAGGAAAAAGAGTTGCAAAAAGTAAGAAAGAGCTCACTTTCCCTTTAACATTAACGTTTTACCCAAAATGCACCGGAGTATAACTCCATTTACAGACCTGAATCTAGAAATTTGCATCCTGGTTCAAGCATGATTTGGTGAACGGTCCAGGAATACATGTGCAAAGAAACCATGGCCTGGGTCTCAAGCGGCATGGGCCGGAGCATCAATCACAGGCATGGTTTTCTTTGATCCTCATCTTTCACAAATGAGCCGTTCGTGTCCCGGCTTTTCAGCTAAAGGCACCATGGCTCGGAGAAGGAAAGATCACTAGGAGGGACACACAGCTAGTAAAGGGCAGAGGCTGGCGGCCAGGTTTGGGCTGACTCCAGCATCTCTGAGTTTGTCTGTGACGCCAATACGCCACACAGAGAGGCCAGCCCATCCCAAAAGATGAGCATGCTTTGTACAGCAGACAGATGAGAAATCACCAGGCTGTCATCCACTGGACTGCTGTGTCATTTGGTCAACATCAGACACACGTTAAGGTTAACGTTGAGGCAGGGTTCACTGCCATTTTTAGCATTCTACAATTATCCTATTTTTTATGTGTCCATGTGTGTGTGTGTCCATCTGTGTATTGGTGTCTGACTCTCTTTATGTGTCTGTGTGTCTGTATGTGTCTGTGTGTGTATGTGTGTTTATGTCTGTGTATGTATGCATATGTATCCATGTGTGTCTGTGTCTGTATGTATGTCTGTGTATGTATATCTGTGTGTGTACATGTATGTGTGTGTGTCTGTGTGTGTACGTGTATGTGTGTGTGTATGTGTGTATATATGTCTGTGTGTTTATGTGTCTGTATGTTTATGTGTGTGTGTGGCTATAGAGAGGTCAGAGTTGGACAGCAGGTTTCCTCCTCAGTCACTCTCCACGTTGCTTACTGAGGCAGGACCTCTCTCTGACCCAGAGCATGCCAAGTGGGCTAATCTAGGCTGCTAGCTTGTCCTGAGGATTCTCCCAGCTCTGCTAGAGTTGCAGGTGGCCACCACACCCGCTTGGCTTTTTATGTGGGAGCTGGGGATTTGAACTCAGGGCCCTCGGGTTTGCATAGCAAGCCCTTTACCCACTGAGTTACCTCTCTCTAAGTTCCAGTCACCCTATCTTAGACTACAGCGTGGAGGTGAACCATCCCCTTCGCCTGTTGAGGTGAACCATCACCTTCGTCTGTTGAGGAAAGCAGGGCACCGCAGAGGGAAAGGCCCCAAATCAGGAACAGATATAACATTTGTTTATTTATTTATTTAGTGGGTGTTCTTTTAGTTTAAAATATCATACCCTTTTTAGGATCTATTTTATTTTTAATCACATGCACATGTTTCAGTGTAGGCATACACATGTAAATGCAGGTGCCCACGGGTGATCAGAGGTGTCAGTTCTCTGTGGAGTAAGAGCTACTACCAGTTATGAGCAGCCGGACATGGGTCCTGGGAACCGAACTCAGATCCTTTGCAGAGTGGCACTTGCTTCTAACCAGGGAGCCTCCTCTCAAGCCCAAATCACACCCTTTAACAGGCCTCAGGGTGTGACTAAGCCACTACCAACATCTGGAGTGCTAATGTGCATAGCTCTAGAGGACTATCGGTTTTACCTTCTTTAGAAGCTGGTTGAACATATCCAGAACGGATTCCACCTCCTGGAAGAAGCTCTCCAGCATCAACGATGACCACGTGAGTATGGTGAGCCCTTGCCTCAGCACGGACTCCACCTGGGAAAAGCAAAGCAAGGCAATCAGCAGCCATTGCTCAGGGAAGTCTTTTTCAGAAAAGCCTCTGTTGTTGCTTGAAAATGTTATGAAATGAGCCAGGCGTGGTGGCGCACGCCTTTAATCCCAGCACTCGGGAGGCAGAGGCAGGCAGATCACTGTGAGTTCGAGGCCAGCCTGGTCTACAAAGTGAGTCCAGGATGGCCAAGGCTACACAGAGAAACCCTGTCTTGAAAAAGCAAAAACAAAACAAAAAAAGAAAGAAAGAAGGAAAGAAAGAAAGAAAAGGGGCTGGAGAGATGGCTCAGTGGTTAAGAGCACTAAATGCTCTCCCAGAGGTCCTGAGTTCAACTCCTGACAACCACATAGTGGCTCACAACCATCCATAATGTGATCTGATGCCCTCTTCTGGCCTGCAGGTGTACATGCAGACAGAGTGTTCATATACATAAAATGAATAAATCATTTTTAAAAATATTATGTGATGTGTCTCCTTGATTAGATCCCCGACCATTACACCTAATAGAGATGACATTTCTTTTAAACCATCTTTGGTTGTCCTAGAAGCAGCCATAACTCCTTACGACGATGTTCTCGTGACTCGTGTTTACTTATTTTTCAAAAGTAGCAAAAATCTAGACAAGAAATCATTCCATTGGAAGAGAAAGAAGGAGAAAGAGAGGAGGGAGGGGGAGGAGAGGGGGAGAAAGAGAGCTGTAAAGTTGAAATGAGAGATGGTCCAGGCATGGAGATGTTCTGAGATGCTTCGTCTACAGAAGAGGAATCTAATTTTAAATCAGAGAAATCAGTACAAGCCATCAGCGTCACCAACCTTTTTCATTTTAGGGGTCATCAGATTGACAAACACAGAAGGCACTTCCTGGCACAAATCGTCGTAATACTGCAGAAGACCCTGGACAAAGTCAAGATGGCAGAGCTTATTCCAATTCATACTGAAGCAATGGCCGCATTTTGGCTCATACCGGAAAGGCTTCGTTGCACCTGTCCCGCCCCCCCCCCCCCCCCCGCCCCGGGTCTGCCAGTGTGGGGGCTGCTCTTCTCATCAGGTGCCAATCCTACTCGATCAGAGTTCACATCCCGGTACCCACGACGGCTGGCTTACAAACACTTGTAACTCCAGGCCCAAAGAAGCCAAAGCAATCTTCTGGTCTCCTAGGGCACCCGTGTTCACAAGCGGCATACACTGAACACACATATGCACATAGACACACACACACACTAAAGTCACAATTGATTCTTAACTGTTTTAAGATTTAATTATTTTATAAATAGGTGTTTTGCTTGCATGGTAGCTGTAAACCATGTGCATGCATTGCCCAAGGTGGCCAGAAGAGGGCGCTGGGTCCCAGGGACTGGATAGAGACGGACATGCTGCAAGAGCTGCAGGTGGTAATCACTGCAGAGCCATTGCTCCAGTCCCACGCTTCTCAACTCTAAATAAATTTAACTGCTCCACACAACCAAAACGGATGAGCTTTTATTTTTCTTTTAGAGATGAGCAACACATGACGACCAGTTTGGGCTGGTTTGTGACATATTACAGGGTGTGGTGGGAGATGAGGAATGAAGGTTGCTTAACTGGTTTTTAAGCAACTTCAGTTTGACTTAATAGATTCAGAGCTCTTGATTCTGTAAGCCCTAGGCTCAGCAAGAAACTCTGCCTTTCATGATGTCACCCAACGCTAACGAAATCGCATGAGACGCAATGTCAGTGGTCTTAGCCTCCTGGTCTCACGGTGCAAAGACCCAAAAAGCACTTGCTGCCAAGTGCACAGTGTCCAGGATGCAACGCAGTTCTGGGGTAGGAGGGTTCTTTAACAATTGCATTCTGTTTCACTAGGAGCAGTAACTACCATGTCTTTGAAAAAAACACAGAAATCTTTGGCATTAGATTAGGCAAAGAGTTCTCCAGCACGACAATGAAAATACAAGACGCAAAATAAAAAGTAGAAATATATTGAACTTCATCGAAAGGTAAAGCGCTTACATTTCAAAGCACATGCCTGGGTCAGGCATTGGGACGCACACCTTTAATACCCGCACTTGAGAGGAAGACACAGGCAGGTAGCTGTGAGTTCAAGGCCAGCCGGGTCTACATAGAGAATTCCAGGTAAACCAGAGCTATACAGTGAAAACTCATCTAAAATGGAAAAAAAAAAAAAAAAAAAAACCAGCAACAAAAACCCATCATTAGCAAAATGAAAATAAAACCCACAGAATAGGAGAAAAAAAAAATCAAAACTAGTATCTAGTGACAAATTGTATCTACAAAGACCTATGATAATTCAAAAATTAAAAAGATGAACAACCCAAACTTTAAAATTAAAAAAAAAAAAGGGTCTGAACAGGCAACAGAACTTTATGACAAAACTCCATGCCTCCAAAAACCTACAAACAAGCCAACAGACTCATGAAAAGACGCACAGCATCGCTAGTCACCAGGGAAACGTGAGTCTGAACCAAATGGAAATACTGGATCAGAGTGCTGCTAATGCGAAGGACGGGCGTTAACAAGTAATGGCAAGACTCGCCCTCACTCCCCGGGAGGGAAATAAAGTGAAGGTGTCGCTTTGTCATTTCTGCGAACAGAAGGTTGCATGGGATACTAGCAAACACAGCCTGGTGACTCCGCTCATGTGTAAGACACTCCTTCCTCAAAAATGTCCACAGACACATTCACGGCTGCATTGATTCACAAAAGACACAAATGGAAACAGACCTAATGTCCATCATTTGAGTAACAATTTTTCCCAAGATCAAAACCTCTCTCATCTTGGAGGGAAGCGTGTTAAGACGTGGTGGTTTGCCTGGCAATGGTGGCACGCACCTTTAATCACAGCACTTGGGAAAGCAGGGGCAGGTGGATCTCTGAGTTTGGGGCTAGCCTAGTCCACAGAGTGAGTTCCAGGGTGGCCAAGGCTATGCAGAGAAACCCTGTTTCAAAGAGAGAGAGGAGAGAGAGAGAGAGAGAGAGAGAGAGAGAGAGAGAGAGAGAGAGAGAGAATAGTTAGAAAGAAGACGAAACATTCCATCCTGAAGGAGAAGCTTGTTAAGGACAGGAAGTAAACGCTCAAAGGCTTCAGGAAGTCCCTGATTGGCCAGATTCGCCAAGTCCCTCCCTCCCCAAGCATATATACACTGTTAGGAGCCACCCTCGGGCAAGACAAGCCTCTGGAAAAAGACAGAGACAAGTCAGAGTGCCCAGAAGCCTCTCAGACCAGCGGAACCGATTGGAAGAAGCAGAACTAGTGAGCTGCTCGAAAGAAATCCAGACCAGACAAGCTGCCTGGAAAGGACTGAGAGCAACACAACTGCTCAGAAAAGACACTCTCCCGCCCGTTGCTCTGTCAGCAGGGTGTGCAGTGTGCTCCAAGTTTCCAGCTTTCGTGATCCGTTGCCCATGCTGGGATGGGCTTCGCTGACTTGGCTGCAGTTGAGCCATTTTTGTAAGTAACCCCTTAACAGATATCCCTGAAAACATCTCCCAATAAAACATTGGTTCACCGAGTTAGAGCCTCGTGGCACCCTTATTTTAGTCCCCCAAGGAATTGTGTCACACAACACATAGTAAAATCACACAGTGGAACGAATGTGAAGCCCTGACACACAAAACAATGTGAATTAGTCGTGTGTAATGAAGGAAGCTGTGTACAAGAGGCCACACGCTCTATAATACCATTTGTAGGAACCGCCTAGCATAGGCAGACCCATAGAGAGCATGCCAGTGGGCGTTTCCAGCTGCAGAGCAGGAGGGTGAGTTGGTGGAAAGTGGGAAGTGAGTGCCTCTGAGCACAGGGCCTCTCTTTTGGGGAATAATAAAAATATTCTAGAACTGACTGCGATAATAGTTGTGTAGCTTTGTAGAGACACTAAACCCATTTGAACGATTATTTTAAGTGAATTAAGCATATGGTATGTGAATCAGAGTTCAGTAATATCCTAACTTGAAACTAAACCTGTTTGGCCACGCCTGGTTGGCACAGACCCTAAACTCATCACTTGAGAGGTAGCCGGAGGGAGATCAGGAGGGCAAGTGTCTTCTCAAACCATACAGCAAGTCTGAGACCAGCTGAGCTAAAGAAAGAAAAGAAAGAAAGAAAGAAAGAAAGAAAGAAAGAAAGAAAGAAAGAAAAAAAAAAGGTGGGGGGAGCTCTGTCTCAAAACAAAACAACAACAAAAGGTAATAAAAACAAAACTGTCTAGGAAAACTTTCGCCTTTGCTCTTTCTCTATCTTCTTGAAGATGTCTTATTTCATGTATGCCTGTCTTCCTGTCTGTATGTGGTGGATCCCCAAGAACTGAGTTCCAGGCAACAGGCAGCCATCATGTGGGTGCTGGGAACTGAGCCAATCCTCCGTGAGAAACACCAGCGCCCTTAGGCGCTCCGCCATCTCACCAGGCCTCTTTTAAAATGGAATGTTGTTTACCAGTTCTTTGAGAGTTTCCTAGATGCGTCCACTGTATTTTGATCATATTCACTGCCCAGCCCTTACCCCATTGGCTGTTCCTCTTAAAGCTACGTATCATAGCCAACTGTTAATTTGTTACAACTTCCAAGGTTTTGAAATAGTCTCTGACACTTTTTATTTCCTCCCAAAAGAACAAACCAACCAGCTTGTCCTTATGCCCAGACGTGGACTTTAATTAGACCAAGGGATTTCGATGTAATGACACAGTGAAAGGAGCAGACTCACTGCTGTCTTCCCAGAGAGACGCGGGAAGAGGTCTGTATGGACTTATTATGTTGTTGGTGAAAAGAAGGTAATCCTCTTTGTGCCCAAGCAAATAGAATCCTTTTGCTCGCTGACTCATCAGCAGTTCCATTAATTTCTATGTATTCATATTATAATCCATATTTAATCAGTTCTTTATTCTTGGATTTATAGTCCACTCTTTTACTATGACTAATGCTGCTGGAAAGAATCATCCTTACATTTATACATCTTCCTGTCTCCCCAAAAATAAATGATCACAGACTTCCTAGAAGAAACAAAGAACACTGGGGCTGGTTCGGCTCATTCTTTTAGCCGGCTTTTGAAAGAAATATGATGCTGCCAACTCTTGTCTCACATGTCTTTGAAACATGCGCTGAATTTCAATATACTCTTCATTTACCTGTTTAGTTTGGTTTTAGCTATGTGTATGCCTGTGGCTGTGGGTATGTGCATGTGCACACAAATGCCAGCGCCTTCGGACACCAGCAGAGGACATCTAGTGGCCTAGAGCTGGAACTGCAGGCCGTTTTGAGCCACCCAATGTGGTCCTCTGCAGGAGCAGGAAACACTCTCAACAGCTGGGCCATCTCTCCAGCTTCTTGAACTTGTTGAATTGACCCTCTTTCATGCTGTTTTTGAATGTCAGGGTTGTGGGGGGGGGGGCGCTGTGTTTTGTTTTGTTTATTTCTCCATTTTTGAGGGCTTGGATTTTTTTGTTTGGGGAATTGTTTTCTTGTTTGGGGGGAGAGATTTTTTTTTTCAGGGGGTAAAAGAATTTTACTATTTGCTCTGGCAATCCTGGAACTCATTATGTAGACCAGACTGGACACAGATTCTCCTGTCTCTGTCTCTCAAATGCTGGGATTAAAAAGCATGTACTATCACCTTTGACTTATATTTTATTTTAATTTATGCTAGTCATAAGTGAACTTAATTTAGAATGCTTCATTTTACCCTAAAATGTTGGTGAATCCTTTCCATTTGTGTTATTTTTATAGACATGACTCTCATAATTTATATTTTATTAGTGCCAGGTATTAAATATATTAAAGTTAATGCTCCTGCTCCATAAAGTTATAATTGAAGCATTGTTAAACCTGATGCTTTATCACCGAGGACTGAGTGTCCCATTGAGCTCTGGAGCTCCCTCTCTCTCCTTTCCATCTCTTCTTGTTTGCAAGTTGGGCTTGGGTTTTTTTGTTTGTTTGGTTGGTTGGTTGGTTTGGTTTGGTTTTTCGAGACAAGGTTTCTCTGTGTAGCCCTGGCTGTCCTGGACTCACTTTGTAGACCAGGCTGGCCTCGAACTCACAGCGATCCGACAAGTTGGTATTTTAATCCTACCAAGAATGGGGCTTCAGAGATGGCTCAGGGGTTCAGGTTTACTGCTCTTACAGAGGACCCAAGTTCTGATCCCAAATCCCATCATAAGTGACTCACAAATGTCTGTCACTCCAGCTCCAAGAGGTCTTATCCCTCCTGTACTGTGTGAGTACCCACACATGTGCATGTGTACTCTCCTCCCTCCCTCTCTCTCTCTCTCTCTCTCTCTCTCTCTCTCTCTCTCTCTCTCTCTCTCACACACACACACACACACACACACACACACACACACACACACACGCATAAACAAAAAGCAACCATCCGAAGGCACTGTCTGTCTTACCTGCAGATACAGCTTGTCTGCCTTCAGTTTGCTTTCCAGTTTGAGCAACCTTTTTGCTTGTTCCGGAACATCCAGCTTCATCTTTATCATGCACTTTGTTTCCCGCACGACTTCCAAGATTTTCGGATCAAAATTAACCAGCAACTTCCCCGTTTCCGGTTGCCGCACAAACAGCGTGGCTTGCAGAGCTGCAAATGAATCCCGGGGCCGGCATCGATTACTCTGCATTCCTCAAGTCTGCTGCCCTACTCCACTCAGCCTGCCACTCAAAGGCAGAGCAATCGTTCTGGATCCTACCGTGCTAAGGCTCGGTCTCTCACACATAGTCGGCCATCAAGACTCAGATCCAGAGAGACAAAAGTTGCTGCTGGGTATATCACATGCTTTATGCCACGAGTCGCAATACTTCCACGAGTGGGTCACAGAGGTCTTTCTGTGGCTTATTTTCATGGCTTGTAACTCAACCCTTTCCAGCTTCCTTTCTGTTGCTGTGATTAAAATACACTGACCAAAGATAGCTCTGAGAAAGACAGGATTTATTTGCCTTTGGACTCTGGATCACAGTCCATCGCTGGCTGACGCTCAGGCCTGGTTACCTTCAGCTAGTTTTGTTGTACAGTTCAAGACCACCTGCCTAGGGATGGTACCGCCCACAGTGGGATAAGCTCTCTTAAATCGATTAGCCATCAAGATGATCGCCCCACAGGCACGTGGCCAGCCTGAGCTAGTCAGTTCCTCAATACTCCTCTCAGATACCCCTAGGCTGTGTCTCAAGGCTAATGAGACAGCCCCTGGAAAAGGGTCAGAGTGACAGAGGTGGCATGCTGCCTGGACTTCAAACTATTTTTTTTTGTTTTTGAGACATAGTCTCATATAACTCAAACTGGCCTTGAGTTCATTACGTAGCACAGGATGACTCCGAACTTCTGATCTCTTCCTCCTGCCTCAACCTCCCTAATTCAGAGATCACAGGTGTAAGCCACCACCTCCAGCTAGAAATACTTATTAAATAACATTGAGTCCAGGCCTCTTAGAATACACAGGAGTTTGTTTGTTAATTTGTTTCACACTACACATTACGTGAACATCGGTCATACAAATAAGCATTTTAAAATAGGCCTTTTGGACCTCAGCAAGCCTGCACACTTGAGTTTGATTCCTGAGACCCAAGTGGTAAGAGTAAAGTTATCCAAAAGTTGTCCCCTGACTTCCGCATACATGCCGTGTCATTTGTGAATGCAAACACACAATAAATAAATAAAAAGTTTTAAAATGTCAAAATGTAAATAGATACTTTTATTATGAATTGAAATGCACAACCTCAAAAAATTCTTTCTGGGACCTTAGTTACTTATTTATTTTTATTTGATGTATATGGGCATTTTACCTGAGTGGATGTCTATGCAACACATGTGTGCAGAGCCCATGAAGGCCAGAAGAGTGTGTGGGATGCCCTGGGAATGGAGTGACAGATGGGTGTGAGCCGCCATATGGGTGATGGGAACTGAACCTGGGTCCTCTACAAAAGTAGCCAGTGCTCTTAACCACTGGGCCATCGCTCCAGCCCCTTAGCTTATTTATTAATGTAACAGGAATTACTGCTAGAGGCATAACAATAAAACATAATTATAGGCTTATATGTACTAACTCAAATCACATCTTATTTCAACAAATTTTATTAATACAAGAATTTCATTATGATCATGGACTCTGCCAAGTCTCATGTGGCCTGACAGAATTTCACAGCATCAATTTCTAGGAAAATAAAGTACTCTCTAAATCCCTTTGAAGTTGGCTGATTTTTTTTTTTAACTCACTGGATAAAATTAGAGTTTCCTCTTAAAAGATAGTTTTAATTAATTTGTTTTTAAACCTATTATCGGGAGGGTATGCCGCAGCACACCCATGTGGAGGTCGGAGGACAATTTGAGGAGTCAGTTTTCTCTTTCCATGTTTAAATGGATTGGACTGAGGTTGCCAGACTTGTGCAGTAAGCTCCTTTATGCTGACTGAGCCACCTTGCCAATCCTTAGCAAGACTGTTTTGTTTTGTGTTGCTTTTAGACAGGGCCTCACTGTCTAACCTGTATCTCACTGTATAACACTGGCTGGCCTTGAACTCACAGAGATCCTCCTGCCTCTGCCTCCCAAATGCGGGGATTCAAGGATGCACCACCACACCCAGCCCTTCAAAGGGTCCTTAGTGGGGCCAGTTTTCCTGAGGATCTCAGCTGAGAATTTTATCCAACATCTTTAGAACCCTTTCAGAACTCAGCTAAGAAATTATATGTCCAATCAGATAATAATTCTAAACATGGATCTAATATAATCTATTCATCCTAAAACTGTGCTGAATCTGCACGACAGAACAAAAGCCTAAGTAAGACAGATCCATAAGGGCAGTTGGGATGTAAGGACCGTTCCAAGGGGGGGGGCTGGAGAGATGGCTCAGAGGTTAAGAGCACTGACTGCTCTTCCAGAGGTCCTGAGTTCAATTCCCAGCAACCACATGGTGGCTCACAACCATCTGTAATGTGATCTGATGCCCTCTTCTGGCCTGCAGGTGTACACACAGGCAGAGCACTGTATACATAATAATAAATACATAAATCTTTAAATAAATAAATAAATAAATAAATGGACCGCTCCAGGCCAGGGCAACTCTCTGAGACCTAGCAGATCTCTACCAGGAGAAGCTCTGTGCAGCATCCATCAAAAGGAGGCCCAGCCACCAACCCAAGCACAGTCAAGCGCAGCCAGTGTAGACAACAGGAAATTGCCCAGAGCAGCGTGTCCCCCACAGCCTGGGCTGGCATGAAAAACTCCCAACTGTTAGCTCTGCTTGGGAGCACTTCTCCTGGGCTCTAACTAACCCACTGTGGTGACTTCTACTGCCGAGCGATGTTTTCAAGAGGCAAAGAACATTCCAGAAAACTTGATACAAACTTCATCTGTCAAGACTGCCTGATCTCTACCTATTGACCCAGGTTCCACACTCCCTGTAGAGAGCCCCAGGGTCTGCCTGATTTCACCTCCCCTGTGCTGGGCTTACCAGAGTATGGCACCACCCCTGGCTTTTTCACACGGGTTCTATAGAATAAATTTACCAACCAAACCACCTTCCCAGCCCTAAACCCAAACTTTAACCAGGCCAATTGTACGCTAAAAAAAAAAAAAAAAAAAAAAAAAGCACATGCCAAATGCAACAGAACCATGAATTTGTTTGAAATCAAGCCTCAGTTGTGAGTCGCATACGCACCATACTGTAGCTGGGAAATCTCTCTGACCCAGGCTGTGTGGTAGACCACCTCAAATTCCACCAGCACGTATGAGATCTTGTTATACTGACGGATGACGGCTTTACCTTCTGCACTTGACAAAATCTCTGAGTTTTTCTGTGGGGTTTTTTTTGGGGGGGGGGGAGAAAAAGTTCTATTTTAAGAGATTGCAGACTTTATTCCACAAGCTACTTATACCGTCATCAAATAGTCATGGTAGCCCCTTAGATTCTGCCTTAGGGTTCAACAGTGATGGGGAAGGAGGAAGGCCGTGAAAGCTGGAGACTGGGAAGGAAGGAATGACGGAGAGCTGTGTTGGCCCACAGGCAGCACAGTTCTCCATCTCCATCTCATGTTTCTCCTCCTCGCCCACTTCCCTGGACTAGGTACAACTGGCTGATTTTCCTTGAACAGTTATCAGGGCAAATTCCTTAATTGTACACAGCCGGGGAGAAGGCAGAGGAAGGGAGGAGGGTGAATCAAAAAGGGTTCCTTTTCGTTAACACTGGAAGAATTCACAAGTGCCAGACTGTACCTTGCCACTATAGCAACTTAGCCTCTTGTCTAAAGCTACAGTCTAAATGTCTTCTAAGATTTTCTTTTTTTTTTTTTTTTTTTTTTTTTTTTTTTACTATTTATTATGTGTATGTCTGCGGGCTTGTGCACCTGAGTGCAAGTGTACACAGAGGCCACAAGAGGGCAGCAGATCCCTTGGAGCTGGAATTACAGGTGATTTTTTTTTTTTTTTTTTTTTTTTTAACCACACAACATGGGTGCTGGGAGCTGAACTTGGGTTCTTTGCAGAGGCAGCATGCACTCTTAGCTGCTGAGCTGCCTCTCCATCCCCTGTTTAAATATGAGTAAATATGCAGAATACTGAAGCAGGCAACAGCAGCCCTGCAGAAACTTTACTTTTAGCAGTGCCTCCGTAACAAAACTACTTCAAGCCTGTGGTCCTGTGGTTATTTTCTTCTCTCTTCAGGCATGAAAGACAGTATCAAACAAAACAGGCTCTGCTCTGATAGTCTGTCTCTTGAACAAATAAAAACAAAACAAAAACAAAGGAAAGACAGAGTGACACTTCCAGAATGCTGGCTGGGTCTACAAGGACCCTGATCTTCAGAAACCTAATAATCCCATACTATATATGCACTCTGCTTTGCCCTGCCTGGGGCTCGGTTCTTCAAAGAGGGACGAATGCACTCAGCATCCCGGCTTGGTTTTCATTAAATATACATCAGCACCTATCCATCCACGCATGCAAATAGGAGTCGGGAGGTAGCTTACACTGGTGTCTTCAAAACAATTATTTTTAAGAGCCTTTATAAGGTGTCTTCTGTTATTAAAAGACATAAGATTTGCCAACTATAATTGAACTGGTTGGTCCACTGAACACAAAAAGATTGACTTAGCCCCTCTCCGGCATATTTATAAGCCATTTTCCCCCCTTGGTTAAAAAGCATTGGTTCTGACTGCTTCATTGGCATCAATATTGTAGGACAGGATGCATTCGTAATGTAATTTCGTTTCCACACCACCATGATTCATATATAAACTGGATGATTGGCTTACAAAGAAATAGTTGATGGGCTCATTTATCCGGCGGTACAGCTGCCTCACCCAGAGAATTTTTCCTGCTATGGGGGGCATGTTGCGAGCGAGAGGGGGGTCATCTTTCTGAGAATGATAGAGCTGTAATTAAAAAAAATTACATTAATGCTTGAATTCAGCACAGCAGAGAACGCAAACAAATTTACAGCCACATCTGCACACAGGTTTTCAGCACGCTTCACAGGCCGGGTGCACAAGGGTTGGTCGATAAATATGCAAATGAGCTTCAGAAACAATAATCGGAGGCTCAGAAAGAATCAAGTCCACATGTACAATGCTTTACTCTCTCTTTGCCTTCATTTCCTGTTACAGTGTTGTTATGCCCTGAATTAGAAATGTTCCCTCACAGGTGCGTGCGCGCATCCGTGCGCCCTTGCGTGGTGTGTTTGCGTGCACATGCGAGCGTGCATGCATTGAAGAGTATGCATGGCTCTACGGATGTCAGGGCTCACTATTGGCATCTTCTGTCACTTTCCACTTTCTTTTTGGGGACAGAGTCTCCCACTGAACATGAAGCTCACTGGCTAGGCTACACTGGCCGCCATCAAGCCCCGCCTGCCCCCACCAGTGCAGCATGGGGGTAACAGGTGCCTGCTGCTGCAACCAGCTTTTTCTTTGAGTGCTGGGGATCTGAACTCAGGGCTTCATTTTTGTACCATAGGCTCTTTACTGATGGGACCGTCGTCCCAGCCCTGGGCTTCTTATTTGGAATGTCCGCCCACCCCCAAGGCGGTTGTTCTCTTTGGGAAAGCTGTGGAATCTCTCTCGGAGGTGGACATAAACTGAAAAGCGGTGGGGCGTCTGGGAGTTACACCCACTCCCTGATCTGGTCTGACTGGCAGCCATGTGAATAGCTTCGAGTCTGCACGCCCGCCCGCTGCCACACACTGAGCCACTCCATTCTGACAAGCTGAAACACTATCCAACATAAATATCCCCCCACCCTGAAATTCTTTCCACCAGGTGTTTCAGCGGCAGGGATGCAGAAGGAACTAACAAGCATGTATTCTTTTCTCTCCCTATCTCACTTTTTTTTTTTTTTTTCCGGTTTTTCGAGACAGGGTTTCTCTGTGTAGTCTTGACTGTCCTGGACTCACTTTGTAGACCAAGCTGGCCTGGAACTCTGCCTCCCGCGTGCTGGGATTAAAGGCGTGTGCCACCACGCCTGGCTTTATCTCATATTCTAAGGAGGTATCAAAAGAGGAATCACATAGCCACATTGTATCTGGTATAGTACTCAAGGAACGAGCAACAGAACGAATGCTCTGAAGACCCTGGCATTTGGTGACAATGGTGAAGGCTTTCAGACCTTGCCTCTTTGTAGGAGTACACTCCGCACACATGCAGGCCACTTACCTTCTTGGTAGCTTCAAGTTCAGCCACATAACACTGAAGAATCCGCTCAATTGTGTGATTGATTTCCAGTTGAAGGCAGGGAATGTTCAGCTTCTGAAACCTAAAAGTAATCGAAACTGGGTAATTAAAAGGGAAATGAGAAGTGTACTGCAGAATGGCTGGAGTGCTAAATATCCGTCCGTTCATGCACTTGATAGACGGTTATTCCAGGCCCCACGCGTTAAGCTGGGTGTGTAACAGCAAGCAAGGCAGGTGTACTCTCCGCTTCCCTGGACCTTGCAGCTTCCACGGTGAAAGGCAGAGATTCTAACAGCAGCCTGTCAGCCAATATCACACCTCCTTAGAGCCTAAGTGATGCCTGGGAGGTACACGGACCACACTGTTCTGAGAAGAGCATGGACTGACCAATCGCATATTATAGGTAGAGAGGGCAATGGGAGGCAGACAGAGTGGGGGAGGGGCACCGTTAAAATGCCACCTGAGCTGTCACTGGCCAAAATCACTTCATGCCTGCTTTGACTGTTATGGTAGTCAGTCTCTGTCTCTGTCTCTGTCTCTGTCTCTCAATTATTTTTATTTTATATGCATTGGTGTTTTGCCAGCATGTGTCTGTATGAATGTGTCGGATCCCCTAGAACTGGACTTTCAGACAGATGTGAGCTGCCATGTGTGTGATGGGAACTGAACCCAGGTCGTCTGGAAAAGCAGCCACCTCTCCAGCCCTCATGGTAGTCTCTTAGGAGATAGTCACTGTTGGAGATACGGAACTACAGCAACTACAGCGAAGCTGCCAGAAAGCCAGATTGCACGGATTCCCAAGGAGGACTTCCTAAAGGGGCCTCTGGCGTGGGTCTTGTCTCTATCTCTGTCTCTCTGTGTGTATATGTGTCTGTCTGTCTGTCTATGTGTGTGTATGTCTATCTGTCTCTGTCTCTTCTTTGTTTCATCTCATATGGGCGCGCGCACACACATTTCCGCCCTCTGTGGGGAGTACTGCTAATGGGAATAGCGGGGAAAGGAGACTGAAGGGGAGTAAACTTTAAGTGCTTTTGCTGTAAGTGGCTATGGGGAAGGGAGGACGCCTATGTGAGATGGAGGACATTACTTGCCTGACTGCGCTGACCATTTTTCTATGCATACCAATACACCAAATACATCTGTTCTAGATTGCTTCTCTTGATACGATAAATACCAAAAGCAACTTGGGGAGGAAAGGGTGTATTTCAGCTCATACCTCTCAGGTCACAGCCCCCCCCCACCCCCCCAACCCCGTCATGGAGGAGAGTGGGGGTAGGAACTCAAGGAGAGAACATGGAGGCAGAAACCGAAGCAGAGAAAGGCTGCCTACTGGCCTGCTTCAGGCTCACCGTCAGCTGTCCTTACGCAGCCCAGCTCCATCTGCCTAGGGACAGAACCACCCACGGTGGGCCAAGCCTGCTCACATCCTTAGGCAGTAAAGGAAAATGCCCACAGACATGGCCACAGGCCAATCTGACAAGGCAGCTCCTTAGTTGGGGGCTCCCTCTTCCCAGACGACTCCAGGTTTGTGTCAAGCTGGCATCCAAAGTTAGCTAGGACAGTATGCGATCATGTTCTTTGGAAATCCTTTCCCCAAGTAAAATTAAGCATCAGTTGTTCCCTCTCCAATTATAACTGTGAAATTAAAGTGAAGCACGCTACATGGCCACTTGAGACGCTCCTAGGAAAGACTTTCTGTTATTGTTTTTTAATTTACTGGAGCATCATAGTGCACATCTGCCACCCCAGCATCTGGGAAATGGAGGCAGAAGAGCAAGAGATTTAAAGGTCTTGGCCACAAAGCAAATTTGAGGCCAACCTGGGCTATAAGTGAGCCTGTCTCAAAAAACAAACAAACAGAAAAATCTAAAATGGTATGAAAAACAATGTTCTTTATTTAAAGAAAAAAACTATTTAGTGGCAAAATGTTTATAACTCTTAAAAGCTTATGAAGGAGAAGTTTCCAGAACATCTAATTTGAAAATGTGGGCAGGAGTTTGTGTGCGTGCATGCGTGCGTGCATGTCTGAGAGTGTGTGTGTGTGTGTGTGTGTGTGTGTGTGTGTGTGTGTGCACATGCATGTACAAACATGCATGCATGTGTGCCTGTGTGCACACGCATGTGTGTGTGTGTTGTGCAGGGCTGTGCAAGGTTATGGGAGGTATGCAGGTACATGTGTATGCAGGTGCATGAGTGCATGCAGATGCATGGGTACAAATGTATATGTAGGCAGGTGCACATGTGTGGAGATCAGAGTACAACCCAGGTGTCATTCCTCAGATGCCACCCAGCCTTTTTGGTTTTTTGAGACAGGCTCTCTCACTGGTCTTTCTAACTATAGTTTTTTCTTTCCTCAGATGGTGGGATGAGATGAAGGCTGTACCCAAGCTTTATGAATACATGACTTTGGCTAAGCCTAGAGCCTGTCTATCTATCTCTAGGCCTCGGCCTGGAAGCTTCTAGTCTCCGTGCAATCTAATCTTCTGTAAGCCCGGACCTTGAAGGCTTCAGCTTCCAGCCTCTGTCTGCTAACCTAGACCTAGATGTTTTCTTCTTTCTCTCTCTCTCTCCCTCTTCTTCCCCCGCCTCTCTGAGCTGCTCTAAGGTAGCATCTGTTTCCTGTCTGTTCTCCTAAGAGTTGGGTGTATCCAATCTGTGACTTATTCTCTCTGACTTGTCACTTTGTCTGTCCCTCAATTAGATGTCATTGGGATTAAAGGTATGTACTAAAAGTGTGTGTCTGTCTTCCAGCCAAGGGGATTAAAGATGTGTATTCCAGGCAGAGGGATGAAAGGTGTGCACTAAGGGCATGTCTGTATTCTAGCTGGATCACACCGACCTAGGTTTTTGGATATGATCCCTTGCCAGAGAAGCCATGTTGCTGGATTAAAATTCCTCTACAGGCCTTGAAGTTAGCAATTCAGCTAAACAGCATGCCTACTGAACCCCAGAGGTCCTCCTGTCATTGCCTCCCAGGAATGATGGCCTACTAACATGCCCTACCCCACCTGACTTTCTTCTTCTTTCTCCTCCTCCTCCTCTTTTTCAATGGGTTCTGGGAATTGAACTCAGATCCTCCCCATTGCAAAGCAAGCACATTACCACCTGAGCTATCCAAAATCGTGCTTTCAGAGAAACCACCCTCACCCTCTCTAACAAGTACCTCTGAAGCAGCTGCAGAGCCTGCTGGGAGGACAAGATCTTCCCGAAGGTGCTGTTCATAAATGCCTGGATTTGTATCTAAAATAAAACATTAACGTTCAAGTTATTATTACGGGACTGGGACTAGTTTTGTCTGACACGTAACAACATTCCTCAAGACTCAAACACATCTGCCACCTAAGTGTCTGTGTGTGTGGTGGCCGGCCACAAGCCATGTCACTGCTGAATGAAGCATCATCCCTTTAGAAGTGAGATGTGGTGAATATAAAATACACTGCGTCTTAGACTCTGTCCGCCCCCCCACCCCACACACACACAAGATTTTGTAAAATACTTCCTCCATGGCTTAGAAATCAATGGCATGTAAAAATCACAATATTCCAAATAGACTGAATCAGACGCAGTATATTATTAAAGTGAAAAGTCACCTTCTTTTTAGTCCATTCATGCAGCTGCTAGGAAGGGGAAAGCCCCTTGTATGGCTTGCATTTGCAGCTCCTGATTGGGTATTCTGATTGAGGGGATGTATGGGAGGTGAGAGGGTCCCTTGCTAAGTGATTTTCTTTGGGACATTTGTAATTTCTAAGCAGTGTGCTGGCATTACAAGATGTGAGCTGCTTATGCCACTGCCCTGGGAAACCTCGTTGTTGGGGCTCAGGAGGTACCGGGAGCAGAAAATGTTCCTCCAGGACTCCCATCCCTAGCAATGAGCTTCCAGCTCTGAAGGATGGAGCTGAGACTGTCCCTTGCAGACTCGCTTTCCCACGTGGCCTGTATCGGTACAGGCAGTGGGATGGATTGCACCCCCAAGTCAGTCAGACGCTGGAAAAGGAACTGAAAACACTGACACGGCAATCAAATTGTCTACTAATAACTATCAAAGGGCGCGTGTAAGCTGGGTTTGACGGCATATGCCTGTAATTCTAGCACTCAAGAGTCAGAAGCAGGAAAACTGCAAAATCTGAAGCCAGCCTGTGCTAGGTACAGACACCCTGTCTCTGAAAACCTGAAGGGCTTGGATATAGCTCAGAGGCACAGTGCCTGCCTAGCTGGAACCAACCACCAGTCCTCAAAAAAAAAAAAAAAATGTCATACGGCCACTAACTTTATTAAAAGCTAAAATTTACATCTTTCATAATATAGAATCTTCATTAATAAATCATAAAATTTTCAGGGAACAAAGTTTTTCATTCCTGTTGCTATGAATATTTAACTCTGGAAGCAAATTCCATCCAACTCAACTACCCAAAATGAAAAGTAATAACCGGACTATTTCTTGATATCTGAATCTAATTTTCAAAAATGGAAGGGAAATGAAAATAAGTTAACTTATCCGGCCTGATGATGTGGGCCTAGGATCCTAGCTACTCTGTAGGCTAGTGGAGAAAGATCACAGGTTCAAGGACTATCTTAGCAACAGAAGGAGTTCAAGGCCAGCCTAGGCAACTTAGTGAGACCCTACATCAAAATGAAAAGTAAAAAGAGGATAAGGAATATAGCTCAGTGCTAAGAGTACCATCAGCACACATGGGACCCACAGTTCATCCCTACTAACATACACACACCCACCATCACCACCAACAATAACAACAACAACAATCTTTTCTTTAAAAAGAGAGAGAGAAGCGCTGGGCATGGTGGTGCATGCCTTTAATCCCAGCACTTGGGAGGCAGAGACAGGCAGATCGCTGTGAGTTTGAGGCCAGCCTGGTCTACAAAGTGAGTCCAGGACAGCCAAGGCTACACAGAGAAACCTTGTCTTAAAAATACGAGAGAGAGAGAGAGAGAGAGAGAGAGAGAGAGAGAGAGAGAGGAAGAGGGAGAGGGAGAGAAAGAGAGGGAGAGAATATGAAACTTGATAAATGACCCAACAGTCGAGAGCACTGGCAGCTGGCTGCTGTTACAGAGGACCTGGCTTCAATTTCTGACAACTATAAGACAGCTTACAGCCTTCTGTTAACTCCAGTTCTAGGGGATCTAGTGCCCTCTTCTGGCCTCCACTAGTACTGCATGCATGAGGTGCACATATATAGACATGCACACATATAAAAGAATTATCTTTTTCTAAATTGAAAGGAAACTTGTTTCAAAAATAAAAAGTATGATTCTAGGAGTAGCAACATTTTAGGAAATGTCTTATTAATATTGCCAAGATTAGATGTACTACAAATTTAAATGATCTTAATAAATAAATAAATGCGACAAAAATATTATTTTTCCCTCATTGTCATGTCAAGAATCTGAGTTCAAAAATTGGAAAAAGAAGGTCAGTGAGAAATCTCACTTTGCACCAATGTATAAAATCCCCTTTGGAGGTCCTGCTACTCACATGGGCTTTCACTGGATATACTCATTTTTCATTTAGAAGGAGGGAGGAGGAGAAAGGTTATCTGGTCAGGAAGGACCATGGGCTACACGCATGAAGATGTAAGGTCAGGACCTGTGGCGGTGTGCATGAAAATGGCCCCCACATGCTGGATGCGGTGGTGCACACCTTTAATCCCAGCACTTAGGAGGCAGAGGCAGGTGGATTGCTATGAGTTCGAGGCCAGCCTGGTCTACAAAGCTACTACAGTCTAGGATAGCTAGAAAATGGCCCCCACAGACACCTAGGGAGTGGCATTTTTAGAGGTGTAGCCTTGTTGGAGTAGGTGTGGCCTCATTGGAGGAAATGTGTCACTAGGGGGTGGGCTTTGAAGTTTCAGAAGCTTAAGCCAGGCCTAGTGGCTCACTCTCTTCCTGCTGCCTGTGGCTCAAGATGTAGAACTTTCAGCTCCTTCTCCAGCGCCATGTCTGCCTGCATACCGCCATGCTTCCCTCCATGACAATAACGAACTAAACCTCTGAATCTGCCCCAGTCAAATGTTGTCTTCCATAAGAGTAGCGGTGGTCAAGCTGTCTCTTCTCAGCAACAGAAGCTGTCACTAAGACAGGGCCCCCCCCCAAGAACCCACATTAAAAGCAAGGAACAGTGGCGTGTGCCTGCAATCCCAGTAATAAAAAAAGATCACACAGACAGGTGGGTCACTCGAAGTTTGTAGGCCAGCTAGCCTACTTTATGTGGTGGAAGACACCTGAGGTTGTCCCCTGGCCTCCCACCTTGCACATAAATATCTACCCACGCATGCCCCAGGGGAACTCTGCGGAGGGACTTCAAACACATAAAAGAACTGAGTCTTCCTGGAGAGAAAAAGGAGAGGCTCCAGGTTGATTAATGGTGGGGTAACAGAAAGGAATAGGCCACTGTCAGAACCGCACCCCTGCCCCCCACCAGTCACCTTCAGAACACCATCAAGGGTGTCACACTGCGCTTCCATTACAAGGTGATCTCTGTGTATACTCTCTACCCGTCAAGTCGTTACTCAGGAGAATGGGTCTTTGATTGAAATCTGAAATTTCTTGGGTGACAAATACATCTGCAGGGTTCGGATGAGGACGGGGTGATGCTTGTCCTGTCTCTCAAGCCCAGAAGGTTGGACTGACCCTTGAAGGAAACGCTATGGAGCTTGTTTCACACTCAGCGGCTCTGATCCAGCACGCCACAGCAGGGGGAAACAAGGCTACCGGGAAGGTTTTGGATGGTGTCTGGGTGTCTGAAAAAGGGAACAGTTCAGCAGGCTCACGCATATGATCTACGTTACCCAGCCCCAGAAACAAGACCCTGAATTGCAAGTATGTTTGGGGTGTTGTTGGGAACGATAAAAGGCTTATTGAAAACAACGTCAACCTGTCTCGAAAAAAAAAAAAAAAAAAAAAAAGAAAACAACATCAATGAGACCAAATACATGAATACTGTTCTATATGGATATTCACAATTATAGCTCCAAACAGCACCACCAACTACGGTTCAGTCTTCATAAATACAAGCTTCTGTGACTGCTTACCTCTAAAGTATTAATCTTTGACATAAATTCTGAGAAATCTGTGTCAAATTCCGTTCTCCGTGGATCCAGGATGTCATATTGGTTTTTCTTAATCCCTTGATAGATATTTTTGAACTTTATCGACAAAATGTCTATTCCTTCAATGGTAGAATTACTCAGGGCTGTGTAAGTTTGCACAATGGTTATCATTTCTGTAATCTTCAAAAAGAAATGTTAGATGGTTAGAAATACGCCATTAGGCCCCTTCTACAGACTTAGGCTCCTGTGTTAAGTGCTGGGAGCCAGTGGCACTATTTTGGTGGCTGAGGCATTAGGAGGTAGGCCCTAGGCACTGAGCGTGTGCCTTCGGTTGTGCCGGGTCCCCGCAATTTCTGCCTCTCTACCTCTCTGCCGCAGAATGAGCAGACTCCTACACACTCCCACAACCATGACATTCGGGCCCGAGGGCATGGGGCCAACCATGAACAGATCCCTCTGAACTTTATGAAACAAAATGAGCGCTCCCCTCATCTAACTTGTCTCAGTAGCAGCAGCAGCAACAACAAGGAGAAATCTGACACACACCCCAGAAGCCTGAAGCATGAGAGAAACCACTGGTGACCTGGAAGGACCCCGAGGAACTCTCCATGCAATTGATTTTAGAGTTTATTTTGGGACTAACTTCCAGTGTGCCACAGTAACTCTCAATGTACCAATGCCATATACACTATACACACACACACACACACACACACACACACACACACACACCATACACAAGCTAGGCGTGATGGCACACACCTTTAATCCCAGCACTCAGGGAGGCAGAGGCAGGCAGATCACTGAGTTTTAAGGCCAGCCTGGTCTACAGAGAGAGTCTAGGACAGCCAAGGCCAACACAGAGAAACCCTGTATTGAAAAACCAAAAACCAAAGCCAAAACCAAAACCAACACACACACACACACACACACAGTTGGGAAGGGCTGGAAACCCACAGGACATGAGTTCAGTCTGTAGTACTCACATTCATGGCTCAATAACCATTTATAATTCCAGTTCTTGGGGAACCAGCAGACCTCTGAGGGCACCAGGCATGCACGTAGTACACATACATAAATGCAGGCAGACCACTCATACAGATAAATAAATCTAAAACAACAAAACCATCTCATACCCACAAGTCACGCAGTTCTTAATCTCCAGTGATACCCACTGAGACCTGCTTTCAATAACATAGCTCCGAGCTCTCCAGGGAGAGGTTATCTTTGTCCAACAGCGGGAAAGGGACCGTGGCCCGCTCCTTAGCCTGCCCTCCAAATACCATCAGAAGCGGCACACAGTCCTCGTGTGAGCCAGCCCTTGCCAGGGTGAGAGCTATTGCCACCATGCAATTTCTGTACACTTCCAGAAACCATTGGCTCCAAGCCTGGAGGAAATGCAAGCCACCTGAGGCTTACAGTACAGTACACAAGAGATGACTGGACTCCCTCCTAATACAGGCTCTCCGCGTGCCCACTCTGCAACTCAAAAGCCAAGACAGGGCTTCAGGGGCCCCAGCTGGAAGTCATTCTCCTCTAACCCTGAGCCTCCTACCCGGCTACAACAGCTGGAATGTAGAGCACAATTTTAGGTGCCCACATAAATAAAATCCATGAACCGTAATGAGAAAATATATGGGACTTAGCTTTGCTCCCTTCACATGGTAATCTTCAGCTAGGTCTACTTTCCTACAGAGTCTAAGATTTATTTTATTTTTTAATTATGCGTGTGTGGGCCATGGGTATGTGCCTGTGACTACAATTTCCTCCAGAGGCCATAAGAGGGCATGGGATCCCCTGGAGCTGGAATGGCAGAGAGTTATGGGTGCTGGTAACCAAACTCTTGGCTTCTGGAAGAGCAGTATGTGCTCTTTTGTTTGTTGATTTTGTTTTTGTCTTTGTTTTTTGTTTTTTGGTTTGGTTTTGGCTTTTTGAGACCGGGTTTCTCTGTGCAGCCTTGCCTGTCCTGGACTCACTTTGTAGACCAGGCTGGCCTCAAACTCACAGTGATCCACCTGCCTCTGCCTCCTGAGTGCTGGGATTAAATGCATGCGCTCCCAAGACCGGCTTTGTCTTTGTCTTTTGTTTGCTTGCTTTTGTTTCTTGAGACAGGGTTTCACTGTGTAGCCCTGGCTTTCCTGGAACTCACTTTGCAAACCAGCCTGGCCTCAAACTCAGAGATCAGCCTACCCCTGCCTTCCAAGTGCTGGGAGCAAAAGTCTACCCCACCCCCACCTGACCCCTAGCTCAGTATGTGCTCTTAACTGCTGGGTTATGGGGACAGGGTCTCTCACTGGTGCTCTACTGACTGGCTAGGCCGGCTGGCCAGTGACCTCCAGAGATCCACCTGTCCCTGCCCCACCAGCACTGGAATTAAAGGCAAGCACCACCATACTCATCTTACAGAGCTGAGAGGTATCCACCCGGGTATCCAACCCAGGTCCTGACACCTGCTTGGTAAGCACTTCACGGAAGCCATCTTCCGCAAAGAGCGACACCAAGGAACCTTTAGTTTGGGTTCCCGACAGCCTTCTAAAGAATGTCAGAGAGGTACAGGAGTTTCCGGCTGCTGTGTGTCCAGCAAAGGATTCCCCTACACACTGTTCACAAATACATCACCCACACTGATCCTGAAAGGAAGGCGTCTACACATTCAGATACTGCGTTGTTTATAGGTCCCCGCAGCTGCACACACTTTTCTCCGCTTAATATTACAGTGGAGAGCAGAAGCCTTCAAGTTCAAGATCTCTATCTGTGCTTGAAGAATTGAGGTCTCGGAAGAGGTGAAGGTTTGCAATAGCTTTTGTGCTGGCACAAAAGAAAAGATACCAGCTCAAATAAAGGCAGTGGTATATGAGTGACCTCAGTGCGTGGGGTGGATCGATGGAGGAGACCCGAGCCAACAGTCCTCACCCACACTACCGCAAACCCAAAATAACCTGCACCGTGCAGTTTAGGGTGGGGTCCTGTGACTGCAGACTGCTTACCTTCTCCAGTCTCTTACAGAAGGCTTCGAATTTTCCAAATATGTACATTTCGGAAACCTCAAAAGACTTCTCCCCTGAAGATTCTAAAATCTGCTTCCTTGTTTTGTGAAAGGATGCCTGGTATTCCTTGAAGAGAAAGATGCAATCCTACAAGAAATTGGGGGGGGGGGGGGAGCAGGGGAGATAATCAGGGAGGGTGATGGGTGACAGCCTTATGGGCCCCATCAGCCCCTCAAACAAAGGCTGACACTGTTAACAGGTGGTCATGGTCTCTGGCTATGTATTAAAACCTAGGAATACCAGTATCTGGTTTTAAATGTTTTATTTTAAACATTATAAAAAAGGTCACACACACACACACAAATCACACAACCAAACTATGCAGACTCAAAGACAATATTCAGCCCAATATTAACTTCTTTGCAGTTAGAATAGCCATTCAGAAAACACAGTTTTTTGAATCCACGATCTACTTCCATCTCTCCTTTCTCACTATTTTCCTTTAACGCTCCCCCGTAAAGTGTAGCATTAGCTTTTGGTTTTATACTTCCATGGCTAATTAAGTGAAATTGCCATGCTGTTAAATCACCTTCTAATTATTCATGTTTGCACTCATGGACAAGTGCTGCTCTCAATCCGGGTCAGGGGAGCTTCTTGTGCAGTGGGCAGCAGTCACTGGAAAGATGCAGAAAGGTCAGAATTCTGAGAATGGGAGACTGAGCGCTCAGCACTAAAGGGGACCACTAGATCAGTACCCCCTCCACAACCAAGGCTTAGGGACCATTGAAGAGTAAGAGACAGGAAAGAATGTAAGACAGGAGGAGGGGTTGCGCTGCTGTGAGGTGCAATCTTCTGGACATGGCGTGGCTATCGCATTCATCAACTCATGGCGGCTTCGGTTCCCTGCATAAGACCTGCATAAGATCAAGCCAGCCAAAATTCAGATATAGATGGGAAGGGTTAGCTCCAGGCCCCACCCTTTCCTGAGGAGCTACTGACAGACTTTATAGCTGGAGTGGGGAGCTTTCATTCTTTCAGAAGGATGTGCCACAAGTAGGGTTCTCATGCCCCTGGGGATGGCCTCACACCAATGCACTAACTGGACTCAGTGGGTCATAAAAAATAACAACAATAAAAGCAAACAAAAACAAAAACAAAAACAAAAACAAAAAATTATGAGAAGCTGGGAGAAGACCTGCTGGAGGGAATACGAGTTGAAGGGGGAAATTGGTATTGGGGTACACTGTGTAAAGTTGTGTCTCTGTCCTTCCTCACCTACCTAAGGCATTCTCTGACTAGCTTTAATAAAGAGCTGACAGCCGATAGCTAAATCAGGAAGTGGAAGGCAGGACTTCCTGGTGGGAAGAAAGCGACTCTGGGAAGAAGAAAGAGGAGGGTCTTATCACCAGGAGACACGAGAGGAGATGGGAAACAGGACAGGTATAGCTGTCCACGTGGTGGGACAAGGCCAGGTGGTCGGGTTAACTTAAGATGAGCCAGTTGAGAGTCTTCCCAGCTAAGGCCTAAGCTTTAAAACGCTAAAGGCGTCAGTGCCGTTATTTTTATGGCTGGTGGGTCACTAGGGTCTTCAAACAAACGGGAAATGAGAAGATGCCGTCATAGTTTGTTGTATCCATGTGTCAAACTCTCAGGGAAAAAAAGAAAAAAAAAATCATAAAATCGCCAAGAGGCTGGGAAATTCTCTATAAAGATGTCTGTATTCAGCTAGCATCCATATTTGCACCAGCATGCTCCCTCTGGCTGTTGTTTGTTTTCCTTGTGACACTCTCTCACTGCATAGACCATTTGTGGCTACAGGTTTGTGGTCGGCCTAACTCGGCCTCCTGGATATCACAGGCACGCATCACCACATGGTCTGCACCAGCATTTGCTCCATCCGTGAATACACAACAGTAAGGTTTTGCATTGATAATTTGCTTTGTTAAGAGAGGATTTCAGTTCATAACCCTGGCTCACCTAGAACTTGCTATGTAGACCAAGCTGGTCTCAAAGTTACAGAAATCTGCCAGCCTCTGCCTCCTGAATGCCAGAATTAAAGGTATGTACCACCAAGTCTGACTAGTTTTCCTCTCTTGTTTTGTTTTGGTGTTGGTGTTGTCCTGGTCGATCTTATTTATCAGGGGAGACAGGGCCTCTCTGTGTAGCCCTGGCTGTCCTGGACTCACTTTGTAGACCAGGATGGCCTTGAATTCACAGAGATCCGCCTGCCTCTGCCTCCCAAGTGCTGAGATTAAAGGCGTGCGCCACCACCTCCTGGCCTGACGATGAGGCTCTGAGGCTTCAAAATCCCAAGCCAGGCCCTGTTTTTGTTTTGATCCCAAGTGTGGGATGTGAAACAGACTTCTGAGAGGGCGTGCAAGGTTTGTCCACTAGAAAGGGAACTGCCTCGTGCAGGGGCATGGCCTTTGCACAGTTGATAAACATCCTGGTACAGACTCTGAGAAGAGATGAATAGAGCCCAAAATACAGAGGCTTGGCTTCTGGTTGCTCATCGCTCCGCTCTGAAACACTCCTAGAGAGGAACACTCCAGAGAACCCTTAGGGGTTCTGGTTCTGGCTGCGGTGGTTGCAGCCACTTTTGCTGATTTTCTGGTTTGCTGGAATCCTGACTATGAAGATTGAAATCGCCCCAAGGAGCTGAGTCTAAAAAAAGGTCTTCTTCTCCTGTCCCTATAAACCTTTTTTTTTTTTCTCTCCTATCTAGGGCAGGTGGGTTGGAAGGGAAGTAGAGCATTAACGGACCCCAAATAACATAGGTCTTTAAAAGTGCAAAGCCCACGGGGCCCAGCAGTTCCCTCTCTCTTCCTGCTACCTGCAGCATCAGATGGAGAACTCTCAGCTCCCTCTCCAGCACCACGTCTGTCTGCATGCCGCCATGCTTCCCACCTTAACAACAATGCACCAAACCTCTGAGCCCGTAAGCCAGGCCCAATTAAGTGTTTTTCTTTACAGGAGTTACCATGGTCGTGGTGTCTCTTCACAGCAATAGAACACTGACTGAATACGACAGTCATTCTGCATATATATATTTGAGTGTTCTATTCACATGTATGTCAGAAGAGGGCATTAAATCCCATCATAGATGGTTGTGAGCCACCATGTGGTTGCCAGGTACTGAACTCAGGACCTCTGGAAGAGCAGACAGTGCTCTTACCCACTGAGCCATCTCTCCAGCCCTTCATTCTACTATTTCTTGCCTGTCCTTGCCCTCAGCACTGGCTCTGGAGTGTTTCTGTTTTTCAGAGCCTTTTTTTTTTTTTTTTTTTTTTTTTTTTTTGCCTTGCTGACTCTGACACTCTATGTCTTAATGGGCTCAGGGCATCCCTTTTGATAAACAATCTTGTCCTTGCAAGTGCGGTTTTTCTTTTCTTTTCTTTTCTTTTTTTATTCCACCACCTTTTAAGGTGTATTCTCTGGACACATTTCAAAGCTTCTTCCAAACACTTGCACTGCTCTGCTGTCAAAAGGTGAAAGCTGTGTGCAGACCTTCAAGTCACCCTGAAGGGGTCTTCCTGTCACCTTAGGGACCTTAGAGCTTGTTCTTTTATAGTTAGTGGGAGTTCGTTTGCTCCTCCACTTTCTTATGAGGGCGCCGTGTTTGACGATTCTTTTCTTTGTCCACTATTGTTCTTGACACCAGGAAGAGTGTGTTTGTATGAGGGGCAACAACGTCCCATCTGGAATGTATGCAGGAGAAGAGATACCCACGCCCTCCGTGGGTAATTGCAACTGTGTCCCTTCAGAACAGTTTCTACCTTCGGCCACTGATTTCTCCTTTTGTTGCTGTCCTTTGAGACAGGGTCTCATGTAACCCAGGATGGCCTCAAATCCTTGTGTAGCCAAGGTGGACTTTGAATTTCCAATCTTCCCATCTGGGATGCCAGAGACGGGGCCCAGAGGTCTGTGAGAGCTTAGCAAGCCCTCTCCCAGTGGAGCTACATCCTTAGCCCAATTTTCCCCGACACTTCTAGAAGTTGAGGGAGGGGTGTGAGGTGGGGCATCCATCCCTGCCTCTGTAGCACAGGTGAGGACTTCAGTCCTGCACTGCAAGCCTGCCAGCTGGAGCCTGCTGGTTTCCCCACTTCTCCCAGCACTATGCCCTGTTCCTCTCGTTGTGACACATAAAAGGTTTTTTAAATTTATAACCATCGGGGCAGGGGCAGGGGCTGGTGGAGCGTTGCACATGCGTGTAGGCACCGACAGAGGCAAAGGCATTGGATCCACTAAGAGTTACAGCAACCCTTGCCAATGAGCCATCTCTCTAGCCCCACCAGAGCGACTACTATCAATGACAAGCCCTTTTTATACTGTTGTGCCACTCCTCCACTCTAAGGGACACTGAACTGGTGGGTGAGTGTAGGCTCAATTTTCATAGCAAATATATTTTATTACGAACTTATTAACTGAGCATACCTCACTTATAACTCGACTAACCTAAACAATAGGAAAAGAAGACTAAAGAACACAATAATGAAACCGTAAGGATATCAGCTCCGAGGAGCGATTCTCCTGGCATAGTCAGCAGGATTTCTTCTGCTAGAACTGGAGCAAACAGAACCTGGAGCCTCAGCCGGAGCCCCGAAGCCTTCCCTTGAGTTCTCTCTAAGAGAGTCTCAAAATGGAGCAATGAATAGCCAAAGGCCCCACCACTTGTTTTTGGCTCATTTTTATACCTGCTCTCAGAATTTGTTCAACGATGTTTTTCAGCTAGTTAACAAGCAGTCTCCCCCACATGGTGGTTCAACTTCTAAGGGGATAAACATCACCTGCTCTCTCACAAGTCTTTTTCTTATCCCCCATTTGTATCTCTCCTTCAGGTTAGGGCTTTGCTTAATGAAAATGAGATGCCTTTGCAAACCTGGATCTTCTTTAGGACAGCTGGTGTCTCCTGGTCCCACACGTGGTTTGTTCCTCCGTCAGTAATATAGGCTTTGCAGGCGGTCACCATCTGATTTGTTACCTAAAATAAAAGTAGGTACAAAGGAGCTGTAGGTAAGTGACTTTTGAAAGCATAAAATGCAGTGATAAATCATAAAATCATGGAGTAAATAAAACACAAAATTAAAAACAGCAATAACAAACGAACACAAATCCAGTCAAAAACAAAAAACCCAAAGTCACATTCACCTACTGCAATTAGGTCACTGTCACTGGGGCCATGAGCCTCATAATCAAACACATTTTCTATTGGTCTAGTACTTCCATTTAGGTCCTGACCTAATCCAAAGTAATGAATGATAGCCACTTAAAAATGGTTAGGTGTGTGGTGGCACACGCCTGTAATTCCAGCCCTTGGGAGGCAGAGGAAGGTGGATCGATATGAGTTCGAGGCCAGCCTGGTCTACAAAGTGAGTCCAGGACAGCCAAGGCTACACAGGGAAACCCTTTCTCGAAAAAAAAAAAAAAGTGGTTAGGAGAGGCAGACCCTCTTCCTTCTTGCTGAACTCCGCCAACAGCAATAAGGTGTTCAGGCATTTTGCGGGGGATGGCCAGGTGGCCTACTGGTCACTACTATAGACGTTACTGATTAGAACAGGGCTCTAGTGGATGGACCCTGCACCTGGGTGAGGAGACAGGCCATGCCTTTCAAAGGCATGCAGCTCACTGACTTCTTCCTCAAGTGCCCACACAGGGCCGGCCCATCAGAAGTATGGTCAAAAAGCTTGGGAGAAGGCAGATAACAATACGAAGTGGGCAGACACAAGACGGACCAAGAAGATTGATGGCAGAGAAAGGAAAGCCAAGATGACAGAGTTTGATTGTTTCAAGGTTACGAAGGCAAAGAAAATGAGAACCCAGAGTAATTAAGACGGAAGTCAAGAAACTGCAAAGAACCGCTAGCCTGAAAGGACAGCCAAGGCTACACAGGGAAACTCTGTCTCGAAAAACAAAAACAAAAACAAAAAAAAACCCAAAAGCCAGACTTGGAAAGGAGGGGAGGTCCTTAACTGCTGAGCCATCCCTAAGCAATGCCTGGGAGCATCCCTGAGATGATGCCTCCTACACGGCACCTCCTTTATCATTAATCCATCTCACCATGATGGGATGGTGAGACGGCTCAGCAAGTGAAGGCATGTGGCTCACGAGCCAGGTGATCTGAACGCAAGCCAAGGAGCACAAGTAAAGGTGGAAGGAGAGAACAGACCCTACAAGGTTGGCCTCTGGCCTCCACAAGCTTCTGTAGCACAACTGCACCCTGCTACACACACACACACACACACACACACACACACACTAATAATAATAATAATAACAACAACAACAACTAAAGAAGCTCACCTTGATAAATAATGACGTCATCCTTTCTGATGTATTATAATACCTCGAGACGCTGTGAATCATTCTGATGGCATTAATCAAGTTTTGTATTCCATGTGCCATGGAAACCTAAAATCGAGATACAGGAAGTAAGTTCTATCACGCATGTTACTCTGGTTTGGCCATGACCGGAAGCTTTAATTACAACGGGCTAATTTTAGCAACCACACTTTTTACATTCGTTGGTTCTGAGCCATCCCTCCAGGCCCCCGAAAGTGCCCCTACAGAAGCTTGCTCACCAGGTCATAGTTATAGAGGGGCTGACACACTTTCTCCAGGGTGTACAGATACCGCACGTTGTCTCTGGACTCATTTGCTGTGTCGGTGATTCTCGCATCCAGATCACGCCAATTCTGAGGAAGCAAAATTGTTTAAGTATCCAGTTATCAGCCCAGAGGTCTCAGTGCGCTCCAATTTAGTCAGGAAATTCAAGCTGTTTTCCCTGAGCAAACAGGGTGATATATACATTTTTTTTTTTCAAAAAGAAAATATAGATTAGGAGCACTGGCTATTCTCCCAGAGGTCCTGAGTTCAATTCCCAGCACCCACAAGGCAGCAGCTCACAACTGTCTATAACTGTAATTCTATGGGACCTGATACCTTCCCTCTGGTGTGCAAACATACAAGTAGACAACACACCCATATACGTAAATCTTTTTTAAAAGAAAATAATGACTTCTATTTTTTAATTATGTGTATTTGTTTAGTGAGAATGCTGGAATTTTGGTTTCTTTAAAAAAAAAAACACAGAAATATTATAAAACTGTTTTGTTTTCATCCCCAGATGTAGAGATATGTGGCTGCTTTGCAGAAGCTGCCTATGATTTGCCTCGTGCTCCAGTAGAGGCATGGTTTTGTCAGCTGCAGATAGTTTCTGCAATTGTGTGACATTTGGAATTCTGGGAACTTTTCAGAGGGCATATATATGTGCATGCTAGAGCCCCATGAGGTGTTGGTGGTAGCTGTTGGTCATTCAAGGGGTTTGGTGGCGGTTTGTTAGTAGTTGTGCTCAAAGAAGAAACAGGAAGAAAGAAATTAGATTCAAAGATCTCTGCCTCTTTCTGTGTGTCTTAGTCTCTCTCTCCTCTCTCTCCTCTCCTCTCTCCTCCTCTCCTCTCTCTCTGTGTCTCTCTCTCTCTAGTGATAGTGGGTAAAACCTGGGAGATAAAGGGTGAGAAAAAGAACCCACAAAGCAGTAAATCCAGTTACAGATTACATTATGGGGTAGGGAGAGAGGTGCAGGAGTGTAGGTACCTGAGGAGGCCAGAAGAGGGCATCAGATTCCCTGGAGCTGAAGTTACAGGTGATTGTAACCTGTAGCCTGGTGTGGATGGGAGAACGAAAACTAGGGTCCTCTGGAAGAAGGGTTAAGGGCACTTAACCACTGAGCCATTTCTCCAGCCCCTGATACCTCCTTTTCTTGCAGGGCTTAAGACTTGATGCTATAAGGGCATTAAATGATTGGCTAAAAACAAAGGCCATTCCTTTGTAGTTAACATCCTGTCTATAGACTTGGACTGGGCCTGCTTCTACTTAGAATGATTTTTTTCAAGGTCCTAAGGCTTATGGCATTGTAAGTCATAAGGTCTTCGGCAGTGAGTCACATCACCGCAACATGATTCAAAGGAAATATTCTTATTAGCAAAATGGACTCAATTGGAAATCAACTTTTTTTTTGTTGGACTTCGAATCTTTTTTGTTTGTTTGTTTTTGTTTTGTTTGTTTGTTTGAGACCGGGTTTCTCTGTGTAGCCTTGGCTGTCCTGGACTCACTTTGTAGACCAGGCTGACTTCAAACTCACAGCAATCCACCTGCTTCTGCTTCCCAAGTGCTGGGATTAAAGGCGTGCGCCACCACACCCAGCTGCATCTTTTTTAAAAAAAGATTTATTTATTTATTTTACATATATGAGTGCTCTATTTACATGTATGCCTGCACTCCAGAAGAGGGTGTCAGATCACATTATAGATGATTATAAGCCACCATGTAGTTGCTGGGAATTGAACTCAGGACCTCTGAAAGAGCAAGCAGTCAGTGCTCTTTACTGTTGAGCCATCTCTCCAACCTTGGACTTTGAATATTAAACGTGGCTCAAAGGCTCAATGCTTGACTCTCATCTTGTAGAACTATTTTGAAGGCTGTAGAAAAGCTTTAGGAGGTGTGGCCCAGCTGGTAGAGGAAGGCCTCCACAGAGAGCAGTGTATTTTCTCTGTCTCCTGGTCTGCACCATGTTAAAAGCCTCTGCCTCACACTCCTGCTTCTATGAACTCCACCGGGCCTTCCATGCAATGATGGAGTAATAGTTCTGAAACCGTGAGCCAAAAATGAGCATTTCCTCCTTTGGACATTCTAATGTCCTCTCACAGTGATGAAAAAGATAGAGAGGACTGACTGGTGTCAGAGACAGGAGATCATTACTGCAGTGGGCCTGACCACGTGGCTCTCAGGCCTTACAAACTGGCTTGCGGAAAGAACTGTTGGGGAGCATGGAGCTGTGGGCTAGAGAAGCCTTCTAACGCTGTAGGCAGAGCTCAGCAGCACCGTGGTTATCCTTCAGAATCAAGAATGGGAAGTGGGGGGCTGGAGAGATAGCTCAGTGATTAAGAGCACCACCTGCTCTCCCAGAGGTCCTGAGTTCAATTCCCAGCAACCACACGGTAGCTCACAACCATCTATAATGAGATCTGGTGCCTTCTTCTGCAGATAAAGCAGTCATTTGCGATAAATAAATCTTTTTTTTTTTTTTTTTTTTTTTTTTTTGGTTTTTCGAGACAGGGTTTCTCTGTGTAGCCTTGGTTGTCCTGGACTCACTTTGTAGACCAGGCTGGCCTCGAACTCACAGCGATCCTCCTGCCTCTGCCTCCCGAGTGCTGGGATTAAAGGCGTGCGCCACCACGCCCGGCTACAATAAATAAATCTTTAAAAAAAAAAAAAAAGAGAATGGGAAGTGGGGATTGCTCAGTGCTTAGAGCACGTCCTGCTGTTGCAGAAGACCGGGGTTCGATCCCCAGAACCCACACAGCAGCTCACAACTGCTTTTAGCCACAGTTCCAAGGAACCCAATGCCCTTTTCTCTTCAGCAGACACCAGTCACTCACGCAGCACACAGACATGCGTGCAGGCAAAACACTCATATGCATAAATTAAAAATAAATTAACCTTTTTTTTTAATCATAAAAATGATCCCTAGGGAAAGCTGTGTGAAGTGGTTGTGTGTGTGTGTGTGTGCTGAGCAGAACTTTTGTCTTTTCGTGTAGCTCTTTATTATTACTATCTTAAGGTTTGCCGTTTTCCTATTTTATGTGTGGAGTGTTTGTCTGCACGTATGTCCGTACAAGCCACATGTGTGTAGCAGCCAAGGAAGCCAGAGGAGGACGTCAGACATCCTGGATCTAGACTTGGCAGAAGGTTGCCAGGTGCCATGTACAACCAGGTCCCTCTGTGAGGGCAGCAAATGCTCTTAACCACTGAGCCACCTCTCCAGGGTGGATCTTTACCTCTACAAGTCTCTATTGACTTACAATTCCCCAAACAGCTTACAAAAAAAAAAAAGGCCATTTCTCTGGGTGGCGCTCCATAGATGAACTGTCAAAACTGAGAAATGGATCTTTGTTCCCTCAGCTGGGAATTACGGTGGTTAAGTAAGAAAGCTGATCCAAAGCTTGACACTTCTCAACACATGCCTACTGTGGACCGAGAAGCCGTGTCGGACACCGTAGAACAAGATGTAATAGTGGCTCTCCGACTGGGAAGGGCACCAAAACAAAGCTAGACGGGGAAATCAGCTGTCCTATGGCACAGTGGGGCTAACTACACTGACTGAACCAGCCTGCAGCGTATTGCGTAATGACTAGGAAAGTGTGGAGTTCCTAGCAACAATGATACACTTTTGGGGACACTGGGTGGGGGGGGGGGCGCTTACTCCAAAAGTGCTTGTTGCAAAACAAGAAGGCCTGGGGTTTGCACCCCAGAACCCATGTCAAAAAAGTTGAGTACAGTGGAACATGTGTAACTCCAGAGCTGGGGAGGTGGGGCCAGGTTCTCTGGGGCTCTCAGGTGAGCCTAGCCTGCTTAGTGAGCAAGGTGGGAGTAAGGGAGATTGCTCAGCATTGACGCCGCTTGCTGCCGTGAGACAGGCTCCCAGCTATGGCAGCTGGGTGGCTCACAACTGCCTGTAACTCCAGCTCCTGGGGAGCCAATAGCCTAGCCCTCCGTGGGGCATTTAAGAAGCACTTTGAAAAGGGTTATTTTCTAATAAGTTGTTATAAAGCACATCAGGGTTTACAGGGAAAGGCCTCTTACCTTTAACAGCTTGGAGTGTGCAACGTTAAGCACGTTTATGACAGCCTTGCAGCTGGACCCCTTAATCTGCTCAATGATGTAGTTGAACTTGGCCGACATGCGTTTCCAGTGCTCCAGTTCAGTGAGTGGACCTGAATCATCGGCCTCTTTTCTCATCTGCTCACTCTCAATAAGGACCTGAAATAGAATTATTATCACGACCACCTGTGGCCCCCTCTCTTCTGGCTGCTGTGGGAACTGCATGCATGTGGAAAACACACATATAAATAAAATAAATAAAAACTTAAAATTTCAGACTTCTATCATCACCAAATACAGCCTGCCAAATGAAGACATGACATGAGAGGAACAATAAGGAATTAAGATCTGGAAAACAGCCGGGCGTGGTGGCGCACACCTTTAATCCCAGCACTTGGGAGGCAGAGGCAGGTGGATCTCTATGAGTTCGAGGCCAGCCTGGAGTCTAAGACAGCCAGGACTACCAAAGAAACCTTGTCTCACAAGACAAAAAAAAAAAAAAAAAATCTGGAAAACAGTATGTAGAGTCAAGCAGCTCAACAAGATAACACCAATCAATCCAAAAGAAAACTAAGTAAATGAGCTGCACGTGTAGGTCAGCAAGGAAGAAGCCTAAGCAACCACCAGATGTGGCCAACCCCGGCAGTACTCAACATAGTGCAGAGTTGATCTTGATAGCATCGCACACCTGATATAATGGCTGTGTGTGTGTGTGTGTGTGTGTGTGTGTGTGTGTGTGTGTGTGTGAGATACTGGGAACTAAACTTAAGAGTTTTATATGCGTTAGGTAAGCACTCTACCGTAAGATATATTCCCAGCCCTGCTTCTTGTCAGGGTATTCTGTTACAGTACTGAAAGCGAAACTACAGCAATCTCTGTTAGGAGGGCATAATACTGTCCAGTATGAGACCTATACGCAAACGCTCTGAGGGATTCCACTGAGAGACTCCTGAGCCTACAAGGAGGAAGCCTGAGCAAAGGCAGCTGTTACATATGCATTACTGTCCTCTGTAACAGCAGAAGGAGAAATTACTTATGGAGGGAATAGAAACACCAACCCCTGCTTCCTTAAATAACGGATAGCTGATACAACATAAATGCCAAAATGTCTATCTAGCGAAATACAATTTTTCCTTCTTCCTCTTCTTTCTTCTTCTTCTTCTTTCTGGTTCTTTGTGCCATGTAAAGTCACTTCCTTTTTTAAGATTTATTTTATTTTATGCATATGAGTGTTTGTCTGCATATTTGTAGGTGACCCGTGTACATGTAGTGCCCATGGAAGTCAGAGAAGGCATCAGATCCCCTGAAACTGGAGTTATAGCTGGTTGTGAGCCGCTATGCGTATGGGTGCCTGCTGGGAACTAAACTCAAGTCCTCTGCAAAAGCACTGTGGTGGTTTGGAAGGCGCCATTAGGAGGTGTGGCCTTGTTGGAGAAGGTGTGGCTTTGCTGGAGGAAGTGTGTTACTAGAGGGTCAGCTTTGAGGTCTCAGAAGCTCAAGCCACACCCAATGTGGCAGTCACTTCCTTTGCCTTTGGATCAAGACGTAGAATTCTCAGCTCCTGCTCCAGCACCATGTCTGCCTGTGTGCCACCACACTTAGCACCATGACGATAATGGACTAAACCCTTAAATGTTTTCCTCTATAGGTGTTGCCATGGTCATGGTGTCTCTTCACAGCAATAAACCCCTAACTAAGACACAACCTCAGCAAGGAATGGGTTCCTCAGTGCATCCCTGTCGGTTCAAAGGCCTCACCTGAACTGCAGCCTGATGCCTCTCACCTGCAGAGTGGCTCATCCTGCCTCCCCTCCCTTCCCCTTTCCCCTCAGAATTTCCTCTTCATGGTGAGAGTCACTGTCAACTGTTTGACTGGATGGCTTCCAGGTCCTCCCTACCCAAGGTGTCACCTGTACTCAGGCCTCAGCTCCTTCTGAGCCCACAGCTCTGTATCTTCCCTGAGCTCCGCCCCCCACAGCCAGCTGACGACCTCATTTCTCCAACTGGGTCTACCAAGCCATAAGACCCAACAGAGCTAACCCCTACTTCACCTCTAAGTCCAGACACTGGTCTATGGGGCTGCCTCAGGATCCCCACACTCACGGGTCTCACAGAGGGAGAGGAGGAGGCTGAAGCTCAGGGACACGCCCCCAGCTGTGGTGCAGAGCTGGGGTGTGAGCCAGGGGAGCTTAGGTTAGCCACTTCGCCAGAGCACCCATCAAGGAAGAGGCACATCCTAATCCCAGAAAAATGCCCCAGAGACTGTGCTGCTCTGTCTGCCTCAGTTAGTCCCATCTTCCAGGTCACTGCAGTGCCACCACCTGTGCTGGGCCACAACAGTACTGCTGTCTTGTGATGTTCAGCCTCTGTGATGGTTTGAATAAGATGGTCCCATAGGTTCATATATTTAAATGCTTAGTCACCAGGGAGTAGAACCATTTCAAAGGATTAGAAGGATTGGGAGGTGTGGCCTTGTTGGAGGAAGTATATCACTGGGGGTGAGGTTTGGGGTTTCAAAAGCCTAAATCAGGCCCAGGCTCTACCTCTCAACGACTTCTCTGGCACTGCGCCTGCCTGTCGCCATGTTCTCTGCTATGATGGTATTGGTCTAAGCCTCTGAAACTATAAGGAAGCCACTGAGTTGCCTTGGTCGTGATGTCTCTTCACAGAGAATGCACTTGAGTGAACAGGAAATGGGTGAAAGGAAACATTAAGTGATGGGAGTGGGGCTTTGAAAATGATACCCATGGCCTGGCAGTCAGCATTTGGCGGTAAGGGCTTTGGAAGGTTATTAAATCACGAGAGAGAGTTCTGCCCTTATTACTAGGCTTTGCATCTGTGTGCTCATGTTGTGTGGGTGTGCATGCCCGTGGGTACACGTGTTGTTCAGAGGCTAGAAGTCAAGCCCAGTCGTCACTCCTCTGGCGCCATCTACTTGGTTTTGAGACTGGGTCTCTCACTGGGTCCCAGAGCTCACCAGTTAGGCTAGACCAACTGGCCAATAGGTGTCAGGGACCCACCCGGCCCTGTTCCCCCAGTGCTGTGGTTACAGGTGCATGCCACCACACATGGCTTTTTAGGTGGCTGCTGGGTATTGAACTCAAGTCCTCACATGTACAGTGGCAAGAACTTTAACAAACAAGCCATCTCCACTGCCCCAAGTTTAATACCTACTATTTTTTTTTTTTTACAATTTCTAAATATATATTTGCATTATATATTCACAGACTCTAGGTATGGTCATTCATGTATAAATATTACATAGCATTTAAACACAATATTAGCATTTCTATGACCATATTAATAACATATTAAAATATCTATTTTATGTATAGAATATCAATATCTGTGTGTTTTAGGTGATTTTTTTCTTTTTTCTTTTTTACATATACATTTATACTATAACACATATGTAAAATGAACTACATACAGCAAGAAGAACCACGAAACAATCAGGAATTATATTAATGTTACATTCAGAGTGTTTTGGCTATTTGTATTTGCTGCTGTGGACTTGGCATTGGAACGCTGATACGGAAACCTAGGCTGAACCTATTTGACACGAGCAACGCTCCCATGGGCCACCCAGGATGTGCTCGTGCACCGTCTGTCTCTGTGGCTCTTCACTGTGTCATTTCCCCCTTCCTCTCTTCCATGGAGAGTATTAACAAAACGTAAGTCATGCATGGGGGTGGGACGAGGGGCGGGAAGGCGGGGGGGGGGGGGGGGGGGGGGGGAGAGGGGGAGGGGCGGGGACTGTCACGGCTCTGAGCCACAAGACGAGGGCAAGGGGGGTGGCCTCACCTGCTCTATCTGCTTGTACCATATCATCAGCACCTCCTCCAGCTGATGCACCATCTCCGAGTTGCTCGCTGCAGCTGTGACTTCCTCAAAGGTAAGCAGTTTGGAGAAGTCGACATTGTCTACCTTCCTCAACATCACTGTCCCTTCGATGCTGATTCTAGCACCTTAAGGAAGAAAACGGGACGTTAGAAAGACGTGCCCGAGCCGGGTGGGCGTGGTGGCGCACGCCTTTAATCCCAGCACTCGGGAGGCAGAGGCAGGCGGATCGCTGTGAGTCCAGGATGGCCAAGGCTACACAGAGAAACCCTGTCTCGAAAAACCAAAAAAAAAAAAAGAAAGAAAGAAAGACGTGCCCGAGCCGGGTGGGCGTGGGGAGGGCAGAAGCAGACAGATCGCTGTGAGTTCGAGGCCAGCCTGGTCTACAAAGTGAGTCCAGGACAGCCAAGGTTACACAGAGAAACCCTGTCTCAAAAAAAAAACAAAACAAAACAACCAACAACAAAGAAGTGCCCATACGGTAAACATCAAGGTGCGCTTTCGAGCCGCACCATTTACAGAAAAGCCAACGGTCTCCTGAATTATAAGGATAGAATTCTACAGTTAGGGATGGGCACAGTTGGTAGCATGCTTGCTCAGCATGCACAAAACCGTGAGTTGGATCCCCAGCCTCACATAAGCCGAGTGTGGAGGTTTCACCCAAGGACTTGTGAAGGTGACAGTATGAAGACCAGGAGTTTAAGGCCATCCTGGGCTACAGAGGTAGTTCAAATTTTACCTGGATTACATGAGACCCTACCTCAAAAAAAAAAAAAAAAAAAACATAAGAAAGAAAGAAAGATTGTGAGTTGACTTATGGATCATATTGTATACTTTTGCAAGATTAAGTGATAAAAATATTTTATCATTCATATTGTATACTTTTACATTAAGTGATAGAAAAGAGTTTTAAAAACATCATCATAAAACGCAGCTTAAAAATACTTATTTTATGTTTACATGTATGTGTGTGGACCACATATGTGCAATACCCATGGAGGTCAGAAGGGGGCGTTGGATCCTCTGGAACTGGAGTTACAGGAGGTTGTGAGCTGCTGTGTGGGTGCTGGGAACCAAGCCTGGGTTTTTTGGAAGAGCCACAAATGTTCTTTTGTTTTGTTGTTGTTTTTCAAGACAAGGTTTCTCTGTGTATCCTTGGAGGTCCTAGACTCACTTTGTAGACCAGGCTGGCCTTGAACTCACAGTGATCCACCTGCCTCTGCCTCCCGAGTGCTGGGATTAAAGGTGCGCGCTACCACCGCCCGGCTGGTGCGCAAATGCTCTGAACTGCTTAGCCATCTCTCCAGCACAAGTACATATACTTTTAGTGGCAAATATTTGACTAAGATCAGGAAAAGCTTCCTCCAACTAGAATGCATTTCAGCAAAGACCCCTGGTAAAGAGGGGGGGGGGTCTCCTGTTTCCCATCTCATATCCAGGCCCCCTGGTGACTTTCAATACCATCTCCTTTTGGATATACACCACCACCCCCTCCCACCCCCCCCATCCCCCCTATAAAACCCTGTTTTCAGTAACATATCTCACAACTCATTTTGAGTTGTTTGCCATCAAGTCTTACACTCACCATCTAAAAATGAAAGATATCTGTTGATGGTTTCTGTGAAGATATGTTTCTCAGATTCACCCTGCTTGGACTGGTTTAAAGCACCCCAGTTGCTCGTTGCAAGAATGGCTGGTAGAAATATGAGTTGTAACATATTCCCGATTCCTTTCAAGAGGCCGTTGGATGCATCCAAGGTGGTGAATAGCACATCCTGAAAGGGTGGTGTTCAATTGTCACATGTTAAGCCCATTAAAAAACCGAGGGGGAAAAAAAATCATGAGCTATTTTTCATCTGCAGTGAACAGCTGATACAGTTTGTAAGGTCCTGGACACAGGTTAAGCATCTATGAATAGTAGAGCTCTCAAACCCACAACCTGGCCCTAGTCTGCCACTCCCACTGGGTCTCCGGGAGATGCCGGTCTCATCTGTACTTTAATCTCTGCAACCCAGCCAAGGCATGGGAAAGGCAACTGACTGAGCCTCTCCCAAAAAGACATCCTCAAGTGTAAGGTGCCCTATTTGTGAAAACAGCCTTGTGAAATAGGATGGGGGGGGGGGGGGGAGATCTTCATTGTCAACTTGAAAGAAGCCCAGAAGTTTAGTGAAGTGCGCCTCTGGGTGTGTGTGGGGTGGTGTTTCCATAGACGATTACCTCCTGGAGCATCTGAACCAAGCCACAGACTAATTCCTCTGTAAGGAGGCCATTATATGGAGAAATGGTACAAATAGGTGATGGGGCATGGTTGGAGGAAATGGGTCCTTAGGGACTTGTCTGTGGGCTGTGTCTTGCCATGGCCCCTTCCTTTATGCCCACTTTCTCATCTTCCTGATTGTCATGATTTTGAAAACCACTGGTGCACTTTCTGCCTCCACTGGGATTGCTTTTGCATAGTTACAAAAGATTTTAAATTGCCAGGTATGGTGGCACACGCCTTTAATCCAGCATTTAGGAGGCAGAGGCAGGTTGATCTCTGACTTTCAGGCCAGCCTGATTAACATAATGAATTCTAGGACTCTATAGTGAGATCCTGGTTTAGGTTCTGTTTTTTTGTTTTTGATTTTTTTTTTTTCTTTAAGACAACTAAATTCTCATTTAAAGAGGAAAGGCCACATATGGTGCCTAAAATGGTAAAAAAGAGACTTGTAGAGCTAAATTTAGCAATGTCTGGAGGTAAATAAAAGAATATTCTATGAGTCTTTTAAATTTGTATTATGTCTTTAAGTGCATGCATATGTACAGAGGTCAGTGTGCAAGAGTGCAGTGACTGCGAAGGCCAGAAAAGAAGGTGTCAGATGACCTGCTTTTGGCGGTTATACGCCAGCGTGGGTGCTCAGAACTGAACTCGGGTCCTCTCTAGAAGGAATACCTTCTGAGCCAACCCTCCAGCCCCATCTAACAGACCTAAGAACTGCTTCTGGAGAGTGAGGTACAGGTTCGTCCTGCTCAAAGAACCTGTTCTTCTTTAAACTACATACACACATCACTGCAGCTCTTTTAAAAACCTAGAGTAAGTAAGTTACGGTCACAGACAATTGTAGTCAGAGCGACTCAAGACGCCAAGGCAAGTTCACTTGAATCCAGGTATTCAAGGTCAGCCTGGGTGACATAGCGAGACCCTCTCTCCAAAAGCAAAGACAAGGGGGCTGGAGAGGTAAGCGAGTGCGTGAGCACCTGGCTGGCAGATGCCAGGCCCAGGATTTGGTCCTCAGAACAAAAAGAAAGGAAGAGAAGGGATGGAAGAGGAGGGGTATGAGGAGAGGGTTAGGGGGTGAGAAAAGGCAGGAAGGGAAAAGACAGGGAATGAGGAGGAGGGGAGGGGTAAGAAAAAAGGTGTGAGAGAAAGGAGGGGGCAAGGGAAAAGGAAGAGGAAATGGGAAGAGAATGGGAGAGTCTATTTGATAATTAGTAAGGAAATAAGATGCCGGGCAACAGATATTAGATGAGTTTATTAAGTGGAGCACAGGGAGAGAAGGAAAGGGGGGAGAGAGGGGGTACCCCAGAGAGAGACAGAGAGGCAGAGAGACAGAGAGACAGGGTGAGAGAGGAAGAAAGAGAAAGGTAAGAGAGCGAGCCACAAGAAGGGTTTGGCCTTTTATAATCTTGGGCAGGGCCACTCCCCCACAGCAGGTAGGCAGACTGAAGCAGAATCCTAACAGTCTATATTATTAAAAATAGCAGAATGAATTATATATTAACTGAAGAGAGCATTACTGAAACTGATGACAAATTGACCATTCGTCCGTCCGCAGGAGAGTTCAGAACAAGCAAAGCAAGCAGAGGGGGAAGGGCTGATTCCTCCCCTGCAGGGGTCTCACCCAGCACCAGAGGCGCAGGGAAGTCCCCACAAGGACCCTGGAGAAGTGACTGCCCACTCAACAGCCTCTCTTAAGGCAGTCTTTCCTCACAAACAGAAAAGAAGTCAAACTCCACAAACAGAAAAGAAGTCAAACTCCACGGAATTTGTTACATACCCCACTCTAGTAGGCAGTAAGACCATTGAGAGCAAGAAAGAGGCCAGGCATGGTGGTGCACGCCTTTAATCCCAGCACTCGGGAGGCAGGTGCAGGTGGATCGCTGTGAGTTTGAGGCCAGCCTGGTTTACAGAGTGAGTCCAGGACAGCCAAGGCTACACAGAGAGACCCTGTCTCAGGAAAACAAACAAACAAACAAAAAGTAAGAAAGAGAGTGGAGGGATGCTTTCTGAGAATCTACAATCAGTTGGGCAGTATAGCGAGAATTGTTCCTTCCGAGGTCTCACAGCTATCCAACAAAGAAGGTGTCATTAGTCCCCATTCAGGCATGCTCATCTCTCAGAAAGGATGAGCCACTTGCCGAAGGAGACAGCACTAGCCAGCGATGAGGCTTGGAAGCAAATCCTGGCCTACCTAACTCTACTTGCCATTTCCAGCCTGTGGCCCAGCCTTCCCCAAACTAGGCTAACAGCGTCTAGACTCTAAGGCAGCTAGCTCCTCCTTCTCCTAAAATGACTAAAAATGTAAAACGCTAAGCAAAGAATAGGTGTACTAGAGCTTAAGGTAATACGAACAGAATCGAAAATACCCCTAAAGAAGGGACATATGGTAACTCTGTGTGCACGGTACAGAAGAAGGCGCATTTTTATAAACTGTAGGGCTGGTGGCTACCCTGTTTAGTTTTTGTCAAACTGACATAAGCTAGAGTCACCTGGGAAGAGGGAAGCTTAACTGAGGAACTTTCTCTGGTAGACTGGCCTGTGGGCATGTCTGAGAGACACTTTCCTGATTAATTGCTATGGGAGGGCCCAATCCACTGTGTTACCCAGAGGCAGATGGTCCTGCCTTCTATAAGAAAGCAGGATGAGCAAGCGAGCCATGGGGGCCAAGCCAATAAGCAGTGTCCCTCATGGTCTCTGTTTTCAGGTCCTGTTGCAACTTTCCTCAATGTTGGAGCATGATCTGGAAGTGGAAGGGAAAGGAAGCCTTCCTTCCCCAGCTTGCTTGAGGCCAGTATTTTATTCTAGCAGCAGAAAGCAAAGTAAAACCGTGATGCACAGCTGTGATCCCAGCCCTTGAGAAGTGGAGTGGGAGAATTAGGGGTTCAGAGGACGTTAGCTCTGTGTGTATGTGTGTGTATATGGTGTGTGTGTATGTGTGTGATGTATGTGGGGTGTATGTGTGTGTGTGATGTGTGTTTGTGTGTATGGTGTATGTGTGGGGGGGGTATGTGTGTGTGATATGTGTGTATATGTTGTGTGTGGTGTGTATGTGTGTGGGGTGTATAGTGTGTATGTGTATAGTGTGTGTGTGTGTGTGTGTGTGTGTGTGTGTGTGTGTGCGCGCGCGCGCATGCGCACATGTGTGTTGAGCTCAACGCCAGACTGGTCTCAAAAACATAAACTTTAAAATTTCAAAACATAGACTTTTAAAGGCAGTATCTGTAGGATGACAACAACTCAGCTCTATTATAGCCAGTACCTTAGTTTCTTTGAGTATGCAAATACAGTGTTTCCTTATAACTCAGTTCAGTCGAACATACAGGAGAGGAGAGTAAGGGGACTGGGGAAGCATGGAAAGCTATCGGCGTCTTAAAACATACCTCATAAACGCTTTTAGTATTAATGGCAACATCATTACGACATCGAACAAAAAACATGCACAACCCTTTTAGTTTTTCTGGAGATGCGTTATCTATAAACAGTCTCATCATCTTTGCGCCTTTGGGTACTCCAGTGATAGTTCGACCACATTCTGGAAGCAAACGTCAAGGACTGAGCATACGTACGGTAACAGAACCGACGCCGCACGTAAGCGGCTGCCTAATGGCCAGCAAGCGTAGCCTAACAGCAGGCCCCACGCCAATGCGAGAGCCTGAGGTTGTCCTCCAGCCCCTGTTCCCCATACACACGTGTGCAAGTGCACACGAATACACACATGCACATGCACACGAGCACACACACACTAATTTTTCAAAATAGTCTGAGTCTAAAAGGACAACCCAAGTCTGTAGCTACTGAAACAAAAGTATAGTAACCCAGTTGCACATTAATTATCTTAGGCGTAATATAGGAAAGCCAGATGTTGAAACTAACAGCTGCAGCAGGCACAAGACATCGAGACAGGGCCACAAGGGGCAGCTGCCGGGCTCCAGAGAGGCAGCGTGACTGCTTCTAGCCATCTGAAAACATACGGACAAAACGGCCCACCTGTTCTAGGGAACTGCAATTAAAGTCTAATGGAAAAACTGTATTTCCCAACAGAGGCGATGTCTCTGACATCTCTTGCTAAATCGTGACAGTGATGCCTCAAAGTATTGGCTCTGAAGATGGAATTTTTAAAAAATTATTTTGTGTTTACACACACAAGTGACACAGGGTGCATGTGGAAGTCGGAAGACAACCTGTAGGCATTAATTCTATCCTTCCACCTTGTGGGTCCTATAGACGGAAATTAGTCATGCAGCTTAGGTGGTGCCTTTACTTGATGGAGCCATCTTGATGACCCTGGAGTGTTCATAAGACAATGCTTTTCAAAGATTTATTTTGCTTTTACGTACAAGAATGTTTGTTTGGCCAGCATGTATGTCTATGTACCAAATGCGTACAACACCAGTGGAAGGAAGGAAGAAGACATCAAATGCCCTGGAATTGGAGTGCTGGATGGCTGTGAGCAACCAGGTGGGTGCTGAGAAATGGACCTGGGTCTCCTTGTAAGAGCAGCAAGTGCTTTTAACAGATGAGACACTTCTCCAACCCATCCAAAAAAAATGTTTTTTAAGATTTATTTATTGTATGAGTGCTTTATCTGCAGAAAAGGGCATCAGATAACATTATAGATGGTTGTGAGTCACCATGTGGTTGCTGGGACTTGAACTCAGGACCTCTGGAAGAGCAGGCGGTGCTCTTAACCACTGAGCCATTTCTCCAGCCCTGCCCCCGCCCCAAAATTTTTTTAACAATGGTTTCTGGTCAAGTTTTCTCTGCAAAAGTGGAAATCATCAACCGGCAAAAAAGGGGAAAACAGGCTGCACTTCAACGTTCATCAGCTCGGTTCAAGCCAAGGGCCTTCATAAAGCATCCTTACCAAGGCCAGGCGCTTCTCCTTCCTGGTACAAAATCTTCAGTGTCTTACAGCCACCTTTCTCAAAAAAATGAGTGAATGAGTCCAGCTATTAAATGAAAGAGAAAATAAGGATCAATAAAGTAACTTTGGCGTTCCAATAAAATTAAGTGATTCCTGTACTTAACTTCATGTACTTCATGTAGCTTCTTAGTCAATGTCCCTTTTCAGATATAGAAAATAAGACTCAAAGCCCGTCCTGAAAGGCCTGGTAGTCTAGGTCTGTGATCTCAGCTTCTTGAGAGGCCGAGGCAGGGGGACCACAGGTTCAAGGCCTGCCGGGAATACTGAGCAGTTTCACGGCTAACCTAGACAAGTTTGAGAAATCCTCTCTCAAAACTAAAAGCCACTGGGGGTGGTTGGGAGGGAGCAGGGGAAGGGCAGCAGTGGCAGAGGTAGTGGCACACGCTGCCTTTAGTCCCAGAACTCGGGAAGCAGAGGCAGGTAGACCCCTGAATTTGAGGCCAGCCTGATCTACAAAGTGAGTTCCAGGATAGCGAGGGCTACACAGAGAAACCCTGTCTTAAAAAAAATATTTTTTTTTTAAGTAAAAAAGAAAGGGAGTGGGGATGAAAATAAATAGATCAAAGAGCAGGAACATGCGAGAAAAGATTAGCACTAAACTAATTTCAGTACTGAGGGACAGGGAACACAGGTGAACTTCATTTCTTGTTGTGACTGTCCTGGACTCGCTTTGTAGACCAGGCTAGCCTCGAACTCACAGCGATCCGCCTGCCTCTGCCTCCCGAGTGCTGAGATTAAAAGCGTGTGCCACCACCGCCCAGCGCCTAGTTTGCTTTCTATTGCTGTGGTAAGCACCATGCCCAAGAGCAACTTGGAGAGAAAAAGTGTTATTTCACAGGCTACAGCCCATCCTTGAAGGAAGCAAGGCAGGAAGGGACTTGGAGGAAGGAACTAACACAGAGACCACACTTGCTTCCCCTGGTTTGTTCAGCCAGGGCCCACAAGCTCAGGGATGGCACTGCCCACAGTGAGTGGGGCCCTCCTGCATTAATTAACCATCAAGACTTGCCCAGCCTGAGACTAGTCCTCAACGGGGATCTCCTTTTCCCATGGGTGTCTAGGTGTCTATCAAGTGGACAAAAGCCAACTGGCACACTTGGTTTGTTGGTTGATTGATTGGTTGGCTGATGGGTGGCTGGTTTGGGTAATGCATACATGGGAAGGGGTGTGTGTGTGTGTGTGTGTGTGTGTGTGTGTGTGTGTGTGTGTGTGTGTGTGTGTGTGTGTGTGTGTGTGTGTGTGTACCCATGTGTGCAGGTTTTTGTATACATGTGTTTAGGCATTTAGAGGCCAGAGGGTGAGTTCAGATGTTCCCCAGGCACTGTCCACCTGTTTGAGACAAGGCCTCTTGCTCATCTGAAACTCCCCAGGTGGGCTGGGCAAGCTGGCCAATGAAACCTAGGGATTCACTCATCTCTGCTTCCCTAGCTGAGATTATAACAACAGACTACGGAGCCAAGCTAGGGATTTGTCTTTTTTATAGCATGGGCCCTGGGGACCGACCTTAGGTCCTCACATTTGCAAGGCAAGTGCTTTATCAACTAGCCATCTTCTCCACCTAGGTTTGGTTCCCAGCACCCACATGTTGGCTCACAACAATTAGCAACTTGGGTTCCAGGGAACCTGATGCCCTCTTCTAACTTCTACACGTATCCAACATGCATAGGGTGCACATATGTATACACAGGCAAAACACAGAAAAATAAGTCATACACACAAATATACATGGTAGAGAGACAGAGGGAAAGACAGAAACAGACACAGAGAGGGGGAGAGAGAGACAGACAGACAGACAGACACAGAGAGAGGGAGAGAGAGAGGTGGGGGGAGGGAGAGAGAAAGCCACCAATATTAATCTCTGGTCCTCCACAGGCACATACATGTGCACACATGCATAGGTGCATGAATGAAGCCCTTTGCAGGAATTTAAGGTAGGGATGTGTATGGCCAAGTAGGAGCAACCAGACAATTAGGCAGAAGCCAGATAGCAAGGGTGCCCACATGTGCAGTCACAATGACACCAGCTTTCTAGGCCACAGGACAGAGGTAGGCACAAGGAGAAAATAGACCTGATATGAAAAGAACCATCATGCCAGGAACACCAAAGTAATGTCTTTATTATTCCCTCTAATAAGCTGCCTTTTATCCTAGACTAATGTCGGGTTTCACATTAAAATGATAGTTTCCCATATACCCATTTTTCTATACATGATACCCAAAAACTGTAATGGTTTAAACATAAAATGTCCTCCATGGCCTTGGCATCTCAACACTCGGTCTGCAGCTGTTAGTGCTATTCTAGAAGGTTGTGGAAACCTCAGTAGGTAGATGAAGTCAGTCCCTGAGGAGCCGGCCCTAGAGTGTGTGTGTGTTAAAGCTTGACTCCCCTCCCCCCCCCCCCATTTTTCGAGACAGGTTTTCTCTGTGTAGCCTTGGCTGTCCTAGACTTGCTTTGTAGACCAGGCTGGCCTCGAACTCACAGTGATCCACCTGCCTCTGCCTCCCGAGTGCTGGGATTAAAGGCGTGCACCACCACACCCTGCTATTGACCCCACTTTCTCTCCAGTCTCTGCTTCCTGACTGCTGATGTAATGTGACCTGCCACCTCAGTTCCTGCCACTGCGACTTGCCTGTAGTGGATGGATTGTTGATGGTGCTGTGGGAAGGTAATAGAACCTTTAGGGGATGCAGCCTTGCTGAAGACGTACGCAAGTGGTGTTTATAGCCTGGTTCTACTTCCTGTTCTGTTTGCTTCCGGTACGTGTATAGAAATGGGATCGCGCACTTCCTGCTCCCGTCACCGTGCCTCCCTGCTTGCGGTCATGGCCTCTCTAGTCCTCTGGAGCTGTAAGCCAACTAAAACCTTTATTCTCTAAGTTGCTTTTGGTCTTGGTATTTTATCACAGCAACAGAAAAGTAATGATACAGAGGGTCTGCACAAACAAACCTGCACTCTCGTGTTAGCATGAGAAAGTCTTTTTTTTTTTTTTTTTCCCCCCAAACAGGGAACACCAGCTCGGAAGTCTAGGTGGCAATCATGACAGCAGGCTCAACCACCCTACAGTACTTCTCCACTCAGCCACAGCAGCCATTCTCCCCTGGAGGCAGGGGGGGCGGGCCCCAGTGTCTGTGCCTACACCTCCTGCAGAGGTGCTAGGATTCCAGTACAGCTTCTAGTATGCAATTCTAGGCACCGAAATGGCATAGCAATTTGCAGGTGTAACACAAGGTTGATTGCCTATCCTGTTTCCTCCCCAAACAAGTATAAGAATGGTGGTTGGCTCATGAGACCTACAGAGCAATCCCTTTATGAAACTGGCCTTCTCTTCATCTGCCAGCCATTCCCCCGCTGGCTTTTGTATTGTTTTTCAAGACAGGGTTTTTCCCCTACTGGCTTCTAAGTGGTCTGCAGGAAGACATAGTGCCAGAGTTACCAAAGGAGCCCACATAGGCTTGAGAAGGAAAGGCATTAAAACACAGCTTGAGAAAGATAGAGAGAATCCTCTTATTGTTAAGGTAATATTGCTGATAGCCAAGACTACTGGCAAAATTTGTATGGCTCAGGGCAAAATGAAAATGAAGGATCAGGGCTGGAGTGATGGCTCAGAGGTTAAGAGTACTGTCTGTCCTTCCAAAGGTACTGAGTTCAATTCCTAGCAACCACATGGTGGCTCACAGCCATCTATAATGAGATCTGATGCCCTCTTCTGGCGTGCAGGAAGAGTACTGTATAAATAATAAATAAACAAATCTTAAAAAAAAAGAAAGAAAGAAAGAAAGAAATGAAGGATCATTTAAAAACTTCAAGACAAGGTCGGGTGGTGGTGGCACATGCCTTTAATCCCAGCACTTAGGAGGCAGAGGCAGGTGGATCTCCGTGAGTTCAAGGCTAGCCTGGTCTACAGAGTGAATTCCACGACAGACAGAGCTGTTACACAGAGAAACCCTGTCTTGAAAAACCAAAAGAGAGAGAGAGAGAGAGAGAGAGAGAGAGAAAGAGAGAGAAGGAAAGGAAGAAAAGGGGGGGGGGGGGGGGAGAGAAACCGAGCCTAAGAGCCTGTACAGTTCCACAGCGCACACGTCCATGAAGCCAGCCTTGACCATAAGGTGTATTCTAAAGGGGGAACTTTGGTGACCTAGTAAACCATACCCTATTTCCATCCCAATGTTCACTATGGCACTTCTTGTTCAACAAGCGCATTTCCAGGGTGGAGAGTGGTAGAGGAAGGCACCGGAGGCCCACGCGCACACACGCTCCCACCCCAAATAAAGGGGAAAGCAAAAACAAATGAGGGTAAGACTTCAGCTTACCGATGGGCAATCCAAAATTAGTTCTTCCACGGTTGCCACATCCAGCCCGAGCTTTTCTCCTATAATTTCAAATATGTATTTATATGAGGGGTCAATTCTCATTTTCCGGTTCTCCCTTGCTTCTCTAAATCTCGCCTAAAAGAAGTGAAAACATGTCTGAAAATGTACGCATGTAAGTATGAAGAAATGCATTTCCAAACAACGGAAACTCCCAGGACTTTCCCATGGCAAGCCCTATGAGCTGCAAACCTGTCTCTCTTTGAGCGTCTCTTGGAGGTTCGGAATGCCACTCATACTTCGGCGGAACTTGGAGGACCGACGGGAAGACTGCCCATCCGACAGCACTGACTGCACAGGCCTCGGGGTGATCCTCTGCCGGACCCTGGTCTGGTCATCCTCGGTCTCTGCTGTCTCCTCATCGGAGGGAATCAGACTCCTATAGTCAGTCACGGGAGGACTACTGCCCTGTACAGACGGGGGCGTGGCATCTTCGCCCGGGGTGGGCGGAGCCTCTTCTCCGGGGCCGGCCTCTCCCGTGGGGGGCGGGGCCACGTCCACTTCAGGGGGCAGGGTCTGCTCCGAGGGAGGGGCAGTGTCCCCCGGAGGTGGAGGGGGCGGAGCTCCCTCTTCCATCGGAGGAGGAGCCTCTTCACTCGGAGGTGGTGCTAGCTCGCCTCCGTCGGACTCCATCTTTCAACAAGCTTTCCTCCAGCAGAAGATCTTCAACGTCAAAATCTAGAATTAGAAAGCATTTTCCAGCTGGGCGTGGTGGCGCACGCCTTTAATCCCAGCACTCAGGAGGCAGAGGCTAGCGGATCGCTGTGAGTTCGAGGACAGCCTGGTCTACAAAGTGAGTCCAGGATGGCCAAGGCTACACAGAGAAACCCTGTCTCGAAAAACCAAAAAAAAAAAAAAAAAAAAAAAAAAGAAAGCATTTTCCTTGAGAGTTGTGCAAACAACTTGACCACTGGGTGTGTTTATTTCTCCCAACTATGGCTAATCTTGTCAACTTGACACACTTTGGGTGGGAAGATGAAACCCTCAGTTGAGGAATTACCTACGTCAGATTGGCCTATGGGCATGTCTGTAGAATAGATTCCTGATAGTTAACTGATAATAGAGGGCCCACTGTAGGTGCTACCATCCCTAGGTCGGTGGACCTGGGCTGTATAAGACAAGTAGTTCACCATACACTACGAGCAAGCAAGAGGGCTAGTCAGTAAGCAGCTTTTCATTCACGGTTCCCTACCAGTGCTGTCGCTTGAGTTACTATCCTGACTTCCCTCAGTGGCAAACTGTGACCTGAAAATATAAAAATAAACCCTTTCTTTCTCAGGTTGCTTTTGATCGTGGTGGTTATCAAACGCCACGGAGAGCAAACTAGGGCATTCCCCTTGAAAGCCAGATGGGTAACAAACACACTCATCTACTCCTTTCCCATGGTAGTAAATAAGCTGAGCACAAGGCTGTAATCCTTCCGCGTGGGATGTAGTAGAAGCAAGTGGAGTGGGAGTTCAAGGGAACCCTTAGCTACATAGTGAGTAAGCGATCAGCCGGAACTATATGAGAACACATCTCAAATATAAATAAGTAAAGGCTGGGGGTGTGGCTCAGTCGCTAAAGCACTTTCTGTGGAAAACGTAGGGCTAGAGTTTGGATTGCCAGAAAGTCACTTATCACTGGGCTAGTTCACTGGCTCAGTGGTTGTCAGTTGCACGCAGCTCCTGCAGAGAACCTGAGTTCAGTATTCAGCATCCACAGGGAGTGGCTTGCAGCCACCTGTAATCCAAGGCGGGTAAACGCTCTCTGCTGTCCTCCCTGAGCACTTACACCAACCAGGGGCTGGAGAGATGGCTTAATGTTTAAGAGCGCTTACTGCTCTTCCAGAGAATAGGGTTCAATTCCCAGCACCTGCACGGTGGCGCACACTACCTGTAGATCCAGCTTCACGGGATCCAATACCCTTTCCTAACCTCCATGGGCATCGGGCATGCACGTGGTACACAGGCATACATGCAGGCAAAACATTCATATACAAAAATAAGATCTTTTTGTTTGTTTTGTTTTTCGAGACAAGTTTTCTCTGTGGTGTAGCCTTGGCTGTCCTGGACTCGCTTTGTAGACCAGGCTGGCCTCGAACTCACAGTGAACCGCCTGCCTCTGCCTCCCAAGTGCTAGGATTAAAGATGTGCACCACCACACCTAGCTTCAAAAATAAGATCTTAAACCAAAGTGACTGTGGCTATTTTGGCATTTGGTCAATTGTGATGGCACACATCTATAATCCTGACATCAAAGAGGTTAAGGCAGCATGATCACAAGTTCAAATCCAGCCTGAGTTTCATAGAGAGACTCTTGTTTCCAAAGTCCCAAAAGAAAAACAAAACAAGCACAAGAAAGAACTCTCGGGACTGGAAATGTGGCCCAGGCAGTCTAGATTTATGTATCTTTCAAAAACTAAAGAAGCCAGGCATGCTAAATAGCAAGATTTTTGTCAGAGAGAAAGAGAGAGAGAGAGGGAGGGAGGGAGGGAGAGACAGAGAGAGAGAGAAGGGAGAGGACAAAGAGAAGGGGGAGAATGGGGGACAAAACTATTATTCTCAAATTATCTGCAGTTTTTTTAAATAGCCACTATTATTTACACTATCAAAGAAAACTTAAAACTGAATCACAATACTGTGCTAAGAAATCAGTATGTAATAAGTCTCAGTGAGTTTTCCATTTCAAATGGATTCTTTTGTTTTTTGAGACAGGGTTTCTCTGTGTAGCCTTGGCTGTCCTAGACTCACTTTACAGACCAGGCTGGCCTCGAACTCACAGCAATCCATCTGACTCTGCCTCCTGAGTGCTGGGATTAAAGGCGTGTGCCACCATGGCCAGATATTATTTTTTAAGTGGAAGCACACACTAAGTTTTGAGAAAACATTATTACCCGAACCGCCTGCCTCTGCCTCCCAAGTGCTGGGATTAAAGATGTGCGCCACCACACCTAGCTTCAAAATAAGATCTCTTAAACCAAAGTGATGTGGCTATTTTGGCATTGGTCAATTGTGATGGCACACATCTATAATCCTGACATCAAAGAGGTAAGGCAGCATGATCACAAGTTCAAATCCAGCCTGAGTTTCATAGAGGACTCTTGTTTCCAAAGTCCCAAAGAAAAACAAAACAAGCACAAGAAGTTAATTCCAGCACTTGGGAGGCAGAGGCAGATGGATCGCTGTGAGTTCGAGGCCAGCCTGGACTACAAAATGAGTCCAGGACAGCCAGGGCTACACAGAGAGACCCTGTGTCGAAAAACGGAAAAAAAAAAAAAAAAAAAGAAGTAACAAAATTACTAGTAGTAGTTGTCACTTTGTGTGGAAAAGGCTAGATTGAGAGCTTTATTTTTCAATACTATGTTTTATTGTGTGACACTTTGCAGAAGCGTGCTAATGCTATTTATTTGTGTTGGGTGTATATCACATACAATAACACTGAATATATGTTCATATTGTTTCTCCACATTTCTTATGATTTAAGTTTTATGATCTAAGACTGGTGAGGTGGCTCATTTAGTAAAGAATTGACCCCTGAAAGTTGTCCTCTGACCCCTATACGTGCGCCATGACACTCATGGGTATGCGCATGCGCACGCGCACACACGCACACACGCACAGTGTAACAAAAAATAAAATTTATGCCACACTCGATAAATAAATAAATAAATGTGGCCAAGCATGTTGGCGCACGCCTTTAATCCCAGCACTTGGGAGGCAGAGGCAGGTGGATCGCTGTGAGTTCGAGGGCAGCCTGGTCTACAAAGTGAACCCAGGACAGCCAGGGCTACACAGAGAGACCCTGTCTCGAAAAACCAAAAAAAAAAAAAAAAAAAAAAAAAAAAAAAAGTAACCAAAAATTAAAATGTAAGATCTCACACTGGGGGTATATATTAGTGGTGAACTGTGTATGCAAGACCCTAGGTTTAATGCCCTACATCATAAAAATAATTTAAGAGTTAAATTTAAAAATTGGACCTGAAATTCCCCATGAGTTTACCTCAAGCATCCATACTCTACTGACTTCAAGAACACAGCATAAATAGTGAGCAATTGTTTACCTTTTCCTCACATAAGCATACCTAATCCCACTCTCAATTAAAAGTTTGAAGTCCAGGGAATTTCCATGAAGTTGCTTCCTAGTCATTTTTTCAGAAGCAATAGAAAGTAGAAAGGCCCCACAATTTGGAGGAGCTGGGTACACACTTGTGTCCTGTGTGCATGGTCAATTGCATTCCACTATTTCCTCTGGTCCCCATTTCTGTAGCCCCAACTGGGAAAAGCACTTGTTCTTTACTGATTTTTGTGAGTCCTCTGCATGGTTGGGTGCCATGGTTACTGTATATAGCGAGGACCGCTCCTAGGTCTGGTTGAGAAGAAGGTTTTTATTGTAGACATGAGGGTGAGTACGGCCAGAGGCATCTGGAAGAGTCCAGAGCAGAGAGAAATAGTAGCAGCCTGAACCAGGCTACGAGTGGAGGAGGGGAAGAGAGCAAGAGAGAAAAGACCAGAAGACCTGGACGAAGACAAAGGAGAGGAAGACCAAGAGGGTGCACAGCTAAAGTGGCAGGGTTGTCTAGGAGTGAGAAGCTGAGGGAAAGCCCATGAGCCGGAGACGGTTAGGGTATGGGGCAGGGTGAGAACCACCCGTGTGCCAGCATATTTGCAAAGCTGATAGAGCCTGGAAGCCAGCGAACATGCACTTTGGTATGCTGCTAGGCACCACTGTTGCCTATTTGTTCCCAGTTTCTTTTAGACCTGACAGGTGCATCTAAAAGTGAGGAGTCTGCCGGGGGGGGGGGGGTGGATCTAAAAGTGAGGAGTCTGCCGGGGGGGGGGGGTGGTGGTGGTGCACACCTTTAATCCCAGCACTGGGGAGGCAGAGGCAGGTGGATCTCCCTGAGTTCAAGGCCAGCCTGGACTACAGAGCTAGTTCCAGGACAGCCAGAGCTGTTAGACAGAGAAACCCTGTCTCAGAAAACCAAAAAAAAAATAACAAATAAATAAATAAAAGTGAGGAGTCCCTGTAAAGCAAAATGCACAGACTGGCAAGACAGACTGTTAAACACAGCTAAGGTTGCATAGTCTCAATAGAAAGTGGTTGAGAGGCTGAAGAGATGGCTCAGCAGTTTAGAGCACTGGCTGTTCCTCCAGAGGACCTGGGTTGACTCCCAGAACGCACATGATGAGTCACAATCATCTGTAACTCCAGTTTGAGAGGGTTGATGCCCTCTTCTGGCCTCTGTGGGTACCAGGCAAGCACGTAGTGCCCAGATATACATGTAAACAAGCAACCATACTAATAAATTCCTTCCCCCTCCTTCCCTGCTTTTTTGCTCCCTCTCTCCCTTACTCCCTCCATCCCTCCTTCCCTCCCATCTTTTCTTCCTCTCTCGTTGCTTATCCTCCTCCTTCCCCATCGCTCCTGGTTTCTTTCCTTCATCTGTCCCTACCCTACCATGCATACTAATAATTTACTGCCAGGAGCCTCACTCCTAACCCCTAACTTTCACATTTAAAAAGGAGCGGACCAGGATGTGGAGTTAGACACCCAGCGAAGTCTTGGATTGACAGGAGCCATGCTCTTCCCGAGTGGTAGCTGCTGCACCCGCCACTTCACAAGAGCTTCGCTCTTCCCGGGTGGTAGCTGCTGCAAATGCCACTAACCCCTAACTTTCACTTTTAAAAAGGACCGGAACAAGATGTGGCGTCAGACACCCAGTGAAGTCTTGGACTGACGGGAGCCTCGCTCTTCCCAGGTAGTAGCTGCTGCACCCGCCACCCCAAGCTTTGGGTCTACCACTTACTCACCTTTACGCAAACTGGTGGGTGGCTGTCTCGAACCTTAGACCACCAAAGCCGGTCGCAGGTCGCAGGAGTGGCTGCTCCAGGAGAGCTGCTCTTAGCCTCTGCTGCCACCCGGGGCTCAGCCGTTGAGAGTATACAAGGGAGGTTGGGTGGAGGCGCCTCGCGCTGGCTCCCGCAAGATGCTGTTCCCTGTGGGGTTCCTCGCTGTGGAGTGCTGCAAGGCAAGGAAGGGTCTGCCCATCACGTAACCTACCTATACAAGTCTGTGAACCGAAACCTTGCTTAGGGGACTCTGGGCACAGAGGAGCATCTACCTGGAGATGTTAATTGTGAGGGTGGGGGCCCTGGCCCTTTCATTCTTATAAAACACGATGAGAATTCAATAATGTGCCACTTTCTTGAGAGCCTCCTAAAAGCCTTTGAGGGAGCAGCATAGAGCTGTGTAAATTGCTAACAATGCTTTCTACGAATTTTACAAATTTCTGAAATTTCTTAGCGTTACATTTTAGTAACTTAATTACTTAGATGCCTTAGCTTGTTAGGAGTGACTGACCATAGGCTGGGGAGACTGAAGAAAAAGGATGTGAGAGTGTTATGGAGTTTGAGACCCCTGGGACAAAGAACACAGATTCAATACACTTTTAAATAAAGGGTTTACTGTTTGCTACTAGCAGAACCACAGACTTTAAGCCAAGTCTCAAATGTGTTCTACAGGAAGGGTACACAGAAGGATTTTTTCTTTCTTTCTTTCTTTCTTTCTTTCTTTTTTTTTTTTTTTGGTTTTTCGAGACAGGGTTTCTCTGTGTAGCCTTGGCTGTCCTGGACTTGCTTTGTAGACCAGGCTGGCCTCGAACTCACAGCAATCCGCCTGCCTCTGCCTCCCGAGTGCTGGCTTTAAAGGCGTGCGCCACCACGCCCGGCTAGAGAAGGATTTTTTTAAAGGTGAAAACCACAAGAGGACCTTCAATATCTGTGAAAGCAAGCAAAAAGTTGGTCTATTTTGCCAAGTGTGATCAAGGCAACCCAACGGAATCCTTAGATGTGTGTGTGTAAGCAAGTTATAGAAGCAAATAAGAAAACAACAACAACAAAACCTCCAACAAGAAGAAAGCAGCGGTTAGCCATACCCTTATCATGACAAAGCTGGCAGTTATGGCTGTACACTACAGGGCGAGGGTTACTAAGTCAGGGTTGTTTGCTGGGAACTCACTTCCAAAAATTTGGGGTTAAGTCTGAGGCTGGAGGTTTGGCACAGAATAGCATCAACTTGCTAGGACTTAGAATCCCTTAGCAGATGGGCCTCTGAGCGAGTCTGGGAGGTACGTTGAATTGGGGGCTCATCTCACTATGGGAGACACCATACCATGGGCTGAGTGAGGCCCTGGACTGAGTGAAAGGAGACCCAAGTGCCGATTAACGGTTTTTATCTCTCTCCCCTCTCCAACTTCTGACACAATGTGACCAGAGGTCCCAAGTGTCTTCTGCTGTCACGGACTGAAATAAGCCCAGGGCTATGAGCCAAAAGAAACCCTTCCTGCGTTAAGTTGCTTCTGTCAGATATTTCGCTTGGTGAGCAGACAAGTATCTAAGTCTCTAAGACATTGTAATAGCATTTACACTGTGGGTTTGGCCCCTCTCCCTTTGTAGGTTTTTCTGGAGAATCCTGGGAAGAATGATCTTAGAGGAGAGAAAGCCAAAAGCCACCTTACCCATGAATATATGCCACTGCCATCCACTTCATAAATATTTATTTAAAAAAAAAAAAACAACTTTAAAATCCACAGCAGAGGACTCACTGTGCAGTCACCCTCCCTTGGGCAATCCACTTCAATCTCTTTGGAGTGCTTGCTTTGTTTTGCTAAATAAACTGCTTCCCTGCTGTCTCTTGACTGAATTCTTTCCTCTGAGATGACAAGAGCCAAGAGAACCTTTGCTAAGAGGTATCAACTTAAATAAGCCAGAGTGCAGGCGTGGGAAGAGCTGCCAGGTAGCAATGTAGAGTACGGGGGTCTAGGATGAGGCTGTCTGCGGCACACAGAGTAGGTCCAACTTCTAGACCTGCCGTAAGAGCCCCTGGGTGAGAGCCTGAGCTGCTCCCTTAGCTCCTGAAGCAACAAAATAAGGTTCCAGCAAATATCACACGATGAAAGCCCAGGATATAAGCCGGGCGTGGTGGCTCACGTCTTTAACCCCAGCACTCAGGAGGCAGAGGCAGGCAGATTTCTGTGAGTTCAAGGCCAGCCTGGTCTACAAAGTGAGTCCAGGATAGCCAAGGCTAGACAGAAAAACCTTGCCTTAAAAAAAAAACCAATAAAATAAAATAAAGAAAGAAAGCCCAGGAGACAGAGACCAACTTATTTACTGTTTGCTGAACCCTTCAGCCTAGATTCCTAAGCTGCCCACAATGGCCACTTGCCTCTTGCCCATGGTGTCCACTGAGGCCATTGGTAGCAGAGATGCTGGTGCTGTCATGTGCCCATTTCATCATTTATTGGGCTCTGAGTCATAAGCACCTTTCTCCTGTTGCTGGAATTTCCTTATCCTCTTTTGGCATGGATTAAGATGCTGAGGCTTAGCTCCTTGCCATTTTTCTTTTATTTATTTATTTAGTTAGTTTGTTTGGTTTTGGTTTTGGTTTTGGTTTTGGTTTTTCGAGACAGGGTTTCTCTGTGTAGCTTTGGCTGTCCTGGACTCACTCTGTAGACCAGGTTGGTCTCGAACTCACAGAGATCCTCCTGCCTCTGCCTCCCGAGTGCTGGGATTAAAGGTGTGTGCCACCACACCTGGCTTCTTTGCCATCTTTCATGTCATGCCTACATCTATGTCTCCTGACCTAATTAAGAAACAAATTACTGAGTATCATATCCTATAGAGCTTTAAATGTATTCATATATCTCAAGTGGTACCTTATCTCTTTGAAAATACGAAGTAAAGCAATATTTAGAGGAGCTGGGTAGGAAGTTCAGCTGTTAAGAGGGAGAAGGAAAGGGTGGAGGTTCAGATCCTAGCCTGAGGGTCCTCAGTCACTTACGCAACTCCAGCTCACGGAGATCCAACGTCCTCTTCTGGCCTCCACAGGCTCCTGCACGTACCTACATGTAGACATACACAAATGTATAATTAATAAAAATAAATCTTTTAAAAAGAAATAAGACATCCAGGATAGCCAAGGCTACACAGAGAGACCCTGTCTTGAAAAAAAATAAAAATTAAATTAAAAAAAAAAAAAGAAAGAAAGAAGACTATATAGAGGCAGAGCGTTTGTCCTGATGATACCTGTTGCTGTATCGTGTTCATGGGCACCATGATTCATGCAATGGCTTCATTAGGTTTGGCAGGAAACTAAGTCCATGGAACACTGCCAAATGAGAACACTCTGGAGACGCCCAAGACACTGGAAAACTATACGTAAAGCAGAGCTCTCTTGAGGTGTAAGAAAAGTAAACACCACAGAGCACGAGGTACAGTATTACACACACACACACACACAGAGGTGGGAGGACCCCTCTACACATGGGAGACACCATTCCATGGGCTGAGGCCCTGGACTGAGTGTAGAGAAGTGAGCCGAGTGTTCATCTCCTCTCTGCTTCCCAACTTCATACATAGTGTGACCAACTGCCTCAAGCTTATAATGTCTTTATAAGCTATTAAGTGCTCTAGACCTTGAGAATTAAATGTTCCTGAAAATACAGTGAGGGGTGTTTATAGAAAACAGCAGCACCTGGCAACAGCCTAGCCAACGTTAGCTATGGTCACTGGCAGTTTCGTATAGCACACTAATGCAGTGAACGAAAGCACTGAAACGGAAATCAGGAAACCGAGATTCAGTATGGGAATAGTTAATTAGGTAACTAACCCTAATTGTGAAATCAGTCTATCTCTGTGTATCCTCCTTAAAAAAAAAAAAAAGTTCTAATTTCTAGAGCATCAGGACTCTAGAATTTCATCAAGTTTTTTTTTGTTTGTTTTGTTTTCTGTTTTTTGTTTTTTTGGGTTTTTGGTTTTTTTTTTTTTTTTTTTTTTTTTTTTTTTTTTTTTGCTTTCGAGCCTCAACAATGAGGCAAATGGTTAAGCTATTGACACAAATTAGAAAATCCAAACTAATTACTCAAAATGCTTAGGTGTCACAGGGTAAATGCAATGCAACTGCACAGGTCATCAGGATTTGTTATGCTGTCACAGTCCTAACAGAACCATAAGGTCTTATTGTGAGATCCACCTGCCTTTGCCTCCCGAGTGCCGGGATTAAAGGTATGCTCCACCATGCCCAGCTCGTGGGATAATAATTTAAGTAGCCAACTGTTTCTACATGTAATTCTTTTTTAAAAGATTTATTTGAGTGACTGTGAGTATATGTCATGTGACCACAGGTGCCCACTGAGCCTGGAAGAAAACAGTGAAGCTTGTGAAACTGGGGTCACAGGTGGTTGTGAACTGCCCAACATGGTGCAGGGAACTGAACTCAGGTTCTCCAGAAGAACAGCAAATGCTCTTAGCTGATCTCCCTTGCACCTATATGTAAATATTAAATAACCACACGTGGCTAATTCCTATAGCTGCAGCACACACACACACACACACACACACACACACGTTGAGTTGTGCATTCTATTTAAAAAAAAAAAAAACTACCAGTCTACATGAGACCCTGTCCAAAATTAAAAATAAAAAAAAAAAAAAAAAAAAGAAAAGAAAAAAAATCTACCAATGCAGACACTCAAACATCTGTCATGAGGAACCTAGCTAAGTCATGAAATGGCACCTATTATAAACCAATTATATTGGGCTGGAGAGATGGCTCCGTGGTTAAGAGCACTGACTGTCCTTCCAGAGGTCCTGAGTTCAATTCCCAGCAATCACATAGTGGCTCACAACCATCTATAATGCGATCTGATGCCCTCTTCTGGCCTACAGGTATATGTGTAGACAGAGCACTGTATACATAATAAATAAATAAATCGTAAAAAAAAAAAAAAAAAAAACAATTATGCTGGGCGTAGTGGCACATGCCTTTAATTCCAGCACTCAGGAGGCAGAAGCAGGTGGATCGCTGTGAGTTCAAGGCCAGCCTGGTCTACAATGTGAGTCCAGGGCAGCTAAGGCTACACAGAGTGACCCTGTCTTGGGGATAAAAATATATTTGTGAAAACATTTTAACCACTGTGATAATTGACCTCATCAGGTTGACTAGACTTAGAATCATCACAGGAACACTCCTTCATGAATCTCCATCTGGATGTTTCTAGAAAGGATTGAGGGAAGACCCAGTATGATTGTGTGCAGTTCCATTCTACTGCCAAGGTACAGGACTGAAGAAAAAGAAGTAAGTGGCCAGGGGCTAGAGAGATGGCTCAGTGGCTAAGAGCTTGAGTTCAATTCCTAGCAACCACATGGTGCCTCATAATCATCTATAATGAGATCTGGTGTCCTCTTCTGGCATGCAGGCAGAACACTGTATATATAATAAATAAATAAATCTTTTTTTAAAAAAGAAAGAAAGAAAGAAGAAGAAGAGGAGGAGGAAGAAGAAGAACTTGAAGAAAGTGGCCAGATGGTGGTGACACATACCTTTAATCCCAAAACAGGAAACAGAGGTGGGTGGATGAGGCCAGTCTGGTCTACAAAGCAAGTTCAAGAACAGCCAGGCATACATAGAGAAACAAAGGCTTCCATGCTTTCCCCACTGCGGCAAACTACATCCCCTATAAGATAAGATAAACCCCTCCTTGCTGAAGTTGCTTCCTAGGTACCATTCACAGCCACAGGCAAAATAATTAATACAAATATCCTTCAAGTAGATTTTAGTCCACAGTTCAAGGCAGGGAAGTCAGGGCAGAAGGAGCCTTAGCAGTCAGTCACGTGGCATCCATAGCCTAGAAGCAGAGACACTGTGGCCAGGTTACTTTATTCTTTTTATCCAATTCAGGAATCCCTGGCTAAGGGCACAGTAGTATCCACATAGGGTGTGTAGTCTAAATTTTCTTATCCAATATATTTTATTAACAACTTATTAACCGAGAGTATGTCACTTATAACCCGACTAACCAAAACAATAGGAAAAGAGGATTGAGGAACACAATAACAAAACCGTAAGGATATCAGTTCCGAGGAATGATTCTCCAGGCGTAATCAGCTGGATTTCTTCTGCTGGAACCTGGAGTAACCAGAACCTGGAACCTCAGCAGGATCCGGAGCCCCGAAGCCTTCCCTCGAGCCGTGCTCTCTAGGAGTGTCTCAAAGTGGAGCGATGAGCAGCCAAAACTCAACCAAAACTATCCCAAGTCTCCAATGAACCCCACCTCCACTTCTGGGCTCATTTATATATCTCCTCCCAGAGTCTTGTTCACGGGATCTTTTCAGCTGGCAACAATCAAGCTCCCGCACGAGGTGGTTTGTCTTCTAGTGGATTAACATCACCTGTTCTCTCACAAGACTATTTCAATCCCACACTTGAGATTGTAAAAAAACTCTCACAGGCATGCTCAGAGCCACCTCTCAAGTAATTCTAGGTTCTGCAAAGCTGAGAACAGGAGCCCCCCCCCCCTCTCTCTCTTTCTCTCTCTCTCTCTCTCTCTGAGGCAAGCTTTCTCTGTGTAGCCCTGACTGTTCTGCATTGCTCTCTGTAAACCAGTCCCAAAAAACGTGTGTGTATGTGTGTGTTTGTGTGTGTGTGTGTATGAATGTTTTGTCTGCATATATGTATGTGCACTACCTGCATGAAGCGCCAGAAGTCAGAAGATGGCATTGAATCTCCTGGGACTAGAGTTACAAACAGCTGTGGGCTGCAGCATAGGTGCTCGGAACTGAACACAGGTCTTCTGCAAGAGTAGCAAGTGCTCTTAACCACAGAGCCACCTCTAGCTCCACATATTAGTCACCAGGTTTGTGATGATGCACTACGTCACCCCTCAGAAGAGAAACACACCCTGGAACAGCCATATTCACCGGAAGCAGTGAGAGTCATGAGGCCAGTACAGCTGCTTGACACAGTTCCAGCAAAGCTGGGCAATCACTATAGTCGCTGTCCTTCTTTCTATCTGTAACTTTTGGGTTTTGGTCTCTGCATGTTGCATTAGTGGGGACTTTTCTGTATTGTGATTTAATTTATGTCTTTTCCTGAGGAAAACTATGCCTGAATCTTTTCAGGAAAATCCTAAAATTAACTTTATCTGGCCACTATCTGGAAGTCTTCCTTATGCCCTGGATAAGCACATAGCTAGATGAGGCCATTACTCCAGAAATCTTACCGGGGTATCTGTCCCTGAGCTAACGCAAACTGCATAACCAGTGCAGGGTAAACAGAGGCAACTGACAAATGCTGACTGTCCAGGAGAATAGGTCACAGATTCAAGATCTCTATTATAGGCTTAAAGCTCTCTGAAAAGGTCATTCAAAGATAGGGGGTCATACAGGGCACACTCCTGAAGGAATAAAACTCAGTAAATAAGACAGATTCACTAAAATAAGCTTTTCCTACTTTACAACATAGATGATGAAACATGTAGTAAAAGAAGTTAGGCGTTAGTATTTGCTATTCATAAAAAGACCGGTTCAGCTATTTTCTATTTATCTGGAGTGCTCTCAAACTACGAATACTGACAACCTAAAAGCAGGCTGTCATATATTAAATGTGTTTCCTTTGGAGGAAACATTCTTTTGATTCCTTAATTTGGAGTTATAGGAATAATAATAATAATAATAATAATAATAATAATAATAACAACAACAACAACAACAACAACAACAATAAGCTGTTGCTTGTATTTTCTAATTGTAACTGATCTGGTAACCTTGGACATGTAATGAAAAATCCAACACATACTCTGTACCACTTGGGTAATCATTAGTCTGTCTTTGTTCCATGAAACTTGTATAAATAAAGATGCACCTGCTTGCTGGTGAGTCAGAGGCATAGAATCAGCCTGATTTCTAGATAGGCAGAGCTGCTAAATTCCCCTGAGCATCTTTCCTAGCTAACTAACTCTTCCCCTCTCTGCCAGCTCCTTATGTCCTCTGCATGGGGGCCACCACCCTGTCAGCAGAGACCCCACCACCACCACCACTCTCCTGTCTTTGCTGGGGAAGGCCCCTGGCAACATCCCTTATGTCCCAAACAGAACTCTTGGCCTGAGGCATGACTCAGTTGGTAGCATGCTAATACAAATGGCAGCACTTGGGAGGTGGAGGCAGGAGGATCAGTTGTCCAAGGTCCTCCTCAGCTATAACTAGTTCCAGACCAGCTTGGTATACACGACACCTTGTCACAAAAACAAGGGGGTAGGGGAGCTCTTTGGAGCTTGCTGGAATTCATAGTTTCTTAAATAGGGACCGTTCCTAAATTGTTCTTCCCCCACAATCCCTATATTCTAAGGCGGGTTGTTTATGTAGTACTTACGTTTTTAATTTTTAAAAAAGCTATTATAAAACATTCACGCTATTAGAGAAAAATAAAGAATGACCCAATGTGGACCTTAAGTGGTCAACTCTTAAATTCCCTGGAGAGCTCCTACTCTGCCTTTCTCTCCTTCTGCTGTTCCTTAGAGGAGGAAATTCTGTTCTAGAACTTGTTTGTTCCTATGAACTTCCAGATTCCAGACTAGATTGCTTTTGGTTATAAACAAAGCACTACCTTGTTTTTCATATCTTAAATCTTTTGAAGATGATACCAGCTTCTCTATTTTTCCATTTACCTATTTTTTTAAAAAATATTTATTTATTTATTGTATATGAGTGCTTTATCTGCAGAAGAGGGCATCAGATCACATTATAGATGGTTGTGAGCCACCATGTGGTTGCCAGGAATTGAACTCAGGACCTCTGGAAGAGCAGGTGGTGCTCTTAACCACTGAGCCATCTCTCCAGATCCCCTGTTTGCTTTTTTTTTTTAATCTTTACTCATTGATTTATAAAAAAAAATACATATTCTGCATATAGAACCTATGTTTGCCTTATGTGTGTATGGCACATACCTCCCTCACCCAAGACTAGGTTTGTCTTTTTCCCTTTCTTTCTTTATTTGTTTGTTTCTTTCTTTCTCTCTCTCTCTCTTTCTTTCTTTTTTTCTATCTTTTTGTTTTTTGAGACAGGGTTTCTCTGTGTAATAGCCCTGGCTATCCTGGAATCACTTTGTAGACCAGGCTGGCCTCGAACTCACAGAGATCTGCCTGCCTCTGCTGGGATTACAGGCGTGTGCCACCACACCCGGCTTGTCTTCTTCCTTTCCAATGACTTCTTTTATATTTTGTAACAATAAAGATATCAATTCCTGTCACATTTCTCTCCATAGTGTATAGTGGAAGTTTTGGTTTCTTTAAAACATCAGGTATGTAAACATATTTTTGTTTTAATCCCAAGTGTGGGATATTGGGCTACTTTAGTTTGTCCACAGCTGATAATTGCCTCGTGCAGGGCATGGTCTATGCCAGCTGGTAACAGCCTTGTGCTCATGGAAAGGGGTATGGTCTTTACCAGCTCGAGTTAGTGGAATTCTGAGGACTCTGGGAAAGCATAAATATCAGAGCCCAGAGAGAGGGGTTTCGAAGAGATGGACAGAGAAAGAAGAAGGCTGCTGGTTCTAGTGAACTGCTGGATATCCTAATGAATGAAATTGGTATTTTCCCAAACAACCCGATGACCTTAACCAGCTGGAACTAAATATAAAGAGATCTTCGCACCTTGTCCCTTCTAACCTTCTTTCTCTCCTGCCTTGGGTCGGGGGTGGTTGAAGGGAGATAAAGGCATTAAGGAACCCCAAATAAAATAGAGTTTAAAGCCAGGCATGATGGTGCACGCCTTTAATCCCAGCACTTGAGAGGTAGAGGCAGGTGGATCTCTGTGAGTTCAAGAACAGCCTGGTCTACAAAGCAAGTCTAGGACAGCCAAGGCTACACAGAGAAACCCTGTCTTGAAAAAAAAACACAAACCAAAAAAAAAAAAAAAAAAAAAAAAAAGTAGCACCTACAATAAGAGTGCTGTTACTCATGTGGTGGTAGAGATGAGTGAGGGAGGGAAGGAAGGAAGAAGGGAGGAGGAAGGCAGGAACGGAGAGGGAGATGGAGAGAGGGGCATATTCACCAAGAACCAAAGCTGCCTTATTTTTTTAAAAGACAGGGTCTCATAAAACCCCAGTTGGCCTTGTGCCAGAGTCCGCTCTGGACAATATCGAACAGATCCTAGACCAGGGAGTGAGGCTGAGAAATAAAAGATCAGAAATAAGAAACTGAGGCACAAAATAGTCAGAAATGCAGGATAGACTCGAGAGGGCCTGCAGTCAATACCACAGGACACCTCAGCTTTATTCACCAGTTCAAATGATACACATGTCAGCCATGAGGAATCAAAGCAGATTAGCTCTCAGGAGATGATGCCAACATTCTCACGGGAAAGGCATTGTAATCTCAACCGACCACAGTTGATTGAGGCCATAGTGTATTTTTTCTGATAGTTTGAAGACCTTGAGTGTTGAGGGATGGTCTGATGTATTTTGATGCTAATTACTGCTTACTGTCTCTGTGACTTACCTTTTGCTTAATAAAAAGCCATCCCACCTGGGCAGGGCAAAAGAGATAGGTGGGGCTAGGAGAGAGAGGAATTCTGGGAAGAAGAAAAGAGACCACCACAAGGAGGAAGAAGAAAGACTGCCACGAGGAGAAAGGAGAGAGACTTGAAGAGAGGAGGCCACCATGTGTTAGATGGAGGAGAAGCACGTGGCCGGCGTGGACGGAGAATCCAGCCCAGATGAAGAACATTAGCAAGGATATGGGATTATGGATGGGAGGTAGCTTGATAGAAGTTATTGGAAGCAGATGGCATGGGATTGAGGCAGGGATCCCATGCCTGTCCCACTATGAGAGGTAGTTTAGAAGATTGATATCTGCCCTTCCCTAGGTTAACTAAGGCTATCTTAAAATATAACAAGTGTCTGTGTCTTGATTGATTGCCAGCCAGGCCTACTGATAATACAGATAATTTTAAAAACAATACCTTGAGTGTGTACCTGGCAGAACATCTTGCTTAATTATGGTCTCAGCAATTTATGTGATTCTTATGTTGGAGCAGAGAGCATGAGAGCAGTGCAAATGGACAGAGAGTCTTTACAGATGGTTCGAATTCACTGTGTCCACACTGGCCTTAAACTCCGGATCCTCTTACCTCTACCTCCCAATTACTGGGATTATAGATGTAAGCCACCACACCTGATCAATCATGGTGTCGTGGGGTTTGCTTAAATCCAACATAACTCAAACACCAGTCAATGCAGATGACAAAAAATTTATTGTAATCAAAGTGCTACTGATCGCTCAGAGCCTCAAAACAGACTCAGGAGCTGAACTGCAACCCTGAAGGGATGTTTTAAAGCATATTTAAAGGATGAAACTACAAAAGCGAGAGGATGTGGGGTGGGCTGTAGCATTGTCCAGTCGTAATTTGACATAAGGGGTTGAGGAGGGAAGTTTCCATCAATCAGGATGGGAGTAGATTCCTGGGCCTGGGAACATAAATTTGGGTTGATTATGCCAGGAAGATAGAGAAGTTGTCTTTGAGGTGGCTTGATTCAGACAACTGTCTCCTTACAAGCTGTCCCTGAGATGTCTGGACGCAGACAACTGTTTCCTTACAGCAGAAACTGCGCAGCAATTGGGAAGTCCCCAGTTCCCCTAGGACTTAGTTTCCCCCAAGGGTTAAACAGAGTCTGAAAATGAATTGGTAGTACTTAGGATAAGTTGCTTTTGCCTGTTATATACTCTTTTGATACATACTCTGTCTGTAGAAGTGAGCCATACACACTCCGTCTGTGGAAGTGAGCCATACACACTCTGTCTGTGGAAGCGAGCCATACACACTCCGTCTGTGGAAGCGAGCCATACACACTCCGTCTGTGGAAGCGAGCCATACACACTCTGTCTGTGGAAGCGAGCCATACACACTCTGTCTGTGGAAGTGAGCCATACACACTCTGTCTGTGGAAGTGAGCCATACACACTCCGTCTGTGGAAGCGAGCCATACACACTCCGTCTGTGGAAGCGAGCCATACACACTCCGTCTGTGGAAGCGAGCCATACACACTCCGTCTGTGGAAGCGAGCCATACACACTCTGTCTGTAGAAGTGAGCCATACACACTCCGTCTGTGGAAGCGAGCCATACACACTCTGTCTGTGGAAGCGAGCCATACACACTCCGTCTGTGGAAGCGAGCCATACACACTCTGTCTGTGGAAGCGAGCCATACACACTCTGTCTGTGGAAGCGAGCCATACACACTCTGTCTGTGGAAGCGAGCCATACACACTCTGTCTGTGGAAGCGAGCCATACACACTCCGTCTGTGGAAGCGAGCCATATACACTCCGTCTGTGGAAGTGAGCCATACACACTCCGTCTGTGGAAGAGAGCCATACACACTCTGTCTGTGGAAGCGAGCCATACACACTCTGTCTGTGGAAGCAAGCCATACACACTCTGTCTGTGGAAGTGAGCCATACACACTCTGTCTGTGGAAGTGAGCCATACACACTCCGTCTGTGGAAGTGAGCCATACACACTCTGTCTGTGGAAGCGAGCCATACACACTCCGTCTGTGGAAGTGAGCCATACACACTCCGTCTGTGGAAGTGAGCCATACACACTCTGTCTGTGGAAGTGAGCCATACACACTCTGTCTGTGGAAGTGAGCCATACACACTCCGTCTGTGGAAGCGAGCCATACACACTCTGTCTGTGGAAGCGAGCCATACACACTCTGTCTGTGGAAGTGAGCCATTAGAACCCCGTTCAAACTCAGGTGGTTTGCTTGTAACTACATCGTCAACCCATGGCTTACACTTGATTCAGCTCTCGGCAAATTCTGTAAGGAGGCTTTGCAAATGTTAGGCTAAAGCTTGACAACAGGTCCACCATTTTAGCTCAGAACATTAAGTTGACCTAAATTTGCCTTAACCAAACCCATCTTTTTGTTTTAGCCTGGAAGCTCCCTATCACGAGGCCCTCAGTTCTTGGAAACTTCCTATGACGTTAGACTTAGCCAACAAGTTCAAAGGTTAGCAAGCACTTCTTTGTGTGGATAGCCTAAATGTTGCAAATGTACTTGTTTGTGAGTGCAAGTGCACCTGCTGCCGTTCCTCCCATATAAAAACTGGTCCTGAGGCAGGCCAGGTGGCGCATGCCTTTAATCCCAGCACTTGGGAGGCAGAGGCAGACTGATCGCTGTGAGTTCGAGGCCAGCCTGGTCTACAAAGCAAGTCCAGGACAGTCAAGGATAACACAGATATTGATGGTTTATCAGACTGCCACATCCTAAGAGTGACCAAGGCCAGGGACACAGTGGAGCTAAACTGTGACCCTGGTCTGTTTCTAAGGCAGGTTTTTATAACAAAAACTGTAAACAGGTAACCAGTTGGGAAGCAAGGGGGAATCGATTTTGTTCTGAGCACAATGTATCCAGGAGGCTAGACAAAGCATTTTAAACTTATTGGGTGGGGTTTAGGGTAGGGGAGCTTTTGGGGTTTTTTTCCAGCTCTCTGGGAGAAAGGAACATAGCAGGATGTTGGGGTCTTAACTATAACAAAACATCACTTATCTTTAACCCAAGCAGAACATTCATTTATCATCTATCGTTTTATTCTAAGCAGCAACCATTGAACCTTCCTGGTTTCAGGCACATAGGGCCTGAGAACTCGAACTTATTTTCACCTTATAATCAAATGGAAAGCCAGAGTGAAATGGCTTCTGATATGCTGAGAGCAATAGCCGGTGTTTACAGAACAGTCACAGCTATGCTAGGAACTAAAGTAGGTCTCAACGGAGGGGCTGTTGTTATGTGAAGAGTTTAAGCTGATTATAAGAAAATCATCAGTTTGGAATCGATTATTGAGTCTGAGAGGTCTGTGGGCTATTATTGGCAGACCCCAACAGGAAGACCAGTATCTAAGCCAAGCTCCTGGGGCTAACATATAGTAAAAGCAATACATAAGTTTAGTTTCTTAAAAAACAAAAACAAAAACCAAGAAACAAACAAACAAAACACCCTGAACTTGAATTATTTTCAATTATCCAGGAGGAATTGAAGTGAGAGAGTAAACTTCAGTTCTTATACAATTTTAAAAAAAACTAACTTCCAGCTCAAACTCTCATTCTAAAAAGAGTAACTCTCACCAGGCTGCAATTTTCTACAAAGTTGCCGCCCTGATGAATGAGCGGTTATTCAACTTTTGTAATTATAAACACAATCAGGTCACTAAGTAACACGCTTTTTAAAGAGTTGCCGCCATTATGCGCAGTGGCATTCTGGGAATTGTAGTTTTTGCAGTACCGAACTAGATTGACTGGGATCCAATCAGCAGAAAGCCAACAGCTATGTGCACCGCGATTGGCTGAGAACCGCGGCAGCCCGCCTCTTGGCCGATCACTCAGTCTATAGCTAAGGCGATCCACGGTCCTTTGGGAGCTTGTGGCCGGCTGGTTTGCTAGCAGAATTGGTCCGTGAACCTCCAGGACTGCCATGGCAGAGCCACAAGCCGCATCCAGCGGCCTCACGGATGAAGCCGCCCTCGGCTGCTGCTCCGACCCGGACCCCAGCACCAAGGTGGGCGACAGGGCCTCCTCGGCGGCCGGAGCGGACCTGGGGCTCTGGCCCTGCCCGGCCAAACCCTAACCTGGTCCGGCCGTAGCTGCAGGTCCGCCGGATTAAGGCGGAGTGGGGTGAGCTGGGAAGAGAGTGATAAAAGTCAGTGGGAGAAACAGTAAAGAGGGGATCGCCTTCTTCAGAAAGTTATTTCAAAACCCCTGAGTCCCATGTGCATTGATTTGTTTATTTTTTGGCACGGTGTCTTGAAGCCATGCCAAATCAGGGTCAGATTCCGTGTCTGTGGGTGCAGTTGTCGTCGGTTAGGCACCATGGCCCTTTAGAGGGGCCAGTTTCAGAGCTCGCATAGCTAAAGGCCCCGGTCTATAACTGGTCCCTTCCAGCCGCACTCATTTTCTGCAGTTGCCTTCCCTCCAACTTTTAACTCCTTCAGACTAGAGCGGTTGTCAAATTTAACCGCCTTTGCTTGGCCTTTGCTGTTGCTTAAATCCACACTTGGCCACCCATGAGTCTGTGGAGAGGTTACAGGTAATAGGACTTCGATTTGAAGAAAGTCTTAGAGACTGTTCTTCTGACCCTTTCGTTTTGTAGTTGGCCACCAGTAGCCGATGGCCTGGAGAAGCTTTCACTTAACGTGATTGTACTTACAGACGGGGAAGCTCGTTCACGTGTGGTGCCTCCCAGTCTCTATATGGCCAACAGTTAGACATTGTGCCTGACAGATTTATTCCTGTGTGGTCCCTGAGTCAGTAAACACTTTTAGTCACATCATTTGTAAGATCCGGGAAGGCTGAATGTGGGCTTTATGCAGCCCGGGGGGCGGGGGGGGGGGGGGTGATGTGCACATCCATGGTGAGGGACTTTGGTCCCTGCTTGTTCTTTGCCTTAAGGCTACAAGAGTCAGACACGTTCTAATTGCCAAAGCTGTTGGTTGACTAGCGAGGTGTGTCATGAATACACACACTTCTTCCCACTCCTTGTATGATCACGCACCTTAGTATGCATTTAACTTTTTAACGTGTGTGTGTGTGTGTGTGTGTGTGTGTGTGTGTGTGCGTGCGCGCGCGCACTCGCACATGCACATGCGGGCAGGAACACGTGTAGAGGTCAGTGGACACCTTTATCTCCATATGTGGATATTGGGGAATTCAGGTCTTTGGGTTTGTTAGCAAGTGACTTTACCTGACCCATCTTTGGTCCTTAGTTATTTTATACACTATAAATTGGCACATTCCATGTGAATTAGTTTCTTACATTACTGAAAAGTTTACCTACTGGGCTACTTTCCTTCCCTCCCTCCCTCCCTCTCTCCTTCTTCCCTTCCTCTCTTTTTTGTTTTTGTTTTGACAGGGTCTCACTAGCTTTGCCTGGCCTAGAACTGCCTATATAGACCAGGCTGGTCTCAAACATATAGAGATCCAGCTCCCTGTTTACCAAGTGCTGGGATTAAGAGTGCACCACCAAAAAAGTTAAATAAAATGAATAAATAAATAAATAAATAAAGCCAGGTGTGATGGGGCAGGCCTGTAACTCCAGCACTTGGGAGGCAGAGGCAGGCAGATCTCTGAATTTGAGGCCAGCCTGGTCTACAAACCTAGTCTAAGTTAGTCATGGCTACACAGAGAAAAACTTAAAAAAAAAAAAGGGGGGGGGGCCCAGCACCACTGCCAGGCCAGTGCTGGGCAATTTCCTACAATGCAAACCCAGATTCTGTGTCAGGTAACTTCCTAGGGAACTGGGGATTTTAGGTAGCAGGCTGTTGCAAGCAATTCCAAGGCCTGGGGAGATCCTGTTTCAGAGAGCTTGTGTGGCTTTGAGTTCAATCCTTAGCATCCAAAAAACAAACAAACAAACAAACAAACAAAACCCACCAACAACAAAAACAACCAACCCCACCCACCAAAACCAACAACAACAAAAAACCTCTGAATGAATTTAAAAATCTCAGAGAGAGGCTGGAGAGATGGCTCAGAGGTCAAGAGCACCGTCTGTTCTTCCAAAGGTCCTGAGTTCAATTGCCAGCAACCACGTGGTGGCTCATAACCATCTATAATGAGATTTGGTGCCATTTTCTGGCATGCAGGCAGACATGCAGGCAAAACATTGTGTGCATAATAAATAAATACATCTTTTAAAAAATCTCAGTTTAAAAAATATATGAAATAATATACACACACACACATATATATATATGAAATGTACTTCTTGTTTTTGAGACAGGGTTTTTCTGTGTAGCCCTGGCTGTCCTGGACTTGATTTGTAGACCAGGCTGGCTTAGAACTCACAGAGATCCACCTGCCTCTGCTCCCAAGTGCTGAGACCTATACCCTCTCTGCTCCTTACTCAAGTTGTAAATGTAGAGGGCAGTGGGGAAAAGGCCTTCAATGAACGAAATTTAGCTTGATTGGGTACTAACTGCAAGACCAGGAAAGGGGCTTTTGGGTGGGCGAGGATACTGGCGTAAACAAGATGAGGACTTCTTTTGCCAAAGGTAGGCCAACTGGGATGGATTTGGGGTTAAGGTGCATTACAAAGCATTCTGGTGTATTAGTTACTTTTGTCCCCTTAGGTGCTTCTAAATCTAGTTTCAAGTTGTCAGTGAAGACGACTGTCATGGTGGGAGCACAGAGGCGATGGGGTTCTCAAAGGTCGCATCGGCGGTATGTGGCGAGCCCAGGGTGTTTGGAGCCGCCACACATTTGAATCCTCATATCCTTGATTGCTCCTATCTTGGCAGGGCTCCTGGGACTCGTAAAGGGAACATAAAGATGACTCAGAGCTGTTGTGAGGGTACAGGGAGATGAAATGGATCATGCTAGTCTGTGGAGAGAGAGCTCAAGGTAGTAAGTATTTCACCTGTGAGGGTCAAGGAACATATTAAGCAGAGAGTGGTGGTAGGACCGAGTTTTGATGGAGAGTTACACAGGAGAGATTCCAGGCCAAGGAAGGAGATAACCTTGGCAAAATGTGGCAGAAGGGTGCAGCACAGGCCATGTTGTGGTGAGAGTCACACGCAGCAGGAGGAGAGAAGCCTGAATGCCACGCCCGAGAAGGTCACGTGATGATTTACATCATGTAGGCAGTAGGTTGAGGTAACAATCGTTGGGGTACTCAAAATTTGAAAACTCTTGTTTTTCTGATCTTACAAAGATTCCTCCTTGGTGAGTCTGGAGTGTACGTTATGTGTATGTTGAACCCGGAACTTTGGACATGCTAAGCACATACGTGCTCCTGACACTGAGACATATCTGTGGGCTTGAGTTAATACTACTTTATTAAACATGTATGTAATGGAAATAAACCTTACATTTGCCGGGAGAACGTACCTCTTTGTACTGAACGATAAGCATTTGACAGAGAAAATGATTGAACTAACCAGTGTCCGGGAGCAGTGGTAAAGCCGGTGTTGCACTAGTGTACAGCAGACAGATGTGTGGCCCTGGGGACATTTATGCCCAAAGCGGTGAGAATCCAATGGGTTGATTTTCTTTTTTTTAAACCTCGGATTTCTGATTCTAGAACTATCACTCTAAATTGCAATTGCATAAGCCTGCAAGAAGCCGAGAGCAGTCCAGGCAGGACCTGGGGAGGACTTGAGCTATGCAGTGATTGTTAGGATCTCGGTTCCTTTAGGGGGTGGGGCCGATACCCCAGTTTCCTCATTGGTTGTCTAAAATGGGACTTTATTTGGGACTGCCAGGTCCCCAAATAATGACATGGAGACCTTTTATACTTTTTTAAAAACGATTTCTTTATTTATTATGTATACAATATCCTGCCTGCAAGTCAGAAGAGGGCACCAGATCTCATTATAGATGGTTGTGAGCCACCATGTGGTTGCTGGGAATTGAACTCATGACCTTTGGAAGAGCAGTCGGTGTTCTTAACCTCTGAGCCATCTCTCCAGCCCCCCTTTTATACCTATTATTAGCTTGGGCACTACGGCGGGACAGATCCTCAGCTATTCTAATCCAACAATACTTGCCTGGCCTGCTTCCCACCAACACCTCGCAGTCCCGGCACCCAGTTTCTTCCTCCTGCATCCAGCCTGCAACTCTGCCCATCTCCTGATTCTTTCCCAGGGTTCCTGTCTCTGCCAGACGTCCTGCCTCTCCTGCCTCAGCTCCTATTGGCTGGTCAGCTCTTTATTCAACCAATCAGAGGGTGATGGAGAACAATGTTTACAACGGACTGAGGCTGGAGGTGCTTCCTAAAAATGATACCAAAGAGGCCAGTTGGTGGTGGCACACGCCTTTAATCCCAGCACTCGGGAGGCAGAGGCAGCCAGATTGCTGTGAGTTCAAGGCCAGCCTGGTCTACAAAGCGAGTCCAGGACAGCCAAGGCTACACAGAGAAACTTTGTCTCAAAAAAAAAAAAAAAAAAAAAAAAAAAAAAAAAGAAACCAAAGTCCAGCCTGTACTCACCTCCCTGCCTGGACAGTCAGCATTGAGTATTACAAAGACAATCATTAACAGTGCACAGGAAGATCACTCCAACAGTTGTTAGTGGCCAAAATGGTGGTGATCTGTCTCTCCGCCCTCAGTTTACCCTTTCTGACATCCTCGCAGCCACTCCTTTCCTCACCGTGTCTGCCTTGCCTCTGACCTTCTTCTATCTTCTGACGCTTTAAGGTCTCCTGTGATTGCATTGAAACACCTAGCTAACTGAGGCTGTTCTCCCCCCTTTTTTTTAATTTAAGATTTATTTTTACATATGTGTCGGTGTGTCTGTTTGTGCGTGGGTATGTGCATGTGAGTATAAGAGCCTGTGGAGTCCAGAAGGGGTGCTGGATTCCCTGGAGCTGGAGTTAGAGCTGTGAGCTGCCCAGTTCTGGGAACTGAACCCAGGTCCTCTGCCAGAACAGCTTGTGCTTTTCACTGCCGAGCTGTCTCTCCCACCCTGATCTCCATATTTTAAGGCCATCTGGTCATTTAATTCCATCTTCAGAGTCCTTTAAGGTAGAACCTATGTTAATGTTTGATAAAATAATCTGGGCTGTGTTTAGAGCTGACTCTGTCTGTCTGCAAACTCCGCCCCGCCCCAGGGTTGTTGTGCAGTGTGGGGGCGAAAGGCTGGCTTTCTCTGATAAGGCCTGCCAAGGAAAGCCTTTGAGATTAGCTCTGTGTGGTCTGAAAGAGCGCGCCTCAGCTTCTACAGTGTCTCTCGGGATTTTGCCTCCCCACGCAGGCACGTAGCCCTTGCTGGGAGAGGGAGATGCGTGATATTTTTGTAGTTTCTGTGTTTTGTTTTAATCGCTGCTTAGACTAGCATCTGGCATGAAAGTGATCTCACTGCTTTGTAAGAAGGATGAAATCGTTTTGTGTCATTTCAGTGTAGCCCAAGGGTGACTTTGTAGGTGTTGTTAAAGCTGTGCTCAGAGGAGAGATCCGGCCAGTCGGTCAGTGCCTGGACAGTGAGCTGCTTATCTCTCTCTTACCTGATTGTCAAAGGGGAGGGCAGCTCCGGATGTGGAAAGGCAACCCAGGCTCAGAAACAGGGAACTTTGATCCAGCTGCCCTCTGCCCTGGTACCATGTGGTGTAATGAGAGAACCAGAGCCTCAGAGGCAAAGCTTTATTCAGGGTATGACTTGCCAGGCTGCCCCAGGAGAAGGCAATACAGCACCACCAAAAGGGAGTTTGGGATTTTATAGAGTGCTTTTAGCTGGGTAGGAAAAGGGGATTCTTGAAGGCTAAAAGCAACTGCTGTAAGCAAATCTCCCCCCCCCCCATGTTGTTTATTCTGTCAGGGCGAGGGGCCTGTCAGACCATTAGAATAGCAGGAGGCTGTGGAGAAGCTGTTTTGCTGAGACAAGGGTTCAGAGGACTTCTGAGAAGCGTAGAATGTTCATTTCCCTTTTCCTTAAGGGGCTGGTCCCACACTGACCACCCATCTTGGTGTTATAGGTGACTCCGTCTTGGACCAGAGATCTAGGCCAGCCCAGCAGTTGCCACATCTGAACAATGCATTTCAGTGCTCTTTATATATCATTGTATATAAGGAACATTGTATTTGTTTTGTTCTTTTTCTTCTTTAGGACAGGATTCTCTGAATAGCCTTGGCTGTCCTAGAACTCAGTCTGTAGACCAGGCTGGCCTCACATTCAGAGATCCACCTGCCTCTGCCTCCTGAGTGCTGGGATTTAATGGCGTGTGCCATTAGATGATGTAAGTTAGAGGGGGAGGAGGCTGTTTGGCTGCAGCATTACTTTTCTCACTGCAGTGATAAAATAAATACCCTGGCAAGCCGGGTGTGGTGGTGCGTGCCTTTAATCCCAGCACTCGGGAGGCAGAGACAGGGGGATCTCTGTGAGTTCGAGGCCAGCCTATCTACAAAGAGAGAGTCCAGGATAGCCAAAGCTGTTACACAGAGAAACCCTGTCTCGACAAACAACAACAACAAAAAAAAAGAAAGAAAGAAAGAAAAAAAGAAAAGAACAATAAAACCCCTAAACCAGGCAAAAAGCAAGGGGATGGGGGAGAAGGGGCATATTTTGGTTTGCAGTTAAAGTTACACTCCATTATGGTGTGGAGGTCATGGTGGCATGAGCTTGAGGCAGCTGTCACATCACAACCACAGACAGGTGTTGTTTTTAAAAACAAAATCTCAATCATTCGATTAACCAATGAAGTCTCTGGAGCCAGACGCTGGAGTGAAAGCCTGCTAGACCCACCTCCTCAGCTGAAGGAAATGCCACCTCCTCCTCTTATGGTTGACTTTATTTAATCCTGTTTACAATATTCAAGCAGAAAGCCCTTGGATTAAAGGTGTGTGCTAAGGCTGAGACACATCACAACTAAAAACAGGTTTTTCCAGTGAATAACACAATCTCGGGATTCACAGTGTAATCATACCCTGCAGCGGACAGGAATCAGAGTGAGGAATGTTTGTGCTTAGCTAGTTTTCTTTTTTCTGTGCAGTCCTGTAGGTGCCGCCCACATTTTCTGTGGGTATTCCCACTTTGATCAACCTAATCAAGACTTAGCTCCATGGTGGAGCACTTACAACCCTGGGCTCAGTCCTCAGCTCCTGGGAGTGGTGGTGGGGACTTTAATCCTAGCATTTGAGAGACAGAGGCAAGGTAGATCTCTGAGTTCAAGGCCAACCTGGTCTACAGAGTAAGTTCTAGGACAACCAGGGCCACACAGAGAAACCCTGTCACAAAAAAACAAAACAAAACAAAAAGAAAATCCCTAAATCCTTCTGACATCTCCAGAGGCTAACCTCATCTACATGGTCCCTCCAGGTGTGCCCAGAGGCAAACCTCATCTACATGATTTCTCCAGTTGTGCCCAGAGGCTAACCTCATCTATATGATCCCTCCAGATGTGCCAAAGGCTTGCCTCATATTGTTTCTAGGTCCTTGTCAAGCTATCACAGCTGCAGTGGGGTGATCAGAGCTTCAGGCCTTTTGTGTTAATTCCGTGAGTACAGAAGAATAACACTGGTGAGGGTAAGAGGTGCTTATGGTAGAAGAAACCCTGAATTTACAAGGGTTAGATAATTAATGTAATTACTCAGTGTAGCCTTCCCATTTATAGAGTGGGCATAATACTTGTACGTATAAATAACTTAATATTATCATTGTATCAGGGCTGGGAACGCAGCTTAGTTGGCTAGCATGAATGAGGCCTGGAATTTGATCCCCAGAACTGGGTGTAGTAGTGCACGCCTGCAATCCCAGTGCTTGGGAGGTGAAGTCAGGAAGATCATCCTTGGCTACATAGTGAATTCAAGGCCAGCCTGGACTACATGCAACCCTGACTCAAAAAATAAAATGGTTTCTGTACCTAAAGAAATCAGCTCCTAACCAAGTGTTACTAGTAATTTTAACACTCTGAATTTATGTATTGTCTACCATGGTTTGAGTTAGGCTTTCTGTTTTCTGTGGAAATTGAAGGTTTTTCACAAAAGTGTTAGACTACCTTTTTGCCTTTTGGTTGCCTAGGAGTCTAGGACCTCATAAGGTCTTGCCGGTTAACATGGTTATCAGTCAGTTAATGCAGAGAAAGAGGAAGAGTAGCTTCTCAAGGCCATTTCTCTCTGCAAAGAGTGTTCCAGAACCTGCCAGGCAGTGTTGGTTTAATCCCAGCACTCAGGAGGCAAAGGCAAGTGGATCTCTGTGAATTCAAGACCAGCCTGGTTCACAAAGTGAGTCCACGACAGCCAGGGCTATCACACAGAGAAAAACCCTGTCTCAAACAAACAAACGAACAAACAAACCAAAACAACAACAAAACCTGACTTGAAACCTCTCCCCACAAACAAATAAAAGAAGGTACCAGAACCCAGTTACTAGCAAGCATCCTGAGGCTGGAAGCACACTTGGTTTTTACAGCAAGGCAGATGGTGACTGTCTTTCCATTGGCTGAGGTCCAACCTCACAGTCTTTTCCCAATTGCCTACTTTAAGAAGAACCCTCATAAAGGAAAGGGGTCATGGGATTCAGGCCATCAAGTTCTGGGAAGCGGGGGTAGGGGGTGAGGGTGCCATTTCTCTCTTGATTGTTCAGCAAGGCTTGTTTATACTTTCATCTACAATATTATGGAGTGGGCATGGTTGGTCACACCTTCGAATCCCAGCACTTGGAAGGTAGAGTCAGGCTGCTCTGGGATTACAGCCAGTTTAGATGTGCTTGGTGCATTCCAGGCTAGCCAGAGCTGCAGAAGACCTTGTCTCTAGGGGGAAAATGATAGAGGTTGGATTCTTTGTTATACCAAATAAAGCTGTGGTTTGGCCGCTCCAGCCAAGCTAGAGAAGAAATGCACTTGTTAGTAGTTTATTTAGAGGCTAGACACCTGAAGCCCCGAGGAGTGGGGAAATGCCAGCAAAAAGACAAAATAATCCCTCAGAGGGATGATGTGGGAGTCACTTCAGAATTGTCACTAAAACAGGTCTTGGGGGCTCATGCCCATAGCTTCAGCACCTGAGTGAAAGCTGGACGGTCAGGGAGTTCAAGGACCAGTTGATGACACAGCAAGTTTGAGGCCAGTGTGGGCTATATGAGGAGATTCTGTCCCAAGAACCCACCCAAAACCACCACAAAGGTCCCACTAAGCCTTAGTGGCTACGGGGCAAGAAGGCCAGGTTCTTCAAGTACTGTTAGCTGAAGGCTCTCAGCTGCCCCACCCTGGAGCCTGCAATGGGACAACACTGGGCCAAGGGGCTTGGGAGTGTGAGTAGTAGGTGTGAGGACCGAACCCGGGGAGGCTGGAGGTGGGGTGAGGGTGTTGTGGGGTGTTCCTGTTCCTCCTCTTGTGTTCTGTTTGTATCACAATGCTGGCTTGTTGTTCTGTTTTGTTACGGAGGAAAGCGTAGAGAAAGCTGCTAGTAAGTGTTGAAAGCTAAAGGAAGGTTCACATACTCTGTTGTTTCTCCTTAGGATTTCCTACTGCAGCAAACAATGCTGCGAGTCAAGGATCCTAAGAAGTCCCTGGATTTTTACACGAGGGTTCTTGGACTGACGTAAGTATTTCTTAGCGCCTTCATGTTGAAAAGCACGGTGTTAAAGAAGATGGCTCAGTGTTGGAAGGAGAGACCTGAGTCCCCCAGAGTTGTCCCCTAACCTCCATGGCACAAGCTCCTTTCCTCTCAGAAATAAATTAAAAAAAAAAAAAAGGCAAAAAAACCTTTTTATTTATTTTAAGTAATAGGAAATGTTTGATTAAAGAGCCTTCAAGGAGGCCTGACTAGACATCTGTGTGAGGACCAGACTCAAGGGTAACAATAGGCACACACACTTTCATTTTCTGCAAATTCCCAGCTGCCTGAGAGCTGGCCAAATAAATCATTCAAGTGTTCAGACCCTTTAAGTGCTCAGACGCTTTTAGCCCTGTTTGCTTCTGAAACCACGACTGTCAGGGCATACTATTTAGAAAGGGAATGAATTTATTTCAAATTGGTCCCTGGTTCCACTTTTACAGGCTGCATTCTCTTTTGCTAAAGAGGCATTAGCCATGGGGTTTGTGAGCATCTGAGCGGTTTGATGCGCTGAGCTTTCTTTTCCATCAGCTTCACTCAGGTATAACTGATAATTTGGCTTTTCTTGGTTCGTTTCCTCAAATAACGTGAGGTTTTTGATAACACACATACATAAAGAATGAAATGAAATGAAATTTATAGCCTTTCATTTACTTCCATGAACTTTAAGAGAACAGCTCAAGATATACAGCTGTATTGCGTATGCTTAGAAAATGTGGCCAGTTCTGAAACCTGCAAAACGAAGAGGAATAGCTTCCTTCTCCCCAAACTGCTCTTAGTTTCTTGTTTCCAGAAAAAGTGGTTTTCCATGCAAAGGACAGAATGGCTGGGAGGTGGTGATACACACCTTTAATCCCAGTGCTCAGGAGGCAAAGGCAGGTGGATCTCTGAGTTTGAGGCCAGCCTGACTTAAATAAATAAATAAATAAAGGCCTGAGTGAAAGCATATCCTACAGACACATGCTGTTGGCCAGGCACTGAGCCTGTCATTCCCTTGGGTCTTTTCTTATGTCCTAAGAAACTAAGTTTTAGGGCTGGAGAAATGGCTCAGCGGTTAAGAGCACTGACTGTTCTTCCAGAGGTCCTGAGTTCAATTCCCAGCAACCACATAGTGGCTCACAGCCATCTATAATGAGATCTAACACCCTCTCTAGCCTTCAGGGGTACAAGCAGGCAGAGCAGTGTATGCATAATAAATAAATAAATAAATCTTAAAAAAAGAAAAAAAGAAACTAAGTTTCTGGTCTCAGACCCCACAGCCAGCTCTTGGCAGAGCTGAGTCCATATGCAGTTGCCTCCAGGGTTGACCTTGGCTTTGAAGAGCTCCCAAGTAGGGTGCAACTTGACACTAACCGGGATCTACTCAGCTGCCGAAAGCAAGCTGCTTCCTTTGCTTCAATTGCTTCTAGTTGGTCATTAAGTGTGAGACGCTCACTTTAGAGTAAGGATGGAGATAGTCTCTTTGACGTGTCCAATCCTTTCTGGAGTGAATTTATTTGTGGTTAACTGATGCATAAATCTAGTGGTCTAGGCCTCCTGAGAACAGGGATGAGTAGCTAAAAGATTGGACAGACTTCTGAAACTGCTTCAGGTGCAGGGGGATGGCTCTGTTGGGAAAGGGCTTGCCATGACGGGCATAACTGTGGTCTTGTTGCTGGTGAGAAGATTCTTCTTTGCGCTCTGTGGGCAGAGGCAGGTGGAGCTCTGTAAGTTGAGCCCAGCTTGGCCTACTGATCAATTCTGGCCCAGGTAGGGTCACATACTGATACTGATGTGAAAGGTAGTGGACAGCAGTTGCCGATGCCCTGTGTCAGCCTCTTCCCCTCCCTGCTCATGCACACTCCCTCTACATGTACCCATGTGTATATGCACACAGACATTATGCTTTTGCTAGGCTTGGTATGAACAGGGTCAGTTTTGAGCATAATTAATCCTTAGTAATCTTTAAAAAATGATATTATGAATATTGTTCTGCATGACTGTGATCTTACATTCTTTAAGCTGACTTGACAAACTGTAACTTCTTATCTTTTTTAAAACCTCGGGACTTTAGTCCAGGCGTGGTGGTGCACTCCTTTAATCCCAGCACTTGGGAGGCAGAGGCAGGTGGATCGCTGTGAGTTTGGGGCCAGCCTGGTCCACAAAGTGAGTCCGGGACAGCCAAGGCTACACAGAGAAACTGTCTCGAAAAACAAAACAAAAACAAACAAACAAAAAACCTCGGGACTTCTTCAGTCTTCCTGCCAGCAACACTCCCTTCCGCCTACAAACAGACTAATTTAGTATTGGAGGCGGTTTCTTGCCCTCTGTTCCCTGACTTGTCCCATTGTCACTATCTCTGCAGCAGATCTGCACAGCCGATGCTGGCTGCTGTCCTGCTTGGTCCCCCTCCTTCCTCCTGGCCTCTGCTTCAGCTGCTCGGCCATGCTGGAGCTGCTCCCAAAGGACCTTTCCATACCCCGTGACCTTTCTGAAGTCTTAATCCTGTTTCACCTTTCTGTAGCACTTGAGACTTTAACCCCCGTCCCCCGTTGCTGACATTCACGCTTTCTGTGATACTAATCTGCCCCTCTCTCCTGTCACCCATCCTGTTTCCTGGTGGGCTTTGAAGAACTCACTAGATGTGTTTAGCAGAAAGAATGGTAGGGAAGGGCATTATACAGTTCACTGAAGCAAAGCCTTAAAGTGTCTTCCCACATTATAAATAAGCACCATGGCTCTAGCTAAATTTTATTAAACTTGAATAATTGAGAACTGTGCGTGCTGAGTCACCCTTGGAATGGAGGCGCTTGGAAGCCAAAGCAGGGCATGAGTCGGGCCTATCTGGTACATTCAGGCTATCCCTGGCCACATGGTGAAGTCACAGAACATAGAAAAAATAAAAAAAGACGAGTTGCAGACCCCTGACCCGTACGCTAGGGGTGGTGAGGGAGTGAGGAGGACGGACACTAAAACACAGATACCTGGGCACAGAAAAGCTGCTGGGGTCAGGTGGTCTGTGAGCACTCTGGAATGGAACCAGCTGCAGCAGCAACCTGGAGCCTCGCTGGTTTATTATGTCAGTACGAGGGTAGGCTAGTGTGAGTAGGAGGTGTCTGTAGGCCAGCGATCTCAGGCAGGAAACATTCTGGAGGAGCCTCTTGTTGCTGGCTTTGCACACATGTTTGTGCACATGTGTTTGCACATGTTTGTAAACACGTGTCCTTGTGTACACTGCTAGCATTGTCGCTTGGACTAGAGGAAGGCTTTGCCGTCCTCTGAGCCCAGGGGTGTGGAGGGGACTCTGTCTTCTCATGGGTCTCAGCACTGTCCTTGACGTTCACTCACAACTTCAACCAGTCAGCATTCAAGCCTTCCTTGGCTCTCTACTCAGCCCTTTATTTTATTTGTGTGTGTGTGTGTGTGTGTGTGTGTGTGTGTGTGTGTGTGTGTGTGTGTGTGTGTATCCGTCCCTGTGTGCTTGCATGCCATAGATAAAGGCCATGGCCTACTTTGAGTGCTGTTTCCCAGGACTGAACACTTCGGGTTTTCAGACAGGATCCCTCACTGGTCCCTGCAGACCTGCTGGCCTGTCTCAGCCTTCCCTCCCCATGCCCCTATTGCGAGTACACACCATCACGCTTGGCTTTTCACATGAGTGCTGGGGCTCAGACTCAGGCCTACGCTTACATGGCAAGCGCTTTATAGACGGAGATCTTACCCACTAATTTTTTCCCATGCTTTTCTCACTAAGGCAAGTACGTTATATATAGCCTTTATCCCAGTAGAACTTAAATATTACATTGAGTAGGTATGAATTGTCCTTGCTATTGTAAATGACTCTGGCTTTTCTTTTATTTCCAGGCTACTCCAGAAGTTTGATTTTCCTACTATGAAGTTTTCACTCTATTTCTTAGCTTATGAGGATAAGAATGACATCCCCAAGGATAAGAAAGAAAGAACAGCGTGGACGTTCTCCAGAAAAGCTACACTTGAGTTGACACAGTGCGTAGGCCTTTTTGTCTCTCTATATATCCTAGTTTTCATAAGATATTTTACTTTTTGTGTGTGTGTGTGTGTTCGCCAGTCTAAATCAACATTTATTTATTTATTTCTGGTTTTTTGAGAATAGGGTTTCTTTGTGTAGCTCTGGCTGGCCTGGAACTCGCTCTGTAGACCAGGCTGCTCTTAAACTCACTGAGATCCAACTGCCTCTGCCTCCCTAAGTTTGGAATTAAAGGTGTGTGCCACCAATGCCCAGCAGTTTTCAGTGGTTTTCTTTTGTTTGTTTGTTTGTTTGTTTGATTTTGGTTTTTTGAAACAGGGTCTCTCTGTGTAGCCTTGGCTGTCTTGAACTCACTTTGTAGACTAGGCTGGCCTCGAACTCACAGAGATCCACCTGCCTCTGGCTCCCAAGTGCTGGGATTAAAGGCGTGCATCACCACACCTACTTTTCATTGTTTTTAAGCGTGGATATTTGGGTCTTATGGTATCTGTAGGACAAAGAGATTTTTTTTTCTTTTCGAGACAGGGTTTCTCTGTATAGCCTTGACTGTCCTGGATTCAGCAGATTTCACTGTAGCCTGTGGTTGCTGGGAATTGAACTCAGGACCTTTGGAAGAGCAGGCAGTGCTCTTAACCTCTGAGCCATCTCTCCAGCCCCCATTTCATTTCTTTACACTGCTTCTTTGCATTTTTTTAGTGACTAACAACAGAGCCTTTGATGCAGTGTGCTGGCGTTCGTATGCATCCCTTGATTCAGAAAGACTTGCTTACGTGGCCATGTCGCATCTCAGATCTAGTCCCTGCAACTGCCTTGATACTTGATGACGTTCCCAGAACTTAGTGTAGAAACTGACAGCTACTGTGATCTTATCCTTGCTCTTGTCCAGGTGCCCGAGTTACCGTGTCTCTTTAACCCAGCTGGAATCTTCTTTGCTGGCTTGCCCTTTGTACAGGCGAAACCAAAGTGTTTGTAGTAAAGTAATGAGCAAGCAGAGTGAGGCTTCAGAGAGCTCCCCTTCCCTAGGCTATTCAGAGGTCAGATGTAAGTTGTCCCCTGAGGCAAGGCTCTTTCAAAGAACAGAACCATCAGAATGGCTGTTTTACAGAAGGGGATCTATTAGATTGTCCTGCATGGTAGAGTGGGTAGAGCCATCAATGGTGGCTGAACACTGGAGCAGCAGAGAGCCCAGTAGCTGCTCCATGCACAAAGCTGGATGCCTCAGTGGTCCTAAGCTGGGATAGAAGGCTTGGAGCTCCCATCGATGCAGGACATTTGAAGATGTTGCTCTCTTTGACAGTGGGTCTTCCTCTCTGGAAATCCACCAAAGTCACACGCTGAGATGCACCTACTAGGGTGATTCTGAACCCCTCAAGTTGACAGTTAAGAGCAGCTCGCCTTTAATCCCAGCACTCAGGAGGCAGAGGCAGGTAGATTGCTGTGAGATTGAGGCCAGCCTGGTCTACAAAGTGAGTCTAGGACAGCCAAGGCTATACAGAGAAACCCTGTCTTGGAAAAAAAGAGAGCAGCCGTCACAGTTGTTTCCCTTTTCTCCGTAGCAACTGGGGCACTGAAGATGATGAGACCCAGAGTTACCACAATGGCAACTCAGACCCTCGGGGATTTGGTATGTTTGCCTCCTTGTATGTGATGTTTGTACGTGTATGTAATTTTACATGGTGTCCATACGAATGGGTACAGTAAACCTAAGACACGAATGACCTAATTTTCAAGCATAATTTATTGGGGATATAGTTATCTTTATCTCTTGGAAATTTACTTAGCAGCTATTTAATTTCATTGTGTTTACTTTCTCATAATATTATACTGTAAAAGTCACAGTATTATGTTTCCAGTAAACCTTATTATAGGGGTAGGGTTAGAGCCCCGGCCTTGCATGTATCAGGCAAGAATTCTACCACTAAACTAAACCTCCATCTCCCTCTAGGAAAGTGTTCAATTAAAAACAGTGGTAACTATGGTTAATAATAATCCCATTTTTCTGATAGAGTTTTGTCAAGAGGCTGAAGAGATGGTTCAGGGGCTAAGAACATGCTGCTGTTGCAGAGGACCTGGGCTCAGGTCCCAGCACCCACACTGTGGTTCACAACACCCATAGTTATAGTTCCGGGAGATCTGAATCCCTCTTCTGACCTCATCAGGCATCAGCATGCACACACACACACACACACACACGCGTGCGCGCGCGCCACATACTCACTACACATAAAGACAATACATCTAAAAATGTGCGTCCTGTTAAGATGGCAGGTTGAAAGCTTCGGTTAGGTAACGTAGTGAATGCCAACAGTTAGGCCTTAGACATGAGTAAATGACATGTTTTTTGGTTTATCTTTAAGTGACTTTCTGGCTGCCCTGGACTCACTTTGTAGACCAGGCTGGCCTCAAACTCACAGAGATCTGCCTACATCTGCCTCCCAAGTGTTGGGACCAAATGCATATACCACCACAACCCCGCCCAACAGTTCATTGTTAAATATATAGATTTTGAACCTATTTAATTCTTTTGTCAAGGGCCTTATGTTTTGAAGTAATTTTTGGAAACTATTTGTGGCACTCGGGTGCACTCTTATAATATTTCTTCCTGCGCTGTTTTTGTTTTTGTTTTGGCACGGGGAATGCCATCACCAAAGGTCACATCGGGATTGCTGTTCCTGATGTCTACAGTGCCTGTAAGAGATTTGAAGAACTGGGTGTCAAGTTTGTGAAGAAGCCCGATGACGGTGAGTCCATCTGCCACTCACTGTGTGCACGACTATGATTGATTAACACATCTAAGTGGCTGTTGAGGTCATGTGACTGGATGCGAGTAACAGGAAGCTCCAGCGGGCCTAGCAGCACAGGAACGTGCAGACAATGCCTGGCACGCTTAAGAGAGAAGAAGGAACATGTTGTCAGCCTTCACCTGGGAGTAGACACAGGGTCTGGAGAGCCATGGAAACCCACTCCCCTTTCCTAGCCTCGCCCCTTCCTCTCATTGGCCTCTACCTTTCCAGGTTTCAGGGTGTACCTAGTTGCTCCTGAATGAATTCTGTGAAATGTATCTTATTAATATAATGTTGTCAGCTTACTTTAGTGAATAACTGATATTTTTCATTCTTTTGTATAATTATATATACTTATGCTTTGGGTATGTGCCTTGAAATAGCCTATATCTGAATTCTGTTGGATTCATATGCATCATTATTGCTATATTTAGATCTGTTCTTTTTTTTTTTTAAGATTTATTTATTTATTATTATGTATACAGTGCTCTGCCTGCATGTACACTTACAGGCCAGAAGAGGGAACCAAATCACGTTATAGATGGTTGTGAGCCACCATGTGGTAGCTGGGAATTGAACTCAGGACCTCTGGAAGAGCAGTCAGTGCTCTTAACCGCTAAGCCATCTCTCCAGCCCGACCTGTTCTTACTCTATACTTTTTCAAAAATTGATGTTTAGCTTTAAAAATAGGTTATTTCTGTGTAGCCCAGGCTGCCCATGAATTTGTGAATTTCCTGTTTCAGCCTCCATAATACTGACTATAGTATGTCACTAAACTCAGTTACTATTTTACTTTATTTTAGTTTGAGACATTTATTTTATTTATTTTAGTTTGAAGCATTTCATGAGCTGAAGTAGTAAGTAGTTCATTGGTAGAACCTTGCCCAGCATGCACTGGGTCATGGGTTAAATTCCCAGCTCCAAAAAATCCAAAATAACCAACAAACCAAACACACACAACCCCCGCCCCCCAAAAGAAACATTTCAACAAATTTCTTTCTTTCTTTTTTTTAAAGAAAATTATTTTGAATAAGACATTTGCTAAGGGAACTCCTCGGTAAGAAAACAAGTTCCCCTCAGCTCACATTATTATTTTTAAAAAAATTTTATGTATATGAATGCACTGTTTTTATGCATGCCAGAAGAAGGCATCTGATCACATTATAGATGGCTGTGAGCCACCATGTGGGTGCTGGGAATTGAACTCAGGACCTCTGGAAGAGCAGACAGTGCTCTTAACCTCTGAGCCATCTCTCTAGCCCTTGAAATGTTTAGACTTCCCTGTCTTATTACCTCAACCAGAACCATTTCCAAAAGTTCTGTGAGGTTAGATTTTTGAGACAAGTCACGAGAGCCAGGCGCAGATGGATGAGTTCTGTTGAGGATCCCAGGGTGATCTTCCTTCAGTCTTGAAAACACTCCCTGCCTGTCATTCTGCAGACAAGAGGCTGTGGTAACTCTGCTGTTAGTGTGATTCAGGTTTCTTTGTACTTTATATCATCTCTTCTGGGAGCCTTTTGCTTTACTTTCCCCAGCATTATGAATCTGAGTTTTACATTTTTTTTTCTTTGGGTGTGTAGTGTCTGTGTGTGGGGTGTCTGTGTGTGGGGGTGTCTGCGTGCGGGGTGTCTGTGTGTGGGGTGTCTGCGTGTGGTGTGTCTGTGTGTGGGGTGTCTGTGTGTGGGGGTGTCTGCATGCGGGGTGTCTGTGTGTGGGGTGTCTGTGTGTGGGGTGTCTGCATGTGGGGTGTCTGTGTGTGGGGTGTCTGCGTGCGGGGTGTCTGTGTGTGGGGTGTCTGCGTGCGGGGTGTCTGTGTGCGGGGTGTCTGTGTGCGGGGTGTCTGTGTGTGGGGTGTCTGCGTGCGGTGTGTCTGTGTGCGGGGTGTCTGCGTGCGGGGTGTCTGCGTGCGGGGTGTCTGCGTGCGGGGTGTCTGCGTGTGGGGTGTCTGCGTGCGGGGTGTCTGTGTGTGGGGTGTCTGCATGCGGGGTGTCTGTGTGTGGGGTGTCTGTGTGTGGGGTGTCTGCATGCGGGGTGTCTGTGTGTGGGGTGTCTGCGTGCGGTGTGTCTGTGTGTGGGGTGTCTGCGTGCGGGGTGTCTGTGTGCGGGGTGTCTGTGTGTGAGGTGTCTGCGTGCGGTGTGTCTGTGTGCGGGTGTCTGCGTTCTGTGTCTGCGTGCGGGTGGTGCGGGGGTGTCGCGTGCGGGTGTAGCGTGGGGTGTCTGCGTGCGGGGTGTCTGCGTGTGTGCGGGCCTCAGCTGACAGCGGCATCCTCCCTGAGGATGCTCCACTTTATTTAACGGGCAGGGTCTCACTGAAGCCTGAGCTCCCTGTTTGGTCTGTTATTGTTCCCGTTCTCATCCCTGGGCTCCTAACATGGCCCTGGTCTTAGTTCACATTGGTGACACTTCACAATGCTCGTCACTTACACATACTGTCGTAGCCCTTTGTCCATTGTTCCAATTTTTCATGTTGAATTCAAATCTATAATTCATTGTTCTGTTTTTTTTTTTTTTTTAATATATATAATTATGTTCCTAGATTATGTTAGTTTGGCCTCTGAGCTATTTTTTCCGACAACTGTAAGCTGTTGTAATCCATCAGGCCACTTGACTGGCAGAATAGTCCCTAAGGATCTGTGTGATCTCAGGAAGACAGGCTGGATAAGCGCCGGACTGAGCTTCCTGCCTCCTGGAAATGACAGCTCTTCCTGTCAGAGGCTTTCCCCCCACTCAGGGCAAAGCAGAGTTTGTGGACATGTCTGCAGCCGCTGAACCTGGCCCCCGATGTGGATGGGGGAGCAGGGGAGGGTACTCGAGGTCAGCAGGCTTATTTTTTCTGCCTTCTTCATTCACTCTTTATTTTTTCTTTTTTTTCTTTTTGGTTTTTCGAGACAGGGTTTCTCTTCTCTGTGTAGCCTTGGCTGTCCTGGACTTGCTTTGTAGACCAGGCTGGCCTCGAACTCACAGCGATCCACCTGCCTCTACCTCCTGAGTGCTGGGATTACAGGCGCACACCACCACCGCCCGGCTCCTCATTCCCTCTTGAGAACGCCTGGGAATCAGTGGAGCCTGTTTATTCTTGCACAGCCACACAGTCCAAGCTTGTGTTTTGACTCCAGCTACCTTCTATCTAGATCAGGTTAAGTCACTGCCATCCTCAGCTGTTCCTCCTCCGCCATCACCGTGGAGCTTGCTTAGCTGTGTTTCACCCTCTCTTTTCCACCTTTATTTGTATTCCTTGACACTGGGGTCAGGAGGCAGACACATGAGTCAGAAGAGTTCAGCATTTAGTCCTCAAGAAAATCAACCTCACAGGCCACATTCATACATCTAAGCGAACAACTCCATTGAGGTTACAATCCCCAAGAGGCAGAGTCGGATTGACAGGACTTGTGTTACCTAGTGCATTGTTTAATAGGGTTTCTGTGACCCAGGCGTCTGGGGTCTCAGCTGGGTGAAGAGGCCACATTGCCCGCTCCCTTGAGCACACCTCTATCATCTTTTCCTTCCTAAGTAATTTCTGTGACTGGTGATACGGTAACGTCCACTTGAGGCAAGGGCCTGACATCAGAGCTGTTTCCAGCTCCTTCTGGAAAGTGACATTCTAGGCATTTGGATAAACATGGTACCACCATAACACAGCCTTCTTAGAGTGAAAGCTATTGACAATCAATTTCATTCAAGTGCATATTAAAATTGAAATGAAAATTTTTGTTTTGTTTTCTTTTTTAAATGTACCTTTCTAGTAATGGGAGGTTTTCTTCGTACAGGTAAAATGAAAGGTCTGGCATTCATTCAGGATCCTGACGGCTACTGGATTGAGATTCTGAATCCCAACCAATCATCGGCGATTGTTTAATTCTGTGAGAATTCTCTTTTGAGGTATTGGGGACAAGAAACAGTGTGAATCAAGATGCTGAGGCACTAGCCGCATCAAGGACTGATGGATCTTCGCTCCAGTTCAAATCATTTGAAATCCTTTTCATTGTCCTGTTTCAGCAGGATTTTAAAATCTCCCATCCTCTGTTTAGTAAACCTAACTTTCTTTCTTTCTTTCTTTCTTTTTTCTTTTTCGAGACAGGGTTTCTTTGCGTAGTCTTGGCTGTCCTGGACTCTGTAGACCAGGCTGGCCTTGAACTCACAGTGATCCCCCTGACTCTGCCTCCCTGAGTTCTGGGATTAAAGATGTGCCACCACACCCAGCAGTCAACCTAATTTTCTTTCTTTTTTTTTTTTTTTTTTTTTTGGTTTTTCGAGACAGGGTTTCCTCTGTGTAGCCTTGGCCATCCTGGACTCACTTTGTAGACCAGTCTGGCCTGGAACTCACAGCGATCCGCCTGCCTCTGCCTCCCGAGTGCTGGGATTAAAGGCGTGCGCCACCACGCCCGGCTAACCTAATTTTCAAGTAGCAATTTATGTTATGACCTTGACAAAGTTGTGTGGCTTCACTTTGCAGATAATAATTAGAACAGTTCCCTTCAGAGACTACACTTGCTACCGCCTGTCTCTTAAATATGACTCAAGTCTGTTTCTGATTAATCATTTAAGATTTCGTTTTTAACATTTCTTTTTTGGGGGCTGTTACCTGCTGGGGTTTCAGTCCTCAGAAAGAACTTCATAACAGAAAGTAAAGAACCCTGAACAGGAAGGAGGCTTCGTATGTACTTCAAACAGTGTAGTGTTTGGTTTACAAAAGAGAGGGTATTCCTGAGAGCAATTCTGAGTCGTGCTGACAAGGACACTGACAGTACTAATTATTATTTTTTGTATGTATATGTATAAACTACTTTTAAAGTTCAAGGACTAACTTTACTTTTCTGGGAAAGTGAAAGCAGAGGGGATTACTGTTACTGCTGTGTACTTAGACAGCGGGCTCGGCTGTAGCATGCTTTATGAATGAATACTGCACTTCCCGCCTGATTGGCCTGAGGGCTCGGATGCCATCACTCTTAGTAGCTGCGTTATGCCTCACAGTACCTTCCACTCTAGTCTTCTACTGTGGACCTTGGCTCTCAGGCTTGAACACCATATCAAAAGAAACCGAGACCTCTATAGTGCAAGGCTGCTCTAGGGGACACCTGTGTCAGTGTACCCCCGGCCCTTAGGGTCTTCATGAAGCTTGTGATCACTTAGGGTAAATTATGCTCAGTGATAAGTCAGATAACAGGAGTCAGCTCTGTGGTGTTCTCCGCTGACTGACCATGGATGAAGTCTAAGAGGCAATTTGGAAAACTTAGGACTGGAGAATAAAACCCAATTTGAGGTCAGACTACATTGAAGTCTTCTGCAGGCTGTAGTAAAAGACGTGGGTGGGCATGGGCAATGTCAAGGGTTATACAACTATGGACACCCTGTTTCTTTTTGGGATGAAGTGGATTTATGTGAGGAGTTTAAACAAACTGTAGACTGAAATAAAACGAACGCTGTTTACTATGTAAAGTTCTGTGTGGCGAGTCCCTCTGTGTAAGGTCTTGTAGGTTCGTGCTGAACCAGGGACACACATGATTGTACAAATTGTAGTCAGGTCGAAGCACTCTGGGAGAGAATACCTAATTAAAGGGTTTTAGGGAAATACATTCAGGAGAGAGACAAACCTAAAAGGTGGATCACAGGAATTTAGGAGGGCCAGTGTCTGATGTCTAGTGCTTGAATCTCCAGTACTGGGCCAACCTATGCAGTTCATCTCACAATTTGAACCTTATTCCAGGGTGGGGGTGGGGAGAGCACTACTTGCTAAGTGCATCTTGCCTACAGATAATCCTCATCCCTGAAGTTCATTCCTACATTCATTGGAAAAATGGGTGTGGCCCTGGCAGGAACAGGAACCCCTGCGCTTTCTAATCCACTTGCCTGGGGAAAATGGATGGGAGCTCCGGAACCTTGCTGCTGCTCCACGGCCACACAGCACCTGAGCGCTACAGCCCTGCCCATGTGCTGGGACTGCAAGCCGCTTGAATAAAGAGCCAGTGGCTGAAGGGTCGCTCGTGGCTTCCCAGTGCAGCGTTTTGACCATGATTTGGTCACAATTAGGCTGCCGTAACAAAAAGAACCATAGATTAGGTGACTTAAACATTTGTTTTTCACACCGCAGGGGCTGAACTGTCTAAGGTGGAGCAGCAGCAGATGCCGTGTCGGTGAGGGTCCTCCTCCTCCTCCTCACTAACAGGACACAGGCACTGTCTGTGTCCTCACATGGTACAAGCTTACTAGGACACTCAGCCCATTCCGGAAGCTCCAAGTAGAGAGCTCATCAAGTGTCACTCAGGGGAGTAGGCTTAGACAGGAATTTGGGAGGCCCTCAGAGCTGCCCATAGCATAGTAAGTAGAACATGACAACATGGCTGTGGAGGGCTGTGTTCCCAAGTTGCTGTTAGTCCACGGAAAGGCCCGACAGCCAGCAGCGCAGAGAACTGGCCAGCAAGAACTCCATTAGCCTCCAGCTTGCTTGTCCCTTCACTTGACATTTTCCTCTTTGGGTCCGTGGTATATCTGACCAAAGATGGCTAGCACCAGTCTGCTGTGTGCGTCAGCAACATCTAGTGAAAGGAAGTCACCCAGGAATCCCTCACTGTCTAGAGTAAGGACTGAAAATGGTTCCTAAAGCTCCGTAGCCGAACTTTCATCTTATGTTCTGCAAGACCAGCACATTCGTGGAGTGTTATTTACAGGTTTTCCCAATTGGGGTTTTCAGGGTTTGTGTGACTGCGCCGATGGCAACAAGGGTGTGGATCTTTAAGTGGAAGACCACAGGTAAAGCGCCCTCTCAGGAGGGCACTGTTCAGCCTGGCCACTAGCTCACTCCTAGCCTGCTGAGCTCCTTTGTCAAGGTCTCCGATAGAACCTTTTTCTCTGCCCACCTCCTTTCCTACACTGTACTCTTCAGAAGAACATTAACTATGTGAATCCCCTAACCGGGTAGTCAGGCTTGACTTCTTTGAGGGGGAAAAAAATCAGGCTTTTATTTACACTCTGGGATTTGAGATGCCAACCATTTTGGTCTGTCAAATGTCTCTGCTCCTTATCCACTAAATAACACTAGTAAACCTGACTGGAAATGGTCCCCATACATTCCCAGAGTAACCCCTAGGAGTCGGTACTGCCCTGCTGAAACCACGGGACTTATGTCTGACTCTACTTTCTGTGGAGTGGAGTGTGCTCTAGTAGCACTTACGAAGTAATGAGCACCGTCTACAGTTCAGTGCTTTCCTGCTTATGTCACCTCTGATCAGCAGCTATGTAGCTGAGCTGTTTCCTTTGGGAGCCCATCTGCATAGTGTTTTGCTAAATTGCACACTTAGAATTATAAGGCAGCCAATGGAACATGTAACAGACACAGTTGAGTAGTACCACCAAGGAAGTGATAACATCCGGGTGACACAGAATGGATAACTGGTGTCTGTTACCTGCCTTAGCCAAGAGCACTTGTTGGTGGAAGATGCGATGGCTTAGCTCAGTTAAAGCCCTAGTGAAGAGAAGTTGCACGGCATCAATTTGAGGCCTACTGGTCAGGTGGTGGTGCACACCTTGAAACCCAGCATCCAGGAGGCAGACAGGCGGGATCAAGGCCAGCCTGATCTACAGGAGTGAGTTCCATGGCAACAGGGCTACACAGAGAAACCTTGTCACAACCCTCCCCCCCTTACCACCACCACAAAAAAATTAATTAATTAAAATTTAAAATTTGAGGCCTAGAGCTGGAGAGATGGCCCAGCAGTTAAGAGCACTGACTGCTCTTCCATAGGTCCTGAGTTCAGTTCCCAGCAACCACATGGTGGCTCACAACCATCTGTAATGTGATTTGATGCTCTCTTCTGGCGTGAGGGTGTCCATGCAGGCAGAACACTGTATACATAATAAATAAATCTTTTTTAAAAACTTGAGGCCTACTGATGTTGGCACATTATAGAATTTTTTTCTTTTTTATAGAATATTTTTAAATGCTAATATCCAGGAAATTTGGGGCTGTAATGGGACTACATATATGTCATCAAACTACACATTAGGGCTGGAGACAGGGCTAAGAGCAGGTGTTGCTCTTGCAGAAAGAAGACCTGTGTTCAGTTGCCAGCACCCATATCAGGTGGCTCACAGGCACCTATTAAGATTTGGCACCCTTTTATGGCCTCTGCACTTGAGTGAGTGAGCGTGTGTGTGTGTGTGTGTGTGTGTGTGTGTGTGTGTGTGTGTGTGTGTGTGTGCGCGCGCGCGCGTGTGTGCACGTGCAGTAGGCTTAAAGAATTTAAAGGCTTTTAAATGATCCTTTTATTTGGCCAATGCTGGGGCAGAGAGATGGCTCAGGGATTAAGAGCACTGGTTGCTCTTCCAAAGGTCCTGAGTTCGATTCCTAGCAACGACATGGTGGCTCACAAACATCTATACTAGGACCTGATGCCCTCTTTTGGCATGCAGGTATGCATGCAGATAGAGCACTCATATACATAAAATAAATACTTGCTGGTTATGGTGGTGCATGCCTTTAATCCAAACACTTGGAAAGCAGAGGCTAGTGGGCCAGCCTGGTCTACAAAGTGAGTTCAGGACAGCCAAGGCTACACAGAAAAACCCTGTCTCAAAAAACAAAGCAAACAAAAAAATCCTTATTTGGTCAATGCTGTGGTATTCTGTATCCTAGAAAATAATCCGGGATTTTAATTTTTAAACTAAATGCAGCTTGTTGCTTGTATTACCTTTTACAGTTGAAAAAAAAGAAGAAAAGGTAGAAAAGCCCCCAAATGAAGAAATAGTTAATTTTATATACCCATAATCTATTCTTTTTTGTTTGATTGGTTTTTGTTTGTTTGTTTGGTTGGTTGGTTTTGGTTTTTTGAGACAGGGTTTCTCTGTGTAGCTGTAGCTACTCACAGTGATCTGCCTGCCTCTGTCTCCCAAAAAAAAGTCTTAATTTTTAACATTTAGGTTCTTTTTTTTTTTTTTTAACACTTTGGGAAATGAGGTGTTTTAAAAATGCATGTCTAATCCAGAGTAGTGGTTCATATCTTTAATTCCAGCACTTGGATGGCACAAGGAGTGGACTCTGTGAGCTCTAAGCCGGCCTGCTTTTACCTAGTGAGGACAGCCAGAGCTACCTAGCGAGACCCTGTCCTGAAGCAAACAAACAAAACAAACCAAAAAAACCAACAATCATTTGTCTGATGCCCAAACTTCTATTCAGGATGGCAACATATTAGAGATTAGAAAATATGTTTAAGTTGTTTGAAACTCTTTGCAGGGTTAAAAAGTCATATTCTAGCCAGGTGTGGTGGCACACGCCTTTAATCCCAGCACTCAGGAGGCAAAGGTAGGCAGATCGCTGTGAGTTCGAGGCCAGCCTGGTCTACAGAGTGAGTCCAGGACAGCCACGGCTACACAGAGAAACCCTGACTGGGGGAGGTGGGAAGAAACACTCAGGAAGGAAATAGGAACCCTCTCATCCCCTGTTCCTGCTCTTGCTGACGGATTCTGAAGCAGTTTTTTTTAAATGCTAATGTTGGTTCTGTACTTTAGAACCGTAGTCTCCTAGGCACACCCTCACAACCATTCCTCCTCAAGCATACTGCTGACTTCTAGAAGCTTGCGCAGAAGCCAGAGACAAGCCTCTGCCCTCACAAATGGACAGATAACTCACATCTCAGAACTGTGATTTCTCCGTTTTCTCAGTTAACTACAAGAAGATACAGTCTCTACAGAGGGACTCACTGACCTTCAGGGCTGCCCTCCCTGACTCCCCTCCCAGGCCAAAGCTTCAAGGTTCAGAGTGTTCAAAGTTAAGAGCCCCTTTCCTGTGTGGCAACTGCGGGGCCTGTGGTCTAGTTGCCTGGATGGATGTGGGCCATGAATTACCAAGACATGCAGGGAGGCGGATTAATGTTTCCGACATCATGTCATGTAGCGATATAAAGATTTAATGGAGCGTGCAGAGCATGATCGGGGGCAGAGAGTCGTATTAGATGTCTGTGCAGAACAAGGCTGAGAATACAAAATGTCTGGTGTATTGAGAAAAATTATGATCTGTGGAGGCAAAATGGACAAAACAGAACAGCAAGCAAGCAAAATATCAATAGGAGGGAACTAGGTTTAAAGTCGATACTAACCACCCTAGGTGGGTCTATCAGCGGCAGTTTCTAGCATCTGATGGACATTTGTGGATCTCAAAATTGCACATGTATCACAATTACTTGGGGGTTGTTGAAACAGGTGTCTGGGCCCCGCTGATGGAACAGGCCTGCAGAAGGTTGTACAGTGAATATTTGAATAAATATTTGCTGAGTTGTGTGTGAGAGACAGGGGCAGGGAGGCAGGGAGGGAAAAAAGAGAACGTGAGGAGGCCAGAGGTTGACCTTGGGCTATCTTCCTCCACTGCTACACCTTTAGTTTTTCAAAACCATGGTCTGAGGCTGAGTCTGGACTTCACCATTTTAGCTAGACTGCTGTCCGTTGATACCCCGGGTGTCACTGGTCTCCAGCCATGCTCAGTATTGGGGTTACAGGTGACATGGGTTACCACACCGAGCTTTTCACATGGGTTCTGGGGACCTCAATGGAGGTCCTCATGCTTGTCCAACCATTGAGCCATACCAAGTTCCCCCGGTGATGCTGATGTGACTGGCCAGTCATGGACCACACATAGAGGAATGCAGCACTAGTTACCAATGTTCCCCATGGATTTGTGGGTAAGCAGCACCTAGAGTTGTTGGGACAGGAAGTCCCAAAACTGCAGGCAGGTAACAGAGAGAGCATGCTGGGTGGTTAGCTTGTAAATGAGCACAGTCCTTCTTGGGAACTGTGGGAGATCACGACTGGTTCCCCTGCTGTGACGTGGCTGTGTCAGTCTTCCTGGCGGCCACTCAGTGGATTCCCAATCTGAAAGCGAGTTCAAGTGCTGAAAGTGGGTAAGCACTTCTAATTTTGCATCAGTGGCCCTTGGTTTTCTTCCCTCGTCCATCTCTGATTTCTTTTGAGAGCACAGAGTGAGCGGGACACTGGGTGGCTGGCCATTGGTTTTCCCTTTATGGTCCATGTTCTCATAGCTCTCTCCACGACCCTGTTCAACTGACTTTGCTAACCATCACCTTTCTTTCTATTGAATTAAGCAGCTTAGTTATGTCGCAGTACCCTCCTACTTTCAGCTCTAGGGAATACAGAGCCACTGCTGAACTCTCAATGACACGTGTCTCACCATTAATGGACGTGTTTCAGAAATTGCTCTATCACAGTCAACTGATAGGTTTTTAGCGAGGACATAAGCTAACCCTCCCCCCATGTTCATTTCTTTGAACTAATATTTCATGTCAGGAGAAACAGTTGCTACCTGTGGGGAGGAGGGAATGGCAGTAACTGGAAGCGGTAGGGGCCTGGGGGGGGGGTGCGTGTGCGCAGTGTTCCTTATTTGTGTGCCTTACTGTTCTTGTTAGATGTCAATGAAAAATAATGCTCCTCCCTGACAGGAAACTACCTCAAATGGGAGAAGAGTGACAAGAGGGGCACTCTGTAGGTGGGAACAAAGCACAGTTGTCCGTGTGTGCCCCCCCCCATCCTTACCACAGGGTATAGTTGGTCATTGGAGAACACACTCTAGTCATCAACAGGACAGTTTTTTAGGGACTAAGGAGACAAGCACTAGCCATACAAGTTGGAACCTACATTTTAAAAAGGGAAAGCAAGCTGAATGCAGTGACAGGCACACACCTGTAATCCCAGCAGTCCTGGGTGAGACAGGAAGTGGGGACAGGGGGATGGGCCAGAGGCTGGCAGGCCAGATTGTCTGGAGTACACAATGCTGAAAGTTGCCCTCTGAATGTCCCACATGGCCCTGGCACAGGCACACACAGGGCCCTCCCTGACAATGCCCTCTGCCTCCATGAGACAGCCTGTGATCACCAGTTCTGACTTCCCTGACTCTTCTGTCTCCAGGTTCTCTTAATATATGTGAGATGAAAGGGAGCTGTCCTCAGGCAAAGATCTTGACCCCATCACTAAAGGGTCTGAGGTGATTCTTCCTCACAAGCAGGGGAGGGGTGGGAGGCGGAGGCAGGGAGTGATGTGAACAATTTTGCACCCTGTGCCTGGAATAGGAAATATTCCTTTACTATTTGGTCCTCAGCACAGCCCCTTTTCACGGACTCTTCTTTCTTTGGTGATGCCTCCTACTCTCAAGGCCTTCGTTATCATCCCTTTGATAAAATTGTTTAAGGAGATAGAAAGATTAAAGCTATAACATAGAGCAAACAGAGACATATAATTGATGCACGGTGTGTGTCAGTCTTCCTAGACTTTGGCAACAAGACTGATAAGCGTATTTTCCCACTTGGAGAGCCGCCTTTCACTTTTGCCATTTGTATGCCCCTTTGGTCTCACACCTCTTTTCTATGTCCTCATCTTTTTGTGTCCTTGGTCTGTCACACTCCGATTGACTGCTTCCTCTCCATTTCTACCCCAGCGCAGCCCTTTTCAGATGCTGGCATATCGTAGCCCTCAGAGAAAACGGTACACTGTATGAAAGAAGCCAGTCACAAAGGACCCCAGGCTGCGTGATTCTGTTCCTACCGAGTGTCTACAGCAGACAAATCTGTAGAGACAGGAAGCACATTACTTGTTGCCTCGGGCTGGAGATGAGGGGTAGGGAAAAAGGAGCGACTGACAACAGGAATGGGATTTCTTTTTGTTGCATTGAAAATGTTTTAAGTTGGACTAGATGGTTGCAGAGCTTTGGGAACACAATGAATTTCACTTACCTGCACTCTTTAAACAGTCATATTCCAGTAAAACTATTAGAAAAACAAAGAAACAATAAACCATAATGGTGCAGGTATTGATCAGCTTTCTGTCAGTTAAAAAATAAAACTACTAAGAAGAAATAATGAATTTACAAGGAAAGATTGATTTTTATTTTGCATATGTGTGTGAGCGTGCATGTGTGTGTGGGGGTGCCTGTGCAGGCCAGAAGAGGGCGGTGGGTAGCATGGAGCTGCAGTTACAGGGCTTGGGGGCTGCCCAGTGTGGATGCTGGGAGCTCAACTCTGGTCCTCTGCAAGAGCAGTAAGTGCTCTGAATGCTGAGCCATCTCTCTGAATGGAGAGATTGTTTCAGAGGTTTGAGTATGTGGTTACTTGGCCTGGCTGCTCTGGGCCTGTGCCAAGGCAGGAACAGTGTGGTGAGGAGAGCATCTGGCCTTGTGGTTGAGAAGCAAAGGCAGATATTATTATTACAATAAAATCCATTCTCCAAACCTAGTAAGCTGGGAGTCTATAAATAGACCCATCCGTCAGCAGGTCAGAGCTCAGAGGTCAGAGGTCCTCCACCCCAGTCACCTTCCACAGGCTTCCTCTTTACCTGGCTGCACAGGGGACCAGGCCCTCCGTGGATGGGTTTTGGCAGGGCATTCTAGATCTAAGCCATAGCAGTTTGTTAAAAGAAACTTTGAGCCTTTACCCTGAGCTGAGTAAGTAGGCTTTCTTCTGTAGGTTTCAGAGGGTCTGAGTTAGTTGAAATAATGCATTTAGAAAGAATTCCGACGTGCTGCTGCTCCTGAGCCCCACACTGAGAATCATTGTCCTGCAGAAGCGAGAGTCCTACATTGGAGATATGAATCAAGCATGGTGAGCTTGCCTGTGACCCCAGCTGCTCTGGAGACCGAGGGAGGGGTCACCTTTCCCCTTCTTTACTAATGTGCAAGTTGCACTTTACAGCTCGGTGTAGGCACATGTCTTTATTAACTGAAAAGTACTCCATAGCATGTTTGATAATTCACTCAGGTAACTTCCCAACTGAGCAACACTCTAGGTGCTTCCACTTTATTTTTAACAATAAATCTAGTATTGTAGTAAATATCTTTTGTGTGTGCGCACGCATGCGTGCTTGTGGTGTGTTCTATATTGGTAGTTTTCTGCAGGCATGGAGATCGGGTTCCCTGAAAGATATACAACAAAGTACATTTCAATTGCAGTAGATAGAGACGGGTCACTTTCCAAGGAAGCTGTAGTTCATTTTTTTTCCTGTCGAATGTTTTAGAAACTTTTCTGTTTTTTTCAGCAAGTATTTAATTTTACTCTATTAAACTAAGACAGAATCGTCATTTTCCATTTACATCTAAACGAAACCCTACATTGATTTTCCCCAGGGAAGCATATTTATGTTCTACATTAGAGCTACATGTAAGTATTTGTCAAACAACAACAAAAGGAGACTTCCTCAGAACTCTTCTAAGGGAATTTCTGGTGATAGGGATCAACATGTCCAAGCCAAGCTGGGCACGGTGGTGCACACCTGTAATCCCAGCACTCGGGAGGCAGAGGCAGGCAGATCGCTGTGAGTTCGAAGCCAGCCTGGACTACAAAGCGAGTCCAGGACAGCCAAGGCTACACAGAGAACCCCTGTCTGGGGGGACCGGGGAAGGGGGTGGGGTGGGGAGAAGGAAAGAAAAAGAAACATCTCCAAGTCATTCTTTCATCACTCTCCCTTACCTGCCCAGTTCTCATATGATTTCTAGACTGGCACAATCCAACAGAACTTTCTGCAATATCCCAAACATTCCATATGTGAATGTTCCACTACAGGGGCTAGTAGATTTCTTAAAGTGTAGCTAGAGACTAAGAAATGAATGCTCAAACTCAGGCTGCCACGTTGAACCTGCAGCTCTTGACTGTTAGTTCCCTGGAAGTGGAAACCCCACCTTCATTGCTGCCTTCCTTCCTTGTCTAGCTCAAAGTGACCTGACACTGAAAAATGGCAGTAAGAAGGCCTAGGCCATCACTAATTTTTAAGGTTCTTGGTATATTAAGAAAAGACGAGGCCAGTGGTGGTGGAGTACACCTTTAATCACAGCACTTGGGAGACAGATGCAGATGGGATCTCTAGTTTTGTGGCTAGCTTGGTCTACAGAGTGAGTTTCCAGGACAGCCAGGGAGACATGGAGAAAGCCTGTCTCAAAAAACCAAAACCAAGACAGGCGGTGGTGGAGCACGCCTTTAATCCCAGCACTTGGGAGGCAGAAGCAGATGGATTGCTGTGAGTTCGAGGCTAGCCTGGTCTACAGAGTGAGTCCAGGACAGCCAAGGCTACACAGAGAGACCCTGTCTCGAAAAACCAAACCAACCAAACAAACAAAAACCCAAACCCAAAACCAAGACCCCCCCCCAAAACCCAAAAACTAACAAAAACCAAACCAAACCATAACAACCCCCATCAAAAGACAACAACAAATCTCTTTTTAATCTTTCATGTACTTTATGTTAAGATACACACATAGAAACATATGTACTACAGAATATAATCAAATTATTAATCTGTGAGGTAAAAGGGAATTCTATTCGCGCCTACTGGAAGAGCGCGTTGAGAAAGAGGAGAGCAACTGAGCAGCTTAGAGCACTTGGGACTTGTTCACCATGATTTCATTTTTCCATCTCCTTCAGAAGAAAAAGCTGAACGCAATGTCATCCTGCAGGTAAGGCAATACTCAAACCTCTCTGAAGGGAACTCAGGGTTCTCAATCTTACTAAACCCAGGACTCACTAGACACACCCAGCCAACCAGCCACCCAGTCTGCAGTGACGGCACAGTGCATCAGATAGCCATCATAAGTGTATTTACCCTTCACTTCCCCCAAACGTCCTGAGAGGCCTGCTGCAGCTACACAGAGACTGCAAACATTTATACATGAATCCGAGCAAGCAAAACCCAAACATGCTTGAAGCAGGGAACAAACTAGAATGCAGATATGCAGGCTATGCCTTCATACTTAGGCACTCACTCAATCGTATTTTTTCCCTCATCTTTGTGGTGCTGGGGGTTGAACCCCTCGAGGTCTTGCACAACCTAAAGCAAATCCTCTACAACAGAGCTGTATCCTGGCCCAGAGTCACAAATCTGACTCAGTGCTTCAGGGCAGCCAAGATGAAAAGTGGAACCACAGAGTCACTCGGTTTCCTTATCTACAAAAATGATGGCTTTGAAGAAATTGTCCTGTGGGAGAATTCCTGCAAGGATGCAAAGCCATCAGGTGCACGGTAGCCTGACAGGAAAGAGATCTGGAGGGTCTGGGGAGCTGTTCCTTCTGGGGAGGATACTTGACAAGTTGGTACAACACACGTGGCGGGGAGGGGGGGAGTGTTGGCAGGCGTGGGCTCAGGACAATATGGACAAGCACGTTTTCCGTGGGACCAGCTAGCATTGTGTGCCTGGCTAAAGACAGGTACACACTGTTCAGAATTCAGTAATATCAGTGGCAGATGGGAGGGAGTTGACGGCTTTTTGTGAAGAGTGAGTCACCGCATGTGACCATTCCTGTCTCTATGGTGGTAGCCAGGGGGTGGGGTGAAGGGTGGGTGGGCACAGGCAACCTAGGAATTTTCATAAAACCAGGTCTCCAAAAATAAGGGGGGAAAGTATTCAAGATTATCATGTTTTATCCAGTAGAGCAGAAGGTCTGTAAATTCACAGGTTATTTTCTTGTTTTTTCTTTCTTAAGTTCACACTAACTGTCAATACTTGGGGATTAATAGATTTCAAGTCTGACAATTCTGGAGGTTCTGTTATACCACATGGCGAAACTCTGCTACGTGGGGACAGAACATTACCATCTGCCTGAGCTATTTAAGTGCTGGTAAGCTCTGCTGGAGAGTGATGAAATATTTGGGTTAAATTTTTTTCAAGAAAGCATTAGTATGTATATTGGTATTAGTATACACATGTGTCTCTGCATATGTGAGTACAGAAGTTTGGTGTCTCAAAAAACAAAACAACAAAAAAAAACTTTTTTCCTTTTTTGTGTGTGTATATGAGCATCTGTGCCCTATGCATGCAGTTGTCATACAGTGACATGCAGAAGTCAGTTCTCTCCACTGAGGGTTCCTCGGGAATGAACTCAGGTCATCAGGCTTAACAGAAAGGGCTTTTATCTGTTGAGTCACACAGCTGGCCCAAAAACATTCTCTTTTTATTTTTTATTTTTGGTTTTTCAAGACAAAGTTTCTCTGTGTGACAGCTCTGGCTGTCCTGGACTTGCTTTGTAGACCAGGCTGGCCTCGAACTCAAGAGATCAACCTGCCCCTGTTTCCTGAATGCTAGGATTAAAGGCATGCGCCACCACTGCCTGGCTCCAAAAACATTCTTTTTAAAATGAGGTTTTTGAAATTCTAAAATCTATGCTGTTGATAATTTAGAAAATATGGACATTTTTGGTAGTTTTCCCAATTATATATGCAGAAAAACTTCACAGCACCTTCTATAGTTTGGGTCTAGAATATCCTCTGAAGCCACATATCAAAGGTCCCCAGAGAAGCATCATAGGAGGGGGTGGAGCCTTCAATATGAGGCCTAGTGGGTGGTCCTTAAGACACTGAAAAGTGTTCCTTGAAGGGGACTGTGGAATCCTGGCCCTTTTGTTTTCTTTTTGCTTCCTGGTCACGAGGTGAGTTTGCTCCTCTGTGCATTGTCCCTTCACAGACTGGAACTTTTAGAACTGTGACCTGGAACAAACATGGCTATCTCAGAAACTACCACACCAATGGAGAGACATATACACAGCAATCCACTCAGTTACAAATGCCAAGTGAACACATCTACGCAGGGCTGTTGGGCAGGGACACGAAGAGGGAAATCTGGTTACATAATTCAGTTATATAACCCCCATCACCTATAAAAAGAGACACATCAATTATCAAGAGTGACTAAAGGATTTGAAGCTTCCAGCTTGGAAAGATTCTCAGTGTTCATGTAAGGAACAGAGTGGGATCACACACACATAGCATCCCTGTAACACGAACACTGCTGAACTGTGAAAGCCATGTTTGCCAGCATCCCTCCATGTGAATAGGGCACACATGGTATAAATGGTTACAGTTTATTGGTTGTAGCATCAAGAACCCTGGCTCTACTATTTATTGATTTAAACTTTCTGTGATATAGCTTTCTGATTTATAAGTATTGTAACTAATACTGTCACCTTCCCCAAAGGGCTGTTAAAGACTTGAATGAGATAGTAATGCCTATAGCATATGGATGCAGATGCAGCACGGTATTAGACCTGTGTACTTGGCATGCAGTAAGCACCATTAATGGAGTCAATGGTACAGTGCATGGGTGTCATGTTAACCAGATGAAGAAAGATCATTTAAACCAATTCAGAACTTGATAGAAGGTTTTCTAGAAAGGTACTGCTTGTCCTGGATCTAAACCTGCTCTAATAACTGTTTCACCCTTACCCAGGCCTGCTATACATGTCTTCACCTCAACATCACCACCACCAACAAAAAACAACCTCCCCCCAAAAACACCCCAAACAAAAACAATCCAAAATGTTATGGCAGCTAGTTATCTACCCATGTGTTAACCTTTCCTCCAAACTGAATTGCTCGAGTAACTGAGTGATAGCCAAAGTTGTCTGGACAGAAGTTGGCACCTCTTATGTTAACTCTCAAGTGCTTGGTGACATGGCCTTAGTTGGATTTTTTTGTTTTTATTTTTTAGTTTTTCAAGACAGGGGTTCTCTATGTAGCCTTGACTGTCCTGGACTCACTTTATAGATCAGGAACTCACAGAGACCCACCTGCCTCTGCCTTCAAGTGCAGGGATTAAAGGCGTGTGCCGCTGCCTTCAGCTCTTAGTTGGATTTGTTTGTTTGAGACAGGGTTTTTCCGTGTAGCCTTGGCTGTCCTGGGCTCACAGTGACCTGCCTGCCTCTGCCTCCCAAGTGCTGGGATTTAAGGTGTGTGGCACCATATCTGGCTCTCAGTTGGATTTTTAAGAATGCTGTTATAAGCAGTTGAATCTAACATAAAAGTTGAGGTTATGTATCTTTTGCCTTGATTGAACTCATCCATGCCTAGGGCTTACGACTTTCAAATCTCAACTTCTCTCATCAGTCACAGACCTGTGTAATGTGGCTATTTGACATTTTCCTCTAAATGTGGAGGGGCCCTCCTCCAGACCACAGTCACAGTGCTGAGTCTGTGAGGCAGCCTGTTAGTTACACTGTCCTCCTTTCTCCCCAGATAGAAACCGTCATCTTTGTTACTGACGGTAGTAGTTTCTAATGACTTGTGTCACAGGGTAGCGACTGTAACAATTCTCTTTACAGTTCTAGAGCTCAAGCCCTAAATTCAAGAATCCAGCTGCTTGCCATTCCCAGCGTCTAGAAGCTGCCAGCACTCTTCTGTTCTTTTCAAGGCTAACTGGACAGTATCTTCAAAGCTGTGACCTTGGCTTCTCTCATATGCTTTTTTCTGAGTCTGACGTTCTTGTCCCCAGCCCAGCAGGTCAGCTCAGGGCAATTCTCCTCATATCCTTAACTGAACCATGTCTGCAAACTCCCTTCTGTCATGTTACAGAGGGTTTTAACAGATTGTGGCGATGGGGAACATTTTTTCTTCCCCCTGTAAACCACCACTAGCAAAGTTGGGATTGGGAATTAGCTGTGGGCCACTTCCTAATGTTAAATTCTAGGGCTTGCTTTGTAGCCCTGGACTGGGCACCTTCCCGTCAGGCCCTAACAGTTTCTTACAAGACTTCCTCCATCCTCTTTCTTTTTTCTTTTTTTTCGAGATATGGTTTCTCTGTGTAGCCTTGGCTGTCCAGTTTCTTTCTTTCTTTTTTTTTTTTTTAAATTTACCAACCCAGAAGTCAATTTTCCAAGGAAAAGTCAATGCTACAACTATTAAATTAATGAGTATCATTCCAAATGGAAGGTGTGAGTGGAGAGTATTTCCCCAAGCAACACAGCCACATCCAAACTCACTGTTCTACCATAGTCATCGGTCAGGAATGCCTTTACGGTTTAGTAACTTACACACCTGCGGACACAAAAGCAGCGCTCTTTCCATCTTGCTAAATGTTACTTCCACCTACCTCAGCAACCAAACTAGAAACCTGGCCTACTTATCTCCCACTCAGAACTGCCAGCGCCTTGGTTGTGGTCCTGATCGATTCTCCAGAGCACAATGGCCTCAAATGGGCTTCCCTGGCTCAGCTCTTGCTGTTTCTGTTCATTTTCACTTCCTATTTAAGACGTCTTTGCTTGGAATTAAGTCTTCCATCTTCAAACCCTCGCACCCAGATAAATACTTAACTTCCAAGGGAGACAGACGATCCTCCAGTTTCAGGCAGTATCAGACTTGCAACCCAATTTCCAAGCTTAAAAATCCAAGGTCCCTGCTTTTCTTGTTCTAGCGTTTTTTTCTTATGTGAAGGATGAAGTCTAACGGGCTTTATATTTTACATTTGGTAGTCCTGGAAGGTGGAATGGTGAGTAGTTATGTCCGGGCTTCTGCCAGGATCGTGAAATTAGGAGTTCGAATGAGATCGAGTTCCCCGGCAGCCTCGCACGCATTATTTCGTCTTTAGTTGACACCTTTCTAGTGCAGCCAGGACGAGTATTAGGCGTCCCACTTATAGAATGAGGAAACTGAGTTATGGGATGCCTGGCCTGGCGTTCATAGCACCTTAATGCTGTTAATGACTCACTTGGCTCATTCTTTCTCCTTGTACAACTTTCTCGCAGCTAGCTGACTGGCTATTAGGCAAGCGACTAACTGTAGATGGCTGAGGCTTTTCCCAACTGGCGCTCCGGCTCTTCCCCGTCCGCAGTGACGCGCCGATGACGCTATTCAGTGACGTATGATGACGTAACTTATCCTGAACCAGGTGCCGGTCAGGCGGCCACACATTGAGGGCCCAGTTCAGGAGGGGCAGTGACTCCGACCCGTGGAGACACGCCGTAAGACCCCGCCGGAGGAGACCTGGGGCGAAATCCTGGGTCCTACCGGCCCAGGGTTGATCCGTTGCTAGGTGACGTCAGCGCGCAGAGCGCGTGCGCGGCCACGGCGGTGTGCGTGAAGGCGGGCGCGCGCCGCGACGGCGGCGGCGAGGAAGGCGGCGACGGCGGCGGTCGAGGGGGCGGTGACCACGAGGCGGGCTCGCTGCAGGCGGAAGAGACGTGCGTGGCGGCGGCTAGGTCGCTGAGGAACATCGTCGGGGTGAGTCGCCGGGACCGCTCGGGGGAGGTGGGGCCTGGCCACACCTGCTGCGCGGGCCCGGGGCGCGGACACGCGCGCCCCCCTGCCGTACCCGCGCGCGCCGCTCCACGCCCCTCGGCCGCTGGTTCCGGGGGCGGGGACGGGGGCTGAAGAGGGTCAGTTCCGGGGCCTGGGGCTCTGGAGAGGGGTGCTGAGGGACAAGAGACTGGATCCCATGGTGACGCTGCCCCTTTTCCTTCCACCGAGGAATTCAAAGCGGGAGAAATCCGCGTTCCTCAGCAGCTCGCTCCTGAGACTGAGACGCGACAGTGCAAGCCTGACAAACGCGGAACCGGGGACTCTAGGGGTTGGGGTTCACAAAGTTTTGTGTTAACGGCGAAGGACTTCGCCGGTTCTACCCTGCCTCTACCCTGCCGGGAGTAGGAGTAGGGAATAGGAGCCGGTTGTTATGGAGAGAGTTATGAACCTCCGCCTGCGTGAGCGGTGGGCACACCCACGACCTGGGGAAGGCGACCTGTCAGTGTAGATGCCGGTTGGCTAACCTGTTGCCTGGACCTTCTAGCCTCACGTGTATGTCCATGTGCCTCTCTGACATTTTTTGTTGTTGTTGTTACCCGGTGTAGGTACACATTTTAAAGCCAAGGGACCATAGTCGTCCTGTATTGTTACTTCCTTACGGACTCAAATCTGTTCTTGCATTTGTGTCCCAGAACTGTGATGTGCTTTGGCCATTGCATGGGCCTCAAGGGTAGGGCCGACCTGCGTTTTATGTTTGTTTTTCCTAGAAGCAGTTGTGGGCTTTTATTGGTCGGGTGGATATATAGATTGTGTTCCATGTGTGCAGCTAGCCACCAGCCAGTACTGTCATAGTGTGCCGGACTCCAGTGGGTCGGGTGGGTGGCGGTGGTTCTAACCATCCTTGAGGAAGGAGGAGTAATGGAGACAAACGGAAGAAATCTTTTTTTCCCCCATTACCTATTAAAGGCAATGCCTAAAACCAGTAACAAGGTAGGGAGCGCTGACATTTACTCACGCATAAAAACCGAGGGTCGTAACTTCAGAGTTTATACCCAGAATCTGCAACCCAGAGATTCAGTTTTATAACAGAGCTCAGGGAAGTATGGCACCTGAAGTTCCCACGTCTTGGAATCCATAAAGCGTGTGATATAAGACCAGATACTCATGATCCACTGTTCTTTCTTGAGCTTTTGGCACTAGTCACCTGTTTTCCATTTTTGCTCACATCTCCTAGAAAACAGCATGCTACAGAGCAGACAGTAGATGCAGCATCGTACTGTGCATACTTGGTTTAGCAGTATTGAGGAGCATTTAGTTTTGTCCTTCTCATATTTAATGCAGCTGCCTCCCTCCTTCCAGAGTTGTGCTAAATTAGTGAGAGGAGGATTATGGGGTCACAATTGAGGTGGGTGACCAGGCCTTTTTCTTTTAAGAATGAGCAGTCTAGTCAGGAATTGAAAGCATTGTATATGTAAAAGAATCATGGAACTAAATGGTGTAGTAGTGTTAGGTGGAGCTACAGCACAGGAGAAATTTAGACAGGAGAGCAGAGACAGGACTGGCCTATAAAAGAAGTATGGATTTGGAATAAGGAATGAGTTAAATTCTGTGGTGAAAAGTTAAGGTGAATTTGGTCTTTGGATGGTGGAGGGATATTTTGAGGAGACTTGTGTGACTGGAGCAGAAAAAAGTTTCTTATACAGAGATAGGGGAGAGAGAAAATTTAATAGGGTGGAAGGAAAGGAGTTACAGACCTCCCATAATAATAGGGTAGACACTGAGCTGGTTAGTTTTTGTCACTGTGACACAAACTAGAGTCGCTGGGGAGAGGGAGCCTCTCTTGACAATAGCTTCCCTCAGATTGGTCTGTGCTGAGTCTGGGGGAGGTTCTTAATTGGTAATCAATGTAGGAGAGCCTACCCATGCCTCTGCAGAGCCACCCCTGGCAGGTGGTTCTGGGTTGTAGGAGAAGGCAAGCCAGGAAACAACATCTGGCTTCTGCCTCCAGGTTCTTGCCTTTCCCTTCCATAATGATGGACAAGTAAGCAAAGCAAGCCCTCCCCCGAGGTGGTTCTAATCAGTGTTTTATCACAGCAACACCAAAAAATCAAGCTGGAACCCAGTCGGGTTGCAGGGTGGCACGGCGTGGTGCTAATCAGAATAGTCTTAGACAGGAGTAACTTATACTTGTAATACCAAGTATTACTCTTTTAAAACATGTATGTTTCTTGAGATAGTTTTTTTTAACCATCTATCCCTTGCTGGCCTAGAACTTGTTATGTAGACCATGCCAACCTCAGACTTAGTGTGAACTCCTGACTCTGCCTCCTGAATACTAGGATTACAGATTAGGACTACCATGCCCTGCCTAAAAATAAATGTTTGCTGTTTTTACTGAGAGGATATGTGGTTGAGCCAGGATCATGTTTCTGTATCCTTTGATTTCATTTAGTAATTGGAATAAATGCCTCATTCCTGTGCATTTATCTTAGGTCACCAGTATTGCATGGTGGGCCTCCAAAATCTACCTAATGGGCTTAGGCAGCTGTTCTGGACATTTACAGAAATGATGTAACCAAAGTTGCCATCTAACCATACTCAGTGACACAGTTTCCATTGTGATTATCTGTCGCAGTGCCCTGCCAAGCTGTAACTGCTGATCCTGTGACAAAAATACAAATAATGTCCTGTGACAAAAATACAAATAATGTTAGCTGGAAAGGAAGGCTTATCTGAAGAAAGACACTCAGAAACATTGATGAAAAGATGTGACAGTAATTAGACACTGTTGGAGAATATTAAATCATCGATAACCTTTTGTTATTATAACATTCCTGAGCTCTCTATAGTGACCCATGTAATCTTAGCACTTGGAAAGTAAAGGCAAGAGGCTCAGGGGCTCAGCAGCATTCTCTGCAACAGTGATTTTGAAGTTGGCCAGGGATACTTGAGATTTTGTCTCCCTTTTGTTCCTCCCACCCCCTGCAAAGACAAAATTCTCTAGAATGGTTTGTAAGCCTGAGGTTGAATTACTGAGATGTATAGAGTTACTCGGCAAATGTTGCATTATTTAACAGCTCAGCAAATATTTATGAAGTGCTAGCTATGAGTGGCTGTTCATTCCATCGGGTGCTGAAAGGGCATGGATGAATGAGATGCTGTAATCCCTTTGACATACAAGTGTTCATAAAAGATCATAAGCCACCAGTGGTTGTATGTTGTGATAAGTTAATCACTTCGAAAATTAAAATACTAGAGAAGTTGAGTACATTTGGGAAAACATTGATGGCAACAGATTAGGAGAGATGAGGGTAGACCTTAGCCCCAAAGGTTAAATAGATTTTTGCTGTATGTAAAGAGGAAGGGGAAGGGAGATAGTCTTTGCTGAAGGTAAAATTGAATGTCCTTTTGGAAATGTCTTGAGTTGTTTCTTACCAGCTTGATGTGTGGCAGTAGACGTAGGATAGACATATTGGAGCCGACTTATGAAGGGATCTAAGGGATCTTCTATCCCAGTCTGTTCTTTATTTCTTTCTTAGACAGGGTCTCTCTCTATATTTAGACAGGGTCTCTCTCTCTCTCTAGCCCTGGTTGTTTTGAAACTTGTTATGTAGACCAGGCTGGCCTGGAACTCACAGAGATCTACCTGCCTCTGCCTCTTGAGAGTTGGGATTAAAGAGGTTGGGCCAGCACATCTGGCCTACTCTATTCTACAAGGTCTAGACCCACAGTCCATTTGCTTGGCAATGGAAAGCTTAAAGAAAGTAGATGAAGTACATTGCCAGGAACCAACCACACTGGTTGCTTTAGAGCAGAGAGGCAGAGGTGCGCTGGCATCTCAGGAGAGGAAATGGGAGGATAAAGGTCAGGAACGTTTTAGTTGTTAAAAGTTAAAGAACGTAGAGGGAGGGAGAATCATTCAAGACGATAATCCACTGTGAGCAAGTGGGTGATTATGATGCCATTAACGTAGAAAAGAAAGGAGGGATGGTTTACAGCTCAGAGCACTGGAACACGCAGTGGGGCTACATTAACTTTAAGGAGCTTTGGGGAGTTCACTGGACAGATTTGCTAGGTAGGTAGTTCGAAAATCTTCAGCTTTTTGTTGGAATTAAAGAATTATTGTGAAGAGTGAGTAATGCAGTTTGTCCTTAGTGATGTTGGCACATGCCTCACATACAAACATTGAACAAATGGCAGCTGTTACTACAGTAATAGTAAAAGATGTAGAAGTAGATGGGAGCTACATAGAAAGAAATCAGAGAGAGGGAGTTACAAAAGATAAAAAATAGAACTTGGGGAAAGTAACAGGTAAATCATCATTTCAACTCAGGTCATTTCTTCACTAGATTAGCTCTCAATCTGTTTTCTGTTTCTCTGAGAAAATACTAGAGACTACAGGGTTTATGAACAACAGAAATTTGTTTCCTCAGACTTCCTGAAGTTGAGATGTACAAGATCAGGTGCTGGCATGTGATGAGAGGTGTTGTCTGCCAGTCCCCTCTCCTTTGATAGGAACCCACTCCTGCAGCAGCAAGAGAGGCCTCATGCCTTATTACCTCACCAGTGCTCTGTCTCAACACATTTGCACCTAGGACTAAGTTTCCAGGCCATGCTATCTGGAGAACCTTAAAACCACATCTGTTCCCATGCATCAGAAGTACATGGAGGCGTTGGTGAAACACAGAAATCCAGGCCCTTTCCTTGTAAGTTTCAGACTCAATAAGTCTAAACTGGGCTTAACATTTTGCAGCTTGAGCAAGTGTCCAGGTGATGCTATGCTGAAACCAAAGTTGAAAGCAACTGATGTCGACCGTGTGTGTAGGAGAGGGATGAGCGTGGACATAAAGGAAGATGTTAGAATTGTTTGGAGAAGAATCGGGAAGTAGTAGTTTCCAAACTGTAGACTCATTTCCTGAGTAGTTCCATAAATGTCCTTTGTAGTTTTCCCTTTTCCTGGGTCTACCAGATGGCTGGTATGTGACAGTGTTTGAACCTTTTAAGCTGCTGGTCCCTGTGGGTGACTGGACGTTGTTCTCACTGGGTTTCCTAGTGCTCTCTCATCAAAATAAGAATACTGTTTCTAATTTACGCACATACAATAACTACAGATTTCCCCCCCCAAGACAAGGTTTCTCTGTGTAGCCTGCGCTGTCCTGGACTCACTCTGTAGACCAGGCTGGTCTTGAACTCACAGCGATCCGCCTGCCTCTGCCTCCCGAGTGCTGGGTTTAAAGGTGTTCTCCACCACGCCCGGCTCAGAATTTTTTTCATAAGCTGGTATACAACTTGTGCAGTTGGCTTTATGTTACTTTCTCTTCAATCCTTTTTTTCATTTAGAAAAAAGTGACAGTTCAGTTTGTAAAATCTGTTTGTTTGTTTTTGTGAACTTGACACAAAATAGAGTCACTTGGAAGTAACTGAGGAATTTCCTCCACGAAATTGGCCCGTGGCCTATTGTGCTTGTTGCCACTGTGGGCAGGAGGTTCTGGGTGGCATGAGAAAGTTACAGAAGCTATGGAGCAAGCTGGTAAGCAGTGCTTCTTTGTGGTCTCTGCTTCAGTTGCTTCCTGTCCATTCCTGCTCCTGCCCAGACCTCTCCAGTGGTGGACTATAAGCCGTAAACCCGAATAAATCCTTTCCTCCCCAGGTTGGTTTTAGTCAGTGTGTTAGCACAGCAACAGAAAGCACGCTAGGACACAAAGTCAGTGTGAATGACGTGTGCCAGGACTCCAGGGTGCAGTCATATTGTCAGGGAAACTGATACTCCTTGTTTCTAGAGAGTTTACAGAAGGTTTGGTAAAACGTGCATAGCCAAAGGAAAGAAGCAGGAAGTTTAACCATAGAATCCTGAATGTAGAGGACCCTGAGTCTCAGGGCTGAGGATGTACTTAGGCCCTCTGTGTCACATGTACTGAGGGTTTCTAACATTAATATTTTTTTTTCTAATAGGAAGTTGAAAAGGATATTAACTATTTACTGTTCGTTCAGATTGTATGTGAAGTGTTAGGAAGAAATGATCATTGTTCTGGGCACTGTAGACTGTAAATAGGCAGGATGAGTGTATGCGCGTATATGTTGTTGGGATGGGAGAGTAGGCCTGATTTAAAACAATTTGTTTATGTATGTAAGCACTATTGCATGTATGCCTGTGTGACAGAAGAGAGCATCAGATAGAAGAGGGCATCAGATTCCTTTATATATGGTTGTGAGCCACCATGTGGCTGCTGGGAATTGAACCCGGGACCTTTGGATGAGCAGCCAGTGCTCTTAACCGCCGAGCCATCTCTCCAGTCCAAGATTCCTGATTTTTAAAATGTTCAGATTATACTTCAAGTTAAATTTATTGGCTTTTTGTATGCAAGGGGCCATGAAGAGTACAGACATGTTTAACTTTTTTTCTTTGCAATCCAATTTGTAATTTAGTAGAAGAGAGAGTGCAATTAGAGAAAGAAATTAGGTGGCACAAGGAATATGTTAAGGCTGGGTAAATATTGATTGCAGGTTGGGGACTGGTGCTTGTTAAGTGGGTAAGTGTTCAGTTTTGATTTCAATTCATAAGCCATTGCAATCTTTCAGAACAATAACAAGACTGGGACTGGAGATGAAGCTCAGGTGAAGAAGCCTCTGGAGGACCTTTAAGATCTAGTCCGTGATAGTAGGGTCTAATGATTGCCTAGCAAGCATGAAACCCTGAGTTTGATCTCTAATACTAAATAAACTGGCCATGATGACAAACAAACTGCCTACACTTGTAACCCCAGCATTTGGCAAGTGGGGGCTCAGAAGTTCATGAATATGAAGCCAGCTTGGGATACGGGAGACCTTGCTGGAAAAACAATCAATCAATCTATGTCTGTCTGTCTGTCTATCTAAAACAAGCCATAAGTCTAGACATCTGGACATCTTCACCTCCTGGGCTACATTTGAATACGAGACACAAAAGCATTCCAGTTCATGACTTGGGAGGTATAACCTAGTGTGTTAGCCAGCTTTCCTTTACTGTACTAAACCAACTCAAAAGGAGAAAAGGTTTATTTTGGCTTACAGTTTTGGAGCTTTTTGTCCATGATTGGCAAAGTCATTACTTTTAGGCTTGTCATGTGTGTTTGTATTGGGGAGCACATCATGACTAGAGAGTCCAGAGTTCTACATTCACCTTTGAGGGCATAGTCCCAATGACATAAAACCTCCCACTAAGCTCCACCTTCTGAAGGTAGCACTCCTGTCCCCTGCTAATCACAGACTGGGCACCAAGCCCTAATGCATGGACCTTAGGCGGCTACTCCAAATCCAAGATGTAGCATCCATACAAGAAGAGTGCTGGTTACGGTTTGTATCTTAAATATCCCCCAGAGTCCTGTTAATGCTAATGGCATTATTGTATGATGGCAGAACTTTTAATAGCTAGGGCCTATCAAAAGGAACTTAGTTATTGGGGCACTATAGAAGATATTTGGGGGGTGCTGGAGAGATGGCTCAGAGGTTAAGAGCACTGTCTGCTTTTCCAGAGGTCTTGAGTTCAATTCTCAGCAACTATATGGTGGCTCACAACCATCTATACCCTCTACTGGCGTCTTCTGACATGCAGGTGACATGTAGATAGAGCACTTATATACATAAAATAAATAAAATATGCTTGCTGGGTGGTGGTAGCGGCTCATGCCTTTAATCCCAGCACTCAGGAGGCAGAGGCAGGTGGATCCCTGTGAGTTTGAGGCCAGCTTGGTCTACAAAGAGAGTCCAGAACAGCCAGGGCTACACAGAGAGACCCTGTCTTGAAAAACCAAACCAAACCGAAAAAAGAAAAAAGAGAAGAAGAAGATATTTGGGACACCCCCAACTCTGTTTGCATCTCTGCCTCCCAGCCGCTGTGAGGTAACTCTCTCGTGTGTTTTCTGCCTCAGCACACTGCTTCAGTGTGAGTCTGAAAAGCAGCATACCAGTTGCTCACAGACAGAAATCTGTGAGTGCAAACGAACCTTTGCTCCTTTCATCTTCGCAACCTTTGTCACAGTGATAGAAAGCTGACCAGCACAAGGGCCATTAACAACGAGGACCCAGGTAGTGAGTGGCAGTATTGTGTGAGGCCTTTTCTATGTGTTCTTCAATTCTTATAATGATCTTGAACCCCTGACAATCATCCCAGTTGTACTAATGAGCTAAGTGAGTTCCAGAATCGAGCAACTTGTCTGTGGCATGTAGCCCCTGAGATGGTGTTGTGCCCTAGCTTTGGACTCTTAGTACTAATGCCTTTTCTAGTTAATGTCGACTCCTGGTTTCAACATGGGGTCCTAGCATGTGAATGTCCTGATGGATGGACACACACATACACACACACACACACACACACACACACACACACACACACTTCTGCAGATTAAGCAAAAATTGCTAGAACCTCAGAATCTTAGTAAATACTTAAATGCTTGACGATAGTTTGGTAGCATATTTAAGTTTAGAGAGGAAAGGAGACTGACAGTTAAAGGCCATAATGTGGATTATCCTATGAACGAGTCCTTTTTTTCTTTTCTTTCTTTCTTTATTTTTTGAAACAAGGTTTCTCTGTGCCCTTGCTGTCCTGAAACTTTCCCTGTAGACCAGGCTGGCCTCAAACTCACAAAGATCCACCTGCTTCTGCCTCCTGAGTACTAAGACTAAAGGTGTGCACTGCCGCACCCAGCCCACAGGTGCTATTTTTTGATAATATATTTTACGTAAATATTTGGTTTTCTTTATATACAGGCACAACATGTTCTAGAGAAAGAACTGCAGTTTTTCAATCTCACCAATAACATTTGAAGTAAATTAAGAACTTTAAAAAAAGAAAAAAGCCCAACAAACCTTCGTGGTGGTTTGAGTGAGTATGGCCACCCGTAGGCTCATAGATTTAAGTGCTTGGTCCTCATTTGGTGGAACCATTTGGGAAGGTACAGGAGGTGTAGCCTTTTGGAGGAAATGCGCACACTTCATCACTAGTTAGTACTCTCTCTGCCTCCTAATCTGCGGTGGATTACATGTGAGCTGCTCCAGCACATGCTATGCTTCCTGTCGTGATGGTTATGGACTCACCATCTGAAGCTGTGAGCCTCCAATAAGCTCTTTCTTTTATATGTTGCCCGGTCTCTTCATATCTCACGACCCCTCCAGTGGAGTCTGTGTAACGAACGTTACTGCAAAACAGACAACCCCTACCAAGAGGGAGTTTCCTAAACAGGGTCTGACGTTCTTGCCAAGAGTAAACTAAATACAGTTTTCTCTTCTCACTCATTGTTTGGAAACATCCTGACTGTTCTTCTAAATGTTTTCTTTTCCCAGCTTTGTTTTTTATTTCCTTATCAGAAAACTTTTCAGATGTAACTATGCTGCTAGGCGACCCTTGACTTAAAACTACAGCCAAGGGTCATTCAGTCAAGCTTACCACTAAGTTCCATTCCACTTGTTAATGTAAACGTGGCTAGAATTAGTCACCAATAAGTAGTTTATATTATGACTTACAAAAAAAAGCTTTGAGTATGACTCCAGATAGTGACAAATGAACAAAAAACAAACAAACAAACAAAAAAACAAAACTGTCTTGACTCACAGATGTTTGACATAATGAAAAAACATTGACCTTTGATAAAGAAAATACATGCACTGATACCAGTCTAATGACTTATAAATGGTTGTTCAAGATTAATGACAACATAATTGCTCTACATCCTGTATTTTTAAATTGTATGGAAAAATAATGTAACCACGTGTAAACACCCCCATTTTAAAATGTGTATATAAATCTGACTTACTGGTCTCCAAAATATACTCAAAATCAAACAACACCTCTACGTTTGTTTTCTGTTTGTCACTCGCTTATCTTTGTCCACCAACACTTCAAAAATCCCCAACCCAAAAACTGATACCCAACTAAAATGGTCCGCGACATTCACAGCCATAGAAAAGTAACCAAGACACCCTTGACATCTTATCCCAAACACTGCAATACTTAAGATTTAGTAGCTAATTTCTGCTGTCTACATCACTTATCCTTCCATTGAAATGTTTATTTTTGTCTTTCCACAAAATAAATGCATTCTATTTATGGTATAATTTAGTTATTTTGATTTGGTTCATTCCTGACATTTTGACTGAGTCACTCTTATTCATCCTATTTTCTACATTCCTGGAAATACAGACTGTAATTATTTTTATAAAAGTCAGTTTCATCTAACTTCACAGTAAATATTTATACAAAAATTAAATTTCTGCAAATGGACTAGCTACTAAATACCATACCAGTAATCTTTTGCAGTCTAATAAAGCAACCTATAATTTAGTTGTTTCAAACAGTACTCTTTTTTTTCTCACCGTTACTGTGTGTCAGGAACTCAGAAGTAGCCTAGCCAGGCATTCTGGGTCAAGAGAGCCCAGTGAATTTCAGTTTGGCTTTTGAAGTACTGTGGGCTTCGTCCAAAGGTGCTGATAGGCTGGGAGGGTCTGTTGGCAAGATGGTATACTCAGATGTCTGATTGCCAGAGGCCTTACATCTTTCACTGGGGGCTGCTTGAGGGGCCTCCAATGTCACTGGGCTTCACTCAGAGCTAGTGATGAAGGAGGATGGAAGAACCCAAACATCTGCATGCCCTATTGTGAACATCAGTGTTTTTCTGTTTTGTTTCAGTTGTTACAGCTGAATCGCTAAGTGCAGCTCATGCTTAAGAGAATAGTTAGGCTCTACCTATTTTTGGAAGGAGCAATCAAAGAATTTGTGGACATCTTTGTTTTTGTTGTTGTTGTTGTTGTTTTCGAGACAGAGTCTCTCTGTGTAGCCTTGGCTGTCCTGGACTCGCTTTGTAGACCAGGCTGGCCTCAAACTCACAACAATCCGCCTGCCTCTGCCTCCTGAGTGCATGGACATCCTTGTAAAGTAGACAAGTTTTAAGGAATCATAGTATCTTTTCCCACAGGAAGGCATTTCATCAGCTAAAATTGTCTCTGTTAGACACATGCAGTCATTTTTCTGACTTGTGTGTTTACATTATGGGAGAAATGGTTATTGAAGCATTATAAAATTAAAGCAGCTTTCTGTAACTGGCAGACTTGTGGATAGGAAAACTTCTGTTATGCTAGCATTACCAGTAATACACCCAGAACACTCTCATTTTATGTGCTCTTTTTATGGAGGAGAAAGAGGCAAGAATGACAGGGTCTCACTGTGCAGTCTAGGGAGGTGGGGGTCTTGAACTTATACATCCATGCTTCTGTGATTTCAGTCTGCCTTCCAAGTTCTGTGATTAAAGGCATGCACCACCAACTCCTGGCACACTTACAAGTTTTAGTCTTTTAAAATACAGCTGCACAGTTTGTCCTAGTTAGTTTTGCTGTGAACTTGACATGTCTGGGAAGAGCAAACCTCAGTTGAAGAACTGGCTCAATTGGATTGGCCTGTGGGCATGTCTGTCTGGCTACTTGATGCATGAGGAGCCAGCCCACTGTGGGCAGTGCCGTTCCTTCTGTCATTGCTTGATGATGGACTGTTAAGTACGAGATGAAATAAGTCCTTTCTCCATTAGGTTGCTTTTTGCCAGTGTCTTATCACAGCAACAAACAACTAAACTAGAACATTCTAGGTAATGTCATTGACCTACGAAGTTTCTTCAGCCTCTCTAATGGCATGCCTTACCTATTTGTCTTCAGGGATCCTCTTGGCTCATCCATGAATACCACTTACAAAAACTAAAACATACTCAGTTGAGTTCTTTTGGACTGGTCATTTGGGCCAATTCCTCAGTCTGTGTCTTCACAATGCTTCCACATTTTTCTCTTTTCTTTCTGTTTTTAATTAGCATATTTTAATTGTACAAAACATCAAGTTTCATGATGACATTCTATACATGTGTGAATATATTTTACTCTGGTGCGGTGTCTTTAGGCTGGCCTGGTTAGGTCTTTTGGCAGGAACAGCAGTGCTTCCTTTTGCGATGTTCTTTGTTCTTTCCTTTTGACAGGTTACCTTTGGTCACTCATTGTTTAGGCTGGCCCGCCTAGGTCTTTTGGCAGGAACACCACAGTGTTCTAAAGTGCTTCCTTTTGAGATGTTCTTTGTCCTCTTGCACACGTTAGCTTCGCACAGTTAGCTCAGATGGGCCTGCTGGCCCTCCACAGTGAGGCTGTGCGTCTCTTCCCCTGTAGCTGGTGTCTCTGAGGAGAGGTGTTACTGGTCAAACTTTCCCCTACATTCAGCATCCTTTGATAACTCTTTTGGAATAGTTGTTGACAAGGTTTTTTGCCAAATTAAGATTTACTAGTTTCCTCATTCCTTTTGCAGTTATTAGCTGGTTTTCTTATTATCTTATTAGTTACTACCTCTATGAATTTGTGCTGAGATTCTTATATTTTAAAATGAATCATCATTCTTTACTATCTTTTATTTTAAAAAATTATTCCAGATGTGACTGATGGGAATCTTTTGAAGCTAGTGCTGTGTCTTTCTGCCTTGTTCCCATGACTCTTAGATGCCCTCTTTATTTTCTGGTTAAGATAGTCTAGGTCTGTCTCATATTTTCCTTACTCTTGCCCTGGATATGATCCATCCTTTGGCCTTAGGCTCAGAGCTATCAAACTTAAGGGTAATTCTCAGTTGCTGGGCTCTATTCCAGGTCATCGTGGTTGGTTCTGTCTCTTCCTGTGCACTTCCTGCCTTGCGCAAGAGTTTCCTGCCACCTTCACTCTTTGGCTCTCTGACTTTTCCCAGCTGCTTCTCTGGGGTCCTCACCCAGGGGCTAAGACAAGACAAACTGAGGCTCTGCAGGGTGAGATCTCTGTTTTGGGTGTTCTGGGTGGTTCAGTTTCTCTCAAGTTGGTGCCTGGCTGTGGCCCTCTAAGGGACAGATGGGATTTCTCCTTGCTGTGACTTGTGAGTGGAATCCTTGTCTCACTAACACCTGCAGCTGGATTTGAGGCTTGCTGTGAGCTGCGGGCTTGTTCTGAGGGTAGGACCACCCAACTTTGTTGGTGTGGCTTACCCTTTTGGAAAAGTCTGTGTAGCTGTGGCTGTGCACAAAAGGCTGTGCTCTTCTCTTCACAGCTTTGTTTTTACCTTTCCCAGAATCCTTTCGCTTTATGTGTGGACCTCTAAAGCTTCCCTTTGTCCCTCTCTTCAGGATAAGTTCTTTATTCTCTCTCTCTTTCTCCAGCTCACACGAAGGCAGCTACTAGTATATCATTCTCAGAAGTCCTAGGTTGTTTTTTTGTTTGTTTGTTTGTTTGTTTCTGAGTCAGTATCTTAGGTGTCTCAGGCTGGTCTCAGATCCATTATATAACGGAGGATGATGGAATCCTCCTGTTTCACCCGCTTCCTGTTTTTAAGCATTTACATCACTTCTCTATCCTATTGCATCTTGGAGGTTTTCCATATCAGTACATTAAATGTCTGTAGGTTACCATACCAGAGTAGATTTATTTATTTATTCACTCACTTTATGTCCGGTCATAGCCCCATCCTTCCTCACCTCCCATTCCCACCCTCCCTCCCTCTTTCACACTTCTCTCCTCTGTTTCTCAGAAGAGGGGAACCCTCCCTTCCCTTCCCCCACCTCATGGACTCATCAAGTCATATCAGGACTGAGAGCATCCCAGGAGGGTTTTTGTTGTTTTTTGTCTTTTATTTTTAAACTACAGGTTTTTACAGGTTTACCAAATAAGCTAATTTTGATTATGAGAAAATATGCCGTACTAGTCTTACTTAAACCCCTGACTTAGCTCATCAGCCCCTCACTTTATCAGCCACCACCATGACTAGGTATCTTGTCACCTGCATTCAAAGTGTCACCATCAGAGCATCTTCCCATTTTGGTAATTGGTGTACTTGTTCTGGTGAAAATACTACTTGTCAGATAGCAATGAGAAATAGCCTTGCCTGTGTGTGGGGTAAAGGGAGTGTTCGTATGAGCAGAGAGAGGGCAAGGTAAGAAACAGTATATAACAACCATAACTCTTGGCTCTGGAATAGAAAGTGAGCGGCAGGGCATCCTGGGAGAGGAGGCTAGGGGTGGGCTGTGTGTCACTGTCCTCCAGGCCAAGCAGCCAACATCTTGGGGAGTTTGAGCTGTGCCTCCTTCCAAAGAATCATCCCAGCTGGCCTTGTTGACTGCGTATCCCCTCCTGGGGGTGAGTGGGTCATGAGGGTATCAGTTGGCACCTTACCACATGACACTGGTGAAGAGAATCAAGCCTGTCCCAGGCATGGGCAGTCATCTCTAGACTAAACAGGCTACCTTTCTCCCCAGCAAAAGAGGATGCTGGGGCCTCCCTCAGTACCGAGATGTAGTGGAGGGAGAGGCCACAGCTGCAGCGATAGCCACAGTGCCCACCCAGAGTTTCTCTGACCCAGAGAACCAGCCTAAGTAGCAGGTGCAGCAGGGGAGAATAGGAGAATGGGGTCTCATTCCTTCTTGGCCGTGGGCAGGGCTTGGCAAAGTGAGGCAGCACCCCCAAGTTCACTAGGGATGGGAAATGCAGGGTAGGCACTAAGGAAGGATGTGGAAGTGGAGTGACTCCGAGAGAGTGACTGTGGAAAACTAAGTTAGTGCTTCTGGTCATGCTCCTGTACCAAACATGGATCTGTGGAGGAAACAGTTGATGCAGTGGGTGGAGTCATCTCGGGCTGTGTTAGGCCTTCCTTCTATTTAACTTGAGTATCTCATTATGGACTCTGTTCTTTCATCACCTGACACTAACTGGAAGCATAAGACAGTGGACTTTCAAAGCTTCTCACCAAGGTTACCTCCAAGTCCCAGCAGCCATTAGGCGAGGGTGTCTCAGGGCTTGGCATCGTTGTTCTGCTCCTCCTCTACATAAGGCTTTTGTTACGTGTGGATAGCAGAGCACTAACTATTGAGTGTTTGCAGATTTGGAGGTTCATCTAAGAGTGCACCTGAAGAAGCAAGCATGGGTAATTAGTTTACAAAGGCCAGGTATTGCTGTGGTGTTTTGGCGAGATTTAGTTGGGTAAGGCACAAGTGATATTCACCAAGGTGACTGGGGAAAGTTTGCCGCAGCCTGTGCCTGCAATGCTAATGAACACACAAAAGGTAAAAGTGGATGCTCTGAGAAGCCACAAGGTGGTTACTTGGGAATCCCAGTGCTAGAAGTGGGCTACCTCCCTGGGAGTTACTGGCTCTAAAGGCCCCTAAACAATACAGGCTATTGCCACGGTTGCTGGATGCATTCCAGGACTGAATGGCAGACCTGTTACTAAGAGGTGTATGCTTTTGGTTGCAGAGCTTGAAGAAACAGAGCTGAGGTTGGCTGGGCGTGCCTCCCTTCTGTGACCTAGCTTTTCTAGTGAATTAAGGCCCAAAGTCCTACTCAGCTGTGGACCCTGCATGCTTCTGCTAGGCGAGATGGGCCAGTCTGTGCAATGGTGATGTGAGGGGTTATGGGTAGAATCAGTTTTCTGTGGACCTAAGGCCTGATCTTTCTGAAGAATTCACGTCTAGTACTGGGACCTAAGGGGAAAGCTGTGACTCGAAGGTCACAGGCTCCACTGGAGAAGCCCTTTGCAGTGCTTGGCTAATGGGCATATTCGCTAAGGGCTTCTCCACACTTGTGTTTACAATCATGGGTTATTACTTTAGGCTTCACCTGTTTGCATAGTTTATCATGGTCTCCTCTTCTGTCTTTTTTCTCACTAGTGTTTTGTAGTAGGAGGCGTACCTCCCACGGTACACCTATATCCACCTTGGACAGGAGTGATGAGACAGCATAAAGTTTGGTATCTCAATGGAGTTGGAGGAGAGTGTCAGACACCTATGTCACTGCTTTCCAGTCTCAGAGACTCTTGAAGAAGAGGGCGTGCAAGGAGAATATAGGCTAAAGGGAGGGCTGGGGAGTGTTGGCTTGACTTGAGTTAGTTCAGCTGTGTCCCCTTACCATTGCATCATCCAACTGAGGCTGTGTATCTCTTCGTGGAGGCGTGGGAGGGTCATGAGACCCTCACCTGAGCTGCTCCCTACCACCTGTTGTGCTACTCTGCCTTAACTCACATGACCTCTGCGAGGTCTGTAGGCTGGGGAAGCCCAGGGCAGGGCTGGCTCTGCAGCTATGGAAACTCTCTTCCTTGATGTGCTTACAGTTTCAGAGGGTGAGTCCATGGTCATCATGGTGGGGAACAGTAGCTGAGAAAGCTTCAATCTGATCCACAAGTGAGAGTTGGAGAGCAAGGGAGAGATTGAGCGAGGGAGTGGGAGAATGCAGGAAGTCTCAAAGTCCACTCCCGGTGGCATGCTCACTCCCGGTGGCATGCCTCCTCCTACAAGGCCACAACTCCTAATCCTCCCAAGCATTTCCCCAGCTCTGGACCAAGCGTTAGATACATGCATCTGAAGGCTGGTCTCATTGAAGCCAAGCATGCTGGGTAAAGGCTTTCCAGGAGCACCCCAGCACTGTTACCCGACTCTCACAGGTTCCCCCTGGTGAACTTTGGTGGGATCCTGTGGTTTGTGGGTTTGTTGTTGAGACCATAGGAGCGAGGTAGACCTTGTTTTTTTCCCTCTGGGAAGGAATCTTAGCAACAAAGGGTAAGTGGGGCCATATGTGCCCTGTTTACCCTGTTTATGAACTTGTGCAGTAGCCTGACAGTGGGTCGATGTCAGTTGTCAGGTGTTAAGCACTTAGTAGTATGAGCCAGGCACTGTTGAGTTTGCTCTAGGCATTGTTTAGTCCTGTGGGATAATCACAGGGAAACCAGAAACAGGCCTGTATGAACTCAGAGCTTTTTAATTGGATAATTGTTATGGAAGTGTCAAGCAGAGGAATAAGAGTTAATCTTCATTTTGCGTTGATTATTCTGTAAAGCAGAAATGTGATTGAGACTAAAATAGGTGCAGGAAGATAGGAAGCTGCGGAAGCCGTCCAGATGAAAGATGTTTGAAACCTCACTAAAAGTTATGGGATAGATGTGTTACTTTTGTTGTTGCTATGACTAATACTGGACAAAAGCTATTTAAGGAGAGAAGTTTTTAGTTTGGCTCACAGTAGTCTATCACTGTCAGGAAGGTGTGGTGGCTGGAGATGGGAGCTATGCGCTCTTTTTTAGGTAGGTCAAGAAGCAGAGAATCCCAGAGTTAAACTGGCTTTCTCCTTTTTCTATTTTCCATTCATTCCCAGACTCTAGACCATGGGATGGTACTGAGCCACAGTCAGGGTGAGTCTTCTGTCTTCAGTTTAGCCCCTCTCGCCACACCTTCACAGACACACCCAGAGTCAGCTCACCAAGTAAGCCCTTGTTAGGCTGCTGTAGTCAGTGGTGGTTCTCCATTGCAGTGGCCAGGAATGATGAGCACACACAGATTTAGGCGATTAATTCAGAACTAATTAGGAGGCATTGTGTGACCAGGGAGGAACTGCCTCACAGGTCGGTAGCAGGCTTTATTTGGTGGTTGCAGTGTGTTAAGATGAAAGCACTGGAGGCAAACTTTCACTGTTAGGAGATTAGCTCAGTGTTGAGAAGACTTGCAGAACTGGAGGGACCTGGGTTGGGATCATACTGCAAGCTTATGGATCTGTGCGGAGGGATCTGGGGTTCACAAGAGAGGTCTGAGCTGGAGAGAGATTGGACGGTTACCAGGAAGTAGTGACAAGAGAGAAAGGGGTAATGAGAATAGAGAGGGGAGTATCACAGAGGTCAAGGGGAAGAGAGTGCTTTAAGAAGGGTGTGCTCTACAGAGTCAGTGCTGCAGGAACATTCAGAAAGGTCAGGAAATGAGAGTCTAGGGCTTACTTTCTCCTCTGAGTATCCCAGATTCAGCCATGGGACAGCTGTGGACTTTGATGGATCTCTCTCTCTCTCTCTCTCTCTCTCTCTCTCTCTCTCTCTCTCTCTCTCTCTCTCTCTCTTGCAAAGATTCATTTATTTACTATTAATGCAGTATTCTGCCCACATGTGTGCCTGCACGCCAGAAGAGGGCACCAGATCTCATTACAGATGCTTGTGAGCCACCATGTGGTTTCTGAGAATTGAACTCAGGACCTTTGGAAGAGCAGCCAACATTCTTAATCTCTGAGCCATCTCTCCAGCCCCTCTTTTTTTTTTTTTTTTTTTTTAAACTGGTGCATGCGTGTGTGTGTGTGTGTGTGTGTGTGTGTGTAGTATGTATGTATACACACTGGAATATAGGTACATCTCTCTGTGTATACCTGTGTGGAGGCCAGGGGTGACTTCATAATTGAGTCTATTGCTTTCTGCCTTATTGTTTTAGACCAGTGGTTCTCAACCTTCCTAATGCTGTGACCATCATGTGCTGACCCAACCATAAAATTATTTCGTTGCTACGTCATAACTGTAATTTTGCTACTGTTGTGAATTGTAATGTAAATATCTGATGTGTGATTTCCCCCCCAACGGAGTCACAACCCCCCGGTTGAGAGCCGCTGTTTTAAACAGCTGCTCACTGAGCAGAGCTCACTGTTTAATGCTAGACTGGCTGGCTGGTGAGTCCCAGGACCCACCTGTCTCTGCTGCATCCCAGTGATGGGGCTGTGGGTGTGCACTGTCGAGACTGGCTTTGGTGTGGGGTATTAGGGATCCAATGTGCTCCCACTGAGCCATCTCCTAGCGCCCTGCCGACTCGAGACTGGCTTTGGTGTGGGGTGTTAGGGCTCCAATGTGCTCCCACTGAGCCATCTCCTAGCGCCCTGCCGACGACTATTCCTCTCATCTCTATTTCCCAGGTATCAGTGGGTATTTATCTTATTCAGGCATGGAAAAAGGCTAATAAGGGAATTTTTCCCTTTGCAGTGAATTAATAACTTAATAGTAACATTGTCAGGTTGCACAGACTAAATAATTTATTTTCCCATCACAGAGTGAGTTCCCATTATGTATGCGGCCTTAGAAGACTAGTGTAAAATAAATCAAGTAAATAGATTTGATGACAGGCCTTTCATCAATTGTTACTGGCCATGGCACATGGGCAGAGAGCCACCAGCAGGACTGTGTTATGTAATGTTAGTGTGTTATAGGTTACGTACTTAGTATTTTTATTAATTTAGGAAGTACTTTGGCATGTGGCCTTTAAAATTTACATTATTATATTATCATAAATCTCAATTAAAGCAAAAAAGCATATTTACTGTGGCCAACTTCACAGTTGGTGAAATATTTCATAACATGTGTAATGAGCCGCTAGATGATGGTGACTCTCAGCTCCATCTGAAGAATCTGAGCTGGGAAATGAGTTAGCATCTGTAAAGGTCTATGTAACTGTGAACAATAATGCCATGTGTCCTGCGAATGCTTCCTTAATACTTGAGGACATTTTTTTAGGACATTTTGTAAAAAGGATATAATAAGATATAATGCTAATATGAATGTTCAAAGATATACTTCCAACTAGATATACAAAGAAATGAAATTGAGCTGGCAGGCTGGCTTTGTGTGGGTAAAGGCACTGCCATTGAACCTGATGACTGATGTTTGGTCCTTGAGACCCACAAAGTGGAAGGAGAACCTGCTCTTGAAAGTTGTCCCATGACACCCACATATGTGCTCATCCCATCAAATAACCATAACGTTTAAAAAAGAAATGGTTAGCTGGGCGTAGTAGTGCATGCCTATAATGCAAGCACTTGGGAGGCAGAGGCAGGCGGATCTCCGTGAATTCGAGGCCAGCCTGCTCTCCAGAAAACCCAAAAAACCAACACCCCTCAAAGGTTAGCAAATAGCATTCATTCAAAGATTATTCTCCTTAACTGGTATGCACATGGTCTATGACTGATGAAGGCCTGAAGTGAGGAGACCGTGGATGACCTCTTAGAAAACCCAGCATAGCCACATCCTGGCTTCCACTATAGGTTTAACATGTCAGAGGCTGGAGTAGGGCCAGCAAAATCAGTGCTTATGTGGGATGAAGAGAGCTGAACTCTTGGTATTTAGGAGTCACTGTCACCTCCTCTTTCAGAGTCCCCTGTGGCTGTGCTGGGCTTAGCTCATAGTGCAGTGAGCAGTCGTCAGTAATTGAATGCTAGCTGAGAAGCAGATAGAGATCCTGGAGCAGAGCTGTGTGAATGGTTTCCTTCTGAGACGTCAGTCTCTCGCAGTTTCTTCCCAGAGGCCTCAACTACTGTAAAGAACTACCCAGGCCTACCCCAACCTGCATGACAGAGGGGTTAGGAACAGAAGCACTGGCTGCTGTCCTGCCAACAGGCTAGAGCAGTTTTGTGTTTCTGTGGCTGTGAAAGTGGTGAGGTGCTGTGGCTGAGATTGTGAGGCTGTGCTGGGCTCCAAGGGCTGCGGTGCTCACACTCTTCTACAAGTATCCAGAGCCTGAGAGTGCCCGAGAGAACACCTGAAGGCACTGCGCAGTACATGCTGTTATATGTTTCACCCTATTTGAAAAGAAAGCACTGGAAATAGCCACCAGGAGTCAGGGCTGACTGAGATTAGAGAAAAGGAAGCCCTTTTCCCCTGTCACTTAAAGAGTATTTGTGTGTGTGTGTGTGTGTGTGTGTGTGTGTGTGTGTGCATGTGTGCACCTTTGTGTGTATATCCTTTGGATGTGTAGGTACCCACAGAGGTCAGAAGAGGGTGTTGGAATGGCTGGAGCTAGAGTTACATATACTCGTGAGGCACCTGATGTGGGTGTTGGTAACCACAGCCAGTCCTCTGCAAGAGCCATAAATGCTTTTAATTTCAGAGCCATCTCTCCAGCTCCAAGGAAAACTTCACAATTAAAGCATTTAGTTTAAATAGTTAAGATATTTAAGTTATTTCTATGTATGTTTTGTGCACGTATGTGAATAGATTGCAGTATGCCATCTTCATATATGCACATACTGTATTTTGGGCATACCCACCGCCTTCACTTACCCTTTCTGGTCCCATTCCTGTTCCTCATGACCCCTTTGTTTTCCCAACTTGTTTCCCTTCTACTCTTGTGTGTTTTTGTTTGTTCTGTAAACCAGTGAGTTTAATTAGGATTGCTTAAAGAGTGTGGGTAACTGACCAATGACCACACCATTGAAGGAACTTCATCTTTTCTAGGAACCATTAGTTGTCCATAGATCCTCATGGAGGAGGGCGGAGCCTCTGCACCTACCAGCCTAGCTGCCTCTAAGTCCTTGGAAAATGGTGGCTTTATGCGCTCTGCCCTTCTCTAGGGTGCAGTGTTGGCAGGCTCAGTCTCCTCCTCCTCCTTTTTTTTTTTTTTTGAGATAAGGTTTCTCTGTGTAACCTTGGCTGTCCTAGACTCACTTTGTAGACCAGGCTGGCCTCGAACTCACAGAGATCCACCTGCCTCTGCCTCCTGAGTGCTGGGATTAAAGGCATGTGCCACCATGCCTGGCGGACAGGCTCAGTCTTGTGCAGCTAACTTACAATTTTATATTCAAGTCCTGACACTGACAAGATGTGTTATACTTGATTATATTTGCAGGAAGCAGGTGGTTCTTGCCTTCCAAGGGCTGCAATTTGGATACACTTAGCTAATTCTTACAAGCCTGTCTTAACTAAACACTGTCAGCATCCATGCTCCTTCAACTCTCATTGTATTCTTTTCATCATGTACAGGTTGGAAATATTTAGTGCCAACACTCATACTGTGTGTGTATATGTGTATGTGTGTATGTGTATGCATGCACATGCATGTGTGCCACTGTGTGTGTGGAGATCAGACGACAACTCAGGGAGTTGATTCTCTCCACCCTGTAGGTCCCAGGATCCAACTCGAGTCATTAGGCTTAGTGACAAGTGTCTTTATCCCCCTGTATTTCTTTTGAAAAAAACAAAACAAAACAAGCAAATCTTTTTGATAAGCTTATCACCTCTGTTGTTGCCACTTTTATAAAAGCTTAGTCTATTACTTGAAAAAGAGACACTTCAGAAATATATTGAATTAAACACAAAATTTCCCAGTTAATTCACTCTTACCTTTCTGTGAGGCTCCTCCATTAACAGTGTGTTGTGTTGTGGTTGTTCAGATCCTTTTTTTCCCCACCTGCCTCTGCCTCCCTGAGTGCTGGGATTACAGGCGTGCACCACTGTGCCCAGCTAGTTCAGGTCCTTTTACAATGTGTATGTTTAGTTAATTAGCTATATCTGTATTTAGGTGTACATGCCAGGTATCAGAATATGGATTGAACTTAAGTAAATACACATATGGTGAGTGTCTTTATATAAATATATATGCATATACGTGCATATAAAATAAATGTGTATGCTTACATAATGGGTCCTATTGTACTGAGGCCTGCTCCTGTCACTTACCTTGGTGGTCAGGTCAGATTGTGCAGAGCTAGGGCTAGGAGTGTGGCTTGGTAGTAGAGAGCTTACCTAGGTACAAGTGCAAAGCCTTGGGTGTGATCCTCAGCACTGCAAAAACAAAACAAAAAACCATGTAGAACTATTCCATGCTTTTGTTTGCTTTTATTATTATTTTTAGACAGTCTTATTATATAGCCCTGGATGGCCTGGAACTCACTATGTAGACCAGGCTGACCTCAAACTCCTAGAGATCCACTTGCCTCTGGAGTACTGAGATTAAAGATGTGTGCCACCATGCTTGGCTAGTTTTTCATTATTATTAATGAATGCATCTCATTTTGTTTTTCTCTTATCACATTGCTGGTGTATTAGTTTCTCCCTAGCTTTTTAAACTTAGAACTAGTTGATAGCCTTACAAAGTCCTAGAAACACGGTTGGTTGGACCATAAAAATGTATATATAAGCTTTTGATAGTGTGCAGAGCTCAGCTCCAAGAAGCAGTTTGTACTTCACCACTTGAAGGACCACAGAAGGTAGCCTAGTATACCCTGGCCGCTTCTCAAGGTAGAGACTTGGAGACGTGAAATTTCTGAGCCCAAGAGGAGGAAGGAGGAGGAAGAGGATGAAGAAGAGGAGGGGGGAGGAGGAGGAGGAGAGAGTGAATGTGTGAGTGCAGGTGCCTGTGGAGGTCAGAGACTGCAGATTGCCCAGGAGCCAGCTACAAGTGGTATTGGTGCTGAGAGCCGAAGTCGGCTCCCCTGAAGGAGTGAACAGTGTGCCTCCTGTACATACCCACCTCCTCTCACACAAGTGTAATTTAAAAAATTGTGTTAGTGACATTCTAAGTTGCTACTGTAGCTGATCTGGTCACATATGCAGATTATGGCATTAGGTAAAAAGTCAACTGACAAAATTCTCAAAATAGATCAGCCTTGATAGGGATTTTGATCCTGACAAAAGAGAAAGAATTCAAGATTAGATGTGAATTAAGTTTGGTCCATGAATGCTGTTCAGAACAGAAAATAGCAGTCTAATCATAAACCTATCAATTATTCAGTGGTGTCCTGGGGGTGTTAGTGCACAGAATACAAAAAAAATCCTTTACTTTTTTGTTACTGTTCTAAAACAAAGAAGAAAAAAATACATTATTTTCATCTTCGTTTACTTTTAATTCTCCCACAGTGTAAGTGCAGGTTGCATGTACACAGAAGAGAATCAAAATGCGGATTACACACTTGTTTATTAGTGGGGATTTGTGGAAATTTGGGGTAAGGCCAAGTTTGAAACAGGAAAAGGTGACAGTTTTATAAAAGAAAAAAAAAATCCAATTTTCCCAAAGGGTGACAGTTTTATAAAAGAAAAAAAAAAAAATCCGATTTTCCCAGTGGGCTATAGGAAGCTTTGGACTTAAGTTTTTTTTTTTTTTTAAATTAAAGATTTGATATTTATACAGTATTCTGTCTGCATGTGAGCCAACAGGCCAGAAGAGGGCATCAGATCTCATTATAGATGGTTGTGAGCCATCATGTGGTTGCTGAGAGTTGAACTTAGGACCTTTGGAAGAACAGCTAGTGCGCTTAACCTCTGACCTATCTCTTCAGCCTTTGATTTAATTTCATTTAATCTCTTTTTATTTCACAATTTCACAGAAAGTAGTCATGATATCACGGTATAACAAACTACAGTGAAACTGTGCACAGCAGAACATTTTTATAATATTCTGCAAATGAAAAGCCAATTTCCTTCACACAGACAATAATGTGGATGTCCACAGTGGCTTCGCTACAAAGAAATTACGTTGCTGCAGTTTATGATTCTACTGCTTTAATGGGAGCTCGTGCTGTAATAACCTTTATTAATTAGGAAACCATATAATTCAAGTCTACACAGTAATATTATAGTCCCATAAGTTACCACTGAAGAAATTAAATAGGAATGAGTTGTCCTGTGTTTTAAAATATTATTATAAGTAATGACCTCTGTGTCATTCATGTCTGTTTCATTGGGTTTTTCTTTGGCTCTAGATGCTTACATTTTTCTGCTGTTAGCATTCAGTTCATACAGTGTTTAATGGGCTTAGGACCAGTAAGACTAAAAGTCCAGAAAAATAATTATGTAAATTCTGAGACACATAAATGATAGTCTCTTCTTGGAGTTGGGATGTGTGACTTCCCTCATAACAGTCACCCATCTGTGGGGGACTGCCCCATTAGAAGTCACAGGAGGAGCAACTACTACTCGAGAGACTTGGGGGTGCAGTGTTGAAGTCTAGATGAGTAGGTACTGGATAAATATTCAGAATTTGTGATAAGAGTCTGGTACATTTTATTCCTACCCCCTTTCTTAAGGCAGCCAAATAAGGATTTTGTAGGGAAGAAAGGAGCAAGTGTTTATATTGTGAGGGCACTTAAATCACAGTGGACTGCAGCTCATTTGGTCCACCGGCACTCACTTGCTTTACGGGTGTCCTTCTGGGATGCTGTGGTGTGTGTTTGCAGCCTTTGGATTGTTTTAATTAGAAGCTGGAATCACAGACTGTAAAAGGCTTAACTGAATAAAAAGAAAAATGCTTGTGTGAAGTATTTGCCTTGAGAGTCTTAGATTACTTGTGCTGGGATAATAAAGCTACAGCCTTGCTCAGCCACCACAGAAGTAGTTATTATTGCTACAATGAGCCTGGAGCATTTTTTCAAACGGCTCCTGATAGGCCTTGACAAAAAAATATTGTCGACTAATGAGCATTGCTGTAGCCCTTCGTTTTATATATAAAGTATACACATTTCCCAAAAATATACATATATATTGCCCTCCATATTATACACACACACATATATAATACATATACATATACATGCACTATGTGTATACTTATATATACTTTATATATAAAATGAAGGGCTACAAACAAATATCCTTGGGTGGCTTGCTAGTAACCAATCAAATGAGGCACAGAGGGGAATGTGACCCTAGGCCTCCATAAGCAGAATGCTGCAGTGTGCAGGATCTACTTAGCCCTCTGAGTCTGGCCACTGCACAGTGTGTGGCACTGTTGCCCAACTCCTGGCCTATGTCTGCACATGTGTGGGTTAGAATTCTGTACAGGTGTCGAAGGACAGGCTCGTCAGTGTATGCAAGTTGAACTTCTGGTCTGATATTTTTATTATAATAGGCTGCTGAGCTTATTTAACTTTGTTATGGGATGTTTAGTTAACTCTACAGTATATATTGTCACATACTTGTATTAACAGTGTTTCTAGTCTAGACTTTACACTGTGAGTCAAATATGAATTGTTTCCCCCCATACTAGTAGTCAAAGGTATGTGTGGCCCATCTCAAGATGACGTGAAAATGGCTTTTTATTCTTCCCAACCAGGGTGTATTTTTACCTGCTATGACCAAACTGTGTTTCTGTACCCAGCACTGGTGCTGTATTGTAAAGAGAGCTCAGTCAGTCTTCTGTTGAATGACTTACAGATTCAGAAACGAGTTTATCCCTTGACAAAGCAGTGGAGGATCAACGTGACAGCGAGTAGAGTTGGGTGCATGGTCAGTAAAATAGCCTTCTCAAATATTTTTGTTTAGATGCGGCTCGTTAAAGCTGATGTCTGAGTGTTTATTTACAAACATAAAAAGTAGAATTTGTCACTTTGAAGGTGGCCTGGATGTGAGTCCAGTCTTTCTCTGACAAAAGACATCAGGAAATGTGAGCCCCATGTTTCCTGCTGTTGCTCTTCATTGCCCCTTGTAGCATCCACCTTCCAGAACATCAGCGTGAAGGTTATACCTCTAGAGTGGCCGTCGCCTTCAGACTGTCAGTGACAAGTAGGACATCTATCAAAAGCCAGGTGTACTCCAGTGAGAAGGAAGAGCGGGACCTCTGAGTGTTTAAGATGCAGGCAGGGCATAGTTGACTCCCTGAGCGCTATTAATATAAAGTTTAAGGAGTCCTACTTCAAATTACACACCACATGGGTACCAAGAGCTGAAAGAAATAGCTAAACCATATGCCTGTAAATGCCATCTCTTTCCCCCAGAGAAAGATCATTTATATTTTGCAATTAGAGAGCAGAAGGTCTTTTTCCTCGTAAAGGCCTTTCAGTCAGGAAATATACAGGGTGGAGAGGGTGTCCCAGGGGAGATTCAAACAGGTCTCAAGGACTCACTGGCATCACCACCTTGTGGAACTGCTTTGGCTGTTTCTTCATGAAGTACTGGGGAATAGCCCTAATTATAAAAATGAAAATAGCCTTTTCATTTTTAAGTGTGCCTTAAGTAAGGAGAAATGGATATTTAGGACAACATCTTTTTTTTTTTCTTCTTTGAGGCACTTAGAATACTGTTATGAGCTGCATATGGTGCTTTCATTTTACTGATGGGCATTGTTTATTATTTTGGTGAGAAAAAATGGGCATGGGCTTCTTACTGCATAACAAGCAGGCAGTAACCATCGGTGTGTTAGTGCTGCTGACTTTGATGCTTCTGAAGTAACGAAAGTCAACACAAGGATCTACGGCCTCTCAGCTGTATTTGAATAAGGCCCCATGGAAGGCACAGTTTCTGGTTGAGCCATTTTATTCTTGCCTAAACTAGGCGCCTGTTGCCCCGCCTTTCTACCACCCTGAAGGGGAAGTGGGAGGAATAAATTACTGCTGCCATGTCTATGGAAGTCAAGTTTAGGCTTTAGGTTGGTAAGCAGGAGTAAGTCAGGTCCCACTGTGTCTGAGGAAGTCCTCCTTCAGAGTGCATGAGTCCCATAGGGACGATCTCAAGGTAGAGTGTAGCAGATGATCATCCCCGAGGGCCATGTTACTCTAGCACCATTGTTACCTAGTTTTTGTGTGGACTGGCCTCAGACTTACTTTCTAGCTGGTGATGACCTTGAGTTCCTGCTCTTCTATCTGCACCGTCTAAGCACTGCCACCAAGGGGGTGTGCCACCATGCATGGCTTACTTTTTATTAGTAGAGAGAGCCCTTGTGTCTACCATTTCTGTCTAGTCATCAGGTCAGATAGGACTGGTTGTGGAAAATTCAACGTACTCTCTCATACACCAACCAGTTAGTTTTGTAATGTTAACAATCAGGTAAATGAAATATGTCTGTATACAAAAAGCATGATTATTATAAATAAAATTATTATTATGTCATGTCTAGGCTTCATAGATATATGTAAAAATATGGATTAGCTCTCTTAGCAATATGGTAGTCCTTTTTTAGTGTTTGTTTTCCTTAACAGAACAAACTTCTTGATAGTATTGTGTTTTTTGTTTTTTTGTTTGTTTTTGTTTTTGTTTTTGAGACAAGGTTTCTCTGTGTAGCCCTGGCTGTCCTCAACTCACTTTGTAGACCAGGCTGGCCTCAAACTCACAGAGATTCATCTGCCTCTGTTTCCCTGAGTGCTGGGATTAAGGACGTACACCACCATACCCCCCCTTTTTTCCTACAGCACAGGGTTATAGTTATAAGAACCTGTTTTTTGTTGTGTTGTTTTGATTTTGTTTTTTCCAACAGAGGAAGAGCCAGCTGTTGCTAGGGAAAAGGATTTGAGGAAAAGATGCATTAATAAGGATATTTAGGGCTTTACTTAGTAGATGTGCTGGGGCAGGGCTCAAGGCCACTAGCATCACACATCCCTGCATCCATGTTATCCTCATCCTACAGGTAAGCACTATGGACTGGAGGAGGGCGAGAACTTCCTAAACCCATGTGCTTGACAGAGGCCATAAAGTGCCAGCCAGCCAGTGACTGCTGTGGGGATCATGACCAGAGTTATACAGGGGAAACTGAGGCCTAGATACTGAAAACTTGCCATATCAGCTTGGGGGAGGGTGCAGAGGCAGGATTCTTCTTATTGTGCCCACACTTCCTAATGAGCAGCAGTGCTGACCTTGAACTTCTACTCATACGGACTGAAGGTCCCTGGCCATTGTCTGAGCTTCCAGGCCTGTATATGCATAGGTAGGCTGTGTGGTTGTTGGGAGCACTGACTTGCATCTCTTTTGGGGTTTCAAGACAAAATTTCTCTGTGTAGCCCTGGCTGTCCTAGAACTCACTATGTACACCAGGCTGGCCTCGAACTTCCAGAAATCCACTTGCTGTTGCCTCCGAAGTGCTGGGATTAAAGGTGTGCACCATCACCCAGCAGTAGTACTGTTTATAGCATGAATTCTGGCATTCAGTGATGTATATTCGAGATTGTTTCAGGACTGCAGTGTAGTTCAGTGGTAGAGTGCTTGCCTGACATGCACAAGTCCCTGAGTTCAATACTAGCCATGCTAAAACAAAACATTTTCATTGTTATTAGTATTTAATTTTATTTGCTTTAGTCATTTATAATTAACATTATTACTAATATTGAGATGCTACTATTTGTGTGACCAACTGCTCAGAAAAATAGACATTTAGACTTTTTTTTTAGCATGGCTAGTCAATTTCCCTCCCCCTCCCTTACCTCTCAATCTCTCTCTCTCTCTCTCAGGAAACAACAGAAACCCAAAACTTGCCTAGCTTGTGTGAAGCTCTGTTCAATCTGAACACCCAAATCAAAACTTCATGATAAATACAAAATCTATATACTTAATTTTCTTTCTTTTTCTAAGGAGACTAGGATTGGACCAATGGCCCCAGCATGTTAGGCAAAGCACTGCCTCACTGAGCTTCAGAAGAAGCTCTTGTCACCTATGAAGTGTGTTCATTTGACACATTTTCCTTTTTTGGTGTGTGTAAGTGTGTATGAGTGTGTGAGTATGTGCATGCATGTAAAATCGCATGGCTTTTCTATGCCTGCCCTAGCTCTGAATAATGACACGAAGACCTTTATATTTATTAAAAGCTTCAAGTCTGTATCTGGGCAGACACTAAGTCATTCTAACTTGACAATACTGGACTGGCCTACTTCCTGCCACTGCCATGTTAGTCTCATCCCGGCACCTGCTTCTTCATCTGTGTCCTGATCGTGACTCTCCTTTTTGGTCCCCACCTGAGATCCTCTCCCTGGGCTTGGAAGCCCCACTTTATCCTCTCCTGCCCAGCTACTGGCTGTTCAGTCCATTGTTTAACCAATCAGAAGGTGATGAATAGTGTTTACAACATACCAGCACAGGAGACGCTTCATAATAATGACAATGCCAAATTCCTGGACTGTAACCAGATCTCTGGAACAGACAGCATTTGAATACACAGTGCACAAACACCCTCCAACATGTGTGTGAGTGTGAGAGAGCTATGTCAAAGTGTGTGAGTGTGTTGTGTGTGATGTTTGTATGCGGGCTACATGTGTCTGTGTGTGAGAGAGTGTATCGGGCATCCTCCTTTATCATTTTGTTTTATTTTTTTGAAGCAGGGTCTTTCCCTCAATTCAGAGCTTGTGTTTTTGGACTAGGCTGGCAGCCAGCAACCCTCCATTCCCAAGGCCTTCCTGTCTCTGACTCTGGGCTTGCAGGTGCACACGAGACCATGTCTAGTTTCTTATGTGGGTGCTAGTGTGTGAGCTCAGGTTGTCTTGGTTGCTTAGCAAGCTCTTTTAAATATTGACATCACTAAAGCCCCCACTATTTTCTTAGCCATGTCTCCTTCCAAGAATGCTCTGTTGAATTTCACCAACTGAAGTTTCTATTACAATGACATTTTTTGTTTACTATATAAAAAATATAAAATATCATACATGGGTTTTCATGTATTGGTTCAGGCATGATTGATGTTTTCCCAATACTGAATCTTTCCTTAGCAAAGGCATGCCTCTTGGTTTCTCTTACATCTTCCAGTGGAGTTTTAAAGCTTTCTTTACTTGTACTGCTAGTTTATTCCTAGATAGTTCGTGTATTTTGAAAGTATATATTTCAGGGATTCCCCTCATATTTTCTAGTCAGTTTTTTTTTTTTTTTTTTTTGGTGAGGGTGGCCGGAGAAATATTTTTATTATAATTACTTTACATGGATACCTCAATGAACCTCCCTGCCTTTTTAAGAATAGTTGTTAAGTTCTGAGAAGTTGAGTCCAGGACAGCCAAGGCTACACAGAGAGACCCTGTCTTGAAAAACCAAAATAAATAAATTAATCAATCAATCTAGCAGTTTTTCACCAGGGCAGTCATCATCTGCAGGGGATGGTTATCTTGCCTCTGTTCCTGGTCCCTTTCCTTTTGTTTTTCTCAGTTGCATAGTTTTGTTCTTATAAAATGTTACTAGTGATGAGTAGACATCATTGACTTATTCCTAAACTTATCTGAGCATTTCTGGTGTCTTATTAACTAGATGCTGTTAGGGTGTGAATATGTACATGTAGATCATTGACATTACTTTTTTTTTTTTTTTTTCAAGACAGGGTTTCTCTGTGTAACCTTTGCTGTCCTGGACTCGCTTTGTAGACCAGGCTGGCCTCAAACTCAGGAATATCCTCCTGCTTCTACCTCCCAAGTGCTGGGATTAAAGGCTTGTGCCACCACGTCCGACTCTTGACAATCCTTTTATTTGTAACCAATTACAACTTCTATTATCAAATTTTTAACTGAGGGGCCGTAGAAAGGGTGCAGACACTCAGTGTTTACTGCTCTTGCAGAGGACCCGAATGCAGTTTCCAGCACCCACATTAAGCTGCTCACAACTTCCCGTATTCAATTTCAGGGGACTGAGCACCTCTGGCTTCTGACAGCACTCGCATTCAGGTGCACATGCCCCCAACCCATAAACAAAAGATAAAAATGTAGAGCTGGGCACAGTGGCCCACGCCTGGAGGCAGAGGTAGGCGGATCTCTGAGTTTGACGCTAGCCTGGTCTACAAAGCGAGTCCAGACCAACCACAGCTACACAGAGAAACTCTGTCTCAAAAAAACAAAAAAAAAAAACAAAAAAAAAAAAAAAAAAAAGAAAAGAAAAAAAAAAAAAATGTAAAATGTATAATGAGTGTTGTGAATATTTTCTGTTCATCCGTTGTTGTAATTCATCCACTTTGTTATGAGTTCTATTTCATTGTTTCTAGTTTTTTTCTTTTTTCTTTTTTTTTTTTGGTGAGGATATTTTTACATTAATCTTACTTGAATATATAGATGTGTTAATGTCTTCATAGCAAGGTTATTGATTTCATAAGAAAGTTAGAAGAGGACTTTTCCTCATGATCCTCCAACATACCCCATATGTGTGCTACCACAACTAGCAGAAAACTACTTTTTTCTCATGTATGAGGATAGAACAAAGTATCTTCAGAAGGATCTGAATCTTAAAGTAGTGCAGAAACTCGCCCATAATGATGTTTGCCCTATGTAGTGGGAGGCTAGAAGTTGGGATACATTTGGCTAGGCTTGGTGGTTATTTTAGTATCTGTTTCTTTAATTGTAAGATTAAGTAACTAGATTGGCTACCAGGTAGCAGGTTTTGTTTCCAGTACCTCTACTGAGGTCACTAGGTCCCCTTGTTATTTCTATTGCCCTGTAGAAAAGAGAGCAGAGCAGGGTGGAACTGCCTGACTTTGGGGGAGTCTACCTGCAGGGCTGGCCCTTGCCTAGCACCTGGAGATTTAGATGGAGTGGGACTTTACTATGAGTAAACGGGACATCTGTGCCAGCTGCCCTTCTGATACTCTGGACGTCACATCCACTTTAGGCAGGGCCAGGCCTGTGGACAGCTCTCACTAAGTACTGTGGGCGTCATGTTTCTAACAAGCTTTCCTGCATAGAAACTTGATCTGTGTTATCACAGCCTATTCTTTGGGGAGATCAGCATGTGCTATATGACTCCCTTGGCAGAGGACCCGAAGAAGCATGCTTGCTTTTCTGTAGGCTTTGGCCCATGAGATCCTTTCTCTTTGATAATTTTTTTTCTTTAAAATGTTTTATTTTATGTGCATGGGTGTTTTGCTGACATGTATGTGTGTACTAAGTGCAGGCCAGAAGAGGCCATCCAGTCCCTTGGAACTGGAGTTACAGGTGGTCATGAGCTGCCATGTGGTGTCACCTGGGCCTCTGGAGGAGTAAGCACTCTAAATTGACATGCCATCTCTCTGGTTCCTGCTGGTTGTTCTTTGTGTACTTTTACTGCACTAGATCATAGCAGTGAACCCTAACTCTGCACTAAGCCATGTGAGTCCTCCAATAAGTCATTGCGCCCAGGACCACTTGTAGGGATCTTGATACAGAACTTACATGGTAGAATTTAGATTTACGTAACTTTAGGTTGTGTATATGTGTGTAGATGTGTGTAGATGTAGGTAGGTAGGTAGGTGTATATGTGTACGTGTGTAGATGTAGGTAGGTAGGTGTATATGTGTACGTGTGTAGATGTAGGTAGGTAGGTGTATGTGTGTACGTGTGTAGATGTAGGTAGGTAGGTGTATGTGTGTACGTGTGTAGATGTAGGTAGGTAGGTGTATGTGTGTACGTGTGTAGATGTAGGTAGGTAGGTGTACGTGTGTAGATGTAGGTAGGTAGGTGTACGTGTGTAGATGTGTGTAGATGTAGGTAGGTAGGTGTATGTGTGTACGTGTGTAGATGTAGGTAGGTAGGTGTATGTGTGTACGTGTGTAGATGTAGGTAGGTAGGTGTATGTGTGTACGTGTGTAGAGTAGGTAGGTAGGTGTACGTGTGTAGATGTGTAGAGGTAGGTAGGTAGGTGTATGTGTACGTGTGTAGATGTAGGTAGGTAGTGTACCGTGTGTAGATGTGTGTAGATGTAGGTAGGGGGTGTACGTGTGTATGTGTGTAGATGTAGGTAGGTAGTGTATGTGTGTACGTGTGTAGATGTATGGGGGTGTTGGTGGTGTGTAGTGTGGGTGGGTAGGGTGGGGGGTAGGGGTGTGTGTAGGTGGTAGGTGTGTGTACGTGTGTAGATGTAGGTAGGTAGGTGTATGTGTGTACGTGTGTAGATGTAGGTAGGTAGTGTATGTGTACGTGTGTAGATGTAGGTAGGTAGGTAGTGTATATGTGTATGTGTGTAGTGTAGGTAGGTCGGTGTACTGTGTGTTACGTGTGTAGATGTAGGTAGGTAGGTGTATATGTGTACGTGTGTAGATGTAGGTAGGTAGGTGTATATGTGTACGTGTGTAGATGTATACACATGAGTGTAGGTAGGTGTCTGTGGAGGGCTTGGTTCTCTTGAATCTAAAGTGACAGTTGGTTGCGAGCTCTCCAACTTGGGTTCTGGGCCTCTACAAGAGCAATACAAGCTCTTAACCACTGAGCCATCTCTCTAATCCCTGTTTGTTTTGTTAATGATGGCGTTTCCAACTGGAGTAAAATGGAATCTCAGTATAGACTTAATTTGCATGTCCCTCATGGCTAAGGATATTGAACACTTCCAAATATTTATTGGCTCTTTGTATTTCCTGTGAGAGCTGTCTATTCTGTAGCTTCTTTACTCATTGGCTGATTTGCGGAGTTTTGTCTCTAAGTTATGGAGTTGTTGATATTTTCTCTGTTGACTAAACTATAATGCTTTCCCACCATTCTGTGATGACCACTTCACTTTGCTATTTTCTTTGCTGTGCAGAAACTAATGCGTTCATATTTGTCATTTCTTGGAATGATTTGCTTTGCTATTGGAGTCTTTTTCCAGTGGTCTTTGTCTATGCTTTTGTCTTGAAATGTATTACCTGTTTCCTGCAGGCAGTTTGACAGTTTGCAGGGGAGGTTTATTTTGGGCAAATAGTCCATCAAGGCAGGGGAGCTACGGTGGCAGGAGAGGCAGCTGGTCACATGGTATCCATAGTCAGGAAGCAGAGAGTGATGAAGGCTGCTGCTCAGCTCTGTTTGCACCTACGCTAGGATGTGCCTTTTCACTTCAGATGCTCTAGAAGATTGTTCACAGACATGCCACAGAAGGTTACTTCCTTGTGAGTCTACACCCTGCGGCTTTGACAGGGTCCTCTCACTGTCACAGAGGCTGAGGCAACCATGAATGAGACTTTCTTCCTGAGTCTTTCCTGACAATTTTATTATCGGCATATAGAAAACTATTGATTTTTATATGTTGATTTTTGTATCTAGCCATTTTGCTTAGTGTTCATTAGCACTAAGGAAACACTGACTCTCATATATGGCTACATAACAAAGTTCTCTAAAAGGTAATGGCTTAAATAGATAGCCATTTTAAATTACTATAATTCTGTGGGTCAGATTTAAGCAGGACCCAGCTTGTGTCTGGACCACATGGGACCTGCTGGAGTTACCTTAAGAATCCAGCCCAATTAGGGTGGCTCCAATGACTGAGCAGGTTGGAAGGAATCACCTGCAAACACGTGCTTGGCCTTGGTTTTCATTTCACCTGGGTTATTATTCATCTGCGTCATCTCAGGGCCTTTTGCTTTCCATCTGGCATGTCCACATGGCCTGGACAGCTCAGAGCTTCACAAAAGCACAAAAGCAGACTTGTTAGACTTCCTGAAGGCTCGGGCCTAAAGGCTTACTTCTCTTGGTTAAAATGACTCCAATTCCAGATTTCATGGTGAGGAGAAACAAATTCCATGTTCCTTTTTAAAAGACTTATTTAGTATTATGTGCATTGGTCTTTTGCCTGCATGTATGTCTGTGTGAGGATGTGGTATCCCCTGGAACTGGAGCTACAGACAGTGGTATAGGTGCGGGAATTGAACTCAGGTCCTCTAGAAGAACAGCTAGTGCCCTTAACAGCTGAGCTATCTTTCCAGCTACTTAAATTCCATGTTCTTAGTACAGGGAAGATGATGTTTGTGTCTAGGGAAAAGAAAGAAGTCTAAGTCAGCCATCTTAAGGACTGTTTAACCCAATAATGATGCATATTTGTACAACTTTTCAAAACTTCCTATCTTATTAATCTTATTTTTTCCCATTTGGTTCATTAGCATACAAAGTAAAATGCTTCACTATGGCATATTTACACTTTGCTTTGGCTGATCAGATATGATCTCTCCTGTTCCCTTGTGTGGTCCTCTTCTGTCTCCAGTGGGTCCCTTTCCACCTTGTCTTATTACACCATCTATTCTTGCTTTGTAGCGGAAGTTTCTTGATTTTATATGACATGGCAAAAGCAGAATGGCAGTTATAAAATGTTACTTGAGAAAATAATCATCTGCTGTATACCTGCACTATGAATGGGGATGGTCTCATTCAGTTATCAGGTTCTGCAGGGTGACATGTGGTAGTGCAGCTCAATGGAGAAAGTTCAAACGTGTCCGCACTCTGTTCCACAAACTTTAGTCATCTTTTCCTCTAGTTTTATTATTAAATGGAAATTAGTGACTTAAAAATATTGGTGTGAGCTAGGTATGGTGGTGCATGCCTATAATCCCAGCACTCGGAAGGCAGAGCAGGCAGATCGCTGTGAGTTCAAGGCCAGCCTGGTCTGCAAAGTGATTCCAGTACTGCCAAGGCTACACAGAGAAACCCTGTCTTGAAAAAAAAAATGTGGAGTACATGCAGACTTATCAGCTTGTAGATAAGGTAGTTTATTGACACAATACCTGATTGTCTACATGTATGCATATGTAGCCTGATAACTTTATCATTATTTGTCTCTTTGCAATAGTATCAAAATAGGATTTGTCCTCGTTAGTTTTTTGTCAGCTTGACACAAGGCTAAAGTCATTTGGGATGAGGATCCTCAATTGAGAACATTTTTTTCATCAGATTGGCCTGCAGGAAAGTCTGTATGTAGGGCATTTTCTTGATGGATGATTGGTGTGGGAGGACCAAGTTTGCTGAGGGCCATGCTGGTCCTAGGCAGGCGGTCCTCAGTGGTATAAGAAGGTGGGCTGAGCAAGGCAGTGAGCAGGGTTTCTCCCTGGCCTCTGCTTCAGTTCCTGCTTCCAGGCTCCTTCCTGGCTTTCCTGCCCTGACTTCCCGTCTTGATGCACGTGATGCCCTGTAACTATAAGTGAAGTAAACCCATTTCTCTGAGTTGCTTTGCTTCATGGTGTTTTATCACAGCAATTTAAACCTAAGACAGACGCTGCTTTCTTGTAGACATATTTTGCTTTTAAACTTGTGTGCCTAGGGAATGTGAACTGTACTAGCTTTGCATGTCTCTAATGACATATCTGAAGTAGACTAACTTGATAAAGAAAAGAGACTTATTTAGCTTATAATTTTAGAAGTTCAAGGGCATGACCTGCCATTGACGCAGGGCCTCGTGTGACAGGGTGGTATTACGATGATAGGAACACACATAGGAGGAAGAAAGCGATCTTGAAGCAAGAAGTCACGAGCTTAGTGGACTCATGCTTGCTGTGGCTGCAGCTCTTGAGAACACTACTTTACCTGTCTTCAGTGACCTCAGGAACTTCCCATTGGGCCGACTCACCTCTTGGTTACTTGCCAGCCCCTGATTCTATCACCTGTTGATTCTGTGATCTGTTGGATCAAGCCTCCAACAGATGGACCTGTGGAGGACAAACCCCATTCAAACCATCAAGTGAACCCGCACCTAGCTAAGCTGGTGTGGTTCTCCACATCGCTCATTCGAATCACGTTAGTGTGGTGACTCCAGAGCCTTGGTCCCATTCCAGGCTAATTAAATAAGACTCTGATGGGAGGGACTCAAGCATCTTATTGTCATTTTTTCTGAGCTTCCTCTGTGGTTTCAGTGTATGGCAAGCTTGTTGAGAATCACTGGTCTAATTAAAATTATTTCTATATACCAATAAAAATTGTGCTTATTCCACTCTAAGTGGCTGTTTTCTGTATCCAGCACTATTCACTTTATGTTTCCACTTGGAAAAACATAATTAAAATGTAAATTTAGCAAAGTGAAATTATATGTATTGAAAAGTGAAGATCTGGAGAACCCATTAAAGAAGATATTTACATATCCAGAATTAATGTGCATGATTTGTCAGTTGATGAATTGTAAATATCCCACTGAGCTAGTTAACTGAAAATCAGTCATTGTTCAGCCAGAGTCATTTAGCAGTGGGCTGAATCTTGGCCATGACTTAGATAAATATTAAGAGACATTACACCAGAGAATATTCATGCGGTGTATGCAGTGCATACTGTCAGTGCAAATAGTCTGTCTGGTCACAGAGTGATGTGAGCATTCCTGCTGGGACGAATGGGATTTAAAGTCAGAATCTAGTAGTTTTCAGAGGTTTCTGGTCAACATAGGAAGTTCCCATGTTTTTTTAATTTTATTTTAATTTATTATAATGTATTCAGGTTACATCCTGATTGTTATCCCCTTGCTTGTATCTTCCTGTTTCCACCCTCCCCTCTTTTGCCCTATTCTCCTCCCCTAGACCTCTGACTGAAGGGGACCTCCTCCCCCACCATACGACCACAGCCTTATTAGGTCTCAGCCAGATAGCCTAGTTCCCCTTCCTTTGAGTGCCCACTGGGCCTTCCCATCAAGGGGAAGTGGTCAGATAGGGGGTGCCAGAGTTCATGTCAGAGGCAGTCCCTGCTTCTCCAACAACTATGGAGAATGAGCTGTCCACTGGCTATATCTGAACAGGGGGTAAAGATTCACTGCATGCATTGTCCTTAATTGGTACAACAGTTTGTTCAGGTCCCCCTGAATCCAATTAAGCCTTGATGGTCTTCTTGTGGGGCTCCTAAACCCTCTGAGCTCTTCCATCCCCCTATTCTTCCATACCACTCTCAGCGCTCTGCCCAGAGTCCGACAGCTAGTTCCAGCATTTGTCCCAATTCCCCACTGGTTGGAGTTTCTCAGAGGACATCTATGTTAGGCCAATATCTACTTATAAGTGAGTATATACCATGTGTGTCTTTCTGGGTCTAGGTTACCTTACTCAGAGTGATCTTTTCTAGTTCCATCTATTTGCCTGCAAATTTCAAGATTTCCTTGTTTGTTTAATAGCGGAGTAATATTCCATTGTGTAAATGTACCACAGTTTCTTTATCCATTCTTCAGTTGAGGGACATCTAGGTTGTTTCTACATTCTGGCTATTACAAATAAAGCTACTATAAACACAATTGAGCAAATGTCCTTGTATGGTGCAGCATCTTTCAGGTATATGCCCAGGAGTGGGATAGCTGGGTCTTGCAGTAGCACTATTCCCAATTTTCTGAGAAAGCACCAGATTGATTTCCAAAGTGGTTGAACAAGTTTGCACTCCCACCAGAAATGGAGGAATGTTCCCCTTTTCTCCACATCCTTGCCAGCATGTGCTGTCACCTGAGTTTTTGATCTTAGCCATTCTGATGGGTGTAAGATGGAATCTCAGAGTTGTTTTGATTTGCATTTCCCCAATAACTTACAGATGTTGAGCATTTCTTTAGGTGTTTCTTGGCCATTTGATGTTCTTCTGTTGAGAATTCTATGTTTAGCTCTGAACCCCATTTCTTAATTGGATAATTTGGTTTGGTAGTGTTTAATTTCTTGTGTTCTTTATATATTTTGGATATTAGCCCTTTGCTGGATGTAGGGTTGGTGAAGATCTTCTCCTGTCTGTAGGCTGTCGCTTTCTTCTGTTGACAGTGTCCTTTGCTTTACAGAAGCTTTTCATTTTCACAAGGTCCCTTTTATTAATTGTTCATCTTAGAGCCTGAGCTGTTGGTGTTCTGTTCAGGAAGTTAGTTGTCACCTGTGCCAGTGAGTTCAAGGCTCTTCCCCACTTTCTCTTCTAACAGATTTAGTGTGTCTGGTTTTATGTTGAGGTCTTTAATCCACTTGGACTTGAGTTTTGTGCAGGGTGATAAGTATGGATCTATTTGCATTTTTGAAAACATGTTTAACATCCAGTTAGATCAATTTGTTAATTCAGAAGAATCAGTAGCCCTCCTGTATACAGATGACAGAGGGCTGAGGAAGAAATTAGGAAAACTATATCTTTTAGAACAGCCACAAATAATATAAAGTATCTTGGTGTAACTCTAACCAAGCAAGTGAAAGACTTGTATGAAAAAAACTTCCCAGTCTCTGAAGAAAGACATTGAAGAAGCTATCAGAAGATGGAAAGATCTCTCATGCTCATGGATCAGGAGGGTCAACATAGTAAAAACGGCAATCTTACCAAAAGCAATCTACAGCTTGCATACAAATCCTATCAAAATACCTACACAATTCTTTTACAGACCTTGAAAGATAAATTCCCAACTTCATATGGAAAAACAAAAAACCCGGAATAGCTAAAACAATCCTGTACAATAAAAGATCTTCCCTAGGAATCTCCATCCTTGATCTCATGCTGTACTATAGAGCAATAGTAATAAAAATGGCATGGTCCTGGCATAGAAATAGGCTGATTGATCAGTGGAATCAAATTGAAGACCCAGAAAAAACACACACACACACACACACACACACACACACACACACACACACACACACACACATCTATGGACACTTATTTTTGGCAAAGAAGCCAAATGCATACAATGGGAAAAAAGATCATGTTATTTTGAATAGCAGTGGATAAATTAGCAGGAAAAAAGCAAACAAACCTCAAATGCTGTCTGATCCTTTGTCTAGAGTTGTTGATCATGTTAGTCAAGCACTTGGCAAACTGTGGTCTATTGATCAATTCCATTTTAAAATATTTTAAAATATGAATGCGTGTGCGCGCATGCACATACACGTAGTAGTCTGTGAAGGTCAGAGGACAACTTTGGGTATTAATCCATCCTCAGGCACTTGTCTGTCTCTCTGTCGCTCTCTCCTCTCCTCTCCTTCCTCCTCTCCACTGTCTCTGTCTCTCTCTCTTAAGTAGACTAATCTGGCTGGCCAGTGAACCCCAGGCATCCATCTCTCTCTGTTTTCCAGGGCTGGAATTACAAGCATGTGTTCCTCCGTGTCCTGCTTTATCATGTGGGTTTTTGGAATGGAACCTGGGTCCTCATGCTTGCAATGAGCTAGTCTCTCACATACCTTTAAAAAAATTAACGTTATTAAACCACAGGCTTGTCCATTCATTTACTCACTGCCTATGGCTCCTTTTAAGTTGCCAAGACATACGTGAATATGCATGACAAAGTTGTGTGGCACACAAGCTGAAAATATTTATGTGACCTTTATAGAAAGTGCCCCAACTCCTATGTTAAACTGTCACATCACACATTTCCCAATAATTGCTGATGCTTCTAAGTTGGTCCTGTTAAGCTGAATTTGGTGTTTTACATACAAATGACTGAAGATGGTTGAGTTTTGACTCTTTCAAATGGAAGCTGCAATTGAGGAAGAGAGGTCTGCCTTATGTATTACTTTTTCATTGCCATGATAAGACACAATGATCAAGGCAATTTATAAAAGAAAGCATGTAACTGGACTATGGTTTCAGAGGGTTAGAGTCTATGATGGTGGAGAGAAGACATGGTAGAATAGCTGAGAGCTCACGTCTCAAACTAATTTCAGAACCTTGCTCCAGTGACACCTTCTCAAGCAGTGGCATGCCTCCTGATCGTTCCCAAAAGTTCTACCAACAGGGATCAAGCATTCAAACATGAGCCAGTGGGGGTCATTCTCAATCAAACCACCACTCTTTGGCAACTGGAGAGGTGCTGCCAGTCATCCACCATGTTCTCTTTCCTCACAGCTCTTGCTGTTGTTCTCTTTGGGGTGTCGTGTGAAAACCAGCAGCTAAAAAACTTGATTTATGAAGGTTTCCTCTGCAGTCACAGGAGACCGTGTGCTTTCACATACCTGCCTAGGAACAGATCTAGGGATGGAAGTTTGAGGATGAGAGATCTTTGGCCTTCATTTAAATTTGGTTAAAATAAATTGCTGAAGACAGTGGAGGTCCAGTGGAGAGAGTATATATGGCTCACTTTCCCTGGTCTCAGTATAGAGGCCTCTGAGCCACCAGCCACCTCTTATCCAGGGCATCTGAGTACTGGTGGAAACCCTCATGAATTTGCTGAATTACTATATCTGAAAAAAGCATGCTTGCAAATAAATTATAAGCAGTTCTAGCTCTCTAAGGTTTTAACTTCCCTTTTGAATATGTTGAACCCCAGCCCCTTGATTTTCATTTATTTTTATAGACAGACTGCACATAAAAGCAAGGAAGTACCTATAAATATGCTATTCTGGTAATGCCATCAATCTGAGCCTTAGAGCCATAAGTATGAAATAAAAGTTTTACTATGTAGCTTAGGCTGGCCTTGAAGCCATAATCCTGCCTTGACCTCTTGGGTGTGCTGGGATTAGACATGCACAGCAGTTCACCAGGTTGCAAAGTGTCAATCCTAGAGGATGTGCCAGGTGGACCCTCATTTTGGACAAGGCTATCATGCTCTTACAAGTTTTCACTAATTAAGATACTTTTGTGACCACAGATTGTTTTTGTAAATTATTTAACGTAGCTTCAGACCAATACCTCTTACATGGAATGATACTATATTAACTTTGTAATTTATGCCTAGATCTCTACTTGAAAGACTGTGTGTATCTCTGTCTCTCTGTGTCTGTCTGTCTGTCTGTCTGGAGTGGGAAGCTGTATCCAGCCTTGCTAAGTCAGTTTGTGCCGAGTGTAGGTGTACCTGGCTTGTTGGTTTTCTTTTCTGTGAGGGGCTGTTTGGAACAGAGCCAGCATTTCTAGACTGTGATGGCTTCATGCACTGAATTTATTACTCTCCTAGTATGATGAGGCAATGAAGGTGATCGAGTTAGTGAAAACTGCTTGAGCTGCTCCTTAGAATAAGCAGGTTAATAAAAAAGAGACCTCTGACACTTTGGACTGAGGTGGGAGGATCGTGAGTTCTAGGATAGCGTAGTCTACATACTGAAGACTGTTTGAAAAAGAAAGATGTGCAGTCACTGAAGATGGGCTTTGATGTAAAGAACGTGTGCTTTTCTGCCTATGGTCCTTCTCCTCACTAACTCCTATTCTTTCTTTGACAGGTCAGTGACTATCATCTATTCCACAGGATGAGTAACAGCCACCCTCTTCGCCCCTTTACTGCAGTGGGGGAAATTGATCATGTGCACATTTTGTCTGAGCATATTGGTGCCTTGTTGATTGGTGAAGAATATGGCGATGTCACATTTGTTGTGGAGAAGAAGCGCTTTCCTGCTCATAGGGTAATTTTAGCAGCTAGGTGCCAATATTTTCGGTAAGGGTACATTATATATATTTTTTAAAGATTTAAGTCATAAGTAGGAATCATGTTTTTATTTCCATGAAAAATATGTAACTTAAGTGTAACAAGTGGCATCCTCTAGTACAATGTCTAAAAACTTTACTTTGTAGATTTATCCTTGAGACTCACCATTTTTAGGAGCCAGCTAAAATGAAGGGATTAGAAGGCTGTCTGGGCTAGACAGTACCAATGAACTCTTGTTTTGAAGGTTTGAAGAACCTTGCTTGGCTGTGTGTGTTGCTTTTGCCTTCTGCTCACAGTAGATGAAGGATGGGGTTTGCTCTGAGTTACTGGTGGGGAGGCTTCTTGTGTAGGTGAGCTGACTTTCCAGACCAGTGACTGTCATCTTGCCTTTGGATTACTGTAGCCAGCACTGTGGGTAACTTACCTAACAGAGCTCTCCAAGCATGTGGTAACCTCACTCAAAGAAGCAAGTAGTAACTGAAGCTGTTTCAGAGTTCCTTTAGAACTCAAACTAAGATATATCTATACTGTTTATATAATATGTGACACACATATATTCACACATACTTTATGAGTGTAAAAAAACCCACTAATAGACAGCTGTTTCTTAGAGCCTTACTTTTCTAGGTTATAAAATTAAACTGATCTCTTACTTACATCTCATCTAATATTGGCTAAAAGGAAATCACCAGTGACTTATTACCTATGTGAATGATTATCTTTGGCATTATTGAACCTTTGTCTTGTACAATAATGAAGCTGGTGTATATAGAGTCACAGTTTTCCTTGGAGAAATTGAGGTATTTGTGGCTTAGGGAAATTTTTGTTTGTCCTCTAATGAAAGCTGTGTCTGGCCTTGGAATGAAGATGAATGGGACTGCAGAGCAGGCCCGCCCTGGAGCCATACTTGCTGGTGTGCTGCTTGGGAGTGTGTGTTCTGTAGCGAGTACTACCATGATTAACTCACGCACATTTTCACAACTTGCCATCCTGTAATCAGCATGAGCCTGCCACCTTCCTAAGGGTATCTGGCCTCAGCCTGGCCATTGCTTCTGGTTCCTGTCCTGGGCATGCCTTTTCCTTTTCTTGCTTCTAGTCCAGTTAGTTCTGTGAAAGTGCTTTTAAAGGATCTTCTCTTTTCTTTTTCTTTTTTGAGACAGGGTTTCCTCTGTGTAGCCTTGGCTGTCCTGGACTCACTTTGTAGACCAGGCTGGCCTCGAACTCACAGTGATCCACCTGACTCTGCCTCCTGAGTGCTGGGATCCTTTCTTAATAATAGAAAAATTCAGCTTTATGTTTTTGTGTCTGAATACTATATATTTTCTCTCCTCAAAAAACTGTTAAAACCTCTATGTGCATGTTATCAGTCTATTCTTTAAAGATCCAGACATTTTCAGAAAGATGAGCATGTGCTGAGCTGGTAGAATGCATCCACCTCACTCACTGACCTGTTTGTTTCTGTGGATATTGAACCTTTGAGGTATTTTTGTGACTCACTTGGGCTAAACCCAGTTCATCACCAAAGCCCTCTTAGATTCTTATTGATAATGCTATTCTTGTGCAAAACAAAGTTAATTGTCAGCAATCAGGGGAGTTCTGACTAGGCTTGTCATCAGAGCTTATCAATTCCCCATAAGGGCATGCTAGCTGAACAAGAGGGACCTCCTCTTACAGGACGTGGTGAACCCCTTTACTCATTACTGGGAAAGAGCCGAGGCAGAGCTCTCCTAGCAGCGCCCATTGGTCTCTATTGATTGTTCTCATGATCACATAGGATATGCACACTACAGTCTTTCAACAATGCTCATCTTGCATCTTGATTTTCCCCAGTGTTCATTGCTATATATCGTTGTTGAGTTATTTTTCTCCAGTTGTGTCTTAAAAAAGTGGTTACTGAGTTGAAGGGTATTTACATTTCAGATTTGATTAGGTATATTACTAAGTTGCTTTCCCAGGGAGCCCACTTACATGGTCCTTTAAAACACTGCAGCCCAGAACCCATTTTCTCATTGTTTGTGCAACTGTCAGAGGCTCCCCTTGTGCTTATCCCATCACATTCCTGTAGGGTTTTACTGTTTAAACTGCTTGTAGATTGATAAACGTCTTTATATTGAGTTCATTGTTCTTCTCAAAAGATCACTTTGAACTTTCTGTGTAATCTTGCATTCTCAGGCTATCTCATTAGCTCAGTTGTTTATGGTACTAATTCAAAAATGGTTTTTTAAATCATTGCTCTTGTTTCTTTTAAAGAACCATTTAAAATCACTTGGATTTCCTCACCTGGATCTTTGTGTCATTAAGAAAATTTATGTCATTAAGCAAAAATTATAGTGTTGATAACCAGTATTTCATATATTTTGTAGCAAATCATATTTGAGGTTTGTCAACTGTGTCTCTTCTCTGGTGTGCAGAGCATTACTGTACGGTGGCATGCGAGAGTCTCAGCCTGAAGCAGAAATCCCTCTCCAAGACACGACTGCAGAAGCATTCACAATGCTCCTCAAATACATCTACACTGGGCGGGCAACACTGACAGATGAGAAGGAGGAGGTGCTGCTGGATTTTTTGAGCCTGGCTCATAAATATGGATTTCCAGAGCTAGAAGATTCTACCTCCGAGTACCTGTGTACCATACTTAACATTCAGAACGTCTGTATGACTTTCGATGTTGCCAGTCTCTACTCGCTTCCCAAGCTAACGTGTATGTGCTGCATGTTCATGGACAGAAACGCGCAGGAGGTGCTGGCCAGCGAAGGCTTCCTCTCCCTGTCCAAGGTGTGTTCTGGTCTGCTCTTGGTTTCTCGGCCTGTGTTACTTTACTTACATGTACACAGTGGCCACACCACAGTGGCCTATGAATTAAAAGCCTTGGTCTCAAAGAAGCCATCTGGCCCAGCACTGGCCACTGGCTGCTGGGCTCTAGATGTTACAAGGCTGTTGGTTCCTTTTTAAATTCTCTTTTCAAGGTTTCTCTGTTAAGTTTATGTGTGAAAGAGATGGGTCTGCTGGGTAGTTGGTTTTCACATGACAGTCAAGTAAGATTTGTTGTTGTATTGCATACTGGTTTTTGGTTTTGTATTGCTCTGATGGAGACTGTAACCAAGAATTCTTTTTTAGCAAAAAGGAAAATACTTTAGGGTTGGGATACAGTCGGTGGCACAGAGGGAACATTCATAAAGGAGATGTGACGTGCCCAGGATGTCTCCTCAGTCACTGCTTGCACTCCTCCTCCTCCTGCTGGTGGACCACTGCAAAACTGTGTAGCCGAAATCTGCCTTTGACCTGAGCAGTGTCTGTCTGTCTCTTTCTGTCTGTCTCTCTGTCATGGTCTCTCTCTCTGTGTTTCTGTCTGTCTCTCTGTGTTCTTTTAAAAGAGCTATGCATCTTGATTTGAATGAACTGTATTTTAAATTTGTATTATTTATTATTAACTGGGATTTATTGTCCCACTTTACTCTGTGCGCAAGGAATTTTCAAGGCTGCGTCACTGTTTATGGAGGTCAGTCCAGAACCCTGCAGAAGGGAACCACGACAGTGCAGTAATACTGTGATAAGGAAGGTTTGGAACTTATTACTGACTTACAGATGTTTACTTCCCAAAAGAATACACACATTCACTTACACACGTGTTCACATATGTAGTTTGTCATCTTTGTTCTTGGTGTTTTATAAAGAATGGCTATAAACTGTACCCACTCCTGCATATGTACCCAAAGGACTCTAAATCAAATGCTGGAGATATGTGCACACATAGGTTTATTGCTTCACTGTTTGCAGTAGCTAAGAAATGGAACCAGTGCAGAGGTCCATCTGTAGGCAAATAAGTGATGAGCACATGTGCACACTGGACTGTCGTTTAGCAGAGAAGAACGGAAATGGTGACCGCTGCAGGAAAAAGGAAGAACTCAAAATCATTGTATCAGTTGAAACAAGCCATAGTAAAAAAGACAAATATCACTTGGTGCTCTCATAAAATAACCCTACACTGTGTGTATGTGTATATAAGTATGCAAATGTAAGGGGGTGGTATCTTAGTTTGGTTTCTATTGATGTAATACAACACCATGACCAAAAGCAACTTGGGGAGGAAAAGGTTTATTTCAGCTAACAGCTCTTAGGTCTCACTCTATTACTGAGGGAAGTCAAGGGAGGAACCTGGAGGCCGGAACTGAAGCAAGGCCCTGGAGGAGTGCTGCTTACTGACTTGCTCAGCTTGCTTTTTTGTTCAACCCTGGACGTATCTGCACATGCATGGCACTGCCCTCAGTGTGCTAGGTCTCCTCAAGAAAATGCCCCACAGACTTGTCTATAGGCCAGTCTTATAGAGGGATTTTCTCAATTGGGAGTCTCTCTTCTCAAATGGCTCTAGCTTGTGTTACGTTGACACAAGTTAACCAACCCAGTAGGTGCAGGTCATGAAATTAGAAAGAGGATTATGAAAAAGGAAGGAAGAGATCTTAAGAAAGAAGAGAATGGGGGACAAGTAAGTGTGTGTGTGTGTGTGTGTGTGTGTGTGTGTGTGTGTCTGTGTGTGTATGTGTATGGAATACATATGACATGAATGCAGAAGTGGGGCTATGGAAGGCAGAGACAGGGCACCAGCAAGAGGAGGGTGATAGCATGGGGAAGTGGAGCAGAGAAGTATTATATATAAGAGCAAAATGTGGGAAAACATCACTCTGTATTATAACTTTAAAAATTAATAAAGTAAATTTCTTTAAAACAAGAAAAGACAGGTATAGGTGTGTGGGAAAGACCTAATTGCTTTATATAGTGGCACAAAATGCCTGAAAAGGAAGGAAAGGCACTACTCTGTTTTTTTTTTTTTTTTTTAATTTAGTAACCCATGTTTTCCTAGAACTCATTATGTTACCCAGGCTGATCTCAGGCCCACAGTAATCCCTCTGCCTCTCAGCCTTCTCAGTGCTGTATTACTCATGTGGCTCATTGCTGCTGTTTATTTACACAGCCGGAAGAGGAGATGGGACTAGGTGGGAAGACCAATACGAGGGAAGGAGTGCTACCTGTGGTCTGGCCAGGCTCTGCTGACTGGCTGTGCATGTGGCCGCCCTCCATGCTGACTCTTTCTGCCCTCTTTATGCATTGCAGATAGCACTTCTGAACATCGTTTTGAGGGATTCGTTTGCTGCTCCTGAAAAAGATATTTTCTTAGCCTTGCTAAACTGGTGTAAGCACAATGCGAAAGAGAATCATGCTGAAATCATGCAGGCTGTGCGTTTGCCTTTAATGAGCCTCACTGAGCTTCTGAACGTTGTGAGGCCTTCAGGACTGTTGTCTCCAGATGCCATTCTAGATGCCATTAAAGTGCGGTCCGAGAGCCGGGACATGGACCTCAACTACAGAGGCATGCTCAGTAAGTACCTACTTCCCCTTCTCACCTAGGAGTTGTTGGCATCTTATGCTAGTCCTAACCATACAACTCCAACTATAGAACTGTGGTGCAGGTCTGCAAAGCCTATGCAAGGCCAAGAGCACATAGCTCTGCTTCCTGTGGATGTCTTTCCTTGTTCTTCCCAAAACGATGAGCTACTGCCAACCCAGCACAGCTATTTCTTGTCACTCCTGGATGCCTTTCCATCTGCTCCTCAGAATGTCCCTGGACACTTCCCTGAAAAGTTGCTTGTCACACTAAGATGTTTCCTCCTTCTTGTGTTCCTAATTCTTTAGGCACCACACACACACAGGGTCTAAGTGAGGACTGATTTATTTAACAATATTATAGTGATTAACAATTATAAAATGCTTTCACTGTAAGGACCAGTCTCCACATAACCATCCAGTTCTCCCAGTACTTTGAGGAGATACATATTATTATTATTTTTTTTGAAAATTATACATGTGTGTGTGCTCTGTCTTTATGCACATCAGAAGGGGGAATCAGATTCCATTACAAATGGTGGTAAGCCATCATGTGGTTGCTAGGAATTGAACTCAGGACCTCTGGAAGAACAGCCACTGCTCTTAACTGCTGAGCCATCTCTCCAGCCCCAGCGATACATACTGTTTTAAACTTGTTTTACAAATGAAGAAAATGAAGCACAGAGAATTAGGTAACTTACCCAAAGTCACCCAGAAGGATGACACACAGAGAATTTTATATAGCTTGTCTCTGTTGTCTGAGCCTCTAAGGATTAAACTATGCAGGAGAGCAGTCTCTTCTTTTGATCCTTCCAGTTTCATCATGAAAGACAGAAGGCCTGTGACAGACTAGTCACAAGTGTTGAAGCTGGTGACACACTGTGACTTCAGTAAAAAGTGGCTTCGGATGAGTGAGGGGAGGGCATGAAACTTAGGTTTGGTTGGAGTGGCATTGCGACTGGATGAAGGCCGGTTTGGAAGATGGTTGAGATTAGTAGACAGTTGAATGTCTGAGAGGCCACGCCTCAAGAGCTTGGTGCATCCAGGAGGCTTATGTTGTTGCATGATGACGTGTCTGTGTGCCAGTTCAAACCAGATCATGCTGGTTCTCTTCTCTGTGGTTTGGAAGAGTTTATACTGGATTTAGCGAGACCCACGAGGAGGGAATTTAATCTGCACAACAGACACAGTGGAGTGAGGGCAGAAGGGGAACACTAACCGTATGTATAGACAGAAGTCAGGTTTTGGTGACAGCAGGGTTTAAAACTGAGCCTTCAGTTTAGGGTAACTTACCATGGTTTTCTAAAGTAAGGTAGTGAACAGTACTAGTTACCCTCAGCGTGGCCTGCGCCCAGAGCTAGTGAACAGCAGTGCCCTTTGCTTGAGAGAGCCTGGTTTTATGATATTTAGTTGGAGGGTTTCTGGTATTTGTCAGTCCTGTGGAGGGCTGGCCATGTCCTGGAGTGATTCTTTTTGTGTGTGTGACTGGTTTGGGACATTATTGAAAAGCTAGTGGGTCCTAAATAGATGTCCTTAGCCTGGGCTTATTCCCTGAATTATTTCTTCTCAATTGATATGGTAGTTTTTGGCCTCACAGATTTTGTGGGTGCACATGCATATGTGTGCACAGCAAGTAGAGGCTAGAGGTGAACCCTGGCATTATTCCCTAGGGGTCATCTGACTTGATCTGCAGACAGGGTTTTTACTGGGAGCTGGGCGTGCCGCTGAGGCTGGGCAGCAAGCCCTAGGGATCCACCTGACTCTGTTTCCCCCAGGGCTGGGGTTTACAACTGTGTGCAATATACTCAGCTTTTTATGCAGGCATTGGAAACAAGGTTAGATCCTCACTGCTTATATGGAAACACTTTGTAGACTGAGCTATCTCCCCAGCCCCTGGGTCAGACAAATCTGATTTTAAGTCCTGAATTAGTCCTTAGCTGTGTGACCTGGCAGTAAGTTATTTGAGGCTTGGTTTTTCTATCTCAGTGTTGTTCCAAGGATTAACTGAAGCAGTCTGTATAAGCACAGCACCGCTGCTCAGTAGCAGAGACCTGCTAGTGTTGATATGGTTCTCCTCACCTCTGTGTGCCACTGTGCCAATCCGCACAGGCACCACATTTTGTAGACAGTTTCCTTACGTACCTTTGGGTTTTGAGGGCAGAGCATTTTTTTTTTTTTTTTTTTGTGGGTCTTACTTAATTTTAACCTGACCATTGAACACACTGACCAGCATATGGGAATGAGTGCTGGGTGGATGATTCCAAAGACAGTTTTAATGAGAAGCGCATTCTGGTGCTCAGTCAAAGCTAGGGATAAGAGTTGAAATCTGGGTGCGAATACAGAGAAAGGAGTAAGCATATCAGTCTGAGACTTGGAGACCCGTAGGCAGGGCACTTAAGGTGGAGAAGGAATTGGAGCGGCAGAGAGACAGCAGAGCTATGGGGAGTGCCACAGAAGCTAGCCAGGGGAGAGCTGCTGGATGGGGAAGCAGCTAATGGTGTCTCTTGATGCCAGACGGTCAAGGTGAGTGAGAATTGAGAGGACTTTGGGTGTAAATTGTGGTGAGCTTGTGCACAGTCTAGACTCTCAAGCCATTATGTTCGAAAGGATAATATTTATAAGTGTTGGTGATTTGGTCTGTGAATTGAGGGAAAAGGCAGTGGAGAAACAGAATGATGCAGCTGGAGAGAACAAGCTGGAGAGATCTGGTGAGCAATTGGAGGGCCCAGTTGAAGGTCAGCCTTGGCTAGAGTAGGAGGGAGAAAGTGTGCCATTTTACACCTCCTCATTTTGTATCCTCTTATGTGAGTTTGCTCCTTCTTTCCTATGACTGGCTGATAGGACCCTAGAACTGGATTTGCTGAAGGTGGGATTGGGTCACAGATGTGGGCGTGAGATATATTTGGCACTTCATACAGTTATGGTTCCTTGGAATTGGTTAGCTGGTCGGTCCATGTGTGAGCTATGACTCCAGTGAGCTTCCTTAGGAAAGGAATCATTGAGACCCTCAGCTCTGGAATGGGGCATTAGTGCTCATTGATGTCAGATTGCTTATTTTGGAGAAGTTCAGCCAGAGTTCATGGACTAGATTGTGGAAGTGTCTGGCGATCCTAAGACCATTGAGCAAATGGGTAAATAGCAGAGCACTTTCCTGATTCTTACTGTATTTGAATAGTAAAACTAATAACAAATGCTGAAGAAGCACAGTGCATTCCTAACAGTTCCTTAAAGAGACTCTTTTCTAAGAAATGTTCCCAAACATTGAGATGATGGGATAGCGTCTCTCTTGTTGGGAGTCAAGGGCTAACACTGCAGAGCTGTTCTTAGGCTGATGGGTGGAAAGCTAGCTCTGTTTATTTTGTGTCTACCGGCAGTCTGTGATTGTTTTGTTTCTCTTTCTCTCTTTGTCTCTGTCTGTCTCTCTGTCTGTGTCTCTGTCTCTCTCGGTCGGTCTGTCTGTCTCTGTCTCTGTCTCTCTGTCTCTGTCTCTCTCTGCTCTCTCTCTCTCTCTCTCTCTCTCTCTCTCTCTCTCTCTCTCTCTCTCTCTCTCTCTCTCTCTCTCTCTCTCTCTCTCTCTCTCTCTGTGTTGGCTTACCAGGAAGTGCAGAGAGCCTGCATTGACACTAGTGCTTTTTTTTTTTTTTACACTAGTGCTTTTGTGAGTTCACTACCATCACTTTCTGGAAGATTTGTCCTGAAACTATGCTGAATAGCAGCATCCCATCTTTAAAAGAGGGAGGGGTAACCCAGAAGATGTTTTTGCTCAGGAATGATAGTTGATCTCTTTAGATAAGCATTTATCTATGTAGTTAGGGAAAGGAAATTAACTTTTTAAAAATGAAATTACTGTTTTTCTTAGGATGTTTGGGCTGCCTCTGGTCCTTTCCCATAACGTTTAGTTTTATTTTGGCTCAGGAGATGCTCTGTCTAAAGTCAGTGCTTTTTCTGATAAGACTGAGTTATACTTGGTTCTGTTTATCTCCTGTCTTAGACTTTGGGAAAGAGAACAGCATGTTTATAGCAGGGAGCTGTATCATAGATTCTAGCCTCAGGATTTTTCATTGAGAAAAGTCAATATGTTCCTAAGATTGCTGAGGTAAAGCGCGCGTGCGCACGCATGCGTGTGTGTTATAGCCACTGGACTAGGGATCTTTCCAACTGTGATATAATTGTTATTTTACTTGTCTAGACACTCACTAGATTGAGGTTTTGTTTTTTGTTTTGTTTTGTTTTGTTTTTTTTTTTTTTTTTGGTTTTTCGAGCCAGGATTTCTCTGTAGCCTTGGCTGTCCTGGTCTTGCTTTGTAGTCCAGGCTGGCCTCGAACTCACAGCGATCCACCTGCCTCTGCCTTCCGAGTGCTGGGATTAAAGGTGTGTGCCATCATGCCCGGCCCTAGATAGAGTTCTTTAAAGCTTTAGTTATGTCTTAAAAAAAAAAAAAAAAAAAAAATATATATATATATATATATATATATATATATATATAAAAAACATTAAGTGAACCCTTTTCTTGTTTTTAGACTAGAATTTAAGTCTTCCTTACCTGTGACAAAACTCAGTTAAAACAATCGACCTTTTAAAGCTTTTTGACTCCCTACTGTTGTGTCATCGCTGGTGTGCATTCATTTGTGGAGGTACATAGTGTCTGTGGATGTTCTCTTGTCCTGTCAGATGCTGAGCATCTGGAACTGAGTCTTGTACAGTGATTTTGCACAAGGGGCAGCTTTGACCACCTGTCTCTTTAAATAGATGGAATGGTGGTCCTGTTTAGCTGTGTCTCTTCCTTGGCAACTTGCCTAATGTTGCCATGTGAAATGAATTGCCTCTAATGGGCCCAACTTCAGGACTTGTGCCTCATGCAGCAGATGCTTTTCCATAAAATCTTCTGGTTTCTTTTTGTTTCCAGTTTGTTGTTTTGAGTACCAGAATTGAGAAATGCGGAGACAAGGCCTACAAAGAGTGGGTTAATGGGGAAGGTTAAAGCAAGACTAAAGCTTTGGGGAAGACACAGGTGTAGAGTATTGTAGGAGGCAGGAGGACCACACATTCTTCAGGAAAGCTAGGAAAGAGTGTGTGCAAGATGACTTAGGTGACAGAGATGGGTAAAGAGTATAATGGGCAGAAAGCTATTTTGTATCCAAATAATTCATTGGTGTAATTGACTCTCAAATGCTGTGTCCCAACATCATGATCAGGAATCTAATAATTTAAAGAAAAACACAGGGTACCTCAGTTTTTGTCACTGTTCCTCAGTTTTGCCCAGTACCTCAGATTCTGTCACTGTGTAGCTTGGTTTTAAATTATGATTCAGTGTCTGAACATGTCTCTGCAGCCTCTCGTCTTTCTTTGGAGAGTGTTGGTTTTAGGTGTTGGCTCCTGGTGACACTTCCTTACCTGTGAAGCTTCATGTGTGGATGACTTCATATTCCTAGGCACTAATCTCAGCTGGAGGGGGAGGGGCCGTGAGATAACCCCATCCTCCCCCAGTTCCTCCTTTCTAATAATTGCTTTGTTTTTACTTATTTACAGGGCTATAGAGCTTAATTTTTTTCTTAATGATCATAAGTATAAAGAAAATTATGACTGCTATTCATGATCTTGCTCAATCTCAGCTGCTGTCTTGTATTTTTTGAGAGTTCTGTTCTTCATGGACAGAGAGACACAGACTAAGAGTACTTATGGTTTGAATATTTTTGTAATTTAAATCTTTCCAGGATTACTTTTTCTTTTAAATTCATTATTTAACTATAGGTTTTGAAGGAAAAAAAAATTGGAGTTGTATTTTTATCTAGCAGTGTACTCACATTCTAATTGCCATGAGGGAATTTCCACTTGTATAAGTGATCTTCATGTCGGCAAGAAAGATGCTCTCGGGGAATGAACTGTTGAGAATGGCTAGAAAGCGCTCAAGTGCTCTTGAAATAAACTTCAACAGAAGACTTTGGCTTGTGATAAACTTTCATTTCTACTTTAGATTTCAGTTGTAATCATTTGAAAGCCTTGTGCCTGGTATGTTATTCAGGGTTTGGTAGGCTTTAGTACTGAAGGAAGCTTATCTTGAGAGAAACCAAAGGTGGCTTTAGTTTCTAAGCGTGGAGGTGTGGCACAAGCTCCCCTCTGTGCTTCAGCCAGAGCTTGTGAGGAGCGCAGAGCCTCATGCTAGCAGTGGGACCCTGGGGCTGGGCCCGACATCAGCTCTGCTGCTGCCTGGGCTTCTCATCTGTGTGGCTGCAGTGCTGCACTGTGCTCACGGATGAGTATGAGGGCTAAATCACAGGAATTAGTATTTAAAGTGCCAGCAGCAGCGTCTGTGGGGAGTACAGATAGTGACCACAGCCGACCATGGAAAGTCACACAGCTGCTGCCTGAGTTGTCCAGCATGGCTGTTGCTTGTAGCTTGTCCCCGTCTGGAGCCACTGCCTTCACTTGCCTTTATTTGACAAAACCAGTTCCCACCATATCTGCAATGCCGAATTCTCCCTTAGTTGTCTTCTCCTGTGCACCTGATGTATCGCACCTTTCCCTTCAAGCCATGCGGCCAAGATGTGTGTGTTCTGTGGGAGCTCAGTGCTTATGTACATGCTGTAGACCTGAGCAGTTCTACGCATGTGTGTAGTGCTGCAATGGCCACTTCTTAAAGAGCACACAGTATGCTTTACAGAAGTCACCTCAGTCTTTACAGAGAACACGTAGGGGACAGGCATTGTCCTCTTAAGAAAGTGGAGTTTAGAAAGGGTAATTCCTCCCAAGTGACACATTCAGTGCTGAGCACAGCCTTGATTTACATCAGGTCTCTGAACATGTTTATGCAGCCTCTTGTCTTTCCACGGAAAGTGCCAGTTTTAGGATGTCAGTACCTAGAGAGACCTTCTTCCCTGCGAAGCATGATGTACATATCGGACTTCAAAGGCCCAGACACTAATCCAGTGGAGAGAGGAGGGGCTTAAAATAACCACAGTACCGATTCTGAGGACAGGCTTCTAAATTTTTATCAAAACAAAACAAAACACCTAAAGTGATGTGTATTTTCTCTTAAGCAGAATCTTATTTTCTTAGCTTGGGAAACAGGTTAATCTTGTCTGTAAGTGACCAACAGCGACTGACGTGTGGGGCTTCTCCTTCTCTGTTGTTTGAGCACATACCTGGCCTGTTTGCTTCACTTTACACCTGTCCTCAGGCCAGATGGCAGGTATACAGGCATCTGATTCGCTGTTTTTCCTCAGCAGATACTAACTTAAAGCTGCTGACAGAATGAGCTCAGCAGAAATGACACATTTGTCCTGCTACTTGTGTTTCTAGTATTAACTGTTTGTTTAAAATGTTTAGTGTCTGGCATACTGTGGTAGTGACATTACATTTTGAATGCTGAATGTCATCTTAATCTTAGTGGACAGTCTGTGGTCTCCATTTCCATAGACTTGCCTATGCAACTTAAAATCAGATACAGATACTTCACTTGGCTAGAATGGTAGAAGTTTACCTTTCTCTCAGTAATATAATTAAAGCAGCCACTGCTTTTGCTCTTTCTAATTGTAACTAGTACCAGAAGAAAACATTGCAACTATGAAGTATGGAGCCCAGGTTGTGAAAGGAGAGCTGAAGTCAGCCTTGCTAGATGGTGACACTCAAAATTATGACTTGGATCATGGGTTTTCCAGACATCCCATCGATGATGACTGCCGCTCTGGCATTGAGATCAAGCTTGGCCAGCCATCCATTATCAACCACATACGCCTACTCCTGTGGGACCGTGACAGCAGGTGAGTCTTTGTCTCTGAGAAGCTGATGCTGTATTTGCTGATGAGGACCTAACTTTTTGGTTATCTGCATTGGTTGTCTCCCCTCCCCACCCCACCCCCCGACACCCCTTTCTTTACTCACTTGCAGAGGGAAGAAGTTTATTAAAGGAGCTCCTCTGTCTTGATTATGGTTTCTATTGCTGTGATGAAACACCCATGGCCAAAGCAGCATGGGGAGGAAAGGGTTCATTTGGCTTACAACCAAAGAAATTCGGGATGGGAACTAACGCTGGGCAAGAACCTGGAGGCAGGAGCAGATGCAGAGGCTGTGGCGGAGCACTGGTTACTGCCTTGCTTAGCTTGATTTCTTAGAGATCTCTGGACGCAGTCTCAGGGATGGCACCACCCACATGGGCTGGCTTCTTCCCCTCAGTTACTAGTTTATAAACTGTGCTACAGCCGGATCTTACGGAGGCTTTTTCTCAACTGTGGCTCCCTCCTTTTAGATGACTCTAGCTTGTATCACGTTGACATAAAATTTGCCAACACAACCTTTGAGCAAGAAAGTGGCCCCCAAATCAGGAAAAGGACATTAGGTGCTCAATGGCCATCTGCTTTGGCTTTACAGGGTTAAATGGCTTATTTCTTTGTAAACATTCTGTTAGTTCTCTTTAAGGGTAGTTGTAGGGAAAAAGTTAGTTGAAGATAGATTTCTTTAAAAAACATTTTTGACCTTTTTAAAATTAATTTTTAAATATTTTATTTGTGTGCTATGAGTGTTTTGCTTGTACGTATGTATGTGCACCATGTGCATGCAGTGCTGTCAGCAGCCAGAAGAGGGCAGTGGATTCCCTGGGACTGCAGTTTCAGATGGCTGTGGGCCACCATATGTGTGCTTGGAATGAAATTTGGTTCCTCTGGAAGGGTAGCCTGTACTTTTACCTCTCCAGCCTCTTTTTGTCCTCCTATATAAGCATTGAATAAGTGTTCATTTTGGAATATACAGAAAAACACATAGAAGAAATAAAAATTGCTGATAATCTCATCACTACCCATTATAATCTATATGTAGCTAACTTGATTAGTTATCTGTCTCATACATACATATTACAAAATCTTGACTTCGCTTCACAAGCTATAGATTAGCTATACTAAAAACTTAACTCTACTTTTTGCGTTTTCTTTTCTTTTGAGGCAGAGTCTCAATAGTTTGCCTAGCTGACCTCAAACTTGCAATCATTTTGCCAGTTTTCCAAATTCTGGTATTATAGATATGTGTGCTCCACTGCACCTGGCTTTAATTTCATGTTTCAGTTACTATATTTTAAACATTGTATTAGGTTTTGAAATGTTATCTGGCATCCTTCCATATAGGTGAACATTGTTATTTGATTCCTTGCTATTGGATATTATGAATACTTGTAAAATGTATCACATCCTATGGCTAAAGAAACTATCTTTTAGTATATAGTTAAGCATCCTTGGAAATAAAAATGAAATTGTGAAAAAAATAGGCTGGGCTTCAGGCCATGATGTGCACCCAGTTTCCTAGTAGCTTCAAGAGCACTTCTGTCCAGCAAATTTCATACTTCACTGGGACCTGTGATCATTTGTGGTGGCAGAAGCACAGGACAGCGATGAGCAGGAGTAAATGGTCGCTAGTGTTGCTTACCTATAGCCTAAGACCTAACCCAGCCTCCTGTGCCCTTTTGGGCCTGGGCCTGTTGGTTCAGGGATGATAGTGTTGAGGCCCAAGAACAAGGAAGGGGGTGTCTTGCTGACACACTGCTGACCACTTTTGCTTTTATGGCCATTTAGCCATGTTTGAAGGAATTCATTTTAAAGGTGAGAGTCAGTGTTTGTACATGCAGTGTGTCTGAGATCCCTAGGTGATTAGCTCTCTGTTTTGTTTTTATTAAGAATATATTTCAGGCTGGCGCACACGCCTTTAATCCCAGCACTTGGGAGGCAGAGGCCGGTGGATCTCTGTGAGTTTGAGGCCAGCCTGGTCTACAAAGTGAGTCCAGGACAGCCAAGGCTACACAGAGAAACCCTATCTCAAAAAACAAAAGAAAAGACTCTATTTCCTGGGCCTGGAGACATGGCTTAGTAGTTCAGGTCACAGACTGCCCTGAAGAGGCTGGAGGCGATTCCAGCTCTCACACTGGGTGCCTCACAACCTCCAGAAGCTCTAGCTTCAGAAGCTCGGGTGCTCTCTTCTGGCCTCTTTAAGCACGCGCGCACACACACACACACACACACACACACACACGCACACACACACACACACACACTTATTCACTCGCTCTTTCAAAAATCTTTGTTAAAAGAGAATATATTTCCTGACATGTATCTTGGTTGATATTTGAAGCAATTGACAAAGAGGTTAGTGTTAATCATATTTCTTATTTCCAAGAGTCCCTGGTTAATAATAACAACGTAATAATATTTGTATTGTACTTTCATTACTTGCACTTCATCCTAAAGGCTTTTATATGTGTCATTCATCTAATTAATAATGTAGTTGGTATAAAGTGATGAAGGAAAAGGTTAGTGTGCCTGAACGTGAAGGCCGCTGCTTTTGTTTCCATGAGGTTAAATATTTATAGGCTTTAGCATCCGTTTCACACTCCCAGAAGACTTAGCTTCACCATGTTCTTTTTTCACAAACACTGCTAACGTTTGAAGCAAAGGTGAAAAATTCAAAATCTTAAGCCAAAAAGATTCTGATGTGTTGTAAAATTATATTCCACATTACTGATAACCCAGAAAGGTTCAATAAAAGGTTATAACCAGTTTGAGACTGAGAGATAAAATGAATGGGAGTTGAGGGGACAGCAGAAAATGAGGGGATGACACAAAATAAGCTGACCTTTTCTGGGTACAACTGTGGGTTGCAGGCTGACATTTATGATCACCTAAATCTTCCAAGATTGTTCCTGTTGATATTACAGTGCGAGTAATAACTACATCTCAAATTTAAATACAGATTGTTCAGGATGGGACCAGCATGTCATGGTCCTGGGCAGCTGACTAGCGGAAGGCGATGGGCTATTTTCATTACCGCCAGGTTATTAGCTGGCGAGTTTCAAGTTGCATCCAAAAAAAAAAAACAAGCATTATCTTTCCACCCGTGTTGTTTATTTCCCAGCAGGCTGCTTTTAAGTGTGGTATGGTAGGGGGCAGGTAGCTAGGGATAAGCTAGCTTCTGTGGGGAACCATTCCACTCAGCTTTCCCCACTGAGAAGGGGGAGGCAGAGCACCTAGGTCATTGGCCGGGAAGGAGGGAAGGTACTTGCCTGCCTGCTTCTCTCTTCTCTGTCCCCTCTCTTTTCTCACTTCCGCAACTCTCCTCCTGTTTTTTTCTGTCTCTCCTTCCCTCCCTTTTGGCTTTATTAATTTGCTGATGCGGTGTGGCCAAGGCAGTGTAGCAGTGTGAAGGGAAGCGACCTTGCGCTTTGCTTTGTTCTTAAGCAGTCACCCTTTGATGAGGCCAACAGTCAGACTGAGAGGGCTTTATACAGCTGTTACTGTTACCCGAGTTTGATAAATGTGACTCTGAAACAGAAAAGATAATTAGTGAATTCTATCTGTTGTCACCTTTTAATGTTTTACTTTGGTTTTCTATTGTCTCACTGTGCCCTGTGTTTTCTTTTTACTTCACAGGTCTTACTCCTACTTTATTGAAGTGTCCATGGATGAACTCGATTGGATCAGGGTAATAGATCATTCACATTACCTGTGTCGGTCTTGGCAAAAGTTGTATTTTCCAGCTCGAGTCTGCAGGTAAGTCTCATTGTTAATCAATAACTTTTATCTTTATTTAAGGACATTGGAGAATGAGGAGACTGCTCTAAAAAACAAAAACACAAACAAAAAACAAAGCAGAAAACAAAACCTGAAACAAAAACCTGTAGAGGAAGTTAGCTACCTTAGTGTATGGAATGCACTGTGGAACTGACCATGCTTTGTGCCACGTTTTCCTGTGGGAATGTGAAAACCCTGAAGAACCAGGCACTTGAGAGATAGACATGCCTGCGTACTCACTGCTGTCCACACAGAGAAAGCAGGTGTGCTTAAAGTGCTGCTTCCTTAGCACCCGGGAGGAGCATCCTGAAGGCTCCCGGTGCTGCCCAGAGCCAGCAGGAGCGCTCTGGATGCTGGTGGACATGTTACACAGACACGGGCTTTCCCGAATCTGGGGGTGACAGGTGCAGTTTGACCGAGCAGGTGTTGTAAGTGGGGTCAGGCTTAGCTGGCGGGCTTCATGTGCACACCCTTTCCCCAACTCAGTAGCAGCTGATTTCTGTTGTTTGTCAGCCCCTAGGTAAGATTGTCTTAGAGAATATTGAAAGGTTACTGTTCTAATAGTTTATATTCTTCTTTAGGTAAAAATCCTAATCTAAACTTCCTATAGTTTTGCAAGACATATAAGGTAATGAATTTGAGAGCTGGAAAAGATGGTTCCCCGAAAATTACGTAGATTTGTTCCTTTTCCCACTGGACAGTGCCCTTTGATAATCTGCAGAGCAAGAGACTAAAGGCAGAAAGTGACCGGCTCATACAGGGAAGTGGGCCGAGAAGGGAAGAGAAGTAGTGGGTGGGAAGCAGGGAGAATGTGGAACTAGCGCCTCTCCATCACCTCACCTCACCTGCCTGCCCACATCGGTGTTATCTTCCCCGACTTCTAGTTATGACTGACATGGAGCACATGAGAATGTACATGGCTTAGTCTCTTGGTCAGGAGTCACCTCTGTGAACTAAAAGTAAACTCCGCACAAGAATTTCACAAAACCATTTAAGCCACTAGTATAGTACAGAAATATTGCCTACATTTTATTACGGGTGTGGCTGGATGCAATATTGCTACCTTGGGACCCTCATGTGTGAAATGAAGAAAATCAATTTTATTTGCCCAAAGAGGGACTAAAGTTCTTCAGGTCTGGCAGTTGCCCTCTTACCCTGAGGACTTCTGAATGGATTAAAATAAGAAGGATAAGAAATTGAATGAAGCTGACATATCAAAGCTGCCCCCAGAGACTTGGAGAATGAGAGGTCTGATATGGAGGAGGAGGAAGAGGAGGAGGAGGGCAAGTCTGCCCTGACTCAGATTACAGTGGTTGCTGCAGATTAAAAACTAAGCGGGGGGGGGGGGGGGGGGGGCAGGAGAAATGGCTCAGCGGTTAAGAACGCTGTCTGCTCTTCCAGAGGTCCTGAGTTTGATTCCCAGCAACCACATGGTGGCTCACAACCATCTATACTAGGACCTGATGCCCTCTTCTGGCCTGCAGGTGTACATGCAGATAGAGAGCATGTATGTATGTATGTATGTATGTATATATGTATATATAAAATGAATAAATCTTAAAAGATAAGCAGCTTGTCAGGCTAAGCATTTGACATGGCTGGAAGGACAGTGCATGTGTAATTTGAAGCAATAGGAACAGGACTCCTAGAACAAATTCTCATGACTCCAGCTGGGCTTGCTCCCCTCAGAATCTTCAGTCAGGCTCTCTGGCTTTTACAAAACATATTTCCCCTTGGTCAGTTACTCTTTGCTCTCCCCTCTCTCTCTTTTCCTCTCTTCCTCTCTTCTTCCCTTCCCTTTCCTCCCTCCCTCCCTCCCTCCCATGTTCACTTGACTTTGCCAGAGTAGCTTTTTAAATTATTTGTGCTGCCACCTTTTGTTTTAGTACATATTTTAGTTGCTTTTCAGTTGCTGTGCCAAAGCACATGACCAAAGCAATTTACAGAAGAAAGAGTTTATTGGGGCTTATTGTTTCAAAGGGCGAGTTCCTGACAGTTGATGGTGAGAGCATGCAGCAGGCAGCCAGGCAATGGTGCTCGAGGAGCAGTTGCTGAAAGTTCACAGCTTTTCACAAAAGCATGAGGCGCGTGCACGGGGCATGGTATGCAAAGCCTAGCCCCAATGACAAGCTTCTTTCAAGACTACACCCCCTAATCTTTACCAAGCAGTCCCAACTGAGGACCAAACAGTTGGATACATGGGCCTTTCTCGTTCAGACCACCACAGGACTAAAAATCTGAGCGAAGGTTGCATGAGAGATGGTGGTAGTAACAGAAGTTTATGTAGAAGTTGGGGAGGGGGCGAGTGGACCTTAGTATCTACATTAGTAAGAAAGCTTTAAAGATGATGGCCATTTAAACACATCTAAACCATTTCTCCATAAATTCTGTTTCTTCAGTTAGGTTTTTGATCTAACAGTATTTTAAAATGAATCTAAGAATTAGACCTTACTGACTATTCAAGGATGCTTTGTTTTTTTCTTCATAATCATTTATTGACTGATAAATAAATAATAATAAATAATGTTCTAAGTGAACTTCTTGCAGGCACTTTACTCTGCAAATTCTTCCCTTAGCATGTAAAGCTTTAGTTTTTCTTTATGTTAGTTAATTTGTGTATTTGTATGTAACCTTTGTTCTTTAGTCTTTTGTGTTTGTTTTTGTTTTGCCTCTGATAGTAAAATGACAAGCTCTGAGAGGCTCGGAGTCAGGATTCTAAATCTTAGTGCTGTTGCACAGTACTTAGACCAGGACATTGTATGCTGCAGCTACTCTGTACACAGTTGGGTTTTGTGGTGTAAGGCACTGACTATCATGGTGAGAGATGAATTCACCTTGACACGAACATTCACCGTGTGATCTGAGCAGTGCAGTCATTACGAGGTGTGAGTGGTGGCAAACTCCCTGAGTCCCTGAGGTGGCAAATAGCTCTGTAGTTTCAGAGCTGGTTTTCTTTAGGAAACTGAAATTTGAGGTTCATATTAAAGGTTTTAAATGCTTTGTATGGATGGAAGATTCCATCTGTTACATTGAAAAAGGTGGCATTTTATAAGTCAAGGCATGGGAGATTACCTACACCTCTTTCTGAGACTAGGCAAAAGTAAGTCAGCATTGTAGCTCAAAATTGAGCCTGTGGTGTAGAGGGAGCTCACCCTGACTGACCCTGCCTTCACCTGGCATACTTGCTTGTGGTAAATCTGAGCCTCTCTCAGCCTGGTACCCACCTGTAGAGAGCAGGGGCAGCATTCCCTATGACTGACCAGTACTGAGCACAGTGTCTGGTCCAAAGTAGAGACTCATGAATAGCAGCTGTGGGGACTCTTTTTACTTGTTTGTTTTTGTCAACCTTTTGAGAATCTGAACTGTTTGATCTTTACAGAAGATCACCATCTTTGACACAGTGGCTTTTATTAAAGATGGCTGCTGTGCCTTTTCTAACAATTGAGCCTTTTGAGTACTTTCCTGTATTGTCAGGTCACACATAGTACTCCTAAACATGCTCCCATCAGTATCTTAATAACTACTAACTTGCCCATCTTTGAATGTTTGCAGAAGTGTTTGTATATTTTGATTCTGATAGAATATATAGCATAACATTGCCATTCCTATACCTTGTACAGTGTAATCCGGTCAGCCATAGTAGTGGATTATGTTACTGTCAGTGAGGATAGTGCAGGCCTTCAAACCACAGTGATCATTTCAACTATGATGAATGGAGGGAAAAGAGAGAGTGTGTGTGTGTGTGTGTGTGTGTGTGTGTGTGTGTGTGTGAGAGAGAGAGAGAGAGAGAGAGAGGAGGGGGGAATGTGAGAGAGAGAATGAGAGAGGTGTGTGTGTGTGTGAGAGAGAGGGGGGGGGGGGGGAGGGAGGGAGAAGTGGGGGCAAAAGCTTAGACTAACACCATCTCCCTCCACCTTAACCCTTAGCTGCTGCTGATGAAAAGTTATTTGCAGTTTATCTATGTGTAATCTTTGCCCTCAGACCAAACCATACTGTGTTACTTACAAGAACTTTACATTGACACAGACATGTACCTGTATGTCTGTGCATGTGTGTGCATGTTTTTTTCTGTTGTGTGCTATGTGATTTAATAGTAGGTTTTAGTGTTACATTGATGCTTTTTGCAAAATAGAATTTTACATTTTTAAAAAAGACAACTCTGTCAGTGTTTGGAAATGATTTCTAGTTTTATATCCTGTTTAGAAAAGTGTTTATCACTGGGTGTAGTGGGGCACACCTTTAATCCTAGCACTCAGGCAGAGGCAGGTGGATTACTGTGAGTCCTACACCAGATTGCCTGGTCTACAAAGCCAGTCCAGGACAGCCAAGGCTACACAGGGAAACCCTGTCTCAAAAAACAAACAAACAAAAAAGGTGCTCATCAATCCAGTGGTAAAGAATGCTGCATGTTTTCCTAATACTTAAAATTTCTTTATAATCAAATGTTCATTCAGGCAGACGGGGTGGGTGGGGTAGGTTGGGACAGTTGACTTAGGATTGTTGATTTAACAACGATTGCTTCCCTTCTGACTCTTTAACAGTGATTTCCTTTGATTCCTGTTGACTGTTTGAATTACTGTTGTTTTCTTTCCCTCTTTATTCCTATTTTCTTAGAGTAAGAAATTACAGTGTGTCAAGTATGTCACAGAGAAAGGAAGGGGTGTCTCAGAGCATCTGCCAGTCTGTCTTTCTAATCTCAGGGGTTGCATTAGAGGCCTTCAGTGATGATAAATATCACACTAGAGGGGCTCTGGTTTTGCCCAGAACAGGGATTTAGGTGTGCTTCACTAGCTCAGGAAAAAAAAGTCTCTTCATTCGTCACCCACCACTTACTCATTCAGCACATAAGCACCTACTCCGTGCTATCCATTGTACTTGGTCTTGAACTTGTAAGGCTGGTGGCTGTCAGGTTTCTACATTCAACTGGAGCAGCATATACACTCAGTTTATAAGTAGAGCTCAGTGGGAGCAGGCATGCATTTTTAAGGTTGCTAGGGTGGTGTTCTAAGCTGAGATACTGGAAATGATATTATCTGATCTTTGCTCTGACATCCAGGCTTTCTTTGGTATATGGTGACTGCTGTTCAGGGTGGCTGGTCTGCTGTAGGAAGCCTCATTAGATGTGTATTAAAACTGTGCCGTTTGTTGGCATAAGGCACTTGAATCTCTTTTATGGCTACCATACATTTCGGTTCCCCTGTATCCCTGCTGTCATTAGCTATAGCGCTTCTCCCACCCGTTCTCATTAGATTATAGTACCTTCACAGGGCTGTAGATCTAGGAGAGAGACACAACAAATGAGAAGAGAAGCGGTTCTATTTATGGAGGCATTCTCTCCCCGCTGGCTAGCAGTGTGTGGATGCGTCTTTGTTCATCTTCTGCTCCCCCACCCCATCTCATCCACTGACTGGGCGCAGATCACATTTATTTGCTTTTCAAGGCAAACACTGGCATAACTGAGCAGTTCACGTGGAGGCCTTTCTTCCTAGTCAGTAATGCTAAGTCCTTATTCTCTCCTGGGATCAGGAGACTCAACCATTTGGGAAATGCCCTATTTAGATGTAAAAGAAGTGGGAAGGGTTCCACTTTTAAAGAGGTAGCCGATTTAGCAAACACTGTTTGAATTGTTCTCTCCATGTAACTTTGATGTCATAACTGAGCTAGCACAGAACAACCTGCATAGAGAGGAGCATTCTTTTTTCTAAGAATGCAAAGCAAAACATAGCCACATGGTGTCAGTAAATTATAACAATTTTACTTAGAGCAGAAGAGAATTTGAAATGATTTTTAAAATAAAACCGTATTTAAAGATAAATTGTTCTGAAGTCTGTGGTTTGTGAAATACCACGTGAAACTATTTGAGTTGTTTGTCTCCTGCTCGTGGGAGGCATGTGCCCAGAGCCCGTGGATGTCCACTCTGTGCCAGCAAGCTCAGGAGTCATGGCTGCAAAGTAAAGGACGCATGGGTTTCTAGCACAGTTATCCCCGCTCCTTACAAACCATGCGTTCAGACCTTCTTTTGGAACTTTGAAATAAACGAGTAACAGATAGATTCACTGACTTTTTATGAGGAGTCAGAAAAACAGAAGGAAGGAGGAATGCCAATACAGGGAGAAAGATAGAGGGCTGGGGGAGGCTGGGAAGGGAGCAGCCTAATGTTTATTGAGCACTTGCCTTTGGACTAGGCACATTTTATTCCCCTGTGTGATTCTCACAGCAGCCTCATGGGAGGAAGAATGACCACATTTTGTATAGATGAAGAACTTAAGCATTGGGAAGCCGAGCTCTTAAGCAAAGGGTCTGACTCTGTCATACATTGCTGCTACTTGGGGATGGGGTTGGGGCGAGTGCAGAAGACGCAGCTCTTGGCTGCACAGACAGCATTGTGAGACCACCTCAACATGCGCAAGTCCTTGGGCTCAAGCTCCAAAATTAAAACAAAGAAAAAAAATCTCCTCAAACCTAGATGAAACCTAGCAAAAGAAAAGGAGTGGCTTCGCTCTGGTGCTTGAGCTAGAAGAAGCCTTTGCTGCCCTTTTGGGGAGCATTGTACCCTATAGGAAGAGCCGTTTCCAGTAATACTACAGGAGGCTCACTGTTACTGCTACTAAAGGCTGCTTTGCTGAGCTGCTCCTGGCCACCCAGTGTACAAGCTCATGGTTGCTAATGAAGATGAGAAATTGGGAAAGTTTTCTTTTTAAAAATGCTCCAAAGAGCACTTGGCAATCCTTGTTCTAGGTATACCTTGTCAGTTTGTCAATAGAGCTTTAACGTTTTCCGTACCTTGCTTCCTCCCAAGATCATTTTAGGCCTCTGTTATCATAGTGTGGGCCCTATGTTCTTATTTCCTGCCTTGTTTTCCTTCAGCTGTATTTAGAAACAAACAACATATATTATGAAATCTTCCCTTAAGATCTTTTCATATCTTGAGTTGTCTTTTTTTTTTAATTGAGAAATTATTTATTATTTTCACCTAGAATCCTCTTATTAGGGAAAAAACAAAACCAGCAAAACCAAACAAAAAACCCCCAAGTACTGTGCTTTATTTTCAATAAGGACTTTGAGAAATGGCTATTTCGATGTGTGTTATTCAATTGAGTTCAGGCCTTTTTGCTATATTTTATTGGTTTAAAGGATAATAAGGATTTGAGCTCCCTTTGTGTACAGTGGAGGATGGAACATGAGAAAATAGATTAGGGTTGTCCTCTTCTTTTGCATTTTGTTTTGTAATTTTAGAGTGTGTCTTAATAAGCTCCTTGCATGAAGAAGATGCTAATGACACTAATAGCCTGTTGTTACCACAAATGCTAGTTGCTGAGTTTCATTATGGAGGCCAAGACTATAGTTTGTTCTTTTAGCAGTTGCTTCCCAAGCAGTTAGATCCAAGCAGAGATTCAGATGACACCTCCTGGATCAGTCATCAAATTTCCTTTTTTCATGATTTACCCCTTCTCAGTATGTATTTATTTTATTGCTAAAGGATTCATCTGTTTAGACATTGATCTGACACCATTTGTAGGAGGTACCTTCGTCAGATATCAAGATGCAGTTGTTCCTCTCGAGACTCATGATGTAATGGAGATGGCAGTCTAAAAGTTGTGCTGCAGAGGTGGCTCATGGGTAAAGGTGCTTGGTGCCAAGCCTGGTGGCCTGGTTTGATCCTGAACTCCTACAAGTGCCGTCTGACCTTTGCACATGCACCATGACATGCATTTAGCACTTCCAATCAGTTAATAAATAGAAGAAATTAAAAATCGACAAGTAAAATATGAAAGGTACAAGGCCATAGTGATAGGAGATCCTCCTGTGGGGAGGATTTGAGTTGAGTCTTAAAGACCAAGGGATCACACAGGAAAGTAAAGTGCAGGGAAGACATTGTCTGTAGGCATGGCGCTGAAGGCAGGCTGTGCACGCACTGCTCTCCCGTGCTTCCTTCCTGTTTCTCTAGTTTGGTCCCTAGTGCACACCCGTATTTCTATCGTTCTCTTCCAGCTCAGGGGACATATGTGAATGACAGTCTTTCTCTGTTCTCTTGCATTACTGTAGATACGTAGACTTTTCTTGGTTTTATTTAAAGTTATGTTTTTAAACTCTTCTTTCCATATAAAACTAAAGTATTCCCTATGAGGAGCTATAAACTGGGTTAATTGTCAGAGAATAGTAAAAAATTCCTGGGAACTGAACAAAATTTCTTTTTTTGGAGCTAAGATTTGATCTGGTGGGTTTTTTGTTTTTGTTTTTGTTTTTTTTAAGGAAAAACCCATCTTTTGTAAGCGTGTCACTGTGGGATGTGCTCTGTGTTGTGACATGAACATGAATACTTGCTGTCTCTGTCTCTGATCTGTTGAGTAGACACAGAGCAGGAGAGTGAAGGCAAAGCTGCCCAGAGCGTTGGCCTCCTGATGGTCACCAGCGCGTTCTAACATGGGAAACAGAGAGCAAAGATGAAGGAGCTGGGAGTAAGAACACACTGGGAAATGGAAGTTCTGGGGAAGAACTTCCAAGACTGTCAGCCCCATGCCTGGGTATATAAGAAAGTGGTATCGGTGACGGCAGCTCTGCTTGGGAAGACAGGAAAGCCGGAAGGACTGCTAGGAAGCAAGCTTGGCTGCAGCTTTATTGTATGCGACAGTTGCCTCTGATCCTGCTTGCTTTGGGGATAGTAATCTAGGGGGGCATGTTGTTGTTAGTAATTCTCTCAGCAGGGAGCTAGGCCTGTGTACATTCACACGTCATCCACACTGCCTAGCCGTGATTGCTCTGACCTTTAATATTTATAGCTTGAGTGGCCCAGTGTGCCCATCAATTACAGAATATACCCTGTGCACTTGTCTAATTATTTTGTGGTTCCTGAGCCTTGCTTTACATTCCTGTAGGTATTACTCCACAGACACTTGATTCTCCTTAGTCCTCCTTGGATGCAGCTGCCTGAATAATAGCCTTTTCTGGAAAACACTCTTAACATTGCTGGCCCCCCAGTGTTAAAAGGAGATAGGAGGAAATAAGATTTTTAAAATATTTCATCTTACAGAAATGTGTTTAAAGAGAACTATGCATACAAGTTCCATGGTTAGTAAAATGATGAGTGCTTTCTTGGTGATGATTATAAATGGTACACATTCCCCAGGGCAGGGCGCTCTCTCTGGATGCAAGGTTAGCTCAGGGGAGAGCAAACTAGCAGTAAAACCAGATTGCCTGTCGGCTGCCAGGAATTCTGGGCAGAGTGCCAGGCTTGGTTCACCTTCTAAAAATTCATCTCCCAGTATGAAAATAGAGGGCTCGGTCCCTGCAGGGAATGGCGGCAGCAGGAGCCACCTGGGTTTCCTTCAGCCCAAGTGCTGCAGAGCATGGTGGGGAGCTGGTCACTGTGGACTTGGTGTCTCTGGCCTCATTCAAGATGGCAGGAGTTTCCTTAGCAGTGTTCCTTCATTATGCTTCAAGTTATAATTTCATAAGTTAATAATTGTTCTTCCCAATAATGTGGGTCATATGTACACACGAATACATTCTGCCTGATGGGAAGCTATAGGTTTAATTTCAGAGAGTCATAGAAATTCTCTGCACATTATAAAGCTATTAGGAAGTAACAGCTGTTTTAGTTCGTTTCACCCTGCAGAAGAAATGTGATGCAGACCAAAATGATCAGTAATTATGTATTTTGAAAGCTAAACCTCCAGTTATAGAAAGAGCTCATTTTAACATTAGATACTGATAAAAAAAAAAAATACAGTATGCAGTGAGTGTCAAAGTTAGTGTTATCTCCTGTCTAAGACTTTGAAAGCAAATCTGTACCAAGAATTGTCCTCTGAAATCTCCTTTGCATTACTCATTGTGACCATGGAGTTGCAAATCAACAGTAAGGAAAAGCTGCTTGATAGTTTTCTAGAGGAAAGAAATGAGAAGGGCTGTTTGGGGGAGTAGGACTTAGGGATTATTTTGTGTCTGTTGATCAGTGCCTACCATCTGCCTTGCAGTTAGTGTTGTAGAAGCATGCATGTGGCTCCTAGTTCTGAACAGATGATATGCATGGTTTGTTGAGATAGATGTGCATTCTGTGTGTGTGTGTATATATATATATATACCTACAGTGCTTAAAATCACACTTGAAGTGTAAAACAGATAATGAGGCTCCATTTTGGGGTAATTTGCATATTCAGCTCTTGTACCTAAAACAAAGAACTACAATGACACTGATTTTCTTTTCTACTTTCGATCAGCACTAACCAGCTGTCAACAAATATTTTGATTAAACACTTTTCTTTATTAGAGAACTTTGGGGCACATTCTCTGTGTAAACATACTGTTTTCTTTGATTTCAAGGAACAAATTTTGAGTGTGATTCATGGATATATCACACTGTAAGCTGCAAAACAAAACCACGTTTCTGTAACCTTTTACCATTGATTCTCTAGAGTAAGAGCAATATTCCAACTCATGATGTTTGGTTGAAATAAAGGTGGTAGATGTATAAGCCTACTTTTTTTTCCCAGAGTGCACATGCTTTTATTACTAAAAACAAATAAACCTCTCTTACAATCCATGAATAGGTTAGTCCATTCATGAGGGGAATCATCTTAAGCTGTATATAAGCCTACTTTAAAGAAAGTAAAAAGCTTGAGGTATGGATTCATAAACTTGACTAATCCATGAGATTTTACAATCTGTAATCACTTTGAAATATGACTATAGAAATTTTACTTATTTTTAGACATAAATACTAAAATATATAGTATATATTGCCTTCTTTTTAAAATATAATCATATATAAATGTGTTATTTGTAAAAATGGTATTTGGTGAACAGAGAATATTTGGAAAACTGTCCAAACATCCTCAGCCATCAGGGAATTGCAAATTAAAACTGCTCGAGATTCCATCTTACCCTAGCCAGAAGTGCCTTCTTCAAGACAATTAGTGTTGAGGGCATGTAAGGCAAGAGGAATCCTCATGGACTACTAGTGGGAGTGTAAACGGGGAAGCCAGTGTTAGAGGTTCCTTTAAAAAATGAAAACTAGCCTGTACTCCAGCTAAAGTGCTCCTGGGTAGGCATCTAAAAGAGTCAAAGTCAACACAGCACAGAGAAATATGGACATCCATGTTTATTGTTGCATTATGACACATCAGCTAAGAAATGGCACCTGCCTAGATGCCAGGCCAACTCATAGGTGAATGGGCACAGAAACTGTACACAGTGCAGTGGAACTTTATTTGCCCATAAAGAATGAAGTCATGAAATCTGCAGGAAAATGTATGCAACTAGAAGCCATGTTAAACAAAATAAACTAGAACCAGACAAATATTGTCTTAATCCTCTCATACCTGAACTCTTGTATGTGTAGGACACTAAAGTAGAAAGGGGACCACGAATAGAGGAAAGCATCTTCAGGGAGGAGGAGGAAGAGGAGGAGGAGGAGGAGGAGGAAGAAAGGAAATGGATCTGGAGTACATGGAGTAGGAAAGTGCAGAAGAAGAGTATGTGTGGGGAAGAGGAGACCAGCAAGAGGGGGAGAAATGAGGCAGTGTTGAGCAGAGAGAGAAGGATAGAGGGGTAATAACAAGTATAATGACACACGTGACAGTGAATGTTTGAAGAAGATGCCATTATGAAGCTTGCTAGTATGTAAGCTAACTTTGAAAATGATTTTTAAAAAGAAAAATGGCATTTAGCACATACCATTTGAAACCTTGCTATTATCTGTTGCCACTGTGGCTGTCCTTCTATTAGTACATAAAAATCTGATTTGTCTCTTTTAACAGTAGCAGAGTATATTAACTGTATTACTGTTGGCAGTTGTCTGTTGGAAGGACCTTTAAGATGTTTTGGTTTACGGTGACAGAACAATAAGCCTTCTGCATTATCCGATGGCCTGTGAGCGAGCACTGTCAAAGGGTTGTGCTTATAGAGAAGGCTCCATCCACAAACATTGGAGTAATGTCTTCCTAGCAGGTATAGTGGCATCTCTTTTTTGACATTCTTTTCAACATCAGGTATCAATTTTATCAAAATGATAAGCAAGTCATGGTCTCCAGTTGGGCGTGGTGGCTGGTGCCTGTAGCCCCAGCACTCAGGAGGATGGTTCTGGGGCTACTGAATGAGGTCCTGTGACCCATCTGTTTCATTGCACGGGTTACTTATAAAATTTAGTTCCTGTGAACTCTATGTGTTGACTGGTGTTATGACTAGGTTATGTGACCCAATGTTTTGAAGGCTTTGTCCACAGTGCAGCACTGTTCAGAGTTGGGGCTTCCAGAAGATGATTATACCATGATTCATAGTGTGATAGGTTTATTGGGTGGCACTGGAAATGGAAAGAACTGGCACCAGTTGGAGGAAGCCAGTAGCTGGGTGAGCCCTGGAAGGGTCTGTCTTCTTTGGGGTCACTTTGCTTCCCTCTCTCTGATTGTGGCCACTATGCAGAGTAGCTTTGTCCTGCCTATAGCAGCTTATTCCTAGCAGTTCTGCTGTGATATATTGCCCTCAGTAGGCCTAGAAACACTGTGAAGCTACTGAAACCATGAGTCAAAGAAACCGTTGCTGCCGTATATCAACTATCCCATGTATCTGGTACACTAGTATATGGGCACACTGTCACAGAGAAGGAACACTGACTACTATAACATGGGCAGGAAGAAGTCAGGGAGGTCTTTTAAAGAAGAAGTGTTTTAATGGAGACCTAAGTGACATCAGGAGTTAGGCCAAAAGAGAACGTTATCTAAGAGGACACAATGGCAAAGCCCTGAGGAGAAAGGACTTGGCTTGCTTTAAGAAAGTGAAGTTGTGTGGCTAGAGAGTGGCAGGTAGTAGAAGGTAGAGGCACATAATGATATGTGTGTCAGTCAGGGCCTGGAGTTAGGTCACAGACACGTTGTTTACAAAGTGCAGGTGTTGGTGAAGGTGTTAAAAAGGGGTTTAAAAGACTTATTACCTCCATAGGAAATAGACTGAGGTGGGTGGTTTCGGAGACCGGATGAAAGGTTCTTTGGGTAGCTAGGAGAGGTGTGGGGACTGCTGTGTAAGGATGGTGGCAGTGGCATTGGAAATGAGTGGACTAGAGATGTGTACTGCCGTTTGGGAGACTCCCAAGGAGCATTGTTAAATACATAATTTAGAGTTGAAGAAAGATGCTTGGAACAGAAACTAAAGAGTTGCTTTTGGTCATCAGAAACTGTAGGGACCAGTTAAAGCCACAGGAGAGAGAATGTAGTAGAGTGCAGAAGAGAAGAGGAGCTAGGCCAGAGTATGAGGTGCCCCAAATGGCTGAACAGAAGAGAACTTGTCAAAGGAAACGAGAAAGGACAGTTAGCCAGGGGACAATATGATGAAGGAAGATGTAGTTCCAAGGGGAAGGGGCAGGTTGTGACATTTTGCATTGCTGAGAAATCAAATAGGAAAGGGGAGTCACAAGCAGTGCTAGCTGTGCATTGTTAACTAGGGCAGTAGGCACTGGGGTGGGAGCCAGGTAGAGTGGGTTAGAGAAGTGAAGCACACCATTACAACTTAAACGTGCGTGTGTCCATTCAGCCAACAGTCCTTGCCTGGTAAAGTGTGTACAAAGAAAGTCTGTGTGAGGATGTTCTCTGCAGTAGTCTTAATAGCACCAACATTGCAAAACTACTGAGATACACCCACTAATAAGAACGTCACTAAAGTAATTGTATAGCATGCAGTCAGTTGCAAGGGAGTTCCAGCTTATAGGAGGTAGAGGCAAGATTTTGAGGCTAGCCTGGACTGTAGGGCAAGACCCAGACTCAAAAATGAATACTTGTATCCCTATAAATTTCTAGAGAAATTTACATAGGAATGGTTCCACAGACATCACAGATAGTATTAATTATGATAATTTTTGTCAGTAATCTTTTTATGTATATAATGTCTGTGTGGAATTATAAGAACAAAGTATGACAGGGATACATACCAAACTTCAATATTGGTAGCTTTCGGAACAATGATGAGCTAAGAAAAGGGGCAATATAGTAGCAGAACTCTGTCTTGTTATGCTTGCTATATCATCATTAATGTATATGTGTATTTGTATATGTACTTACATATGTATGCTGTCTCAGTCAGTGTTCTTTTTCTGTGAAGAGACACCATGACCATGGCAGCTCTTATGGAAGACGTTTAATTAGGGCTGGCTTACAATTCAGAGCTTTAGTACGTTATCATGGTGGGAAGCATGGCAGCATGTAGGCAGACATGGTATTGCAGAGGAGTTGAGAGTTCTGCAGGCAGCAGAAGAGAAGAGAGAATGAACCTGGCTTGAGCATGTGAAATCTTAAAGCCCACTCCCAGATGACAGGCTTTCTGCAGTAAGGCCACACCTCCTCTCTCAAGACCATACCTCCTGATCCTGGAGGATCAAGTAGTGTCACTCTCTAATCACCAAGGATTCAAATCTGTGAGCCTATAGGGCCATTCGTATCAACCCACCACATACGCTGTTCTGGAGACTGAACCCAGGGTCTTGTGCATACTTGTCAAGCACTCTAGCACTGAGCCGCATGCCCAGTCCTTATTATTTTTAATTTAAAAAGAGTTGAATTTTAAATGTTCTGAGAGGTGAGGTGATGGAAAAGGAAAAGTCAATAACTGTTGACTCTGTTTCTTAGCAATTAAACTTTATTATGTAACCCAACTAGCTTATACAAGAAGGAAAAAGGTTAAAGGGACAAAAGAGTGAACCTTCTGGCAGCCGTTCCACGGGACGGATCCTTAGGTGTCTCTCTGGCCGGCATGCTGATCCAGCTTGTCCGCTGCCCCTGCACGCTCTCCCTGCCGCCGACTTTGTTATTCTCTCTTCCCCAACTCCTTCAGTCACGTGGGAAGGACCTGCTCCTTCTCCCGGTGAGGGTCCATTAGAAAGACAATAGTCCAGGTGGGGTTCCCAGGTCTGCTTCCTGAATTCCAGACCCAGGATGGCTCCACTCAGTCTGTCACAAGGTATTCATGGGGTGCCCCAAGGGTAAAGCCCGCCAAGACTGCTCCCACCTGTGACAAAGCTTACTCCTTCCCACACATCCTCCTTCTCTTTAAAAAAAATTAAGAACTATAAACACACATATACATATATACATAATCATCAGGTATCAAGTACATAACCAAGTCCTTTTATACTTGTTAACCTGAGAAAAAATATTCCACTATCCTACCAAAGAGAGTCCTTTTTTTTTTTTCATGAGAAATTGCAATTATCCATCTATAAATGTGTTTTTAATTCTTAAACTAAAGCTTCTAGTAACACCTTGGCTATCTAGTCTTCAATCCCATCAGAGACCCAAGAAGGAAAATCTATCTAATAAAGGACGTGCTGGCAGGCAACTTCCAAGTTGCATAGGACAGAGAGAGCAGACCGCCTGGATAGTCACCGAAGTCTCTCCTTCATTGGGGCAATCAGTCTTCAGCCTTATCGGCCCAAAACATCCAACAAACTGCTTTTTGAAGCAGGAAATCCGACGGTCTGGTCCATCTAGTCTCTTCAAAGCTGGACAGTCAACTTTCCAGCATCACTGTTGATCACTGCAGCCAGTCAGCCTGTCATCAGCAGTAGAGATAAGAGCATTTTCTCTGTCCAGTGACCATTCTGTCACCTGCGTCTCTTGAAGCTCCCATCTTCAGTGATGCAAATGGAGAAGCGGCCAGGAGGGGATGTCTCTCTCTGTCAGGAAAGTCCTCATCCTTAAATGCCATATTCTGTGGATCTCTGAAGAGTTTGAAAACCAACTCTATCTATTCCTACAGTTAGCTACTATTCCTTTGGAGACATATACAAGAAATTAAACAAACCTGCTCTATGACAAAGTAAGTTAGTATCTAGTAGGATTTCTTCGTAACTAAATATCAACTTTTATCCCCAATCTTCCTGAACAGTTTTTCCTAAGACATTAGTGGTACATGAATAATACATTAAATAAACATTGAATAAAATGAACTTAAGTTTCTAACATACAATATATAATATTTTGTCAACATATAACATACAATACATAAGGCAAAAATGAATGACAGTATACAATTTAAATTTTTATCAATGAAGCAAAAGTTGAAGTCTTAAATTTCCATCAATCAAAAGTCTTAAATTTTCTTCAATCTACAATACCAATGTAAGATTTTGAAGTTAGTAGATTCAATAATCTACTTTTAGTCTACAAACATGTGTCCTCCCTTCCCTCCCCCCTTTCCCTTAATATTAAAAGGGATAGAAAGTAAGAGAGAAAGAAAGATAGAAGAAAGAAACCCCTAAATGAACGTTTATTAATTGTAACTAACCCCGTTAGGCAAAGATGAGCATTGGTAACCCACCAAAACCACCCACTCCACCTACTGGGAATGGGGGCGTCGTGTTCTCAAAATTACTTTATGCTGTTTCGGAGAAAAATCTTTTTTGGGTACCCTAGAAAAATAATATATTGGCCAAGTGCTGGAAAAGCTAGCTGTTTTTGTCCAGTCCTTTTGGGATCGATCCTTTTGGCTAGCCGATTTATTGATAATATGCATGCAAATTCGGGAAGAAGCAGTAGTGCCAGTGGCAGAAGTTCGATCTTAATAATTGTCCTGTTTTTTGCTCTGAAAGTAAACAGACTTTTGAAATCATTAATACAGATGTTAGTACATGTATAATTTTTCAAGGAAACATCAGTTGAGGCACCTTGCTCAAAATGCCAGAGGCATGCTTTTGAGGTTAAATCACCCACGCTGCCTGCTTTGTCTACAGCCTTGTCCTGCTTTTTGCAAATACAGGGCTCTACCTGCATATACACCAACAGGACAGAAGAGGGCATTAGTTCTCCAAGCTGTAAGAAACAATGTCAAGTTGTTAAGGACCAGGTAGCTCTTAAGACTCACTTGCTATATGGTCAGATCTAATCTTTATAAGTTTAGTTGGTAGCCATATTTTTTCATTTCCTTTGGAAACATACGCATACCCACGACCCCATCTCAATACTACCCCAGGTTTCCATTTCATACTTGACAAGTCCTTGTAGAATATTGTTTGTCCCAACTCCTCAGTTTTTTCTATCACCCAATGTCTCTCCGCAGCTGACGTCCCTTCATCATTCACATTAAGAAAATTTAGAGTCAACAAAGCATTATTTAATCGGTCCTGGGGTGTCTTTACCCTTCCCTTTTGTTTAATAAGTATTTCTTTTATGGTACAATTAGCTCTTTCCACAACTGCTTGTCCTGTGGGGTTGTGAGGTATGCCAGTAACATGTTTTATATTATAATACATAAAGAAGTTTTTCATCTTAAGGGACACATATGCAGGAGCATTGTCAGTCTTAATTTGTGCAGGTATTCCCATAAATGCCATTATTTCCAGCAAATGAGTAATCACACAGTCAGCCCTTTCAGAACTTAAGGCAGTTGCCCACTGAAAACCTGAATATGTATCAATGGTATGATGCACATACCTCATTTTCCCAAATTCTGCAAAATGAAACACATCCATCTGCCAAATTTCGTTCCTTTTGTTACCTCTAGGGTTAATTCCCACAGGTAATGGTAGTTGACTATATAAGGAACATGTAGGACACTTATTAATTATTTCTCTGGCTTGTTGCCAAGTGATAGAGAATCTTTTCTTCAACCCCTTACCATTGACATGATGTTTTTCATGAAATTTTGAGGCTTCGAATACATTACCTATTAATAATTTGTCGATCTCTTCATTTCCTTGTGCCAATGGGCCTGGTAAACCTGTATGGGATCGAATATGAGTAATATACAAGGGATAATTTCTGCTTCTGATGACCTGTTGCAGTTCTATAAATAAAGTAGTCAATTCTGTGTTATCAGGAGTAAATTCAGCAGTTTCTATATGCAAAACAACTCTTTCCAGGGTCTTGTGCATACTTGTCAAGCACTCTAGCACTGAGCCGCATGCCCAGTCCTTATTATTTTTAATTTAAAAAGAGTTGAATTTTAAATGTTCTGAGAGGTGAGGTGATGGAAAAGGAAAAGTCAATAACTTTTTGAAAAAATGAACTGTGAATGTGAATACAAGAGCACAGCCTGGAAGTTGGACATGCTTGGTATTCATGAGCACAGGGCAAGGGAACGGATCCAGGAAGTGGAGGTTAGAACAGGGCAAAAGACAGCCATGGAATAAGATCGGCCTCCATTTTGTGTAATGGGCACAGAGCAGAGGGCACATACAGATCTGGATGGTGCAGGCCAGGAGATCGTTTCTGGTTTCCTCCAGCTTCAAAAACAGCCTTCACCTAAGTGACAGAAGGGGAACGGCGGGAACTAGTGGCTGCAGGGAGTGGTTCCTCGGGAGCTGCTGGCTGTCCATCTGAGGTTGGTGGCATGGGTTCACAGCAGGCAAGTGCTGCTCAGAAGCAAGGGTGGGGCTGCACAGGGCAGAGTGTGGCTGGCCCATGCATAGACGATGGCAAAGGCTGGGAAAGCGAGTCTAGAGCTGTGCCGCTTGTTGAGCTAGTAACTCCTTCATAGCCAGCTCTGCTTCTTCTCTTCTAGTTTGTAGCTCTTAAAAATGGAGCTCCTGGGCCTTTAAGTAGAAAGAAATGCACTCAGGGAAGCCTGCGGTATACTCAGCAGCTGCGAAGAAAGCAAACCAAGAAAAGTAGGCTTAACTGAAGTTGAGAATATGGCCAAGGCCCAACTGTGCCATGCTCCTCATCCTACAAGGAAGAATGGAAGGGTTGCAGGTTCTGAGAGGTTACTTTGAACATTGTTGTAGACTACTACTCATTATTTAACTATTTAACTGCTCTTACTAGTTAAAGTTGCCATCTTAGAGAAGACATAGCCATACATAGATATCCTTGGAACAGACCATAGGATTGTACTTTATTGCTGTCATGTGCTTTTAAATACACCTTCTGTACAGAATCAGGTCGGAAGGAGTCTGACTTGTATCTTGATCTCTGGAGGTTTGTGGCTTATTCTGTTTTTCTTTGGAGGCAGGGTCTCACTACAGACCAGGCTGGCCTTGAATTCCTCATCTTCCGCCTTGTATGTATCACTGTGCTTGATGTTCTAAAGCTGGTTTGTTGTTGTTGTTATTGTTTGTTTGTATTTAAATATAAAGCACTGCCCTTTATATCTTGACTGAGGCATTATCTCAGTGTGTGTGTGTGTCTTCAGTGATAATATAGTTTTATTCTAGACTTAAAGATTGTGAAGTAGCCCCTCTTCTGTAGTTAGAGTGGTGCTGACAAAAGCCGTTTGCACTATCAGAGAGCAAGATGCTTGCTAGGAGTCGTTTTCTCAGTCTGTTAATGCTGTGATGGGAGGCCATGTAGACAGCAGTATGAAAAGGGGCATGCTAGGGTGTGGCTTCTAGCCCCAGAAACTGCTCTGGCTCAAGAACACTGCTGTGCTGTCGGTGCTTTCAGATGTGAGTGCGTTATCACGCTGCACCCTGAGGTCCCACAGGAGACGGAAGCCATCTTACTATAAAAGTGCTCACTAATGAACTGTCCACGTGTAAAAATTAATTCTCATTGAATCGCTGATCCTTGAGGAGTCCCCTTGTCTGTCCCGTCAGGCACACTGCTTTACTGCTGACTGGGAAGATGGAAAATCAGCACTCAATTGTAAAATTAAATGGCAGGTTTTATAAACTTTAGGAATGAAGACTCTATGAAGTTAAGAAAAGGGAAGTTACAGAACTGTCAGGCTCCCATGCAGCGCCACTGACAAACCAAACTCTGCAGTGTTCGACCAGCACACAGCTGGAGAAAGAGAAGCCTACCAAAACGATGCATGTAGACGCTTCAAGAGAGGGATTGGATTATGAAAACTTAAGTGGACATTGCTGATGTCCATTTGGTTTTGAAAGAATTGTGCTCTTGTAAGTGTGGAGGGAAAGCCAGGAGCAATGATGGTGGCGCTCTATGGCAGGGCGCATGTCGAGCACTTACTGCCGCCATTCTGCTTTGCACACAGTTGGTGTTCTTGGTTTTTGTTAACTACAAGAGAAAATACACCAGAATCTCAGGTTTTTAACTTACCAAAATCCCTGTCCACATTCACAATTAAAATTTGACCCCTAGGGGCTGGAGAGATGGCTCAGTGGTTAAGGGCACTGCCTGTTCTTCCAAAGGACCCGGGTTCAATTCCCAGCACCCACATGGCAGCTCACAACTGTCTGTAACTCCAAGATCTGACACTTTCACACCAATGCACATAGATTAAAACTAAAGAAAATATTTTAAAAAATTGACCCCTATTTAAGAGAGTTCACTTTCAGTGTTCTTCAGATAACTCGTTCTAGAATAATAAGAACTGCCGCCCAGTGGTTCTGTGCTTGTGTTAGGTATCTATGTCTTCCTCCAGGCTTGCTGGAAATGAACAGCAGCAGCAACACTGGTGTGTTTAGAAAGGTCTGAGCCAAAGGAAGAGACCGTGATAAGTAATAGTCTCTTCCAGAGCGATGACTAACCCTTAGATTATGCTTTTATCTGGGAGAAAGAACTTAGGGTCACTTTTGAAATGGAAGGGCACTGCATAAATACAGATTCCCGTGTAGGGGTGGAAATACAGCAGTATTGCTTCTGAAGCCTTTGTTTCTCTGCCCAGAGCTATGGTGTTACTCAGAGTCTGAGATGATACATTTCGGAGGTTCCCAATCCATGTGAAAAGAAGAGCATGTCTGCGTTTCTCCCAGCCTTGATTCAGCCACTGGTAGATTCGCAGGCTCAGTCTTGCTGCTGAGAGTGGAATCTGGTGCAGCAGCTGCTGTCTGTTTTCAGTCCAGCCAAGGCCCTGGAAGCCTGAGGAGGACATTTCTTTTTGGAATCCCTTCCACCCTTCCCCACCCAAGTCTTAGAATCTGAGTGAGATACCAGAAACAGTGTTGTCCAAGAATTTATTATTATGGGACTTTAGAAATTACATGTAAAAATAACATATATTGGTTGAAACCATAATGCATAATTGGTTATCTGGTGGCTTCCAACAATATGCAAGTTGTGTTCTAACAAAATCAGTTTTTTAAAGACATAAAAAGTAAATGTGCACCTTAAAGGCATTCTCTAAATAGCACCCATTCATTATGGCCCACACTTACAAACTCAGGCCTTCCTTGAGCTCAGGCTAGAATATTTATCTGTGCGATCTAAGTGGCAACCTGTTAGTTAGTTAAGTGCATAATTTAAAGTTGCTGGCATTCCCATTAGTTTTTCTTTTATTGGAAAAGTCCATCCCCCGGAGAATGTTGAATTAGTCATTGTGTAGTTTGGATGAGTCCCTTGAGCTGAGGACAAGATGCTAGCAGGATTTGTAGAGCGTCGCCAGTGCCTATGTCATGGAGGCACTGTTCATAGCTGTGGGCTGGCTTTTCAGTGGGAAAGTGTGACTGACACCTCCATTTTATGGCAAGTCACATAGCTTGTTTATAAAACCAACTATAGTTGTTTGTTGTTTTGTTTGTTTTTGATTCTGGAGACAGGGTTTCTCCGTATAGCCCTGGCTGTCCTGGAACTCAGATCTACCTGCCTCTGCCTCCTGAATACTAGTGTTAGAGGCAGGCGCCACCACTGCCTGGAAACTAAACATAGACTTTAATTTATGTTGCTCACCTGCTTAGAAACTGAGTAATATATAGTCTGTATGTTTAAAAATGTATTTTCATCAAAATAGGCAATCTCTTTTCTTTTTTTACAAGGAAAAAAGATCAGTATGCTGTTATTTTCCCCCATTTAACTTCTATCTAGTTATCTTAAAGGTATAAAATTTTTAGGCCAGATTAAAAAAATTAAAAATGTATGTAATGAAGCAAGACTCTCTTGTAGCTCAGGCATGTCACTTATGTAGTAACATTTTAGAAAATGTTGAAGTTATCTGTAATGCTTGTGTTTTATGTTAGGTTGTAAAACTGCAGAAATAACCTCTCAGGTTGGGATTGTGTTTAGCTAATGTTCTGAAAAAGAGACAGAGTTTTGAGAACATTTCTTGGAGAGCTTTGGCCTTACCCTCAGTGAAGGTGAGAAGAGATGAAGATAAAAAGGAATTATGTGACCAAGGAGAAGAGGGAGGGTGAGGGGTGAAGGAGGGGGAGGCAGAGGTGCAGTCACTTCCTCATGCAGACTTCTGTGTCTCAGTGCGTGGTCTCACTATTTCCAGTTCCTCCACGTTCCTCTGGAGCCTACTAGATTGTCACTTTATCAAGAAGACTAGTCCTGTCATCTCCAGTCCCTAAACTCATAGCAGTATGTTTTCATTAAAATCTCCATGTTGCTTTCATAATTTTACCCCAGATCAAGGGGGCTTTTGTAAATTATACATTGGCAGTATTCCTCTCCTCTCCTCTCCTCTCCTCTCCTCCCCTCTCCCTTCCTTCCACCCTTCCTTCCTTCTTTCAAAATGTACCTGCCAGGACCTTGTTCTCTGATGCTCACCTTCTACAGGCTGGGGTTGTAACACATAAGGTGTCTGGAGTCTATTGACATTTTCATGCTCAGACCTCAGAAGATTTCAGCATAACAGAACACAAACAACTTTAGACACAGTTTTGCATGTGGGCCTAAAGCCTTCTGTGGCATGTGAAGCAGCTCTCTGTGTGTAGTAGATGTACCAGATGAAGTGTGCCCAAAAGTTGTGACTCAGCCTACACGGATCACTATTGTTTCTTTTGTTGTACCTTTAAACTTTCTGTTAGATCTGTTTCAGTTCTGTGTACTGTCTTATCCCTCATCTCATTAAGCACTATACAAATGTTTTTTTCTTTATAATTATTTCAGAGTAGAGTTATCTGCTGCTTGATGGTGTGGTAGTCCTTTATTTCTGCTTACCTAGTTTGTTAGTAAATTCATTAGAGTGTGTCACATTTCTTTGTTACTACACACTTTTAAGATAGGTAGTCTGTATTAAAAATCACTAGATTTCTGTGACCAGAAAATATACTTTTGATGTGAGAGATGGGTTAAAGAAAGACATTAGCTGAAGAGTTCACTAATGCAGGAAGCAGTCCATCCTGCTGGCTGGCTGTGTTGTACCCAGGGTTAAAGTCTGCACAGTTCTACTGGGCATTGAGCCTCCTTCTGGTGTTGAGTCTCTAGTCTTAGGTGTTTTAGAATGTATTGGTTAGCTAGATAACTACTGTGAGGTTATGCCGTTCTTTCTGATTGTCTCTGATAGCTTTTATTGCAGACCACATACCTTAGATTATGTGGAATCTTTGAAAGACACTGACATTTCTGCCTTAGCCTTTTATAGAGGCCACGTGTTTCAACCTTCAGCGGACATTGGGGAGGATTATGTTAGATCTGCTAAATTTTTGGTTTTGATATTCAAATGTTAGACCTAAAGATGCTAGGAGTTGAGAGAAGCTGGCGGAAGTTGGGTCTGCGTCAGTGGTCAGGCTGTCTCCTTCAAATGGAATCAGCATCAAATAAAGTGTAGCACCTTTACCGCTGTCCAGGGCAAGCGTCTGCTGTCCGTTGCCTACCATGGTGTGATCCTGCTTTTCTTTTGCCTCCTTTCTTGCCTCATTCTTAGTGCCTGGTGGCTTTTCCTAATACATGAAAACCAGTTGCTTCTACTGCTTTATTCACCAGTGAGTCACACCGATGGCGATAGACAATCATGAGCTAATATTCTTGTATTTCTGCATCTTCACCTCCAGTTCATTCTATTTTCACTTGAAGGTTTTCCTTTTCCACGAAGTGGTTCTTTCATTTCACCTTCTTTCTGGAGTGATGCTCTGTGTAGTGGTTCAACCAGAACACTTCATGTAGTCACTGCACACAACACTTCACGGACTGTTCATCCTGTTGTGGTGTACTCACTCTCTTTGCCCCTGAGCCCGAGTTAGCTGGACGCTGCTCTGGCTTCTGTGTGGTTGGCCTGAAGATGAGAGAATTGCAAGCTGAACTGCGTCTAAGGAAAGCTAGAGGCCCATAACTGACTCTTCATCATAAGCCAAAGGCACATGCAGAGGCTCCTGGGTTAGCAGGTCCCTGCTTTGTGCCGACCCAGTTCAGAGTATAATGTTACTTCGATTGGATTTAGTTTTTGATATCTTAAATCCTTTTCATGTAAATACCTGGAGAGAGAATGGTAAGAGGTGGGGTACACCATTAAAACTCTTAATACTGTCTACTTTTTGCTTTTTCTCCCCATCAAGTCTATCCTCCCTTCTTACTCTTGTTTTACAGGTTGCTTTTAGCATACCCAGCGTGGACCTTACTGCTCTCTGCCTTTGTTTGTTCTCACCTTGCTGTCTTAATGCAAGCTCATACCACTGCCCATAGGAAAGCTTGTTAGTGGCCCTTCCTTATCTATACCATGAAATCTAGATCCGTAGTGTAAAAACAATGTAGTATAGTGACTAGGGGTACAGTTCGTTCTAAGTCCCTGCTCTGCACAGCTTTGGACGGTGAAGGCAATGGTGACTTCTGTGCATGAGAATTAGAACAAATCCGGGCACAAAGTGATTGCTTAGTAGGCATCAGGTCCCTGGTTCTTGGCTGGACTCATTGTCTGCTGAAACCTTAAGCTCCAACCAAAGCGGTCGCTTTAGAGACCCCAGATTACACTGTGTGAGTTTATTATTCTGCGTTTTTAAACTTGGAGTGAACTTCAGCTGCCTGATGGCTGAGCATCCCTTCTCTGTGAAGATTCTTCAGCTGCTCTGTGTGGACAGCCTGAGCTTCATGGGCACAGAGGGTTCAGCCAAGGGCACACAACACAAAAGTGCCTGTCTTCTATGTTCTAATGGGGAAAGACAGACAGCAAACAAAATAGAGTAGTACACCAGGGCAGAGGGAGTAGGATATTTATGGGGGTGGACTTTGCAGTTTCTAGTAGGTGTGGCCTCATTTTAAAGGTGACCTCTGAGTAAAGACTTCGCGAGATTAGGAAATAAGCTAGCTGGCAGTGTTCCCCAGTGAGGGAACAGGGACTAACCCTGACGGGACATGCCAGGTGTGCTCTTGGAGTAGTACAGAGGCCATTAGGGATGGAGCAGAGGGAGCAAAAAGGAAACAGGCCCCAGTTTGCATGGACTGGGCGAGTGGAGGGTACTGGATGTAGCCAGTGACCATTCTTCCTGGAGCACTGAGTGTAGTAGGCGGGGACAGGGGTGGCGCAGACACAGACAAATTCCCATGACTTAGTTCTGCAGAAACAATGATTTCTATGGAGGGATTTGCCTTCTCCAGAAAGCTGTTTTCAGGTGCTTCCTGCCTCTACTCTGACAGGCTCCAATCAGAGCCCACTGACATCGTCTGTGTTTCCTGATTTTTCAAGTAGGTCAGAAAAATCTCAGAAAAAAGCCAATGTCAGGCACTAAGATGCTGCCCTCCAGAGCCGACTCTGGGATGTCAGTGTGCAGCTGCGACCTTTCCTGAGACTTGGGAGTGCCACATGGACCAGGCAGAGCTAATCCTTGTCAAGAGTGCATCTGTGCCAGCCTATAACTGGCTGCTTCACGTCCATTATCCATTTCATTTGGAGACAGAACTGTGTAAAGACATTCAAGGTTGGCATCTGGGACTTGTGACAACTCTCCTAGCACCTGCTTTATCTCACCAGCTTTGATAGCTCATTGGAATGCCCCGGCATGTTTTATGACCGTCTCTGTAGTGCCAGGCACATTTAGGGAACTGGGCATTAAAGAGAGTCACATTGTAGCTTATTTTTCAAAGCATATTATGAACTCAGGTTAAGAAGATAGCCTTCGCTTTTTAAAATCACAAGACTAGATTGGGGGTGGGGATTCCAATTCAATGAGAACCCTCTTGCCGATTTTAATCCTTAGGGTTTACAGGTCCCTTTGTCTGTAGGTTCTTTTGTGGTTATTGATTTTCCTCATCCCTTTCTATAGTATCTGCCTGGTTGTATTCACTTCCTTAGGGATTTATTGTTCATCTTTTGCCCTGCTGTCTTTAGAGGAATCCTGTGTCAAACTTTTCTTCCTTTTATCAAGTTATAGCAGTTTAAAGGCAGATTGTGCTCTTGGCATAAACATGTTGACAGTGACCCTTGACAGTGCTTGAATGATAGCATAGTTTTCAGGTAAGTGTCTTGGCACGGTGTCTTCCTTCTGTGTATGGACCTTACTTTTTATTTACATATCCCTAGGGAGAGATGAATGCTCAAATCGGGCAAAAGAGAAACTCTGCTGTGAAATTGCCCCATTCTTTTTTTAAGGTGACATCTAGAAATGTGCTATTTTAAACATTTGAACTTTGTAGGCACATTACCATTTTAAAAGAGGCAAAATGATTTTAAAGAATGTGTTGGGTAAAACCAAAAACGAAAGCTCTTTAGGGGGAAAAAAAAGACTAACCTGACAAGAGAACAGGAAGAAATGATTACTGATCATTTCAATTTCCAGCAAATTACCAAGCATCCATAATGGCCTTTGAAGAGAAATGATTCCTGTGCACACTTCATGCTGCCTTCACAGATAGGTGTGTAAATGAGGGAAATGAATCGTTTCAGTCTGGAAAATCTATACCATTTTGGTGAGTGAAAATGAGTGAAATTGAAATAATTCTATAACTCTTTACTGAAAATAAAACATAAATGTTTTTGATGTGTTTCTAGAGGATAGTATACTTACAGATTTTCTGCAAAGAAACATTTTTGAATCAGAAATAACTAAATGAATACCAAAAATCAGAGTCTAGGCTGGAGAACCAGCTCAGTGTTTAAGAGCATGGGTGGCTCCTGCTCAGGACCCATGTTCAGTTCCCAGCACTCATGTGGTGGTCATAGCCATCTATAACTCTAGTTCCAAGCCACTTATAGCCTCTTTGGGCCTCCTTGTTCACAAGGTGCACAAATGGTATGCAGACATATGTGAAAGCAAACACTTGTGAAATTAAACAAAATCTGCTAGTGTTATATAATTTATATTGCAAAATTTGAAATACTGGAAGTGGCTAAAAATTTAAAAATATATCACCAACAAAATAACCCTTACAATTTAGCAGCCTTTTCACAGAGTAAGGGGTGTGGAGGGGGGAATCTTTTTGATTTATACCTTCACAGATTTCTTGAAAGCCTGAAACATTCTAAATAGTATATGACAGCAAAATCAGTTTCCATGCGGAGTTTTCATTGGAGAAGAGGCAGATTAGATCATAAGCAAACAGTTGCAGAGAGAATTCTTTGACACACCATGTGATAAATGCTGTGTAAGAGAAGTTTTGTGATTTGAGAGGTCTTGGGAAGATCTTTAAAAAAAAAAATAAAATTAAATAAAAAAAAATATATATAGCGTCTACATTGAGACTGGAGAAGATAGAAGGAAGCAGCAGGGGACACAGAAAAGAGGAGCAGGAGTGGGGAGGAGAGGAGAAAAGAGGGGCAGGAGGAAGAGGAGAAAGGGGCAGGAGGAGGAACCTATGTGGAGACACTGAGAAGAGGAGGAACTTGGGTTCCCAGGACTAAGAGCAACAGAGAAATATGCAGTGTAGATAGAACAAAGCAGCCAGATGGGAGGTCCACAGTGAGAACAGACCTGAACTTGATCATGTTATGGATTTGTGTTTTATTTCAGATAGCAGGGGATGATCTCAATATTGGAGAATACATACTAGATGACCTTCTTCAAAGATAATAGGCAAATGTTTTAAATAGATACCTCTCCAAAAAGAGGTGTATAAGTAACCAATAAATACATGACAACATCATTAGGCATTAGAAAAATGCAAATAAAAACCACAATGAAAAACTACTTTGGGTAAAAGTTTGGGCTGCTTGTTGCTCTCATGTTGACATTATAGAACCGAGCAGTACTTTGAGGAACCAGCTGTTTCTCTTTCGATCTCACATCCGTAGTATGTTGGTTTGTCCTCAGGCTTCTCTCTGCAAATTCTTCTCTGCTTCAGCCCCCTGTCGATATTCTGGCAGGAAGAAGGAAGCCTGGTGGGAGGGAACAGCATCTGTATTAGGAACATCAAGCCTGTGGCTTTCGTGTCGGCTTACATTCTTTTTTCCTCATGTACCACATCTAATCCATCAGCAAATCTTGTGGGCCCTGCCTTCAACATGTTGGACCATCTTGCCGATCCCACTGCTGCTGCTCTGATCCAGGCTACTCTCTCTTAGATTAGTGCAGTGACCTCATACCTGTCTTCCTGCTTTTAATCGTGCACCTCTTTATTTTCTCCTTGACTTATGGGATCTTCTGTATGGTTTAAAAAAAATTGTTGTTAGTTTATATCATTGTTGAAATACAGTTCACATACCATAGCATTTAGCCTTTTGTGTCGTGCAATTCAGTGGCTTTAAGTATTTTCAAAGGTTATGCAACCACTACCTCTACTATTTAAGCCAGAATGTGTTTCTTTTAAAACACAATTTAGGAGCTGCTTAAAACTATCCCGTCATGCTCCATCATATTCAAAATTGAAGCCAGATTTCTTGACTATAAGGCTCTGCATAATTTGACCACCTTCCTTCTTAGGCTTCATCAAGTACAGCTCTGTCCCCTCCTCACCCTACTGCAGCCCCACTGGCCCCTGCTGTCCTACCCTCCATCACCTGTTCTTTCAAGCTCTTTGCATTTGTTTGCCATCTACTTTGCTTTCCCAGTTCTCTCTTCAGCAGGCCCTATCATGACCACCATGTTGATAAATGTAGTGAATCCCATTCACAGAAACATGTTCATAATATGTATTCTTTAGTTTTTTACCAGCTAATCTATTATATAACTTGCTTGGTTTATTATCTGCCCTGCCTTATTAGATTATGATCTGCTTCAAAAAAGAATGTTGGCGGGTATTTGAGCGTAGCTCCTTGACTAAGGGCAATATTGGAGTTGTTGAATGAATAACAAATTATGTCATTTTGCACCCCAATCTTCAAAAGAGCTGGCTAGCCTCTAAGAAATGATTGAGCTTGTAAGATATGAACTGGAGTTAGTGTTCAGGGTTGACAGAGCCCTCTATACGTGGTGTTAGGTTATCACATTGTTTACTTGATATGCATTTACTATTTACTACTGAGTATTTAATTAGTAGCAAATAAACAACTAACAGTCCCTGCTGTCATAGAGTTTGCTTTCTAGAGGGGTGATATACAACAGGTAAGCAGGGAGGATAAGTGGAAGAGCAATGGTTGCTGTGAAGAAAATAAGCCAAGGTGATAGATAATGAAGTCAGGTTATAGGCAGGGCAGGGAGCTGCTTTAGATTTTGTAGTTGGGGCAGCTGACACCTGCATGGCAGGGAGGAGCCAGCCATCTGGGTCATGGCTACTACTTTCCTTTGGCTGTGACACAATAATCCTGACAGAAGCAGCCTAAGGTAAAGGATGTAATCTAAATCTAAGTACAGTTGTCATGGCGGGGACGTCACAGAGACAGGAGCTTGCAGCACCTGGCACAGGATATTCTCAAATCAGAAGAACAGGACGCTGGGTATGTGCATGTTAGCACTTGGCTCACTTTCCCCACTTACACGGTGCAGCCTCCCAAGCCTGGAGACTGGTCCGACCCAGAGCTAAGATGAGCTGCAGAGGCCTGTCTACCTGATTCTAGACTCTGTCAAGTTGGACTCACTGACCATCACGGATGGAAAAGTCTTCCAAGCTTGGGAACAAGGTTGAAAAAGAAGCCAGTCCAGATAGACCACCGGGAGTTAGGAAGTGGCAGGAGAACGCCGGCAGCTCAGAACATGACGTGGCCTGATTAAGGTTTTACATGGAAACTTGTCCTGGAAGGGAGCTCAGAAACTCAGGTGCTTCCCATGGTTGGCTGGCATGAAATTACAGATCAAGCTTATTTAAATAAAATAAGGTTGGGACTTTGTTGATAACTGCCACCTTGATTTTGGCCTAAATGTTGAGAGAACACCAGAACAATGGCAAACAGGACAAAGAGCAGAGCTGGTGTAAAGAAACACCCCTGAGTGTACCCAGGTGGGCTCAGTGGACTTTCACGCCCACATTGCCAGCTCTTGTTACTTTTCCAAAGGGAGTCAGGAATCCAGGGTTTTGTTAAACTCAGTTTACGTATAAGCAAACAATTGAAGCAGCATTTAAAAAAATCTATGGACCAAGCAGAAATGCTCTGATGGTGTGGCCACGTGTTACAGAGAACACTGCACAGTATCTGGACCAGTATGACAGCAGTAGAAAAGTAGATGGGATTAAGATACAAATATGATAACAGATTGAATGTCAAAGACAAAAGAGAGGAGCATGCGTGCCTTACCTTGATGGTGGTTTTCTGGCATGAAACCTAGCAATAGGTGACATTTACCGAGATTTGACTATTTGGAGGAAAGAGAGATGTGTAGTTTTGGAGCTTAGCAAGTTTGAGGTGCTTGTGACCATGTACATAGGGATTTCCAGAGAGACTGGGATACAAACTGGGGATAAGTGACACATAATGGTTGAAGCTGTGGGGTAGATGAGGTCCACCACTATTGAGAGAGAAAGCCATGTATGTGCTTCAGCTCTGGGGGATCACTTCTGCCTCATTTCTCTTTTACCCTTTCTATGTAAACTTACAACTTAATGTTTAGTCGATGCAAGTTTCCTACAGGAGAAGATAAGTATTTTGTTTTTTAAATTGGATTTTTTTAGTTAGCATGACAATTCTAGAAAAGCTGAGTTTCTAGTCATACACAAACAGAGGAAGCAGCTGGCCGTAGATGAGCTTGCCAGGGCTTGATGAGTGCTTGATGGATATTTGGGGGCGTGGTCCATCCCAGGGTAGAAATTTTATTGTTGACTTAAGTGCCCATGTTCCAGTGTAAAAATCTCCTCCTGTTGGAATCCTCTCTGTTTCCTATTCTTATTTCTACCTCTTCTTTCATCCCCTCAACTATTTACATATGATTATTATGTACAAGGCATTTCATAAAAATAGGCGATATAATTGTAAAACCAAACTAAACCACAAAGTTTACATATTCTATTTTGATACTTATTGTTGCAAATTTTTATGTGTTTTCTTATGGTGGTGGGTGAGGGACCTAGACATAAAATTAGAATAAATATGAATAATAATCATTTCTCTATCTGAATCTTTGATCTAAAATAGCAGAAACATTGTCATTGATTTCTGTTTGCCATTCCAGTTTTGTCTGACATTGTGATAGCGTTTGTGTTTTCTTGACTTGCTGTCCCTCTGTTCCAACTGTGAATGTATATGAAAGGGAAGGCCTTGCTCGGTGTGGTCCACAGGAAGGTGACGCAGTGTTAGCGCCTGACAGCACAGAGCTCTACAGGAGACACCATAGCTCTGCTCTGCTTTTGAGTTAAATTCAGAGTAGCGACTTTTTCTTTCATTTATACTTAAGCCTTTAGGGGTCTCTAACACTCGCTTCCAGGAGACGCCATCGATGATCTCCTGCTAGTTGGCTTAAGTCTTTGGTGTCTATAGAGAGCAGTGCTTTCTTGAGATGGACGTTTCATTTTCTAAGTCTTTATAAAGTTAGCCTTTGGATTGACCTTCAGGTGTAAGGCACACTGCTTTTGTTTAGTGCTTGAAAAAGAACAAAAGAAAATCTGAACAGAGCCAGTCTTTCCTTCTTGCTAGGGTTTTGTATGTACTTTTATACCACGAGTGCCTAGAGGTGTCTTAAGATGGACATGTTTTTGTTAAGTCTTAAATAAAAAATAAATGCTTTTTAGGTTTGGGATTTGTGAGTGCATAACACACTGTACATCAGTGAATCTGTTGTAACACAATAAAGTTTATTGTAACAGAAACTTATTTATAAAGAACACAGCTCACGGATTACCAGCCTAATCCATAAAATGGGCCCTGCTGTGGAGCATTCTATGGTACTTCCAGTGTGGTATTACCACCTAACCCTTCCTAAAACAGCAGCAGCTTACTGGAGACTGGAAAGAAAAAAAATTAAAAGATGAGACTTGGCCAGAAGGACATTTGTCCTGAGAACAGTCTTGCTTTACTGCCACCTCCTGTTTGTCGTCTGTGCTTCTGAGCACATGTTGATTCCTATTTATTTTACAATTTAGAGTATGTATCAAAATGTTCAGAACTCATGTGTACTAACAGAAAACCTTTTTCTGCTTTGTTTTGCTTTTCTGAGACAAGGACACACTATGTTAGCTCTGTCTGGCCTCAGACTTGCTGCAGTTTTCTTCTTGAGCTTGCAGGCACACATAACCATGCCTGTCTGGAAACCCTTAATTTGTAACTAGAAAGTGCCAATAGTACCAACATCACTGTCTTTCATCTTACCAGAAACCTTTAAGACTGGCAATCAGATCTCTTAGGGAGCTTGAGAAATATGTATTTCCCTGGCTTGTGATCACGAAGAGAATAATCCCCGTCTAGCGACCTGAGTCTGATCCATGTGGAGCCGACACAGGTTGCGTTACACCTCAGCTTAGTGCAAGTCTCACAGATTGCTGCTCAGGGGTCCGTATTGTTTGTGGTAGGTATTAAGACCCAACATGGCTGGGCACGGTGGTGCACACCTGTTATCCCAGCACTTGGGGAGGCAGAGGCAGGCAAGATCTCTGAGTTCAAGGCCAGCCTGGTCTACAAAGTGAGTCCAGGACTGCCAAGGTTATAGAGAGAAATCCTGTCTCGAAAAACCAGAACAACCAAACAAAAAGACCCAACATGAACTGATTCGACTACTTGCCTTGATCTAATGGGTCCTTTTTCCTGAGTAATCTCCATGAATATCTTAAAGAAACAGCAAACACATTTCAAAGCCCAACCAGAAGCCATCTGTGAGTTGTGCTTCATCAGTGATTGGCTAGCAGACAGTGGTTGGTCATGGCAGTTTAATTCTTGAACAGAATTGTGGTCATCTGGTTAAATACAAAGGGCCCTAAAGCATCCAGACAGCAGGAGACTCTGATCCTTGATGCTCTGTGTCCCCATCGTGGTTGTGGTTGTCAGTGTTAGCTCTGAGTTTGCTTGGTTAGAGGAGTTCAGTATATCTGAGTCTGATGATGGTAGCATTGGGGTGGGCTACGTTATAAGCATGGATAAATGTTAACTAGTGGTTGTCAGTTAAATATAGAACAAGTAATTAAAATAGTAAGCAAAGGGCTCTTGGCTTAGATTAAAAACTGCTCTGGATAGTAATTTGAGGCCTTCTAGTTGCTGTAACAAGGAACTTAGAAGGATGCTATGTAGCTAATACCTGTCATTCCTAGATTATACTTGAATTTAGAGTTAAAACCATTTAGAGTTAAAATGAATAATTTTATCATTTCCCCCACTCCCACTTGCCTTTTATTATTAATGGGGACGATGTACATGTTCCTCTGAAACCACTTAATTTCCCCAAAGTAATTTGCAGTTTTGTCTCTTGGGTTTAATACTTTGGATTCGACCATTACTTTTATTGTAGGAAGCTAATGACTGCCTAGAAAACCAAGTGTGCAGTAGTAGGTTCACACTAGATTGAAAGGTTTTTTTTTTTCCTGTCGAATGGTTGCCTCAGTACTGTAACGTCTAACATGTACTTGTAGATGTCCTCTGCATCTGTATGAATATGGTCATGGAATAAGCAGTTATCCTGGAAGATGTAATGACGACGATGTTCTTCCCAGTCTGAGGCTGCTGGGGCGTGCTTACTTTCATGACCCTGTGACTGGCAAGGTGGCCATGGCTCTATTTCCACTAGATAGGACTGCCATAGGTTTTTAGCACATGCCCAGTGTGTAAGATCATGGCCTGAAAGTGTTACCCATCACTACCAGTCACCTTCTGGTGGTGAAAACTTAGCTTCTTCATGTACCTACCGGCCAGGGAGGCTGGGAAATGTCTTAAGTTTGGTAGTTCCATACCTGCTAAAACTTGCTGAAGGGGGAAAATGAAAAGATGAAGATCTGTTTCTGTCATATATCTAATGTTTGCTTTATGTATGACAGAATTCATTGTCATGTTGCCAGTGTGTGAGAGCTTATGTGTGAACTCTGTTCAATACCTCGCCCCCCCCCCCCCAAAAAAAAAAAAGGAAAAAAAAGAAATTAGAGAGAGAGATGCTGGCCTTTGTGGTAGAAGAAAGGGTTAACTTGGTATATTAGACCTGCAGATTCAGCAGTAGAGGACTTGTTCCCTGCCTAGTGGATATTTACATATATTTACATATCCACTAAGAGGCCTTAGTCTGAGGGTTTATTGGCCTTTTGTGGAAGATAAGAGGATTCCCGCATTAAGTGAGGGGGAGCACCAGGGGGCTCTTTACAGTGGCTTGGCTGCACTGTCCATAGCATTGTTTCCTTGAGTCACTATGACTCTCTTTTTAGGAGTACAGGTTCCTCCTGATTCTCATACAGTTCTCAACGCACAGAGGAAATGCACCAATCATAAACTTGTAAATATTCTGATGTCTGTGAAAGTTATTTCTTACAATGAAAGTAAGCAACTGGGAATTGTGCTGACTCTGGCTTTGTTTTGTATTGAAGTGGCTTAACTATTAAGGATGGATTGTTCCGGTGGTGTCAGATGTGTATTTTTTTTTTTTTTTAAAGCTTGTTACAAAATGACTGTAAATTAATAACTCCTTTTAGTGCCTGTATCACTTCTGACTCAGACTCTGTCCAGAAGCCAGATCTAGCTAGCTGACTTCCGGTTGTTTGACTGCAATCTGCTTCTGAGGCAGAGACAGTGTGAGAGGGAGGGAGAAGAACGAAGTAAGAAATGAGCTGTGTTGATCCCAATGAAGTCCCTCCCTCCTCATGAGTTTTGAAATGTTTAAGTAGAGGGAAGAAGAACCCATCTAGTAAGGGCACACCAGTGATTGATGGCGTCTGGCAGCAGAGAGCTATAGGAATCTCGGTGACGTGTGGGAAGCTGGATGGCAGGCCGCAGTGGGCTTGCGCCGGGTATGAGTGGAAGGACAAGTACAAGGTGGCTGCCTTAGATCCAAACTGAGATTTAGAAAAGTAGGCAGACATGTATTTAGGAGGGAGAGGGAAGGAAAGAGAAGGAGCAGGAAGAAGAGGGAGGGGAGGAATGAGAAAGAGTATAAATATCTGAGGGAGGAAAGTTGGATGGCCGGCAGGAGCTGGAGCAGCTGGGGCAGGGCACCTGAGCCCACAGGCTTTGCTTCAGAGGAAGGGGACACATTCTTGAGCAGTAAGTGGGCACTTTCACATAGCAGATGTCTGGGACCGTATATACAATGAAAGCGTGCCTAAGAGGAGGGAGGCAAGGCAGGTATTATAAAATCTTAATTTAGAAGATGAAGGAGGCTTAATAGTTACACTGCTGATAGGGTGTCTGTGAGAGCGCTGTCGTGGAAGCACCATGCTAAAGTGGTTCTGTATATTATCTCATTTGTCTTTCAGACCTGTGAGGTATTATTTCCACATTTTGTTAATGAAGACATCGAAACATAAAAGATGAACCAATTTGCCCCTGTCTGTGTATTTATTAAAGGTCAGAGCAGGTATTTGTTGTTACAGGGCATGATCTTAACCTTTGCGCTTCTGCTTCTCTTGGACATTAATGGGAGAGTTGAGGCATTTATAAGCATTTTGGTCATATAGGGTGGGAAGTCAGCAAAATCCTAATTTTGTTTTTATTTTTATGTATTGAGCTCAAGGCCTCAACACACACCATTGATGGGCCACACATTAGCACTAGTATATACTTTTAAATCTTTGATAGCAGGGCATATTTTAAAAACCACTTAATTTTTTTCTAAAAGCTTATAGGAGAAAACAGTACAAATTTGAACAAAATGATAAGCCAAGTGTGGTGGTGCCTGCCTTTAATCTCAACACTTTCAAGGCAGAAATAGGTGGATCTTGTGAATGCCAGGCCAGTCAGGGATACATAGAGAGACCCTGTCTCACACAAGAAAACAAAAACAAACAATGCAAAACATACAAACAAACAAAACCCAACAAACCCTATCTTGAACAAGGCTGAACAGTTTGTGTATTTTCATATAATTTTTTCTTGGCAACAGCATCTCCTGTACACTGCAGTTTGTCCTCAAACTCTCTGTGCACCTGAGGATTATATTGAACTTGTAAGCCTTCTGCCTCCATGCCTTTGTGCTGAATTGTAGGCCTGTGCCTCACACCTGATCTTATGTGGTGCTGGGCTTTGAACCAGCACCATGACTCAGCATGGTAGACAAGCAGTCTTCTAACCAAGCCACACCCTCAGCCTCTCATGTAATTTATTGTTTTTAAAAAATTAGATCAACAATGAATAAGATATATGTATGCGCATACACATATGTATATGCATATATATTCATTTATAGGCGTCTGGGTGAATTTTATTTAAGATTTTACCTGGATATTTGCTGTTACATTTTCACTAGTTCTCTTATTGAACAGTCAGGCCATTTCTGGATTTTGGTTTTTCAAGCAATACTGCAGCGGCCATCTTTCTTTGTCTGGTTTATATTATTATTTACCTTGGGGTGTATACTAGTCCGCACCCTGTGGGAGTGCACCTTGAGATCACTTAGGTGAGAAAGCAGGTCTTGGCTTATGTAGTATTGAAATGGCAGAGGTGCAGTACGTATTTACTGACTTTTTGATGAATCCTCATATTGTGTAGCCCAGACCTGGAAGACTCATTTTTGATGATTTTATGTTAATTTTTGAGGGAATTGCTTTATCTAAACTGCTCTTGGCCTGAAACCCACCAAGAGTAAAGGAAACCTGCTTGTTACTGCTAGGATGCTGTGCTGGACACACGGAGCAGAATTGCCTCCTAGAGAGCTGCTCTTTAGTTGAATTGCACTAATTGAATCCAGTGCTCTTCAAAAAGCAAGCGTATCAGTTTCCATCTCCTTTGCAGTGCTGCCTCAAAAGTGCCCCATGCTGATTCTGTTGCAGTGTCATTTTTCTCACTTTGTCATACAAGTCTTAAAAAGTAGAATGTAAGTTCTTATGAATAAAGACCAGTTATTTTCAAATCTGATCTTACTCCTTGCATCATGACACATGAGTGCAGGTGTTCAAATGCCCTTAGCCAATTAGGTGCTTTATGTAGTTATTGAAGATACCTTTAGTTGTAAATAAGAGAAAACTGTGACTTAAAAGCTAAAAATAGCCGGTCGTGGTGGCACACGCCTTTAATCCCAGCATTCGGGAGGCAGAGGCAGGCAAATCTCTGTGAGTTTGAGGCCAGCCTGGTCTACAAAATGAATCCAGGACAGGCAGGGCCGTTGTACAGAGCAATCCTGTCCCAAAAAACACCCTTCTCCCAACCTCCTTTTAGGTGAAGATGCTAGTATTATCAAAGTTTTTTAGAAAGATAAAAGATAAAAGATACCATCTCCTGCATTTTGAGTTTTTGTATGTTTGTGTGCTGGGGATCAAACCGAGGGCTGTATGCATGTGCACTTAACCAGGCATCTGCCTGTGGCTTCAGCCCCAGCCAGCGTTGCTCCTTAAGGAAAAACCTGTTCTGTTCTCTGAAGCTGGTGCATAGTAGCATGTCTTAGAGAGACTCTGTGCAATTCTCACAGCTTCCTGAGCACTCTCATCGGGGGGCGTTTGGTGTGTCAGCCCTGGTCTTTTTAGGTTCTAGTACTCACTGTTCTTACTTTTTCTGAGGATTTATTAGTTTGACTCTTATAGTTTGGCAGAGTACATTTTAATGATTTCTTGTTAATTTCATCTGGGATGAATCTCTCTAAATTCAACCTAGGCTCTAATCCTGGGCTGTCTGGAAACCAGCCTGAGGCAAAGTCTAAGAGATGTTGATATTTTCTCTGAGAAGTCCAAATCCATGTCTGTAACAGCAGGGGCCAAAGGAGGTGGAGCCCAGAAGGATGTGAAGACATGTGTTCCTCTGAGCTAGCATTGGCTTCTTATCCAGCTGCAAGGAGACAGCAAGTCACTGAGCAAGCATGGCTTTTGGTCTTGCGGACTGGTGTGCTTGGAAAGGATTAGGAGGAAGAAGAAGATGATGATGAGGAGGAGGAAGTCAACTAGAGTTGTCTTTGGGAAAGAGAGGAAGATGAGGAATTTATCTATGTGATTTTCTTCTTCTCCTCTTCCTAGTTGGAGAATTGCAGGGAGCAGCCTCATTCCATTTGTGCTTCCATCCTGAGCCTTTTAGGGTACTGAGGAGCTGGATGCTGTGCTCTTCAGTGTGTAAGTCATACAAAGCCAGGGTCACTGGAGTGGGCACCGACTGGGACAAGAGGAAAGCAAGGGAGTAAGCAAGAAGGGGAGGAAGAGGAGCAGAGTTGTGAGAAGGGCTTGGTTTTGGCCATTTCAGATTACTTTGGTTTTAATTATCACGTAAGTATTACATTCACAGAGCAAGCCAGCCTGCTGCTTTATTACTCAGAGCTCCATGGGGTGGGAGTGCTCATCACCCTACCTGACTAGCAGGTTTACTTTAGTCTGGCCTGGGAATCTCCTGCCGGAAGGATTGGCAGCATTCCAGTGCTCACAAATCATTCTGCTTGTGGATCTGGGTCAACGTCGGCTCCTTGAAGTCATTCTGAAATATGACTGAGGTGGAGTAGAGTGGCTTTGGGCACGCTTAGGTTGTCCTTTCTCTCCAGGTTTGTCAGGATTGATGGATGCTTTGGAATACGAGATACTTGGAAGTCCCTTGAGTATTGGCTTTGAATTCTGAAAGTTCTTCCAAGGCTAACTTCGTTTCAAAGAGAGCGGTTTTTGCTTTTTATTCAGTGTGCAGTGAAAAGATTGTGCTGAATTGATGGCAGAAGGGGCACAGTCTGATGGAGTGAAGGAGAGAATGTTCTGGGTTGGTCTGCTCTCTGATGCTACATAAATGACTTCTATTTTCTTTGCTTAAATATCTTTTTGTTTCCCCCATTAATGTTCTTTATCAGATCACTGTGCCTGTTTAATAGATATTACAGAGCAATGGCAGCTGTCTCTGTGTGGGAGATTAAAGGCAGAGCTCGTCAGAGATGAATGTTAATTGGTTGCATCCAGCAGGCCTGAGGACACTTCCAGCTTCCGGGTCAGATTAGGAACTGAGACAGGGCACTTGTCCCCAGCTGAATGCTTCTCACTGGCCTTGAACTGTTCACACTGGACAGCACTGGTGTGGGGCTAGGTGGCTCTTGAGTTGCTTAGGAGGTGTGGGAGTTCTTTCCCAGGCGTTGGTATGAGCTACTCAGAAATATATATATATATATATATATATATATTCTGACATGCCCTGTGTTCCTTCACATAATTTTGGTGACTCTATTTAACCTAAAGACAGAGGTATCTCACATCTCTTGATGTTTAAATACATAACCTAGTTTGTTGAATCTGTTTTCTTTCTTTTTTTAAAAAAAAAATTGTGGAGTGACAGTGTTGTTTTGTTAAAATAACAGTAGTGCATAGCAATAAAGATCTGCTCGGGGTTCCAGTTTTTAGTCTGTCTGTGGACACCTTCCTCTTTCCCTTGGGCACTTTAAGGTTACTCAGAGGGCTGACTCAAGGTAAGACTTTTTTCATTCTTTTTGAAGCTCTGCTTATGAGCTAGAATCATAAAAATTCACAAATTGTGCCAAATTTTCTTTTGTTGATGACTGTGATTTAGCCTGTTATGTAACTGTAATGTATAATTTACACATCCTGAAGATCTGCCGTCTCTGTACAGAGTGACTATATTTAACCCTCACTTCTTTGGAGAAAGAGAACATTACCAATTATCTTTGAAACTGTATTATGAGACTGTGCACACTGATCCACCCTCTGCTTCCATTTTTAATTTTTGGTGCTTTCTGATTTATTCTGTGCTTTTCATACATCTGTAGCCGGGAGGAAGGGGGCTTGGCGTCTGATGCCTGTGCCCTGAGCCTGGCATTGCTTGTCCCGTCTAACCAGAAACGAGCCACAGTGTCTGCCATCTCAGTTAAATGCAGGTCGAGAGAGAACGCAAGGACTCTTCCCACACTTATCTAGTCGTGAAGGCAAGTGGAGCTAGAGGGCATTGAAGCGGGTTTTTATTTATTTATTTTTAATGGTGCACAGTTCTGGGCTTAGTAGGAAGATAACAGCACTACCATTGTCTGTACCATGACATCACTAGTTCCTCTGTGCCTTGTAGACTTTTTGAGAAAGAAAATTGTTAATGCTAGTGTCCATATATCTTGAACTTTAAAGTCTATCCCAGGCATAATGGGATGTAAGTTCTAATCCCATAGTGGTGCCCTTTAAACAAAATTGTTAACTTCCCTCGCAGAATCCTGCTTCTTTCCCTACGGCAGCCTGTGTGTGTGCTGCTGTGTGGTGTCTAAAGCCTTGAGTAACAGTGCGCTCTCATTACATCAGCTCCTTAAGAGTGGGTGGGAGGAATTGCTGGCATCTAATGGACGCAATAGTTCATATATAAAGTCTGAGGAATAGGAGTAATATTCTGCAGCTGAGTAACTGTAGATTAATCCATCTTTCTATATTTCTGGAAGCATCTGTAAAACGTGGGAAATTATTTTTCCTTTCCTTTCTATCAAGCACAGCTGGACTAAATGTATTTCCCAAATACTTTAAAATTAAATTACACCCACACACGTAGGCCTACTACAATTACCAGAAGAATTGAAATAAATGATAAAATATAAAAGTGTTCTTCTCTGCGACGTTTACTGTGGTGCTGGTCTGTTTGGGAGGACGCATTGTGGAAGGGCACCCTGAGGTCACTCTACAAGTTCTCTTTGTGTTAGAGGGCCCCTGGCAGCTTCTGGTGGTCCACTTTGGCTTTCAGCTGGATGAAGTAACCCTTTTATGGTGGGTGGTGAAGTCAGCCCAGGAAGCTGTTTCTCTTCAGGTCCTCCCTTTGACCCTTTCAAAGCCCCTTTTAAGTTCCGCCCACTGAAAGCACATCACCAGGTCCTCCTCTTTTGTCAGGAAAGGCCAACCATTTCCTTTCCTCTCCCTGCCGTAACCTTTAATGAGTGCTTGCTTCTGTTGAGAGGAGGAACTCCCAGGACATGTAAGCATTTTTTAATAGGCCTGCATGACATTCTGCAGTTGTGTTTGTAAGACATGAAAGGGTGCGGGCTTTGTTCATGTTTCATTGTCATCTAAATTATATATTCTACTCATGTGCTGTGCCTACAAGATATTTAATGTGGGCACCATATTCTGCTTGAAGATTCTTGAAATAAAAAGTAAAAACAAAACAAAAAGCATACCAATATACCATTTTGTTTATTGGAAATGAATGAATGCAGGTTAGAAAGGCACAACTACAAAGACTAGAAATACCTTAGCAGTACCTGCAGGACCATGTGCATCTGTAGAACATGGCAGCTTACAGAGCACTTTGCTCACACCCCATTGCCATTCAGCGCAGCCTCTGTGGCAGGAGGTGGACTGGCCGGACTCCTCTGGCTCCTTAGCTAGGATCTGTGGTCTGAATCTCCACACCAGCTATTTTAATTGGCATTCTTGCCACACTGTGTTATTAGACGGGTTGGATAGTCAGAGCGTCCGCCATTGGTGGCAGCTGTTGTTCATGTTTAATCTTTTCCCTCCTCGGCATCTCTCATCGCTGTCACTTTTCAGTTTGAAAACGGGAGCATATGTACCCATCTTTATTTACTTTTGTTCTATGCTAGCATTTGCCTTCTACTAAATGAGGTTGTCCTTTAGAAGACAGCTGGCAATTTGTTTCTGCAGTCAAGACTCATCTATTGCGTTTGGAACCTGGACTATGTTAGGGAGGCTACGAAAGTAAAAATAACCATTGGCGCGAGCACTGTTCTGAAGCTCAGACTGTCCCCACCAAAGAGCTGCCACTTATGTTTCTAGTCAATGGCGCTGATATTTTTTCTCTGGGAAGTTTCACAGCCAACAGTACACAGTGAGAGGATCTGTGAATGGATGTGTGCATGCGTGTGTTCTGATACACTCATCTCTTTCTCTCCCCAAGAGGGAGCCATGCCTTGGGATCACTCTTGTGAGCAGTGCTCCTGATTTGATTTTAGTGTAGGCTCAGGGAAAGTTTTCTTCTCTTCCTTTTGCATTGAGGTTATTGAAAACATTGTGGCAACTTTAACCAAGATGTGCTTTTATTAAATGAACTTAATAAGGAAAAAGTTTAAACTCCAAGTCAGCCCTATGGGCTCCTTGAGTTCTTATGGTCAAACACTGGGTTAAGAGTTGTTAATTAATGTTTTAACTGAGAATTATTTTTCATACAATACATTCTGATCATCCTTTCCCCTTCCCAAATCCTTTCCGGATCCCCCACACTTGTCGAACTCCACGTCTCTTTTTCTTTTTAAAACGAAACAAAACAAAAAACATACACAAAACCCTGTCCCCTACCACAAAAACACAAAAATGGAAACAAAAATATACAAGCAAAAGACCAATAAGCCAAAAAATGCTCAAACAAAGCAATAGGAGATAAAAAGTCTACAAAAATACCTTTGAGTTCGTTTTGCATTGGTCACCTACTCCTGGGCACGGGGCCTGCCGTTGAGCATAGTTAGCATAGCCAGTGAGATGCCACTGGAGAAAAGCTGGTGTGAGTTGTAGCTAGCTTCTTGGTTAGGGATGGGAGCCTTTGTGTACTTTTCCCCTTTCAGCACTGGGGGACCCTATCTGGCTTGAACCTAGGCAGGAACTGGGCATGCTGCCACAGTCCTATGAACATCAAGTCCTCTTGTAACCGGAGGACACTGATTCCTTGGCATCATCTATCATGTCTGGTTTTAGAGTCTTTCTACCTCCTCTTCTGCATGGATCCCTGAGTCCTGAGTAGGCTGTGGAGTTGATGGAGATAGTCCACTTGGCACTGGGTGCTCCAAAGTGCCTCGCTTTTTGCACATTTTATTTAGAGTGTATGGTTCAGCCCAGGTAAGAATCATTGCCCCTGCTGAATTGCTTACATGCGTTGTTACTTATGTTTTGGAAATTTTTAGACTGCAAAATGTTAACATCTTAGTCTGACATTACATGTATCCTGTTAAACTTCAGCATTAGGCTACATGGAAATACTTAGGACTTAGCCACCAAATTCCATCTCTGTAGTAGTGCTGAAGATACTAAAGGTTTATAGTAATTTGGATTCACTCTGAAAAGCTTCCCTTTCTGAGTTAAAAACTTAGTTCTTAAACATGAAAATACTTTTGGAACCTTATTAAACTATTGATGATTGCCTGTAGCAGAATTTTTTTGTGATTGAAAGTGTGTGTGTGTGTGTGTGTGTGTGTGTGTGTGTGTGTGTGTGTAAGGGTCAGACAGAATACCTTGGTTGGTGACAACACCTCAATAAACACTAAGTTCTTGGCACTGATGATCCAGTGAATGAATTCACAGCTTACTGCAAGAATGAGTCCTACATGGGTCATCTTGACAGAGGCACCATATGGTGTTTGACATGCACACATTCACACCTACTCTGTAAGTGAACAGGGGGTGCAAGCCATTGGGCTCTTCCCTTGGAAAACTTAGTTCTAGTTCTTGATTGGTCTTCTGGCCAAGCTCAGAGTCCCTGCTGAGCTTCGACAATGACCCCACATTCTTCTAGTTCCCCTTCCTAGTTCTACACATCTGAAGAGTCCTTAGAATGTCTCCTCATGTTTGAAATGCCTCTCTTGCCCTCTGTCCAGTCAGATCGTTACTGTGATTTTCCACGTGATGCTTTCATTCCTGAGACTAAAGCCCCAAGTCTCCTATTTCCTCTTATACTTTGAATTGTGTTTAATGAACATGCAGTTAATCATAATAATTGAAAGAAGGTTGAAACAACACTCAAGATATTTATAAAATACTGTGGGAGCCTAACACAGAGGAGGAAGTGATTAATTGGCTTGGAGGAATTCAGAAAATGTTTTGTAAAGAAGCTAGCATTTATCTAAGGCCTTGAGGGATACGTAGGAGTTTTCAGCTGGAAAGTTTTCCTCCTCTGGCAGAGGAGGCCTTGTGTGATGGAAGGATGATAGATGACAGCCGCACAGTAGCCAGGCATGTGAAATAAGTAGTACGCATGTCTATCTGAGTGCTGGGAACTAAGACCGAAGGGTGATGTCAGATAAGAACCAAGTGTTGAAGGAAGCATGCCCGACTGTGGGCTGCTCATGGTGATTCGGTGGGGCTGGGATTGGGAGACAGTACCACCAGCAGGGTTTACACATCTCTCTGAAATGCACAAGTCCTGTTTCCACAGTTCTCCTAATCTAGTAGACCAACTAGCACATCACCAGGGAGGTTTAGGTGTATGACAAGTGTTTTTGTGAGGAAACATGAAGCTCAGGGTAGCTGGCTCTTTGATCAGAGTAAGAAAATGCAACTGCTTTAATAACCATATTTATTCATTATTTCTCAGGTGTTCATTCAACAAATATATACTGAAGTCATTGCATTCATGGCAACAAGGAAAGCATAGAGATGTTTCTGTCTGTTTGTGCAGTGTATCTCCCCCTAATTCAGTATTTTATTAGCTTTCCTTTTAAGATGTGTTAATTCTATGCTATTTTATGCAAACTAGTGCTAAAACACTGTTAATTATTGCTCCCTCTGGAAGGTTCGGACCCACTTTAACCCATGGCACTGCATTATCTTAGAAGCTAGAATGACTAGCATTTCCCTGTGTGTTGTGCCTTCCTAGCCAGTAGTTAGAAGATTAAGTTGGCACATGAAGGGTTACAGATGAATCTTTTAGGCCTACCATTTTTCCACAACACCCTTACTGCTGATGCAAAGAGAGCACAGTAGCTGTAGTAACGGAAGACTGAATGGCATTGAAAGGAAAATAGTTACTTCATTCTTAGAGAGTGCATTTCTGCAAGTGCACTTCTACTAATACTTGCTTTTGCCCACATCTGGAAAACATCCCAAGCTATTGGCTTCTTGAGGGTTGTTTAAATTCATCATGTTTTGTGGAGGGCTATAAGTTGAAGTAGGGCAAAAATAGAAACAGGCGAAGGTACTGGTTGCTTGGATTATGCTGCTGGCAGTAGAGGTCCACAGGGTGGCTAGTGTATGCACTGAACAGGATGGATATGGTTTGTTTCATGTCTGAGGGAGGGGCCTAGGGCCAGGGAGGGGGGAGCACTTGGGTATCTGAATATACAATGATACCATTTCCTGAGAGATACCCACATTTCCAGTCCTGACTGGGCCTCGGGGGACATGCAGAGCTAAGATGGGTTGTTTTATACAAGCCTGGGGATGCAGCTCAGTATGACACGTGTCTAGAATGCACAAGGTCCTGGGTTTGATCTGCAGCTCTTTGGAAAATAGAGAGAGATTTCTTATTTTATATAAGCCAAAATTCAGTTGCATGTTGTTTTTTTTTTTTGAAAAACTAATTTAACATAGGTAGAGATTAGAGGATGTGTGTGTGTGTGTGTGTGTGTGTGTGTGTGTGTGTGTGTGTGTGTGTGTGTGTGTGTGTGTGTGTGTGTGTGTGTGTGTGTGTGTGTGTGTGTTAGGTATATCCCCAAACTTAGTATTAGTTTGGAAGCTGTTGTCATATTAAGGGGCTTAAAACTCTGAAAAGGGAGAAGACCACCTGAGAAAAGGATAGAAGACTTGGGTTCTAGGAATGTGCTCAGCTTGAGGTCAGACAGAGGAGACGGCTCACAGGAACTGAGCCAACACTAGTGAAGCTGTAGGGAGCTCAGATGAAAGGTGGTAATCATGAAAGCCGGAAGCTGGTGTGCAAGAAACACAGGGAAAGAACAACTCTGTTGAATAGTTCTAATTAGGCCAGAAAAGTATGTGGATTTGGTGTCATCTAGGTTAATGGTTACTAATACAAAACTGCGTTCAGTGTTGTGGTAGGGGCAGAAGACTTAGAGACCAGGGGCCATTGGATTATACATGAGTCCTACTGGTGTGGTGTAGATCTGATGGCCCTTTAAGGATGGTGTGACAGTTTGCAGGTAGATCTGTCATAATTTACTCAGACTTGCACTTTAGGAAAAGGACATTTATTTGATCTTACATGTATGAATCTTTGCTTGCATGTGTGTGTGAGTCCCGCATGCATGCCTAGGATTGTGGCATTATTTTCAGTAACAAAGTGAAGCACACACAGGTGCTCTTCAGAAGTCAAAGGCTATTGTCACCTTTGTTCCTTTTAAACTAATGGTCTCCTATCTTATTCATGGAGGCTATCACAGAGAT